>NC_134234.1:245008396-247508396 GCF_965152275.1 Natator depressus
CTGCTCCTCAGAAGCCACAAGACACATCCTCCTCCCTAAGGAAAGTGGCCCCTAGAGGTTTATGGGGAAATCCTGGAAATTAGACCATTCCCATATGATGTCCATCTGGGAGAGGTTAGCTAGTTTCCTAAGGATTAGCATTCCTTTCTATTGTATTTATACAGCCCTATAGATGGACCTGGAGCTCTCTATTTTTAACAATGTACTCCAAATCAGAACACACTAAAGATAAAACAAGCCAGTTCTAAGCCAGAATGGATTATAACAAGGAAACCACAAACAATGCCTAATAAGTAATAATAATAATAAAAAAAACCAGACAAGTTTTAAGCAAAGGGGTATTTTAAAGGTTACTGTCCCAACAGGCTCAAGATACTCCTAGGAATATCCATCTTTCCTTTCCACAAAAATCTGGCATTCTGACAAGGGATGGGAAAAAATATTAAACTAAATACACACATAAATAATTCACACCCATCTTTTGGCTTCTCTGTCTCCTGCCCCAGCAATAGCGCTCCACAGAGATCCAGAAAGATCTCTATGTCAAGCCTTGTTTTCAAGCACAAGAAATACTGTTTTGAGATAAATAATAACAACACTTTACAGTTATGTTTCATCTTCCACCCAAGGAACTCAAAGCACTTTGCAAATGAATTAATCATCTTCACAAAAACCACATCAGGTAGGAAAGTGTTATTTCCACTTTGTAGACAGGAAAACTTAAAACACAGGGAGGTTAAAGGGGCATCAACTTGAAAAAATCACACTTCCATGTGAAAATACTGTGCCTACTTTTGTTACAAGTAATCCCCAACATTACTGAAACCGAAAGAGATTAGAGGGGTTTTTTTAAACTCCCCTCTATTTTTTCCTGTTTATTTGTGTTGTGCTTTTGACACACTTTGTTTATAGTCAGTTTCACTGTTTCCTTGATGGTGCAGGCCCCTTCCCCAGGTCCTAAGGAAGTGTGTTTGCCAGGAAAAGCATGGTGGAGTCAAAATTGACAGTAAACAAGCAGCTGCCCTCACAGAGAGTGGCTCTTTGGCCTGTCCAAGAGACCCTTCTACACATAAATAGGGGAGCGGGGGAGGCATGTTTAAAACAGGATTTTTTAAAAACAAATCTCAACATTCTATTTAAATAGTTCTTTATAGTACAGAGACATCTCCACCCCCAACCCACGGTGGCAGCAGCTAAGAGGGTCTGTGATAGGAAGGGAGACCAATAAGAAAGGTGGTCTAAGTGAACAGGGTCTACAGACAGGACTCTACTAGGACTCCCCACCACTAGTGGAAGGACCACTTGGCTTCTCAGCTGGATGTTGCTCCTGAATAACAACCCATCCCCATTATTTTTCATATCACTTTTTGGCTAGTGGGTTTAGTCCTCTGGCTTTCAGGAATCTAGCAAAATTTTCAAGCACTTTGTGGTTGTGAGGTGATGGTTTAATGTATGTGGGAGTGGCCAGGTGAGAGACCAACAAAGTAAGTTAGAAAAGGGAAGTATGGTAGAGGGAGATTTTTAGAGTGGAAGAAAGGAGACTGAAAATATGGGGAAGGAGGTAATGAACATAATGTAGGGAAAGAGATATGGAAGAAGAAAGAGAAAAAAAAGATGCTGAAAACAACATAAGGAAAGATAAAGCATGATTATAGAATAGAAAATGCAGAATTAGTGTTTCTAATTCTCACGATTTTATTGTGAATCTTGTGATATTTGGTGTTCTTCATTATAGCTCAATTCCTGGAGACATAACCATGTGAGAATCTCAGCTTTCATTTAAAAAAAAAAAAAATTAAGCTTCTAGCTCTCATGGTTGTAGCAAAAATGTAAAACGTGAGCCCTAAATGCTGAAAGCTCCAAAGGCAACCAAAGATACTCCAAATTTAGTGTTTTTAAAATCCCATGTTTTCTAAGAAAATCTCGTAGTTTTCGAATGCTCTGAAAGCAATACTGTGGATTGAAGCCCAGAAAGAAATGAAGGCATTTAAGGGGGGGGGGGGGGGGAGGAGGGAAGAGGGGGAAGAGATAGCAAGTCAAAATTTTAAAACATATGTAGAAAGGTGAATGACAATTTATTGTAATCAAACAGCACACAATAAATAGTGCACAACTGTTTTATTCCTTTTAATTTCAGGAGGGTGTGCCAACATGTATATTTTTCAGGTGGGCTAGGATGTGTTGGGATTAGGTACATTTTTCAAGTCCTAGCTGTTCTGTCTTTTCCCACCAAAGCATTATATTTTATATATATTATATTTATAGGGGAGAGAAAGATTCTGAGACGAAGACATGGAGAATCTCAGATACTTTTCAAAGAGACGAAAGTGGAGAAAAGTATATGAAATTCTCAGGCCTACCAACCTTTACAGTGCCTTTTTAAAGTTAAATAGGATTATATAGATTAGAGATATAAAGGACCTATTACACATTTTCTTGTCCATTCTCTCCTGCCTGTGTGGCATTGTTCCCTACAGTATATTCTCTTGTGCTTTGTCCAACATAATCACCTCTCTGTAGACATACTACAGAACTTGAAATAATTGCTCAATTAAATTTTATTATTTAGAATGAATTCAGAAACAACTGAACTAGTTATTAAGTTACAGGTAATTACATGGGACCATCTGCACAAAAATCCGTTGCAATTTAAAGCATGAAATATACCATATGCAAAATGTTCGCATTGTACAGTAAGTAGAAAAGAGTACTCCAGAATACACCATGTGGGCCAAAGGCAGTACAGTGATTTTCCCTCTCTGTGCCTCTGTTTCCCCTTCCACCATATGTCTAAAGCAGCACATCTTGTCTGCTTTAGACTGTAAGCTCTTCAGGGCAGGGATGTGTCTTGCTACGCAGATAACGTGCCTAGCAGAGGGGGGCTATGATCTTGCATGGGCTTTTAGGTGCTACTGTAATACAAATAATAATGGAATAAAGCTCACATAAATGGACTGATGTGTCTTGGGGCGGGGGAGTCACATGATGAAAAATGGAATTCTCTGTGCCAGCTACTCTTATGACAAGACAAGACGAGCAGTACTGAATGTGGCCCATCACTCCTTCTGAAGGCCAGTGGATCATGCAATATGTTGACCCACTGGGCACATATTCCTGTGCTGTCCACAATCTTCCCTGAATATTGCTGCAGAGGACTGCTCCACTGTGCTGTATGAGGAGGGAGTGTGGAGTCACCCTCAAGGGGCTCTCCAAGGCCTGCCCTCCCCCCCCCCCCAACCCATGCAGCAGAAACAGCTTGAATATGGTTCTATTTGGGCACCCAGGAGAGTGGGCAAAGCTTTCGCATAGGAACCAAAGGTCAGCTTTTCTGCTGCTTCTGGGGAAAGAAAGGGGGGGGAACAGCCTCAAAGACTCACTGACATCTCACAGAAAAATTGTGAAAGGCAACCTATTAAGAAGAGACACTTCTACTTATAATTTCGTGTAGTTGACATTTCTCTTTCATTGGTCTTTTCGTTATTGGAGGCGTGTACATGAAATCAGAACCTCCGTTCAAGTGAGGAATAAGCAGTGACAGCAGATGAAGTCATCATGCTCCATGGCATCAATCAGTGCCACAGTAACCAATTACACTATCACAAAGAAAAGACTATGGGCCAAATTTTCTGCTGGTGTGACTTCCCTGAAGACAGCTAAGCCCCAAGAGTTAGGCATGAAGAAAGCAGCCAAAGCAGACTGACACTTCAAAACAAAGATTCTGATTTAATGCGGATATCCCTAGGAAGAAAAAAAGAACCGGGAACAAGAAATAAGAAAAATATAATGCACAGTATAAGCAGATTTGTTTTCCACTGAGGCCTTGGCAGCATTTTAACATTAGGGGGAAAAAACAGTTAAGCCCTTGTCACACTGATTTAAAAGACACAGGGAGATGATGGAGCAAATTGCAACCCCCAAAGCAACAGCACTTCAGAATCATTTGGCTATATTTGCACTATAGTGAAATCATGTTAACAGTAATCTTAAAAATTGGGATTGAAATTTAAGTCTGTTTAAATCTTTTCAGAAACCAGTCCAGGATTTAGAGCCCTGTGGGGAACATTTATTCCAGAGATAACAGAAACGAGCAACAAAGGAAACTATACTATACATGCTGTTGCCCTAGTTGGTGAGGGAGGAGCGGGTGATCTTATTTCAAAAGGCAAACAATATTTTGCCTATGGCAGATGCTGACATATCTAGAATGCAATCACGGGAACTAAAGTTGTGCTGATGCTGAAATCACGCGTGCTTATTGATGGGCACTTAAAAATAGTACTTTAACATGCAGATGAAGATAACAATTGCACTAGTTGCATATAAGGTAGTTAGAAATACTGTTAGTGCCCTATCCACACTCTGGTAAGGGAGCTACCAGTAGGGAGGTCAAAAACTGAATGAGTATGAAGCCTGAACTAGCAAATCCTTCCTGAAGGTGGCCCATCCAGTTCTGTTGGTAGCACAAGACAAAGCAAGGCAGGGAAGCTTAAATGCTGCGGCTAATGCTGTACCCGTTATAGAACTAAAGTTTCCAAGGCCTGTGAATTTGGCACCTTTCACAAGAACTACATTAATAACAAAAATAATGGGGAAAATCCTACTTGTGCAATCAGATCCACTTGGGCATATCACTGTGTCCATGTGGAGTGCTGCTGACATCCACACAGGCACAGGAATCTGTGCTAGAGAAACTATTTGCAGGCGCAGGACCTATATTTTTATTCATTGCTATAATGCCGTTCAAACAACAACAAATATTTGGCCGACTGGATTTTACAACTTAGAGGAGAAAAATCCCTCTCTCCTCCAGCCTAATTCCGAGGCGATCCATGCTACTCCACTAGTCTGTCTCTTTAAGGTACTGTAGGAACTACCTCAAATTTATGACAGAGAAGCCATTGGATGACTGAGTCTGGAAGTCAGAGGTTAAGGTCAGCAGTCTTCTTAAGAATGTGGCTTAATGGAAGGGGACCACCAATAACCCCAAAGGGCTTCCTGTGCTTTAAAAATGTATTTTAAAAAACTTAGGTGAGCTTGAAGGAGAGTATCTCCAGCAGGACAAGTGCTTCTCAGAATGTCAGAAGAAAAGGAAGACAAAGAATTAATGATATATTTTTTTAAAGTGATATGATGCTTTCAAAGAGAACTGAGCCATGTACATAGAAGGTACCTGTCTTAATAGAAAACAAGCATTCCTGTTGTGTCGAAATTTAAGAATAATATTTTTTTAAGAGCCAGTCATTATAAAAAAGTTTAAAAAGTAATCCCTTTTGACGTATCAGATACTCCTGGGGGAATTCTGCGTCACTGTGGTGCACAGAATTCATGTCCCCCGCAGATTTCTTTGCTTCCCCGCAGAAAAATTACTTCTGAAAGGGAAGCAAAGGGAAGCTGCACGAGCAGTCAGGCGCCCATACCCAGCAGTGCAGGCAGGTTGGTCCGGTAGAGACTTAAATCACCGCCAGGGAGGGGAGTGGGAGCTGGGCAGTCATGTGTGAGAGAGAGACACACTGTTCCTCTCACTTGCTATTGCAGCATGCTCGACGTGGAGGGGCAGGGTTTTGGGGTGTTTCTGAGGAGGTAGGCATGAGGCAGGAACTGTCCCCTCAGGCAGAGCAGAATGCTGCAGCCTGACTGCTTAGTGAATTGTTCCATTGTCTTTGTGAATTCCCCCAGTATAAAACAGATGTAAACATTTTAAAGCTCCATTACATTGCCAGAGTGGTGTAAAGGGCAGTATGGTCTTATAAATGCTTATGGTACATTAGTGATTAGAATGAATCTAAAGTTTTGTACTGTAAAATTTCCTATCAAAATATGCTCCATGAACTGTTTGTTACTGACCTTTCTGGAGATGATCAGTAGCCAATATAAATTGTGGGTTTGATTCCCCAGCCCTCACTTGCTCTTCAGTTGCCTATGATGTAACACTGAGCATATGGCTGCATATATTTGTTGACTAATAAATATAAGAAATTAAGGGTCAAACCTAGCTACATTACTATTAGGCAAGGGGGTTTGGGGATTTCCTCCAGTGCTTCCAGCCGTTGTATTGTAGTTTAAATAAATTATCAAAATAATTAAAACCAGAGTGATTACATTGTGTTATTTTGACAAATAAAATATGCTGAATTTTGAAATACTGTGTGCAGAGTGTTTTATTTTTTGGTGCAGAATTCCCCGAGGAGTACACTTCCTATAGCTAAGCTACTGCAGCTTCTCTCTGGATAACCATGCCTATGTAAAAACCTCTCAGTCTTGTCATTGCCCTGTAGGCTGTTAACGGGTCCCAAGCAAGCCGCTCTATCTATAACCACCCTTCTCAAGTTTTACAGATGTTTGCCCAATTACACTACTATCCACATGTAACATCAAAAGGTATTAGCAAAAATACAGACAAAGGTTCATTGTTATCGTACTTCTTTAAGGCCAGGTAATAATTACCAGTGTTTTCCATAGAGCCAGTTTCCTCCCCAGGTGAGCAAGCAGACCCCAACTGTGGTTTTCTTCCAGTGAGTCTTGAAGGTTTTAAACATTCTGACCACCCTGGCCATGTCTATCTTCACGGGGCAATGCAGGAAGAGGATGGACGATGAGAACTTGGAAGTCTCAGTGTGATGAGCTAATAATAACAAGATTAATTCAATGAGAGCAGAGACAACTGTGATATTATTGCTTCTAAAACCCCCGCTTCCTTTCCCTTCAAGTAAACTAGACACTTCCTCAGCTCTCGTCCCCTTACGCCCCTACTCTACTTCTGCTACATTGATGATATCTTCATCATCTGGATGCACTGAAAGGAGGCCCTTGAGGAATTCCACCAAGATTTCAACAATTTCCACCCCACCATCAACCTCAGTCTGGACCAGTCCACACAAGAGATCCAGTTCCTAGACACTACAGTGCTAATAAGCGATGGTCACATAAACACCACCCTATACCGGAAACCTACTGACCGCTATACTTACCTACGTGCCTCTAGTTTTCATCCAGACCACATCACATGATCCATTGTCTACAGCCAAGCGCTAAGATATAACCGCATTTGCTCCGATCCCTCAGACAGAGGCAAACACCTACAGGATCTCTATCAAGCGTTCTTAAAACTACAATACCCACCTGCTGAAGTGAAGAAACAGATTGACAGAGCCAGAATGGTACCCAGAAGTCACCTACTACAAGACAGGCCCAACAAAGAAAGTAACAGAACACCACTAGCTGTCACCTGCAGCCCCCAACTAAAACCTCTCTAGCGCATCATCAAGGATCTACAACCTATCTTGAAGGACAATCCCTCACTCTCACAGACCTTGGGGGACAGGCCAGTCCTCGCTTACAGACAGCCCCCCAACCTGAAGCAAATACTCACCAGCAACCACACACCACACAACAAAAACACCAACCCAGGAATCAAACCCTGCAACAAACCCCGGTGCAAACTCTGTCCACATATCTATTCAAGGGACACCATCATAGGACCTAACCACATCAGCCACACCATCAGGGGCTCATTCACCTGCACATCTACCAATGTGATATATGCCATCATGTGCCAGCAATGCCCCTCTGCCATGTACATTGGCCAAACCGGACAGTCTCTATGCAAAAGAATAAATGGACACAAATCTGACATCACGAATCATAACATTCAAAAACCAGTAGGAGAACACTTCAGTCTCCCTGGCCACTCAATAAAAGACCTAAAAGTGGCAATTCTTCAACCAAAAAACTTCAGAAACAGACTAACGTGAAACTGTAGAACTGGAATTAATTTGCAAACTGGACACCATCAGATTAGGCCTGAATAAAGACTGGGAGTAGTTGGTCATTATAAAACCTAAATCTAATTTCCCCAATACTAATTTCCCCCTACTGTTACTCACATCTTCTTGTCAACTGTCTGGACCACTCTCATTACCACTTCAAAAGTTATTTTCCCTCCCTTGGTATCCTGCTGTCAATTGAATTGTTCGTGAGACTAACTTCACACCTGGTAAGGCAATTCACATCTTTTCATGTATTTATACCTACTCCTGTATTTTCCACTCCATGCATCTGATGAAGTGGGTTCTAGCCCAAGAAAGCTTATGCCCAAATAAATTTGTTAGTCTCTAAGGTTTCAGAGTAGCAGCCGTGTTAGTCTGTATCCGCAAAAAGAAAAGGAGTACTTGCGGCACCTTAGAGACTAACAAATTTATTTGAGCATAAGCTTTCGTGAGCTACAACTCACCTCATCTAAGGTGTCACAAGGACTCCTCGTTGTTTTTGACCAAGAGCTGTAAAACACCTATTGATAGAGGGATAGATCCGTCTGCACAGTTAGCTTGCACAACAAACATGCTTTCCACAACAGGAAAACTATTATAAGGTCACCTAACCATCTCTAACTGGTGAGGAAATCCTCTCCTCCCTTGGCGGGTCCATAAAAATGCTCTCTGTTTCTGCATACCATATACCTAGGGCCCTACCAAATTCACAGCCATGAAAAACACATCACGGACCTTGAAATCTGGCCTCCCCACATGAGAGCGGTCTTTTGTGTGCTTCTACACTATACCACACAGATTTCATGGGGGAGACCAGCGTTTCTCAAATAGGGGGTCCAGACCCAAAAGGGAGTTGCAAGGTTATTTTAAGGGGGGTCGTGGTATTGCCACCCTTACTTCTGCACTACCTTCAGAGCTGGGCGGTTGGAGAGCGGCGACAATTGGCCGAGTGCCCAGCTCTGAAGGCAGCGCCCCACCAGCAGCAGTGCAGAAGTAAAGGTGGCAATTCCATACCATGCCACCTTTACTTCTGCGCTTCTGCCTTCAGAGCTGGGTGACTGGAGAGTAGTGGCTGCTGAGGGCCCAGCTCTGCAGGCAGCAGCGCAGAAGTAAGGGTGGCAATACCCTACCATGCCATCCTTACTTCTGCGCTGCTGCTGGCGGCGGCGGCTCTGCCTTCAGAGCTGGGCTCCCGGCCAGCAGCCGCCGCTCTCCAGCTGCCCAGCTCTGAAGGCAGCTGCTGCCACCTGCAGCAGTGCAGGAGTAAGGGTAGCAGTATCATGACCCTCCCCCGCCCATACACACAACTCCTGTTTGGGTCAGGACCCCTACAACTACAACACTGTGAAATTTCAGATTTAAATAGCTGAAATCATGAACGGTTTCAGAGTAACAGCCATGTTAGTCTGTATCCGCAAAAAGAACAGGAGGACTTGTGGCACCTTAGAGACTAACATATTTATTAGCGCATAAGCTTTCCTGAACTACAGCCCACTTCATCAGATGCACCATTGAAATCATGAAATTTACAATTTGCTAAATCCAATGGCCGTGAAATTGACCAAAATGGACCATGAATTTGGTAGGGCCCCACATATAGGCACTCAATGCCTATACCCCACACACGGTTTTCACCATCGAGTGCAAAAAAGAACAAATTAGAGACACTCTCTACAGTACTATACCTGGGGGCACGCAACTAACTGAACAGCCCAATGCCCTCTGTGCAGCCTACCAGACCCAACGCCCGCGCCCGGCAGCCTCTGAGGCCCCCCGCGCCCGGCAGCCTCTGTGAGCCCTGCTCCTCTCTCGCCCCGCAGCCTCTGTGCCCCATGCCTGCCCTGCCCTGCCCCCCTGCAGCCTCTGCGCCCCATGCCTGCCCTGCCCCCCTGCAACCTCTCTCCCCCTGCAGCCTCTGCGCCCCATGCCTGCCTGCCTAGCCTGCCCCCTGCAGCCTCTGTGCCCCCGCAGCCTCTGCGCCCCATGCCTGCCCTGCCCTGCCCCCCTGCAGCCTCTCTCCCCCTGCAGCCTCTGCGCCCCATGCCTGCCTGCCTAGCCTGCCCCCTGCAGCCTCTGCACCCCATGCCTGCCCTGCAGCCTCTGTGCCCCCTGCAGCCTCTGCGCCCCATGCGTGCCCTGCCCTGCCCCCTGCAGCCTCTCTCCCCCCGCCTGCCCTGCCCTGCCCTGCCCTGCCGCCCCCTCTCACCCTGCAGCCTCTGCCTGGCGGGGGCTTCGGACGCGCAGCCGGGCCCGGGTCCCCGCAGCCCGGGCACACGCCGCAGCCTCCTTCCTGCCGCCGCCCGAGCACGGTCCCCGCTGGAAACAGCTCCCGCGGCGCTCGGTTCCGCCCCGCGCGGCGCTGGCGGGGCCGCGGGAAGGGTCAGCGGGGCGCTGGGCTGGGCTGGGCTGGGCTGACTGCGGCCCTCGGCCGCCGGGCCTGTGTTAAGTGGCGCCCTTATGGGGGCCAGCCTCCTGCCCCGAGGTGGTGCGTTCGGGCGCTGCCGCCAGCCAGGCGTTTGGCCAGCTCCAGCGCTTCTGGGTGGGGGCCTGTCTGGGCTGGTCAGTGCCGGGTTTGCCCTTGACTTCCATGGGGGAAGCGGCAGGATTCACCTTTCCTGGTTTCCCAGCTGTGCCTATGACTTACCGCACACCACCTTATGGTGCCTGGTCCCCCAACAATAACCGCTCTCCTCGTTTTTTCATAGGGGTATATCCTGGGTGGCCTTGAAAAGCAGCTGATCCCCTCGCTAATGCTAATGCCAGGCAGGCAAAAAAAATTGTGAGGCAAGCCCCAACATATCTCGAGATTGGCTTAAAAATCATGAGATTTTAAAATATAATACAAGGTGGGGTTCTTTTTATTTGCCTCCTGGTTTTTGATCATTTAGCGTTCCTGTTTTCCAGCTTTGCCCCCCTCCCATGAGGGCTAGTATCTTGTATTTTTGTTGTTGTTAATGATAGCTGAGATTTTCACATACAGGCCTCTAAGAGGTGAGGCTCTAAAAAGAATACTAAATGTCGCTAGAGCAGTGCTTAATTTGTAATGAAAGGTGCCAGGACTCAAGCAATTTTTTTACTTTCATAACTGACACGGCAATCCCAAAGGTAGCAGGGCTATGAATTGCCAAGCCTTGAGGTGCTGAGGCTCAGCCTTGGCAAACCCTTGCACAAATTAAGCACTGTGATAGACTCATAATAAAATTGTCAGAGTCGGCAACACAGTCCCACTAATTTGACCGGAGCTGGATGAATTGGGCCCACCTGCGAGCTATACAACCCCAATCAAATTAATTGAAATAGAATCACTTTTTTGAGAAATAAAATAATACTGCAACTGTAATGGGGACTAGCCCTCCGCTCCCTTCCTTTATACATATCTTGCTCCATGACTCACTCATTTAATAATGGGATACTCTTTGGGGACTAATTTTAAGGTAGTGTTTAAAGTCTCTCCTGGATCGCTTGGTAAAGTTGGTGCAAGCAAACAATGTATGTTTTAATATGGCTAGATGTACGTGTATACATCTAGGAACAAAGAAGGTAGGCCATACTTACAGAATGGGGGACTCTATCCTGGGAAGCAATGACTACGAAAAAGATTTGAGGGCTTTGGTGGATAATCAGCTGATCATGAGCTACAGTGTGATGCTGTGGCCAAAAGAACTAATGTGATCCTGAGGTGCATAAACACGAATCTTGAGTAGGAGTAGAGAGGTTATTTTACTTCCGTATTTGACACTAGTGCAACCGCTGCTGGAATACTGTGTCCAGTTCTGGCACCCACAATTCAAGAATGATGTTGATAAATTGAAAAGGGTTCAGAGAAGAGCCATGAAAATGATTAAAAGATTAGAAAACATGTCTTACAGTGATAAACTCAAAGAGCTCAGTCTATTTAGCTTAACAAAGAGAAGGTGATGGGGTGATTTGATTACAATCTATAAGTATCTACACAGGGAACAAATATTTAATAATGGGCTCTTCAGTATAGCAGAGAAAGGTGTAACATGATCCAATGGGTGGAAGTTGAAGCAAGACAAATTCAGACTGGAAATAAGGCATACATTTAAAAAAATGAGAATAATTAACCATTGGAACAATTTACCAAGGATTGTGGTGGATTCTCCATCACTGACAATTTTTAAATCAGGACTGATTCTAAAAGGTATGATCTTGGAATTATTTTGGGGATGTTCTCTGGTCTGTGTTATACAGGAGGTCAGACTAGATGATCACAATGGTCCCGCCTGGCCTTGGAATTTATGAATAAAGGTTTTTTTCAGTGGGTTACTGTGTGAACTGAGCCCTGAACTGGGAATCAGGAAACCTGGGTTCTATACCCAGCTCCACTGCCGACTCACTGTGTGACCCTAGGCAAGTTACTTCACTATTCTGTGCTCACTTAGTTGTTATGCATATGTCCTGTTACGTATATGTTCCCCAATATGTACAAATCTCTTCCACTTGCTAAAATCCTCTTCCAGGGCAAAGTATCCCTTACCTGGCTTTCACTCACCCCAGTCTTCTTCACTAACCATCCTCCAAGCCACTATCTGACCCTCACTCTCACACACATGACATTCCTGGGCAAGTCATCCTAGGTACCCTCCACACTTTTCCCTGAAAATCAGTCCTATGCCTCAGTACAAATCGTCTTCGTCTGATAACAGAGATTCCCAGGGCTACAAGGGCCTCTCCCATTCTTTCTCTGCCCTGTCCAGTCAAACAGCCTGCATGAACAAATAGCTGGCAGTGTTTCTCATGCATAAGAACATGAACATGATGTCTGTTTAGTCCATCTGCTCTCTGACTCCTCCTGTGCTCATAAGGTCATCATGTATATCCAGGAACAAATGAGCAAAATGTGATGGGGTGCAGAGGCTTTGAAGGCACCAGGTGGCACACACTTGCCCCATCTACAGCAGATGTAGCTGCTGCTGGTACAACTTCTAGGAGTAACTGTTTTTTCCACAGGCCACATCCTGGGGGTCTTATGCCTCTTGGGAGAAGGGAGTCATTTCCTCCACTGCTTTTCCAGCTCCCAGGTACAATATAACTTTCATTCCTCTTACGTGCTGGGGACAACGCACATGATGATGCGGTCATACGTCTTTGGCTATTCAAGAAGCCTGTCATGGAGGTGACGTAGGGGAGAATCTAGGGGGCATTCCGCCCTTAGCATTTTGGTGTACAGAAAATAGACCAAAACCTATGGGTTCTTTCCCCTGCTGTGAGATATCTAATGTTTCATTTTATGCTCTGGAACAAATTGTCTCTGGAATAAAAGGTCTGTTTTGGTTTGATTAACTGCTGATGAACATTCCAGGTACATCCTGATGCAACAAACATCCTTTGCTGCTAAATATTCCAGCTATTTCTCTGTACAATGCACCTGTTGTATTGTTAACTGTTCTAAATATGTCCACTGATTCATAGATTCATAAATTCCAAGGCCAGAAGGGACCATTGTGATCATCTAGTCTGACCTGTATAGCACAGGCCATGGAATTTCCCCAAAATAATTCCTAGAGCAGATCTTTTAGAAAAACATCCAAACTTGATTTAAAAATTGTCAGTGATGGAGAATTCGCCATGACCCTCGGGAAATTGTTCCAATGGCTAATTACTCTCTCTCTTAAAAATTTATGCCTTATTTACAGTCTGAATTTGTCTAGCTTCAGCTTCTAGCCCTGGTATCATGGTACACCTTTGTCTGCCAGCTAGACTGAAGAGCCTGTTATTAAATATTTATTCCACATATAGATACTTACAGACTGTAATCAAGTCATCCCATAACCTTCTCTTTGTTAAGCTAAACATATTGAGCTCTTTGCGTCTATCACTATAGGGCATGTTTTCAAATCCTTTTATCATTCTCATGGCTCTTCTCTGAACCCTTTCCAATGTATCACCATCGTTCTTGAATGGTGGACACCAGAACTGGACACAGTATTCCAGCAGCGGTCACAGCAGTGCCAAATACAGGATAAAATCACCTCTCTACTTCTATTCAAGATTCCCCTGTTTATGCATCCAAGGATTGCATTAGCCCTTTTGGCCACAGTGTCACATGCTGGCTCATGTTCAGCTGATTATCCACCAAAACCGCAACATCTTTTTTCAGAGTCACTGCTTACAGAGTCATACTTGGGGTGCTGCTGAATGTTCCAGTTATATCCAGGTAGAATAGGATGACTGAATGCCCTACTTTTTGTAGGATTGTCCTATTTTTTGCCTGTCTTAAGGCAGCGTGGCCAATTGTCCTTTTTTAACACTCCCATTCTCCCTATTTTGTGACAGTATAATATGCAGTTATAACTTTTTAAAATGCAGGGACACTTTATGATGTGTCAGAAATAACTGGCAAATACTTACAATTTTATTTCCTCGGCAAATCTCTTCAAACATGTCAAGTCCCCGTGTGCTTATTGAAGACTTCTGCCATGGCAAGTGTACGCTTTTAAAATAAAGCCATTTTTGAGTATGTAAACACACACCCAAAACAATCTGGAAAATGGTTAATGTCTGAAGCATTTTCTATGCTTGGGGATCTCTGAAATGGCCAAATGGAAATATATCAAAGTTCATACACAGGAAAACACCTCTGAGCTGAATGTAAGCTTGAGAAATTTAGTTCAAAGAATAATTGTCTATCAACACCAGTGCTGAGCCCCAGCACCCTTAGGCTTGGCAGTTTGTAGCCCAGCACCTCTGGGATTGCTGCATCAGTTATGAATGTAAAAAATTGCTTGAGCCCTGGTACCTCTTTCTTTACAAGTTAAGCACCAATCAACACCTTAAAATAGGGTTTGGAATAACACTGGGGAAAAGGGTTTAGAATAAAATTGCAAAAGGGCCTTTCCATAAGGTTAGTGGGACACTACAGTAGCAAAATCGGTCTTTGTATCTACTTAAAGTTAGCTTTCAGCTAGATGCTTTCTGTTTAATGTAATCACATGGGAAGCAAGATCCGCAGATGGTGTAAATCAGTGGATTTTAATGATATTGTGCAGACTTACAGTAGCTGAGAATCTGGCTTAGAAATTCTAGATGACGCTTTCAAGTGAGCTGTAGCCACTAGTAATACTAAAGAAAACAACAGATTTTACGCTTGCCTTACTATCTGGCTTTGCTTATGTACTGATGCAGAGTCCTTGCTGAAATCCCTCCTGGCAAAAATACGTGTCCTATTTTTTGGCTGTGAACATCTGATCACCCTAAAGGTAGATCGCACCTACTGTGCCGCTGAATATACTAAGTACCTTCTTCCAAGTATTCAGTTATTTTTCATATAATGTTAAAGGCTATTGGTAGCACAGCAGGTGCAGTGGAAAACAAGGTAAAGGGTCAATCTAAAACACCCTCTGGATTCTATACTATAGTCATTTTTTTAAATCTAAGCAAAACAGTTCTGCATTTGCAGACTGAAGGAAGCTGAAATAAATGTTTTCTTCTCGTCTGATTGTTGGGAGGGTTTATGTAGTTTGGAGGGAGTCAATGTTCAAAAGATTGGCCTAACTGTCAAAATGCTTGTTATGGGAGCTTGAGATGTATCACCTGAAATTAGCCCACAAATTGTTTGCAATTGTAGGGTGATGCCTCATCCCCAGTTACGCAGGTCTGACCCAATTTGAAGGACAATGTTTTTCTCATCCTACCATCCTGTCTGCACTACCACTGCCAAGTTTGCCGCAAAAGAAGCCTGAGAAATATGACACTGCCTCTGGGACATCTTTGTTTTTAGCTTACGTAAATTCACTGCATGTCAAAGACGCTTGACTAAGAGCTCTATATCTTGATTCCTCTCTTTAGTCATGCAGAAGCTTCAGCAGGAGCACAGGCAATGGAAAGCCTCTCCCCGCTACCTGGCCAATGTCCTTCAGTTGCTCACCCACACGGGGCAGAGCAGTTCAATCTTCATGGCTTTTTACCAAACAAAGGCAGCAGAGTGCCTGGTTACTATCTTCCTCTCCCTGCACACTACTAATGTTCAGCTGGTTGGGAAAAGGAAGTGCTTCTTGCTTCTGACACAAAACACTCAAGCTTTCCTTTTGATGGTGAAGAAACTGCAGATTCACACTCTCCCATTGTCTCCGACCCAATTAGGGGATTGTAATCAAGTCTCATTCAGGCCACCAGAATCTCTAAAAACAGGCCTGGTTTAGAATATGGTGACCTGTCCCTTTTCATTGAAGCAAAAATTGTTCTCAGGATTGGAAGAGGGCCCACTAGGTGGCTCTCCAGCTCAGGCTGTTAGAAGGGAACTCTGGCCTTGTAAGCGTACACATTCCTCCAGCTACGATACTCTTTGGTAGGCTGGAGCCTTTCTATCATGGCTGAGCCATAGAAACAGGCTGGGCTGCAGAAGGCAGCAGTCTTTCCCTACATGAGGTGGGATCCCTCAAGAGACTTGTGTCTTTGGTGGGTTTCCCTCCTCATGTCTTTCACTTTGTGTGTCTATCCTCCTTCTGCTTCTATGCTGCTACCTATGCTGCCTATCCATCTGCTGGGTCTGCTTGTTACCCTTTCTTCCCTAGCCTCCACCTTCCAATACAAGGCACAGCCTGGGATGGGGGAGGAGGCACGAGGCAGTTAGTGAAGCCAGGCTGAGCGGTTTTCTGGACTGCGAGAACAGAAATGGTTCAGGATGGGCTCCCTTGCCCTCATTTCTGACGCTGCCTGAGGCGGCTGGTCCCCAGGCTAGTCACATCTATCATTAATGCCGGCTCCACTGGCTTAGAGACTGATCTAAATTACGCTGGCAGAGTTTTGGTTGGGCAACTCAGAGAAAATCTGCCGGTGAATAACATTTCTTCCTTCCCCTCCACGCTCTCCTTTTGCTCTTGTACTAGAAGAACAGGTTCTGGGAGGATTTCTTTACCTTCCCCAAGCCAGAAATTTAGAAGGGATGTTCCTGACACAGCACTGCAGCAAATAACAACCACTTGACCCACAGCCACCTCCCTCCCAATACTAGCCCATGGCTCAGGAATATTCCCTGGTTCTCAGATTGTATTCTTTATTTCCCTAGGGAAAAGTTAATATGGAAATATTCATGGCTTTTGAATTACACTGGAAAGCCATTAAACAGCTATATTGCATCACCCAAATAGCAATCCTGTAGCAGGTCTATTCCTAAAATGGGGATTCATTTCAGAAGTCTCTGCACTCATATGAGGCTTATTTTGGACAGAATGTCACCTAGATATTAGAGAGAATGTCCAGGCCTGCATCCTTAGCTCTGGCACAGCACAACTGAGGTGGGCAGGGAGGCAAAGGTGGATCTAACCCACCTCCTCTGATCCTGGCGCAGGCTGCAGGTCAACTGTCCCTCAGCATAAGTTAGAGCTGCCACAGGGCTGCCCTACTTTACACCAGGTGGAAGAGTCCCCTAGGGAACTCTTCTGACACCCCCAACATTGATGGAGTGTAGTCCCATTCTGGAGTCTCCCGTGTACAGAGGAATCCCAAACTACTTCTTTAATAATCATAATACTTAATTCGTCAGAAGATCTCAAAGCACTTTACCAAGGAGGTCAGTGTCATTAACTGATACTGATTCCTACTTTTAGGAATCTCCAGCTGCCCAAGGCGAAGGCCATAGATCTATTCCTATCTGAATGTATATCATTAACACAGAATGGACTGAGTAGCAAGGACGCCTTCAAAGAAACTAGTTTAACACAGAGACAGCAGATTTCAGAACTGCTCACGTGATTGTAATGCCTTTTAAAACAACGTTCATTTGGAAGGGTGTTAACTATAGGCCAACTCTTTGGAAATAGCTAACTTCTCTCGGGCTTAAACAAACAAGCAAATATTTTCACTTCCATACATAGAATCTCAGGAGCCTCCAGAGTGGATGATTCAGAATGGATGGAGGAAACCATGGGTTTTTCAAGTCAGATATCTTGCCTCTTGCAGTGACTAATACCTGATGTTTCAGAGAAAAATGCACTTCTCCTTTTCTCGATAATCCATCTGGTCAACTGTGCAACTCAGTACAGGTAAGGGGAAGGGGGAGGGAATTTAAGGTTTTTTCCTCGTTGCTGATCCCTGTGGCAATCAGCTTATATTCCAAAGCATGAACTTTGATTATCTGTATCTCAGTCTACATTATTGATAGTTATAATATTAGAAATCCAGACCCAATATTTAACTCATGGCTGCCATTAATGTAGTCATGTCTACACCCATATCTAGATGACACTGGTTTAATCAGAGTCTTTGGAAACAACTAATACATCATTAACAATTCGTTCATTTTGTATTGAGCCAGTGACCTGTGAACCTATGGGACAACGCCTGGAACAATGTTAATCAAACAGCAACATCTCATAATCCAAAAGAAAGAGGAAAGATTCACTGACGATTTTCCATTAAACATCTCAATTTTCATTTTGTTTTGACTCAGTCGTGTAAATCACATTAGCCCCACTGGATAAGTCTCTGACAACTTGGACCATGTGTCCTGTGCCTTCTTGCATATGCTTGATCTTTCACCTCTTCCAAATTTGGTGCCAATACTCTACAAAGACAAGATTTTTACTTCCCATCCTTAGGCAGAGATGGGGGCAACATTATTAATCTTAATTCAAAGCAAGAGGAGTAAATCCATCACTGTAATAGTGACTCCCACACTCCGATTTTTTCCCTATTGGCAAAAATCTTTGCAATCAGAAGGGCATGAGAATTAACTTGATTTATATTCTGGAGAATAAGGAACAACCACCTGGGAAAAGGATCATCCCACTGAGTCACTCAGGTTGGACCAATCCAACCCCTGCTGAAATGCATGTCCTGCACTTAATATCGAGAATTCTCTTTGCTTAGGAAAGCTTACTTGCCACTTCAACAATTTTTATGAGATAGTTTTATTTTATGTCTTTTAAAATAATGTTGATGAATGCACATCCATTTGGCTTTTCAGTTACAACTACCATGAACCCAGTTTAGATTATTCTGCCTGTTCAATAACTCCCATTTTTTCCATATTATAAACTTTTGTTTGTTTGTTTGTTTAATGTGTGAGAGAAAATGGAAATTTTCTTGGTGGGTGGATTGCTGGAGTAACTGATTTGTCAGTTTTAATGTGATAGTCTACTTCCAGACACCTTGGAAGATACCTAAGAATTCTTCCAACTCTGCTTTGACTGTAAGTTCTGTGACATTTACTGAAAATATGTTTGTACCTGTTTTCATGGCCAGTTAGGTTTTGAGTCATTACACTGGTGGTACAGATGAATTTACCTTCTGGAAAGTTGTTACATGACACTGTTTTTTAAAACAAGTAGTAAAAGATATTTGACTTTGTATTGGGAATTTATGTCCTCAATATGAAACAATCATTGCTTTAGAATTCTGTGCAGTTTCTTTAGCTACTTAATACATTTTTTCTTTGAAGTAACATTGCATTGTGGTCTGGGATCCAATTTAAAGGATACAACTCTGTCATTAATGTTTAGGCATATTCATGTCACTTAATACATTGCTGGAAGGTGCTCAGGCACTATGGTGATGAGGGCAGTATACAAACTTGTACAGAATTGAAGCTGTTTCCACAGTTACCATTTACTGCACTTACAAAGATATCCATCCCACTTTGTTGCTGTTCTCGAAATGGACCCTCTTGGCTGCGACCGTGTGATGTTCTTTGAAAAATGATTTTCTTCCATTGCATTAATTGCGTCTTCACCCAAAAGCCAGGCAAATTCTCGACTTGTTATTTTAGTTGTCTTCATTTGTTTCTCCTTGTGAAATGGTGGTACATTGATGAGCTCCTCAGGGTATGTCTACACTACGAAATTAGGTTGAATTTATAGAAGTCGGTTTTTTAGAAATCGGTTTTATATATTCGAGTGTGTGTGTCCCCACAGAAAATGCTCTAAGTGCATTAACTCAGCGGAGTGCTTCCACAGTACCGAGGCTAGAGTCGACTTCCGGAGCGTTGCACTGTGGGTAGCTATCCCACAGTTCCCGCAGTCTCCGCTGCCCATTGGAATTCTGGGTTGAGATCCCAATGCCTGATGGGGCTGAAACATTGTCGCGGGTGGTTCTGGGTACATATCGTCAGTCCCCCCCTTCCCTCCCTCCCTCCGTGAAAGCAAGGGCAGACAATCGTTTCGCGCCTTTTTTCCTGAGTTACCTGTGCAGGCGCCATACCACCGCAAGCATGGAGCCCGCTCAGCTCACTGTCACCGTATGTCTCCTGGGTGCTGGCAGACGCGGTACTGCATTGCTACACAGTAGCAGCAACCCATTGCCTTGTGGCAGCAGACGGTAAATAGGACTGGTAGCCGTCATCGTCATGCCTGAGGTGCTCCTGGTCGCCTGTGTGAGGTCGATCAGGAGCGCCTGGGCAGACATGGGCGCAGGGACTAAATTTGGAGTGACTTGATCAAGTCATTCTCTTTAGTCCTGCAGTCAGTCCTATTGAACCATCTTATGGTGAGCAGGCAGGCGAAACGGATTGCTAGCAGTCCTATTGTACCATCTTCTGCCGGGCAGGCAAGAGATGAGGATGGCTAGCAGTCGTATTGTACCATCTTCTGCCGAGCAGCCCTGAGACGTGGACGGCATGCAGTCCTTCTGCACCGTCTGCTGCCAGCCAAAGATGTAAAAGATAGATGAAGTGAATCAAAACAAGAAATAGACCAGATTTGTTTTGTACTCATTTGCTTCCCCCCCTCCCCTGTCTAGGGGACTCATTCCTCTAGGTCACACTGCAGTCACTCACAGAGAAGGTGCAGCAAGGTAAATCTAGCCATGTATCAATCAGAGGCCAGACTAGCCTCCTTGTTCCAATAAGAACAATAACTTAGGTGCACCATTTCTTATTGGAACCCTCCGTGAAGTCCTGCCTGAAATACTCCTTGATGTAAAGCCACCCCCTTTTTTGATTTTAGCTCACTGAAGCCAACCCTGTAAGGCATGTCGTCAGTCGCCCCTCCGTCCGTCAGAGCAACGGCAGACAATCGTTCCGCGCCTCTTTTCTGTGCGGACGCCATACCAAGGCAAGCATGGAGGCCGCGCAGATCACTTTGGCAATTAGGAGCACATTAAACACCACACGCATTATCCAGCAGTATATGCAGCACCAGAACCTGGCAAAGCGATACCGGGCGATTAGGTGACGTCAGCGCGGTGACGTGAGTGATGAGGACATGGACACAGACTTCTCTCAAAGCACGGGCCTTGGCAATGTGGGCATCATGGTGCTAATGGGGCAGGTTCATGCAGTGGAACGCTGATTCTGGGCTCAGGAAACAAGCACAGACTGGTGGGACCGCATAGTGTTGCAGGTCTGGGACGATTCCCAGTGGCTGCGAAACTTTCGCATGCGTAAGGGCACTTTCATGGAACTTTGTGACTTGCTTTCCCCTGCCCTAAGGGGCAAGAATACCAAGACGAGAGCAGCCCTCACAGTTGAGAAGCGAGTGGCAATAGCCCTGTGGAAGCTTGCAATGCCAGACAGCTATCGGTCAGTCGAGAATCAATTTGGAGTGGGCAAATCTACTGTGGGGGCTGCTGTGATGCAAGTAGCCCACGCAATCAAAGATCTGCTGATATCAAGGGTAGTGACCCTGGGAAATGTGCAGGTCACAGTGGATGGCTTTGCTGCAATGGGATTCCCTAACTGTGGTGGGGCCATAGACGGAACCCATATCCCTATCTTGGCACTGGAGCACCAAGCCGCCGAGTACATAAACCGCAAGGGGTACTTTTCAATAGTGCTGAAAGCACTGGTGGATCACAAGGGACGTTTCACCAACATCAACGTGGGATGGCCGGGAAAGGTACATGACACTCGCATCTTCAGGAACTCTGGTCTGTTTCAAAAGCTGTAGGAAGGGACTTTATTCCCAGACCAGAAAATAACTGTTGGGGATGTTGAAATGCCTATAGTTATTCTTGGGGACCCAGCCTACCCCTTAATGCCATGGCTCATGAAGCCGTACACAGGCAGCCTGGACAGTAGTCAGGAGCTGTTCAACTACAGGCTGAGCAAGTGCAGAATGGTGGTAGAGTGTGCATTTGGACGTTTAAAGGCGCGCTGGCGCAGTTTACTGACTCGCTTAGACCTCAGCGAAACCAATATTCCCACTGTTATTACTGCTTGCTGTGTGCGCCACAATATCTGTGAGAGTAAGGGGGAGACGTTTATGGCGGGGTGGGAGGTTGAGGCAAATTGCCTGGCTGCTGCTTAAGCGCAGCCAGACACCAGGGCGGTTAGAAGAGCACAGGAGGGTGCAGTACGCATCAGAGAAGCTTTGAAAACCAGTTTCATGACTGGCCAGGCTACGGTGTGAAAGTTCTGTTTGTTTCTCCTTGATGAAACCCCCCGCCCCCGGTTCACTCTACTTCCCTGTAAGCTAACCACCCTCCCCTCCTCCCTTCGATCACCGCTTGCAGAGGCAATAAAGTCATTGTTGCTTCACATTCATGCATTCTTTATTCATTCATCACACAAATAGGGGGATGACTACCAAGGTAGCCCAGGAGGGGTGGTGGAGGAGGGAAGGAAAATGCCACACAGCACTTTAAAAGTTTACAACTTTAAAATTTATTGAATGCCAGCCTTCTGTTTTTTGGGCAATCCTCTGTGGTGGAGTGGCTGGTTGGCAGGAGGCCCCCCCACCGCGTTCTTGGGCGTCTGGGTGTGGAGGCTATGGAACTTGGGGAGGAGGGCGGTTGGTTACACAGGGGCTGTAGTGGCAGTCTGTGCTCCAGCTGACTTTGCTGGAGCTCAACCATACACTGGAGCATACTGGTTTGATCCTCCAGCAGCCTCAGCATTGAATCCTGCCTCCTCTCATCACGCTGCTGCCACATTTGAGCTTCAGCCCGGTCTTCAGCCCGCCACTTACTCTCTTCAGCCCGCCACCTCTCCTCCCGGTCATTTTGTGCTTTCCTGCACTCTGACATTATTTGCCTCCGCGCATTCGTCTGTGCTCTGTCAGTGTGGGAGGACAGCATGAGCTCAGAGAACATTTCATCACGAGTGTGTTTTTTTTTCTTTCTAATCTTCACTAGCCTCTGGGAAGGAGAAGATCCTGTGATCACTGAAACACATGCAGCTGGTGGAGAAAAAAAAAGGGACAGCGGTATTTAAAAAGACACATTTTATAAAACAGTGGCTACACTCTTTCAGGGTAAACCTTGCTGTTAACTTTACATACATAGCACATGTGCTTTCGTTACGACGTCGCATTTTGCCTCCCCCCACCGCGTGGCTACCCCCTCAACCCTCCCCCCTCTCCGTGGCTAACAGCGGGGAACAGGCTCCTCTGAGTGTCCCCTGAAGAAAAGCACCCTATTTCAACCAGGTGACCATGAATGATATCTCACTCTCCTGAGGATAACACAGAGAGATAAAGAACGGATGTTGTTTGAATGCCAGCAAACATACACTGCAATGCTTTGTTGTACAATGATTCCCGAGTACGTGCTACTGGCCTTGAGTGGTAAAGTGTCCTACTGTGAAGGACGCAGTAAGGCTGCCCTCCCCAGAAACCTTTTGTAAAGGCTTTGGGAGTACATCCAAGAGAGCTGCGAATGCCAGGGCAAATTAATCCTTTCACATGCTTGCTTTTAAACCATGTATAGTATTTTAAAAGGTACACTCACCGGAGCTCCCTTCTCCGCCTGCCGGGTCCAGGAGGCAGCCTTGGGTGGGTTTGGAGGGTACTGGCTCCAGGTCCAGGGTGAGAAACAGTTCCTGGCTGTCGGGAAAACCGGTTTCTCCGCTTGCTTGCCGTGAGCTATCTACAACCTCCTCATCATCATCATCTTCTTCGTTCCCAAAACCTGCTTCCGTGTTGCCTCCATCTCCATTGAAGGAGTCAAACAACACGGCTGGGGTAGTGGTGGCTGAACCCCCTAAAATGGCATGCAACTCATCATAGAAGCGACATGTTTGGGGCTCTGACCCGGAGCGGCCGTTGGCCTCTCTGGTTTTCTGGTAGGCTTGCCTCAGCTCCTTAAGTTTCACGTGGCACTGCTTCGGGTCCCTGTTATGGCCTCTGTCCTTCATGCCCTGGGAGATTTTGACAAAGGTTTTGGCATTTCAAAAACTGGAACGGAGTTCTGATAGCATGGATTCCTCTCCCCATACAGCAATCAGATCCCGTACCTCCCATTCAGTCCATGCTGGAGCTCTTTTGCGATTCTGGGACTCCATCATGGTCACCTCTGCTGATGAGCTCTGCATGGTCACCTGCAGCTTGCCACGCTGGTCAAACAGGAAATGAGATTCAAAAGTTTGTGGGCCTTTTCCTGTCTACCTGGCCAGCACATCTGAGTTGAGAGTGCTGTCCAGAGCGGTCACAATGGAGCACTCTGGGATAGCTCCCGGAGGCTAATACCGTCGAATTGTGTCCAAAGTACCCCAAATTTGACCCGGCAAGGCCGATTTAAGCGCTAATCCACTTGTCGGGGTGGAGTAAGGAAATCGATTTTAAGAG
The DNA here is from genome assembly GCF_965152275.1 of Natator depressus. Taxonomy (NCBI): domain Eukaryota; kingdom Metazoa; phylum Chordata; order Testudines; family Cheloniidae; genus Natator; species Natator depressus. Next base: position 245,032,626 of record NC_134234.1, read on the forward strand.
CCCTTTAAGTCGAAATAAAGGGCTTCATCGTGTGGACGGGTGCAGGTTTACATCGATTTAACGCTGCTAAATTTGACCTAAAGTCCTAGTGTAGACCAGGGCTTAGTCTGTAATAGCCTGAATGCGCATATCATTGGTTCTGCAAATGCCTGTAGCTTGGGTTAAGCTTAAATCAGCTTCCTGCAGCAATTTGCACCTCCTGTGGCCACTCATACAAGCCTGTCTTTCATTAAAGGATGACATAGCTCCCTAAATTAATACGTTTGAAATTCAGGTCAGTCACGAATGGAGCAGAAAGTTCATATTGCCTTATATTATGAATAAAAAAAACCTAATTATTCATCCTAAATAAATTTTTAGCTGCAATTCCAACATCTCTCATATTTATCCATCATCTTTGCCAAATGTTCTTTATCCTCTACCTCCCCACCTTTAAACGTATTGTTATAGGAGACACCAGGTGACACTGTTACACATATTATTGCACATTCCTTTTCACAGAGCGCACCAGTGTATGGTCTTTGTTGTTTGTATTTTTGCAGTACCGGGTTTAATATGGTTTAATATTCGCTGGGCCCATTATGGTTGCCAGGTGTCCAGTTTTTGACCAGAAAGTCGGGTCAAAAAGTGGACCTGGCAGTGTCTGGTCAGCACTGCTGACCGGACACCAAAAGTCCAGGAGTAACCGCAATCAGCCTCCACGCCAGGAGGGCAGGAAGAGCAGCGCTGCTGCCTGGAGGAGCTGCAGCTCAGCTGGAGAGAGAGAAAACTGGCTCCCAAGGACCTGGCTCTGGCGGAGAGAGTTAGGTACTGGCTCTGCACCGCCCCAGGGGGGATCCTGTCCATATCCCTCACTGCTTTGCTGTGCTTGTCCCTGGCCCCTGTCTCTCTCCAGAGACTGACCCTCCCCATCCCACTGTGCTCTCGCCCCGGCCCCTGCCTCGCTCCGGGGTCCAACTTCCCCACCCTGCTGTGCTCTTGGCCCATGGTGGCCACAGATATGTCTTGCGCCGGGCCCACAAAAGGTTAATCTGGCCCTGCACTGTTGTTAGCTTTATGATGCGGATCCCTTAAGGGGAGTTGTGACAAACAACAAGATAATTTGCTCTCTACCTTAATCCTCCAACTAGACTCAGTTCTTCAGTGGGATAGAATTGCTTCCTGGTCACCAGTGCTGAGGTTGAAATATCTGAACGAGGGGTTTGCCTGCATGCTGTTTGTGACACCTTTGTTTCAGGACTGGTGTATATTTTGTAAATAAACAAGTTACACTAAGAAAGTATACAGATTCCATGTCACTGATTTCTCCTTCAATGGGAAATTTTGAAGCCTCTTAATCTGCTACCACTTGGCAGAGGGGCAACAGTACCTGTCACATTGCTGGGGTCACTCCAGGGAAATATAACATTACCTGTACTATGGCCCCCACGGCAATGAGAAGGATTTCAAAGTGTGGTGCAGCATTTCCTTTCAAATTGTGTTGCAGAAGCAATTACTCCTTCTATGGTCTGATATAACTTCTGACATCATGTCATGTTTAGCAAGCACTCAGGAGGCAGGCTTGCTAAGGAGCGAAAGAGCTGATGCTGTTATTAACTATAGGAGCACTCAGCTCAGTCTGGCTGCTTAGTTTTCTCAAAACATCATCACTCATACTGGCCCTGTCTAATGGCTTCACACATGCACTAGGGCTGTCACTGCTGTAATTACATCCTCTCATTAGTAAAGACACGCCTCATGGTAGTCACGTGATACTTAGCCATACAGCAATGCTCTGAACAGGGCTGTCCTGCCACTGTTTGTCAGTGTGCAAGTTGTGTGGGGCTGTGGCCACACCCAGGTGCACCTCTTATGGGTCCTGGAGCACTGCCAGTACCACTAGACTGAATGGAAATTCCAGCACAAATCTGCCAGTTGCTGACTTTTGGTTCTTGCTGGTGACTAGATTTTAGAACAAAAGCAATAAGTTTACTTGATCTGCTGGTTCCTGGGCATACAGTTGTTCCAGGGGAAACCAGCTGAGACCATTTGAAAGATTCTAATGAAGTTTACTGGACTAGTCTAATGCACTAGAGCCAGTCAGTAGTCTCACTATCTTGCATTTCTCAGCACTTTGCAGCCAGATTCAATTTCCATGTGCCCTCTCTGCCCCCTAGCAGTCCCATGCAAGACAAGACAAATGAGCTGAGGGGTTTGGTATTTCAACATAATACTAATATGAGGGTGTATCCTCTTAACTTGGTAATAACTGCATCCTGGACTAACTACCATTACAATCTTCATCCTCAGAGTTTATTTACTCTAGGACATAGCTATTGCTATGAACAGAAAGCACCCTCAAGATGTCATCTAACTAGCTAATCATCTTTTTGAAAATCTGTTTCCTATTATCAATACAATTGCAGTACTCATTAAGTGAGCAGAGCACAATAAAAAAAATATATATATATATATATACACACATACACAATAATTGCACGCAAATGAAATTCAAAGCTCATCATGAATGATGGATAATTGTGGAGCAGATTGTTCTCCTCAGAGATTTTTATCTGTTATTTTCTGAGAAAGGTTTACATCCTTCAAGGAAATCATATTCCAGTCTCAGGATTCTCTAGTAGGATCTGGCCAGTTTGCACCACTCAGGCAGTGCGAAGTGGCCAGGTTATGCCCATAAATGATTGGTAGAGAATACCCCTTGTGAAGGGAAACTCTCAGCTGGTGTAAAACTGGTGGAGGCTCTTCCTGCACTAGGTGCTACCCCCTTTCCTGGTGTAGGGAGCAAGCCAGCGGCAGTTCAGGGATGTGATGGAGCTGAGCACTGCTACAACGGTCCAAAGGTCCTTAGGTACATAGGCTGCTCTAAGTGACACTGGGGCCAGATCTTAATTTAATGCCTAATCCAAAACCCATTGGAGTTGATGGATAGACTCTCACCGACATCAATGGGCCAAATGTTCAGACTGTTTTTGCATGCCTACTTTTGTGCATACAAATGACTGCATGTCTCCAAGTGGGATCACCTATTTTGCACCAGCAAACTGCCAATTGCACATGTAAATTGAGCAGCCAGTTTTACATACAAAAGCGGGCATGCAAAACTGGAAACTTGGCCCAATAAGATTTAATACATAGATCTCCCCTTAATCCATACTGAATATTCTAACATAATATTCATTCTGTCTCTGGTAAAAGAAATATTGGCAGATAGTTTTAGTTTCCATTTGGAAGAAAAATGACTGTTTGAAAGTACATTGGAGCAGCTTTCTTGAGGTGTCGTGTGTGATGTAACATTTATGCTTCTTTCTTGGCTTGGTGTATCAAAAATGTCTTCCTCTAACATATCTATTTTTATCAAGTTGATTTTGTATTGTGTTTTATTTATTTATTTTCTCCTGGAAGTTGTTTCCATTTATCAAAGATTAATTTGTAAGCTCTTCACTACACTTTGGTCCAAAGAAAAATCTCTCTTTATCTAGAGTTTAATAAAATAGACGTGTGTGTGTGTCTGTGTGTGTCTGTGTGTGTGTGTAAAGCTCTTATTGAGAGAAAGCTAAGGCAGAGAGATGAGTTTTGCATGTAGTTCAGAATGAAGAGAGATTATTTGTCACTACTCCTTTCTTTTATCCTGTTCCTGTCTACTTTACATTAATCTGAATGAATGACCTTGATTTCTTCAGAGTCCTGCGTTTATTTTGAATTTTTTGAGGGTGGGATGAGGGGATATATAAACCCCACACGAACAGAAAGAGTTAAGGGGGTGCTTTGGGCTGGAATGGCCCCATCCCTATGCACCTGGAAATCAAGCTAGGACTGGAGCAGTAGTTACAAGGGAGGGAACGTCTCTCAGACCGGGAAAACGCTGGCAAAGGAACAGACTATTGAGCCTTTCCAGCCCTGAAGAGAGGACTGATGGCTTGCAGCGCCCCCTGCCCTTGCAAAGGGGGGTTGCAGGACCGCTGAGCTGAAGGGGAAACAGGACTGATACTTACACTGGAACGAACCCAAGTGGACCCTTAAGTGGACAGTGATACTCCTTGGCCCTTCTGACATCAGAGAGGCCCATACCCTGGAGGGAGCTGCTGACAGGTTTTCCTTTAGTTTGTTTAGCCCCATTTACTGCCTGTGGGCTGTTTGGTGGTTTCGCCTGTGTCAAGGTTCCTTCCCCACTCTGAACTCTAGGGTACAGATGTGGGGACCTGCATGAAAACCCCCTAAGCTTATTTTTACCAGCTTAGGTTAAAACTTCCCCAAGGTACAAACTATTTTACTTTTTGCCCTTGGACATTATTGCTACCACCACCAAGCATCTAACAAATATATAACAGGGAAAGAGCCCGCTTGGAAACGTCTTTCCCCAAAAATCCTCCCCAAACCCTACACCCCCTTTCCTGGGGAAGGCTTGATAAAAATCCTCACCAATCTGCATAGTGAACACAGACCCAAACCCCTGGATCTTAAGAACAATGAAAAAGCAATCAGGTTCTTAAAAGAAGAATTTTAATTGAAGGAAAAAGTAAAAAGAATCACCTCTGTAAAATCAGGGTGGTAAATACCTTACAGGGTAATCAGATTCAAAACATAGAGAATCCCTCTAGGCAAAACCTTAAGTTACAAAAAGACACAAAAACAGGAATATACATTCCATCCAGCACAACTTATTTTATCAGCCATTTCAACAAAACAGAATCTAACACATATCTAACTAGATTACATACTAAGTTCTAAGACTCCATTCCTTTTCTGTTCCTAGCAAAAAACAACACACAGACAGAGAAAATCTGTGTTTCTCCCCCACCTCCAGCTTTGAAAGTATCTTGTCTCCTCATTGGTCATTTTGGTCAGGTGCCAGCGAGGTTATCCTAGCTTCTTAACTCTTTACAGGTGAAAGAGTTTTTTCTCTGGCCAGGAGGGATTTTAAAGGTGTTTACCCTTCCCTTTATATTTATGATAGAGAGCGACTATGCCACCTGTAATGGTAATACCACTTAGCAATTACCTCTCCAAAACATCTTTTTAACATTAAACCAATAAACCCTCACTATACCTCTCTGAGGAGCACAATTACTACCATTTTACAGGTAGGTAAACTGAGGCAGACAGGTTGCATGACTTGCCCAAGGCAACAAGGATGTCAGTGTCACAGCTGGGCCTAGAATTTGGGAAGGATGGCTCTCAGTCCTGTGCCACCTCTCCCTAAAGGGCTCCTGCACACATCTCAGAGGAAGCTTTCAGTTTCCATCGTTAGCTTATGAGCATTCAAACTATGTACGTAGAAAATGGATTTCAGTTCTGATTGTGAATGTTTCCATGCCTCCCCTGACCTCCTTGCTCCTGAGGAAGTGTCCTGAGACCCAGAATGGAGACCTCAGCAATCACAAAGTCAGCCTATTTGAGAGAGAAAGACAGAGAAGCCACCCTGCAGCTTTAACAAGAAACAGCTGGGATTGGCTAAACCAGTGGTTCTCAACCCATGGCCTGTGGGCTGCATGCAGCCCAATTAGCACACAGCTGTGGCCCAGCTGTGTGAGAAAGATTGCCAGGCTGCGCGGGGTTTGGGTTCCCGGCTGCCTGGCTACCCAGCGTTACGGAGTCTAGGCTGCCCAGCCAGGTGCAGCAGGGTCAGGGTCACCGGCTGACCCTGTGTGGCAGGGGTCATGGGCTGCCAGCTGGCCCCATGGGGTTTGGGCTGCCTGACGACCAGCCCCACAGATCCGGTGGGGTCCGAGGCTGCTGGCCAGCCGGCCCCACAGCAGCAGAAGGTCTGGGGGCTGACCCACAGGGTTGGGATCCAAGGTCGGCGTCAGGGCTGCTGGCCAGCCCTGCGGGGTTGTGGTCTGGACTGCCCTGCCATCTGGCCCAGCGTGGCTGAGTCCAGGGTTGGGGCTGCCACCCGACCCTACACAGAGGGGTCTGGGGTCTCTGTCACCCAGCCCCCCACCCAGGACTCCACTCCTGGCCCCACTTTGTGGAGGGGGGTCTCTGGGCAGGAGGAGCTGGGCATAGGAGTCAGGGGAGGGGCTCCGGGGGGGGCGCTGTGGTTTTCAACCTGCGGCCCGGGTAACACACTGTGGGCTACATATGCATCCCACAACGATAAATAGGTTGAGAACCACTGGGCTAAACTGCTGTGAGGACTTGGATCTTGGCCATTACTACCTATGCACAGTGATTTCATTTGGCATGCAAGAAGCACCTGTGTCCTCACTGGAGAAGCAGCATTCTGGGCTGATATTTTTTTTATTTTCATTCGCTTCCTCCTTCCTTCCCAGCTAGGTAGTAGGATGTCAGTGAGGAAGTAGAACTGTGGCACAAGGAGACTTGCCTTACTCTGAAGAGAGATGTTTTCTTTGGCTTTGCATTAACTTTGTGTACCTAGGGGCCTATGTGCATGGGTGCTGACATACTCATTCCCATGTTTGCTTAGTCATCACAAGGGGCTGCAGTGCTCTCTTCTCTTTTGGCCTGGGGGTGTGAGTGTGACTAGGGGAATGGTCCTATTGTGGGGAACTTCCCTGGCTTATAAAGTACCTGGTGGAATTGGCTAGCGAAAGGATCTGAGTCCTCACTCCCACTTCCTTTACCCAGAGGCCTACCTGACCTCGAGGACTCCCCTTCCACTCTCATGTGTGGCAGAGTCCTTGTAACCCCGACAAGGCTGGGCCCAGGATTCTTGGGGGGCTCGACCCCCCCATCTTAGGGCAGGGGCTAGGACGTCCCCACTCCAGGGTACTCTCTCCACTCTGGATGCTTCCCTGACCCACTGATCATGGCATGTAGTTCAAAGCAAATACAATTTATTAAACAGCAACTAATTAAAAAAATAAGGAAAAAATGGAAAAGGTGAAAGGAAAACACGTAACCCTGCTTTGTGGCACGGGGAACCACAAACAGCCATCGCAGGAATGTCAGGGCAGTTTACAGTCTATTCCTCACATGTCCCAGGCCTCCCACCCAGGCCCTGGCTGTGCTGCAGGGATGCTGTGGTCACACACTTGCTCTGGCAGTGGCCACACGCCTTCAGGCTCTAGGTGGCAGGACCCTTCTTCCCAGCATCATCCCCCCGTTGGGGTTATGATCAGTGATGAGCTGCCAAAATCTTAACAACCGGTTCCCTATAAAAAGTTCTGGTTTAAGGGATGTGCCCCAGTATGTATTTTTTGTACCAACAGGGTTACCATACGTCCGTATTTTCCTGGAAGGAATTTTTAAAATTTAAAAATTCCTCCCGGAGAGCGATTTAAGAACCAAAAAGCCTGACCTGTCCGGGAAAATACGGAGGTATGTTAAACCTGCCTAAAGTTCTTTTTTAAAAAGATGGGCCTGAACCAGAAATGAGCTCCCTTTCACAGGTGTGGGTCCCCACCACTCCCTGGGGGTGTGCTAGGGTGACCAGATGTCCCGATTTTATAGGGACAGTCCTGATTTTGGGGTCTTTTTCTTATATAGGCTCCTATTACCCCCCACCCCCTGTCCTGATTTTTCACACTTGCTGTCTGGTCACCCTAGGGTGTGCACATGTGTGGGTCCCAGCTGCTCCCTGCCCCCCTCATTGAAGCAGGTGTGCAGGGTTACTGCCCTGGGAACTGCAGGGCACCAGTGGACGTGGGGCCAGCTGCAGACAGGGGCATGGGGCAGGGCTAGCTGGAGGCAGGGGGTGCCGGGCTGGCTGCGGGCAGGGCAGGGGGTGCAGGGTTGGCTGTGGCAGGGGGGTGTGGGGCTGGCTGGAGGAAGGGCAGGGCAGGGGCTGACTGGAGGTAGAGGCTGGCTGGAGGCAGGGCAGGGGGGTGCAGGGCAGGCTGGAGACGGGGTGTGGGGCTGGCTGGCTTCGGGCAGGGCTGCAGGGGGCTGTGGCAGGGGTTGTCTGGAGACAGCGGGTGTGGGGCTGGCTAACTTCGGGCAGCGAGGTGCGGCAGGGGCTGGCTGGGACAGGGCAGGGGGTGTGGCAGGGGCTGGCTGCGGGCAGGGTAGGGGGTGCGACAGGGGCTGGCTGGAGACAGGGCAGGGGGTGTGGCAGGGGCTGGCTGCGGGCAGGAGGTGCGGGGTCGGCTGGAGGCGGGGGTGGCTGGAGACAGGGCAGGGGGTGCGGCACGGGTGGCTGCGGGCAGGGCAGGGGGTGCATGCAGCAGGGGCTGGCTGCAGGCAGGGGGTGCAGAGGGTGGCTGGAGATAGGCTGGCTGCGGGCAGGAGGTGCGGCAGGGGCTGGTGCGGGGAGGACAGGGGTTGCGTGCGGCAGGGGCTGGCTGCGGGCAGAGGGTGCGGGGGTGGCTGGAGACGGGGGCTGGCTGTGGGCAGGGGGTGTGTGCGGCAGGGGCTGGCTGGAGACAGGGCAGGGGGTGTGGCAGGGGCTGGCTGCGGGCAGGAGGTGCAGGGGTGGCTGGAGGCGGGGGTGGCTGGAGACAGGGCAGGGGTGGCTGCGGGCAGGGCAGGGGGTACGTGCAGCAGGGGCTGGCTGCAGGCAGGGGGTGCAGAGGGTGGCTGGAGATAGGCTGGCTGCGGGCAGGAGGTGCGGCAGGGGCTGGTGCGGGCAGGACAGGGGTTGCATGCGGCAGGGGCTGGCTGCGGGCAGAGAGTGCAGGGGTGGCTGGAGACGGGGGCTGGCTGCGGGCAGGGGGTGTGTGCGGCAGGGGCTGGCTGGAGACAGGGCAGGGGGTGTGGCAGGGGCTGGCTGCGGGCAGGAGGTGCAGGGGTGGCTGGAGGCGGGGGTGGCTGGAGACAGGGCAGGGGTGGCTGCGGGCAGGGCAGGGGGTACGTGCAGCAGGGGCTGGCTGCAGGCAGGGGGTGCAGAGGGTGGCTGGAGATAGGCTGGCTGCGGGCAGGAGGTGCGGCAGGGGCTGGTGCGGGCAGGACAGGGGTTGCATGCGGCAGGGGCTGGCTGCGGGCAGAGAGTGCAGGGGTGGCTGGAGACGGGGGCTGGCTGCGGGCAGGGGGTGTGTGCGGCAGGGGCTGGCTGGAGACAGGGCAGGGGGTGTGGCAGGGGCTGGCTGCGGGCAGGGTAGGGGGGTGCGGCAGGGGCTGGCTGGAGACAGGGCAGGGGGTGTGGCAGGGGCTGGCTGCGGGCAGGAGGTGCGGGGGTGGCTGGAGGCGGGGGTGGCTGGAGACAGGGCAGGGGTGCGGCAGGGGTGGCTGCGGGCAGGGCAGGGGGTACGTGCAGCAGGGGCTGGCTGCAGGCAGGGGGTGCAGAGGGTGGCTGGAGATAGGCTGGCTGCGGGCAGGAGGTGCGGCAGGGGCTGGTGCGGGCAGGACAGGGGTTGCGTGCGGCAGGGGCTGACTGCGGGCAGAGGGTGCGGGGGTGGCTGGAGACGGGGGCTGGCTGCAGGCAGGGGGTGTGTGCGGCAGGGACTGGCTGCGGGCAGGCAGTGTGGGGGTGGCTGGAGACGGGCTGGCTGCGGGCAGGGCAGGGGGTGCGGCAGGGGCTGTCTGCAGTCAGGGGGGGCAGGGGTGGCTGGAGGCAGGGGCTGGTGCGGGCAGGGTGGTGGGTGCTCACGGGGAGAGCGGCTCGGAGCAGCCCGAGCAGCAGAATGCAGCCCAGGCCCAGCAGAGCAGCCGGGGACCCAGGGCCAGGGGAGCAGCAGCAGCACCAGGGCTCGTGCCCAGGGCCATGCGGCAGCCCACATGGCTCCCGCAGCGCAGCGCCCCCGGCGGCCGGAGGAGGAATTACATCACTTCCCGGCCGGAGCCCATCAAAGCCTCAGCGCCCCCTTCAGGGAAGCGGGTTAACAACTGGTTCTAAAACTGCTTCCAAATTTAACAACCGGTTCGTGCGAACCGGCTCCAGCTCACCACTGGTTATGATCCCCCTTGCAGTCTGGCCTGAGAAGCCTCTTGGCTGAGGGCTTTTCCCTGCACTGGGCCCTCTGCCCAGGGCCCCCCTTCACTCTCCCCAGCTGCTCACCCCACCCGGTTCTGGACTGCTCCAGCCCCAGCCCCAGCTCCTGCTTCAGCGCTAGGGTGACCAGGTGTCCAGTTTTCGACCAGAACACCCAGTCCAAAAGGGACACTGGTGGCTCCAGTCAGCACCGCCAACCGGACCATTAAATGTCCGGTCGGCGGTGCTGCAGCACTAAGGCAGGCTAGTCCCTACCAGTCCTGGGGCACTGTGCTATGCCTCAGAAGCGGCCAGCAGGTCCAGTTCCTCGGCAGGGGTGCCACGGGGCTCTGTGTGCTGCCCACACCCTGAGCACCGGCTCTGCACTCCCATTGGCTGAGAACTGGCCAAAGGGAGCTGGGGGGTGGTGCCTGTGGGCGAGAGCAGCAGGCACGGCACCTCCTGCCCCCCACCCCCAGCCTACTAGCGCTGGACCTGCTGGCCACTTCCGGCACGCGCACAACACGGTGTCAGGAGAGGCAGGCAGCGTGCCTGCCTTAGCCCTGCCCGCTGAGCCACTAACCGGGAGCTGCGCAAGGTAAGCTCATGCCCCAACCCTGAGCCCCAAACCCCTGTCCCAGCCCTCCCAAACCTGGAGCCCCCTCATGCACCCCAAAGCCCTCATCCCCGGCCCCACCCCAGAGCCAGCACCTCCACCCCAGAGCCCTCACCCCCCTGCACCCCAACCCCCAGCCCAGAGCCCCCTCCCACACCCTGAATCCCTCATCCGCGGCCCAGAGTCCACATCCTCTCCCGCACCCCCAGCACCTGCCCCAGCCCAGTGAAAGTGAGTGAGGGTGGGGGAGAGCGAGTCACCGAGGGAGGGGGAATGTAGTGAGCCGGGGGCAGGGTGTCAGGGAAGGGGTAGGGTGGGGGGGGCCTCGGGGAAGGGGAGGGCTAGGGTGTTCGGTTTTGTGCGATTAGAAAGTTGGCAACCCTACCCAGCGCTGCTGCTTCTCTGGCCCCTCTGGCTCTGGCTGCTGCTCTCTCCTTCGCTGGGCCCTGCTCTGGCCAGGCAACTCCAGCACACACAGGGGACAGGACCCCACACTCTTGTCTCCCTCATTGGCTGCCTGCCAGGATAATCAGGCTGACCTGGACCACTGACCTCTCCCCATTGGCCCTGGGGACTGTCAGTCTCAGGGTCTTGATTTCTCATTGGCCCTTCCACTTTCTTTTGGTACTGGGAGAGGCCAAGCAAAGCCCCCCACTAAGTTTCAGTAAGGGCTAAGGGTCTGCTTACATTAGCAAATGTGTAACTAACGAGACATGTGCCTATCACTGCACTGATTGCTCTCCCTTTATCTGAGTCTGTGGCTGTCTTTGTCCTTTCCGACAGTACTCCTCTTTGGGGCAGGGACTCTTTGGCTCCTCTGTGTTGACCTGGTGGGATCATTTCAAATGGCGAGATGACAACAGAGTCTGTAGTTGTTTAATCTGTGAGCTGTTGTCTGAATGAATTTGCAGGCACACAGTCCCGCCAGTAGTGGGCATGCACTGGGACCAGTGACTTGTTTCAGATGAGGAAGTAGCCGTCAGAGGACAGTAGGTTGCTATCACTACGAACATGTGCAGGATTGAAACCAGCAACCCACAGATGAAAGGTTCTAGGTACCCATTACCACCAGTAGTCTGAGCCATCCAGTCCGTGGTCCCCCTCCCACCCCCCGCTCGGCTCAGTGTTAATGTTGAAATCAGAGCCATGTGAAACTTAGTGGATTTAATTCCCTGAAAACATTTCCCTTGGCTTTCATTTATTAGATTTGATTTTCACTTTGAGTTCTGGCTTTGAACAAACCCACAAACTCACTTACAGTCCCAGAGTCTGGAAGAACAGGGAGTGCTGCAAGTCAAAACTGAGGTGCATTAGCAAAGCTGGGAGAGGGGGACTTTGCAGAGCACCTTCCTACCCTATACAGTCTGTAACTCTAGTCATTTCTGTTAGGCTCCATTTTCATGAACAGAATTATGCTCTCACTTCTGGTAGAAAACAATGTGTGACAAAGTGGCTGTTCCTTTAGCTCTTGCCTAGGGAAAGGGTTCTAATCCCTGCACAGGCCTCGACTTCAAGTCACGGATTCAGGACTATTAAATGGCACATTTGTGATCACCTCTTGCAGTGCTCTGTGCATACAGATTATCCCCTTCCCCTCCATCACACATATTACATGATGAGTAATAGTGAATGAATGGCATTCAGGGCCTGATCTGGGGGATGGATGCTTTAAACCCTAGCTCTGAGAAGGTTTTAAAAGTGATCTGAGGATTGGAAGAAACAACCATGAATTAGCAATCAAAGGAACAGAAGCAATCAATATCACAGAAAAGCTTGGCTCATGCTAGCAGAGATCTGAAGTCAACCTTTGCGCACACATACTGGGATCAGTATAGCAGAGAGCGCGAGAGTGGGATAGTAGATGTACACTGGGTCTACAAGGACTGGTATAGCACAGATTAACTCGGCCCAGTATTGTAAACTATACTGTATTCATCAGAGGCTGTGCTGTATGTACGAAACAGGTCTCATCTCAACAGTCAGGCAGCCATTCTGGAATAGACTGGTCAGGGCTTTGATGCCACTGCAGAAATGAAGCAAGTGCAATGTCCTTAAGTGTAGGTGCATGGTGGCAGCTGGTTTCTGCAAATTACCAGCCCCCAGAGATCCAGTCTCTTCTTCATGTGGCTCAGGATCAGGTCACTGCCAGGAGAGAGATCGGAAAGGGTGCATTAATGGGTGTCATTGTAGACAGTGAATGCAGAGGACGTGTCCAAGATGCACCCAATGTCACCCAGTTGTTATTCCTTAAGACTTTCCATTTACCAAATAAGTGCTCTTCAGCCTCTTCAGAACTGCTCTTCAGCTCTTCACCTCCTGTGCTAGTCACTTTTCCTCCTGAAAGGAAGATGTAGGATTCAGGCTTGACTAGCCTTGAAAGACACAAGGCCACACATTTTGCTTTGTTACTCCAGCATAGCTTCACAGGAGCCGGCGGAATTCTTCAGGGTTTACAGAGAGTGGGAGTTAGTCCATCAGCTCTGTTTGGTGTGGGCTATAGGCTGATGATAGCACAATAACACTGTCACACTTAGCCCTGGTCTACACTAGGAGTTGAGATCGAATTTAGCAGCGTTAAATCAATTTAACCCTGCACCCGTCCACACGACAAAGCCCTTTTTTTCGACTTAAAGGGCTCTTAAAATCGATTTCCTTACTCCACCCCCGACAAGGGAATTAGCGCTGAAATCAGCCTTGCTGGGTCGAATTTGGGGTACTGTGGACACAATTAGATGGTATTGGCCGCCGGGAGCTATCCCAGAGTGCTCCATTGTGACCGCTCTGGACAGCACTCTCAACTCAGATGTGCTGGCCAGGTAGACAGGAAAAGGCCCACGAACTTTTGAATCTCATTTCCTGTTTGGCCAGCGTGGCAAGCTGCAGGTGACCATGCAGAGCTCATCAGCAGAGGTGACCATGATGGAGTCCCAGAATCGCAAAAGAGCTCCAGCACGGACCGAATGAGAGGTACTGGATCTCATAGCTTTATGGGGAGAGGAATCTGTGCTATCAGAACTTCGTTCCAGTTTTTGAAATGCCAAAACATTTGTCAAAATCTCCCAGGGCATGAAGGACAGAGGCCATAACAGGGACCCGAAGCAGTGCCACGTGAAACTTAAGGAGCTGAGGCAAGCCTACCAGAAAACCAGAGAGGCAAACGGCAGCTCTGGGTCCGAGCCCCAAACATGTCGCTTCTATGATGAGCTGCATGCCATTTTAGGGGGTTCAGCCACCACTACCCCAGCCATGTTGTTTGACTCCTTCAATGGAGATGGAGGCAACATGGAAGCAGGTTTTGGGGACGAGGAAGATGATGATGATGAGGTTGTAGATAGCTCACAGCAAGCAAGCGGAGAAACCATTTTTCCTGACAGCCAGGAACTGTTTCTCACCCTGGACCTGGAGCCAGTGTCCCCCGAACCCACCCAAGGCTGCCTCCCAGACCCGCCAGGCGGAGAAGGGACCTCTGGTGAGTGTACCTTTTAAAATACTATACATGGTTTAAAAGCAAGCATGTTTAATGATTAATTTGCCCTGGCATTTGCGGCTCTCCTGGATGTACTCCCAAAGCCTTTGCAAAAGGTTTTTGGGGAGGGCAGCCTTATTCCATCCACCATGGTAGGACACTTTACCACTCCAGGCCAGTAGCACGTACTCGGGAATCATTGTAGAACAAAGGATTGCAGTGCATGTTTGCTGGCGTTCAAACAACATCCGTTCTTTATCTCTCTGTGTTATCCTCAGGAAAGTGATATCATTCATGGTCACCTGGTTGAAATAGGGTGCTTTTCTTCAGGGGACACTCAGAGGTGCCCGTTCCTGCTGGGCTGTTTGCATGTGGCTGAACAGAAATGTTCCCCGCTGTTAGCCACGGGGAGGGGAGAGGAGGGAGGGGCTAGCCATGTGCTGGGGGGAGGCAAAATGCGACCTTGTAACGAAAGCACATGTGCTATGTATGTAATGTTAACAGGAAGGTTTACAGTGAAAGAGTGTACCCATTGGTCTATAAAATGTGTTTTTTTAAATACCACTGTCCCTTTTTTTCCTCCACCAGCTGCATGTGTTTCAAGGATCACAGGATCTTCTCCTTCCCAGAGGCTAGCGAAGATTAGAGGCGAAAAAAACGCACTCGTGATGAAATGTTCTCTGAGCTCATGCTGTCTTCCCACACTGACAGAGCACAGACGAGTGCGTGGAGGCAGACAATGTCAGAGTGCAGGAAAGCTCAAAATGACCGGGAGGAGAGGTGGCGGGCTGAAGAGAGTAAGTGGCGGGCTGAAGAGAGTAAGTGGCGGGCTGAAGAGAGGGCTGAGGCTGAAAGGTGGCGGCAGCTTGATGAGAGGAGGCAGGATTCAATGCTGAGGCTGCTGGATCAAACCAACATGCTCCAGCGTATGGTTGAGCTGCAGGAAAGGCAGCTGGAGCACAGACTGCCACTACAGCCCCTGTGTAACCAACTGCCCTCCTCCCTAAGTTCCATAGCCTCCTCACCCAGACGCCCAAGAACGCGGTGGGGGGGCCTCCGGCTACCCAGCCACTCCTCCCCAGAGGATTGCCCAAGCAACAGAAGGCTGGCATTCAATAAGTTTTAAAGTTTTAAACTTTTAAAGTGCTGTGTGGCCTTGTCCTTCCCTCCTCCACCACCCCTCCTGGTGCCTCTCTCCTCCACCACCCCTCCTGGGCTACCTTGGTAGTTATCCTCCTATCTGTGTGATGAATGAATAAAGAATGCATGAATGTGAAGCAACAATGACTTTATTGCCTCTGCAAGTGGTGATCGAAGGGAGGTGGGGAGGGTGGTTAGCTTACAGGGAAGTAGAGTGAACCAAGGGGCGGGGGGTTTCATCAAGGAGAAGCAACAGAACTTTCACACCGTAGCCTGGCCAGTCATGAAACTGGTTTTCAAAGCTTCTCTGATGCGTACCGCGCCCTCCTGTGCTCTTCTAACTGCCCTGGTGTCTGGCTGCGCGTAACCAGCAGCCAGGTGATTTGCCTCAACCTCCCACCCCGCCATAAATGTCTCCCCCTTACTCTCACAGATATTGTGGAGAGCACAGCAAGCAGTAATAACAGTGGGAATATTGCTTTTGCTGAGATCTAACCAAAGTCTAACTGCGCCAGCTCGCTTTTAAACGTCCAAATGCACATTCTACCACCGTTCTGCACTTGCTCAGCCTGTAGTTGAACAGCTCCTGACTACTGTCCAGGCTGCCTGTGTACGGCTTCATGAGCCATGGCATTAAAGGGTAGGCTGGGTCCTCAAGGATAACTACAGACATTTCAACATCCCCAAAGGTTATTTTCTGGTCTGGGAATAAAGTCCCTTCCTGCAGCTTTTGAAACAGACCAGAGTTCCTGAAGATGCGAGCGTCATGTACCTTTCCCGGCCATCCCACCTTGATGTTGGTGAAACGTCCCTTGTGATCCACCAGAGCTTGCAGCACTATTGAAAAGTACCCCTTGCGGTTTATGTACTCGCCGGCTTGGTGCTCCGGTGCCAAGATAGGGATATGGGTTCCGTCTGTGGCCCCACTACAGTTAGGGAATCCCATTGCAGCAAAGCCTTCCACTGTGACCTGCACATTTCCCAGAGTCACTACCCTTGATATCAGCAGATCTTTGATTGTGTGGGCTACTTGCATCACAGCAGCCCCCACAGTAGATTTGCCCACTCCAAATTGATTCCCGACTGACCGGTAGCTGTCTGGTGTTGCAAGCTTCCACAGGGCTATCGCCACTCGCTTCTCAACTGTGAGGACTGCTCTCATCTTGGTATTCATGCGCTTCAGGGCAGGGGAAAGCAAGTCACAAAGTTCCATGAAAGTGCCCTTACGCATGTGAAAGTTTTGCAGCCACTGGGAATCGTCCCAGACCTGCAACACTATGCGGTCCCACCAGTCTGTGCTTGTTTCCTGAGCCCAGAATCGGCGTTCCACAGCATGAACCTGCACCATTAGCACCATGATGCCCACATTGCCAAGGCCCGTGCTTTGAGAGAAATCTGTGTCCATGTCCTCATCACTCACGTCACCGCGCTGACGTCACCTAATCGCCCGGTATCGCTTTGCCAGGTTCTGGTGCTGCATATACTGCTGGATAATGCGTGTGGTGTTTAATGTGCTCCTAATTGCCAAAGTGAGCTGAGCGGGCTCCATGCTTGCCGTGGTGTGGCGTCTGCACAGAAAAAAGGCGCGGAACAATTGTCTGCCGTTGCCCTGACGGAGGGACAACATGGCTTACAGGGAATTAAAATCAACAAAGGGGGTGGCTTTGTGAGAAACTGAATGGCCCCCTCAAGGATAGAACTCAAAACCTCAAGGATAGAACTCAAAACTGGGTTTAGCAGGCCGTTGATTTCACAGAGGGAGGGAGGGAGGAGAAAATGAATACAAAACAAATCTGGTCTATTTCTTGTTTTGAGCCACTTCATCTATCTTTATACATCTTGCTGGCAGCAGACTGCTAGCCATCGTCAACACCTGGGTGCTCGGCAGAAGACGGTGCAGTATGACTACTGGCCATCATCTTCTGCTCGCTGCAGATTAAAAGACAGTGCGGGACTGAATCGCCACGAGACGAAACAAGGGAAATGACCTGGCTGAGTCACTCCCATGTTTGCCCAGGCACCCGGTTAAAAGAGCACCTAGGACTACGTCGATGATGGCTACTAGTCATAGTGTACTGTCTGCTGCCAAAAGGCAATAAACTGTTGCTGTGTAGCAATGCAGTACCACGTCTGCCAGCACCCAGGAGACACACAGTGACGGTTAGCTGAGCAGTCTCCATGCTTGCCGTGGTATGGCATCTGCACAGGTAACTCGAGAAAAAAGGCTCAAAACGATTGTCTGCCCTTGCTTTCATGGAAGGAGGGAGGGAAGGGGGGCCTGACGATATGTATCCAGAACGACTCGCAACAATGTTTTAGCCCCATCAGGCACTGGGATTTCTACCCAGAATTCAAATGGGCAGCGGAGACTGCGGGAACTGTGGGATAGCCACCCACAGTGCAACGCTCTGGAAGTCGACGGTTGCCTCGGTACTGTGGACGCACTCCACTGACTACATGCACTTAGAGCATTTATGTGGGGACACACATAATCAACTGTATAAAAACACTTTATACAAAACCAACTTCTATAAATTCGACCAAATTTCGTAGTGTAGACATACCCTTATTCAAAGCTTTCTTTCTGAGCAAATCAAGAAAAGCCTTTTTTCAGGGTGGGACAGGAAAGAAAATGTTAGTAAAGGTAGCTTTTTAGGTGGCTTAGTATTGGCCTCCATAGGAACAGCTCAACCATAACTCTCTCTAGACCGTCCCTGGGGAGGAGCCCAGTAATGCACTGGAATAATGATTGTCTGGCTATGAAAGCATTTCATTATCAGAATTCTCACTCCCTGCAGCCCCAGTCAGTTTCAGTTAACGTGCTTCTGACAAGAAAGGCCACTGTGAGATTATCAGGCCTTTTGAAAGGAAGCAGTTGTATTTTGGCAAGCTAGGAAGACACCAGGGTCCTCCCTTCATTTTGGGAAGGATGCGTCTGCAAGCATTGCTAGGCAGTCTGGGAGGGGCTGCCTTCCATGTGACTGATCAGAGCTTGTGTTAATACGGTTCAGAGGCAGACAAGTAGCTTAGCGGCTTTGAGGAACTCAAGTTCCGGGGTTCTGGAGTCCCCTTTGAAATGTTCAGTTTGAACTGCCACACCACTGATTGCCCCACACTATCCCACAGGAAACTGGGAGGTGGAGTCCTCTCCCCAGATTGTCCCTATTTAGCAACCTCCTTTATGAAAAGATGGCATTTGTATCATCGTTTGATGGCAAGGCTAGTTTTCAACTAAATTGTAGTGCTAGTTAAAAATGACAGCTTAACAGGCCTAAAGCTTGAAGTCCCGGCCACATCCGCAAACCTGAAACCGCACAAGCAGTAGGAATGTGGCTTTCCCGCCTAGTGCCCTGCCACCTGTTGAGTAGTTCAGTCGCCATGGTCAACTCAGCCCTTGCCCTCTCTGCTGAGATAGCTTAATAAGGGTGCCAGTCTAGGATCAGTTCCCTGATCTGCTGCATGCTTCCTGTGCGACCTCTTTGTGTCTCAGTTCCCCAGCTGTAGAACAGGGCTAATAAACCTTCCTTTCTCTCACCCTTTGTCTTGTCTATTTAGCAAGCAAGTTCTTTCTGACAGGGACTGCCTCTGACTAGGTGTATGTATGGTGCTGTGGTATTTATGTCTGGTGCTGTTGCTCTGTCAGAGAGAAAATAGCCACTCCAAGCTATTAATGTCTTTGAAACCCACATATAAGGATACGGCCTGCCTGCCGTCAACCTGCAGCGGGAAAGGTCTGCTCCATGCTTTCTGACCATCTGCTGCCGGCAAAAACAATTCAGCCAATGTGGCCAAAATTCAGCACAAAGTAGATGACTTTCTCACACCTGGAGGTTTGTTGTGAAGCTTTCCTGAAGCCAGAATGTTCCTCTTAAAAGTCTGCAAACACACACACACACACACAACAAAGCATCTCCCATTCCTCTCCTTTCTTATACTCATCTTTCTCCTTCCTGATATGAACTATCAACAGCTGAGCCTGCCTTCCCCTTCACCCACACCGAGTGCTTAATTTGTAATGAAAGAGGTGCCAGAGCTCAAACAATTTTTTTACATTCACAACTGATGCAGCAAGCTCAGAGGTGCTGGGGCTATGAACTGCCAAGTAAGCCCTGGCACAAATTAAGCACTGCCCACCCCATCACAGGGTTTCTCTGCAATCCCTGCAATGAGAAAAAAACACCTGTTAATTCTCTGGTTGGGGACCAGGTATTAATTATTTCTCTACCTAACACTGCACTTTACAGACTTCTTCCACCCTCATTCACCTTGATTTTTTGCCACCTTCTGACACCTTTGATCACTCCCCCTCCCTCTGTACTCTCTGTTTAGGCCATTTAAAAATCCAAGTATCCAATTTGCAGGCAAAAGCAGGATATAAAAACATGGCCCCACAAGTTGTATTCATTGTGCATTGGTCAGGAATAGAGAAATCTTCTAGTAGGCCCAGATCCTCCAAGGTATTTAGGGTCTGAATGCACTAAAGGAATTAGGTGCTAAATCCCTGTTTTAGGTACCTAAATACCAGATTCAGGACCAATAAGATGCACAAAACTCCCACTTAACTCTATAAGTACCTAAACTTTCAATGGGAGTTAGGTACCTAAATACCTTTGAGGAGCTGGACCCTCTTGCTTAAAGCTCTTACTTTTGGATTTAGCATCTCAACAAGGCTACTGAATTGGCTTCACACTTTGCCAACTGTTATCAAGAGAGAAAGGATGATAGAATTTATGCTCATTGAGATTATGCATTTGACCACTGAATGCTTTCTTATCTTCTTTGATTCATAGTTCTTTCATTTTGCTTCTTATTTCAGTAAATGTTGATATTTTAGACACTACCTCCTCTGCCCCAGACAGGACTCCATTACAACAAGCCCCACAGGATGTTGATATCTGTTGTTACACCCCTCAGCCATTACTTGACTGTTAGCAAACTTTTGAAGGATATTCAGGTAGAAGATGACAGCTGGAACATACCTGCTGTGCTACTGAAAGTGCTAAGTACATTCTCCTATTTCTTTGACTTCTCTTCAATGGATCAACAGCAGAATGTGGCTGAGGACAGAAAGTGACAGGACTGTTTTGATATTTAAAGGGCCATTCATAAAGATAATTGTATTTTTAAAAACTTCTTATCTGTGTGTTCAGTAACAGTTTATAAAAAAAAACGATGATAAAAACAGAATGACTTTTAAAATCTTTCAGAGTAGCAGCCGTGTTAGTCTGTATCCGCAAAAAGAAAAGGAGGACTTGTGGCACCTTAGAGACTAACAAAATTTATTTGAGCATAAGCTTTCGTGAGCTACAGCTCACTTCATCCACTGAATGCATCCGATGAAGTGAGCTGTAGCTCATGAAAGATTATGCTCAAATAAATTTGTTAGTCTCTAAGGTGCCACAAGTCCTCCTTTTCTTTTTAAAATCCTTCTTACTTTTCTTCTTTACTTTTTGATTTTCACTCAGTTGAAACTAGTCTGGTCAGTGTCACTCTTTGTTTATTGTCACTTTTCTAAGGATAGGTTTTAAGGCTTACATTTGCCAAGGAATCCACTGATTTTTGGGTGCCTGACTTGAGACACCTAAGGTCTGTCTCAAACTAGGCACCCATATTAGTGGAAACTTTGGAAAATGTAGGTCTAAGTTATTAGTGTTGGAGTAGATGTGCAAAAGAGATGATGGAACAGTAATAAGTGACTACACTAGTGTCTCTGACCATGCATGGTGAGAAGGAGAGGTTTTCAGAAGTCTAAGCTGTCTGAGCTGATTGCTTATGTAGATGATTATATGTGAGCTGAGTTCTGTCCAATCTACCAACCTTCTGAATGTTTCCTAAATGTTACAAATTCATGCCCTACCACACTATCATATAGTTTAGGTTCACTATACTGCCATGGAATGTTTAAATTCTACAATGATTCTGAATTCCCTTTACATCTTAAAGAAATCATGAAGATATTTGTTTTCATATTGGGATTCATAAACTTTTCATTTGAGGTTTAACTACTTGATAATATCTCTCTAAACTTCAACAGAACCTTGTACAGACTAAATAGCTCCAGTGGAGGATGCTGTGATTAAAATGTGTGGGGATGTTCACAGCTCCAAGGGCTCTCCTACCTATGGGGAGCAGAAGAACCTTTCCCTCACTAAGCAGATTCAGAAACTATTCATGTTTGGAAGATTTGAGCAGAATATATCCACACAATTAACACTTATTATTCAAAAATAGCCGATAGCTTCTCTGTTGCTCATTGCCACTAACAGCACGCCCCTTCAAACCCCACCCCCTTCAGCCTCTCTCCCATTTGTCAGGGGAGGAAGCGAGTGAAGCCCCACCTCCTCCATCCTGACATAAGCAGACACCTCCGCTTCAAACACACAGCATGATTTTTTTTATTTAATTGTTTAATCAGTTTACATTCCACAATTGACAGTTTACTTATTTAATTTTAATTGTCCATGAACAAGTTGTTTAATTAAGAACCAGACAAGATTTTAATTGATGGAAATACAGTATTTTCTGCCAATTGAAAAAAGAAAATTGCAAGATGCAGCTAGTTTTTCGGCAAAGTCCAGCAATGTTCTCTGTGTCCTTTGTCATTCCAAAGTTACAGGAACTTGGCAATTTTCATTTTCATTTCCCCACCTCCCAGCCCCACCATTAAAATTATCTCAGGCCCTGATCCTGCAAACACTTATACTCATGCATAAGTGTTTGCAGAATCAGGGCCTTGAAATAGAACAATTTTTTTTTTAAAAACTAGCTCTGCTCACTTTTTCTGTAATTATTGACAAGAAGGAATGGACAGTACAATAGATTTGGTAAGATGTAGCATTAATTGTAAAATGAAACAACACATTTATTCACATCATATCAGAACAACCTAACTTGATAGTTATTTATTCATTTTATTTTTAGCACCAATGAGCCACAGGACCCACTCTGTCTCTGGCGACAGCACAGAAGTAAGAACCATGCAGGACACGCCATGGGATTTCATTATGCAAATAAAACCAAACTGTATGGCGCCTGGTGGAGTGAATAATTGTATTTGATTCACTAAAAAAAGTCCCACATGGCTGAGTTACTTCATACCAAGTTAACTGCACATATAGTTCAAATGTATTTGACAATGCTTGAAACACAATCAGAGATGAACATATCTTCTCCATATGCAAAATATGCTCTGGTTTTGTGTATTTTAACTTAGATCCTGCTCCGGAAAAGGATTTAAGCACATGCATAGTCCCATCAATGGGACTCACATGCTTAAAGTTAGACAGGTGCTGAAGTGCTTTGCTGGATCAGGGCCTTACAGGATATGCTGGTGATGAGAGCCCAGAACTGGGAGCTAGGAAATCCTGAGCTCTAATCCCAGAGTTCACACCGGCTCCCTGTGTAGATCTGGACAAATCCCTTATGATCTGGATTTTCAGAAGTGCTGAGCACATAAAATGTGAACTGCAGTTAATAGGAGTTGTGGGGGTGCAGTACCACTGAAAATCAGGTAATTACACTCTCTGCCTCAATTCCCCATCTGTAAAATGTGTATAACAATACTCACCAGCCTCACACAGGTATGGTGTGGATTAATTAATATTTGTAAAGCACTTTGAAGAGGAAAAGTGCTCGATAAAATGCTACATAGCAATACATTTCTTTGATGTATTGGAATAATATGCCATTTTAGATCTTTTACGTCCAGCCTTGCAGTGTTTGATTCATAGTGTATAAGTTCATTGTCACCTATATTTTAAATATGTGTGCACTGCATTTATATGAAGCATAGTGATGCCTCTTTAAACATTTGGCTGACCCACAGTGTCTACAAGACCAATGTCTTGTACCAGCCTCTTGTATCGTTTTACTTGAGAATGTCATAGGAAAGGTGCTGAAATGTATCAGGTCACAGGCATTTGACTGATTTGTTATGCTAAGCTTCTCAAGCTGTTAGTGGCAGTGTTGGATGAAAGCAATTGGATCCTAACCAGAGCAGGGGGAGGCTGTTGGACTCCTTCCTTCCTTCATAGCAAAAGGGTGTTCTCTCCTTACAGCAGAGAGAACGTGAAGAAGGGGGAAAGGGAAGGGAACCTTCTGAATAACTTTTGGTCAATGGTGCAGCATGGGACTAGGGCATGTGTTATCTCTAGCAGGAGTATGCCTCCAGAGCAGCTGCAAGTCACATATTGTGGGTGGATAAGATTAACATTGCGGGCCTCAGTCCCCACGGTACCTTGCGCAAAATGGAATGCCCCCAGCTCTGAATGGAAGTGTTATACAACTGTTTTGCACCCTGTGAGAAGGGGAAAATGAATGCATAAGGTGTGAAGCAGTGGGAAAATGAATGCACAAGGTGTGAAGCAGTGGGCAATCAGGTCCAGAAGGAGGCCTGGCCTGTTGGCTCAAAGGCTCAGGGGATCTGTGAAGTTGGGCTTTTCACTTCTCAGGGATACTAGGAGTCTTAGTGATGCTTTAACCTTCACATGGGATTGCAGCTGGTACCAAAGTGATGTAGTGTTCTCATGGCAGGCTGCCCATACACCCTTGCCACAGGGTCAGAGTAGTGATTATGGCTTCTATTAGGAGAAGGAATTGTCTTATGAAGGGGAAGTGGAAAGGCAACCCAGAATCAAAGCTTTCGGATTTGTGGCTTAGTCTGGCTATATCCTGAGGTTACTGGTTGGAGACGAACCCTCTCGGCAAGCCTATAATCTGGCAAAAGTCAGTGCAGTGGTGAAGGGTGCCGCAAATGATCAGGTACCTGGGGGCTGCTACTAGCAACAGAAAAAGCAAATAAACTGGGTGAAAGGACCACCCTTCTTTAACTCCCCCACAATATATAATGTCACATTCACATTGACTTTACATCCTTTTAAAAATGGGGTTTCCTTTGACAGCAATAGTCTCAAAAACATGCAAACCCTTCATTGAAACCAGAGAGTTCTACAGCGAGAAGAACAACCGCAGAGATTTTAATATCCTAGATCGCCATCCCTGATACAAAGGGAGGGAGAGAGAATACTGATGAGATTTCAGGGACGGTCTCAAAAAGTTCCTTAGAAAACTGATGCTGCATCTTTAAATTCAGTTTATGTTCAAATCCCCTCCCCCGGAAGTTCATTTTTTAATCCTTTATTTCTTCTTCTGTTTTTTTTTTTTTTACATTTTTACAGACATCTTAGATAGCAAAACAGTCACACACTTCAGGGGTTGGTATGAAAATGGGACTCATTGGAAAAAAGCTCTTCTCTCTACATGAAACATTTCCACACGCTCACGCACAGGAAGGAAGAGAGAGAGAGAGAGAGAGAGAGAGAGAGCTCCACACCTGACCCTAAAAAAAGAGTAGGCAGGGCTTAGCAGGAAGATCAGGATGGAAAAGGTGGGATGGGGGACAGGGGAAAGAAAGAATGGCATTCGATCTCCTGGAAATCACAGTTTCAGCTACCACTGAATACCACAGTTTCTCCCACAGGAATGCTACAGTATTATTGATGTGCTACAAAATAGGTCACTTCAACCCATCCAAGCTCCTCCAACTCCATCTTAACAGTGTCTTTAACTGCTTTATTGGTGAGGGTGAAGGGGGGAGTAAAAATCACCAAGTGACTGACTGAACTGAGCTGTGCAGATAGCAGTGACCATGCAGTGCCACTTCAGCTAAAGTTAACTTTATCCAGGAGTTTTCGAAACTCGGTTTAATTCTCCCAGCCCCACCCAGTGTGTGGGTCTTATTGAGATAAAACAAAGTTTTTGAAGCATGCGAGAGCACAGGAGTTGTCATACTGGATCAAACTGTTGATTCTTCTCCCCTGTCAATGCCTGATCTCTTTGTTTGATTGACCCTATTGCCATATGGTGGCAGGAAGCAGTTGAGTTGGGGCATATCCTCAGTCTGGCTGCATCATTGTCCAAGTAGTTGCCTGACTAAATGTTCTCCCATTGATTCATGGGCTTTTTTTTAATGTGGATAGCTCATCCTGTGCACATCAGTGAGAGAACAGATCCCCCTTGCCTTCAACATCTGGCTACCCACAATATCCTATATGAGCTGTTTGTAATACAATATATTTAGGATTCAAAAGAAATATTAAGCCACCAAAAATATGACTTTAAGAGGAAGTTTTAAATGTCTGTTTACTGGCAGATGGAAGTCCTTTTTCTGGTCATTTTGTGGATGGAGCAAAAGAGGTATTCATGGAGTGGCTTAGTTAATGACAGGCATGTGTTTGTTCATTAGCATAGGTTCAGTGGTGTTCTAGAATTGGGTTGGAGGTGTGGTGCATTACAAGTAAAGATGGGCCTGAACTACAACCCCACATCTTGACACTTCCAAGCTTATAAATCTGGATCCAGATCAGAATTTTGTGACCTGAGCTCATCTCTAATGATAGGTTTGATAATCCACTTCTAGGAGTGGTGGCAAGCCCTCCCTTTAACAATCAGCTTGCTCTTTTTTGTTTGTCTGGAGGGGAGCTGCCACTGAGTTTCAACAATACTAAAGGTAGGCCCCGATCCTGTGAGTGGATCCATGTGTGCCACTGACTTCAGTGTGATACCCTGCCCACATACATGCGGTTGCAGGATCAGGGATTCAATGTGAAACACATTTTCTAATTGGTTTTGTTTTAAATCTGAGATATATAAGGATTGCAACATAGAAACAGGCCCTGGCCTAAAATTCTGTACATCAATCTAAGGGTATTCCAGACAATCATGAATATATGGACATTGTTCATAATTTTACATATATACATATATGTACATATATACAAGTATATGTGTATCTATCTATGGATCAGATTTACCACTGTGCTATTCCAGCTACACCAGCATAACTCCATTGGTTGAAGCTGGAGCCACACAGTGATGAACCAATCTCTACTATGGACTAGATACATAAAGTGGGCCCATATGTAAATATAATCCCCATCTGACACACTCTCTCTTTCTCACACACACACACACAAACACACACTTTAATAGGGCCCAACCCCGCAGACTTTTCTCAGGCAAGACTCCCATTGATTCCAATCAGTGGAAGTTCTGCCTGAGTAAGGGATGCAAGTGCAGGCCCACTTTGGGTATATCTAACAGCTTTGAATTTTACAACGTATGTCACATTTAGACCTCAAAACATTTGAAAATAATTTAAGTTGCTGCCAGAACAAAAAGTTTGTAGATCAAAGAACAAATACAGGAAGAAAGACACTTAAGTGATGGAAATTGTGGAGTAAAATTAGTACGAGTTTAAATGAGGTATCTATGGTTGTTGTTGGTGCCCAAGAGCTATAAATAATTCAATACACCCAAACTGAACTGAGTCTACAGCTGCACTTTTTACTTTGTAGTTCTGATGACTTGATCTTTTCCCTTATGATCTACATTGTTGCCCAAAACCCTTGATAAAAATGCAGCCTTATATTGACAGGTAAAATTGACTTTTCAGATAAAAATGTCAAAAGCACTTAAGCAATTTTGGTGCCTAAGGTCCCATTTCAAAAGTCATTTAGCCACTTGGGAGTCTTAGTCTCAGTGTGACTCAGGGTGGTATACATTCCAGCTTGAGGAGACAAACTGAGACTGGCTCAGATCAAGCCAGTGCACTAAAAATAGAATCTAGCCACTGCAGCGTGAACAGCAGAAGGCGCTAACTGTCCCATGTACGATCCCACCCAAGATTCAAGGTACCTACTCAGGGAGACCAGCCCCTTCTGCTGCTCATGGCACTGTGGCTACACTTCTATTTTTAGCACACTAGCTTGATCAGTGCTAGCACGGATATGTCTCCACCAGCTGGAATGTACACCTTCCAGCTCTAGTGCAGACATACCCTCAGCGCCTAAGTGCCTAAATCACTTTTAAAAATATGACAAGCTCCTAATGCACCTAGGTGCCTTTGAAGGCTTTGCCCTTTATCTGTAGACTGTAGAGTTATTATCCCTGGCTGAGAATTCTGACCAGGTGAAAATGTAGCAAAATCATGTTAAAAGAAATAGTTTGTCACCATACTTCTCCATTAAAAGCCTTTTCAATGGCTTGGGAGATCCGCTATCACTTACTGTTGCTGCTCAGTGCTCTTGAGGGGTGTAACTCACCCTGGGCAGAAAGACATCATGAGACCCAGGCCTATGCACCACTGAAATCCAACTTATGCCCATGTTGAGGACTGAAGTGATGCTCAAGTGGTGCACAGGTGTGGTGTGCCCCTCCAAACAACAGTGATTTTCACCTAAAGCGATCATAAACTTTTCAGATTCGAGCTGACATGGACAGAATCATTCTTCTGAATTAAGCAAAACAAAACTGGCTTTTTGCCTCAGCCTTTAAGTCCTAGGAAATCTCTTATGAGTCAGGATCAGCTGGTTGCAAAGAGTTCAGTGAGATTCTGTGAACACCAAGACTATCCTCCTGATTGGCCTTTGACCTTCACATTGGTTCCCCTTACCTGACTCTCTGAGCAGTTTTCTTCTGTACCATACACAGCATGTGTGGCTGTGGCTGGGTTATCAGTGGTGTTCGGGACACTGGAAGACAGTGGGGACTTGTGGGGAAATCAGAACTTTTTGGGTGCATTGTTTACAGCTCAGGGCTGATTGGACACAGAGGTGTGATAGGGAGGAGTCCTGTCTCTGAGTCTCAGGGATTAGGTTACAAAGGATCAGTTCAACACTGGCAGCTCTTTAGTATCCAAACACTCTACAGTGGTGAACTCACAAATAGTCCCAGTTCCATTTGCAGGCAGCTTGAATGTTTCCACTGTGCTTTGCGTGCTTCCTCACTACTCTTCAGCAGGTGGCACTGTACATGATCAGTGCACACATGTGAATGGAGGGGTATAAAACAGCAAGAGGTGAGATTTGAATTGCTTTGCACCTCCTGATTGAAGTACAAAAGGATAGAAAAAAGGTATGCTGCCTCCTGCCAAGTATTGTCTCTATACAGTACACACAGACTCCATATTTACAACATATGGACATACACCTCTTGTATATATAAACTGCACATGGAAACTATTGAAGTTGTTTTCTACCACTCTGCAGTGGTGTTTTATCAGTTAAAAAAAAGCTCCTGCTCCTGAAAGCAAGGGACTCATAAGACAAGCTACAGAGATGGCGAGACTGCTGGCAAGCACGGCATACGTTTCCCCATACAACTCTGCCAACACTTATCAATTCTGACCTTCAACAACCCCTGCTATTCTTGTTCTGGGCCCTTCCTGAGCACGTGACCTACAGCTTCCCCAGTTATTTCCATCCTGGGCTTCTCCTGAGCAGGGACGGACAATTGCACTAAACTTGGTGGTGATTTAGAGATGCTTTAATGGAACGTAGGATGAGACCAACAAATGCATTTGCCCCTGTGGCTTATTGTGTGCAAGATTTAAACCTATGCAGTCACCTAGCCCCTGTTCTCCAAGGTGATCCTTGTTACCTGCAGGGAATATTGTAATTATTATTATTATACTATACTGGGCTCCATCCTGTGTCCCAGTGATGTCAATAGGAATTTCGCCATTAATCAGAGGCAGCAGGAGCACACTCCTTGCCTTATAGTGTTGCCAGGAGTGACACCAGAGCTATGGCTAAGAGGGAAATAGCAGTGTGTGTGTTTACTGGAGATGGACAGAGTGAATCAGAAAACATAAAAAGACTTCTGAACCATTGCCTCTTTCTAGCACCAAACACTTAGTTTTCTGAAATGTGTGGACACGCATTTGAACTTTCAGCTCTGGCCAAGACTATGCTGAAATACTGCAAGAAAAGTTGATTTCATGTGGCACAAGCCAAAGCTCATTGAAGTCAACAGGGTCATTGACTTCAGTGGGCTTTGGATCAGGCCCAAGGTCTGGGACTGGAAGCAGCAGTGCTGGAAATTTTGAGACAAAGGCTGTTCTCATCAGATTTCCAGCTTAGTTTGGCAGAACCAAGAAGCTCAGATTGTTTGGATTTTGCAGTCACACTTCAGGTCCCTTGTTTGAAACTAGACTCCTTACCTTTGGAGATTCACCCAGCACTAGCCTTTATATGCAGTTTGTGCTTCATGGACATTTTCTACTCTCTGTCTTTCAGTGGAGTCTGGCAATCTTCCAAAGCTGTCTTAGGTTTTCCACCTCAAGCCTTCCTCCGCTGCATGGATGAGCATTTTTCTGCATGCAAACGGCATGGGACATGAAAGAGTTTTCAATTTGGCTACAAACAGATCAGTGTTGGTCGTGTGTGTGTGTTTGTTTCTTTAGTGTCTCGACGCCTGCTGTAGATGCTCAGAGAAGAAGAAATAGCTCAAATAATATGTCTTTGTTTAAGCTCTACAGTTGATAACTCATTATTTCCTCTCCATTTCACACGTAGCACTCAAGAGTTAAGGAGAGATTACAGTAATTTTCCTCTGAGCTACACTTATTAGTGTAGCCAGGATCAGAAGTGCTGCAAAATGGGGAAGGACAGCCATAAAGACAGTCTTTCAGTAACACTTGGGACATACATACAGGATCTCCCCTGCCCATCAGCCCTCACCCTAACTAAGGGTTCCTATTCTATTGATCACTTGATGTACCAGTGGGATTACAAGTCAAAACCAAACCGGCCCTAAACTGTTTGCATGAAGAGTGAATCAGGAGAACATTTGCATTCTTTAATGACTCTCTGCTGGGAGTGTGAAGAACTTCCACTGAGAGGAATTTGGTTTATCTCTCAGAGTACTTGGAGTCACTTTTCACTGTCCAAAACTGCTTGTCAAAAACATGAATAGCTCTGTTCACCTGAGGAGGTGTGGGCAACGGCTGAGGATCAGGGCATGAAGGGCTATGCCTGAAAAATGTTTTTAAAATACTAACTATGAGACTACTAAATATGAGGAGATCAGTTATGTATATGGGGTTGGGAGGGGAGAAGAGATGGATAATATATACAGCTGGGCTGGTATGAGTCTGGTATTTCAACACTCAACCAGCTTTAGCTTTAAGAGAGTGGCATATACAGTACATAGGATACAGAGTACATGGAATCCTGCCATGTAGTACAATCACACATACATTGCCCCGGGTATGTATGGACATGAGAACCCTCATTGTATCCACAGAACAACTGCACTAAACAGTAATCGGAGATCCACTATAAGTAAAACTGAAGTTTGCATACTGCAGTGCATTGAAACAATTCATTCTACTTCACAATGAGTGGAGTTTCATGACGTCTGTGTTCACTTAAGCAGGTTCCTCTGTGGATCTCTGGAACATATACGTTTCGTGTCTTAGAAGTGATACATGAAAGGCAATTTGTGAGACAGCTCTGGCAAATATTGGACTCCACAGTTATCAAGCTTCCAGTAAGAGAATCCAAATACCCAACAATATATTAGGCACGGACAGGAATATCACTTCAGCAATGGGAACAGATGGGGAAAGAGGAACTGGGGATCAGTCCTGCAAGATACTAAGCACTATGCCCTGATACATCAAAGCACTTGAACACATGCTTAACTTTAAGCATGTGAGGAGTCAGTGGCATTACTTACATGCTTAAAGTTAAGCACATGCTTAAGTGCTTTGCTGAATTAGGCTAGAGTGTTCAGCACATGGCAGGATCAAGTCACAGGTCCTTAAAATTGAGATCACTGTCAACCAATTCAGAACTACCTCTGAAGCCTAGAAACTAGAGATGAGCCCGAGTCACATCTGGATGTAGTTTCAGGAACACATTTCAAAGCTTTCCTAATATTCAGAGTGGGTTCAGAATTGGGGATTCTGCTCTGGCCCATTATAGAATTAGACAGTAATCACGACATTTGGATCTGGCTTCAGATGTGGATTTTAAAACAACCCTTGACCAAAAACTGGGCATGTGGAGATTCAGAATTCCAGTCTGAGCCAACAGAAAGCATGGCAAAGGCTCTGATCCCTGATAATGTATAAATAAGTACTTAGGTGTCTTGCACTCTGTGCCTGGGATTGAGTGGAATTCTGAATACTCCGTAGGGTTCCTGTCCTGATTTTGGGGAAGAGGGTGGGAGAACTGCCCTCTGGACAAATGGCTCCTTCTACAAGCCAGAGTCTGGCACACCCTAAAAATTAAGCAATTAAGGATAAATATTCACCTGTCACTTCAATGGCTGTCCACATAATATTTTACATAGTGGTTGTCCACTTATATTACCCATCCCTAGGGCAGGTCTTGGAAGGCATAGGCTAGTGAGTAGATAATCAGAGAACTGGGCCAAGTCACCAGAGTTAACACTTCTCTTCTTTTTTAAAGCAAAATGAACGTAACCACCATCTCCCCCACCACCACCCCCCGACACATATACACAAACTCACATACATTTTGTAAATTGCCAGCTTCAAAGTACATCATCATAAAGGCAGGGCTATTTTTATCCCAGGTGCAGGAAGAAAGAAAAGACTGAGGAGCTCACAGAACAGTCGAACTGATTTCTGCCTCTTTAAATGTTGTTGTTACGCCTATTTTGAAAATCCATCGACAAAAGAACCCATGAGCGGTCACTGATCATACCGGCTGAGTGGTGCTTTCCAGGCCACGACAGCTGATGGTGGAGTGGAGCAGATACTCTCTGTGCACTTTGATCCTACCCAAAGGCACATCAAACATAATTACTTGCATATAAGGGTTCTCCTAACATAACCACCATAGAGGTGGAGGAGAGGTTTTGTTCGAAAATTGTTTCAATGAAATGTGGTCTTTTTTTAAAAAATGAATTTTTTCACAAAAATATTGGTTTTCTCAAAAATGCCAATATGTTTCAAACATTTTTTCTAAAAACTTTCCATTTTTTCAATGGTTGTTTTTGTTTTCCATTTATTATTTTTTGCTTTCAGTTACTTTTAATTTTCTGTTTTCTTATTTTTTCCCCCTTTTACCAATGTTAATTAGTCAGCTTAGTCATATGGTAGGAATTTTGAAAACCAACCAGTTTTATTTAAAAAAACATGATTTTTGAAAGCACTTTAATTTTTAAAAATTGCTAAAAATTAAAAAAAAAAACAAACAAAAAACAAAAAATTGGTCCATTTAGAAAACAAAACTCTTTTCAATTTTTTTTAACGTTTCAACCAGCTCCGTTTGCAAGCGAAATGAACGAAAACTCACCTACAGAAGGTGGCACTTTAGTGTGAACACTGTCATTTGGCAGCTTGGATTTGCTTTGATTGTGGAATACGTAAAAGGCAAATCAAGCTAACAAAAAACCAAGCAGCTTAGTGAGAATAAAAGATAAACAAATCAATCCTACTCTGACATGCCCCCAAGAGTCTTCATTTCTTTGGGCCAGATTAATAAAACAAAAACAACAAAAAGACTCATGGGAAGGGAAAGGAAAGAACGTGCAGGGAACAACTGACAATGTCTCTATAATCGTATTGTATGAGAATGACTATTTTTTTTAAAAAGTAGGCAAAACACTGTCTCCCCCCAGCACTGTAGACCTGGAAGTCAACACGTCCTTTTTTTTTCTGGAGCAAATTCTGTTTCAAATGGATTGCCTCTTCTGCCAATTGTTTTTGTTTAGATGCCCTGGATATTTGTTATCTTCGACCAACTAGAACATGTGATGTGAACGAACTATTCATGTAACAAACAGTTGCAGAGATTGGTCTTAAATTAACAACTTTTTTTTCACACCTCTTCTCCCCTCCCTGCACATTTGTCAGTAGATGCCTCAAGGGAGTGATTCTCTACACTCCTTCACATGGCTATTCAGTAAGAGCATCCTCTGACTCCCTGTTAGTTACTACATTGGTGCCTTCTCTCCTGCATTTCCTGCCAGCCACACCTTCCACAGCAGGAACGACTAGATTTTCAGGTGAAATTTAGCTTCCCTGGATGACTTATTCCTCCCCAGTTGGGTTTTAGCTGCTAAATTAGCTGTTCTGGGATCTATGAGCTGCACAATGAGAGGAGCAGAGTAGAAAGGGGATGGCAGATAGGGCAGAAGCAGGAAAAAGAGAGAGAGACACACACAGAAAAAGAGAGAGAATTCTAATTGTGGATTCACAACTATATCATACAGGACTTGAGCTCATGGGGAATGGATTTTCATTCTCTGCATCTGACCCATTCTATTCCATCTGTATAGAGTGTTCTCCCAAATGGAAAGAAGAGATTGTCCAGTGAAATGGGGCAGTTTCCAATGACAAGATGTGGGAAGGTCTTATTTGGCATACCTGGACACAACAAGAGGCACCACTTATTTCTCCCTTACAAAAACTTGTCCCCCTTTTCTCCTCTGCAATGGCTTTTGCCCAGTGGTCTTTAATTTCCAAAATGGAAAATAAAACAAATCCCACTCAAATAAATATTCAGGAAAATCAACTGCAAGGGCTCCCCAGCCTCCCTTTCCCTGGATGGTTCTTTCCTGGTATTCACCATCCTGAATTTTCCATTGTTCTGTTAAAAAACCAAAACCTCCAGTGAAGGAGACAGGCTGTCTCAGAACTCGTGCCTTCCCTCGCACTTCTGCAGTCTTGATGCCTCTTTCTTGGGCTACAAACACAGCATGGATGGATTACAGACGATCACATTTCAATGTTTTTAAATTTTTCTTTTCTTTTCTTTTCTTTTTTTTTTTTTAAAAAAAAGGGAAAATAGAGTTATAAACACATGTATCACAGCATTTCAAAAGGCCCCCCACTGCGTCTCTGTTAGCAGTTCAGCCTCCATGTTAAGCCTGGATGTAAGGCAGCTGGAAGATTAAAACGGCATTGTTAGAACATCCACTGAAATGTCCTCATGGTTTTTTTCTTCTTTGTTTGTTTGTTGTTCCATATTTATTTTATTTGTTTATTTTTTTTAAAGTTTGGCAGGCAAAGAGAAAATGCTTTCCCCCGCCCCCCCCCCAATGGTCTGTCAATTTTGTCTTCTATTTTTAGGCAGGAAGAAAAATAACGATGGGTTTGTTTTTTTTAAAGGTGGTAGGGGTTTGAAAATGGCCTCGAGGAGGTTACATTCTAGAGGTGACTCAAATGGTTGATTTGTTTCTTTGCTTGTCGCTTGTATTCTCCTCTTGCCTTGCAGTTGATAGTTTTTGGTTCCCCATGTCCTGTACAGACTCAGGTTTCACATCCTCCATATAACCTGCTTCCCCACCCACCCCAGGTGGCAGTAGATAGATGCAACAGTATTTTCACTTGACCTTTACATTATGACACTGAAGTTAAGAGTTAGATGGAAGAGCCATGTTATAGAAAAGCTTTCCCATCTCTGTGAGAAAGAACGAAGCAACAGAAAGTCCTCTGGAGATGCAGGTGCCATGTTGAACTGAGCTCTACCTTGGCACTGGCATCAGTTTGAGATAAATATAGCTGTATGTATGTGTATACATATATATACACACACACACACACACATTTGTTTGTTATTTATTTATTTTAGCACACTGTCCCATTCTCAGGTCTGGATTTGGGGCAGTTGGTCCTGGGGACAGGTTGGACAGAAGGGGCCAGGGTGCAGAAGAAGCCAGATATAAGAGTGAGGCCCAGGCCTCCCCATGCACAGAACATGGACCAGCCGTAGCCATGACTGATGTCATCAGGAAGTCCATACAGGTAGCGGGGGTAGCGGGAGAGCTCGAAGTTGATTCCAGCCACGCATGTGCACAGTGAAATGATGCAGAAGGTACCTGGAGAAGGACAAGAGAGGGGGAAGGAGGGAGGGAAAGAATAAAGAAAGGTTAGAATGATAAAAGCAGCATTCCCCAGCTATCTAAAAGAGAGGCAGCATGATCATAAGGTAATATCTGAAAGGCTGGGGGCTGGAGGAATTGCTACAAAAAGAGGCATGGTCACACTGGATGCCAGGAACTGCTGAGCTGTAGCATTGGCCCTGGCTAGAGCTGGTTGGAGAAACTTCCATTGGAATATGCTGTTCCATCAAAATCAAATTGCTTTGTGAAATCAAGGCAATTTCACTGGTATTTTGTTTTGAAAAAAGAAAAGGGGAGGGGAACTTCTGACCGTGTCAAACCATTTCTGACTAAAATGTTTGTTTTTAATTTTACGTGACTTTTCATTTTTTAAAAATTTTGCAATATATTACATCATTTGAAAGTTGAAAATCTCAATGTTCTCAAAACAAAACATTCTGAACCACCTAAAATAACACTTTTGGGGAATTTTTCTTCACAGAGAATTTTAAATTGTTTGGTTTTCACTCCAATTCTGAACATTTTGAAATCTCCAAATCCTTTGCAAAACGGAACATCCATCCTCCTTGCTGCTCTAGCCTGGACTCTGCCTCCCTCTGTAATACTGGGGAAGTCACGGAGGCCTGGTCTACACTAAAATGTTAGGTCAACCTTGCTACATTACTCAGGGGTGTGAAAAATCCACACCCCCAAGTGATGTAGTTAAGTCGACCTAACCCCCAGTGTAGACAGCACTAAGTCGATGGAAGAATTCTTCTGTTGACCTAGTTACCACCTCTATGGGAGTTCCCATCGGCATAGTTAATATCTACACTGAAGCGCTACAGTGCTGCAGCTGCAGTGCTCCAGATATGCTGCTGTAACACTTCAAGTGTAGATAAGCCCTGAAACTTGCTGCCTCAGTTTTCCATCTGCAAAAGAGGATAAGAGTACTTGCATCATGAGAAGCTTGTGTGTGTAATTCTGGCAGATAATAAGTGTCATGGAAAGACATGAGTCTCATTTTAGTTGAGGTTTCGTTGAGCTACTCTCCCTTTATGAGCTTGATTTTCCTCTTCGATCCCACCCCCCAACTTCACCAAATTAAATACAGACCTCTTCAAATTTCACAGGAGTGAACCATCTGTCTATAGTGTGTTCTTATAATGTATCACCAAGGCACAAAATGAGATCAAACTAGCTAGAGACATAAAGGGTAACAAAAACATTCTACAAATACATTAGATGCAAGAGGAAGACCAAGGACAGGGTAGGCCCATTGCTCTCTGAGGGGGAAAAAACAACAATGTGGAAATGGCAGAGGTGCTTAATGACTTCTTTGTTTTGGTTTTCAGCAAGAAGGTTGGTAGTAATTGGTCTAACATAGTGAATGCCAGTGAAAATGAGGTAGGATCAGAGGCTAAAATAGGGAAAGAACAAGTTAAAAATTACTTAGACAAGTTAGGTGTCTTCAAGTCACCAGGACCTAATGAAATGCATCCTAGAATACTCAAGGAGTTGACTGAGGAGATATCGGAGCCATTAGCGATTATCTTTGAAAAGTCATGGAAGATGGGAAAGATTCCAGAAGACCAGAAAAGGGCAAATATAGTGCCAATCTATAAAAAGGGAAATAAGGACAACCCAGGGAATTACAGACCAGTCAGCTTAACTTCTGTACCCGGAAAGATAATGGAGCAAATAATTAAGCAATCAATTTGCAAACATCTAGAAGATAATAAAGTGATAAGTAACAGTCAGCATGAATTTGTCAAGAACAAATCTTGTCAAACCAATATGATAGCTTGCTTTGACTGGGTAACAAGCCTTGTAGATAGGGGGGAAGTGGTAGATGTGGTATATCTTGACTTTAGTGAGGCTTTTGAAACTGTCTTGTATGACCTTCTCATAAACAAACTACGGAAATGCAACCTAGATGGAGCTACTATAAGGTGGGTGCAAAACTGTTTTGAAAACTGTTCCCAGAAAGAATTTATCAGTGGTTCACAGTCATGCTGGAAGGGCATATTAAGTGAGGTCCTGCAGGGATCAGTTCTGGGGCCAATTCTGTTCAATATCTTCATCAATGATTTAAATAATGGCATAGAGAGTACACTTACAAAGTTTGTGGACGATACCACGTTGGGAGGGGTTGCAAGTGCTTTGAAGGATAGGATTATAATTCAAAATGATCTGGACAAACTGGAGAAATGGTCTGAAGTAAATAGGATGAAATTCAATAAGGATAAATGCAAAGTATTCCACTTAGGAAGGAACAATCAGTTGCACACATACAAAATTGGAAATGACTGCCTAGGAACGAGTATTATGGAAAGGGATCTGGAAGTCATAGTGTACCACAAGCTACATATGAATCAACAGTGTAACACTGTTTCAAAAAATGTGAACATAATTCTGGGATGTATTAGCAGGAGTGTTGTAAGCAAGAAACGAGAAGTAATTCTTCTGCTCTACTCTGCACTGATTAGGCCTCAACTGGAGTATTGTGTCTAGCTCTGGGCACCACATTTCAGGAAAGATGTGGACAAATTGGAGAAAGTCCAGAGAAGAGCAACAAAAATGATTAAAGTTCTAGAAAACATGACCTATGAAGGAAGATTGAAAAAACTGGGTTTGTTTAGTCTGGAGAAGAGAAGACTGAGAGGGGACAGGATAACAGTTTTCAAGTACATAAAAGGTTGTTAAAAGGAGGAGGGAGAAAAATTGTTCTCCTTAACCTCTGAGGATAGGACAAGAAGCAATGGTCTTACATTGCAGCAAGGGAGATTTAGGTTGGACATTAGGAAAAACTTCCTGTCAGCATGGTTAAGCAGTGGAATAAATTGCCTAGGGAGGTTGTGGAATCTCCATCATTGGAGATTTTTAAGAGCAGGTTGGACAAACACCTGTCAGGGATGGTCTAGGTAATACTTAGTCCTGCCTTGAGTGCAGGGGCCTGGACTAGTTGACCTCTCGATGGCCTTTCTATCCTATAATTCTACCACAGAATCTGAGCACCTCTCCCTAGAGATGATAGCCAAAATCACAGTAGAGCCAATGGTCTAATTTTCCTCCTTACTTCCCCCCTAACACAGTCAGGGCCATGTTATTATTATAGTTCCTTCTCTCTCTCTCTTTTTCCACATTCTTCTCTTACTACTCCTCTTCTCTCTCCTTCTTACTTTTGCCTCTTTTTCTTCCTCTTCTTTACCATTGCTAGTTGCAGCTAAGCAGTGAATTGTACACACTCCATTCTGCGGGCATGAGTGGAGTTATGCTAGAGTAGAATATTTCTGGAATGGCTGAAGCCAACCAGACAAGGTGTTGGGGAGAACACATACCAAAGGACATCCTTGGCACACAGGGACATGCCAGTATGCCAAAATCCTTTTTAGAGGCTACAGCAAAACAAATCTAGGATCTCCATGTAAATTCCATCTCCGCCACTGACCTCCTGCGTGACCTTAGTTCTGGCTCACATTTTCTTCATGCAAATGCCTGGGCATGCTAGCCATTAACCCATCCCGTGCTGCACAGCACGGAACGCTCTGGCCAGTGTCGTACAAACAGAGTGGAGTGCTGTGACCACAACTCTGAATGTTTTCCTTTGGCATGAAGGTACACACAAAGAGTGATCAAAACTGGTCCCCTACCCCGACACTTTTTTGGACCTGATTCTCACTTGCACCGAGGCTATTTTACATCGCTCTGGGAGTATACCTGCTGCCAGAACTTTACTGTAAGCGGGCATTGGGCTCTTTGGAGCTAAAGGTTTCACAGAACTCTTGAAAGGAAGAGATGCTCTGAACCTGTCCCTGTTCTGAGGATAAACGAAGACCAACAAACAGAGACAAAGAGCCTCCATATATTTCTGCTGCTGTTGGTTTTATCTCCCTGCCTCCCACATACATGACCCTGGCCCCATGTATTTCCTCTCCCTCTCCCTGATGTATCTGAAACTATATATCAGTATGATACACACTGGCTTGACTTCTCTCTAGACAAACCCACAAAGCCAGCTGCCAGCAAACGCCTTCAGAACTCTGGCCATTCAGTCTGCACTGCCGCCCATGACAGAAGGTCCCCTGTAGTGTGGTAAGTCAACCTTGCTGGCAGCCTGTCAGACTCACTCCTCTAATGCACTGATGGTGTCCTTTGGCCCAGAAAGCTCCTGGCAGAGGCATAGGAAGGAGAATGGGAGGAATTTGATTTTTCACCTCAGTGGGAGGAGAAAAATACATTGATGTTAACCCTCATTTTCCCCTCTAACAAAGGGGCGGTTGAGGGGAACTTTGTCTTTCTGGCCAAATTCTATACATGGCGACCAGACATTCCTGAATAATAAACGTTTTATGGTCCCAATTAGGATCAGGTCCCCATTGTGCAGGGTGCTGTGCAGACACAGATGAAGAGACAATCCCTGTCCCAGAGGGTAAATACCTAAGAATCACCCCAGATTAAATGCTCCAGATCTTTCCAAATATCTTGCAGGCACACCCCAGGCTCTAGGGTCATCTTTAGAGAAGTGTCACACCATCTGAAAATCAACAGCAGGAGACGCAGGGCACTGGAGGGCCTCCTTCCCAGAAGTCAGCAGGTGATCCTCTCGTCTTTATTCTGAAATCAACCCACTTGTTTGATGAGAAATCCCAGTCCCTTCCCCCACATCCTCCCTTGTTAAATGGATTATCCTCCTAACATGAGGCTGTATGGGTAGGAGTGCAGTAGTCCCTGTGTGGCAGGCCGTCCTGGCTGTTATACTGTGATGGGAGGAAGGTGCATGGCAGAGCTACCGAGCTATAAACTAAGCTCTGTGGCTTGTTTCAAAGGGCTGTGGTTAGAAAATGGCAAAAGAGTCCCTTCTTTGCTAAAAGGAATGTGATAATTTCAGCTCCATTAGAGACATAGGATTGTGAGAGGAGGTATCAGGGAAAATCTGGGTTGCCAGTTTGAAACCATGTGGTTGCTAAATACGAAAAGGAAGGAAGTACTCCCCTTCTCCTACACTTCGTCTCATCTATCTCAAGGGCAAACTCTTCAGGGAAAGGACTGTATTTGTACAGTGCCCACAACAATGGGGCTCAGATCTTGGTCTAAACACCACCACGTAACAAATACTAATGAGGAGAAAGTTACAAACAATGGAAAGTAAAACCAGCCATGAATGTGAAACTCATTAAAAATGCTGTTTCTGTCCCTGGATCAAACTCTGTGTTTTTACTGAGCTAATAAATAATCAGTAGTATGCGCAACAATTTGCTGGTGCCTGGCTCCATACCCCTCCACTGTCCTGGGTTACGTAAGATGTCATGTACAATATTTTAAACACCAATTTACCAGCATCCATCAATGACATGCCATTATCTCGCTATTTATTGTAACTTACCAAGGCACAAAAAATGCTGAATCATGCTGGCTCGAGAAAATTTTATGTCCAGTGTGTGAATCCCACACGCTGTTCAGATTCAACTGTCAGAAATCGGATGGCCCCACTTACCATTAATCAGGCCTCATGATGTAAGAGGTACCAGGGCTACAGATAATAACTGAATGCTGGTGTGTTTTGGGTTGTTTGGGGACCAGTGCAAAATGAGTTGGGGCCTGCAGTCCAATACCTAGTGAACAGATGCCCACATGACATAAAACCACCCTCCTGATTGGCACCATTGTTGGACTGAATGGGTATGGAGATTGAACCACCCCAAGAAGTGGTCTCTCCAAGTCAGGGTTAGACATACTGCTGGGCCAGTGTGAGGGGAAAGTAGACTACTGTTGCCCATGATACTGTACCTACGCTACAGACACAGGACTTCAGAGCCTCCAGGACTGTCATATTTCATGAACAATTCATTGTAACAGTCTCTTCCCCGCAAAAAATTAAATCCTAAAGAATTTCCCTGATAGGTTCTTGCAATCAGTCATGTACTTCCCTTCCATGTTTACTAATGAGTCAGCGTCCCAGGACAGCAGTGGCAATATAGAATTTTTATTTGTTTATCAAAAACACTTTCTGCAGCTTTGGGATAATCATCCAATCAGAACTGAATGCAGATGGGCTGAGGTTTAAATCTCCCCTCCATGGAATTGGCGGATAGAATATGAATGACAGGCAGTAATAACAGTCCGCCAGGGATGTGTTGGCATCCAAGCGGGACTGGGGGGAGAAAAACTGACTTCTCCAGCACAGCTGACAGGAGTGGAATAAACTGAATTCTGTTTGATGGGGGCAGAGAAATCCAGGCTGAGATTTGTGAGAGGAGGTGGGATCATCCCAAATGAAACACTAGTGAATGAGATAAAGCCACAACAATATTTTTGATAAAGGAAAAATAACATTTAATTGGGAAATGCTTCTGTCAGGCAAGACAGCAAGCCTCATCTAAGGCTGTGTCTACACCACAGAAGTTGCTTTGTTTGACATCCAGTAGCTACTTCCTTTCAATCTGGTTTTGAAAATGGTTGCCCTGATAATGGGGAGAGGTTCAATGCCTGTTACTACACATTAATTGTGTTTGTCTAGCTATTAAATCAATAAAAGGTAATAACAGAAGCTCTATCTTGAAAAAGAGGAGTGTAAGAACTCACCGGGAGTACTTGTGAGGTACCACTGCTCTGTTAATCTTGACGAGGCCTATCTGGGGAATCTATATTATTTATTATCTATTATTATTTATTAATTCTGTTTGATATTATGAACCCTCTGTACCTATCTATATCAAACTATAAACTCCATGATGACTGTAAGACTGGTCTGTGCCT
The DNA here is from genome assembly GCF_965152275.1 of Natator depressus. Lineage (NCBI taxonomy): Eukaryota > Metazoa > Chordata > Testudines > Cheloniidae > Natator > Natator depressus. The sequence continues at coordinate 245,074,053 of NC_134234.1, forward strand.
TCTCTGCTGTCTTTTTACCTCCATCTTGGTGTGAAATTCCAAAGGGTGGAGACACAGGGCTAACAATGGAGGGTTGTTAAACCTCCCTTGAGGAATTCCACCATGATTTCAACAATTTCCATCCCACCATCAACCTCAGCCTGGTCCAGTCCACACATGAGATCCACTTCCTGGACACTACAGTGCTAATAAACGATGGTCACAACAACACCACCCTATACCGGAAACCTACTGACCGCTATTCCTACCTACATGCCTCCAGCTTTCACCCTGACCACACCACACGATCCATCGTCTACAGCCAAGCTCTGCGATACAACCGCATTTGCTCCAACCCCTCAGACAGAGACAAACACCTACAAGATCTCTATCAAGCATTCTTACAACTACAATACCCACCTGCGGAAGTGAAGAAACAGATTGATAGAGCCAGAAGAGTTCCCAGAAGTCACCTACTACAGGACAGGCCTAACAAAGAAAATAACAGAACGCCACTAGCCGTCACCTTCAGCCCCCAACTAAAACCCCTCCAACGCATTATTAAGGATCTACAACCTATCCTGAAGGATGACCCAACACTCTCACAAATCTTGGGAGAAAGGCCAGTCCTTGCCTACAGACAGCCCCCCAACCTGAAGCGAATACTCACCAACAACCACATACCACACAACAGAACCACTAACCCAGGAACCTATCCTTGCAACAAAGCCCGTTGCCAACTGTGCCCACATATCTATTCAGGGAACACCATCACAGGGCCTAACAACATCAGCCACACTATCAGAGGCTCGTTCACCTGCACATCCACCAATGTGATATATGCCATCATGTGCCAGCAATGCCCCTCTGCCATGTACATTGGTCAAACTGGACAGTCTCTACGTAAAAGAATAAATGGACACAAATCAGATGTTAAGAATTATAACATTCATAAACCAGTCGGAGAACACTTCAATCTCTCTGGTCACGCAATCACAGACATGAGGGTCGCTATCTTAAAGCAAAAAAACTTCAAATCCAGACTCCAGCGAGAAACTGCTGAATTGGAATTCATTTGCAAATTGGATACTATTAATTTGGGCTTGAATAGAGACTGGGAGTGGCTAAGTCATTATGCAAGGTAGCCTATCTCCCCTTGTTTTTTTCCTACAACCCCCCCCCCCCCCAAGACGTTCTGGTTAAACTTGGATTATTGCTGTGCACATTGTAAGATGAGCTATTGCCAGCAGGAGAGTGAGTTTGTGTGTGTGGTTTTTGGAGGGGGTGTGTGTGTGTGTGGGGGGGGGGGTGGTGGTGAGAAAACCTGGATTAGTGCTGGAAATGACCCACCTTGATTATCATGCGCATTATAAAGAGAGGTTTCAAAGAGGGATGGGCTATTACCAGCAGGAGAGTGAGTTTGTAGGTGTGTCTGTGTGTGTGTGTGGGGGGAAGAGTGAGAAAACCTTGATTTGTGCTGGAAATGGCCTTCCTTGATGATCACTTGATGATCACTTTAGATAAGCTGTTAGCAGCAGGACAGTGGGGTGGGAGGAAGTTTTGTTTCATGGTCTCTGTGTGTATATAATGTCTTCTGCAGTTTCCACGATATGCTATGCATCCGATGAAGTGAGCTGTAGCTCACGAAAGCTCATGCTCAAATAAACTGGTTAGTCTCTAAGGTGCCACAAGTACTCCTTTTCTTTTTTCTTTTTACGAATACAGACTAACACGGCTGTTACTCTTAAACCTCCATGGTCTTCCATTCAAATAGAGACAGGGAGCTATCAGGCACTCAGAAGACCCAGTATACTCAGGTGGGCTGGTAACCAGGCAGTCGATCACCTGACCAGGGGGTTAAGGCTGACCTAACAAAGGAGTCTGGAAGTCTATAAAAGGACTAGGTCTGCTCAGAGTAGCTGTCTCTCACCAACCAGAACAGGAAAAGAAGCATGTGTTGAAGAAGAGAAGTCCCAGAATCCGGACCAAATCCCAGAGAACACTTGAGTGGTGAGTAAACTGAGGCAGGGTATCACACACAAGTGTTTTCTTATTTTGCTTAGATCTATATATCTTTTGTGCATCTAAAGGAAAGAGTGATCGCTTTTTAGAAACCCTTTGCAATGTCTGTGCCTATTTGCTTCAAGGATCACATGTCCCAGAAGGGGTAAATTATAAACTAGAGAATCTACAAAGCCAGTGTTCTGAGAAAGGGTGGGCTTAAGCCACTGCGATGTCTTGGGGGTGGGGGTGGGGGGTTCAGAACTGGTTCTGGGGGCCTACAGCAGCGGGGCCATGAGGTCCCACTTCCAGGTACCCAAAAGAGAAACTGCACCTGGGGACCCTACTTGGATAAGTTTTCATGGAGGATATTCAGAGCTGCAGAGGAGGAAAACCATGCACGAGTTTCGACTGTGGTTCGAGAGTCCACTTTTGCCCTCTCCATATTGGACGCAGTACTGTGTGGAGCTAGTTACAGCCATTTCTCAGCATGATTGTATCAAGCAGGGCTGCAGAGATGTTCAGGTAGGGAGGTTTTGTTATCATCTGATTACCAGGCTGGCCAACCCTTCTAGGCGATCTACAGCATGATTTGCTAACATGGCTCTTGTACCAAAAAAACCAAGCCCCTCTCCTCAGTGGTCAGGGTGGCCATGTACATTGATGGATCAGCTAGCTTACAACGAAATCTTTTAGGCCTTGTCTGCACTAGAGAACTGCACCATTTGGAAGTGAACCAGTTGTACTGAACTGGTTTAGACACAGACAGCTCAGTTTGCCAGCAGTAGCCATGCTGAATTGGTTTAAGGTTTTGCTCCACACCTGCACTTCTGCTTTCTCACATACATTCCTCCATTCTGATTACCAAGTAACTAGTTTTATAGAGTCCCTTGTATTTGCTCTGTGGCCCAGCCATGCGTCAATTCCTTGCCCTCTACACCTGTGTGAAGCCTAAGCTGGAAAGCTAGAGGAACCTCTGTATGCTGCCACTGTGCCAGAACCCTGCTAACGACAACTTTGTTTAAACATGCCTGTGGCTAGTATTTGTGTCTGAGGCTTTAGATAAAGGATGAAAAGCTAAATATTAGTGGAATTCGTTCCTTCACCTTAAAGAGACACCATGGATTTGAAAGCTAGTCAGTTCCTAAAATAGTTACAAGTAGTTTCCAGTACTTGTAGCCAGACAGCCAGCCCCCCCTCTCAGACCAGCATTGCTGGAAACACACGGGAGCCAAGACACTAGGGCGCTCCAGCACAGCCTTTGAAGCTGTGAGAAGCACAGGTGTGCTGCTACAATGTGCCTCTGGGAACGTATACAACAATTGGGCTCACAGCAGGCAGAGGCGCTGTGACAGACATGGCTCTTAGCCCCTACTAAAACAGCATGATGCACACACACCAACATCCTAGGTGGGAAAATATTTACCCTGATAAAAGAAGTGTCCAGTAGTCGAAACTTATTGTTTCTCCCCTGCAAGTGTGAACTACTCTTGCGAGAGCTGGCGTCACCCCGACAGACCAGCCCCAATTTAGCATAGAAAGGAGAAAGAGAATAAAGGAGTACAGAGGTATAAGTAGGGGACCTACAGCACCATGATTTTTGAGTGCTTTTCACTATCTATCTGCTGGTCAGATAAGTGACAGCCTCCCAAGGCTTCTGCAGCTAAGAGGGTCCCTGAGCCTTGTCCCTTATTCGTCTTTCTGCGGAATTGAGTGACCGATCCTGGCTTGGCACCGCTGGAATCGAGAGATGCAAGGAGGGTAAGAAGCACCCACACCTGATCTCCTATCTTTAGTGTACACATATTTTGAAATAGAGCTCTATACTTTGTTTTCTTTCTTTGGGATTGTAGCTTCAGTTTTGTAACTTGTTTGTGTGTGTAACATCTCTACACTTAAATAAGTAGGCACTAGCAATTTTGTAACCACATGATTAGAATCTAGTTTAATAAATTTTGGTAACCATTTATGCATAAGCCTGACTTGTTTCTCTGGTTTACTGTGAAGCAGCCAACACAATTAAAGAACCTCAGCCGTTTTGGCTATAAAGCCTGGCCATTAGGTGAGAGTACTAAGAGCCTAGCGTTGAGTTGTGCCGCCTCCACGGGGCAAACTCTTGGGGCACCTGTCAGTCAATCCTGACTGCCCGCTGCGAAGGAGCTCTGAGCTCTAGCAGTTAAAGTCACGGGTGTGGAGAGGCTCTTAGTGCTGCCATTGGGGCACCTGTCAGTCAGTGTTGACTGCCCGCTGCGAAGGAGCTCTGAGCTCTAGCAGTTAAAGTCACGGGTGGTTAGGACCTTGGGGCATCCGTCAGCCTAGCCCGGGCTGCCCGCCGCGAAGGGACAGTGCGTCCTAGCGGTTAAAGTCACGGATGGTATAAACGGGCATAGCTGGCACCTCACCAAACATCCCTGGCCATCGGCTAACAGTACTATGCCTGCCCCTGAGACCCCTCAAAAGTTATGTGGCTCGACAATCACATTTACCTCTTGGTTTTTAAAAAATATCTCTTCTGTGCCTGACTGAAAGACACACACCCCTTCCCCGCGCCTCCCAAAAAAACAACTGCAGCAACTGACTCATGAACAGACTGTACTTTCAAATGTGCAAGATAAATAAACTAGGGGTGGAAACAGAGATTTTTTTTCCTCTCTGATCTCTTACAGTTATAAGAGCCTCAGGTGTTACTTTGCAACTCTAGTAGGTAAGAACAGCCCCACAGAAGTCTGATTTAGAAGATGATAGCATCCCTTTATTTAACCCAGGCAATTCTCACTGAAATGTGAGTTTCGTTTTTTAAAGTGTTTCTGTAGATCTGTCTCTGGATATTGTTGCTATTGGTTGTTATTTGTGGTTATTAATTTCTTTGGAGAGTGTGCTAGTCTTGTGGTCGTCATCTGATCTTTTATTATAGAGCTGGATGAAAAAACCCACATCACAACAGAAGCTGCATCATTTTCAGCCTCTCTCTACCCTACAAGATTTTTTGTTCCAGGTACATGAAACAAATAAATAACAAAATGAGTTCTGATCCTGAGGTAGATGTCCCATTAACTAGTTAAATTATATCACAATCCTGAAATTATTAAAGAATAAAACAATACTGCTCCTAGCTCCTTGGTGACAAACTCCGTTGTGAGGGAGCAGCTTTGCAGTAAACTCCTTCTGGGCATGGACTGAATGCCTCAGCGGCACACGGCTCTTGAGAGCACTTTATTGCTCTGTGCACACTTGCACAGAATATAAATTATTGTTTAATTATACACTGTCGCATCATCATCAGCTAACAGACAGGTTGCAGAATGCAAAGGATTTACTTTAAATTTGCCCTTATAAAAAGGCTTGGGCGGAAGGAGATATCTGATTGGCTGACAGGGTTCCCATGCTGTGTCATTATGAGACCATAAACCCACATGGGTTGGAATTTAATACACTTTTTAAAAACTAAGACCCACAATAAACAGCGGGGTGTATAGTAATGCTGTTATCGTGTCATATATCTGCTGGTTGGGTGCTTCTTGCATTTGGCCTTTGGCCTCATGTATCACAGCATACTGGAGGCACGCATAGTAAACCACGGTAACCATGCATCCTGTTGTGTATTATTTCAGCAGCACTGCATGTGTACTGAATTGTAAATACACAAGCTGTAGTGTACACCTGGGGAACGTGTATCCTGTACCATAACTGTACACCCTGCTGAGCCAGATCCTCAGCTTGCGTAAATCAATGCATTTAATTGAGCTACACCTAATTACACCAGGTAAGGAGTTGGCCCTTTGTGTATTACTGCTCCTATGGCACATAGATATGACACAGTAACTCCAAATTGTTGTATATAATGACACCCAAGATTTGAGCACAGGACTCTACAATTGCAGTGAAACGTGTTTCGTATGATTGCACCAATGGTGCGTATACAGTGCACCTTATCAAGTATCTCTGCATCCAAGATATGCCCAACACAATAAGTGCACACCTTCCCATGTGTTCTGCACACAAGAAAGGAGTGACACTGTCACTGCACATCCTGTCTTGCATTATTTCTTCAGAAGCTACAGTCGCACTATGTTTTGATGAGATGGACTCCAAAAAAGAACAGGGGATGCTCAAAGCATGGGAGTTGCTCAGTGACTAACGTTGAACACTGTGGACAAGGTGATGACCGTGGCAATCTCACCTCAAGATAGCCCAGCAGTAATATCATGACTGACTACACCCATGAGGCCTACATGATGTCTTGCAACCCTGCAAGCACATAACCAGAGTAAAAAAAAAACAAAAAACGGAGCCAGTATTAGCATGGCCCTTTAGTGGTGTGGGGGTAATATAGGTAGAGGTAATTCATGTCATAATTAAGTAACTTTTTGTGGAAATAACTCCTTCCATCACTGCAGATCTGATCTCCCAGACTGTTTATCCTGCTGCAAGTTTGTCCAGTATCTGACTCATATGCCTCCCGTTCCATCACATCTCAGATCTGCCATATAACCAGACTGCTAGATTGATGCCAAATTGCAGCACTGGCAGAAACCCCATTACGGGTTCTCAATTAATTTGAGCTGACCTTCATTATCACATAGAAGGACTTGACTTGTCACAGTTCTGCATTCACAGCAGTAAGGGTGTTGGACTGAGATTCACTTACTCAGCAGGTGGGTCTAACAAATCTTTAGGAAGGCAAAGCACTCAGTAAGTAGTGATCAATTAGTCACAAATGGGAAGCTCATCAGGATGATCTCATCATGGTTGCCTCCAGCACTGGACAGTAAGATTTCAGCTTCCCATTGTAACACAGACTTATTTATAACTTTCTGTTATCTTCTCTTTAAATGTGTTTTAGTCTCTCGTTTGCATGTTAACTCTCTTCCCCTGCCAGTACAGGATTTGTGTCAGTTCAGACCAGTTTCTTCTAGCTTTGTGGCTACTTTATCTTTTTTTTTCCTCACAGTCGTGATTACTCTTCAATTTCTTACACATGCGCAGTTATATTTAAGCTGAAACTTAAATGTAATCAGAACAGACTATTAAAATCACAGCAGGCTTCTTATCCAGTTTAAACATGCCTTTACTCCCCATAGAAGAGACTTTCAGCACCCAGGCTAATTTTTCCCTTTTCTAGGATGTGGAGGATAGATCTACTTCTGCTCTGAAAAGCAGATCCCTAAATGGAAGCCTGACTTTGGATTTTAAAGTGAATTTAGAGCTGATGAGAATTGTCAGATTCATGGCAGCTGAGGTCCTTTCTTTGTCTATAGAAGCACAGCATAAACAGAGGCAGTGCAAACTTCTCCCACACTGCCCTGCCAATGCTTCTAAAATACTCTGCAGGGAACAATTCAAGTGATGAGAGGGTAGTGTTATCTCCATGTCCATTTAATCCTTATTCCTCTGCTGTGGATGCCATCAAAGATGCCATCTGGTGCCAGTTGTGGTGGTGGTTGTTGTATGATTTGGACATCCTGTCTGACTTGGATTGAATTTGAATGGGTGGGGGGAACCTTGCTGTAGACGGCTTTGTAACTCACAACCAGTCTCCTGAGCCATTCAGTTAGAACTGGAACCGTTTATATTTGTCCTGAGGGATATAATTGTCCAGAAATCAAACTGAGATTTTCATTGTCCTGTAAATGAAGCCTGCAAAGAGACAGGACAAATCCATGAAAATGGTATTACATGAATTGCAGAGTGGGCAGCAGCACGCCTGATCCCTTATTTTCTGCCTTTTAAAGGATTACATGGCATTGAGAAGGGCTAAGATGGATTCTTTCTTCATGTTGCAGGGAGCTAAAACTTTCATCTACCATGAAGCTGTCCAACTCCACACAAGTACCATATGTGTGACTAACTTCTCTATTGCCCCCTAATAGGGCCCTTGAGAATAGAAAAGACAGGCCCACATTGCAAGGGTGCCTGGGAAGGTGGGTCTGAGTCTTGAGTCAATTTCTAAATTCCAAACTGGGCCCTGTTACACATACACAGGCAGTCCCCTTTCTCTTTCCACAGAGAGTTGTTCCTGCCTCGTAAGGTGTGGTGCCAGCCCTGCCTCTCCTTCTGTTACCCATGCACTGCCTTCCTCTCTGTTTGGTACCAGTATGCTAAAGGCGTTCAATAAGTAATTGTTTAAAAAACCCAGTAAACTCAAGTTTTGTTTGACCATCGTCCTATGGTCTTGAAATGCAAATGCCAGCAGCAGATCAAAGCCCTGGTGACGTTATCAAGAAGCAGAGAACTACAGAACTTTAAAAAAACGTGTAGCTTGTCTTCCATGGCTGTAGCTGGGACAGTCCTTTGTGTTCCTATCAGAGCCTACTCCATACGTTTTGTCCAGCTTTCATTCACCTCTTCACAGCAGAGCTACTGTTCTCCCAGAAGAAAGGGGCTACACAGACTCTCCCCAGAGCCAAAGGACAGATCATTTGCTGGCGAGCAGCACAAGGCATTACCTGCTTTCTCATCTCCCCAGAGGGCTGAGTGTACTGCCTCCACACCTCTACCAGTGCATGCTTGTCTTGGGAGTGAGCAATTAGAGTTCTCTCTAGCTATTTGGCCTACTTTAAAAGGAAACAAAACAAGAGCCGTGAAAAAAACACCTTGTGCTGCAAAATCAGCATGAACTCACTTAGCAGTCTAACGTAGGCCACATTGAGGAAAGTGGGCCTATCCCAATCAGCAGTGAAGGACAATGGGTTGTTGTGATGGAGTGGGAATTTTCTGTAAATATTTTGTATAAACCCTGTGCCTCAGTTCCCTCCATAGCCTGCATTGTCACCTGGGGGTAGAAAAGGGCTACTTACTCTTGAGCAGGGGACCAGGCAGGTGTGACTGACGACTTGCTGTCTTGAGTTTGGGGCCCATGCCATTGGAGATTCCATGTAGACAATGGAAAAGCCAAACACTGGGACATTTGCTACCTAGCAGCTAAAGACCAGGGATGGCCCACCCCTCCACAGGAAGCCAGCCGTGTTTGACCAGCTGGACAACAAAGGACTGAGGCAGGGCCAGGTGGGACTGGCCCAAGAACTTCAACAAAGAGGGGACAGAGTGGGAACCAACAGGACACCACTTGGCTGGGGCTCTAAGCCAAGAATGAACCATGCTGTAACTTTCTTTAATATATGCTAACCAAGGACTTTCTATACTGTGTTCCAGTTGACTAATAAACCCTTCTGTTTGGATAATGCTGAGTGAATGTCCCTGCAGATGCTGTTGGAGATGCATTGCTCCCTAAGATAGGACAAGTCTCCTTCAGGCATCTGCCTCAGTGGGGCTTGCTGAATGGAGTGCACGGTGTGAAGCAGGTACTGAAGGACCAGAGGTCCAGCCTAAGGAGGTGGTGAAGCCATGGGGCTTATCCTCAAGGAAGAGTGAGACCCCTAGGGAGTCTGGCTTACTGAAGGAGTCATCCAAGAGGCTGTTCCAAATCTGGGGTCATAGCACTGATCCTGTTCATCCTTGACAGTTGTATACACTCTCTTTTCCTCTCTCACACACAGAGCTACTGTCAGAGCTCTGAACCACAAAAAGCCAGAGTTCTTGTGTGATCTGATACAAAAGTGCCATAACTACTTGTGTTGGTCTGTTTTCTCCGGGGTGCGAGTGCATGTCTAGGAGCAGCAGAAATGAACAATAAAAAGAAAGCATTTGAAGTTTGCCTTTAAGGTCAGCTGATGTTTCCATGGCAATCAAATGCTACAAAGATGACACTAAATTCTCCAGTTGCAGCTACTGATCCATCCCTTCTGTTAAAAGCATTAAATGAATACCACCTGTGTCACACCTCTGAGGTTGGACTGGAATCCACCACTGCTTCAACCCCTCACCCCCAATTTCCACATGTAGACATAAACTCTTAGGTTTTCACTTTAAAGTACTGTGCCTGTTGGTATCGGCATAAAGATTAGGCTCCATTTCTGATGTTCTGTGCAAATCATTTAGTGAAAACTGTGTTTCTGCCAGAAGGAGGACACATAGTCCCACAAGTGAACTGATTTTACAGCAGGTGGTGAGATGTGTGTTGCGAACCCTCCTTGAGGAGTATTATTGTAGGAAGTTACAAAAGGGCACTACAATGGAGGATACAGAGTGATTTACAGAAGCGATCTTGGTGAAAGCAGTGTTTCACGCTCATTTTTCAAAGTGTCTACTTTTGAAATTGGGTGATAATATTATTTTAAAAAATGCAAAACCTGTGTGAAACACAATAAGGCTGCAGAGTGAAGCACTTGGAAGTCAAGAAATGTTAAAATTAATCTGCTACCTTAACTGTGTCCTTTGGGCATATGTATTATGATGCTGTCTTGTATCTTCTTGTTGTACAATCAACCTTAACTTTTGCATTTCTAACATTAAAACTGGGGGGAGAGAGGGGTGTGGGAAAAAGGTGGTGTCATAAAAATAAAGGGAAGGGTAAGCACCTTTCTGTATACAGTGCTATAAAATGCCTCCTGGTCAAAGGCAAAACCCTTTCACTTGTAAAGGGTTAAGAAGCTAAGATAACCTCGCTGGCACCTGACCAAAATGACCAATAAGGAGACAAGATACTTTCAAATCCGGGGGGGGGGGGGGGACGGGATGGGACAAAGGGTCTGTCTGTCTGTGTGATGCTTTTGCCGGGAACAGATCAGGAATGCAGTCTTAGAACTTCTGTTAGTTAGTAAGTAATCTAGCTAGAAATGCGTTAGATTTCCTTTTGTTTAGTGGGTGGTAAAATAAGCTGTGCTGAATGGAATGTATATTCCCGTTTTTGTGTCTTTTTGTAACTTCAGGTTTTGCCTAGAGGGATTCTCTATGTTTTGAATCTGATTACCCTGTAAGGTATTTACCATCCTGATTTTACAGAGGTGATTCTTTTACCTTTTCTTTAATTAAAATTCTTCTTTTCAGAACCTGATTGCTTTTTCATTGTTCTTAAGAGCCAAGGGTTTGGGTCTGTGTTCCCCTGTACAAATTGGTGAGGATTTTTATCAAGCCATCCCCAGGAAAGGGGGTGTAGGCCTTGGGGGGATATTTTGGGGGAAGACGTCTCCAAGTGGGCTCTTTCCCTGTTCTTTGTTTAACACGCTTGGTGGTGGCAGCATAGGGTTCAAGGACAAGGCAAAGTTTGTACCTTGGGGAAGTTTTTAACCTAAGCTGGTAAGAATAAGCTTAGGGGGTCTTTCATGCAGGTCCCACTTCTGTACCCTAGAGTTCAGAGTGGGGAAGGAACCTTGACAGGTGGTATAACTATTTAATTTTCTAGATTTTTATTTTCTTGGTGAAAAAAGGAAATAAAGAAAGAAAATGCCCCATTCCATAGCTGACAGGCACCAGTTGGCCACAGGATGACTGATGACTGCTAGTCTCTCAGGACAAATATGCATTTCCATACCTGTATATATACATCCCCTATCAGTGCACAAATTCAAAAATGTTTAAGGCAACATAAGAGCCCCATGCCAGCTCACCAGTTTCATTTTTATTTGCAGCTTAATGCAATCTATGGCCTTAATCTTAAAGGGCTTAAACCAGTCCAAGACTTCAGATCAATTTAAGCTGCTTATGCCACTTCAAGGCCTTAAATAATTTTAAAATGCAAAAGAAGAGTAAAAAAAAAATCAGAATTAACAGGGTAACAAAAAGGCAGACTCCTTCCTGCCTATTAACCTGTTTTGAAAGGCCTGTGTCCAAGCCATGCAAATACAGAGTAGCTCTTTGTCCCCCTCTAGTGTCTAAACCACATATAGGTGTTAATTATATGACCGCCTCATGGTGGGATTACACATGCACTTCCTGAGAGGCACACGCATACACCCGGTGCCCATTTTTAAGTGAGTCTCCCCATGTCATGGACAAATTCAAATGAGCATGCTCAGCATTTGCAAATGCTCCGAATGTTGTCAAACCACAGCTACTATTTGTCAAACCAAGGAAAGGCACTATTCCTCAGTGAAGACTACATTTATGCCCCTCTTCAATGCTTACATTTTAGTCATTGATTATGTAGTTCTCTTTCAAAAGGGATGGCCAGATTTCTTTGTGTGTAAGTGTTATGTATCTGCCATCACTCACAAATGGATGAAAAGATTTTGTATAAGCTTCCCAAAATTATTCATTTCTTAGAAGAGAACAAGCGTGAGAAATTGGATTCCCAAACGAGAATGTTATGAAAAGTTACAGGCATGTAAAACAGAATCTCATAATGGAAAATGTTTTCAGCCTTCACCATAGCAACTGCTTCTACTGTGACCACTATAAGAGATGCAACAAAAAGAATAAATGGGGACCACGACCATTTTGCCACATAAAAAGTTACTAAAAAAAGGAATTCCGTTAGCCTCTGCCATTTTCAGCTGAACTCCATGGAGTTTCATCCTGTCTCAGTTTTTTCCCTTCTTGCCTCCCCCTTGGTAGCTGCTATCAAGATACTTCATATCTGCCTTGGAGAGATCAATCACGGAGCTTTGCCACATGCTTGTTTTAGTAAATCCCTACATTTTGTTTGACAAATCAATCAGCAGTAGAATTATTATTTTTGTGAGATAGGAGCCCACAGACAAGTGGAATAGAGGCCCTATTTTTCACCTTCATATGCAAGTTTCAACTTAGGTTAAATTTGGGATCCAAAGGACTCAACAGCAGGTAACCATCCGTGGCTGCATAGACAGACATTGCAGTTGTCATTTAATTGCAGATATGCACCGCACAGCCATAGGCAGTACAATGCATAACCTTTGACTTCTTGAAGACGAGCCTCTACTTGGTGAGCTAGAGGAAGATATGCATGTGTGTTGCAAAGAGACAGACCGATACACACAACAGCTCTGATATATAAACCCACCAAAACTGTCAGCACTTGTCCACTCTCTCTCCCACATACCCAGGAATCAGTTTATCCTGAGATTTCTATTTGCCATGTGATTTATTCCCCTCAGCGTTATCCTGCTCACTGAGATCGTGGATAGCACCAGTGATTTTCTGGAAGCCACTTGGCACTGACAAACACTGGCATGATACACATGGCTGTGCTGTATTCCCGCCCGTGCCTTGCAACAGGGGGAAATGCACTACTCAGATGTTGCTTTGGGCACCTGAAGGGTTGTTTCCACCATCCTCACCCTGTTCCCAGACCAGAATGCAGAAATAGATGTGAGTAGAATCTCATACCTGGTTGGGTGTTTTCTTTAACAAACATCCCTGCTTTGCATATCTGGGATAAAACACCAGATTGTGCTGGCAACCTGCATACTGATCCTTGACTTTCTTTTTCGTCACACATCTTCCTTGTCTGCTTATCACTCCCGTACCAGCAGCCACAGGGGACAGTGGGTATTGATCACTGACGTGAGGAAGGGGTATGTAAAGTATTCGTAGCCCTGACCCATATCATGTGACTAGGGACAGACAGTAAGGATGAGTCACTTAGCAGCACTCCGATATGGTGTCAGAAGAAAACTAAATCTGTGGTGAAGATGGAGCCACTGTAAACTCCTGAAGCTCTCACACTGGCATATTACTGGGGGAAGGGATTGAAGCACTTCCGCGTGTTCCTAGAAGCAAGGGCTAATACAGAGAAATTAGACAGGAAGGAATCCACCACACTTGCTACATGGGGCAGGCCAACAAGCACTGGAGACCGATAGTACCTTCCAAGGGGAGCAAGAAATTACTCCAGACTACTAGACGAGGTCATTCAAAAATGTCCTGAAGTCTGTGTTTCACCAGGAATGTCACGTGCAGAAGACCAGGAATAGGCTGCCAGGTGAGACCTCTGATCATTTTGTGACAGAACTGCATGCTAAAGCTGAATTGTGCGAACATGGACATTGAGAAGACGGAATAATTAGTCTATTTGCTGATGATCGAAGACTGAGTTATCGAAGGTAAAGCTGATATCTGGTTTAAAGCCAAAGACCTAGACGTGACTTTGCAAAGAATAGTGAATATTTGCAAAACAAGCGAAAATTGTGCTTCTCCAATGACAGTGTTAACAAACAGTGAAAAAACAAAAGTGCATCTCTAATTAGAGTGTATATTAAGGCATAAATAGATAATACAAGGGTAAACAAATGGCAGAGACGAGATTTGTTTGCAATAAAAGTGACTGTAATAACACGATGAAAAAGTGGCCATCACAAAGGGTGCTGTGTTATGCAATAAATAGGGCCCTATCAAATTCACAGTCATGAAAAACACATCATGGACCGTGAAATCTGGTCTCCCAGTGTGAAATCTTGTCTTTTGTGTGCTTTTACCCTATACAATATAGATTTCATGGGGGGAGACCAGCGTTTCTCAAATTGGGGGTCCTGACCCAAAAGGGAGTTGCGGGTGGGGTCACAAGATTACTTTAGGGGCGGGTTGCGGTATTGCCACCCTCACTTCTGTGTGGCCTTCAGAGCTGGGCGGCCAGAGAGTAGCGGCTGTTGGCCGAGCGCCTAGCTCTGAAGGCAGCGACCCGCCAGCAGCAGTGCAGAAGTAAGGGGGCCAATATCATACCATGCCACCCTTACCTCTGCACTGCTGCCTTCAGAGCTGGGCGGCCGGAGAGGGACGGCTGCTGACTGAGGGCCCAGCTCTGCAGGAAGCAGCGCAGAAGTAAGGGTGGCAACACCACACCATGCCATCCTTACTTCTGCGCTGCTGCTGGCGGCAGCTCTGCTGTCAGAGCTGGGTTCCTGGCCAGCAGCCGCCGCTCTCCAGCTGCCCAGCTCTGAAGGCAGTGCCGCCGCCAGCAGCAGCACAGAAGTCAGGGTAGCAGAGCCACAACCCCCCCTACAATAACCGTGCGACCCCTCCTGCCCCACAACTCCTTTTTGGGTCAGGACCTCTGCAGTTACAACACTGACATTTCAGATTTAAATAGCTGAAATCATGGAATTTTTGATTTTTTAAATCCTATGACTGTGAAATTGATCAAAATGGACCGTGAATTTGGTAGGGCCTTAGCAGTAAAAAACAACTATTTTGCAAAAGTGTGTTGTTCTCAGTTCGAATTGCAAAGAAATACAAAAGCAAAATACATTCATGAATGTATAGCTGAAGAACAGAGCTCTGATGAAGATCATGAAGTTGACAATAATAGAGTTCTTTGTTGGGTCTCTTAATACATTTACAAAGGAAAGTTCTGCAACAGATTGTTTTTCACACTGGAAATAAATTAACAAAAAAGTGAATTTCAAAATAGAGCTGAGTGCAATGTAATCAAACTTAGCACACACACACGCACACACGAGAGAGAGAGCACTGACATTAAAATAAAAAAAAATAAGCCTTATTTTATACAGTGGGCACAAATTAACCTATGTGACAAAGCTACATTTGCACATCTGTGTAAGGACTACCACTCAGCAGCGTTTGAAATAGTGAAAGAAGAAACCCCATGTATGCCTGGGGTAGAGAGTAGGCTGCAAATGCAGATGATCAAATGGATGATTAACTTGTCTACTGTCCATAGGTTGACCAGATAGCAAGTGTGAAAAATTGGAACAGAAGTGGGGAGAATAGGTGTCTGTACAAGACAAACCCCCAAATATCAGGATTGTACCTATACAATTGGGACATCTGGTCACCCTAACTGTCCAGAACACAAAATATATTCTTAAATAACTTGATGAAGTGTTGAGGGAAGTGGGATGCATTGACAATGTAAGAGTTCACATTGATAGAGACCTCAGTGTGCCACCAAACCACATCACATCTCATTAGCACTGAAAGAGAAAATGAAAGCTGAACCTGACCTGATGGTAAAAGTAGATGCTGTTGAGTGAACAGACACCAACTAACTGGAATGATCAGGATGGCCATTATAATAAAGCCAAACAAGTTAAGAATTTGTATAAAGTCAAAAGTTTTGAGTTAGGCCACCAAACATGAGTGCTACCCCCGAGAACTGATAAAGAGTTCATGTCTAGAGGACCCCTAAATATTCAGGTTTTGATGCAAGTCAAGGCAGGGCTGAGTCAATATACAAAGTGTAAAACTCTTTGCCTCCCATATTTCTTTTGGCAGATATATGTTTAAGCAAATTGGATTGTCTCAGCACCCTGACGTGTGTGAAGGCATCAGGTGAAATCCTGGCCCCACTGAAGTCCATGGGAATTTTGCTATTAATTTCAGTGGGGCCAGGATTTTTCCCATCATGCCCCAGATCTCTGAGGCTCTGTATGGGATGGAAGTAACTGCTGATGATCCGCTGGCTTAGGGTAAAAATGCTCAGTGCCACAACGAGAGATGGCATAATGTTCTGAGGCATGTCAAAGAAAAGATTCTCAGATTGAACAGCATGAGGTCAGAAATGCTATACATATTCCACAATGCCCATCTGGGTATTTAGAAGTGTAAGAAGAGAGGCTAAAAAAAATCCTGTTATGACCAAGCAAATGCTGCCATCAAAGATAAGGTATCCAAGTGTGAAATCTGCAATAAATAGACTGCAAAATAACCCCGGAAGCCATGAGAGATTCCTGATCTCTGTTGGTATAGATACATTTGAACTAAACAGGAAAGATGACTTCTTATTAGTGAATTTTTTTAACTTGTTGCAAAACACACGGAATAACAATGTAGTAACACATTGTAAATCACCATTTACTTGTCATGGGATTCCAGATGAGCTAATAACAGATAATGGCCCACAAAGGATCACAAGTGACTCATTTTGGCCATTCTTTTGATTTATTAGATCAAGCACACTACATCAAGTCCTCGCTATACACAGTCACATGGGCTAGCAGAAAATTCAGTAAAAATAACAGACCTTCATTTAAAAAAAATTAGCCCTGGCAGATTCTAGGTATGCATACTTGGCATCGTTACAGTACCACAGCCCACCTCATAATGCTTCATGAAAATGACTAGCTTAGAGAATTTTGGGCAGGAGACAAAACCCTTAAACATCTAACAAGCCTCTTGAGCCAAAGACATTTAACTCTGAAGTAGTACAAAGAATGCTCCTAGTTACCCCCACTGCAAGTGGAAGAGGTTAGATTTCAAAACAGACCCTGGCTGCCAACCTGCCAAGGTCTCCTGTCATCTGCACCGAGGTCAGATGTCATAACCACCTGAAGGTCACTTCTACAGGAGAAACAAAAGCCAGCTTCTCAGGGCTGGGCTGGGCTGTGGCAGCTGATGTGCCCTGGTTAGCTGCTGAGATCAGGAGACAAGTAGCAGGGTCAGGAGCAAGCCAGGTCAGAATGCCAGGAAGTCAGGGTGAGGCACCAAGTTGCAGGCAGCAGGCAGATAGCAGGGTCAGACTCAAGCCAGGTCAGGATACCAGGAAGTCATACCAGGAAGGTCAGGAACTAGGTTACCAACAGCAATTGAATAGTGAAGTCAAGGACAAACCAGGGTCAGAAGCCAGAGTCTAGCATCTGTCACAAGCAGGGCCTGGAGTGGAAGCAGGCAGGCAGTCTGTGTCATTGCTCAGACAGCTCCTCGTGTTGGCTTCCTGGTTTAATTACTGGTATCAGCCAATCAGTAGGCTGTGAGGGGCTGCCACTCAGCCGCTGCTGGGTGGTAGTGCCTGCCAAGCCTAGCTTCACAGGTTCCTCTCGTGGGAGCGTGGCTTAACCCTCCCGTGGTGATGCAGCAGCATCAGTGGCCCAGAACCCACCTGGTCCTAGGTTTTAGCCCTGCAGGTTCTTAGAACAGCCAAACAAAACTATGGAGAACACTGGCTCTCTGCTCTTTGAGGACAACCACCAGAATGCTACTTGACAATGCTCCTGTGCTGACAGAAGTAACACCTGCCCATCAGGTCACTGTCTGTGGAAAAACTCCAAGAGCAATAAATAGGCTCCAAGTTGCAGATCCATCTCAGTGGCTAACCTGACCTCTGCAGTAGGCACTAGTATGAGAACAAGAAGAGACCATGTGATGAGAAAGCCAGAGGTTCAGAGATGGAGTTACTGACAGATATTGAATATCCTGACCTCCAGCCTAGATGTCTCTATTTGCCTGTTTTATTAATTGCCTGTTTCAGATTGTGGTTGTTATTTTGGGGTGATATTTCATTTGTATTTGACTTTCAAAAAGCCAGGGAGGATGTAACAGTAGCCACTAGAGTCAGTGGCTACTTACCCATGCCACATGACAGGGGGATAACCTTTTGTAACTCTGACTCATGTCGTGTAACTATGACTGACCAGAAAAAAAGTTCAGTCTCTTACCATCACATCTGTATTACAATCACTTCACTATGTTGACAACAGAATTTGTCAGATTTAATAAAACAGTCAATGCATCTTATTTCAGTTTGAATTTGCCTAGTTTAAATTTCCATCCACTAGATCTTGTTCTTCCTTTGTCTGCCAGGCTAAAGAACCTTCTAGTAGAAGATCTCTTCTCCTTGTGTAGGTAATTCTAGAATCTAGACCATGATCAAATCACTTCTTAACCTTATGTTCCACAGGCTAAATAGATTGAGTGTAAGTCTTTCATTATAAGGCACATTTTCTAGACCTAAAATCATTCTTGTGGCTCTTCTCTGAACACCCTCCAATCTTTCAAAATCCCTTTAAAAGCATGGACACCAGAACTGGATGCAGTATTCCAGCAATGGTCTCTCTAATACTGTGTGTAGAGGTAACACTACCTCCCTACACTGACTTAATATTCCCATTTATACATCAAAGGACTGTGTTAGCCCTTTTAGCCGCAGCATTGCATTGGAAGCTCTCATTCAGCTGGTTATCCACTATGATCCCTAAGTCCTTTTCAGAATCATTGCTTTCCAGGTTATAGTCCTCTCTTCTGTAAATATGACCTATATTCTTTATTCCTAGATTATGACGTTTCATTTAGCTGTCTCAAAACACTTTTGTTTGAATGTCCTAAGTTTACCAAGCTTCAGAGGGGTAGCCGTGTTAGTCTGGATCTGTAAAAGCAGCAAAGAGTCCTATGGCACCTTATAGACTAACAGATGTATTGGAGCATGAGCTTTCGTGGGTGAATACCCACTTCGTCGGATGCATGTAGTGGAAATTTCCAGAGGCAGGTATAAATATACAAGCAAGAATCAGGCTAGGGATAATGAGGTAGTTCAATCAGGGAGGATGAGGCCCTCTTCTAGCAGTTGAGGTGTGAACACCAAGGGAGGAGAAACTGCTTTTGTTGTTGGCTAGCCATTCACAGTCTTTGTTTAATCCTGAGCTGATGGTGTCAAATTTGCAAATGAACTGAAGCTCAGCAGTTTCTCTTTGAAGTCTGGTCCTGAAGTTTTTTTGCTGCAGGATGGCCACCTTTAAATCTGCTATTGTGTGTCCAGGGAGGCTGAAGTGTTCTCCTACAGGTTTTTGTATATTGCTATTCCTAATATCTGATTTGTGTCCATTTATCCTTTTGCGTAGGGACTGTCCAGTTTGGCCGATGTACATAGCAGAGGGGCATTGCTGGCAGATGATGGCGTATATTACATTGGTGGACATGCAGGTGAATGAACTGGTGATGGTGTGGCTGATCTGGTTAGGTCCTGTGATGGTGTCGCTGGTGTAGATATGTGGGCAGAATTGGCATCGAGGTTCGTTGCATGGATTGGTTCCTGAGTTAGAGTTACTATGGTGTGGTGTGTAGTTGGTGAGAAGATGCTTCAGGTTGGCAGGTTGTCTGTGGGCAAGGACTGGCCTGCCTCCCAAGGCCTGTGAAAGTGAGGGATCGTTGTCCAGGATGGGTTGTAGATCAGTGATGATGCGTTGGAGAGGTTTTAGCTGAGGACTGTATGTGATGGCCAGTGGAGTTCTGTTGGTTTCTTTCTTGGGCTTGTCTTGCAGCAGGAGGCTTCTGGGTACACGTCTGGCTATGTTGATCTATTTCCTTATTTCCTCATGTGGGTATCATAGTTTTGAGAATGCTTGGTGAAGATCTTGTAGGTGTTGGTCTCTGTCTGAGGGGTTGGAGCAAATGCGGTTGTACCTCAGCGCTTGGCTGTAGACAATGGATTGTGTGGTGTGTCTGGGGTGGAAGATGTAGGCATAGCGGTTGGTGGGTTTTCGGTATAGGGTGGTGTTAACATGACCGTCACTTATTTGCACCATGGTGTCTAGGAAGTGGACCTCCTGTGTAGGTTGGTCCAGGCTGAGGTTGATGTTGGAGTGGAAGCTGTTGAAATCGTGATGGAATTCTTCCAGGGTTTCCTTCCCATGGGTCCAGATGATGAAGATGTCATCAATGTAACGTAGGTAGAGAAGGGGCGTGAGTGGACGAGAGCTGAGGAAGCGTTGTTCCAGGCCAGCCATAAAAATGTTGGCATATTGTGGGGCCATGCGAGTGCCCATAGCAGTGCCACTGGTCTGGAGGTATATATTGTCACCAAATTTGAAATAATTGTGCGTGAGGATAAAGTTACAGAGCTCAGCAACCAGTTGTGCTGTGGCATCATCAGGGATACTGTTCCTGACAGCTTGTATTCCATCTGTGTGTGGGATGTTTGTGTAGAGGACCTCTACATCTATGGTGGCTAGGATGGTGTTTTCTGGAAGATCACCAATGCATTGTAGTTTTCTCAGGAAATCAGTGGTGTCACGGAGATAGCTGGGAGTGCTGGTGGCGTAGGGTCTGAGTAGAGAGTTCACATATCCGGACAGTCCTTCAGTGAGAGTACCAATGCCCGAGATGATGGAGCATCCACGGTTTCCGGGTTTGTGGATCTTGGGTAGTAGATAGAATAACCCCAGTCTGGGCTCTAAGGGTATGTTGATTTGTTCCGGTGTTAGTTCCTGCAGCAAAAAAACTTCAGGACCAGACTTCAAAGAGAAACTGCTGAGTTTCAGTTCATTTGCAAATTTGACACCATCAGCTCAGGATTAAACAAAGACTGTGAATGGCTAGCCAACGACAAAAGCAGTTTCTCCTCCCTTGGTGTTCACACCTCAACTGCTAGAAGAGGGCCTCATCCTCCCTGATTGAACTACCTCGTTATCCCTAGCCTGATTCTTGCTTGCATATTTATACCTGCCTCTGGAAACTTCCACTACATGCATCCGGCGAAGTGGGTATTCAACCATGAAAGCTCATGCTCCAATACGTCTGTGAGTCTATAAGGTGCCACAGGACTCTTTGCTAAGTTTACCAAGAGATTCAGGTTGCTCTGGATAAATGATCTGTCCCCATTGTTACTGATCACTGTACCAAACTTTGTGTCATCTGCAAACTTTATCAGTAATGATCTGTTTTCTTTCAGATCACTAATAAAATTATTAAACATGACAGAGCCAAGAAATGATTCTTATGCCACCCGCATAGAAACACCCCCAATCAGTGATAATTCCCCATTAGCTACTCTGTTTTGAAATCTATCAGTTAGTCAGTCTTTAATCCATTTAATATTGTGCTACATTGATTTTGTATAGTGTTAATTTTTAATCAGACTATCCCGGGGTACTAAGTCAAACTTCTTATAGATATCTTATAGATATCTGAGCATCCAATGAAGTGAGCTGTAGCTCACGAAACCTTATGCTCAAATAAATTGGTTAGTCTCTAAGGTGCCACAAGTACTCCTTTTCTTTTTGAGAATACAGAATAACACGGCTGTTACTCTGAAACCTTACATCAATACAGTTACCTTTATCAACCGAACTCATAATTTCATAAAAAAATCATATCCACTTAATTCAACAGACCTATTTTCCATAAAATTGCAAGTACTGAATCCTCACAGTGAACAATTTACAAGCGTCCACAGGCAGAAATGTGTTTG
Organism: Natator depressus; assembly: GCF_965152275.1. Classification (NCBI taxonomy): domain Eukaryota; kingdom Metazoa; phylum Chordata; order Testudines; family Cheloniidae; genus Natator; species Natator depressus. The sequence goes on from NC_134234.1 coordinate 245,095,708, forward strand.
CACAGAACATTTGTTGAATACAAATTTGTGTCGATAGGCACGGAGAGTGTTAATGTTGTTGGTCCCACTATACTTAGAAGGGGAATGATTATTTGTGTCATTTCCAGATTATCATTACTAAAGCACTTACCTTTGCTGACACCAGACATGTCTGTCTCTGCTCCTTACTCCTATCTGCACCATAACATGGCACAAGTGAGCAACAAGAAGCAAACCTGTTGAAATCGTGATCTCATCATCAAAGAACCACGTGCGGAAAAAAGGACTAAATTGATAAATAAACTATTTACTCTGAGTCACTCACCCAGCTCTGCCTGCGGGGCTTGACTCTGATCTCATTTACACAAACACCACTGGCTTCAGTTAAGTCACTCCTGATTTACAGGCGTGGAAGATCAAAATCAAATCAGACACTATGGCATTTAAGACAACCTTGAAACCATATATAAGATGCAGAAAGGCAGAAAACATTTCTTTGCAAAACAACATCCTTACCTCCCATGAGGAAGAGAAGTCCTGCTACATACTGCATAAGGCCTCGATCCCAGCAGCACCCCAGCACCCCGATAATCCATCCAAAGAGGATGATGGCCACAGCCATGCCCATAAAGCCAGCCGTCATCCTACGCAGGTCTGCAAAGCAGAAGAGAGAACAACAGAATGCTTGTGAAATTTGATGTTATTATGATCAGATCTTCATAAGAACTCTAACCCAAACATCTTCCTTCTTTTGCACAGCGTTGTCAGTGGTTAGCACAGGAGGATTTGTGTCATGATGTAGAGGAAGGACAGTCCAGTGGTGAGGGAGCTAGCTTGCGACGTGGGAGACCAGGGTTCCTTTCCCTGCTTTGCTAACGAATTCCTGTGTGAACTTGATCAAATCACTTGAGGTATGTCTACACTGCACACCACTGGCGGTGATGTGTAGGGTATGTATAGCTACGTGCTGCAGTGAAAAGCAGGCTATATCCACACTGTGATTTGTAGCTACACACGTCAGTGAAATGCTCTGGCAGGGGGAGGGCAGTGGGGAAAGGCTCCAGCAGTGGGAAACTGCTGGAGCCTTTCCCCACTGCCTCCTCGCTTCCTGGAGTCTTTCCTTGGCACAGAGAAAGGCTTCAGCAGCATAGAGCTGCTGGAATGCTGCCTTCCCACTGCCAGAGCCTTTCCCCGCTGCCAACTACTTTCCCTGTGGCGGGGAAAGGCTCCGGGAGTAGGACACTATGCTGCTAAAAATAGTGTAGATCTGGAAGGCACTGCTCGGGCATGTAGACAGCCATGTAGGGTACATATCCACAGGGTTCAGGCATTACCTGAACTTACCTGTCTTACCTTGCCTAAGCAATGCCTCACCATCTACGCTGCTATTTATACCATGCTAGGGGGCAAGCAGGGTATGTACTCTACACACCACGGTAAGGTGTGTGCAGTGTAGACATACCCGTAGTCTTCCCCTGGGCCTCAGTTTCCTATCTGTAAAGTGGGGATAATAACACTGACCTATCTCACATGGGTGCTGTGAGGATAAATATATTAAAGACTGTGAGGTGTTCAGCTACCTTGGTGATGAGGGCTATATAAGTACCTGAGATACAAAGGATTGTGGCATGGAGCAGGCACTTTTCCCCCTCCTTTGGCTTTGGATGGTGAATGTTTCAAAATGAGTTTATGGTGGGGAGGTGTTCTGGTGCTACAGTCAGGATTGAAGAGCAGTGGCACAGCTAAGGGAGGGCAGGTGTCTGGGAATAAAGCATCTGGACACACTACAGATTAGGAATGAGGTGCATCAGCACAACTCCGTGTGTTACATGCATGCCTGAATAGAACCTGCCTGCGCCATGGCTTGCTTTAGCAAATGACACAACAGTTATGAGCATTTCATAGGAGCAAAATAAAATGGAAGAAAAACATTCAAATTAAAATTTTCCCATGTCCTATAGCACGATTCATCAAAAAGCGAGGGACGGCTGCATTACCATCTCCTGCCTGCACACAGGAGAAAATCAAACATTTTCACAGCTATTTCCAGAGTGAAATGTGGAACTGTAGAGTCTACATGGCTACTGAAACTGCAAGGATTACTAGAGTCAATGAGCTCCTTTACACCCTTAGATCAGATATCCAGAGTGGGGGTACTTTCATTAAAACAAACATTTGACTATTTTCAGCCACACACACACACGGCCATACTCACCACACACAGGAAAAATTCCACCCAAGTCAGCACCACAAACACATTCTCTCCCGCTTGAAGCACATTTTACTTGCAGAGGATTTTTCTTCTTCTTCTTTCAAATAACAGAATGCACGTGGGAGGAAGGGATGCAAGAGCGGGATTTGAAAATAATGAATCAGACACTGAGTCTAGGGCAGCTTTTCTCCTCGGTTGGGGCGAGGAAAAAGCTGGCCCAGCAATAGTGGTGACTAACTCCCACAAACCAGCTCCAATTTTCTATTTCTCTTTGCCACAATGGATCACAAGGACAACTACTGCTATGGGCCTAGGCTTCTTGCCCATCCTGGGATCTGGCCGGACAGTTCAGATTTTCACCTGGCTCCCTGTCCCACAACATTTGTGCAAGTTCAGCTTGTAGAACACAAATTCTCCTGTGCATGCAATGAAGACATGCATCAATGATGTTGTCACCATCTCATGTCTCCTTGTCACTTTGTTGTGGTTGTTGTGTAAGTGGGACAGTGACCCTTACTCCTAGGACAGGGGGATCGCTACTGAGCTCAAGATTGCTAGGTTCTCTTACAAAAGACAAGTCTCAGACCCCCATTTTCTGCCTCACTAAGAGAAACTTTTCATGGTTGCCCGATGACCAATAAGCAAAAGTGAAAAGAGAGTCCAAAGTATTTGAATATATTTAGGTGGTCCCTGGTGAAGAAAAACCAGGTACTTCCTACAAAACCGAAGCATCTGTACTGGTATCTGCTCCTCTGGGTGTTGTCAGAGGGATTGTTTTTTAACTCAAGAAGAAACTGAGTAGCCATCTTCAGTGGCAGAGTAGGTTGATACACTGGCTTTTAACCCATGGGTTCAAATCCTAATACAGGTGACAAAGGAAAGCGTTTGCTGATCTGTTCCTTGACTTTAATGCCTCAGAACTTGTATCACAAAACCACTGCACAATTGTCTGTGTCCGTTCACAAGAGACCTTTAACTTTAACTCAAGAACAAAGCTTTTTTCCTTGTGAAGACAGAGCCTAACACCCTAAGTGTTCAGCCTAAATAGCGTCTGCTGTATTTATTCTGCTCCATGACAGGAATGCCCCCCTAAACTGCCTCTACATTCTAGTTGGGGGTTAACCGTCAAAAACCCAACCCATTGACTGTCTTGACAGAGCCACTTCTCAGAGTATATCTACACATGGGCTTCAGTGTGGGTAACACAAGCCCAGCACAGACACTCGGTATGTACTCAGCTTACTAGCCTACTCTGACCTGTCTCCATTGCTACTGTTACTTGCACCAGCTGGATTCAAGCTAACATGGGTAGCTCGCCCATGCAGATTTTGTTGTGTAGACATCCTCTGAGAAACTCAGAGGGCTGGGGTGTGGCAGGGCAGCAGGATCTCTTTCTCATCTCACCTATCAAACGAAGGGCCTGTTTCTCCCCATTGAAATCAGCAGAAGTTTTGCCATTGACTTACTTAAATGGGAGCAGATACAGGACCTAGACTCCTGGATCCAACTTGTAGGACTGTCTCTAGTGCTGGGGTTCATTTCATCTGACCACCCTACCTGAGAGGTACCAGTACTGGGGTTCCTTTTCTCAGCACCAAGGTGCAGTCCATTAGCATCATTACAACCCTGGGCTAAGTCCACTTATGGAAAAGGAGAAGTGGCCCATACTTGATAAGGTTAACTTTTGGCTGACATTGAAACCCAAGCAGAAAAGTTTTATTTATGTTCTGTTTAAAACACCACTTCCCCTGAATTTTCCCTCAGCTCAGTTAAAAATTCTCACTGCTTCCTTCTCCTAGCAACCCTCCTCCCAGCAAGCCCTTCCACTAGGCTCATCTGGAAGAACTACAAAATAAAGGTAAGCTTCCTTTTTATTCAAAACCAGTTCAGTTTCTGTCCCGCCAGAACCACCCCAAAGGGCATCATTTGCAAATAGCAATGGCGGGAAAGGGGACTTTTAAGCTGGTTTCATAAACAGCTCTTGTCTGTCTGACAATATCTCCCTGGCACTCCTCACCTAGCAGAGCTCACAGGATGTCAGTGTTAAGAACAAGTCTATTCAAAGTGATTCTTCCATGAGAAAGTACTTAATATATAATGTAGTGCATCACTGAATCAGCACCCTCTGGCTATTTACAGAAGAGGAGGCCAGAGAATGGAAGCCTGTCTCTCTTAGGCACAGGCCTATAGTAGCGGTATTATTACTATTACTGGTTTGTTTAAATGGTACTTGGCAAGGAAGGAAGGGTAGAAAAATCAAGGCTTTGCTTTGCATCATAGAATAGTATCATGGAATATCAGGGTTGGAAGAGACCTCAGGAGGTCATCTAGTCCAACCCCCTGCTCAAAGCAGGACCAATCCCAACTAAATCATCCCAGCCAGGGCTTTTGTCAAGCCAGGCCTTAAAAACCTCTAAGAATGGAGATTCCACCATCTCCCCAGGTAACTCATTCCAGTGCTTCACCACCCTCCTAGTGAAACAATTTTTCCTAATATCAACCTAGACCTCCCCCACTGCAACTTGAGACCATTGCTCCTTGTTGTCATCTGCCACCACTGAGAACTGCCTAGCTCCATCCTCTTTGGAACCCCCCTTCAGGTAGTTGAAGGCTGCTATCAAATCCCCCCTCACTCTTTTCTTCTGCAGACTAAATAATCCCACTTCCTTCAGCCTCTCCTCATTAGTCATGTGCCCCAGCCCCCTAATCATTTTTATTGCCCTCCGCTGGACTCTCTCCAATTTGTCCACATCCTTTCTGTTGTGGGGGGCTCAAACAATACTCCAGATGTGGCCTCATCAGTGCCGAATAGAATATAATCACTTCCCTCAATCTGCTGGCAATGCTCCTACTAATGCAGCCCAATATGCCGTTAGCCTTCAGGGCAACAAGGGCACACTGTTGACTCATATCCCGCTTCTCGTCCACTGTAACCCCTAGGTCCTTTTCTGCAGAACTGCTGCTTAGCCAGTCGGTCCCCAGTCTGTAGCGGTGCATGGGATTCTTCTGTCCTAAGTGCAGGACTCTGCGCTTGTCCTTGTTGAACCTCATCAGATTCCTTTTGGCCCAATCTTCCAACTTGTCTCGGTCACTCTGGACCCTATCCCTACCCTCCAGCATATCTACCTCTCCCCCCAGTTTAGTGTCATCTGCGAACTTGCTGAGGGTGAAATCCATCCCATCATCTAGATCATTAACGAAGATGTTGAACAAAACTAGCCCCAGGATCCTGAAGGCCTCATTAAGCTCTCCTTGCTGTGGGAAGGGGAGTGGGAGGGCTCTGATGTCAATAAACAGCAGGGCATAGGAGCAAGGTGACAGAATTTTACCCAAGTTTGGTTAGCTTTGGCGATTTTTCTTGTGTAAAGGTATCCTGAAAAAGTAAACAAAACTGTGTTTGTGCCCTTTGATGCTTCCTTCTGGCGTTTAAAGACATCCTGAACGTTTCTGATTTTTTATAAGTTTTTTTTTGTTTGTGTTTTACACTTTGAAATTCAGGTCTCATTGTACGCTATTTTTTCTTAAAAAGAAAAGGAGTACTTGTGGCACCTTAGAGACTAACCAATTTATTTGAGCATAAGCTTTCGTGAACAGCATCTGATGAAGTGAGCTGTAGCTCATGAAAGCTTATGCTCAAATAAATTGGTTAGTCTCTAAGGTGCCACAAGTACTCCTTTTCTTTTTGCGAATACAGACTAACACGGCTGCTACTCTGAAACCTATTTTTTCTTAGATGACCCTCTGGATGAATGGAGAACAAGCAGGATTGTGATGTCTCGGGAGAGTGAAACCTGATTGACTGAAGGTGCATCTACACTAGAGAAATGCACTGCTGAAACTTGTACCAGCGGGACTGAACCACTGCGGGTTGCAATACTGTAGCATGTCTCATGCTAGCCAGACTCTTTCAGGTTCACGGCTCCCCCCTGTACACATATGGTCATGCCTTGCACTGCATTCCAGGTGGCCATCCCACAGTTCCTGACACTGCAGCAGGTGCACAGATTGTAGCACTCTCATGAATCCACTTTTACAACATAATGAGTGATACGCTATTATATTCTACATTTGATAATATCTAAAACTGATTACATCTTTTAGGAGTATGGTTATAGGTTGTCATAAAACTGGTTATTACTGCATTTATTTGGTAAGTACTATAATATATAATGTTTCAAATTCATCAACTGTTTGGCTGCTAGTCCCAATGGTTTACTAAGGCATGGGCTCTCATCCTGGGGGTCATGACCTCAGGGGGTCACAACCACTCTCCCTTTCTTCATGGCTTGATGAGACGGAAGTCTTGACGACGATTTTTCTATTGTTAATATAGGGCAGGAGTCGGCAACCTTTCAGAAGTGGTGTGCCGAGTCTTCATTTATTCACTCTAATTTAAGGGTTCGTGTGCCAGTAATACATTTTAACGTTTTTAGAAGGTCTCTTTCTATAAGTCTGTAATATAGAACTAAACTATTGTTGTCTGTAAAGTAAATAAGGTTTTTAAAATGTTTAAGAAGCTTCATTTAAAATTAAATTAAAATGCAGAGCCGCCCGGACCTGTGGCCAGGACCCGGGCAGTGTGAGTGCCACTGAAAATCAGCTCGCATGCCGCCTTTGGCACACGTGCCATAAGTTGCCTACCTCTGATATAGGGCTATGATATGGAAATGGATGAGAATCACTTTGTTTAATCCAATGATTGTTTCATATTAGTTCTGGCCCTGCGGAGGACCTGTGTATGCACCTCTGGGGACAATGCCTTCACTCTGTAAAGAGATGGCAGAGATTGCTCAGGCCGTTGCTCCATTGTCTCCTGACGAACTGTGGGCTGATTGCCTGAGAATTTAAATTACAACCTACACCTGCTGGACGCACTGCTCCAGAAAATCAATGCACTTCTCTTTCCTTTCGTATGCAGCTTTGTAGAAAGCTTCGCTAATGAAGTTTTTTGTTTCTAAATGCACAAGTGGTTTGAGTCTCACTGGGGCTTGTTCCCTAGGCTTGTTCCCTTATGATGTTTCTTGTTATTCTTAAAGTCCCAGCTCCTTGAGTCATTTGATTACCTGAGAATCACAGCTTTCTTTAAAAAGTAAGTTTCTAGCCATCATGACAGTGGAGAAAAGCTTTAAAATGTGAACCCTAAAAGCTCAAAAACCAGAAGGCAAATAAAAAAGCACCCAAAGTTTATTACTTTTTAAAATTTCATGATTTTTTGGGGAGCCTGCACCCACCAGCCACAGTGGTTCTGGCCCCAGGGCTGGTCACTGATGAGCTGTTTGGTGGGTGGGAGGCGCTCGGGGGAGTGGAGAGGAGGGAGCAGAGGGTGGAGGGAGTTTCGGAGGAGGGGGCGGAGTGGGGGAGTGAAGATGGGGCCTTAGGGGAGGGGACAGAGCGGGAGCAGGAAGAGGCAGAGTGGGGTCAGGAAGAGGCGGATCAAGGGCAGGGCTGTGAGGGCAGGGCTGCAGGGTGGGAGCACCCACCAGGAAAAATACAAGTCAGCGCCTGTAACTGGGGGTGGGTTTCATGCCTTCGGGGGTGATGAAGCAGAAGGCAAAAGGCCCAGTGTCTGGTAGTTAAGGACTTGGGGTGGACAGATTTGGGGAGACTGTGGACTGGAAGAGGTTTTTGGGGCCACTACAGGGAGTAACTAGGCTGGTGATTGCCAGGGTTAGACAGTTGTGGTTGTGGGCTGGCTACTGGTGTCAGAGCACTGAGGCATAGCAGCATAGAATTAAGGCACCCAAAGTTACATGCAGGAGGTGACAGAACCCCTTGCTGGTCTGGGTGATCCCCAAAACATCACACCCATGCACAATGTTGCTGGTGTGTATGACAGGCAACAACACCAGCCTCATACTTGGCACAAGGAAGATAGGAAGGGCCTGGGACGGAGTTCAAGCATGATGTTGGTGTGGGCCAGAGCCTCAAAGCTCACCTTTAATAATGTGCGAGAGGAGGGATGGAATAGCTTCAAGTCTCAGGCATGAAGCTGAGATGAGAGGGTTGAAAGCTGTCAACCTCATGCACAATGCTGGGAAGACAGATATAAAAAATCTCACGAGACTCCACGCATTCCCTAACAGCACTGCAGGCCTCAGCTGGAGAATATTTACTCAACAGGTTTCCTGGGTGTCTGAGAGGCAAAAGAGAACCTGATGCAGATTTATTTTCTCCGGGTAGCATGGGTAGAATCTTCTTGCTGTAAGTCTGCAAATGCCCCTCCCTCTGCTTTCACCCAGACATCTGTCCATCGGCAGTTGTTATGCTGCTCTGGTTTGAATGTCATAATGTGGGGGAAGTTTCACACCCCAGTAACCACAAACGAGACATGTTTTGAATCAGTGTTGTTACTTGAAAAAATCAGAGTGCGTTTTTGACCATTGATGTTTCATTCTCTCTTTTGAAATCACAAGTGAAATCCACTAGAGCTCAGGTCTTTCTCCCATTGATACCGGTTTGCCTCCCTATCACCACAGGAGTTGAATACCTCACAACCATTAGATTTTCCCCCCCCTTGCAACGGCTTTGTGAGGAAGGAAAAAATATGAGCTTCGTTTTGAAGATGGGAAACTAAGCCACAGAGAGATTAAGAGTCTTGCCCAAGATCACACAGGAAGTTTGTGGCAGAGCCAGGAAGTGAATCTAGATCACCTGACTCTCAGGTGAGTGCTTTAATCACAAGAGCATCCTTCTGACTTCAGGATGCAAAATTGCATCCAGAGTTTGCTATCAAATCAATAAGAAGGGTAAAGCTGCTGTAAAGAATGTGCCAGGTATTCTGTGCTACACTGTCTACTCTCTTCCCTCTCCCCACACTCTGGAACAGCCTCTGGGTGCAGGCCCTAGAGGGAGAAGATCCTAAAGGAGATTTCTGTGCCACAAGAATGGACTCTCATGTAACAGCTCCTTTCTCAAACCTCCCGCCCCGCCCCCTGGCTCAAAGACTAATCTGAATCAGATTGCTGTGCCCAGCTAGGCTTAGATGTCTAGGGTTTGTGTTATAAATAAGTAGAAATGGACTGGGACAATGTAAGCCTCCATACTAGGTCATTCTAATCCATGATCCTCCCAGATTGACTGACTTCAAATTTTCCTTAGCTATGTTGGTTTAAGTTTATCCAGAGACATTTGAATCACAGACATCTCACCCTTCCCTTGCTGGGGGTATGTCTATTATACAGTTAAATTAAGCAGATCCCTACACGAGTTCTTCTGCAGATCTAAATTCTCTCACATGATGCCAGAGCAAGGTTCACGGACTTCAGTGGAGCTACGCTTATTTATATTAGCTGAAGATCTGGCCCACAGTACTCTAAATTACAAATTTCTGCTAGGAGAATCAGCCACAGGAGATAGTCCTTCCCCTTTCCTCCACTCCAGAACACACTGCTATCAAGCTAGAAAGCGGGAGATTTGTGAAACAGCAATTTCCACACTGACCTCAGATTTAGCACCATCACCAGCAGAACTCAATCACACTGGGTAAATGAGCACTACTGGAGGTGGTTTTAACTGTGCATTTTGTGGCTTGCTCATCTCATAGTTTAAATGCTGGTGTTTTTCATTCTGTGAACAGCAAGATAATGGAAGAAACACTTCCAGTCTGCCTGAAACACTGCCAAAATGCATTCACCTATGAGTTCCTTGTTTGCACAATTGCTGCTCTTGGAATCTCATTTTGCAACATAAGTGTACCTACAAAGCAGCAACAACAAGAAAAACCTGTTTTAATATAAATAATAATAGTTTACATTTATACAAAGGACCTTTCACCACAAAGTGATTCACAAACGTATATTCAAACCCACCGAAATGCAGCCACTTCTGGAAGGGAGAGGGCAGCCAGGCAGATAACACTAGCGAAATGGGAAATTTTTGCACACAGGGATTTAGAGGACCCTTACTTTTACACAAAGTGCTATGGGATCTGTAATGGAAATGCACAGAAGACAGGACCACATTTTCTTAAGGTTTCATCTGCAAAACACAAAGGTCTTGTCTAGACTAGAGTTTTGGTCCTGTTGTAACGTGTTAATTGCAAAACACTTAACACATGTTAACTAACATAGACACGTTAGTCGTAAACTTTTGTTCCTGGTTGTGGTTCATGCTAGACAGGCTGTGCTCGGTCAGACTTGGTGGGGTTGGGCTTATAATGGAAATTCTGCACATTTTTAATTTTTGTCATGGGGAATTGTCTGTCTGTTTGCCTAGGTGCTTACCTAGTAACCACCCTGCACCAGAGCATCTGAGCACTCCCACAACCATTCAAAAATAGAAACAACAACAACAATCTCTCTCCCTGTCTTCTTTTCCATCTTGCAGGAAGAACAGCTTGATTTGTTTATAAGGTTCTTTTGTTTGGGGTTTTATGTGTCTGTATGACTGCAAAGATCGTTAGGAAAGAAAAGCAAATCAAAGAGATGAGTTTTGCATTTAGTTCTGAATGTGCTGAGTCCCCTGGTCATTATCTCTTGTGCCAATGAGTTCCATAATCTAAGTCAAACTTCTGTGAAAGTGCTATCTTCTGCACTCTTTGTGTAGCTATTGTGTGAGGTCACAGAGGGTGCAATTCTCATGCACCTAAGGCCAACCCCAAGGAAGGATTTGAACTTCAGAACAGAGCCAATGAACTGGACTTTGTGTTCAATGGGGAACTAGTTCAGAAATGGGACCACCAGAGAGCCATGTTCATGGTGACCTGTGTTGATAAGCAGCTGCCTTTTCTACCAGGTGGAGCTTTTTCAGGTGATGTGACTTCATTCCTAGATATGAGTTGCAATAATCAAGTCTGGATGTCACAAATCACTGTGGCCAGGTCTGCATCTCATAGGATAGGGTTCAGTCTTCTGGTTGGTGCAAATATAAGTCCCCATTTTTTTCTCAGCAGGCTATTTGTGTATCCTGTAGCACTGAGGAGTCCAAAGAGACCCAAAGGTTGCAGACTGACTACCAGTGGCTCTCAACCTTTCCAGATTACTGTACCCCTTTCAGGAGTCTGATTTGTCTTGTGTACCCCCAAGTTACAACTCACTTAAAAACTACTTGCTTATGAAGTCAGACATAAAAATACAGAAGTGTCACAGCCCACTATTACGGACAAATTGCTTACTTGCTCATTTTTACCATATAATAATAAAATAAATCAATTGGAATATAAATATTGTACTTCCATTTCAGTGTATAGTATATAAACAAGTCATTGTATATATGAAATTTTATTTTGTACTGACTTTGTTAGTGCTTTTTATGTAGCCTGTTGTAAAACTAGGCAAATATCTAGATGAGTTGATGTACCCCCTGGAAGACCTTTGCGTATCCCTGGTTGAGAACCACTGAACTAAACTATCTGACTGTCATTACTAGAGGAGGCAAGTTGTTTGAGGTGCTCCTCTCTCCCTACCAGAACCACCTCAATCTTGCCTGGGTTCAGCTTTAGCCAGCTGCTCTTCAACTAGGTTCTGATTTTGACTAAGCACAGAGTACTGGGAGATTGCATTGTTTATATCTGATGTAAAGGAGACAGAGAGCTGGATGTCACCAGTGTACTGCTGGCATTTCAGCCTGTGTTTTCTCCCCAGCAATTCCAACAGTTTCAGACAGATGTTGAATAATACGGCATGACTAGGATTGGTATAATTATAGCGATTTTAGCTTCAGGACAAAAACTCCAGATTGCCATGCACTGTCATGACTCCCCATCCCTATGTACTCTCATCACAATGCACCTGGGTTCCCTATTAAAGATTACCTTTGGGATTTGCTAATGTTCTGCAATGTTCTCAAAGGACATGGGACAGACCTGCCAAAAGCAAGGGGCCCTGAGAAATTTGAGATGGCTGGCAGCCCTATCTGTGGCCTGATACAGGTCCCACTGTCACTCTTGCCTTTTGTCACATAGTGCAGTGAGTGGCCATGCGGGAAGAGACAAGGGAGACATGGTGGAAATGAAAGAGCCTTTTGACACAATAATAAAAGAAAGAAAAGAAAAAAAGACACCTGGTTTGTGTATGTGAGAGAAAAAAAAGAAAAGGCAGAAAGTGTCTCATCAGGGACTGAAGAGAAGGATTTGTCTTCAAGAGACTTTCTGATATGGACATTAGAGAGGTCGAAGCACAAAGGCTGCGTCTGTATAGCTGAAGTTTAAGGAAGATTAGATGCAGCTCTGAACTAATGTAGAGAGTTTTACAACTGAAGGCAGAGAGTTTTACAACTGTCTGACCTTTGAGGAACCACACCATGGGCTGCGCTCTGTTGGCCAAGGAGGAATGCGTTGCAGCTGGGCAACAGTACTTTAAATTGGACAGAGGGATTGCAATGGGAGGATGTGGTGCACTCCCTTCTCTGCTCCCACTCTGCTATCTTTGTTCCACAGCATTTCAGCTGGTCGCATGAGAGGCTGGGTGGAAATCTTGGCTTTTTAAATGGAAATTCTTCTGTATTCTCTAGTGGTCTGGAAGAAAGCTGGAATAGGCTTGGGGTCTCAGAGCAAAGAACACATTCTTTCTTGTAAAGTACATTTCGCATGGGGGAAAGGTGTAGGATTGGCAGCCCTGAAAATTGAATTCCTCTATTTATCAACCAACCAGGGAAAAGCATCAGGGCAGGCTTCACTACACTGCCCTGCCAATGTGCCTTAACCCCGAGATGGAGGGGCCACCTCTTGGGGTGAGGGGTGAGTTCTGTCTCCAGGGCCATTCAGTGCTCAGGCTGTCTACTGAGACAGCCAACAAAGGTTCCAGTTAAGGCCAAATTCTGTGAGGTATTGAGAACTTAATGTGAAGTGCTGAGCTGCCTCCACTTCCACGAAGATGGTGGGAGTTGAGGGTGTTCAAAAGCTCATGGAGTGTGTGGGGAGGTGTCTAGCACCTCACAGAACCAAGTCCTGTGTGTAATTTGTGAGGTTGGTTTCTGCAATGTTCCTATCTTCTAGGAACTCTGTTCCCTAGACTATCAACTCAGGGCACATGAACCAATAAACAGCCCAGCCAGGAGATGGCAGGGCAATTTCCGGTCAGGTATGAACCTGGACTTGAGAAGGAGGAGGATCTTGTGGTTAAAGTACTAGACTGGGATTCAGGAGATCTGGGTGCACTTCCTGGCTCTGCCACTGACTTCTTGTGTGATCATGGGCAAGTCACCTGATTTTCAAGAGTGCTGGGCACTCACTGTTCCCGGTGACATCAACTTGAGTTGTGCGCGCTCATCACCCCTGAAAATCAGATCCATCATCTCTCTGCTCCTGAGTTCCCTACCTGTAAGAGGAGAATACGTCCCCATCTTACAGGAGGTGAAAATAGATTGCTTGTGATGCATTCAGATAACAATAGGGCAATGCCAGATAAATAGTTTTGAAGAAGTGACCTAGGTGCCAAAAAGCTCTGTATCCCATTACAGTCCCTCATTTTTAATTCAATTCTATAACCCATTGAGAAGAATGTGTAATTTAGTCCATTCTGATGAACATATAGTGGTGGTTTAAGGCTAGAAAAATCTGCTTCCAATCTCCATGCATATCAGATGAAAGGGGAAATTCTGAGACCCCAAAAATGAGAACCAGGTGAGCACTGTGGGGGAAGACATCCTAAAGTTGGGAACAAAACATCCCCCAAACAATTCTATCTAAATTAATCAGAGAAAAAAAATGAGAATTGACTTATTTTTCCCCAGTTGCTTAGTTCAAGCTCATTCAAGACCAGATTCTGAGAAGTCCACAGATCAGCCATGCAAGTGAAGAGGGAGAAATGCCCCACAGGGTGAGGGCCCCATCTCTTCTCCCACTGGTCAACAGCGTAGCACGTTATCCTTCTTGATGTATCATCATTCAGTCTACAAATGTCTCTCTGTGGAGGGAGCACACTCTGTCCAAGCAGGGCAAGAGACCTCTTATTCTATTCTATTCTATTCTGGTTCTTGTATTGCACCAATCGTTGTGGCATCTGAGTGCCTTGTTCGGCAGTGACTCCTCTGGAGCGATGTTGGTGGCCTCCCCTATCTAGGATTCCTTGACTAAGAGGAAAGAAGTGCTACCTAATCATTTTGGTGACAACTATTAAGATGGAATCTTGACTGTTGGAAGTACTTCACTCTCTGAATTCATGGGAGTTGATTAAAATTTAATCTCAGGCTATCACATGTGAAACCTGATTCTAGCCAAGCCAGGCCCAGCAAAACGTGACAGAGGTTAATAAGGCACTGAGTAAAGGGGAAGAGAAAATGGAAAAGCGCTTAAAGAGCTTTTTCTCTTTCTTCCTCTTAGAGAGAGGGAAAGAAAAAAAAGGAAAGAAAGGCTCCAACAGAGGGAAGAAAGAAGGAGCTATGAGAAGAGGGAGAAAGGAGGGGAAGAAAAGAGAGAAATGAGAAAAGAAAGAGGGGAGTTCATATGAATGATGAGAGGAATAGGATGGTGTCCTAAATATAAAGGGAAGGGTAAACACCTTTAAATCCCTCCTGGCCAGAGGAAAAACCCTTTCACCTGTAAAGGATTAAGAAGCTAAGATAACCTCGCTGGCACCTGACCCAAACGACCAATGAGGAGACAAGATACTTTCAAAGCTGGAGGGGCGGGGGGGGAACAAAGGGTCTGTCTGTGTGTGTGATGCTTTTGCCGGGACCAGAGCAGGAATGCAGGTCAGAACTCCTGTAAAGAGTTAGTAAGCAATCTAGTTAGATATGCGTTAGATTCTGTTTTGTTTAAATGACTGATAAAATAAGTTGTGCTGGAGGGAATGTATATTCCCCTTTTTGTGTCTTTTTGTAACTTAAGGTTTTGCCTAGAGGGATTCTCTATGTTTTGAATCTGATTACCCTGTAAGGTATTTACCATCCTGATTTTACAGAGGTGATTCTTTTACTTTTTCTTTAATTAAAATTCTTCTTTTAAGAACCGGATTGCTTTTTCATTGTTCTTAAGATCCAAGGGTTTGGGTCTGTGTTCACCTATGCAAATTGGTGAGGATTTTTATCAAGCCTTCCCCAGGAAAGGGGGTGTAGGGCTTGGGGGGATGTTTTTTGGCGGGGGGGAGACGTTTCCAAGTGGGCAAGCTCAATAACGTTTCCCTGTTATTTTTGTTAAACGCTTGGTGGTGGCAGCAGTAAGGTCCAGGGACAAAAGGTAAAACAGTTTGTACCTTGGGGAAGTTTTAACCTAAGCTGGTAAAAATAAGCTTAGGGGGTTTTTCATGCAGGTCCCCACTTCTGTACCCTAGAGTTCAGAGTGGGGAAGGAACCTTGACAGGTGGTATGCAAGGGCCTGATCCCAAGAGGTGCTGAGAGCTTTCCATAAAATGCAGATTCACCCTCAGCTCCCACTGAAGATAAATGACGTGGGAAGTACTCAGTACCTCCCAGGATTGGGCCCTGGGACAGATGGAAAGGGACAGAGTAGCACCATCTCTGCTGTGCCACTTCATGCCATCCCTTTCAGACCAATGGCATTTCCTCCGCTCCTACCTTCCCCCGCCCCCTATCAAAATCTTCTTGCTCACTTTAGAAAGAGATTATTCTACAGGTTTTCTTTCTGTGTGTCTCCCTGCCCCCAGCGACCGGCGGAATATTATGCAGTGCCAACCCAAGAATAATGCCATCATAAAGCATTCAGAGCAGCAAGTTTGATAAATGGCTGGGATGGAAAAGGATGGAGGCAGAAGGATGATATCTCTGCTTTATCAGCAACTCAGGGCTCTTTTCAAACATCCTCATTCCACAGAACCCAGCATTAAACATTTTAATTTAGGATTTTTGAAAAGCATATTCTTATTTTAAAAAAAAAAGACTATTTAATACAAGAGATGTTTGGGGGGGCGGGGGGAGAAGAAAGGTGGGGAAGAAGGAGGGAGAAAGTATAGAAATATATTAAATAGAGCGAAAAAGCGCTCTACCTCATGGAGAAATTTTGATTTTGAAGTTTACTCGTCTATTAACATTTAAATTGAAAGGCGTAGCTTCCAAACTCCATACAGGAAGCCAGAAAATCTGCATTTAAATAGATACCATTAAAAAGGGGGAAAATATATATCAGCACTGAATGCTTCTCCATTTTCTTGAAAAGAACTCACCCTATAAATGATTATTAATTTTTTTTTTCAAAAAAGAGAAACTGGAAGTATATTAAAATCCTACTTGGGATGAAGAGGAGAGGGGTGGATGGTTGCTTAATTGCCAGTGACCCAGGTTTTGATCTCTCATGTTCCATGTAAGAGGATTTCAGCTTCTGTAGAAGACAGAATGGTCTGGTGGTTTGAGCATGGGACTGGAACACAAGAGACATGGTCTGTATTCCCCATGTTGGGCCTGATTCTATAACCCTTACTCCCAATGAGTAGCACTTACACTCGCAAACAGTCCCATTGAATTCAATAAGCCTGTTCCCTTTGGGCTGCTGAATCGGACCCTTCGCAAGTTTACGTAGCCACTTTGTGCCCCAGTTTCCTCATCAAAAATGGGGATGATAGTTACCTACTTCTGTAAAGTGCTTTCAGCTCCTCTGCTGAGAGGTGTTGTATTAACTGGGAAAGGATCAGGCAATAGACGAGTCAAGGGGGCTTTGGAAGACTGGGCTGGGTTAGTTCTGAGTCAAGTCATGTGGCCACTAGAGACAGACCTGTGCTACACCACCTGCATTTAGATTCAGATTTCAACCCCCATGAAGTTCAGGTGCAGTAGGATCTGGGGTTTGGGTGCAACCCATTATAGAGACAGGAACCGAGTATGTAATTTGGATTTGGTTCAGCACTAAATACTCTGCTGTGGTGACTGGCACCTGAGGAGAGAGACCGAGACCAACTCATTGCGCCTGTGGAACTTCAAAACCTATTTTGCGGTATATCAGCGAGGGTGAAGGTGAGGAATATTCCCGCTGCACACATCCCTTCCCCTTCCCTGTCGCACTTTGACTCCTCCCTGTCAAAAGTGACTGACTGATTGAGTGAACATCAGCGCTCCGGGCCAATTCCTCACCACTGACACACAGCCCCGGGCTCCTACGTCTTAGGTTTCCGACTTGTGTATAGAAAGAAGGGAAAGAGCAGGGAGGAGAAAGGGGGAGTTTCTGCCTCTTGTGAGAAGGGGTGTCTCACCTATTTTTTCTGCAATCTGCCTCAGAATCCCTTTTGGTTTTTATCCTGAGTGACGAAATTAAATTTCACCTACCAGCACCATTCAAAGAGCAACAAAAGGCCACCTGCGTGTGGTGTTCGCTCTAATTCCACTACACAAAGGGCTTCATCTCCACTAGAGAATCCCTGGGACAATCCAATTATTAGTATTCATTTCCTTTTTTTCCGCCTCATTTTCAAAATCATTCCTACAGAAAAGGGTAGACACGCATTCTATCCCCTAGCAGCGTATTATCAGCAACCCACAGGGCCTTTACTGCCATGTCAGAAAAGGGGTAAGCAGAGACAAGCTAGGACTAGATGCCCCAGAGGATCGGTAATGGACTCTGGTGTCTTTCACTTCTAGGCTACTGGTTTGACTCTAGGGCACGATGGTAGTAACTGGAAGCCATCATGTGAGGGCTGTGCAATGGCTTATGTGAAAAAAGCTATGAGGCCTCCATAAAATTGCTGATAGACAACTATTTACACCATTCTTTGGCAGTCTTCACAGGGTGGCCTCAGTGAGGAAACTCAACGACCCCTCGAGAAGGCCATGGCTGAAGCGTGGTGGTGGTGTGC
This sequence comes from Natator depressus, assembly GCF_965152275.1. Lineage (NCBI taxonomy): Eukaryota > Metazoa > Chordata > Testudines > Cheloniidae > Natator > Natator depressus. The sequence continues at coordinate 245,113,576 of NC_134234.1, forward strand.
GTATGGGAGCTCATGTTGCTCCTGCCTGTTCTGTGACAAACAGGGCCCTTCAGTTTCCATGGCTGTCAGCTAGACAGTTTACTTTAAAAGAAACAAAAATGTACAAAGCCAAAGGACAAAAACAGGGGCTACGGAAGAGGAAAGATGGTCTTGTTCCAGGTTCAATTGCCTGCTTTCCCACAGACTTCCTGCGTGACCTTGAGCAAATCACTCAGTTTCTCTGTGCCTCAGTTTCCATACGTAAAACGGGGATAGTTTCTATCTCAGCAGGGTGCTGTGAGAATAAATATATTAAACATTGTGAGGTGCTCAGATACTACTAGAACAAGGGCCATAGAAATAACTTAGCTAGATATAAAGCTTGTTGTAAACTGCAGCAGGATATGTGGGGGCATTCACTGATTTTCACTGCTGACTTCTGGCATAGTTCTATTCTGTCTAATTAAATCTGCAGCAGCATATACATGGAAAATAAGTAAGAAGACAGGGAGAGGTCATTGCTATATGCAGAGTCCAAACACCTGCAAACTTTGGGGGTGTACAAAATCTGAACCCTGACTGAATTTTGTAACTCTTTATGATGGGCCAAACCAAAACCATGAATCCAACACCTTCAAACTTCAGGGGTGGTGAAAATCTAGATCCTGACCAGGACCTGAATTTTGCAGCTCAAGTCCATTTCTAATTTCTATACACAGATGCTTTGTCTAATTTCAGCATGTCAACTGCAGCGCCTTACTTCTTCTGTATCTGACTTCCCCTGCTCTGTCTCACTAGGAAGGGGCTTTGTATTTCTGGCAGCATCCACTAAGGATTTTTGCTATGCAGATGGTAAAGCCTTTCTGAATTTATAGGTGATAAGAAAATACTGTGCAGTAGGAGAAGCAGGTGCCTGGGAAACGAATTCCCCTTTGCCCTCCCCTCCCCTTCTCCAAAACCCAATCATTTTCCTGTTAATAAACTCGCTGACTACAGCGTGGCACTACCCTTTCGCAATTGACGCCAGTGACATTTTGACAGTTCTACATATGGGCCTGCCGAAAGCAGAAGGAATATAAATTTGCAACATGGTGAAAGCTAGGTCAGGAGCCAAAACAGCTAGAGGGAAGAAGGAGAGAAACAGCCAACCATCCAAACAAAAATACCCTGCACAGATGTTACATTGAGTGAAAATGAAAGGAATACCACTGCTCTCACAGCTGTATGTGCCCCAGAAAATCCATGCTCAGAAAGCTAGCCTTAGGCTCCTGGCAAGTCCAGCCTAGCCAGAGATGCCCTCCAATGGTCTCTTCTCATAGGGGACTGGCAAATTTAGAGGGTATTCCTTATGGGAAGAAATTAGATAAAATGTTCACAGGGTACCATATTGATGCTGGTTGCCAGCATCTTATGTGACAAGGGAGTTGCTCTTTTAGGGGATTCCGACAGTATTTCAATGTGACCAGCAACAGGGAAACAATATGTTTATAACACTGTACTAGTCTATAAAAAGAAAAGGAGGACTTGTGGCACCTTAGAGACTAACAAATTTATTTGAGCATAAGCTTTCGTGAGCTACAGCTCACTTTATCGGATGCAATGTAAAGAGCCCATTAGTATCCAGTTTTTTTCCCCATGAAGGTTCTTATGCACTGTAGTCAAGTCACCTCAGTCTTCTTCTGATATACTAAACAAATTGAGCTCTTTAAGGACATGTCTACATGGGGAAGTTACTGGAAATAAGCTAGGGTATGAATTTCCAGTGCAATAGTTACTTGGCACTAGCTCCTTGTGTGGACACTCTCATCCTGCACTAAACATGCCTTTTTCCACTTTAGCATGAACCACTTCTAAAGTGGATTAAACTTAACCACAGCGGCTATTCTGGGGTATTTCCCTACATCAACAACCTTCAAGTCTCTCACCGTAAGGCATTATCTCCAGCCTACAAATAATTTTTGTGTCTCCTTTCTGCATCCTCTCCAATTTTTCAATATCCCTTTGAAAATATGGATGGCAGAACTATACACAGCATTCCAGTACAGGTCTCATCATTGCTGTATGCAGGGATAAAATCACCTCCCTACTTCTACTTCCTCCTCTCTTCTTTATAGATCCAAGGATTGCATGAGCCTTTTTTTGCCACAGCATTGCACTCGGAGCTCACGTTCAGTTGCGTGTGCACTGTGACCACTAAATCCTTTTCAGAGTCACTGCTTTCCAGGACCCGGTCCCCCATTCCAAAGGCAGGGCCTGCATTCCTTGTTCCTAGATGTATAACTTTGTGTGGGGCTCTATTAAACCACATTTTGTTCGAACAGGCCCAGCTTACCAAGCAATCCGTTTTTGGGTTTTTTTGTATGACTGCCCTGTCCTCATCATTTACCAGGCTGCCAGCCTTTCCATCATCCAACCATAGTTGGAAGGCTAGTGTCAGCAGGCATTGTCACCACTTTGTTGTCCATGAATTTAGATGACACAGTGTTAAAACACGGGAGCCCTGTCTTTAGTGCTGCCACCGTTGCTATTGCTGGAAAAGCTCATCTGAGGGCTAGTACAACAGTGGAATATCTCCTGAAAAATGATAATCAATTAGCAAATCTTTTTTCAGCAGCTTTGTAACTCCTGTTAACAGGATACGCCAATGAAAGGCCTGCATCTTTACACAGGCTTCTGGAACCTGCCACCCTGTTACAGAATCCTTTAAGTACACCTCAGGGTGCTGCAGGAACTGTTATTGACGAATCAGTAGGTAGCACCCTGTCCTTTTGAGTCAGTGCTGATCCAATGGCCCATTATGGTGTTGTGAGACATTAAAAGGGCGAAGGTGCTGACTTTTGGATAAGAAATAAAATAGATATTAAAGATCCTATTAAACTTTCTACAAGTTCATAGGAGTGTTAGCACTTTTGTCCTGGCCAAATTCCACTTCAGATAACTTTCTAACTAAAAAAAATCCCCCATTTACCTTCATTTGCACATTGTGTTCTTCACTTTCTGACCTGAACTCTTGTTTACTGTTGCTGCTATTATCCACTTCAGAAACTGAAGTTCCTATGCACAGCCTCTAAAGTTTGTAGAGTATACTGTGATCTTAGGACAAAAGGTGCTATCTAGAAAATCAATACATTACACTCAGCACCTCATCAATCAATCAATCAATCAGAATTCAGGACTTGCCAGAGTTCTAAAGCATGGAAGAAGTGGTGAAAGGGTAGACAGATATAAATGTTGCTGAACCTGAATGCAACATTAATTTATACATATATGATGTTCATGCCATTTGGTATTTGTGCATAACCCTAGTAAACACCCTGTACAGCACGTATACTTCACAATCACACTCAATGATTCTAGAATAACCTACCATGCAGCACGTCCTTTAGTTTTCCTGAGAGGAAAGAAGTTATCCTGTTATTCATGTGGTCAGATTCCTTTCTCATTCACACCAGTGTAAATCTGGAGTGACTCCACTGATATGCTATTTAATGTGTAATTACTCACTACTGTATGGGAATGGCCAGATAGTTAAATGGTCAATAACCACTACATGACTATAATGCGTGATTGATTTTTGTGCCCTGCAACAAAGTGTTAATTAGTTTAACAGTCTGGAGATACAGATACAGCTGTGGAGCAGGTCACAGGATCTTACGACAGCAGCACCTAAGGTGGTGGAGGGGGATGGCACACTGGGTGAACTGAGAAGTCACAAAGTTCACCAGATCACATTTCTTCCTTCACTTCCTTCCTTCAAAGACTTGAGTTCAAGCTTCTGATCCAGATTGTTAGATGAGGCCAGAGTGCAGAAAACAGAAGTTGGGAGTGGTGTACAAAGGTAAAATAAAGTTCTCCTTTACATTCTCCTATATCCTACTGTTGCTATCTATAGGTCATTCCCCTTGCACTGTGTTAGAGCAGCCCCAGGTCTACTCTAACTTGCACCAAACTGCAATGGCCAAAATAAGCTAAAGACCAGCATTGGCATAGCATTGGGGTGTTCTGACCACACCCCCTTTCTTCAGCTATATCTTCGCCCCCTGATTATGAAGGCAGCAGGGAGAGTGAGAAGAATAAGAGCTCCTGCATTGGCTCTACTTCACTGGAAGATCACCCTTACTGTTAGGTGAGCCTCCTTGGGCTGGTTAAACCAGCTTTATGGCCAGACAGTGCAGGCTTTTGGCACAAAATGACCACACTACACAAGAGGCTCTTGCCCTCAGTCTTTCCACAGTGCAACCACAAAAACAGCAGTGCAACACAATGCTTCGTTGCAGGCTTTTGTGGCATTACCTACTGATCGGTTTGCCTACCCCTCTAGTTCTCTTTGTAGATATTTATACTGCACCCATCTCAGCAGTATCTGAGTGATAACAGAGTGGTGATGTTTCCCTTCCAGCCATTTATAGGGCTTTGGCAGGTAAGTGAAGGAAGAACTGATTTTCAAATATCTGATTTCTAAAATGACTTATAATGTTTTATGTCTACCCAGGAGTTATTCCATTAATATGAGACCCTAAAAATCCTTGTAACGTTTTTTCTCTTTTCACGAAGCATTTCAATTCAGCTTTATTGGGTGTTTCATTGGGCCTCTCCTGATCCAGTGACTGACTGAAGCTGTGAAGGATACATTTGGAAGGAGGAGGAGAGAGGAGAAAGAAATGTCCTTTGTGTATTGCTAACACTCTGGTACATTTCCTTGCTGCTGTGGTTAAGAGATCCCCAATTCCATTAACCTGTTTGATCTCACCAGGCAGTAGGATAACAGTAGGAAATAGCAAGAAGGAATGAAAAGATTGCAGTCATGCCCATTTCTTCCGCATATCAAACCAATTGCCTCAGTTCGCGTGGAGCAGGAGAGAGGTACGGTAAATGCACTGATGGTAAACGGAGGCAAACATATTTTGATTGGGGAAGAGCTGCTTTCCTCCTGGATGGTGTGTGTGAGATGTGAGAAAAATCTCCAGCATACACACTGTAGTGGGAAAGCAAATATATGCAGGTGCTGGAATTCACTCACCTCTGCTGCACTCTATTAGGATACAGTAATGATTTATCTTCTTGCCTTGCTCGTTAGCAAGGGAGCAGAAGGCAGATGGGCAGTAATGTGTCCATTAAAATAGTTTATCTTGCCAAACACTTGTTGACCACAAGAAGGGAGTAACTAGAGCAGAGCCCAGTGGGCTCATTCTCCTTTTTTAACTCATGTCCATCTAGATAGAGAGCAGGCCACACATCTTATATAAGAAAATGTACACAATTGGGACAGGATCTACAACCCTTCCCCTCTGTCTCCTTCCATCTCCCTGCCTTTCTCTCTCTTGCCCTTCCTTCCATTTCTGCATCTTTGTCTCCCGCATATCTAGCCCTCTGCTTTTCTCTTTATCTCTCTTCCATCCTCACCCTCTTTATTATTTCCATCACCCTACCCTTTGCTTCTCTATCCTTCTTCCTATACCCTATAATGTCCCTCCCCTCTACCTTCTCTCTCACTCTCTCTTGGTATAGCACATACATTTTGACATCTTCCTAGTCACTTGTAAGATCTTATCCCTCTGAGGATTTGTAGTCAGATATCAGATCTCACACATGGCCAACAGAAGGAATTAGGTTTCAGAGTAGCAGCCGTGTTAGTCTGTATTCGCAAAAAGAAAAGGAGTACTAGTGGCACCTTAGAGACTAACCAATTGGTACTCCTTTTCTTTTTAGAAGGAATTAGGGAAGCCTAATGCTACTAATGATCAGACCTTATATTGCTGCTGATGCCATACAATAACCATACCAATGTTTGTGATCTCAGAGAAGATTAATATTATTTTTAAAATCACATGCTTCCCCCCAGCCCCACCCTTTTGTGGCATCACTACAGGGCTGAGTTAAGGTTGTCTGGGAGCCTTAACTGTGCTTGTCTTAACTTAAAACACATGTAGATTTCTTTTAAGTGTAATCTTAACTTTCAATTCCATAATGCTTGGTTCTGGGATAATCAACATCTGGGATAATTACAACATCCCGTAAGTTACTGATATATACTCTCAACTTTCACTCCATCTTAACCTAGGCTTTTTTGTCTGGGAATTTTTTTAGTTTTTTTCAAATTATTAAAAATATCAGACATGAATACTTACAAGAAACTCAAGGAGAATGCTATCATGTGACATTTCTAATGATCTGGTATGTAATAACAATCTTAAATCATTCTTTTTAATTCTAACTTTTCAGGGCAGATTCAGCAGTACCCGCAAGCAGCAACAAAAAGCAGCCAGAGTGCACCAGCCAGGTAAGCTGGGTTTACAGCTGTTTTACATCACTGCAAGGCAGCCAAAGCATACTGGTGAATCTGGTCTTTAAGTTGCATTTGACTAGTGGGTTTAGACGGTTATATTAGCAAGACCAGCAACATATGAAGGGGTGCATGGGGTCAGCCCAGACCCTAAGTCCAAACGTTTCTGTGATTTAAGGGCTGCCCCTCCATCCTGCCTCAGCTCCCCAGCAGTGCCTCAATGCACAGTGAGCCAAGATAGCATTACCAGCTCAAAGAGCACAGATGGCTAGGATCAGTAATTTATCAATGAAAACTCTTGATACATGGTGGCCAGTATCCCTAATGCCACTGAGTCATCGCAACCTGTAGAATTGTTGCATGCAAATTAGCTATAGAGGAAGGATAATAATTGATTGAGTTACTTGTGATGTCACAATGGCACCACCCAAGAGTTATCTGAGCTGTAGACCTGAGCCTGTCAGAAGCTTATAACCACAGCAATTAGATACAATGATCATAAATAACTTTCCTTAATTACAACTTAATGTCTTCATATATAGCCTTATGTGCAAGATTTCAATTAATTTAAACTATATGGGAATTTTGAAGCGTCTGCGTTATTCCATTGTTAAGATAATTTGAGACATGAAAAAGACTGACAGATGCTAAATTTCTCGAAGGATCTATTTTAAATTAATTTTTAACTCAAACTAATTATCAGATTTATTTAGCCTACGGAAAATTAATTCTGTAGTCAAAAAGTAATTGTGGTAAGTTTGGGGATGATATGCAAGGTGGTCATTTTGTGAAGCACTCGTCATTCAGGGAGTGGGGTGGCAAGGGGCTGATATTTCTCTGGGAAGAACCTGCCCTTATAGAGTGATTGCCCTTACCAATTTTATCAGAGATAACAGATTTGGTGCCATCAGTATTTGCAGTGTGCCCTTGTACTTCACTATATTGAACAGAGGAAATTCCTTGAATACTGAAGATAGTGAGGTTATCTAGCTACAAATACTTACTTAGTTTTGTCAAGCAATCGGCGAGTTTTAAAGCCCCCCCCCATCTACAGCAGTGGTGCCTTTAAAAATGCCTAGAAACTATAAAAATATCCAAAGAATACATCTGAACTCTGCAAACAGTTTGAAACAGTTTATAGAAAATGAATCGGTGCCCGCGTGGTTGATACTTAGACATGTTATCTCTGGAGCATAGTCTTCCTTTCCGTGGGCAGGCAGCACTATGGAGGCAATTGGCTCAGCTCTCGGTAGTGGGGTAGGAGGCTCGTGTTGCCTTCTAATGAACTCTCTGGCCAGTCTCAATGTCATTAGCATAGTTCTAAGGACGCTACATCTCCATTGAAATGGTCTTTGGTGCAGGTTCAAGGGGTGATGGGGAAGTAAAGAGGGGAGAGGTGAAAATGTGGGTGATTCTGAAGAAAGTGCACCGTCTCCAACTCCCCATCCCCATCCCCCCCTCGAAACCAACGCCAAATGTTCTCTCTTTAGTACTATGGGAACCAAGCCCCATAACAGATACTCCCTTACATATTTTGTTTCTACAGAGCTGTTCACTCTGCCATGGATAATACAACAGGCTAGCTCAGCGCACCAGGAATGTAACCAAATTCCAACCCAAAGCTGGCCTGTGACTGCCCTAGCTGAGCACCGTTAACCCTTTTTTTGCCTTAGCTGCTAGACATATAGAAGAATATCTGAGGGGTGGTGTACTTACATAGCATAAGGAGGAAAAGAATTTACACTGGATTTCAACACCTACTTGCCTTTCACTTTGAGCAGAGCTTCCGAAAAACACAGCAAAGTGATTACTGCGACAATTATTACTCCCCTTTTATCACCCATTCCCCTCTACCAAGCACTGGGAAGAAACAGAGCAAATCCCCGTCTTTGCAGTTCCCACTGATTTGTACTGATGTGCAAGTAAACCTATGGGAGCGATATGATTCCCTACTGCTAAGATGGTGGTGAGAGGATCAGCAGCAGCAGGATTAGATGGGGAGGGTACTGTAGCAACTGCCTTTCAATGTTTCTGTTTCTCTGGAATGTCAATGTCAGGAGCCAAGAATCCACAAGCTAGGTAAATCTGGAGGTAAAAAGAGCAGGGACCCAGTTTGAATCAGTTTAGTGATATAAAGCCACATTATGTTGATCAAGGGAATTGTGATTTGCCAATGAAATCCCAGCAGGGCGTCTGCCTGCCTGATCAAAGACTCAGCTTTCTGATGGAATCTTAAGTGCACAAGCCATGAAATTACTTTGCAAAAAGGGAACATGCAGCACAAAGAGCGAGAGGAGAGGGGTGGAGGGAAGGATGGAGAGGGTGTCTTGAAGTGATTCTGTTGAGAGCTTTCATTCTCTTCTGCTGAATAAAATTGCAGTGGGGTAGACCAGAGAGAGAATTCACAGAGGCAAGCCAGTGAGTACAGTCAACATTTAAAATCACCACCTCACCAAACAGGTATATTTTCTCAAGTTTCTTCTTAAAAAAGAAACCAACAACAAAAACTATTAAAGGAAGTGGCAAACAGAGATGTAGGAAATGGTGGTTTCATTTCTCAGTGATTCCATATTTTTTCCAGACTAATTTTGTATGGGGTTCATACCTCCTGATTTTCGTTTTGAATTTGGATATCAAATAAACCTAAAAAATTCAGCTTACTCAAATCAAGTCTTTTTCTTGCTTGGTTGCTTTTTTCTTTCTTTGTTTATTTTGGGGTGGGGGGGTAGGGAGGAGACATATAAAACAAGTTTCACATTGCTTCAGTGCAAAAGGATCAATCAGCCATTGCTCCAACTGGGTCCATGTTTGCTCCAAAAGTTAGCAAACCTTTTAGCATAACTAGGATGAGTTTGGAGTTCATAATGAAGCCCCAAAGCAGGGGAGTTCTGTGTGACAGGATACTGAAAGCTCTTTAAATCAAGATACAAACTTGTTAGTGAGGCACGTAGAGGTATCTATGAACTTCATTAATCATTGCTTGCACTCCATGAGCATCTCCACAGCACTCACTAAACTTCCAAAGCCATGTCCCATCATGCAGCAGGCTCAGCATAAACCTGGGATGGATTCTTCAAGGGCAGCCTGAGCTTTGCTTGTTCCAAAGTTCCAGTGAGCAATCTGGTGGGGATCCATTCTAGTTACAAACATTTCACACAAGTCTCCTGTCAAGGAGTAGTATCATCTCTGACAGCTAGTTCAGACTGGTAGGTGTCAGCACCTCCTACTTCCTAAGCACGTATTTTCTTTAAAATGATCTCTTTCACTGTGGAATTGAAAACACAACTTAAAGAATATAAGAACTGTGATAGTAGAAAAGGTCAGTGGTTTGTCTCCTTTGGTATCCCTGTCAGTGGCCTAAGCTGGTTGCTTCTGATGGAGCTGTAACACACCCATATGCACCAATTGTGCAATGCAATACCACATTTAAGGTTGGACTAATATAGAACCTCTGTTCAGCAACAGCATGGACCTAATAAATCAGAGTCAGATGTGCTGACATCATCACTGGGACTGGTACAAAAACAGGAAATAAACAATCAGAGCCCCGTGAATGTCAGGCTCTATTCAGAATACACAGAGGAAAGCAATACACCTAATGAAAAAAAGGACAAAATCAGTAAGGAAAAACAATTGGTTTTCAAACATCTCCAATGGTTTGTGGAGCATAAGGCCAAAGGGATTTTGAAAGTCACTGCATGAAATAGAGAACACAGCTCTGGTTCTAGCCCATGGCACAAGGCACTATGTTTAATATGCCACAGTTTGGTAGTTTTATACTAATGTGCACAGACAAAAAAAAAAATCTCAATGGCATCAATTTAGTCAGTTTCAAAGCTCCACTGACTGTTTCTTTTCAGGCCATGCGGAAGCTGCCGGGTGAAGGAAATTGCACAAAGTGGGTCACGGAGCCCAAATACTTAACTTGACTTAACCTGATTTCTGCACAGTGGGTACCTCCCTCCACCTCCTTCCCTACCAAGTTCTACTCACCCAGTTTAGCAAAACATCTGCTGGAAATGGGACAGTCACACATTTTACTCACAGTTCTAGGGTCTAGTAAGGGCTTCTCTAGCTCATAATCAACCTCCTTGGCCCAAATTCTGTCAGTTACACAGGTGCAACTCCTGGTGAAGTAGATGGGTTGTCTCCATATAATTCAGAACAGAATTTGGCTTCTTTTTGTAACAGTTTGTTTGACCTAGCTTATCTCACAGTTCTAATTCTGCCGTCATTCACATAAGTGCAACTCTGGACTTCAGTGAGTTAAGAATTGGGCCCCTGGTTTCTCTCTGTTCCCTTTCCCACACATCTCTTCTTACAATCTCATCACTACAGCTGATGCAAAGGCCTTCTCCTCTGCAGTTCCTGCCGTCTGCAGCAGCCCCTCTCTATTCAGATCTCAGCTAAAAACATAGCTTTGCTCCCTTGCCTCATTTCTCTCTCCCCTGGCTGTTGTTATCGATTGCTGACTCAGTTATGTAACTTCGTAAAGTCTTTGGGGCGCAGTTTATATGAAACTACCCGGTGATTCTCAAACTTTTGTACTGGTGACCAGTGATGAGCTGCCAAAATATGAAGAACCAGTTCCTTCACTCGCTCTGGGTCTTCGGTGGCACATCCTTCACTTGCTCCGGGTCTTCAGCGGCACTGAAGGACCTGCCGCCGAAGTGCCACCAAAGACCCGGAGCGAGTGAAGGACCCACTGCCGGAGCACCGCCGGGTGAGTAAAAATTAATAAGGGATTCTCAGCCAGGGGAGCCTCCCCAGCTGGGAGCTCAGGTGGGCCGGACAGGACAGTCCTGCGTGCCGGGTGTGGCCCATGGGCCAGAGTTTGCCCACCCCTTTAACAACCGGTTCTAAACCGGCTTCAAAATTTAACAACCGGTTCGTGTGAACCGGTGCGAACCAGCTCCAGCTCACCACTGCTGGTGACCCTTTCACATAGCAAACCTCTGAGTGCAACCCCTCCTTATAAATTAAAAACACTTTTAAATATATTTAACACCATTATAAATGCTGGATGCAAAGCGGGGTCTGAGGTGAGGGCTGACAGCTTGCGACCCCCCATGTAATAACCTCGTCACCCCCGCGGGGTCCTGACCCCCAGTTTGAGAACCCCTGAACTACACCAAATAAATGTGGAGGTGTTCTCTGGTTGAGAACAAAATAAAAGTGTTTGGGTGAGGGTTTCATTAAACATTTATGGTTAAATTAGTGTCTGGTGGTCTCCCATACTAATATTAATAATTCCAACAGCTTGCCTGAAAGGGCCATTTAGAAACATCAGACTTTGCTTTTAACGTCTATAGACTCATATACATTATCGTTAGCCCCACTCTCCTGACCTCTAGGGAGCAGTTTCCCCATTTGGGCAAGAACTCCTACCCTCAGGTCCTCATCTCCATCACCCATGTCACAGCCACCGTTTTCCCAGCCAAGCGGGCCTGGATAGCTGGAGGAATTTTTGTAGAGCAACATTAGGCAATCTTTCCCCGAGAAGCTGAGTTTGGCTCTGCTTCTGCAGCATCTCCTACTAGCCTAGGGCATGGGACTGGAAATTGTCTTAAGTTTTCTGGCATGGGAGTGCCTAGCACTAGCTAATAAAGCACTGTGCACGCCAGGATGGTGTAGGTCATTTGGTTACTAAATAAGGCTTTTGATGCTGTCTGCAGCTACATACAGATTTCAGAAACCACTGGCCAGATCCTCAGCTGATATAGATCAGCAGGGCTCGGTTGTCTTCAATGGAGCTATAGCAATTCGCAGCAGCAGAGAATTTGGCTCCTGAGACACAGATAGATGTGTATGTGCATGCGGTGACTGCACATGTGTAGATGTAGATATGTTTGTGCAGAGACTGTGGGCAGGGATGTACCTAATGAGGAGGACAGTCTATGCAGTGGGATAAAATGGCAGGTTTTCTTTTTTTTTTCTTTCAAAGGATTCCTTTGGGACAGGGATACCCTTTTTTTTACTTCCCCCCATTCCTCCAACTTCTCTCAGCTTGTGAGCGGCTCCCTTAGACCCTTTCAATGCCCTTCCAAATGCCCACCAAGAGGGATGGGTTCAGGAGGGTCTGCAGGTTAAGGCACTGCACTCCAGAGATCTGAGTTCAATCCCTATGTGACCTCAGACAAAGCACTTAGTCTCTCTGTGCATCAGTTCTCCCTCTGGACAATAGGGCTGACCAAGCCCTCCTACTTCACGGGGCTGTGATGAGGATAAATTCATAAACGTTTGTAAGGTGCTCAGATGCTACTGTAATGCCATACAAGTACCTCAATAGAAAAGGGTGAGGTGCAGACTCCACTGCCTTCTGGGAGCTTAGAGGAGAGTGCCTTGGATTTCTCCAAAGAGGAATTCAGACAGCGACCTCTCCCCTGAAAGGAAAGGGGCACGCAAGCAGAGACGACGTCATCCACGGTTGCTCCCAGCCCACAGAATCTCACTCTGGGTAGTCCATAGCTGCTTTGCTCACCATGGGCTCCCTCCCTTTTTTTATTCAATGAAAAAAAACTAATACACTCGCACAATCTCTCAGAATCAGTGCTCATTGTAGTTAGTCCCCAGTTTTCAAAGGGCATTAATCGCTTTGGGCTTCACCTCAGAGTCATTAAGTATTGATAATAATGGGTTTGCTAGGGCTTACTGCCTAAAGAGCTGCTAATTACAGCCTGAGAACAGCAAGGAGCATGCTGTCTTTCTGCCACAGCCGTCTGTCTATCTGGTTTGCTAGGCATCTGTCCACCTGTCTCCAGGCAATTGTTCCTATTTCTACTTCTTTCTCTCCTCTCCCCAACCCTCCCTTTCCCCCCCCTCTTTTTCCACCTTTTATTTTTGACTTTCCTGCTGAGTCCTGACATATTTGATCTCTTGTCAACAGGGAACACAGTGTGCCAGCTCCACATTCTGGAACCCGAACGTTTTATCACCCCCCGGAAGAAGCTTGCAATGTGACAGGTGAAACGTCAGAAACAATTACAGACAAAGTGAGGCTGCAATACCCAAAGGGAAACTATCCGGGCTCCATTCTGTGCTTGGTCTGCCAACCATGCAAAAATCAGCGAGAGCTCAAACGTAGACTCCCAGACAGACAGACAGACATGCAGAGACACACATAGATGGGGTTCTTCAGAAGCTCATGCAAAGTAACACATTTGGGGCCTCATCTGGATTTCTCCTTACTTAAGACCAGTTTTCTCCATCTGTGTGCACCTAAGACAAATAACCCTCAGTCAGTTCCTCCCTTAATATAACCCACTTCCATTGTTGTGACCATCTGCTTCCTCATCTTTGTGAGTCTCTGATGATCATTCTGCCTGGACTAGGGAACCAGGCACTGGAACTGAAGCCCAGCTTGCCACTCAGGGTGGGCCATTGGGAATTCATTCTCTGCTGGGGCCCACTGCACTGGAGTCTGACAGGAGATGGATGTGGAACCGGGGTTGGCACACTGGCTGGCAGACTGTGGTGTGGGGCCCATAGCAGAGCAGTGTTCTGTGTGGCTTCACATCACATATGCCCGAAGTCACCCAGGCTCAAAGAGATACAAGCAAAGAAATCCACAAGCATAAAGATGCACACACAGAGGACCTGATTCTCTGCTGCCTCCAGCTTCTGTTGGGTGCAAGAGTAGGGGGTGCCTGTCAGTGAACTGCTAATGACCCCCTAAATCTCTCCTGCCCCTTGATTCTTGCACAGGTAATAACAGTTTGGGGGCTGCTCTAACTTATGCCAGCTGACTATGGACCCTTAGAGATCATATGCCAGAGCATATGGGGTTGTCAGAACACATTGCTTTCTGGCCACTCCTTCCGCCTGCCCCTCTGCACCCAACATGCCCCCTGCACCAGGGGCTGTGTGGGGAGAGACGTGTCAGAGCTGGCTGTGCAAGCTATCCACCGGCTGAGAACTGCCCCACACTTAGGGTATTGCTAGCTGGAGACTGGAGGGAGGTTTCCACTCCCTATGCACCACCTGAGCAGTGCAAAGGGCATGGAGCGGAGCCAAGAAGCTGAGCCAGAGACATCTACAAGGAAATCCACATGGACACAGATACCCACATAAAGGGCATCTGTGTCACACCCAGAAGGTCAGGAAGCACAGAGGTGTGTGAAAATGGACAAATAAAGAAGGAGAAAACTTGACCAAATATTTTCAAACCTCAAAAAGATCTAATTTTAATTCTTTGTGAAGGTTCAGAACAGTGCTTATTTGTATAAACTGGTTGGCTCATCCCTCCCAGTAATCCCTCTGCTTTTTCTTCTATCTCCATCTCCCCGAGGCACTGCTCACAATCAGCCTGTCACACCTGAGCTTGTCAAACATAAGCTCACCTTTCCCATAATAAGTGCTCTTGCTCAGCAGATTTCCTGGCATTTATAGAAAATGGCTTCCCCCCTCCCCTGTTTTTTCTCTCTTTCTCTTTTCATAAAACCGTTCCGGCAAATTATCTTTTTGGTTCCCGCTGAACAGTATAATTCGCCTCCCATGCACTTGTGCCAGATGGCAGAGTGGAGTGACTGTATCTGTACAAGAGAGCACTCCAGCTTTCCACACAAGAGAAACACACTGAAATGAAAGGGAAAACACTTTCAGATGATGTGTCTCCTGACACAAATGGATGAAAAGCCAGGTGGTTTCGAGCCCTGTCTGTTGCCACTTTGTCCTCGGCTCACTATCCCATGTGCTTCAGTACTGCAGGAAACTTGCAAATCTCTCATGAACTTCTGTACGAGCTACAATAACAGAGATGGGCCCAAACTAAAACCCCAGTGCTGAGTATTCCTAGACTTTGAGGTCATCTGGATTTCACAAATGACCCCATCTTTACAACGGACAGTACCCAAACCTCTGAAGTTTGGAGTGTCAGAAACCCACATCCACATCTGAATTTTGAGGGCTGAGTCTATCAAAGCTGACAAGCATCACTCATCAGGTTTCAGAGTAACAGCCGTGTTAGTCTGTATTTGCAAAAAGAAGAGGAGGACTTGTGGCACCTTAGAGACTAACCAATTTATTTGAGCATAAGCTTTCGTGAGCTACAGCTCACTTCATCGGATGCATAAAGTGGAAAGTACAGTGTGTGACACTCAGACATTTGGCAGCTCGGCTGTGTGTACCTGAATCCCAGCTATAATCTTATGCATTCAGCTGAACTGGGGCAGACAGCAGCAGTTCCTCCTCCAAGATGCTGTGGCGCTGCATGCCAGGTAATTAAGTGGCCTATCTGCAGATGTTTTCTCTGCTTCTGCTAGTTCCAGGAGCGCTGGCAGCCGGCCTGCAGCCCCCACGGAGCGGGAGGAAAAACAAAGCAACCAACAGAGCAGCTGTTTTGGACCCAGGGTAGGGGGGAGAATCAGTGACTTTTTCTCACAAATGTCCCACAGCTTCACAAAACAGGCCACCTCTGCTCTGTGCAATGGGACAGCACAACGCAGGGGGGTGCTGGGCAGCTCACAGACTTTAGGATGGAGCCAGGAAATAGAACAAATAGAAGCAAAAGTGTGGGAGAAGCCTACAAGGGATGGTGGTGGTGCAGGAGCAGGCACAGCTCCAGATGGGAGGTAGAGGAGAGGGAAAGGGAGATTCATCAAAGTTCTACAGGAAAGTCAAGTTTGCTTGAGGTTCCAACTCTCTTAACTCCATCTCTCTTTATAAAAACAGCCACGGGCAGGAGGGTAAGAGATTAACCCTAGGGCCCAGGGTCGATATCGTCTCTCGGTAAATCAGGTTCTGATGTCCAAAGGCTGCATGAGAGCTGCTTGCCTGATCAGTTGCTGCAGCACCACGTGACAGTAACTCATTGCTTTGGGACACCTGGAGCATGAAAGGCGTTAAATTGTATTCTCATCACAATGTTGCCATTCTTCACTGCTCCAGTTAACAGTTATGGCCTGGGTCATCTCTTCTAGACACATGAGTGGTATTTTGGAACAACCATTGATGATTTTATGCCAGGCCTGCTGTTTGCTGGGACAGGATTTTGGGGGTTTAAGTCAAGTGCTGCATGGATGCCCATGCAGCACAGATATCATCAAGAAAGCCCATAGTAACACACCTGGCTATTAAGCCTCAGTGCCTGGATTTAAGAAGCTCCTAGTCAGCTTTGATATAACATTAAATATCTGAGACACAGCTTTAAAAAATAAAGTTGTTGGCTGCATGTGTTTAAATCTGGCTTTTCCCTGGTGTTGTTGAAAGATATTGCCTGAAAGTCTCATTTGGTTCACAGTGTACTAGAGAGGATGGTGATGGGGCACTAGGGAAGGGAGCGCAGGGCTCCATTGCCAGATCATCTCAAGGAGAAAACAAGGGAGTTCAGTATGCTTCAAAATCCTAAATGATTCAACCTTTACCAGCAATGAACGCAAAACAAAAAGAGCCTGATGCCATTTTCTCCAGTGATGTGCCACAACTTATTAGGAAGGGGTTATAAGCTGCTTTCCAGGGTACTTGTCCTGGGAGAGAGAAGCTGACTAGTGGGAAATCAATCACTATGAATTTTGATAGCAGTGCCTGCTGAAGTAATTACTTCAAACATCAATAATTCTGCTCACCTGCCTGTGGAGTTTTCAGTCATGCTGAAGGTTAGATTAACGCCACCGTGCTTCTGAGGGGCTTTTGTTTCTTTCTTCTGCCCCTTTCTTTCTACTTTCTTAATTTTTAAAAAATGCAGATGTAACTGAAATGTCACTTTATGTGAGTCTTTCTTTCTCTGTCTCCTCACCTGAGTTATTAGCACAAGTTTGCTCTTATCAGTGAAATAGTCTCTTCCCTGTACACAGAAACTGTGGGTGATTCTTGTCGTCACTAATACTAAGTGTTGCACAGTCATGTCATCTTGCTCCCTAAGCGTTTACGTGTGTGTTTAATGTTACATATATTTGAAAGATAGGCTCAAACCACAAGCCTGGAACCAAATACCCTTGAACTTTGGAGAACTTCACATCAGACTCTGAACACTGTAGCTCTGGCCCATTTCATATATAGATATAAATGTATATAGCTAACTATGTGTATGTGTGTGTGTGTGTTTGTATAGATATAAGATGTGTGGTCCCTATCTGTATTCCACTGTGGGTTACACATGTGCGCCATGCATCCGGAGACGGAGAATTTGAAAGTAGTGTCTGTTGGTCCAGCATGTGCACTGGCTCACCCTGTGCTTCTGACTGAGGGGATGAAGGGCGGGGTGGGCTGATTGCCTCTCCAGTTCCTTTTCCACCAGTAATCAGAGAAGATGCGCAGCAGAGGGGAAGGAGGGTGGGTAGTGGAATACAGATAGGGACCACGCCTCTCAAAGAACCTCCAGCTACAGGTGAGTAACCGCCTTTTCTTCTGTAAGTGGTGGTCCCTATTGTAGTCCACAGTGAGTAATTAACAAGCAGTTCCTAAGTAGGAGGACGGGATGAGGAGGTAGACCAGGGATGGCCAACTTGAGCCTGAGAAGGAGCCAGAATTTACCAATGTACATTGCCAAAGAGCCACAGTATATGTCAACAGTCCCCCATCAGCTGTCCCTCCACCCCCAGTGCCTCCTATCCACGGGTAGCCCTGCCGCTCAGCGCCTCCCACTCCCTCCCGATCACCTGTTTCATGGCATGCAGGAAGCTCTTGGGGGGGAGGGGAAGCGAGGGCACGGCAGGCTCAGGGGAGGGGGCGGGAAGGGGTGGAGTGGGGGCAGGGCCTGTGGCAGAGCTAGGGGTTGAGCAGTGAGCATCCCCCAGCACATTGGAAAGATGGTGCACGTAGCTCCAGCCCTGGAGTCGGTGCCAATACAAGGAGCTGATAAAATATTAATTTCTGAAGAGCCACAGGTTGGCCACCCCTGAGGTAGACAGTAGGGATGAGCGATGGACAGCTGTTCCAAAGGAGACATCAGCAGAGGTGTCCTGGACTAGGGCATGGTGTCTTGTAAAGGTGTGGACAGAGCCCCATGTGGCTACTTTACAGCTACCAAGGAGGGACCTGAAGCCATGCCAGAGTCGCTGCTTGTGCTCTTGTGGAATGAGCTCTTCCCCCTGAGGAGGGGGAAGGTTTGAAAGTTGACCGCAGAGTAGAATGCAGACAGAGATCCACTTGGAGATCCTCTGGGTGCAGCATGCATGTCCCCTGATTCTTTCTGTTATAGTGACAAATAACCTCAAGGACTTCTCCATTGGTCTTGTTCTGTGCAGATAAAAGGACAAGGCTCACTGGACACTGAGGGCCTGGAGTCTCTGCTCCTCTGAGGTGACGTGTGGTTTAAGGAAGAAAACAGGCAATTGGATTGATTGGTTCAAAGGAAATTCTGAAAGAAACTTGAGGGTGAATTTGCGGTGTGAACATAAGGAAACCTATTTTTTATGGATCTAAGCTCGCAAACTCTTCTGGCTGAGGTGATGGCTACAAGGAATCTGACCTTCACAGAGAGAAGGGATATGTAGCAGGAAGCTAGGGGTTCAAAGGGTGACCTTGTGAGTGCAGAGAAAACAAGGCTCAAGTCCCACTGAGGGGTAGGCTTGTGAATAGATGGGAAGGTTCTGATTAGGCCCTTCTAAAATCTGGTGGTGAGCCGGTAAGCAAAGACCGAGTACTCCTGAGAAGGAGGATGGTACGCACTGATTGCTGCAGGTGGAGTCATAAGGAGCTGATGGATAGGCCTGATGTGTTTAGAGAAAGGATATAATCTAAAATGAGAGGGATATCTGTATTTTCTGGAAAAGCATCCTTTTGATGTGCCCATGAAGAAAAATATTTCCATTTAGCCAGGTAACAGCGTCTAGTGGAATCTTTCCTACTCTTGGAAAATATGTCTTGTACGGCTGCAGCGCATAAGTGTTCTAAGGACCATGCCCATCCAAAAACCAAGCCCTGAGGTGAAATGAATGCAGATTTGGATGCTTGCTCTTCCTGATCCACTGGGTCAGGAGCTTGGAAGCATTGGGAGGATGATCAGTACTTGGGATGACATGCACAGGAGAGTGGAGAACCAAAATTATCTGAGCCAGCAGGGGGTGATCAGGATAACCTGTGCCCTCTGCTGCTGGATTTGGCATAGAACTCATGGCAGGAGTAATAGTGGAGGGAATGCATAGTTCAGTTGATCTAACCAAGGAAGAGATGGAGCATAACCTTGGGAATGGCGACCTACAACTCCCCTGGAGCAGTATGCGATGCTGAGGCTGGTTGGGGTTCCCCATAGATCGAAGCGATTGTGCAGCACTGAGTCATGGAAAGCCTACTTGTGGTTGTCTGCAAAATATCTGCCGAGGGAGTCCGTGAGCATTTGTCATTTTCCGAAAGGCTACTGATAGGGTGATTTGGGTGCTGACACACCGGTTCCATAAGCTGATCGCTTCCACATGCCAGGAGACAGTTATCATTACTCCCTGCTTGTTGATGTAGAAGGCGGTCGTAACATTGCCCAGCAGTAACAGGACGTGGTGAATGGAAGAAGAGCCTTGCATGTCTTCCATACTGCTTGTAACTCCAGAATACTGATGTGTACCCTGGATTCTCGGGGTGTCCAGACACCTGGTATTGTGTGGTTTTCCATGTGGGCTCCCCAACCAAAAAGACATGTCTGTGGTTATGGACCTGTCTGTTGAGGAGGGGAACAAGGGGATGCCCATGCATACCTGTCAAGGATTCATCCACCATAGAAACCATCTTGGCAGGGATTGTTACCATGAAGCTCATGGGCTGGTGGTTCAGAGTGTATGCAGACTCGAGCCATGCTTGAGGGCAACAAAGATGGAGTCTTGCGAATGGAGAGATGTGAGTGCAGGAGGCCATATGGCCTAGGAGAAATAGACATGTCCTGACTGGTTCTCAAGGGTTGTTTGTGATATGGACTATAATATTGTTCATGGTCTGAAACCTGTCTGTGGGCAAGTATGCTTTGAATCCAAGGTGGCCCTGATGAAGTCCAGAGACTGTGTGGCTGTGAGAACAGATTTTTTTTTTTGGTATTTATGATGAGCCTCAGGGAAGAGAGGAGGTGTAGCATCATTAGAGTTGACACATGGGCCTATGGGCATGACTTGGCAACAAGGGGCCAGTCGTCGAGATAGGGGAAGACAATGAGACCGAGGCATCTGGTGTGAGCTGCTGCTCCTGAAAACACTTTGGGGAAGACTCTGGGGGCAGTCACTATGTGGAAAGGGAGTCCTCTGTACTGAAAATGGTCAGAACCCACCACGAATCTGAGGAAGCGTCTGTGAGAGGGATGAATATTGACATGGAAGTAGGTGTCCTTCATATTGAGAATATTGTCAATATTCATATTGACATGCACTCCACATGTCCTTTTCTAGGGATGGTACTTTACAGGCCTGTGTGACCATGCAAAACTTGAGTTTGTGAATGAAGTGGTTGAGGTGGTGGAGGTCAAGAATTGGTCTCTATCTGCCCTTCTTTTAGGGTATATGAAAGTAAATCAAGTAAAAGCTACTCCCTTGGTATTGAGGAGGGACATCTTCTATCACCCCTCGGTGTAATATGGAATCCATCTCCTGCTTGAAAATGTTCTCATGAGAGCAATCCCTAAAGAGGAGAGGGAAAGGGGGTTGTGGAAGAGGTAGAGATACAAACTCGATCGTGTCGCCAGAGGAGATGACTTTCAGCACCCACTGGTCTGTTGTTATTGCATGCCAGTGTTGAGAAAGAGTGTTAGACACCTCCAAATGGTGTGTGAAGGTCAGGCAATGTTTGACTTAGTGGCTCACAGCTCTTGAGGTCCCATCAAAAATAGAGCCTCACTGGGGGGTTGAGATTGGGATGCTGAGCCTGTTGCAGAAGATCTAGGGAAGTGGGTCCTTTGAACCCTCTGTCTTTCGCATGGCGGTTCACAGGGCTTCTGATGAAAAAATTGTTGAGCCATGGGTTTAGTCTAGTCTAGATGATTGTCGATGGAACTTCCTCTTAGGGGTAGGTGTATACATCCCCAGAGAGCAGCACTAGAGTCCTTTAAGGTATCGAGGGACTCATCCATCTTCTGACAGAATAACCACGATTCATCAAAAGGGAGGTGCTCCACAGTATTCTGGACTTCTGTAGGGAACCCTGACGCATGGATCCATGACTCTCTATGCATAACAGTGGTGAGAGCCATGGCTCTAGAAGAGGTGTCAGCAGCACTGACTGCAGATTGGAGAGCTGTCTGTGCTACTTGTTTGCCTTCATTGACCAATGCCTGGAAACGAGCTCTGTCCTGTTGCAGAACACTATCAGTGAACTCCGCCAACTTGGAATAGTTCAGGAAGTCATACTTGGCCAGCAGTGTCTGATAGGTGGCTATCCTGAACTGGAGGTGACGAGATGACCTTTCTCCCCAATAGGTCTAGACGCTTACCCTCTTTGTCTGAAGAGGTAGACTGGGGGTGTTGCTGCCTACCCCTTTTGGAAGCTGCTTGGACTACCAAAGAATTGGCAGAGGGGTGAGAAAACAAAAACTCAACCCTTTTGACTGGCACATAATAGTGTTTTTCTACTCTCCTGGAGGTGGCACAGGTAGCAGGAGTGTGCTAAACAGCCCTTGCTGGCTCCATTATAGCCTCATTAATGGGGAGCACTATTCTGTTGGATCTAGATGGGTGGAGGATGTCCAGGAGTTTGTGCTGGGATTTGTGGACCTCTTCAAGAGGAATCTGAAGTTCACTAGCAACTCTGCGAAGAAGATCCTGGAACTGCTTAACCTCATTGGGGAGGGAGAGATAGGGATTACCACTTTGTCCAGAGATGAAGATGGCAGTCTTGCTGGTTCTGGCAAAACCACTAGATCCAGTGCATTTTGTTCTTCCTCTTCAGAAGGATCAAGGGGGGATCTGAATGCCTCCTTCGAGGGGAGGGGAGGAGTGACTCCTCAGCAGACCTGACTAACTCTGCCGGGGAGTACTGGTTCCAGAGCCCCCAGCATGACCAGTTAGAAAGGATCAAAAGGGGGATGCGGAGGCCCTCATTGCCTAGGTACCAGTGGCTTTGATCTAAACACAAAGGTTGGTCCCAAGGTGGTGTAAGTCTTTTGGGCAGTGGTGGATACATAGGGTAAGAAAACGAAGGCTCCTGTGGATCAGAGTTTCCCAGCGTGGAAAAAGCAGATTCCTGTTCCAGAGGTGGAACCGCCGATACTGCTGGAGGGAAGTTGTATCTCGAGGAAGACACAAGTGATAAACTTCTCCGAGCGCACTTCTTCTCAGGTGGTGTTATGACATCTCTGGAAAGGAACCGACCTGATGGACAGGATTCCAGATCCGGGAATACACAGATGTCCTCTGGGGGAACATGGGACCCAGTTCTCCCCGGAGTGAGAGGGGCTGTCTCTGCCTAGACCATCAGAGCCAGAAAGGGGGCCAACAAAGATGGTGCCATGGATAGGAGGTGAATGGTCTTCGTTGGTGCTGCGATGTGAGCTTCCCCAAAGCCATACAGGCAGTTTTGTTGATCGTCACTGGCCGACAAGGATAGCAGGTAGGGGACCCAGAGTTTGAAGCCTGGAGTCCTGGGCATATCCAGTACCTGCATGGGGTATGGGTGTGTGTGTGTGTGTTCACCCAAAGATTAATCTAACACTAAAGCTATAAACTGCACAAAATACTAAAACTATTTACAAAGTTAAATCTTATCTTAAGGGACAAAGCTGAAGCTATGGACACACAGAGGTTCCGACCCAGACCATGCAGCGGAGAGAAGGAACCAGAGAAACAGTCAGTCCTCCCTGCCTTTTATCCCCCTGGTTGGAGGCACGAGTGAGTGAGGGTGCATGCATGGACCAATGAACACTACTACTTAATTCTCTGGCTCCGGACTGATGGTGCACATGCATTAGCCACAGTGGAATGCAATAGGGACCATCACTCAAAGAAGTACATGTGCTTATCAGGTACATGCACAATTCAGAACAAAAACAACAACACATTTTACAAAATCTCTAACACAATGTCAATCAAAGCCTTCCCAATTCACAAAACTAAGATGCCTCTTTCTCCCCCTGGTTAAAAGCCAGACTGAATAGGCAGGCATTGCAGTGTGTGTGTATTTGTGTGTGTGTGCATATACACATAAAGGAAACTGCGAATTAAAGGGACTACAGTTCCACAGAGAGGTTGAATGCTTTGTCTAGTTACTAAAACCCCATGATGAAATTGTAACCCTATTTCCCAAAATGTGTCTATTTTTCATTTCATGTAATGCACGATCAGAATCTTGGACCCACGTTCTTCACAAACACCCATTTCCTCTGTTCTCCTCATTCCCCAAGCTCCTGGACATTTACTGCTGTCTTCTGCTCATCACCCTCCAGGACTCCTGCTGCTTCCTCCTCCCCTTCCTCCATATTTCTTCTGGTCTCCCACTGCTGCTTCCTCCCGCCTCCAAATTCCTCACAGCCCTGTCAGCTCTGCTCTCACTGCTGGAGCAGCAGAGCATTTATTACTGTATTATTATTGTACTTCAGCTCCCAGCTACAGCAAATTCCACCCTGCTGTAACCCCTACCTCCCTCTACCATTCGACAGCCTGGGATTCCAACAGACTGCCAAATTTGATAGATTTGTTTATCAGCTCATCAAGACTGATGCAAGTGTGGCTTTATTTGCTGATTGCAATTGAAGGCAGAGGAAGCTACTCCAGGGGGTGTTTTTCTCACATTTCTTTTCACAAGTCCATGGGGGGTGTGGGTGGAGGGGGTGAGAGGTTGCTGTGATGTACCACAAACTATTTAAAATTGTTTATATGCAGTCTCGAGTCCCACAAACAAAACACCTCAGATTAATGCTAAACATTTAAAGATTCCCTTTTATGTTAGCTTTAAGGCCAATCTGTATAGATTTCCTTTGCTTATATTAGTGATTGACTGAATACATGTCAAAGCTTTCAACGGAGAAAGCCCTCTGCAGACCCCATTTCAGATCCAAAAAGTATCCTGATGACAATTGCTCAGATAAATCCAAGCAAAGAAAGAATGAAGATTAAAAGCAAGCGCCTTCCTGTCTGAAAGACGATTCACACTCTCAGCAAAGGATGATATCCATCACTCCTCTACCACTCAGCAAATCACTGCATCCATGGCTTGCTGAGAGCCAGAAAGACAACCTTCCCTGGTAGGGAGCTATGGGTACTCAGGTTCAGAGTAACAGCCATGTTAGTCTGTATTCGCAAAAAGAACAGGAGTACTTGTGGCACCTTAGAGACTAACCAATTTATTTGAGCATAAGCTTTCGTGAGCTAAGCGAGCTGTAGCTCACGAAAGCTTATGCTCAAATAAATTGGTTAGTCTCTAAGGTGCCACAAGTCCTCCTTTTCTTTTTATGGGTACTCAGTACCTCTGAAAATCAGGCCATTTGCATTTAGGCTTCTTAATCCATATTTAGGTAGGCACCTAGCTACAGGCATTAAGGTTTGAAAATTTTGAAACTTTAGCTAAATTCTGCTCTCAGTTACATTAATATAGCTTTACTTTAGTCAAGTAACTGAGAGCAGATTTTGGCCCATTTTCTTGATAATGCATAGATCAATATTTGGTGGCATGCTGTGAGGATGTCTATTTGGGCTTATTAGCAGGAAAGTGCACTCCGTTGATCTCACACTGTGTTTACCTCATTTTTATTGAACTTCCTTTTGAGTTAACTGTTAGGGAAGGGGAGGGGAGCTCTCCAATGAGAGCATGGAGTGAGAAGGAGCTGATGCGTTTAGAACATTTTTGTTTAGACCGCAGCAATTTGTGAGCAAAATAAAAATAAAAAATCCTTCTAATCAAAGCTCTTTGGATAACAGTTTTGAAAGTACCTAAGTGGTTTATGAGCCTAAGGGCTTCTCTAAATGGGAGGCTACTGCATGGCAAGTCAGGGTGTGACCTACAGCACACTACACTTTACAAGTAGTAATAGCCAAGCTGCATTTTTAGTGTGCTGGAGCAGCATCCACATGGGAGGTTACTGCGCAGCAAGCTCGTGTGTGGTAAATTCACACCCTGGCTTGCCAATGCAGTAATATCTAGTGTAGACAAAACCTAAATACTATTGGCTTCCAGAACAGAAAGCAGCTGGGTGTCAGTTGGACCAGTTTCATCTCGGTGAATCTTTTTGTTGAACCTCAAAATGATTTTTTTCCCTGCCTCTGAAATTGCAGGAACTTTTCAAAAGTGAAAGGTTGTGAGTTTTGTAATTCTGTTTTGGTTTCATAGTAGTAGCAGCATTAAGATATTTATTAATGATCAAGAAAAGTGGGTACAAAGTGGGGTAGCAGAATCTGCAGATGACACCATTTATTTAGTTTAGTGGCGTGCAGAAGACTGAAGAATTTCCGATGAATCTGACAAAACTGGGTGCATGGGCACAACAATGGCAAATGAAATTCAATGCTGACAAGGTATTTCAGATGAAGGAATAATGTGAACATTAGTGGGGTCTAAATTTACTGTACCCACTGTGGACAGCTCAAAGTGCAATAACAGCAGTGAAAAGAGCAAACAAAAGGTCAAGGTGTATAAGGAATGGGATGGAGAACAAAACTGAAAATATTATAATGCTATTACAGAAATTGATGATTCTCCCTCACTTGGAATAATGTGTTCAATTCTGCTAATCCTATAATTAAAAGCATATAGCAGAAGGCGAGAGGGGTCAGATTCAAAAATGATGGATGGGAAAAAATTCTATATGAAAAAAGATCGGGACTGTTTACTTTAGGAAGGAGAAAAATAAGTGGAGACATGATAGCGGTATACAAACCATGGATGGTACAGAGAAGGTAAATCATGTGTTCCTATTTACTCTCTCTCTTTAATTCAACTTGTTCTTTTATAATCACTGAACTGGAAGTTAGTGGTTGCCTAGGGGCCAGTGATCATGACCTGATTACATTCAATATGGGCACAGAGGACAGTCCCAACCAATAATAGATATACTTGGTGCTTCCCAAAGCTAAGGAAAATTATGAGAAAAACTGAGCGGGAAGAGAAATTTGGACAGAAAAAATGTGAATGAAAATTGGGAATTCTTTACGAAGAGTTTATTAAATGGCCAAAAAGCCAAAATTCCAAAATCAAGAATAAGGACAGCTTTGGCTAAAAATCCATCCTGGTTCAGTGGTGAAGTGAAGGTAGCAATTAGAAATAAAAAAGCAATATATAACAAATAGAAGAAAGGGGAAATAAACAGAAATCAATATAAATTAAAAGTTATGAAGTGCAGAAAATTGATAGGGGAAACTAAGGACTGGCAGGGCTAAGGAAAATAAGAAAGGAGTATTTAAATTATATTATGAACAAAAGTAATCCTAGTAATGGTATAGGCCGATTACTAGATGGAGATGGTAAAACTGTTAATAATGATGCACAAAATGCACAAGTATTCAATAAATACTTCTGTTCTGTCGTTGGAAAGAACCAGGGTGATGTACTAGTATCATCTGAGTATAATAATGAAGTACTTTAAAGTCCATTAGTAATTAAAAAGAGGATGTTATACAACTTTAGCTAGGGATAAACATTTGTAAATCATTAGGTCTAGAAAATCTGCATCCAAGAGACCGAAAAGAGTTGGCTGAAGAGCTTGTTGACTCTGATATTAATTATTAAAAACTCTTGGAAGTCTAGAGGAGTGCTAATGTTGTCCAATATTCAAAAATGGCAAGTGATATGACCCCCGTAACTATAGGCCAGTTAGTTTGATATCAGTCCTTGGCAAAATTAATGGAAAAGCTGATATAGGATTCAACTGATAAAGAATTAAAGAACAGGAATTTAATGCAAATCAACATTGTTTTATGGAAAATGATCTTGTCTAGCAAACTTGATTTTATTCTTTAAGATGAATACAAGTTTGATTGATGCCAGTAACTGTGTAGATATAACATACTTAGGCTTTTGTAAGATATTTGACTTACTACTGCACAGCATTCTTTTTAAAAAATGAGCACTATACAATATCAATAAAGCACAGGTTAAATGGTTCATAAGGACTGGCTAACTGACTGACAGACCTCAAAGATATTTTTCAATGGGGAATCACCACCAATGGAATGTTTTTAGAGGGGTTCTATAGGCACTGGTACTAGATCTGATGCTATTCAACATTTTCATCAGTGATCTGGAAGTAAATATAAAATCACTGCTGATAAAATTTGTGAATGAGGCAAAGATTGGCAGAGTGAATAATGATGAGGACAGGGGAGTTATATAAAGTAATCTGGACCACTTGCTAAGATCGGCCTACTCAAATATAATGCCTTTTAATACAGCCAAATGCAAAGTTATATATCTAGGAACAAGGAATGCAAGCCATACCTACAGAATGGGGGCCTGGGTCCTGGAAAGCAGTGATTCTGAAAAGGATTTAGGGGTCTTAGTGGATAAGCAACAGACCATGAGCTCCCAGTGAGATGCTGTGGCAAAAAGGGCTAATGCGATCCTTGGGTGTATAAATAGAGGAGTGGTGAATAGGAGTGGGGAGGTGATTTTACCTTTGTACATAATATTGCTGCGACTGAGACTGGAATATTGCATCCAGCTCTGAGGGGCACATTTAAAAAACATTGTTGATAAATTGGAGGGGGTACAAAAAAGAGCCACAGAAATGATTCCAGGGCTAAAGAAACTGATTTACAGTGAGAGACCTGAAGAGCTCAATCTGTTTAGCTTATCAATAAGAAGATTGAGAGGTGCTTGCTTACAGTGTATAAGCACATTCATGGGGAGAAAGAGCTCTTTAATCTAGTGGAGAAAGCCATAACAAAAGCCAATGGTTGGAAGATGAAGTCAGACAATTTTAAATTAGAGATTAGACAATTTTTTAACAGTACCGGTGATTAACCATTGGAAAAAGAAACTATCTAGGGAAGTGGTGGATTCTCCATCTCTTGATGTCTTTAAATCAAGACCGAATGCCTTTCCAGAAGATTTACTTTAGCCACACACGTCATTGGACTCAATACAGGGATAGCTAGGTGACATTTATTGGCCTGTGATATGCAAGAGTTCAGACTAGATTATCTAACAGTCCCTTCTGGCCTTAATTTTCTGTGAATGTACAAAAGGTGACATGCAATGAAATGGAAAGGTAGAAAATTTAAAAATGATAGTAGGAAATATTTTTTACACCATCATAAAGTACAATTGGCCTGTGGAACTCATTTCCACCAGATACAATAACTTACTTTAAATATCTACTAATAGTCTGTATCTGCATACAGTAAATACATTGTGACCTCAAACACAAGCAAAGCCACAGACATGCAGCTTTACCAAATATAATTCAAGACCTTTAGCCCCAAATGGAGGAACTCAATCGTGTGCTAAAGGAGGACCTCCATTTGCAAGGCTGAGGAGAGATGTGTGTCTGCTGGCAGTGTCTGAGAGAAAAGGAGATGTTAATGAGTTGAGGAGTGTGAAAAGGGGAGTAGGGTTGTGTGCGTCTTCACTGCAGAGCTAATTTGGGTGATTGGCATTCAGGTCTGAGCACCTGGTTAGCCTAGCCTGCTTGTGAGCGGTCACATTGCAAAGCCCTGCTTGAGTGTGTCCACTCAGCTGCTTCCACACTTGTGCTTCATTTACCTGTGTGAGGTGCTAGAACATCTGGGGTCAGATCCCATGGTTCTTAGTACTGCAGTCAGCTTAGGCTCTCTGTGATTCTTTATTAGTGAATTGTGGGAGAACTTGTTTGTCCTACTGGGCACACAGCAAGGATTACTGGAAGGCATTGGAGGACTACCATTATTGGAGGGGTTTAGACAGTGTCTTCACTGCAGAATGGGCAGATTACCAGCCCAAGTGAAAACAACGCTCAGGCTTTAGCCTACAGCCCCATACATGCCACCTAATTTAGGTGGCAAGCACCAACACACTCAGGAGAGAAGGTTTTGTATGTGGATGGGAGCCAGGTTAGGAGCAAGATCCAAGAAAGAGCCTGGGTTAACTGTGAAGACTAGCCCAGAGGAGGTAAAAGGGTAGAGAAGAATGGCATGGAGTACGTCTAAGAAAAAGCAGGATTATGTCCTGAGAGCATTTGAGAGGCCAGAAGGGATGTGTGCTGGGTGGTTATGAATTGGAGATGAGGGCATGTAAGGATGGAGATTAGGACATAGTGAAAGCAAGAACAAGATGACAGATGAAAGGTGAGGCAGATATGGGGACAAAAGAAATGGAATGGGAAGAAATGCCAGGAAAGTTAGGGGAGGAGAAAAGCAGATATGAGAAGGGACAAAACAGTGAAAAGATAAGAAAGGATAAGTGCAGGCTTCCTTCTCCATTCACTTTTACCTCCATCCCTGTTACGTCTCTTCTCTTTCACCCTCTCATCGTTCCCTACTCCCCTCCTTCTCTTCTTTTCTTCCCCTGTCCCTGGCAGATATTTCTCTTCAGAAAGAATGAATCCAGGCACGCCGCTCTGGTACACAAGCAGGATAATGGAAAAGACCTGTCATCTCCACCTGAGCCTGTGCCTCTGTCAGCTTACGAATCTGTGCCAGGTATGTGACACTAAAGACAGAGCAATTTTACCTTCAAAGAGAGAGCCTCATTCTGACAAACCCAAAATTTGTTTTCACCAAAAGATGTCCCTGAGGGAATAGAATTTAGCAAATAATATGCAATGTAATATTAATTCGTGTGTGTTATTTCAAGCTGACATGCTGTCTATTAAATGACTGTTTTTTCCCCTAACAGGGTTATTCCACCAAGAAGGAAATTAACTCAACAAGCATTTCTTTTCTCCTGTCCCCTCTCTCTGGTCTGCATTCCCTCTCATCTTCCTCTCCCTTCTAATACTTCTATCTCCCTTCCTTGTTCCATGCCCACATCCCTGATCTCTGTGTGTTCCTCCTCTGTTTGGTCTCCCTCTTGCCTTTCCTCTCTTTCTAACTTTCTCTCTCTTCCGCCTCGCTCTCTTTACCCCTTTCCCGTTACCTTTCCTCTTTCTTTCCCTCCCTCCTTTATAGCTCTCTATCCTCTTCCGCTTCTCCTCCTCAGCATCCTTACTCACTCTCTCGCACCCCATCCCATCTGCTCCTACATTCCCTACCCAGTACAGTACATCAGAACTTCAGTCTCTATTCTGCCAGTGCTATAAATATTAGGACTGTCGATTAATCACAGTTAACTCATGCGATTAACTCAAAAAATTAATTGCAATTAATCACACTGTTAAACAATAGAATACCAATTGAAATTTATTAAATATTTTTGGATGTTTTTCTACATTTTCAAATATATTGATTTCTATTACAACACAGAATACAAAGTGCACAGTGCCCACTTTATATTATATTTTTGATTACAAATATTTGCACTGTAAAAATGATAAAATAAATAGTATTTTTCAATTCACCTCATACAAGTACTGTAGTGCAATCTCTTTATCGTGAAAGTGTAATTTACAAATGTAGATTTTTTTTTCTTACATAACTGCACTCAAAAAAAAATGTATAACTTCAGAGCCTACAAGTCCACTCAGTCCTACTTCTTGTTCAGCCAATCACTAAGACAAACAAGTTAGTTTACATTTACGGGAGATACTGCAGCCTGCTTCTTATTTACAATGTTACCTGAAAGTGAGAATAGGCGTTCGCATGGCACTTGAGTAGCCAGCATTGCAAGGTATTTATGTGCCAGATATGCTAAACATTTGTATGCCCCTTCATGCTTCAGCCACCATTCCAGAGGACATGCTTCCATGTTGATGATTCTCATTAAATAAGTAATGCGCTAATTTAATTTGTGACTGAACACCTTGGGGGAGAATTGTATGTCTCCTGTTCTCTGTTACCCACATTCTGCCATATATTTCATGTTAGAGCAGTCTCGGATGATGACCCAGCACATGTTGTTCGTTTTAAGAACACTTTCACAGCAGCTTTAACAAATGCAAAGAAGGTACCAATGTGAGATTTCTAAAAATAGCTACAGCACTCGACCCAGCTTTAAGAATCTGAAGTGCCTTCCAAAATCTGAGAGGGATGAGGTGTGGAGCATGATTTCAGAAGTCTTAAAAGAGCAACACTCCGATGCGAAAACTACAGAACATGAACCACCAAAAAAGAAAATCAACCTTCTGCTGGTGGCATCTGACTCAGATGATGAAAATGAACATGTGTCGGTCCGCACTGCTTTGGATAGTTATTGAGCAGAACCCATCATCAGCATGGACACATGTCCTCTGGAATGGTGGTTGAAGCATGAAGGGACATATGAATCTTTAGCACATCTGGCACATAAATATCTTGCAATGCCAGCTACAACAGTGCCATGCGAATGCCTGTTCTCACTGTCAGGTGACATTGTGAACAAGAAGCAAGCAGCATTACCTCCTGCAAATTGTAACCAAACTTGTTTGTCTGAGCGATTGGCTGAAGTAGGACTGAGTGGACTTGTACGCTCTAAAGTTTTACATTGTTTTATTTTTGAATGCAGTTTTTTTGTACATAATTCTACATTTGTAAGTTCAACTTTCATGATAAAGAGATTGCACTACAGTACTTGTATTAGGTGAATTGAAAAATACTATTTCTTTTGTTTTTTACAGTGCAAATATTTGGAATAAAAAATAAATACAAAGTGAGCACTGTACACTTTGTATTCTGTGTTGTAATTGAAATCAATATATTTGAAAATGTAGAAAACATCCACAAATATTTAAATAAATGGTATTCTATTATTGTTTAACAACACGATTAATCAAGATTAATTTTGTTAATCACGCGATTAATCATGATTAATTTTGTTAATCGCTTGACAGCCCTAATAAATATATATATTTATATAGATCTCCACAGAGCCATAAGGGCCAGTCCAGCACTGTTTAGAAATCAGACCAGCTAGCCAAGTGCAGCCACCCCTACAGCACAGGAGTTCAGTGTGCTGGAGTCGCAAAAGGGCTGCAGCAGGGACCAGGATCCAGCTCCACATGTCCAGAAGGGAAAGGCCAGTGCATGAGTTCACAGAGACCATTATGATTCTCCATGCTTTGAGGCGGACAAGTAAGGAGGAGACACCATGACTGAGAGGGAAGGGAACAGAGATGGGGAATCTGGGAAAGGGAAGAACATGGAAAGAGTGGATGAGAAGAGAGAAAGAAATGGGCGGCTTTCTGTGCTTACTGGAATAGTGCAAAAAAAAAAGTCCTTACCTAACTCAATGATGCATTTATGGCCTGATTTTCACCCACAGCTCCCATTGACTTTGATTAGCAGTCTGACTGCTCAGCACCTCAGAAAATCAGACCCCTGGAGTCTCTCCTGAGATAAGAGTTAATCCAAGTGGCTTGTTTTTCGTTGCTAATGCTTTGGGCATCTCACTCCCAAAATGCTGACTTCATTAGATTTTGTAGCTAACCTTTACAGGGAAAAAAATGGAGTGAGGGAAGCAGAGAATTAACACAAACATCTCTCGCAGGAAAGCAGTCAATATCAGAGAATTCTGTCTCAGGCTATTTCCCTCACACCATTCTCCACAGTATAATTTAATCTCTTGACAGCATAAACTGTCAAAATCTGGAAGGGTGCACACGTGTGCACGGGCCTGCTAGTGCTTATGTATATTTAGGTGACAGTGATTTAGATGGTCATAAATATAAAGTGAAGGGTAACAATCTTCCTGTATACAGTACTATAAAATCCCTCCTGGCCAGAGGCACAATATCTTTTTACCTGTAAAGGGTTAAGAAGCTCAGGTAACCTGGCTGGCACCTGACCAAAAGGACCAATAAGGGGACAAGATGCTTTCAAATCTGGGGGGGTGGGGAGGCTTTGTCTGTCTGTTCTGTGTGCTTGCCAGAGTGAGATCAAGAAGGCAAGCAATCCAACTCTATTAGAATTAGTAAGTACTAGTAAGGAAATGTGTTAGTTTACTTTTGTTTTGGCTTGTGATTTTCTCTGTGGTGAGAGAAAGGTGTATTCCTGGTTTTCTTTTTGTAACTTTAAAGTTTTTGCCCAGAGGGAAATCCTCTGTGTTTTAAATCTGATTGCCCTGTGAGATTAGCATCCCTTCTAATTTTACAGAGGTGCTTCTTTTACCCTTTTTCTTTCTAATAAAGTTCTGTTTCTTTTAAGAGCCTGACTGATTTCTCTATGGTCCTAAGACCCAGGGCTTTGGGTCTGTGATCACTTTGTAACCAATTGGTTAGGATATTATTCTCAAGCCTCCCCAGGAAAGGGGATGTAAGCGCTTAGGGGATATTTTGGGGGAATAGGAACTCCAAGTGGTCCTTTCCCTGATTCTTTGTTAAATCACTTGGTGGTAGCAGCGTACCCTCCAAGGGCAAAGAATTTGTGCCTTGGGGAAGTTTTACCCTAAGCTGGTAGAAATAAGCTTATGGTGTCCTTCATGTGGGTCCCCACATCTGTACCCTAGAATTCAGAGTGGGGAGGGAACCCTGACATAGATCATAGCTGTGTATTCATGTATACAGCAAATTTTCTCCTAAAGAAACTGGGAAGCTCAGTGCTGTTTTCTTTGGGGACCAGCGCTGGCTTCTGCAGCTGGCTTGATTTGGCATCTCCATATACATAGCTGTAGCATATGACAATATAGGCTTTAGATAATCAAACATGAAGTAGGGCTGTGAGAAGTGATGTTAACTCTAGGGATTGGACTTTTTCAGGTTCATGTGCAGGGCTTCCATAGTGGGCAGGGTACAAGGTAACCAAGTAGGAGACAGGGTAAGTAGCAGAAAATGGAGATCTCTTGACCAAATCAAGGAAGAAGGAGCAATTATAAATCAACAGCAAATGCTACCATTAGCTCCATTAATAATCAAGGCTACAATAATACAATAATCAAATGTAGGGATAAACCTCCAAACCATAGGGAAGGTGGTATTTTATAATCAGGCTCCAGCTATGAGTAGGAGCTACTATATCAGAAGGGTTTTCACCTTGTTTCCAGAAGGGGAATGTCCAAGGGGCAAGGCTTCTGGGAATAATATTAAGTTAAAGATGTTGACCCTGGCTCAGAAACAGCATTTCTGCCAGGGAGGTGTCACTTCAAAGGTTAACTTGTTGTGTCAGGTCATTTGGGTATGCATTGATATTGAGTCTAGCACATCAGGACCTCTTTAGCTGAGCATCCTGCGTAGACACTCTCAGAGGATCTCTGCCGGTGAATCCATGGAGTGACCAAGACCTCAGTGGATGCCTCCTATCCAGCTTTCCTGATCTGGGGTGTAGGTGCAAAGACAACATCCAGGGTGGGAAGGATCAGACCACATGTGGAGAAAGAAAAGCATCCCAAGAGAGATGAGGTGGGCCATCTCCCACATGTGCAAGCTTGAAGGGAAAAGAGGGGGTCTGCCACAAAGAAAATAATTGAGGTGAGAGTTTTTTAAAACTTCATTCATGTAATAACACAGTTTTAAAATAGCTTGTGGGCCAGTTAGTCAATGAACCCTTTGTCCTGGAGTACTGAAATACTTTTTGTGGTCTGTGTCCTGTACATTGGCCTATAGATACCCCTCCCTTTGTACTGTTCCCTGACAAATGAGAACACCTAGGACTCTTGAACTGACCATCCCTAGATTTTCTTAAATGGGTTTTGGGAGCAAGGCATTCCCACTAGAGGGCCTTCACCATTGGAATTCACTTTTCCTCTTGGTCCTATGGAAACTGACTTTGTTAGATGTTTACTTTGGCTGTTTCTGAGGAGACTGACTCAGGGGGCAGGGTGAGGAGGTTGTTTTCACCTGCTGACACTGGTTGGTGCATGTATTGTTATGTTATTTCTACTGATACTATAATTATGCTAAGTGATTGTATATACCATAGGTAAATTTATCACAAAGAAGTAATTCCTCTGTAACTTTGTAATTACATACTAATTATTATCAATAACAGTGTCATGCTGTCATCTTTACCTGCCTTTTAATGCACACTGCAGATTACAGTGGAGCTACTGGAGGATCTAATATAGTAAGAGGAATTAAACAGTAATCTATGGGTACCCATAATTGCTTTGGAGTTGCAAGACATTCTTACCTAAGAAGTTACCATGTAATTCATTAGAGCATGAATGTGATATTTCTTCTCTTTAATTTAGTCTAGCACATTTTTGTACAGGAAATGTTAATTTTTTTGGCTAAGCACAGCTGAGACTGGAATGAAATGCAATGCCTGGAAGATACCTTGAGGGGAGAGGATAAGGGGAGAAGTATAAACATTTGCATTCTCTATTACCACACACATACTTTTTTAGTTGAATTTTTATTCCAAAGGAAATGGTGCATGCCAACAAAATCTGTGACTTCCCTACAAATGCTCCTTTTTGGGAAATTTGGCATTAATCACCAGAGAGAGAGAGGAGGGGGGACAAGGGAGGAGAGTTTGTATTGGACCAGCCTGTCGAGTGAGAGCAGCCAAACAGATGCACGTGTCTGAACAATGCACAGCCCTTCATGTCACCCCCATTCACATGGTAAATTCTTCCCTGCTGTGGGCTGTCTGCATGTGAAGAAGAAAGAGGGGTAATGCCTACTATTCTAGTAACCATGGTGACAGCAATTAGGGAGGCCAGCAACGGAAAGCACCTAATTCACCAGCAAAAGCTTCACTGCCTTCATAATCACCATATATCATTCTCTAGCTCAGGGGTTCTCAACCTTTTCCTTTCTGAGGCCCCGCCAACATGCTACAAAAACTCCTCAGCCCACTTGTGCCACAACCGTTTTGCTGCATATAAAAGCCAGGGCTGGCGTTAGGGGGGTTGCAAGCAGGGCAACTGCCCATGGCCCCATACGACAGGCAGCCCCAAGAAGCTACGTTGTTCTGGTTTGGGCTTCCTCTCCACCATAGTGACAGCTCTGTGCTTCAGTCCCGGCATGGCTCCAGCTCCAGCTTTCTGTCCTGGGCCCCAGCGAGTCTAACGCCAGCCCTGCTTGGCAAACCCCCTGAAACCTGCTTGCAGCCCCCCAGTGGGCTGCGGACCCCCTGGTTGAGAGAACCACTGCTCTAGCTAATTCCGGTGGATGGGTCTCGCTTACCTCTGTCATACCAAAGGGTACATTAATTAAATAAATATCAGTGATAATCTGCACTGATCGGCTAATTAAATTACGCCTCCTTCCCAACTTTTAAGACAATGTGACTCAATACAGAGGAGCTTGCCAAGTCTCGTCCTCCATTTATTCTAGTCACTCTCTAGTATAAGGGAAATACTGATACATCATTCCAAATTATATGTTTTTTTATTACCCATGGGGCGTCAGAGAGCATTTCTTAGCAGCAGAGAAGGATTTAAGCAGACACACACTTTCTTTTTCTCTCAGACATGCCACATACACATGTTCTACTACAAATATATGTACTGGAGTGAGTGTTTCACTCTTTCTTGTTCCCTGAATTGGGTTCTCCCCATATTATACCTGGTTATGTTATTCTTGGAGTAAATGGAAAATGAAGAATGGAAAAGGTTTTTCTTTGAGTAAACAGAAAAAGCTGAAGCGCAAAGAACCCAGAAGCTGAGGTGCATTTTTAAGCCTCTAGGAAAACAAAAAGTTTAAACAAATTAGGAATGTGTAGGACAGAGGGAAGGTGAGTGGTGTGAGACAGATGGGAACAAAGCAGGAACAGGATGAAAGAAGATGATGCAGAAGTGGGCAAAACTGGTGGGAATGGAGGAGATACTGAGGGGAATCAGGGAAACGGAGTGACAATAGGTAGGAAATGTAGGAATGAAGCGCTACCAGGTCGGTTCAAGGAAACAGAGCAGGAGTGGGAGGGACCAAGAGAAACAGAACAAGAAGAGGCAAGAGACAATGGGGGAAAAGAGACATGAAAACAAAGCAGGGATTTCGAGGACACTGGGTGAGACTGCATCCAGGATCGTATACACAGATCTGTGCACCTTTTCTCTGAAAGGTGTCAAATAGGGTGACCAGACAGCAAGTGTGAAAAATCCGGACAAGAGGTAGGAGGTAATAGGAGCCTATATAAGAAAAATACCCCAAAATCGGGACTGTCCCTATAAAATTGGGACATCTTGTCACCCTAATTCAAATTTGGGACCATTCAAAGAAACTCAACAGAAAGGTTAAGCAGTGAATTGGGCTATAACTTGGCTTATTTTACTTACCAGGGAAAATTAAAGGAGCTAAATTTAGTAGGTTGACTAAATGATGACCGAGAAAGGATATTATTAATTATTATGTATTTGTATGTTAAGTGGTAGCCCCTGCCATGGACCATGAACCCCACTGTGCTAGGCTCTGTACAGACATAGCATGAAAAGATAGCTCTTGCACATGGTAACCACCTGAAAGTACCAGTAAATGAAGTGTGCAGACACCAGGGAGGGAGAGAATGTGCTTAGACTGTCACATGTGGTGTATACGTTTCTATGCATTTATGCGGTGGGGGCATATCTAGGAATAGTGGGATAAAACTGAGCAAAAGAAAATAAAAGGCTGATTATCAGGAAAATGATCTAACACTGATGTTGGATAGAACGTGTAATAGCT
Source organism: Natator depressus (assembly GCF_965152275.1). Taxonomy (NCBI): domain Eukaryota; kingdom Metazoa; phylum Chordata; order Testudines; family Cheloniidae; genus Natator; species Natator depressus. The sequence continues at coordinate 245,151,261 of NC_134234.1, forward strand.
TCCCAAAGGAACTGCTAGAAGCCCCCTTGCTTTGGACATTTAAACTAGAGTAGAAAAAACCCTGGAACTACAGTGAACAAGCCTGTACTATACCACATGTAGGGGATTGTCTTTTTGAGCTCTCATTTCTTTGAGTCTATGACTGTATGACACAGGGAAGCAGAGCAGTTGTGGATATTCAGGACACGTGTAAAACAGATCCAAAGTTGGAAGAACACCAGGCGATGGAACAGAGGTGAGTGGCAGATAGAGCAAAGGGGATATGCAGAAATGGAGCAGGATCCAGTGATACAGACAGACTTATAAATATTTGAGTTTTATGTCTAAAGGAAAATTTCTCAAACCTGGTAATACATTTTTCCAGCCCTGCAACAATCAGGGCCACATACAACTGGACTCAAAATTAGCAAAGATTAAATGGTGCAATAAATCAGCTGACCTGAATGGTACCCAGAATCCACTAGAGGTGGGTACCAAACTCAAGGTCATGATTTATCTATGAACCTCAGACACAAAAGAAAGGTTAAGTGCTAAAAGTCTGTCTCAGACAGGTTGAGGTCATGGGTCGGGGTCCATCTGACTCATGCAGAACATTGATGAAGAGGGAAATGGGAATGGGAAGCTTGAGGGTCCCCCTGATACTCTGGCGATACTCATTGGTGTATCAAAACCTTTTTCTGGATTTCTAGGCACATCACCACTTATCATGGACTTGGACTTTGCTTCCATTGGTGAGATACTAGCCCTTCCTCACCCCACCCCTGAGTCCCCTCTTTCAATCCCCACCAAGTCTTGATTGCATTAGTTCTATGAATGCACCAAACTCACCTCAGTTCTGACCTCCAGCGCCAATTACACTGCATTCGAGGGCTTTGAAAACTCAGGAAAGGACAATTTGGTTTTTGTTCTTTAAACAAAACTGTCTGAAAGCTGCAAGTTAATAATCCAATGAGAGGAAACCTCATATAGGGCAAGCGCTGCTGTTGCTCTGATCAGTTGGAAGCAGCACAGGCCTCTTGAGAAGAACCCTTAGACCTCACTAGTTAAGTCTCTGATTGGCACAGGCTCCCTCCCCTCTGCCTTACTCACATAGCCTAGGGAATGGTGTTGAGGCCATTAATCAGCATCACGTCCCTGGAGAACACCGTGCACTGGAATGTCACTGATGAGCAGATGGGATTTTTGGAAAGACGTGACCTGGCATGAAAATGAACAGCAGAGGAGAGGGCTAGGCAAGAGGGACATGCCTTAAGATCTGCATTTGAAAGGATGGAGGAAAAGAGATCCTCCTTCTCCCCTCATCTTAGTTGGGTTCTTTACTCTAAGTGCAGGTAAGGAATTCCACTGAGGCTACCTGTCCCAGCAGCTATAACCATTTCCTTTCTCTGGATTCTAAGAGCCTGATCCAAAGCCCACTGAAGTCAATGGATAAGGCCCTGAATGAAGCAGAAAACATTGGGGAATCCTTCCACCCCAGAGAAATGAGCATTCATACTTAGGAGTGTGGGCTCAGACTCCAGTCCTGGGAGTGGAAGAGGTGGTCAGGCACTTGGTTACACCTGGACAGCTCAGATCTGTGGCAGTCGGTGAAATGATTAGCAGTACACACATGCAAACACGACTTGGTTCTTAGATGTCACTGTCCAGTGTGGCAAGTTTTAACCATGTGAATTGCACTGATGATACTGGGGGTTGGGTAGTTATATTCCAGCCCAGAAAATATACCTCTCTTCGTAGAAGGCTCTTAAGATGCCACAGTATTGAGGAGCACTGTCATTCTTCCAGGTTCAAACGCAGACACACTTGAAATGTTGATGGAGATTGTTTGCTTCAGCTAAGTTTCTTCTTTAAACTCATTCATCCCATCACAAAATTATTTAGTTAAAAACATAACGTCAAAATGTGTAGTTAATCTAATGATAAATAAAGCCGTGTGCACACAGCTTAGAATAAAAGCACCTGCTCAGAAATCATTAGCGACTGAAGATGGAAACACTTCACTGCCTTGCATTCTCACTTCAGACAAGTTTTTAAAAGTCTGAGGCTCTTCATTTGGTGATGCACATGCTACAATAATCCTTTGCATTTCTATAGCTCCTGCTACCCAATGACCTTAAAACACTTTTCGCACATTAACAAATTAATCCTCCTCCCCCGCAGTGTTTCCAACTCTCATGATTTTATCATGAGTCTCACAATATTTGGTGTTTTTCGTAGGGTATGACTACATTACAATTAAAAATCCACAGCTGGCCCAGGCCAGCTGATTCAGGCTTGGGCAGGGCTCAAGGTGGGAAGGTCCTGGAGCTCGGGCTCCAGCCGAGCCCAAACGTCTACACCACAATTAAACAGCCCCTTATCAGGAGCCCCACAAGGCTGAGACCGTGGACACAGGCCAGCCACGGGTGTCTAATTGCAATGTAGACTTATGATTAAAGCCCCAAGCTCCTGGAGTCATGTGGATATATGAGAATCTCAGCTTTTTGTTGTTGTTGTTAAAAGAGAGACCTAATTGCTCAAAAGCCAGAAGGTAAATAAAAAGATCCCCATTTTAAAAAAACTGAATGATTTTTAAGCCAATCTCATGATTTTGGGGACCTGACTCATGATTTCTAAGTCATGCCTGGAGTTGGCAATACTGTAACGCTTCTTTGAGATGGGTAAGTAGAATTATCCCCATTTGGTAGATGAGGAAACTAAAGGACAGCACTAAATTCAGCCTTCATGTAAGTGAACTTTGAAGTCAGTGGAATTGTTCTTTCTTATAGCAGTGTTGAATTTGGCCAATAAAAATAGTAAGTGACTTGCTCCAGGTCATACAGAGAGCATGTAGCAAAGCCAGCAGTAAAATCCAGCTCTCCTTGTCTCCCAGTTCTGTGCTTTAACCACAAGAAAGACCCTGCTCCCCCCCAGACAAAGAAGAAAAAGTCAACCATTTTAACTGCAACCACATGAGAATCTGCATAAGGAAAGATAAATCTAGTATGGAAAACAGAGTTATGGTGAAAAGAAAAGGAGTACATGTGGCACCTTAGAGACTAACCAATTTATGTGAGCATAAGCTTTCGTGAGCTACAGCTCACTTTACAACAGGGAGCAGTGTGGGGGAATGAGAGGGATATTTTTCAATCACCTTGACAGAGTCCCTTTGAAATATTAACCATTATTTATATTGTAAGTATTTGGGACAGATTCCTTGTCTTTAGACTATAAGGTGCCTTGCACGCTAGCACTACAATAATAAAAGAAAAGAAAAGAAATAGCCAATAACATTTATGTTGTCAGTTCAGAGAACAGTAGCAGACAATAACATGAATGCTGGGGTACTGATGGATAACAAGGTGTTAAATGGGGTGTTTCCCCATTAATTTCCCATCCTTAAAAGCTCATTATGGATACAGGCCTGGCATAGCTGGGACCCTGAGGCCTTTTATTTAGCTTGTAGTATGTGGGAAGGGGTGGAGCCCACACCATGTGGTTTAATGCCCTGTGAACAGGATGATATGAGCAGTTTAATGTACTAGGAAGGTTGCACAACCTTCCCAAAGAGAGTCTGGCTACAGCTTTTTCATGGGGGCATCTTGAAGTGTACAGGAAGCAGTAATGAGTGCCTCAGGCACACCCTCTTGCCCCGCTGTCTGCCACAGGCCAGCTGCCACCTACATGGGACTGGAACCCAGAACTTTTGGAGAAGGCAGGATGGCTGGGTTATGCCTGTTCTGACATAAGAACACCAAGACTGGTCAGGACAATGGTCCAGCTAGCTCAGTATCCTGTCTTCAAACAGTGGCTGGTGCCAAATGCTTCAGAGGGAATGAAGAGAACAGGGCAGTTTACTGAGTGATCCTTTCCCTGTCATCCAGCCCGTTTCTAGCAGTCAAAGGTTTAGGGACACCCAGAGCATGGGGTTGTGTCCTTGGACCTATCCTCCACAAGCATATCTAATTCTTTTTTGAACCCAGTTATACTTTTGCCCTTCACAACATCCCCTGGCAATGAGTTCCACAGGTTGATTGTGAGTTGTGTGAAGAAGTCTGTTTTAAACTTGCTTCCTATTAATTTCATTGGGTGACCTCTGGTTCATGTGTTATGTGAAGGGGTAAATAACACTTCCTTGTTCACTGTCTCCATACCATTCATGATTTTATCAATCTCTATTATATCCTCATCTCTTTTCAAAGTTGAACTCTCACAGTCTTTTTAATCTTCCCTCATATGGAAGGTGTTCCATACTTCAATTATTTTTGTTGCCCTTCTCTGTACTTTTTCCAATTCCAATCTATTTTTTTTGAGATGGGGTGACTAGAACTGCACACAGTATTCAAGGTGTGGGCGTACCATGGATTTATATAGGGCATTACAATATTTTCTGTTTTATTATCTATCAATTTCCTAACGGTTCCAGGCATTCCATTAGCTTTTTTGAGTGCTGCTGCATATTGAGCAGATGTTTTCAGAAAACTATCCATGATGATTCCAAGATCTTCTTTCTTGAGTGGTAACAGCTATCATTTTGCATGTATAGTTGGGATATTTTCCAATGTGCATTACTTTGCACTTATCAACATGGAATTTCATCTGCCATTTTGTTGCCCAGTCACTCAGTTTTGTGAGATCTCTTTGTAACTCTTTGCAGTCAACTTTGGACTTAACTATCTTGAGTAATCTTGTATTGTCTGCAAACTTTGCTACCTCACTGTTTACCCCTTTTTTCAGATCATTTATGAATATTTTGAACAGCGCTGGTTCCAGTACAGATTCTTGGGGACTCTGCTATGCACCTCTCTCAGCTGTGAACATGGACCATTTATCCCTACCCTTTGTTTCCTACCTTTTAACCAGTTACTGATCCATGAGAGGACCTTCCCTCTTACCCCATGACTGCTTACTTTGCTTAAGCACCTTTGGGGATGAACCTTGTCCTCACCTTTGGTGAGGGACCTTGACGCTAAATAAATAAACACAGAAACATAAATAAGCTCTCCGTACAGAAGAAAAGGACAGCTCCTTCACAGAACAGGCCCTTGCATGCAATTTAACTTCAACAGCTATCTTTAGGGAGTCAGGGTATTTGAATGGTTTTAAGGTCCATAAAACAGATTATAAACTGTTACACAAGAGCGACACCATATATCGCTGAATGCAATTTTACAGGGGCCTTCAAAATGAAAATAAAATGCTGGGGATCTCTTATGTACCTGCGAAAAGCCAGGCAAGGAGAGATCAGTTGTGCAGGGAATTTATAATCCTGGAGAGAAGAGACTGGGAAAAGGAGACAAAGAAAAGAAGAGTTAATAAAAAAAATTAAAGAATTCGGGGTTTATTTTAAAGTATTTGTGGGTCTTCTGGATGCCCTCCTGAAGGAGTATCTGTTAAATACAGGAAAGCATCCCTGGCTAATATGTAATCAAGTCAGGAAAATGAACAGGGATTTAAAAAGCAAAATACCCTGACACAAATTAGTTGCTGGCATTCTTGAGGTTTAATTTTCCTTGGGAAGAAGGTGGGCGAGAAATGCCAAACAAAAATAAAGCAGTTTTCCTGTCTCTCATCAGTTAGGCTGAAATGATAAAACTCTCTCTTAGAGCGCAGGGGTCATGAGGGACGAGTGTGAGATGAGCACATAGAGGCATGGCTCAAGAGCACATACTGCTTCAACATATCCCATTACTGACCAACGTGATTAAAATGACTAAACCCTCTTAGATTTTCCGCATTTATAAGAAGGGAATTAAAATTAGCCAGATTGCATCCGAGTTTCTGCCTCTCTTCCATTTCCATTTGTTCCCATGTATTCAGGAAGGTGAGGCGATTAGGAATGTCAGCCTCAATAACCTTCCTCAGCAGCCAGGACCAGACTTGCTGCATATGGGACCCGTCCAAATACTGGAGCTGCATAGCTTAAAACGGGAATCTTCATCAGTTGTACGTAGCTGTTCTACCACAAGGTGAGCTACACTGGAGCCAGTTCTGTGAGGAGAAGTCAGTAGGAACGGGCCCTGAGCTTTTATATATTTTGTAAAAATCTCTGCATCCACCTTGGCCTTCAGAGTGATCCTTACTGCTGCACATGCTGGCCACTCAAAACTACACGGAGTCACTGAAACCAGAATCCAGACCCTTCTGTTCCAAAAAGCACAGGCCCCTTACCACTGAGCCAAATTAGTTGTAAGCAGTCTGGGGTCTGTGAAACACAGGTAAGCAGTTCTGGTTCTGTCCAATAGATATTGGTACCTATTGGCACTTCCTTTCAATACGTTACAGAGAGTAAAAAGATAAGACACATCTCCTCTGCAAGTGGCAGCCTGCAGCAGCGAGTCTGAGAGCCTGGGTCTATGCCCTACAGTGCTAAAAATAGCTGTGTAGCCATTTGGACTGGGGCTGGAGCTCGGCCTCTGAAGCCTACCTGTAATGCAGCATTCCCACCAATCACAGACAACACTTCTTTTTGAAAGTAAGATGGTTCTTCCTTCCTTCCACAATGGGAAACAAAGGCTCCTCCCTGCTCTTCTATTTCTCTCTACCACTGTCTCTTTCTTTCTGTGAACCATTCCTCACTGGTTCAAATCCCTTGACTTCAGAAGGGGGGCTGCATCAGGGATGAATTAGCCCTGGGTGTGCTTCTCCCTCTATTTCTCTTGGTGAAACCAGTTCTCCTGCTGTCCATCTATATGTCTCCTACATACACGTTAACAGCAAGCCTTTCCAAAGCAACATTTTGCTGAAGTGGCTCAGTCTTAAGGAGCTTTCTCCTACCCCATCTGCTCTGTTCCTTCTAAAGTATAGATGCCTTTCAGCATACCATCTTTCCCTAGGTAATTTCACTTTTGGATACTTGAGATCCATATCTCAGGGCTAGTCAAGAGACAGCTAAGGATGGGCCATGCGCTTAAAATTTTCAGCAAATGCTTTGTCTGTGTAAAGAGAAATGTGAGAGCCTTTTATCAACACTTCGTTATTTGCAGTAGAAAGCACCAGTTATTTAACTATGGGCTCCTGGAGTCCACCATCTCAATCAAGGCAAGGCATTTGCCAAGGAGGCAGAGGGAAAGCTCAACAATGTAGCCCAGTTCAGTGAGTCAAGATGTTAGGCTGGTCTAATATTCGGTCACTATTTTATGATGTGTTACTACAATTTTTTATTCTTTATGCCTTTGTATAGTTATTGTATTCTAGTGTTATAAAGCAAGTGGGCACCTATTTCTAGCTTAATTCCCTTTCTTTAACCCCTACCTCCCACTCCAATATTCCCATCTTCTACTTACAAAGCCAGTGCTAGCAACTAACTTTACCCCATTGCTCTCTGTGACGCAATAAAAATGTGTCCTTCTGTCATGCATGTCATTTCATCTTTCATCTCTAGTCCTGGATATCATATGGCAGATAAATTGTCCTCTCCCAGGAGCCCACAAGAATATGCCTGGGGAAGCTTATTCATTGGGTACCTTATTTGTCTCTAATTTTGATGCTGAAGGCAGTGAAACTGTGGAAAAACCTGAGTGTCTCTGGATTAAGTTTAGAAGTGTGTGCAACAAGAGTGATGTAGTGGTGGGAGTCTGCTATAGACCACCGGACCAGGGGGATGAGGTGGATGAGGCTTTCTTCCGGCAACTCACGGAAGCTACTAGATCGCATGCCCTGATTCTCATGGGTGACTTTAATTTTCCTGATATCTGCTGGGAGAGCAATACAGCGGTGCATAGACAATCCAGGAAGTTTTTGGAAAGCGTAGGGGACAATTTCCTGGCGCAAGTGCTAGGGGAGCCAACTAGGGGGGGCGCTTTTCTTGACCTGCTGCTCACAAACCGGGTAGAATTAGTGGGGGAAGCAAAAGTGGATGGGAATCTGGGAGGCAGTGACCATGAGTTGGTTGAGTTCAGGATCCTGACGCAGGGAAGAAAGGTAAGCAGCAGGATACGGACCCTGGACTTCAGGAAAGCAGACTTCGACTCCCTCAGGGAACAGATGGCCAGGATCCCCTGGGGGACTAACATGAAGGGGAAGGGAGTCCAGGAGAGCTGGCTGTATTTCAAGGAATCCCTGTTGAGGTTACAGGGACAAACCATCCCGATGAGTCGAAAGAATAGTAAATATGGCAGGCGACCAGCTTGGCTTAATGGTGAAATCCTAGCGGATTTTAAACATAAAAAAGAAGCTTACAAGAAGTGGAAGGTTGGACATATGACCAGGGAAGAGTATAAAAATATTGCTCGGGCATGTAGGAAGGATATCAGGAGGGCCAAATCGCACCTGGAGCTGCAGCTAGCAAGAGATGTCAAGAGTAACAAGAAGGGTTTCTTCAGGTATGTTGGCAACAAGAAGAAAGCCAAGGAAAGTGTGGGCCCCTTACTGAATGAGGGAGGCAACCTAGTGACAGAGGATGTGGAAAAAGCTAATGTACTCAATGCTTTTTTTGCCTCTGTTTTCACTAACAAGGTCAGCTCCCAGACTGCTGCGCTGGGCATCACAGAATGGGGAAGAGATGGCCAGCCCTCTGTGGAGATAGAGGTGGTTAGGGACTATTTAGAAAAGCTGGACGTGCACAAGTCCATGGGGCCGGACGAGTTGCATCCGAGAGTGCTGAAGGAATTGGCGGCTGTGATTGCAGAGCCCTTGGCCACTATCTTTGAAAACTCGTGGCGAATGGGGGAAGTCCCGGATGACTGGAAAAAGGCTAATGTAGTGCCCATCTTTAAAAAAGGGAAGAAGGATGATCCTGGGAACTACAGGCCAGTCAGCCTCATCTCAGTCCCTGGAAAAATCATGGAGCAGGTCCTCAAAGAATCAATCCTGAAGCACTTACATGAGAGGAAAGTGATCAGGAACAGTCAGCATGGGTTCACCAAGGGAAGGTCATGCCTGACTAATCTAATCGCCTTTTATGATGAGATTACTGGTTCTGTGGATGAAGGGAAAGCAGTGGATGTATTGTTTCTTGACTTTAGCAAAGCTTTTGACACGGTCTCCCACAGTATTCTTGTCAGCAAGTTAAGGAAGTATGGGCTAGATGAATGCACTATAAGGTGGGTAGAAAGCTGGCTAGATTGTCGGGCTCAACGGGTAGTGATCAATGGCTCCATGTCTAGTTGGCAGCCGGTGTCAAGTGGTGTGCCCCAGGGGTCGGTCCTGGGGCCGGTTTTGTTCAATATCTTCATAAATGATCTGGAGGATGGTGTGGATTGCACTCTCAGCAAATTTGCGGATGATACTAAACTGGGAGGAGTGGTAGATACGCTGGAGGGGAGGGATAGGATACAGAAGGACCTAGACAAATTGGAGGATTGGGCCAAAAGAAATCTGATGAGGTTCAATAAGGATCAGTGCAGGGTCCTGCACTTAGGATGGAAGAATCCAATGCACCGCTACAGACTAGGGACCGAATGGCTAGGCAGCAGTTCTGCAGAAAAGGACCTAGGGGTGACAGTGGACGAGAAGCTGGATATGAGTCAACAGTGTGCCCTTGTTGCCAAGAAGGCCAATGGCATTTTGGGATGTATAAGTAGGGGCATAGCGAGCAGATCGAGGGACGTGATCGTTCCCCTCTATTCGACACTGGTGAGGCCTCATCTGGAGTACTGTGTCCAGTTTTGGGCCCCACACTACAAGAAGGATGTGGATAAATTGGAGAGAGTCCAGCGAAGGGCAACAAAAATGATTAGGGGTCTAGAGCACATGACTTATGACGAGAGGCTGAGGGAGCTGGGATTGTTTAGTCTGCAGAAGAGAAGAATGAGGGGGGATTTGGTAGCTGCTTTCAACTACCTGAAAGGGGGTTCCAAAGAGGATGGCTCTAGACTGTTCTCAATGGTAGCAGATGACAGAACGAGGAGTAATGGTCTCAAGTTGCAATGGGGGAGGTTTAGATTGGATATTAGGAAAAACCTTTTCACTAAGAGGGTGGTGAAACACTGGAATGCGTTACCTAGGGAGGTGGTAGAATCTCCTTCCTTAGAGGTTTTTAAGGTCAGGCTTGACAAAGCCCTGGCTGGGATGATTTAACTGGGAATTGGTCCTGCTTTGAGCAGGGGGTTGGACTAGATGACCTTCTGGGGTCCCTTCCAACCCTGATATTCTATGATTCTATGATTCTATGAGTAATGCATTGCAGGAAGGGGCTGATGCTATCTCAGTAAAAAGGATATCCATTAGGTAATGGTAATGAGCCTTACTCCCTCAGCAGCAGTGTACAGATGCTGAGAGTCAGAATCCTGCTTTTTACCAATATTTCATTTTTTTTGTGAATTAATGTTGGTGAAAAGTGTCACACTGACAGCCCTGGAGACAGAAGTCCTCTCTCCACAGATTGCAGACAGCATAGACATTAGCAATACAAGTTCCTCACATTGCCTTGCCAATATGCCTCAACCCAGAAAGGGAGGGACCACTTCTAGAGGTCGGAGTTACCATCTCCGGACTCATTTAGTCCTTGATCTATCCACAGAGACTGCTAAGAAGCAGTGGTATGAGCACATGCCCATTAGGAAATGAGCTGAGATCAACAATCTACGTACATACGTGGCATCACTGAAATGATATCATGTAGCAAGGACTTTGGTGACTGTTAAGCTGAGCCTGAATCAAACTAGCAAACCAGAAGTGAAAGGATTTTTATCCCATTATCAGTCAATCCCTGACTGGAGACATCTAGGGAGTTTTACAATATCTGCACAGCAGACACCTAGTTAAAGGACACATGGGCTCAATCCTTAGCTGTGTCCAATCAGGGCTGGGTACAGCTGATTTGGGGTACTGTCAAAGAGGTACTCTGTTCCCATCCCTGTCATAGTATACAGCACATCTAGAGTTGCTCTAAACTATGCTAGCGAGCTGTGGCCTCAAGGGAATAGTACATCAGCCAGGGATCACTGAAGTTCAGTGACATTTCAGCCATGCTCCTTCTTCCTAGTCACATCCCCGATGGGTGGTGCAAGAGGCTGCAAGGAGCCAGCTATACCACCTCAACTCCACCCACATAAGAGAAATCCCCACATGCCTAGTTATACAGGCTTTCTGGACACTTTATGCTACCAGAGTGGTAGAAAGTGGCTGGAGAAGGGCCACGAAGCTGGCCCAGTGTTCCTAGAACTATATAGCTGAGTGTTGGACATTCTCAGAGATCTCTGGCGCAGGTGAGAACCTGAATTCTTCTGGTTAGTGCCTGGAGTGCTATCCATTCTTCAGACACAGTGCACTGAGAGAAGTGGAAGATGAACAGAAAGTTGAAGGGGCAAATGCTAACTATCACAGGGATGAGGATGCTGATTTTGGTGAAAATAAATAAAATGGTTCAAGACTGATGAGGAGGGTTACAGTGTATGGAATAAATTAGGGAACTGAATAAATCACCCTCTTGGTTAATTTGTGAGACTGGCAAGAGTACTAGTTCGAAGCATAGGTAGATATGACCAAAAGAAAAGGAGTACTTGTGGCACCTTAGAGACTAACCAATTTATTTGAGTATAAGCTTTCGTGAGCTACAGCTCACTTCATCGGATGCATAAAAGTGGAAAATGCAGTGAGGATGTTTTTATACACACAGACCATGAAAAAATGGGTGTTTATCACTTCAAAAGGTTTTCTCCCCCCACCCCACTCTCCTGCTGGTAATAGCTTATCAAAAGTGATCACTCTCCTTACAATGTGTATGATAATCAAGGTGGGCCATTTCCAGCACAAATCCAGGGTTTAACAAGAATGTCTGAGGAACAGGCGGGGGGTGGGGGGGGTGGGGAAGGAGGTAGGAAAAAACAAGGGGAAATAGGTTACCTTGCATAATGACTTAGCCACTCCCAGTCTCTATTCAAGCCTAAGTTAATTGTATCCAATTAATTGTATCCAAATTGGATACAATTAACTTAGGCTTGAATAGAGACTGGGAGTGGCTAAGTCATTATGCAAGGTAACCTATTTCCCCTTGTTTTTTCTTACCCCCCCCCCCCCCCGTGTCTCAGACGTTCTTGTTAAACCCTGGATTTGTGCTGGAAATGGCCCACCTTGATTATCATACACATTGTAATGAGAGTGATCACTTTAGATAAGCTATTACCAGCAGGAGAGTGGGGTGGGGGGAGAAAACCTTTTGAAGTGATAAACACCCATTTTTTCATGGTCTGTGTGTATAAAAACATCCTCACTGCATTTTCCACTTTTATGCATCCGATGAAGTGAGCTGTAGCTCACGAAAGCTTATGCTCAAATAAATTGGTTAGTCTCTAAGGTGACACAAGTACTCCTTTTCTTTTTGCAAATACAGACTAACACGGCTGCTACTCTGAAACCTGTAGATATGACCCACCTTTTCCATTTGGGACAACTGTTTCTCCCGCTTCAAGAGCCACTGCTTCTGCAGTTACTGTCAATACTGCTGCAAAATGAACTATGGTGCAGCAGAGGAGGGTACCTGGTATTCTCCACTTGGGGAGGAGCTGGAAAAGTTAATTTCTTTTGGGTGCTCCCAAACCCTGATCTCTCCCATTGTAATTCAAAACGGTGTTACGATGTCACTGGGCTAACTAAAACATTATTACTAAAGAAACACCATCTCTGGGAGGGTGGCACAAATTAGCATAATTCATAACAAATAACTGCTTTTAATCTTTACAGGTTAGGTCTTCAGAGAGGGGACCCTGTCATTGTGAACCTGTTCTCAATAGTCTCATTGAAGTTATCCTGCTGTGTCCTATTAAAATGAACTAAACACCACAGACCACATTTGTGTCTTCCCTTATATAAAACTAAAAAGCTCCAACATGTTCTGGGTGTTCCATTCATTTAAAATTATGTAGGCTTCCCATCTCCATACATATTTATCATTAATAATCTGGTTAATGACAGCTATTTCTTTTTTTATTTTATGTTTTGCTGGCTTTGATGCTTATGTGGGAATCAAAGAGAAATCAACATCTCTTTTTATGGCTACTTTGGTGGTTCTTCCTAACTGAGATATTTGAGTACATCTTGTTGCTGCACTAAAAGCAGACAGCTCCAATCTATCATTAATACGTTGTATTGTTAATATCACCTTTTGCAGAGGTTGTGAATTCCTGCCTTAGGAATGGTACGTGTGTCCAGAACCTTCTATGTGGTAAGATTGTGAATTCCTCTCCTAACATGGGGTACTGGTCTGAGGGAATTCTACTACACTATATGGCTGGGATACGAGTTCTAATCCCAGGACTAGAGGACTACTGTGTTAATCAGGAGGCACCTAAACATTACTGTGGTGATGATCATTACAGCTGAGGAGTGCTTAGAAATGCATATATCCAGCTTGTATCCCGTCACTGGTGCTACTAGTATAGCAGGCTTACTACTCTATAGGGATGATTCTCCCCTCACTCGCACCAACGTAACACCATTTACTTCAACAGACTAAATCAGAGGAGAATCAGGTCCTCCAAGTGTATGAGTCCCCTTCTCAAATTTGGTGTGGGGATCCTGCTTAACTATAAGACAGTTACCTGGTCTACCCCCAAAACTTCAGGTCAACCTCTCTATGTTGCTCAGAGGTGTGAAAATTTCTTACCCTCAAGAGACGTAGTTAAGTCAACCTAACCCCCAGTATAGACAGCGCTGGATTGACATAAGAATTCTTCCGTCGACCTAGCTTCCGCCTCCTGGAGAGGTGAATTGACTACAGCAATGGAGGAGCCTCTCCCATCGCTATTGTAAGTGTCTACATTACAGCACCACAGCGGCACAGCTGCAGCTGGGTCACTGTAGTGGTTTTAGTATAGACGTACCCTGTGTTTATATTATGGACTATATCGGCAGAGCTATATGGGCATAGCTGTGGCAGCCTAACCCCACTGCGTAGATTCAGTCTACATTGACAAGAACGGGTTTTGACAAGAAGGGGTCCCTGAATCAAGTTAGTTATGTTGATGGAAGCATTCTTCTGTCTACACAGCTGCATCTGCACTGGGTACTAGGTTGGTATAGCTAGATCAGTGAGGAGTGTGTGTTTTCACACATCCCTGAGCAACATAGCTTAACTTTTAAGCATAGACCAAACCTAATGCTGGTTCTTCTGCACTATAAAGTTCAAGTGGCAGTCCCACCACTTGCACGGCTACGGCTATTATTCCTGTCTTCTAAGGGGTGCATGTGCTGGGCATTCAAAGTCCCTGAATTCTAACTGCAGCACTACTGTTCTAGATGGCCAATTCTAGCACAGAGGTTCTCCAAATGTAAGCTATAGACCAGGTTGGTTTACTGATCACTTGCTGATTGTCTTTGGAGAGTAGGCTGCTCTGCTTCTTGGTTCCAGCTTCTAGTTCCCACCCAAGGCAGCTAAAAATATATTAAATACTTTCCTAATAGCATTTTTCCATAGAAGGCAATTGAGGAAAGTTATACAATTGTGAATGGAAGGGGAGATGATCTGCAGGATGGGAGACTGGAGGCAGGTGTCACCAAGGCAATCTCAATATTAAAATGCAGTTCATACTATGAAAAAGACTGAGAAACCCTGCAGCACATTATGTAGGGTTGGCCACTATTATGAATCGTGTCTAGTCCAAGAACGTATAGCACTTACTGCTGTAGTACTGGCCAAGGTGGCCAACAGAACATATATCTTATGGAGACCAGAAGCCATTTGCATTGTAATCTTGTTATGCAGCAAACGGATGTAGTAGAGTATTGTGCTGAGTTCTCTCCATGCTGCTGCAGTAACAGAACAAAACGGAGAGCCAGATGCCGTGGTAGAATGGGGACAGAAAACTGGCGTAAACAGCCAGCTCGCAATTCCTTTTGTGTCAGTGAATCCCTGGGTGATATAAAGTCAGTTTTGTGCCCCGTGTTCCTGCCTCTCCCTCCCACACAATACACAATAGATAGGGGGTGGGAGGGAGGTCACTGGAGCACACTGCTCTTCCATAAATTCTGGCCTAGCACAACAACCTGAGGCTGTTCTAAGTGGCACTGGTCTCTGGTTACCTCCTAGAAGCAGGGTACAGGGAGGCAGAAAGCCACTTATCCCCCCCCTCCCCCCACACCCCACCATTTGTTTTCAGTATAGCTCAGGCACACCAGAGACACCTGTCTAAGAAACTGCTTGCTAGAGTCTAGGAATATGTTCCTACCCAGGACCTCAGAACTACCTTTAACATCCAGAATATATGGTCAAATTAACAAATACTGACCTGGTATGAAATCAAGAAGTTAGGACATGATGGCTCACAATGAACTGGTTCTATATATAACTCTGACAGGAAGGTTAGTGAGGGTATAATGCAGGGGTGGGCAAACTACGGCCCGCGATCCGTTTTAAACTGGCCTGCAAGCCGCACCATGCGGCTCGGCCCACTTGGCGCCTGCAATCCCTGAGCCTGTCCCCACGCTCCAATCCCCTGCCCCAGCCCTGATCCCCCTCCCGCTCTCCAAACCCCTCGATCCCAGCCTGAAGCACCTTCCTGCATCCAAAACCTCTCATTCCCAGCCCCACCCCAGAGCCTGAACCCTCTCCTGCACCCCAATCCCAATTTTGTGAGCATTCATGGCCCTCCATACCATTTCTATTCCTCAATGTGCCCTCGGGCCAAAAAGTTTGCCCATCCCTGGTATAATGGGATGTGGTATGCAGATAGTGAAAAAGTCAACAGAATAGTGAAACGTGGGAGAACACGATATCTAAGGCAAAGTTTATGAAACAATATTGTGAAGTTTTACATCCAGAAGTTATATAATAAGGGTTTTCAACTTCCCACTATGAAACCTGTCACTCCTGCCTTGGGAACTCAGTGCTGGGGTGATTTGAGCAGGTTTTTTCCTGTGTTCTTTTTTTTGCCTGTGTAGGTCTCTCCAATAGTCTGAAAAAGGATTTTCATTTCTCTTTATTTAAACAATATTTTTAATAAAAACTGGAACAACAACAATGCTGATGATTTAGTGAGATCTTTATCTGACAGGAAGGCTGGAGACTGAACTGGAGGGTGGTACAAAAGGAAGGAGAGCAGAGGAGGCTAGGGTATATAGAAACAGAGCAGAAGAAGGTAGCTTAGGTGGAACCAGCAGGAGCAGACCAGACATCTGGAAATGGAGCAGTTGTGGGCAGGATAAGTGGAAATAGATAGGACATGAGGAACAGGAGTAGGCTAGATGAATGGACACAGGTCCTGGTTCACGAGTAGATTACTCCATTTTTACTCTGGTGTAAATTCATTAAAATCAATAGTTACACCAGCATAACATTGGAGTAAACCGTAGTAAAACAGACTGTTTCTTAAGCTTTGATGTTACAGTTAAGCTCAGGGGTGGGCAAACTTTTTGGCCTGAGGGCTACATCTGGGTGGGGAAATTGCATGCAGGGCCATGCATGTAGGGCTAAGACAGGGGGCTGGGGTGCAGGAGGGAGTGTGGGGTTCAGGAGGGGATGTGGTATGAAGGAAAAGGCTCAGGGCAAGGGGTTGGGGTGCACGATGCAGGAGGGGGCTCAGGGCAGGGGGTTGAGGTGTAGTAGGGGTACAGGGCATTGGGGGGCAGGAGGGGTTCAGGGTGCAGTAGGGGCTCAGGGCAGGGGATTGGGGTGCAGGAGGGATGTGGAGTGCGGCAGGGGGTTGGGGTGCGGGGTGCAGGAGGGGTTCAGGCTCTGGACTCCGGCTGGTGCTGCTTACCTTGAGCGTCTCTGGGGTGGCAGCGGTGCTCAGTGGGGCTAAGGCAGGCTCCCTGCCTGCCTGCCCTGGGCCCACGCCATTCCCAGAAGCGGCCGGCACCACGTCCCTGCAGCCCCTGGTGGTGGGAGACAGAGGGCTCTGTGCATTGCCCTCACCTGCGACTACCTCCCCCGAAGCTCCCATTGACCGCAGTTCCCTGTTCCCAGCCAATGGGAGCTGCGGGGAAGCAGTGCCTGCAGGCGAGGGCAGTGTGCGGAGCCCTCTCCCCCCAAGGTCTCAGGGACATGGTGCCGGCCGCTTCTGGGAGCAGCCTGGGACCAGGGCAGGCAGGGAGCATGCCTTAGCCCTGCTGCACCATGGGGCTGGCAATCCTGCAGACCAGATCCAAAGCCCTGACAGGGGCACACCTGGCCCGTGGGCCGTAGTTTGCCCACCCCAGTATAGCTGGTGAAGGAAAGTGAGTAGAGACAGCAGGCAAAATTCTGTTTCATTTACACCAATGTAAATCCATACTACCTCCTTTTTAGCCACTGAATTTTTAGCAGAAATTTGTCTAGAGAGGGTAAAAAGGCCTTCCATTGTTTGGGCAAAGTGCTTTTCAAACCTGACGGGAAACCATCCAAACCCGCCATTTTTTCTTTACAATGGAATGATTTTCAGCTCTTTGGGTTGCAGCTCAAAGGTTTTACCACAATTTTTCTAGCATTGAATGAAAAATCACACCTAGAAAATAAATTATTTTGCATGGCATGGTATAATCATTAAACATCAACATGAAGCAATTTTCCATTCAACACAACCTATTTACTTGACAAGTTAAATGTTTCAATACATGTCGAGAAGTGCTTTTCTTAAAAGAGAGGCAGATTTAATGGAGAATTGTCAGCAGCATGTATTTTATGGGAGAGAGATGGTTTTGTGTGCTTAGGTACTGGCCCCGGGGAACCTGAATTCACATCTTAATTGAGTGAAATAAGTTTGGGAGTTTCATTCCAGTTTTGGGTGCCACACTTTAAGGAAGATGTGGACAAACTCTAGGAAGTTCAGAGAAGAGCAACCAAAATGATAAAAAGGTTTAGAAAACCTGATCTGCAAGGAAAGGTTAATATAATTGGGCATGTTTAGTCTTGAGAAAAAAAGACTGAGGGAGGGACCAGCTAACAGTCTTCAAATATGTTAAGGGCCATCATAAAGAGGACAGTTATCAATTGTTCTCCATGTTAACTGAAGGTAGGACAAAAAGCAATGGGCTTAACTCTGCAGCAATGGAGATTTAGGTTAGATATTAGGAAAATCTTTACAGTTAAAAAGGATAGTTAAGCACTGGAACAGGCTTCCAAGGGAGGTTGCTGAATCCCCATCACTGAAGGCTTTTAAGAACAGATTAGAAAGACATCTGCCAGGGATGGTCTAGGATTCCTTGGTCCTGTCTCAGCACAAGAGGCTGGACTAGACGACCTCTCAAGATCTCTTCCAGCCCTACATTTCTATGATTCTAGGCCCTACTGAACATTCACCCACCTCCAAATGCCACATCATACCCTAACATGAACGGCAGACTCTGCTCAAGACCCAGGAGTAGGTTAGCAGATGCCCAGCACTTGATCCCACAAGTTCACTTTGACCGCTCATGTGACACAAAGTGAAATTAAACCAACTGGAGATTCGAACTGGAGACTTCCCCTGTCTAGCAGAATTGTCAGTGACCAGGACGTGAATGGTTGTGCCTAGTGGTTGGCACATGAATCAGTAGTGTGAAATCAGAGCCCAGGGTCAGAGCCAAAGTCAGAGGCCAGATGCCAGAGACCAGGGTCACAGCTGGAGTCAAGAGCCAGGAGTTGGAGCCCAGGGTCAGAATTAGAGTCAGAGGCTAGCCGCCAGAGCCAAAGGTCAGAGCTGGAGTCAGAAGTCAGGAACCAGAGCGAAGGTCAGGACCAGGTTACCTAGAGTGAAGCAAGGCAGGAGCAGGGCTGGAACAAGAGTGGAGCAAGATTGGAATAAGGCAGGACCAAGGCTGCGAACAAGTAAGTACAGGAGCTATCACAGCTGTGGGAAAATGCTTTGAGCAGACACTGGACTGCTGCTGCTGCTGGGCTTAAAAGCCAATCTGTTGACTCTTCCAATCAATCAGGCAGCCTACTACAGGCCAGCTGCGCTTGTTAGGTTGCCCACAGACTGGCTCTGCTGCATGTCCTGATTCCTAACAGGAATCTCCATTGGCCTAATGCTGGTGGAGGCAGAGTGGCCACCTCTTTCATCAACTTTTCTCCCAGTGGACTAAGGATGAGGGAGCTGCAGCTTCCAGTGGCCATAACTCTTCATTGTATCTGAGCTCAGCTTGGATGTAGTGAAGATTTGGGGCCTGTGGGTTTCAACAAAATGAAAGTATAAATCCAGTCCCGGTATGTCCTACAAGACCTTGGATAAACAGGAGCATTCCTTTACTAGTCTGTCAGTGCCAGGTCCTAACTACATCTGGCATTTCGCCCATCTGAATTTGACCTGCTTCTGAAGCTGGAGGAGAGAAACAGAAATGGCACTATGGGAAGAGGTGAAGGTGGAATTTATCTTTTGGAAAGTAAAAAAAGACCCCAGCACAGTTGGTTCTTTGCTGTCAAGCTGATCAGCACTGCCAAAGGTATCTGCTCCAGGGATGTTACCCAAGGGGCCATTTATGTCACAGTGACAGAGTGCATGCCACTGACCTCTGTGCTGCTGACAGCTCCCACTGTAAAACACACCCAGTTCTGCAAGAGAGCCAGAGCAGGGTGGCGGCAGAGCAAAGGGAATCAGCAGTGGAGGTGAGATACAGCAACCAAGGCCAAGAGTGGGGTCCCCACCCAGGGAATCATTAACGAGCCTTTCATTGCTTCTCTCCCCATTTAAGGGGAAGAGCATCGAAAGTTTTTTAAATTTTCACCCAGGAATACCCTTCCTGCTTCAGAGTCCGAAAGTCAAAGATCAAAACAGGCTGAAATGGTGCAAGCTGCCTGCAGAGCAGGAGAACTTCACATGCAAACTGACCTCCAAATGTATGGGTTATTCACAGACTAAGAGAGACAGTGAGCCATTCCAGTACGGCAAAGGCTCTTTCCACTTAGAGGCGGATCAGAAGCCATCACAGGGTGATTTAATAGATCATCAAAAGCCAGCGATTGAATTATTACATCAGTCATCAATCTCGCTCCTCGGCCATTATTTGTTTCATTACAGATGAAGAAACAGTTATTGAAGGACCTCTGCAAAGCCAGGGGAAGACTTTTATTTCAAAGAAGTGGGTAAGCCCAGATAGGGGAATTACAGCCATGATTCACCAGAGAAGAAAACTTTTTATTTCCTCTGAGAGTTTTATTGACTAAGCTAAACTCAAGGGATGGTAGGAGACGGGGGAGGGGGTGCAAGGATTAATTGCTCTTTTGATTTTTAAATGGGTGTGAATGTTCTCTCTCTCATTAAAAACTGAGCAGCATCTCATGGAAGGCTTCTAAGGAGATTCTATTTAGAGGAAACTCTTCTTCCATGTGAAATATCTCTCCTCCCTTCTATCTCTCCCCATTTTTTATTGCTAAGGTAGATGTGTATGAAAGCAGGGTCTTTACCTTTTAAAAGCACCGCTGCTTATGCCCCACATGGGGCCTGGCCCTGTGAGGTGTTGCACGCTCTCAACTACCATTAAAAGGCACCTCACTCAGAACCCCACAGGAGGCAATCTCGGCACTTTGCAAGATTGGGGCCAGCATGCTCCCCAGCCTCTGTTTTAACGCCTCACAGTTGGTTGCTGTGGAGATGACACAGAGGATCGTGAATTCCATGGGGTGGTGAGTAAGATGGCTGAATTATGAATTCAGAAAGATAGGTCACGTCTTCCTACAAATATCCCTCATAGTTATAGCTCATCTTAAGTGATCACTCTCCTTACAACGTGTATGATAGCACCCATTTTTTCATGTTGTGTGTATATAAATCTCCTCATTGTATTTTCCACTGAATGTATCTGATGAAGTGAGCTGTAGCTCACGAAAGCTTATGCTCAAATAAATTGGTTAGTCTCTAAGGTGCCACTAGTACTCCTTTTCTTTTTAGTAAGAAATTAAGTAATCCTCTCCTGTGCTCCCAGCCAAAATAGGATATTTAAGCAGAATTGTTTCGACATAGGGTGCCCCATCAAAACTGGGATTTTGCAGTGAGAAGTGGGAAGGGTGGCAACTGAGCATAATCTCAGTTAAGATGGAGGAATTGGAAGGCTTCCAGAATTCTATTCCTGCTTCTGCCACAAGCTTCCTGTGTGACCCATAACATTTCACCCTGCTGGGCTTCAGTTTCCCCATCTCCAAACTGGGGACAATAGCTCCATCACTGACAGGGCTTTCGAGTGGCTAAACTGACTGATGTTTGTATTATAGGGAGTTGAGATCCTTAGATGAAGAGCTATAGACCAGGGCTGGCACAGCTGAGTGGTGGGTGGGAGATCAGAATTGGAAAAAGCAGGTGTTTTGCAGGAGTACATTTTGCAGAGTTGGGTGGGTGGGAAGAAATTGCTTAAAGTCTGCCAGGTCTGGTCCTGGCTGTATGCAGAAATGCAGCTTCTGGAGGCTGGGAGCCCTGAGTACAAATTCTTTCCTATATGATGTTGCATGTTAATGAAATAATTACTAACCGTGGTATTTGCGATGTGCCGAATCACAGCTCGGTGACTCAGTCTTCCCTCAACCTGGTATTAAGCATTAAGAACTAATCAGGGGTAGCTTGTGACAAAAGGGGGAATATACATGGACTGCAGAAGCTTCATGGTTTAGTGCAGGGGTTCTCAAACTGGGGGTCGGGACCCTTCAGCGGGCTGTGAATTTATTACAAGGGGGGGTTGCAAGCTGTCAGCCTTCACCCCAAACCCTGCTTTGCCTCCAGCATTTATAATGGTGTTAAATATATTTAAAAGTGTTTTTAATTTATAAGGGGGGTTGCACTCAGAGTGCTATGTGAAAGGGGTCACCAGCACAAAAGTTTGAGAACCACTGCTTTAGTGCTTTAAGGGGAAACACCCATACACACACACACACAATTTTACAAGAATACTTCAAATCCAAAACTCTTTGTTTGTTGTTGTTCCAACCCAACTCCTCCTAAGCCTGAGGGCAGGACAAGCATATATATTTTTAAAAAGTGAACCTCAAGAATGTCTGTGAAATAGGTGAAAATCCAAGAGAGAGGCTGAGGAAGGAACCAGAAGAAAAACAGGAGGAGGAGGAGGATGGTGATAGAAAGACTCTCAGAGTTAGCTCCAAATCCAGAGATTCATTCTGGATGGAAGGGAGATAGGTTCAAAATTCAATTCCCCCTGCCCTCCTGCCCTTGGCTGCCTGCCACCCAGCCATGAGGGTTGAAAGCAATAGTCCAAATTAAAATAATTACACTTCCTCCCAACCCTTCTGGGGGTTGGGGAGAGAGATTTCATGCTGCAGTCTGGGTTTTTGGGACCAAGTCTGAGACAAAACTCTATATTTTGTTTGCAAAGGAGGTGGTACGTGAAGGATGAGGGGAGAACCAGCCATTCTACAGGATAAAGTGTTGCCTTCTTCACCTTTCCTACCAAAGCCATCATACCCCACACATCCCTAGAATAGAGAAAGACAAACAGCAATTGGGGGACAGGGGTGGGAGGGGAAACCCTGGTTTTTTATTCAGAAGTTATCCTCTCTCTCAGCCCTATGGTTTCCATAGCAACAGCAGGCTGTAAGCAGCCTGTCTCTCTTTCTCCCTCTCTCTCTGGCTTGAATATAGATGACTCAACAAAGGGTCAAATGCAGCTGCTGGTTTCAGGGGAGTAAGTAAACACACGTCATCTTCCCTCCCCCGCCCCCGTTTTGTTGGCAGTTTTTTGTTTTAATCCTCTCATGTTTGTTTTTCTCAATCACTGGTTCAAAACAAGAGGTTTCATTTTCAGGCAGCTATTCGGACCCTTGATCAGCCATATTGTACGTGAATCAGGATGTTTATAACAGAAGCACCATGAAAGTATTAAAATTCCTAGATAACTCAGCTCCAACCTACCTAGCAGTACACAGGTTGCCTATGGTAGAGCTGGCTGAATAGTACAAAAAGAGGTGTGCAAATAATTTTGTAAATAAAAGTGGTGAGCGCACACCACTGTTATTAATGGGGTCAAATTGTTTATTTGTTGTGTTATTTGGATAACTTACTGGTTGGTACATAAAAATGTTTGCAAATCCCAAAAGTTTCATAAATATCCAAAACTTGGTACCAGAAGTGTGTGATTTCCTACTCAGGATTTTCTAGTCTCCTTGTAGCACGGAGGTCACTTACTGAGCATGCCCTCGTGGCCAGAGGTCACTCTGTGGCACCCTGCCTCTGTTTCCCCCTCTTCAGAGCTCTTACACAGACTCGGTCCACTTTTTCTGTGGTCAAAATACCCCTCCTTGGGGGTCTCAGTTTATTTACAGAAAATAACACTCAGTCCCAAATTAAAGTCCAACAAACAATTTTTTCTCTTCCTACTCCCAGGCCTGTTTTTCACTCTTTCCCCTGCTTGCTCAGGGACTTTCCTGCCATAGCAGGCTACTCCCAGCCCTTCCTGGCTGGCATCAACCCCAGATCCAAAGACTCTGCTAGGAGTGAGCAGGCTCCAGCAATCTCTCCTTGAGCATCCTTGCCATCTTCCTACTGCTCTTTAGGAAGCACCTGGTCTGTCTCAGGTGAGGCTCATCCTGTAATCAGGGTTGGCTGAGTCCCAGGTTCTCCAATCCATGCAGCAAGCCACCCTCTTACACTCCTGTTTAAAACATTTTGGTCACCCAATTAAGGAGCAGAAAACAATACCACGTGACAAACTCAAAATGACTAGTCATTCACATAGTGGACAGCTGCTTTAAGTGAGTGAACAATCTCTGGGCTTCAGAGTAGCAGCCGTGTTAGTCTGTATTCGCAAAAAGAAAAGGAGGACTTGTGGCACCTTAGAGACTAACAAATTTATTTGAGCATAAG
This sequence comes from Natator depressus, assembly GCF_965152275.1. Classification (NCBI taxonomy): domain Eukaryota; kingdom Metazoa; phylum Chordata; order Testudines; family Cheloniidae; genus Natator; species Natator depressus. The sequence goes on from NC_134234.1 coordinate 245,174,876, forward strand.
CTTTCATGAGCTACAGCTCACTTCATCGGATGCATTCAGTGGAAAATACAGTGGGGAGATTTATATACATAGAGAACATGAAACAATGGGTGTTACCATACACACTGTAACAAGAGTGATCACTTAAGGTGAGCTATTACCAGCAGGAGAGCGGGGGGGGGGGGAATGACCTTTTGTAGTGATAATCAAGGTGGGCATTTCCAGCAGTTGACAAGAACGTCTGAGGAACAGTGGGGGGTGGAGAAATAAACATGGGGAAATATTTTGTTTGCATAAACTATTCAGCAAGTATTTACAAAACAACAAATACGTTAACCATAAACAGGATGAGTTTGCTAACGCAAAAGAGGGCTAAATTCACTGGATTCATTATTTGCAACTAATAATTCTACCAGTTCTATTCTGATTTCTTTAGGTTGATTACAAGTGTCACTGAAAGTTTTAGAAATGCAAATATAATTGAAATTGAAAGTTTTCTAATCACATCATCATGCTGTATGCCTCTGTCACCATAGAGTTCTCAGTTATGGGAATAGGATTAGCTCCAGATCCAAAACACATCATCCTGCACGGTTCAATGTATAGTGCTATGTGAAATATTTGCTGGGAAAGAGGATAGCTAAAAAAGCACTATTTCTTCTCATCTTCTTACGCTTGTTTTCTCTTCTCTTCCTTCTCCCTTTTCCACTTTCTATTTTATAACCCTACCAGCCCACTTGATCTTGGCTAGAGTTTCTGAGAGTCTTGCCAACACCCAACTCCCAGTTTGGAGAAGACTATACATGGGCTTGCCATGGCTGCAGTGCCAAGCAGAACATTTATATCCGATTCTTCCTCTTCGCTTTTCTCTCTACAGACCAGCAGGAGGTGCTGGTAGTGCTGCATCTAAGGCTCTCCCCTCCCGCAGAGGCTGAGAGCTGTATGTCAATTAACTGTCCCTCCTCCAGATGATTAGGGAGACACACTGGCAGGTTCTGAAGTAAAAACCCATCCCAGGCAAAAGGAGAGTAAAAACCGTGAAACAAGCATTGTTGACACTGTCACCACAACGGATGCTGCAAAACACATTGTTGCCAACCAGTAGGATAGCTGATGACATCTTCATTCCTTATTTTGTGTTTGAAAACAGGATATTTAAACAGTTTTTAAAAAGTCTCCCTCCCACAGCCCTACTTGAGCTGTAAGATGCTATGGACTGTCCCCCCTCATGCTATCATTATCTCTGGATTAGAACCTCCCATTGGTTGCTCCAGAGAGGACATTACTCCAAAGCCAAAGATAGGAAAACTGATGAACTACTCAGAAGCACAAATTTGCACTTTAAAAGACTGTGTGCCTTACTCACTCTTGCTCTGCTTTCACTTGTTCCACCCACTCCTGATTTGTTTTCACATGTCAAACCTGTTCCTACTCCATTTCCACAAGTCCCACACATTCTTCCTCAATTTCCACGTCCCCCTTGCTTCCAGGTCTCCATTGCCACCTGCCCCACCCACTCCTGCTCTATTTCCACGTGTCTGCCCACTTGTGGTGTGGGGAAAAGCTGGTAGCCTTAACCCTGAGTTAGTGTAGATTCTCCATATTCTGTCTCTGTTCACTGTTTTTACCCTAGGACAGGCTCAAATCACCCCATAAATACTGTCTTGATGACCAGTTTCTCTTCATTGACATGCAAGAGGATTGATTTTGATTACCAGTCCTAGGCTTTGGCTCCACAGGTCAGCAGCACTGCAAAGACCTCCAAAGGGTTTAAGGTCAGTATATAGAGCCTTCTAGTTGCTAGCACATCACTCCTTTTCTGTACAGCTATCTTTGTGCATGCTACATAGAGATAAAGCATTATATACAGGTAGACTTTGACTGACATCTGTGATACCACTTAACACCCTTCGGAAAAGAGTCTTGTGCCTTTGGTCAGTAATGCTTTCATTCACAGACATCCTTATACTGCAACAGAAATTGTAAGATGTCAGTTCGTCACTTATGAGAGGCGCTTGAGATGACTTGAGAGGGTATACAGAAAGTGAGGGGGGAAGGAACACAAACGCACACATTCGCACCCTCACTTTTAAACAATCACAACAGCACAAACACATTCTGGGTTTTAAATTCCCCTGTTGTCTCAGGGAGAAGTAAGCTGGCCAGAAGGAAGTTGACTCAGGAGCTGAGTGTAGAATCAGAGCCAAAGATTAATATGGGTTTTCTTTTTTTTCTCTTCTGATTTCCAAAGTGGAAAACAAGGTGGGGAGTGAAGAAAGAGGGAGGCTGAAAGGGAACTGGAGTACATAACTGCCTAATTTACAAGATTTTCTCCATTAATTATAATCACTTTTAAATTAAATAGGGTTTAACTGCATCATAACCAAAATCTCTCTCTAGCTTTCCGCATTAGAAAAGCACCTGCAGAGTGCCATGAAGCCCCCTGCAAGGTTAGAGCTCCTGTGATTGATCTCTTATCAATGACCTGGGGCCAAATTCACTGCTGGCCTAAACTAGTGCAACACAAGTGAAGTCAGCTGGTTAATCTGGCCCTGGGACTTGATCCTCTCTAGGTTAGAATATTGTAGAAGAGGGAAAGTAGAAATGCAAATTGAGTCTGGGATTCTGCAACTGTCCCAGCCAGGTAAAAAAACATTAGCTATTTTTACAGCACCCAAGAATGTTCAGCCATTCAGGTTGCTCGACTGATGAATATTCCAACAACTATTTTTGGAAAAAAATGTTGACTTATCACAGAATCATAGAAGATTAGGGTTGGAAGAGACCTCAGGACGTCATCTAGTCCAACCCCCTGCTCAAAGCAGGACCAACCCCATCTAAATCATCCCAGCCAGGGCTTTGTCAAGCCTGACCTTAAAAACCTCTCAGGATGGAGATTCCACCACCTCCCTAGGTAACCCAGTGCTTCACCACCCTCCTAGTGAAATAGTGTTTCCTAATATCCAACCTAGACCTAGACCAACTTGAGATCATTGCTCCTTGTTCTGTCGTCTGCCACCACTGAGAACAGTCTAGCTCCATCCTCTTTGGAACCCCCTTTCAGGTAGTTGAAGGCTGCTATCAAATCCCCCCTCACTCTTCTCTTCTGTAGACTAAATAATCCCAGTTCCCTAAGCCTTTCCTCATTAGTTATGTGCCCCAGCCCCCTAACCTTTTTGTTGCCCTCCGCTGGACTCTCTCCAATTTGTCCACATCCTTTCTGTTGTCGGGGGCCCAAAACTGGATGCAATACTCCAGATGTGGCCTCACCAGTGCCGAATAGAAGGGAATAATCACTTCCCTCGATCTGCTGGCAATGCTCCTACTAATGCAGCCCGATATGCCGTTAGCCTTCTTGGCAACAAGGGCACACTGTTGACTCATATCCTGCTTCTCGTCCACTATAATCCCCAAGTCCTTTTCTACAGAACTGCTGCTTAGCCAGTCGGTCCCCAACCTGTAGCAGTGCCTGGGATTCTTCCACCCTAAGTGCAGGACTCTGTACTTGTCCTTGTTGAACCTCATCAGATTTCTTTTGGCTCAATCCTCCAATTTGTCTAGGTCACTTTGGACCCTATCCCTACCCTCCAGCATATCTACCTCTCCCCCGAAGCTTAGTGTCATCTGTGACTTATGTAATAGAATATGTGATAGATCATACCATTGTCATGTAACTGGATGTCATGTAAATTAAATGCTAAAACTTTATTAGGTCAAAATGTCATATTATCCTTTAAAATGGTTCAAACATCTTTGTCTATTCCTAAACAGATTTGTGCATATAAACGTGGAGGTTAAATGTGCAATTAACTCAATCTATTTATGTAAATGATGACATGCACAAAATTTGCATGAAGTAGTTTGAAGTCTGGTTTGAATACTTGTTCTGATTTAGGTTATTTTCTAGCCCAAATGGAATCAGATAATACTGGGAAATCTCACAAGAAAGCCTGTCCTCATGAGATTTTTAGCTCAAATTTACAGAAAAAGAAGTTTTGAAAAGGTTCAGATAAGCATCCAGAACTTTTGGGTGCTTCTCTGTCCCAAACCTCTGAACCTTTCTTGGATCAACCATCACTAACTGTAAGTCAGTGGAGATGGACCAGCTGGGTTTGTGTGTCATCCATGGATGGGGGTATCATGGCAGGAAACCTGCCTGCTTTGGCTTCTTTTCAGCTGTGATAACCACATTTGGAACAGATAATGGCTCTCTCCCAGCTGAAGAATGGCAATGGGCACTTTAAATGAAGACCTTTATGGGTAAGATGGTGTTTCATCATTTAGACATGAAATGACCTTACTCTGCAAAATGAAGAGCCATCTTTAAATAACAAGTGATGACCGCTTGCAGAGAACATAATGCCATAAACTGAACTATAACAGATCTTTCTTTTTCCTTGGGAAGCTATCAGGAAAGTTATTAACTTCCCCAGCTGAAAAGAAAAGGAGAATACCATAGGAAAATATACTCACACATCTGTACACCTCACAGCATAATATATGTATATGTACGACATATGCCTGCAACACACAACAGACACTCAGTCTACACATCATAATCACATATCTCTGAAAATTATGAAGTACATACACACATGCTTCACCTATCTCTGCAACACATAACGTATCCACAAATACAGAGCACACTTACACTTCAACATATAGCATGCATACACACGCACATGTATCTTGGAAACATCTACATCAGTGGTTTTCAAACTTTTGTCATTTGCAGACCCCTAAAATTTTTTGAATAGAGGTGCAAACCCCTTTGAAAATCTAATACATATTTGCAGACCCCAGGTTGAAAGCCACTGATCTAGATACCTGTATGTAAAACATAACCACTCATGTCGGAAACATTCTAAGGTATCTGAATAACACTCAGTGTAAAAGATCATATGCCTTAAAAACTCACCTGTATCAACAACCTTACACACGTATGCATAACGTTGCACACACATCTGTAATTCACTATATAACGTTGTGACGCTCTGTACCTCGGGGGAACACCCAGCACCCCCATGTTCATCCTTATAATATGATTGTGTGGTATCCAATGCAAAGTTTGTCACGTCAGGTGTCTTCGGAGGGCTCATGATGTACTGAGCATTGTTGTTATAATGATGTGATAGTAATTGCTGTTACAGTCATGTTATAGGCTATAATTTCATGTATATAGTTATGAGGCTGAAAATGTGTCTTCATGACTTAAAATAAGCCCAGGCAAAAACTCTAAGAGCAGAGGGACAGTTCACACCTCATCAAGGCATGTATGGGACAAACCCAGCCCAGCCCAGGAACAAAGGACGCTGGCCTAGGCATCAACAAAAGGATCTGCTGAACTCTCAAGTGAGTCACCCCCCTTCCTTTGGTCAGTTTGGGACTGCGATGAGGTAATGCTCACCTGACTCTGAAGTGGGGGGGGGCAAAGCCAAGAGGGAAGAAAGGACATGAAAAAAGTGAGAGACGTTTGCCATGCTCTTCCTCTCTCTTCCACCTACATCTACAGACACCACACCAAGCGACTGAAACACTGATCAAAGGGGAGAGCCTGGCTGAAGAGCAACCAGCCAGCCTGTGGTGAGAAGCATCTAAGTTTGTAAGGGCATTGAAAGTGTTAAGATCAGCCTAGAATGCGTTTTGCTTTTATTTCATTTGACCAAATCTGACTTGTTATGCTTTGACTTATAATCACTTAAAATCTATCTTTGTAGTTAATAAATCTGTTTATTTATTCTACCTGAAACAGCGAGTTTGGTTTGAACTGTGTCAGAGACTTCCCTTGGGATAACAAGCCTGGTGCATATCAATTTCTTTGTTAAATTGACGAACTCATATAAGCCTGCAGTGTCCAGCCAGCATAAATTGACACTGCAAGACGGAGGTGCCTAGTGTTGTGTCTGGGACCGGAGATATTGGCTAGTGTCATTCGGGTGCACAATCCAAGGAGCTGCTTACATGCCAGAGGCTGTGTGTGAACAGCCCAGGAGCGGGGGTTCTCACAGCAGAACAGGGTAAGGCTGCCTCCCAGAGTCAAGGATTGGAGTGACCTAGCAGATTGCCTGTCCAGATAACACCAGAGGGGAATGTCACAAATGTACATACATAACTATGCACATAGTAATCATCACACATCCTTGCCACATGTGGACATGTGCAAAACTCTGCAACACATTCTATTCACAGATGCAACATATATGTCCATTGATATAACACACACATTGTAGCAAAATAGACTCAGATAACAAAAGAAGTTTCAGATGGAAAATCCCTTTCAGGTGATCTAGATGATCCTCCTGCCAGTATGGAATTGTTCTTTACAGAATGGTTTCCAGTACTTTGTTCTGTACTGTTTTAAATGACCCAGCTGATGGGCTCATATATATATATATACACGTACACACAGCACACCCACATACAGTGTCTCAGCAACATACAATGTTCATATGCAACCCATGCCCATTTCTTGAGCTACACATATGCATAACATTCTGACATCTGCATGACACAGTGTACACAAGCACATCTGCATCTATTTGTCACATAGTAGCAGTTTTCCCTCGATAAAGAAATATTATGAACTTCCCACCCCCAACCTCCCTGTGGAGCCGAAATGTCATCTCTAGCTGCCTGTTTACAGACTCCTTGACAGCACTGGCATTGCCATCCATATTACTGACATTCTTCTCCATCCTCCCTTCACGGCCATCCTTGCCTGCTCTACCTGGGTAGCCCTGCTAATATCACCATTTACAAGAATAGCTGAGACAGCGGTGCTGACCAAGCATTTCCACAGCACCCGTTATTGATTCAACAGGCATGTGGAAAAACAGGAGAAGCTACGAATTTTTTCTCTGCATCACATTTACTTGAAAAAGGGTGTGTGTGTGTGTGTTTCAGCATTATGGGTACTCCAGAATGCCCTTGTCATGAAAAAAAATCAACCCCTCTACCCCAAACTCACACATCATACCCAGGCTTACCCTGGATTCCTTCCACCCTCTATGAGCAACTTGGCAGTTTGCCATAAATCAATACATTCTCTTTAGAGTTCCACCTTCCAAAAATATTTGCTGTACATAATTTAATATAATACTCGCCTGGATGAAGAGCTGACACTTTTTAATTACCTGGCTCAAGTGCTCTCCTTCTCCAGGATATACAGTACATACTGCTGGGAATATGGACAATATGCTGGGGATTTTTGTTCTGTTGAAAAACGGGGTGCAGGAGCAATTTTATCCATATAAATCCTCATCTGACACTGTCCTCCTTTTCCTGAGGTAAGTTTGTGTGTCACCCCAGGAGGAATTGGGGTATGCCTACCCACATAGCGAGACTAGGCTCAGTGTCTGCACTGCAAATTCCTGGGCTAAGAGGTAAGAGAGCTAAGAAGGGAGCCCAAAGTTTCATCAGCTTAGTATATAACTACACTGATTGATCTGGTGGGAGAGTGTTCATCTCAAAGAGATCTTCAGGAGAAAGACACAGTCAGAAGATCTCACCGCCACCCACTTCCCTCTTCATTCTGTTCCAGTACCTCTGATCACGGGGACTTTTAGTCACACCAAGACAATCTCTCCACCAACTCCTCTCATTCCCATTAAGTTTTGGGGTTCAGATACCTTTGACCATGTGTATTCAACACCTGCACTTTTAACTGCCCTCCCCCATGCATCTGCACTTTTACCTACCCATCTCTTCACCTGCTTGCCACCATGCACTGCACCAGGTTTTCTAAGGGGAAATGCTTGTGATGTCATTTTACAGCTACTATTAGAGACCATCTGTGCCAAAATGTCACCAAAACTATCCCAGCCTCCCATGGCTCTTTTACTCCCATTATGCTTTCATTGAATTGATTCCATCATGCAGAGGATTGCTACGAAAGAGGACGGGGTGTGATGTCACCATATAAGACATTTTGTGGTGATGGTATCACACCATGTCCCAGGTGGTTAAATCATGTCAAAACTGGGAGGAACCATCTGATTTTTAAAACTCAAGAAATGGTCAAGAACGGAGAACCTTCTCCTTCAAAACAAGAGATCTGAAATCTTCAGAAGGAGTCATTTCCAAGTCTGAAGTCAAAGCCTGTTATATACTATAACCCCCCCAGGTACCATGCAATTTTCCCACATGTAGTAACAGACCTCTCTCAATATACCTCCAGTTCTCAGCCTTTCTTAAGCAGAGGTTGCCAATCACGCCAAATTGTTTGCTAGGGGAAAATGTCTCTCATGTAAAAATAGCCCTGAACCAAAAACCCTGGATCTGAACAATTCAGTAAGTTTGGAGGAGAATCAGAACCTGCAGCTGAATTTTGTAGCTAACACAATCTCCATAATGGCTGAACCAAAAATACAGATCTGAGCTTCCTTAAACTTTTGAAATCTAAATTTAGATTTTATGGCTCAGGTCCACCTCTGCACGTAGGTGTGAAGGGGCACCTGCCCCACACTGCACTATAAGGGGTTAATAGAGCCCTAGGGAGGCTGCGCAGGAAGCAGCCACTCAGAAGGGTTGAAGGGAGCAGCCAATCAGGCCCATATAGAAAGGGAGCTGCAGGGCAGAGGAGGGCAGTTCTCTGCTGGGAGCCCAGGGAGGAAGGACTGTCTCTCTGGAGGGCTGAGATAACTGCCAGCACCCTGACAGAGCAGTGCTGCTAGCAGGGACCGGGGAGCGAGAGACTGCTCCTGGCTGGCTGCTAGGGTTTGCAGGCTGAGGCAAGGGCAAAGAGGATGCTGGGGCCACAAGGAAGCAGCCAGACAATTAGCTGCAGTAGCCACTAAGGGAAGTGACTGAACAGCGGACTGCAGGTTCCCTGGAAAGGGGGAGCATGGTGTGTGGCCCGGCTGGAGGGGTGTGTTGCTGAAGAGGATGCCGCGGTTGTTGGAGAGATGTGGGTCCTAGAGGAGGAGTGGTGGTAGCAAGGCACCGCAAGAGGAGGGCGCACTGGCAAACTGAGCTAATCCTGAGGACAGCCAGCAGGAGGCGCCACAGTGATGAGCGAACCCTGTTACAGTAGGGTCTAGGATGAGACCAACAAATTAATTTCACTTGTGACCTAAGGCATGATCCAAAGCCCCCTGAAGTCAATGGGAGTTTTTCCATTGACTTCAAAAGCTTTCGGATCATGTCTGAAATCAGGATATGAATCTGATCTGCTGAGATGAAAAGCCAGTGCACTCACCCATCTCCACCAGGGTACTTCAACTCAAGCCCTTCTAGCAGCAGAGAGCTCTGTGACATGCTGCACAGCAGCCTCCCTGTTTCTCCCACTCCCACTGACCCCCAGAATAGCTTATCAGAGTCTCCTGCATTGTCTAGCTGGCTGTAAACCAGCTAGCAGCTTCTATCTCCATGGCGACTGATTCTTTGTCATCTTTTCCTCAAAGCCTCCTAACTAGACATCCTGTAATTTGCAGCTTTTCTTTAAAATATTTGGAAGGATGGCAGGGGAGGGGAGCCTAAGTAAAGATTAAAAAGTGGTGGTGAATCAGCAATCCACAAATAGCCATAATAAATACATTAATGTAAAATATAATATTTTTAAAATGACATGACCATGGTCTTCCTTTCAGACAGGCAGCTGGTCATTTTGTTGCTTTACCCTTAAATCCAAAAGTGCAATCTGCTTTAACAAAGAATAATTTGGCTTGAAAGTTTCCACCCATTCTCAAGAGCATGAGACAGTCCGGATTTGGATGATCTGCCCCACACCCTGCAAGGCTAGCAGAGGATAGAAAACTGGATTTGGAGAACTGGATAGTTTAACAGAGTGATTTTGTAATCTAGAAACTGTCACCTCTAAATTATCAATTCAGATCCAGGTCAGACTGGCAGTAACCCAAAATTGCTAGCATTTGGTGATCTCTGTGAAACGAGTTGGTGATCTCAGGACAGTTCCTAGTGGAACCCAGCACTAAAGCTACCATCACAGCTGGTGTTATTCAGCAGCTCATAACCAGTCTGGACTGGACTGCTCATAACGTGGACTGCTCTAACCAGTCAAACAGCATGCAGGTCACACCCAGAGTGTCTGTGTACAGCTGAAGCCTGTCAGAAACACTCCAGTCACACTCTGGCTTCTACCAGCCTTGGTTACTACTTGCATGGTGACTCCAACACACTCCCAGTCCTGAATTTTCCCAAAAATGCATGTTCTGCACTGTCCATCCCTCTCCTGGACTGTTCAGATATTAGAGGTCCATTGCCCCTGTAAGGGGTCAATATACAACAATTTGCTCCTTTAATTGGAGTTACCCAAACAGTTCAGTTTAAACACAACATTGGATTAGTTTTGATTAAAGTTTATTTAACTACAAAGAGAGATTTTAAATGAGCACAGGGACAGGGTATTAAAGTCAGAAATGGTTACAGGAGAAATAAAGATAAAATGCTTCCTAGTAACTAAAACTTAAACGAGACTTGGTTCAAGGTAAAATCCTCCACATGTTTGTAACAACAAGGCTGACCAAATTCTCAGGTCAGAACCCCGTCTCCCCCGTAAAGTCCAAAGGGGTGAAAAAGAGAGAGAGAAAGCGAATGAAGATGTTTTTGTCCATTAACTTTTATAGCCCAATCACCCTTTGAAATGCATTTTCCTGAGGGTTACCCCTAGATCAAGTTCTTCCTGCTGTGAGGACAGAGACATGGAATCTCATGGTGAAAGAGGTTCCATGTTGTTGTTTGCTAAAATGCAAATCGATCTGTTTCTGCCCCCCTTCATTACCAAAGAATGGCCACTGACCTGTGATTGCCAATCAACTTTGATGACACCTGGTTAGAGGCATCAGCTTGTCCTCTGTCTTTGAGAAATAGGTTTGCCCCTCCCTAGATTTGTCTGGAAAACACATCAGTCATAATTTCAGCTTATGTTCATAACTTTACATATAATGTTGCTATATACATTTTACTATGATATTATTGACCAGCAAGGGTATTCGTTTTCAAATGATACCTCACTAGGCATATTTTGTACAAAGATTATTATAATGGTGTATAGGGTGTGAATACAGAGGTGCATTCAGTCACACCTCCAAAATTGGTTTTTATGTCATTATTACGCTAGTAATCCCTGGGCTTGATTCACATCTTCTGATGGAAACTTGGGAGGGAAGACCCTGGTGGCACAAAGTAGCAGGGTGCCTACTCCGCCAGAGAACCTGAATTTCACCAAGGCACCCAGGATGCATGCTGGTCCAGCATGTATCCCAGGAAGTCTCCAACAATGTGGCTGCTTTGAAGCCCACATTGTACTTAAAAGGTGCCCACCCCCAGCAGAGCGATACTATGCCCCCTTCATGCATAGTTTCTGCCATGCTCAGAGCTCCAGTACGAAACTGCAGAAAAACCTGAGTGTCTATGGATTAAGTTTAGAAGTGTGAGCAACAAGAGTGATGTAGTGGTGGGAGTCTGCTATAGACCACCGGACCAGGGGGATGAGGTGGATGAGGCTTTCTTCCGGCAACTCGCAGAAGCTACTAGATCGCACGCCCTGGTTCTCATGGGTGACTTTAATTTTCCTGATATCTGCTGGGAGAGCAATACAGCGGTGCATAGACAATCCAGGAAGTTTTTGGAAAGCGTAGGGGACAATTTCCTGGTGCAAGTGCTAGAGGAGCCAACTAGGGGGGGAGCTTTTCTTGACCTGCTGCTCACAAACCGGGAAGAATTAGTGGGGCAAGCAAAAGTGGATGGGAATCTGGGGGGCAGTGACCATGAGTTGGTTGAGTTCAGGATCCTGACGCAGGGAAGAAAGGTAAGCAGCAGGATACGGACCCTGGACTTCAGGAAAGCAGACTTCGACTCCCTCAGGGAACGGATGGGTAGGATCCCCTGGGGGACTAACATGAAGGGGAAAGGAGTCCAGGAGAGCTGGCTGTATTTCAAGGAATCCCTGTTGAGGTTACAGGGACAAACCATCCCGATGAGTCGAAAGAATAGTAAATATGGCAGGCAACCAGCTTGGCTTAACGGTGAAATCCTAGCGGATCTTAAACATAAAAAAGAAGCTTATAAGAAGTGGAAGGTTGGACATATGACCAGGGATGAGTATAAAAATATTGCTCGGGCATGTAGGAATGAAATCAGGAGGGCCAAATCGCACCTGGAGCTGCAGCTAGCAAGAGATGTTAAGAGTAACAAGAAGGGTTTCTTCAGGTATGTTGGCAACAAGAAGAAAGCCAAGGAAAGTGTGGGCCCCTTACTGAATGAGGGAGGCAACCTAGTGACAGAGGATGTGGAAAAAGCTAATGTACTCAATGCTTTTTTTGCCTCTGTCTTCACGAACAAGGTCAGCTCCCAGACTGCTGCGCTGGGCATCACAGCATGGGGAGTAGATGGCCAGCCCTCAGTGGAGAAAGAGGTGGTTAGGGACTATTTAGAAAAGCTGGACGTGCACAAGTCTATGGGGCCGGACGAGTTGCATCCGAGAGTGCTAAAGGAATTGGCGGCTGTGATTGTAGAGCCATTGGCCATTATCTTTGAAAACTCGTGGCGAACGGCGGAAGTCCCGGATGACTGGAAAAAGGCTAATGTAGTGCCAATCTTTAAAAAAGGGAAGAAGGAGGATCCTGGGAACTACAGGCCAGTCAGCCTCACCTCAGTCCCTGGAAAAATCATGGAGCAGGTCCTCAAAGAATCAATCCTGAAGCACTTACATGAGAGGAAAGTGATCAGGAACAGTCAGCATGGATTCACCAAGGGAAGGTCATGCCTGACTAATCTAATCGCCTTCTATGATGAGATTACTTGTTCTGTGGATGAAGGGAAAGCAGTGGATGTATTGCTTCTTGACTTTAGCAAAGCTTTTGACACGGTCTCCCACAGTATTCTTGTCAGCAAGTTAAAGAAGTATGGGCTGGATGAATGCACTATTCAGGTGGGTAGAAAGTTGGCTAGATTGTCGGGCTCAACGGGTAGTGATCAATGGCTCCATGTCTAGTTGGCAGCCGGTGTCAAGTGGAGTGCCCCAGGGGTCGGTCCTGGGGCCGGTTTTGTTCAATATCTTCATAAATGATCTGGAGGATGGTGTGGATTGCACCCTCAGCAAATTTGCGGATGATACTAAACTAGGAGGAGTGGTAGATACGCTGGAGGGCAGGGATAGGATACAGAGGGACCTAGACAAATTGGAGGATTGGGCCAAAAGAAATCTGATGAGGTTCAATAAGGATAAATGCAGGGTCCTGCACTTAGGACGGAAGAACCCAATGCACCGCTACAGACTAGGGACCGAATGGCTAGGCAGCAGTTCTGCGGAAAAGGACCTAGGGGTGACAGTGGATGAGAAGCTGGATATGAGTCAGCAGTGTGCCCTTGTTGCCAAGAAGGCCAATGGCATTTTGGGATGTATAAGTAGGGGCATAGCGAGCAGATCGAGGGACGTGATCGTTCCCCTCTACTCGACATTGGTGAGGCCTCATCTGGAGTACTGTGTCCAGTTTTGGGCCCCACACTACAAGAAGGATGTGGATAAATTGGAGAGAGTCCAGCAAAGGGCAACAAAAATGATTAGGGGTCTGGAACACATGACTTAAGAGGAGAGGCTGAGGGAACTGGGATTGTTTAGTCTGCAGAAGAGAAGAATGAGGGGGGATTTGATAGCTACTTTCAACTACCTGAGAGGTGGTTCCAGAGAGGATGGTTCTAGACTATTCTCAGTGGTAGAAGAGGACAGGACAAGGAGTAATGGTCTCAAGTTGCAGTGGGGGAGGTTTAGGTTGGATATTAGGAAAAACTTTTTCACCAAGAGGGTGGTGAAACACTGGAATGTGTTACCTAGGGAGGTGGTAGAATCTCCTTCCTTAGAAGTTTTTATGGTCAGGCTTGACAAAGCCCTGGCTGGGATGATTTAATTGGGGATTGGTCCTGCTTTGAGCAGGGGGTTGGACTAGATGACCTCCTGAGGTCCCTTCCAACCCTGATATTCTATGATTCTATGATTCAGTGCTAGGTTCAGCAGTGGTGAATTAAGTCAACTGTGTTTGAACATGGCTGCCAGTAACTAGCTTCTGATCCCAATGTAAATAGGGACTGAGGGAAATAGCGCCCTTCCTTGCTTTTTTTTGAAAGAGGTGCTGCTATTTGATGGGAAATTTAATAAAATATTCTCCTTGGAAGCAATTTTTGTTTATATGTACACACATCACATATTGTCTGCATTTCTCTCTCGCTTGTTTATTATTCCGGGGGACATTTGCAGAGAAAGAAGATGTTTGTTTCTGAAAAGTTCATCTGCCCTTGCTGCTCATTCCCCAGTTGAAGTCCCAGTCCTCTCCTTGTGACATCATAATAATTTCCACAGCAATTAATTGTGTTGTCACAAAGAGAGGCTTTATGATTTCAAAAGGGGAATAATCAGCAGGAGCAGATGAACTCGGAAGAAACAATGGTTGTGTTTTTCATGGAAATTTCCCCAGCAAGAAATAATGAGAGAAGAGCTATATGGAAAATATAGCATACAATATAATCAGATTTATATCTAAATAGAACATTTCTTACAAGGCATTAGCAGATCATTAAAATGTCCATGTCCAAACTCCATTGTCAGGTAAGTTTGCAGCTTTGTGAGCAATTTGAATTAGAGAACCCCAAAGCAAAATTGAATGTTGGGGATAGGGGGGTCCCTCACCCAGAATATAAATGAGATGTTGGTCAGAGACACCAACAGCCAGAAGAACAAAAGGATTACAAAACTCGTTTCATTCAGCAGAGGCAGGAGTTTTGTAGCTGTCTTTGGTACTTACACTAGAAGCAAATCCTTAATTTGAGCTGCATGTAAAATATGCTAACTTGGCCAATGGGCTTCCGAGACGTTTTAGGGATTACCCAGACCAGTAAGGGGTTCGGTCACACCTGCCTTGTAACTCTGGGTGCCTTAATGCTATGCTCTGACACCAGAGCTCTGACACCAGTAGCCAGCCCACAAGTATAGAGGTCTCAATGCTGGCTTCTCCCAGCCTCATTACTCCTAGCAAAGGGTGACCTCAACAACACCTTCCAGTCCAGAGTCTCCCCAAATCCTTTTCCCCAAGTTCCTAACTACCAGACACTTGGAATTTCCCCCTCTGGTTTGTCACCTATGAAGGAATGAAACCTGCCCTCAATTATCAGTTCACATTGGCACACACACTTCCCACGACAGAGAACTGCTTGGGGTAAAATAAAGAAAAAAGTTACTTAATAGAAAAATCATTGATTCAAAGATGCAATAGTAAGGGAAAGCAAACGCATACAAGTTACACAGAAAACAACATGAAGATGCAACCTCAGGCTTTACATTTCTATATTAGCTACATTCTCTTTTCTAATGTAAGTTATCTATTGCCTCTGAACAGTTTCCCAGCATGCCCTGTGTCCCAGAGGGCATTCAGTGTTTCACAGACAGCACCCAGCTTAAATGCTGGCCCTCAGCTTCTGGATAGCCTTCCCTTCAAATCCCTTCCCTTTTTTTCAGGGACTGCAGCATTTTTTTCTTTCTCTCCGACTATGGTAATTCATGGTTACACAGGCTATGTACAGCTTATGTATGAATAAGCCACTCTCTAAGCGACATAAGTTACACAGACATAAGCTCCGGTGTGGACAGCGCTGTTGGTAGGAGAGCTTCTCCCACTGCTGTACCTACCCGCTGGCGTAATTAAGTTTGTGGGAGAGCTCTCTCCTGTCGGCCTAGACCGTCTGCACTAGCAACAGTGCGGCTGCACCGCGGTGAGCTCTGTAGTGTAGCCATAGAGTGGGGGAAACTCACTCCTTCCTTAGTTTTCCAAGACTGGGGTTTTCTTTTCACTTCCAGTGTCTTTCCATTCACTTGAATGGGCCGCAATGGTTTTGCCCTGGGTTTTACAATGCTAGGTGCTTGGATTAGTTTCATGTAAACACCTAGCCTGGGAGGTGCCCCTCCCTGCCTGATTGCTTCCCCATGCTGCTGTGAAGTGATGCTGGAGTTCAGTAGTTCTCAAACTTTTGGACTTGTGACCCCTTTCACATAGCAAGCCTCTGAGTGCGACCCCCCTAATAAATATATAAAAAAGTGTTTCTAATCTAACACCATTATAAATACTGAAGGCAAAGCGGCGTTTGGGGTGGAGGCTGACAGCTCGCAACCCGCCATGTAATAACCTCGCGACCCCCTGAGGGGTCCCGACCCCCAGTTTGAGAACCCCTGCTGTAGTTGCACCCTACTTACAATTACAATATTCTATACATATGTACCTGCATACATGCCTACCCATAACCTGGATACATATTTCCTAATGACCATCACGTCCAGAGCATGACAAGCTTTCAGAAAAGACCTTACTTGTCATATATTTATATACAATAGCATTGTGTACAACCATTTCATTCAATTGCTTTTTGGGGTTCAGACCTCCTATTCTCCTCTTGGACCAGGATTGTCATAGCATCATTATCTTTTTGCTCCAGCACCGGCTATTGCAGCACCTCAGGAAGATATTATATCCTGAAATTATGTCATTGCACAAGAAACTCTGGCCTCCTGGAGCTAGTAATGATATTCCCAGAAGTAAAACCTTTTTGGAGGAACTATATATGGGAATGATATCCAAGACTGTCATAATGGCAAATATCAGCAGGACAGGCAGACATACATAAAGACACCACAATAAAAAAATCATTGGAAGTACAGCTATTTTAAAATATATAATAAAATCTGCTTCACACACCATCTAGAGTAGAGAGCCCACTACTTAAATCGGTGGGCTTGTCTATACTTAAAATGCTGTAGCAGCGTAGCTGCATTGCTTCATTGTAGACACTACCTATGCCAATGAGAAGGATTCTCCCATTGGCAAGGTAACCCACCTCCCTGAGAGGTGGTAGCTGGGTCGACAGAAGAATTCTCCCGTTGATCTAGTGCTGTCTACACCTGGGGTTAGGTCGGTATAACTACATCACTCAGGGGTGTGGATTTTTCATACTTCTGAGCGACACAGTTACACCAATCTAATTTCCTAGTGTAGACCAGGCTGGTATTTAAATGGATTCAGGCTTGGTCTACACCTACAACAACCTAGTTACATTGCTCAGGGTTGTGAAAAACTGCACACTCTGTGCAACATAATTAGGTTGGCCTACCCCCCAATTGAGTAGACACAGCTCAACTGATGGAAGGATTCTTCCACTGACCTTGCTGCGCCTCTCCGAGAGGTGGATTTACTACAGCGATGGAATAACCCCCTTCTGTTAGGCAGTAGTGAGGTCAATGGAAGAATTCTTCTGTCAGCCTAATTCTGGCTACACCAGCAGGTAGGTCAACACAAGGATGACTCTCAGGGGGTGGATTTTTTCACACCAGTGAGAGATTTAGCTATGCCACTGTAAATTTTCAGTGTATAGACCAGCCCTTGTGCAAACCCCATGGGCAAACACTTATTTCTGTCTGAAAGTGGCTTATTTCAGTTTAGCTTAAAACTGTGTCCTGTTGACTTAAATGAAAACAAGCCAGTCTCAAACTGACTGTTCACATAGAAGTTTAGACCCCTTTAAAGTGATTTAATTCACACTTTAGCTTAATCTGGTGTAAACTGCTCATTGTAAACAAGCACTTCATTAAAAGCTATGGGTCAGATCTGCAGGTGTAACTGGCATATTTACAATGACTCCAATGAGCTGAGATGATTGACACCGGCTGAGGTTCTGGCCCTGTATCTGCTAGACACCTGATTAATGCTGGTTCACTGCCTGGTCATTTCAGACAGCAGGTCACACCATATTTAGGAATTGTTCCACTGGGATGTGAACATCAGCAATGTCCATTTCCATAGCTTCCCCGTGTAATGCACCAGGTATGAACCAAATGGTTTGTGAGGTTCTGGCCTCATCCTCAGTTAATGGCTCCCAGTTAACAGAACCAGCCCAAGGGCAAGGAGATGGCAGAGAGAGTTCATAAATATTTATGAAGCAAAACAAGTGGTAGAGCTAGTCCCTTTTAACAGTCTTCATTATCTCCCTCTCCATTCTCCTGATGAAGCAATTGTATTAAAAACTAGGCATCTTGTTAGTGTTTCTCAGCTGCCACTCACACACAATCAGACTCAAAAACATTATTTAAACACGTACACGTCTACAAATGGAAACAGGAAGGAACAGACACACATTTCTTTTTAAATCACTCTGCTGCTCGGGGACAGGACCAGACTGACAGACCTCTTTTGTGCCTAATCCTGCAAGCTGCTGAGCACCCTCAGTTCCCATGAGTTGGAGACCAGGGTACTTAGCCTCTCTCAGCACATGTTCAGCAGTGTGCAGAACTGAGTCCTTTATTCACAGAACACGTCTAGCCTGGGCAACAGCAGAGCAAGCTTTCCCCATTCTGCCCCACCAACGGGCCTCGGCCCTGACCAGAGCAGTCTGCCTTTACAGGAGAAGGATTATTTCATTCTCCAACCCCCGTCAGTCCTTAGTTTTTCTGCTGAGGCTGCCAACAAGAGTGGAAATTACTGCTGATTGTGATGTAGAAACCTGCCCTGGTAAGACCTCCAACTTATTTCACATCAACCAATCAGCAGCAGTGAGGCATTAACAAGTTTCAGCCAGGGCTAGTGTTAAGAGCGTGACCACATCCATCCAGTTCCCCAAAGAACCAGGCACACACCAAGAAACAGACCTATAGTGAATTTTTCATCCCTGCTATGGTTTCTGTATGCTGCTGGTTGAGGGAGAATTCCCTCTGCATCGCATTGCATAGGACAGCCATTCGCATGCTGGGGGCAGGTGGGGATGTGCCAGGAGTAAGAGGGGACAGGTTGACAGTGCTAGGGGGATTCTGGTCAGCACTGCCCCAGCTCAGGACAGGCTGCTGTAATTTAAGGCATTCCCTGGAATGACTTGGAATTTGGAGCTATCCTTGATTTCCTCCTCTGGACTGCATGTGCTGTGTTGTTCATCTGTTGAGACACACAAAGAAATGCACATACTCACACTCAGTAACACAAAACCAGCTCCAAGCACACCAGAAGAAACATGCAACTCACTCTCAGGTATGGACAAACTTACAGACAAAGAAACTTACATATTTTCCTTACATAACATACACCCTCTTACACGCAACGTACGCACAGATTCATTAGGATGTTCATTTGCAACAAAGGCCTCGTGGTTTGTTGGAGATCATTACCCCACAAAAACTGATGCAATGACTCAGCTGAAAAGAAATGCAAGTGCAGTCAGCAAGGGTTTTTTCCCCAAGAGAGAATGTTCATCACACCTAATTAAAACAACCTAACAGATGCAAAGAAAGAGTCAGAGAAAATTCCCCCAGCTTGAAGTTCAGCCCTATGACCCTGGGAGTGGCATTCCTGTGTTCCCACCAGCATTCTCCCCACTTTGCCACCCAAGCAGTCAATTCATTGCCCTACCTTTGAGCACCTGTGAAAGAGAGAAAGGAAGCTGATCTGAATATAGCCAACCCTACTTGGGCTGGTATTGAGGTCTGAATCCAGGACCATCAGCACTCCCTAGCACAAACCTCTACCACTTCAGCAAAAGGAATAAATCCATTCACTGGGAGCCATAGCAGACTCTTAAACCTCTGTGGATGAGCCATGACAGGGGGTGCAGGACACCCACTGAACAATGGTTTATACACAGTTGGCCACTTGTTCGCAAAGACCAGGAAATCCCCCTGCATTCTTGCCATGAGAGTGGCCAGTTCCATCAACATTATCCCATGAGAAAAGGAAAAGGAAAGGAAAGAAAAGAAAAAAATTCTTGAATCTGGTCCCTTTGGGTGTTTCACTACCTTAGTGTCTCAGGCCTCATTAGCATGGTGAAATTCTAGTGGGAATGGGATCCAGTTCTACAAGCACATTTATATTCATTTCCCCAAAGAGGTCTGTCTAGGATACACAAAAAGTCAGTGATGCAGAAGGTTTGAAGAAGGCATCTTGTGTCACTGAAAAGTTGCTGACTTTTCCATCTCTTAGCAGCATATAGCACAATGCACATAGGGACAGTCTACCAGCACACCTCTGGAGCCCATGTGTACACACAGCAATCACAAACCTCCCTAAAGCACAACACTGCAGACACATTGCTCAGACCAAGGTGGAACATCATATTCGGAAGCTGTAGTCTCCAAAGGCTACCATTAGAACTCGTCAAACATGTGGAGGTGGGATTATGGAAGATTTTGACCAAAAATAGTTTTCATCAAAATTTTCAGTAAAAAAAATATTTTTCACTGAAAAACTGAAAACCCCCAAACTAAACATTTTTGGTTTTGGCTGAAATGTTTCAATTTTCATTTTAGGCCAAAAAACAAAAAAATTTCAGGAAAGCAGACACCTTCTACAAAAAAAATTGTTTATTCAAAAACGTAACTTTCCACAGAAAAAAAGTTTTGACAAATTTTTTCACCAGCTCTCACCACAGTTCTGTATTACAGATGAGCATGCTTGCCATCTCTTCCATTGTAGGTAAATTAGGAATGTTTACCAGCACATTGCCAGTGCAGGTCCACAAGCAGATCATAGTTTCAGTGTGCCTTATCTACATACCTGATCTATTTGTATCTGTCATTTGTAAACCTTTGAGTCTGTATTCCTCTTGTATTAGTAACCCCTTTCTCCAGACCATCCACCTACTTCTGATCCTCAAGTCTCTTCCTATCTCTCTGTGTGGGAAAAATTCTATAGATTTGCAGCAATGACTAGATAGACTCTGCTATGTTAAGAGTGAAGGTAGTTCAGGAAGTCCATCTGATTCCACTTCCTCACTTAAATTAGCATTTGAAGTGCCCCACAACATTACAGGATCATAGGTGGTAGAGCCACAAAAGACCTTCCAGGTCATCTGCTTTGGCTCTTGCAGACATTTCCTTAAAACATTCCCTTTAGTATCTAATATTTTCGAGGTCTATAATTTGTTTGAAAAGCAATGGGCTTTATTTTATTGCGCATCACATTTAATTTTACATTCATGTAACTCCAATGACTGCCATGGAGCTACTCTTGACTTACTCTCGTGTAAGGGAGAGGAGAAGCAGGCCCATCATACTTAATGCAATTTTACGATGCACTTTATTAGGTTCTTCTTCATTGCCCGTAGGAGTTCATTCTACATACAGGAGGTGGAAAGAAACTTTTTGAATATTAAGTCCATTGCCTTTGCAAGGGTAAGATACAATCCTGCAACCAAGATCAGATATTAAACTTGATTTAGTCAAAGCAGGAGGGGAGAGCACCAAGCTGTGCTACAACAGAGACTAGGGGAGGTTTAGTCTTAACTGTGCATATCATTTATACCACATTCAGTACTGCATACCTCCAAAAATATACATACCACATGTTAAAGAGTACTGGAATATTTGCTCATGGTCTAAACTGGAATCCATTCATATTGTTTTGTTTTTTACAGTCTAGAAGTGTTTAACATCCAATAAAGGTGAAAGTTCTGAGCTCTCAACCTGGCCAACTAATTCTGATCTGTTCTGAGAGCTGCCTGGCTGCTAGATATAGTGGCTTCTGAAGACTGGTGCAATTGGTGACATTGATCTCTAAACTGCTCAGAACCTTTTTCACTTTTATTAAGAACAAAGTCAACATTCTGTCAAGCAAATTCAAGTGGATGCTTTGTGATTCTTCAGTACACAAAACATATATAAAGTCTCATTTGAGGTTCTGGTGACACAAGTTTGGTTTTGTGGTTAGTAATGTCACCAGAATTCTTCATTCCCGTCAGGGTTCACATTATTCAGTAAATTAATGAGGTACTGGTCAGTCATATTTAGTCCAAAAATTAGGTTCTATAATATTTTATAAAACCTTAAACAGAAACATTTCCATGAAGTTATATTTTAATTTAAAAAAAAACACACAACGATGGAACATTTTAAATCTAAACTAAAAATCTGCTGCAGCGATTGGATCTATAGGTTATATCTAGGGCTTCTGATTTTTGGTTTTAACTGATAAACACCAATTAACACATCCTGATACATAAACAAACAAATGGGAAAGAGAGAAATCAGTGTTTATCCAACAAACACTGGAAAACACCAGAAATGCTTACTTGTATCTAAGGGCTTGTTGATACAGAGTAATAATGCTGCCTACAGGGAGGATTTCTACAGCGCACTAATGTGTTGCATGGTAATTGGTCCATGTAGATCCTACTGGTGCACACTAAAGGTTCCCGAGTGCGCTTTAACATAGCGCTGTTTGAAACAGTACTATGTTAAAGCACACCAGGGAACATTACGAAGAGATTACTCAGTACAGTATACACAAACAGAAAGCCCTGAAAACACATGAGTTTTGCACATCTATATAAAACTCCAAAACTGCTAAAAACAACTCCCTGTAATTAAATTAACTCAAAAAGCAGAAGCCCAAGTTATTGTGTAAATACCAGAGAGTGAAACTGACTAGAAAACGAATAGTTAGACAAAAGTGAAACCAACTATTTGCATTAAGATAGCTGAGAAAAATGCACAAAGGAGTCAATTAGCATGAAAAGTGAACTAGATTTTTTAAATATTCATTTTTACTAATATTAGAATCATATAATCATAGGACTGGAAAGTGATCCTAAGAGGTCATCTAGTCCAGTCCCCTGCTCTCATGACAGGATTAAGTATTATCTATCCCTGACAGGTGTTTGTCTAACCTGCTCTTAAAAATGTCCAATGACAGAGCTTCCACAACCTCCCTAAACAATTTGTTCCACTGCTTAACTACCCTGTCAGTTAGGAAGTTTTTCGTAATGTCCAGCCTAAAAGGCTCTTGCTGCAATTTAAGTCCATTGCTTCTTGTCCTATCCTCAGAGGTTAAAGAGAACAATTTTTTCCCTCCTCCTTGTAACAACCTTTTATGTACTTGAAAACTGTTCTGTCTCCTCTGAGTCTTCTCTTCTCCAGACTAAATAAACCCAATTTTTTCCAATCTTCCCTCATAGGTCATGTTTTCTAGACCTTCAATCATTTTTTCTGCTCTTCTCGGGACTTTCTCCAATTAGTCCACATCTTTCCTGAAATGTGGTGCCCAGAACTGGATACAATCGTTCAGCTGAGGCCTAATCAGCGTGGACTAGAGCAGAAGAATTACTTCTTGTGTCTTGCTTACAACACTCCTGCTAATACATCACAGAATGATGTTTGCTTTTATTTATTTATTTTTTGCAACAGTGTTACACTGATGATTCATATTTAGTTTGTGATTCACTGTGACCTCCAGATCCCTTTCTGCAGTACTCCTTCCTACGCGGTCATTTCCCATTTTGTATGTGTGCAACTGATTGTTCCTTCCTAAGTGGAATACTTTGCATGTGTCTTTATTGAATTTCATCCTATTTACTTCAGATCAATTCTCCAGTTTGTCCATATCATTTTGAATTTGAATCCTATCCTCCAAAGCATCCGCAACCCCTCCCAGCTTGGTATTGTCCACAAACTTTATAGGTGTAGTCTCTACGCCATTATCTAAATCATTGATGAAGATATTGAACAGAACCGGTCCCAGACTTGATCCCTGCAGGACTCCACTTAATATGCCCTTTCAGCATGACTGTGAACCACTGATATCTACTCTCTGGGAACAGTTTTCCAACCAGTTATGCACCCACCTTATAGTAACTCCATCTAAGTTATATTTTCCTAGTTTGTATATGAGAAGGTCATGTGAGTCAGTATCAAAAGCCACACTAAAGTCAAGATATACCACATCTACCGCTTCCCCCATCCATAAGACTTGTTACCCTGTCAAAGAAAACTATGAGGTTGGTTTGACACAATTTGTTCTTGACAAATCCTGCTGACTGTTACTTATCACCTTATTATCTTCTTGGTGTTTGCCAACTGATTGCTTAATTATTTGCTCCATCATTTTTTGGGGTACTAAAGTTAAGCTGACTGGTTTGTAATTCCCTGGGTTGTCCTTATTTCCCTTTCTATAGATGGGCAAATATAGTGCCATTTTCCAGTTCTCTGGAATCTCTCCCGTCTTCCATGACTTTTCCATGATAATCACTAATGGCTCAGATATCTCCTCAGTCATCTCCTTGAGTATTCTAGGATGTACTTCATCAGGCCCTAGTCACTTGAAGACATCTAACTTGTCTAAATAATTTTTAACTTGTTCTTTCCCGATTTTAGCCTCTGATCCTAGCTCATTTTCATTGGCATTCATTATGTTAAACATCCAATCACTACTAATCTTTTTGGTGAAAACTGAAACAAGAAGTCATTTAGTATTTCTGCCATTTCCACATTTTCTGATATTGTTTTTCCCCCTCATTGAGTAACGGGCTTACCCTGTCTCTGGCCTTCCTCTTGCTTCTAATGTATTTGTAGAATGTTTTCTGGTTACCCTTTAGTTAAACCCTAACTAGTTTAACCTCAGTTTTGCGTCTTGGCTTTTCTAATTTTGTCCCAACATACTTGTGTTATTTATTTATATTCATTCTTTGTAATTTGACCTAGTTTCCACTTTTTGTAGGAATCTTTTTGGAATTTCAGATCATTGAAGCCAGGGTGGTCTCTTGCCATACTTCCTTAGGCAGTGGGATAGTTTGCTCTTGTGTACTTAATAATGTCTCTGAAAAACTGCCAACTCTCTTGAACTGTTTTTCCCCTTAAACTTACTTCCCACAGGATCTTACCTACCAACTCCCTGAGTTTGCTAAAGTCTGCCTTCTTGAAATCCACTACTTTTATTGTGCTGTTTTCCCTCCTATCATTCCTTAGATTCATGAATTCTACCATTTCATGATCACTTTTGCCTACCACTTTCAAATTATCAACCAGTTCCTCCTTATTTGTCAAAATCAAATCTAGAACAGCTTCTACCCTAGTAGCTTTCTCCACCTTATGAAATAATAATAATAAAAAAAAGTCTCCAATACATTCCAAGAACAGTTGGAAAATCTGTGCCATGCTTTGTTATTTTCCCAACAGATGTCTAGGTAGCTGAAGTCCCCCAGCATGTCCTGTGCTTTGGATGATTTTGTTAGTTGTTTTAAAAAAGCCTCATCTACATCTTCTTCCTGGTTAGGTGGTCTATCATGACATAACTTTTTTTCTTTACCCCTTTTATCCTCACCCAGAGACTTTCAACAAGTCTGTCTACTATTTTCACCTTAACCTCAGACCAAGTGTATACATTTTTAATATATAAGGCAACACCTCCTCCCTTTTTTCCCCTGCTTGTCCTTCCTGAGCAAGCTGTACCCTTCTATACCAATATTCCAGTCATGCGTATTATCCGACCAAGTCTCTGTGATGCCAACTATGTCACAGATGTGTTCATTAACTAGCATTTCAGGTTCTTCCTGCTTATTCCCCATACTTCTTGCGTTAGTATACAGATATCTAAGATATTGATTAATTATTGGTAATATAGATAAGAACTTTTTTTTTGTTTTAAACGTAAAAACAAATTCTCTGCTGGCATAATTCTGTGGAAATACACAAGCAGAGAACATGGTCCATGATTTTTCTCTTGGCTGTGTCCCTTAACTTATCATAGAATATCAGGGTTGGAAGGGACCTCAGGAGGTCATCTAGTCCAACCCCCTGCTTAAAGCAAGACCAATCCCCAACTAAATCATCCCAGCCAGGGCTTTGTCAAGCCTGACCTTAAAAACTTCTAAGGAAGGAGATTCCACCACCTCCCTAGGTAACACATGCCAGTGTTTCACCACCCTCCTAGTGAAAAAGTTTTTCCTAATATCCAACCTAAACCTCCCCCACTGCAACTTGAGACCATTACTCCTTGTTCTGTCATCTGCTACCACTGAGAACAGTCTAGATCCATCATCTTTGGAACCCCCTTTCAGGTAGCTGAAAGCAGCTATCAAATCCCCCCTCATTCTTCTCTTCTGCAGACTAAACAATCCCAGTTCCCTTAGCCTCTCCTCATAAGTCATGTGTTCCAGTCCCCTAATCATTTTTGTTGCCCTCTGCTGGACTATTTCCAATTTTTCCACATTCTTCTTGTAGTGTGGGGCCCAAAACTGGACACAGTACTCCAGATGAGGCCTCACCAATGTCGAATAGAGGGAAACGATCACGTCCCTCGATCTGCTGGCAATGCCCCTACGTATACAGCCCAAAATGCCATTGGTCTTCTTGGCAACAAGGGCACACTGTTGACTCATATCCAGTTTCTCGTCCACTGTCACCCCTAGGTCCTTTGCTGCAGAACAGCTGCCTAGCCATTCGGTCCCTAGTCTGTAGCGGTGCATGGGATTCTTCCATCCTAAATGCAGGACTCTGCACTTGTCCTAGTTGAACCTCATCAGATTTCTTTTGGCCCAATCCTCTAATTTGTCTAGGTCCCTCTATATCCTATCCCTACCCTCCAGCGTATCTACCACTCCTCCCAGTTTAGTGTCATTTGCTGAGGGTGCAATCCACACCATCCTCCAGATCATTTATGAAGATATTGAACAAAAACGGAGCGAGGACCGACCCTTGGGACACTCCACTTGATACCGGCTGCCAACTAAACATGGAGCCATTGGTCACTACCCGTTGAGCCCGACAATCTAGCCAACTTTCTATCCACCTTATAGTTCATTCATCCAGCCCATACTTCTTTAACTTGCTGGCAAGAATACTGTGGGAGACCGTGTCAAAAGCTTTGCTAAAGTCAAGGAACAACACGTCCACTGCTTTCCCCTCATCCACAGAGACAGTTATCTCGTCATAGAAGGCAATTAGATGAGTCAGGCATGACTTGCCCTTGATGAATCCATGGTGACTGCTCCTGATCACTTTCCTCTCCTCTAAGTGCTTCAGAATTGATTCCTTGAGGACCTGCTCCATGATTTTTCCAGGGACTGAGGTGAGGCTGACTGGCCTGTAGTTCCCAGGATCATCCTTCTTCCCTTTTTTAAAGATGGGCACTACATTAGCCTTTTTCCAGTCGTCCGGGACTTTCCCCGATCACCATGAGTTTTCAAAGATAATGGCCAATGGCTCTGCCATCACATCCGCCAACTCCTTTAGCACTCTCGGATGCAGCACATCCGGCCCCATAGACTTGTGCTCGTCCAGCTTTTCTCAATAGTCCTGAACCACTTCTTTCTCCATGGAGGGCTGGTCACCTCCTCCCCATGCTGTGCTGCCCAGTGCAGTAGTCTGGGAGCTGACCTTGTTCATGAAGACAGAGGCAAAAAAAGCATTGAATACATTAGCTTTTTCCACATCCTCTGTCACTAGGTTGCCTCCCTCATTCAATAAGGGGCCCACACTTCCCTTGGCTTTCTTCTTGTTGCCAACATACCTGAAGAAACCCTTCTTGTTACTCTTAACATCTCTTGCTAGCTGCAACTCCAGGTGTGATTTGGCCTTCCTGATTTCACTCCTGCATGCCCGAGCAATATTTTTATACTCTTCCCTGGTCATTTGTCCAATCTTCCACTTCTTGTAAGCTTCTTTTTTGTGTTTAAGATCAGCAAGGTTTTCACTGTTAAGCCAAGCTGGTCGCCTGCCATATTTACTATTCTTTCTACACATCGGGATGGTTTGTCCCTGTAACCTCAATAAGGATTCTTTAAAATACAGCCAACTCTCCTGGACTCCTTTCCCCCTCATGTTATTCTCCCAGGGGATCCTGCCCATCAGTTCCCTGAGGGAGTCAAAGACTGCTTTTCTGAAGTCCAGGGTCCGTATTCTGCTGCTCTCCTTTCTTCCCTGTGTCAGGATCCTGAACTCGACCATCTCATGGTCACTGCCTCCCAGGTTCCATCCACTTTTGCTTCCCCTACTAATTCTTCCCAGTTTGTGAGCAGCAGGTCAAGAAGAGCTCTGCCCCTAGTTGGTTCCTCCAGCACTTGCACCAGGAAATTGTCCCCTACACTTTCCAAAAACTTCCTGGATTGTCTGTGCACTGCTGTATTGCTCTCCCAGCAGATATCAGGGTGATTGAAGTCTCCCTTGAGAACCAGGGCCTGCGATCTAGTAACTTGTGTGAGTTGCCGGAAGAAAGCCTTGTCCACCTCATCCCCCTGGTCTGGTGGTCTATAGCAGACTCCCACCACGACATCACCCTTGTTGCTCACACTTCTAAACTTAATCCAGAGACTCTTAGGTTTTTCTGCAGTTTCATAATGGAGCTCTGAGCAGTCATACTGCTCTCTTACATACAATGCACCTTTTCTGCCCTGCCTGTCCCCCACCTTTTCTGCCCTGCCGGTCCTTCCTGAACAGTTTATATCGATCCATGACAGTACTCCAGTCATGTGACTTATCCACCAAGTCTCTGTTATTCCAATCACATCATAATTCCTTGACTGTGCCAGGACTTCCAGTTCTCCCTGCTTGTTTCCCAGGCTTCTTGCATTTGTGTATAGACACTTGAGATAACTCGCTGATCGTCCCTCTTTCTCCGTGTAAGCAGTGTCAGGATGAGCTCCACCCTGACATCTGGTGGTGAGGTGTGGCAAGTTGTGGAAAAAAACTTCAGGGGCCAATCTCATTTGCATAGGCACACCCACCCCGCCTAGACTGAGGCCATAGCTGCCCAAATGGTCACTTCGGCTGCTGTGGGATCCCCAGTGTCTCTGTTATTGGGGCAGGAAGAATAAATTGTTATTACCCTGATTATGGGAACTGTGCTTGGAACTGTACTTGGCCTTTTGTTATGATGGAGGGACTCACCATCAACTAAGTAGCACTCGCTAGGCAAGGGTCATGGGTTCCAAAACTGTGTGAATAGAGAGAGGCTGGGGACAAGTATTAATACTTGGTGGCATGGGCCCCTTGGTGAGGGCCTTACATGCTAATTGCACTTTCTTCTCTCTCCACTGTGGAATATCAGAGCTAATTTTGATTTCATTAGAAGTGTAGTTACAGGCTGCTGAGCTCACTTTGGGCTAATAGTACACCAGCACTGAGGCTCCCCTACTACAAGCTGAATTCACCAAAGAGCTGAAATCACTGAGCGTTGTGTTAAGTAGTGGGGGAGCCTGAAGATATATCGTGGAGCAGTTTGCGGGATGGCTGGAGTGCCTTGTGGACAGGATGGCGGAGCAGTTCATAGGACGGCGGGAGCTGTTGGTGGGACGCGGAGCAGTTTGTGGACCGGCTGGTGGAGCAGTTCGTGGGACGGCTGGAGCTGCTTGTGGGCTGCGGAGCGGAGCTGAGCTGAGCGAAGGAGTTCGTGGGGCGGCTGGCGGAGCGGAGCGAAGGCCTACGGAGCTGTGGGGCAGTCAGCTTCAGATCATGTAAGGTGCCCCTTACCTCTCTTCCCCCCCCCCATCTCCACCCAGGTTGGGAGGTAAAGCTCCGTAGATAAACTTTCGAACTCTGGGGCTGCCCTGACCAGGGACAGAGACTTTTGGGTCATTGGACTTTTGGGACTTTGGGTGATTTGGGGTTGCTGGACTCAAGAACCAAAGGGAAAGGGGCATGCCCCAATTTGCTTGGGGTGGGTTTTTTTTGCTCATGGGTTGTGTTATGAATCCTGTTGGTGGTGTTTCTCCAACATAATGCCACATTGTTTCTCTCTGTTATTAAAAGGCTTTTTGCTACACTCAGACTATGTGCTTGCGAGAGGGGAAGTATTGCCTCTTGGAGGCACCCAGCGGGGGTGGTATATATATTTGTCCCAGGTCACTGGGTGGGGGCTCGAGCCGGTTTGCATTGTGTTATTGGAATGGATCCCCTAGATATTGAACCCGGCCCTTGTTGCTGCCAACTCTGACGGGCAGAAGGGTTACATCCGTATGAGGCAGGAGCCCTCCCCTCTTGCGCGCTCCTGCTCGTGCTTCCTCCTGGTATCCCACTTCCCCACTTACCTCAGGGCTTTGGTCGCCTTCCCCCGGTGAACCTAGTTTAAAGCCCTCCTCACTAGGCTAGCTAGCCTGCTCGCGAAGATGCTCTTCCCTCTCTTCGTTAGGTGGAGCCCGTCTCTACCTAGCACTCCTCCTTCTTGGAACACTCCTCCTTCTTGGTCAAAGAATCCAAAGCCTTCTCTCCGACACCACCTGCATAGCCATTCATTGACTTCCAGGATTCGACGGTCTCTACCCAGGCCTTTTCCTTCCACAGGGAGGATGGACGAGAAGACCACTTGTACCTCAAACTCCTTTATCCTTCTTCCCAGATCCACGTAGTCTGCTGTGATCCATTCAAGGTCATTCTTGGCAGTATCATTGGTGCCCACATGGAGAAGCAGGAAGGGGTAGTGATCTGAGGGCTTGATGAGTCTCAGCAGTCTCTCCGTCACATCGTGAATCCTAGCTGCTGGCAAGCAGCAGACTTCTCGGTTTTCCCGGTCAGGGCAGCAGATAGATGAGTCAGTCCCCCTGAAGAGAGAATCCCCGACCACCACCACCCGCCTCCTTCTCTGGGGAGCGGTGGTCATGGAACCCCCAACCCTAGGACAGTGCATCTCATGCCTTCCAATTGGCGGAGTCTCCTTCTGTTCCCTTCCCTCAGATGTATCATCTAGTCCACTCTCCGCATTAGTACCTGTGGAGAGAACATGAAAACAGTTACTTACCTGTATCTGCGTTGCTGGTACATGGACGCTCCCCCTTCTTCTTCTGGAGGTCACATGCTGCCAAACTTCTCTGTGCTTAGAGGAATTCTGCCTACATTTCTTCAGTCCCTAGCCTTTGAGAGTGAACTTGTATGTCCTGACTCCTGCTTTTGACAGGAATTCAATAAGAGAAGCAGGATCTCTTTACCTCCTTCATGGAAGCAGCACAAGTTTGTAGAGATTCTTTTTATTTGAATCAGTAGGTATTAGACTGCATTTTCTGCCATTTATTCATGAGTTTTGTTCCTTCCTGTTTTTTTCTTATTGAAAGTCACCTGAAAACCATGGTGATCTGTGTGGGTGGAGGGCTGGAAGGAGTATTGGAGTGTTTATTGTAACAGTCAGGGAGCAGTTGTGATGCTTCATTAAATCTTCTATTTTGCAACCTCTTGGTTAGGTAGACTTTTCTGTAAGTAAATTCTGGAATTTGGTGGCGTTCAAGAATTTCCAGGGATGGACTGTGGTGGTCATTTCTTCCTGTGTTGCAAGAGGAATAGTTCTTGCTGTCACCCAGAGGAGGATGTGGTCTGACCACAATAAGGGGGTGATTTTTGCAGGAGCCAGTCCAGGATATGGCTGACTGTATGTGTGAATCAAAAAATCAACTGTGAGAAAACCAAGGTGGAGAGTTTGTATTTGGAGGTTTTGGACTACTGGATCAACAGCATTACCACTGTGGATGCTGATATTTCCCTTCACCATTTCAGAGCGTTTCCACCAGCTCATCTAGGAAGCCTTTGGTTTCTGGCTATAGAGCAGGGTTCTCAACCCATGAATCAGCCCACAGCTGCGGCCCATGTAACATTCTTAGAGCCATTCAGTGGTAGTAGATATACTGTGTGGATGCGGCCCACGTAGCACACAGAGAGAGCTGCATATGCGGCCCACAGTGGTAAATAGGTTGAGAACCATGGCTACAGAGGCAGCAATATCATGCTCTGAAGAACTTTCCCATTCATAAATCATGTAGTAAACCCAGATTGCCACCACTCAGCTCCAGAACCCAGCACCTCTCCTTGCAAGGATTTATAATCTTATTTCACTGGGAGGATCTCCTGCATCTGGAGCACCAGAAAAGCAGCAATCCTTCCTGGATGCAAAATCAAACCACAAATAGGACCACACTCGTGCACATCTATCTGAAGCTGTTGGGACTGGTAATGAGAGCAGAAAGGCTGAAGTGCCAGTATCATGCAGATGACACCCAGCTCCTCATTCCCTTTACATAAAACAAACAGCATCATCCCCCAGCTTTCCAGGCAAGACTGAGATGATGCTTGTAGGAAGAGGAAAGCGGTTCAAGAAACTTGCCTTCTCTAAGTTGTTCCCATTATTCAAGGCATCTGCCTTCAGACTGTCAAGATGGTCCACAACCTTGGGATCTGTTTGGAGTTCTCAGCTGCTACTGGATGCCTAGATAGCCCTGGCAGAAAAAAACCACAACACTTCCATCTGCCACTGGCTATAGGATTGCACCCCATCCTATCAGACATAGACCTGGCTATACAGATTCAGGAATTCAAGACCCTCATATTTGATTATTGAACCTCCTCATATCTAGGAATGAAGCCACACACCCTGAAAAAGCTCTACCTGGTGCAAAATGCAGCAACCCATCTGCTTATCTACACAGGTCACCATGAATACATCACCCTGTGCAATCTCTGCATTATCTCCTCTTTAAATACAGAGTCCAATTCAATTTTTCTGTCCTGATATTCAAATTCCTTCATGGGATGGGGACTAGATATTGAGGGATCACTTCTCCATCAGTGATTATGACTTCCCATGACAGCTACGTTCCACTCAAACAATAAAATGGTTGACCAACAGCAGGAGGCTCTTGGGAGGAAGAACTTTCAGAGACTATGAAACTTACACCTGTAAGAATTAAGCATGACCCCAGGCCTCACCTCATTCAGAACTAAATGCAAAACACATCTGACGTGGCTCTTCTTCTATAAGACATTCACAAACGCACACAAATGCCAGCTGCCATACACGAACCCATACCCACACAAACTAATCTAGCTATTTCTTTTACAGTCTGAGCCAGGTGATAGAGAAAAAAAAGAGATCGTTAATGTTGTTTCTATTTTTAATTACTTGGGAGGGGTTCAGATACTGTGTTGATGGAGGTCCTGTAAGCTACCTACTAGACAGATATGTAACCCACACACCTCCTGGGTATGGTATTCTGTCCCATCTAGAGGCACTAAGACCACTTAGAGAGAGAGATTAATGAGTCTGCTCTACAGCCTTAGCTAAGAGCCATATGGTTTTTAGCTCACGCAGTAGAGGCTCATGCATGAATCTCCAGAGGCCCCAAGTTCGATCCCGCCCGGGCTCTGTTGGTGTTACAGATAGATAATCATAGAATCCATCTGTCATATCCCTCAAGACAGAAGGAAGACAATCTCAGATATCTTGCCAAACAACACAGATGTATCACTCATTTCTCCACACTTTATGAATAATGGAGATCACAGTGTTCCCATATCTTTCTGCTTGCCCTTTCTATTGTCTTCATTTCTGGACTATTCTGTTAATACAGGCATGCAGACACACACAAACAATGCTACGGGTTTGGATGAAAACAATAGAAGTTAGAGGGTTCAGAGAGGGACTGTCAACTCACTTCTGGCTGTATTTTATTACAGCGCATATGTTATATTGAGGTCCCTAGCTGTGTTACCTGTAGAAAGCAATCGGCTAATGTTGAAGTTTCCTCAACTACCTGATTCAACTCTGCTCCTTTGGGATTCTTTATAGCAGTTAGGACAGGGGAAAGCAAAGGAGTCAGGATTCTCAGGTTCTCTTCTCAGCTTTTCCACGGACTTGCTGTGACTTTACACAAATCACTCAGCTTCCCCATGCCTCAGTTTTCCCGTCTGGAGACCAGATGTATTAATACACAGCTACTCACAGGTTACTAGCTAGCAGTTGTTACATACTCTTATCTTATGTACATTGAGCACAGAGTGGGGAGACACAACACACACTGACCAGTGAGTTACATGGCCACATTAGATCACATCCTGCTATGCTCTGTGGCTGCAGAAGGCCCTGCTCCAGTAAAAACAAACATATCTGGTGCAAAAAAAGAGGCAGGATTTGGGGACCTCCATCACACAGAAAAGCTTTGCAGGGGCTCAGGGTGGCACAGTAGACAGAAGGATTTGGGATGGGGCAGGAAAGAGAAGTGAGATTTGGGACAGTGGAACCAACTACATGGGTCTATCAGGCATTCTCCCCTCTGGAAAGGAAGAGCACTTGCTGCAAGGGCATTTCCAAGGCTACTGTAGCAACTAAAGAGAAGCTCTGTGGCTGCAATGCAGCCTCCAGCAGAGAATTCCTTTCCCCTAAGATCCCAAATCCACTGACCATCCACTTGGGTTTTGTGCTGGGATCCACAATTTGGCCCACAGCATTTTGAACGCCCTCTCGTGGTAGTACAAATGATAATATCCATTAGAACAAGAATTGCTACTTTGTTTCCGTGTGGACCACATCTTAACAGTGAGATCCAGGCTCATTCCCCACTGCATTACTTACACCAATGGAAAACTGGAGTAGCACAGTGGTGATCTACCACTAGGCACAGTTAGACTAGCATACCTTGTTACTAGGTGGATAATGATCAAGAGAGTTTAGTAATTAATGAAGGGAGAGGTAATTGTGAGAGAGAAGCTTTGGTGGGCATAAGTTCCCCACTCCTGCCATGTGGAGAAAAATGTTAGAATTTTTTAATGCATGTTGTTAATTTGAATAAAGCTGCTCCATTCTGGGGGCCGGATTCTCAGTGGGTGTAAATTGATGTAGCTCCATTGACTTGTATTGGTAGAAGCTTGTCACAATGTAAACCTGAGATCCTCACCATTTGTGGTCATTAAAGATCACATAGCACTAGTCACAAAAAGAAGGTGTTAGCAGTGCCTGAAGTCCAACCTGACTAAATTACATTCTGCCTACCTAAACCCTTCCCCATTCCTGCCACAGTTTCAGCTGGATATGATAGTCTACACTGCCTGTTCTAAACTGTTGTGTGTTGTTGTAGCATGTTGTTAAACAACTGGTGTGTTTTACCTCAGAGGTGGCTTAATTTCAGTGCTGGGCAGAGTGATACATTCTCTCTCACACACACACACACACACACACACACACACACACACACACACACACACACACACACACACACACACACACACACACACACACACACACACACACACACACACACACAGTTTGTAAAAAGCTGTGCAATCCAGTTGGCTGAATGGCGCTGTATGACTATCATAAATCATTCCTTATCTAACTTGGCTCTTTTTATAAATAGCACAGCTTGACTTTGTACATCTTAAATGTTTTGGATCATTTCTTTTGTTTGAAAAAAAACCCTCAGTGATAAGGATTTATTCATTTACAGGGAGAGGGAGACAGGTATTAATATCTTTGTGGTGATGTCGCTGTTAATGAAAACAGTCCCAACAGGAAATGAATTTTCAGTCTTTTCTATAAAAGGTACCAGCAGCCTTATTCACTAGGCTACCTAGGATGTTGTTTAAAGCTTAACATACACACACACACACACACACACACACACACACAAAATTTCATGTAAATTAGCCACCTGAGCGTACCAACGTGGACCCATGATTGAAATGGAAACATATTGACATTGGCATAAAAGAGGCTAATTAACTGCTCCCCTTCTGCCAATTTTATACCAGACCCATCTAGCGGCTGAGCACTTCTTGGGCTGCTGAACATACACAAGTAAATCCTCTCATTCCATTGACTTCCGTGGAATGCCTATATAACACGGCTGCACAGAATTATACAGGAATGGAAGAAGGAGGGGGAAGGAACTCCAGAGGCAAAGGGATAGAGAGCAGAAAGTACATCTCCCCACCTTCCTATGCAGCAAAGCTCTCATCACGCCTGCAATATTTCTGGAAAATCAGACTTCACTTCATATGTTTTTCTTCCACTGTACAAAGAGCTATAGAAATGTTTTAGTCCAATGCAGCATGTTTTGGGCTGATAAGAATAACTACGTGCAGAGAATTTAGTCCTCTGTATCACACTGAGGAAAACAGAGAGGGAGTATTTGCACTTAAAGACTTAACCCCAAACAGGATTTGAACTCAAAACCTTTAAAGTTTGAAGAGAGGCACTTTAGCCAATAAACTACACAGCCTGGGTAAGAGTGAGGGGAATTTGTAGGCATTAAGTGAGAGTCTGTACAGCTTCATAAATGCAACAGAAACTGAGAATTTGTTTTTAAGTACTATACTATGCAAGCGGTACAGGGCCTGATCTCCACTGCCTTGCACCTTGTGTCGTCACTTGCACCAGTGCAAGGTGGGCACAACAAGAGTGCAAAGTACTTTCTGGGTTTGGGTGGTGAATTCTAACATTGCAGCAGTTTATACCCCCATTGCACTCGTTTTGCATGAGTCTAAATGGCTCTAATAAGGTGCAAGGCAGGGAAAAATCAGGTCCACAGATTTCCAAGTGTATGTTCTCTAGTATTTTCCAAGATCTTCAGGTTTGCAAAGTTCATGAGAATCAGACTTATTTTATTATCTGAGATAAGTCCAAATCAAACCCCCAAACCAAATGCCACCAAAAGCTGAGATGTTTGCAATCCAGATCTACATTTTGAAGCCAAACCTATCTTTGCAATTTATAATCCTTTTATGCTTCTTAATCACTTGTTTTCTCCACAACGTGCAGCAGACGGGGGGGGATCATCTTAACATGTAACCATTCTGTATCCACATCATCACTTCCTATAATGAAAACCTCTATCTATGAATTATACCCATGAAAGTGACATAATAATGGGTGACTAGATAGATCAGGGGAATGGTAATAGGATACAAAAAGCCTTTCATCTTTAGGTCATCAGTATGAATCCAAATCATCTCACTAGTAAATGAAAGCCAAATGACAGTTGTTACAGACTGACACTATTCAGTAGCCTATAAGAAAAAAGCTGGTGGTCTCACTCCATTTCACAGTGGACTGATGTCCCCATAGAAAAAAATACTACCAGAATTGACATCACTGTTATCACTCAGTAATGAAGCCAAGGACCTAAAATGCTTGGAAGCTAAAGCTTATTCTTTCATCCCAGGTACAGCATGGGCAGCAACAGTCCAAGTTTCAGCGCAGCACAGCACGTATGTATCTCCATATGCTCTCACAGATGCAGGTGTACAATTCTAGGGGAAAGCTCTCCATGTACCCAGAGTTCACAGTCAGCAAAAGGAGCAATTTTCAAGGACTTGCATTGAGGGTGATGAGATAGCAAGTGTGAAAAGTCGGGACACTGATTTCAGGGGGGAGGTATAGTTGTGTATAGAAGACAAAGCCCCTAATCTCGAGACATCTGGTCACTCTACCTGCAACTCTACAAAGGTCTGCCTCCTAATAGGCTATAGAATCATTACACTCCCATTTCTGAGCCCGTTCTAGAGACAACCCTTTTCCCTCTGGCTACAAATTAAAACATCTTTTTCCTCTCTCTCTGTCCCACCTTCCCTTCCCTTCCCTTCCCCCTTCCAGATTTGAGAATACAGCTGTAAGGAAGATGGATGCTGTGGCAACTGCAAACTGAAAATGTTACTGGTTAACAAAAATGCTTGCTAGAAATAGAAGATAAGGTTACAAGCAATGTTTCTGCTGCCAAACCCTCTTCTGACTCCTGAAAAAGCACAACAAAGGTTAGCTGTTCTAGTAACCTTGCTCTCTAATTGTTTTTCCCCCTCACAGCCTGAAGAAGGCCTTAAAGCAAAAACATTACCTCTAATATCATTGACGGTTTACAGTGTGTGCTCTTTGAGGACCTTTCCCTTTCATAGGATACAAAGGAGCTGATGAATTCTAACCACTCCTGCAGACAACAGGGATGCATACACATCCAGCTTGTGTTGCTTTGAGCTCTCTCGCACCCGCCAGCTACAATTAGACAGGTGCCCTATTAGCTCTGTTCCATCACCTCATGTTAACTTCTGAGTGTTCAGTCAGGCTGTCCTGAAGAGAAGGACCAGTGCTCAATTTATGAGCTAAAGTATTTCTGTTAATTGTAGAGTGTTAGAGTTTATATACTCTGTGGACCACGCACTAATGGACAACATAGTCTCACTTGAGCAGGTCTATCCAACCCAGGGCAGTGAGCATATAGGGTGGGCTTTTCAAAAGAGCCTGAGCAGCTTAGAAGTACAAGACTCACTGAAGTCACTAGGAGCCTGATGCAATGAACACGGATGTCAATGAGAGTCTTTCCATTAACTTCAATGGGTATTGGATTAGAGCCTATTAGAGCTGGATGAACTATCTGTAGCAAATATTTTATTTGCTGAATTTTACCCTTTTTTTTCCTGTTTGCAGGCAGACTGATTTTTACAAATGTGTCTGTTAATTTAAAATTGATGAATCCTTACTGCAAATTTCAACCTATGCATTGCTTACCATATGTCTTTACTATTTGTTAGTTATTATTAGTGTTGTGTGACTTGTCACTTTACTCACATGGTATTGTTTCTGTTCCCTGGATTGGATAAGTGTAACTGTAATAAAGAAATAGAAGGGTTTTTGGACCAAGTGAATAGGAAAACCAGGAAGTCTGTTACTTCTGCTTCTTCCCAAACTGAAGTGTGTTTTGGAAAAAAACAAATTTTGTCTGCAGGCTCAAAACTCATTTCCAAGAACAAATGTTTGTGTGTTTGCAACAGAAACAGATATGGTGAACCAAAATTCAGTTTCTGAATTTTACCAAAATATTTGTGAATATTTTCCCCCACTCTTCACCCACTTCTGCACTTTAGCTAGTTACATTACAATTCTATAAGAAAAATACAATTTCCCAAACAACTGAAAAGAAACCAAAACATTTTGAGTACTTGCTCTGAAAGATGTCACAGAAATATATGTTGGTATATTCATAGATTCATAGATACTAAGGTCAGAAGGGACCATTATGATCATCTAGTCCGACCTCCTGCACAACGCAGGCCACAGAATCTCACCCACCCACTCCTGCGAAAAACCTCTCACCTATGTCTGAGCTATTGAAGTCCTCAAATCGTGGTTTAAAGACTTCAAGGAGCAGAGAATCCTCCAGCAAGTGACCCGTGCCCCATGCTACAGAGGAAGGTGAAAAACCTCCAGGGCCTCTTCAAATCTGCCCTTGAGGAAAATTCCTTCCCGACCCCAAATATGGCGATCAGCTAAACCCTGAGCATATGGGCAAGATTCACCAGCTAGATACCCAGGAAGAATTTTCTGTAGTAACTCAGATCCCACCTCATCTAACATCCCATCGCATGCCATTGAGCCTATTTACCATGAATATTTAAAGATCAATTAATTTCCAAAATCATGTTATCCCATCATACCATCTCCTCCATAAACTTATTGAGTTTAATCTTAAAGCCAGATAGGTCTTTTGCCCCCACTGCTTCCCTGGGAAGGCTATTCCAAAACTTCACTCCTCTGATGGTTAGAAACCTTCATCTAATTTCAAGTCTAAACTTCCCAATGACCAGTTTATATCCATTTGTTCTTGTGTCCACATTGGTACTGAGCTTAAATAATTCCTCTCCCTGTTCAGGGGAAGAGCATTTCAAAGTTTCTGGCTGTTAGCAGAGGCACCTCCGATTCCTGTCCACTTGAGATTATAACATATCAGTATGATGGTCAGATGGACAAACACCAGAGATCTTAATAGGCATGACAGGACATTGGACAACAGACAGTCCCTTAGCTGTGCCCGTCCCAGACAGTGCTCCAGTTTGGGGACAGAGTGGCAGACCAGAGACAGTAGCTGACAAGAGAAGATCCCCGACAGAAGCACAGGTGATCAGTAAAATACAAATTTGTGATAATTGAAACCAAGCTGTCAGTGTTCTCATTCCCAGGAAAGGGAAGCAATATTTGCTTCAGCCCCCTTTCCTTATGATTTGCCATATCTGTATCAGATCTTTTGTTCCTCAAGTTTGAATGCCACTTCTAGCAGAGGCCCATACATGATCCTTCAGAGGAAGGCTAGTAATGTACACCATCAGTTGTGCACTACTGTATGGGATGGACGGGGGAACAGGGAGATTCCTTCCTGGCACCTGCACATGATCAAATTATACACCCTGAAGGAATTTGCCTTGGAAATTTTGAACATGCTCAGGTTTAGTTCCTAAATTGAAAAGAATCTCTTTGGAGGATAAGGATGAACATATAGACTCTTTACTCCCATTAGCCATGCCAGTCCTCTTTTAGCTTTAATACAGTCATGCACATCACCAGTATATTTTGCTACACTATTTTATCAGAAGCTTTAAATAATAATAGCTCTGCTGACAAAACATGAGCTAACCAGTAAAGCTGAATAACCCATATAGCTGCCACCACCACCCTACCTGCAATTTTGTAGCTATGCTGCTGGATAGTCTCATAAACTTCCTTTCAATAGGCTATTAAAAAAAACAAAGGCTTTTGCAGAACCCTCCCCACTTCAGTGTCACTACCGGGTGCTATCCAGAATGGCACAGATGAGCTGCAGTGATTTAACTTGGATGGAGAGAAGGCTGCTGGAGAGCCATGAGCAGGGATTAGGAAAGGTGGGTCTACTGCTGGATCATAGGAAGGGGATGGGTTAGGGAATGAACTTCAAAGTTGGGTAGGGAAAAATTTGAGCTACAACATTCAGCTCCAGATTTCAAACTCTTCCAAATGTATGGGTATTTGGGTCCTAGGGTTTGATTAGACCTATTATAGAGACTGGGACCAGCTGCAAAATTTAGGTGCAGGTCGGATTCCAACCCTCACCCCAAAGTCTCTAATATTTTTCAGCTCTGGGGTGCACAAACTTCTAAAGCTTTACGGGTCCTCCCACCTCCATTAATAACCTACAAAGTTAATGACTATTAGTATATTTAATATTAATGTTTACTCTAATATACATTATAAGGAACATTCCCACTGCAGTACTGCTCTCCCTTTCCTTCAGGTGACTCATGCTATATTTAGTTTTCTGTCCTTTAAAACTGCTGCTGGTTTTAGTATTCCCCCCCATGTTGATATTGTCTACAAATCACACATGACTGCAAGCAGGATTGTGCAGTGGGGCGGACAAGGCTAGTAGAAGATTCATGGGGCTTACTCAGCTCACTATGATACCTGTCTTGCAGGGAGTGAGAGAGGTAGCGGTATGGCACAGCAGGAGTGCTGGGTTTCTTGAACAATGGCTGCTGAGCACCTCATTATTACACTGTGGATCAGCTCTCTGCACCCCTAATACTCCCATTTCGTGGTGTGTGCATGTATGCAGAAGAAGGGTGGGTGTGCAGGTGCTGTCTTGCCATGCAGAACCTGGTATGCTTATCGCACTGTTCCATGGATGCCTGTACACACAAGGGACGTGTGTGTATCCCCCACTCTATGAGATTCCGGATAGCACCCCATAGTTTGTGCACTAATTAAACCACCCTGGAATGTCAGCAAGAAGCCAATGAGCTCTGAGGATAGGGTTTTATTAGATGTCCACTGAAGGGCCAGTAGGATAAGCTCATAGATTCTATAAGCAAAGACATTCATCTCCATATTTGTGGTGGGTCTCATTTTGACCTTAAAATACTTGCTTTTAGCCCTATTCCTAAAATACATAAGACATTTGCATGTTGTTTGGAAGATGGACTCCTGCTCACCTGACTCTCAGCTCTACAGATGGGTTCTCAAAACAGCATTTAAGTACCAAAATAAGCATTTTAGGCAACCAAGTGCAAACCTAAGCCCTCAGATACCGATCTAAGCACTTAATTTAAGTGCCCACATTGGAAAACTAAGGCCTGTGATGAAAATGCATCAGGACGTGGTGAGGTTGTATAGCTACTTCATGACATAAAGCTACTTTGCTATCATGCCACACAATTTTTTTCCTACCTGAATTAAATGTGGGAATCATTAATGTCCTGCAAAGAGGACTTGCAGAACACAAAACTGACCTTCAAGATCAGGACAACGCCAGGAAATTCAAGATGGGTGTCATTGTTAAATCTTCCCAGACCTTGCCTAAGGAATGAATTTAGGAGAGAAATACATTTCCATATGGCACAAATGACACTGTTTTTAAATCATGAGGCCGCCAAACAGAACCCCCATTAAGCGATTTTTTTTGTTA
Organism: Natator depressus; assembly: GCF_965152275.1. Taxonomy (NCBI): domain Eukaryota; kingdom Metazoa; phylum Chordata; order Testudines; family Cheloniidae; genus Natator; species Natator depressus. Next base: position 245,216,555 of record NC_134234.1, read on the forward strand.
GTGCGGCTGCCCAGCAGATCCACTGTCAGTGCTTGTGCCAAATACCCGAGGTGACTGTGACACTGGGAAATCTAGTGGTGCAAAAGCAGTCACAGGGATCGTGAAGTCATACCAAATGCAATGTTGTATGGGCAAAGAGTAGGGTGACCATATTTCCCTATACTGAATACGGGACACCTGGTAAAATGACTCATATTCAAGCAAGTTCAATGGCAATCAATCAGAACTATGCAGTGCAAACATTCAAATTAACATCAAGTTGACTGAGCTCCTGTCAAAAAGAAATACCACCTGTAGTTGGATTCTTTTTATTTACCTTCTTATCTTTAAGGCTTTATGGCTCACACAGGGAGAGGTGACACACGCTCCCATACACCTCTCTCACAGTGGGGAGTGACCGACCGACCTAACCCTCCCTACCCACCTCTCCTGGTACACAGTGCCACATATTCCTGAGGCAACACGTGGGGGGACATGCAAGATCACATGCCCCCCTCCCCAGATTTCTGCCACAGTTCGCACCAGAATGTGGCCAGCAGCAGCCTTTCGGCATTGTGAAGAGGGAAGGGATGGGAGCTGCTTCCAGCCACCGGGGGGGGGGGGGGGAAGAGGGAAGATGACCTGGCCCATGTCTTTGCAGAGCTCATCTCTTCCCCCCCCCCCGCACTCCCTCCTCCCACCCCCTTCCCTGTGGCTGGAAGCAGCTTGTCCCTTCCTGCCCACAGGGTGTCGAAAGGCAGCTAGTACCTCCAGGCTGCTGCTGGGCACAGCTGGCCTCCGGCTACAGCACAGGCAGGAAGGGTTAAGCCCTAAGGATGCTTTGTGCACAAGGGCCCAGGGAACCTGACTGCAGGGGCTTCAGCAAATGGGGCCAGAGAGGTGGCTCAGCAGGGGAGGGTACATAGGGGGTGGAGCAGCCCCACGCTCCCTGGCGGCAGGGCCCAGGGAGGGGTGTGTGTGAAGAGGGTGCTAAGCTCCTGCCTGGGAGGCTGCTGTAAAGCCTGCAGGTTCAGGGCAGGAACAAGCTGGAAATCACTCCCCCACCACCACTCCAGAGCTTAGTTGAGAGGCGGAAAGGCTTCCCTGTGCCAGTGCTGTGCGGGGCTTTGGCACATGCAGGGCTCGGCTCCTCCTGGCACCCGTCCCGAGCCAGAAGGTCTTGGGCTTTCCTGGGGCACCGGCCCAGCCGGGGCAGTGGGGGAAGGAAGGAGCCTGCTGGCCAGGCTGAAGGTGAGCTGAGTGCTCTGACCAGGGGCTGGTTCTCTGCACAGCGCTGGGAGTGGGACGCATCTTGCCAGGGGAGAGGGGGTTATGGAGGAGCAGCAGGGTTGGGGGGCTTAAGGGGCAAAGTAGGGAGAGGACAGCAAGAGGGGGAGCATGTGGAGGGCCAATGGATGGGCAGCAGAGGCAACATGAAACCGGCCGCCGCCTGGCACCTGCCCGCACTCACCAGCCACCGCAGCTCACAGCATGCATCCAGTGCAGGTGTAGTGGTACAAACTGCTCCCTGGCAGAATTTCCGGGTAGCAAAGGGTAGCAAATTCTACTGCGTAAGCAAAGAAGGCCATCCTTATGTGGCAGTAACTGCTACTGGTGGGGAAAATGTGCCAGTTGCAGTTTGTGCCACTACACTGGCTGGAAACGGGATGGGGGGGTGGGGCCCTGCTGTCCAAGGAGGACCAACAGGAGGAGCAGCCAGCCCCACCGGCTACAGCTTTGCCCCGCCACCAGCCTTGCACTCCCACCCCCACTGTCGGCCACTGGACCCCCCCCCAACTCACCACTGGTGGGCGGGCGGCTGGTGAGCAGGGATCCAGCCAGCAGCTGGACCCACCAGTACTGATGGGGGGGGCAGGGGAGACAGAAAATACAGGACAATTTGCTTGTTTTTAAGAAGAAGTCATGACACCTGCAGGAGGGCTTAAATACGGGATTGTCCCTTTAAAAGTGGGACGTCTGGTCACCCTGGCAAAGAGGAGGATATGGATAGTAGGAGCTGAGCTAAAGAGGTGCACAAAGGAAGCCATTTGCACGAAACAGTGTTCCTATACCGTACCGTAGGGGACAATGGAACTCTAAGAATCTATCTTCAGAGTCACAGGTTTCAGAGTAGCAGCCATGTTAGTCTGTATTCGCAAAAAGAAAGGAGTACTTGTGGCACCTTAGAGACTAACCAATTTATTTGAGCATAAGCTTTCGTGAGCTACAGCTCACTTCATCGGATGCATTCAGTGGAAAATACAGTGAGGAGATTTATATACACACAGAACATGAAAAAACGGGTGTTATCATACACACTGTAAGGAGAGTGATCACTTAAGATGAGGTAATACCAACAGGAGACCGGGGGGGGGGGGGGGGGGGAAGAAAACCTCGTATTTTCCACTGAATGCATCCGATGAAGTAAGCTGTAGCTCACGAAAGCTAATGCCCAAATAAATTGGTTAGTCTCTAAGGTGCCACAAGTCCTCCTTTTCTTTTTATCTTCAGAGTGAGATGCATCAAAATTGAACAAGAGCAAAGAGCAGGATTTTGACAGGGAAAATTAAGTAACAGTGTGGAGACAGTCTAAAGAAAGCGAGAACCTGTCAACGTCAGGTGAAGAAAGGATATCTGTGAGGAGACAAACTGTGAAAGAGACGAAAACTGCCATGCCACAGGCTATGTCATCAATGCCTTCTAACACAGCCTGGCAGACTGCAGGTGCCCAGCAGTAACAGCACCTAAATCCCTGGGGAGATTGAGCTGTCCCTGCCCAGCTCGCTGCCATCCTGGTGTTTGCTGGTGTTAATCACTGGTGTCTTGTTAAGGCCATGCCAGTCAGCCTTCTAACACAGAGCCTGAATTGGCTCTGGATTCCCCGCCGAGCCCTTGGCCTAGCGCTGCCAGTGGGAAGTAAAAACAGTGTGTTTACTGACACAGGGCACAGTTCTTTTTACTGACACTGCCTGGGTTTGTTTTTGGTATATTTCTGTGTGGAATGCAGACAACGGCCCTGAGAGAGGAAGGGATCTGGACTCGGGAAAGCCCCATTGTTCTTACCACAATGTTTATATTTTCAGATTTATTAAGCATGTTTAAATATTAAATAGTCAATAAATGTCAAATAAAAAGATAAATATTCATTTAAAATGTGAAAAGAAAAATAAAGAGGCTGCAAGACAGCAAAAGCCAATGAGATATGGTCTCCCTTTCGGGGAAATGCACCGGACCTGATAGCGACAGAACAAATGTCCTGTTCCAGCTACACAGTTTCAAGCTCAAATAAATTGGTTAGTCTCTAAGGTGCCACAAGTACTCCTTTTCTTTTTACAGTTTCAATTCTCTCAATGCTTCAGGGTTTATTTATTTTTATTCCAGATGCAGCCCTGCACTTACTCCTAGAATGGAAACAATAATTAAATAAATAAACAATAATACTAATTAATAATACTAGAATCTTACATAAACAAAATGTATTTCATCCCATATGGTCCTGGAGAGATTTACAAATAGCCTATAGTCATCCTCTCCCAAAACCATTTCAGAGCAGTGCACAAGGTGGGCAGGGCAGTGCAGAAAAGTCCACGCTATGTCTTCCCACTACCAAGCAGGGCAGTGATGTGATGTGCTGGCCTGGCTTTATAGAGTCTGAAGAGAGTCCATGCTAGCTAGCCCGCCAGCCAGCCAACTCTGGAGAGGCTGTGTTTAAGGTTACCCACCTTGGAATGCATGCAACAAATGCTGGACAGCATTGAAAATCCCAAGGTCAATCAGGGTATGACAGACTGATAATTTCCTGCAATATCCTGAATGAACTTTATTGAATTAAGTTAAACCCTTATTGAATTAATTTTAACGTCTCTGGAGTTCATTGTGTTAAAAATGCAGTGCTGCATGAGTTATTGTGGAATTGTATGTATTTCCATGGGACGGGTAAATAGGAGAACAGCACCGGCTGATTAGGCAAATTCACTGAGGCTGTAACATCTCCAGGGAAGCTACGCCCATAACAAGTGTGCATGTACTTGTTCAAACTGGATTCTCCAGGGACCTATAGACAAAGGAAGGGTTTTGGAATAAATAGCCTGGTTTTAAACTGGCACAGGGCCTTTTCCCTGATCCGGCAAGTGGATGGGATCCCTGGTACATGGAGGGCCTCAGTCCTTCGGGCAGGGTTGGAAGGTCTGGGCCTACTGAGGTCCCATAAGACAGGGCACTTGTTCTGAGCTGAAGCTGTGATGAACTGATAACTACAAAAAATTTACTTGGGTGGGGTACTGAAGGACTGCTCCTGCCAGAATCCGTGTTAGGGTGAGATAATGTCTGGTAGGCTTAATAGTGGGCATGTAGGTTCTTTTATTGGTTTACATGTGTTTTCTCTGTAGTGCTTTTTCCCTTAAGAATAAATAGGCTTGCATAGGAAGAGCTGTGTGGTACTTATAACTGTAGCAATTACACCTGTTAGCGGTCTCTGAAGAGAAAGCAAGCTGGTGCCCTGGGGCAACCTGTCTATGCTGGGAAATACACAACGATGGCAGGGAACTGGGCAGGCTGGAAATACTCCGGTCAGGAGGGAGAAAGACATGGGTCTCCACTCAGAAGAGGCAACACCTGGGGAGCTGGAAACCTGAGGCTTGGGTGACCTGGCTGCACCATAGAGGGGAATGCAAGGGCAGTTGCCCTGAACTGTGACACAGGGCTGTTCAAAAGGGTTGCTGAGTACAGTGGCTGCCATTTAAAAAAGCAGCATGTACCAACAGGAACCGCACTGTCGTTTTCAAGATACCACACTCTGCATACGGTACCACTGCATTCTACTGACACACCACCGAAACCAAAGCACTAAGCCTTTTTCAGTTACAACCTTGGTGTCCTAGTCATACTTGGTATATTTGGCACTAGGTTAAGTATTTCGCAATGCATGGGATCCAAAAAGAATCTTAAAAGGGAGATATTTAGAAAACCATGTAACAATGGAGAAAACACCTTATGCTAATACTCATAGGCAGTCTGTCTGCTCAGGCAGCCATCAGCGGTGAGTGTGATGACACCAGCACAGTGCCAGCTGGGTGGTACACTGACTGAGCAGGTGATGTGAAGAGTCATGACAGGTCTGTACTTCACAAACTGGCTGCAGATGGGGATTTGAGATATATTTTCAATTTCTGAACATACCCCTTATTCAGTTTACAGCTACATTCAGTACACCATGCATTTAGGGCCTGATCCAAAGCCCACTGAAGTGAATGGGAAAACTCCTATTAATTTCAAAGGGCTTTGGATTAGGCCCTTGCTCCACAAATCCTTCCAACTTTGATTTCCACAGCAGCCAGGTCTGCACGACGTTACATTGTTATCCAGCATAATGTACGTGTCAGAAATGAACTCGGAGGTTGCTTGGGAAGGGACTTTGTCTTTTAGGTGTTTGTAAAGCATCTTGTCCACACGTGCTTTATAAACCATAAATACATAAGGCTGCTCGATTAGGTTCTCTTAAAATGTGAAGGTCACCTTGAAAGCTGCAGTATAAAGTACTAAACCACTTCATCTCTAGCACCACAGCTCTGCCTGCTGCTGCAGAATAAATAGATCCTCTCAACATGGAAAACACATTTTTAACTATTGTGTAGAGACTCAAATGGCTCTTCTGGAATTACTAGAAACACGCAGCAATGACCAAGATGATCCTGCCTGACCGTCTCTAGGTGTTGTCCAGATGGACGTTTAAGATCCCATGGCACTTTTTTACTGAGACTCAACAGTAACGCAGGGGAGACAGCATGGTTTAGTGGATATGGTGCTGCACTGAGTCAGGAGGCCTGGGTTCTAATATTATTAAATATTCTGATTATTTTATTAGCTACCCCTGCTGAGGAAATCATGATACTATGAATAGGTGGCACCAGGATATTCTCTGGCTGGCCTGATGTCAGCCTCCTCTTCGTAAACAAACATGGATTGCCTGCAGCATCTTGATTCTTGTTTATATCTCACAGTGGAGAGGTGGAACTCTAATGCATCAATTTCCTGATCTTTCCACTAAAAGGTGCTATGAAAAAAACCACAAGTATTTGCCTTTGCTATTTAAATTAGGCTCTTATGCATAAAGTCATTAATGTTGCTCTGTATTTTATGTCACTTTAAATAGCTGGATTCTTGCATGTGGGCTAGAAATTTCCTCTTTCTTTAAAAAGCCTGCTGTCCCTGCTGCAGTCCATCCTGGTGTCCATCCTGTCTGAAATTAGTTCTAGCCAGTGCTGACACACTGATCATTTTAATAATTAGTATTCTTAATGATACATTTCTCTGTTTTGAGCTATTCTTCATGTAAAGGGTCTGCCACAGTTTGCATGGTGAGGAAATTCAACTAAGAGTGTTGTATCAAGTCATTAGCACTACAAAGAATAGAGGTGAAAGATTTGGCACAATAGAACAGCAGCACTTTAGAGAGAAATCTGCATCTCAAAAGATCCCTTCTATTATTGTATATGTATTACAGTAGCCACTAGGTACCCCAGCAAAGATGGGGACACCATTGTACTGGGCATCGTACATACACATAGTAAGAGAGATTGTTCATGCCCTGAAGAGCTTAAAGACTAAATGAACAAGACAGACAAAAGGTGGAAGAAAGGAAGTATTATCATCCCTATTTTGCAGATGGGGAAATCAGACCCAGAGAGGTCAAGCGCAAGGTCACGTAACCTGGCTTTGGCACAAATTGACTCCCTGTCCAATGACTTAACCACATTTCAGTTTGGAATGGGAAACTGTCACTATCTGCCAAATAGCAGAGAGAAGGAATGGGAAATTAGCAGACTGGGGGGAGGAGGTGTGGGTGGGGAGTTAGAATATTTGTACCAGGGGGAAACAAACTGAGATACTCCCTTTCTTCCTGTTAATGAGAGAACATGACATTGACCAAATACACATGTTGTACAAAGGCAAACATCTCTAGAGAAAAGGGCAAGAACCCTATAATTGAAAAGTGAGGATTACCAGCACACACAATCTTCCTCTCAGAACCCTGTCTCACTGTTCTTTTCTCTGACAGGAGACTTGTTTCTACCATGCAGTAAACCCAAATAATCCTTCAATATTTGGTAACTGTGAGCAGGTGGCTTTCCCACCTTGTTCCAAAACACAGTCCATGCATGGTATTAGGTAAAAAGTCTACCTCCCTCTCACTGGGATTTGGCTTTATTCACAGAGAAATTAAAAACAATATTACATACGTTCCAGCTCAAGCCTGCTTCAGCACACTTGTGTGCTCCTTTAGATGTTCGTGGAAGACTGTTCAGCCTAGCTATCCCTGACCTTATACAGCATGGAATTAGCCCCACCTGCTGCAAACAGTGAGTCAGCAAGAATCCACCAGCAGTTTCCAGAAGGGTCCGAACACCTACTAAAGAGAGGTCAACAGAAGAATCCTAACCCCCTCATACAGTAATTGTCTGTTTGGTGCCAGTCTAACGATATGGTCCACAGTGTTCATTTAGGCACATGCTGTATGCGTTTAACTATTTTTTATTTTACGGTTCTCTCTCTTCTTCTGTCAAATTGCCAATAAAAACGTATTTTGTTTAAATCACTCTAAATGGACTCTGACTTATCTAGGGAAGGTGCTGGTGGCTCACTCCGAGAAATCTAAACTCTGACCTAGGGAAGGCAGAGAAAGGTGAAGCTAACTCAACCCATATTTCAGGTCACTAATGCAGGCTGCAGTCTTCCTCTGGAGCAGTGCCAGACTACAGTTAGCGAGGGGTCCTGTGCCTCGGGGACTTACGAGGTATGAAACACTGCTGTAGAATTTTTTTTTTTTAAAGACTCAAAGCTAGGTTGTCCAAATAGCCAAGTATTAGTCAGTGCTGTCTGGTGACGTCCACATGGGAGATCTAAGTTCAAGCCCCAGATGCTCTCCGAGAGCTGAGAATACTACTGCGAATCTCCTCTTTCCCCCAAAACCACCATTACTCTCCTACCTAAGCTCCTTAAACAATGTCCTGCTCTTCTCACCAAGATTGGTAGCCAAGATGTAAGCCCTGAGGATGGAGTTGTAAAAGAAGGGGGAAGGGAAGATCACCAGGCACTAGCAAGACTGTGGAGAACTCCATTCTCTTCAAATAGAAAATGCACAATTTAAGAAAGAAAAGAGCTCCATGGAGAGGGTCTTATTGGCAGTTGTCTATTGATTTTGCAATATTTGTAAGATTTATTCCGTTTTATTTTTACCAGGGGAAATTATGCTGTCAGGATCTATTAACCTGAAACAGGCCCTTATCCCCCTCATTATTACCATCTTCCAGAGCTGGCTGCAAAGCCTGTCAGATGGTGAAAGGCTCTGCCTTTGCTGTGTGCACATAAAGAAAGGATTTACTGCGGAGGCCAGTCAGGGGACAGAACAGATCCAGGAGTGTAATGTGCAGAATGAGAAGCCCATGACATTTCCCCAAAGCCCTGTACTGCATTCTATCTCCCCATCGCCCACTCTAGGCCTAGCGTTGGAACACTGAACAGTTTGTGCAGTGACATCACAAAGCATCATCATCTTGTCCTTGTAACGTGATCCTGTTGTAATGCAGCAATATAAGGAGCAGGGTTAAGTCTGCATATGTGATTTTGGAATCCTTAATGCATCCTTAATGTCCCCTTAACATAGCTTATTGCATTTAATTTGCGATGGTGTTTGTTCAAGAAAAAAGTAGACAAATCAAACGAAGAATCTTAAATCTCCAGGGATTTTAAATTCTTCCAGCTCACAAAAAATTGCAGTACAGTTCGTTAATCTAAAACGGCTTTGCTAAATACTACCAAAATTCTGCCGAGCTTGATCAAAATTTCAGCCCACCCACCCTGTTTGAAAAGTATGTCCAAATTAGTAGCACTTCAGGGGAGCTTAAATAGTGTAGTGTGCATTTAACTACAGGACAGAGGCACATTTATGCAGCACATCCTCTCTGAGGTGCTCAGTTAAGGAGCCTACCAAAATTGCTGCTGGACAGGTTCAGTATGTGATTTTTAAAAACTCTGAAATTGGTCAAATGAAAATCACTTTTCATAGGAACTAGGCCAATTGCTGCTCCTGAGTGCAGTCTGTTTCCATATTGACCTGCAACTTCCAAATTCCAGCCAATTCAGCACAAGCCAGCCTCACTAAATAGGGGTTCTCAAATGCAGAAAGTTATGAAGCCCGGAAGAATTGGAAACAGGATTCATGCCCTGTTGACTCGAGAACTGTGCATATTTCCCTGGGCTAAGGAGGCATTTCGACTGGTAGAGCAGCGGGAGCAAAAGGAGGATACATCTTTACAGTGAGTTTCTCAAACCATTTATAAAAGTTGTCCATGCTGGTTTGAAGCTATTCTGGGACCTAGCCAGTTGACTGCAGAGCTAAGTTATTCACTCATGCACAGTGCCTAATTTCGAAGGTGTGCACTTAAACTTAGCAAAAACATTCTACTGTGTAAGCTCCATATGCCATTTTCAAATGCTAATAACTGTCAAATTAAATTCAATTTCCTCTGGAAAAAGACCATGCACTGCTCCTCAATGAGGTCTATTTCCAATCCAAATTGCAACTTTTAAGCATCAGCCATTTCTACTGAAGGACTGATAAAAAAAAAAAGGCACAAGAAGTTTTTCTTTCACTCCCATCAAAAACAGCTTGCTCCAATGTCAAAGAAAAGAAAGGGGAAAAAAACTAACACCCCCCCCACACACACACACACAAAAATGCATGTTTTGGTGGAGACCCTGCCTGAAAAAATTCAGCCCAAATGGAGAATTCTTCACAAAATTATTCCTGTCTGAAAACAGGGATTTGAAACCAATTAAAAACCTTAAATATAGCAGTCACTGCTGCTCCTGCTAAAATGTTGATTGTTTAAATCTAATTCCTGCCCATTTTCTATTACTTGAAACTCACAACACTTGGAAGTGGGCGAGGTCAGAGAGAAGTGTGTGTGCAGACCTCTCAACAGTCCCAGGTTCTGCAAGACTGTGGCGCTTTGACTCCCAAAACCCTGTCCCAGTTAAAGCAGAACATTTCCTGCATTGAGGGTCACCCAGAGGTTTGGCCTGTCCGCCCCTCTGTCTCCTTCTACTGAGCGGTAGACAGGCCAAATCTGAGTGACACTGTGTCCCACTTTAAAATCTGGAGAGAAGTCCATGTGTGAGAGAGAGAGAGTGAGAGAGAGTTTGTGTTGGCCCTGATTCTTATGCTGAGGAGAATGATAAACAGCACGCTGCCTCCTCTTTACAGCTGGTTTCCACAACTGGCACTGCAGGCAACAGCTAGTCTGGATGGTGACCCAACCAACTCAGCCAGGTCTTCACTACCGTCAAAAGACTATGCTGCACATGTGTGGTGGGTATGCATCTGTCACAGCACCCCCTGCATTCCCCTGACATTACATATCACTGCACTAAGGGGAACATGATGTAAAAACGTGAACTATTCTGTGGATGGGGTTGGTCCTGCCCTCCTCACACTGAATTAAGGTTGCCAACCCTCCAGGATTATCCTGGACTCTCCAGGAATTAAAGATTAACCTTTAATTAAAGATTATGTCATGTGATGAAACCTCCAGGAATACATGCAACCAAAATTGGCAACCCGAGACTGAATGTATAGCAGTGCTATAAATTCCTCCCAGCTTCAGTCAAATCTCAGAGCAGAGTCTGTAGCGTGGGGGGGGGAAGGGGGGGCGGATTAGCAACAAAACTGGAAAAGCAAGACTCTTGCCATCCATCTCAGGCTGTCTGACCTGTAAGCAATATACCCACACGTGCATGGCCAGACTGTGATGACTGGTCCTTGCACGGTTATGTGGGGGAGGAGGTGCAGTGTGCAAGGGCCTGTCCCCGTACAGCTCTTCTATGTGGTGGGAAGCGCAGGAGCGGCTCCGTCCACATGCCTCTAGGGCTGCACGTTGCCCACCCCTTTGTCATGTAGACGTTGCGGGTACACCCAAAGGATGGTTCTGCCTGTACAAACCTTTGCATTCTAGGGAGCTCAGAGAGGAACGCTCCTGAAACACAATCCCTTCCTAATTTCCTCTGTGGCGCTACAGCTCCAGCGGAGGCCTGTGCAATAATAAAGCACAACAACAAAGCCTCAGTATCTCATCAACTCTCGTGAGAAGCTCCATCTTTGTTAACCCTTCTGCATCGGCGGAAAGTTGCTCTGTCTGTTTCAGAGAGAAATATCTGACTTGTGTGACCAGAATGTGGGGCTGCAGGAGGAGGGGTATGGTATGTTGGATGTTGCTTCAGATCATAGAAGTGGAGTATGGCCTTTCCAGGATTGTAGGGTCCAGAGTGACCTAGACCAATTGGAGGATTGGGCCAAAAGAAATCTGATGAGGTTCAACAAGGACAAGTACAGAGTCCTGCAGTTAGGAAGGAAGAATTCCAGGCATCGCGCTACAGGTTGGGGACTGACCAGCTAAGCAGCAGTTCTGCAAAAAAGGACCTGGGGATTACAGTGGATGAGAAGCTGGATTTGTGTCAGCACTGTGCCCTCGTTGCCAAGAAGGCCAACGGCATATTGGGCTGCATTACTAGGAGCATTACCAACAGATCAAGGGAAGTGATTATTCCCCTCTATTCGGCACTGGTGAGGCCACATCTGGAGTACTGCATCCAGTTTTAGGCCCCCCACTACAGAAAGGATGTGGACAAATTGGAGAGAGTCCAGCGGAGGGCAATGAAAATGATTAGGGGGCTGAGGCACATGACTTACGAGGCAAGGCTGAGGGAACTGGGCTTATTTAGTCTGCAGAAGAGAAGAGTGAGGGGGGATTTGATAGCAGCCTTCAACTACCTGAAAGGGGGTTCCATAGAGGATGGAGCTAGACTGTTCTCAGTGGTGGCAGACGACAGAACAAGGAGCAATGGTCTCAGGTTGCAGTGGGGGAGGTCTAGTTTGGATATTAGGAAACACTATTTCACTAGGAGGGTGGTGAAGCACTGGGTTACCTAGGGAGGCGGTGGAATCTGCATCCTGAGAGGTTTTTAAGGTCAGGCTTGACAAAGCCCTGGCTGGGATGATTTAGTTGGGGTTGTTCCTGCTTTAAGCAGGAGATTGGACTAGATGACCTCCTGAGGTCTCTTCCAACCCTGATATTCTATGATTCTGTGATTAGACACCACTGTGTTTAGATACAGTTATGCTGAGAGGAGCTAATGGCTGCCAGTCGGTCTGGGTTTAGATCCAAAGACAATTGCAGAACTCATTAAAGACAAAGGGAGTGCCAAACACTCTGGTTCAGGCTAACAGAAAGAGCAATCAAAGGCCCCTTAGGTAGCAAAAGCAACTGAAAACAATGGTGGGGGGACCACCCAAGGCAGTATACCTCTGGCTTGCCCTATGGTCAACTGTGTGAACTGATTTCAGAGTAGCAGCCATGTTAGTCTGTAGCTGCAAAAAGAAAAGGAGTACTTGTGGCACCTTAGAGACTAACAAATTTAGTCTCTAAGGTACCACAAGTACTCCTTTTCTTTTTGTGTGAATTGAGGGATTCCTGGATGGAAATATGGGGGCTTCAGGCTATGTATACTGGAGATAGAAGGCCATGAAAGGAAGCAGAGGACAGAGCTATGGAGACACAGCATTCATGGCAGTGGCAGACTAAGGGATTTCTGAGTAAGGAAACGAATGCTTTTTTTCCAACTGGGTTCAGGGAAATGGGACTTTGTGTACACTTTTGTAAATAAACAAGATTATGCCAAGAATGTACCCAACACATTTCACCAATTTCTCATCCCAACAGGAACGACCCTACAAGGTCCCAAATTTTGGTTTATTGCTTGTGCCAAAGGGGCAACCATACCAAGGTAATACAGATGCTTCAGGAAAACCTAGATTTAGATATGAGGTTAGATAAAATAGAGAGATTAAACAGAGATGAGATTAGAAAATTGTATAAATTAGATTATAAAGAAAGGTTAGAGAGACTGGGTAGACTGATTAGATTAGAACAAATAGATTAGCTAGAGAGATTTTAAGAGTACTAGACAGATTATATAGCAAAATTATGGAGATTAGATTGAGAGATATTAAGGATATGTGGAGAGATTATGGAAAACAGAGAGATTAGACAGATTAGCTAGAATCACTACTTCATTCAACATGGAAGAGAAGGAGATATATATTTTGGGGCCAACTCTGCCTACACAGTCAGTTCTGTGACATTTTATTCACATGAGCAGTCCTTACACATGCAAGTTTTCCCATTAACTTCAATAGGAGTAAACATATAAAACACAAGAGAAGAGTTTGCAGGATCTGACAGACTCCTAAAATATCAGGCCAAATCTTGAAGTTCTACTTGTGTAAAATTCCTGTTGACTTCAGTGAGAGTTTTGCCTCAATAGGAACTAAGTGAGGGCTTCAGAACCTGACTGTACTCCCCGCCACTAAATGCTTCATTCAAAACTGAGTGGAACTGTCTTAACAAAGCCAAGAATCAAAGCGTTCATGGAGAAATCTACAAGGCACATGAAAAGCACACAGAATTCTTAACTAGCTGAGAAACCCCATTGGCCCTTTCTGTGTACATTCAGATATGAAGAGATGAACAAGCAGACTAAAGACAGCCCAGCTGATTTAGAGTACACCCATTTAGAGTACACCCATGACAACTTCAGAGCAAGTGAAAGAAGACTCTGGCTAATCACGTAGTCGCTGATGTTTCTGGAGGGGGAAAAAATAATACTAAAATGCCAGTCCCATGTCCCACTGCCTCACACGACAGCTGCACCTAACTCTGGTGCAGGAAGTGATACAGCAGCTTCCTCTATGGCATGGGTCTCTAGGAAGCAAAGGGGACACCTGCTTTCCACTGAATGCATCCGATGAAGTGAGCTGTAGCTCACGAAAGCTTATGCTCAAATAAATTTCTTAGTCTCTAAGGTGGCACAAGTACTCCTTTTCTTTCTTTTCTGTCCTCTGCTCATAGAGCACATATTAAACTCATTCCTTTATTATAATAAGCAGGGCAGCTGTATTTTATCCCCTTGCAGACTTCTTCCTTAAACCATGCTCTGCAAGCTGACATGCTTGACATGAATCCCAGGTGCCTTGTGAAGAGGAAAGGTTGAAAGGGAAATGCAGAGGTTCTGAGCTCAGGAACAAATACCTGAGGTCGGAGCGCCTGCTTATGTTTCAGTGAGTGTGTGTGGCCTGGAGGATAGACCAGGAGAGGTCACTGTGTAGCTATGGGCTAAAAATCCTTGTGTCTCAGTTTCTGCATTTGTAAATGGGAATAATAATGTTCACCTACCTCACAGAGGTGTTGTGATGCATATTTAATATCTGGACATGCTTTGAGATAATGAGATGAAAGTTGCTATGTGACTGCAAAATATTATTATTGGTCAAAGTATGTAATATGGGTAACAATTTGGAACACATAATCCCACATGCTCATGCTCTGTATGCCAGAATCTACAAGGATCCATATTTTATTCCATTGAGATGAGAAGGGAGACTTCCAGTGGGAGCACAGTATGATCAAATGAAATCTCCTCCCGCATCTTCGCCATCAGATCAGCCACTAAAATCCCTATTTATTGCATTCACCCTGAAGCAACAACACCACAGCAGCAGTAGCTATTATTGTTCCCATATACAAACTGTATTAAACACTATATACAATATAAGCTGACAAAGAATATCCTTCCCCTACTACCCACCCTTTAATATATATCCACTGTTGTGAGGAAACCAGGACTTTGGGTACTGGGAGAGGGACACCTCTCTCAGCAGCGATGGCAGTAGAGTACAGTGTCACACAAAGGCACTGTCTTCAGGGCATACTGGGAGGAAACTCTCAACTGAAAAGGAAAGATAAAAGCCGAAAAGCTGAAGTGTTTGCTCTGTAGAGGACTGTGCTTGAATTTTCTAGGGTTCGTTTCTTTTATGCTGTTACTAACTGCCTCTTTCAACTTATGTGAAAAGATGTAATCTTTATTTGTGTTCTTGTGAGAAACGGATTGCTCAAACAGCACTTTTTTTGCTACAAAATACAATAAATAATAATAATATTTTGCATTTACGTTGTATCTTTCAGCCCTGGATCTCAAAGTGCTTTACAAATAATAATGAGAAAGTGTTGTCCCCATTTTATAGATGGGCAATTGAGGCTCACAGAGATTAAATTACTTGTCCAAGGTCACACAGGACCTTGGCAGGCAAGAAACTGAATCCAGATCTCTTGACTCCCAGTACTGTGCATACCATCCTTTCTCCTTACTAGCTTTACTCCCAGTCCAGCATTCCCCCCTGAAACGCTTGCACCCAAGCAGCATAAATTCACAAGCGCTTGCACACAGGCCAACTCTGACACATATACACATCTATGCAACTGTGTACACACACACACACAAACATGCACACACGTGCACTTCAATGTATCACACAAGTAGCCATACACCCTCCCTCATACCCAAGCAACTGCTTAGAGCTGTAAGACTATGGTCTCCAACTACCCTAAAACAAGTGAATTTATGAGGCTGATACAGTGACTGCTTACACTGCTCAGAGGGGCAGGGAAAGTGAGCATCCCAGGCCTCTCCTGGACCAAAGAAAGAAAAGTCCCAGCTGCTTCTAGGACTGAGTGGGGAGCAGGAAAGCAAGCTGAGCCAATACCCTCAACCTGTGATACCAGACACTGACTGCTGGAGGGGAAACTGAGCGAGGGGGCAGGCAGTGCCTCTATGGGATATGCATCAGAAGAAGAGGTGAAGGAAGATGCTTCTGCGCTCTGTGGTCCTAATAGCCTCTGTGATCATCTGGCAGCCTGTTTTAGCTAATTTACTTCACTGGGCAAGGGGAACTGTAGGCCAGCCCCTCCCCCAGGTGAGAGAGATGGATAGGCAGGGAGAACCGCAGTCATGGTTAGGATGCAGGGAGAAGCAGCAAGCAGCTGCTTGAACAGAGAAAAGAAAGAGGAGGGTGTGCCTCTGAATGCCTTTCTTTCATTGCCCCTTCTCCCACTCCGCAGGGCGATGGAGTGGGGAGGGGACAGAGTGGCCTTTGGGGGTGTGGAAATGAGGGACAAAGGGCTGAGCCGTGCAGGTAGAAAGGGAGCATAATGGGAGTGGGAAGATGCAGGAGACACTCAAGAGCTGGAGAATGGGCAGAATGGGTTGGACAGGCATTGGCAGGGGCAGCTGGAGTGTGAGGGAGTGAACACTGTGAGTGAAGCGAGCATGTTTGGACTGGTGAATGGCAGGAGTGGGCCCGCCCGGGGACTGCTGAGCTAGTGGGCATAAAGGTAGAGCAAGGGTATTGGTTTGTTGTCTAAATATAAGAGTGGAAGGACAGAGAGCCAATTTCAATGCATGGAATGGTTACTGGTGATGGATCTTAGTGATTCAGCAGCCTGCTATAATCTCTAGCTACATAAAGGGTTATGTTTGAACGGTTTAATTTTTTTTTATGTCTGGCTCATTCAGGGGCCACGTAGAGCTCTTTCTTTAGGAAACAAATCATTCAATAACTTGTTAAAAAGAAAAAATAGTTTTGTTGGGTGCCCTAATTCTAACATGTCGGACCAGGTTCTCGGTTGCCTCACACCTTGTATAGTCATTCACACCAATGTAAAATGCCACCAGATCAGAACAGTAGCACTTTAGACCCACTCTGTGCTGGTGTAAATGACTGCACCAGGAGCAGGAGAAGAGAGAATCAAGTTCATTGTTCTGAATCATTCCTGCCACCTCCTGCCAACCACTAAGCAACCACACATTTCCGGGTATATAATAAAACAACCTGGCTAGCGACTTTCCAGACATTCTTCCAGTCCTGCACATGCTCTCTCTCACACACTCACAAAACAGCGAAGCACCTGCAAATCTCTGTGCATACAGACATGCCTGTGCTCTCTCTCTCTCTCTCTCACACTCTTTTCATTGCGCTGACAACTTTTACAATTTTTCAAATTGCTTCTGTAAATGTAATTGTTCATCTTCTGTCAAAACACATGGAAATAAGTTTGCTCTTCAGTGGCAGGTTCTTAATGGGAAAGAAGGATTAGCAGCAGCTTTTCATACAAAGCAGGAGTCCACTTCATCTCAGCCAATGCCATCCAGGGACCTGGGATCTAGACAGCCTCCTGCCCTGAAGCCCATTGATCCAGTTCTAACATCTTAATGAGGAGAGGAGTAAAGGGGGTGTGACATTCCCCTCTCGTGTTATCTGGACTGGTGATCTGCTAGGTCACTCAAATCCTTGACTCTGGGAGCCAGCCTTACCCTGCTCTGCTGTGAGAACCCCCACTCCTGGGCTGTTTATGCACAGCCTCTGTGCAAGCGAATGACACTAGCCAATATCTCTGGTCCCAGAAACAACCCTAGGAACCTCCATCTTGCAGTGTCCAGTTATGCCCACTGGACACTGCAAGCTTATATAAATTTGTCAATTTAGTGGATACAGACTAACACGGCTACCCCCTGATACTTGACATCAATTTAACGAAGAAATTGATATGTACCAGACTTGTTCTCCCAAGGAGAGTTTCTGACACACTGCAAACCAAATGCACTGCTTCAGGTAGAATAAACAAACAGATTTATTAACTGTAAACGTAGATTTAAGTGATTATAAATCAAAGCATAACAAGTCAGATTTGGTCAAATGAATTAAAGGCAAAATGCATTCTCGGCTGATCTTAACACTTTCAGTGCCCTTACAAACTTAGATGTTTCTCACCACAGGCTGGATAGTTGCCCTTCAGACAGGCTCTCCCCTTTGATCAGTGGTTCAGTTGCTTGGTGGTGGTGGTGTCTGTAGATGTAGGCAGAAGAGAGAGAGCATGGCAAAATGTCTCTCCCTTTTATCATGTCCTTTGTTTCCTCTTGGCTTTGCTCCCCATCCCCCTTCAGAGTCAGGTGAGCATTACCTCATCGCAGTCCCAAACTGCCCAAAGGAAGGGGGTGACTCCCTCCAGGGTCTAACAGATTCTTTTGTTGCTGCTTGAGCCAGTGTCCCTTGTTCCTGTGAGGCTGGGCTGGGTTTGTCTCATCCATGCCCTGACGACATGTGAACTGCCTCCCTCTTCTTGGAGAGTTTTTGCATGGGCTTGCTTTAAGTCATGAGGATACATTTTCAGCCTCATAACTATATACATGAAATTATAACCTACAACCTTAGTATAACATTACTGTAACAATTACTATAACATCACTATAACAATCATGCTCAGTGCATTATGAGCTTTCCAAAGACACCCAACGTGACAAACTTTGCATTGGATACCACACAATCATTTTATAAAGATGAACATGGGGGTGTTTCCATATAGGGCCCTTCACTTGTACCGAGTCTTTTGTCCTTAACTCCTCCACCTCTGGTCTCCTTCCAAGCCCATGTAAGGTTAGGATGTACCTGGAACGTTTGACTGCACAGCAGGTATGTTCTAACAAAGCATAACTGGCTCATCATGAGACTCAGAGTTTAAAAGTTAGAGATAATTGTCCACATAGCAAAGTGGTGACCTAGCAGAAGAGGAGCACTGCGATGGGGTATACAAATTCCACACTGGGCAACACTGTGTTAATGAGCTATTGTGGGCTCAGGCAGCCCCGCCACACCACGCCTTTGACAGATGTCAGATTTAGAGGGAGTAGTCTAAAAGGGGCAGAGCACTACAGTTGGTGGCAGACCAGACCTCCAGTCCACAGCTCCTGGAGAAGGGTTGGTTGAAGGCGAGCACTCCATAGAGGATTGTTGCCCAATGGACCCCTTCCATGCAGGAAGGGAGGGCATGGTGCTGATCCACTTTTAATGGTACTATTCTTCCATATTAGCCTGTGAGCCCAATGGGGGCCACAGCCTACCACAAGCCCTCTGAAGAAATAGAGCCTTACCACACCTGTGAGACAACTGATCACTCTTTTTGTGTCTGGTGACAGCTCTGGAAGGGGCAGACTCTCCAGGGGTCAGCTAGAGGGTTGAGCCTCTTTCAAGTGGACTGATGTGGTGGAATGCCCAGATACCCCAGACCACAGACTGGGTGAGTGCAAGGCAAGGGACCTGGGGACATCCCCTAGTGGCACACAAATGTCCTTTAATGTCTCTGGGATAGACTGGGATAGACTGAGTAATTACATGTTCAGCAATAAATGTAAAATTCAGCTGACCTGGTTTTCTGGTGGTTAGGGGTTTAGTGCTAAAGATTTATCTATCAATTTGTCTGTCTAAGGTGTTTGTAGAGCATTCATCACTGGAATATCAAAATGCTAAATATAAACTAATACACAGTGGCCTCAGAAAGATACCCCCATGTTTCATATCTTTACCCTTAGCTAGTATTATCATTATTACTTACATATTACAGTGTCACAAATGTACAAGTTAAAAACAGTCCTGGCCCAAAGAGTTTACATTCTAACACCAACAAAAACACAACACTGGGCAAGAATTTAGGTGCAAGAGAGGGTGGACAAAACAATGATTATGGCTACTTTGGAGCTAAATGACAGGTCCACTAACTTATAGGAAATAGTAGATTCATAAACCTTTTTACCGGAGAGGGATAATTTCCTTCAGCTCATGGTCTGTGTTTTTGGAGCCATACAACCTGTGATCTAGTCCTGGCTTTGGGCTATTATGGAAAAGTTGGAAGCCTTTCCATAGTTTGGGTTGTAATTAGGGTCCTGCCAGGGTTTTACCAGAGTACTGTGTCCCATTTTGGGTGCCACACTTTAAGAAAGTAGACAACAAACTGGAAAGAGTTGAGAGGAGAGCAACAAAAATAATAAAAGGTTTAAAATACCTGACCTATTAGGAAAGGTTAAAGAAACTGGATATATTTAGGTAAGACTATGAAGGTAAGACAAGACATAATCCCCTTAAATTGCAGAAAGGGAGATTTAGGTTAGATATTAGGAAAAACTTGCTAACTATAAAGGTAGTTAAGCTCTGGAACAGGCTTCCAAGGGAGGATGTGGAAGCCCCATAACTGGCAGTTTTTAAGAATAGGTTAGACAAACACATGTCAGGGATGGGCTAGGTTTACTTATGTGACACAGACATGGCCAGGCAAGTATGTTACCTGTGTCCGATAATCTTCTTAATATTTCACCAAAGGGGCTCATGTGTTGTCTCTGCTGAAAGCTAAAAACTAGATGAATGTTGTGGTTATTATGAGATATTTGTACAGGAAATAGTTGAAGAGATATGTAAAATATTAGGTTGTAAAACTGTTGAAGTGAAACTTGTCACCTCAAGCGAAGTGAGGTTTCAGAGCTAATTCAGTCAACATTGAGACCAATGGACATCTGTGAGCCAGTACTTTGTTTACTGTCCAGTTAGAGACTTGGGCATTCACAGAGACAAACGAACCCCAGGAGAGTTCTCTGAAGAGGGACAAGGGGACCCCATGCTGTTGCACATGCCTCTCTGAGAGAGGATGGGGGAGCCTACCATTGCCACTCTAAGTGTGGGGTGGGACCTCGGCAATGGGATAGGCCACGGGGACCCTGTGTTGCGGTGTGGGGGCCCTGGGTTGCCTTAATCAAGTCCTGCTTAAAACGGCTACTTTTAAAATTCTTTTGCAAAGTTTTTAATGTTTCTTGGTGTTCTTCTCTCAGCCCAGTAAAACCATTATAGCACAACATTTCAAGCATAGTAAACTTTACTGACTACTGCAAAGCAGTCTCCCTGCTGTTTTTTAATCTATGTACAGCTCTTGAATACCACAGTGGTAAGTGCCTTAAAAATGCCAATGGATAGAACTGAGAAATTTTGACACTGGCTAGTGCAACCACAGGCAGTTTTCAAGGGCAGGGACGGTGAAATGTTTAACAAATTGCCATTATTTGAAAATCAAATACGATTCTGCACTACTGAAGCTGATGTAAAAAAGATGCAGAAGATATTCTCTGACAGCCCCTATCATCATTAAAATCTTCCAGTGAACAAAGCAAAGATACTGGGCTAATGGATCGTTTGTATACCATGGATTTTCACTAATAGATTTTTTCCCCCCTAGGACAATTTCAAAGTTACTAGAGAAGTATCAGTGTTGGTTTTCAGAAATTATTAGGTTAGGCAGAATGGCTCACTTCTTAAATTTAATAGTTGGATGAACCTTTCCATCCCTTTTTATTTTTTTTTAAAAAACTGTGTTTTTATTCACCTGAACACAAAAATAGCAATTAAATTTTTAAAAAACAAATAAAAAAAAACCCAAAAAACTTGCAGTCAAGAAACCATTAATATTGCTAAGTGACAACAATGTGTTGATCTATCACATAAAGCAAAGAAATTAAGTCCTCAAGCTGGGGGGGGAAAGCGATGATACTCCCTCACTAACCAAGCTCTGCCTTCAGCCAACAAAATGAGACATCACTCTCAGATTCTGCAGATGTTCAAAATATGATCATGAGTGTTCTGCTGGTCTCCTTCCTCAGGGGGTTTCAGATACACTCTTAGACAGGACTGGCTTAAGGCATAGGTGCAAAAGGTGTGTGTATAGAGTCCCTTCTTCCAGACTCGTGATGAAATCAGAATCTCAGTTTTCATTAAAATAAAAAAAAAGTGACTAGATCTCAAGGTTGTAAAGACTCATAGACTTGAAAATCAGAAGGGACCATCGTGATCATCTAGTCTGACCTCCTGCACGTTGCCTCACCCACTCCTGAAATAGACTCCTAACCTCTGGCTGAGTTACTGAAGTCCTCAAATCATAGTTTAAAGACTTCCAGTTACAGAGAATTCACCCTTTAAACTAATTTAAAACCTGCAAGTGACCCATGTCCCATGCCTCAGAGGAAGGCAAAAAAAAAGAAAAATAAAAACCAGTAAAACCAGGGTCTCTGCCAATCTGACCTGGGGGAAAATTCCTTCCCAAACCCAAATATGGAGATCACTTAGACCCTGAGCATATGGGCAAAACCCACCAGGCAGATACCTGGGAGAGAATACTCTGTAGTAACTCTGTAGATTCTCCCCATCTAGCATCCTGTCTCCGGCCCTTGAGGATTTTTGCTACTGGTAGTCACCGATGTGCCACATGCCATTGTAGGCAGTCTCATCATACCATCCCCTCCATAAACTTATCAAGCTCAGTCTTGATGCCAGTTAGGTTTTTGCCCACACTGCTCCCCTTGGAAGGTTGTTCCAGAACTTCACTCCTCTGATGGTTAGAAACCTTTCCCTAATTTCAAGCTTAAACTTCTTGATGGCCAGTTTATAGCCATTTTGTTCTTGTGTCCACAATGGCGCTTAACTTAAACAACTTCTCTCTCTCCCTGGTATTTATCCCTGTCATGTATTTGTAGAGAGCAATCATATCTCCCTTCAGCCATCATCAGTTCAAGCCAAGCTCTTTGAGTCTCTTCTCATAATGTAGGTTTTCCGTTCCTCTGACCATCCTAGCAGCCCTTCTCTACACCTGTTGCAGTTTGACTTCATCTTTCTTAAATATAGGAGATCAGAATTGCCCAAAGTAAAGAAAAGCCTACTAGAAATGTGAAATGAGTGTAAGCAACTTAGTGGTGTCTGCCCAGTGGCGCAAGTAAACCGGTACGGTCAGGTACGCCGTACCATTAGGACATTTATTGCCGGTACACTGTACCAGAAAGACACAATTTTCAAGAATGAATTGTAGAGCCCTGCGCAGATACAAATTTATACCCGCGGATGCGAATACCCACAAATAGAAATTGGTATCGGCTGAACTGCAGGGCTCTCCTGGGAACCGCAGTGGCAAATGGAGCAAAACGTGGGGCTGCCGCTCCCCCAATCTTCCAGTCAAGGTTGCAAAAAATCCTGACCTGACTGCCTGATGCAAAGGACTAAGCGTGGAACTTGGAGTTACAAACTCTTGAATTCTAATCCTGCCTCTGCCCCTGATTTGTTGTATGACCTTAGGCAAATAACCTAATCTGTGTGTGCCTCAGTTTCACCATCTGTAAAATGCGTTTAATCTTCCGTATCTCACAGTAGTGTTGTGAGAATTTTTTAATTAATGTTTGCAAAGTGCTTTGGGACCATAAAGCACTAAGTATTATTACTTCTTTCAAATGGAGCCATGGGGAAAAATTCACGCTGCTGGGGAAATTAGGTGTAAAATGGAATCAGGCAAATGGAAGTATCTGGGGTGGTCACCACACATGTATTTGTATTTTTCACTCTTTGGAAGGCAGCTTTCTCACTGGTAAAAGCCACCACTCCATTTGGGAAGGCTATGCTGTCTGTTTCCTCCAACACAATTTGCGGCTGAAGGGATTTTCACACTGTTACAACCTTTCTCCGGTGGAACGCGGAAGCCAGCTGGAGCGTGCAAAGACAAAGCATTTGGAAAATCCAGCCAGAATGCTACAGGGGCAACAAAACAAGAATGAGTTTTGTGCTGTGCAAATGCCACACTCCCTGTGTGCTAGCAGCAAATGTCTGGCAAAGCAAAATAACCCGAAACAAACAAACAATCCACCCCACTCCCGCAACCTAGGGTGTTTTGTTCTGCATGTGCACGCAAACTGGGAGGGGTTCCCACCTGCACCCTCCCTTTCTTCCAGACACTCAGCAGGAGTCTGGGAGGAAGGACCATAGCTTTGGGAGGCTCTTCGCCTGTCTGAAAGGATCAACGGGTCAAGTGCATGCTTTCTGGGGCACTCACCTGATTTCTAGCCAGGTAAAAGAACCCACTCTTTCTCTATTTGGCTCATCTGCCTTTGCATTTTCTGGGATTGACTTAATGCCTCCTATGGCCTTTAAAGCCCAGCTGCCAAAGAGAATAAGAGAAGCATTCGGGCGGCTCCTGATGGAAAGCAGAATGCAGTCGCTTAAAATCACAAAACAGAAAACAAAAGCACAGGCTAGGGAGACAGGGAACGTGGTGACTGTAACAATAAACGGCCTCATCGAGGCAGAATCCAGTCTGCATACGATAAAGAATTAGCTTATCTCTGGACCACAAAAAGAGCTATGCCGGGGAGCCAAGGGGGCTTTAAGCCCTTCCTTCTCTGCCCTTCTTGAAGCAGGAGAGCGGAGGTGGAGAGTGACATCTGTATTTTCCCTTTTGTTGCAGTCCATTCCCCACTGGCATCCCTCCAGTGCATGGGTGCTGCAACCTAATCCTGGTTAATTATCTTCCATTGAAGGTTCAGTCTTATGTCAGCGCTGTTATTCCCAAGGTAGGAAGAAGGAGGGGAAGGGCAGGCAGGGAGAGAAAGCAGCTGCTTGCAAAATGAGCCAGCCTAGGATTTCCTCCCATTCCTGGCAGCACAGGGCTGACCATCTGGAAAAGGGAGGGAGAGGAAGGGAAAAGGGAAAAAAGAGAAGGGTGACAGAGAGAAGATAGGTGCGGAAGGACAGAAGTACAATAGGGAGGAAGGGGGAGTGGGTGACGGGGCAAAGGCAGGAAAGGAGAAAGGAAAGAGGAAGAAAGGGGAGAGTAGGACAGCTGGGTCCCAGATTGAATTGAGGGTGTGGCAATCCAAAAATCAGTTTAAGGGCATTAACTAACTAATATGCTCACAGAGCTTGCTCAGGGCAGATGAAAGGATCATTTAGAGAGAGGCAGTATGATCTGATTCTCCAAGAATGATCTCAAGGCTGGGAGGGAGGGACTCCTACATTTTAATCATGGCCAACCACTCACCGTGTGTTCTTGAGCAAGGCATTTAACTTTGGTGCCTCTGTTTCCCCCTCTGTGAAATGAGAACACTACTACTAACTGCACAGGGATGTTTATGAGGCCAGACATGATTCATGTTTATAAAGGGCTTCGAGGCCCTTGGCTTTAAAGTTGCTATAGCAACTGCAAAGTTCTCGCCTCAGCCAGTAAAGGAATCAATCCTGACCTGTACTGGACAGAAGTAGTTCAAATCATGCTGTCAAATAGCCGGGGAACCTCATTCACGAGGGCTGGCCTGTGACAAATGTTAATGCATGGCCCGGCTCACACACAGCACTGTGGAAAAGACTCATGGCTGCTCTCAGTTTGACCAGTAGTGCTTCAAAAGAGCAGGAAAGTTCAACAACAGGGGCACATACCCCCTCGTGCCCCACTGGCTTGAGAGCTCTGTCTACAGCTATGGTAGGCACTGGGGCCCAGTGCTGCCAAGTGAGAAAACCCAGCGTAGGAGCAGCAGTGGGACTGCTAGATAAAGTTGCTGCTTCGGGTACTGTTAAGTGAAATCAATGAATACCAGAAGCAGCGAGGAAGCTGAAGAGACAGAGGAAGTTAAGGCCAACTAAAGATGTCAGTCTGAAAGGGGTAGGAAAAGCTGGAATAAGCCAAGTCATCTTAAAGGGCCAGCAGCCTAATAGAGGAGAGAAGAACATGCAATGCCCCTTTAAAACACCCTTCCCCCCTTTTTGAGTTTTCCATGCATACCAGAGATCCAGACGGTATTGCCTAACTCTTAGTGACCTAGTTGCTCAAGAAATATAGTACCAGAAGGAGGAGGATGGAAGGCAATCCATACATGTGAAAGGTTTCCTCCTCCTCGTGCCAACTGTCTTAAATGTGGCACCGTCGCCTGGAGTATTCACGTTCCAGCAATCACAAGGTGATACTGCAAAAAGAAAAGGAGTACTTGTGGCACCTTAGAGACCAACCAATTTATCTGAGCATGAGCTTCCGTGAGCTACAGCTCACTATTGGCTTTTGCTTTCTCCCTCACCTATCTAAACCATGTGGGAAATCAGCAAGGAAACCCCATGAGAAAGCAGTTTTATCACCCAGTTCCAGGGAAACCAAGAGGATGGCCTTTTGCGCACTGCTGAATCAGAAATACTGGGGGATGGGGATGGTACCTATCATCTCCAGTACATTATTACTGAACTGCACCAATTTTGCCTTCAGAAGCCAGAAATTCTTTGTTACTGCCTGTAGAAGAGCTAGTACAGTGACATCTAGTGGAACTTGGGTGGACTCCTACTAAAGAAAAGCAAAAAAGGAAAAATGACTTGAGGATAAAGAGATAAACATCAACATGGCAGCTCCAGTATCATCTGGCTGAGAATTAAAAATCTCCTTCCAGTCACTGCTTAGTGTCTTTAAAGTGTTATTTAAAGCAGTTTCAAACAATTCTCATGTCATGAGTGGGTTTTTCATATTATATATGAAATATAAATACACACATCCCAGATCTAGAATCAAAAGCTGATGGGAGGAGAAATCGGTGGCATAGCCAACACACACACACACACATGCACACAGACACACACACAGGTATCAGGGTTCTCCGTATGATCTAGAGATCACATTGCCCAAGTAATGTAAAACAATCCTATACTATCTCCCACATTTTCAAAGCACAATATGTTTTGTTACAGAAATTGCTCCTTTGGTTCTCTCTTCTTTGTTTTTCATGTTGTGGGAGGAATCCGAGTCCCTGCTCTCGGCCGTATACTCAAGGAATTTAAGAGAATTCCTGTAGCACAGGAGTCATGTCACTGGTGAAGCCAGGGGTAGGACAGAGGGGGGCTATAATGCAGGTCACTGTAGCCATTCCGGTTTCCACTGCAAGCCATAGATAAGACCACAGGGGCTGCCATAAGTTAGAGCAGGCCCCAAGGCTGCCTAGGTTAGGCTGAGGGCTGTTTTAGGCCCCTGCAGCAGCCCACAATCCAGAAGTGCAAAAATTATTTAAATTTTTCTTTGTATCCCCTCCTCCTGAAGGCACAGCAGAGAATCTGACCTTTTATTTGTACGAATTACCATCTCAGAAATTATGTAGATATCGATAAAAACTGAACAATGAGAACAGGGAGAAAAATATTTCAGATGGTTTCCCTGCAAAAATGAATACATTTCCCAGAAGAACTATAAGCTATCTGAGATGTTTGAGCAGTGCATAGCACAAAAACTCCAGATCAGATCTCCTTGTTACTGACCCAAGAGGTCAGTATTAGGGAGGGAAATCTGTACTAGTGTCAGACTTAGATAGAGGTACCCTTCTTTCCCACTTCTACCCAGTGACTAATTCAGTTAGAATAAAGAGGACATTGAGTTTCTGTGCCTTC
Source organism: Natator depressus (assembly GCF_965152275.1). Taxonomy (NCBI): domain Eukaryota; kingdom Metazoa; phylum Chordata; order Testudines; family Cheloniidae; genus Natator; species Natator depressus. The sequence goes on from NC_134234.1 coordinate 245,243,523, forward strand.
CACTAATAGGCTTTGTGGTTTTTCCCCCTGTGAAGGTTGAAAGTTATGGGCTGGAAAACACCTCAAGTAAATATGTCCTTTCATATTTAATAGGCACAAACGAAAGTGCCTATTAAACAGAACAGACAGAGCCTCAAGGAAAGGATTAAATGAATTCATTATCTGTGTCCAATGGAGGCAGACAAAAGGCTGAACTGGATTTCTAATGAACTGGCCAGTGTGTGTGAAAGGCAAGGGTGCTGGTTTACTGGGAATAAAAGTAATTGTAACCTGTTATTAAAAGGGCTGTCAAGTATCTTAGACTCAAACTCTTATTTAACTTAAAAAGGTTAGTCTTGTGAGGAGTGCCCTATTATTCCTTCTCCCTCAATCTTCTTGATTATGAAGCTCCAGAGAGAGAGAAAGGATGGACAGGTGTGGAAGACAGGTTTTATCTGCATGCATTTGGGATGGTGGTCACATTAGTCATAAGTGGCAAAGCCATGTGCTCTGCAGATCATCCCTAACTCAAACAAATATGACCTTTCGACCACCACGAACCATCATATATGTTCTCTGTGTGCCACATATGCTGTAGAAAAACTATTTTTAAAATGTTTCAAAGAGTTTTGTAAACTGTTATTGGGACTGCATTGTTCATATCCTTCTGCCTGTAAAGCCAGGTGCCTTAGTTACCATGAACTCAGTTGTACAGGGCTCAGAGGGAACCATTAATACTGCAAAAAATGACCTAAAATAGCTTTCTTATACCTAAAAATATCACAATCTTAGACTCTTATCTCAGGTCCATTTAAGAGCTAGAGGCAAGTGCTGATCCCATTGGGAAGCCAGGGATCTTCTCTTCCCAATGGTATAAAACTCCGGTCTCTAGCCCTGCAGAACCACATACTTAGTTTTATGTCTAGAAAAGCCATTACTGGCTGAGGACTGGACCTTCTCCATCCTGGGCTTTGGACATTAGTAACTTGGGAGGGGAAAATCCCATATTTGCAGGAAAAGAGGAAATATTACTCTGGCAGGCTGATGTTTTATCTATTTAGTGTGAGCTTTTTCAAGATGTACAGGGGGAGATAACATGCATCCGACGAAGTGGGTATTCACCCACGAAAGCTTATGCTCCAATACGTCTGTTAGTCTATAAGGTGCCACGGGACTCTTTACTGCTTTTACAGACCCAGACTAACATGGCTACTCTTCTGATACCTGAGGGGGAGAAATGTTAGAATAAGTCACACAAAAGCAAATTAGTGGGCAGAGGCCAGGTGAAGTACTTGTTAAATGTATTGCATCACTCTGCAGTTTAATATTAGCTCTATCAGCAAGCACGCCTTACTAGTTAAAAAAACATCAACCTCGTGTAGAGGGGAAGTGAAGACAACTGTAAATATATGTCTATATCTATAGATATAGATATATTTCAGAAGTTAGGAATTGTAGAAAATGAGAAGGGAAGCCAAGAGAGTCAGGAGAAATCTGTGGCCAGCAGAGTTAAGAACACTAAGAAGGAGGTTTTTTAAAATATATTAGGAACAAAAAAGAATCCTGACAATGGTATTGGTCCATTACTAGATGGAAACAGTAGAACTATGAATAATAATGCAGAAAAGGCAGAAGTGTTCAATAATTCAGTTTTGTATCTGGGGAAAAAAACAGATGATGTAGTCTCACCATATGGTGATAACACTCTTTCCATTCCACTAGTATCTCTGGAGGATGTTAAACAGAAGCCACTATAATCAGACATTTTTAAATCAGCAGTTGCAGATAATTTGCATCCAAGAGTTTTAAAAAAGCTGGCTGAGGAGCTCTCTGGACTGTTAATGTTGATTTTCAATAAGGGTTGGAGCACTGGGAAAGTTCCAGAAGACTGGAAGAAAGCTAATGTGCCAATTTTTAAAAGGGTAAATGGGTAGTTATAGGCCTGTTAGTATGACACTGATCCCAGGCAAGATAATGGAGCAGCAGATATGGGACTTGATTAATAAAGAATTAAAGAAGAGTAATGTAACTAATGGAAATCAACATGGGTTTATGGAAAACAGAACCTGTCAAACTAACGTGATTGTATACATTTTATGAGATTACAAGTTTGGCTGATAACAGTAATAGTGTTGACATAATATACTTAGACTTCTGTAAGGCATTTGACTTGGAATTGCCTGGCGTGATAAAAAACTAGAATTATGTAAAATTAACATGGAACACACTAAATGGATTAAAAACTAGCAAACTGATGGGGCTCAAAATGTAACTGTAAATGGGGAATCGTCATTGAGCGGATGTATCTTCAGTGAGGTCCTGCAGGGATTGATTATTGGCCGTACATTCTGTAACATTATCATCAATAACATGGAAGAAAATATAAAACCATCACAGATAAAGTTTGTAGATGACACAAACACTGGGGGAGTAGTAAATAACGAAGAGGACAGGTTACTGATTCAGAGCAATCTTGATCGCTTGGTCAACTGGGCACAAGCAAACAACACATGTTGTTAATATGGCTAAATGTAAATATCTAAGACCAAAGGTCCATCTAGCCTATTATCCTGTCCCCAAGAATGGCCTGTGTCAGAGGTTCAGGTGGAGTGTACAGAACAGGGCAGTTAGAGTGAACTACCCCATCTTTCCCTTCCCCATCCCAAGCTTCCGGCAGTCAGAGCATTAGGGTCACCCCACGCATAGGGTTGCATCCCTGACCATCTTGGCCAATAGCCATTGATGGATCTATCCTCCATTAACTTATCTAGTTCTTTTTTGAACCCATTTATAGTTTTGGCCTTCACAACATCCCATGGCAATGAGTTCCACAGGTTAATTGTGCATTGTGTTAAAAACTACTTCCTCTTGTTTGTATTAAACTTGCTGCCAATTAATTTTCCCATGTGACCCATGGTTTATCTATTGTAGGAAAGGGTAAATAACACTGCTCTATTCACTTATTACACACTATTCATGATTTTATAGACCTCTATAATATACCCCCTCAGTCATCTCTTTTTTAAGATCAACAGCCCTAATATTTTTAGTCTCTCTTCATATGGTAGCTGTTCAATACCCCGATCATCTTTGTTTCCCTTCTCTGAAGCTTTTCCAGTTCCACTATGCCCAATTGGAGATGGGGCAACCAAAACTGGATGGTATTCAAGGTGGGCACACCATGGGTTTATATAGTGGCATGATGATATTTTCTGTTTTATTTTTTATCCCTTTTCTAATTGTTCCTAACATTCGGTTAGCCTTTTTGACCACTGCTGCGCATTAATCAGAAGTTTTCAGAGTCACATGGTGACTGTCAAATCTCATTTTTGAGTGGTAACAGCTAATTTAGAACCCATCCTTCCATATGTGTAGTTGGGATTATTTTTTCCAATGTGCATTACTTTGCACTTTTCACTGTAGCATTTCATCTGCCATTTTGTTGCTGCCCTGGCACCCAGTTTTGTGAGATCCCTTTGTAACTCTTCACAGTCAGCTTCGGAATTACCTATCCTAAATAATTTTGTATCATCTGCAAACTTTACCACTTCACTGTTCACTCCTTTTTCCAGATCATTAATGAATATGTTGAACAGCACAGATCTCTTTGCACTGGTGAAAACTGACCATGTATTCCTACCATTTGTTTCCTAACTTTTAATCAGTTACTGATCCATGAGAGGACCTTCCCTCTTACCCCATGACTACTTGGTTTTTTTAAGAGCCTTTGGTAAGGGATCTTGTCAAAGGCTTTCTGAAAATCCAAGTACACTATATCAACTGATGCATGCTTATTCACATTCTTGTTGACATCCTCAAAAGAATTCTCATGGACTGGGGAGGCATAACTTCCCTTTACAAAAGCCATGTTGGCTCTTCCCCAACAAACCAAGTTTATCTAGGTTTCTGATAATTGTGTTCTTTGCTATAGTTTCTACCAGTTTGACCGCTAGTGAAGTTAGGCTCATTCAATTGCCAGAATCACCTTCGGAACCCTTTTAAAAAGTCAACATTACAATTGCCACCTTCCAGTCATCTGATACAAAGGCTTATTTCAGCAACAGATTACATACTACAATTAGTAGTTCTGCAATTTCATATTTGAGTTCCTTCAGAACTCTTGGGTGAATACCATCTGGTCCTGGTGACATTCTTTTTTAATTGATCAGTTTGTTCTAAAACCGCTTCTACTGACACATCAGTATGGGACAGTGCTTCAGATTTGTCACTCAAAAAAAGATAGCTCTGATGTGGGTATCTCCCCCACATCCTCTGCAGTGAAGACCAATGCAAAGAATTAATTTAGCTTCTCTGCAATGGCCTTGACTTCCTTGAATGCTCCTTTAATACATTGGTTGTCTAGTGGCCTCATTGCCTGTTTGGAAGGTTTCCTGCTTCTGATGTACTTAAAAAAAATTCTTACAGCTAGTTTTTGCATCTTTACCAAGTTGCTTCTCAAATTCTTTATTGGCCTGCCTTATTATACCTTTACACTTGCCAGAATTTGTGAGCCTTGTTATTATCCAAGCTAGGACTTGACTTCAAAAAGATGCCTTTTTGCCTCTAACGGCCTCCATTATTCAGCTGTTTAGCCACGGTGGCATTCTTTTGCTTCTCACATTTTCTTCTCAGATTTGAGGCATACATTTAGTTTAAGACTCTATTACAGTGTTTTTAAGTAGTCCCCTTGCTGCCTGTAGGCATTTACCTCTTGTGACAGCTCCTTTTAATATCCACCTAACAAGCATGCTCATTCTTGTACAGTTCCCCTTTTTAAAGTTAAATGTTACTGGGGTGAGTTTTTTGTTTGTTTGTTTTTTGGAATTATCCCCCACCCACCCAAGAAGGATTTTAAATGTAATTTCATTATGACCACTATTACCAAGCAGTTCAGCTACAGTTACCTCTTGGACCAGATCCTATGCTCCACTTAGGACTAAATCAAAAATAGCTTCTCCTCTTGTGGGTTCCAGGACTAGGTGCTCCAAGAAGCCGTCATTTATGGTGTCTAGAAATTTTATCTTAGCATCATGCCCTGAGTTGACATTTACCTAATCAACATGAGGATAGTTGAAATCACCCATTACTACTGCACATTCTGCATTTTTAGCCTCTCTAACTTCCCTTAGCATGTCACTGTCACTGTCACCATCCTGCTCAGGTGGTAGGTAGTATATTCCTACTGCTATACTCTTTTTATTCAAGCATGGGATTTCTATCCGCAGAGATTCTATGGTATATTTTGGTTCATGTAAGATTTTTACCTTATATGATTCTATGCTTTACCATATAGTGCCACTCCTTCGCCAGCACAACCTATTCTGTCACTCCTTTATATTTTATACCCTGATATTACATAATCAATTGATTATATCATTCCACCAAGTTTCCATGATGCCTATTATATCAATATCCTCATTTATTGCCAGGCAATGTATTTCACCCTTCTTAGTATTTAGACTTCTAGCATTTGTATAGAAGTATTTGTACATTTTGTCAATATTCAATTACTTCCTTTCATGTGCTATATTTAGATGGGACTCTCTTTCATTTGACTGTTCCTCACTAGCTCCCACCTGTACTTAACCAACTTCTTTCCTATCCTCTTTACTAGGATATTGAGCTCCCCCTTTAGTAAATTCATCCCTAAGGAACATTTCCAACCGAACCAAGTGCTCCTCTGCACCTGTCGGCTTCACCCCAGAACAAAGAATGTAGGCCATACATACAAGTTGGGGGACTCTATGCTAGGAAGCGGTGCCTCTGAAAAAGATTTGGGGGGTCATGGTGGATAATCAGCTGAACAGGAGCCCCCAGTGTGGTGCTGCGGCCAAAAGAGCTAATCCCACCCTGGTTTGCATAAATAGGGGAATCTCGAGTAGGAATATTTTACCTCTGTATTTGGCACTGGTGTAATCACTGCTGGAATATTGTGTTCAATTCTGGTGCCCACAATTCAAGAAGGATGTTGATAAATTGGAGAGGGTTCAGATAAGAGACACAAGAATGATTAAAGGATTCAGAACATACCTTATAGTGATAGACATAAGGAGTCTCAATCTATTTAGTTTAACAAACAGAAGATTAAGGGGTGACTTGATTACAATCTATAAGTATGTACATGGGAACAAATATTTACTAATGGGCTCATCGATTTAGCAGAGAAAAGTATAACACTATCCAATGACTGGAAGTTGAAGCTAGACACATTCAGACTGGAAATACAGTGTACATTTTTAACGGCAAGAGTAACTAACCATTGGAACAATTTAACAAGGGTCATGGTGGATTCTCCACCACTGATTGGATGGTTTTCTAAAAAAATCTGCTCTAGGAATTATTTTGTGGAAGTGCTACAGACTGTATTAAACAGGTGGTCAGACCAGATGATCACAATTGTCCCTTCTGGCTTTGAAATCTATATTGGGGGTGTGTATGTTTAATTCACTATTGTTGCCAAGAAATGTTCCAAGAGTAATAGTCTCTGCTTATATAGGACCTGCACTGTGTTACTTTGTGCTGCTTCGTAACCAGAAGAGGTAACATCAGTTAATTAAAAGAAAAACCCATTCCCAGAGCTGTGCGAGCATTATCGAACATGTAGGTGCTTAGACAAGGAAGTAAATGGGAAAAACCAGGTTAATTAAAAATCCATGGGATACGTGGAAGTGGGGAAAAGACTCTAAATTATGTTTGTCTAATGGCAAAAGATGAAAATATTAAGGAAAGGGATTCTATTTTCATCCTTTTAAGAGGGTCTCACAAAGAAGAAAAGCATAAAATACCAAAATTAAAACCAACGGGCTAGAATTTAATCTTAGTTAATATGGTCATCCAGGGTAACTCCATTAACTTCAGTTGGTTTACTTCACATTTGCAGTAGTAAAGATGCCCCAATGCCCCTCTAAATTTAAAAATACCCAGATTTCACCAGCAATCACAAATCCAGTACTCAGATTCTCTCTCTCCCCAGTGGTAGTCTGCTGTCAAGCTCTAGTCAAACTTGCATAGTATATTTTAGACTCTTTCTGCCATTGCAGATTATGCTAATGTGGATGAGAATAATTTTGAGGAATAAGACAGAAAACTAACAGTGAAATTAAATGGACTCTCATTTTTGTATTTTTAAAGTCTCCACTGTTTATAGCCACCATTGAGACATTGGAAAACAACATTTTGACTCCATTGTTTTTTGCCCTTTACTGTTTGGAAAACGCTGAATTTTCTCCCTGCACTTGTGAAGCTACAAAAGCCAATGTGGCCCCATTTTGTTTTCTCCAGTGTCCATGCACCAGTGTCTACCAGATCTGTCCATCTGTTTCTTGGCCTTTCTGAAGTGCCTGTCATAGTATCTCAGCAGTTCACAGATTACAGAAATCCGTTCAGAAGGGACAATCTGTAATTAAGCACTGACTTCTGCCTTAAAACTTGCAAATGGGTTTTCCCATTACTTCACATGTTTTGGAGAAGGTTTTGGCAGAGATGAGTCTTGCAGTGTGATATGAAAATAGGAAGGCTTGAATGCTTTCTAGCTTCCCACAGGAGGGTGTTACAGTGCCTTTGCCATTGGGTTTTTCCCCCACTGTTGAGGAAACTCTACCTATGGCTCTCCCATGTTTATACCTGGGCTCTGTCAGTTGCACTATGTTAGACAACTGCTGTGGTAAGTCTTGGAAGAAGAGGCAATCTTTGATCTAAGTTGGCTTACCCTTTCAGTGTCAGACATAGGCTACCCATCAGCCATTCCATTAGGCTCTTAAAGTAGTATATGCATTGTAAATCAGGCGTAGAATCTTGAAGTGGATTTAGTTCTGGGAATTGTGGGTTGTTGTTTTTTTTGTTGTTGTTAATTACTGCAATACAGCCAGCAGCGGGAGGACAAGAGAATTAACACGCTTTCTGTACAGGTCCATGTAACAGGGTAGCACTCACTTCTTGCAAGCTTCCCCTGGCTGAGCGCATGTGCCTGTACTCTCTTAGTCTGTGGTGACCTCTGTTGGTGGTTTCTCAGGCAGTTTTCAGTAACTCAGTCCTCTGGCTGAGACACACACACAATCTGTATGTGAAACAAACCAGACCCCTTCTGAGGTATACAGTCCACCAGGGGCCCATCCCAGTACCCTTCCGTTGGTATCTCTGTGGCCCTCACCAGGCTCAGTCTTTAAATAGTCCTGGCCCTGATATGGGGTCATACCCACAGGGCTTCCTCCCTGGAGACACTGTCTTCCTGCAGCCCTCCCTGGGCTCATTCCCACAGCCCCTTCTTGGCTAGCCTTTAAATAGTCTCTCGACCCTGGTATAGGGCCGTGCCCCCAGGACTTCCTCCCTGTAGACTCATCACCCTTTCTGTGCCTTTCTGGCCCCAGCTGTTCTTCTATCTTCAGTCCCAGCAGCCAGCCACCCCCTCACTTCCCCAGACCCTGCCAGCAACCGAACTGTCCATGGTCCTGCTGTTCCTTCAGCCAGACAGCTAGGAACATAGTCCTCACTCCTCCAACAACTGACTGTCTCTAGCGCTACAGCTACTTTTATATGGCCCTCCTGGGCTCTGATTGGCTGCTTCCCCCGCAGCCACTCTAGGCAGCCTGGAGGACTTCTCTACTGCTTTTTTCTGAAACCACCAGCCGGAGGCCTCTGGACCTAGTCCACCCCATCACAATCCAACAAAAATGGTTTTTAAAAACAATATTATGGAGATGGAATTTCTGAAAGTAAAAATAGATATTACGAGCCAAACTGTGCTCTCCAAGGCATGCCTCCAGTTCTCACTGAAATCCAAGGAAGCAGCATTCATGTAACTGAAGGCAGAGTTTGGCAGTTAGATTTTAGAGGCAGTTCTACATCAGAACATAACTCATTGAACATTAAGCTTAGAACAATTGACATTGCCTTCTTAAACATTTTAAAGTAACTATTTAAGTAACCCTAAGATTGGGACATAAAACTAAAAAAATCTGGGAAATATTTTAAAGTGATTTAGTATTGGAGAGATATGCCAATTTGATCACCTCTAGCTACAGACCAGTACAACATAGGCAATGACTCTCCAAGCTCAACCCACACAACCCCCCAATATGTTGTAAACCTGATGTGGGGGAACCCCTCTAGTTCTGCATCTATGGTACTTATATGGCCCCCACTACCATAGGATCTGAGCACCTCCCAATCTTTAGTGTCTTCATCCTTGCAAGACTGCTGTCAGATTGGGAAGTATTATCATCCCAGTTTTATAGATAGAGAATGGAGGAAGTGAGAAACAAAGGGTACGTTTACACTGCAGCTGGAGGTGTATGGCCAAAGGAAGCAACTCTATGCTTCCTCCCGTTGCAAACTTCAGTATAGGGGGACACACGGGGGAAATGAGGGTGCATGCTGGGACTGGAAAGGGGAGTGGCTGCAGCACTGGAGGATTATACAGCCCTGGGGAGTTTACAATAAATTGGAGAAGCTCCCAGGGCTCCTCTCATTTATGCTGGGGTGCAAGTCACCTTTGCCTCCTCCTCATCCTGGGCTGAGCCTTTTGTACTGCACCTCTCAGTGTTACTGACTTCACTGGGAGCTGGAGCTGGCCCCTAATCCTGTACTGCATTGTTATCGCAGCAGCAAACACACTGATTGAAGATTGTTGCAATGCTTACAGTGGGGAAACATACGTTACTGCCTACAGAGGATGTTAATAAGTACAGTGGGGAGATGGATTGCAAGGGAGCATGAGAACATAATAAAATTTTGTCTGGAGAAGTCCCTAAACCCTCCCCAGTGTCAGTGTTGAAGGAAGCAGTTCAAAGGCATGAGACCAAGCTCCTAAACCTCAGTCTTGCTGTGCAGATACGGAGGACGTGATGTGCAGTGTATAGACCTTTGGGGTTTGTTAGTAGATATGTGTTCTCTCTCAACCATGTAACTACTGCCAGGTGTTTTAGGTATATGTCCAGACAGAATGTACCTACTATGTTGCCAAACATCCCATGTATGTCCCTTTGGAATAGAATAGCTGTGTGGTTGATCCCAGGAATGACATAACATTAATTTCAATGGAATGTTAACTGAATGATGGCAGCCCAGCTAGGGTAGTGGAGAACCAGAAATAAAGGAGGTAATACTGGTCTCAGGGTACAAGGTGTAAGAGGGGTACCAGAGGGAGAGACATTGGACCAGAACACAGATGCCCTTCTTTAGCACATTCTAATCAGAAGCTAGAGTGGGGAGCAGAGCAGGGTCTTCACTGGCTCTCCAACAGGCAAATTCTGAATCACATTCATTACCGAATCAGATAAACAGGAAGAAATAAACTCCTCTCATTTTCTCTCTATTTCTATGTCTTTCACTCCCCCTTCCTTTCTCTCACAATTTGATTCTTCATCCTTCTCCCGCTCTACCATTTTTCACTGCCTTTCTCTGTTTATTTCCAGTTTCTGCCTCCGATACTCTCTGTTTCTCTCTTTTTTCTTGTCTTGTCCTTTGTGTCCTCTTTCTCCGTATCTCACTCCTCACAGCTGCAGGCTTCTCCTCTATCCTTTTCTGTCCTTCGCCTCCTTTATCTCTACCCACCCTTCACTGACATAGCAAGACAAGTCTATTCCTTTCTCACTCTTTCTGTGGCTCTGCCAGGAGACAGAGTGTTAAAAATGAAGGATGTGAGTAATTATTTTGAGTGAAACCCTGACAGACTAAATTAAGAGAGCAACATGGGCTGCTCTTGGCAGGTGCGTCTCATAGGTGGGAGCCTGCTACCCTTGTGCAGTGATATGCTGAGCGACCTTGCCCTAGGGAGATCCTGCCACCCTGTCATAATACTTCATGTATTTCTTTAATGCCACAAGAAGTAAACTAATCCATCTCATTAGAAAGCAGGGTCTTTATGGTGTTCCGGAAATTCTCCTTTGACGCAAAAGGCAAGAATTTTGTTTCTGTTTCATATGGTTTCTTGCTTTGCATTATTAATAGCACTTGGCACTTCTCAGCTGTTAACTAACTAATCCTTGCAACCCCCCCCCCCACAAGGTAAATAAGTATTATTATCTCAAGTTTAAAGATGAAGAAACTCAGAGAAATTAAGTGATTTGGCTAAGGCCACAGAAAGAACTGGGATTAGAACTCAGGAGTGCTTTGGGCTCCCAAGGCCACTAGTCAGTCAGTCTAAGTCTCTCTGTAACAGGGTGGTTTTGCATCATCCAGTTAGCAGGCACTGGAATCCTACAGGGAGCCCTGGTTAATTCCTGACCACTCACTGGGGAAGAGGTAGCTTTTTAAACTCCACCCTGGATATAAGGAAAGTAGGAGCAGCCCTCTGGCAGAAGGAGCTAAATTCTGTGACAGACAGGTCGTGAGTTAAGAAGCCTAGAAGCAACCAAATCTTAATTAGAAGACTCAGACTTGAATTTATGTTGTATTAGCCTGAGTTACTTTGATAATAGAGCCAAATCCAAGGATGAGGGTAAAATTTTGAACTTATGCAAGGTGTGTGTAGCCTTTGTTTGGCACAGTATCAGGACTCCAGTGTCTTATATTCTCCCATTACAACTTGCTGGAAAGTACTAGAATACTTCAGAGCTGAGGCTCTTTTGAAGTGCAATCAGGAAAGAGACTATGTAAAAATGGGTACCTTCTAACTCAACATAGCATTTATTAGGGCTGGTCAAAATTTTTCAAAATCTTTTTTTAAACAGGAAATTGGGTTTTTGACTAAACAAAAATGTATGTGGGAAATGGCTGCTTTCCTTGAAGATTTTAAATCAGAAAACCAAAAACTGAATTTTTCAATCATCATCTGAAATATTACAGTTTTCATTCCATAATTATATAGTTTGGAGGGGGTGATGGTTTGTTTTTTAAACGAAAAGTCAAAATCTTCCACTGAAAATGTCAATGAAAATGTAATTGTTTTCTTTTTTGCCAGAATTTTCCAGGTGGGGGGGCGGGGGGGATATTTTCTGATTACTTCTATAATGCATATTTGGAGCATCCATAACTTGTTACATGCATACAGGAATGTACAGACCCAGATTTTTAAAAGCACTTAGGCATGCTGCACTCAGCGTTGCTGGGAAAATCAAGGAACAAGGACCTGGTATCACATTTTCATGAACAATGGTTCTCTAAAATTGGGATACTACTACTTCCCCTTCCCTGAGAAGGGGCTTATAAAGATACTATGGTAATGGGTGCCATATGAGTACCAAAGATATACAGAACTAGAGGGGTTTCCCCGCAAATCAAGTTCCAGCACACTGGGGTGTTGTATGTGGGGAACTTGTAGAGTTACGGTCTACTATGCTGTACTTGTTCTGTGTCTAAAGATCTTTAATTTGGCATATTTCTCTAACACTAAATCACTTAAAACATTTCCCATAATTTTAATGTTCCAATTTTAAGGTTACTTAAATAGTAATATGTGATCTCAGTCAATGGTGATAACGCACATTAATGTGGAGCATCACACACAAACATAACCCAAATTGGGAATTCTGAAAGCTGGAACAGGACAGTTTTCCTCTCCTCATGCATTAATTGATAATTGTTTTCTTTTTCTTCTCCTTGTTAGTTTAGTGCTAGTGAAAGTTGGCAGATGTAAAGCCCTGGAGATAGAAGTCTTAATTATCCACAAAATAGGTACAGCATCGTCAGTAGCAACAAACACTTTCTTTCCCACACACACACCACCCTGTCAATATACCTTACTGAAGGGACCACTTACACAGCCAAGAGAGTACTTTAATCTCCATGTCTATTCAGTACTCTTGGTCTGCCTGCTGTGATTGCCAAAAAAGGTATCTGTTTGTGCAATGGACATCTCTCCACTCTGAACTAGATTCACACCAGCAAATTATTTCAGAGGCCATCAAACAGGGCTCAGATTATAAGGGATTTCTGTTACTACTGACCTGATCCCTGCTGGAATTTTGGGGAGACAGGCTCAATATCCCATTGCCAAACCTGTGAGTGGTCTAGTCTCCTACTCCGCACATTTAATTTCTAACCTGACTGGGATTTATCACTGATTTTTTTCCCTTCTCTATAATGCATGGGTAGGTACAAAAAAAGGTCACAATCCTACTATTCTGATGGACACCTTTAGAGATAAATTGAAGGATTATCAGCAGCCAGTTGACTAGGTCCCCCAGAGTGAATTTTCCAAGTAACATGCATTAGCAAACATCCTCCTGAGAGCTGCACTGGGTGTACACACAGAATGGGAGGCAGTTAAAGGCCATTTGCTTCTCATGTGACCACTAAACATATCCGGTTCAAAGTAAAGATACCACCCTGCTAAACCTAACACTGCCACACTCCTCCACTCACTCTTCACTCTCATTTGTAAGGAACTGCTGACATTCAACAACAGTACTTTAGCTTTGGCTGAGAAACCCCAGCAGGAAGTATTAAAGTCACAGTGGGAGGAATCCCAGCTCTGTGCTCAAAACAAAATATCTACTCTGTAAGGAAAAGGGCACGTCATATAAAAATGAAGGGGAGAGTGACTGCACCATAAGGTGCAGACATTCGCCATCCATGAGTGTTTGGGTCAAGGGGGAAGGTCCCTGCTCTACAGAGCTCATGTTAGAAATACAAAGGGTAATCATTCCCATCCATAAAATGTTGGAAATACAAACTCACTCCCTGGTGTCTATTAGAGAATCTAATCAGAGTGATCAAGCAAGTGTGCTGGATAAGATCTAGTCAAGTACTGAGCCAGACATGGATACAATCAATTCTGGAGAAGTACTGGATTTAGTTTAGCAAAACCCACTGAACCCTTTCCTAGTGGTATCAGCACCTGCAAACAGAATAGGGTGCATCAGGCAAACATTACTGTCTTGTTGCATTCTGATACTCCTGTTTCCTATTAAAAGTGTGTGGGCATGTGCACATGCATGTACATTTGTAATGATAGTGAAATTGTCAGGCTGAAACTGGAGTCCCCTATTTAGTCACATAACAGAGACAGCTTTGTGCTGCAACTGTGACCAGGTGGGAGCTTTCCTAATAGCTAGAAAATGACAATCTCTTGACCCAGTCAATTTTTGACATCTCTTCTGAGACTGCCAGTTGGTGTTCATTGTGTTGGTGGTTTGTGAGAAGTGGTTAGCTGTCCAGTGGAAACAGGCCCATGATCACCAGTCTTTTTACACACAGGCCACTAAGCAGCATTCTGCTAGCAAATGGTAACTACCTTCAGTCACTACTGACCTGGGCTGGATTCAAGCCAGAAGCCTAGAGAGGCTACAAGCCAGATTCATCTCTGAGCTGGTGTAGTTGCTGGCACAGAGGCAGTTTGCACCTCTTCAGGGGCTGCAAGGCCAGTATGGCCTCCCATATAGACAAATTATACCCCTGCTTCAGTGACCCTTACAAGCTTTTACAGAAGTGCAGGATTGTCAGGGCACAGATCCACCCCAGCCACACCTCCTCCAGCCCATCTGCACTCCACTGCAAAACACATGGAGCTGTTGCAGAGGTGGTAAAGAGTTGGCTGAATCGGCTCTAAATCTGAGTGCAGGTGTCTCTGTGCTGGGGTATTTTCCAGGGGGACTTGCATCTGCCCTTTGGCCCCTTTGCACTGGTCAAGTTGGTATAAAAGGGCCACAGATCAGCAATTATTCAAGCACTATGGGCCTGATCCAGAGCTCATTAACTTTACTCGTACACGAGTGTAACTCCATTGATTCCATGGAGTTAATCCTAGATTACATCAGTGAGAGATCAAGGTCAGGCTTGCATGTCATATTACTAATTGCATGAACTATCCAGTCCCCTGGAGTTCCACAGTACTCAAATGAAACAATGGTAGTCTTGGAAATAGCCTAATAATTTAGCCTTGATTTGCATTTTATCCCACCCATAGGTCCACTGGAAAAGATAACAGGTATTTTTGGCTTGGGACAAGCAATAACGTGTGTACAGGCAGATATTAGCAATATGAAAAATGCCTCCCAGTCCAAACAAAGCCTACTGGAGAGAGATGCCATCTCATTTCCTTTCACTAGAAGATTCAATACCCACAGAGTTTTTGCTTCTTTCTAAGATAAATTTCTCTTCAGTCTACCACATAAGATATCCCTGCACCCAGGGCCGGCTCTACATTTTTTGCCGCCCCAAGCTCAGGTGGGGCTGGGGCTCACAGGCGGCGCTGGAAGCGGAGGGAGGGAGCTCAGCATCCCGGGACTGGGGCTTCCCCTTCCCGCTGCGGCCAGGGGCACGGCGCCCTTGCCCCATCTAAGTGGCACAGCTCCGAGAGCACAACTGCCCAGGAAAAAAAGGACGGCCGGAATGCCACCCCTGGAAATGTGCCACCCCACGTACGTGCTTGGGGTGGCACATTTCCAGGGGTGGCATTCCGGCCGTCATTTCACCCTCCCATCTGGATGCAAGATGCTACAGTGGCAGCTGCACTAGGTGTAAGGTATGGGAGAAAAACAGTCTGAATAAGCTGAGATTTTCATGTGGATCTGCCTTCATGTTGGGCTGGCCTGTGAGAACCCATAGTCACATGCTTGTAGGCTGGGGAAACGAATCTTAACAAAAAAAGATCAAAGGCAAAAGCCACTGAAGAAGGCTTTTGTGGTATAATGAAACATGCATGAAAGTGCTCAAAAGTTGCTAGGCAACAGTGCCCTGCCCTCCAGATCACTGAGCTGCCAATGAGATTTCGTTCCATCATAATGCTTCTGTCTAGCATTTCACTGGACAAGAATGACATTGTGAGAATAGAGTTCAGTGAAAACTAATCCAAAATGGTCCCTGCTGCTCCTAAGAACGCTTCGGAGCTCCCCTCACTTGTGCAACTGAACAAAGATCTGTGGATGAGACTGTAAACTTTCTAATTCATCTCCAGACACTTTTTAACTAGGACTCCAAACACGTAGTGTACAAGTAGTCAGAGTGTTTAAACCAAGTCTCCTTAAGAAGCCCCTTATTACAAATTAATCCCTTGAGCACTTCTTGGCCAGGAGCTATTGCTTCTCATTGCTCATGAATTCTTCATTAGTTTTTAATGCAAGAGGAAATTCTGCCTCCTGGCAAGAAAGGGTTAACAAAAGCTCCAATAATTAAATTAACAGCAATCAGCTAAGGGATCCCCAGTGCAAAGTCTGGTAAATATCAGTTCTACTTCTCCTCCAGGATAATGCGCCGATAAGACGTCTGAAAGTTCCCTGCAGGACCGCAGCTAACAGTCACAAATGTTACTTACACTGCTCAGTCTCTTGCTTCCCAACCACAGAATGACTATGGTCCCCCATGGCAGACAAGCCTTTATGCACAATGGGCCAAATAGCATCAATGGGAGTTATACCTGCTTCCTCCAGGTCTGAATCTATCTGAATATATAATGGCGAATATAGTGAGTTATAAGGTGTTAATGAAAGACCAAAATTAATGTTGGCCCCAGGAAATTAAAAATTGCATACTGTGTCATAAATGGAGTAAGTTGGCCTTTAATAGACC
Organism: Natator depressus; assembly: GCF_965152275.1. Taxonomy (NCBI): domain Eukaryota; kingdom Metazoa; phylum Chordata; order Testudines; family Cheloniidae; genus Natator; species Natator depressus. The sequence goes on from NC_134234.1 coordinate 245,259,948, forward strand.
CTTGGCATTTCTCTCCCTTTCATCATATCCCACATGGGAAAAATCACTGTAATGTGCAATCCCTCTGAATGAAAGGTTCAAGTTCTCTATCACCAGGGAAAGTACAGATTGTTCTCCTTACTGGCATGAGATAGCCAGTTAAGATGGTAGAGATGGGAACTAATTACCATGGAAATTAAATCAGTCACAGAATCCTCTCTCCTTCTCTACCCTTCAGACTAGATAGAATCTGGTTCTCTCAGATTCTTCAGAAAGGAGAAGGGGAGACAGGAAAGCTTTCTTAACAGTTGGGCTCATACCATGAGGGTTTCAAGCCAGGATCCAAATGTAACATTTGTTAAAGCATGATGCCTAATGTCACCAAGACATCCTTGTTCTACTCTCAGCAACACTAAGAGTGCTGCGTCCTAATCAACAGCACCACAAGCCAAATGCACATGGAATATATGAGCCAGAGGGATGATTCACCTCTGGAGGAACTGCAAGATAAATAGAAGAACTGTTGTCATCCTCCCTCAAAGATTCCCTGTGGGGAGGGCAGCTTTAAATTCTGACCAGAGATCCATAGGAACCCTGCTACTGACAGCTACCTGCAGATGTATTAATTCAGCACATTTATTAGTCAGCTTGGCCCTGCTCCTCCCTAGGCGTATTTGTGGCAGCAGCTGGATATAGGGGGTTTCATGTGGCTTATGCCACTATGTCCCCAATCCTGGCAGTGAACATACATGAAAAATAAACTTCCCCCCTCGTGACATTAATTTATAGAATACAACATATTCTTTGTTTTGCAATATAGTGTGTATGGTTTTGTCATTGAGAACACGTAAATGTTAAAAATATTTGTTGAGAGCAGCTTTTACAAGCTGAGTTAAGGTTAAAATTTTAAGAGTCAATTTTACAGTATGAAATTTAGAAATTTATGAGAATTAACATTAACACTTAAACCCAGCTGAAAATTTCCAATTTGTTAGACATCTAACATGCTTTTAAAAAAACTTTAGCTAGGTTATTTTACAGTCTTTTCTGTAAAAAGGGAATGACTTGTGATATACAGTGTGTAGTAATAACCTCAAAATTCCCTTCCAGTCACAGACATTTGTTAATGTAATCTGCAAATATACAGTTTTTATAAACAGTACCAAAACAAAGGTGCAATCAAATGAGAAATGAATTACCAATGCACTGGTGTTAATAAGAAATGTACCATTGGCATAATAAATGATGCTGGTATTCTTCAGATACCAGAATCTTGTGATAACTGTTTGCATTTTACACTGTAATTGATGTAACTAGAGTGAAGTTATTTTTCAATGCCTCCTGTAAATAAAATGTAACTAGATATCTGTATTGTCAAGCTAGTACAAGTATTAAGAAGTCAACTCCAGGGGTAACAACAAATAATTCAGTCATGCAGATATCTGTCCAGTTATTGGAATTTGGGGAAAGTACATGTGTCAAAAGCTATATCTACAGTTAATGAACTTTTATGACTGAGCTTAATGAACTCAGACAAATTTTGCAATCCCACAGAATAATTTGCAATGCACCAAATTCCAAAATGCCCCTTCGGTTTGTCTATCCCTTATCTGAATGTTGTGATGGTACAATACCGAAGCTCTCTGCAACTCCATCAAATGCTAGCATATATTAAAGTCTGAGTGATGCTATTTTAGAACATTAGGGGCCTGAACATCCCAGGAGATACATGCATGCAGCTCCCAGAATGGCTGGACCCCAAGATTTTGAAATGAAGCTGTGTGTGTATAGGAGTCTGAGAGACAGACAGAGGGAATGGGGAAAGAGAAAGACAACAAGATCAGTTCAGGGAGCTGCTGTGTGCAGATTTTTCAAGCATGTGTTTATTTAGATATAGATATAGATATAGATAGATATATCTGCAACCACCACCCCACTGCCTCCCCTCCAACAGCCAACTCTTGATTCAATCTGTCTTGGCAGTGTCTGGGAGAGATGCCCCCACAGGGAAAACATCCACAAATGCCTGAGGACTAAGAGTAAAAGTCAAAGACATCATTAGATGTGGTGGTGGAGTCTGCAGGACTGCAGAGGACACGGCTGAGGGGAAGTGGCATGAAGACTCAGTATGACTGAATTCTTTCAGTACACCCACAACTAATATTTACAGAGAGGACTGTTCTTTGTCCCCCACACCATCACCACTGCCGCTTCCAGAGTCTGTTGGGGGGTGCTGTATTTTGTAAAGGATTTTGTTAGTTTGGTTAATTGCCAGGGGTTAGGTTACTGATCATGGAAATAATGGACTCAGGTTGCACTACAATTGTAAAGTGGGGGCAGTGACTGAGCATGATTTCCTTCTAAACACACAACTCTGCCAGTCATCTCAATCCTAATCTGCATCATCCCCCGTTATTCCAGTTCTGTGCCCACATGCACTTCTGAGCCTAAGCCTCAATCCTCACCTGAAATATTCCCTGGTGTTTTCATGCTTGGCCTTATAGGAGCTCTGAAAAAAATCAACCGTTATCCTGTTCTGCAGTGTCCTGTCCTAGTCCAGTCCTGGGATCCCACCCAGCTCAGCAAATGAATCTCGTTAACACCCTCTGCCATTCAAGAATGTGACGAATACCACCACACAGCAACTATGTTTTCACTTGTGATATGATAATGCAAATGTAGGGCCATATTTTTAAATGCCTAAATTGAGCCTGGAAAATTTGCATGTGCACCCAATGTGCTTGCGAATCCTGCAATTGCTTGCACAGATGGGTCTTTACACGTATTATCAGTCAGCTCAGTTGCAGGTGTATCCCAAAGTTTCATGTTGCTCACCCTTCGTAAAATCTTTAGACCAGCTTTGCGCCTACAGGTGTAATCATGCTGGAGAGAAAGTGATTATGCTTCAGGGGTGGGAGTGAGGAAAGGTCGCAAACACTTCTTCCACAGCCTACCCCAAAAAAGCAAACACCAGCTTGGCTTCTTTCAGCTCTTGCTGGAGCAGAGATTGATTTGGCTGCTGCTCACTAAGGCAGCATCTATGGTGCAGATATGCCCTCCTGTAGCTGTGGCAGCCGCTGCAAGGCGAATTCCCCTCCTGGGTCCTTCACTAGGGCCGACAAGAGCACACTGGAAAGCACTGTGTAGTCCTCCTCATCCCCTGCCTCGCTGCTCCAGCAGCACATGAGGTGAAGATGGGTGGGGCCATAATACTGCTGCAGTGACTACATCTCTCCTCACTGGTGCCTGTCAGCCCAGCCCTAGTTTGAAGTTTAAAGAGCTGTTACTGGGAGAGAGCCTGGAGGCCCCCACCACCACCACCCAGGAGAAACAAGCTTGCCACCTCACTTAAGTCAGGGGAGATTTGCTCCCCTACCTTGCTCTCCACACCAGTTAAGAGAGACCTCCAGCAGTCAGGGAAGACTTTCCAATCTCAGCAACCAAAGAGGATGGCCCATCGCTAAATGACCACCCAGCCCACTTGAAAAGGAACCTGCTCCACACCCTGCAAAGCTCCCCATTGCCAGAGGCCACAGGATGACCCACCTGCCCCCACCTCAGCTGCTGCAAGGACTGGGTGTTTAATAAAGGAGCCAGCTAGAAGAACTTTCACCAGGTGCTGGAGACAGGGAAACATGGTGAGGCTGGGAGAAGGAGGACTGGAGGAAGTTTTGAGATAGGAAAGGCAGGAAAGAGGAAGTGAAGAAAACGGAAAGAGGAAGTAATTTATCCAGGGAATGTCAAACGTATCGCCAACTTGGCGGGGGGGAGGGAGATTTGAGGGAGTCCCTTTTCAAAATGTCGGCAACACACCCCTGAGGGAGACTCTTGCTGGCCATCTCAGCAAAGAAGCTAACTATTGAACAGGCCGCGAGAAGGACTTCTTCACTCACCCCTGCCAAGGGTCTCTCCAAAACACACTACAGTCATATCAGCAGGGCATTGGGGGGGCATGGATCAGCATTCACATCGCACTCCCTGTCAGTACCCGGCCCAGGCCAGGGAAGCTAATGGTCCAACCAGTGGACCAAATTCGGTGATGAATCTTGGTCACATGCCACCCAAGGCACGTCACGCATATGCTAAAAAGCAGCAGGGCAATTTGCACCGATACTCCTCATGCTGTACCGCCACCTGCTCTGTGCATTAAGGATGGGATTTTCGGAAGTGCCTAAGTGACTCAGGATCATGAGTCCCATTAACCTTCAATGGGACTTGGGATCCTAAGTCACTTAGGTGTCTTTGAAAATCCCACTCTAAATGAATTCAGTCTCCATAGCCATCACTATGATGGTGCTTTCTGCAAACATTTATATCTACTAAATGTGGGGAGGAAACGGATTACAAAAATAAAGGAACAAAAGTAAAACTTTAGCCAACCAAAAAAAATCAGCAATTCAGGTAAACGTGGCAAACAGCCTTTTTCTTAGTCTGCTGGTTTCTATTTTTCTGAAGCCTTCTGGGCCAGTCAACATGCAAGCCTGCAGCAACCAATCCAGTGAGCAATTGTCACTTAACTGCACTAACATCCATGAGATAGAATGACAGCATTTTCTCTGTGGATCGCACAGTCCTCTGACAGAGAGGAAAAAAAAAACAAAACAACTACAGTGAAGCCTCTCCAAGAAGCCACGCTTATCAGGCAACTCCTGATTGTAGGAGACAGATTACCTCAAAAAGTCTCCACACACACAACACCAAATTCTCATAACCTTACTCACAATATATGCTGAGAAGTTTTGAGCACCCACACTCTGAAAATCAGGCCACTTTAAGGTCTCAATTTCTTGAGACACCCAGATTCACTAATCACGGCTGAAAATTTAATGTTTAATTTAATACAGTTTTATAAAGAAATATTTAAAATTGGTCAAAACCATTCTCCTGATACAACATTCTCTTCTAATGACACTAAAATCTCAGGATCTCTTAACATGCTTTTCAGACTGCTGCCTAAAGATCACGTAGGCCATTTTTTTCTAAACAGCCATTCATTTCGCTTGTGCAACTGAGGGTGCAAAATATGACTGGGTTTTAAGGCCCCTTTGAAAATTTAGCCTGGGATATCTGAAATGTGCCCTTTGTTCTTGACACAGAAGTGTCCAAGCACATGGAAAGCGGCCATCCTGCCTTCTCCTACCTGTCAAGATCAAGGAGGTCACCAAAATGTAATAACTTGAAAGAGGACGGAAACCAAGATCAAAATAATGGACAAAAGCTTTACACGGAATTGGAGACGGGTTACCAACTTGTTTACCTGCCACTAGAAGCCTAACCCTTCTTCAGGACTTGCTTGGGTAGATTATCACTCTGGAAACCAGTGAACAGGGATTATGTTGCCCAACTCTCATTAACATTAATGGCAGATGCATAGCGAAATCTTTGCACGCTATTCTGAAGATAAATCACAGAATCGTATCTGTAGGGTGCTCAGCACTCAGAACTCAGTGTATTTGCAACGAATGGGACAGCCATTCTTTGCAAGGCCCTTCTTTGAAGCAGCAATGAGAATGAGGTAGGTGTGCTGTGTATTAAGCCTCTCCTTTACCCCACTAGCACTTCCCCAGGCAGAGTTGCATTGAAGTCGGAAAGGGGACAAGTCGAGCTATATGAGTCTGTCTTGTTGCCATCCCAGTAATATCAGGGGGAAGGGACTGGAGGGGACATGATTTAATTTAATTCATTTATTTTATTGAGGAAGAGAAGAGAAGAAAAAAGTCACAAGAATTCTATACATGTGTTACTGGAGCTCAGCTCAGATTTTTAATACAGGATGAAGGCTGAAGCATTTTCATACACGGATTTGGAAAGCTAAAAATAATTTCTACTTAGAAAAACAAAACAACTGCCCTTGGAAGAGTCTGTGCTGAATATATTCAGCAGGAAATCTCTAATAGTGTCTTTTGTTTTCTTTCTTTTCTGCCACACTTTCCCCAGCCGTTTCCCTGGAGTTGAGGGACAACTTAAGTGGTCATTTTTAAACTGTCTCAAAGAATCCTTGGCTGAAGAGGGTTGCTAGACCAGTTAATATTTCACAGGAAGCTGGTTCTGTCAAGTCTAGGCTCGCTACAATTTGCCTCCGAGATGCTGGGATTTTGTCTGATTTGATGGCAATCACAACCTTTCCCCTCACACAGTCTCTATGTAATATTGCTCCATGAGCTTTTAGACCCTTTTCTCCCTGCCCCCTTGTTCTTCTACCTCAGAATCTCCAACATACTCTCTCTCTTTGCAGAACTTCTGTACAGTAAAAAAATCATATGAGAGGATAGCAGGGGTTACCATAGGATAGGCCAGAAGCTCCAGGGCATACTGAATTATAGTGCATAAGTCAGGGATAATCAATAGGCGCATCACAAGCGAAATCCAGACCGGAAGATGCCTTTGAACAGACCGCAAAATCTTTTTATTTACTTATTGTTGTCATTATTGTTATTTTTTAAATTATTTTTACCCTCTCCTTCTCTCACAATGTGATCGCCAATACATAAATAAAATTAATAATCTCTTAAACAAGAAATGCATCATTCACCATTTTCTAACAAAATAAATGTAAAAATTAAAAATCTGAATATATGAAGGAATATAACTTCTTAAATAAATGTGTATAGATATAGTGCATTGTCCTGGTTAACAAAAAAAAAAAAAAGCACAAAATTTAGTGTAAAGGCTATATTTATTTGCAAGGCAACATGGTCTAATGGTTACCAACCAATGAGAATCAACCTTTCTTTACGAAAATAACTAAAGAGTACAAATACAAAACACAATTAAAAATGGATGATTTATGTCAAGGTTTCCTTCTTGCCGATTTAAATCATGATTAAAATTGATCCACCCTGAGTCCTTTAACAGAACACACTGCCAGACCACCACGCAATCCAATGCAACTGGCAATCTCAAAGAAGAGAGACTAGTGGGTAGAGTCAGAAGTGAGATGCATCTCAGGAAGAGCAGGAATAGTTGCAGGCCAGGCTTGAGACTCATTGTGTTATGCAAGCCAGGGATCGCCTGTCACTAGAACAACAGTTTTGTAAATTGTAATTGAAGTTCACTGGCATAACTATAACTGGGAAGCTTGCCCAGTGCCTGCCTGCAGTACGCAGGCAGTGCTAATCAGTTCTCGCTTTAATGAGGAATACATTATTTCTAGAGTTAACTCATGCGATTAACTCCAAAAAATTAATCGCAATTAATCGCCGTTTTAATCGCACTGTTAAACAATAGAATACCAATTGAAATGTATTAAATATTTTGGATGTTTTTCTAAATTTTCATATATATTGTATTCTGTGTTGTAACTGAAATCAAAGTGTATATTATTTTTTATTATAAATATTTGCACTGTAAAAATGGTAAAAGAAATAGTATTTTTCAATTCACCTCATACAAGTACTGTAATGCAATCTTTGTCGAAAAAGTGCAACTTACAAATGTAGAATTTTTTTTGTTACATAACTACACTCAAAAACAAAACAATGTAAAACTCCAGAGCCCACAAGTCCACTCAGTCCTACTTCTTGTTCAGCCAATCGCTAAGACAAACAAGTTTGTTTACATTTACAGGAGATAATGCTGCCCACTTCTTATTTACAATGTCACCAGAAAGTGAGAACAGGTATTTGCATGGCACTTTTGTAGTTGGCATTGCAAGGTATTTACGTGCCAGATTTGCTAAACATTTGTATGTCCCTTCATGCTTCAGCCACCATTCCAGAGGACATGCTTCCATGCTGATCATGGTCATTAAAAAAAAGTGTTAATTAAATTTGTGATTGAACTCCTTGGGAGAGAATTGTATGTCCCCTGCTCTGTTTTACCAGCATTCCACCATATATTTCATGTTATAGCAGTCTCAGATGATGACCCAGCACATGTTGTTCATTTTAAGAACATGTTCACTGAAGATTTGACAAAACACAAAGAAGGTACCAATGTGAGATTTCTAAAAATAGCTACAGCACTCGACCCAAGATTTAAGAATCTCAAGTGCCTTCCAAAATCTGATTGGGACAGGGTGTGGAGCATGCTTTCAGAAGTCTTAAAAGAGCAACACCCCAATGAAGAAACTACAGAACCCAAACCACCAAAAAGGAAAGCTGCTTTGGATTGTTATTGAGCAGAATCTGTCATCAGCATGGACACGTGTCCCCTGGAATGGTGGTTGAAGCATGGAGGGGCATATGAATCTTTAGCGCATCTGGCACGTAAATGTCTTGTGATGCCGGCTACAACAGTACCATGAGAATGCCTGATCTCACTTTCAGGTGACACTGTAAACAGGAAGCGTGCAGCGTTATCTCCTACAAATGTAAACAAACTTGTTTGGCTGAGCGACTGGCTGAACAAGAAGTAGGACTGAGTGGATTTGCAGGTTCTAAAATTCTACATTGTTTTATTTTTGAATGCAGGTTTTTTTGGTACATAATTTTACATTTGTAAGTTAAACTTTCATGATAAAGAGTTGCACTACAGTACTTGTATTAGGTGAATTGAAAAATACTATTTATTTTGTCTTTTACTGTTCAAATATTTGTAATAAAAAATAAATATAAAGTGAGCACTGTACACTTTGTATTCTGTGTTGTACTTGAAATCAATATATTTGAAAATGTAGAAAACATCCAAAAATCTTTAAATAAATGGTATTCTATTGTTGTTTAACAGCGCAATTAATTGTGATTAATTTTTTTAATCGCTTCACAGGCCTAATTATTTCACCTTTTTTTTAAATAAAAGGAAAACTCATTTTATTGTGGGAGCCAGCATTCTGTTTCTGGTGCCCATTCATTCACATCAGAAGCCCACCAGAACGTTCACATCCAGTTGCGTCTCCTTTACTTTTCTTGATGATGCCATTTTTACAGCAAAAGAAACAAAACCCCACATTGAATTTAGAACAACTGAAAATTAGTTTTCATTCCTTTGTAAAACAAAGGAATCTAATGTTAGTTATGATATTTTCTACCAGGAGTATCCCACTTTGGTTAAAAGCTCCTGTGTGCCACCTATTATGATCCTGAGATGCTCTTTTACCTGGTAGCGAATGCAGCCATGAGGGCTATCATTTTCTAGTGCATACTGTATAGTGTGTTTTCATAACTCAGTCCTCTGAGTGGTCAGTGACTCCTCCAGTATAGCTGCTTGCTGGCTAATAGTGTTAATATAATATATCACTAATATATACAGTACAGACCCGTTTACGAACGAATCTGCTTAACGCATGGTAGCGCCATGCCTCCCAGTGCTACCTATTCAACACGCAAGACTCGTTAACACGCGGTACAGGAACTTGCTATGTAGCGCTACAGATTTGCTCACTAACTCACTGACATAAAAATTGACAGGAAGTGCGGAGCGGAAACGTGTTGTAGGCCTCCTGGCGTTTCCTCTTCCTTTTGATTGCCGATATTGATAAAGATGTATCACGCACGCTTAGTCATTGTCACGCTACCGGAAGAGGCAGGTCCTTTAAATCAGGATTTAAAGGGCCCAGGGCTAGGGTAGCAGCAGCTTGGAGCCCCGGGCCCTTTAAATCACCCCCTGAGCTCCCAGCTGCAGAGGCGGCTGGGAGCCCTGGGGTTCGGGGTGATTTAAAGGGGGGCCCTTTAAATTGCCAATGGAGCCCCGGGGGTCCTGGCTGCTACCGTGACCGCCAGGGTTCCGGGAGCAGGGCTCAGACGGCGATTTAAAGTGCCTGGGGCTCCGGCTGCCGCTACCCTCCAGGGCCCTTTAAATAACCGCTGGAGCCCTGCTGCCACTACCCCAGGGCTCCAGCAGCAGGGCTCTGGCAGCAATTTAAAGGGCCCGGGGCTCCAGCCGCTGCTGGGAGCCCCAGGCCCTTTAAATTGCTTCCTGGGGAAGCCGGTCCGTAGTGGGGCGTACCGGCTTACTTGCACCTCTGGATGAATCATTCCAAGTCAGCAAGGGGTTTATAAGTCGTTTTAAAAAGCGTCATGGCAGAGCGCAGGTATTGATTTCTGGAGAAAGCCAATCAGCGGATGAATCAGCCGCGAACGCGTTTCCCCGTGGAAATGCATGGCCCTCTTAACCCACGGTCCGTTAACACGCAGTCGTGACGGCTTGACTCCCGACATCCGCGCGTAAATGGGTCCGTACTGTAAGTGCACCCTCCTAAGTCCTTCTCGTTATGACCAACACATTGGTACTTGGGGACTGTAAGGTGCTGGCTTGTTCCCAGCCCATTACTACCCCCAGAAGCTCTTTCTAGGAAGAGTTTGATTTACCAGATATAAGCAAAGACAGCAAAAACAGTTCCTTAGCCTCCCTAGGCTACAGCCAGATTTTCCCCTTTGTCCTTCTCCATCCTTCCTGCTTCAGGGCCTATTGTAGGATTCTTCTGGGCTCTGTTAACCAAGCACTGCCTCCCAGGGCTTTCTCCCTTGAGGCCCTTTTTCCCTAGCAGGTTCTTACTGCCTCCTCTCCCAGCGGACTCTGGCAGCCACTCACAAGAAACTTCCTGCTGCTCCTGCTCTACACACCAACTTGTTTCTTCCTTCCCTCCTGAGGAGTTTGGATCCTGCTGACTACACCATGTCAAGGGCACTCCTGCCCCGTAGTGCCCCCTTCCCCCACGGCAGGCCACTCAGGCCCCTTAAAAAGTCCACACAGTCCAGATATTCAAAACATTCTCCATCAGAGGTCAAATTTATCAAGTGCTTCCCAAAGTCTTTCAAAAATAGTACTCGAACATACGAAGTGATTTAGTTGGGGCTGGTCCTTCTTGGAGCAGGGGGTTGGACTAGATGACCTCCTGAGGTCTCTTCCAACCCATATCTTATCTTCTATGATTCTATGCTTCTATGAAAGTCTTCATCCCACTTTCTGCTGGGCCCAGCCCCTCCCTGAGCTTGGTCTTCCCTTCAAAGTTCAAATACTCCTCTGCACTGGTTCCAAGCTGGGCACAGCCCTTCCTCCCCAAGGATCTGTCTTCCTGCTCTCCCTGCACCTCTCTCCTGGAGCTTAGCCTTCTCCACAGACCCTCCCCACTAATGTCTTCCCCCTCCTAACTCAAGGACCTGCAAGAGTCTTCTTACTCCCTGCAGCATCTATAGACATCTCCCCAACAACCGGCAGCTGTCTCTCCCTTTATAAGACCCAGGTGGCTTCCTTAAGACCAACTGGGCAGCAGGTTATCAGTCTGGATGCACTGGACCCTGCTCCCACTTAAAAGGTGCCAGTCTCCCTGTGACAGGCACATTCGTTTGTGTACATAGTTCTCCATCTTCCTGTATTGCTGATAGCAAGCAGCAGAAAATATAGCCGTGTGCTACTTGTAAATAAATGGCATAGCCATGCTGCCATGAAATAGTGCATCACAAAGTGCACTAACCCTTATCCCCCTATATGACTGATCACGTGATCTGATGGCATATAAGTGCACTGGCTTGCATGCCTCCATATAAACCAGTCTACCAAACGTGTGGTGTATTAGTGGACAATTACGACAGCCCTTTGCCCCACTACAGATTAGCGTACCAGATGCTAACCAGGACAAAAACGCATTCCCAACCCATGCCTCCTTACAATTCTGCACCATATGCTGTGGTCTATTAAGACAAGTACACCATATGGTATCGCAATAGATGTGACAGTCCACTAGTAAATAACAAAATAATGAAACTGGGCCTTGATGTATTAGGTTAGCTAAAGGTCAGCATGTTCGATGCATAACTGTGGGCGTGCATACATGCATACCTAAGACAGGTATAAAGTGCAGTGTAACTGGTGAGGCACAGCTTAAGCAAGCAAAGTAAAGACATGCCTGAAGGGTGCAGGTATCTATGTGAGTCCATACACCACGTGCTATGTTTTCACCCAAGCCACACTTCCCTGTCTACACGGCTTTTTCGTAGCAGTGTCATGTTACCCTGCCCCTGGCTGCTGGAGTGTTTCTCTGGTGCACGAAAAGAGTCCCCCAGGGGTAAGTCTCTAGCAAGGGAGAGGCAGCAGGGAAAGATCTGGGCAGCTCCCCGCTACACAGCCTTTCCTCACTGCAGGGAAACACTCCAGCAGTGGGGAGGCACCAGGGAAAGGCTCCGGCAGCTCTCTGGTGCTGGAGCCCTTACCGACTGCAGTGGAAGACTCCAGCAGGGGGACAAGGCTCTGCTAGGGGGAGGGACAGAGGAAAGGCTCAGGCCCCGCTGCCTCCCCTCTGCCAGAGCCTTTCACTGAGTGTAGCTTGGACACAGCCTGCTTTTTACTGCGGCATGTAGCTACACGTACTCTACATGCTGCCGCCAGTGGTGTGCAGTGTAGACACATGTAGCCTAGGTGTGCTAGTCAAAAAGAATACGGTGTATATAGTGCTGCACCCTCGGTCTCACTGAGTTGCCATGAATGGGCTTCCGGCAAGAGTTCTCCAGGACGTTGTGTCCCCCTGCCCCCGTGCCCTGATTTGGGGGCTGTCCACTAGCTAGCGGCATCAGATGTACTTTTAATTGCTGTTTTTGTTTTGCCCTCCCGACGAAATGAAGAGATTGATCTCTATCGATCCAGGGAAAGGCTCATTTTGTTTGCTCAACCTTTCCTGTCTTTTATCTGGGCTATGCCAAGAGCCTCTCTCTCTCTCTCTCTCTCTCTCTCTCTCTCACTCACTCTCACACACACACACACAGAGAAAAGTAAATTAAAGAAAAGCACTGCGTGAGTGGTGGCAAACGCAGGCCAGTCTAGTTTACCCTCAGACTTCAGTGCAAAAAGAAAACAACAGAGAAGGTGGCTTCAGGCTGCAGTCTCACTCAGTGGTGGCAAGGATACCAGGGACTTGTTTAATAACCTCGTGGTCTGTAGTGTCTGCATCAGGGCACAACTAGCAGAGCAGAGAAAATCTTATTACACACAAAAGGGCATCTTGGCATCACATTTTTATTCTACGGGGAAGATTTTCCTGGGATTCTCTATTATCCCGCCTTACTTCTCCCCAGCCTATCTATTCAGATACTTTATTAGCACTCATCACCACAGTAATGGAGTATCAACTCTTGAAAACCCCCATTGCCGTTACCCTCACATAACCCAACAGTGCCATGCCAGACGTCCTCCAGAAGGGATAACTTGATTGCAGCGCAAGGCACTGCTTCTTCCCTGCACTACCACTGCATCTGTGGGTCTCACACTTGCACAGAAGCCCATTTTCACTGTTCGTGTTTGTCAGGATTAGGGACTGAAGGGGCTGTAGAGTAGCAATAGCCCTCTTGTTGCTGGCTGGATCATCAGACAATTGCCCAAGGCAGGAGTTATGTCTCTCTCATTTATCGACATCAGAAAACGTGAGGGTTTCCTCTATGCTTTATTCTTAATATACCCCTCCCTCCCTGCCACACTCCCTCTTTCCAAAAAGCCAACTTCTGATCTTCTTTCCTCCCACTCTCAGTGACACTGCTGACTTCTTGGAACTATAAATATCATTTCTTCCCATCATCTGGACCCATGGAAAAGAAGCCCTTGAGGAATTCCACCATGATTTCAACAATTTCCATCCCACCATCAACCTCAGCCTAAACCAATCCACACAAGCCGTCCATTTCCTGGACACTACTGTGCTAATCGACGGTCACATAAAAACTACCCTATACCGGAAACCTACTGACCGCTATACTTACCTACATGCCTCCAGCTTCCATCCAGGACACACCACACGATCCATTGTCTACAGCCAAGCTCTGCGATACAACCGCATTTGCTCCAACCCCTCAGACAGAGACAAACACCTACAAGATCTCTATTGAGCAGTCTTAAAACTACAATACCCACCTGCTGAAGTGAAAAAACAGATTGACAGAGCCAGAAGAGTACCCAGAAGTCACCTACTACAGGACAGGCCCAACAAAGAAAATAACAGAACGCCACTAGCCATCACCTTCAGCCCCCAACTAAAACCTCTCCAGCGCATAATCAAAGATCTACAACCTATCCTGAAAAATGATCCTTCACTCTCACAGATCTTGGGAGACAGACCAGTCCTCGCTTACAGACAGCCCCCCAACCTGAAGCAAATACTCTCCAGCAACCACACACCACACAACAAAAACACTAACCCAGGAAACTATCCTTGCAACAAAGCCCGATGCCAACTCTGTCCACATGTTTATTCAAGTGACACCATCATAGGACCTAATCACATTAGCCACATCATCAGGGGCTCGTTCACCTGCACATCTACCAATGTGATATATGCTATCATGTGCCAGCAATGCCCCTCTGCCATGTACATTGGCCAAACCGGACAGTCCCTACACAAAAGAATAAATGGACACAAATCTGACATCAGGAATCATAACATTCAAAAACCGGAAGAAGAACACTTCAACCTCTCTGGCCACTCAGTAAAAGACTTAAGGGTGGCAATTTTGCAACAGAAAAGCTTCAAAAACAGACTCCAATGAGAAACAGCTGAGCTTGAATTAATATGCAAACTGGATACCATTAACCTGGGTTTGAATAGAGACCGGGAGTGGCTGGGTCATTACACATAGTGAATCTACTTCCCCATGTTGAGTATCCTCACACCTTCTTGTCAACTGTCTAAATGGGCCATCTTGATTATCACTACAAAAGTTTTTCTCTCCTGCTGATAATAGCTCATCTTAATTAATTAGCCTCTTACAGTTTGTATGGCAACTTCCACATTCTCTGTATGTATGTATATATCTTCTTACTATATGTTCCATTCTATGCGTCTGATGAAGTGGGCTGTAGCCCACGAAAGCTTATGCTCTAATAAATTTGTTAGTCCCCAAGGTGCCACAAGTACTCCATTTCTTCCCATTGTCTGCTACAGCACAAAGATGGAGCAACTTTGATGCTCTGTAAAGAAGTGGCAGCCAAGAGCTCATCACAAAGCCAACAAACAGATGACAAGGGGTCTTTCTTTTTGCTTGTACCCCTTGCTGATGGAACGTTTGATCTCCCCAAAGCAGTGATAAAAACAAAGATCTCTGCATGAGCCCTCTGACTCCTTCCCCAGTAAAATGGAGAAAACATTCTCGCTGAAGTTCTGTCCTCTCCTTTTGCTCAGGAGGTGCCATCTCATGCAGCTGTCAGAAGGCAAAGGGGAGATCATTAATCACAGAGCCACAGGAATTAGAGGTGAAGAGATGGATTAGCTCATCTAATCCATCTATGCGTTGTGAGGACACTTGCACTGCCACTGTCTGTGCTACCTGGTCTGTCAACAAAGAGCTTCAATTAACAGAGTTGTCAATTCAGCCCCTTCCAGTGCCACTTATGCCTCCTAGAAAACTCTGGAAGCATTCTACTGAGAAACAATACCGCTGCCATGTCAAATATATTCTGAATTTCTCATCCCTTGTTCTTTATTATGAAGAGTTTTGGCACAAAAAGAATTTGTTTCTTAAAAATTCACTAGCTCCTGCTGCTTGAAAATTAATCTACTCCTCCCTGAAATCACAATCCACTGAATGTAACATCGTCCTAGTCATTTCCACATCATCAAACTGTGATGTCACAGACAGACAACTAAGGCTTCAGATGAGGAGTAAAGAAAAGGAACGGATGAATACTTCAGAAAACAAGATCCTGCAAAAGTGCTTAGTAATAAAGAACAAGGGGTAAAAAATACAGTTAATATGTACAGCCAGATGCTCAGGTCCAGTCATGCTGTGCTCAGTGGAGGAGCTTTCCCCCAGCCCCAACTCTAGGACAAGCCAAGGGCTACGTCAGCCCCAGGCATAAGTTAGAGCAGTTCTGTAACTTACACTTACTGGTAACATCTCCCTAGGAGCTGCACAAGCAGCCAGGAATCACCAGACTGCAGAGGCACTCCTGTCACCCCGCCCATTCCATTGTCAGCATGCCTTTGATATTCCCATTATGCTTTTTGGGGGGGCCCAAACTGGGGCTGCAAAGGCAGTTGAACTGGCTCTATGCCAGCCTGGAATTCTCCTATTCACGTTGACTGCTGAGTTGCCCTGTACTGTGCCATCTAGGACCAAGAATCTGGACCATATCATTCTGGACATTGTTTCTATGTCTATATTACATATTTTCCATGAGGTATCGACATCTTTTTCAAGCTTACCTTCAGGTTGGTTAAAATAACTGCTTATAGTCACAGACTACATCCTGAGAAGTAATCTGGTTACTTTTCAGGTCAAACAATAATGCACATTACTTTCAGGTACTTTTCAGTTCAATTATGTTATTCTTGCCCTGAGCATAAGTGAAGTTGTCATGGCAATTAACAGAGACACACGCTCAGTGTGTGAGTCACACGTGGCAGAAAAGCCACCTAATATTAATCCACTATCCAATGGAGAAGAGTTCCAAAAATTATCAGTAATTTTAGGTACTAATTTGAGATTCCTTACAGGGCCTGTTCTTAAGAAGGTGCTGAGCACCAGCCTTCTTGAGCATCAAAAATCATGAACCATTTTTTAAAAGCTTGAGTCTTATTTCTAGAAAAAAAATCACCCGTAATATATGTAATGGTTTCTATTCTGTGACCAGTAATCATTCACATGCAATTGATTGACTTCTTAAAAGTGATCTTTAATAACTCTGTTAACCTCAATAGGGTTATACCCTGGTCTTTTCCTGGGATATATGCTATAGCATCTATGACCTTGCCTACACTTGTTAGCAGCACATAATGTACGTGTCGGTACACACGGCAGTGAAAGGCTCTGTCTTTCCCAGCTGCCTCCCCATTGCGGGAGCCTTTTCCCACTGCCGGAGCCTTTCACTGCAACAGGAAAAGGCCCCAGCAACGGGGAGGCAGCGGGACACTACACTGCTAAAAATTGCAGTGTAGACTTGGGAGGAACTGCTTGGGCATGTACGGAGACAGAGGGTATATACTCTCGGGTTCAGGCATGTAGGGCACCCTACCCTCTGCTTGCCTAGGCAATGTCTCACTTTTTAAACTGCAGTTTATACTAGGGCTGTTGATTGGTCGCAGTTAACAACTCAAAAAAGCAATCATAATTTAAAAAATTAATCGCAATTAATCAGTTTTAATTGCACTGTTAAATAATAGAATACCAGTTGAAACTTATTAAATATTTTTATATATATTGTATTCTGTGGTGTAATTGAAATCAAAGTGTATATTATTCTTGATTACAAATATTTGCACTGTGAAAGATAAACAAAAGAAATAGTATTTTTCAATTCACCTCATACAAGGTACTGTAGTGCAATCTCTGTGTCGTGAAAGTGCAACTTACAAATGTAGACTTTTTTTGTTTCATAACTGCACTCAAAAACAAAAAACAGTGTAAAACTTCAGAGCCTACAAGTCCACTCAGTCCTACTTCTTGTTCAACCAATCACTAGGACAAACAAGTTTGTTTACATTTACAGGAGAAACTGCTGCCTGCTTCTTATTTACAGTGTCAACAGAAAGTGAGAACAGGCATTTGCATGGCACTTTTGTAGCCAGCATTGCAAGGTATTTACATGCCAGATATGGTAAACATTTGTACGCCCCTTCATGCTTCGGCCACCATTCCACAAGACATGCTTCCATGCTTATGATGCTCATTAAAAGAATCATGCGTTAATTAAATTTGTGACTGAACTCCTTGGGGGAGAATTTTATGTCCCCTGCTCTGTTTTATCAGCATTCTGCCATATATTTCATGTTATAGCACTTTCGAATGATGACCCAGTACATGTTGTTCATTTTAAGAACACTTTCACTGCAGGGTTGACAAAATGCAGGTACCAATGTTGAGATTTCTAAAAATAGCTGCACTACTTGACCCAAGGTTTAAGAATCTGAAGTACCTTCCAAAATCTGAGAGAGACAAGGTGTGGAACTTGCTTTCAGAAGTCTTAAAAGAGCAAAACTCCGATGAGGAAACTATAGAACCTGAACCACCAAAAAAGAAAAATCAGTCTTCTGCTGGTGGCATCTGATTCAGATGATGAAAATGAACATGTGTCGGTCCACACTGCTTTGGATTGTTATTGAGCAGAATCCTTCATCAGCATGGACGAATGTCTGCTGGAATGATGGTTGAAGCATGAAGGGGCATATGAATCTTTAACGCATCTGGCACGTAAATATCTTTCAATGCCGTCTACAACAGTGCCATGAGAATGCCTGTTCTCACTTTTAGGTGACATTGTAAACAAGAAGCGGGCAGCATTATCTCCCACAAATGTAAACAAACTTGTTTGTCTGAGTGATTGGCTGAACAAGAAGTAGGACTGAGTGGACTTGCAGGCTCTAAAGTTTTACATGGTTTCATTTTTTAATGCAGTTATTTTCTGTACATAATTCTACATTTGTAAGTTCAACTTTCATGATAAAGAGATTGCACTACAGTACTTGTATTAGGTGAATTGAAAAATACTATTTCTTTTGTTGTTTTACAGTGCGAATACTTGTAATAAAAAACAAAATTTCAAAAGTGAGCACTTCACTTTTTATTGTGTTGTAATTGAAATCAATATATTTGAAAATGTAGAAAACATCCAAAAGGATTTAAATAAATAGTATTCTATTATTGTTTAACAGTGCGATTAATCGCACAATTCATTTTTTTAATCACTTGGCAACCCTAATTTATACCCATGCTGACTAGGAGTGCAATGTCTGTATGCTACATGCTGCTGTAAGAGTAGACCTATCCTATGACACTAAAGGAAGCAGAATTGCCTAATACTTAGAGCACTGGGAGTCAAGAGACCTGAGTTCCATTCCTGGCTCTCCCACCAAGTTACTGTTTGACCTTTGACAGGTCACTTAACATCTGTGTCTTTGTTTTTCTATCTGTAAAATGGGCATAATAATACTTATGCTGTATTAATACTTCCTATACCTTATCTATTTAACAGGAGTATTGTATGGAGTAATAATTGTGCATTTTGTGATCCGTGGATAGAAGTTTCTCTATGCATAATAATAAATACTGATAATTAATATTATTACTATTAATAAAGGAGTCTTGTACAATTCTGGAATCAGTCCACCCCTTTGGAGTCTAAACATCAAAATGTCTAAAACCTCAGAAAGTTGATTTATTTTCCTGAAAATTCCATTAAAACCTTCTGGAGCCAGATTCTGATTTCACATTGTATTTATAGCAGACTAACTACTTTGATTTCAGTGGAGTTTTTCCTGACTTATACTGGTGTAAGTGAAAGCAGAATCAGTCTCCTAGTTCCCAGCCTTATTACTTCCACCCCCCCCACACACACTAGGATCCCTGTGAATGTGGATTCATGTCATTACTGACTCTTCTCATATCGACAAAAAGTGCCCTGCTTTGATGGATAACATCCTTTTTCCATGGTCACATGCTTTGACATGAGAGGTATAGGTAAAGTTTGGTTGTGCACAGATGTATGATCACAACATGCAGCAGAATGGACACCAAAGGGAAGATCCTGTTTAGTATGAAAATGTGTGTGGTGGGTGGGAGAGTGGTGATATTGAGCTAATACATGAGCCACAGATTTTATCAGATAAATGACAGAGCCAATCAGCCATCTCCCTCTGCTCCCCCATACAATTTTAATAAGGCCAGTCATGAGGGAGGAAAAAGGAGACTGGGACCCTACTGAATTATTCACAACCTTAGTTGTGTATGGCAGAGGAATCTCTCTTATTTGTCAGTAAGCTATCTTCTCCCATTGATTTCCCCCCCTCAGGATCCCAAGGTGAGAGTTAAGTTTTGAAAAATATCAAAAGATAAACAGAAGCTAAAGGCAAAGTGGACAGAGACAGAGGCTGATAGAGACAGAGATGATGGAGATTTTTAAATATATGCTAAAGAGATCAATCAACTCTAGTGTACATCAATGATGGAACGACTTAAATTAGCTGTCAGAATTGTCATGATGCCCTGGCATGCACATGCTCAACTTCCATTAAGAATAACCTATATCTGAGCTGGCCGGATGAGAGCTGAGTGGCTGAGCCCGTAAGCCCCATAGGAGAGACCTGCAGCTGATTTATGTTCCTGCTTTCCTTTTCCCACATCAACGGCACACTCACCGCTGGAGGTGAGGAGCTCAGCTGTGATCAACCCAGCCAACTGAGGAGTCATGTGGACGGGCTCTGAAGATAATCCTCTCTCATTTGCCTAAGCCAGAATGATGTTCAACTGTGATTTGAGGCTTGAAGGGTGAGGTCTAGTTAAGTGGTGAAATGATCAGGGCTCATCAGCAGTGACGAGGAACCCAAAGAAAGAAATCCTGTACCTGCAATGCCTGTTTTCCGTCCCTTCTCTAACACCAACAGACTCCTGTTCTAGTGTTTTCAGCTTTTGTAACCATCAGACAACACTGCCATTCCCTAAATTACAACAAATACTTCTCGATATGTATTTAAAGGGTGTAAAACACAAGAAGGGAGGGAACTGTTTTGGGTTAAATGAGGGATATTAACAAAGAGTAATAGCATTAAAGGAAAAGATAGGCTGGATATAAGGAAAGACCTCTGGAAAATGAGGTTTATTAAGGTGGTGAAAAGTCTTTCACTGGAAGCAGTGGAAATGCCATCACTTGGATCATTTAAAAATGAGCTGGACAAAGTATTGGAGTATATTGTGTAGGGAATAATTTACACTGATAGGGACATGGACATATTAGATGACCTAATATGATCCTACGTCTTGTCAGATCATATTTGCCACCAGCAGGATCTTCACTACATGCCCTATTAATACAAGCCCTTTGCCCAAACAGTTTCTCTCAAAAACAAAGTCCAGATGCAACTGCGTGAGCTTTCTTGGGGATACTACCAACAATAGTTTCACGCTGGTTACCAAAACAAATAATATTGGCATGCTTTACATTAGATGTACAGAAAAGGATTCAGATTCCCAGTTACACTGGTGTTTATATGGAGCAAATCCACTGAGCTCCTCTCTGTCTCATTAGCTGAGATCAGAATCTGACCCAGCATTTCTACAGACCTTATTTTTTCAATTTTAATATGAGTTTTAGGGCTAGTCTACACTAAAAGAGATTTGCCAGTATAGCCAGGTGTAGCTATGCCAGCAAACCCTCCTAGTAGAGCTTATATACCAACAAAACAGGGCTTTTGTTGGTATAGTCCTCGAAACAAAACAATCTATACCAGCAAAAGTACTTTTTTACTGGTATGATAGTGTCCATACTAGAATTTTTGCTTGTATAGAAACAGCATAAAAATCATATTTCCAAGTGACATCTTTATACCAGCAAAAGTTTCTAGTGTAGATGTGGCCTAACTTATTTAAGGACCTGAAAAGGCATCTGTCAAGGTTTCTTCCCCACTCTGAACTCTAGAGTACAGATGTGGGGACCTGCATGAAAAACCCCCTAAGCTTATTTTTACCAGTTTAGGTTAAAACTTCCCAAAGTTACCTTTTTACCTATTTTACCTTTTGCCCTTGGACTTTATTGCTGCCACCACCAAGCGTCTAACAAATATATAACAGGGAAAGAGCCCACTTGGAAAGGTCTTTCCACCCCCAAAATCCTCCCGAACCCTACACCCCTTTCCTGGGGAAGGCTTGATAAAAATCCTCACCAATTTGCATAGGTGAACACAGACCCAAACCATTGGATCTTAAAAACAATGAAAAAGCAATCAGGTTCTTAAAAGAAGAATTTTAATTGAAGAAAAGGTAAAAGAATCACCTCTGTAAAATCAGGATGGTAAATTCCTTACAGGGTAATCAGATTCAAAACATAGAGAATATCCATTCCATTCAGCACAACTTATTTTATCAGCCATTTAAACAAAACAGAATCTAACGCATATCTAACTAGATTGCTTATTAGCCCTTTACAGGAGTTCTCACCTGCATTCCTGCTCTGGTCCTGGCAAAAAAAAAAAAAACCACAGACAGAGAGAACCCTTTGTCTCCCCCCGCCCCTCCAGCTTTGAAAGTATCTTGTCTCCTCATTGGTCATTTTGGTCAGGTGCCAGGGAGGTTATCTTTAGCTTCTTAACCCTTTACAGGTGAAAGGGTTTTTTCCTCTGGCCCGGAGGGATTTAAAGGTGGTTAGCCTTCCCTTTATATTTATGACAGCATCAGATAAATCAAAGCAAGATTTTGAGGAAAACATACCATTCATAGGCACAAACATGAAACAATAGCAACACAGTGGAATTTTTACCATATTGGAATTAACCAGTGAAGCACTGATAACATAGCAATGCTTTGATTGGAAGATATTTAGACAAGTAATTGCACAATGATTACATGCCATTAGAGTGCATTTGTTTATAAAAATTGCTAGTACAAATCTAAACACAACTGTAAGTCTGAGCACTCCCTTTCACTGTCCTTCAATTGAACATCACTGGAATAAATCTCTTGTGCTGCTAGAGATGAAACCCTTCCTATTTCTTTAGCTCCAGTGTTAACCAAAATGGCAGACCACTGGGAATTCAAAACTCAATAAGGAATTTTCTAAGGGAATGCAAAACACAATGGTAAAAAACTGTGAATAAATCCTTGTGGCTCCGTGTTGGAACTGCACATGTTGGGTCTGATTCTCATTTCTACTCAGGCCCCTTTCTATCCTTCTGACATTGTAAAGGGGCCTTAATGTGGGCATAAATTGCATTTTATCTAAGACCTCTTTATTCTGCCAAGTTGGTGTAAAGGTGTGTTAGTATACATGAGAATCAGCTCCAGGCAGTAATTCACAATATCTTTATGTCAATGCCGCAATTAAAATGGCAACTACTGTCTAGTTACTATCAGGATTTTAAAAACACCTACATGATTCAGCTTCAAGATTTTATCAGGTCAAAGTCAGGTTAGTTGATTCCTAGTTTGTAGCCACATCTCTCACACTGAGTGCTGTGATGTTTTATTAAGGTTGGTGCATGCCTTTATCTGAGCAGATCAGAAGAGCCTCACCTGCAAAATATTCTGCTATAAAGTCTGTCTGTATCGAAGCAAGGCAATATTTGCGTCTCATTGGTAAACCGGTGTGCATGTAAGCACCTTGAAATATTTAACTGGCCAGATTTCATCTCACAAACAGCATGTGGTGTGGCATCAGACTGGTGTATAAATAAACTGGGATATAAATCATTATAAAGCAGGCATTAAATTGGTATATAAATAAAAAATTATAGAAGTCAAAAATGGAAAAGACCCATTAGATCATCCGGTTTGTATTTTTCAGTGTTCTCGCCCTACAAATGCACCGGACATCACTCTTGATTAGCCAAGAGACATAGAAGAACGCCCCTCACCCCCAAGAGAGAAAGTGAGAGAGACAGAGAGAGCGCCACATGCATATTAATAAAGCTACATTTTGACTGGCTGAATGATTTGAAATGATTAGTGATGATATGCTTTACCTGTCAACATCTCCACACTGCAATAGGAAAAAGCCTCTACTATTCCCATGCAGAATATCATAGATAAGGTTTGGGAGAGGGGAGGTCACTTTCAGTGCTGCTATAATTCTGAGGATCTCCCTAACTGCCCTAAATCTGTTTTCAAGGATGAGAGTGAAAAGGTGCCTTCTTTCTTCTATGACATGAGAGAAAAAGCCTAGCCAGCCAGGAGGTTCACAGAATCAGAGTATTCACAAATATTACACATAGAACAACTATGTCTAAAGAACATTATTGAGGTTGAAAAGTCAAGCACTCAAAAGTTAGGAAATGCCAGAATTACAGTTGCCCATGCAACTTTAATCCAGCTCCTTTGTATGTATGCTTTATGACACCATCTTTAATTACATGATCACATACTACTCTTTCTACAGGACCTCTGCCTCATTCAATGCATCACATGGACAGTGCTCACTTAATGAGCAGCTATTCAATATTTGGTTTTATCCTTATTGTTCACTGTGTGACTCTGGGCATTATTTATTGCACACTATTCAAACCCTGCTCTGAAGACAGTATTATGGAACTCCAAGACCATCAGAACTCGAAAGACTATGGGCACCTGCCAGATGACTGACCTTCTTAGTGGTCTGTCTCATCCTATATTAATAAGCAATATGCATTCACAAATAACATGTTGTCAGTCAACTGGCATTGACTGGTGCAGTGATGTCATACTTTGGTGTCCATAAATTTGAAGCCAAGTTAGCAATTTTTAGAACAACCCAGATGTTCTTGTGGCAGTAGGAAGGAAGGAGGATGTGAAGAATGGATAGAGGGCAGGAAGGGGCATGGGAAGGCTAGAGAAAGACAGCAGCAAGGAAAGGAGGATGTTGACTGTTTATATCAGCTACCCATATGCACTGCTTTCCTTAATATTCAGAAAATAAGTAGGGCAAAAATTCTCTAAAGTCAGCACTTAATACAGATATGATAATGAAATATTTACCATATTTATCATAAGGTACAGAACTGATGGAAAACTCTTCAATCTCCAAAGACTTACTACAAAGACAAAAGTTCTTGAGAAACTCATACGTGAAGCCCTTTTTGCAGAGGATTGTGCTCTACCTAGTCACAGTGAAAGTGACCTACAACTTATCCTAAATAGATTCTCAGAGGCAACTGAACTGAGTGGACTCAGCATCAGGCTGTAAAAAAGTGAAGTCCTCTTCCAAACAGTTCCATCAACCGTTACCATTGAGCCAATCATCATTGACGGTACAGAATGGTCACCACTTTACATAACTTGGCAATGCCATCTCAAGTGATGGTTTGCCAGATCAGGAAATATCGAACAGAATATGAAAGGCAAGACAGGCTTTCAGAAGACTTTGCCATAGGTTACACAACCAGCATACCATCAAACAGTCAACAGAACTGATAATATACAATGCAGCACTGACAGCATCCCTTTTATATGGGTGTGAAACATGGACAGCTTACCACAGACACATTAAGCAACTTGAAAAATTTTACCTTCACTGTCTCAGTTCTATTCTGAAAGTCCACTGGCATGACAAAGTGTTAAAGATTAACATCCTTGAAAAAGCAAAACCAACCAGCATCAAGGCAATAAGCATCAAAGCTCAGCTTAGAGGAACAGGTCACGTTATCAGAACGGGTAATGATAGACTCCTACACAAAAAGTTTTCTGTAGTGAGCTGCACCTTGGAAAACACAGGAGGGGTAGTCAGCAAAAACACTTCAAGGACACCCTTAAACAGAATCTGTCCTTATGCAGCATAAATAGTGATATCTTCAAAGATGTAGCCAAGGACAGACCTTAGTTGCTCCCCCTTATCAAAAAAGGTTGTTAATACTTTGAGGAAAACAGATGTGAAAAACTGATTGGGGGATGGGGGGGGCAAGCCTCATGCCAAGTCTTCAGTGGGAGTCTGCATATTCCTATATAACATCTGTTCACAATCTTGCCCCCCATGGATCGAATTATACAGCCCCATGAGAACACATGATGCTTTGACAGCATCGTTGGATATGACGGACAGCCACACAAATTTACCCTTTCTTTTACAAATATCAGCTCCGGTCAACCCAAAAGCAGAGTGGTGTTACCTTTATATTGACAAGCAGACGACCCGAGTCTCTGTGCCAACCTCAGCATCTTGCTCTGTGGACTGACACGGCCTGGGATGTATGCAGATGTGTTTAGCTCCTGGGGATTGGCAAGTGAAGCCCCATGTCTTTTCTCTAGGAATACTTGCTAGCTACTGTATCAGTATCACAGATGTGCCCCAACAGGAGATCCATCCAGATCCCTCATGACTTCAATGGGGCTTAAGCAAGTGCTGAAATAATTTGCAGAACCTAAAATGCGGAGAGGAATATCATCATTATTGCCCTCCACCACCACACAGAGGCAATGTGAGGGTTAGACCAGTGGTTTTTTACCTTTTTTCCATTTGTGGACCCCTAAAAAATTTCAAATGGCTGTGCAGACCCCTTTGGAAATCTTAGGCATAGTGTGTAGACCCCCTGGGGGCCATGGACAACCTGCTGAAAACCATTGTTCTATGGTAACGACAACTTAATTCACAGACTCCTTAGACATAGTCTGCTGACCCTCAGGGGTCCACAGACCACAGGCTGAAAACCACTAGGTTATATCATTCATACTTCTAAAGTGTTTCAAGATCCTAGCATGGAAGTTGCTATGTAAATAAAAATATTATCTCCATCTTCAGTTAATTCTTCACTTTTCCCAATGATTGTCCCCCTACCCACCATCACAGTCTTCTGCTTCTGACATCACAATAAGTTTTTTTGCAAATGGCTTCCATGATGCCATATTTTATATAAGATTATTTTGAGCTCACATTATGAGTTTATGGAGAAGAGGCAGCTATCATTCCAATGAACATACCAAAGCATAATGGTTCACTTGCTCCTGACAGTAGGGTTGGCCACATAAAAGCTGTATGCTCAATGCCAATGTCCTTAGTAATAATGATCATGAACATACAAAGAAACATACAAAGGTGATGACACAGTACCACAATTGTTTCCAAATAAACAGGATATTCTAAACATTTCTGGGGAGGCATCAGCTACTTATTTGTAAGTTGAATCTCTCTAAAGCAATCTGGTGACACAATTTCTATCCAAGTTGCACAGGGAAAGGAAGTCAGTTTCTATAGCAATTATACAGTCACTTTATGACCAGATGGAACACATACCCCGTGTTCCAGAACACAAAACACAGCTGTTCATCCATCACCATTGATGGGAAAGGCCTCGATGGCAGGGGAAGAAAGGCCTACTGGCAGCAGCAAGGCCTGGAGGAAAACAGACGACACTTTTCCCCCTTTTGGCCAAGTTTATTCCAAAGTATAAATTCAGGCCTGTGATACAGAGAAAGGTTGAAACAGAAGGTTTAAAAGTACAGAAATATGTCTAATGTGGAGGACAGTGGACCCCTGTGAAAGAGAAGAACAAAGGTCTTTGGAGAGAGGGAAGCATGTTTTCCCTTTTCTGATCTGGGAGGCCTGCACATGATACAGTATGAGCTCTGGAGGGGACATATATCAGCGTTTTGGATTACAAACAGTATGGGCTTTGCATAGCATTTGCCTACAGTTTCTGCTGTCACTGGGGGGGGTTGTTTTGTTTTCATGAAGAAAAAAAAATCTTATTAATCAGGAACATATGGCAGGAATGTGTTTGTTTTTAAGCTTTTTAGATGCAAATACCTTTCTCAGTGGCCTCCTGAGGAGCAGTTCTGCCCTTCCTGCCCTAAGCAATATGATGCAGAAGACTGCCTAAATGCCCCAAGGACTGCAGGCCTGGCTGGGGCTAAGTAACCAGAGAGAGGTACGCTTGGGGTGACAGTGCTCAGAAGGAAGAGTCCTTCTAATGTCTGTATTATTTTGCTTAAATGAAATATTGTATAATGATATAGGGTGTACACACACAAAAACAGTGAATAACAATATCTTAAAAGGAAGAAATAAATGAGCGTAGCACACACAGCCATTTAGACCAAAAGGACTCATCCACAGAAGTGAAGGGCAAAAATGCCATCATACCAGAGTAGTTTTTTTTCAAAGGTATTTCAAAGGTATAACAAAATTATATCAGGGTACAATACTTCCCCTCCTCTATTCTCCTCCCTTTCCTACATTATTTGGCTCCCTGCCTTCCTTAGAGCAGGTTTGGGATAAAATATAAATGGTTTATGGCTAAAGCACAGGCCTTGGGCTCGGAAGACCTGGATTCTAGTCCTTGTTTTGCCACTGACTTCTTGTATGACTTTAGGCAAGTCATTTAACCTCTTTGTGGCTCCGTTCCGCAGCTGTAAAATGAGCATGATGGTATTCACAGGGGCAGTATGACGTTAAATTATTAATATTCACAAAATACGTTGAGATTCACAGATAGACCTGTCAAGTGTTGTCATAAATAGTTGTGCTGGCCTCATCCACTATTTTTTGTGGACTTGGATTAGGACACAGAAACATATAGGAGCAGCCACACCAGAGCAGACGAAGACCAGATTTTCTAAAGGTGTTTAGGTGCTTAAAGATACAGATAGGTGCCTAGTGGGGTTTTTAAAAGGTAGGTCAGCAAGCTAGATGCCTAATTCCCACTAAGCATCTATCTGAATCTCTAGGTGCCTAATGATCTTTGAAACTCTGGCCTCAATTGTCCAACTCATTGAATATGCTGCCTTCAGCAGTGGCTGACACCTAAAAGCTGCAAAGGAACAAACCAGATCCTAGGCTCTCTGTTGCTTATCCCATTTCCAAAAACTGTCTGATGGCTCATAATGCCATACCAGTCAGCTGGTGCTTGTTTCTGCTCCTGTGAGGTGGAACCAAAGGAATAGCTACTCTCCAGGCCCCTGAGTGCCACAAGAGGTATTTATATGCTGGTCCTCATCCCTCAGCAGCACTAGAGAAGGGCAAGCTGGCACACAAACTGGATACATTGTTTTCCCTAGTGGTTTCACTGGTGTATGGAATGTGGCCTTCAAAACAACCACAATGTTTCACACACTTTACCGCTGTACACCAGATTTAGGTCTCCAGAAGTTTTCAAGATAGGCAAAATATATAAGGCCAGATCTGCAGCTGGTATAAATTGGGATAGCTCCAGTTACTCACACCAGCCGAGGATCTGTCCTGTAACAGCCAGCCATATGATTATTACTATTATTGGATTTACCAAAAAAGGGTGTGATTTTAAACCAGTTTAGTTAAACCAGTGCAAACCACTGTGTAGACACTCTTATTTTGGTCAAATCAGACTTCTTTTGTCTTAAATATGTTCCCAGTTGACTTAAGTTAAGCTAAACCAAAGTATGGCACTACCAAACATATAGTGAATTTAATATTAAAATAAATAGCACAGGGACTACTGTCCTAACTGGATTATCTATTTTCAGATTTAATGCAATATAAACCTCAAATTTTTAAAAAAATATTAAATGAAGTCGCCAAAGATCTTTAGAATCCAGTGACCCTACTGCAGAATTCCTCTCCACCTTGCTGTGCAGTACACAGGGCCTTAATCACAGCATGGCATTTGGTAAATACACGTACAGTACCCCAGCCCTATCACTATGCTTGGATTTTCCAGAGAGACATGTTAAAAGTTGATGGACAAAATGTTCTTTTCCTTCCCTCTTCTCTTCCCCTCCCAGCTAGTACAGACAGTCATTTTGTTTAATTGGACTAACATTTATCTCCTGATGGGGGAGCTGGCAAATCTACAGTCACACTCCCTGCCATTCCTATTTAACAAGAGACTGTGAGAGGCACTGATTACAGGGAAGTGACGTTCTATTTCCCTGGCTCTGATGGCCACAGGCAATCAATTTGAAGCAAAGGTTCTATCTGGAAAATCCCAAACAGAATTGAAAAAAAATGCTAAAATTAAAAATGAAAAGATTGGCTTCAGTCATTCCTCTGGGTCCAGCCTCTCCCCTGGGTTCTTCTGGTGCATCACTCAAAGCACAGCTATAGGCGTATATGCTTCACTGTGCTGACTGCTGTCACTGGGGTCCTCTGTATCAAATGAATAACCCCTCACCCTCTCCCACCCTTGAAGAGGAATGTGCTGAAGAGTCCGTTGTGGCTGTCAGGGTTGAGAAAAATGGGCTACTGAGCACCACTAGGGGCCCATTTATCCCTCACTCCACCACTTAACAGTTTGTTATGAGACCAAGGAGAGCTGCTGCTGCAAAGGTAGCAAGAGCAACAGAATTCCTTCCTAACTCCAGCTAAAGCAATCTTTTCCCTATCTGAGGGGGAAGGGAAATCATAGCATAGTGATTCAGAGATGGCAAGGGAGAGCAATGGCTCTGGCTAAGGCACAGAGTGTATTTTGGAGGAAGGCTAGAGCTACAGTACTGAACTACACCTTTTACCTCTTTTTCTTGTACCTCTATGAAGCCATAGAATGAGTAAAGCACAGGCAGCCAGAACCCAGCCTTCTCCCATGCAACTTGGTCACTCTCCCTCAACCCTGACTAGCGAGGACCAGCACTGAATGGGAGAGGGGAGTTCAATCTCTAGTCGCTTCTTGGCTTCTCCGTTTATGCTAATTGTGATGCTGGTTTCAAAGATGTGAAACTGAACTGAGTCTAGCAACTCACTTCCCATGCTTCACTTAATCACTTTTGGTCTCTACGGCCTGGAGCTGGACTGAAGCCATGGAAAGAGAAGCCATGGAAGCAATGGAATACTTTCACTGTCCACCACAAAATGCAATCTGGCCTCTGCTGATCGTAGCTACCAAAAACAAACTCAGGACTCCTTGTGTCAGATGTGCACAGCTAGAAGTAAGACTGCTATTACATCTGAAGCACAAGTATTGTGCTACTTCCTGGATTGATTCGGGGTGGGGGGGGGGAAGCAGATCCATTGGAAAGAAAAAATCCTGAAGAGAGTTAAGATCTTTTTTGCTTTTCAGGGCTTTCCAGTTTCCTATTCTCTTCATCCTTTGCCTCTGGGACAATAATCCTAAATGTGAAAAATGCAAGAGTAGGTGCTTTCCTAGGATGTCCACTGTCAAGTCATTTCTTCATTGCTGAACCATGGATCCCTTTGCTTTCAGGTATTATTTGCCCCGGAATATTTTTGTATTATTCATGTACATCAGGCAATATAAGAATAATTTACCTGAATGTAGTTAGTGCTCTTTAGTCCTTTACAAATAGTAATTACATAGGAATCACATCAGCCTCCACAAATGTAGCCACCTCTGGGGTGGAACTGTTTAACAATGCAAAGCAATACTGCACAACCATTTAGGTCAGGGACTGAAGAATACTATAGCCAATTAAAATTGCAGAGAAAATTTAGCAAGACAGTTCATAATTAACAAAGTTGAAACTTGGACAGGACATCAACACTAGATATGGCTATAATCAGGAGCGGTTTTGGTTTAGCAAAACATCATTGTCGGGAGTTTTTATTTTGCACAGCTAAAATCTGGGGTGATTCAGATCTAGGTCCCAATTTATCAGAATCCTCAAAAAGCGTATGAAGAGAGATGGATAAATTACACAAAAGTTTGAGTCCATCTGACATTAACACCTCCTTTCATATAAAAAGGGAGATGGGATCTTTAAGGAGCACAAGTGATCAGGGCCTTGCTTTTATAACTCATCCAGAAAACGGCAACTGCAGCCACACAGGGCTTCTTAGGGCACTGATTCAGTACTGACTATGGGTGTGTCTATACTGCATGACTAGCTTGTGCAGACATACCTGAGCTAGCTTTAGTCTAGCAAGCTCAGATATAAGAGCTGTGAAGCCGTGGCAGCATGTGCTTCAGTGTGAGCTGTACAAGTCCGCCTGGAACCCTGGGTAATTACTCATGGGGATAGCCCACACGAATACAGCTTCACTGTTCCAGTACCTGAGCTAGCTAGATTAAAGCTAGCTCAGGAATGTCTACTCAAGCTACAATCACACCCCATGACTGCAGTATAGACATAACTTCAGAGGGAACATTGCCTTTGAATCACCAATCCATTTCCTGCAACACCTACGTGTTGCTTGGAGGTTTCTCAAAGGCATGACTTGCCAAGACTTATACTCCTAATATATGAATATGATGTCTATAGATTCCTAGCTTTGGTACAATAGTGGTGTTGGTTGTTTTATGGCTTGCCAAGTTCCTATTAACTCATGGTTCATTTCTGTCCTCTTGAAAAATTAACTCATGCTTCCAGCTACAATGGCAAAGGAAACATTAAAAATTGAGTAACAGGCCAAAGGTAAACAAAGTATAAACCCAAATATTGTGACAGCAGTAACTCTTCTAATCAAGTAGGTTCTATGCCTATTGCTACCATAGCCTTTTGAGGATAATCAGCCAGCAGGTATAGGAAGGGAAAAAGGAGAGGGGACTCCATCAAACCATCCTCATTCGCATGGACACCATCTTTAATAAAGCCCTGCCCTTGTATCTGCTATGGCCTGTCTCTTTGTGTGCCCCACACAGCTGGGAGAACCATAACCTGTCCCAGAACTGGAGGCTGTAACCTGGATGAAACCAGCCTAGCTGTAAAATATATTGTCCATGGGTATGGAGGGGATATGGTCAGAGGGTTTGTGTGAGCAAACTTATTGTATTGCCCTTTGCCTAAGCTAGTGACCACCTAATGAAGATTCCAGAAGCTCTTTGAAGAGGGAACACCTCCTCCAGCCCCAAAAGAAACTGAAAGGAGATTGCTAATGAGAGTTTTTCTAGACACCTCCCTCCTTTAAAACTGAAAGTTGGTCAATGGATAAGGTAGCAAGTTACAAACACACCTACCTCCACACCGTAAATATACCTATGGCGTCAGTTCATTGTTAAATACAGTGACCTTCAGACCCTCTAGTGGCTATGCATTAATCCCACATAGCCAATACTTTGAAATCTAAAGCTACTGCATAAGACAAATTGATCTATAAACAACACAGATTTATCAAGGGGTGCCTCTCCTTTTCCACCTTTGTTGAGAGGGACACAGATTCATACCTCAATCACATACAACTATCTACCTTCACTTATCTGATTCATGAAGCATCAAGAAAATCTAGGTCAGGAATATGCACAGATGCACGTGCGCCCACCCACACATACATTCCCTGTACCTTCCACAGTGAGGAAATAAACAACAGCCTCACCCTGAAAGTGCCTCGGACCAAATTGGATATGTAAATGTGTAAACACTTTGTGTCTAGACTGCCTCTTCAGAGGCTGGAAAATATGTTACTAAAGATTCCAGTCAGCTGCTGACACTTTGCATTCTCCCACAGAGCTTAGCACTAGAGCAGGAAGGGGGAAGCACTCCAAGGGACCAATATGGCCAAACATGTAAGCAATTACACTTCAGTTGAAAGAAAATACATGTACATCCTCACAATGACCCATTACCCTAAACATTGCTTAGTTAAAGATACATGTTTTTAAAGACAGTAATTCCTGTATTAATTTGCGAGATTCCCAGAAGGTGGTGACAGGAGATAGTCACTGCTGCTCAAAATAGAGAAGAATTTCCAAAGTACAACACACTGTCCAATATACATATATAACAAGAGGATGCACTCCTGTTGGCATCTTCCCTTTCATATGAATCTTAATTCTTCCATTTGGTCAGTGAAAACCCTTTGTCCATCTCAAAGCCCATAAGGAGGAAGAGAATCTATAAGGCCAACCCTGCATCTCCAGGCAAGTCCAACCCTGTCATGTCTTATTGCTTCAGTCGACTGCTACAAGTTGATGACCAAAGGCCACAATTATCACCAGAAGCTGGGATCCTTCCCTGTGCCTTTAAAGAGCAGCATTTCTTTTCCTAGACTCTCAAAGGCAAGCAGTGTCACTGAGCAGTGCCTCCCAGCCAAGAGACAGGGTTGGGGGTAGAACCACATATTCCATGACAGAACCTACCAATTTCTGCTATGTGCTAGTACTGAATTCTGCTGGAAGCTGGAAATTTTGCAGCAGCATGAAATGCATGGGAAAAATGCAAATTCAAAAGATTTTATTGAATTAAGAATTACAAAATTGATTATTTTATTCACGTTCATATTTAATTCAATACTAACCTCTGCATATGAATGTTCCTCCCACCCCACCCCCACACACATTTAATGCTTTCATGCTAATGCAGAATTTCCAGTCACCCAAAGAAATACACAGAGCTGTGGGTGCTAGCAGCAAATTGGCTTATCTGCCATGACAACTATCCACATGAGATGTCTCTGATTGGGTTGTCTGCCAAAGCCCCAGTTCACCTTTACTGGTTACTATTGCACTTTATGCGCACACTAGAGGAAAGGAAGAAAAAAGATGAGACACTTACGCAAGGCATGCCACTCATCCTGGCGGATTGTCTTGGTGATGTTGTAGGTGAGGTTCTTGGGAATTGTTGCTGAGGAGTAGTGGTACTTGATGTACGTGCACTGATCAATTGCTCCTGTGACGGACATAAAGAAAAATAAATAAAATGTTGTTAAACAGAGCAATGTGCTATTATATGTGGTTCTCTCGATCTCCTTCCTCTTCCCAGGGGACAAATCATGTGAGCATTGTTTTATATATTATATATATATATATATATATATATATATATATATATATATATATATATATATATATAAAAATCAATGCTCACATGATTTGTCCCCTGGGAAGAGGAAGGAGACCGAGAGAACCACACATGACAGATGATAGTGATGCAGCTTTGTGTACGCCTGGAAGGTGCTCAGATATCACGGTGATGCATATGGTAAAAGAACTGGAATAGATTAGAACTGAAGCAGAATGCAGTGGCATCCCATGACCAAAAAATGACAAACTTCAAACTCAAACATGAATGGCCGGCATTGTGCCCTATTTATTGCGTCGCTGAGATTTCATCTGCACTCTGTGGAAGGCAGCTGTATGCGACACTACTTTTTTTTTTTTATTTGATCATGGAGGTACTACATTTTCTTTTTATAGCCATTCCCCTCTACCCACAATCATCCCCGCGGCAAGCTTTGGTCTCCTGAGGAACCTCTCAGTGAAGGTAGTGCCCATGGAAGCAAAGAGTTTGCTTTAGCCACAGGCTCCCCACAACTGATGCCTTAGCCAATATTTGCTTCTGATCAGAAACACTTAGTTCAGCGATGCAAGGATAGTTGCAATGCCAGTAGGGTTTCCTACATCCCTTTCCCTGGCACCCACCAACATTTCTTTCATCAGACCATTTTGCTAAGCAATTAGGGTCTGACCAAAAGACCACTAAAGTCAACTTTCCTTTGACTTCCATGAGCTTTTGTCAAGATTCCTTCCCCACTCTGAACTCTAGGGTACAGATGTGGGGACCTGCAAGCTTAGGACCCCCTAAGCTTATTTGTTCCAGCTTAGGTTAAAACTTCCCCAAGGTACAGACTATTTTACCTTTTGCCCTTGGACTTTATTGCTGCCACCACCAAGCATCTAATAAATATAAAACAGGGAAGGAGCCCACTTGGAAACGTCTTCCCCCCCACCCCGAAAATCCTCACAAACCCTACATCCCCTTTCCTGGGGAAGGCTTGATAAAAATCCTCACCCATTTGCATAGGTGAACACAGATCCAAACCCTTGGATCTTAAGAACAATGAAAAAGCAATCAGGTTCTTAAAAGAAGAATTTTAATTGAAGAAAAAGTG
Source organism: Natator depressus (assembly GCF_965152275.1). Taxonomy (NCBI): domain Eukaryota; kingdom Metazoa; phylum Chordata; order Testudines; family Cheloniidae; genus Natator; species Natator depressus. Next base: position 245,294,928 of record NC_134234.1, read on the forward strand.
AAAGAATCACCTCTGTAAAATCAGGATGGTAAATACCCTACAGGGTAATCAGATTCAAAACATAGAGAATCCCTCTAGGCAAAACCTTAAGTTACAAAAAGACACAAAAACAGGAATATACATTCCATTCAGCACAGCTTATTTTATCAGCCATTTAAACAAAACAGAATCTAACGCATATCTAGCTAGATTACTTACTAAGTTCTAAGACTCCATTCCTTTTCTGTTCCCAGAAAAAGCATCACACAGACAGAGAGAACCTTTGTTTCTCCCCGCTTCCAGCTTTGAAAGTATCTTGTCTCCTCATTGGTCATTTTGGTCAGGTGCCAGCGAGGTTATCCTAGCTTCTTAACCCTTTACAGGTGAAAGGGTTTTTCCTCTGGCCAGCAGGGATTTTAAAGGTGTTTACCCTTCCCTTTATATTTATGACAGCTTTGGATCAGGTCCTTAATAAATAAGTAGGTATTCTCAGTGTCACTGACCACGCTCATTTCAGTACTCGGAGGAGAGACAGACAGACTTTGCTAACTTTTGCCTCTCTGATTGATACTCAACAGATGATAGAAAAATACATTAAATAAAGCAATAAGCCATACACCAGTAAAACAAATGAGAAAATGATGCAACCCCGTACCGGGGCCAGGAACGGAACACCCACCATTAACACCAACTTAAAAGGCATTAAACACATGATGCCAAGAGTCCTGTCTTTCAGCTCCAAAGGGTTAAATATGCTTTCACCATTCACCTCTGAGCTGGGTTTCAAGCTGCCTCAGGTCATAAATGTTACTTGGCATGAACTGAAACAATGCACCATGGATTCAGAGTGTGAATAAAATGTTATGCAACAAAATTATTAGTTACAACCCAGACTGTAAGCATCTTCTGAAGTTAGTGCAGCACAAACATTGGAGGTCCTCACTGTTTGCTTTTCTTAAGTGTTCTTCGCATTCTGCCTTTGACAGCAATTAGATTCGACAAAGCCAAACATTATAGGGGAAAAAGGCAAAATATTTACACATGTATCTGCCTGCCCTGACAGCGTGATGGGCTTCTGTGCGTGCCTGCACCATCTGGGCACCAAATGTACGCCCAGAATGAAAGTTTCAAACCAAGAATAGTTGTTAAAAAAAGAAAGCTACCGCGGAAAGATCGTCTTAAAAAAAAAAAACTCAACCTTCCTAGTCATGATCTTAACGTCTTCATGCTAATTTGGAAAAACATTCTACCCGCTTTTGCTCAGCTACGTTCATGGTTCAGAAGTTTTGGCAGAAAGATGGAAATTGCTTATTTGTCTGGAAATAATCTTCATGTTATCTGATACCTATCCAGAGAGAAGACTTGCCTAGAGCAGCAGCAAGGAACACAGATTCACAACTGAAAAAAAGATATTAATAAATGGAATACTATGTTTAAAGGAATGCAATCAACACTAATGGGCTGTGCTAACTTCCTGTGAGATGCTGAGCACCCTCCATTCCCATTGCTGTCATTGAGAGTTAATGGCTCTCAGCACCTTACAGCGTCAAACCCTAAGGCAAGAATCAGACTATGACCTCAATTCAGGGCAGCACTTAAGCACGTGCTTATGTCCCATTGACATCCATAAGATTTAAGCACATGCTTAACTGTTGTCCTGAACAGGAATGCGTTCCTCAACAAAGGCCTGTGTTTGCAGTGGTAATTGTTTAACTAAGATATACAGCATTTATGATGAAAAAAATTGGCAATAGTTAGGCAAGTAGAACACCATATCAGTACATTCTTTCTGTGCCTACAGAATGTAAAAGACTACAGAGAATGTAGTTCAGAATATGTCAAAACCACATTTGATTAACTGCCCGACACACCTGAATTATTTCAGACTATACAACACTGACAACTGGTGGAACACACTTCCTGTGGAAAGGGTGTGCAGTTGTGACTGCCTTCTACTGACGATCACTGACAGACAGTTGTTTGCAGTATTGTTGTAGCCATGTTGGTCCCAGGATATTAGAGAGACAAGCTGGGTGAGGCAATATCTTTTACTGGACCAACTTTGGTTGGTGAAAGAGAGAAGCTTTCAAACTACACAGATCTCTTCTTCAGGTCTGATAGACAGGGCAGATGAGCTGTAATAAGGTCCACTCAAGATTTCCTGGTCAAATTTACAAAAAGTTTCCTGTAGTCAGAGACAAACTCAAGTCAACATTCTGACCTTGCTTGCACAAGTGTAGATCTGAGTAACTCCACTGCAGTCAATGGAACTGCACTGGTGTGAAACTGGTGAGAGGAGAATTCACCCTTAAACATCCAAAAGGGTTTCCTTTGTCCAAGTCTCTAAACACAGTCAACAAAAAGATGACTTTGTGACACCAGTGCTTAAGTATGTCACAAGAGAGATTGCTCCCTTTACCCCCACAGATGGTCTAGCTCGTAATGCAAACTACCTCCAAGTCCTCTGAGTATGCTCATCCTCTAGTGCCCTGGGAGGATGACATGATTCACTACAGCTGGGCCCAGAACTACTTCCCTCATGAAAGGCTCCCTGAAAATCCCTGCACTCAGGAGGGCACACAACTGTGGCTTTTCTTTTCAGAGAGAAAAGAGACTTAACCCTCTCCTTTCCATCCACTGAGTGAGGTGTCTCCACCCCATCACATTGACGCACAAAGATTTAATATTGCTACAGCTCACAGAGATTCACATTCAGTTCAAGTGACTGGGCCAGGGCTGGATTTACAGGCAGGCAACCCAAGGACTGCCTGGGGTATTGGGCTTGGGGGTGGGGTGGGGGGCGCTGGGCCCAGCGTGCAGTTTTTGTTGTTAGTTACAAAAGGGAAAATAGAGTGTTTGAAGTAACATGTTTCCGATATTCCGTATGTGGATTCATTTTTCACTAAACCTCCTAGAATGTTCTCAAAAAGAAAAGGAGTACTAGTGGCACCTTAGAGACTAACCAATTTATTTGAGCATAAGCTTGCGTGAGTTACAGCTCACTTCATCGGATGCAGTGAGCTGCAGCTCACGAAAGCTTATGCTCAAATAAATTGGTTAGTCTCTCAGGTGCCACTAGTACTCCTTTTCCTTTTGCGAATACAGACTAACACGGCCGCTATTCTGAAACTTAGAGTGTTCTGGATCTTTGTAGAAGCTCATGGAACCTTCCAGACTTTCTGAGAACTACATTTTCCTTCAACCTCCTAGAATGCTGTCAGCCATGCCCTTGTGGGTATGTAAGGGGAGGGGATCTTGCCAGTCAGTCAGTGAGATATAAGAACAACGTGAAGTGAGAGCCCAGCTGCAATATTATGAACCTTCTTTTCCTGTGTAATTGTGAACATGTACTTGTGTTTTAAAACTTGAAGGGTGTAGATAGCAACTAATAAAGGACATATTTAATGAGATGCCAGAGATATCTATTGAACCTTTATCTGCGCAACACTATAAAAGAAAGTTACTTTGTTTGCCGTGCTTAACACGTTTGATGACTTGATGTTAGTACATTTTAGTTATTCCTAAAATTAAAAAGTTTCTATAAGCTTAGAGAAAAAAAATGTTATTTGCTTATATATGGCATGAATAACAAATTTGCAGATCCTAGCATGCAAATTTATCATCTTACATGACAGGGATAATTCATGCATGCAAATTGAGCATCAAAGTAGTGAAATGGGCTACAAATGCAATAAAAAAATAACGTATTCAGAAGTTTAACAAATGGAAAGGGGGCATCAAATACACTCTTTGCCTGGGGCACCATTTGGTCTAGGGCCAGCCCTGACTGGGGACAATGTTTGTGGAAAAAAACCAAACTGAGTACTTTCTTTTTCCAATGACCCTGAAATCTATGCAGCTGAAGTGAACAATATGGATGGCCACTGTAAAGACAATATGGCTACAGAACTGTTAAACTAGGAGATGTAGCACATCTCATATTCCCCTTGTGGAAGGGAACTCCCTGCTGGCATAAACACAAAGGAGGTGGCTGCTGTGCCAGTTCCTCTCCTCTCCCCTCCCCTCCCAACACATACACGGACACACGTGCCCCTGCCAAAGGGAGGAGCCAGGTAAGGGGTGTGTCAGGGGCCTGAGCAGAACTCAGAGCAGAGCAGCACTCAGCTACACCAATCTTCCACCAGTAGCATAAGTCAGAGCAGCCCACAGGCTGATGCCAGCTCCAAAAGGGTTAAATATGCTTTCACTATTCGCCTCTGGAAAACTAGGTTTCAAGCTGCCTCAGGTCATAAACATTACTCTGCACCAATTGAAATGATGCACCATGGATTCAGCGTGTGAGTAAAACAGTATGCCACCAAATGATTAGTTACAACCCAGACTGCTAGCATCTTCCATAGTTTGTACAGCACAAACACTGGAGGTCCTCACAGTTTGCTTTTTCATAGAATCATAGAAAATCAGGGTTGGAAGGGACCTCAGGAGGTCATCTAGTCCAACCCCCTGCTCAAAGCACGACCGATCCCCAATTAAATCATCCCAGCCAGGGCTTTGTCAAGCCTGACCTTAAAAACTTCTAAGGAAGGAGATTCTACCACCTCCCTAGGTAACACATTCCAGTGTTTCACCACCCTCTTAGTGAAAAAGTTTTTCCTAATATCCAACCTAAACCTCCCCCACTGCAACTTGAGACCTTTACTCCTTGTCCTATCCTCTTCTACCTCTGAGAATAGTCTAGAACCATCCTCTCTGGAACCACCTCTCAGGTAGTTGAAAGTAGCTATCAAATCCCCCCTCATTCTTCTCTTCTGCAGACTAAACAATCCCAGTTCCCTCAGCCTCTCCTCATAAGTCATGTGTTCCAGACCCCTAATCATTTTTGTTGCCCTTTGCTGGACTCTCTCCAATTTATCCACATCCTTCTTGTAGTGTGGGGCCCAAAACTGGACACAGTACTCCAGATGAGGCCTCACCAATGTTGAATAGAGGGGAACGATCACGTCCCTCGATCTGCTCGCTATGCCCCTACTTATACATCCCAAAATGCCATTGGCCTTCTTGGCAACAAGGGCAAACTGTTCTTTTAGTTCTTACTGCTCCACCCCTTGGCTCCCTTCCACTCCCACAAAAGGAGAATTGTTTCAAGGAGAATCATCACACCATGGCATGGCAGGGATACCACCTGGACACCCTGGCTCACCATGCTCTCTTCCATTCTCAAAGCACATTCCAGTATAGTGGCCTCAGTCCAAGAGCTAGTGAACCTGTGCCCCCACCATGCGACTTGCGCTTTAAGCGTCTCACCTGTTGGCAGCGTCAGCAGAGAGACCAAGGATGGGCATGGGGAATAAACTGCCCTCTCGCCTCATAGAGGTGGTAAAGAACAGCGTTGAGGCACGTTAGTAGGGACGCTCACACCAATGTTGTCCATGCTGAACCTATTCTGTGGATAAATAGAGGGTTTCGATCTCCAAGGCTCTCAGGCTAGTACCTTTCCTTAGCTGATAGTTGGTAGATGGGAGGACTCTGACCAGAGTGGCCAAGTTGACTGTTCTAGAGGTAGTTTCATAGATGTTAAAGCCAGAAGGGATCAGTACAATAATCTAGTCTGACTTCCTGTATCGCACAGGCCTCAGCTTAGTTGTCTGACAGTTGCATGACTGAAGGTGCTGCTCCAGCTAATGACTTCTCAAGGTAGTCGGGAACATCAAGAAAAATGTCAGTTTGCACCCATGGCACTGATGCCACATTGAGCCTAACTTTGATAGATCGGCGTTAAATCAGTGGGAAAGGGGTTTTTATGGTGATAGTGACTGTCTCCTCCTAGTCCCACTGGAGGACTCCCCTTTGTTCCCCACATTCAGGGCACTACATTGTGAAGACCGTCCTTACAAGTTAGAAAGGGGTTTATTTTGGACCTATTAATCGCTTTCCTTCGCTAGCCAGAAGGTTCAACGTTAACAACACAGGAACTCCTCTCACACACACACACCTTCCATGAGCTACCATCCTGGAGAATGAGGGGCCAGGAATCTGACATGGCAGTTGCTGAGAGCTCCATCACTAGGCTTAATTTGTTTTGGTTTACATTTGACAGGGACAATTTCAACTTCACAACAGATTTAGCTGAGAGCACTGACCTGACAGAAATTCCACAGAATGTTTCCTTTAGATAGACAAAGACCAATCAGCTAAAAGCATTTGTCACCTCTCAGTGTGTCCTTTGATTTCTTGGAAAAATTCAGTTGTAGCCCCATCATTTGTTTATTTGTTCTGTTATGTTTGCTACCATGGACTATGGTACCATGAGCTTTCCCAAGAAGACTGAATGCAGCTCTCTCATTCCTGTGTTCTAGATACAGCTGGGTGAACTGTTCATAGCAAACAATTTATTCCAAAAATTTCGCCCTTTGCTCTGGCTTTAATTTTTACAACTCTGTTCTTCAAAATTATTAGACAAACATGTTATATGAACAAATTTCAGCCTGTGGCTTATGCACCCATGTTCATCACTTAGACTTTGATTCTCTTAGGGAAAATGTGGGAGCAGAGTGTGGGATTTGGAGGAGCTAGCCCAGCAGAACACGGAATGTTTAAACCCTTTCCTTTGCAGGCCATTGGAGTCAGGCTTTGCCTGATAAAAATTAGGCTGTAGTATTACTCTAGATTTGGATCACATCACTCAAAATAATTATGTGCAGCCTACATATGTGCGAAGTCTCAAGCACAAAAGTCATGTATATACTAGGAGAAAAGTGTATTGCTAACACTCATTAACATCTTTTAACACATTGGCTCGTAAAGGTAAACCGTAGGGGGGAGCCTATGGTTTAACTTGACCAGCGAATATATTAAGACTATTACTTGACACTAGGATTTTAACGATTGTTAACATGTTAGCTTACATGTTAAAAAACACACCTCTTTTCCTAGAGAAGACAAGGCCAAAGGGTGTGACTAGATACTTGTCTGGATTATTTCATTCCCTCTGCAGCAGTTCCAGCTCTGAAGATTGTAGTTACATATTCTTGTCTATCTCTATTCATTGTGATAGCAGCAGAAATCGGGCCTGGGGTTTTGGTAACACAGTCTTTCTGTGCATACCTGCTAGGGCTGAAGGTCTAAGCCCGTAAATAGTAAGCAAATGACACAATAGCTTAACTTGCATGTCTGACAATGACTATGCATTGCGTTATTGCATTGCATAAATGACAACCAACGTCCTGATTACCGGCATCCAGACTGACTAAGCTGCATCATGAAACAAACTTTGGGAATTGATTTGTTTCTGGCTGGCTTTGGCATACCCCTGAATTGGTGTCCAGGTGGCTTTAGCAGCTCTGTTGGTTGTGGCTTATCCTGGAATGAGTGGAGAGCTATGGTTGGGATGGCAGCCCCAGTGCTAGCTGCTGCCTGCCCTGGGCTGGGAGGGGGAGCTGGCTGCTTCCTACCTTCAGTTAGGGGGTTTTGTGGCTGAGCTGGTGGCTGTCAAGGTTCCTTCCCCACTCTGAACTCTAGGGTACAGATGTGGGGACCCGCAGGAAAGACCCCCTAAGCTTATTCTTATCAGCTTAGGTTAAAAACTTCCCCAAGGTACAAACTTTGCCTTGTCCTTGAACAATATGCTGCCACCACCAAGCGTTTTAAACAAAGAACAGGGAAAGAGACCACTTGGAGACGTCTTCCCTCAAAATATCCCCCCCAAGCCCTACACACCCCCTTTCCTGGGGAGGCTTGAGAATAATATCCTAACCAATTGGTTACAAAATCATCAAAGACCCAAACCCCTGGATTTTGGAACAATGGAAAAATCAGTCAGGTTCTTAAAAGAAGGATTTTATTCTAAAAAAAGAAAGGTAAAAGTCGTCCCTGTAAAATCAGGATGGAAAATACTTTACAGGGTATTCAGATTCAAAACACAGAGGATCCCCCTCTGGGCAAAACCTTAAGGTTACAGAAAACAGGAATAAACCTCCCTCTTAACACAGGGAAAATTCGCATAAAGCAAAAGATAAACTAATCCGCCTTGTCTGGCTTACCTATACTGGTTGCAATATTGGAGATTTGGATTAGGATGGGTTGGAGAAGATGGATTTCTGTCTGGCCTCTCTCAGTCCCAAGAGAGAACCACCACGTAAACAAAGAGCACAAACAAAAGCCTTCTCCCCCCCCCCCCCAAAGATTTGAAAGTATCTTGTCCCCTTATTGGTCCTTTGGGTCAGGTGCCAGCCAGGTTAGCTGAGCTTCTTAACCCTTTACAGGTAACAGGATGTTGCCTCTGGCCAGGAGGGATTTTATAGCACTGTATACAGAAAGGTGGTTACCCTTCCCTTTATATTTATGACAGTGGCTCTGGCTAGTCCTTGCCTCTTGCTCTGTGGCTGGAGGGAGCACTGCCAGCCCCTCCCTAGCCGTGTGTGTGTGCACGCACACACTGTCTCCCCTGCCTGCTGCTCACTGGCCCAGTGGCCACGGAAGGAGGTAGAGCACTGTCCAGTGCTGCTTTATCCACAGCTCCAAGTTTATTGTCATGGGTGGGTTATCATGGAAGGAATGGTGATGAGTCATATAGGGCTCAGTGGAGGACTCTAACCATAGAGATTCAGCCTATAGTGGTGACCTCCCAGTGATCTGCCACACACCATCTATCCATCTCCTCAGTGGTCAGCCCCTACTATGATGACCCACCACCAAGCCATCCATGATAACTTTCTCAAGGTTATTTCCATCTCTACACCTAATGTGACCAAAGTACATAAGTTTGTATCTGTTGATTTCTAGCATCTGGGTCTGCTTCTCACCAATAGTATTTCTACCAGAGGCATTAATCTTGTTTTCCCCCCCTCTAGGGGAGATATGCAAGAGTTTTCACCAGCACCACATTTCAAAAGCTTCCATTTTCTTCTTGTCAGCAGCTGTAATTTCCCACGATTCACATCCATAAATTGTTATGGAAACAGGTTATTCACCAGATACACCTTCATACATTTTGAGATGCCATATTTTTCCCCCCACACTTCCTAAGGGGAGCCATAGCTGGCTGAGCCATCCCTAGTCTTCTTGTGATTTCCTTGGAAGAGCCTCCTTGATTGGATATATATGATCCCAAATAATTAAATTCATCTAGTGCCTCTACAGTTTGTCCATTAATCATAATGTACATTTGCATCCTGTTTTTCTTAGTCCTGTCAATGTACATGCATTTTGTTTTCATCACATTCAGGAACTGTCAATAGTCCTCATTAAGCTGTTTTTACAGACTCCAACATTTGTTGCATTGCACTGATGGTTGTAGCAAAGAGCATCATGTCATCAGTATATCTGTGATTGGTTAAGAGGTGTCCACCAATGGAAATCCCAGCTCCTTCCACTTTGTCAAAACCTTCAAACGGCTTGTCTGATAATAAATTCTGCATTTATGTTAAAGATGCTTGGGACAAAAAACACTTCTGTTTCACACCCTGCCCAGTGGAAAACAACATACCGTCTCCTACTGCTGTTCGCACTGTGGTCTGCTGTTGTTGGTAAAGACTTCTGACAATTTAAATGAGATGCTTTGGAATCCCTATATCTGCCAGTATCCTCCAACGATGGTCATGTCAGATGGCAAAATTCTTTTCTGTAGTCAGTGAAACCCATGATCAATGAAATTGTACTCGCTGTATTTTCCAGTGATGTGATGGATATTCGCTATTTGGTCAGGGGTGCCTCAGCCCTCTCTGAAACCAACTTTGCAGTGGTAGTTCTCTTTCTATCCTTTGTTTCAGGAGATCCTTGATTATGTAGCACATAACTTTGCTTGCATGTGATACCAAGGAGATGATAGGATAGTTACTGAGCTCTGTTATGCTTCTCTTCTTTGTTAAGGTAAAAAATCTCTTTTGTCTAGTCCTCTGGCTAATTTCTAGTCATCCGTACATCATTACAAATTTTCTACATAAGATCAGTACTGCATTTGCCAACCACTTTTAACAATTCTTCAGGCAAGTTATCTACCCTGGTGCTTTCCCAGGCTTTATTTTCATAATAGCACACCCCACTTCCCCTTGCAGGATTGATGGCTCTGGCTCCATACTCTCTTTTCTGTCACCCCGTATTATGACTGGGTCTGGTGAAGCATACAGATTGGGACAGTAATCTCGCAACCTGCACTTAATATCATCACAGTGATGGTGCCCACTCACCTCTGCCTCCCGTCGGCCAGATGTGAACCTGCACTCTCTCTGCTTATGGTGCCCGCTGTTGCCCTCGTCAAGCAGCTCCTCAGTGACTCCAGCCAAGTCACACACATAAAGGAATCCCTTCTGGGGTAAAAGATCCAACAAGACCTGTCCCTGTGCCCCTGTTACTGTCTTTAGCCCTGTCCCTGGGCTCAGACCTCAGCCTCTTCTGGGCTAGCTTTAAGTCTGTGTCTGCCCTGATATTGAGCAGCATCCCCAGGGCTTCCTCCCTGGAGACTCTTTAAATCCTGCCCTTCACCTAGACCTCTAAAAAAGCCTTATCCCTTTCTTGGGGCTTAGGCCATTCTGCCACTGGAGGGACCAGGGCCCACCCACTACTCTGGGTCCTGACCCAGAGACTCTATAAATAACAGCCATGTGCTGCTTCCTGTAATAGTTGCTGCTGGACCACTTCCCACAAAGTGCCTTCTTCTTCACCCTTACCTCAGGGCTGAGGATCTCAACTCCTCTCCTTCCGGTCCCAGCCAGCAGCTGATCTGCTCAGGTCCTGCAGCTCCTTTTTAACTGGGCCTGCTGCACTCTTATTGGCGGCTTCCCTGCAGCCTCTCTAGGTGGGCCTAGAGGACCCACCTTCAATGCTCATTTTCTGGGACGGGGAGTAGTAGGACTGCAAGACCGCAGGCAGGGGGCCTCAAAGGGCCAAGTACATCCCATCACAATCACCTTCTGGGAAGACTCTGCCATCATGATCTTTTATGTTTGATCACAGGGAGAACCTTTTGGTAAGGAGTCTGACCAATGTGAACATACCTTTTGTACTATTACTCTCTTGATCATTCTCAAGTTCCATATATTTTGCCCTTTATATATTCGGTCATCTCATCTAGTCTGCCTTTAAATCTCTCTGCTCAGTTCCTTCTATTCTCTCCTATGTTAGTCTACCTCCAAGCCATTCTCTTTCACTCTGTCATTTTTCCTCCCGCTCATCCAGCTTCTCAGTTAACCATGTGCAGTCCGACACAGACGTTGCAGAATGTGCCCTTTAGTGGTTTCAAGCACAATAGTTTTCATTTTATTTCAAAGTTTGTTGGGGGTGTTCTCCTCTTTCACCTGTGCCAATGCCTCAGACCCATTCTGAGCAAAGTTATATAATCTTCATTGAGATTTGGGCCCAACAGCAGTGGCGTTGTTGAATGTCATATCTTTTAAAGTTTTAATTGTATGTTTAAGGCTAATAGCTCGTAGTCTGACCCACAGTCTGCACTCGCGAAACTCTTCATCCATTGGAAACTTGCATTCCAGCATTATATCATCACACAGTCAATTTGGTTCTGTCTCATACGGTCAGGCGACCTCTACGTGAGCTTTAGATGTGGGATGTGGACCATTGTGGAAGGAGAACACAAAAGCATCAGTGGCGGTGAGGTTCCCTACTACCTAGTAAAATCACTAAGGACAGGGTGAGGTGGTGGTACTGCAGAACATGACACTGCAGCGACAGGCAGTGACAGCCATGAGCTGTGGCACAGGCATCACGCAGCCGCCCTCCATGCGACACCCAGCGGCAGGAAGGGAAACCCCCCCCGAACGCACCCCTGGACTCAGAGACTTCATTGACCTCAGACAACAAACCGTGAGTGGGGTGGAGTGGAGGGAGCAAGATGGGCATGTTAAAGAGACATTTGTCCATTGGACTGTCACACTGCAAGGTGGAAAACTGCGATAAAGGACACTTCCCAAGATACTGCGGGGCAGGTGTTTGCTTATTGTTTGCATAATTTTGAATCATTGTTGCAGTGTTTTCCCAAATTAATGCTGCAATCCCTCTCGTCAAAGTTTTCTTTTGTTATACACAGACTCAGTGCTTGCAAGTGGGGATGTATTGCCTCTTAGAGGGACCCAGGGGTGGTGTTTAGTTTTCCCAGGTTTCTGGGTGGGAGCTTGAGCCAGTTCTGTACTGTAACATTAAGAGGAATCCCTAGATATTAAACCCAGCCCTTGTTGCTACCAGCACTGCCTAGCAGAAGGGTAAGTATGTATTAGCCGGAAATTTTTAAAGGAAAGGAAAAAAGTTTTCTTTGCAGTCAGGAGGGAAAGTTTCCTATTTCCTTTCCTCCTAAGTATGTCTTCCCAGTTTGCTTCCAACTAAAGAGCATCTCAGATCCTCTAGATTAGGGCAAATTTTACAGATAGTGGTCAGCTGGGGGAAGGAAACCGGTAGAAATTGATGAGGGGAACTAGCTATAATCCTATAAACATACCGTCAGTCGGTAGCTGAATGTCAAGGGCGAGGAAAGAGATAGAAAAGGTCTAAACGGCTCTTGCCAATGCTGTTTCCCATGTACTGCATACCCACAGCTGGCAAACTGCAGCTCACTGAAACTGTTCAGCTGATGGAAGCATAAATATTCTACCCAGGATAAGAAAAGAAGCCAAGTATGAGACCAAGTTCTTGAATTTGCACTGGGAAATGAGCAGCTCACACTTTCTCTCAAGGGACCAAGGGAAAGGGGTTTCAAGGAAACTGAAGCCAGAAAGGTGGTTATGAAACACTTTCTTATTCCTGCTATTAATAACAATCTCCAGGCCATGGAGCACTGGGGGAGTAGAGAGACATCCATTTGAATTTGTTAATCTCTTTGTCCAGTTATTTACCTGGTGAAGAGCGGGAAGGAAGGAGAGATGAAGAGGTTAATAGGGCTATAAATTATTTATTCCTGCTTGTTTGGATACAGAAATTAAGTGATCAATAGAGTCATGGAGACAGCAATGACCAGTAAAGACTCACTGAAGATCCAGCACTGCCGGCTGGATAAAAGTATGCATGGTAGGGGCTTGTACAGCAGAACAGGGTGAGAGAGGGGCTAAGGTGGGCATGGAGAGGTTTGTCCTTGGTTCTCTGGCCTCCAAGTATCAGATGGAAAACTGTGTTCACTGATCTAGGAAGCCAACTCACTGTATGAGCAGCTCCTATCCAATCACAGCATTGATTACAGGCCTTAAGCTTTTTTACTGAGTCCTTAATGCACAGGCCTCTCTGCTGATCTCATTGTTTAGTCCTTCCATATTTAAATACACTGGGCCAGATCCTCCTCACACTTATGTTGCTTTTATAACCAAGTAACTCTTCTGATTTCAATAGAGTTACTCCAGATTCCCATTGGTGTAAGTTCAGACAGAATCAGGCAGACACAGGCCCTGTTTCTAAGAGAGTGGCTGGGGATGTTAGAGCAGCTCTTCAGATGATGTAAATAGGTACAGATCCATTGACATCACTGATTTACACCAGCTCAGGATCTGGCCCATCCCACTCTCTAGGTTTCCCTGCTGCTGGTTTTTGGCTGCTCCAAAAATTGCCATGCTAGGACAGTTCGCTTAGCAAATGTTTTTTCAGTATTTCACCCCAGTGTCTTAACAGCAGAAGCACAACATGACAAAGGGAATAACTCAAGTGCTCTGCAGCCCACAGTCCAGAACTACAGTGTGCATTATGTCTCGGCCCATCTCCCAAAAGGTCACACTTACAGACCCAGTATGATCAAGAGCCCTAGAGCGTTCTCCCTTAGAAAGATCACCTTGCTAAAAGAACATGCATGTGGACTGCAGCATGTGTCTAGATAACACTCATCACATTTCCATGCAGAATTTATGTTCTTCACCTGATGTCAGTGAAAGTTATGACTTTCATATCGGAAGATGTCATGAGCTCAGTAGGTGGCCCCCATGGGTTTCATATGTGAAAATTCATAGGGATAAAACAAAAGAAAAAAATTAGTGTAGACAAACATTTAGGCTAAATGCCTTCTCCAGTGCCTTCAAAAGATGGCATGTAGACAAAGTTTCTCTCCAGAATGGTTTCTTAACTTACATTTGGGATCATATGGGAAGCAGGTTTTGTTTGGATTAAACAACCCAGGAGTAACAGGACTTTCATATGAATCTCACATCTTTTTGCATGTTTTAATAAAAGGGTTTGAAGCTATCACCACAGAAATTCATAGCATCCAGAAGAATGGCATTCCTGTAGAGTAAGTGTAAGAGGAAATCTCTGTGCCTTATTTTTTCAGGCTAAGGTCAGAATTCAACCAAGATTGATTTTTTCCCACCCATGAGATGAATGTAATATTGGTGAAGCAGGAAAATTCTGATTAATGCAGACTGTTTTGCCCATAAATAGTGCTTTCAACTGATCTCTGCAATGAGTTTGCAACACTCTTTGGAGGCAAGATAGACAGTCTTTATGCTGGACTTTCCAGGCCTTTTCACTGTGAAAATCATGGGCTTTGAACATATTCTTTCCCTCTGGGAGAGTTTGACTTGTTTTCTGGGGAGCATGTACTTGGTCTTCTGGGTTCCCCAAGATTCAACTCTGCTCTGCCCCCTGTGTATTCCAGTTGCTTAATGCAAGTGTTGTGGATGTGCTGCCATTATTGATGGGCATTATCAAGACATCACTCAGCAAAGGGAAGAATGCTGGCCATCCACTCACATGGAGGTCTCCTACAGTTGTTGTATGTACATACAGTTTAAAGCCAGTGGGCAAGATCATTTCTAAAAATTGAGTAGAGTGGCTGATAATACATATCTGTTAGCCCATGAACTGTGCAAGTTCTGTCTCTGCTTGGATAACACCTTGGATGATACTGCCAGCTAGATACCTCAGAGCTACTTTGCCATAAACCCTGGAAAAGCAAGTGTTGGTGAACTGAGATCATACATTATAAAATGGCTCCCTCTTCCTTTGTAAAGGGACACCCTCAGAAATAGGAGACCAACATTCTTCTGCCCTATTTGACCATGCTCTTTCCATGTAAGGCCATCTGTTCGATGATTGTTATTTGAGTTACACTGAGTAGCACCCAGCAGTCTGAATCAGAAGCAGGGCCTCAATGTGCGAGGTGTTGTGCAAACAGACAAAAAGAGGCAGTCCCTTCCTTGAAGTGTTTGCAATCTAAATAGAAACAAGATGCAACAAGGAGCTGTACAAGGACAGGGAAGGCAAGGGGAAGAGGAAGAAGATCATGCAGTTACGCTGCGGTATCCAAGGGTGGCTAGTGCACAGTTCGATCATTCTGAAACATTTAGATTATAAAAAAACTCCCCAACCACCACTCTCCCTAGCCATCATGGGTGGCTGCTTCCTTGCAGGCACAAGGTTCATCTTAAGGAGGGATTTTAAAGAGGAGAGGTGGTCCCAAAAAAAAAAAAGGTATTTTTCCAGCTGCATAATTTGACCAGGCTGTCTTCCTTTATCCCATGATGAATTTTTGCAACATCATCACATGCCCTTGTGTCCACAAGGCTTAGTTATTGACAGTCCCCCTTAGCTGGCTTTCCAGCAGCACATCTTTGGTGCCTGCAGGTTGTTCCAGCTGCATTCAAACACTTATTTTTATTTAAACATTTTAGGGCTAGATTCTCCAGTGTGCACTGGGCACTTTCCACTGAGTAACAGCACAAAGATCTTAAAATGGAGACAGTTAAAGGAGAATTCCCTTTACGCACAGGAACAGAAAGCTGGCAAGAGCAAACTTCCACCATCTTCTGAGCCAGCCACCCCCCTAATCCCATGAGGGAGCTGGCATGGACAGGAAGGGACACTCCTGATCCTCCACTGGTATAACATCCATCATGGACCTTATATTCATGGTGGAGGATAGATTAGTCCCCTCGCTGCTCCAATTTCCACCAGGACTGGGCAACCAGGGATCAAATTGCGCTCCCTAGCTCCTTGAGGCTGCAGCTCTCCACTAGCTCAGCCATAGCAGAGAATCAGAGCATTTACTTTATTTATAGCATATGCATAAATTACGCAAATTTAACATATCTGTCAAAATGGATTGGCCAGCAGAAGGCAGCTCCAGTGACATGACTGGATAGCAAAACTGAAAGAAAGCATAGGAAATAACTCAGCATCTGGAGTAACATCAATAGCTGATTTAAAGATGCCAGGAAAGGTACAAATTGTCATAAAAATACATATCATACTAGACTAGACAGAGAACTGGCACATGTTTAAATGGACTGAAAGTCTATTATTAAGGGATGAAAACTTTCTCATCCAGTAAGCGCCTACTGAGAGGTTAGAGCAGTCTTGGGAGTGCTCTTTTTACCATACAACGGTCCCTTGTCTGTGGAACAGACTCATGTCACTTGTGTGAGTAATCTACAGCTTCTCATATCCCATTGCCTGCACTGTCAAATCACATCAGAGGATCGTTGTGTGAAAACCTTCTCCCACTCACTTCACCATAGAACATTTTCTGGCCAGAGCAAGACAGACTGAGCATTTCTGTCGCCTGTCAGGTAAGGTTTGTAAGTTAAAAAGAGATCCTTGAAGAGTAGCTGTTAGGTTGGTTGAAAGAACCTTATTCATGGCAGCAACAAGTTTTATCCAAGAGGTATGTACCCCAACAGTAAGAACAACTCCTGCCTCTCCAGCCCTGCACTTAAAGGGATTAGCTGACTTTACATTGGCCTTGTTTGTTTCCATAGCCCAAAGTAGTATTGGCCCTGGCTATACTCAAGACCTGCTTCTTGGGCCTTATCCTGAAAGGAGTCATCCCCCTTCTGGGGATCCAGTCACCACATCTGAGGTCAGCAAGTGAAATTCATAGATTCTAAAGCCAGAACCATTGTGATCATCGAGTCTGACATCCTGCACAACACAAGCCAGAGAACTTCCCAGAAATAATTCCTGTTCAAACTAGAAGTCAGCAAGTGATTGTGCCTTTGCTGTAGTGGCCCTGAGGATTGACCTCTTCAATTATAACATTTAGTTCTACAAAATGTTTTAATTGCACTATAGTTCAGCACCCAATGCACTTATCAATACAATTAATGTCCGTGCTATTATTACTATAATACCATCTTGCACTTATGGAGCATTTTTCATCTGAAGATTCCAAGGCGTTATACAATGGTAGGTATCATTGCCTTGCCTTAGGCTACACACCTAACCAGTGCCAGAATTCAGGCCTCTGACTCCCAGCCCCATTCTCTAACCAGTAGGAGCACTGCCACCCCTCATCACAATCGGTTGCTTGTTGCCATGCAGACACTAGTCCTTCATTTAAATACCTGCAAAAAGGGATGAATAAATCTATTTTTATTTTTCACCCATAAATTCACAATTACAAGTTCAAGAACTATCAACATGAGAAGACGATGATCCCTGTTTATTCATAGACCAAGTAAAGGACAGCAACTCATTACAACATGAATTTCCTATGCTGCCTCAGAAAGTCATAGTGGTTGGAAAAAAGACCAAGCAGAGGCTAACTTATATCCCATATTTTTCTTTCCTCCCATTCTGGTAGTGGCCATGTTTGGCCTCTCAGAGTTTCAAAAAGGACAGGGTTCCAGCTCACTAAATGCAAGTTCAGCAGAGGAGACCTAATATGTCTCTAATGGGCCATCAGCATTTCTGATGGTGTGTGTGAAGAGGACACATCAACCTAATGGAATAACCCATTCCTTGAAAAACATCCAAAACACTAAAAAAAAACCCACCATCAGCACGACTGACTGATTCCCTGGGGTTTTGCAATGTAAGCCTTAATGACAACAAAGATCACAGTACAGAAAGCCAGAGAGACAGCTGTTTGTTGATCTTGTCCAGATACTCCAGCCATCAGGGGAAACATCAGCAGCAGTATTACTAAGAGGCTGATGGGATACAAGTCTAACAAGTCAACTTCACTCAAATCAATTCGTTTTTAAACATTGCAACTAGCCAGACCAAAAGGAGGCAATGGACAGTAGATTGTTACAGCAATAGCACAGCTGAGATTCACATTACTACCTTCAGTACTGAGGGGTTTCCTCTTTGGAAGGAAAAGGAAATAAGATTGGTCTCGTACCTCATCAGAAGTGATAGAAGATTAGAGAAAAGGCAGGCCCAGTTCATGCTTTGTGATGACATGCAAGAGACCAGGGTTTGATTTTTGTGGTCATCTACTGGGGCAAGGAGCACTGTAATTGATTTGAACCCCTCTGGCAAATTATGAGTTTCCTGGATATGCTAAGAGGAAACTGTTTCCACCATTGCATGGCTAAAAGGATGTGTGTTGCCATAGGTGCGGGAAGTAGAGGTGCGGAGGGTGCTGCAGCACCCCCAGGTTTTATGCAGGGCCACCGGCCCCACACCCAGGGTGCCACTCCCCATCTCAGGTCCTGGCCCCATGCCCCGCTTCCCAGCTGCTGGCTCTGCACCCAGGGTCCGGAGCCCAGCCGCCTGGGCCCTGTGCTCAGCCCCCCAGCGCCTCCCACCGCCTCCGGCTGTGGCCACAGCCTCAGCCCCCTTACCCTTGTTTGAGTTCCAGAGACACACCTCTGCTCCCAGCCCCAGCTCTGGGGGGGAGGGGCGCAGACAGGGTCAAGGGGGCTGACTTTCAGCACCCACACTACTAAAAAAGTGTTCCAGCGCCACTGGGTGTTGCAGTGCTAACTCTTGAGGGTGAAGAGTGGTGTAAAGGGAGCAAATAACAAAATCAGAAGCATGTTCTTGCCAGCAAGTTAAAGAAGTATGGATTGGATGAATTAACTTGACAAAGCCCTGGCTGGGGTGATTTAGTTGGGGATTGGTCCTGCTTTGAGCAGGGGGTTGGACTAGATGACCTCCTGAGGTCCCTTCCAACCCTGATATTCTATGATTCTATAACTATAAGGTGGATAGAAAGCTGGCTAGATCATCAGGCTCAATGGGTAGCAATCAACAGCTTGATGTCTAATTGGCAGCCGATATCAAGCGGAGTATCCCAGGGGTTGGTTCTGGGGCCGGTTTTGTTCAACATCTTCATTAATGATCTGGATGACGGGATGGATTGCACCCTCAGCAAGTTTGCAGATGACACTAAGCTAGATATGCTGGAGGGTAGGGATAGGGTCCAGAATGACAAAATGGAGGATTGGGCCAAAAGAAATCTGATGAGGTTTAACAAGGACAAGTACAGAGTCCTGCACTTAGGACAGAAGAATCCCATGCACTGCTACAGGCTGGGGACTGACTGGCTAAGCAGCAGTTCTGCAGAAAAGGACTTGGGGATTACAGTGGATGACAAGCTGGATATGAGTCAACAGTGTGCCCTTGTTGCCAAGAAAGCTAACGGCATATTGGGCTGCATTAGTACGAGCATTGCCAGCAGATCGAGGGAAGTGATTATTCCCCTCTATTCGGCACTGATGACGCTATATCTCGAGTACTGCATCCAGTTTTGGGCCCCCCACTACAGAAAGGATGTGGACAAATTGGAGAGAGTCCAACGGAGGGCAATGAAAATGATTAGGGGGCTAGGGCACATGACTTATGAGGAGAGGCTGAGGGAACTGGGCTTATTTAGTCTGCAGAAGAGAAGCATGAGGGGGAATTTGATAGCAGCCTTCAACTACCTGAAAGGGGGTTCCAAAGATGATGGAGCTAGGCTGTTCTCAGTGGTGACAGATGACAGACCAAGAAGCAATAGTCTCAAGTTGCAGTGGGAGAGGTCTAGGTTGGATATTAGAAAAAACTATTTCACTAGGAGGGTGGTGAAGCACTGGACTGGGTTACCTAGGGAGGTGGTGGAATCTCCATCCTGAGAGGTTTTTAAGGCCCGGCTTGACAAAGCCCTGGCTGGGATGATTTAGTTGGGGTTGGTGCTGCTTTGAGCAGGGGGTTGGACTAGATGACCTCCTGAGGTCTCTTCCAACCCTAATCTTCTATGATTCTTGCATAGCACTCTGTGTAGCAGAAGGGCGTGAACAAAACAGAAGAAAGCAAAAAGGTGAGGCTCCTATTTCTGGGGTGTATATGTTTACTGATAACATCCTCTTCCTATGGTCTGACTACAGCTCACAGGTTACAAACACAGCTGCTTTCTAAATTCAATACATAGTTTTCTTCCTGAAAAATACCCACAGCCAACAGCTATTCGACATTGGTTAAGTGGCCCCATGGTTTTGGCAGATTATGCCAAGCTGGGGCTGCCAAAAAGGGAACAAACTGAATGTGCACTAATCTAACTGAATCCCTGTTACAAACAAACCCCGCACTTCCCTGCCAAGCATGTGCACAGAATTTGAGTCTGCAGGTCAGCGCTTTGTAATTTATTGCATTAAAGAAAAGATAGCTCAGCAATACAAAACCCCAAAGGTTTGATGATGATTTTTCAATATCAATGAGTGAACAAGTAGGGCAGAAAGGGAAAATCCCTTGGTACCTAGAAACCAAGGGTTTCCACGGCAGGATTTTCCAGCCTCCAGCAAACATCTCCTCTTGAAAAGGAAAAAGGAAAAGGGGTGGGGGGGAGGAGGAAAAAGAAAAAAGAGGGCGGAGGGCACTAGGGGGAGAAATAGGCAGGCATCCATGTCCACAGAGCCCTTTAAAATACTAGCCAGCTGGCTATGGAAGCCAGTGCTAACTAGGTGTATTCAGGCAGAGGGCCAAAATAAATATGAAATAAAGAGACAGCCTAACAGCTTTGCATGTGGTTGAGGCTGCAAGGTTTGGGGAAGTTTGTATTATGCCTCTTTCACCAAAGCTTGCTGTATCAAGATGCAGCACCGTATGCTGCTTCAGAACAGGAGGCTGGAGACAGGACTTCTTTGTTGTACACTCAGCCCTGGTATAGGTTTGCTGATTATTAATTATTTGGATTATTGTAGCATCCAGGAGCTCCAGTCATGGACAGGACTCCATTGTGCTATGTTTAGTGCAAATACAGACCAGAAGTACAGTCCTTGCCCCAAAGAGTTTACAGTCAAAGTAGCTAAGGAAATCTCTCTAGCTCTTTAATCTCTCTCTACTTCCATTTCCCCATCTATAAAATAGGGATAGTGGTATTTATTTGGGGGGATGCTTTGAAATCTATGGAAGAAAAGAGCTGCACACAATGCTAGATATTATTAATACTCAAACTCCACAGAAAAAGATGCCCCATCTCACCAGCCTCACCATGCTCAACCATACCTGCAATCTCTCACACACACAAGCTAGGTGTCTCTTATGGACATGTTCCGGTTTATTATTGCTGGCATCTATCAGGGGATTATTACCATTCCAACGCATGGAAAACACTCTGCAAATGTCTCCAGTCATTTTTATAGTTGGAGAATTAACTTCTCCTAGCCACTCTCCCACTTCTGCTTTCAGCAGACCACAGCCTTCAGTTCCTGTGGAAAAACAACAGTACGTGATCTGGTAATTAAAGACTGTATCAAAATGCACAGGTGCAAGGGGACCAAATTAAAGTGGTTAATTCTGGCATTTCCTAACTTTTGAGTAACTGACTTTCTAGCCTGAATATTATGAAATCTAGCATGAAGTTTTGACCTCTTCTTTAGCCCTAATCCTGTGCTGTAAGAAAGTCCTATAAAATCAGTTCAGGGGTTTACTGCAAATTAGGCTCTGTCAACACTACAGTGGCACAGCTGCGGTGCTGCAGCTACACCACTGTAGCGTAGACGCTTCCTGCGTCAATGGAAGGGCTTTTTCTGACAATGTAAGTAATCCAGCTCTCCGAGAGGTGGTAGCTAGGTCAATGGAAGGATCCTTCCATCAACCTAGGCACGTCTACACCAGAGTTTAGGTTGAGCTAACTATGGTGCTCAGAGCTTGACATTTTTCACAGCCCTGAGCAATGTAGCTAAATCGACCTACACTTTAGATGTAGACTTGGCCTTACTCGTCACATACCGCAACAGCACAGCATATCAAGCATTTCATACTAGACAGCTCCTAGGCAGATCACCACAGGTACTCCAAAAGCTAAAATCTCTGTAGATATGCCTTAATGCGTGTGAAGCTTAGCATGTTGTCCTCCTGACTGGTACTCTCCACCACAGCAGTGGCAGAATTTAAGTAGTGCTGTACAGTCTTTGCTTTCTGGACCTAAAAGATCCCTGTCTCAACTCTGCAAGGAAAGAGAAGATCACCGTCACCATGGATGCCCTTGGCAGGAGATATACTGGAAGGAGACAGTGCTACATTAGTGGCCTGTTTCCTGTCTTTGGCTGGAGGATGCTGCTGCCTGCTACACCATAAGCCTATTGTAGGGAGGGAGGGGGACACTTCTGCTAGAGGACTGGCACTGCCCTGTCAGACAGAAGCAGAAGCAGCCAGGGCAGTCCTGAGTGAGGCAAGACATTCCTGGTGGAGAGCTATGCCACGTCTGCCATGTCAGGCAGAAAGATTCTGGGAAGGGGAGTGGGAATGGCGATTCTTCTGCTGGAGGGTCAGTGCTGTGCCAGCGTGCCCGGTCAAGCATAAGGATCTTGAGAGAGGAAGAGATATGAGCACCTTCCTACCAGAAGCTCTGTGTCATGTCCTGTCAGGCAGACAAATCTTCCTGTGGCAAGAGTTACGTGATGTGACAAAATGCGGCTCATCATAAAGCCTCTGAAATTACCCTCCCTCACTGCTTATGCCCTCACTTTCTATCCATGAAAACACACCCTCTCTGGACCACGAACTACAGTCATAAAACAGACAGTGGATGCAAGTGGATTGCTTGAACTCATGGTGGCAAGGAACCAAACGTCTTTTCCCCACTCCAAATGACGTAATTTAGCATGGACCGCACCAATTAGCGTGTGCCACTACTGAACAGCTATAAAATAAATTAGGAATAAAAGTCACCGTGTCTGTATAAAACTGTTTAAAAAAAAATCCAGGTTCTGAATTACCATTAAAATTAACTTCCATCCAAGCTCAGCCAGTGCTAATGAACTAATGTTCTTTTCAGAAAGCAGAGCGAATTGTTTTATGAGTGAGTGATATGAATCAATGTGAACTATTGTGCTGGCTGCTTCAGGTAGAGATCAAAGGGTGCAGAAAAGCAATTGTCTTAGGCCTTTTTCCTTTCTTCCCCCTACCTTAATTTTCAGTATACAACTCTTATATTACTAATGCACTTCTCAGGCAGAACTCTTCCTTTTCCCCCTGACAACCATCAGCCCCTGCCCCCCAAAAGGCAAACACAGCACCCTATGACAAGTAAAGCTCTGAACAAGATAGCTCACAGACTGTAGACGACTATACCATTACACTAAAAAGCCATCACATAACTAACAAGGGCTAAGTAATGTTTAAAGGAGTGGACGTAGCTTGTCCTGGTTTCTCTCCCTATGGCACTTTGGCAAGAAGTCAAATCTCATTTCAGGATGGCTGCCTGTCTCTTTTATTCACAGCAATATGAGCAGTGCTACTGGGTTACAAGTTCCTAATGTCCTTTTCTTTTTCAGCCCCTTTCCTAACTTAAGTATCAGCTTTTGTGATAGCTGGATATTTAATCTTTCCTTGGTTTAAGAGCTACTCAGAGATTCTGATCCATTCCAGTAAACTGCAGCTGGAGGAGTGAGTTGGTAGTGACAACAGTGAATGAGCAATGGAGGGAGAAATGACATCATTTTTATATGATTTTTTAACAATATAAAAGAAACTCTTTCTCCCTGTGATTCCTCAGAGTAAGTCACAATGCAAAGCACCTTCCACTGGGGTTCGAAAATACTTAAATAGCTATTCTGATTGTAGGCTGGTGTCTTGTTACATAGTTCAGGAACTATTCTGACTTTCATGATTTATGCCCATATATCTGTTTTTCTGCGTATTTCCCCCCCCCCCCAACCCCCTTTGTGGATGCCCTGCAGCTTAGGATAGCCACATGGGCTGCATAGGAACACAGGAATCACAAAATACTCCCAGGAATGGTTTAGGTGTACTTAATCCTGCCTCAGTGCAGAGGGCTGGACTAGTTGTCTTCTTGAGGTCCCTTCCAGCCCTACAGTTCTACGATTCTATAATATAAGAAAAAGGAGGACTTGTGGCACCTTAGAGACTAACGAATTTATTGGCGCATAAGCTTTCATGAGCTACAGCTCACTTCATCGGATCCGATGAAGTGAGCTGTAGCTCACAAAAGCTTATGCTCCAATAAATTGGTTAGTCTCTAAGGTGCCACAAGTCCTCCTTTTCTTTTTGCGAATACAGACTAACATGGCTGCTACTCTGAAACCTGTCATATAAGAGCGTGGATAGATTACACTGGGCCTGATTCTCCTTTGTCCTGCACCTTGCGCAGTCATTCACACATGCTGAGGGGGCAAAGGAAGGGTAAAACCAAGGCAGAAAGGCAGTATTTTACACCCACTGTGGGCTCACTAGGCACTGTAGTAAATGACTGCACAAGAGGCAGTGCACTGTAGAAGCAACTCTTAATCTTTGAGCAGGGCTCTCTCTCTCTCAGGGCTCATGCATACGAGGGGGATTTTTTTCTTGCTGTAGTAATTGACCGAAACAGATGCACTTCACTGGTTGAAAGCAGGCTTTGAATCAGTGTGACTTAGGGCTTGTCTACATGGCTCTACAATTCAGATGACAGGGGCATGATCTGCAGCGCACCCCAAAGTACTGAACTGCAACTGCCCTGCGGGGATACTGCTGGTGTGAGCTAAAAGGTACCTAGTTTGTGTTAACGTAGTCCTGAGGCGTTCTAGGTTAATTCGAATCAGTTACATTTGAGTTCGTGCTAGCAGCATCCACGCAGGGCAGTTACAGCTCAGCACTTTGGGGCATGCTGCAGTTCACACCCTCATAGCCCACACTACAGTGCCATGTAGCCATAGCTTTCAACTGGATGTGAAGTGGGATTAATCACCCCACTTTCAGTCAGTGTAGTGCACCTATACTGGGAGGTTGCACTACTGTAGCTATGCTGTGCCAAAAACCCCAGTAAAGCACAGCCCTCCAGCACATAACCCTGCATTGCTACCTGGGCTGGGTTTGAATTAATGCCTTGTGTCTCTGGATGCAAATGTCAAATATGGGAATATAGGTGCATCTTCTACCACATATAAGAGAAACATAGGCTCATAGGGTTACTGTTGACACCAATGGGAGTTATGCATTTAAAACAGTAAGTTGTTAATGCCTAATGTAAATACTTTTCATTTTTTACCACAACCAATAGCTACCCACAGCAGGTACAATGAAACACAACTTTACTTTAGATAATGTGTACCATACAAATTCTATCCCAAAATTCTTTGTAGAGGTAAATAATAGCAGATGGCGAAAGGAGTTAAGAGGCACTGGCAAAGGAAAAACATATGTTTTCAGATGAGCTTTGAAATGAGACAGAAAGTCAATGAGGCAGAGAAGCATAGGCAGGCTGTTTCAGATGGCAAGAGCTGCAGAGGAGAAGACTCTCACACCAATAGTGGCTAGAATGTGGAAGGTGAAGGGTTAGACGGAAGCTCAGGGCTAGCAGAAATAGATCTCAGGAGGAGGAGCAAAAAACATAGTGTTTCTTGGAAACACAGGAAAGGGAAGAGGCAAAGAGAAGCTATTCAAGGCTCAAGTCTACTTAAACTCTGTATGCTTTGCTGCTGTGACCCACACTATTGGGAAATTAAACCCAGGCCTCCCAACTGATCTTTTAATAGAAAGGTGAGGATAATCCATCTTGATTCCACATTTCACCCTTTTCTCCATCCCCGTCCCATGAAAGTACTGTTTGGGAAGAGCTTCATAGTTGCTTCTGTGCCACTGGAATTGTGCTGTTTCATAATCAGACTGCACTAAAGGACTCTAAGTAGTGTTTCTTCTTGAAGGGTGGAAAATACTTCTGAATTTATTGTGCCTGGTAATGAACTGTATCTCCTTTCATTCTATTGCAGATATAGAACAGTGATTCCTGTTTAATGTATTTGCATTAAATTTAATTTTTTTTTTTAAACAAAATTTGTTATCACTCATGGTCAAAGCCAGATAAATAAAAGAATACCATAAGAGGGACAGAAGGGAAGCTGAGATTTTCCTTACAATAGCTACAATAAATGAATCAAAATGGGAAGGAGGAGAAATATCAGTGGAAACAGAAGACATGCAGGTCAGTTTATTCAGGGACTGAGTTCATTGGTATGGGTATAAAGCACCCAGGAATACTTAACCAATCAGAATGTTTGATTGACTGAACATTACTTGTCCTCGAATAGCACTGGAACACTGACAATGACAATAGACTGCTTCACTGTAGCAATGGAGAGAGAGGAAACTATCGCATTTTTGTTTTAAAACGCGTGTGTGTTGGTCTTCTAGGAATTTTTTTTTTAATTAAGATAATGTTCCACTGCGCAGTTCTGCCCTATAGGAATTAGAGAACTCCTGGTTCAGAGTTCAGCTATCATGATAGAATCATTGATATTAGAGATGGAAGAAAAGACCTTGTATTTTTCTAGTGCCAGGGCCAGAAGTATCCATTGTTGTTTCACAGTCCTATTATGCAATGTCTGAAATGGCCACAAGGCAATGTCCTCTAATTCCAGTGCCTGAACAGTGGTTTATAAACAAAGGTATAGTGGCTCAGCTGGGCTAAGCTTATGGTCAAATCAGCTGGTGGGGAAGCGAGGAGGGTGGCTCTAAGGCATCTTCCCACAACCCAACCCTTATGCCACCAGGGGCCAAAGACAGTTTAAAAGTTGCTCTAGCATCCATCACCTGGAGCAATCCCATAAGGACTGCTCCACCAGCCGAGGATCTGCCACAGGACTGTCTGCTTAAGCCCTGCCCCCAAAATACCTAAGATATGACTGGCATAAGGCCAGCTATACCAGCTGAGGATCTCCTTGCACTGGAGGAATCTTCAGCTGTCTAACTGAGGCTGCTCTAAGTCTCCTTTGCATTGCTGGAATGGTGCAAAGGGGACTTAGGCAACGCAGAGACTCATGAAATGTGACCCCTGGTTAACACAGTCAAGGTCAGCAAGTTCTGCAATAATCTGCTAAATAACTGCTGGTCAGTCAATTTAGAGATGGCTGGGGGAAGCTCAAATCTACACATCCAATTTCTGCTAGATTGCCTATGATATTAGAAGGGGATTCATGTGACTTGATCATTAGACCCAATTGCTCCTCTGTTCCTTTTTTTTTTTTTCCTGTCCCCACCTCTCTCTCACACACACACACTTTTGAATATTCCCATTTCTTTACCCACCAGGAACTAGTCCAACATCGGCTACAAGCTACCAAGAAAAATTCCATTCCTCATTCAGATCAGGCACAGCGCTGACATCTGCAGAGGAAAGTGAACATAATTTGCAAAGACAGGATGTTTTTATATGGTTCAGGTTATGGACAGCACATCTCTTTGTCAGGTCAGGCATATATTTCCCAGTGTTGCAGTTAAAATATGGAGAGCAGCCCATTAATTGCACTAATGGATATTGTATGTATAATTTCCATGTTATTTTGAAAATGTGCCCAACAGTTAAAGAAATCCATTCCTCTGCTTTCATTGTATACGTGAGTGTGTGTGGGGGGGGGGGGGGCGGGGGATCCTCAGGTGAAAAGTGCTTTTCAGTAACACCACTGTGCACTTATTTAATGCCTTTCATTTTAGCATCTCCTAGAACTTTAATTAAGCATCACAAAGCACATCACCGGTAACACATTATAATAAAATGATTTCATTGATAAGTAAACTGAGACAAGATGCTAAGTACTCCCTTCCATTAGGGCAGTTTTATGCCATTCTGCTCGTACAAAGCTGACCTGGGTCAGCCAAGTCAGTCCCAGGAGTACTATACCCTGGTTATAGAGGATACTAGTTTGGCACAAAGTTGCTGTGATATCTCCTATATCATCCCTGTAATCATAGGCAACGCGTGGCGGTGGAGGGCATGCAGGGTCATGTGCCCCTCTCTCTGATTTGCTGCTTGGGTTTTACTGAGCATGCTCAGTAACACTGTTGAAGCCAGCTGCTCTCACACCACCTGCCCCTCCCTCCTTCCCCTACCCCCGCACTATTGGCAGGCACAGGTCATCTCTGCCTGTACCTTTGGCCAGTACAGAGGTTGTAGCCATGGGAAAGGAGGAATGGACAGGGCATCCCTAACTCTAGCAATTCCTGACTGACGTAACAGCTTTTTGGAAGCACTGACAGCCAGCACAAGTTAGAGTGGCCTTAAGCCTGCTCCAACTAGCACTGGAGTGGTGAAAAGTGACCACTGCAGCTGGAAGAAAAGGAGTACTTGTGGCACCTTAGAGACTAACCAATTTATTTGAGCATGAGCTTTCGTGAGCTACAGCTCACTTCATCGGATGCGTACTGTGGAAACTGCAGAAGCTGGGAAGCACAAAAGGTGGCTTAAAGCAATATCTGCACATAGGCATACAAACCTGAGCCGCAATCAGGACCAAGGAGTCATTATCTAAAGTTTATCCAGGTGAATCACCCAAGGCTCTAGACCTCTGTTCTAAACCACTGTTCAGTCACTGGAATTAGAGGACATTGCCTTGTGGCCATTTCAGACATTGCACTTATAGAACTGTGAAACAAAGCCGAATGCTTCTCTCCACCTGAGTAACTTGCCCAAGATTCTAGTGCAATTTAATGGCAAATCTGGGAACACAATTTAGCAGCTTGGCACCCAGTCCCCACTGAACACGTATACAGGAAAGCACTTAATCAAAGATTTCATTAGAATTGACCAAAAAAAACAAAACAAAAAAAACCCCCAGAAGAGACACTTAGGGCTGATCTACAGTTTAAGAAGTGTTACCAGGGTAACTATGATGGTAAGGAGTGCGAGGTTTGCTGACACAGCCTAGTGTGGATGCAATTATATTGATATAAAGTGCTTTATACCCCTATAGCTTATTTCTGGTTTCCAAACTGCAATAAGCAATACCAGTATAAGCATTTTTATATCAGTATAACTGCATCTATGCTAGGGAGGCTTTGCTGCTTTAACTAAGCCATTGTGAATGCTTCCCACTGGCAGGTGAGTTCAGGACCACCACATTTACTGACATGTTAGGCTGGATTTGAACTCTGCATAAAAAGTCAAAGATTCACTGACAAACCTGCCAACTCCAGTTCTGTTTCTCCTCCCCACCTCATTTCCTAATGAAGGGGTTATTGCCCTTCCAGAATGATCCATCCTCACGGTGATTTGGAAACTGAACTGCCAGACATGGTTTATGGAGAAAAACACCTGGAGGGTATTATTGCCTCCAAGGTCGGAAAAAGTCCAATATTGCTATTTACACACACACACAGATTGGCAATGAGCTATACAGTCTCTAATTTAGCTCACCGATTTGACTCAATCTTAGGTCAGTAATCTAGAGTTGAGTGAATAATTCACTACACAATTTATTTGACAAGTTTTGCCTATTTTTTCTGTTCATTAACTGTCTGGTAACAGGTTTCACAGTAGCAGCCATGTTAGTCTGTATCTGCAAAAAGAAAAGGAGTACTTGTGGCACCTTAGAGACTAACCAATTTATTTGAGCATAAGCTTTCGTGAGCTACAGCTCACTTCATCGGATGCATTCAGTGGAAAATACAGTGGGAAGATTTATATACATAGAGAACATGAAACAATGGGTGTTACCATACACACTGTAACGAGAGTGATCAGGTAAGGTGAGCTATTACCAGCAAGAGAGCGGTGGGGGGGGGGGGGCGGGAACCTGTTGTAGGGATAATCAAGGTGGGCCACTTCCAGCAGTTGACAAGAACATTTGAGGAATGGGAGGGGGGGAATAAATATGGGGAAATAGTTTTACTTTGTGTAATGACCCATCCACTCCCAGTCTTTATTCAAGCCTAAGTTAATTGTATCCAGTTTGCAAATTAATTCCAATTAAGCAGTCTCTTGTTGGAGTCTGTTTTTGAAGGTTTTTTGTTGAAGAATTGCAACTTTTAGGTCTGTAATTGAGTGACCAAAGCCATCACCTTCAGCCCCCAACTAAAACCTCTCCAACGCATCATCAAAGATCTACAACCTATCCTGAAGGAAGACCCATCACTCTCACAGATCTTGGGAGACAGGCCAGTCCTTGCTTACAGACGGCCCCGCAACCTGAAGCAAATACTCACCAGCAACCACACACCACACAACAGAACCACTAACCCAGGAACCTATCCTTGCAACAAAGCCCATTGCCAACTGTGTCCACGTATCTATTCAGAGGACACCATCATAGGGCCTAATCACATCAGCCACACTGTCAGAGGCTCGTTCACCTGCACATCTACCATGTGATATATGCCATCATGTGCCAGCAATGCCCCTCTGCCATGTACACTGGTCATACTGGACAGTCTCTACATAAAAGAATAAATGGACAAAAATCAGACGTCAAGAATTATAACATTCAAAAACCAGTCGGAGAACACTTCAATCTCTTTGACAGGTTTCAGAGTAGCAGCCATGTATGTCTCTAAGGTGCCACTAGTACTCCTTTTCTATTTGCGAATACAGACTCTCTCTTTGGTCACTCGATTACAGACCTAAAAGTGGCAATTCTTCAACAAAAAAACTTCAAAAACAGACTCCAACAAGAGACTGCTTAATTGGAATTAATTTGCAAACTGGATACATTAACTTAGGCTTGAATAAAGACTGGGAGTGGATGGGTCATTACACAAAGTAAAACTATTTCCCCATGTTTATTCCCCTCCCTCCCCCGTTCCTCAGATGTTCTTGTCAACTGCTGGAAATGGCCCACCTTGATTATCACTACAAAAGGTTTTTTCCCCCCCTGCTCTCCTGCTGGTAATAGCTCACCTTACCTGATCACTCTCATTACAGTGTGTATGGTAACACCCATTGGTTCATGTTCTCTATGTATATAAATCTTCCCACTGTATTTTCCACTGAATGCATCCGATGAAGTGAGCTGTAGCTCACGAAAGCTTATGCTCAAATAAATTGGTTAGTCTCTAAGGTGCCACAAGTACTCCTTTTCTCTCTGCTAGCAGACTGCAAAATTCTCAAATTTATTCATAAACATCTTCAGTGAATAACTCTTGGCTTAGCAAATATCTCAAACTGTAAATGTTACCACTGAATATACAATTTGCAATTCATGGTGTAACTTATGTAATGAACTTCTGTAACTTATATAACTAACAAATTCATTTTTAATTATATGTTTGATTGCAATATTTGCAACTGACAGTCTGTTGGCTGGTTATATACGTTGTCCACCCAGGGTACAAAAACAATGCCATGTGACTCATGTAACCAACACATTGCAAATAGCAAATACAAAATTTTACATTTGAATATATGTGAAATTCACTTTTGTCTAGTATTCAACCCTTCCGGTTACAAATTAGCTTTCTGCATGATCTTGTGCCAGTAATGCTTGAGCTAACATGAAAGGGACATGAACATAATCAAAATAAAGTATTCTTAAATTCCAAAAAAAATATTTATAGACTTCTTTTCTATATTCAGTCAACTCTGCAGTAACCAGAGAAATTTAAGACGCACACACCTATTAGGCCATCCAGCGCATCTGCCTACCAAGTTATGATTGTCTTCTACAATACAATTTCTAGCAGTTTCTCCAACCAAGTTTCAAGAGCCCCAAGCAACAGGGCTTCCACCATTTATTTTGGGAGTCTGTTGTACAACCAGTCAGGAATTCTGCCTGCTTTTTTCTCTTTCTTAATTTTGTCCCATTACTCCTACTTTCCCTCCTTGGTATTTACACCCTTCAGAGATTCGCAGACTATTATGTCCTCCCTCTCTATTGCTTCTTTGTCAAAGTATGAGCCAGATTCAGATACCATTATTTATGCCAAGTAGTAACTTTCTTATATATAGTCAATGGGAGAGAACAGATTTCATTGGCACTACTTGGAGAGTAGATATGCAACATCAATAAGGGTAGCAAAATCTGGCCCTATATATTTAATTTATGAGGAAAGATTTTAAAAGTTCATCTTCCCCATGTCCTAATAATTTTTGTTCTTTGATTTTCCAAAGTTGCTCAGTATCTTTCTGGTATTGTAATGCCCAGAACCGAATGCAATAATCCTGTGCAGTCAGACAATAGATATATCCTATGGCTCCAGGATGTGATACCTTGGTCTCTTTTAGTGTCCATCATCATCCACAGTACAGCTTGGCAAAAATTTTCACCTCTACTTTTTTTTTTTTTAAATGACCTTTTTTCAATAGCTAAACTTTTCACAGAAGAAAAGGAGTACTTTTGGCACCTTAAAGACTAACAAATTTATTTGAACATAAGCTTTCGTGGGCTACTATAGCTCATGAAAGCTTATGCTCAAATCAATTTGTTAGTCTCTAAGGTGCCACAAGTACTCCTTTTCTTTTTGCGAATACAGACTAACACGGCTGCTACTCTGAAACTTTTCACAGAAGAGTCAACATTATCGACATTTTCAATTTTTTGTGTGACTTTTCCATTTTTTATTAAAATCCCACACTTTTAATTAAAAAGCCCACATTTTTCAATTCAGTAACAATTTCAAAAACAATTTTAATTAAAAAAATTCACTTAAAATGTTATGAAATTCTCACAAAAATAAGAAAATGGGTCTATTTCAAATTATGTGAAACTATTTTTGCACGATTATCTTCCCGTTTCTACCAGCTCAAATTCCTGGGTCTCTCTCTATTCCCAAGGCTTCCCCCTCACCCTAACCCCCATTGACTATATGTTCCTGATTATTTTGCCCTGCATGCGCAATTAGTTGCTTGTATTTTTCCAACAGTCTCATTTTCTATCTGTGTTTTTAGTCTTTCTAGTTCCCTTTCCCTGTCTTGACCAGTATGTGCAGCTCTTCCTAATACAGTATCATATCAGTGAAACTCTCCTCTGTGCAGAAGGCCAGCATGAGGCCTATGATGCACTTAAGATCCACTCAGGCTCTTCCCCCCCCCCCAAATAAGGCATCCAAGACACCCCCCGCCCCACCCATCCAAGACAGTGGCTCTCAACCTTTCCTGACTACTATACCCCTTTGAGGAGTCTGATTTGTCTTGTGCACCTCCAAGTTTCACCTCACTTTAAAACTACTTGCTTACAAAAAGTGTCACAGCACAGTTACTGAAAAATTGCTTACTTTCTCATTTTTACCATATAATAAAATACATCAACTGGAATATAAATAGTGTACTTACATTTCCGTGTATAGTATATAGAGCAGCATAAACAAGTCATTGTAAGAAATTTAATTTGTACTGACTTTGCTAGTGCTTTTTATGTAGCCTGTTGTAAAACTAGGCGAATATCGGGATGAGTTAATATACCCACAGAAGACGTCTGCGTACCCCCAGCAGTATGCGCATCCCTGGTTGAGAACCGCTGATCTAAGATGCATAGGCATCATGCTGACCCTGTGTGCAGGAGGAAGTATCATACATTTATGAATTACATTAACATGCTGTTTACTTCCTCTTCAGCGTACCCTCTGCCAGCAGCTCCTTCTCTTATCCCAATGGGGCTCCAGCTGAGATGCTCCTGCTGGCCACGCGGGAGGGGGTGCTCTTTGGGGGCCACATTCCAATACCTTTATTCCACACTGAGGAACATCTTACTCCACAAGGAGTCTCCTTGACTCCAGCAGGATAGCCAATGTTGCCAACTCTTGCGATTTCATCACAAGTCTCACAATATTTGTTTTTTTCGTAAAGCCCCAGGTCCTGAGGTCTAGTGATTCTGTAAAACTCTTCGCTTTCATTTTCAAAAAGTATGCATCTAGCCTTCATGCTTGGGGAGCAAAGCATGAAAATTTGACTTCAATGTATTCTAAAGGCTCAGAACCCAGAAGAAAAATCAAACAAAGCCAGCAGGTTTTCTTTTAAATCATGACTTTTGTGGCCTGACTCATACTTCTGCACGCTTGGGGCTGGCCATAATGGATGGCTCAAAGAGTAACATGTTGCTCAGTGTGAATAAGAGAATCATAATGCAGCCCTTAGGCAATTAGGTCCCACATGAGAGTTTTGGCACTGCTGGCACCACTGCAAACATTGCCGCACATATAACACACCTCCACACACAGCACAAGGCAGTGGGGAATCAGGCCAGGGGAGTACAGAGATCATCTGGTGCAGAATGTTACACAACAGTGTTTATTTTAATTTATAATATAAAAACACTTCATTAAGTTGACATGTCTTTATTATAGCTTCACAGTACTAGTTGGTTATGGAGCTGGACAACTGGTTGCCTTTGCTATTTGTTACTCTTATGGAAATTGTGTTATTACTGCATTGCACTAGAGGCCATCACAAAGTAAGCAAGCCTTTAGAGAGGCTGAGGCTACATCTCCACAACACACCACCGGCAGCAGCAGGTAGTATAGGTGTAGCTATCATGCTCCACTGTGAAAAGCCCTCTGTATCCACACTACAGGGTGCAGAGATGTGTGTCAGATAGGCTCTGGCAGAGGAGAGGCAGTACGGAAAGGCTTCAGACTTTCCCTGCTCTGGGGAAGGTCTCCAGCAGCAGGGAGCTAACCAAGCCTTTCCCTGCTGGGAGAGTCTTTTCCTGCAGAGGGGAAAGGCTCCAGCAGCAGGACACTACACTGCTAAATACTCTGAGCAGCACCATTGAAGTTAACAGGACTACGGAGATGCTTAAAGATAAGCACCTGCATAAATGTTTGCAGGATACAGGCCTAAATAAGAACAAGATGTGAGAAGGGATGAAGAGGGAAGATGCAGATAATAGGAGCACAAGGTTGCATAGACTAGCCAAGCATACAATTTACCAGCTTCCAAGTTTTATTTCCCTCTCTCTGCCCAGACAAGGTTTTGTTTCAGTAGAACGCTTGAATGCACGTGTAACTTTAAGCTCAGGAACACCAGTAGTCCATAAACTAGGCACATGGTTAGGTGCTTTGCTGAATTGGGGCCCACGTCAACAATAGATTTAAATAAATCTTATTTGTTTAATCAGCTTTATCTACTCACAAATACAGACTTGAAGCATGCAGAGTACATTTGTTGACAGCACACTCACTGGCCGTGTTGGGCTAGAGGCCTATTACTAGGCAGCGGTAGCACTCGCAGGTAAAACCTTAACGGTGACCTCAGCAGCATTAAAGCAGAATAACTTCCCAAATGTCACAGTGAGATGTGCTGGTCTGTTAATATTAAACATGAGGTCATGGTTAATGTTTAGTATTAGATGCAAGGTTGATGAAGCTGGGGGTATGTATTTTTTTAATCCACTGCCCAAAAGCAAAAGTCAATAAATGACACTAAACTCCATATTCCCCCAATGAAAAATGTGCAAACTCTCTTTACCTTTGATGACACTAGTGCTTTTGGTTAGCTGGTGCAGATGGAAGGGAAAGCCTTATGGAGTGTGTTATCCATAGCAGTGGAGGAGTCGGAAGGTGACAAGGAATGCACAAGTCTTAACATCTCATGTCCATGCTTTTAAGGTTCTGGGTGGATAGGCTGTGTTGCCACTTTACATGTCGCTAAGTGTAGTTTGTTTCCTAGTACAGCAATGCCAGAGGTCCACAAACTGAGGGGGGCACAGCTGAAGCCCAGGCCAGCCCCCATATAAGGCAGGGAGGGAGCAAGTGCCACCCATCGCCCCTCCTGGCCCCATGCCCGCCAGGGCCATGCACCTGCCCCCAGCAGTGACCCCAGCCTTCTTACCCTTCTCCACAGCCCCCCCTCCTGGAGCCACATCCCCACTCCTGGCCCCAGCTGGGGGTGGGGGGAGGGAGACACAGAGGTAAGTGGGCACATGAAGTAAAAAGTTTGGGGACCACAGCCATACTTGCCATCTCATACCCCTACTGACCAAGCACACCACTACGGGCATGCCCTGACAATGGCCCCACAACAGGGTTCTTTGTCTCTCCCACACATGATTCAGCCACACAGGTGGGTCACTCTCAGAGTCTGATCACCTTCCCAGGGTAACAAGAGTCCAAACAAAAGGGTCTTCCACCCTGCTTAGCTTCCTCTTCAGCCCACCCTGGAAGTTCATTGCCAGTCCCTTCTGGGTTAGCTTTAAGTACCTCTGGCTCCAGGATAGGGCTCTGACTCCCAAGCACCTTTCCTCAAGTCCTCTCACATGCTTTTTGCTCCTCTCAGCTACCTTTCAGTCTGCCCTGCTCGGAGATCCAGTGCTGACCTTCAGGCTGCGTCTCTAGAGCCTTCCCAGACCAGCGATAGCAGCCCAACTTCTCTCCAAACTCAGTTTTTTCAGTACTTTGATGAAGCCCAGGTGTGTCACACTGTCACCTGACCCCAATTAGTGCAGCCCCCTTCGGCTAGGAGGCAGCTAATTATGGCACAGGCAGGGCTGGCCAGCCTCAGGGCTCTTAGAGGGGCAGGCCACCCTGACACAATCAAAAAGAAGAGAAATCTTTAATCTGGCCCATCAGTTGTGAAATTTCACAGGATGAGGAGACTTTTTCCCTAAGACTAAACTAGGAAATCTATTGGAGAATAGGGTTTTTTTTTTAATTGCATCACCTAGTATGAGCAAATTGCTGGTAGCAGCAGCCATCTCACAGAGAATGCGATGGCATGTTGAGCAGGGGATCTTAACATGGGAATTGATACACTCATTTGGAGCCCACTCCAATATTAGTTGAACAAACATAAGGAGAATGTTAAGTTTCCAGAATGAAAGTTTGCTTAAATACTAATTATTGTGGGTTTCTTCTGATCGCAACCCCAGATTTACAATCCTAGACGAAAGAGGTGGACAAAACCTATTGGATTATCTAATCCCTCTCCCAGCCAGAGGCAGGACTGCTCCTGACACTATATTTATTAGTACCCAAACCCATCTAATTTTGTACCAACTAATCAAGGAGGCATCCACCATTTCACTAAAACCATTCCACAGGCTGCCTCCTTGGAAGGAGCTAAGAACCACAGTTGCCAACTTCCACATTGTAAATAAGCACCCCGACTCTCACAATAAGCCAAAAATCAAGTTAATCCCATTTCAAAACAAGGCCAAAACCAGCCAATCCCTAAGATCCTCAATACTCTATCTGACTAGAACCCTCCGGCATGTAGTCTGGGACTGTGGTGGTCCCGCTGTGCACCCCTCACTCTCTCCATGCCTTCCCCCTCCGCCCTTGTTCCCCCTTGCCAGGAGCCCATCAAAAAAGAGAAGAAGCAACAAGCTACAAGCCAACCAAGCAATAAGTTACAAGCCAAAAACTAGCCAAGAAGCAACTCACAAGCCAATTAAGTCAAAACCAAGCCCAATTTCTGCATTTTTTCCATGGGTTTGGCATGTCTGCTAAGAACAGATGGCAAAAGGGGAGGAAACTTTGCTGTCTACTGTGAGCTGTTCTCCCAGGCTGGGCATCTGAGAGCTGCTAGAGATTTGTAATGATTACTACAGGGCTGCAACTACAACCGCAAATATTATTGAGAGCACCTGCCACACCCCTAACACACCTTATGTCCACACAAGAGCATCCGCAGTGGTGCGTAAGCACTGCTGCTAATATTGCACTTACTCCAAGCAGGCTCACCCCTATTGCATCCTGCCTGTGGATGCTGAAGTGCTAGCATAGACCCCCAAGCACTGGCATTTCAGCTGCATTAGTGCAACGGGTCTTCCCAATTCAGTTCTCCCATACTCCTTCCATCTATTTTGTCAGCTCCCTGATGCTGAGGCTAGCCACGGCACGGAAGCATTGCAGACATACCCCTTCGCTTCAGCAGAAGCACCTACACTAGGAGACCCTACATCAAGATTATGCTACCCAGGACTTCCCCTGGGCTGAGGCAATCTCCAGGTAGCCAGTTAAGCTCATTTTCCTGGCATTTGGTCCCCTCTCAAAATTCCTATGAATGTTGCACACATGCTGAAAACGTGCTGCAGCAAGGCAGTACAAAGGAGCAGTAGCACGGGAGACTCTAGCTCCTACTTTCTAAAATAAATTCCCTTGGGCCAATCCGACTGCAGAGAATGCCAGAAGAGCAGAAACTGGGTCCCGGAGCAACCCTCTCCAACAGTCAGTCAATGCTGTACCCAGCCCTAAAGTTGCACAACCTTTGGGAAGGAAGCCGGCCGCTGCTGAGAAGATACTTTATGAGAATAACAGAACCCACCTGCTCTCCCTGATGGGTACTGAAGTGCACAGCTGCCTCCCATTATTGCAAATTGGAGCAAAGTGCAGGCTGTGCCTTGTTAACCCTGGCTGGTGGTTTTTGTCCCCAATGCCAGTGCAGGTTGGTGAGATGGGGTGAGGGTTGTCTATTGACTGGCTCTCACATGGGGCAGCCAGCACTGGTTGTAGCTTTTCTTCTTCCCTTCACCTCAGCTGTACGGGGTAACTGTTGTGAGAGAATTTTCCTTTGCTAGGTACTAGCCCCCTAGGCCCAAGCAGAGCCAGCTGTGCTTTTGTCCTGCTCTCCCAGGGGCTCCCACAGCATGGCAATGGAGCAACTAGAGCTACTCTTCTCCCTCTTCTGTGAGGCAGCAGGCAGCCAGTAAGAGAGAGACAGGCAGAAAGCTCTGGCTCTGAGCAGTGGCTCACCTTACAGCAGCTCCGGAGGTAGTGCCCCCTACTGACAGAGTTGATTGGCCTCAGTTTAAAAACCCCAGGATGCAGCTCAGGGAGCACATTTTCTATTTACAATCAAATATACATTTGCTTCTTAACAGAGGCCTTTGAGGGCCACAAGTGGCACCCATGCTGGATACTGCTCATATTAACTCAGGATTTGGCCCTTTGACCACAATGTTGAGTTAAATGGGAGGAAAAAAACCCAACAACAACAACCCC
This sequence comes from Natator depressus, assembly GCF_965152275.1. Classification (NCBI taxonomy): domain Eukaryota; kingdom Metazoa; phylum Chordata; order Testudines; family Cheloniidae; genus Natator; species Natator depressus. The sequence continues at coordinate 245,333,577 of NC_134234.1, forward strand.
AAACAAACAAAAACAAGCCCAATCATATGTTTTCTCCGGTGTATTTTCAGTGTTCATTAGACAGATGCAGTTAACATCTAGGGACCTTATGCTATTTTTTTCCACACAGTAGTAAGCGTGTATCAAGCAGCTAAAGTAAAATGGGTCATCAGGCAAAGAGTGAGATAAGAGTGTTCAAAAATACAGGAGGTGCAATAAACCAATGCAGCGGGCTTGCTTCTGTCTCTCTCTCTCTCTCTCTCACTTCTCTTTCCATCAAAAAGCTGCAAGGCAAGTATCCACAAGCCAAGGGGGAAACATTCTGCTCATTGTCCTGGCATTTTGTCCCCCTCAGAATTCCTGTGAACGTTGCACACATTTAATAATATTTGCGGTTGTAGCTGCAGCCCTGTAGTAGAGCTGAAAATATGCTCCTATGTACGGCTCATGCTAAATATTTTTTGGAATATCTTTATCTGCACTAAACCCATTCTGTTCTCATGTTGAACGCCCATCAGCACTGCAGCAGATCAAATAAAGAAAAGCAATATACAGCCTCTCTGGGGGAGAAAGAAACTAAAATAAAAATGGATAATACCAAAACCTCAGTACTCTTGGCTGTGGACACCAGAACTCTTAAGTAAATGGTTGAAGTCATATCTGTCTAGAATTGCAAACACACATAGCACTTCTGCCCTTTGATCAATCAATTATCCCTAAGTGGAGCATAAGATGGTTTTCCTCCCCCCTAGCCCAGCTGATCCTAGTTTAGTTTAAAGCAGCAGAACAACTGGAAGTAAAAAGGATGGTGGAGAAATGACAAGGCATTATTAATCACATAGAACTTAGTTTTCAAAGGACAAATAGATGTATCACAAACTCCTAGAAAAGTGCTATTTTGATAATCTTCTAGTCCCTCTCCCTTCCAGGGCAGGATTCTTCCATACAGTACTTTCTTCTAGAGTTTCATTTTATCTAATTATTAAAGTCTGAACTGATGGGTCTTTCCTGGGGAGACTGCTCCCCAGCAGCTCAAATCCTTTAGTGGTAAGTACCAGGCAACAAAACCCTAGATAGACAGCATGAGGATAATATACATCTCAATGGCAGGAAATTTGTCCTGATATTCAGGCTAAATTCTCCCTTAATTTTGTCTCATCACTCATTATACCCTGTCATAAATATAAAGGGAAGGGTAAACACCTTTAAAATCCCTCCTGGCCAGAGGAAAAACCCTTTCACCTGTAAAGGGTTAAGAAGCTAGGATAACCTCACTGGCACCTAACCAAAATGACCAATGAGGAGACAAGATACTTTCAAAAGCTGGGGGGAGGGAGAAACAAAGCCGTTCTCTCTGTCTGTGTGATGCTTTTGCCGGGAACAGAACAGGAATGGAATCTTAGAATTTAGTAAGTAATCAATCTAGCTAGATATGCGTTAGATTCTGATTCCTTTAAATGGCTGAGAAAATAAGCTGTGCTGAATGGAATGTAGATTCCTGTTTTTGTGTCTTTTTGTAACTTAACCTTTTGCCTAGAGGGATTCTCTATGTTTTGTATCTGATTACCCTGTAAGGTATTTACCATCCTGATTTTACGGAGGTGATTCTTTTTACTTTTTCTTCTATTAAAATTCTTCTTTTAAGAATCTGAACACTTTTTCATTGTTCTTAAGATCCAAATGTTTGGGTCTGTGTTCACCTATGCAAATTGGTGAGGATTTTTATCAAACCTTCCCCAGGAAAGGGGGTGTAAGGTTTGGGAGGATTTGGGGGGGGAAAGATGTTTCCAAACAGGCTTTTTCTCAGTTATATACCTGTTAGATGTTTGGTGGCAGCGATAAAGTCCAAGGGCAAAAGGTAAAATAGTTTGTACCTTGGGGAAGTTTTAACCCAAGCTGGTAAAAGTAAGCTTAGGAGGTTTTCATGCAGGTCCCCAACATCTGTACCCTAGAGTTTAGAGTGGGGAAGGAACCTTGATATACCCCATAAGGGGTCACGGGGTTAAAACTCAGGGTTATAGAGCCCGGGCCAGCTGCTGTTCCCACATCACCATAGGAGGATCATGTAGAACCATATCCAAGGAGCGCTGGGTACTGGTCAGTACCTCTGATCTCTGACTCTGACCCCAGCCTGACTCTGCCTATTGATCCTGGCTTTAGTGATTACTCTGATTCCTGTTTGCTGACTCCTGCTTTGTGGTTGTTGTTGACTTGTGGACACCAGCTGAGCTGAGACCAATGGGCCAGACTGCCTATGTGCTGGTCCCTTACACACCCACCCTGAATCACATTAAATAATTCCTCCCTTTCCCTAAAATTATCATCCTCCAAATATTTGGAGATTGTTAGCACACTGCCATCTTAGTCATCCCTTAGCCAATTTTAGCATTTTGAATCTTTCCTTATAACTCAAACCCTGTAGTCTCCTGATCATTTTTGTTGCTCTTCTTTGAACTTCCTTCAATTTGCCAGTATGTTCCTGGTAATATGGTACCCAGAGTGGAGTGTGATGTTCCAGGTGTGAATGCATCAGAGCAGTATAGAATCAATCTATTGCTATCCTGTTCTGTAACAGCGCAGGGGACAGGACTTGATGACTTCTTGAGGTCCCGTCCAGTCCTACATTTCTATGATGCTTCCGTATATGCAGTTCAAAATTGTACTGGTTTTTTTGTGCGGACATAATACTTTACAAACTAATGTCTATTGTGTTATCCACTATCGTCCCTAGGTCTCAGCATTACTGTTCTCCAGGTCTCTCCCTCCTTTTGAGTAGTATGTGTGTCTTGGATAATTTTCCCCAGATCTTGCATATTTCTGAGCTGAAAATCTATCCAATTGATACTGAATGTATACACAGATGTAGAGGGCCTCAATGACAACAGCATCAGAGTATGCTACACAAATCAGCAGGGGGCTTTGACAAATTTCCTGAAGTCTCCACAATGCTTGGCTCCTGGAAGAAAAACAATCTAACTGGGCTAAATCCTGACCCACATTCTGTGTGAGTGCAGAGCCCATCTGAATCTCCAAGGAATAGCTAGAAGCCACACCCACACAATCCTCAACTGCTCCACAAGTGTATAACCTCTTTGTCCCCTGTAAGGTGAAGTTTATGATTTCACTGTCCACAATCAGTGGGATTGCTAGGGAACGACATGACTGGGAGACAATGCTTCCCCGGCTGTGTGGCATAGTGTTGCACTGGGTGACTGACAGGTAGGAAGCTCAACCAGGGAGACACTGAGGAACTAATAATTAGCTAACAGCTGTGAGTGGGGTCTCAAAGGAAGATCTCTCATATCTCATACACCTAATGGGCAACTGGGAGAGGAGAGACCCCAGACCTCTCTAAACTCCCACCCACCAGCCTTCTAAGATTCAGGTTCCCATGCTGAGTTGCTTACTCCCTATCTTTGGGCTCCCCCAGAAGGTTGTTACATGGGAGTTACTATAGTATAACCTCACAACTTCAGTTGTATTTGCTGTTCTTGTCTGAGTAAGAGAGGGGCTGGGAGCTGCACAGAGCTGGGGAGAAGGGTAGGGAGCTGCCTTGCATGAGCTCCCCATGCCCTTGTGAGGCTAGGAGCCACTCCACACCCTCACCACACCATCTTGGCCATTCTCAGGATTGGTCAGCTTGAGGCAGAGCTCCCTTCCCAGGATGTGCCCCTCTAGATTTGTGCGCACCCAAGTATGCAGTAATACAAATCCTTAGTGCCTCCCTAAGCCCTGGTCTACACTAGGACTTTAGGTCAAATTTAGCAGCGTTAAATTGATGTAAACCTGCACCTGTCCACATGATGAAGCCCTTTATTTCGACTTAAAGGGCTCTTAAAATCGATTTCCTTACTCCACCCCTGACAAGTGGATTAGCGCTTAAATCGGCCTTGCCGGGTCGAATTTGGGGTACTGTGGACACAATTCGACGGTATTGGCCTCCGGGAGCTATCCCAGAGTGCTCCATTGTGACTGCTCTGGACAGCACTCTCAACTCAGATGCACGACTGGTTGCCGTTGCTCTGACGGACGGAGGGGCGACTGACAACACGGCTTAGTGTTGGCTTACAGGGAGCTAAAATCAACAAAGGGGGTGGCTTTACATCAAGGAGTATTTCAGGCAGGACTTCACGGAGGGTTCCAATAAGAAATGGTGCACCTAAGTTATTGTTCTTATTGGAACAAGGAGGTTAGTCTGGCCTCTGATTGATACATGGCTAGATTTACCTCGCTGCACCTTCTCTGTGAGTGACTGCAGTGTGACCTAGAGGAATGAGTCCCCTAGACGGGGGGCGGGGTGGGGGTTGCAAATGAGTACAAAACAAATCTGGTCTATTTCTTGTTTTGATCCACTCCATCTATCTTTTACATCTTTGGCTGGCAGCAGACGGTGCAGAAGGACTGCATGCCATCCACATCTCAGGGCTGCTCAGCAGAAGATGATGCAATAGGACTGCTAGCAATCCGTATCACCTGCCTGCTCACCATAAGATGGTTCAATAGGACTGACTGCAGGACTAAAGAGAATGACTTGATCAAGTCACTCCAAATTTAGTCCCTGGCCCATGTCTGCCCAGGCGCTCCTGATCAACCTCACACAGGCGACCAGGAGCACCTCGGATATGACGATGACTGCTACCAGTCCTATTGGACCGTCTGCTGCCACATGGCAATGGGTTGCTGCTGCTGTGCAGCAATGCAGTACCGTGTCTGCCAGCACCCAGAAGAGACATACGGTGACAGTGAGCTGAGCGGGCTCCATGCTTGCCGTGGTAACTCAGGAACTCAGGTAACTCAGGAAAAAAGGTGCGAAATGATTGTCTGCCCTTGCTTTCACGGAGGGAGGGAGGGAACGGGGGCCTGACAATATGTACCCAGAACCACCCGCGACAATGTTTTAGCCCCATCAGGCATTGGGATCTCAACCCAGAATTCCAATGGGCAGCGGAGACTGCGGGAACTGTGGGATAGCTACCCACAGTGCAACGCTCCGGAAGTCGACTCTAGCCTCGGTACTGTGGAAGCACTCTGCCGAGTTAATGCACTAAATACACTTAAAGCATTTTCTGTGGGGACACACACACTCGAATATATAAAACCGATTTCTAAAAAACCAACTTCTATAAATTCGACCTAATGTCATAGTGTGGACATACCCTAAGTCTCAGGCTGCTGAAGAAAAGCAGTTTGAATCCCATGTATCACAACATGCTAGCTGCAGACCTTGCAGTCAGTCAGTGTATGCAGCTATGTGGTACTGGCAGCTTCCCCCATTCCCTCATAAATACATAAGAACGGCCATACTGGGTCAGACCAAAGGTCCATCCAGCCCAGTACCCTGTCTACAGACAGTGGCCAATGACAGGTGCCCCAGAGGGAGTGAACCTAACAGGTAATGATCAAGTGATCTCTCTCCTGCCATCCATCTCTACCCTCTGACAAACAGAGTCTAGCGACACCATTCCTTACCCCTCCTGGCTAATAGCCATTAATGGACTTAACCTCCATGAATTTATCCAGTTCTCTTTTAAACCCTGTTATAGTCCTAGCCTTCACAACCTCCTCAGGCAAGGAGTTCCATAGGTTGACTGTGTGCTGAGTGAAGAAGAATTTCCTTTTGTTTTAAACCTGCTGCCCATTAATTTCATTTGGTGGCCCCTAGCTCTTATATTATGAGAACAAGTAAATAACTTTTCCTTATTCACTTTCTCCACACCACTCATGATTTTATAGACCTCTATCATATCCCCCCTTAGTCTTCTTTTTTCCAAGCTGAAGAGTCCTAGCCTCTTTAATCTCCCCTCATATGGGACCCGTTCCAAACCCCTAATCATTTTAGTTGCCCTTTTCTGAACCTTTTCTAATGTTAGTATATCTTTTTTGAGATGAGGGGACCACATCTGTATGCTGTATTCAAGATGTGGGCGTATCATGGATTTATATAAGGGCAATAAGATATTCTCCTTCTTATTCTCTATCCCTTTTTTAATGATTCCTAACATCCCATTTGCTTTTTTGACTGCCGCTGCACACTGTCAGGTTTCAGAGTAGCAGCTGTGTTAGTCTGTATTCGCAAAAAGAAAAGGAGTACTTGTGGCACCTTAGAGACTAACCAATTTATTTGATTGTGTGGATGTCTTTCGAGAACTATCCACGACGACTCCAAGATCTTTCTCCCGATTAGTTGTAGCTAAATTAGCCCCCATCATATTGTATGTAGAGTTGGGGTTATTTTTTCCAATGTGCATTACTTTACATTTATCCACATTACATTTCATTTGCCATTTTGTTGTCCAATCACTTAGTTTTGTAAGGTCTTTTTGAAGTTCTTCACAGTCTGCTTTGCTCTTAACTATCTTGAGCAGTTTAGTATCATCTGCAAACTTTGCCACCTCACTGTTTACCCCTTTCTCCAGATCATTTATGAATAAGTTGAATAGGATTGGTCCTAGGAGTTCCCCTTGCGGAACAACACTGGTTACCCCTCTCCATTCTGAAAATTTACCATTTATTCCTACCCTTTGTTCCCTGTCTTTTAACCAGTTCTCAATCCATGAAAGGATCTTCCCTCTTACCCCATGACAACTTAATTTACGTAAGAGCCTTTGGTGAGGGACCTTGTCAAAGGCTTTCTGGAAATCTAAGTACACTATGTCCACTGGATCCCCCTTGTCCACATGTTTGTTGACCCCCTCAAAGAACTCTAATAGATTAGCAAGACATGATCTCCCTTTACAGAAACCATGTTGACTTTTGCACAACAATTTATGTTCTTCTATGTGTCTGACAATTTTATTCTTTACTATTGTTTCAACTAATTTGCCCAGTACTGACGTTAGACTTACCGGTCTGTAATTGCCAGGATCACCTCTAGAGACCTTCTTAAATATTGGCGTTACATTAGCTATCTTCCAGTCATTGGGTACACTCGCTGATTTAAAGGACAGGTTACAAACCATAGTTCCGCAATCTCACATTTGAGTTCTTTCAGAACTCTTGGGTGAATGTCATCTGGTCCTGGTGACTTGTTACTGTTAAGTTTCTCAATTATTCCAAAACCTCCTCTAGTGACACTTCAATCTGTGACCATTCCTCAGATTTGTCACCTACAAAAGATAGCTCAGGTTTGGGAATCTCCCTAACCCCCTCAGCCATGAAGCCTGAAGCAAAAAATTCATTTAGTTTCTCTGCAATGACTTTAAGTGCTCCTTTTGTATCTTGATTGTCCAGTGGCCCCACTGGTTGTTTAGCAGACTTCCTGCTTCTGATGTTCTTAAATAACATTTTATTATTACCTTTTGAATTTTTGGCTAGCTGTCCTCCTTTGCTCTGATCCTTTGCTGCACTGATATGAGCTTGCATTTTTGTGCAGCCATCAATGTGACATAAGAAGATCTTTGACTGGCACGTCTAAGATCAGGAACCTTGTAAGGTTCACTTTGCTATTCACGCAGGAAGGTAAGAGGTCGGTGCAGAATGGGCAGGGGCTGGAGGGTGGATTAAATAACAGGCTAGCTCACGAGGGTGAGGGCAGTACCAGAGAACAGGGTTAGGGAAAAGCACAGAAAAGGAGGGAATGGAGAGGAGTGGTTTCAGGGTTCCTTCCCCACTCTGAACTCTGGGGTACAGATGTGGGGACCTGCATGCAAGACCCCCTAAGCTTATTTTTAGCAGCTTAGGTTAAAAACTTTTCCAGGACACTGGAAAAAAAAATCAGACTGGTTCAGGATGGTTTGGAGGACATGGATTGATGTCCGGTCCCTCTTAGTCCCAAGACTAACGAACCCAGAAACAAAGAACCCAAAACAAAGCCTCCCCCGCAGATTTGAAAGTATCTTTTGTCCCCATTGGTTCCTTTGGTCAGGTGCCAACCAGATTATTTGAGCTTCTTAACCCTTTACAGGTAAAGAGGAATTTTAGGCTACCCTTATGGTTATGACAAGTGGGATCAAAGGACTGAGAAGAATAGGAGTGAGACCACCAAGAAAGGAATCTCAATCCTGATCTCTCACTTTGCAGGCCAGCAAAGTCTGTGCACTCAGCCCATCAGGACTGAATGTCATATCTGTCACAATCCCATTTCCACTGGCTGACCTAGAAGTGGCTTTGCCAGATTCCAAAGGGAGTCTCCTTGGCTGAGATGCTGGGGACTGAAACATAAGGCCTTTGTGGCTGGGATGAGTGAACTAAAACAAGGGAAAAGTTGGGGCTTCTTAGAGCTCAGGCACAGATCCACACCCAGAGGGAAACAATTGCATCTTTTGGGGGATGAATGGAGCCACCTTCTGCATTTCAAGCATTATTGATGCAATATCAGGAGAGGAGCCATAGACACAGACCTGTCAGTGGTTCAGTTGATTTTAAAGATAATAACCAAGACCCACTGCTGCTGAGGCAAAACCCAAATGCATATCTCTGAAAGGACCCAGCAAGGTCTTGTATTTCTCCAAACAGAAACTGAATAGAGCAAAATGCAATGCAGAAATATAATACCTTGCTCTAGCTTACATCTATCAAACAGGGTGTGGCCACTGGGAAATACTGGGAACTCACGTAAGAGGAGCAATGTCTGATCAGACAGTGCTGCCACTTCTCCCCCAGTTGCTCAGTGCATTAAGTACAGGAGAATTGGGTTAAAATAATGTTAAAGGTCAGACTCAGCACCCACGAAAAGAGTAGCGAGAGCTCACTGAAACCATGTCCTCGCCTCGCCCTGGAGAGATGGAGTATGGCATCTTGCAGCACAGAATGCCAACAGTTTCTGTCACAAACTGTGTCAGTCTGCAGAACACATATGTTAGATATACAAATGCACCCTTCAGAGATCTTGGAACAGTGCTCAGTGTCAACTGCCATAGCTAAGGCAGTACCAATGCCCAGAAAAGAGAGAGCATCAACTTGGAATGCTGCATGCACCCAAACAGGTTCACGGAAGTGGAAATTACATCTCCATGGGGCAGCTCATCCCTCTGCACCTGAGAGGGATTCACCCATATACAGGGCAGAAGGGGGTGCCTCAGGGTTTGCTCCAGGGGAGAGAGCAGATTTCAGTTGTGGTCAGGGTTCCCAGGAGATCTGCTGACTGAGGCTGCTAAATCCGCTCACCTCTAAGACAGCATGGCCAAGGCCCCTTCCCAAGATGGCACCAGCTCTATGGCCCACTGCAGTCCCATCCGCCTCCAAAGGAGGTGTAATTAAAATTGCCTTCTACTGCTACAAACCTTGCCTGGTGGACTTTCTACTGCTGGGGCACTTCTACCAGGGCTTGTATTGGAGGAAGCCGGTGTACATCCATGAATGAAGCTGTGCTGGAGTTTTCTGGCTCAGAAAAAGTGCAGCTGTGAGACAATGGGCTATATAAAAATGGTGCCTTCTTGTTTTATAGATCTGCTCCATGACTGTCTTCAAGCCATTCCATGTTGTTGTCAGATGTTTGGCTGCGTGTGTTCCCTCTGTATGCCATCCCAGCTCTGCACAGGTAACTGGCACAGCAGACCTTGAGCAAACTGCCCAATGACCTCAAGATCTGTTAAGGTACAAAGAAGGCACCCAGCCAGGTTTATTGTCAACGACACATGGTACTAGTATCCTGCAGACTTTACCAGACCACTAATACATGTGTGCCTGTAACAATGGACCAGCTCGGTGACCGATGGGACTTTCTGTTCCTCCCTAGGCTAGACAAAGACACTCCTTTTGAGGCATCATTTTATACATCAATACAAACAAGTTATGTATTTCCCCTCTGACATGGGTTGTTACCACCCATTACCTTGTACGTGCTGGTTTGATCAAAACATCTTTATCCATCACACTGTCATCCTGACCTTATCTTTAGGAGGGGTCAGTGTGTTCTTGTTATCTCTGGGGGCAGGGAGGTATTCTGGTACCATCATTCTGGAATGTGTTTGCATGAGTGTCCTGTGCCTAGCTTTTCTTAGGAATGTGTGTGTTTGTGCAATACCAGCCCTGGTGCCGGGTTCTGTGAGCTCACAGCCTGTCTCTTGCAACTTTTGCTTTATATTAGTGAGGCTTGACCACTATTTTAGTTCAGGCCTCAGGCCTAACACCAGGCCTCTGATGCAAGGGAGTGTATCTCTGGCTCTCTTTCTAATGCACGTCTGCTTGCTTTATAGGCATAAGTGAGTTTTAACCAGTTAGCATAGCAGAGCCAATTCAGAGATGGAAGAGTGAGTTGGAATCTTTTTTGCCTCATGTGTGAACTACCCACTTAGCAGCTATATTCTATTTGCAGAATCTTTATGATGGGTGATTATGCATGAGCCAGAAAGGACATGGCTTGACTTCCAGATCTCAAGTTGAGTTTAAAGGGCTAGATGGTCAGAAAAATCACCTTGTAAATGAAGTAAATTTGAACTGGAAGCAACTGAAAGAGAATAATTATGGAACTCTTCCCTCCCCCCCCCCCTTTTTTTTTCTCCAATTCACTGTTCTGAGTACAACAGCAATTTAACTTTATTTGAATGAAGATTTTCTTTTTTGAATTTACTTTTGTTTGCATTTTTTTAAACAGTACAAAAGAAAAATAAACCTAAAAAAGAAAAGCAAGAATCATAGTCAGCCTGTCTGATGTTTGTTGTGACACAATACACAGCTGTGGAGAATGGAAGCCAAGGGAGCTTATTTATAAGGTTTTCAAGCTTTGATAGACCAAAGAGCTTAAATGACCCATTGCTAAAGTCAGGGGAGATTGTAAACTGTGCAAGATGAATAGAAGTGGAGCAAGATATTTACAAGATCTTATAACAGACCTTATAAACTGTGAAAGTTGATTATGTCCAGATCTTAAATTGCTTTTTTCCATTTTTACCCTGTTTTCTTTTTCCTTTAAAAAAAAAAAAATTAAAATGCAAGAACCCCAGCGTTAGTGTAACATGGAGGCTGCAAGATCAGCTTGTCAAAAGTCAGTATGCTCCGAAAGTTAAGAATGATCCAACAATATTAACTCAGCCATGTTGTACAGCTGTACTATTTACTGTTCCCTTGTTAAATGTAAAACCTGAGGCGTTACTCAGCTTTACAGTGTATTACCTCTAAGAACAATACATTATTTGTATTACATAGAATGAAAGGATGATCCTGTGGTGAATGCACTAGAGTGGGACTCAGGATACTTTGGTTGAATTCCCAAATCTTCCACAGGCTTTGTCTGTGACCTCGGACTAGACAGACCCAGATACACAGAGGTATTTAGGCTCCAAATCAGTGGAAGTTAGGAGCCTAAATATCTTTTAAAAAAAGAAAAGGAGGACTTGTGGCACCTCAGAGACTAACCAATTTATTTGAGCATAAGCTTTTGTGAGCTACATCTCACTTCATCGAATGCATCCACTACATGCATTCGATGAAGTGAGCTGTAGCTCACGAAAGCTTATGCTCAAATAAATTGGTTAGTCTCTGAGGTGCCACAAGTCCTCCTTTTAGTTTTTGCGGATACAGACTAACACAGCTGCTACTCTGAAATAAATCTTTTGTGGATCTGGGATTTAATTTCTCTGTGCCTCAGTTCCCTATCTCTATAAGGAGATAATAGTACAGCCCTCTCTCCTGCCTTGTGTCTTTTCCAGTTAGATTGCATACCTGGAGGCAGCGACTGTCTCTTAATATGTATATTAAGGCCCTGATTTGGTTGGGGCCTCTAGGCTCTGCCAGAGCAGTGTAAAGGGATCTTAGCATAAATGGGAATCAGACTCCCTAAGCTTTGAGCATTTGACTTTTTGCAACCTTTGTGTAGTATTAATGCTTCTAAGGGGGGGGGGGGGTGCATGATGCTCATAAATGGTCACTTCCTCAGCAGTAAGCTCCCTCTAGGATTCCTCCAGCAGGCTGAAGCCCTTCTATTTTGTTGAATCCCAATTTTGCAAGTGGGAGTAGAGGCTGATTAGCTCGATCAGCCTCTCAGCACACCCCCAGGGCCTCATTCTCCTCTCACTTATACCACCTCATGGCTTTGTAATTCCAGTGTGGACAGTGCAGTGATTTACCTCAGTGTGAATGAGAGGAGAACCATGCCCCCATTATCTGCTGTGACTCCCCTGCTCCTGTCTGTGAGCCTCCCTGCCTCTGGGGACACCTCCCTCCACCCTGCCTTTTAAGCTGGCAGTAGCTGGACATAGCTGTCTCTGGACAACCAGCACTCAAACACCACAGTGAGGGCTATCTATCTAGTTAGATCAAACAGCCCAGCCCTCCTCTGTTGGGGGCTTTTCACACTACTGGGAATGAATGCAGTGCTTTCTGGAAGGCTCTCAATCCTGTGATCATTCAAAATGTGGACACCCAGGGCTCAGCACAGAGTCAATTATAAGGGGGTTACCAGAGAACAGGGTTTGAGCTGTATCCTGTGGTGGCTACAACTGCAGCAAGTAAGGATGCAGCCAGAGATCCCCACTTGAGATCAGCCTCCAGGAAGATTAGGGTTTTAACCCTGCGAGTGCTGTTTTGCTACAACTGTGAAAAGGGACATTGAAATGTCATACAACTGCCCCAGCGTTAGTGGGCAGACACTAATGGGAAAGGGAATTCTCTTGCAGGGGCTCAGCAACAGGAAGGCAGCCAGGGCTTCACAAGAGCATCACTAATGGAGAATACCTGTGAAATGCCCTGAATGGGTCTGATCCAAAGACCACTGAAGTAAATGGATGTTTTTCCATTGACTTCAGTGAAATTTTAATCCCCAAAAATATCTGCTGGGGCCCTGGCCACACTGCTCCCTAGCTGGTTTCACCCAGTTTCTGAGCTGTACTCCAAGTCCCCTCCTCCCCCATGCAATGGGGGTAGTGTACACACACACACACACACACACACACACTTTTCTCCATGGGGAGTCCATAACCCTGGTTCCACCAGCAAGAATGGCCCCAGCCCATGACTCTGCTTTTCTGCCACCAAAGAGTTAATGACGCTGAGGTAGGAAAGAGGGTTTGGGAAATCTTTCCCGGAAACCACTGTATGTGAAATTAAATAATGCATTTTGAAAGTAAATTCAACCCAGGCCTTGCCAGGCAGCAGGTGTCAGAGGCATGCCCAGTGCTTTTACACTCAGCACGTTCTGAGTGCTAAGCCTACCTTTTGTATTAACTAGTGATTAGAGGGTGGGAAACTTTACGATTAAAAACTACTTGCAAAAATGTAATGTTACCCTTACTGTGAAGTCCACTGTAAAGAGAAGCAGACAAAGCAAAAGATGAGTCTCTCAAGGGTGGGTGGGAGTGATCCTACACAATCCACTCACTCCAGAAACATGTCAAAATCACAAAAGGGGAGAAAAAGACACAAAGTAAATCCAGAGCAGGACATATTTTAAAAGTAGCTGGAAACTCAAATGATGTAACAATAGTATCGAGAACAGCTGGCTATGAAAACATAAAGGGTTGGATTTTAACCCCCATCCATCTTCTATATGCAAGACCTGCCACAAAGGTTATGTTCGGGGTGCCAGAGGGGGCCCATAGCACTACAGGCATTCCTGGTGGCACTGCAGCCCACCAGGCTACCTGAGGAGGGAGCTGTAACTTATGGCAACCCCATGAACTGCCTCATTTACACTGAGGGTCATTTCAGTCCCTGGAGCACCCCGGAACTGGGAAAGTACAAAGAAGGTATAATGCCACCATTGCTCTCCCTCCCCTTAGACCCCAAGTTCAGTTCTGCATCTCTACAAGGTATAACACAGACTCTCAGCTCATTTGGTTAACCACAAAGACCGGTGTATAGGGACAGTAATATAACTTTTTTATGTGAATGTATGGCTCAAGAAGGCACAGGACTGTCACCCCACAAGACAGCTGTCCTCTTTAACCACAATGGGACAGATCCTGTACAGCACAGGTACTGAGTATATTGTTGCAAAGAAGCACAAGGTCAAAAACTGATGAGCAGAACCACAGCTCCACTTCTTTATTCTGGCTGAGCCGAGATGGAGGCAGAGGTTGCAATGATGGCTTTATGCCACCTTTGCATCTGCTGGATCTTGAGACTGATTGGGTACTGAAGCAGTCCCTGGCATAAGTTAGAGCAGCCCTTAGGGTTCCATTTATGAATGTGGTTTGGTGATGTAAATATTTGTCTGCTAATAATTAGACTGAGACAACACACTTCACTTGTGGTGATAACTTTGGTCACTACTAATGTGGGCAAGATTCAACCTGCAATCAATAAGTAAAATTCTCAGTATTCTATGACTAGTCCCATAAAGCATCCATTGTCCAGCCAATATGCAGTAAGAATGTACCTGCATGGCTGGCATAGAAAACTAAATATACCAGCAAGAAAATGTCTTTCACCTTACCCTTTGTTGTCAGAAATGTGAATTTCTGCTGGACTGCTAGCATATTGGGTGATTATAGGGGGAAATTCACCCCTATACAGAGGGCCAGCTCAAAGGCCTATGAACCTCTTAGGCCTCAGAATTCTATTTTGAATGCTTGAGTGGTGCAAAAGCCCTCAGCACAGAGGTGAATTTCACCCTCGAGGAATGAGTGTCTTTTATTCTTCCAAGCAGACAGCTAGCAAAAATGGCTACAGTCACTCTAGTTTCTTTTCTACTTTTGCATTGCCTTCATTCGGTTTAATTGTTTTTATGCCTCACTCTCTTCTTCCAAGCTGGGGCTTGAAAATTAAACTACCTGCCCTACAATAACAATACTGCATGAAGCGAATAAGCTTTTAAACTGACCATCCATATGAAAGCAGCCTTTTCGCTGAATGCTGAAGATGATAAAGGAAGGAATTCAGCACACTTGTTGTTTCACATGAAAGGCTGGGTTGTGGGAGCGTGGGGGGGGGGGGGGGTTCCCAGTTGATAATATTGTTACAAAGCACAACCTCACTCTCCTCATAGGACAAGCCGAGCCCCTAGACTAGTGCTCTAGAATACACTCAGCTGGGAATGGCACAGGGCCAAATTTTCACTCCCACAGTCTGGGCCTGCTTGCTGGTCCTGAAAATCTGGTCAGAAGCAGAGGTGCCAACTTTGTGATTTCCCCAGGGGGCTGGACTCCTGTTCTGTCCTGGGGCCTGCCCCCACTCCACCCCATACCCCCACCCCCCCATCCTGTTCTGCCCCCACTCCTCCCCCTCCCCCTGAGCACCTTCTACACATCACTGAACAGCTGATCGCTGGCAGGTGGGAGGCACTGGGGGATCAGTGGGGCTGCAAGTGGGTGCTGAGCACCCACTAGTTTTTTTTTCTGTGGGTGCTCCAGTGCTGGAGTACCCATGGAGTCAGCACCTATGGTCAGAAGTATCACAGTGGGAGCTGCTGAAAGCTGAACACTTTTGAAAATCTATCCCTGATTGGGGGGATAATCTTTGAAAATCTGACCCTTGACTATTGTGTGAAGCCTGGAGGCTAGCTAAAGGAGTAAAGGGGGTGTTTTAATTAAAAGAGTGCATTGCTATCTATTTTAATATTACAGTATACCACAGGGTGTAATATTCAAGTAGGATTAAATTAAATAACTACAGTATATGATATAGTGTGTTTAAAAAAAACCTGCAAGATGCAAAGGAGCTCAGTGTTGCGTGAAAGTATGGGCTAGGGAGTTTTCCTGGAGTGGGAGGCTATGAGCTCAGCCAGGGGACATAGAAGAGGGCAGCACTTCATGACCTGCAGAAGGAAACAGAGATTTCCATTCCAAATGTGCTGAATAGCCCTTTCTCCAGCTATTGAAGGCACTCTGCATATAATGCATAATTGTCTGATGGAGGGTGGGGAGGGGTTAGTTAGATGTAATGTTGCAATTCAGCATCAAATCCCTGCTGTAACAACATTCTGCTCTTTATTTACATTGTGCTGTGACATAACTTAATGGGAGATACTGATTTATTTATTCCCATACAGCATGGTAACAATGAAGGAAGGTCACTATCCCTAACAGGCATGTCTCTTTCTTCTTGCTCTTCTTCTCGCTCTTCTTCTCTTTCCACATTCTTTATTCATTCATTCCTTCTCGTTCAGTCTCTCCCTCTCTTCCTTCCTCCCTGTCTAATATTGTTTTAAAAATAATTCTTACTTTTTTTAGATATATATTAAATCTAGCATTCCCACCACCCACTTCCCTGGCTTTCCCCTGTGTTCTGGTGTCTATCCTTCCTTGCTACCTCCCTCTTGTGTTTTCTCACCCTTCCCTTCCCAGCTTCTGTCACCCAGAGAGAACAGAAATGGTGTGGGATATCTGACAACACCGTAGGACAATTCTGACTCACTGAGCCAGACTCTGCTCTTAGTTACCCAAGTGTAAATCCAGCATGACTCTGCTGAAGTTAATGGAGTTGCTTTGGAGTTACATCAGTGTGACGGCAGAACGTGGCCCACTGCTCATAAGAGGATCTGGACTACTGTGCTGCTATGCCACTAAATTAACTCAGCTATCAAAACCATGGTCAGAATCTGGGCTTCTATAATTAACTTATTTATGCTCCCCCCGCCTGTCCCCCCCACCCGCATGTGCACGCACACACACACACTCCCCTCTACCATTGGATTCTGACCTACACTCAGGAAAGCCAGAAAAACCCTGGGAACGTTGGTGTCAGTCCTTCCTTGCGTTGTAGGGTTAAAGCTGCTCCTTAATGTCCATACGTTCATATTGTATAGAGGAATAGCCAAAAGGGACCATCATCTAGGCTGACCGACTGTGTAACTTAAGCCAGAGGACTTCCATGAATTGATTCCTGTATCAAGTAGAACAGATCTTTTAGAAAAATATCCACTCTTGATTTAAAAATTCCAGTGATGGAAAATCCACCACATCCCTTGATATGTTGGTCTAGTGGTTATTTCTAGTCTGAGGGCTTGTCTACATGGTGGGGCATTGCAGAGGTATGATTTTCTAAAGTGCACTAACTTGTTGCGCATAAATTGGTCTACGTAGACCACGCTGGTGCACACTAAAGTTTCCCGTGTGTGCACTAACATCGTACTCTTTCAAACAGCATTACGTTAAAACACATCAGAAGGGTCAAGATCAGTGGTGGGTAACCTGCAGCCCACAGGCGCCATGTCAGGGTCATCCGCTGGCGGGTCGTGAGACAGTTTGTTTACATTGACCTTGCGCAGGCACAGCCGCCTGCAGCTCCCAGTGGCTGCAGTTCGCCATTCCTGGCCAATGGGAGCTGCGGGGAGTGGCGCAGGCTGCAGGGACATTGGGAACAGCGAAGCACGGCCACTGGGAGCTACGGGTGGCCCTGCCTGCAGATGGTCAATGTAAACAAACTGTCTTGCAGCCCGCCAGCGGATTACCTTGACAGGCTGTGTGCGGGCTGCAAGTTGCACACCACTGGCCTAGACAGACCAATTAATACACGTTAGTGCACTTTAGAAATCACAGCCCCATAGAGCGCATTACCGCATCATGTACAGAAGCCGTCAGACTAGAAATAAAGGTGCAACTTTTGAACAGGGAGGGTAATTATCATTGGACCAACACACCAAGAGTTGTGGGGGGGAATTCTCCATCACTGGTAATTTTAAAATCAATATAATCTCTCTCTTCCAACTCAATATTCCCCATTTATACATACAAGGAATGTATTAGCCTTTATGGTCACAGTGTTGCACTGGGAGCTCATATTCAGCTGACTATCCACCATGACCTTTTCAGATTCACTGCTTCCCAGAATAGCATGACACATCCTGTAAATATGGCCTATATTCTTTCTTCCTAGATGTATACATCGACATCTGGCCATAGTAAAATGCATACCGTTTGCTTGCACCAGCTTATCAAGTGATCTAAGGCAGTGGTTCTCAAAGCCGGTCTGCCGCTTGTTCAGGGAAAACCCCTAACAGGCCGGGCCGGTTTGTTTACCTGCCACGTCCGCAGGTGCGGCTGATCGCAGCTCCCACTGGCTGCGGTTCACCGCTCCAGGCCAGTGGGGGCTGCAGAAAGCGGTGCGAGCCAAGGGATGTGCTGGCTGCCCTTCCTGCAGCCCCCATTGGCCTGAAACGGTGAACCGTGGCCAGTGGGAGCCGTGATTGGCCGAATCTGCGGACACGGCACGTAAACAAACCAGCCCTGCCCACCAGGAGCTTTCCCTGAACAAGCGGCGGACCAGCTTTGAGAACCACTGATCTAAGGTCACTTAGAATCAGTGACCTGTCCTCTTCATTGTTTACCACTCCCCAATCTTTGGGTCATCTGCAAACTTTATTGGTAATGTCTTTGTTTTCTTTCAGGTCACTGATTAAAAATGCTAAATAGCTGAGGGCCAAGAACCGATTTCTCTGGGACCCCAGTAGAAACACACCTGCTCAATGATTCCTCATTTAAAGTTACATTTTGAGACCTATCAGTTAGCCAATTTTTATTCCATTTCATGTCTGTCATGTTAATTTTGTATCATTTTGATTTCTTAATCAAAATATCATGCAGTACTATATGAAATACCTTACAGAAATTTAAGTATATTACATCAACAGTAACTTTATAAACCTGACTTTTAATCTCATCAAGAAAAGATATTAGTTTGATAGGATGTATTTTCCATAACCCCATGTTGTTGACATTTATACTACATTCCTTTAATACTTAATCAAATACTATATCAACTGTTGCATTATTTTGCCTCGATTGATGTCAAACTGACAGGTGTAAGACTGACCTGAGTCATCCCATTTACCCTTTTTAGTTACTGGAACAATGTTAACTTTCTTCCAGTCCTCTGGAACTTCCCCCATGTTCCAAGACTTATTGAAAATCAACATTAATGGTCTAAGATCTCCATGACCAATTCTTTTAAAACTCTTGGATGCAAGTTTTCCAGACCTTCTGATTTAAAAATGTCTAGCTTTAGTAGCTGCTGATTAACACCCTCTTTAATTACTTTTGAAATGGAAAGTATATCATTATGACAAATACATCATCTGGCTTTTTCCCCAATTACAGAACAGAAATATTTGTTGAACACTTCAGCCTTTTCTGCGTTATTATTGACAGCTCTACCATTTCCATCTAATAATGGACCAATACCATAGTTAAGTATATTAGGAACAAATGAAATCCTAAGACTCCTTCTCATTGTCTTTAACTCTGCAGCCTGTAGATGTCTCTTTGTATCCTTTTGCTTTCCTTTTCAATTTTCTAGAATGCTTAGCTTCTGATTTATATTAATGATTTGTTATATATGCTTTTAAAAATTATAGTTGCTTTCACTTTTCCTCTAAACCATCTTGATTTTTTTTAACCAGTGCAGTCTTCTTTCTCAGTTGTGGAATTGTGGCTTGAGCATCGAGTAGAGTGTTCCTTAAATAGTTCCCAATTTGTTAAAATTCTCTCAACTGATTTGGCTCATAATTGTTTTCAGTTTTGTGAAATGTTACCCAGTCAGCTCTTCCTTCACATAGTTTAGTGATGTGGAGTTACAGGCATATGGTACAGTGATGTAGCTATCCAAAATAGCTAGAAATCAATCTTTATATACTGTATTGATATCAAACACAAGTATAAGAATGCAGAGAATTAAATTTTGTAGGCTTAGAATGTGCTATTATTCTGCCATATGTTTTGTCATTATCATCATGCTACTATCACCCATAGATGTATAGAATCAGCAAAACATTTAAATCTCAGATCAGTCACTGCACACAAGTATCTACTTATCAATTCAAATGTAGACCATGCTATGAGTCTGAAATTAGCTATTTACATTGATGAAGCAGAATGGTTCAAGTCACCCCTAACTCAGCAGTGCTCTGCCACCTGTGGGTAAATAAATCCTTTCTGTGCACACAGGTTTAGTCATCAGTGAAAACTGTAGACTCCCTCCCATTCAGGACTGCACTTCATTCTGCTGGTCTGAGGTCAGGTTCTGCATGCAGTTGATAAAGCTTCAATTAAGTGTTCCTCTTCCAGCACTTGCTGATTTATATATCTTGCTCCTGTATCAGCCATGTGGCTGAATAAGTCCACATAATAGAAAGAACACCCCTCCCCCATACACACACCCTCCCAAGATGTCTAACTTTATCTCCAGTCACTACCAAGCAATTTTAAAAAAGTGATATTTGATTTTTTAAATTATTATTAAAGTTGTAGAGTGCATATTACAAATGTTAATAACAATGCCCCATTTAGGTGGCTAATAATACGTGGCGTATCTTATTCTAGCCAATCTGTGTGTGTTTCCATGCGTGTGTACACTCAGATACTGCCATGATAGCATAGAACCTTAAGCAACATGAATATCATTTTATATTTAGCCAGGTCTCAGTAGTGGTACACCCACATATAACTGGTGTGACGTGAGTGCAGAATCAGACCACTAAAGAGTTTACAATTGAATGTCTAGACACTAACTACTCATTAACAGTAACGCTTACTATAGTGAACAATTCTATTGTGAAAACATTCAACTCAGTATTGTTCACAGGATCAGGCTTCAGGTTAAGATAACTTGATTCATAATTATTACAAATATTTTAGGGAAGGGGACAGAGGAGGATGAAGGTAACATCAATAAGACTATGCAGATGATTTAGTTGGTACTCCATGCATCTTGGAAGTTCTGAGCTCTCTGGTAGAGAGTGATACTGTCTGTCTAAAGGGAACATGAGACTTTTTAGCTTTCACAGGAGAAGTAAGTTTTGTGGAGAGAACTGAAATAGGGGAAGGTGGAGGCATGATGGACCATTTTAGTTAAGTGACTCTCAATAGTCCCATTTCTAAAGGGTTTATATTTGATGTAAACTGTCAGGTTATTTTATTTTACAAACATGAAATCTCTTTATATTAGTTTCAGAGTAACAGCCATGTTAGTCTGTATTCGCAAAAAGAAAAGGAGTACTTGTGGCACCTTAGAGACTAACCAATTTATTAATAAATTGGTTAGTCTCTAAGGTGCCACAAGTACTCCTCTTCTTTTTATATTAGTTATAATAGCCTTGAAAAATTGTCATGAAAACTTACCAGCCTGGCCACAAAAATCTACTCACTTGCCTCTTAGACTATGAGAATAATGAAGAAAAAAATCACCCCTTAGAAAAAGTACTTACCCCCAACAAAATAGCAAGTAAAATTTGGCAAGACTGATATTGATATGATAAAAGCATCTCAACAAATGTATTTTTAATTGTACATGTTGCAGATCACCTGCATTGTCTGTAACTTATTACCTCTAGGCCTACCTCCCAATCTGCCACAGGGCAGATCCTCCCTGGGGGCTCACAGGGTTAGACCTGTGCTGGGGAGACTAATTTAGAAGGCCTTCCTCCATTTTTACTCAGCCCCTCCACAGACAACACATTCCGTGAAATCCTAGTCTCACTGAAAGGGAGGTTTGCCATTCTCTTCAATGGGGCCAGGATTTCATCCATTGACTTCAGCAGAAGTCTTGCCTGATCAGAACTAAATAAAAGCTGTGCACAGTCTTCAAGATTTTGCCCTGGGATGACTTCAGTGACTATGGCCCTCAGGATGCTCACCTGCTG
This sequence comes from Natator depressus, assembly GCF_965152275.1. Lineage (NCBI taxonomy): Eukaryota > Metazoa > Chordata > Testudines > Cheloniidae > Natator > Natator depressus. Next base: position 245,355,007 of record NC_134234.1, read on the forward strand.
CCATCACAGCTTATCAAGGAAATAAACAGTGAGTGCTATTTAAAATGCAAATCATAATGGGGCATAGTTAGGGCCCTACCAAATTCACAGCCATGAAAAACACATCACAGACCATGAAATCTGGTCTTCTGTGTGCTTTTACCCTATGCTATACAGATTTCATGGGGGGAGACCACCATTTCTCAAACTGGGGGTCCTGACTCAAAGGGGAGTTGCAGGGGGGGTGTCACATGGTTATTTTAGGGGGGGTCACAGTATTGCCACCCTTACTTATGCGCTGCCTACAGAGCTGGGCTGCCGGAGAGCAGTGCCTGTTGACCAGGTGCCCAGCTGTGAAGGCAGCGCCCCACCAGCAGCAGTGCAGAAGTAAGGGTGGCAATGCCATACCACGCTTACTTCTGTGCTGCTGCCTTCAGAGCTGGGCGGCCGGAAAGTGACGGCTGCTGACGGAGGGCCCAGCTCTGCAGGCAGCAGCACAGAAGTAAGGGTGGCAACACCCTACCAGGCCATCCTTACTTCTGCGCTGCTGCTGGCGGCAGCTCTGCCTTCAGAGCTGGGCTCCCAGCCAGCAGCCGCCGCTCTCCAGCTCTGAAGGCAGAGCCAGCACAGAAGTAAGGGTAGCAGTACCACAACCCCCACTGCAATAACCTTGCGACCCCCGGTGACAGGTCTGGCACTGCAGCACCCCTTTGTGGCAGGGATGGATGGGGTGTCAGGGCCTCGCCCCTCTTATGTTCCCATGCCCGTCCTGTAAGGGCGTTCCAATGTGGCCCAATGGCCAGTTTCCACATGCTCGCCCCTTGGTCAGGGTAGCAGGGCCTAACGGTCTGAGTCCATGTGTCACACCCCCAAGTATCCAGGCAGCATGGCCCAACTTCCATATACCTCACCCTCAGGCAGGGAAGTGTTTCCTAATGGTCAGAGGGGTAGGGGGACCTGGGCCCACCCTCTCCACCAGGTCCCAACCCAGGGCTCTCCTATTGGCAGAGTTTCCCCTCATGCTTAGCTCAGCGGGGATCCACCCGCAACACGCTGAGCATCAGTGCAGCTTTAACGCTGCTTGTCTCTAAAGTTCCCCTGGGTCACTTCCTACCCTCAATGTCATCTTCTCCCCCCCAGGGGGAGGGGCCCTCCAGTGCATGCCCTCCTGCTGAGACCTCCATCTGGGACTCCGGGTGCATCCCAGCTTGGCTGGCCCCTAGATCCGGGAGCGTTAGCTATCCCTCCTCAGGAGCTGGCAGTGTGCCTCCTTCTCCTCTAGTGATCAGCCCAGACTGAGCACCTTTGCAGACTTTTATACCTATTCTCCAGTTGGAGCATGCCCAGCAGGGCTTCCGGGGCGGGGCTTCCTCTGCCAGGAAGGAAGGGTTAACCCCTGCGGTACCAGTGCAGGGCCACTCTGCCCCGTCACACCCCCTCCCCCCCACAACTCCTTTTTGGGTCAGGACCCCTACAGTTACAACACTGTGAAATTTCAGATTTAAATAGGTGAAATCATGACATTTACGATTTTTTTAATCCTATGACCATGAAATTGACCAAAATGAACCATGAATTTGGTAGGGCCCTAGGCACTGTGTGTGTGTTAAAATAACATAGAACAGTGGTTCTCAAACTCGGGGCGCCGCTTGTTCAGGGAAAGCCCCTAGCGGGCCGGGCCGGTTTGTTTACCTGCTGCATCAGCAGGTTCGGACTATCACAGCTCCCACTGGCCACCGTTCACCACTCCAGGCCAATGGGGGCTGCAGGAAGGTGACCAGCACGTCCCTCGGCCCGTGCCGCTTTCTGCAGCCCCCACTGGCCTGGAGCGGCGAACCGCGGCCAGTGGGAGCTGCGATCGGCCAAACCTGCGGACGCAGCAGGTAAACAAACCAGCCCAGCCCGCCAGGGGCTTTCCCTGAACAAGCAGCGCCCCTAGTTTGAGAATCACTGACATAGAAAACGTGTTTTAGTAATATCAGGGATCTGAGTAAACTCAAAAGAGCCAGGAAACTAAGAGTTAAGAGTAGAAATCTGGGATAAGAGTCCATCCTGAACTTATGCAATGAAGGGCAGAGTATCAGCATGGATTTACTCTGATTTTCGTTGCTTTTCTGGGTTTAAGACAGACCCCCTAATGTTCTTTTAATATGGATTTGCTACAGGCTCACCAACAGAATAACTGACAGGCAGCCATGAATTACAGGGATATAAATAAATCGAAGGGCTGAAATGACCGGGGCTGATACAGTAAGTGATTACTTCTCAGCATTGCATTTTTAAGAAGTAACCTGATTACTGATTATTTCAGGTAACAAAGGCATTGTGATTACTTTCACTTAATTTTCTTGGCAATCCTATCATTCCCATCTTGCCCAGGAATAATTATGCCATCCGTGGTGCTGTACCCACTTCGCTCATAGCAGGCACACACAGTGCAAAAGTAATCATGTCTTATAAAAAACAATCAGCAATATGTATTGAGAGTTGGGGTAGCCTCGATCCTACCCTTCTCTTGTCCCTTCCTGCCCTCTTTGTGCAGGACAAGTCCACGGCATGCAGTAGTCTGGAGGAGCTCTTGCTCTCCAGACTGAGCTCCAGTGCAATGGCTAGTCACAAGGCATGGGAAAGTTTCTTGTGCTCTCTCCCCTATTTCTCCATGCACACGCACAGGGCTAATTACAAGCTACTAATAGGAGCTTAAGATGAAAAGATGTATTAGGTCATCTAATCCAGTGGTTCTCAACCAGGGGCCTGGGGCCCCCTGGGGGGCTGCAAGCAAGTTTCAGGGGGTCCGCCAAGCAGGGCCTGCATTAGATTTGCTGGGGCCCAGGGCAGAAAGCCAAAGCCCCACCGCATGGGCCTGAAGCCCAGGGCCCCAAGCCCCACCATCCAGGGCTGAAGCCAAAGCCTAAGCAACTTAGCTTCTCGGTGCCCCCTGTGGCGTGGGGCCCTGGGCAATTGCCCTGCTTGCTACCCACTAACGTGTGCCCTGGCTTTTATATGCAGAAAAACAGTTGTTGTGGCACAGGTGGGCCATGGAGTTTTTATAGCATGTTGGGGGACCTCAGAAAGAAAAAGGTTGAAAACCCCTGACCTAACCCATCCCCTGCCAGTGCCAGAGTGTTCCCTGCAGTATTTTTCCTAATACTTTGTCCAGTCGAATGTTATATGTCACTCACAGTAGATTTTTTCCAAAAATAACTTTCACAGTCCTGCAGCTGAAGTTATCTGAAACCACAGGACTGGAGTTCAAATGGACTGTGATGTTATCAAAAGCCAAGCAGTCATGCTGTTCCTCAGCCACCGGTTTTCCTTTCTGTCCTTCACTGAGCTATACAAGCTATGGTGAAAATCCTAAGAAGCCAGTAAATCTCAGGTAGTAAAACAATCCCTCTCTCGCACACGCACACACACACACCATGCCACATCCTGCTTATCTTACTCAAATGAATAAGTCTCATTGAAGTCAATGGGACTGTTTGGGTAAGTACAGGCAGAGAGATATGGCCGGAAGGATTCAGGGCCTGATCCTCCAAAGTGAATGGCAAAACTTCCATTGTAGTCAATGGGACATGACTGGGCCCTTAAAAATTAAAGGTTTTTACCAGTGAGGAAGGCATAACAATTGGGGAAGTCTTGTTTTATTGTAAATTATTCTCCATATTATAGTATTCTCTAGGTTCTCCTGTTTTCACTGTGATCTGAACTACTCTAATCCCTCCCCCCCTCCCAAGAGAAATCTTTAGATTATCCAAAAGCTCAATTACCCAAATTTAGTCAGTCTCTCCCATGATGTCTGGAATATATAGCTTGTGCTTTATATCGATTTCTCTTCTCCCCCCCCCCCCCCCCCCTGCAAATCTCTTCTCCCATTTCATGTACATACTCTTCCTGGATTTCAGGTGGAGGTATCTCAAGGTCACACCAAGATGCTTCAGTAGGAGCCTGTAGCTCAGTTATGAAAAATGCATGCAGTTCACAATATTGTTTGAAAACAACCGACTGGAAATCATTCCTATTGCCTGAAAGTGTTCAGATTTATTTAAAATACATATGTATGTATGTGCACTTCTAAAATTTCTATTATATTTTAACAGTTCAAACAATGAGAATGAATGAGGCTGTGATCTGTCAAGCAGTCCTTTGTCACTACCAGGGCAGGGCTGTAATCCCTCCATTGTGATTATGCAGGAGAATATTACATTGATCCTGTAAAATATCTCTGATTGGATCAACGTTATTTTCTCTCGCATAGACAAGGTCTTACCAGAGAATGAACATAATTCCACTGATAACACTGTCTTACTGAAATCCCCCAATAAATCCTCAAAGCAGGGCTGTTAGTAATACCTTTATTAGACTAACTAAACAAGATATTTATATGCAGGGCTTTCCTGATCGCTCTGGTTCCTGCTTCAGATCAAGGAAGAAAACTTGAGCAGAGGTGCTCTTGCGCAGAGGAAGAGACCTGCTGCTCTGAAAGACTTGTCCCCACAGAGGTTCTGTCTGAACACAGTTTACAGGGGAAATCATCCCCACAAAATTCACAGGATTGATCAAAGATTTGTCAAGACAAGGTCAATTTATCCCACGTGTGATATGGTGATGGTGTTTTTCTGGATGTTTCCAGCATCCAAATAGACCAAGGGTGTCAAACTCATTCAGAGGAGACAGGTGAATTCTACGTTTCAGTACGGTCTGTGGGCCAGCGTGGGGAGTATATGCTCCCCACGATGCACAGCGGAACACCTGTGTCAGTAGGGCTTGCAAAGAGATCAAGAGCGGAATATGGCCTTGAGGTAGCAACTGAATTCTTAGTTACTACATCGCTTATTATTTGTTTGGTGCCTTCTTGTCACATTCATATCTCAGGAGATGTGTACTAAGATTTGGAATAGAAAACACAGTGGTGGGGTGTTCAAAGGGGCAACTGTGTTGACACATTCCCTCAAAATACTCAGGAGAAAATCTGCGCCCCTTTGGGCCTCTACTGTCTCTGTCCCTTGCTTCTCTTCCTTTCCTGTTCTCTCTACTGTTTCTCTTTCTCTTCTCTGTTTTTGTGATTATCTTCTGTTCTTTTTCTCCATTTCTTTTCCTGCAGCCACTCTCAGTTCCCACCCTAGTGGGCTTCACTGCCATTCTGACCTCCATTTCCTCCACTGAAATAACCAGTGAAAGTGAAGGGTCCTGTATGGGCTTTAAAAAAGTTGATGCTCCAATCAGATTAATGGTACTAGCCCCTTTGCATCATTTTTTGTTTCAGGCTGTCTGCACACTCATGCAGTGGTTACACTTTGTTCACATGTGGAAGGTTTTCTCTACAGACATGGGGGCGAGAAGATTATTGGGAGGGGTTGTTAGCTTGTTTTTTTAATGAAAGCTTAGATTCTGAATATGTCATGTGGGCCCCAAAAATACATCATATGAGCCAAATCTGGTTTACAGGTCATATCTGATACCTTTGAAATAGACATCTGTGCACCACGTGTGCTTAGAATGTTACGTTTCTGAAGAACAGAGCAGGGTTTGGCTAAAAGAGGCCTTTTGGGCTTCACTCATCATACCCAAACCAAATCATATCATCCCAAATTTGGCCCAAATGAAGGCCATGTTAAGCACAGATGATATTCCTTCTCTCAGGCTAATTAACTGACGTACAATAGCTATCACAGAGGTGGAGCCCTGAGTAAACAGACTAGAACATATAGCTACACATAGCAGCTGATGGAAAGGTCACAAAATAAACATCAGTGATCAAGAATATCAAGCAGACACTTGGCTGGAGGATGTGTCTTCCTAGACCCTTTGAAATTGGATTGGCAAACTGTGACAAGCACAGTTTGGCTCCTATATGTCTCATGTGAAAAACATACCCACTTTCCTTACATCTGTGCACTGAAATGTCAAAAGAGTCACCTCTCAACATGAAGACCCTCAAAAACAGAAGAAAAGCAATCACCATCAACCCTTGAGAATGTACATCTTGCTGACTCACCTAATGGGGAAAGCTGTCTGTTTAATCACTATTGAACACCATTGGTGAGAGACCTACTTCTACATTCAATTCATTAAATGTTGCTTCCATGTTCTAGTGCAGATATCTACCTAGGCAAATCTGTAAGAGATGGAAGAACTATGAGTGGGACTAAGGCCCAGATCCTCAAAGGTATTTGGGCTCCTAACTACCATTGATTTCAACAGAAGTTAGGAGTCCAAATACCTTTAAGCATCTGGGCCTAAGTGACTGTGGTAACAATTTCCCCCTTAACAATATACTCAGCTCTTATGCTCTGGATATTTTGGTGACCTTTAGGATGATGGAATCTGAGATCTATGCTGTTATGTTTTTATTATTTATAGTAATGTAGTACATGGAGGCCCCAGCCAAGATCAAGGCCCCAAACACATGGTAAGAGATAGTCCCTGCCCCAAAGGGCTTACAGTGTAAACAGACAGGACAAATGGGAAACTGAAGCAGAGAGGTGAAGTTGTATCATGATCAGTGGAATGGGAGTCAGACGACCCATGTTTCCTGGAGGGACTGTATTGATAAAACACCAGGGAACGTGGGGATTCATGGAAGCAACACCACCACATGGACAGAGCAGTGCACAAGGGTTTAACAACACTCCTCTTGTTCTATTCAACCTGCCTTCAGCTTCACTTTTTAGAAATTAAACATGGTGGCAGTGCCTGAGCTGTGAGAGCAGCTGTGAGAGCAGCCGCGCAGCAGCTGGAAGCAGCATGAGCCATGGAACTCAGTCTGAAGCCCCTCCAAAGCCTTGGATTCCACTGATACAAACTTAATCCAGCGATGGACTCAGTGGAAGGAGGAGTTTGAGCTGTACACTAGGGTGACCAGATGTCTCGATTTTATAGGGACAGTCCCCATATTTGGGGCTTTGTCTCAGATAGGCACCTATTACTCCCCAACCCGTCCCGATTTTTCACACTTGCTATCTGATTCCCCCCTACTGTACATAGACCTGGCCAGGCAGGAGGACAACAACAGCAGGAAAGTAAAACTGCTATTTTACCTTTCTGGGGAACAGGGCAGAGAGATCTACAGCACTCTCAAGCTCACCACTGACGCAAGCCTCACAGCAATCCTAGGAGCCCTGGAGACCTATTGCTCCCCAAAGCAGAACGAAACTGTGGCACCACACAGGGTTTTCATGGGAGACCAATCTGAAGGAGGAGATAGACCCACTGTGTTACTGCCTTAGGCACATTAGCTACCACTTGCAATTTTGGGGGCTCAACAGATTCCCTGATTGAGGACAGGATCGTCTGCATCGCTTGGGATCACCACCTGGAGGAAAAAGAACAGGAGTACTTGTGGCACCTTAGAGACTAAAATTTATTTGAGCATAAGCTTTAGTGGGAAATGCTTAGACATAGGGTGCACAGCAGATGCCTCAAGAGGAAGGGTGAAAGCTCCAGAAGACACAACCTCCGCAGAAGAACACACAGTGAGACAACAGCAAAGGAGAGCAGGTGGCCAGGGTACTGTACCCGCAGTGAGATGCACTCGGAAAGCATTGCAAGGAATGTGGCAAGCTGAACCACTTTAGCAGTGTGTACAGGAGCAGAGGAAGGTCCCAGAAAGATTCAGTCAGACTTGTACAAGAGGGAAATGGCACACCAGCCAACGGTGATGACATCACAACTCTCTTGTTAAGTCCAAGAGCATGTCGGCTTCAGGCTGCTGGGACAGGAAAGCAACAAGAGACAATACCAACCTCTGTGCATGCAACCAAGTCAATAGGGAAACATCCTGTGTGATTTCAGCTGAATAGCAGGGCCTCCTGCACTGGGATCTCTTTGGGTGAATTGGACTTGAACACAGCCATTACAAAGAGCAGGAACAATCTAACAATGTACCATGAGAGCATAATGCAGCCTTCAGGAAAATGTGACTGCGATGAACTGGGGGTTCTGCCATTCCCACTTCTGAATTTTGAATGATTTTATGAAATTTTATCATGAAATTATTGTGTCCTGGAAAGCCTTTATTATATGTGGATCCCCAACAGGGAGGTGTCATGTCTCTGCCAGGCCAGAGACAATGGGGAGTGACCAGCACTCGATGATCACCTGTTTAGAGTAAAACATCTTTGGACAATAGGTTTGTTCTGAGTGAGAGAAGACACTTCCTCCACTTATCTGAAGGAGTGGGGGTTGGGAGTATTGGAAAATTCCCAAAATGAGGAACAAAAGAAGCAGGTGACCCCAGTAAGAATCTATAAAGGGACTCACATGGGGCAACGGGCGGAGAGAGACATTTTGCATCCGATTAAGATAAGGGAGGCTTCTGCAAGGGCAGGGCAGGCAAAGGGGCGAAGGACCCTGCCTGCCTGCTGGCCAACCGACCGGACAGAACACAAATGATCACCCAAGAGAAGGGTGAGCTAATGACGGATAATTGTGGTTAGGATGTTCTGTTGTTTTGTATGATCTGTACTCTTCTGTGCATGATTAAATATGATTACATGATTAAATATAAAGAGCATAAAACTGTTAGATTGTACAAAGTGTATGTGTACTGATGCTTCACAACTGCTGCATGGCCCTGAGGCAGTTAAACTGAAAACCTGAAGCTTCACACCTATTTGGTGAAGTTTTAGGAAAGGGGTGTGTTTGAGTACTCAGGAGCCAAAGGGGTCAGTGCCGCGCCCAGAGGGGCTAGGTGACTGGACAGTGGGTTCCAAAATTCAGAGGAGTATGCCAGATAGAAGGTTTGTGCCCTGAGCATGGGCTTAGGGACCCTGAGATTGGGGAAGTGGCTGGACTCCATTCAGTCTCCAGGAGCTTAAACACCCCTGGGAATCTAAAGCACAGAGTCTTGGAATCCCCTCACAGCAATCATAGAAATGTAGGGCTGGAAGGGACCTTAACACGTCATCAAATCCAGCCCCCTGTGCTGAAGCAGGACCAAGTAAACTGAGACCATCCCTGACAGATTTTTGTCCAACCTGTTTTTTAAAACCTCCAATGATGGGGATTCCACAACTTCCCTCGGAAGACTATTGCAGAACTTAACGACCTTTATAGTTAGAAACTTTTCCTAATATCTAACCTAAATCTCCCTTGCTGCAGATTAAGACCATTACTTCTTGTCTTACCTTTGGTGGATAAGGAGAACAACTGATCACTGTCCTCTTTATAACAGCCCTTAACATATTTGAAGACTGTTAGCTGGTTCTCCCTTAGTCGTCTTTTCACTAGACTAAACATACCTATTTTTTTAACCTTCCCTCATAGGTCAGGTTTTCTAAACCTTTTATCATTTTTGTTTTTCTCATCGGGAGTCTCTCCAATTTGTCCACCTCTTTCAGAAAGTGTGGCACCCAGAATTGGACACAGTACTGCAGCTAAGGCCTCACAAGTAACAAGCAGAGCAGGATAATTACCTCCTGTGTCTTACATATGACACTCCTGTTAATACACCCCAGAATGGTAGTCACTTTTTTGCAACTATATTCAATTTGTGGTCCACTATAACCCCCAGATTCTTTTGAACAGTATTATCATCTAGCCAGTAATTCCTCATTTTGTAGTTATGCATCTGATGTTTCCTTCCTAAGTGTAGTATGTTGCACTTATCTTAATTGATTTTCATGTTCTTGAATTCAGACCAATTATCCAATTTATAATGGTCGTTCTGAATTCTAATCCTGTCCTCCAAAGTGCTTGCAATCCCTCCCATCTTGGTGTCATCTTCCAGTGTTATAAGCATTCTCTCCACTCCATTATCCAAGTTATTAATGAAAATATGGAATAGTACTGGACACAGGACCAACCCATGTGGGACCCCATTAGATACTCCCTCCCTCCCAGTATGACAGCGAACCATTGATAACTACTCTGAGGATTGTCTTTTGACCGTTGTGTACCCACTTTATAGTAATTTAATCTAGACCGCATTTCCCTAGTTTTCTTAGGAGACTGTCATGTGGGACTGTGTCAAAAGCTTTACTAAAATTAAGATATATCACATCTACTGCTCCGCACATCCACTAGGCCAGTAACCCTGGCAAAGAAGGAAATTAGGTTGGGTTGGCATGATTTGTTCTTGACAAATCCATGCTGGCTATTCATTATAACCATATTAACTTCTAGGTGCGTACAAACTGATTGTTTAATAATTTGTTCCAGTACCTTTCTAGGTGTTGAAATTATGCTGACCGACCTATGATTCCCTGGGTCCTCTTTGTTCCCCATTTTAAAGATAGGTACTATGTTTGCCTCTCTCTAATCTTCTGGGACCTCATCCATCCTCTACAAGTTCTCAAAAGGTTATTGCTAATGGTTCTGAGATTGCTTCAGCTGGTTCCTTAAGTACCTAGGATGAATTTCATCAGGCCCTGCTGATGTTAATACATCTAACTTATCTAAATATTTCTTAACCTATTCTTTCCCTATTTTGGCTTATGTTCCTTCCCCCTTGTTCATATGAATTGGATTGAGTATCTGGTCACCATTAAGCTTGTTAATGAAGACTGAAGCAAAATAGGCATTAAACACCTCACTCTTCCTGATGTCATTGGTTATTAGCTCTCCTTTCTCACTAAGTAGAGGACCTACAGTTTCCTTCATCTTTCTCTTGCTCCTAATGACTTTAAAGAACCTGTTCTTATTGCCTTTTATGTCCCTTGCTAGGTGTAACTCATTTTGTGCCTTAGCCTTTCTTATTTTGTCCTTACATGCTTGTGCTTTTATTTTATATTATTCCTTAGCAATTTGTTTGTTTCCACTTTTTGTAGGATTCCTTTTTAATTTTTCAGGTCATTAGAGCTTTTGATGGCGCCATATTGGCCTCTTACTGTTCTTTCCATCTTTCATTCACATATGGAGAGTTTGCAGTTGTGCCTTTTAATACTGTCTCCTTGAGAAACTGCCAGATCTCCTGAACTCTTTTTCCCCTTAGGTTTTCTTCCCATGGGACCTCACCTACAGTTCTCTGAGTATGTTAAACTCTTCATTTTTGAAGTCCATTGTCCTTATTCTGATGCTCTTATTCCTTCCTTTTCTTAGAATCATGAAATCTATCATTTCATGATCATTTTCACCCAAATTTCCTTCCAGCTTCAGATTCTCTACCAATTCTTCCCTGTTGGGCAGAATCAAGTTTCAAATGACTGTCTCCTGGTTACTTCCTCCACTTTCTGGAACAAAAATCTGTCCCCAATACGTTTTAAGAAATTAATGGAAAATTTGTGTTTTGCTTGGATAGTTAAAGTCCTCCATTACTACCAGGTCCTATGTTTTAGACATTTCTGTTGTTTGTTCTAGAAATGCCTCATCCATCTCTTCTTCCTGATTTGGTGATCTAAAGTAGACCCCTTTCCTGACATCACCCTGATTTTTACCCCTTTTGTCGTTACCCAGAGACTTTCAACTGGTCTGCTTCACACCCTCTTCTGGACCTCAGAACAAGTATATAATGGAACCCCTCCTCCCTGTTCATCCTGATCTAGCTATACCCCTCTATATGACTATTCCAGCCTTGACATTTTTCCCACCAAGTCTCTATGGGTGGCCAGGAAAGGGCACTCGCTAGGATCTGTCATAGTGATCTCATAGTTACTAACCCCCCCAAAAAGAGACAGTACCACCTGAAGTCTGTGGTGGTGGATGGTAAACACCACAGACCTCTCTTCGGGTATACAGCAACACAAGCCATGGATCTGATCAGGGTGCAGCATCAGAATGTTATAGCTGCATTGTATGGACAATGGAGACAATTTTAAAAGCATACGGGGATGTTTTCAAAGGTGACAGGTGCCTCGAAGGAAAGCTGTAACTTAGGTTCCATTGTGGAGTCTACTTTATATGCTTACTAGGAAGGAAAATTCCAATGTCACTACAAAATTCAGTACACAAGGAGCCTGAAAGTCTGCACAGCAGGGGTACCATAGCACCTGTAGAGGCCAGTACAACCTGGGTACAAAGCACGGTGGTGGTAAAGAAGCCATCATGCAAATTATGCATCTGCATAGAGCCAAAGCCACTGAACCAGGCACTGAAAAGATGCCACTCTCCACTGCCCACAATTGTTTATATGACTTGCCAGAATTTTCCAAAGCCAGAATCTTTACAGTCTGTGATGTGAGGAATGTGTCTGAGCACATAAGCCTGGATAATGAGTCCAGCATGCTGTCAACCTTTGCAACACCATTTGGTTGCTACAGATCACGCTGCATGCCAATGGTCATAAGCCCAGTGCCAGAGATGGTACAGAGAAGGCTCACAGAAATGCTGGAAGGACTGCCTGGGATGAAAATAAGTGCAAATTATAGCCTCATTGTAGGTGAATGGACCAATGATGCACAAGCGGAATGAGACCAAGACAGAAAACTACAAGCTTTTCTACTGCATCAGGTGACATATATTGGACATCTGCTCAGAGCAAAGGGAATGAAAGCAGATCCCAACATGATCAAGGCAGTCAAAGACATGCCAGTTCCAATGGATGTGAAAGGGGTACAGAGCTTCATAGGAATGATAAATCTGTCCAAGTTCTGTCCACACCTGGCTGCAGTGGCAGAACTCATAGGTCAGCTCACAGGGCTGGATGCTAAGTGGGACCGTCACAACAGCAAGCATTTGACACACTGAAACAAATGATAAGGGATGCTCCTGAAGTACTACCAGCCATGAGAGACACTGACACTCCAACGTGATGCATTGGAAAAAGGATTGGATGTAGCTCTTTGCAAGAGCAGCTGTTCACTTATGCCAACAAAGCCTTGTCAGAGACTGAACAGGGGTATGCGCAAATAGAAAAAGGGCTTCGGGCTGTGGTATCTGGAGTGGAGCCATAGGCACCGACTCCATGGCTGCTCCAGGGTTGGAGCACCCATGGAAAAAATTTGGTGCTGAGCACACACCGGCAGCCAGTTCCCCCCCTCTCCCTCCCAGTGCCTCCCATCCACCAGTGGCCCCACTGATTAACTCCTCCTCCTCCCTCCCAGCACTGCCTGCCTGCCGCAATCAGCTGTTCCGTGGTGCACAGGAGGTGCTTGGGGGGGAGAGGGAGGAGTGGGGACAGGGTGTGTTCGAGGGAGGAATTGGGCAGGAAGAGGCAGGGCAGGAGTAGGGGCTTTGGAGAAGGGGTGGGGTGGGGGCATGGCCTGTGGCAAAGAGGGGGCAGGAAGAAGCAGGGCCGGGTCTTGGGGGACGAGGGAGGGGAGGGGAGGGGCGGGACCTGGAGAAGAGCAGGGGATTGACTGATGGAGGATACAGCCTAGATGGAACATAACAGGGCACTTGGGAACTGTGTGGTGAGTTAAATGAATGTTTCCTGGGAGGTTCTGCCATGACAAAGTGACACAGGCTGTCACTTGGGTCCTCCTATTTTGGAGTGCCACATGAGTGTCCTTCATAGTGCATTTCACTAGTTTTGAAGCAGGTTTTGACACATGGGAAAGAATAAGGGGGATGCAGCTTGCAGTGTCATACCGCGGTTATCTGTTTTAAGAGAGAGAAGGTAGAAACAGGAAGGATGGAAACATTGCCTTGATGGGTATTGTCACAGGATAACTGGCCTCTTTAAAAGGTCCAGCCTCATCTGTGACTCATTCAGCTCTCCTCCCAAGGTGGGGAAAATCAGTGTAGCCCACATGACAGGAAGGTCACGTGGCTAAATCAGTCCAGGCCTGGAGATAAGAGAAGCCTCCTGAGAGGCAAAGAAGGAGAGAGAGAGAGAGAGAGAGAGAGACAGCGTGAGCAGACAGCTTGTAGAGGAGAATGTCTCTGCCTGCCCCGAGAAGGAAGAATATGGAACTCTTGAGCCAAAGAGAAGAACCTTTCCCTGAATTGTAGTACAGTCCCCAGGAAGGAAGGTTGTGGGACTCTTGAACCGAGGAGAAGAGAGATTTGGGACTGAGGTGCCGAATAGTCTGTATTCTGAAAATACTTAATAAATAAGACCCTACAAGGGGGATCTCACTTTAGGTACTCTGACCTGTGAGCAAGTTATTGCAAGAACCACACAGGAGCTGAGGACAGGGTGCCTGCAGGGCCATGCTGTGCCACAAATCAGAACGCTCTACGCCTGCACCCTGCCACCGTGCATTTCAAACTCTGTTGTGGTGATGACTGTCTCGTTAGATTGAATACAGAGATAATCAGTGCCAGCCACAGAATGCATGGGACCTTAGCCCAAGAACACATGCATAGCTGTGCCCCAGATATAGAATTAACTATTAGCTGAAAACTCCAAAATGCAGAAGAGTGTGGATCTTCAAAATCTTTCCTCAGTCATCCAAATAGCATCCAAATTCAAAGGGCCAGAAGAGGAAGAAGATATAAAATGCACTGGTATGCAGAGATCTCCATGTAGTGGAGAGAAGCATAGATGGATCACCCTAAGAGGATGATTTTACCTATAGGCTCAAGTGTGGGGGAACAGAACTTCTCCAGCTAACTCATAGGAAACTGCAGCTCACCTATTCAGATTTTGTACTGTGCCGTGAGACATATCATGAAAGGGGCATAGGAGTAGGATGGTTTATGGACCACAATGGGATAAGAGATATGGAGGAAGGGAAGAGACAAATGGGAGTTTTCTTCTAACAAGCTAACCATGTTGATATTCTTGAACCCAGAACGTAGGCTGTCTTTAACAAGCTGGAGGTGTCGGTTAAAGCTTTGCCTCTGATGCTTTCATTAATGTTAATTTGTTTGATATCCCAAAGTCTCCCTGACCTTGACAGTGTAACACTGGACAACTTTACACAGTATGAATTTTTTCCTATATGTAATGATAGAGCTGCTGAGCATGAAAGCTATCCCTTAGAGTGATCACATCTGTTTTACCCACTGTGCCTTCGAATTTGCAAAGGTGAGCAAACTGAGAATTGGATACCATGGCAGATGGATTTCCCCCACCAGCACCAAGTGATTCAGAATTCAAAACCAAGCAATTACGGATGCAGGAGTATCCAGTCCCTTTATTTCTGCTCATATATTTTCATCCCTTTGGAGGCTTCTTAAAGGCCTTATCAAAAACCCATTGAAGCCAACTCCCACTGACTAAGGGCCGTGCTTCTCCACCTTTTCAGGCTGGCAACTGCTTATCTGAAGTAAAAAAATTTTGCAACCCCCTTATATGTACTATAAGAGTAAAAATGTATGGATGATAATAAGCCTATATAATTCACATGTATTTGTTTGGGAGGTCGACAGAGAATACTTGACATTGAACAGCAAGGGTGTGCTTCACTTTAGGTTGTAATATATTTTCAATGCTGCACAACCTCCCAGTGGCCTTTTGTAGCCCTCTGTGAATCATGACCCACCAGCTGAAAAACTCTGAGTTAGAGTGACCTTTGGCTCAGGTCCTGAATAGTGCTCCGTCTCTAGTTTGTCTTCAGAGACAAGTCTTCCCATGTACTCTCTGGCAAGCCGGACCTAAATCCTACTGCAAAGTCCCTGGGTTCTGCAGTGCTCTGGTGTGGCAAGCTGGAAATTCTACTGCAGCTTCACTGAAATTAAAAGAATGGCAGTTGCTGATGAATTAACTATGAAAATGAATAATACAGTCAGGACAGTAGCCCCTGTGTTTTTCATTTTGATACTAAATTCAATGTACTCTACCCTGTCCCTAGGTTTTCTGTATGCCACAGACCTTTACACTGACAATAACTGCAGGATAAAAGCCATTAGGAGCAAAGCTGGAGGTTCTGGCTGCTGAGCGAGGAGACTTGGGACTCTCAACACCTGGGAAGTCAATATGGGATTGTGCGAGAAGGTGGATATTTCTGCTGAAATGGTCAGCAGTAAACTAGTTAACATTTATATTGTGGTCATTAGGTTTCAGAATTAACAGCCCACAGAGCTGTATCAGGCTAGTTCGTGTTCCTTTCTGAGCCTCTCTTTCAGGTTATGTGCAGACTCACGCACACATCCCCATACACTCGGTTCATATTTTCAAGGTCATCTTCACAACGGTGATGGCTAGAAACACTTATTTTAAAGGAAAAATTAAATTCAGGAGCACCATCCTGCAGTGAGGGTGGAGCCTGTGGCAAAATCCACAGCTGTGAAATTGCAGAATGCATGGGGGGCTTGACTACAGAACCAAATGAGGTTGTTTCTTATATTACAAGGTGGACCGGTGGGCTAATACATATAGTACAGCCAGATCCCCAGATTCTCACCTGTTCACTTCACAATAGCCACTAAGTCCTGGCCATGCTCGGAAGAGCTGTTCTGAGCTTCTTGGATATAACTTGGCATTATATGTTCCTATTCAGAGGGAGGGAAGTGGTTTAGACTGATACCTTAACACAGCCTAAAACTCCAGACAACAAGCTGGATCCTTTTGGTATTTCAAAATGAAGAAGGTGAAGTAATTTTAATGGAGGAAAGATGTTTATAACAGATAAGTGATCAAACAGAGTAAGGGCCCAATCAGCTGGTGTAAATTGGCTCCACTGAAGTCAACAGAGCTATGCCAATTTGCACAGGCTGAAAATCTGGCCATTTCGACCTAATTTTGAAACATGGGCACTTAAAGTAAGGACCCAAATGCCATTTGGGAGCCTCAATATGTGTTTAGGCTGCAGATGCTGGATACAGATGCCCAAGTGGAACACGTGGTATATCAGCCCTGTGTTCCAGGTGCCAGACACAATGCAGCATCCCAACACAGCAGTAAAGCAACAGCATTTTATACACGTGACCTCAAAGTGCAGGTCCAAAATTCGGCCATGCAAGAATTCAAAGGGAGGAGGAAAAGTAAAGCAGTCCAAGTGATCCCAGTACCATCAGAGCCAAACACTGTCATCCAACTGAAGTACAGTAACACTGTCAAATACAGCACTGGAACAATCGTGGGAATGTCACAAACCCTTTGTTAGAAGCAAAGCTAAAGCAAATGAAACAGAGGTTGGGTCTGAAAACCTGACAATGCCTAGGACCTTTGGGAAACGTTCTGCTTAGAGAAATTCTCCATAGCTATCCTTTTTCCATGCCTCTCCTCCCTGTCTTTTTGTTGTTGTTGTTCAAAAATTATTATTCCTAGAGCTATTCATAAGGAAACAGGATCTTCTTTCTGAAGAGTTCATCTGCTCCTCCTGCTTTTTCTTCATTTGAAGTCATTGACAACACAATTAGTTGCTGTGTCCCAGGCAGCATTATAACCTTAAAGGGTGAACGAGATGCACATGAGGATGAGTGTTCCCCTTGACTCTGTTGTAGCACAAAATCTGTGCTACCAATCATGGCAGAGCCCAGGTTCCCATTCAGAGACAGGAAAACTGGAGGGAAGAAAGAATAAACTACTGGAAGCTACCCCCTGTATAGTAGTTCCCCCCCAGGGTGAAACCAGAACCCAAACTAAAATGTACCTCCCCTGCCATTTGGCACTGTCTGCCTATGAAGAGCATTTTATCCTCTCCCTCCCCCGATTTAAGACACGGAACTTGGTACCTTTAACTTCACAGGTCCAGCTCACTCTGTGACGGACTCCTTTACTGTAGGATGGAGCATCTCTGGCCTCACCAATCAGGTGGTTGGGCTTCTGAACTAAAATACACTTCTTAAGTTAAACATGTGTGGATAAGATTTTTGAGTGTTTCCCTGTCTGCAGTGCTGAGGACTTAAGGAAAGTATGAAAACTCCGTGGCTTGCATTTGTTTCATTTTATTGTAAATGAACTGCTCTCCATTAAAAAGGGAAAGACCGTTGTAACAGGGTGGTTTGCCTGTGGGCTGGAGAGCCTGGGGCTAAACCACCCCTGGTTGCAAGATGAGCCCCGCCTGAGAGGATTCCCATATAAAAGGCAGTAGGAAGCTGCAGGGAAGGGTGTGGCTGAGAGAGGAGCTGACACTGCCAGAGGCAGGAAGCCTGGCACTAAGCTGGAAAAGCTTAGGAAACTGCAGTTATTCCTGTAGGGAGCAGTGAGAAGACATCCGAGTTAGTATGGGGAAGGCACCAGCTGAGAAAACCTCTGGGGAAAAAAGACAAACTCCAGGCAGGAGCTACTGGAAAGCTGACAGACAGACTGACCCACCCTCAGGGAGAAGAGGCTGTGCCCAGATGAAACTGGGATGAAGACTGTGAAAGTTTGTTATTTTGGGCTAGTGGATGAGAGACCCTGAACTATGGGTTGGGCCTGAAGGGCCAATGTGTACCCAGAAGAATAAATAAATGGGATCTCGTGTGGGGACTATTTCAATTACCTTTGAATAATGAGTTCTTAAATGGGCTCTGTAAACTGAAGAGGAAATAGAGGCAGGATGGCCAAAGAGGCAATCCTAGCCACAAGGGGGCAATTGGGAAGCCGAAAGTGGCCATTGTGCTACAAGCACTGAGATAACAAGGAGTGACTAGTCACTCCCACAGCGTATATGTACCCGTGGCTGAGAATTTGACAGCTGTTTGCTTTTGCAGAACAGAGGCAATAAGAAACAAAAACAGATTAGCTGACATGAAACAAAGTTCTTCTTACCTAAAAGAGGGAAGGAGAGAGACAGAAAATACATTCCTGGTCCTAATCCTAAATCCCACATGAATGTGCAGGGGCATAACACAAAGGAAATACTGCATGCGTTGGATCCATGTAATCTAATCCCTGGAGTGGAGCGGAGCAGCTAGCTTTGTCTGAAATTCCTTCCCACACACCATGCAACAGTAGTTAGCATCAGGTTCTACATGTATACCAGGGCTCTGCAAGACAGATTGGGCTGAGGGTTCCTCCCATCGGGTCCAGCCTGCTACAGAGCATTTTCAAGTCAGCAAGGCCCTTATAATTCAATTCAGGCTTTGCTCGCTTTTTCAGGAAGATAACTCCTTGCAGTGTTATAACACTTTTCATCAAAGGATGCTCCAGGTTAATATTTTCAAAAGTGCCCCAGTGACTTAGGACTTGACATCCCATTTTTAAAAGTGACATCGGTACTTGGGGCAAGATTTTCAAAGGTGATGGGATTTTAGTGCACCCAATTTGATAAACAGGCCTGATTTTCAGAAGGTGCTGAGAAACCTCCTGAGAATCAGGTCCATTTATGGTGTCTGAAGTTGGCCACTCAGAAACTGAGGCACCTATAATTAATAGTCACTTTTGAAAACCATGATATTAGGATCCTAAATCCCACTGATTTAGGAGTTTTTAGGCTCCTAAGTGCTTAAATCAGTTTTGAAAATGGGTTTTAGTTCCTAAGTCACTTCTGTATTTTTGAAAACATTACCGCAAGCGTTTAATTAAGTCACATGATGCCCCATGAAGTCATAGGTAGGGATCTCTATACTCAATACTGAAATACAGCCACCTCTGGGGTTGTCAAGTTTCCTTCCCCACTCTGAACTCTAGGGTACAGATGTGGGGACATGCATGAAAGACCCCCTAAGCTTATTCTTATCAGCTTAGGTTAAAAACTTCCTCAGGGTACAAACTTTGCCTTGTCCTTGAACCCTATGCTGCCACCACCAAGCATGTTAAACAAAGAACAGGGAAAGAGCCCACTTGGAGACATCTTCCCCCCAAAATATCCCCCCAAGCCCTACACCCCCTTTCCTGGGGAAGGCTTGATAAAAATCCTCACCAATTTGCATATGTGAACACAGACCCAAACCCTTGGATCTTAAGAACAATGAAAAAGCATTCAGATTCTTAAAAGAAGAATTTTAATTAAAGAAAAAGTAAAAGAATCACCTCTGTAAAATCAGGATGGTAAATACCTTACAGGGTAATCAGATTCAAAACATAGAGATTCCCTCTAGGCAAAACCTTAAGTTACAAAAAGACACAAAAACAGGAATATACATTCCATTCAGCACAGCTTATTTACCAGCCATTTAAACAAAAGAAAATCTAACGCATTTCTAGCTAGATTGCTTACTAACTTTTTACAGGAGTTCTGAAGAGCATTCCTGATCTGTTCCCAGCAAAAGCATCACACAGACAGCCAGACCCTTTGTCCCCCCCTCCAGCTTTGAAAGTATCTTGTCTCCTCATTGGTCATTTTGGTCAGGTGCCAGCAAGGTTATCTTAGCTTCTTATCCCTTTACAGGTGAGAGGGTTTTTCCTCTGGCCAGGAGGGATTTTATAGTTCTGTATACAGAAAGGTGGTTACCCTTCCCTTTATATTTATGACAGGGGTGAAATGGGATAGCTATTTAACAATCTAATGCAACATTGCATGAGTTGATTAGAAGTGAAGAATTCCATTGTATCTCATTGAAACGGCAGGGCAAATGTCTTAGGGGATTATAATTAGTTGAGTAGGAATTTGTACACAGGGCTTATATCCCTTCTCTTATAAAAGTGCCATCAGATGCTGCATGACCACAGGTTGCCAGATATTTAGACTTACATTTCATACGCTGGATGGCACTTTCAATAGCACAGTGCCTCTGACCCTATGCAGGGGCAGTGGTTCAGTGCTGCCTCAGGGGAAAAGTGAATCACCTCCACACCTTGCCAAGCACACTGAATGGTGCTCCGTGGAGGTCACCTACATATAAAACTATCCCTTGATAGATTTGTATTTCAGAGTTTGCCCTGAGTTGCCTCCTTAAGGCCTAACCACCTTGAGAACCCTTTTAAACAAATGAGTCTTTCTAATCGGATTAAAATGTCAGATGCACAGAGTGAGACTCACTAAAGTTGTGCATTCTTCGCTGTCTCATTACAAGCAAGGAGCATTATTAAATATAACCTACCTCCACTACTGTTCCTTTAACCAACATTACATTTTGGATGCAAAGCCAATGAAGTCAGCTCTTAAGCTGCTTCCTGAGTTTGCGTCATTGCAAAAAAAAAAAAAAAAAGGCATCACAGGTGTGCATGAATTCTCAAATTTTAAAATAGAGAGGAATGCCAGTCCAGTGATTAGGGCTAATGTAGGATTTGGGAGATGTAGATTCAAGTCCCTGCTCTGCTACAACCATCCCACACCTGCAACTTAGCTGAATCATGCAGACTTAGGGCTTGTCTACACTTAAAATGCTACAGCGGCACATCTGTGCCACTGCAGCGCTTCAGTGTAGACACTTCCTATGCCGATGGGAGGGGTTCTCCCATTGGCACAGTTAATCCACCTCCCCACGAGGTGGTAACTAGGTCGACAGAAGAATTCTTCCATTGACCTAACGCTGTCTACACTGGGGGTGGGTCAGTATAGCTACATCTCTACATTTCACACCCTTGAGAGATGTAGTTATACCAATATAAAATGCTAACGTAGACCAGGCCTTAGTTTCTCTGGGCTTAGGTTCCCAAACTATAAAATGGGGTAATCCTTACCTCTGCAGGGCGTTGTGAGGATAAATACATTAAAGATTGCACAGTGTTCAGATTATGGTAATGAGAGCTATATAAGTACCTAAAATAGATCATTTGGGCTGGATCACCAGCTACCGTGGATCAGTGCGCTCCACTGAAATCAGTGCAGCAACCCTAATTTGCACCAGATGAGAATATGGCCTTTAACTTCTAATTTTCTTTTCTTTTTTTTTTGTCAGTTTCTGTTACAACCTTTACGTTATTAAACTGCCCCAAGGCAGAAAGGGGTGGCATCTCAGATGGGTTTTTATGGAATTTCTTTATTTAAAAAGAAGCCTTCATACATTCAAAAGCATGTATTCATTATTGAAGCAATTGGATCAACACCATTTATATTTAGGCCGAAGGATTTTGTTCAAATATCTCTGTTTGCATGATAGAACTAGAAGGAGCCATTCTGCTCCATCAGATACTGTCAAACTGTGTTAAGGTGTTTTTTTTTAAAGATGTTTAATTAAAGATCCAATAAACTGCAGATCCTCTCGCCGTTAAATATGGCCGGCTTGCATTTTCACAATGAATAACGATTTTGGGTGCACTGATTTTTGGGTGGTAATTTGAGGCACCTTAAAAGGACCTGATTTCCAGAAGGTTCTCAGGACTTTCTGAAAACCAGGCCCCTTTAAAGCATCTCATGTTGGGCACCCAAAAATTGAAACACCCCAAATCACTAGTCACTTTTGAAAATGTAGGCTGGATTTGTATTTATCTTTAATGTTGTTTGCACAATAGACTTTAGTAATCAATTGGCTGACGGGTCCTAACTTGACACCAGCTACTGTTATCAGATCTGGGAAATCCTCCAGATGCTAATAACTCTGCTCTCTTTATTTTGTCCAACCCAATGGATGTGGCTGAGTTTCCTTCTCAGTGAATGGTAGTGCGGACACAGAGGTAAAGGAGCTAGCTAAGACCCAGTCTAGGGAAGACTCAGGTGATGTTGTTGGGAGAAGCAACTGGAGGAGATTGTAAAGATTCTGACCGAAGGTGGGTGGCTGCCAGTTTTCAGTCATGTTAAATTCTCAGCGCCCTTTCTCCCTGATGTGAACCTTGCTATAAGCACCCAGGCCTTTGTAACTTGAAGGCATTACCGCAATGCGCTCTACACGGGGGTACACCTTAAATCAATTCAGAGACTGAAGTGGGTACAGAAGACAACATGTAAGGATCTGTGAGTGAGGGCCCCCAGTTTCGGCTGTGGGGCCCTGGGTCTCTGACACACTGTTGTCGCCAGCAGGGGAGACAGACAAAGCAGCACCTCATGAATCCTGGAAGGTCAGGCTGCTCAGGAAGTCCTATTAGGGCTCCCAAGGCTGGGGGTCACCTGATTGGCTTGCACCTACTACTTACACCAGGAAGTGACCCAGGTGGGATGTCCAAGCAACTGTGCAGACTCCTTGTTGCTGCCACATTGACCCTGCTCTTTGACTGACTCCTGCAATCTGCATCCAATTCTGTTCCTGGTTCCTGCCTTCCTCCTGCCCTCATTCCCAATTCCTTCCCTGCTCCGTTCCTGCCCCTTGCCTCGTCTCTGGTTTCTGCCCCTATGCCTCACTCCTGACTATTGGCTACCAATTCTGGCTTTGACCCTTGGCTTGACTCTTGACTGTGGCTCGGACTCCTGGTTCCTGATGCTGGCTCTTGCTTTTGGCGCTGTTCCTGGCCTCTGAGTGCCACTGCCATGACCACTGGGCATGACCGCCACTGCTCCAACCAGTAGATCAGACCCCTACAGCCTGTCTCCTAACACAGCAGCCCACTTGTTAAGCAATGAGTCTCATGAGCTCACAATGGCAGCATTCCAGAATCTGCTCTGGTTGGCTGGCAGTTTCTGGGTGGAGTTTAAGATGTTGGTTCTGGCCTATCAAGTCCTCAGTGGCTCAGAACCAGCCTACCTGAGACACTGTGATCAGCAGAGGTACCTGAGCTAGAGGAGCGTTGGTATATGAGAGAAGAAGTTGTTGGCCTGGCCTCTCAACCCCTTAGTCGAAAATAGCCTGAATTTGTTCATCTGTAAGACAAGCTGAAAAGCTCATTTATTATTATCATCATCTTTATTATTCTGATAGCACCTAAAGGCTCCAATTGAGGTCAAGGCCTGGTTGTGCTAGGCACTGTACAAACACATAGTGAGAGACGGTCCCTTACGAGCTAAAGGTGAAATTCTGACTGCATTAAAGTCAATGGCAAAACCCCTCTTGACTTCAGTGGGGGGTGCACAGATTTTCATTCCAAATAGACCAGACAGACAACTCCATGTTGATGATCCTTAGCTGCACATTTCCTCACCTTCACATGTTTTCGACCTGTAGCCCTGGTTCAACTCTCCCATTCACCAAAAGGGCCATACACTTGATTTGGTCTTCACCAAGCATTACTTTCATTATTTTTCTGGTCTCTCCATTTCTCTGTCTAATGATCACTTGGTTCTTCAGCATCACCCAGCAACCCCCACCCTCCTACCCCCCCCACACACCCGGTCCTTGGCCATTCCTTGACTTCTGGACCATCACTGCTGATGATATCTCAGCTGTTCTCAGCCTTCTCCTTCCTGCCCTCTCTTTCCTTTCTCCCATGGATATGGTCATTGAGTGTCTGTATGCTTCACTGTCCTCAACCCTTGACTTCTCCCCTCTCTCCTATCGCGAGGCCTGTCCTGCCATCCCCTAGCCCTAGATTACCCCCAGTATCCACTTCCTGTGCTCCTACATGTCCTTGGCAAAAATCCTGTGATGAGGATAATTTCTTCCATTACAAATTCATTCTCTTTTTTCAGTTCTGCCATCTTCCTAGCTAAAGTCTCCAACTTAATTGAAACCCACACCTGCAATCTTAGTGCCTTTTTGAGACCTTTGACTCTTTCTTCAAATCCTCCTCCCTTGCTGCCTTGACTTCTGTCTCCACACAAGATCCCATGAATTTCTTTCAAGAGAAAATGGACAAAATACAACGTAACCTTCCCCTCCCGTCTGTCGTAAGGTGAGGCCCTGAAACATAAACCTTTGGTATCAGAGGCCCGGTATGAGACCTAAGGCCTGAGCTAAAGTAACGGTCAAGACTTTGCTGACATAAAGCAAAGTTAAGCTGCAAGCCAGAGGCAGGCCCTGCTCACAGAAGCTGGCAAGGAAAGGGCTGATGTTGCATAAATATATGCTGTTGCACAAACATATCTAAAGTATATTGGGTACCAGAGCCATACACAAATGGTACAAGAACATTCTTATACCATCCACATAGATAACGAGGACAGGGGCAAAAGGCTAGTATGATGGATAGACTTGTTTTGTTCGAACCAACATGTACAAGGTGAGGTGCGTAGAAGGGTGGTGCATTGTTACGTAAAGGGATTGCACCTCAATATGTCAGGAGTGTTATATAACTTGTTTGTACCTGTATATAAGAATACATCCCTGGGGCGGTGTCTTTTGTCTGGCCTAGGGGGCAGTGGAAAGTCCCGCCACTGACTGAGCTGAGTCCATTGTCAGGGAGCACATAGTTGACTAGCAACAAACCGTAGATATATAATCCGAGGAGCTAGAGATTGTGTTTCTCTTCGACAATAAGCCTGGCCGACATGCCTTCGTACCTTACTGGAGTCTGTGGTCATTGGGGGTTCTCTCGGGGTCTGCTGTGCCAGCAATCTGCAGAGCTGGGGCATCACACAGAGGGAACACACGCACGCATGCAGCCGCCTGATATCAACATCGAGCAAGAGCAGAGCACTACACCGGTAGCTACTGACAACACCGTCTACTCTCCTTTCTCCCCTCCCTCTAGAACTCTCTTCTCCTTCTCAGTCACAGATGCAGAAGTTTTTCATTTGCTGTCCTCTTCTCACCCCTCCATTTGCCTCTGTGACTCCATCCTATCTCCTGATCTCCCTTATGCCCACTTTCATTCCCCTACCTTATTCATCTCCTTAACCTCTCACACCCTGTATTCCCCCAATTTTTTTTTTAAAAAAAAGGTCCAAAAAAATGCCACCGTGGCTAAACAGAGTAAAAGAGGAGGTTACAGGCAAAAAAATCATCCTATAAAAATTTGAAGTCAGCTACTAATGAGGAAAATAGAAAGGA
This sequence comes from Natator depressus, assembly GCF_965152275.1. Taxonomy (NCBI): domain Eukaryota; kingdom Metazoa; phylum Chordata; order Testudines; family Cheloniidae; genus Natator; species Natator depressus. The sequence goes on from NC_134234.1 coordinate 245,380,360, forward strand.
GCATAAACTCTAGCAAGTCAAGTATAACAGTATTATAATGCCGGCCAAGAAAGAATTCGAAGAGCAACTAACTAAAGACACAAAAACTAACAGCAAACATTTTTTAAGTACATCAGAAGCAGGAAGCCCACCAAACAGTCGGGGGGGCCACTGGGTGATCAAGGTGTTAAACAAGCACTCAAGGAACACAAAGCCATTGCAGAGAAGTTAAATGAATTCTTTGCATTGGTCTCCATTGCAGAGGATATGGGGGAGATCCCCATACCTGAGCCATTCTTTTTCGGTGACAGATCTAAGGAACTCTCCCAGATTGAGGTGTCAATACAGGAGGTTTTGGAACAAATTGATAAAATTAAATAGTAATAAGTCACCAGGACCAGATGGTATTCACCCAAGAGTTCTGAAGGAATTCCAATATGAAATTACAGAACTACTAATTATGGCATGTAACTTATTGCTTAAATCAACCTCTGTACCAGATGACTGGAGGACAGCTAACGTAACACTGACTTTTTAAAAAGGCTCCAGATGCTATACTGGCAATTACAAGCCAGTGAACCTAACTTCAGGCAAATTGGTTTTAACGATAGTCAAGAACACAATTTATCAGACACATAGATAAATATGATATGTTGGGAAAGAGTCAGCACAGCTTCTGTAAAGAGAAATCATGCCTAGCCATTCTATTAGAATTCTCTGCGGGTATCAACAAGCATGTGGACAAGGGTGATCCAGTTGATATACTGTACGTGGACTTTCACAAAAACTTTGACAAGGTCCCTCATCAAAACAGACAATGTCATAAAATACTGCATGCAGGTCCAGTTGCCCCATGTCAAAAAAGATATATTGGAATTGGAAAAGGTACAGAAAACGGCAACAAAAATGATGAGGGGTATGAAACAGCTTCCGTACGAGGAGAGATGAAAAAGACTGGGACTGTTCATCTTAGAAAAGAGATGACTGCGGGGGTGCGGGTATGATAGAAGTCTATAAAATCATGAGTTGTGTGGAGAAAGTGAATAGGGAACATATAACATGAGAACCAGAGGTCACTCAATGAAATAAAGGTTTAAAACTAATAAAAGGAAGTACTTCTTTCACATAACGCAGGGTCAATCTGTGGAACTCGTTGCCAGGGGATATTGTGAAGGCCAAAAGTATAACTGGGTTAGAAAAAGAATTAGATAAGTTCATGGAGGATAGGTCCATCAATGGCCATTAGTCAAGATGGTCAGGGACGCAACCCCAGGCTTCAGATGTCCCTAAACATCTGACTGCCAGAAGCTAGGATTGGACAACACTTGAAATTTCCCTGATCTATTCATTCCCTCTGAAGCACTTGGCACTGGTCAGTGTCAGAAGACAGGACACTGGATTAAATGGACCATTGGTCTGACCCAGTATAGCTGTTCTTATGATGTTATATTCTGGTTCTTTGCTCTTCATACAAGCATGCTTTTGTCTTTCCTATCTAAAAAAATCCACCCCTTGACCCCACCTGCCTCTCTAACTAATACTGACCCATTTCCCTTCTCCCTTCTGTCTCTAAACTCATTGAACACACTGTTTACAATTGCTGTCTGGAGTTCCTCGCCTCCAATTCCTCCTAGACTCTCCTTATTTTGGCTTCTGCCCTTTGCACTCCACTGAACCCACTCTCACCAAAGTCTCTGATGACTTCTTCCAAGTCAAAGCCAGATCCACTACTCCATCCTCATCCTCCTTGACCTGATAACCCACCTTTGAACACCATCAACAGTGCTCTTCTTTTTGAAATCTTATCTTCCCTTGGCTTCTGTCTTATCTTCCATGTCCTCTCCTGGTTCTCCTCCTACCTCTGTAATCATTCCTTCAGCCTGTCCTTCGGAAGATCCTCCTCTTCCTCCTTCCCCTCCAACTTTCTATGGAAGTTCCACAGGACGGTCCTTTGTCCTTTTTTTTTCTCCCTCTACACCTTATCTATGGGCAATCTCACCTGCAAACACAAATTCAGCTACTATCTCTATGCTGATGACTGCAATGGGAATTGTGGTGCTCTAGGGTGAAATTCACTCACCTGCAGAGACCCAGCACAAGGCCTGGGCATTACTTATGGTGAGGCATTGCTTTGAGTAAAGTTACAGCTGAACGCTGTGGGTATGTACCCTACACGGCTCTCTACATGCCCAAGCAATGCCACCCGTCTACACTGCTGTTTTTATCACTATAGTGTCCCGCTGTCTCCCCACTGCCAGAGCCTTTCCCCGCAATAGGAAAAGGCTCCAGCAGCAGGGAAAAGGTCCAGCAGCTCCCTGCTGCTGGAGACTTTCCCCACCACAGGGAAAGACCCCAGCAATGGAAAAAGGCTTTGGCAGAGGAAAGGAGTTGGGAAAGGCTCCAGCAGCTCTCCACTGCTGGAGCCTTTCCCCACTGCCTCACCCTGCCAGAGCCTATCACTGCTGTGTGTAAGCTACAGACCGCAGCATGGACCCAGCCTGCCTTTCACCACAGTGTGTAGCTACACGTACACTGTATGCCTCCGCCAGTGCTGTGCAGTGTAGACATAGCCTTAAGTAGTACTTAAGCAGTGCATGGGCCTTGTACTGGACATGTGCACAAGGGCAACTTTAACCTTGGAGGAGACTTGAAGGTGATTTCAGTCCTGAAGTCAATGGAACTTTTGCCACTGACTTCAACAGGAGCAGGATCAAGCCCTCAGTGAGGCCGCTTCATAAAGATGGAGTAATAGGAAAAGTGTTTTGGTTGTTTTTAAATAAAATATCATTAGATTGCTTTAAATTTATGAAGAATCCATGAAAAACGAATGTCCTTATTCACCTGGCAAAACACTGATTTAAAAAAAAAATAGTCAATTTCAAATAACTGCAGGATACTGCAATTTTTTTAACGGACATAAATCTTTCTACTCCTATACATACCTGCAGTAGCTGCTCGTCAGACTTTTCCAACTGCCTATAAATAATCCCTAGTGACCGCTGGAATGGTCTTGTTATGCTTTTGTCATTCAGTTGTGCCATGCATCTGACAAATTGAAACACAGAGTACTTTCATCCCAGAATCCTTGCACATTATTTGCTGTGGAGTTAGCCTGCATGGGAATTAGATTTTCTTTTTGTTTTTATGTTGACATGGGATAAAAATACTCACAATAAAGTGTTTAAAAAATAGGACTTAATATGACTGCTGTGCATCTTTGGGGGCAAAAAAATTTAGGTTATTGCCATATTTTTCTATAACTGGATTCCAGTGGCAGCAAGCGGAGACCAAACCAGACAGTTTTAATTGGCAGTCTTCCAAACACATGATGAAAGGTCCTCTGAATAGTAATTGTCTAAGTGGAATGGTCTCAGGTTATTGTGTAACTTCTTCATATGTGGTATTGTAGCTTTATTATGAAATGATTTAATCTTTTTCCCCCCGTTCTTGTTTCCCTTACTGCTCAATACAGAGGGAGCTTCCAAAGTTGCCATCTGATACAGACTCAAGAGGCTCTGTTTTCCTTTTGGGTTATTATGAGTCAAACACAATAGGATGTAATCTGATCACTGCAAAGGCAGGAAATAAACTCCTCCCTCTCCCAACCATGTACCACACTGAACTGACAGTTCTGTGCATTAAGGACAACTTGCTAGCTTGTTTTTTGCTTTCCACTAGAGAATCATTACTGAAGGATGGACCACTGGTCCAAGATGGTATAGTCACTCCTAAATCTAAAGTGAGTGCAGCAACAGCGCTGTAAAATTCATTCTTCCTGGAAGAAACCTAGATTGTTCAGCTGAATTAAAATGAAGTTAATTTCCTGCTACTTAGACACTGAAAAGGCTTTAAAGATCAATGGTAAAATCCTGGCCTCACTAAAGTCAATGAGAAAGATTACACCCCAAGACAGAACAGAATCGGAGGCCCGAAGGCTTACTCCCATAAATGGGCCTTACTCCCAGGAGTGGTCCTATTTAATCCAATGGGACTATTCATGTGAATAAAGGTGACTCATGTGAGTAAAAGTTAGCAAATTGGGTCCCAGGTTTGTATGCTTGAATGCAATACTCTTTTTATTGGCTATATTTTCTGTTGTCTTCATTATTCTTTTTATTTATATAAATAAAGAGTATAAATTAATTGCCCCATTTTGTAGCAGTCGTAAAATGTTCTTATTCCTTTGATCTGCCACATTTGTCAGCTCCTTTGTGTGTGGGCTTAATTGTGGAAATATGTTTTAATTGATTGCGTGCTAATCCAATTGTTTTGTTTAGAAATCTTCCAGCTGGATTCTATGGGAAGATATAAAAATAAATGGGAAAAATATAAATATGAGGAGCTGTTTATGTGCATTATTACTTACTACTATGTACTAAAAGAAATCTCAAGTAGCACATTTTCAGTTGCACCAAAGCCACACATAAGATTTTGATATATTTCAAAAAATGAAAAATAATAAAGAAAGAAAAGAATTAGGGAATTGATCTAGAATTCCAGAAATAGGATTGTTTTTAAAGGCACTGATGTCTGAATATTCCAAAGTCTTTCATGGGGCCCAGTCATGCATCTGATCTGCACTTACAACTCTCATCAACATCAATGGTAATTCCACAGCTGGAACACTTGCAGGATATTTGCAAAGATAGTGAGCAGACCATTAATATGGCCCATATCCAGAAGTCCTTTCTTAGGCAACACTACCATTGACAGTAGTGGAAGTTTTGCCTGGGGAAAGATGCAGGACTTGGCCCAAGCTAAGTAGATTATTAAGATCCTATCCACCTTTGAAAAGAACTTTTAACAGCATTTATATTTGGCTATGTACAGTACTAGATGCAATATTCAGAGCCGGAACCTGCATTGGTTTATACAATTCATAAACAGGCACCCTGGCTGAAAATGACATTTGTGCAGAGGAGCAGCACAAGGTTGGTGCACCACTTAAATGCTCCAAATGGTTTTACGTGGTGCTGGCCCTCTGCCCAAGGGGGAATTTCACCAGTAGCGCATATGCAGCCCACTTGTGGTATTTGACTACTGCAGGCATGGTACGGTCATTCAGAATCCTTCATGTTCGCACATGGCATGCTGAACCCAGCTCCTACACACTCAGTTTCTACTACAGGAGGCGCCTCTGTGCTGGGAGCTTAATCATCCAAGGATCATGAATATGTCAGAGTGCCTCATTTTGGACCCAACACTGTTCTCTACACCTGACAGCAGTGGAAAATATGCTTACACCACATTCACAATATTACTATAAAACCTAGAGAAATGCAGAAATATCTGCCCTCAGGACATGGAACTGGGACGCTATTTGGTTGCCCATATAAGGGTGGCCTATACACATATATACTGAATACCTTTTGCAGTGATAGCTGGATGCAAAGATTCTAATGGATTTTTTAAAAATTACTTTATGGTAATGAGTAAAATCCTTTAGTTCTTTGATATTTTTGTATCATATATAGATATCAAATAAAGATAGCTATACTGTAGTACGATGGTTGAGAATTTATTTTTGAGAAAGGTAAAGCTTCACATTGCTAACTTATTGTAAACTTTACTTTTCTGTGTTTTAATTCTAAAAGTTGTAAGGCAATGCAATCCCTATTTTTAAAGATAATGAGCAAGTATTAGGCCGCATAATGACTCAGAGTTGTTATATAGATGTAGCCTCAATCAAAATAATCCCCTATTTCACTGTAATATTGACACTTGCCGTAAAAGAACCTCCCTCCTTTTACCTCTCCCTCTTCACCCCCACAGAAAAAGCTGAAGGTGTACTGCAAAGCTTTAAAAGATAAAGACAAAATATTGTTTAAGCTCACAAATCGTGCAACAATATGCACCGGATTTTCAAACCAAATAGCAACCAATTGCATGCATATAATTGTGCAACCTACCCAAAATGCAAACACAAACCTGACATTTGTGCACAAACCACTGGCCTGACTGGCTCTGGCATAATCATATATCCAATCTGCAGGCATGCATTGGGTACCTGAGTCCATAAATTAGGCACCTGCCTCTGTTTGACTATCTGCCTCAATATGTTTAGGCTAAACTGACAACACACGAAAAATTAAAACTAGATCTTCCAAAAATCAACTCTTTCTGCAAATATTTATCTGCCTGAGTGTATGGTTGTGTGTTCTGCCATCACTAACACCTAAAACAGTGGTCCTTACACTGGTTCAGATGTTAAGTGATTTCAACAGCTCTATTAGGGGAAACACAGGTTCCTGAACTCAGGACATAGCAGGCAGGTGAAAGAAGGACTGAGTTTCATATATTTTGTTTTAAAATGAAATGCATTTATAATCTTTTAAACTACATTTTCAATAGACTTAGTATTTGTGAAATTTGCTGGAGCATCAGCCCTGCAGACTGAAATTCACTATTTATCCTTATGCCAGGCAGAGCACACACTGTAGTGCAAGCAACCCCTGCACTGCCACACCATTATGTCTCAATCCTGACCTAGAGGGATTAAAGGAATCCTTGGCTTCGCAGCTGTGCTTGCCAATCAGGGTGCCAAACGTGATGACAGGTTTTGGATGTGGTCATTTGTCCATTACAAAATGGACTGAAGCCTCCAATCTATTTCACATTAACGACTGAACAGCCACCACATAGTAATGACTTGCTCACTAACAGCCTGGGCTAGATTTGAACTAGCAATCTAGAGGGGAAAGGCTCCACATTTCATTACGCATTTGTACTTTGTGTGCCTATGTGGTGTTATTAACCTTTTGCGGTTCACTTTTAAAATAAACAGAACTAAACTCTATATTCATAAATGTGATTAGCTCCTTTGATATTTCTGCATGTAGTATTTGTAAAGGGGAGTAGGACAGGCAAAGAGAATCACGAGCATTCTGGATAGCTAATATATTTAAAACACAAGTGTTTTTAAAGATTATATAGTATAAGAAGCAATCAATTCATTTTGGGGAAAATATACTGATAGGTAATCCTCTGAATTCAGCATAAGGACTATGGAGAGAAAGGATGTTTTTTTGTGGGGAATAGCATGATGGGGGCAGCAAGGATGCTGTAACCCTCAACTGGAACCCTAATCATCTTGCAAAAACATCCATCTTTTTTGAAGGAATGTTTAACTTAGTTGGTGTTTGTACACAGCTGTTTGTGCTGCGCTCTGTATCAAAGAACCGTTCAAGGCAAATTGACCATCATCCTCACCCATTCCTCAGGAAAAATAAAACAAGAACAGCACAGCGATGCTATTAGCAAACATCTGTGTCTCCTTCTTGGGAGAAAACTATTCCTCTTCAGACCCTTCTTGATGCATCAGTTTTTGGCACATTGAACATATTCCAAAATCGGGGTTGGAATAAAGCAGCAAGCAGGCTGTATTCTCTCTCTTGCCCTCTGGCATTTCCCTTTGTTTATTCCCCTTTTCAATGTTAGAGGAAGCCTGTGTGTTTAAGGCAAATTGTGTAATTGGGAGCTGATGTTGGAATTTGATGTGGCAATCAGGAATAGCGAAATACACACATGTAGAGCCTCGGGTAACAAAACAAACAAACAAACTGGGCTGGGCCAGCAGGGCCACATGAAGACTTTTCTAATCTGCGAATTAGTAATATTGTTTACTTGTCCAGGCAGGTGCTCAGAGGGCAGCCTTATGAAAACCTTAGACAGACAGACAGATTACCCTCCCTGCAAATATGTCATCGTGCCATTCTAGACTCCCTCCCCTTCAAGTCTCAGTAACGGAGAACTGGGCACCTTGTACCAAACGGTTAAGGAATGGTTTGTGAGATTACACTCCTCAGAACCTCAAAGTCCAGAACCCCCATTGCAAGGAGGAGTACATGGCTGGGAATGTTCGCTCCCCTATGTTAGATAGTGGGGCGCTGCCAGCATAGGTGCTGGAACTAGGGGGGCTGCCGCACCCACTGGCTTGAAGTGGTTTCCATTATACACCTGGTTTACAGTTTGGTTCAATGGCTCTGGGCACCCCCTGGAAACAAACTATTCCAGCTGCCCCCGCCCAGCTCAGCTCGTTCATTTTGCAAAGCGGCCCCTTACCTTTGGCGATCAGCTCCTCCAGCTCTTGGTCGAAGCCCAGTCGGTGGCATTTCCTCCAGAGCCCCATGTTGGTGGAGTTGTACTGTCTGTTGCACTCATCGGCGGCGCTCATAGCAAAGAGCTGCCTCCTGTTCCTTGCCAAGAGGAGTTTCCCTTCCCATCGGTCCAACCTAGATCTGCTGGCCCGCAGAGGCAGGTTGTTGTTGGAGTTGTAAATGAAGCCGGGGTCGTTTCTCCTGGTGGTGAAGCTTTTGCACCTCTCTCTGTGCTTCCTGGCGTCCGTTTCATACCAGTGGTCGGAGCAGATCGCCACAGCCAGCATGCCCAGGGCACACAAAGCTAGAGAGAGGCCAGCATAGAGCAGTAACCTTCCCGCAGCCATGCCTCAGCTTCACAGCAACACCATGGACATCTTCACAACAGGCAAAGCCCTTCCACGCGAGACCCAGCGGAAACCTCCAGGAGCAGCCGCTGGGAGTCCCTTGACAGCGCGTCTGCCTTCAATGTCAACAACTCGGGCGGGTTCCCATCCAAGCCGCTGGAGCCTGGAAAAGCTCTGCGAAGTTCTGGCCGGCCCTGCAGGCAACCCTGGCCGCTCACCCGCTTCTCTTATGGCCCCCCTCTTCCAGCGCAGAGCATGCCAAGTGCAGACCCGGCGAGGAAATCTGAGCCTCCCACCTAAAAACAGAAGAGTGCCTGTACAGAGGTGTGTGCCCCCCGCGGTCTGTGGTCAGGGCAAGGACTCTTCCCTTGCAGTGTCCTGCTCTAGCCGTAAGATCAGTCCACCAAGCTCCTTCGCTCTGGCCAGCTGACGAAGACAGAAGGGGCCCTTTAATAGCAGCGTGTGACCTGCAACATCCCAAGAGCACAGGGCAGAAGAGAAAAGTTCTACGGCTGGAAATCTTCGGATGTTAAGCAGCAGCCACAGCTATCCTGGTTGCAAGAATCAATGACTTGGCTTTTCTTTGTCAGTAGCCCGACAAGCGCATCAGCTGGTTGGCTGGATGGTTAGGGTCGGGAAGGGGGGGTGGAGAAGAAATGTGTTGTTTTAATTTCAATCCCTAGTCGGGGAAGGGGGGGGGATCCCTCCACTCCTAATTAGCGATCCACGCTCGCAGGCGTCTTTCCATTAGCAGACTCCATGGAGGTGTGCAGCCAGGGACATCTTTGTTTCAAAACCACCTCCGCCTCTGTCCCAGCCTCGCCATTCACTAGGTTTGTTTTGTTGTCGGTGGTGCTGTCATCAAGGCAACGTAATGGATCAGTTTCTTCCCTTGGCTGGCTGAAGCTGGAGAGCAGCGACTCACCCACCGCACCGGGCTTCTGCTCGCTCATCTACAGTAGCGCACCCGCCCCGCCGGTGCCCGGGGCTCAGCGTGAGGCGGCTGGAGGGTGGGGGCTGGAAGAGGATGCAGGATTCAGCACCATGGACCGTGCCAGCTTCCTTCAGGCAGCCATGAAACCAGTCCTAGACCCCCAGCCTTTTCCCGCCCGCGTTCCCCTCCTGTTGTTGCAAAGCGCCCTTTTCCACCGGGGCTTCAATTCGCTGGGCAAGGTTTTCCTAATACACAGGCACGTTCCCCATCTGCAAAATGCAGGCAGGCAGGCAGGGCTACGGCTGATTAAAAGGATGGTAGGGGAAAAACAACCAACCTAAGGGGGTGGGAAGGAAAACAGCCTCTAACAGTTGTCAACAGCTTTCGATCTGCACCATTTCTCTGACATATGGCCTGATCTCCACACAGGAGCCAAGATCTCTAGCTCAGCAGCTTCATGCGATTCCTATCCCCAGCACCAGCAGTTAGATATTCAGACATTTTTTTTCCTTAAAATTCCATTCCCTTCTTTTCTAACGGGAGTAACTCACCCATCTCGCCGAGATCGGGAGCAACAGAAGGCGAGCTGGAGTCCGCGAGCTTTAGAAATCTCATTTCACCGTTTTCAACCCAAATAAGAGCGAATCCAATCTTCTGTACACCTGGGAATCATTCCTTGTTCAAACACTGAGCCCTGCAGCCTTGGCTAAAGCCTACAGACAGAGAATACAGAGCACTGAGCCAAAAGCCAGTGATGTCACCCATGCAACGTGAGACTCATTTCTTATTTCTCTAGCCTCCTTAAAGATAAACTGCACCACTTCATAGAGAGGAAACACCGAAGTCTTGCTCTGTTACGGAGGGGGGGGGGGAGGTAAAACCTGGATCTACCTGTACCCTGCCGGAGCCTGCTGATTTTTAACCACAAGCCCTCAAATGGTGCCACCAAAATACACAAGTGTAGCCCTTTCTTACTGAACCAACAAAATCAACCCCCCGAACATATCCCATGGCATGAGCTCACCAAAAATCCGGATCCAACATCTGGATTCTACTGGCTCCAGACAAATTTTGGCCCCAGTCCCAGTTATAATGTTGAAATGGAATATAAGTACAGTGGTTCCTACTACATCAAAAAATTCTGGACCCTGGCACATCCTGGAGCAAGCACACTGCAAAATCCCAAACCTGACACATGGATCCAGGGGCATTGGAACAATTTGTATAGTGGGGATGCTGAGAGCCATTGAACCAAACTGTAAATCCTCTATATACTGGAAACCACTTTAAATCAGGGGGTGCAGTAGCACCCCTAGGTCTAGCACCTATGCATGGATCCATCCAATTTTATGCCCCCCAACAGAAAACAAGTACAGGCACACCTGCCTCAAAAAACCCAGACCATGATGCACCCCAGAGCAGAAATATTGCAAAATCCTGGATCCAGATGGATCCTTGCAATTTTTGGCTCCAATACCCAAATTGTACAATCAAAAGAGACAGAACCTGCAGCCTTTCCCACTTTACAGGAATAATCGAGATTCTTCTGCATCATGGCCCCACCAGCACTGGAAAACATAGATCTGGCACCTGGATCCTTCCAATTTTTAACAGCAACCCCTCAAATTCTACTGTCTAAATAGAAAAAGAAATGTAGCAGCTCCTAGTGCACCAAAAAAATTCAGATCCTGTTGCAAAGTGATGCAGCCGCATCACAAAAATGTTGATCGAGCATCTGAATCCAGCTCGATTCTACCAAATGTGGCCTTAAGCCAAAACAAATTGTACCAGCAAAAGAGACAACACATGTAGCATCTCCTGTTTAACCAGAAAAATCCAGATTCCAGTCCACTGAGACTTTCAAAGCAGCCTAGTGGATTTAGATACACATTTTACATTAATTTATGCTTAAAATTAATAAAATATGTGTTTAAATCACATGGGGTGTTTGGGAAATCACAATGGAAAGATGGTCATCTAAACCTACCTATAATGTGATCATCCACATCTGCTAGACCAGTTCCATTGCCAAATTTCAATGTTATGGTATGACTGGTTGTTGGATGGTGCTAGAAAGATCCCGATGTCAGATTAAGTTTGTTGTGGTTTCAGTGAAACAACACATTGGATAAAGATTTATCAGATGTAGAAATATGGCTCCCTTCACTGTTTATCTAGGTGAAAAATGGGATAGACCATGTGGGATCCACATCCATATTTGGATCTTTCACGTTATCGTGTTCCAGGATATATCAAGGTGTAACAGTCTGTGCTCTTATGTTTACTCGTTTTACAAGATTATGATAAATTTTGTACAAAGTATGCCTTGTGAGGTATCATTTGAAAACTCATAACTGGCTGACCATTATTGTCCTGGTAAAATATGTATGGCAACATTGTGTGTAAAGTTATAAGATTCCACTGTATGATATTACTAAAACATGTTCCAAATCTGGGGAGTAGTCACAAACCAGTTCCTCAGAGACAAAAGGCTAGCCAACGCTTCAGCCAGGTGTCAACAAAATCAAATGGACCATCACCTAGTTAAGTGGCCCTTCTTTGTCAGGAAGTGGATGTGGGCAAAAATCGACAAGAAACAGCTGGGGGTTCCCGTCTACACAGACTTTGTCTCCTGAACGTCAGATGGAGATGATTCTCAAAGATGAGAAAGAACTATAAGAAGAGAGATGCCCCAAGTTATCTTTCCCTTTCTCTCTACTCACAGCATTGACAACACTCGAAGAACAACGGAAGCAGCATTGGACTGGGAGAAGGACCCTGACCTAAAGAATTCAGGCAGTAAGATTGCTAAGACATGTGGTGAGAGAGGCTTTTTCTTTGAATCTACTTAGCTTGTTAAGTTAGAAATTAGTTGCAATTTAGTTTTATTTTTTGTAACCAATTCTGATCTTATGCCTCATTACTTGTAGTCACTTAACATTTATCTTTCTGTAGATAAGAAATTTGTTTTATTGTTTTACCTAAACCATTGTGTTTGGATTCAAGCATTTGGGAAGCTCCATTTGGGATAACAGGATCTGTGCATATTATTTTCTATTAATAACATGACAGACTTTATATGAACTTGTATTTTCCAGGAGAGAGCTGGGCAGCACATGACATCCATTTCTGGGGGAAAAGTCTGGGACTGGGAATTTGCTGGTGTTACTCTGTAGTATAATTCAAGGGTGGCTCGCTATAGCACTCTGTAGGGGCAAGGTTGCGGAAGATTGGCGAGGAGCTAAGTGGCGGACCAGGTATGTGACTGAATGTAAGTGGAGGATGCAGGCAGTTCAATTAACTTTGTCTGACAAACCCTGCCAAAATATATCTTAGCATAGTTCAGCATATTTTTTGCCTGTAAACAAGTCAGTTTATATAACAAGCGTAAATCATGAATGTACGAATGTAACCAGCTGTTGACCCCATGTAACCTCGAGATAAGCGCGGAGAATATAACACCACAGAGGACTCCCCCCCAGCAGACTCCTGCCTGGTCAGCTGTTCTGAACGGCCAGAGTCCCCTGAAGCCCTCCCCACGCCCTAGGGACTCCCCGCGCAGATTGGAGAGTACGTTCTTCCTTCAATAAAGTGTAGCTTACTATTCTCAGGCCTGAGTGTCATCCTTTCTCTGGTATCTCCCCCGCCCTTGCAGGCACACACTCATACAATACAACTGGAAGTAACTTGGGGTGCTGGAGGCTGGCACCAAGTTGGAGAATTGAGGGGACACAGCTGTCCATCAGTTCAGATTGCACCCAGGGTAATGTCACACAGGGATCCGAATTTCATAATGGATTAGGAGCAGCTACACTTTTGGTCTCCACTTAGGCAGTAGAGTTTAGAGGGTTGTGGCCAAACATTTGCCGGATCATGAATGATTCAGATGTCAGCTATGTCTTTTTAGGTTGCTTTTGCATGGGGATGTGTAAGAACCTGGAATTCGCTGGTCAAAAAAGAGGAGCAACATGTGTTGTCTATTTTGATGGAACAATGTGTTGGCATGGGGCCACAAATAATAGGATCCAGCAGGTGCTGGGTGTAAGACAAGTGTCTTTTACAGTATTATTGAGCAGCGACACATGGACATCTGGATTTTTACAGTGCAGTTAGAGCAGCTATACTCCTGCTGCTGTTAGAATTTTGGGGTTTGGGCTAAAACAACCAACCTAGCAGAACCCAAGTCCTAAATACATATTTTATGGTGCTGTTGCGCCACTTTGAAACTAGGTGGTTCACCCCACACAAGGTAGAGCAGATTAAATTAGGTTAGTTAACCTGACCAGCTCCACCTGGGGGAGAGTCAGGGCTTGACTGAGCTTGGCAGCTCAACTGAGAAGGAACAGGAAGCATGGGGCTGCCATAAAGCCAGGAAGTTGGCAGCAGAAAGGGGCTGCAATGAAAGTAGCCTGCAGTCTCTTCCTAGAAGGGAGGTGTGTTTGGGGCTACGGAGTTAAGAGGGCTGTCGTTGGAGGAAGGAGTTTGAGTTGGTAAGCCTGGAGAGGGGGAGCCAGAAGCTGTAGGAAGGATTCCAGGGAAAGAGCAACAGGGTCTCAGAGCAGACTGCAGTTGCTAGATGTAGGGTCCTTGGAGTAGAGAGTGTGTCTGGGATCCCATATCACCCACAGGGGAAGTGGCACAGACCAGGCAGTGGAGCTAAAGACTGCCTTGGATAGCATCCATTGGGACTTTGATATCCTGGAAGGGCAGAACTGTAGTGACCAGGCTGGGGAGCCTAGTCACAAAGGAGTACCTCAAGTCCCAGGGGGACAGGGGGCATGGTGTGAGGAAAGGGGCATTGAAACAGCCAGAAGGAGGTGCCCTAGTGGTGAGTGGACTCTGTGACACAAGGTCTGGATTTTGTGGTGCATTGGGAGCTATTTTTTGCCTATTGAGACTGTGGAATTGGAGGATCAGGGTTAAAAATCCATTGTCCGGTTACTCAATCTCTGGATTTTTTCCAGTGATATGGAGCCAAGATGCACCAGGGGCCACAGGAATAATCTAAAATAGGAACGTCTACACGTTTTCTATTTAGACATTAGAATTTGGGGCAAGGGGCCAAACTTTGGCAGGGCCCAGCAGGATCCATGTGCCAGACTTTGGTTTTTGTGACACTCTTGCTCTTGGATGCATCAGGGGCTGGATTTTAAAAAAAAAAATTTGCAGTTGGAGAGGCTAGACTTGTTCTCTATTTTGATCACCTACAGTCTGGGGACTTAAGGCCAAAAACTAGCAGGATCCATCTAGATCTGTGTTTCAATTTTTTCCTTTCAAAGGCAAACTGGTGGCACTCTATGTGCAATTTTTTTGCTTGTATTTGTAGCATTCTCAGACAGCTCAAGACACTTTCTACATCTACATCCTGCCTCAAGACACTTTCAATATATAAATGTTCAAAAAAGTGTAGGGTTTCAGATTAACTTCAATTTAACTCTTAGAATTAAGATTTTTTTCCCCATAGTCTCATTCTTCTCAAAAGGGGTAGAGTACTGCTCAATGCAGACCTTACAAACATTTTCTTTGACTCCTCTCAAGATTATTATTGGCAGCCCCATCTCAGCAGAAAGAGTTCATTTTTAAATTCTCTCCCTCTCACCTGCCCCCACATGACCAGGGGAAAAACAATCATTGTGGATCCTCTGATCAATGTAAACTGGGAGAACAATCTTAAAGAAAGAAAAGGAGTACTTGTGGCACCTTAGAGACTAACCAATTTATTTGAGCCTAAGCTTTCGTGAGCTACAGCTCACTTCATCGGATGCATACTGTGGAAAGTATAGAAGATCTTTTTATACACACAAACCATGAAAAAATGGGTGTTTACCACTACAAAAGGTTTTCTCTCCCCCCACCCCACTCTCCTCGGTGATCTTCCTGATAACACCATCCTGGCCACTATGGATGTAGAAGCCCTCTACACCAACATTCCACACAAAGATGGACTACAAGCCGTCAAGAACACTATTCCCGATAATGTCACGGCTAACCTGGTGGCTGAACTTTGTGACTTTGTCCTTACCCATAACTATTTTTACATTTGGGGACAATGTATACCTTCAAATCAGCTGCACTGCTATGGGTACCCGCATGGCCCCACAGTATGCCAACATTTTTATGGCTGACTTAGAACAACACTTCCTCAGCTCTCGTCCCCTAACGTCCCTACTCTACTTGTGCTATATTGATGACATCTTAATCATCTGGACCCATGGAAAAGAAGCCCTTGAGGAATTCCACCATGATTTCAACAATTTCCATCCCACCATCAACCTCAGCCTGGTCCAGTCCACACAAGAGATCCGCTTCTTGGACACTACAGTGCTAATAAATGATGGTCACATAAACACCACCCTATACCGGAAACCTACTGACCGCTATTCCTACCTACATGCCTCCAGCTTTCACCCTGACCACACCACACGGTCCATTGTCTACAGCCAAGCTCTGCGATACAACCGCATTTGCTCCAACCCCTCAGACAGAGACAAACACCTACAAGCTCTCTATCATGCATTCTTACAACTACAATACCCACCTGCGGAAGTGAAGAAACAGATTGATAGAGCCAGAACAGTTCCCAGAAGTCACCTACTACAGGACAGGCCTAACAAAGAAAATAACAGAACGCCACTAGCCGTCACCTTCAGCCCCCAACTAAAACCCCTCCAACACATCATTAAGGATCTACAACCTATCCTGAAGGATGACCCAACACTCTCACAAATCTTGGGAGACAGGCCAGTCCTTGCCTACAGACAGCCCCCCAACCTGAAGCAAATACTCACCAGCAACCACATACCACACAACAGAACTACTAACCCAGGAACCTATCCTTGCAACAAAGCCCGTTGCCAACTGTGCCCACATATCTATTCAGGGGACACCATCACAGGGCCTAATAACATCAGCCACACTATCAGAGGCTCGTTCACCTGCACATCCACCAATGTGATATATGCCATCATGTGCCAGCAATGCCCCTCTGCCATGTACATTGGTCAAACTGGACAGTCTCTACGTAAAAGAATAAATGGACACAAATCAGATGTCAAGAATTATAACATTCATAAACCAGTCGGAGAACACTTCAATCTCTCTGGTCACGCGATTACAGACATGAAAGTTAGAGTGGCTAAGTCATTATGCAAGGTAACCTATTTCCCCTTGTTTTTTCCTACCCCCCCCCAGACATTCTTGTTAAACCCTGGATTTGTGCTGGAGATGGCCCACCTTGATTATCATACACATTGTAAGGAGAGTGATCACTTTAGATAAGCTATTACCAGCAGGAGAGTGGGGTGGGGGGAGAGAAAACCTTTTGTAGCGGTAAACACCCATTTTTTCATGGTTTGTGTGTATAAGAAGATCTTCTGTACTTTCCACAGTATGCATCCGATGAAGTGAGCTGTAGCTCACGAAAGCTTAGGCTCAAATAAATTGGTTAGTCTCTAAGGTGCCACAAGTACTCCTTTTCTTTTTGCGAATACAGACTAACACGGCTGTTACTCTGAAACCAATCTTAAAGAAGAATAGAAGAGTACACAGACTCTTTTGGATGCTATATTCAAATGTTTCTCTATAGTGAATTAGGGGTGTCTCAGGGAAGGGGATTAATACAATGATTTGAAATCATTTTGGATATAAAGATGTAATTTGAAGAAATTATTAAAATGAAAATTGAGGGATTTGTTTGTGTAGATTACAATATCTATGAAAGATAAACAAGATAAGGCACTGGTGCACTAAAAACCATGTCTGAAGGAACAGCCCAAAGATTCCATTCAGAGCAAATTCGTTGTGACAAGCTGCCTGTATTACTGGTTAGACCTCACCACAGATGTTATCTTACAGATAATGACAGTCCATTCTCCCTCTCCTTGCAGGACTGTTTCAGTTCTCCTTAGCATCCTTTAGCCACAGCAGCCTAATGCCTTTCAAGAAAACGTCAGTTACAAGGAGAGGCCCTACTGAGGTGCATTCAGGCATTTTGGGGTCAGGGTGGGGGAAGGGCAGGGTTGCTTGGAGAATCAATTGCAATTTGCTTTGCTTCATATTTTAAAATCAAAATGACCTCCACCATATTTTTTCCTCATCTTCCTTCTCTCTTTTTTAAGAAAGAGAGTTCAGTGCCATCTAGTGGGGGAGGGGATCAAACAGCTCAGTACATGTTCCTGTTCACAGATATCTGTGCTGCTAACTCAATTTATTCAGTGGAGAGAGCTAAGCCTTAGTAGTTCCCTTCTCCCTTTGACAATTCTTTGTGGGCAGCACGTATAATAGGCTGGAGAAAGCAGTGCCTCCCCAAACAGCCCCATGTGGCCCCGCCCATGCTCCATCCCGAGGCCCCTCCTGCTGCTAGTTGCTATCTCCCAATACAAATCTTCAATCTAGTAACCGGGACTAGAATACTGCCCAGGAGGTTATGCAATTGCACAGTCTGCACTCTACTTTTATGCAAAAGAGGCAGAAGACAAGTAAGCAAGCTGATATCAGGGATTTATTCAAAAAGCAGCATCCAGAGTATGTCATAGGGTCATTACAGATTCAGCCCAATCTCCTACACCTTCCACATCTACAATGATAATTGGTGTTGATAATGATGACCCTGAGGCACTGCAAGATCCTGAAGTGCCTTCCGAATCATCAAAGATTAAATTATGAACAATATAGTTTTAGCGTTGTGTCTTTTTAGTGATCTGTGTGTATGCCATGCGCTGCCCATAGCGATATGTAGTGTTATAAGATAACCTACTGTATAGAAAACTTTACCTGTATATACCTACCTGCTTCAAGAAACCCCAGCCACCCTGCAGTGCGGTAATCCTACTGGATTGTTGAGTACTTGTATACTATTTTATACTTTATTCATTTTATTGTATCCTTATTCTTTGAAAATTGGTATTCCATTGGTAAGTATAACTCTTAGTTAACCGAAATTTTTGACTAACTGGCACCCCACCTCCCTCATCCCCACAACATGCTGGATTGCAAAGCTTTTACTGTAGATCAAATTTTGCTCTAGTAAACTCATCTAATCCAGATAAATTCTACTAGTGGTAAAGAAATTACTCCAGATTTTCACCAATGTAGATGAGCAAAATTTGACTGATGTTCCCAGGCGATAGATATATCATATTGCACAAATTAGAAACCTATCTATACACACCCACACTGTTTCTCTACATCTGTAGATATATTACATAAAAAAACCCCTATGTTAAGGGTTGCAAAATTAAACACCCAAATTAGGAAATGCCAGAATTAATGCTACCTGTGCTACAGTAATTTACCCCCCATGTGTATGTCTGCACATTATGATAGCTTTTAACTACATGATCACATACAATTTTTTTCTACAGGATTCTTGCCTTTTTCAATGAACAGGATAGATGGCACTCACTTAATGAACAGCTATTCACCACTTCTTTTTATCCTTATCATTCGTTGTGTGGTCCTATGCATTGTTTAATGCACTGTCAAAACCCGGCACTGAATACAGAATTATTAATTTCCTCATGGGCTTTTCTGTGGTCCTGTCAGTGTAGTGTCTTAAATTCATTAATGTTTGTAAAGAACTAACATCAACACCCGTATGTTATGCTGAAGTGGTACTATCCCCATTTTACTCATTGGGAATTGAGACACAGAGATTAAAGCCAAAATTCTCAAGTGACAACATATTCTGAGTGTTAAGTTTGAGAAGTCTAGGGCTACACTTTTCAGAGTACTAGCATTTTCTATTTTCAGAGCACAGCTTTCATTGACCTCAGTTGCAGTTGTGAGTGCTCAGCACTTCTGCACATCAGACCCCATGTGCCTCAAGCTGGGTGCCAAGAAAATGAGGAACACACAGAGGCCACATATGAAAACGTTGGTTCATGTGACTTGCCCAGCCTCTCACAGGAACTCTGTGGCAGAGGCAGGGATAGAATCCAGTTCTCCGGGGCAGCACTCAATTGTCTTAACCATGCAACCATCCTTTCTCTTCCTGCAGTTCTCTGCCACGTTCCCTACACACCTTCCAACTTCAGCAACCAATGAATCAGGGTCCTACAGACAACAGCATGTATGGTGAGAAGGGATTCCTACTCTTAAAGTTGGGCCTAACACACAGCTATTAAAGCCTGTTAGCAACTCCCACTGAATAATTCATACCTTGCTGTAGCGCATCAATATTTGGTTCATATATCTGGTCTTATACTTCGTCTGCATCTGGTGAAAGGTCATTCTGTACCTCCCCATAGATGAGTGGTTGTTACTGATGGCTACCGTGACACTATTTTTTTTTCCAAAGGGACTCTTGGCCACAGATCATATCAACGATATTTCATGCATTAGTCCACGGAGAAATGGAGCCACAGCCTAAGCTTCACATTTTCTCCTAGGGATGAGCATATCACATCTGCATCATGCCTATGCCAACTCCAAGCTGCCAATTCAATTTGCTGCTGCTGTTGGCAACAAAAGAAAGGCAAGGTTTTCTTGTTTGTTTTTAAATGTAATTCACAGAGGATCATGGAAAAAATCACAGGAGGGACTGGAAGAAAAGCCAGTTAACAAAACCAAAAACTAGCACCTGGCCAGAAAAGCATGTTCTCTAAAAAGTTCCTTAATTCTGAAGCAGGACTTAGAAGAGAGGCCTTGATCCTGTAGCCTGATCAATTATTACTATTATAAAATGTATAGCGGTGCAACAGGCACTTGTCTTGAGTACCCGGTTCTTTTTCAGGTGGCTTCTTAGTTAATTATGAAGATGAAATTGGTGAAGCATACACAGATGTTATGAGCTTTACCTAATACAAATAATTGAAATCATAGGAAAAATCAATATACACAAGTATAAGATGTACACTAAAGTGGTTTCCTGCATTGTTCATACTTAGTTTTTCACTGTGCATACTTATTTTCCTTTCATCTTTGTTTCTAAGGGTCTCCATAAAGTTGTAAGTGGAGATCACAGGAAGGCACTGGGTCAGGCTTCCCCTGGTGCCCCAACAATAGGTTGCATAACTAAATCTTTTATACACCTCTTCTTATTTCATCCATGCATGTCCGGGACAATATATGATAAGGTTTCGGCCCCTGCCCATGTGTGCTATTCCAGCTAACCATAGTTAAACTTCCGACCATTGGCGCAACCCGTTTGTGTTAATGTACCAATTGTTTTGATATGTGAATGCAGTTAGCTGCATGGCTACCTTATTGCAAAAGTACCCTAAGGTGCAACCATATGTTCGTTTGCAATTTACCTATTTATCATATAGTGTATTTCTAAACTATCACAAGATACATTTTGCTAACACAGAATACTCATGTTAGCTTATGCCAGTGCCAACTTCTTTTGGACCTCTCTAAGCCTTTAATACTAAAAACCTATAGCCAAGCCTATTTTTAAAACATATATTTGGATTTTTCTAGTTGCTGTTGTAGCTTCAATAACATATTATTATTTCTCTATGGATGGTTAGCAAATAGATTTTATTTTACCCAAAACCATATGCCCTCCAAGGTCAGTTTGGGGCCACCAGTCAACAATCCTCATGTATCTTTGTTGACAGTGGAGTCCCAGCTGAGCAGGTTCTTTCAAAAGTGAAAACAATTTCTATAAGAGCAGGTGACATCTAGGATGAAAAACATTCTATTTAGAAACAAGTCTGCTGCTATCTCCTATGCTTCTGTATTTTGCTCCTTTTTCTTTATTAATAAAGGTATTTGCATAAAAATGCACTCTTTGGCTCTTCAAAGTTCATCTATTCCTGCAGCTTTTTTCCCCCACATGAAGTGGCTGTGATATCACAATTGGTTGCTGTGGAAATGATTAGATCAGAAAGAGAGAATTATAATTTTAGGTAGGGAATATGCAGCAGGAAGAGATGAACTCTCACGCAAGGAGACCTAGTTTCTATGCAATTGTCATTGCTTCCTTCTCTTTCTCTCACTCTGTATTATTACTAAGGAAAGAAAATATGTATTTCAACAGAATTGCTACCTAGGATGGCTTTCCAAGTGGTGTCAGCAGCTCTACTTCCTAAACCAACAATGAACTGAGATCGCAACAGTAGTTAGTTTCTTAGACACCATAGTTATTTCCCATTGAAAATTGCAATTTGATACATTATAGTTCTAAAGCTGACATGGAAAATGAGGCATTATAATAACCTACAGCAAGACGTCTCTCTCTTAGATTAGCATTTTCCTACGGCACCTTTCAGACTTTTGAAAGGATGGATCATTTGATTGCCCTGTTCTGTTCATTCCCTTTGAAGCATCTGGCACTGGCCACGTCAGAAGAGAGAATACTGGACTACTGACGCAGTATGGCCAGTCTTTTGAGATACCCAAGTGTTCTACAATACGTTAGCTACTCAGTGCAGTGACTGTGAAAGCAAAATCAGCAGTCACCAGGCACAGTGGGGAAATATCTGTTCTCAGTGCCCAGCCTGGATAACTGGGATGGCTACTGGTGTTTTCTGTGGGACCTGAGGGAGGAGATTTTCCCCCGACTCCCCACACCTCCATGTCTATCTTGGTGCTACTACAGTAGCCTCTGTACCCCTCCATATGTTGGGTCAATGTTGGAGATTCTGTGCAACAGCAGATCAATTGTTACTGTGTTACATCCAAACAGTCACAGCATATGGTTGTGTGGGAACCCTTACGGAGCTGGGTTCTACAGGGATGCTGGGTGTGTGCATAACCCCTCGCTGCAGTCTCTAAAAATTCTGTTTCCTCCACCCTCAACGGCACTGAACCACTGCTGCTTCAGGCAGGACCCTCTACACCCATGGAGGAAGAAGCAGGATTTGGAGCTCCACAACAGTTGACACAGATCTTGGTACTGGGAATCTGTTTTACTGAGAAAACCCCATGTCCTAGTCAATATGCCCGATCCCTGGTTCTCCTTGAAATATTCCAGAGGATCTGCCATAGCAACTCAAGACAAAGGGAGTTCGGTTTAATATCTGCTCAGCAGCAGCAATCCACACCCCACTCCAAATACCACATGGCAGTGTCAGCACTAAAAATAATGAAGCCAAGCCTAGTGTGGGATTGAGCCCAATGCCTTCTGAATAAGAGGCAAGATGCTGCCAACAGAGCTATACAGACAGCTTTTGTAAGTGTCTAAAGGTTCCAGGAGGGATATTAACTTCTCAGGGGAGTAAATTCTCAGGTAGTCTGTGCTATAAAAAAGAAGAGAATATTATGTAATACAGCAGGGAGAATGGAGAGTTTAATATGTATTGGCAGGTCACCCCTGAGACTGATGATGGCACACTCAAACGGGCTGATGGCACACTCAAACGGGTTTATTACTCAAATGGGCTGATGAACGCTCTCGGACTTTTTGTTTGAGAAGTGGTTATCTTCCTGAGGATTTTATTACTGGAACACTTTTTTTAAAACAGTTTGTCAAACACAGTTAGACATGGACAGATGTTTTTCTTCATTTTGGAAACCCTTGATAGATATGCTTTCAGATGAGCTCTGCAAGGGATGATGGGATAGGAGCTGTGAGAGCTTTTATCAGCACAGAGCCAGATGTCTCCATTATGTCTTTTTCCTTTCAGTGGATTCTGTCATTTTAATTTTTCCTTTCTTTTCCATTGCAATATTTTGTTCTTGTCAAAATGACAGGCTTTTTTGTTGCTGCTACTTTTAAAAAGTTTTGTTACATATAATATAAAATGCTGGTAAAGTAACAGTAATACTCTACATAGGTAAAAGCTCCTTTCATCTGCATATGTCAAAGCATTTTACAAGCCTCATTTATGGCTCACCACTTGTAGCCGACAAGGCCACGTGCAGGTGGAAGCAAGACTTCAGGCTACCTGTTAGAACTGGGTCTGGAAATGAGCCAAGGGTCAATACCAGAGGGTCAGAAGCCAAATGCCAGAGGCAGGAGGTAAACCAGAGATGTAAGCCAGAGACGGAGCCAGGGATCAGTTCCTGAGAGACAGAAGCTGTATACCAGAACTAGATGATCAACCAGAGCCATAAGCCAGAGGCAAAGCTGAAGATCTAAACCAGAAGTCTGAAGCCAGTGGGGAGCAGGGACTGGAACAAAGGCTGGAACAATGCAGGAGCAGGGACTGGAACAAGGGCAAGCACAGCTGAAGACATGGTACACATTGAGCAGCTGCTGATCTGCTGTGGGGGGCCAGGCAGGCTTATCAGCAGGGCTGCTAAACCAGTATCCAATCAGGGGCTGTGGCCACTCTGTCAGTTCCAAAGCAGTGCAGCTGGGCTCATGGGTTACCTAGAAGCAAAGTTAATCAGGAAGCAGGCCAGAAGCTCCTGGACACCACTCCGTCTGTGAAGTATATTATTATCTCTAGTTTACAGAAGCATAAGTTGTCAAACAGGTTAATTCACTTGCCAAAGGTCACACAGGGAGTCAGTAGCAGAGCTAGGAACAGAATTCAGCAATCCTAATTCTTCTTCAAGTTCTGGTCCCTATGTGAATTCCACACGTGGATACACATACATGCCATGCGCCTGAGTCCAGAAGTTTTTCCAAGCAGTGTCCATTGACCCATACATGCGCAGTATCTTCCCTCATGCTCCTGACCAAGGGCATAAGGGGTGGTGTGGGTCTATGCCTCTCCAGTTCCTTCTTACTTCCACATGGGCTGAGCCGCAATCCTGTCCTTCTTCGCTCTTGCAATCACTAAAAAATTTACTGTAAATATTTGATGTAAACAGTTGTCTTGTAGTTTAGAAATCTTCGAGACTCTTTGTCGCTATAGCAGAAAGGTCAAGGGGCCCAGCCATATCCTCACAGAGAATTTCTAAGTGCTTCTTGGAATGCATATTTTAATACTATCAAATAGCAAAGCTTCCCCCCCCCATCCCCCGGGGGTGTTACAGCTCACTCCACATGAGCACAAGCAGTCTCTACAACATCCTTATCAGACATCCTATTGCAGAACATTTGCAAAGCTGCAACATGGCAATCTGTCCACACATTTATGGCACACTACACCGTGACTCAAGCAGCGGCTGCTCATGCAGCAGTAGGAATGGCTAGATTACGGGCAGCTCTGCTACCAGCTTCCTCGCACCCACCTCCACCCCTATCGCTGCTTGCAAATCACCCACGTGTGGAATATACATAGCGACCAGCACGACAAGAGGACGAGGTTACTTACTGTAACTGGAGAGTCTTCGAGATGTGTTGTCCCAATCTGTATTCCACTACCCGCCCTCCTTCCCCTCTGGTTCGGAATCCTATTGCATTGCAATAAGAGGAGGAACTAGAGAGGCGTCGATCCACACCAGCCCTTATACCATCGGTCAGGAGCATGAGGGAAGATACTGCGCAAGTGCGGGTCAACAGACACTGCTTGGAAAAACTTCCAAACTCAGGCACATGGCGTGCATGCATACCCACATGTGGAATACAGACAGTAACCACACATCTTGAAGAATGTCCAGGAACAATAAGTAACCTCCTCTTCCGAGGCCCTTGATCTAACCACAAAGAAACATTCCCTCTCTTAAATTTTAAATATTCCATCTAATGTTAGCCATACATTAGGACATACATTTGAACTATGAATCATTCAGTCTAGATGACATGCATTTGAAGGACTGAGGATTTTCTGTATTCCCCTTTATTTGTCCCCATTCATCTCTTGTCTACCCCATACTGTGCTGATGAACTAATCCATTCAAAATAGACTTGATGCACTTCCCTCACGTAGGGTCAATACCATTTCAAGCATCAGTCAGAGGGAAGCACTAGAGACATGAAGAGTACTTGCTCTCTTTCCCCAGGAGGTGAGAATGCTGCCTCCACAGCCCCCCTGGCCCCAGAAAGCAATGAGCTTGAGACTCAAACATGCTTTGAAAAAATAATTTAGACTTTTCCTTTAAATTGATGCCAGTCTTGAAATCTCCTACACCACAGTGTTTCTAATGGGGCCAAAGTGGCAGCATTTAATAGCAGCTTCCTTGCAGATTTCCTTCTGAAGCACTGACTTCAGTGAGTTATCTTAAAGCCACAATATGTTGCAAACACCCACCCAAAGACTATTGGTCTAATAAAAGAGATTATCTCACCCAAAGACTGACATCCTCCTAGTACAACTCATTCACCATAGTGGGATTTGCATTACTAGTTGTTCTCTGGGCTTAGTGTGAATCACTGGAGAAGACAGCCCAGTTCAAGTTCACAAATTAATCACATTAATCATTAACCACAAAAAAAAATCAGAAATAATGTATTTTTTAAAAAAAGACAGCACTTGATACTCAATGCAAATTAACACCGTTTCCTAAGGAGTTCTCTACTTGAGTCAAAATACGTCTTCTAACTTCAATATTTAAAATAGAGCAGTCTAAAAGGTGTTCCTTCTACAGCATTAACTACCTGCTATAAGCAAATTCATAGGGTAAGGGATATTTATCCCATCCACAGTGGACTAGGATTTATTACCATGTATTACACATTTCCAAACATAAAAATTAATAAATTAAGACTATCTGTGAGTCACAAACTAACTGGTGCACAGATCTATTGTAGTTACTGGTGGATGTACTACTGCCCTCTAATGGATAGACTGAGACAGGCTCCAGCATGCATATTGTGTCCAGAATCCTACTGTCCAGGCCTCTTTATGTTCAATTTTAAACTAAAATGTACAAAAAATATGAATCAACCAAATCGGTGACTTCATATAATTAATGTTATTGCCCCGTAATCTACACCCAGGGTTTGCCCTGCACTTTTACCATGATGTCTGATTCACCACTCCTTCCTAGACTCTACTCTGCCATTCCTTGTCTCGATACTTCCTTCATCTCAAGTTCCCACGCCTAGAATATCCACCCTGGTTTTGTACCCCATGTAATGCTCCTTCAAACCCCTCTTCAAGACTCACCTCTTTTGGTCAGCTTAGTACCCTCATCCTAGACATTGTCCAAGCCAAAATATTACTTTATTAAGAACCAAAAGCCAAGAAAGCTCTAACAAGACATGTTCATAACACTCAGCTTATCTTTCAATCTTTCTTTGTTGCCACCCTCCAATACCTCCCATTCCCCCTCCCTTTGCTCTTCTTTTCCCTCATTGTGTCAGTCTAATTTAGACTGAGCAATACATCACTTTATTTGCCAGTAAAGCAGTATGCACACCTACAGTACTGCATCTTCTTCAAGTGATGTCTCCAATGTAGAGGCTGTTGACCACCAACTTCCATCTTTTGCAGTCACAACAAAGTTGTAAAACTTCCACTCTTTTTTGGATACCAATCCACCTGATGACATTTCCAATGTAACTGACCCTCTTTCTTTCTCTTCCTTGTTTTCCTGTGATCTTGTCTGATAGTATGAGTGCTGAAATGTCCGTAAAAAGATGTTAGTCTTTTACCTAGGGTCTCAAGTAATTTTACTCTTTTTAAATTAATCCTTCCCATCATTTCTTCATTCATATGTCTACACATACAGCGCTGCAGTGGCACAACTATACCAATACAGCTATGCTGCTACAGCACGTCTGGTGAAGACACTCCATGCTGGTGGGAGAGAGCTCTCCCATCAACATAAAAAAAACACCCCAGCGAGCAGCAGAAGCTCTCCCACTAACATAGCACTGTGCACACAAGCGTTTATGTTGGTGTAACTTATGTCGCTCAGGAGGGTGGTTTATTCATACCCCTGAGCGACATAAGTTATGCTGACATAGGCTGTCCATATGTAGCACTTCAGCATTCTAGTGCAGATGTGCAGTTTTAAATTTTGACAACACAGAAGTCTTTGGAAGTTGTTGAATATATCTTTTACAAGCTGTATCCCTCTCTTGATTTCTTTATCACATCTCCTGTCTGATGTTGTTAGATCCCTTAAATAGGGGAACCTATTCACTTGTTCCACCACTCAACCACCAAAGTATAGAGGTTGCCTACTTTGTGCATCACTGTTTACTTACTTACTATTGCATAAATAATAAAAATAAAAGACTGATTAAAAACAAGTAGCTCTTCTTTGTGCTCTGAACAGCATCAACTTCAGGGAACAGGGTGAAGTGAAAGCCTTGTGAACCCACTCTGTTTCTTCATCCTGTATCTTCCTGTGTTCACCATCCTGTGCTGGAATGGAGGTCGATAAGGAATATAGAAGAGAATGCCATGGAAACAGGGACACAGAAATGCTTATGTCTTTACCACCACCACCCAAGTCTCCTTCCACCTTGGACAGCAAAGAGCCCCGCTCTGTGACTAGAGGAGCTCATAATAAAGTACCAGCCAAGTGATCACCCATGCACTATATCATTAACAATGGTCCCAGATGGTGGGAATCTTCCATTCCAGCCCATTCACCTTAGCAAATGATTAATGGTCTTGGAATTCAACTAGGACCATAGAAACAGGAGCATGATCACTTGTGGATCATTGGGAACAATTCTGTATATGAATGAGTAGTGTGCTTCAGAACTGTAAGGCTGTCAGAACAGTGCTTAGCACTACCATAGGCAATTAATAAAAAGAAAAGGGGTACTAGTGGCACCTTAGAGACTAACCAATTTATTGCTCACGAAAGCTTATGCTCCAATAAATTGGTTAGTCTCTAAGGTGCCACAAGGACTCCTTTTCTTTTTGCGAATACAGACTAACATGGCTGCTACTCTGAAACCTGTAATAGGCAATTAATATTATGGCACTTCTTACCTACTGTAAGTACTACTGCACTTAACACAGGCAAGACCTCAGGAAGAACAAGTTCTGCAGTCAGAAGTACTCTACAAATGATTCCCTCCACTAGTCCCATAAAGTCTAGGAACTAGCAGATCTTAAACTTCTTGATGGGCACTAGAGAGAGAAAGGCAATCTCTCAGACCGTTTACAGCTTCACAGATTGTAAAAAGTACCTTACTTTCTAGGTGCAATGTAACAGGCACTAAGTGGAAACTTACATTTGTGCTTCGTTGACTATTGTGACTTTGTTTTCCTGTAAGTTTGTACAGTTCCTAGCTGAACGGGGCTATAATCCTGACAGCTCTTTGCATGCTACCATAATAACTAATATGAATACATATAGTAGTAATGGATAAGAAACTGATGAGAAAACAATTTTTTACTTTACTACAGTATTGGTCTAAGACTAAATAACATTTGGTTGTTGTTTTGTTGACAGAAGGAACGATTGATTTGCAAACAGAAATATACGCCCTGATTCTGCACTTATGTACATGCTTAAATTTATTCCTACAATGGGAACACTCGTTCCACAAATTTAAGCATGTGCATGCTTGCAGGGCAGACGCAACATTGAGATGAAGGGGAAGATCTTTCTAGCAGGACTGCTTCATGATGGAGCCAGTGGCACAATGAATAACGATAGATCAGAACCCAGTAGGTTTGAATCTTGCCTGAGTCATAAGTTACTGCAGCTTTTATAGTGTAGCAGATCTAACGTTAGCCTAAGGCATTAGATGTCCCTTAGCTTGAAACCAAGCAGGATTATTTTAGGGAATCAGACACCACAGTGATTACACTACATACACACTTAAATGGAAATAGAACCTTTACAACAGGCACATTTTTAGGCCAACTAACACTGAAAGGGAAACTGGAAATGGAAAGCACCTGTTAGGCCATCTAGTCTGTGCCTTGCCAGCGTCGGATTGTTCTGTGCCATACATTTGCTCATTCATTATCCCTTTTAATAAGGTGGTTGTTCCAAGCAGGTAATTCACTTATTTAAAATAGTGGCAGAAGATACGCGGCATCTACTGACATTCAGGAATCAGCTTTTAGGGTGGTAGGTAGATGCCGTGGCGCAAAGCTCCCTGCGGGGGGAAGGGCTGCTGAGCAGCGTGCAAAGAGCCCCCTTCCAAATGAATGCCTCGAGGGCGCCGCAGACGGGGCGCGCCATCCGTCCCCTTAGCCCCTGGGGGGCTGACTGAACACCCCCTGCCTGCCCTAAGGCGCAGGCAACGGCTGCCTAGCAGAGCTCTCCCCGGGCGCGTGCCCCCTGCCCGCCGCCCCTCTCCCAGGGAACCCCGTGCCGGGACACCCCATCAGACGGTGAGAACCAGCCGCCGCCCGCCCAAGAAGAGGAGGTGATCCAGCAGCAGGCGCGCACGCGCGGGGACGGAGCGCCCCGCCCCCGCCCTTGGCACGGCAACAACCACCCTACCCTGACGTCACCCACACAAAGAAGAAGGGCTTCGTGCGGGCGGCGTTCATAGCGCGCATGCGCACGGCTCACTCAGTCCGCTTGCGTTGGGGTGGTTACAGGGAACCGCCGCTCGATGGTTTCCCCGTTGCAGCCCGGAGAGTTGAGCGGGAGGGACGCTTCCGGTGGAGTGGCGGCTGCATGACGGGCAGGGCGGAGAGGTGAGGCCAGAGTGGGGGGCGGGTGTCTGTGAGGCCTGGTTAAGGGGAAAGCGGGGAGCCCAGGAGACTGTGCGCAAGGGGGGGGGTGCTACTGCGTGTGTTGGGGGGAGGGGTACTGGGGGGGAGGGGCTCGTGCGTGTATATATTGCGGGAGGGGTACCTGGGGGGGAGGGGTGGTCGATGGGAGGGGCTTGTGTGTGTGTGTGTGTGTGTGTATATTGTGGGAGGGGGCCCCTGTGTGCTCTGATGTGGGAAGGAGTGCTGCTGCTGTGCAGGGGGCTTCTGTGCCTGGTGGGTGGGATGGAGGAGAAGCTTGTCTGTGTGGTGTGAGGGATAGCGGCTGTACCTCGCTATAACGAACAGCGTAGTGTAGGGGGTGAATGTATTGGCCCTGAACTGTACCAGGGGTTCCCAGCCACAGAGACGTGTTGCGATGTCCCCACCATGGGTACTGTAGGCTTTTGCAATTGATGCTCGCCATGGCATCCATCAGGGTCTTGTGAGTTCTAGATGCGGCAATGAGATGAAATGTTTCACTGTTTAAATTTAAATAAATATAATTTCGTTGACTTTTTAAAAATAAAACTAATGGGAATACTTTTGTTTTAATTTGGTACTGTAACCCAACCCCTTTATTTTTGCTTGTCAAAATCTAAACTGTGCCTCCTATGTAGAATGCTAGTGTCCTTCCTCTTCAGGGAAAGCACTTGAAAATAATGTAGGGCCCTTTGAATGGACAGCAATGTAACATTAAGAATTCACATTTTATCAGAAGCTGTTGGAAGGAGACAGGTGGCTATTGTTGATGGGGATCGCTCTCTTCTGCTTCTGACCTTCTCTTTGCATTGTTGCCTATCTCTAAACACACTGTCAGGTTAAAAATTTTATTAATAAGGGAGAACTAATCCTGTGGTCTGCAGGTCTTTTTAAAGACCGTACTATGGGGGGGCCAGAGTGGAGGAAGGGGGAGAGGCAATATGGGGGAGGAGTTAATAGGAGCAAAGGAGAGGGAAAGAGTGGCAGTCATGAGGAAAAGGAGTGGGAAGGACAGTGAAGGAGTGGGATAAGGTCAGGGCAAACAACCTGTCAGAAAACAGCATTCAGTGTTAAACTGCTAACAGTCAGTTTGATAACATCACTGTCATGCAGAAATGTGGCCCAGCCCCTAGTGCTACTAGCTCACAGGTGGGCGAACTATGGCCAGCGGGCCGGCTCACCAGCCAATTTAATCCAGCCCTCGAGCTCCCTGTGGGGAGCTGGGTCAGGGGCCGCTCCGCACAGCTCCTGGAAGCAGCAGCTCCTGGAAGCAGTGGCATGTCCCTCCTCTGGCTCCTATGCATAAGGGCAGCCTGGGGGCTCCTCACGCTGCCCCCGGAGCTCCCATTGGTCAGGAACTGCGGCCAATGGGAGTTGCAGGGGCAGCATCTGCAGACGGGGCAGGGCACAGAACTGCTTGGGGTGGGGGCATCGTGCGGTATCAGTAGTCTTTCACCTACTAGGCTCAGACTTTCCATCTGCTTCTCACGGAAACTCAGGTCACCAAGGAGACCAGTTTGGATAGCTCTTCAGACACTTGTGGGAGTTTTCAACTTTTACTCGTTTAATCTCTGTGGTATTCTTAGATTAGATAGGATTAGCTAAGGACTCCAATCTTGGATTAGGCTATTTAGAAGATCCCAACAGGGACTATTAAATTAAAAGCCCATCACCATTCTGCTGTCTTTCATCATCTAGGAGCTAAGAGTGGTTTCATCTCTCCTGGCACAGTGGAAAAGGGAGACTGGAGAGGGTTGGTTGTGGCACAGCAGAATGCATTGGTATCTGTGAAGGTGGTGGCCAATGCAAAATAATAATCAATCCCACGCTCCTTTTTAGGTCTGGCCTACAAATGCAGGACTTCAGGATATCTGTTTAGAAAGGGCCAGTGCTGTGATTCAGCATGGCTGTGTGATGTTCTCTAGCTGCTGGAGAACGAGAGCCACTGTAGCACAGGAGAGCTTTAAGAACTCTACCATGTGTAGCCCATGGTTGTGATAAACTGAGATGCTGGACTGCAGCCGTTCCAAAGCTGTTCTCTTTTCACATTAGGACACTGCTTTGCCTTAAAGCCTCTGACCCTTTGCTTGCCCTCCCATTGTAGTTCTTCTCATATTTTCTTTTGACCCAGAACTCTTCATTATTCTCTGGGTGCTGAATTCATTTCCTCCCCCTGTTTCATCTTGCTATTGAGCGCCAGTGGGAGCAAATCTAAGGAGGTGATTGTGCACCAGCTCGTCCGCTATGTAGAAGCCCACGTGGGGTAATATTTACTTCAAGATAATGTTATTAAACAAAATGTTCCCTATTAATTTAGTTAAATCTGCTTGGCTCTGTCCTACACATTGTCTTCCCTGTTGCCTTTATCCATCTCTTGAATATTTTATGCTCATCTTGATTCTGTTGTTGGTTTCTGGATGCAGTTGTGAAATGCTTTTTAAAAGAAAACAAGCACTTTAAACTTTAAAGTCAATCTAGTGCTCATGAAAGAAGGTGGACAGCTCTAGAGATTTAAACCATCACCTATTCACCAGACAGGCATGATATGGGCAGCACAAGGGGTTTGAAGTCATTACAGAGTCATAGGAATCCCGTATGATCTTGTTCACTAACCCTATATGACAAAAATTGCTTGAAACTCCACTGCCAGGAATATCCCAAGCAGAGGATTGTACCTCTGTGCCTCATATACAATGTGTCCCCAGTGGAGCTGACTGCGATAATAGAGAAAAGTGGATTTAATCCTCTTCTATGTATGTGCTATTCCTATTTCCGTAGGTTTGACAGCTATAAACAGGAGTATCGGAGGGCAGTCTGCTGCTGAAGGCAAGACAAAAGGGTTCATCTTTTCCTTCTCTCCCTCTTTCATTTGTCTCATCTTGTGTAGCTGCTTCCCCATTGATCCCAGCAAGTAGAGTGAAACTAACAAGGATTGTCAGGTTCATTAAGTGGACAGTAGCAGCTTGAGAGCTATTCTGTGGGGAAGAACAAATTTAAATAGAGAGGAAGATGAGGAAAGAAATGGGGAAGGAAAAATGTGAAGAGAGCTGAAGAAAAACATCAAAGGGATCATTAGGGTGGGGAGAGAGAAGTGCTCTTGTGGTCTAGCAGTAATGGCTAAAAGTTTGGAGTATCACTCTGAGAGCATCTTATATTCTAGAGATTCCATTTGGCTGTCTGAAGGAGCAGAAGTGAGGGACTCTGGAGGGAGTCTCCTTGGTTGGAGGGAAGTTTGCTGACATGTTGGCTCTCTTGGAAAAGAGAAGGCAGAAGTGGAAAATTTGGATTTTCCTTTTCCTTTGCTTCCAAAAGAAATAGTTGGAGGAGAGAGGTGGGGAGGTGCTTTAAACAAAAGGACAGATATGCGAGAAAACGGACAGAAAACAACATCATGGTGGAGGACGTGCATGAAATCCAAAGAAATGAGGAATGGGAGAAAGAAATGGAGGTATGAATCCATCAGTGGGAACTGGGTGCCTAAAAACCTTTTGAGGATCTTGGCCTGAGTCTTCATGCCATTTAATCCCTGGCTTCTCTGCAGAAACTACCAAATTAAGTGATGTCTCTATATGGAGAACTGTGTACAGGATTAGGAATTAGACTAATTTTACATAGAGCTGGGATGACAAACCTCAGATGTGCTAAAAGTGATACCTAATGTGTTTTACGGTTATGCCAATGACATTGGCATTAGCTGTGTTGCAGTGAGAAATGCAGCCTCAAGCATGATGCCCTCATCCTGTGTGAATTACAAGTGTGATTTGAGGGTGGAAGAAGGATCATACTGGCAAATGCTTGGGATCCTGGAACATCTCAAAGAGCTGCAGTTTTTCCTCTTCCTTCTGTAGGGAAGTGTGTATATGTGTGCGTGTCCATTCTTTGCCCAGAGATGTCTGCTCTTTCCAATTATGCCTTGCGGATGGCCCGCCTGAGTGCCCGGATATTTGGAGAAGTTGTCAGGCCAACAGACAATAAGTCCATGAAAGTAGTGAAGCTGTTCAGCGAGCAGCCCCTCGCCAAACAGAAGGAGGTCTACGATTGGTATCCCCCTCACAACACCTACTTCGCCCTCATGAAGAAACTCCGCTTCTTTGGCCTCTACAGGTGATCCATGTGTGTAATGTGGGGGGTGGGGGAATGGACTGGGCAACAAGGAGTCGTGGATTCTATTAGGGTTGTGTTAAAACAGCAGCAGCACTATTAAAATGGTGCAGATCAGAAGACAGACAGTCCGAATAGAAGAAGCACTTTTTTGCTGTGCTTGGTGTGGGAAGAACAGAGTAAAATGCGAGCTGGTTGTTCATGTAGTTTTTCCTATTTGGATGCACTGAACCTTTTTTGTGGGCAAGAGTTCATAGACCAATGGGTGTAGTTAAGCAATCACATGTCAATGTGGGACATGCTTTTTCTAGCTCAGCGGTTCTCAAACCGTGGGTCGGGACTCCAAAGTGGATCACGACCCTGTTTTAATGGGGTTGCCAGGGCTGACATTAGACTTGCTGGGGCGGCCCGGGCCCAAAACTGAAACCTGAGCACAGGTTTCACCCTGGGCTTTTGGCTTTGCCCCCTCTCTCCTCCCCCCCAGAGGCGGCAGGGCTCAGGTGGGCTCAGGCTTTGTCGTAGTCTCCCTTCCCCCAGGTTTGTGTGATAATTTTTGTTATCAGAAGGGGGTCGTGGTGCAATAAAAGTTTGAGAACCCTTGTTTTAGCTGTTTGGGGCAGGGGCCTTATCCATTAAGAAGACAGTGCTTTGCAAATCTGATGAATGATGAGTGTGATGTCTGTCTGCAGAACAGAAGCTAAAACAACAATTATGCGGTGTGCTGTTCTTTCAAGGAGCTGCAAAAGATTTATAGCATGTTAACACACCAACTGCTAAAATACTCTTACGCTGGCTACTTCAGCACCTACCTTGAAATTTCGTGGTGGTTGATTTTTCTTTGGGTTTTAAAAAACTAGGTCATCTTCAAACCATCCAAAATGAAGGAAAATTGTTTTCCAAATATAGGTGGACACAACTGACTAGAAACATTTATATTCAAGCCTCTAAATGAGTATTACAATTTTGAATAAGAAAACACTGAACCGATTTACCTGTAGATGTTCTTTGAGGCAGTTAAATACAGCCCTTTCTCTGGCCAAATGGCATGGAATTTATAGGAGTTTCTTTAGTAGGTAGAATTTTTTTCTATTTCTAATATGGTATAGTGAGCATCCAGGTGTTGCCTGCACTATTGTAAGAACAACACTTCCTAGAGTAACTTCCTCTTGGCACAAAACTCCAAACTATAAACTGTGCTCGTTGAAGTGTCTTGTTTCTTCCGTATGCTCAGAGAGGCCTGCAGTGGCTCAGGCATGCTATTCAGAAACAAATGTTGTGGCAGGCAGTAGACGTTAGACACAGGTCTAGAGATCAAGTGGGCCTGGGAATAATTCATCAGCTTTTCTGGAAGTATTAAAAATAGCAGGGAAGCAGCCTCAGACCAGCTTGAGGTGCTACTACCCATTTTCCCACACTTTGCACTGCTAAGTTACATTTGGGTGGCAGATGGAGTGGAATTTATTTAAAGGGTTCTCCAGGATGTCCTATCCTGTCCTTCCCCACTCCTGTTCACTTTTTACTGCTTTTTTACGGCACCTAGCGCAGGGGGGTCCTGCTTCATGACTAGGGCTCCTAGGCACTGTGATAATACAAATAAATAATAAAGATCCCACTGGTGGATATAGGTTCCTCCAGAACCCATCAGTGAAATCAATTGAGAGCAATGACAGGTATAACTGCAGCCTGCCCTGCCTCTCTCCTCAGGAGCTAATGACCCAAACTTGAGTCTCTGCATGGCATTACAACACAAGACGAGACTTCTGATTGGAAGGGGGGACATTTTGATTTTGTATTTTACTTCCCATTTGAGCACAATGGATCAATAAATATACTGAATGAAATATATATCATTTGTTACTGATAAAGGCAATGTTGTTAATTTCATAAGTGTCAAAGAAAATATTTCAAATTATTCCGTGAGTGTTTGCAATGTTATTGCTAACAGTAAATGTAATGAGATTCAATATCGGCTTCATTCTCTAACACATCTGGACAACCATCAGACTTGCCTGGGAATAGGTATGGGTGTGGGGGTTGGAGAACATTGGATAAACAACAAAACTGCAAGCCAGGAAATCTGAATCCTGTTTCTCATTCTGCCACAGACTTGGTGTGACTCTGAGCAAGTCCCTTCACTTCTAAGTCTTGGTTTCCCCCACCTTTTAAAATAGAATAACACTATCTCACATGTTGGTGATAGGCTTCATTCCTTAATTTCTGTTAAGTACTTTGAGATTCTTGAATGGAAGGTGCTGCTGTAATGCAAAATATCATGATGTTATTGTTTTGTTTTCCTCTTGATGTAAAACACACTAGGATAGTGTACTTATTGTATAATATTTAGTTTAGTTCTCATCTTGTTTAATGTACATCTCTCCAATCTTCGAGGTGGGAATCTACCATTCTGAGTGGGAAGTATTGGCCGCCAGAACCCACTGCACTCTTGTTCTTTTGGAAGAAGTTAAATTTAACCCTCTTCCCTCTCTTTCCTCCATCCAGAGATGAACATCAAGATTTTAAGGAAGAGATGAGACGGCTGAAAAAGCTCCGTGGTAAAGGAAAACCCAAGAAAGGAGAAGGAAAGAGAGCTACCAAGAAGAAATAGAGCTACTTTGGAAATGCAACAGACTACTTTGGAAATGTCAGAGTAAAAGCAACCCTATCCCTTTCTTCCCAGCCAGAGGTGGCTTTGCATGCAGCTGAGTTCCTGGCTGCAGTGGGGAAGGGGTGTAAGCAGTCTGTCAGATATTAAACTCTGAATTGAACTCTGTTTTTATTAGGCCTCTTTGAGCACTCAGGTTTCTGGGGGATGATTTTTTTTTTTTTTCCACCAGTGACTGTATGTATGGGAATCATTCAGTATGTTCCAGCACCCATGATGATGATTATTTGGGTTTCAATTGCTATTGGACCCCTTTTCTACCTGAGTCAGCAATAAAAAACCAGTCTACATTTTTGGTATTCACATCTGCTGCTTTCAGTCCTTATTTCTTTGGCTTTTCACTTTCGACAAAATACTACATGTTCTATCTTCTTTCATTCATTAAGTATGTTTTACCTCTTTGTATTGATCCCCGTACTGTTTGGTTCAGACTCAGTAAGAATGATGCCTTCTGCTACTGTGTAACCTGGAACATCAATTTATAATGCATGCAGCTTTACCCACCCTACCCTTTACCTTGGTGGTTGCTTTTATTTAATGCTAGAAACAGTTCATTTGCATTATGCACTGGAGGGCACTTCTGGTCTCCTCCCTGCCCACAGCATTCTCATTGTACTGTGTGTAATTAGATCTAGAGATGATAGAAGTTGTGGTGTGAGGATTCTAAATTGCTTCCAAGTTCTGGTCCCTACCAAATGAATTATTGTTAAATATGTGTTACTCCAAAAGGAGATCAGACAAGGATGTTTGTTTGTCTGTAAGGACATGTATGTATTATTCCAGAAGGAAATTAACTCAAGTTCATTGATATTGGGGGTACCTTTATATCTAGGCTCCTGCAGCGTTATCCATATTCACAACTATGTGTCTCCTTACCCTTCTTTTGTCTGTCTTCCTGTCTGTTCGTTCCCTTTACGTGGGTGCAGCAACAGAAGATACATCCACATCTGTTCCTCCTGCTCCCTGTGTTTTAGGTGTACCTTTCTGGCCCTCTTCCCACTTTAATGCTGATGCCTTCTCTTCCAAGCCTATAGGCACAGCTCTTTCCCCACTTGCACAATGTACTGCTAACAGTACTCCCTTGGCTGCCTTCCTGGATGTGGCAAGTGAATTAGCAGGAGAGGGCTAAGTTAAAAGGCTTGTGTGCATGATGGGGGAGAATGTAGTACGTAGCAAGCCTTCAAACTCCAGAGGCACCTAATGAAATAAACATCTTCTGCATACCCTGGAACATACAGACACACGCTGAATGTAAAAATCATCAGGGGGGTGTACTCTTCTCTGTGTATCTATACCACATGAACTTGAGAATGGGGGTAACTTGATAGGTATGCTCCAACTGGAGATACCCAGTAGAAATTCGTGTGTGGGTCTATGCATTCATGGTCATGTTAGGGATGAGGTTTTATATAGACAATCCAAATTCAAAAATATGGCTTCTGGAGCTTACCATCCACTCCTTGTGCAGCTCTAGTGTTTAGTATTCCAGTACATGAGATTTTCTATGTATCTTATGTTAGTTAATCCTTATTTTATGGTGTCTTCCCTGGCAAACAGTAATCAACTAGGTTTTCTCTCTCTCTCTCTCTCACTCACTCACTGTATGTGTGTTTAGAGTGCTGAGATACAGTTGGAGAGGAGACTTTAACTTTGTTTCTAGACTTTTGAGCATTTAAAAATCTCCACTAATAAATTATGTAATATTTTTTCCAATTCATACTACAGTATACAAATGAGCACCCATCACAAATTCTGGCCA
The DNA here is from genome assembly GCF_965152275.1 of Natator depressus. Classification (NCBI taxonomy): domain Eukaryota; kingdom Metazoa; phylum Chordata; order Testudines; family Cheloniidae; genus Natator; species Natator depressus. Next base: position 245,418,616 of record NC_134234.1, read on the forward strand.
CCTTTGGCAAATGTCTAAAAAATAATAAACCAACTCCAGCACTTACACACAAACAACCACTACCCTCCTCTCAATCACCCCCATTCCCAACTCCTTGCAGGGCAGAGAGAAGAGATGGTTCTTGCAGCTTGCCCTGAATAATAAACTTAGGCTATGAACTGAAACTGCAGGGCAGTGAGTTTCAAAGGCATAGATTTCCCCCAGAAATCACCTCCCAGCAGCCCCATCTCTCTTATCGTAAAGGGGCTTTATCTATCTGAAATATTTATATGGTCCTCTTTACTGTAGTATCAGAGTACCTCATAATGATTAATACATTTATCCTCACAATGCCCCCATTCGGTAGGGAAGTGTAACTATCCTCATTTTACAGATGGAGAGCTGAGAAAGAGAGATTCTAAGATTCTCTACACTGCAATATAAGAACTGTGACTCGGCCACAGCTGGCCCAGATCAGCTGACAAGGGCTTTTGGGGCTAAAAATTGCAGTGGAGATGTTTGGACTCAGGTGCCTGGCCTCTAAAACCCTGTGAGGGAGTGGGTCTCAAAAACTGGGCTCCAGCCTGAGCCAGAATGTCTACTTTGCATTTTTTAGGCCTGCAGCCACCCTGTGAGGCGGAGTAAGCTGAGCCAGGGTATGCGACTGGATGCTGCAGGTTTTTTTATTACAATGTGCTTCCCCCTTGTATAACCTTAGACTTTAGATCTACAGTTGTTTTTACAGTGGAATTGCCTTACTTTGATATTTAGATGACATGGAGGCTGAGTGCACCTGAAATAATGTTACACCTATGCTCCAACTCTTGATGGTGACAAACTCAGTTGACCTTTAAATAAGGACCTGCAAGCCAAATGTCAGCTTTCATCTGTATCCTGAACAGGTTTATCGAGGTATCTTGGGCAATTTATATCACAAGGTAAGAGGGTCAGTGTCACGGTTTATTTCAAGTGAGGCATGACTGTCAGAGGAAGTGTGACATTGAGATCTAGCAAAACATTACAAAGTATAAAGAAATATGTTTCTCTATATCTGAAAATCCAGCCTTGATCTTTTGAATGCATTTGTATATTATGACAGTAACAGCAACCTTGAGTTAAGGCAGTATTTTTAAGGGTAGCAATGTTCTAAAATAGGGTTCATGAGGCTCTTTAAAACTTACTTGTTTGTATCATAATGAGAGAGTAACAGGGTGACTTGCCCCTCTAAAAGGGAGCAGGATCCAGTGCACCTGGACTGACTACCTGCTGCTCAATAGGGTTTACGGGAAAGCAACTGGGCCTTGGGAGGCAGGAGACAGCTGCAGGTGGCTGGCAGATGCCTGTTGAAACTGCAGCTAGTAAGAAGGCTGCTGAGTCAGCAGGGGAAAAGCACCAGCTAGGAGAGCTTGTAGGGAAGGCCAAACTAGGTAAGAGGTGCTGAGAGACAGACCCTCAGGGAGGAAGAGCAGTGTCTAGCTTTAGATGGGAGTGAATGAAATGAACTTAAAGGAAGGAAAGATCCTCAGGGAGGAGGGACAGAGCCCAGCTGAAACCAGGGTGAAGACTTCATATGTTTGAGTTTTCTTTTGAAAGACTTCATGTAGGACTTAACAAATCAGAGGGGGGGAATGTTTTGAATATCCGGCCTATGTGGACTTTTTAAGGGGTCCTGAGTGAAGGAGAAATTGAGGCAGGGTGCTGCCAAACCATATTTGGCCAGAAGAAGGCACAACAGGGCAAGTATCCCCTTTGACAGAGACACACTGAGGACTTTCTTTGAGCAAAATAATTGACCTTGCACAGCCCTACCTTATAGGATCCAGTGTTGTCTATCTTTACATATCATGCAGCCTCCTATTCTATTATAGTTTAATAAATGCAGGTTTCTTTTGGAAACAGTGAAGAAGTTAAAATAAATACTATTGTGAATGTAGCCATGACTAGCACCACTTACTGAAAATGTGGGGCAAATTGATTATTAATAACTTGTATATTACTATGACAGTGATAGTAGAGGGGGGGAAAGAACAAGTATAACTTTTTTCACACCCTAGGCATGTGCATCATTCATGATTAATGTTAAATTTAAAATAATTCACCTGGCTTCGGGGAGGGGGGAGTGTATTCTGTTCTACTAGTTTGAGTGCAGAATTGGGTAGCTGGAGATCTGGAATATGTCCCTAGTTCCGCCAGTGAGTTGCTGTTTACTCTGTGTCACTGTGCGTCAGTTTTCCCATCTATAAATTGGAATGTTTACCTACCCCATAGAAGTGTTTTGAAGTTAAGATGCTACCTGCACTGGTAGAGTATGTCCCACTCAAAGCAGAGGTAAGCTCCTACTTGTGCAAATAGCAGCTTTGCCTGTCTACACTAGGGCCTGCACTTGTGCACCTCTGCCAATGGCTGGCTATGGTGGCTGTAACGGGAGCAAATCCACAATGTACAATGGAAAATATACTTCAAAACCTGATTTCAGAGTAATTCTTTTCACACAAGAGTTGATGACACCAGTAACACCTGAAACAAGCTGTATGGCACTCTGCATTCACTGTTCTGCTTTAGGTGTTCGAGATGTTCCCTTCCAGTAGCTGCTCACTCTGGACTTAATTGGTAAGTGGGGACGGAGGGAGGTGATTTTCAAACATTTTGTTTTAAATGGTAAATGTATCTGCAACTTTTAAGTGTAAACATACATTCCCTTAGTGATTTGAGTTAAGACAGTTTTTTGCATACTTTTTTTTTTAACACAAAATGTGGAGGGAATGTCACTTTAGCCTCAGAATTCTATTCCCGTGTATGGTCATTGGACACTTCTTGTACAGCTCTTGGATTGGAGCCCTCCAAGCAGCGCAGCTTATCAGAGAACATCTCTGAAACCTTGTCTTCCCTACTAAAAAAAGGTATTAAAAAAAAAAAAAGTCCTCCAGGCAGCTATTACTTGTGAGCAATCCCAACATGAAAACACGTGAAAACAAAGCACTTTTTTACCATGAGATAAATTAGGCAAGATCAAACCCAGGCACGGGTAGAGGGTTGACCTCACGTAGTTTACCTTGTGGTAAATTAAAGCCTTGTCTTCACTGTGTTTGTACCTCAGGCTAGCTTGTGTGTTAGTTACCCTGAGGTAAAAAATATGCCCTTCTTTTTAGGCAGTAAAGAGAAGGTTTGGCCTGTGCCCTCTTGACTGAGAATCCTGAGTGTAAGGGCAGGCACTCTTCCTGTGCAACATCTTCTAGGGGTTGGAGGCTGTTTCATGTCTCCAAAACTACTTGCATGAAATTCCTTTATAACAGCCTTAGACTCAAGGGTCTAATTAAAAACAAGACTTAGTAAGAATGGAGGAGTAAATTAAAACAAATGGTTTACATAACCTTTGTAGTTTTTATATTAGGCCAGAATTAGACTAGGTAGGTACATCTTGGGCCAGAGCCTTAAGACTGACCTTTCGGGGACAGATCAGCTTGGTGGAAGAGGAGGTGTAAAGGTTGCACAGCCTGATATCTCATTTCCTGCTCCCTGTGCACTTTCTTGCCCCCTTCAAAACCAATCTGTGTTGGGGATTAATTTATGATCATAGAATAAAACGAGCCATGTGGTTAAATGCTAACTAAATAGAGACATAATTGTTTACAAATATTTGAAGCTTCTAAACATCAATGCAGCTGAGGGATTGTTTAGAATTGTCTAAGGGGATATAAATAGGACTAACGGGTTGCTGATTCTGCTGCCACTGCTGAATCTTAGTACTCTACAAGTATTAACTGTTTAATGAAATTGAGAAGGATAATTTAGGCTGAATAGTGGGGGAAACTTTCCAAGGTGGTTATGTAGTGGACTGTGGATTGGGCTCCTAAAAGAAGTAGATTACACCTCCTTTGCTTGAGCCATTCATTCAAAGCTAGACTGGACAAAGCTTTGTAAAATACAGTGTAGGGAACAAGTCTATGCTGTGGGGGAGGGGAGATGTGCTAGCATCTCTAGCTGCTATGAGTCTATGAAAATAAACCTCTCCAAGGGATAAGAAATGGGGGAGGGGCTTATATCCATTATGGTGTTTTGTCTAAATCTGAAAGTTCTTTACTTCATCCCACTGCTCTTAAACCCATTTGTAAATATTTGATGGAGTTCAGTGGGTATGCCCCATTCTCCTATGTTGCTTGTCTTCTGGGCTTTTTCAGTACATAGACCTTTTAGCAGTATCAGAAGCAGAATGCATTCAGTCTGGAAAAAACGAAGAAACTTGACACAGCTGCAACACTTCTTTTGCAGCAAAGGTAAAAGTAAACATAAAAGGAACCTAGTGTTTCATTACAATTCTTGCCTGGATACAGATTGATAGGGTTGCTCGGGCCAAGATTTCAGAAGTGGGTGACTTAAGTTAGGCTTTATATTCAAGCAATTAAAGAAGTGGCCTGATTTTTTTATTTTATTTTTTTAATGCTGAGCACCCAGTATGACCCACTGATTTAATTTAGACTAATACCTGCATAAGAACTGAGGTCCAGATTCATAAAGGGATGCAGGGACCTAAACCCCAGCTTTAGGTGCGACTGTGATCCGCAAAACTCACTTTCAGCTGCTGCCTAACTCTGTAGGTGCCCAAATTCGTGTGGCCCCTAAACATTCACTAAAAGTTCCCTAGGTGCCTACTTTTCTGCCTCCAGCCATGTGTAGAGTGCCTCACTCTAGGCATTACACATATTTGACTCTATTTCCCCATGTTAAGTATCCTCACACCTTCTTGCCAACTGTCTAAATGGGCCATCTTGATTATCACTACAAATGTTTTTTTCTCCTGCTGATAATCGCTCATCTTAATTAATTAGCCTTTTACAGTTGGTATGGCTACTTCTACCTTTTCATGTTCTCTGTATATGTATATATATATCTTCTTACTATATGTTCCATTCTATGCATCTGATGAAGTGGGCTGTAGCCCACAAAAGCTTATGCTCAAATAAATTTGTTAGTCTCTAAGGTGCCACAAGTACTCCTGTTCTTTTTGCGGATGCAGACTAACATGGCTGCTACTCTGAAATCTAGGCATCTGGATGCTTGTCTCCTGTCCCACCTAAGCCCCAGTGTGATCCATGAACTGGGAGAAGATCTATTTTGCCTATGGGGCCTGAGCTGGCAGGTGTGCTCGGAGGCTGCCTACTGGCTTGAGCCCCATTCAGAATTGAGGAGGAGGTGTATCCCCTATAACTTTTAGCCCACTGCTTACAGCACTCACCCAAGATGTGGGAGACCGCAGTTCAATTCCTCCCTCTGGCTGCTGGGGAGAGAACAGGGGTCTCACACCTCTCATGAGTGCCCTAACCACTGAGCTATTGGATATTATGATGTGGGCGTAAAAGTCTCCCTCTGTCTTGCCTCTTGAAGCTGTTCCACTGTACATAATGAAGTACAGACTCATTGGAGCAGGGGGGCTGGATCCTGGGTCTCCTACTTCCCCCCTCTGTTCCCCAATCACAGGCTATAGAGTCATTCTTTCACTCTCTGGCACCATGTCTATTTAGGTATTTCTCCAAAGCGGAGGAGCATCAACAGGAGAGATTCTTCTCAACCCCTATCAGAATCACCCAGACCCCAGTAGTTAAAGCAGCCTCCTGAGAGGTGGAAGACCCCTGTTTAAATCCTTTCTTCCCATCCGGCACAGGGGGACTAGAACCTGGGTCTGCCCTAACACAGGTGAGATCTCTAACCACTGGACAACCAAGTTATAAGGGAGGCACTGCTTCCAACTCCAACTACATCACCTATTCTCACAAAAAATGGCTTAGACACCTGACTCCATGAGAGGGTTCTCAGCTGTAGATCACAAGCACATATTGTCCTTTTTCAACCCAAGCAGCTAATCAGAGTTAGGGGGTCTTGGGGTGCTCCACATGGGAGTAGAAATTGATGAAGTCTGGTATTTTTTGATGCTATTGTTTATTTAAAGTCCTGCTTGTCCAAATGCAGGAGAAACCAAGAACAAGGGATAGCTGCTTTGCTTACGGCCCCAAGCCTCTTTAGCCAGCACCAGACCCCAGAGCTCTGTCTGGGCTTCTCCCAAGGTCATGCTGTGTTTATAGGCTCCTGCTTGGTTTTTTTTTCATTGCCTCTAAGTCTCTGCCAGTTTTTTGTCTGTTTGCCCACCCGTACTTTTTTCCCCATACCTGCAGACACCCAACTGGTCAGAACAATCCACAGAGAAACCCTCTGCCCAAATGGTGCTAGTTTCTGGGCAGACTCCATTATGCCTTGTTTTAGATGTGGCCCCTTAACTGCACTCTACAGCTATCTTAAGTGAAGGGCACATTCACACATGAGTTTCAACCATGTTTTAGCTCAACCCATAATAAAGTTTAACCCAGCTCATAGCACTGAGGTAGATATCTGTCTCCCTGCAGCCCTGACTTAGGTACTTAACACTGAGAGGGGTGGGGCTAAGGACACAACCCTCTGGTTGGCATCTCTCATTGGCTAGTTTAGGCAGCTCCCCACCTAGTGTGCTGGCTTTTGTGGATTATATTTTAATGTGTCTATCTCCCTATTCCTTGTATAGGGAGCCTAGGCACCTAAATCAGGTTTTGTGGATTCCATTATTGTTCCAGCGATTTTTCTAGGCACCTAAAAGTTAGGTGTTGTGACTCCTAAATCCCTTTGTGAAGCTGGGCCTAAGTAAATACTTAGTGAGGACCTTAGCTTTTAGTCAATGGAGAATCTTTGTATACCTGATTCAGCATAGGCTAATGCATATTAGGCCCCAGTTCAGCAAAGCACTTAACCAAGTGCTTAATTTTAAGCATTTAGTGAAAAGGGATCAACTTAAAAATGTATTTAAGTACACTGCTGACCTGAGGACTTATTTTGTTTTCAGCAGATTGAATCATAGGTTACATTTTTAAAAGCATTACCAAGAACATGTATAAACAAAGATGGGATGTGCCTGAATGGATATTTCTTCACCTAAGTGCACCACTTACCAAAAAAGGCAGAAGCGGTCTCTGGAAATAAGTCTCAATTCTTTAAGGGCAGTAGTTGAATTACATGTAGCTAATGTGAACTGAAAAAGTTAACATCATACTGAAGACTGCTTAAATAATCAATGGCACACAAACCAACTGCCAAGAAATTCAACATTAAGGCTGCCATAGTTCCCTAAATGAAACAGGGACATGGGATGGTTCAGAGAGATTGGTAATGGGCCATAGAACCTTTTCTGTTGCCACGACAAATCTAGCTTGGGTCAATAGTGACCAAAAGCTATTAGCATCTGAGGGCTGTTCAGCAATCTGCATGAAGTGAGTTGATATTCTCTGCAGGCTCGTGTTCATGTCAATAACCATGATCACAACTGGTGTAGGAGAAAGACCAGAGGCTGAATCCAAGTGGAGACTGATCTATCCTATTACCCAAAAGATGGTGCAGCATGGGGAAGCTTGTGTTGCTGCTGCTGGGCTGTTCTGTGTCTGTTTTTATTATTATTGATATTATCGTAGCACTGAGGAGCTCCAGTTATGGAGCAGGACCCCACTGTACTAGGCACTCTACAAATACAGAAGAAAAAAACAGTCTCTTCCCCAGCCCTGCCCGAAAGTGCTTACAATCCAAATAGGCACTATGATAATAATACTCAGACAAAAGGCAATGGATGGATTTTCAGTCTAGCACTGTTCACAAACACTAAATTCACACTTTAAAAAATAAAATACAAAATATCAACCAAAAGCATGAGAATCTTGCAGTCATTATTGACTGCTGGAAAGTAGCACTTCATAGCCTCTTGGCTTGTTTCCACTCTTAGCCACCCTGCTTATACATTGTGTCATTTTTCAAGACACTGCTCTGTTGCCTGGTATTGACCAAGGCCCAGGTATAAATTCTCTCTGTATCTTGTCAAAATCAAACTGCTTGTTAAGTCCAACATGCCATCAAATAAAAGCTCTCTTTATAATAAAAATGCCTTCTGAGTATAGATGAATATTAGAATATTTACAAAACATACAATTCATTTATAAAAACAAATAAAAAATGGATCTGAGATGGAGCCCTGCAGAACTTCCCCATTAGGGAGTATCTGGGAGTTGTATTCATTTGCTGAAACAAATTGTTGTCTTTTGTAGGGAGAAGTCGTCATATCATTTTAGAACAGGAATACCCATGTCCAGAAGCCTTTAGTGTAACTGACGGCTTCAAGCAATCCACAGCATCAAAAGCCATTGAGAGATCATTGAACATTGCACCAGAAATTTTGTCTGTGGTCTATTGCATCTTAAGCATTCTCAGATACTCACAGAAATGATAACCGTAGAGTATTTCAGTGAGTTGCCTGATTCCTACATGCTAGACAAGCAGATTGCATCTTAGAGGAAACCAAATGTAAGCAAGTCTTTTTTACCACTGACAGACTATTAATGGTGGTATTAACCCCATCAGTACTCAACCTTCGTATCTATATATTACAGTATAAAACTTCCATTAAAAACCAAACAGCATTCAATGCATCGCTGAAGAACATATATTAAAAACAAATGAAATCCCCGGCTAAAATTTAACACACAATTCTGACAAACAATTTTCACAACATGAATTGACACATATCCATCAACTGAAAATTTCTGTCTGGACAGGTAGGCTGTGTGTTGCGGAATATCTGGAGTGGAATAACAGGGAAAAGCATGGGATGTTGGTGGACCTTGGAGGGGCATCAGGCAGGTAGCGGGAGCAGCATAGGTGGTAGAGGGCATGGAGCATATAACAGGTAAGCTCCACTCCTCCAGTGCATGTGAATTCCATGTGCTTAAACAACCCCTGCTTATCCTAAAGAAGCCTCCCCCTCTCCTAGACAGGTTTTCTCCTGTGCTGAGGAACTCCTGCCTTTTTCTTCCTTTCTGGGGATTCTCCAGCTCAGGGAAAACCTGTACATCAGGAAAGGGGCATCACTACCCTTAAGGAAGCAGACTGCCCCATCACAGTGACAAATTGTTGTTCTTTACTCTTATCACTTGATACTCTGTTACCCCAGACGACTGTGAAAAGAAACAGTGAAGATGGGGAGGCTGGGAGGCTGGGCTGGCTAGCAGGCCAGCCCCCTTGAAGATGATTAAGTGGAGAGGAAATGTCCAGACTCCTTCACAGAAGCTACAAGGATTGTTTCCAATCAGCTACTTTAACAACCATAGAATGGTTGCAAAGAATTCCCAGCTGAAATAGCAGAAATAGTCATAAAATCAATACAACCAACATCTCTTACAGCAATGACCATTGATTGGGCAACATTATTTCACTGTCCCATTCCAAAGCTGCAGTTTCTGTATTTGAGTCCCTATATTGATTTAGCGTCTTCTTTGTCTTACAGCTTTCCTACTCCAGACCCATATAATCCCTAATGACTTGTGCTGTTCCATGAAGGAGGTAAAAACTGAAGAAAAAAAAAAAACCCTGAGAGAGCGGATGCATTCAATTGCTAATCTGTTAACATTAGATCAGAGATGCAAGGAGAACCTCACTTCCTTGAAAGTGGTGGGGGGAAAAATCAAATTACAGCAGGTGCTGGGGTCAGAGGGAAAGCTCAAGGAAACAAAGACAGAAAATGCAAGCCTGGGAGTTGTGGAAGAAACTTCTAAAACCAGGCTGTATAACTGTCTGGACACCAGATTAAACTGTTTTATGTGGAATCCTTGAAATTCCCCTTCCTTCAGCCCCAGTAAGTTCTCTAAGCTGTGTTTTGTACCCAGTTAAGCAGTTGTAGAATATGAAATGTGACCATCAAGTGGAAGTATAATACAAGAAATCTACAACCATTTAGCACTTAAAGGCTGATCCATCTGAATTGTTAATGATAGACTTTTTTTTAGAAACCAGATATTTGCATGACTGCATTAATCAAAGCTATGAGACGCATAAGTGGAAACCGAAGTTAACAGAAATGTCTTGGCTGATTCGATCAAGTATGGTATTTGATCCCTGTTTCAGCAAAACAAATCAGGCAATGCAGCTACTTCTCTCTCCTCCCCCACCTTCCCATTTTCCACAGCCTCCCATTCCCCATGCACATTGCCTCTCTTCCCCCTTCACTGGTGGCTTCTGTCCCTGCTTCATTCTCTCTCCATCTAATATTCTATCCAACCCCTGCCTCTCTATCTCCTTCTCCCATAGCTGCCTCCTGCCTGCTCCCTTTCTTATCTTAATGATGACTTCACTTCAGGACTCACCGGTTTCTATTAGTGAATCCTGATGTGCCACCTCCATCAGCCTTTTGAGGTCACCTGTACTACTGCACAAGTGTTTGGACCTTTCAGTGTCTCATATTTCTACTGCACAGGTGATTGCAGGAGCAGGAGACAGTAGGTTGGGGTTCAGCACATAGACAGTTGGACCTTAAAGTCACCATTAAGACAGGAGAGGAAGTGGATTGGTGTGTGTGATTTTTGTTTTGTTGTGAGGGTGCTGAAAGACATGCACGGCATGGAAAGAAGAGAAATTAATTCTTATTTAGCTAGTGATATGTGCTCCAGGCCAATCCCCTTTATGTGACATATGGCCCAATCTGACTGCCTTCCCAGCTGCCAAGACCCTCCCTGATGTGCATAGTCCATCGAAAGGGAAATGTTTTGGTTTTTGCTTTCCAAAGGTCACTTTGAATGTGTGAGTTGTATTTCAGAGTAATGTTTTATTAGAAATGATCCTGCAAAGTTATTTTCAACCTGGGTCCAGTGAAAAGCTTGTGGCTCAGTAAATATGCCTCTTACCACTCCCAAAATAAGAAGTAAAAAGTTATTTTTAAAAGGGGGTTATTTAGAACATCATTCCTTAAAATATAAGAATGGTAACTGAGTTAAAAGCTTTGTGGACTTTTCTTTCTTTTAAATAAATACAAAATTTATTAAAGAGGAAAAGTTATGATGTTTCTTAAATTAATATTGCAAAGTATTTTTTTAAAAATAGAATGTTCTACATAAATATTTAGAACAAATATTATATATGATATATTTAAACTATAAAACACATATGTGTCGTTTGTAACATTTAGTTTTTAACTTAAATCTTTTACTAGTGTCAAATCTCTGAAAGCTTGGATCTAATGTGCAGCCTTTCAAAGTCACTGGGCAGTAGAGAAATTGTACTTTGGTTTGAGGAAAATGTAACTTTTGTAATGATTTAAGGCCATTTTATTTGTGATATAATTGTTTTATATTGTTAAGTTGTCTGGGTTATAGTTCTTTAGTTCTCTGTCTAAGCATTAGGGGCTTGAACCTATACAGTGAAAGTTAATGGGAATTTTTCAATTGGCTTGAATGGAAGCAGTATCCAGTCTTTGTATAACAAGCATATGCAAACTGGATAGCATTTTTGTGCCTTTTGAGGGAGAAAGAGAAAGCATGAACTGAGAAGATGACTTTTATGAGAACTGTTCAGCTGCCAGTTACTTATCCCCTGCCAAATATTAGTTCATTTCCATACAGAGGGCATACAGCATCAAAGGTCTGAGGCTCAACAGCATTGCAGAACTTCAGGATTCTTCAGATGGAAGTTTCAAACGATGTGAAGAACTATCATCATATTCTGCTAAAAAAATATCAACAAGATCAACAGAGAAACAAAACAGAAAATCAAAACACGCATGCTTTTTCTGAAAAAAACACAAAAGTTGGTGCAAAAAATGGCATAAGTACACATTCCTTGGAAAGGGGCAGGTTTTTTTGTATTTACAAATACAAATTTAGTTAGACTGTCTGTACTACAGGAATGACCCACCCAGAGGTCTAGATGGTTAAGGGTTGGCCAATGAAAAAACAGAGCCCTTCACATCTAGGTCACTAATTTGACTTGGACTTATGTTGATAGTGACTGGAAGTACCAGCTAAAGGCTGTCTGGTAGCCTCTGCAAAATGGAATAGTGGTATCGATCCTTAGTGAACAGAATTCTATATCAAAAGCACTGTTACATTTAACACTGATTAGCCTCCTTTCTGATGGGCTAAGCAGAGAAACCAAAGATGGTGCAGGACCACAAAATATGAATTACATTCATCAATGGATGTGGACCCTCCCAAAGAGCAAGGAGGTACAGTGTGAATAGTAGGTTTCTCCTCTATTCCTCCCAATCCATTATCTCTTACCAGCATTGCATTCTCTCTTTTATTTAAAAACAAAACAAGCAAACAAAAAAAAAAACCCCACCCATACCATGTGTATTAGGTGGTAACTCTTGGCTCTAATTCTAGTTCTGGTTCTCAGTTGGCAGCATTAAGGTTCCTACTTGAAGCCCTTAATGTGTTACACAGTATAAATAATAAATAATAACAACATAGTATGACTAACACTCTCCATGTGAATGCAAACCTCCTGATAAAATCAAATGCACAAGAACAAAGCAACGTGGGATTATTAAAGGCAGTAGGAAAAAGTACTAAAAAAATGTAGATTGATCGTAGGCCACTGGTGCTGATGTTAGACTTACACCCTGACTGTAAATTGTTTGGAGAATAAAACATGGATTATGACTAAGATTTGCACAGTAAGGCCAAATTCATCCCTGTGGTAAATTCTATTGAAGTAAAAGGGGTTACACCAGGGATGAATTTCACCCAGTGACTTTTCCATTAACATCAGCTACCTAAGGAATGTGCCCAGATAAGTATTTAATACTATACTTCTTTTCATTTCCTCACAAGTACAGGGAAATCTCTCTCAACATTCTAATCTTCATTGTTACATTTATTTCCTAATCTGTGTTTTGTTTACAGGCTGTGCACACATTTTCCCAACACTTCAGATTCTTATCCCACAGAGGGCATTGTTGACTATTATCTTTTCAACAGTATGTTTAGAACACAGATTTGTAAGGCATAAAGTTACAGACTTGGCAAGTAACTTAGTTTTTATGTTTGGTTCACATACATAGTGTTGGCTAGTGGTGGTAGTACTCCGAGCCACCTGTGACACAAGAATTTGGGCTTCTATTCAGAGTAGCAGCTGTGTTAGTCTGTATTCGCAAAAAGAAAAGGAGTACTAGTGGCACCTTAGAGACTAACCAATTTATTTGAGCGTAAGCTTTCGTGAGCTTCATCCGATGAAGTGAGCTGTAGCTCACGAAAGCTTATGCTCAAATAAATTGGTTAGTCTCTAAGGTGCCACTAGTACTCCTTTTCTTTTTGGCTTCTATTCAGTGATGATACTGTACTGCCCTAGAAGGGAGGTGCTGTGTTGTTAAGGTGTAGTGTGTCAGATGACTTGTTAAACAAATCCCTTCTGCATATCTCTGATGGCTGTCCAGGTGGGAGTTAAATATTGTGTGGCCTTTTGAACAGAGCAGGGAATAATTTTGAGCAGACTTGTGGCCAACTTTCCTCCTCCTAATAAAACAGGATCTAATGTTCCAGTCTGTATGGGAGTGATTGCTGAGTTCATACAATAAATAACTGTTATATTTACTGAACATGGAAAGTACTACCAGCACCCTAACTCATTTCCAAGTGCTTTTACAAAGCACTAACTTGAGTGTGAAAGGTGCCATATAAAACCAAAAGTTATTGTATATATATTTATAGAGTATTCAGCATCCCAAAACTACATTAATAGAATGAGAAGGCTGCATGTCAAATGTCAGGAAATGCAAAAGTTAAGGATGCTTGTGCCATCTCAAAGGGACGCTGTCAACTTGAATCTGTTTAACTGACTAATTTAAAATATTCCAGGTTGTGGCAGAACATCCTTTAAATAGTGTGGCTTGATTTGTTTGTTTGTTTTGATGTAGTTTTGGTAATCTTTTAAAAAATACGCATGAGGTTTTTCTGTTGCTTTCTTGAGGATATCATGATGATAGTTTCAGCAAGAGAGCAACTAAAAGCCTGATCCTGCAAACACTTACATACATAAATAAAATTAAGCATGGGCATAAATGTTTGGAGGCTCAGGCTGTCAATAAACAAACTGAAAATATTAGAGGTGTTTTGTTTTTAACTCCTCTCTGTTTTAATAATCTTAAGTGTTAAATATATCTACTCTAATCACAATTATGTCTGAAAATTGATTTTTCAAGCTGGCAGAGTCCCTTTAGCTGTTCCTTTTGTGCATATCTATAAAGATGTCTTATATAACATTTCTCAAATGTTACATCATAGTTTTTTAACACATTTAAACAGTTGTAGCATCTTGCAATATTTTCCCATTATTGTATAATAATTTTTATTGTCATAATATTCTGGTATATTGTTAACTTATACTGTAAGGTATTATCTCTCTTGGAAATGTATTTTAATAATAATGTCAGCACTAGTACTATGCATTTTTTTCCAATTGCAGTTTGGGAAATAGTATGTTATATAATTAGGGACAGTATTGTAAAGGGGTTAAAGATAATTTTGCCTGTACAGTCTTAACTTTGGACTCTTCAGATATTCAGTACTTAAATATGCACCCTTAAACCCCAGTCATTCAACTGGATCTGCGCAGGCAAACCCTTGTGTCTACGGTTTCTTCTGCAGGATCAAAGCTTTAAGGTTCTATAACATACTGTAGTTTTGAAAAGAATATTTTACCCATGAAAATATACCGAATTGTGATTGTGGGCCCCTTTAAGTTTACATTCAGCTTTCTCCCACCCTCCTTTTTTATATACACATCTCGCCTACTAATTTCAGAAGTGAAGTCACGGTCCCACTGAAATCACCGGCAAAACTCCCATTGACGTTTCTTGGGCCAGGATTTTACCTCGGTGTTCAATTTGAGACATCTAGGGCCTGAGTTTCCAAATAAAGCCGGGGGGCTGCAGGCACCCAACACCTCTGAAAATCAGATCCTAAGCTCTTCAGGTTGGTCATCCTAGAATCAGTGGACACAGTTGAAAAATCTGAACTAAATACTCCTAGGAAAGCACTTTTCCTCTTTACAAATGACTTTTCTTTTTATGTAATATTTTCTCAGTACAAAGGTGTTTTTTTCTTTTTTTTTAAGTTTGGGTTTTTTGTTTGTTTTTTTAGTTGCTTTGTGGCATGCCAGTTTAGTAGACGAGCAGCACGTTCTGACGTATTGTTGTTGCTTTTGACACCCCCCCCCCCCCACTTGTTGGAAGACTGTCTTCCTATAGCACAGAGCCGGAATTTAACCTTCTGAGCCCAGTCTCCTAGTAGAAACCCCACCCTAGAAGAAGTTAGTACCCTACCTCCAACCAGTGACTTGTCATTGTGCTTCCTGCCCTTGCCTGATTTGCTAATGGTGTATTTTTAGGTTGAAAATATGCTAGTTCAGTGCTTCATACTACTACTAATTGCTAAATTGGAAGAATGAGGGGTCAACAGGCTAATACCATACCAAAGGGATTTTCTACCCTAACTAGGGTAAGAGGCAGTGGAGGATGGCTGTGTGGCTACGGGGGAGCAGGAGTTCAGTGTGATTAGTCTCTGGGTGAAGGAAGATGGGGGTTGTGTGAGGGGAGCTAAGGGACAAGCAGTTTTGAGGGGGAGAGAGGGTATCTCTGTATGAGGGGAGAGAGCCTCAGGAAAGGCTGGAGCATTGGGTCAGAGAGGAGAGCCCAGGCCCTGGGAAGATGCTAGGTGGAGAAGGCTGTTAGTGGCAAAAAGAGGCTGGCTGGAAGGAGAGGGAAGTACGTGTAGAGAGGGGAAAGCCTGTGGGGAGCAGGGAGGGAGGGTGTGCATGGAACGGGCTTTAGGGCTGAGGTGGGGGTGCTGTGCAGATGGCATTGGGGGAGGCAAAAATGGACGGGAACTGAGCGAGGCTAGAAAGCGGCTTTGAGGCTGTTTCTGAGGGGGTCGGGGGAGGGGCTTATAGGAAAGGGGCGGGGTTACACCCCGCGCCCTCTGAGTTCCCTGGGTGACGTTTAGTCCCGTCGTGACGTCAAGGTGTTTCCCCGTGACATCAGACGGCCCATGCGCAGTGACAGCGGCTATTATAGGTGACGTCACGGGCCGGGTGTGACGTGTAGTGGCGCGGGCCGCTGGAGCTCTCCGGGTTGTGTGGTCTTCCCCCCCTCCCACTACGGGTCGCGGCTGGGGGCGGCCCGGCAGCGGGGACGCGGCTTCCCCCTCCTACCCCTCCCCTTCCTCCAGCGCTTCAACCCAAGATGGCGGCGCTGAGCAGTGGCAGTAGCTCCGAGGGGGCCTCGCTCTTCAACGGGGACATGGAGCCTGAGCCGCCGCCCGGAGCTGGGGCCTCGTTCCCGGGGGGCAGCGGCGGCGGCGGCGAGCCGGCCATCCCAGAGGAGGTGAAGCCCGGGCGGGGAAAGGGGCCGCCGAGCGGGGTATACTGGAGCCCACCCCCGGAGCCGCTGCCTGGGGCTTCCCCGGCCCCTGGGCTCTGTGCGGCCTGAGAGCCGCCGCGCAGGCGGAGGCGGAGGTGCGCGCTGCGCCGGCCCCCCCAGCCAGGGACGAGGCTCCCAGCCGTGTGGCCCGGGAGCGGGGTGCGCACGGCGGGGCCGGGGCTGCCTGGGGGCCCAGGTGAAGGGGGCGGCGGGACGGGGTGTCTCCCCTCCCCCGCGTAGCGGGAGGGGCCGGGGGGCGGCGGTGCCTTCCTGGGCAGGGGATGACGGGCGCGGGAGGCCGCGGCGGGGGGGGATCTCTGGCCGCCGGCAGGCCCAGCCGGGGCCGTTCCTCATTGCTCCGATGCAGCGGCTTGGGAGGGGGCTGCTCCGCTTAGCTGCGCCGCCGCTCGCCCGGGTCCCCCTGGCCGTGGCGACAGCGCCTGGCTCCTAAGGGTTAAGGCGAGGGGGCCCCGGCGCGCACGCTCCTCCTGTTCAACAAGTGCAGGCGGCGCAGGTGGCTCCGGCGGGCGGCCTGGGGCGGGGGCGAGGCGCAGGGGCAGCGGCGGGCCGGGCTACGGCAGTGTGTATCTGCAGCGGGGGGAAGCCTCGGCCCGGTCCCCGCTCGTGGTGCGGGGCTCCCGGCCTCCCTTTGCCCGGAGAGATGGAGACGCGAGTGCGCGCCTCGCTTTAATGTAGGGCCGTCGTGGTGGTGACAGGTGCAACGTCAAGGGGTCTGTCTCTGGGTCAAAACCGAAAGTCCGGGGTCTTCAGGCGGTCCCTCCGCCCCCACGGCTCCTTTGTGGTGTGCATCTGAGAAGCTGTAGTACGCTTTTGCAATCAGTTTATTTTGTGTTTGAGGATCTCAAAGCGCTTGTCGGATATTGACGAATCTCAGTGGGACCTCTCCTGTGTGTTTGCGGGATTGTTCCCTTAATCGCTATTGCAGCATGAGGTCTGCTGCTGTGGATTGGGCACCGGGTTGGGGTTCAGAATACCTGGGCTCTAATTTGTCTATCATCACAGACATGGTGAGACTTTTGGGCTTATCCCTTAACTAGCCTCTGTGTGTTTCCCAATCTGTAAAAGGAGGTAATACTTCTCTTACTGGGGTTTTGAGGTTTAAATCGCTGTTTGCAGAATGAGTTCAGCACTTGGATATACAAAGTATTTTGAGGTTTTGGGAGATTTAGGCACAAAGATGAAGTGACTTGGCCAATGTCACATATCAAATTGGTTCTAGAGCTAGGTTTAGAACCCAAAAACCCTGACTCCCGGTCTCTTGCATCAGTCACTGACAGTAAAACTTTCAAAAGCAGGTGAGTGATTTGGGAGCCTGGGCATCCAAGTGCTGTGGGTCATTAGACTCTACTTCTAGGGCCTCTACTTTTAGCTGCACCAGTTGCTAAACAATTACCATATTCCTACCTTAGTGGTAAAAGTGTTTTCGTATTTATTTATAGCACACACTAACCAAATTTTTAGTATTTCACAAACACAAATGAATTATGCATTGTATAATCCCTGGGAAATATTTTTTGTTTGACTCCAGTACACTTTATAGATGGGAAAACTCAGGGAATAGGTCTGTGGCATGGCTGGGATTAGACTCTTGATCCCACAACTCAGACTTCTGTCAGTGAGATAATTCTTCTTTTATGTAAGTAATAATCATCATCATTTGTTTCTAACTCTAGGTCTAATAGCTTTACTTCTGTAGTAGACAAGAATGGTAATGTCAGCAGTCAAAACTTTGCTAATACATAGTTAAAACTGAGATTTTTATTCCTGATACAAAAAAGGAGTTCACAGTTTAAAGATGTAAATGCCATAACATGAGTGTGTATGTGCACGCTCTCTATATTTTACACAAATGTAGGAAGAGAAAGTGATGTGTATGTAGTGAGAACGATCATATTTTGTTATTGTTAAGTGGCTACTGCTCTTGGACCAAAGATGTGTGTGTTTTAAGTAAAAACCTGAATAGAACAGTAGGAACCAGATTTATTCATGTAACGTGCTCATCTACAAATGTAAATATTTCATACATAGACTTTAAACAGAGTAAATTTGTAGCAGATAAAGCACCATAGTTCAACTACATTAAGTTGCTATTATGAATACACTTTTTAATTCAGCCCTGATGTTCAGTTGCAAAAATGTGTATGTATGGTCTATACTTATTCAGCTCTCTCACATTTTGAGGAGGTCTGGTTAGCTATCAAACAGGAGACCTATCAAACCATCTTGTGAGGGGTGACTTTGTTCTCGAAAAGGATAGCTACTTAAATGCGAACACCCTCCTTTATGCTTCTGTCAAGTTCCCAATCACAGATTTGTAGAGAAGAATTCTTTTTTTCTTAAAGACAATGGAATTCTAAAGTTCTTAAGTACCTACTATAGAGTCTCATCAAAAAGCTCAGCTTCAGTTGCTTTGAGTCAATATCTAGAATGGCTTCAGGGTCAGAGTGAATGTTGTCTTGAGCCCATGTGAAAACCTAAGCTGAAGTTACTGACACATTACAGGAAGTTTAGTTTTCTTTGTAATGTTCTTTTTTGGGCTATTCCATAGGTTGTTGTGTGGTTTTTTTTTTAAATGTTAAAAAAGGGGGGCGAAAGTGTTTGGGAAATTTTGAAAAAGACTTACTTAGTAAATTTGTGTTTTGAAATACTTGTATTTTAGTTGAGTAGGTAATTTATACTGAAACCATATGCCTTACTATGAGATTATGTGGCTAATGGCCAGAGCTGAAGTGTAATACCTTACACGTTCAAGATTTAGGATTTAAACAAAAAAAACCAACCCCAATTTTTAGGCAATGTTAAGTCTTTATAAAAAATTTTTATTAAATCTTGAACTTCTTACCTCAAATGTTAAGTCTGTAATAATAAAGTGTATTGATCTTTAATACTTGCTCTGGTAAAGAAAACAAAGTTGAATACATGTGTAAAACTAAAAGCTTATAGCTGGTGATGTGGGGGGAAGAATTCACTGTGCTAGAATGTTGTAGTTGCAAGAGCACATCTCATCTGAAAAATCATGCAGGATTCATAAGTAGGACTTGGAACCACACATGTGCTTACAAAAGTGTGGTCCATTTAGGAAATTATTCCTGAGGGCATTCTGTGCCAAAAAATTAAAAATTCTGCACACAATATTTTAAGCCTCTGCATTTATTTATTGATAAATCTTGCAGAATTTTTAGTATGGCAGTGGGGAGCGCAGGCCGCTGGGTGTACGAAGGTGAGAGGTCACCCTGTAGCCTCCCCACTGCTAGGACATGGACTCAGTGCTGAGGCTGTGACTGCCCCAGAAACACCCTGGGGCCCTGCCCTTCTGCACCAAGCACACCAGGCATGGGACAGGCAGGATCAGAGTGTGGAGGGGCTCAGTGTGGGGGGATCTAGGTGTGGGATGAGAGGATTTTGTGTGGGACAGTCTGGGTGCAGGCAGCTCAGTGGGGGGGTCTGCGTGTGAAGGGATCTGGATGCACAGAGGCTGGGGGCAGGGGGGTGCGTTCCAGATGCAGGGGCAATGGGACTCTGCAGGGGCTTCCAGGTGAAAGTGGTTCAGGCTCAGCAGAGGGATCTGGGTGTGGAGGTTTCAGCAGGGGGGTCTGGGTGCTGTGGGAGTGGGGCTTGTTGGGGTGGAGGTCTGGGTGCAGCTAGTTGGGGGTCGGTGTGGGGGTCTGGATGTGGGGGCTCAGGGTGGTGCAGGGGGTGAGGCTCATCAGCATGGGGGTTTGAGTGCAGGGATGGGGGTCCAGAGGCAGGGGGTCTGGGTGCAGAGGGGCTCCAGATGCAGGGGTTGAGGTTCAGTGGGGTGGGATTTGAGTATGGAAGGCTAGGGGGAGTCCTGGGTGTATGGGGTGAGACTTGGTGAGGGTGTCTGGATATGGGAGGTCCAGATGCAAAGGGGTTGGGCAGATGGGGGAGCAGCTTCCTGTACAGTGACACCCCCTTATCCCCCCCAGAGCTGAGGAGCAATGGGGGCAGGAAGCAGGGGAGGATGCTGAGCTTCCTGCAGCTGGGAGAGGTTTCTGGGTGTGGTTCTGACACAGCCCCAGCCACTCCTTGCAGGGGAAGAGGAAGTCCCCAGTTCTCTCCTGCCTCCAGCCCAGCCAGAATTAGTAGCTGATCCCGGTTCAGGTGTCCCTAGCCCTGCAGTGGTTTACCTCTCCGCCGACTGCTCTGAGTACCTGCAGTGATGTACCTGCGCAGCTAGGGAGTGGTGTGTGACTTGCAACTTCCCTGTCAGAAAGTGATTTTCTGCGGGGAAGCAAAGACATTAGCGGGAAACATGAATTCTGCACACGCGCAGTGGTGCAGATTTCCCCCAGGAGTAAGAAATGCATACTTTCTAGAGGCACCGGGACCTGTAGACAGTAGAGGTATGTGCATTTAGGGGATATTTGTCTTTTACACCCCCTACTCCATTCCCATCAGTTGTTTTCTTATAACCTGTACTCTCAGATGAGGACAGGGTTTTCAGGACCTGGTGAGAACCAGAGATGAGCCTACGGGAACAATCCAAGTATTATACCCAACTTCTAAGCGGGGGCAAGGGGGAGATTTCAAGGTGGGGAACCAGCCCTCCAGGGCTCCCTCTATGATCTTGCCTTCTTTCCTGTCTCTTGGTGCGTGGAGACTGAGGCATCCTCTTCTGCTCCCAGTGGCCAATCCAGTTGCCCAGACTCAAGCTGTCTGTCTACTCTCAGGTGAGCTTTGGGGAGATTAGACATCCAGGCTGGTCCACCCCAGGATGGATTCTCAGAGCCCAGATGGGGAACATCATGGGTTTGCAGGATGATTGGAAGTGTTTAGCAGCTGGGAGGAGAGACTAAATTCTTGTCACTGGGGAGTATTTCCAGAATTATTAAATCATTCCAATTAGATTCGGTTCTTTCAGAGGAAGAAATTCAAAATAGATGACTCAGGAAGTCCCCAGGGAGACACCCAGACTTATTGGACTCCTGGTGCCACTTTAATGGCTGGGGAAAATAAGTTCTGCTTCAACCTTTTTGGAAAATGTCGTTGTTTTCAGTTTTGAAATTATTTTAATTTTTTTACTATTCCATAATACAATTTTTCTGTTGATCCGAAACAGCTTTTCCCACAAATTTTGTTTTGCTGGAAATTTTGAAACTTTTACCTTTGTTCTCTTTTGGAACAGTTTATTTTTCAAACTCGCAACATTTCCCAGAAAACAAAAAATCCAGTTTCCACCCAGCCCTAATGAGAATCCACCTTTAATTGAGTGGTACTTCAGTTCATACTACTTTAGTCTGGAAAAAATTTTTTTCTCCTTTTGAAGTATTTTCCTGCCAAATGTAACTTTATGTAACAGATGTTTGGGGATTGAATGAATTTTCTCTTATGATGAAAGTTAATGCAATATGCATTCCCAATGGAAGTACTCTACTTTGGTGATGCCATCCATGGTATTTTCCTCATTACAAGACACAAGGTGCTAGCATTGAAAGGGTCCATGTATCAACATTCACTCTTTTTGCTGAAAACTGAATCTTAGAAATTGGTTGCTTTGGGTTTGAAAAAATGATTGCAGTCAGTTACAGGTTGTTGATGAAACAGAGTATCTTTGTGACATCTTTCCTGGCAAAATGAAATGTAGTTAATACCCTTTTATTATAGAAGCACTATAATTTTCTCCAAAATACCCAACAGCAAGCAAATAAATGTACTAATTAATACACTAAAATGTATTTACCATCAAAATATGTTGCATAGCTCAGTTGTCAGTGAGTTTATTAAAAATAAGAATTCTGTTATATAGAGGGATACTAGCAGTAATTTCTACAGTATATTTAAGCATACAGCATATTTAAGCTTCTGAAACAGTGTTATTAGTAAGGTAAATTGAAACAGTTAAACTTGCTGAAAATGGTAATTTTAGTTTTTAAAACAGTATTTGAACTGTTGCATGAGAGTGCTATAGAGCATGTAGTCTGAATTTTGCATGTATTTTACTTAAAGTTGTCTGTAACTTTCCTTGATGTAAAATGTTTTCCTTATTTGACAAGTTAACATTTCATAAATTAAAATAAGGAATTTCATTTTTTTGCAAAGCATTGTGAGCAAGATTGTTCTCTTTGGAAATTTTTTTTTGGCAGTCCCTTAACACCTTTCACAAGGATCATCTTTGACTTGTAAACGTCAGCCTGGGCAGGATTTTTTTGATTAATTTAATGGAATAAAAGTTTCTTCTATCTCTTCCTCTTCATCCAGATGTCCTGGACACAATAACTTTTTTAGTTTATTGAAGTATTCTCCACGATTTAAATATTCTAGTCAAGGGAAAGGAAACAGGTAGCTGATGCTTCCACAAATATACATCCAGCAGACCAAGCTGGAAGGGTATGCCATAAAATTTTCTATTCCAGACATTCTGAAAAGAGCATACAGTCTTTGCTGGAGTTACTATAAGATCTTTCAGTGTCCTAATTGCTCTGACTCAGAAAAAGAAGGCCATTCCTTTTATTGGTTGTTTTTTATTATCTAGCACCTAGGTGCTTATTTACAAAATTTAAAAATAACACACCTATTCACTGTGGATAAGGATGACCAGGTTTGGAATCCCTTGGGTCTTCTGGCTCTCCTTATGTTCATCTTGGCCTATGCCAGCTGCACTAGCTGGGAAGGGGAATCAAAACCAGATTCAGCCTTGACAGAGTGACTACACTATTACCACATTTCTGTTTCTGCTTCCCTTATGGGCCAAAGTCAGTTACTCCAGTTGCGGTCACCAAATCCAGCTCCACGTGTCTTAAAATAAATTTATCTGACATAATGCAGGAAAACCTCACATTTATTTACAATGGTTTATTTTGTCTACTAGGATATTATAAGTGTTGATAGTTTGACACAAAGTTTGGATTACAAACATGAAGTATTACCTACAACATAGATAAATGTTGTTTTTAG
Source organism: Natator depressus (assembly GCF_965152275.1). Lineage (NCBI taxonomy): Eukaryota > Metazoa > Chordata > Testudines > Cheloniidae > Natator > Natator depressus. The sequence continues at coordinate 245,441,783 of NC_134234.1, forward strand.
TCTTCCTCCATCCCAAACTTCCAGATACATAAGGCTGTTGGGCTTTCTTGTAGCATGTCCAATTCATGTTACAGCCCATCTCTTTGGAATTCTTTGGTTCCATCTGTACTAAGCAAGTATGCTATTATAGGGACATGGGTTGCATATAAGAGTTATTTGCATGGATTGTCTTTGCATTGGTTCAGCATGTCCACACTGCAGATCAGTTTGAAAAAACACTTTTATCATGTTCATATGTAGTTCTTTCAGCTGGTCCTGTATCAGGGCATTTTGGGACTTAACTATCTCATAGTGCTAGCATAGCTTTGTGGAACACTTACAAAAATTTGTGATCTGAAGGGCATTCTGAAAGACTTGTTTAAGCATTCTTATTTGTTGCAGTGAATCCCTTTGGGGTTGTCACCTTTTTCAGCATGAAGCGCACAAGAGACGTTTTTGGTGCAAAGCTCTAGTACCAGCGTCACTGAGCTATTGGCCTGGAATCCTTTGGCTTCTCTGGGTTAGCTAGTATACCTCCCTATGGGAAAGGGAGAGGGGAGAGACTTAAAGGACATTTGTCACTGAAGGCTCTGGGTCTCCAGCATTGTTAAGTGGGGCTACTGAATTGATCTTAAATAATTTTCTGAAGGCTACCAGAAGTTTAATTTCTCCTGACAAAGAATACCATTCAGCTCATGCCACTAGGTGAAAGAAGAAACAGATTCTTTATTTCAGGTATTTCTGAATAAAAGAAAAGGGCATTCTGAATATGAAGGATCTAGTACAGGGTCGGCAACCTATGGCTTGCAAGCTGATTTTTAATGGCACACTGCTGCCTGCTGGGTCCCAGCTGCTGGCCCCGCTCAGCCCGCTGCTGAACCCAGGTCGGCAGCAGGCTGAGCAGGGCCAGTGGCCGGGACCCCGGCAGGCAGCAGCGTGCCATTAAAAATCCTACCCGCCCCGGCCTGCTCTTCTCCGCCGTCCCCCCTCACTCTCCTCCCCTCCCCCGGCGGGGGCAGGGTGAAGAAGCTTGGTCCTGCTGCCTACTGCTGCAAGGCAGGCAAGCTTTTCCCCCCCCCCCGCCCCGTCTCTTTCCCCAGCGCTCTGGGTTCCTGCCCCTCCTCCTCTCTCTCCCTGCCGCCGATCAGCTGATGGCCTTTGCGAGGGAGGGGGAGAAGCTGAGCCGCAGCATGCTCGCTGCTCCAGGGAGGAGGCGGAGATGAGGTGGGGACGGGGCCTTGGGGAAGGGGGTTGGAATCAGGGCATATCCCCTCCAGTCCCCTGCCGTGAGCCACTCTAGGCAGGGGGCTGGGAGCGCCCACACCCCCACAACCCTAGCCTGCACCCCCAGCCCTCTGCCCTGACTCCTGCACCCCCACATGACTCCAGCACCCCCCATGCCCTGACTCTTGCACCCTCCACATTCCCACCCCCACCCTGAGCACCAAACAGGAGCTCCTGCACACCCCCCCGCCACATTCCCACTTGCACCCCTCGCACCGAATGGGAGCTGCCCAGGTAAGCACTCTACACCCAAACCTCCTGCCCCAACCCTGAGCCCCCTCCCTCATTCTAGTTCCTGGCCAGACCCTACACCCCAACTCCCAGCCTGCTCCGTCACCCCCAGCCCTGTGCTCAGTGTACTCCCACCCTCAGCTCAGTGCAGAGAGAGAGGAAGAGAATGGGCTAGAACCAGGAGAAGGTAGGTACCCACTCTATGTGGGCAGGGCTGGGATCCCAGACCGGCAGTGGGCTGAGAGGGGCCGGCAGCCAGGACCTTGGCTGGCAGGAGCCAGCGGACGGAACCCCAGACGGGCAGCGGGCTGAGCGGCAGCGGGCTGAGCCACTCAGCCCACTGCCTGTTCGGGGTTCTGGCTGTCGGCCCGTTGCCAGCTGGGGTCCTGGCCGCAGGCCTCGCTCAGCCTGCTGCTGGCCTAGGTGAACAGAACCCCAGGCTGGCAGTGGGCTGAGCGGGCCAGTGGTGTAAGATCAGCATTTAAATTTAATTTTAAATGAAGCTTCTTAAACATTTTGAAAACCTTGTTTACTTTACATATGACAATAATTTAGTGTTATAATATATAGACTTCTAGAGAGAGACCTAAAAAATGTTAAAATGTATTACTTGCACGCAAAACCTTAAATTGAAGTGAATAAATGAAGACTCAGCACACCACTTCTGAAAGGTTGCCGACCCCCAATCTAGTATTTCTGGTAGGAAAAGGTAGAAAATAATGTGTCTGCAATTTTTGTAGCTTCCTAAGGAAAGTGACTGGCTGTGCTCTCCAGACTTTTGCAAACACTTAAGTGTGTTTGGGGGTGGGGAGTGGGGAATGCAGTGCAACCATTGGAAGTATCACAGGTTTCTTATAAGAGAACAACACTAATAATTCTGGATGTAGCCTTTTGGTCTGGCATCAGTTATGCATTTCTGTAAAATACTTTGGCAGCCATAGCTTAATACCATAATATTTGAGTGCCTCTGGGACAGAGTCCCCTTGGCAATAGATCCCCTGTTCTCAAACATCTCTTACCGAGAGTTGACAGACTAACTACACTAAACACGTCTTACACAACATTTATCTGTGAACAGTAACATATGAGCTTTGTGTAGCTATCTTAAAACTTGTTAAGATTCATAATCATTGCAAGGTGTATGTACAAGTATTTTTAAAAAACAATGTATTTATATTGAAAATATGCTTTATGCTCTTAGCGTAGAAATTAGTCACCTGGAGATAATTCTTGTAATGGCCCATTTGGGCAAGGGGGAGTTGCCACCTCATCCTGTTTGGCCGGTGATGCTATGCAAGCTCAGTTGTTTAGCCTTGAACAATACTAAGACTTTGAATGGGAAGCCATCAGAGGCAGCAAAAAACAAATGAAACCACTTAAAGGTAAAAACAAAAAAGAAAACATTACAACAAGCAGATATTCACCCTGTCTATGAATAGAAACTGAAGGCTGTTTTTGGTACAACATGAAGGGAGAAGCATCCTATCCATTTACTGAGGATAACCCTGTGTGGAGCGGGGATGTTTTCCTGAACTTTCAGATTATGGTTCCTAAGAAACCAGCTATCCCTGCAACAGACTGACCTTTTGGGGGAAAATCTACTTTATTAAATAGGAAGGGTAACTGTTGATAAGTGTAGACTCAGATTTGCATTTTATGATTTTGTTTTATATTGTAACCCTTTTGTTTCCACCACTCTTGTTTCTAGTTAAATCTTCATTCTTACAGTAAAACAAAAATAAGCTTAAGTGCTCACAAGTGCCGTGTGTTGCACAGGAGTGCTGGTTTAAGGTAAAATTGGTAAATTGGGGTATGCTGAACCTTTGGGTGCAGAGAATCTGGAGTTTCTGTGAGTAGCCGGTGTCAGAGGCTGGATATCACAGGGGAATGATTCAAAGGGACTTGAGGATTGAGGCGCATCTATTGTTAACCTGTGAGGCAAACTTAGGGCTGCCATAGCCCAGAGGAGAGTGCTTGAGTGGTTGAAAGGCTGGTGGTGTCAGGGAGCTGATGCCCAGCTACCTCAATAAAGACTCTCTTTTTGCAGAAAGCAGGGGGTAACAAGGTGACTCTCAGACTTGGCTATCCAAAGAACTGTCACAGCCTTCCAATAGTAAGAACCCCTCTCTCTCTCTCTCTCTCTCTCCCCCCTCCCGCCACCTTCCCCCACCTTCTAGCAAAAGTAGGCTTATGTGTGCTTGCATGTTGTATTTATTATCCTAAGGCTTGTCAACATGGTACTTTAGTGCACAGCAAAGGGATGTAAATTTTAATCCTCACGTGTTGCACACTAACCTGACCCAGATGGGGCGCACTAAAAGTTCCTTAGTGCGTGTTAATATAGAGTACGTTAACATACTTTTAGTGCATGCCATCAGGCTCCACAGGAGCCAGTAGTGCATGATATGCTAGTGAGGACTAAAATTTACACCCCTCTCATGTGACTAAATCTCTGTAGACAAGCCCCTGGAAAAAGTGTGGTGGGTGTGGGTAAGGGTGCGGTTAAAAGAGAGCTTGAGAACAGAGGGGTGTATTGCATTTATCCTGCAAAGTCACATAGTTAGTGCTTATTCTTATGCTGTCCAGCAGTGAGTTCTATAGTCTTGGGCTGGTTCTTGCAAAGATTCTGTCTCCCATGACTGAGTTGCCCATATTGATCAATAGTTTCATTGTTGTGGCAGAAGATAGCTGTAAGGGAGAATGAGATGTGGTGATCTCTTGTGTAGCTAGAGCCATAAGAAGCTCATATGCACTTGCTTGCAGTGTGGGTTCCTTCCAATTGTCCAAACGTCTGTTTGTGCTGCTGGAGGCAATGGGCTTCCTTCTTAAAGACCCAACATTCCAGCTTTTCCCACATAGATGATTGGGGTACCTTGTGTGGAAGCCCAGCTGGATTCAAGGCCTTCTGCACTGGTACAGTATCAATGGTGTGGACCTAGGAGAAGAGATATTGGAGCCATCGTGCTTCAAAATGGATTAAGTTACAGATTTAGGTCCTGATAGCCATAACAGTTGCTGTAATGGCATGGCATAGGAGACCTCTATATGAGGTGACAGCTACGGATGCTGTAGTGTTAAAGTCAAGTGTTTTTTTGCTACATGTGATTGACTGCCTCCATGAAGTAGTGGCTTGTTCAGGCTCTAGCTGCAGTTAGGCAGGGGCTTCCAGATTCCCTCAATCAGACTGAAGTAATCACATGCTTTCTGCTTGAGATGGGTTGTACATACATGGCGCTTCATTCTTAAGGAGCTTTTCTCTCTAGGACAGTCTCTAGATCAGTGGTCTCCAACCTTTTTATGCCCAAGATCACTTTTTGAATTTAAGAGCAACCCAGGATCTGCCCTGCCCGCTCACTTCCCCCCGCCCCCATTCCTCGCTCTCCCCCACTCACCCTCACTTTCACTGGGCTGGAGTAGGGGGTTGGGGTGCAGGCTCCGGGCTGGCTCCAAGGGGTTCGCAGCATGGGAGGGCTCTCCGGGCTGACCCTGGGGCAGGGGATTGGGGTGCAGCATGGGGAAGGAGTTTGGGTACAGGAGGGGGCTCTGGGCTGGGGCAGAGTGTTGGGGTGCTGGAGGGGGTACAGGGTGCTGGTTGTAAGGGGGGTAGGGGCTTGGGGTGAAGGAGGGGGCTCAGGGCTGGGGGACAGGGTGCAAGAAGGGGTTTGGAGTACAGGAGGGGGTATGGGGTTCTGGCTCTGGGAGGGGGTTGGGGTGCGGCCTCCTGCCAGGCAGCACTTACCTTGGGTGGCTCCCGGTTGGCAGCGCAGCAAGGCTAAGGCAATGCTCCCTGCCTGCCCTGGCCCCACACTGCTCTTGGAAGGGGCCAACATGCCCCTGTGGCCCCTGGGGAGAGGTGCACAGGGCTCTGCGCATCACCCCTCTCTGCAAGCACTGCCCCCACAGCTCCCCATTCCCGGCCAATGGGAGCTGCACGGGCAGTGCTTCCAGGCAGGAGTACTGTGCAGAGGGAGACCTGCCCCCTCCGCCCGTAGCGCTGTGATGGGCTCTTCCGGGAGCGGCATGGGGCCAGGGCAGGCAGGGAGCCTGCCTTAGCGGCAGCCATGCTGTGGCACCGGAGAGTGTAATCGACTGGTTGGTGACCACTGCTCTAATGCACCTCTTCTGAGATAAGATCCATGAGGTGAGTTTCAGAGCTTTCACTGACCTTGTATTCCCAGAAATGGTTGATTCAAACAGATAGGATCCTCTCTATGTGCAAGATAGAATGGGTGTTGTCTCCTGTGCTAGGCAATTCTTCAAGGATGGGGTTGGGCAGTGTACCACAATATGTCTAATTACCGGTTACTTGGCAGGAAAGAGAATCTTGATTTGAAATACTGTCTACAATCAATGTGAGAGCCATGTGAGTTGTCTCAGATTGAAGCTAGCTCTTTCATGAGTGGGGCACACCACAGAGATCTGTTTGTGGGGTCTGCGAGCAACACACTATTGGAGTTCTGCATAACTTGTCTAATGATCCACTTTTGAGGGATGCTTTCTTTACTTACTGGATGGGAGTTCATGTACCTTCCCCCTGTAAGTAATGCACCTAAGTGGGTAGAGATCAAGAGGTTAATTTTTCTGGTAGACTCCTTCCAACCATTTAAGAAAATTCACCAATTCCAATAGAAAACGTCCATGATTCAGTATGAAAAGGCGTAGTTTAGAACAGGGGTCTCAAACTCAATTTACCTTAGGGCCACTGTCAGTTCTCAAATCCTCCCAGCCGACTAATAATGTCACTCTGTCCCCCCAAAACTCTGCCCCCCACCTGCCTAAGGCTCTGGGAGGGAGTTTGGGTGCTGGCTGTAGGCTCTGGGCTGGTAGTGCAGGAGAAGGGGGTGGGATTGCAGGCTCTAGGAGGGGTGCAGGCTCTGGGAGGGAGTTTGGAGGGGGGAGGGCGTGTGTGGGGTGGGGGTGTAGGCTCTGGGAGGGGTTTGGGATGTGTGGCACTTACCTGGGGCTCCAAGGCGGGCTGGGCCGAGGGGCCGCCACGTGCTGCTGCCCCCAGGCACAGCCCCCGCAGCTTCCCGTTGGCCGCAGGGGTGCTCGGGGAGGTGGCAGCGTGCGGAGGCACAGCCCCACCCCTGGGCCGCAGAGAGGGGCTGGCAGACGTGTGGAGTGAGCAGGCAGACACTGCTCAGCTCCGCTGCGCAGCCGGGGCCCAGGCCCTTTTAAATTGCCTGGGGGAGGGGAGCACTAAAGCTCACTCAAGACACAAGCTGAAGTCACCAGTACCAAAGGAGAGCCTTCATTTAATAAGTCTGCTCACATATCAAATAGTTGTGAAGGCTGTTACACTAAAGTTTAATCACCACATTGACATCGAACATGGGCACCTGAGCTTATAAATGTAGTATACACAATATAAAAAAACGTATCTACCTCCAGTGTTAAATAGGGCTTTAGGTATCTTAAAACTAAGCAGTGATCACAGAGTTCCCAGCCCACACCACACTTTCTGTGAGCATGAGAAATCCACTCTACCACTATGGCTGGAGTCCCTACTAAACTATATCTCCACTCAGCTCTTGATATGGTTGGCAATTTTCAAGAGCACTTAAGTGACTTAGGAATCAAGTCTCACTGGCTTTCAATGCAATTTTCACTTTTAAGTCATTTAGGCACTTCTGAAAATCCCACCCATGGACAACCACCTCATGGTGGGGCTTAGGACTCAACATCCCTCTCCTACACTAACAGCATCACATACGTAGGTGGTTGAGGAAGGAATCGTCAGTGGACAAGGTGGTCTCATCTGGCTGTCCCTGTACTACCAGAAGCTTCCCCATTTCCTCTCTGTGGTGGCTGGAGGGTGAATGACTTCCTCCGTCCCTGCAAGGATGTTTTCTACTTTGCATCCAGCAGTTACTATTTTGAGCTGCTTTTTCTCTCTCCCTCCAGTTCTACTGCTCTAGCACTATTATGATAACAGAAGCAGCAGCACCATGAGGAAAGGAGGGCCGCTCTATTCAGCAGCTGATAAGCAGATAGAGAGCAGCTTTTCAGAGACAAAAACTGGAGTTAAAGCCCTGGAAAAGCCCAAATAGCTGCCGAATGTACTCAAAGAAGTTGGGAAAGAGCACACAATAAGTTCTAAACCAAAGGTCTCAAACTCATGGCCCGCGGGCCATCTGCGGCCCACAAACCTCCCTAATGTGGCCCACGGGTCTCCAGCAGTTTGGGGACTGGGTGTCTCCATCACTTTACCAAGTAAAACTCCCTACTCCCTTATCTGGAACAGATTAGATGACAGAAAAAGCTTTCTGATTCTTTTGATATGTGTATACATTGCACAGCTCTCTCATTGCTGCTTCTTGGCAGGCATACAACTTAATGGTCACATTAACAGACGTCTGTTTGTGAATTCAGAGAAAAAGTTGGTCTTTACAGCCAGCCTCCACCGAGTTGACATATGTAAGATTTGGAAGACTGCCACAGAGTTCTATACATCTTTTTACAAACTATTATTGCTTGAACTTGGCCTCATGAGAAGAATCAAGATTTATCATCAGTGCTCCAAACTTGTACTGGGTTAGAGGTTACCCAACTGTCTTTCCAGCTCGTTTTATTTTCGTGGTGTCCCCATCTTTAATAGCTACTGCTGAATAACTGAGATCTTTATTAAAATATGAGTTAGGTGTATTTTGAACTTTTAATATGTTCATTCTGTGTTGCAGAAAGATTTTTCTCTTTACTTACCTTCTAGTATAATGTTTCAGACATCCTTGGAGTTGGGGTTCTGTTACTGGTATCTTTTAATAGAACATAAAGCTAATTCCCTGCAGTTCTTTTTCTGGAAAAGTATAAGTTCTAACAATCACCACCATCCCACCTCTCTCTCCTTAGAGACTGAGGGATTTGTATTTTCTTTCACTGACAGGTCACAGGAATCTCTGAGGTTCCACTGGAAGAAGCAGTATGCAGTTCTCCATTCTGGAGCTGATGGCTTTTTGAATTTTGAGCTATGTTACTTTCTCACTAGTCTCTAAGTAATAGTATCAATTTTGAATAGTGATACTTTTATAAATGGTATCTTCAGAGAACAGATAAGTATTTTTTCTCTGACTTGTAGAAATCAAATCTTCCTCAGTTTTCATCACATTAAGTTGATAGCAAATGTAATTTTAAGAACAATAAAAATCTCTTTTCTGGAGGCCAGAGTCTATTGGTCCGACAAGTGAAAAAATTCTGACTTCTTCTGGATCAAAATATCTTGTTTTCCTGTAAGTGAACTTACTATTGTATTGATTTAGCTTCAACAACCGAACGTTGCTTAGTGATGACTTACAGTGCAAGGTAGCACTCATAGTCATCTCATAATGCTAACAGTGGTTATTATTGGCTATTTCAAGAAGTTGCAGAGTCAGTGGGAAAAACTTGCAAACTGAGGAAGTGTAGAGCCCCAAGTGTACAATGTGTTTAAGATCAGGGCATTTAAATACTGCGGTGATAGGTACATTAGAAGTATCTAGATCATGTGATTACAGTGGTTACCAGTTTACCACTGAATGTTTAACATGTGTTGGTTTGCAAGTGTCATTATAGCAACTTGAACAAATTAATAAAATCCTGAAACTTTGAATATTACAGATTAATTTTCTCCTCTAATCAGATTTCCGTTTTGTACTGTATCATATATAACCTTAGACAAGTCACTGCACTACTTTGCCTCAGTTTCCACATCTATAAAATGGTGATAAGACTTTGTAAAGTGTTTTGAGATCTCCATATGAAAAGTAATATGAGAGAGATGTTTGTTTTTCGCGGTTCCTGCATTTCAAGAGGAAAGGGTTTTGCTCAGTTTAGTTTGAGTGGAACAGAACTGAGACTGTATTGATACAGATAGCAGGTGATCATAATCACCACAACTTGCTGTTTTTGATTGACATTACTGATACTTTGAAACACTATTTTCATTAAGGACTTCTGTCAAGAAAGCTCTGGAAAAAATGATTGATTTGGGTTTAGGACACATTTTACAGTCATTTCAGTACAATATGGAGTCTCACTTTTTTCAGCCTTAAAGATTAACTTCGTTTTTAGCTACTAAAATGTGAGTTCATGGTTTTACGTTTTTTAAAATCTGTCCCAGACTTGCCTTTTTTGATTTATAAAAAATATATTTTTATCTTTTAGGTATGGAATATCAAACAGATGATTAAATTAACACAAGAACACATAGAGGCGCTGCTGGACAAGTTTGGAGGAGAGCATAACCCACCATCAATATACTTGGAGGTAAGCTTTGAGTATTAAATGAACTCCGTTGAGTTAGTGTAATATGCTGTATATTTTTCAAGTATAAAGTAACTGTCCAGTAGAAGACTGATCGTAATACTTGCAATAGAGAACTGTTTCCTCCTTGACTATATAAAAACAAATTATGCTTTTAATACTTAAACATGGAAAAGAGATATTAGTGAGTCTGTCCCTCTTTCGTGACAAGCTGTAGGGTTCCTCCTGAGTAATGTGTGTACCACTGAGGGAAAGGCAGAAAACTATTGAAGTAGGTGCGCTGTTACAACTAGCGTAAAACGTAAAAGCCTAACGGCAGCTTTCCATTCTGTATTCTAAGTATGTGGAGGTGTGCATATGTATATATCACCACTCTCAAAACCTAAGAGCCACTCAGGTATGGGGGGTTTTTTAAATTTTTTTTTTACTTATAGCTTTCCTTCACAGACTCAAGTAGAATCAAAAAATTGTTAGGGTTGGAAAGGACCTGTTTAATTCATCCCCCCTGTTTCCTGAATGTTTGTAATATTTTTAGACCACATTTAAATGGAAAGATAGTACCAAAATAGTTTAAGCTCTCAATCTCTTGGTTTTCTGTAAGTACACCTCCACAGGTCTTCACTCTTGAAGTTTCATGGGCACAGAACCATTTGAAGCCATACTAAAGAGCCTCATATACCAGCTGCATCTCTATAAAAAGAGGTGCAGTGGTACCACTCATTCAGTTTCTGCCCTTTGGCAGGTATTAAAACCATCGTGGGCTAACAAGAAGCCTTTTAATCGTAAACGATAGTTGCCTTTTGGCATTGTATAATTAAAAATAAAGATCCTGTTTGAGGTGCTTCCAGCTTTTTCTTTCATAGGATCAGGTCACGTGCTAGTTATGCAGATATTCGCACAATGTCCTTAACTGTTAAATATAAATGTCTTCCCTGTTTAGAACATGGTTATTCTGTGGGAGTGTGAAATGGATATAATGGACGAAATACAAGTCACTGTGTTAACCTTCCTGTGCTAGATCAGGGCACTTCAATCCTGATGTGAAACTGCTTGTTCCACTCATAAGCAGATACTGATAATTGTGTAGTGGTTTTGCTCTGATTAAGTCGCATGTAAAAGTAATATGATAAGCAGTAACAAGCATAAGTTTCCAGTGGTGAAAGGGGTTAATTCATTACATTCATGTGCAACTCTAAATGACGTAAAAATAAATACATAAATATTACATAAAACACTACATTAAAAGAATATTATTTGAAGTGTTCAGTAGTTCACAAAAGTCAGTGTCCAATTTTTTATCTCTAACAGCAGGGAGAGAGGTATTTAGGGCAGAAAATGCATGATGCTAGAAAAGCCAAGAGTAATCAAAATAGATGGTCTCAATATCATAGTACAAGATGCATGGTAAGTAAACTTGCTGAATGTTGCAGTTAAGGTCAGTACAGAATTGGAAGAATTGAGATGGGCTGATATTTGGCAAATGGAATCTATAGCTGCTAAATGTAAGCCCATTCACATGGGGAGAACAAAAGTAGGAGTTCTAGACTTACTGAAGTAGAATTGGAAGAAAGTATGAGGGAAAGAACTCAATGGTATTATGGAGCAGCTGGTTGCAACTCCATAGGTAAGAGTTGTGTTGTGCATTGAAAGTAGGAGAGTCAACCTTTATTTTGTCTAGGGAGAAATACAAACTTAAAACAAATTCCCCAAATTTAGAACACTTACTCTTTGAGCACAGTGAATTTTCTGAGAATGTATAAGTAAATGTTAGTTTGTTTGCATTAAAATGAATCAAATTATTGCTTTTTAAGAAATTTAGTATCATTTGTTTCTTGCTCCTAATCTTATTGGAATAACATACTTGAAACTTACCATGATAGTTTAAATTAATTGAGATCTTTAAACTGTTTGAGGCAACTAGTTGTAATTAAGCTATGTTGTTGTTGTGTCTAATTTTTCATGGCTAGATGGGATCAGTTCAACAGCTGAGGTAACTCTCAAATGGGACCATTGTGACATCAATGCAACCAGTCCCCACCCTTCCTGTATATCTAACTTGCATGCAACAATTTTATTAGTTGTAATGGCTCAGTTGTATGAGGGAGACTGGACATGCAGTGGGGAGTTCTTGGTTAGATTATTTGCCCCAACTGTCCTTGCTCTTTAAAGAGTCTGTAGTGCAGACTAGTGAGCTAGTTATTTGCCTTTGCTCCTTTGCATGTTAAGGCAAAACTGCTGGGTGCCCAAGCACATAGGGAGCCCTTAGAGCATGGACACTGAGACTCTGGGATTGAGTTCTCATTACCTTTATTCACATAGCACTGATTTTACTAATGCAGCACTCTGATAAATCCATTGCAGTTTAAGGGCCGGATTCACCATTACACTTAGGTTGCTTTGCTCTGCTTTGGTGTACTACTCTTAAAAGTTAAAACAATAAAAAATTATTTTAACAAATTATTATAAATATCATGTGATAGCATTCTCTGTGTTTCTTGCTTGGTGTTCATATGACTTTTTTTTAAAAATGAAGAGAATTCTCAAACCAAAAAGCTGTTACATTCTCTTAACCTAAACTCCATCACATCAGTAAGTTTAAGGATAAAAATATTACAGGGATGTTGTAATTCCACCAGGAAATTCAGAGATAAGGTTACACTTAAAAGAAATCCAAATTTGTTAAGGTATGAAAATGCATATTTAATCCACCCAGATACCTCTAAGGGATGAAGACACAGGATTAAAACTGATATTTAAACGTATGAAAAAAATATCTAATCTGGGACCAGAAACACTAAAATACTTTAATCAGAATCCTATATTCCTTGCATAACATCACTGCAGGCAGAGATAAAGTTGTTTGGTTGCCTTGACTGCATTTCTGTATCTAAACATGTTAAGATTTCTTTGATCAACTTGTTTGTTTTAAGTTGGTGCAAGAGTAGTGGTTGGCCCTTACTAGCTTGTTAGAAGTTGTGGTGACACAATTGGTCTGAGACTCTAGTGTATCACAGTGCTGGATATAAAGCAGCCTGATATGCAACTAACAAAAACACATCTTGGTGTTGATTGCAGGATTGAAAGTACAAAAATGTAGAAAATATGTTCCACTGTCTGATTAGAAACCAGTATGGTTGCCAAAGTATGGAAGACAAACGTTAAGTTTCATCAAGTGCATATGAGCCAATTCAGCAGGAAATTCTCTACATATAAGATAGACTTTAGAAGGGAGATAAGGGAATACTGGTAAGTAAATTACAAGCAGCTCCACAGATGTGCATACCGTTGAGAAATCTAATAAAAATGGAAAAACAATGTGGATAACCTGTGCACCACTATCTTGCCCGTTGCTCAGGCCCTTACCAGGGTGCCATCTTCAAATCAGACCTCCTTTGGTTTTCACGACCAGACTGTCTAAATCTTGCAGATTCTTTTTGCGTGGCATACCTAAAATATGCCCTTCCTATCCATCTGCACAGCTAAAACTCTTGTCCAGGTGTTGATCCTATAATGTGTAAGGTTTCAGAGTAACAGCCGTGTTAGTCTGTATTCTCAAAAAGAAAAGGAGTACTTGTGGCACCTTAGAGACTAACCAATTTATTTGAGCATGAGCTTTCGTGAGCTACAGCTCACTTCATCGGATGCATACTGTGGAAATTGCAGAAGACATTATATACACAGACACCATGAAACAATACCTCCTCCCACCCCACTCTCCTGCTGGTAATAGCTTATCCAAACATGCCACACACATTGTGGGGAGAGTGGTCAGTTTGGATGAGCTATTACCAGCAGGAGAGTGAGTTTGTGTGTGTATGGGGGTGGGGGAGTGAGAAAACCTGGATTTGTGCTGGAAATGGCCCACCTTGATTTTCATGCAGGTTGTAAGGAGAGTGGTCACTTTGGATAGGCTATTACCAGCAGGAGAGTGAGTTTGTGTGTGTGTGGTTTTTGGAGGGGGGTGAGAGAACCTGGATTTCTGCAGGAAATGGCCCACCTTGATTATCATACACATTGTGAAGAGAGTGCTCACTTTGGGCTATTACCAGCAAGAGAGTGAGTTTGTCTGTGGGGGGGCGGAGGGTGAGAGAACCTGGATTTGTGCTGGAAATGGTCCAACTTGATGATCACTTTAGATAAGCTATTACCAGCAGGAGAGTGGGGTGGGAGGAGGTATTGTTTCATGGTGTCTGTGTATATAATGTCTTCTGCAATTTCCACAGTATGCATCCGATGAAGTGAGCTGTAGCTCACGAAAGCTCATGCTCAAATAAATTGGTTAGTCTCTAAGGTGCTACAAGTACTCCTTTTCTTCTTATGTGTAAATTACTGCAACATCCTTTTCTGTCCTTGACAAATGCAATCTTGCCTCATTCCTATCTATTCGGAATGCTCCTGCAAATTACTTTTCTTAGCCCATCACTTTGACCATGTCAACCCTTTCTTTGCATCTCTTTTTCTATTGAATCAAACCTAAGATACATGTCTTTGCTTTCAAGGCCCTTCGTGGCCTGCCCTCACCTTTCTTGTCTTCTCATTCACTATCAAGATGTGTACTTTGCCTTAGACTGACCCATGATGCCAGCCTCCATAGCCCACATGTTAAATTTTCATACAAGCACCTGTCATACATGCTTCCTCACATGCAGCCCCTCATGCATGGGAGGAACTCCCCATGAACATCTGCAAAACTAACTTACTGTCTTCCTTCAAAACCCTCCTTAAAACTCTATTTCTTTGTACTTTCCATCGGACTGTATCTGTCCATTGTCTCTTGTCTGATGCTTAGTGTGCCCTTTGTTGGGATGCCATGAACTTAGTTACAATTGTTGAGCACTGCTAGGGAAAAACTGCTTCAGTGTTGAGCAGTGAAAGATGTGGAAACATGCAAAACATCTTTCTGGGGACTAAAACACAACTTACTTAAAAAAAAAATCAAACTGTTTTTAAAAAGTGATACAACTGGCAGTTGCTGCTGGCTCCTCTTGATCCAACAAGTGACTGTAAAAAAGGGAATGGTGGCTACTTACACAAAAACAAAACAAAAATTCAATTGTTGCCACCAAGCACATATGTTTTGTGTGTAACATGCTCAGGAATGAAAACTCAGGCAGGGAGACAACCCTTAACCCTCATCAAACATTTGCAGATATGCTCCTCAGAACACTTGCAGTGAGTCTACAGAGAGCAGTGGTGGCCATTTTTGTTTCCAGCTGCTCCTGGGCGGGGCCAAAGCTCTTCATTGCAAAGAGTATAGATGCCTGTAAAAGCAACTGGAAACAAACAGGAAGCAGCGTCTGTCCCTTTGCTGGAGTCCACTGCTACTTGGAGGAAGAGAGGAAACTGGAGACGCTGCCAAGTACTAGCGCAGTCCGCAGGAGAAGAATGTTGAGATGACAATGTAGTGAAGCGTTGGGGCAGCATGTCAAGGGGAGAAGGGAGCTAAGAGAATGTCTACGCAACCTACAAGAGCAAGCCTCTCAACCTGGGTTGACAGCCCACCCTTCTCTCTAGGTTTTAGTGCTGGAGCTTCAATCTGAGCTGCAGTTTCAAAGTGCTGTCTACAGAACTATATTTAGAGCTCTAGTGGCAGCCTTGCGAACCCAAGTCTTTTGTCCTGGGCTCGGAGGCTCACGCCCATGGGCTGTGTGGATATACCGTAAGTGACAGGAACATGTGTTGGGGGCAAAAAGGAACATAGCTGCAGAGAAACTTGCAGGGGAGTGGGGAAGGCAGAAGAGGGAGAGGTGAAATGAAGAACAAAAAATACAACATGATTAACTGTTGTGACAAAGTTCCTCCTCTGCCTTGGTGGGTCTTGCGCTTATTGGCGAATTTGCTCGCCTCGGAGCTTCACGGCAGCTCTGTTTGGCCGTTTTCGTGAACCCACGGTTCAGGTCAACTCTTCCTGTGTCTGACCAGGAGTTGGGAGGATTTGGGGGGAATCTGGGCCCACCCTCTACTCCGGGTTTCAGCCCAGCGCCCTGTGGAATGCAGCTGTCTAGAGTGCCTCCTGGAACAGCTGTGCGACAGCTACAACTCCCTGGGCTACTTCCCCATGGCTTCCTCCTAACACCTTCTTTATCCTCACCATAGGACCTTCCTCCTGGTGTCTGATGATGCTTGTACTCCTCAGTCCTCCAACAGCACACACTCTCACTCTCAGCTCCTAGTGCCTCTTGCTCCCAGCTCTACACATGCGCACCATAAACTGAAATGAGCTCCTTTTTAAACCCAGGTGCCCTGATTAGCCTGCCTTAATTGATTCTAGCAGTTTCTTCATTGGCTACAGGTGTTCTAATCAGCCTGTCTTAATTGTTTCCAGAAGGTTCCTGATTGTTCTGGAACCTTCCCTGTTGGAGGACGGGACCGTCCTTCGCTTGCTCCTCAGCTATCTGCTTTCTTTTCTTTCCTAAAGTCCCCTGGCCTGGATTTTTCTTACTTTTGGACCCTGCCTTAGTCGTCCCCTCCCCCCCCCCCCCAACCGGGCCAGACGCTTTGCTGATTTGGTTTGATTTTCTGTTTTTTTTTGCTTTTTTTTGATTGTTGATAAGCTGCCATCTTGCAGCCAGCACCACCACCCCCCCTCGCCTGCTTTCGGGCGCAGCTATTTGTCTTAGCTGAACCCCCGGAGGAGGGGGGGAAGATTGCCGATTTTGCTCTCCGGAGGGGGGAGTGAAAGCCCCCAGACCCAGCCGCTTTGCTGGCAGCTCGGACTATCTCTACAACATTCTTAGCATGCCGGAAGCCTTGGAACACAGCCAACACGGCCGGAGAAGAAGGATTTCAGAAGACAGGAGAAATAATTTAAGAAGCTACGAATCATCGTGAAGGGGGCCGTAAGACTGAGTAATTTTTCGAATTCTACTCTTGTGGGGGGGAGTTTGACTGTGTTTTAATTGCATTTGTGGCGGCACAGGGGGTGTGGCAATAAGCTGCCCCCCTGATCCATTAGTGCCCCCCACCCCCCCCCACCATTACTACAACTGTCACGGCCCCCCCGCCGCTTCGTCCCTGCTGGCAATCTGCCATCCGCCTTCGGATCCAGCTGTTTGCTTTGAACTTTGCCTTTCGGACCGGACATAACAGCCGACCAAACGAGACTCTTTGGACAAACGTGTGTGGGTTTGCACCCCCCCCCCCCGGATTGCTTAGTTTATAGCCTGCCCCTATTATTGGATTTCCCCCCCCCTTGTCCACCCCATTTGGTATTCCCCCCCTCCCCCCTCCTGCAATCTAGTAGGGAGGAGTGGTTAATCTGCTTCCCCCCCCCTTCTCCTTCCGGTGTTTCCCCGTCCCTTCCTGCTTACAATGGCGGGGAATGAGAGAGGCGAGGCCCCTTTCATAAATTTAGCTGTTTCTCCCCCACCCCCCCCCGCCCAACCCCCAACCTTGCCCCCCCCCCCACCACGATTGTTAAAATACTTGCCACCGCCCCTGCTGGGGCACCGGCAGCAGGAGGTACCGGAGTGATTACTGCTGCTGCTACGCCCCCTGCCCCCTCAGGTTTTAGGAATCCCCTGCCAGCTGGCCGCAAAAGCCAGGGCAGGCAGAAAGGAAAGGGCCCCGCTAAAACATCTGGGCCCTCCATGGCAGGGGCGGCCCCCACAACCGTGGCCTCGTCATCGACCGCGGCACCCCTCCCCGCAATTCCCTCCACCAGCTCTGCATATGTCCCCCCCCCCCGGCCCCCAGGACGTATGCTCGGGCGGTGGCAGGCTCCCCCCTGCCTGCCGCCTCGTCATCTCGCCCACCCACTGCCTCCGCTACCCTCACCAGCAGTCGGGGCCCTTTTCCCGCCTTGACCAGGAAGCACGGTGTCCGTTGCCTCCTGGTGCCCGCCTCACCCCACGTGGAGGCATACGTGCAGGCGTTGGCGAAGGTGGTGGGACCCACGGCTATTGTGGCGGCCTCCAAGATGTATGGGAAGGTCGTTTTTTTCTTAGCTACGGAGACTGCCGCCCAAGAGGCGGTGGAGAGGGGCCTGGCAGTGGGGGGGTGTTTGTCCCCCTAGAGCCGCTAGAAGACCTGGGTGTTCGCCTCGTCCTCACCTCCGTTCCCCCCTTTTTACCCAATGCTGCCCTGTTACCCGCTCTCTCCGCCCTGGGGAAACTTACCTCTGTCATCAGCCCTCTCCCGTTGGGCTGCAAGGACCCCACCCTCCGTCACGTCCTTTCTTTCCGCCGGCAAGTGCAGTTTCTACCGCCGGCGGGGGTGCGTGACGGGGAGGCGCTCGAGGGGTCCTTCCTAGTCCCCTACCAGGGAGCCCGCTATCGGGTCTTTTACTCCACCGGAGAGGCCTGGTGCTACCTCTGCCGCTCGGCCGGGCATGTCCGCAGAGACTGCCCTTTGGCCCGGAGGGGAGGGGCACCTGAGACCCCCGAGACCCGGCAGGATATCGGCCCCGTTGTTGCTGACGCCCCTGGCTGCCCAGCACCTGAAACCAACCCTCCTCCTACTCAATCCATCGCTGCTCCTGCCCGGGCCCAGGAGACTTCTTCCCTACTACGCCCTGGCGAGCAAGGGAGTCCCACCCTTGCTATTACCACTTCAGCAGAGCCTATGGAGGAGGGTGCAACAAAGATATTATCGGGCATAGGAGAGGGCCCACCCCAAGGAGAACCCCCCGCCTCCTCATGCTGCCTCACCGCTGCCCCCCCGAACCCCTGAACCATCGCCTCCGCCCCCGACACGACCCCTACTAACCAGCCCCCAGACGACGCTATGGAGGGCTGGAACCTAGTCCAGGGGAAACGGAGCAAGCGGAAGGCTCGAGCTCCGCTGCATCCATCCGACGCGGAAGCCCCCCGGAAGACCAGGAAGGGAGGCACTGACATCGAGCCCTCCGCTACGACCACAAGTGAGGTCCATCCGCTGGTGTCGGGAGGGGAAGACAGAATGGCTTTGGAGGGCAGAACTCCCCCTCCACGGGAGACCCTCCCCTCCGAGACCCCTGAGGACGCCCCTTCTGCCCGGATACCATCCAAACCCCCCGCGAACCCCGAGGCGACCGCTGAGGCGGGCCCTAGAGGAGAGGCCCCCGGGGTAGCAGGCGTTGGCCTCTCCTCCGTGTACGCGGAGATTGAGGCCCTAGATTTGACCCCGGTCACCCAGGGAGAGGATGATCTACTCCCGGCTGGCGTCGGGCTGGGCAACCTCACCCCAGCCCCTCTTTCCCCATGCTTCCTCCCCCTGATTGCCTTCCCGGGCGAGCACCCTGCAGAAGGTGGTCCACCACCTGATGCCACGGCCGCCAAGACCACCGCGGAGCCAGCGCCTAGCATTACTGGGAGCCCCCTCCCTTACCTCTTAACCCTCGACTCTGCTCAGGAGGCACCTTCCTTCAGCTGCTTGCCTCCTGAATCTCAGAGCCTTACCTCTGCTTCTGCCCCCACCCAGTTTACCCCCTCCTGCAATGCTCCTGCCGCCCCTGGGGTTGTTTTTTTTCCCGCCTTTTGCAGATTCCCCCCAGGGAGCAGTCTTTGCACTTTCTAGTTGCGACCCATTAGGAGTTGCAATTTTTTCCCCCGCCATCCCCTTCCACCCCAAGGCATGAAATGGATTTAATAACCCCAGCTTGTCAGACGCCCCATCGGTGGTCCGCAGCCTGCCTACCCGCCTTAGCGGACCTCGAGACTGTATTAAGAGCCCCACCGGGGAATACCCCGGGAACCGTAACCCCACCCCCCCATGAGCTGCGGCATGCACTACGGAAGTTCTTAGAACACACCCGTGGTGCCCGCCATAAGGTACAGCTAGCTCTTCAGCTCTGGGGGGACTTTGAGCAAATTTTTCAGGCCACAAGGGCCCTTATAAAGGAGGGCAGAGGGCAAGGCAGGCGCGGTGCTGCGGCCTACGAGCAGGCCCGCAACTTCCAAAGCGATCTACTCATCTACGAGATGGGTCACGGGTTGCTGCGCAACCCGCCGGGGGCCACAAACACCCCTGCCACCGAGAAACCTCCACCCCACCAGCCCTCCGCATGATGCCTTTTCTTATTGCAACCTTGAATACCAGGGGCTGTAGGATGGCTCTCCGCAGGTCCCAGGTGCTCCCTTACCTTCGGGAAGGGGGGTACTCTGTAGTTTTCCTGCAGGAGACCCATACAGACCCGACCTTTGAGGACAGGTGGCGGCTGGAGTAGGGGGACGGGGTCTACTTTAGCCACTTCACGACTTGGCAAGCTGGAGTGGCGACCCTGTTCTCCCCCACCCTACGGCCCGAGGTGCTAGGGGTCACTGAGGTCGTGCCGGGCCACCTGCTGCACCTTCGAGTCCGTATGGAGGGGCTCGTGGTTAACCTTGTTAATATCTATGCCCCACAAATGAGCCCAAAGTGGCCACAATTTTACCAGCGGGTGTCCGGCTTTCTCGGCACCCTAGATTCGCACGAGTGCCTGGTCCTGGGAGGGGACTTTAACACCACCCTCGAGGAACAGGACCGCTCAGGCGCCGAGCCGAGCCCGGCTGCCGCGAATATTCTCCGGGGAATAGTTGAATATCACTCCCTAGTGGACGTCTGGCGTGACCATCACCCAGATGACACCTCCACGTTCACTTTTGTCCGGGTGGAGGCCCATCGGTCACACCACTCTCGGTTGGACCGTATTTATTTATCCCATTTCCATCTTTCACAGGCCCACTCCTCCACCATTCGGCCGGCCCCATTTTCCGACCATCATTTAGTTACTATAATGGTCTCCCTCCGTGCAGAGAGACCGGGGCCGGCCTATTGGCACTTTAATAATAGCCTGTTGGAGGACGAGAGCTTCGTGACGTCCTTCCGGGAGTTTTGGCTCACCTGGCGAGAGCAGTGGCGTGCCTTTCCCTCGGTGCGGAGATGGTGGGATCTAGGGAAGGTCCGCGCCAAGCTCTTCTGCCGTGACTACACTCGGGGCACCAGCCGACGGAGAAATGCGGCGATAGAGCAGTTGGAACGGGAGGTCTTGGAGCTGGAGAGGCGCCTGGCCGCCGACCCCGAGGACCCGTCCCTCTGCGGAGCGTGCCGGGAGAAGCGGGAGGAGCTTCGGGCCCTCGAGGACCACCGGGCCCGAGGTGTCTTCGTCCGGTCCCGCATCCGCCTCCTTCGGGAGATGGACCGCGGCTCCCGCTTCTTCTATGCCCTGGAGAAAACGAGGGGGGCCAAGAAGCACGTCACCTGCCTTCTAGCGGAAGACGGCACCCCCCTCACGGATCCGGAGGAGATGTGTGGGAGGGCCCGCGACTTCTACACAAGCCTTTTCTCCCCGGATCCGACCGATCCTGGCGCTTGCGGGGTGCTCTGGGAGGACCTCCCCACGGTCAGCGTGGGCGACCGAGAGCGGCTAGAGCTGCCTCTCACCCTGGCCGAGTTCTCGGAAGCCCTCCGCTGCATGCCCACCAATAAATCTCCGGGCATGGACGGGCTGACCGTGGAGTTTTACCGCGCGTTCTGGGACATCCTCGGCCCAGACCTAGTTACTGTCTGGGCTGAGTCCTTGCAGGACGGGATCCTCCCTCTGTCGTGCAGGCGAGCGGTGCTCGCCTTGCTGCCGAAGAAGGGGGACCTCCGCGATTTACGAAACTGGCGTCCCGTCTCACTCCTTAGCACGGATTACAAAATCATAGCGAAAGCAATTTCGCTGCGGCTAGGGTCTGTGATGGCGGACGTGATCCACCCAGACCAGACCTATACTGTCCCAGGTCGCAGCATTTTTGACAACCTATTTCTAGTCCGAGACCTTTTGGAACTCGGGCGGAGAGATGGTCTGTCGTTCGCCCTCCTGTCCCTTGATCAGGAGAAGGCGTTCGATAGAGTAGACCATGGGTACCTCCTGAGCACTCTGCAGGCGTTTGGATTCGGACCTCAGTTTGTGAGTTTTCTCCGGGTGCTGTATGCCTCCACGGAGTGTTTGGTTAGGCTCAACTGGACCCTGACCGAACCGGTCAGCTTCGGGCAAGGAGTGCGACAAGGGTGCACCCTCTCGGACCAGCTGTACGCTCTTGCGATCGAGCCTTTCCTCTGTCTCCTCCGCAGGAGGTTGACGGGGTTGGTGCTGCGGGAGCCGGAGCTGCGGCTGGTCCTGTCGGCGTACGCTGATGACGTACTTCTCGTGGTCCAGGACCCGGGCGACCTGGCGCGAGTGGAGGCATGCCAGGCCATCTATTCGGCAGCCTCCTCCGCCTGAGTCAACTGGGTCAAGAGCTCTGGCTTGGCGGTGGGGGACTGGCGGCAGGTAAGCTCCCTCCCACCCGCGCTTCAGACCATCCGGTGGAGCACGGGTCCCCGCTCTATCTCGGCGTTTACCTTTCCGCCACGCACCCTTCCCCGCCGGAGAACTGGCAAAATTTGGAGGGCGGGGTGATGGAGCGGATCCGGAAATGGACAGGGCTACTCCGATGTCTCTCCCTCCGAGGGAGAGCACTGGTGCTTAACCAACTAGTCCTGTCCACGCTCTGGTACTGGCTCAACACCCTGGCCCCAGCCCCGGGTTTCCTGACCCACCTCCGGAGATTGATTCTAGAGTTCTTTTGGTCGGGAATGCACTGGGCCCCTGTTGGAGTTCTTCATTTACCCCCTGAAGGAAGGAGGACAGGGCCTGAAGTGTCTGTACACTCAGGTCCGCGTTTTCCGCCTCCAGGCCCTGCAGAGGCTCCTTTACAGTGCAGGTAGTTCGACGTGGAGCATACTGGCGCACGCCTTCCTGCGCCGCTTCCAAGGGCTCCGATACGACCGGCAGCTCTTTTACCTTTGTCCGAGAGGTTTTCCGCAAGACCTCTCCGGACTGCCGGTCTTCTACCAGGACCTCCTCCGGACCTGGAAACTGTTTTTAACGACCAGGTCCGTGGCAGCCACTGCGGGAGCAGATCTCCTCACGGAGCCCCTGCTACACAACCCCCAACTCCGTGTGCAGGTGGCGGAGTCCCGCTCGGTGCGCCAGAGGTTGGTCTTGGCGGAAGTCACGAAGGTCGGAGACCTCCTGGACTACGACCGGAGGGACTGGCTGGATCCCCTGACGCTCGCTCGGCGCATGGGGCTCTCCAGCCCTCGTACTCCCCGGCGCGTACTTCAGGAGGTGAAGGCCGCCTTGACCCCCGCTGCTCGGGCTTATGTCAACCGAGCCTTGCGCGAGGGCGCACCACGCCCATCCTCTACCCCGGGCCCGCCGGACCTTTCCATTGGGCCCCTACCCTGCCGATCCCGACAAACCCCTCACCCTTTCACTGCGAGCCGGCTACATGAACTGCAGCCGGTCAGTTTTCAACTTGCACCACGGAAATATTTGTATACACTCACACTTCACACCCTTCACGCCCACACCCTGGTGTCCCGCCCCGACACAAAGTGGCGGGACCTCCTGCCACCTTTGGAGGGTGAGCAACCTCGGTGGGCCAGCCTGTATTCCACCTTGGTCCCGAGGCCCGTCGGAGACATCAGTTGGCGGCTCCTTCACGGAGCTGTGAGCACGGGCGTGTTTTTGACACGGTTTACTTCCATCCCGGATACTTGCCCTTTTTGTAATGTGAGGGAAACCCTGGCGCACGTCTATTTAGAGTGTGCCAGACTGCAGCCCCTTTTTCGGCTCCTCACAAATATTCTATTGCGCTTCTGGCTTCATTTTTCCCCCCACCTCTTTATCTATACACTCCCCATCCATGGCCCCACAAAATCGCGGGATCTCCTGGTTAACCTCCTCCTAGCTTTGGCAAAAACAGCCATTTATAAAACCAGAGAGAGGAGGTTGGCCCATGAAACGTCCTGCGATTGTAGGGCCTTTTTCCTATCCTCAGTACATTCATGTATCCGGGCGGAGTTCCTCTGGGCGGCGTCCACCGACTCCCTTGGCACCTTTGAAGAGCGGTGGGCGCTGTCCGGGGTTCTCTGCTCGGTGACCCCATCCGGTTCCCTCCGTCTAACCCTTTGCTAGGAGGGCCCTATAATACGTGGGTGTCTACCCCCCCCACCCCCAAACTGCCCACCCCGCAGCCGTGCCCATCTTGCCGGGCACTCTCGGGGGGGGGGGGGGGGATAATCAGTGACACTGGGTGCGGCACTAGGTAACTCGAGGGGGTGGAAGACCACGAGTGTCGAGGAAGCCCCCCCGCTCTAGGCCACCAGGTAACTCAGGAGGGTGGAAGACCAAGCCCCCCTGCTCTGGGCCCAGGCTAGCCTGAACACTTCTCCCTCCTGAAAGCTGCTGTGTAATACCTTCTGTTTGCGTTGTTTTGTTGCATACTTTGATTTGGTTCTTGGTAATTCTTGTAATTGTCACAATAAAATTTTTTTTCTGTTTCAATAAAAAAAAAAAAAAAAAAAACCTTCCCTGTTACCTTAACCTGGGGCTAATATATCTGCCTTCTATCACCCTCCTGTAGCGCACTCTTGTCCCTGTTGTTCATTAGTTGTCCCCCGTAATTGTTTGGTTTTCCAGGTCCTGTGGACCCCCTTCTTAGGCTGGGGGAGGATCCTTTAGCAGTGGGTGGGCTTCGCCCACTTCCTGGATCCCAATAAGGGATCACTCTCCTGTAACCATCTGGCCCGACCCTGTCACACTGTCCCAAAAATAAAACACGTGTCTTGTTAGAAAGCCAAAACAACATTAAATATTTCTAACAAGTCTTCTGTATAAATGATTGCTGTATGTAATCTATCAACTTAAGTATCACCCAATGTTCTCTAACATGGTTGTAACGGGGCTCTTCTGTCCATACAGCCTACATGGAAAAAACCAGTTTTGGGTACAACCATGTTTAAACATAAAATTAACCCTCATCTACACTACAAAGATCATTTCACACCATCTCAGGTTTTTCTCAAATTCTCTTTACATAACCCCTCATATTAGGGCACAGTTTTTCCCAGATTCAGCAGGTACTCTACATAAGAACGGCCATACAGGGTCAGATCAATGGTTCATCTCGCCCAGTATCCTGTCTTCCGACAGTGGCCAATGCCAGGTGCTTCAGAGGGAATAAACAGACCAGATAATCATTAAGTACTCCATCCTGTGTCGCCCATTTTCAACTTCTGGCAAACAGAGGCTAGGGACACTTCAGAGCATGGTTTTGTATCCCTGCCCATCCTGGCTAATAGCCATTGATGGACCTATCCTCCAGTAACTTATCTAGTTCTTTTTTGAACCCTGTTATAGTTTTGGCCTTCACAACATCATCTGGCAAAGAATTCCACAGGTTGATTGTGCATTGTGTGAAGAAATACTTCCTTTTGTTTTTGTTTTTAAACCTGCAGCTTATTAATTTCATTTGATGACCCCTAGTTCTTGTGTTATGAGAAGGAGTAAATAACACTTCCTTATTTACCAGTCATGATTTTATAGACCTCTATCACATCCCCCCTTAGTCGTCTCTTTTCTAAGTTGAAAAGTCGCAGTCTTATTAACCTCTCCTTATATGAAAGCTGTTCCATACCCCTAATCATTTTTGTTGCCCTTTTCTGAAACTTTTCCAATTCCAATATGTCATTTTTTGAGAGGGAACAACCAGATCTGCATGCAGTATTCAAGATGTGGGTGTACTATGGATTTATATAGAGGCAATATGATATTGTCTCTTTTCTCTCCCTTTCCTAATGAGTCACAACATTCTATTAGCTTTTTTTGACTGCCGCTGCACACTGAGTGGATGCTTTCAGATAATTATCCATGTTAACGCCTAAATCTCTTTTTCACATGGTAACAGCTAATTTAGACCCCCCCCCCATCATTTTATATGTATAGTTGGGATTATGTTTTCTAATGTGCATTACTTGTCATTTATCAACATTGAATTTCATCTGCCATTTTGTTGCCCATTCACCCAGTTTAGCGAGATCCCCTTGTAACTCTTAGGTAAGCCACGGGGCATGGGTCACTTGCTGGAGGATTCTCTGCTCCTTGAAGTCTTTAAACCACGATTTGAGGACTTCAATAGCTCAGACATAGGTGAGAGGTTTTTCGCAGGAGTGGTGGGTGAAATTCTGTGGCCTGCGTTGTGCAGGAGATCAGACTAGATGATCATAATGGTCCCTTCTGACCTAAATATTTATGAATCAAAGCAGACTGCTATCTTGAGTAGTTTTGTATCATTTGAAAATTTTGCCACCTCACTGTTTACCCCCTTTTCCAGATCATTTATGAATAGGACTGGTCCCAGTACAGACTCCTGGAGGACATCACTATTTACTTCTCTGCATTCTGAAAACTGACCATTTAGTTCGATCTTTTAATCAGTTACCGATCCAGGAGAGGACCTTCCCTCTTATCCCATGTCAGCTTACTTTGCTTAAGAGCCTTTAATGAGGGATCTTGTCAAAGGCTTTCTGAAAATCTAAGTACACTATATCCACTGGATCACCCTTCTCCACATGCTTGTTGACCGCCTCCAAGAATTCTAGTAGATTAGCGAGGCATGATTTCCCTTAACAAAAAACATGTTGGCTCTTCCCCAACAAATCGTGTTCATCTATGTGTCTGATAGTTCTGTCCTTAATTATAGTTTCAGCTAGTTTGCCTGGTACTGAAGTTAGGCTCATCGGCCTGTAATTGCTGGGATCACCTCTGGAGGCCTTTTTAAAAATTGGTGTCAAGTTAGTTATCCTTGAGTCATTTGGTGCAGGAGCTAATTTAAATGATAGGTTACATACCACAGTTCTGCAATTTCATATTTGAGTTCCTTTAAAACTCTTGGGTGAATACCATCTGGTCCTGGTGGCTTATTACTTTTTTGTATTTTATCAATTTATTCCAATACCTCGTCTAATGACACCTTAGTCTGGGCCAGTTCTTAAGATTAGTGACCTAAAAAGAATGGCTTAGGTTTGTGAATCTCCCTCAAATTCTCAGCCATGAAGACCGATGCAAAGAATTCATTTAGTTTCTCTGGAATGGCCTTATCTTCCTTGAGTGCTCCTTTAGCATCTTGATTGTCCAGTGGCCCCACTGGTTTAGCAGGCTTCTTGCTTCTGATATACTTAAATTTTTTTTGCTGTTACTTTTTGAGTCTTTGGCTAGTTGTTCTTCAAATTCTTTTTAGGCCTTCCTAATTATATTTTTATACTTCAATTGCCAGAGTTTATGCTCCTTTCTATTTTCCTCAACAGGATTTAACTTCCACTTTTTAAAGGTTGCTTTAGTGTCTCTTACTGCTTCTTTTACCTTATTTAGCCATGGTGACACTTTTTTTTGGTGGTCTTATTATGTTTTTTAATTTGGATGGAAGTGTCAGGTTTTCAATTTACTTTTGGATTGGTGAATACAGAAAGAAAAGATGAATAAACATTGTATAGTTTTGCTTTGGAGAAGCTGCAAGCGCATTTCGAGATTCTATAGCACACTTTGATAGCATTCTGTATCTCAGCCACTAAAAAACTGCCCTCTGGAATTAGTTATCTGTTCTTAAAGTGGTGGAAGGACAATTGCTGAAGTGCTGTTTCCCCAAATGTGCAGTGTATGATTAGCTGTGAGAGAAGTCCCTTTTCTTAAAAGGTGGCTGATCATATTGCAAGCACCCTAAAGGAAAATTGATATATGCACTTTTAGGACTTAAATTTTTATTTTTTAGAATCCTCAAAATAAGAACTAGTGTCACTTTTGACACTAGCAACAAGACTGATACTCTACAGCGACTGAAGAGGTAATGTGACATTGATGCAAAAGGAGACTTCAGGGAGGAAATAGATTAAACTACAGATCTATAAGTTCAAATTTGGTATTAGAAACATATTTTAGTTTTTGATTATGGAGAAGCTCAACATGTATACAGGTACAGAGAGGTCAAAAGCAGTCAGCTCGGATTTATAAAGGAGAGGCCATGCTTAAAAATCCAATTAATTTAAGCAAGTGATAATGAGAGCCAACGATAGTGACGTAGCAGACCTATTCTGTTTATCCACTTAATGTTTCTATGAACCCACATTTACAGTACTGTGTAAGTGACAGTATGCAACGATGGCAGAGAAAAAGGCTTTTGGAAGTTTAAAGAAGTGATATAGCAGTAGTAACATGCCAGAGTAGAGTAATTCTGTAAATGGGTACAGATTAGGTTGGAGCAGGGGTTCTTAAACTGGGGGTCAGGACCCCTGAGGGTCGTCATGAGGTTATTACACGGGGGGGGGGAGGAGGGGATTTGCAAGCTGTCAGCCTGCACCCCAAGCCTTGCTTTGCCTCCAGCATTTGTAATGGTATTAAATATATAAAAAAGTGTGTTTAATTTATACGGGGGGGGTCGCGTTCAGAGGCTTGCTATGTGAAAGGCCTCACCAGTACAAAAGTTTGAGAACCACTGGATTGGAGGGTGTTGCTAAGAGTTTTTCAGGGGTCACATCTACGCCTGCTCTTTCAAACTATTACACTAACATCCTGCATTAATTGCTACAGAAAACCTAGTCTGCAAATGTACACACAGTATGAAAAAGAGAGAGCTAATCAAAATATAGGACGAGGACTAAATGGTTTTATGGCTTTTATTTTTGTTTGTGGGAATCTTCTTCCTTCCCATTTCCTTCTGTTGAGAGACAGTCAAGAATTACAAGGATGGAGGTGGGGTTGTGTTTTCAGCTAGCATAATTTCTCATCTCCTTTTCTGGGTCTCTCTAAACTTTTTTGCTTTTCTGTATTAGGGAATTTTGCCATTGACTTAAATAGGGCTAGGATGAAATTTCAGGTTTCTACATAACTCACTGTCTTCAGCAACCCATAGATTTACTTAACAAGATAACTTTTCTCTGCTGTAGATACAGCATGTAAATTGTAGATACAGAGAGTAAGGCTGAAAAGAACTGGAATTGCTGGATCCCAGATCGTTTCATATTGCTCCTTGGACTACCAGGAAAGTGCTACTATGCAGGAGCAGGGGCACAGTGATACTGAGTTATTGTGTGGTATTCTCCCCTTTGGGTGAATGTAGGAATAAATACAAGACTTGTATAAATCTGCACCGAACTTAAACCTATGCCCCTGACACATACTCAACTGGTAAAATGGGTTGGGACAAAATCTGAGTGCCTAAAGTTAGGCTCCTAAATCCAAATTTAGTTAAATAAAAATATCCTGGCTATCAATAGTGCTTGACCCCTTCAGCTCCCACATAGTTTGGTGGCATTTGGGGGTTCTCAGTGCTTCTAAAATCAGGCCATATTTGTTTAGAAGCCCAGCTTGAAGATCCCAGATCTGGAAACCATGACATAAACTCTGAACGTTCACACACTTCAGGGCTCTGATCTGGTCTCTACCTACTTGAGATAAGACATAGTTTCTCACCAAAAGTCACTACTCCTGCTAGGCAAAACCCACCTTTTTCCACTTGATATTTTTTTTAAACCTTTTCCCTTCTTGACATTTCTTGTTCCTTAGAAGAGTACTAGTAGAATGAGTAAAGTCTGGTTATGGCCTAGGAAAGTGACTCTAAAAAAATGTACATTAGATTTCTTTTATTTGTTGGCATTCACTTCTGTGTAAAGTTAGAAAATGCTTACTTCATTTGTAAGCTGAATTAAGACCACCACAAATCAAGATGTTCTTTATAAAACTTCTCAAATTATCACCAACAGCAATGATTCTGGAAGCAGAATTTTGCTGGCACTTCTGCAGAATCTACTGCAGTTTGCTTTTTCGTGGCTATATTGATTCTCGTGGACTCTCTCACTAGTAAATTTGTTGTGTCAATAGGTAACTATGTTTAAGTTTTTAAGAGGTTTTACTTTTTCACTTGTATTGATTGTGGGAGGGGATGGGGTAGGTAACTATATTATGGTATGTGAATGTATACACACCATATATAAACAACTGTGTGTAACGTTTTGGCTATGCTCTCTAATTAGCCTGTTTAAAAGGTATAGTACATGCATTTAAAGCTGTTGCAGCTTCATTAGTATTCTCGCTTCCATTATATCTTTTGTTTACATAAATGAATTTGCTGTAGTGTCTCAGATAACCATAGCATTCTCTCTGATGCAGTTAATATGTGGAAACTTCAAAGTAAGGGATTAGCCCTTTAAATGAAGAGTTTTTAGGGGCAGTGGCTGGGTGGCTAATGCGAATGAGGATATGCAAGTAGAAATGACCACATCCGAGATGGAAGTCAGACTCAAACAGCTTAGTGGGACTGTCATAACCATACAGCTAAGGGTAGCCTAGAATTCCTCCTTACCTGTAAGGGGTTAAGAAGCTCAAATAACCTGGTTGGCACCTGACCAAAAGGACCAATGGGGAAAGAAGATAATTTCAAATCGGGGAGGGGAGAGGCTTTGTTTTTGTGTGCTCTCTTGGGAAGCAGAGAAGCATCAGGTCAGAAAACTTTCTCCTATAAACCATCCTAAAAGTCTCTCATATTACAAAAATTGTAAGTAAAAGCTAGATTATCTTTTATTCTGCTTGTGAATTTTTCCTCTGCTGGAGGGAGGTTTATTCCTGTTTTTTGTAACTTTGAAACTAAGCCTAGCGGAAGTTCTGCTATGTTTCTGAATCTTTTATTACCCTGTAAAGTTATTTTCCATCCTGATTTTTACAGAGGTGATTTTTACTTTTTTTTAATAAAATCCTTTTTTTAAAAACCTGACTGATTTCGCTATTGTCCTAAGACCCAGGGGCTTGGGTCTGTGATCACTTTATAACCAATTGGTTAGGATATTATTCTCAAGCCTCCCCAGAAAAGGGGGTGTAAAGGCTTGGGGGGATATTTTGGGGGAATAGGAACTCCAAGTGGTCCTTTCCCTGATTCTTTGTTAAATCACTTGGTGGTGGCGGTGTACCCCAAGGGCAAAGAATTTGTGCCTTGGAGAAGTTTTAATCTAAGCTGGTAGAAATAAGCTTAGGGGGTCTTTCATGTGGGTCCCCACATCTGTACTCTAGAGTTCAGAGTGGGGAGGGAACCCTGACAGGGACTAAATCGGGGGCCCCGGATAATCACCATCCAAGAAATTGGCACATGAAATTGCCAGCTCATTAGCAAGCATTTTTAATGAATTTGTAAACTTGGAGGTCATACCCCATGAGTGGAGAATTGCTTATATAGTACCTATTTTTAAGAAAGGGGAGAAAAACTGATCCAGGAAATTACAGGCCTGTTTGACCTTAATTGTATGCAAGGTCTTGGAACAAATTTTGAAAGAGAATGTAGTTAAGGACATAGAGGTAAACGGTAATTGGCATAAAATACAACATGATTTTACAAAAGGTAGATTGTGCCAGACCAACCTGATCTCCTTCATTGAGAAGATAACTGATTTTGTAGACAAAGGAAATGTTGTAGATCTAATCTACTTGGATTTCAGTAAGGCATTTGATTTAGGTTTCGGAGTGGTAGCTGTGTTAGTCTGTATCAGCAAAAACAAAAATGAGGAGTACTAGTGGCACCTTAGAGACTAACAAATTTATTTGGGCATAAGCTTTCGTGAGCTAAAACCCAATTCATCAGATGAATGGGGTGGATATATATAACAGTACATGGTAAGGCAATTCCCATCTTTTCAAGTGGGGGGTTGAGACAGTTCAATTAAAGTGGGCTATTATCCAGTTCCACTTCGGAAATTATTAGTTAAATTTGAGAAGATGGGGATTAATATGAGAATTGAAAGGTGGCTAAGGAACTGGTTAAAGGGGAGACTATGATGGGTCATCCTGAAAGGTGAACTCTCAGGCTAGAGGGAGGTTACCAGTGGAGTTCCTCAAGGATCAGTGTTGGGACCAATCCTATTTAACCTTTTTATTACTGACCTCAGCACAAAAAGTGGGAGTGTGCTAGTAAAGTTTGCGGATGATACAAAGCTGGGAGGTATTGCCAATTTAGAGAAGGACTGGGATATCATACAGGAGGATCTGGATGACCTTGTAAACTGGAGTAATAGTAATAGGATGAAATTTAATAGTGAGAAGTGTAAGGTTATGCATTTAGGGATTAATAACAAGAATTTTAGTTATAAGCTGGGGACACATCAATTAGAAGTAACGGAGGAGGAGAAGGACCTTGGAGTATTGGTTGATCAT
The DNA here is from genome assembly GCF_965152275.1 of Natator depressus. Classification (NCBI taxonomy): domain Eukaryota; kingdom Metazoa; phylum Chordata; order Testudines; family Cheloniidae; genus Natator; species Natator depressus. Next base: position 245,473,473 of record NC_134234.1, read on the forward strand.
AGGATGACTATGAGCCGCCAATGTGATGTGGCTGTGAAAAAAGCTAATGCGGTCTTGAGATGCATCAGGAGAGGTATTTCCAGTAGGGATAAGGAGGTTTTAGTACTGTTATACAAGGCACTGGTGAGACCTCGCCTGGAATACTGTGTGCAGTTCTGGTCTCCCATGTTTAAGAAGGATGAATTCAAACTGGAACAGGTACAGAGAAGGGCTACTAGGATGATCCGAGGAATGGAAAACTTGTCTTATGAAAGAAGACTCAAGGAGCTTGGCTTGTTTAACCTAACTAAAAGAAGGTTGAGGGGAGATATTGCTCTCTATAAATATATCAGAGGGATAAATACCGGAGAGGGAGAGGAATTATTTAAGCTCAGTACCAATGTGGACACAAGAACAAATGGATATAAACTGGCCACCAGGAAGTTTAGACTTGAAATTAGATGAAGGTTTCTAACCATCAGAGGAGTGAAGTTTTGGAATAGCCTTCCAAGGGAAGCAGTGGGGGCAAAAGATCTATCTGACTTTAAGATTAAACTCGATAAGTTCATGGAGGAGATGGTATGATGGGATAACATGGTTTTGGTAATTAAATATTCATGGTAAATAGGCGCAATGGCCTGTGATGGGGTGTTAGATGGGGTGGGATCTGAGTTACCCAGGAAAGAATTTTCTGTAATATCTGGCTGGTGAATCTTGCCCATATGCTCAGGGTTCAGCTGATCGCCATATTTGGGGTTGGGAAGGAATTTTCCTCCAAGGCAGATTGGAAGAGGCCCTGGAGGTTTTTCGCCTTCCTCCGTAGCATGGGGCATGGGTCACTTGCTGGAGGATTCTCTGCTCCTTGAAATCGTTAAACCACGATTTGAGGACTTCAGTAGCTCAGACATAGGTGAGAGGTTTTTCACAGGAGTGGGTGGGTGAGATTCTCTGACCTGCGTTGTGCAGGAGGTCAGACTAGGTGATGGTCCCTTCTGACCTTAGTATCTATGAATCTATCTAAGTTTAGTGAGGGAGAGGGCTGGAGTAAATAGCCAGTTAGCAAAGGGGACAGTGTCCAGTTTTCAGTGATATCTTTAGTGTTCAACAGTCCCTCCTGCAGTACCTGCTGGGGCTGCTGCTTCTGTATGTTCCTGCTAGCTTGAATTTCTGTTCTGTGACCTTCATGATATACTAGTAAATGTAGTGAAAATATGGTAGAACATTGGAGTAGAAAAAATGTAGTTTTAGAAATATTTTGCACTTACATAGCACCGTCCATCTAGCAGCCTAAAGCACTTTACAAGCACAAATGTATTTCCAGTACCCCAGAAGGGTTCGGGGGAAGTATTACCTCTCTTACGGATGGAGGAAACTTAAGCCAATGGCGGTTATGCAATTACTCACATAGCTGTGAATTTGGATATAAGTAATGTCATGCTGTATTGAAAATTCTGCTGTCAGAGAAGATCCAAGGTGGTCATGCTTGGGGAGGGTTTCTACGTTGTGCTTCAGTAAAAGGTTGAGTGTCTTTCAGATTCTTCTTTTCTGAGATATTTAAGTTCTGTTGCTAGTTTTTACCCGTCAGAGAATAGACAGCTTGCATCCATTTCTGTAACGCGTCAGACTCTGAAATGGTTATCCACATTTCTGTTATAACAAGATTAGATTAGTGAAATTCCCTGTAGATTGGCTTGCGTAATAAGGTTTTTCACAAACTCCAGCTGGTGCAGAACACAGGTGCCAGGTTCCTTGTGAAAAGGGGTGATCAGAACACGCTTCACCACCTTTAGTTGCTGGATAAGCATAGAGGCTTTAAAAACTGCAGTTTTTAATCTTCAAGTACTACATGTCCTCAATCATGCACATTCCACTGTTCTGTGTTTATTTTCTTGGCTGTATATGGAGCTAAAAGCAACTATAAAACTTGTCTTGTAGCTGAATACTGCTTGCTTCCACTGGAAAAGCAAACACTTAACAGATTTCAACCTAATATTTTTGATATTTTATAAAACCCTATTACAATTTTAACTGTTCATTATGTTGACAGAATATTCAGCTAACTTGGCCTTCCTTACAATACAGTGGAGATATGATCTAAGACTCCATTTATTTAAAGCATTAGTTTTTTTATCAACTAAATCAACCATTATAAGCAAAAGAAGGAGCAGAAATTAATTTTGACTATTAAGGCTTTGTCTAGACTGTTTAGATTTGGTTTTTTTTTTTAGGGCCATTTGTGTAGCTGCACCAGTGCAACTCTGTGGTATAGACAGGCAAAGTTTCTATTTGTGAAAGTTGTGTCAACTTTCAATAGAAGTGAATCCTCGTCTTCTAACTGACATTTAACATAGGTCAGTCAACCTTTCTGTGTAATAGTTGTATATCTTTACCCAAATGAAGTATAGTAGGAGGATTATTTGTGTTTTTTTCCAGTATGGTGCAATTGTGCAGCTGACTGTTACATGTACTAAGCAGTCAGTCAAAACCTATGTGTGTCTCAAACATTTTGGCTTTGACAAAATGAAATTAAATCGAAAATGTTCTGACCAGCTCTCCGTTCTGTTATTGCTTCTTGCTTATAAAAGGGATTGACTTTTAAACAAACTGCTAAAATCCAGTCATGGATATCTAGTTTTGCGACATGTTTTTGCTGTTTCTTCTATTACTCTGTGACTAACTGTTTAAAGTCTAACAGGCCCTGTTCCTTTACCCATTAAAGTTAATGAGGTTTTTTTTTCCATTGACTTTGGTGGGAAGGAGCCCAAAGTTAGTTTACCAGTGTCTGTCACTTACATTCAAGTGACTTATCTATGAAGTATAACTTGGGTTTGCAAAAGTAATATCTTAAGTTGCCAAAATAAACAGTCTGCGTATTTTGAAAAGTATGTGTAATTTTGTCCAGGAACTAAGTTAAACCCACAAATATCTTGCAGCAGTGTGATACTGTGTGTGTTTCAAAACATTATTTGAGCTAATGTTTATGAAAAAAGGAAGTAAGAATAGATTTGGAAAAGTATATTGGCAAAACTGTAGTAGAAGCTTGTGACTTTTAACATTTGTTTATCTTAAGATAATTCTCTGCGTATAACTCTTACTGGAATTATACGTATATGGAAAAACATTCCACTTTCCTGGAAGTAGGAGAGAAACTTGTATTAAAAGCTGATCTTCTATAGATAGAGCCAAATTCTGCCCTCAATTACACCTGAGTAAATCTGGAATAATGGTGTTTGACAATGGAGTATAATTTAGGGCAGAATTTGGTGTCTGTGAGGCGCTAGACCCATTTCTGGTGTATAAAGGTTATATAATTTCTTTTTCAGTTTTTCTGGGTTCTCTTTGAGATTTAATATTTGAATTTGATTGTTTATCTCTCAATTTTTCTTAATTCCACAGTGAAGTCATAATTCTTTGTCAGCCTATTGGCATAGAAATGATGGCACAAATTCAGAGCACATCTCCATTCTGAACAGTTGGTAAAGGCTGATAATGAGGAAGAGAGAGACTGTTTGCTCAATAAAGGCAGAGTGGTTAGCTGAACCTGCAAATGCAGCTGTGAAGGAAAAATACGAAAATGACGAAATAAAGTGCTTATGATAAACTCTTCAAAAGTGTTCGTTTTTCTCTCCAGTGAATACTAATGGCTTCTCCACACATAGGCATTGGACTCCAAAATCTTTAAGATGTTCTGTTAGTTCAGTTGTAAAACATTTCTAATAATAAAAAAAATTAAGACAAGTTCAGCACATTTAGCTTACTATAAAATCAATTGGAGGAAGTTTATAGCTAGAAAACATTGCATATGAAAAGCATGAGAAAGACAAATGGATTTAAGTGGGACCTTTTTTTGTTTCTATAACAAGGAAGCCCCTCTAACAGCAAAGCAGGCAGTATGCACCTTGATATCAGTCTTGATTTCTTGTGTGGAGGATAAAGGGGAAAAAACATCTATCCTCTTCAGCTATTTAGATGGCAAGCTCTTGGGGGGCAGAGATCTATCTTAGTTTGTCTGTAAAATGCAGAGCATGCACTTGTGTATACCTTTTTAAACCTCCAAACTCAGAGAATCATTGCAACTAATCTGAAAGTTTAATGTTAGTATTAACTAATACAACCAACAGAAACACTTCTGATGAGGTGGCTGCAGAGTTCAGCATTCTAGATGAAAATACAGCTAGGCTATTATAATATATTTTTTGGTTGGAAATGAGTCTGATTGCAGGTGTCGTCATATTTGTTCTGAGGGTTTCTTGTCTTCAGCTGGCTGGAAAATCCACAGCACAATGAGTGATTTTTCCTGTCTTGTGTCTGTGCATTAAAAAATTTTTTATAGCCAGACTTAAAAACTGTTCTATTCAAAGGATGGTGTTCTGTTTTTCAACTAAGGGACACTGTCAAATAATTTTGGATTAAAATTTTGAGCCAACTTTAATTATCTGGTGAAAATGCACTGAATTCAAAATATTTAACTCATCACACAGTTACCAAATACTGTCTTTTTAAAAATGTTTTCCAACCCAGCAATTGTTTGTCCTGCTGAAAAGCCCTCCAACTTGAGTGCACTTTCTAACTAACCTGTGTTTTAAGAGCTGTACTGGCATCCTTGATAATGTAAGTGGGGAGGGATGATGAGGAGTAAACGGGTAGTTTGTCAGCCAGCAATGGTGAAAAATGTGAGATCAAAACAGGAGGCAAAGAAATGCTATTCATGAATTCCTGAAGGGGCATAACAATGTAGTGAAAATAAGAACTTTTTTTTAAATTGCTTGACACTTTAAAAAGAGAGAGCTGTGTTTAGTTTAGTGCACAACTCGTCTTTGGGACTGGGCTCCACGCTTATATTCTGTAGTTATTAGCAACTTTTCAAGTTATAATTTCTCCATGATGATATACTAAAATGTGTATACTAGATGCAAACTTTTGTTTCCCCCTTCATTCTTACACTGCATATGTTTGGTTTTGGTTCCAAGGGAGTAATCAGTTTTAGCATAGTTCGGTGAAGTAACCGGTAAACTTTGTTAAAGCTCATTATTTAAGTTACCTCTTTTAGGTACAACAGTATCTTTGGAGCATTTACTTTGGAGTTGATAGTCATGATGGCTTTTCTGTTCCATCAAAAGATGAGCTATTGGTTCAGTATCCACTTGGCTTAACACATCAATAGCAACGTCAATAGAACTGATCAGGCCTAATTTTGTGTAACTTGAATCTTCTGTAATTACAGCCTAAGATGTTATGGCTACAAATTCACACTCAATGCAGCTTATGCATCCAAGATGCCAAACTGATTTTAAATAACTTTTTTCTCCTCTACAGGCCTATGAAGAGTACACCAGCAAGTTAGATGCTCTACAACAAAGAGAACAGCAGTTATTGGAATCCATGGGGAATGGAACTGATTTCTCTGTCTCCAGCTCTGCTTCAACAGACACAGTTACATCATCTTCCTCCTCTAGCCTCTCTGTAGCACCTTCATCTCTTTCGGTTTATCAGAACCCCACAGATATGTCACGGAATAACCCCAAGTCTCCACAAAAACCTATTGTTAGAGTCTTCCTACCCAACAAACAAAGGACAGTGGTGAGTCAGCCCTGCATACGTGCTCATAACCTTAATTTTTTTGTGCATCTGTCCCCCTCTTTCCATGTTTGAATCAAACCTGAAAGCCAAAAAATGTATCTGTAGACATATGAAAGCAAAAAGTGTGGTGTAATTCTTGTATTCTGCCAAAGTCTGTTGGTTATTTCAACTTTGCTGCACATGCTGCTTTGTACAGTGTTAACACTGAGGAGATTGATTCTCTTACATGCAACAAAAGAGGCAAAACTTCAAGTGGGATACAAAAATGGATGCTTAGAATACTTTTCAAAAATTTAAATTTAGGTCAATGAAACAAACGTAATGAGCATAGCTATTTCCCAGACTTAGTTTTGAGTAGTATTGTTTCACTGTATATATATATTCTGGGTGTGGGAGATTAGTGTTGTGTTTCCATGTAATGTGTATTGCAGGTAACACATTGGTTTCCAACCTGTGGTCTCCGAACTACTGGTGGTTTACAAACAGATGGAGGTCATAGTGCTGGTTCTCCTTTGCCTCCAGTTACTTCTATAAGGCATTTCAGGCTCTTCATTACCAAGAGCAGCCTTGGCACCAGTGAAAGCAGGAAGGAAACAAGATAGTGGAGCCAGCCTTTTTTGCATCCACTTGGGGCTATTGCTACATAGAAGTAGTAGGTGAGGAACTGGCTATCCTGAGACTGTAGGTGCTTGGACCTGGTAATGTAACTAGTATCGCTCATGGTAGAGAAATGTCATGGGGTGTGGAAAACCAGCATCTGGGTTGTATCTGCAAGGAAGAGGTGGGCCAGACATCAGGGAAGCATGTGTTTGGGGTATAGAGGAACAAAATATAGAACAAGTGTAGAAATAAATATAGAACAAATGTACACAGTTCATTAAGGGGCAGTTGTCAACTTAAATTTCAGGTAGAAGTTTGACTTTTTAAAATTTAAACTTAGAATAGTTAGAAGTTGTATGCAGTGTTGTAGCTCTGTCAGTCCCAGGATATTAGAGAGACAAGCTGGGTGAGGCAATATCTTTTTTGCTGGACCAACTTCTGTTGGTGAAAGAGACAAGCTTTCAAGTTCTGTGTAGCTCAAAAGCTTGTCTCTTTCACCAACAGAAGTTGGTCCAATAAAAAATACTACCTCACCCAGCTTGTCTCTCTAATCGTTAAAAAATATCACCTAAATCAGTGGTTCTCAAACCTTTTTTACAAAGGTGACACACCCAAATGCATTTTGTCTTTTTGGGGACCCACCATTACCCCAGTTGGCTCCCTCCAACCCCCTTGCCCTCACTTTCCCAGTTCTGCCCCCCTCCTACAGCCCCAGCTGGCCACTCTCTCTCCCCATGACCGACCATGGCCACCATCTCTTCCAGACTGCTGGCTGACTGCTCAGTGTCTCAGGCCGCTGCTTCTGCGCTGCTGCTGTCCAGATCCCAGTCCTCGGACTGCTGCCTGCTACCCAGGGGAAGTGAGAGCCAGTGTGGGGGGTGGATACCTGTGGTAGGTCAGGGGCCTACTATTTGGGAAACACTGCAAGATTAGAGAAATATTTTCTGTACTTTTTGAACTGTTGTGCTTTTGACAGTGTTTTGTGTGTAGTCAGTTTTCCTGCTTTTGTGGGACTTTTGCACATCACCGGTCGAGGAACACTTTAAAAATAGGAAAATATAATTGTGAAGCCATAAAAAATGGCATGGGGACTTAAAACCACTTTTGTACCTGAAACTACTTTTAACTTTTTTTAATTGACTGTTTAATGCTTAAAGAGCTAAAAAAGATATTCTGTGGGTAGTATTTTTTAAAAATATTTTACTCCAGTTGCTGTAGTTGCCTTAAGGATGGTGAGTAATGGCTGGAAGGTGGTTCATGAGAAAATGTATCCAAGATCTAGTCCATACTATGAAAGAGTTTGAGGACCTCTGGAAGTGTGCATTTGGTATTTGAAAACTTTGAAAAAGAGCCCAAATAGTGCTGTTGACCACTATTCATGATACCATAGTATAACCATCCTTACTGGATGAGTACGCTTTCTTTGGCCAAAAGTGAAAATGGGAAATACTGATCAATGAGGGATGAGTCCTAAATCTGTTACCAAGACCTCATTGAACTAAGCTGATTTGTGTACTGTTGTAAACAGCTGATCACATTTTATTTGTCCATTGTGTCCGTTCTTGCCCTCATTCCCAACTCTTAGCCTACAATTACCCATGCAGCTCAGCAATGCTTTCTAGGCAACTTAGCAGTTGCACTTACAAATGTATTTCTGTACTTTGAGATTTCAATAAAAATGAGTTTACTGTTCATGAGAGCTGCTGGACTGATCACTCTGGTGAATTAAGTTCTTATCTACAGAACATACAAAAGAGAGTTGTAATATAAGCTTCACCCACCTCAGTCCTTTTTGAAAGGTGAAGGTAGTAGTTCAGCCTTTATGCCTGTTCAGTCCTGCATGCATCAGCTGAAAACAGCAACAAGATGCCAATTGATGTCAGTTATGAATATGATTTTTGTGACTTACATATTTGTTCATTGGGAATAGGATAGACACCAAAAGTTCATCTTTTAAATCACCGAACACCTATTAGATAGTAAGCCTTTTAGCCACGTCAGCAAACATGACCCAGAATACAACCAGTGACTTAAAAGCAAAAGACTTTATATATTGTTATCCAAAATCCTGATCCAGTCTCATAGACTTTAAGGTCAGAAGGGACAATCATGATCATGTAGTCTGACCTGCACATTGCAGGCCACAGAACCTTACACACCCACTCCTGTAATTGACCCCTAACCTCTGGCTGAGTTCCTGAAGTCTATCCTGATTTGAGAACTTTAAGTTACGGAGAATCCATCATTTACACTGCTTTAAATCTGCAAGTGACCATGCCCCATGCTGCAGAGGAAGGCAAACCCCGCCAGGATCTCTGCCACTCTGACCTGGGGGAAAATTCCTTCCTGACCCCAAATATGGTGATCAGTTAGACCCTGAGCCATGTGGCCAAGACCTATCAGCCAGATGCCTCAGAAAGAATTCTCTTTAGTAACTGAGAGCTCTCCCCCATCTAGTGTCGCATCACTGGCTGTTGGAGATATGCTGCTAGCAGTCGCAGATCAACTACATGTCATTGCAGGCAGTCTCATCATACCATCCTCTCCATAAACTTATCAAGCTCAGTCTTGAAGCCAGTTAGGTTTTTTTGTCCCCACTGCTCCCCTTGGAAGGCTGTTCAAGAACTTCACTCCCCTGATGGTTGGAAATTTTCACTTAATTTCAAGCCTAAACTTGTTGATAGCCAGCTTATATCCATTTGTTCTTGTGTCCACATTGACACCATGGAGGGAGAGGAGTTAGGATTTCTCTCTATAAATAACTATCTCCCTTCAGCCTTCTTGTGGTTAGGCTAAACAAGCCAAGCTCTTTGAGTCTCCTCTCATAAGGTAGGTTTTCCATTCCTTGGATCATCCTAGTAGCCCTTCTCTGCACCTGTTGCACTTTGAATTCATCTTTCTTAAACATGGGAGACCAGAATTGCACACAATATTCCAGATGAGGTCTCACCAGTGCCTTGTATAACAGTACTAACACTTCCCTGTCTACTGGAAATACCTCGCCTGATGCATCCTAGGACTGCATTAGACTTTCTCATAGCCTTTTTCAATTCTTCCTTTTCCCCCATACACTGCTATTAGGAATTAATGCTGTGTTTGAGTACACAAAACTTAGAGCTAAAGCAAGTTCTGTCATGGAATAAATCCCTTTTATTAATGCACCCCTGGAATAAACACTTTTTTTTCAGCTGTGGCCTTGTCATCTATACGCTTCTCTACTTATACATTTTACAGTAGTTTATGTTCCAAACCTCTCAGTAATTTCAAATGACTGTCATTTTATTAAAAAGAAGCTGTCACAAAAATATCATGCTACCCCTCAAATGTGTATGTGGTAAAAGCAAGGATTTAGAATTTAGCTTTACCTCTTCAGATTTGGACCAGTGACAGTTTTAAGGACCTGTTTTTTGCAATGTGCCAAAGCTAGAACCAAGTCCTTTACATAACTTGAAGAGCAGGGATTCACAACTTTCTGTTGATGTAAAGCATTTGTTCCTAGAGAAGTGTATTGAGAAAGTGGACCTTAAATAATTACATGATAGAAAAACTATTTAGGGAACTATTTAGTTCTTAAATGTATATTAGTACTGTTGTCACTCCAACAAATGCACATTGTAAATGAAATCAACATGTCTTCACAACTTTCCATCTGTATTAGTTTTTGTGCAGTTATCTACCTTTTTTTTTTTTTTTTAAAGGGGATTGGGAAATCCAGTGTCTTTTTCTCTTCAATGTTTGACAGAAACAAAAGCTTGAAAAAATGATTTGGCACATACACAAACTGTGACTGTCTGATGCCACTTCCTCTCTACAGCAGTTCCCCTTGCAGTTTGAAGGAATAAAATAGTAGTGCACTTCATGTGTTCTGTTAAATAAACTATTCAATAAGTACGTGTGAAATCTGTCAAAATAGTCCATGGAATGTTATTGACCTCCTTACTATTTTTTTTGTTTATACCATCGGTCCCTACCGGCCTTTACTCTTTACACCGTGATCCCTTATAGGAAAGCGAGTATCACGTCCTACATTGTTCCCAGTGTTGTTCCTTCTCTGTCCCTATTATCATTTTCCCCTATGTTGCTATTGCCTCCCACCCTCTCCCCCCAAAAATCTTACTACAGGCAGGGTAATGCCTTTGTTAAGGCTCTTTAGCCCTTAAAGCGCAGGGCTCCAGCCTCTTTGTTTTGCTTGAAGAATACAGTATATATTCTCCAAACTTACAACACATTGTCTGTGAGTAAAGACTGAACTTTGTGGGGTTTTAAGAGTATATCTGTTCGTTTGAGTTCAAATTAATTTAAAATAGGACCTACAGGAAAAGTTTCCTCTCTGATCTATCTCGGATGTCTTGCTAACTAAGGTGCATAAAAAACAATGACTTTTTTTAAAAGGATGTTTTTATTTAAATTTTTAAATCTATTTAATTTTAAACTTGTGGCAACCTGTTGGAACCTACAGGATTGGAACCTGGGACCTTGAGGGTTCTAGGCTGCTGCCTTCTACACAGCCACAGGAGGCTTAGGCTGGGCTTCTGTGGGAGGACCCTGTGAAGCTGGGCTCAGCAGGAAGTACAGCAGGGCTAGAGTGGCAGTCCTTTTTGCAACCCCCTGATTGGCAAATACCAGTATATAAACCAGGAAGCCATGAAGGGGAGCTCTCTGAGCAGCAACGCAGACTGTCTGCCCATTTCTGCTCCAGACTCCACTTTCAATAAACGCTAGACTCCAGCTGCCAACTGTGGTTTGTCCTCAACTTAGCTATTTGATTGCTGCCTGTAACCTGGTACCCCACCACAGTCTCCTGGTAACTTGAGCCTGCCTGACACACTTTTGCCCTCTGGCCCATCTTCTACTCTGACTTCCCAGTACCTGACTCCTGGTCCGATCACTAGGTCTGACTGTCCATGTCCAGTTGTGACACAACCTATGTTAAAGCCAAAACTTACAATCTATTAAAATCATTTACATTAAATACAGAAATAAGGAGTCAGTATTTGTGGCCAAGTTTTAAAGAAAGTCAAACCACTGAGCTGTTGGAAGACCGTGGCTAAGCACTTGGAACCAGAGTTTGTTGAAGTCCTAAACCACCTTTTGATAGCAATAGCCTTTTCTGCAAGTGTAGAGAATATTTTTAGGTTTCAGAGTAACAGCTGTGTTAGTCTGTATTCGCAAAAAGAAAAGTTGTACTTGTGGCACCTTAGAGACTAACCAATTTATTTGAGCATAAGCTTTTGTGAGCTACAGCTCACTTCATCGGATGCATACTGTGGAAAGTGTAGAAGATCTTTTTATATATACACACACACACACAGCATGAAAAAATACCTCCTCCCACCCCACTCTCCTGCTGGTAATAGCTTATCTAAAGTGATCACTCTCCTTACAATGTGTATGATAATCAAGTTGGGCCATTTCCAGCACAAATCCAGGTTTTCTCAAACACCTTAGATGCCTTCAAGTGACCAAGGCCTGATGAAATACATTCTAGAATACTCAAGGAGCTGAGCTAGGAGATATCTGAGCCATTAGCAATTATCTTCGAAAAGTTATGGAAGACAGGAGAGATTCCAGAGGACTGGAAAAGGGAAAATATAGTGCCAATCCAAAAAAGGCAAATGACTGGGGAATTACAGACCAGTCAGCTTAACTTCAGTATCTGGAAAAATAATGGAGCAAATAATTAAATAATCAGTTGCAAACACCTAGAAAATAAGCTTCCTTATAACTTTCTTTGACAGTGTTATAAACCTTATGGATGAGGGGGAAGTGGTAGATGTGATATATCTTGACTTTATTAAGGCTTTTGATACTGTCGCATGACTCTCATAAGCAAACTAGGGAAATACAATCTAGATGGAGCTACTATAAGGTAGGGTGCCCAGATAGCAAATATGAAAAATCAGCACAGAGAGTGGGGGGTAATAGGCACCTACATAAGAAAGAGTCCCAAATCGGGACTGTCCCTATAAAATCGGACATCCAGTCACTCTACTATAAGGTGGGTGCATAACTGGTTTGAAAACTATTTCCAGAGAGTAATTATCAGTGGTTCACAGTCATGCTGGAAGGGCATATTGAATGGGGTCCTGCAGGGATCAGTTCTGGATCAGGTTCTGTTCAATAGCTTCATCAATGATTTAGATCTGGGGTTGGCAACCTATGGCACACATGCCAAAGACAGCAACATGCCATTAAAAATCCGGCCCGGCCCGCTCTTCTCCGCCCCCCGCTCTCTCCTTGCAGGGCAGGCGAGCTCCCTCTTCCCCCGCCTCTTCCCCCAGCGTGCGGGGTTCCTGCCTCTCCTTCTCTCCTTCCCTGTCGCCCATCAGCTGATGGCCCTTGCCAAGGAGAGGGAGAGGGAAAAGCTGAGCCGCAGCGCACTCACTGCTCCGGGGACCTTGGGGAAGGGGGTGGAATCGGCATATCCTCTCCAGCCTCCTGCCGTGAACTGCGCAGGACAGGGGGCTGGGAGCACTGCCATGACCCCAGCCCCCTGCCCTGGCCCCCTCCACCCCCCCAACCCCCCACAACCCCAGCCCTGACTTCGGCACCCCCCACACATACCCAGCCCCCTGCCCCGACTCTTGCACCCCTCGCATCCCCACCCCCACCCTGAGCACCAAACGGGAGCTCCTGCCCCCCCCCCCACACACACACATTCCCACCTGCACCCCTTGCACCAAATGAGAGCTGCCCAGGTAAGCACTCCACACCCAAACCTCCTGCCCCAACCCTGAGCCCCCTCCCTCATTCTAGCTCCTGGCCAGACCCTACACCCCAACCCCCAGCCTGCTCCTTCACCCCCAGCCCTGTGCTCAGTGCACTCCCACCCTCAGCTCAGTGCTGAGAGAGGAAGAGAATGGGCTAGAACCAGGGAGAAGGTAGGTACCTACTCTATGTGGACAGGGCCGGGATCTTGGACCAGCAGCGGGCTGAGAGGGGCCGGCAGCCAGGACCCTGGCTGGCAGGAGCTGGCGGACGGAACCCCAGACTGGCAGTGGGCTGAGCCGCTCAGCCCACCGTTGGTCTGGGGTCCTGGCCGCCGGCCCTGCTCAGCCCACTGCCGGTCTGGGGTTTTGGCTGCCGGCCCCTTGCCAGCCGGGGTCCCGGCCGCAGGCCCCTCTCAGCCCGCTGCCGGCCTAGGTGAACGGAACCTCAAGCCGGCAGTGGGCTGAGCGGGCTGGCGGTGTAAGATCAGCATTTTAATTTAATTTTAAATGAAGCGTCTTAAACATTTTGAAAACCTTGTTTACATATGACAGTAGTTTAGTTATATATAGACTCATAGAGACCTTCTAAAAAACGTTCAAATGTATTATTGGCACACAAAACCTTAAATTAAAGTGAATAAATGAAGACTCGGCACACCACTTCTAAAAGGTTGCCGACCCCTGATTTAGATAATGGCACAGAGAGTACATTTCCAAAGTTAGTGGATGATACCAAGTTGGGAGGGGTTGTAAGTGCTTTGGAGGATAGGATTAAAATTCAAAATGATCTGGACAAACTGGAGAAATAGGTCTGAAGTAAATAGGATGAAATTCAATAAGGACAAATGCAAAGTACTCCACTTAGGACGGAACAGTCAGTTGCACACATACAAAATGTGAAATTACTGCCTAGGAAGGAGTACTGCAGAAAGGACTTTGGGGGTCATAGTATATCACAAGCTAAATATGAGTGAACAGAGTAACACTGTTGTCAAAAAAAGTAAACACCATTCTGGGATGTATTAGCAGGTGTATTGTAAACAAGACAGAAGAATTAATTCTTCCATACTGATTAGGCTTTAACTGGAGTATTGTGTCCAGTTCTGGGCACCACGTTTCAGGAAATATGTGGAGAAATTGGAGAAAGTCCATAGAAGAGCAATAAAAATGATTTAAAGGTCTAGAAAACATGACCCGTGAGGGAAGATTGAAAAAATTGGTTTTGTTTAAGCTGGAGAAGAGACGACTGCATGGGGACATAACAGTTATCAAGTACATAAAAGGTTGTTACAAGGAAGTGGGAGAAAAATTGTTCTCCTTAACTTCCGTGGATAGGACAAGAGGCAATGGGCTTAAATTGCAGCAAGGGTAGTTTAGGTTAGACATTAGGAAAAACTTTCTAACTGTCAGGGTGGAATAAATTGTCTAGGGAGGTTGTGGAATCTCCATCAATGAAGATCTTTAAGAACAGATAAGACAAACATCTGTCAGGGATGGTCTAGATCAGTGGTTTTTAAACTTTAGCAACCCGAGGACCCCCATTTTGATTTAAAAAATTTTGGGGACCCCCATCTCCTCCCCTCCCCCGCTTAGCCCTTGCCCAGCCCCCTTCACCGAGGCCCCGTCCTTCCGCTCAGTCCATACCCCCTCCCTCCATCACTGGCTCTCCCCCACCCTCACTCACTTTCACCAGGCTGGGGTAGGCGGGGTTGGGGTGCAGGCTGTGGGAGGGAGTTTGGGTGCAGGGTGAGGGCTCCGGTTAGGCAGCGCTTACCTTGGGCAGCCCTGAAAGAGACCTGGACATTCCTCTAGCAGTGGCTCTTGGGTGGGGGGGAAATGGTCTCTGCACGCTGCCCCTGTCTGCAGGCACCGCCGCTGCAGTTCCTGGCCAATGGGAGCTGTGGAGTCAATGCTCGGGGTGGGGGCAGCGTGCAGAGACCCCCTGGACCGCTCCTCTCCCCCAGGGACGTGTCAGCCACTTCCAGGAGCGGCACGGAGCCAGGGCAGGTAGGGAGCCTTAGTCCCGCTGCGCCACCATTCCTACAATTATATGATTCTATGATTCATTCTCCAGCAGATAAGGTAATGCTACATATTAATATTAGTCTCCTCACCTGTCAAGGTTCCTTCCCCACTCTGAATTCTAGGGTACGGATGTGGGGACCTGCATGAAAGACCCCCTAAGTTTTATTTTTACCAGCTTAGGTTAAAAACTTCCCCAAGATACAAACTTTGCCTTGTTCTTGAACCGTATGCTGCCACCACCAAGTGTGTTAAACAAAGAACAGGGAAAGAGCCCACTTGGAGATGTCTTCCCCCAAAATATCCCCCCAACCCCTACACCCCCTTTCCTGGGGAAGGCTTGATAAAAATCCTCACAGATTTGTACAGGTGAACACAGACCTAAACCCTTGGTTCTTAAGAACAATGAAAAAGCAATCAGGTTCTTAAAAGAAGAATTTTAATTAAAGAAAAGGTAAAAGAATCACCTCTGTAAAATCAGGATGGTAAATACCTTACAGGGTAATCAGGTTCAAAACATAGAGAATCCCCCTCGGCAAAACCTTAAGTTACAAAAAGAGACAAAAACAGGAATATACATTCCATTCAGCACAACTATTTTACCAGCCATTAAACAAAAGGAAATCTAATGCATTTCTAGTTAGATTACTTACTAACAGAAGTTCTGAGACTGCATTCCTGATCTGTGCCCGGCAAAAGCATCACACAGACGGACGAACCCTTTGTTTCCCACCCCTTCCCGACTTGAAAGTATCTTGTCTCCTTATTGGTCATTTTGGTCAGGTGCCAGCGAGGTTATCTTAGCTTCTTAACCCTTTACAGGTGAAAGGGTTTTGCCTCTGGCCAGGAGGCATTTTATAGCATGGTATACAGAAAGGTGGTTATCCTTCCCTTTATTTTTATGACATCACCTAACACAAAACTTTAGTGATGACCTTATACTTCTTCTAGAATTCTTGGGTATGTTTCCACACCACTTTAAAGTATAATTATAGCATGGGTAAGCATATCCCTGCTAGTTTTGATCTAACTTGCCCAGGTAACAATACTATAGCATAGGCAGGGTGGCATGGACTTGTGACCGGAGTTTAAGCTGTCTGGGGAGCCAGAGTATGTACGTGGGTTGCTAGGCCATGCTACCACATCTACCCTACTGTTACCCACACTAGCTAGATTAAAGCTAGAATGGGTATGCCTGTGTGTGCACCTTCACTTGAGCCTAGACATACCTTTAGTGACCCATCAGATGGTTAATGTGTGCACGTGTTAAAGCTGAATATTTGCTTTCTGAAGTTTTGTATTATACTGCCGGGAAGATTAAGGTGTGTTGGGCTGGAGGATGAAGAAGGTTCCTTGTTTAAAAAAAAAAAAAAAGGGGGGGGGGGGAGTCAGTCACCATCGATGGAAATATGCTGTATGGTTAAGAGATGTCCTGTAATTTAGTGGATTTTTGCTTTTATCATTTTGCATTAGGGGGATTTTGCGCTTAACTAAATGTAATCCCTTTCAAATAGATTTTGTTTATGGAATATACACTGTGCCTCTTCTAATTCATTCCATCAATCTCTTCCAACTCTGTCCACCTCCATTCTAACACGTGTAGCCCTTGAGGGATCCATTCCTGGGGCCTGGAAACTTTACCAGACAACTTGAGCCTGATCCATTAGTCAGTGAAGACAGTGGAAGAACTCCCATTGACTTCAGAGGCGGACACTTAGGGACATCAACATTCCTAGCCTCAGAATGAGATGAAAGACATAAGGCCCTATTGTCAAAGCCAACGGCTTCCCCCTCTTCCTGCCAATCTCAAGATGCTGGAAATGGGTGAGGCTGCTACATTTCAAACCAGCAGTGGTGTCTCTGAAACTTACTTGAGACTTCAATTTTTTTTTTGTATTATCTGTTGCTTTTAGTCTGAATTTGAAGTTTGTCTCCTTTGCCCCACCCTCCTTTGGCTACTGGAAGGGGGGAGGAACAATTTTTTTCTTTCACTCCATTTCCCCCTTTTATTTCCCCTTTTAGTCTCTTGGCTTCTACAAGGGTAGTCGGATGTCTAAGTTCTACCTTTCCTACGTTGCTACATGGTTCTCTCTAACAAGGAGCTCCAGTGCCTCCTGCCCTTGCTGCTGCCCATAGTTTTCACTCTTTTCTGCTTGGGGAAAGCTTATGAGAATCAGTCACTTGGACTGTCTATCTGCAGATTTAGGACACAACTACAGCCATTTACATAAACTGAATGTTTGGATGATTTTCTTCAACTGTAAGGAATAGAAATTTTTTTATAATGATACAGAAAAGCTTTCTGTTCATCACAGGTTAGTGTGGTTTCTCACGCTGTGCGTGTAAAGATGTTATGGTACTTGTTGAAGATGAGCTGCATAGTAATCATTGCACACTTATGCCCATAAAACCTTTAACACACCACCATTTTGTATGTATATAAATATGGGTTTCTGTATTTAAAATATCACAAGTTAATCACAACAACAAAGGCAATGCAGTATTTACAAAATACCAGGCAACATGGGACTGTTTCCTAGACTTTTCTTTTATCCCCAGGGCATTTAGGAATTCCAGAAACTAAATAGGAGTATGAGCGCTGTTCTGCATAGGGACAACAGTGCTTGTTACTCGGAGTTCTGACTTTTGTCACACCTGTCTCTAAATTAGAACACCAACCTTCTAATTACAGTAAAAGAACCATTTGATTTGCTCCTCTTCCCTAGGTGTGTGAACAGTGGGAGAACCAGATCTTACTTTTTGCTACTACCTATGTGATTGACATAGGCTAATTTTATGCAGTACATAGTTGGATCCTTTCTGCTATTGTGTTCCTAAATTTCTTTGAGCAAGCTTTAGGTAATTAAGTTATCCATAATATATTTGTCCTATTTTGACTCTAGATTTGCATATTGCTTTCTGCAATTTATGTTCTAAGTTTGATATGCCTCAAAGTTTGCAAACTGTAACCATTGAGTTTCTACAGGCATTCAAGTAGTCCTACTGGTTTCACCTGTCAAGTGTGAGGAACTCTTCCTTCTTGGAAATTTCAGACAGTTGAATAAATTAGTTTCTTACCACTACTCACCTTCTTTTTGATTGGCAGAACCTAATCGGATTAATCCAATTACAGCTACCCACACATTTATCAATCAAATATTGAAAATGGAGTTCTTGTGCAGTCTGTGGCAATGAAGACTTACAAAATGGATCTGAATACTCTCGGTTATAATTTACCTGATATGTATAATATGAATATATTGGGTATAATGCACCAGTAACTTTCAGGTAAACTTATTGATTTTACCCCACTAATCCTTCAGTAGATCTTATGCTGTCAATCTATCCAGGCTTCTCCTTAGTCCCTTAGGGGTTCCTGTGCTGCTTACACCCGGGCAGTCCAGTTCTTCCATTGATAGTAGTCACCCACTAGTTGAAGTAATTCTTCCCAGGTGATGCCAGTTCATTCAATATCCTCTGTCACTGACTTCTGCCAGTTCTTCCTTGGCCTTCCTCCCTTTTTCTTTCCTCTCTGGAGTACCCAATTCAATGCTTGCTTAACATGTTTCCCATTTTCCATATCATGTAAATTTCCCATCCACCTGAGACTTTTCTTTGATATTTTCTTTCCATAAAATGTGTAATATCTTCCTCAGCCATCTGTGATGGGCAGCCTCCAATATCTCTATTTTTGTTAACTACCTCTCTTCTCCATACAGTAGCATGCTAAGTATAATCACATTGTATAATCTGGCCTTTAGTTTAGTGTGGAGACCTCTGTATGAACAGATGTTGTTCATCCTTCTAAAAGTAGTGTTTGCTTTTCCTAATTTCATATGAATATCTTTATCATAGCTGCCTTCGAATTTCATCACACTCCCCAGATAATAGAACTTTTCTATCTCTTTGATTCTTTTCTGTGTACACTCTTGCATCTATTGTGCAGTTTCTTACCTTCATAATCTTGGTTTTTTCTGTATTTATTTTCAATCCAATTTTTGCTGTTTCCTGTTCTGCCTCTGATGTAAGTACAGTCATTTCTTTCCACATTATACTTAGTACAGTAATGTCGGTGGCAAACTCAAGGTTGTGTAACTCATCTCTGCACACCCGTTGTACACCACCAACATGCTTTTTGTTGCCCGCTTTATCACCCCGTCTATTGCAAACACAGAGGATTGGTATTAACATGCGCTCTTGTCTAATTCCAGTCACAATATTGAACCACTCAGCTAGGCCTGTATCCGATCTGATTGCACGTCTGCTTCCATCATATAAACTCCTTATCATGTTGATCAGCTTGCCTGGTATCCGCCATGTTTCACAGGGTCTCTCTGTGGACACTATTGAATGCTTTCTTAAAGTTGAAAAAGATGGGCTTTTGCCAAGCAGTAGCATTTTTGATTATCTGTCAAAGATTGACTATTTGTTCACAGCCTGATCTATCTGGATAATTGCTGCACAGCTTTGAGAGAAATGCCAATGCTAAGTTAGAAATAGAAGAGGGACCATTAATAGCTGATGAAATTAAAACAACTATCAAAGGCTACAAACAGGGGAAAGCTCTTGGGGTTGATAGAATTCAAGCAGAAGTACTAAAGGTAGCAGGCAAAATTCTGAGTGAGCAGCTAGCAAAACTCTTAAATGAAATATGGGTGAAAGCACAAGTGCCAAAAGACTGAAAAGATGGTATCAGCGAGGCATTGCCAAAAAGGGTGATCTTCATGCATGAACTGGAGAGGTACTTCTCTCAACCCTGGGTAAAGTGTTGGCTACCATTAAGCTGAATAGAATGAAGAAGGCAGTGGATGGAATATTATGAGGTTGCTGGATGACTAAACTCAGATATCTCAGAGTAGGAATAAATGGTCATTTTTCAACACGGCAAAAGGTTAACTGTGCGGTGCCTCACTTCAGCAATAAGACTTATTTAACATATTTATTAATTTCTCAAAAGGAGCTGAGGAGTGAAGTGAAATTTATAGTTGCCACAAAATGTAGGTACTTCAAATCTGGGGAAGACTGTGAGGAAAGCACCTTGAGAGGGGCCTAACTGAGCTATGTGAATGGGTAATGTGAATGGCCGCTGAAATTCAGTGTTGATAAATCCACAGTAATGCACACTGAAGGGAAAAATTTGAATTACTCCTATCATACTGGGATCTTTATTGATGGTATTGGCTCACAAAATGGACCTGAGTATCATTTGGACAGCTGAATGAAGATCTGTATTGTGTGCAGCTGTGGTTTAAAAAAATAAAAAACCCTCAAAACATAGCATGTTAGGTTGCAGAATGAATGAATGACATGAAGACATGGCAATTGTCAGCAATCAGTTCCGGACATGTGGGATCTGTCGTGTGCTTTGATCTTATAGGACTCTAACATCATTCTATTGTATTAAACTACTTCTGGTTTTTCCTACACCTTTGGCAGCATAAATTATTCCCTTCTGTTAAACAAATTACTGCTTCATGATGACCATGTGAAAGAACAGTCACTAGTAATTGATGCCACTATCTATAAATAGCTCTAGAAGCATGATTAATGGAATGTTAAATCTTGCAAAGCAGATCAATTCTGTTCAGCTTTGCTTTGGAAGGGGGTTTGTGTCACTGCAATGGAACAATGCCCCCATGCCCTTTTTGTGAATATTGATGCTGTTTTAAGAATTTATTTTTTTAAACTACCGCTTTTGCTGGAGGTTAGAACATAAAGGCTGACCCCAAGATCCAATTGGGAAAAACCACCTTCCTTCTAATTTTATGGAGGACATTTCTGTATGTTAGCTATGTTTCACATATTGTCCAAAACCCTTACTTTTTATTTTCACAGGGAGCAGTTAATTTTACCCTGCACTGCTGTTAACAGATGACTGGCTAAATGTCCTGTGAACAGCTCTGGGTAAGAAATAAATGCCCAATGGTAGTCTGGATCTCAGATGTTTTAGCAAGAAAACAGCTGAAAGTTTTGAAGGCAGAAGTAGTTACTTTAAGCAACACCTTTTTCTCTCCCCTCACCTTCCCCAAAGACAAACACCTGGTCTAATATGAACTGAATTTTGTATGACTAATAAATGGTAGTCACACACCATTTTACAAGAAAGAATCCATGGCTTTCCAGTGTGCTGAAAATGTGACAGGATATGACTGTCTAACTAGTACTTCCTAGTGATATTTCAAAATAGACTCCATCAGGTATAATATCCCAGATATTATAACTAATTCCACATGATGTACAGTACTAAAATATATGAAATTTGACAAAACTGAGCTAACATTTTTCATACAATTGCATGAGAAAAATAAATTTAGAAAATCAGGCCTTGTATTTAAAAATATCATAGAATCATAGATGATTAGGGTTGGAAGAGACCTTAGGAGGTCATCTAATCCAACCCCCTGCTCAAAGCAGGACCAACCACAACTAAATCATCCCAGCCAGGGCTTTGTCAAGCCAGGCCTTAAAAACCTCTAAGGATGGAGATTCCACCACCTCCCTAGGTAACCCAGTCCAGTGCTTCACCACCCTCCTAGTGAAATATCCAACCTAGACCTCCCCCACTGCAACTGGAGACCATTGCTCCTTGTTCTGTCATCTGCCACCACTGAGAACAGCCTACCTCCATCCTCTTTGAAACCCTCCTTCAGGTAGTTGAAGGCTGCTATCAAATCCCCCCTCACTTTTCTGCAGACTGGCTAAGCCCAGTTCCCTCATCTTCTCCTCATAAGTCATGCGCCCCAACCCCCTAATCATTTTGTTGCCCTCCGCTGGACTCTTTCCAATTTGTCCACATCCTTTCTGTAGTGGGGGGCTCAAAACTGGATGCTGTACTCCAGATGTGGCGTCACCAGTGCCTCGATCTCCTGTCAATGCTCTCACTAATGCAGCCCAATGTGCCATTAACCTTCTTGGCAAGAAGGGCATACTGTTGACTCATATCCACCTTCTCACCCACTGTAATCCCCAGGTCCTTTTCTGCAGAACTGCCGCTTAGCCAGTCGGTCCCCAGCCTGTAGCAGTGCCTGGGATTCTTCCGTCCTAAGTGCAGGACTCTATTAAGCACTTGTCCTTGTTGAACCTCATCAGATTTAGAAACAGTTTAAAATGACAAGATTGTTAGATCTCTGGTAAAAATAAATAGCCAAACTGCGTGCACTTTTTTTCTACAGAACTTCAGGTCAACATTGACAACATAAAGTTAAATTGGGAAAAAGAAATGAGCCAGCAGCTCACTCCTGAGGACTGGAGGAAGAATGTGGCTGACAGTGGCTAGCATTATAACTTCTCTCTCGTGGAGAGAAAACCAGTAGAAATTCTGATTCTTTTTGGAGCCTTGGTCCTTATTGTATTCCACTGAGGGTTATGTGCGTGCACTATGTGCCCGGAGCTGGAGCTTTTAAAAGTAGTACTGTTCGGCGGTCTGCACACGTGTCCTGTGCCACCTCGTGTTCTCATCCAAGGCAATAAAGGGCACAGCGGGCTGCCGGCATCTCCAGTTCCTTCTCACCACCACATGGTCAGAGTTGGAGCTTCTATTTCTCTTGTCCTTGTAATACACTTTTCAAAACTATCCTTAGTACTGTTAGTAGTTTAGATTTATTTGTTCTGTATTTTTTGTTTGTTTTCTGTTCGATTCTTCCTTTCGTACCTGATTTAGGACTTGGCTTTGGTGGTGTTTGCCCCCGCTGGGCCTGGGTACTGGATTATGCCGAAGATGCAGGGGCTCAAAACCTGTGCGTACTGCCCTTGCTTGTTTTCCATCAATGACGAGCACCAGCGCTGTTTGTACTATGTGGGGGAAGCCCATATCGTGTCCGGGTGCAGTATCTGCCTTTCCTTTCCTGCCTGTACTCGGCAGAACTGGACTCTCCACCTCAGGAAACACTTTATGGAAGCTGTCATGGGACTGGCATTGGATCCTGGTCAGTGAAGCCCCCTGTACATTGGCCTGAACAGGTGAAGAGCACCACCCAGCCACGGATCCTCCATCAGGCTCCACAAGTACCAGTGCTAAGGACCCTGCATTGGGGCCAAACCAAGGAAGCATGCCCATAAGCATGGCAGTAAGTCTTCCTCCAAGTCTAAGAAGGACTCTGCATCACCCTTGGGTTCTGTCCATGAAGGAACCACGCACTCCAAGTCTCACAAGACCGAGAAATGGCTGTACCGATTGCCAGATCTGCCAGTACCGACTATGGGCCTGGCAACTCCACCAGCATTCCGAGAACCATCTGTCTCCAGACAATTGCAGTTCCCGATACTGACTTCTCCAGCAGAACAGATGCCATTGACCCCTGGGAGACTTGGAAATACCTCAGGTTCCCACGAGTTATTCACTCTAGAGGGACTACAGTCTCCATGACTCTCAATCCGATCAACAGGTCGAAGGGACCCTTCCCCCACTATGTTCCTGCTGCATCCCTTTCTGGTGGTTCCGACCGCACAGCCATTTGTTGAGGTTCTGACTCCTCTGATTCAGACGATACTGCTGTCTGACATGGTCCACCGCTCCCATTCTGGAAGCACAAGTGCCAGAAGGCTCTGACAGCACTGTAGCAGTTCCCCACCTTGCCTTACCCGCAGAGTTGGTATCCGGTACCATGGTCAGAGGCTATACAACAACAGGGTAAACCGAGCTGGCCATACTGCAGCTTGTGGCCCCCATAATCAACCTCCAAATGATCCCACTTGGATTGGGAGAACTCCCCCACTTCATCACCGTAACCTTGTTAGGTAGGCACTCCAACATAGTGTTGGATGACACACTGATTAGCCCGATTCTGACGGTACCAATGGATCTGGAGAGACATCCCTCATCGTCTCCAGACAGAGCCGCCTCTTCAGTCCCCTCCTCCCCACCCGGACAACTATAGCCAGTTCCAGGAATTGCTGTGGAGAATAGCCAGTACCCTGGAAATTTCCGGAGAGGAGGTACAAAACAGTCAATACTACCTGCTTGACGTCTTGCACACTTCAGTGCAGACAAGGATGGCCCATCAATCAACAATGCCATCTTCCAACCGGCAAGCACTATATGGCACACCGTGGCCACGTGTGCACCCACCCCAAAAAGGGTCTATGTCCCCACCAAAGGGTCCAAGTGCCTGTTCTCTCATTCTCCACCAAACTCATTGGTCATCCAGTCGGCTTCAGTGTGTTCTAAACAACAACACCCCCGCTTCACCCATCCGATAGAGAGGGTAAAAGCCTAGACCTAATGTGCAGAAAGATCTTCTTGATGGGACTCCAGTTTTGTTTGTCAAATTACTTAGCCCTGATAGCCAAATATGATTTCATTAACTTTGGGCGATTGGCTGAGTTCACAGACAAGCTACACTTGCAAGATTGCAACCAATTCCAGGCAGTTTTGCAGGAAGGCAAGTTACTTGCCAGGTCAATGGTACAGGCTGCAGTGGACTCCGCAAACCCGGCTTCCCATATCCTGGCAATAGGGATTGTCAGGAGGAGGGAATCCTGGTTACAGCCCTTTGGCTTCCCAGGGAGGTGCAGAACATTACAGAAGACTTCCCATTTGACAAATAGCATCTCTTCAATCAGAAGACAGATGAGTCCCTACGCTCCCTAAAGGACAATAGAGCCACTCTAAGGTCTCTCGGTATCTTCACACCAGCACTCAAGAGGAAATTCTACCGCCTGCCCCAATCATATTGTTACAGGGTCCCACAGCTATACCTACAACGCACCTATGAGCCTCCTTAAAAGCACCTTAAGATTCACAGACCCCATCAACCTATGTCAACTACCCAGCTATCAATGCAACAGACCAAAACATCACGTAAGCAGTATTTGAATGTCTTTAGAGAGTGGTCAACCACTCCGTACACCAATGCCCATTTTGTCTACCTCCTTCAGGGGCCGCCTCAAACTCTTTCTGTCAACTTGGAAAGCTATAACAATGGATAGTGGGTCCTAGATATCATCCAGAGTGGCTACATCATAGAGTTTATGGCGATTCCCCCATCTTTCCCTCTTCCTCTGTCCACATGCATAGAACACCCATATGACAATCTCCTCCAACTTGAGGTTGACTCCCTATTGCAGAGGGGAGCTGTGGAACTAATCCCAGACTCCTTTCAGGAAACAGGGCTCTATTCGAGCTACTTCCTGGTCCCCACAAAGTCTGGAGAATGGAGACTGATACTGGCTCTCCAATGCCTCAACTGCTCGCTTTTTCCAAACCAAGATTTTGCATCGTCATGCTCGCAACAGTCAGTCCCTCATTAGAAAAAGGCATGTGGTTTACAGCTCTCCATATGCAAGATGCCTACTTCCATATCAATATACACCCGACACACAGAATGTTCCTGAGGTTGGGGTGGGGTGGGGCCTCGGCATCTTCGATACAGGGTCCTACCGTTTGGACTCACCACTGCCCCGTGAGTAGTCACAAAAGTTTTCTTGGTGGTGGCAGTTCATCTCAGACATCAAGGAATCCTCGTTTTTTTCCATATCTGAATGACTGACTGATAGGAGGACAGTCCAAACAAGAGGCCCAGAATCAACGTCCCAACTGCTTCTACTCTTCTCCTCCTTGGGAGTCAATGTAAACATTGAAAAATAAACTTTAAACCCTACACAATCCCTGGAGTTCATAGGAGCTCGCGTAGATGTGACTTTCACCCAAGCTTATCTACCAAGGCAAAGATTCCAGACAATGAGGGAACTAATCACTTTTTGGTGTCTTCCAACCCTTTAGTTTTGGCCAAAATCTCCCTCTGTCTTGGGACACATGGCAGCCTGCACATACGTCATGGCCTTCACTCGCCTACATCTGCGGTGCCTTCAACTCTGGTTACAAAGGGTGTACTCCTCCATGCATCAACCCATGCACACTGTGCTCCACATGCCACCAGAAGTTCTCTTCTCTCTCTAATGGTAAATGAATCTGCTAAAGGGGGGGAAAGATCCCGAGTATACTGTGTGTGTATAAGCTATACACCTTTGAGAATGGTGCATCACACACCATACTCTTTTGATAGCAGCTTACCTACTGGGCACCCAAAACATGATTGCCAATGTCCTCAGCAGAAACTGTACAACTGACCATGAATGAGAGTTGCATGACTCTGTAATCGCTGGGGAACCCCAGTGAGAGATCTTTTCACATCCCATAGCAATACCAAATGCACCCAATATTGTTCAAGGGGAGGAGTTGGAACTCAATCACAGCGGATGCCCTAGTCCTCGATTGGTCATATCTGACAGATTTTGCCTCCCCACCCCCCGCACTCCTCGTACCACAAGTGATCCACAAGATCAGATGGGAGAAAGCAAAAGCCATCCTTACTGCCCCCTAATGGCCTCGCCAATTTTGGCTCCCGATTCTCCTCTGCATGTCGAACAACCCCCCACTCACACTTTGGACATTCCTGGAGCTACTGACCCAACATAACAATAGACTCAGACACCCCAACCCGCACACTCTTCGTCTGATGGCTTGGTTTTTGGATGGACACCTCCACTAGCACAGGAATGCTCACTGGCAGTGCAAGATGTCCTCTGAAGCAGCAGGAAGAAGTCCACAAGACGCTCGTATCAGGCCAAATGGATGTGTTTCACTGCCTAGGCTACCCAGAAGGGCCTTGTCCCGAAGTGGTGGACATCCCACTACTCTTGGATATTTCCTTAATCTCAGGGACTCGGGACTGGCTCTCAGATCCATTAAGGTGCACACAGCTCCCCTTAGTGCTTTTCACCCACCAGTGGATGGCCATTCAATCTTTACCCACCCATTAACTGTATGGTGCCGGAAGGGCCTTCTGCGAAAATACCCTCTCATTCAGCCTATCGCTCCCCCAATGGGATCTTAACCTAGTCCTCACCTTGTTGATGTCCGCCCCCTTCAAATCTATGACCTCATGCTCACTATCTCTCCTTTCGATGAAAGTAATTTTGCTCGTCACCGTTACATCAGCAAGGAGGGATGGTGAACTGGGAGCCATGATGGTTAACCCCCCCTTCACCACTTTCCATATAGACCAGGTCTCTTTACAATTTCACCCCAAGTTCCTATCCAAGATGGTTTTCCAGTTCTACCTCAATAAACCCATACATTTACCTACCTTCTTCCCCAAGCCTTATGCCTTAAATGAGGAAAGATGGTTCACTCGATAGTTGTTCGAAGGGCATTGGCTTTTTATCTTGATCAGACAAAGCCCTTTCAGAAATCTCCTCGGCTTTTCATTGCCATAGCAGAGAGAATGAAAGGGAAAGCCATTTCCACCCAGAGAATCTCCAAGTGGGTTTCAGGGTGCATTACGTGCTGCTATCAGTTATCGGGACGATCTACGCCTGAAGGGATTCAGGGTTATTCCATGAGAGTGCAGGCATTAACTATAGCTGCACTCCACAACGTGCCCTTCGCAGACATATGCAAGGCATCCACGTGGAGTTTGGTACGCACCTTTTCCTTACACTACGCTGTAATGTATGGTTCTGCATTGGACGCTTCATTCAGAGGAGAAGTCCTCCATTCCACAGTCTCCTCGCACCATCCTCCCACATAGGCACTGTTTGTTAATCACCCTCTCTGGAATTCAGTAGGGACCATCACTCAAAGAAGAAAACAAAGTTACTTACCTGTAACTGAAGATGTGTGGTCCTGATCTGTATTCCAAATTCATCCTCCTTCCCCTCTGCTCCGAATTCAACAGCTTTGCAGTAGAGAAGGATCTGGACATGCTGGTGGCCCACTGCATCCTTTATTGCCTCAGGGGAGACCACAAGGTGGCACAGGGTGCATGCGCAGACCACCAAACAGTACTGCTTTCAAAAGCTTTGACTGTAGGCATGTGGCACATGTGCATAACCCTCAGTAGAATACAGATCGGGACCATGTATCTCGAAGAACCTCCCGTTACAGGTAAGTAACCTCATTTTACTTTTGGCATGCCAGTCTTGCAAACAAAATTGACACAGTTCATAGTAAAATACTAAAAAGGATACCATGGTGTGTGTCATGACCTTCCCCTTCCTGGGGCCATGCCTTGTTCAACACTGGTGGCTCTAGGGGACTATCCCTCAGCTTCCTCTCAGGACGCTTGCCTGTGAATATTGGACAATCCTGGCTGCTTCTCCTAACTCTAGTTCCAGGGCCATGTAGATTTCTTCAAAACTACTACATCTCTGACTTCTGGGTTTGAAAAACCACTCAACTTTTATTTAACCTGATTAAACATAAAAGAAACATACCAATAGCTTTCAGTAACTCTTTTGTTTCTTACTCCCAGAGGGAAAACCTAATCTTATAAGAGCCCTGCAGTGCTTCCCTTCCTGATTGCTGCCTATTTGTCTGATCTCCTCTCTGGTCCTGTTTCCTTTCCTCAGGAGCCAACCAAAGACCCTTCAAATTCAAAGCCCCGAAGTATCAAATGAGCAGTTTGGATGAAGCGTCCATCCAGGAGTCCATGTCTCTGTGCACTCAGTAGCATATGTGCTTTTTGCCTTCATCCAGCAAAATAACCCATCATATAGTTTCACTTAACAGCATGGAACCAGCTTTCTATCTCCTCGGAATGTCCCAAAGTGAAAGATCTGATGTTAGGAAATGGATGCAAGAGTTACTTCAGGGGTATAGCCCCATATCCTCTTATTACAGTGTTACAGGAATTTAACACAGATTTACTGAAATAAAGCATTTCTAGACACCTGCCTAGATCCTTATGACTGCGGTTAATAAATGTATTTCAGCCATATGGTTGCAAATACACATACCCACTTTGCAAATATTTGATAAGAACATAAGAACTGAGAAATGGAACAATTGATTGTCTAAATAGATTAATTTGAGCTACAGCCCTGATTCAGGAAGGTTTTTAAGCACAAGTAATCCTGTTCATTTCATTGGGACTAGTTACACCTATAAAGCTAGGCACATGGCTAAATACTTTCCTGAATGTTTGATGAAAGGTGTGTCAAATGCGTTAAACTGAGTCATTTGTTAAAAATGATGGAACTTACTTTTTTTTTTTTAAGTACTTAATGCAGCTCACAATCTACACTGCCTTATCTCTGCCTTATCCCTTATAATATATATTCAATACCCTCTCCTGCTGATGTAAGAAAATAATTTGTCCCAGCAACAATTCTATTTATCCTTGATTAAAAAATATTAGCTGAGGCTCAGAAGGAGAACTGGCCTGTTAAATTTCTCTTGTGGTTTTACTTGAGATTGTCTCAAACTGCACGTTGGGAAGAGTGCATATAAGTAACTTAGATTCAGAAAAAATAAATCACTAGACTTCTGGAAATAATACAAACATGAGCAATGCGCAGCCTGAGTTTATAAGGAATAAATATTGCCAAACTAACTTAGTTTATTTTTTTATATAATTACAGAATAAATGGATAAGACGGGAAAGTGATAGATAAGTGAATTTTAATAAAGCATTGTATGTAGTCTCACTGAAACCAAAGTCAAAATTTAGTTCAGCCTATCTTGGATAGGAATATAAACGTATGGATTAGAGCTGGTCTGAAACTTTCCAGTGAGCAGTTTGCTGTCAGAAAGGTTTGATTTGATGGAATTGAAACATTCTGTGGGAACATGCCAATTCATTCAAAAATTTTAATGGAAACCAGCTAGGTTTGCCCCAGCCAACTGGCTCCAAGTCCTGTTCTCCCACACCTCTCTTTCCTCATTGGCTCCCAGTCCTAGTCTCTACCCCTACAGCTCCCAGTCCCAGCCTCCCCTACCTCCTCACCCAACCAGTCCTAGCCTGCCCTATTCTCTCCCAGTATCCTTGCCAGACCAGACTCAGTCTCCCTCCTTCAAATCCCAGTCACAGTTTCTCTCCCACCCTCCATCCCCCCAGTCTCACTAGACTCCTTGCCCCAATCTACTCCTTCCCTCGTCTGGCTTTCGTCCTTCTCCACACTGTCTAGATCGCCACCAGGGGGATCACTGAGAGCACAGGATAGACAGGCTCCCTGTTCCCAGACCAGAACAGCCATTATGGGTAAAGCCTTTTGAACCCCTGGGCGGAAGCATGCTCATTTGCTCTGTGGGGATGGTGTATGCACAGTCTGGTCAGCATGAGAAGCTGGAAGGGGATGGAGCATGCTCAGTGAGGATAGAATTTTTGGAGGTTTTAGGTGTTAAGCTCTAGTAAATCTCTAGTGAGCATGTGCAAACTATGATTTTTTTCAAAGGCTTATAACCTGGCCAAATTTGGGTGAGTTTTCACAGGGATGGCAAAAGGCACAGCCCTGACATAAAGGCCACCCCCTGCCAAATTTCAAGTCCCTGGCCAACGCTAGAGCATTTCAAAGAAAAGGTCTCAAAAAATTGTTAACATAGGCATAATGTATTTTTCCCTAGCTGCCCTCTTGGAAATGGTTAAACCATTTTGGTTGAAATTTCCCAGTCGAAATCAGTGTGAGGCAGACACCTAGCAAGGAAAATTTCAACCCAAACTGTTAAAGTTTAGCAATATTATAAGCATTTGAACTCAGGGTCTTATAATGGGAAATGTTGGACAACCTTAATAATAGGCTTTGCTACAAGCCCCACCTGTAACAGTTTGGCTAAGTAACAAGTACATGGGGGCAGAAGGGGGGAGAACATAATTCTACAAATAATTGAAGGATGGGGTGTAAACACTATAAAGTGGGAAGTTGGTGAAATGGTGTATTTTGGAATAATGGGGTGGATTTATGGAAGCGAAGGTCTAGGCTGTTTAGCAAGAGAAACTTTGACACACATTTGTCTGTAAAATAGTTTCTACATTGACAGGGAGAAGGACCATGACCAAGAAGGTCACTTCCATTTCTTTCTTCTAGGAGAGCATACATGTAGAGGATAGAAGTGCAGTAAGTAGTGTAACCTCAGTAAAGTAGCATTCACCAGGACACTTGAAACAGGATTGTCATTGTTATCTTTAAGTAGGAGACACAAGCTTCTATCTACCTTTAGAATTTTTAAATATTAGCTGCTCAACTGAGCCCTGATCCAAAATCCTTTAAAGTTAATGGAAAGACTTCTGTTGACTTCAGTGGGCTTTGGATCGGGCCCCTGGTAAGCTGTAAATAATTACATTTCATGTGGTCTGACTGGCTTTTTGGTTAGTTAAGGCTAAGGAGTTTCCTAGCATAGAACTGGCTCATTACAGAAAAAATAAAATACCAGGGATGAGCAGAAGGGAAAGTACTGGTGTATATATCAGCAAATGAAACCCTGTTCAGTAAATAGCACCAGAAGTATTGAAATGGTAGTGTTAGATATGTTTAGACACCCTAATATATCTTATCCTTTCTTGATTGCTTAAGGAACACTGTCAATTAAAAATCACAGTTCGTTCTTAAAAAGCTTAACTAGTGTTACA
This sequence comes from Natator depressus, assembly GCF_965152275.1. Lineage (NCBI taxonomy): Eukaryota > Metazoa > Chordata > Testudines > Cheloniidae > Natator > Natator depressus. The sequence continues at coordinate 245,504,710 of NC_134234.1, forward strand.
AGAAACACCTAAGATCACCGTAACTGGAAGAGATTAGAGGAAAAATTATGTTAGAGAATTGTATAGTTTGTGCATTTCACAATACTTTGTGTTTGGTCAATTTTAATCTGTTTCCTTTGTATTCATCTACTCCTCTCTGCTCATGTGGGTCAAATAGCAAAAGGGGAAAGAAAAATATTCTTTACAAATAGGAAAATGTGTCTGTAGAATCACAAATATTGGCTGGGGCCTCAAGGACAGATGTGTTACCTGACACCACTATTAGTTCTTTTTTTCCTCTTTTTAAATGGACTAGATTTGAAGTTGGTGTTTTCTGTTTAAGATATCTGTATTTTATTTCAAATTTTATTTTATAAACTTGTGGCAAGTAGTCCAGTTCAAGCTAGTTCATCCAAGCCTATTGCCTGTTTATTTTTAGTTCCAAATGACACATCACTCCACTTAATTGCAGTACAAGCTCTTCAAAATTATCATATGTATAAATAGCTTTTAGTTACCTATCTCTTTGCCATCTCCGTTGCAAAATGGGAAAGATAGAAGGTCACCCAGGGTCAAGTCAAGTTTTCTCTCTCAAATGTCATTAGAAATTTAAGGTGGCACTCATGTCCAGCTGAGCTTGGTTTGATATGAAATTCATAATGGTGTGGTTTGTAGGCAGTTTACACAATGTGCAAAGTACTTTGAGAAATTATTATTTAGGATTCTATGAAGTGCTGTAAAAATGAAAATTGTGGTGCTTTGAAGATTTTGTGTACTTTTCAGGGAGTGGAACATTAGTTTGCTTCAACCATGAGAATGAATTATAATCTCTTTCTCTAATGCTTATGTCTTATATTGACCTTGCAGGTTCCAGCAAGATGTGGGGTGACAGTCCGGGACAGTCTAAAGAAAGCTCTGATGATGAGGGGTCTTATCCCAGAATGCTGTGCTGTTTACAGAATACAAGATGGGTATGGTTTATATGGGGTATGGTTTTTTTTACGCTATCAGGGTTCTTTCTAGGAGTATACCAGCATGGGCCAACTCCATCCAACATTGTGAAGGTAAAGATCAATCTCACTAAATTGAGAATGAACTATTTAGTTTGTGCTAAGATGGTTTGGGCCAACACAAAATATGGGGTGATAGCCACAAAACTGTGCCTAGAAGAAGGCTATGACATATGAAAAGTTTATGGGAAAATGTTTAACCTCCACCCCTTCTTGGATGCACTTCACAGAATGCAACAGGCTGTTATTCCTGAGGTCTATTTTAGCTGAAAAACTATAAGAAAACATCTTATTTTAAACTATGAAGTAGGGTTGTTTTGAATTTTTAACTTTTATTTGGTTTTACTTGAACTGGGTTTCAAAGTAAATAGCTCTTAATATGAATTTCCATCCTTAAACTTCTAATTAAAATCCTACCATTCTCCCAAATTAGTAAACCCTCTGAAAGTCTGTTATGGGGACAAATGAGAAAGACAAAGTAGGGGAAGTGATATAAATCTATTCACCTAAATTTGGGTTATTGCTGATTACGTACTCTATGGGCTTGGCTACACTTGCGAGTTAGTGCACATTAAAGCAGCCCCAGGCGCCCTAGCTCACTACCCGTCCACACTGGCAAAGCACGTAGAGCGCTCTGACTCCATGGCTAGAGAGCTCCTGGAACTCCACCGCGGCGAGTGGAATAACGTTTGCTGCGCCTTGGCTATAACCCCTGGGCGTCAGTGTGAACGAGGTGTTGCATTACTGCGCTCTGATCGGCCTTCGGAAACGTCCCATAATCCCCTTAAGTCAAGTGGCCACTCTTGTCATTTTTTTGGAATCGCTGCAGGAATGCGGATATGCCTTTCAAAGCTCCGTTTCTGACAGCTGGCTGCTTATCTGCTCCGAGACAAAGCAACCATTAGTGTGGAATGCTGTCTGTGAGAGAGAGAGAGAGAGGCGGGGGAGGAAGGGGGGTCTGTTGCTGTCTGAACTTACAAGACAGCATGCTCACACGCTCTCACCCCCCCAAAACCCACTCTCTCTATATACACACAACACACTCCCTGTCACACTCCACCCTACCCCATCCAATTTGAAAAGCACGTTGCAGTCACTTGCATGCTGGGATAGCTGCCCATAATGCACCACTCTCAATGCCGCTGCAAGTGCTGCAGATGTGGCCACACCAGTGTGCTTGAAGCTGTCAGTGTGGACAGACTGCAGCGCTTTCCCTACTGCGCTCTATGAAGGCTGGTTTAACTCAAAGTGCTCTACATCTGCAAGTGTAGCCATGTACTAAGTATCATATGACTTTAAAAACAAACTTTGTATTTGTGAATAATCTAAGCACTATACCCAGATGTACAAACACTCTTTTCCCAATCTATGTATTATATAATTTTTTTTAACATTCGCTTTAATAACATTTTAAAATTTTTTATTGGGCCAACTTCTGTTGGAGAGAGAGAAGCTTTCAAGTTACACAGAGCTCTTCCTCAGGTCTGGGAAAGGTACTCAGGGTGTCACAGCTAAATACAAGGTTGAACAGATAGTTTAGCATAAGTAGTTATTCTAAGGGAACATTCAAGGTGAATATGTGCTAACTACTTATGCTAAACTATCTGTTCGACCTTGTATTTAGTTGTGACCTCTGAGTACCTTTCCCAGACCTGAAGAAGAGCTCTCTGTGGCTCGAAAACTTTTCTCTCTCACCAACAGAAGCTGGTCCAGTAAAAGATATTACCTCACCCCCCTTGTCTCTCTAGTATCCTGGGACTGACACGGCTACAACAATACTGTATACACATGGGGACAAATTGTCACACAAACACTCTTTTTTTCTTTGAATGGATAGAAAAGTATCTGTCAGTTTTGGACTTAAAGGACCAGCCATTCTCTGCATTGTAGATCTTTGCTGAAGCTGGTTTGAAGAAAAGAGTGCATTTCTTTACTCTGTTGTTTGTCCAAGAGCGATGCAATTTATTTTGGGGTAAACTCAGATTAATTTCTTGCCATTTACATTTCTAACAGTGAAAGACTGGATAGGAAACCTCCCACAATACCACTACCTCTCAATAATAACTTTTCACATCTTTAGCATAATGTTTGCAAGGGCTTGCAGGTTGGTAACCATAAATGACTTGTTTACACTTCAGAGAGAAGAAGCCCATTGGCTGGGACACTGACATTTCCTGGCTCACAGGAGAGGAGTTGCACGTGGAAGTCTTGGAGAATGTGCCGCTTACCACACACAATTTTGTATGTACTTTGCATTATGAACTGTCTAAAACGTTCACTAGAGTTAAATCTACTTTTCAACATTTTAAATCAAAATAACTTTGTTTTTGAACAAACATTTTTATCTGTTGGTGGGGATGGTTGTTGCATAAGAGGTTTTAATCCAACAGACTCAAATGAACTAAATCTTATTGCAGTTGAGATAATTGACATTAAAATAAACCCAACTTGACTTTCCTTAATATTTTCATATCTTAGTAGGAGACAACCTCCGAAATCTATGTATCTAGGGTTTTTAAATCACCACTGCATTGCAGAGTAGTAATAATAATCCACTATTTTTGTATAGCTGTATCTATAAAATGTGTTCTGTGCTTCCCTGCTGACTCTGCAGCAGCAATTAACTAATGAACCTTATTCCCAGGGCTATGCTGACATCATCAGTGATGCCGGTGCACAAATATGTTTTGACCCGATGAGGTGCTACATGAGTGGAAGCTGTTACACAGAAGCCCTCTGGATCATTCTAGGTCCATACACAGATCTGGAAATAACATTTACCACACGGAAAAGGGCAAAATCTAAATGAAAGCTGTTTTATTTTTAGGCTTAGGGTGGATTATATAAACAATGGACCATTAAATGAATGCATAAAAGCTATTATAAAAATTCTGACAGCATCCTTTAAAACTTTTGATTGTTACCGGTCAGAAATCTTGCTTGTGTTACTTTTAGACTAGTTGTGCTTTTAAGGTGGGGAACCAAAATAGAACACAACTTTTGTGCCTTGTAGTGTGACTCTGTAGTGTAGCGTTTTCTTTTTTACAATTACAAACATTTCCAGGTTTTACTAAACAAAATTATAAATAAGTTGGGCAGAATTTGATTTTTTTTAAAAAAAATAATTTTGATGGATAATATCAATGTTTATTTTTGTGAAAATTTACATTGATAAATATTGAAGTTTTGGGAAATTATGGGAGCTTTCATGAGTGGGGTTGGTCAGACAATAATTATTTAATGGTCATAGATGTTGAGATTCAAAAAGTTAAAGCTTTATGACTGTTAAAACACTTTTGTCAACATCACATGTCAAAATATACAAGGTAAATATCCTTAAATCAAACTCTAATGAGTTCTCAAGCAGCATTTTTCTTACTTTGCCTGTCAGTAAATTGAAATAATTATTAATGGAAATATTTTTTTATTGGTTTTATGTGTGTGGTGACATTAACGTTTACTGACATTTACTGATAAAAATCTAAACCCTCCACGTCTAATTATAAACCATTTGAATGTTCCCAATCCTCTGATTTTTGAGCAAGGGGGTTATCTGATAAAGATAAACAAACAAAACCCTCTAAAAGAGGCCTTCTCTCAAATCCACTATTTACAAGGTGTTTTGGGACATTCTGTTTATATATCTTTGAGTTGTTTTCTCCTTCAACTATATATATATTTTAAAATTTTTCTTAGGTTAAATGCCTGCAATAGTCATATCTTTGAAATAGGGGTGCTTCTTTTATAGTTCTGACACAGGAATACTTTTGACTTTGCTTCATAGTCCTGTGGCCATTGTCTTCACTGCTCATGGAGTGATGCACATTAATTCTGATGGTGGGAATCTTGTAGGCACTTAGAGGCTAAAGATCAAAATGTTCAAACTTGGATGTTAAAAGTTAGCCACTTTAAATCCATATTTAGGCAGCTAAATAAAGCAATCTGATTGCCAAAGGTGCCAAATGCTTCTACACTCCTACTGAAGTATGGTTATGCTCACCTCTGAAAATCTACCTACTTCTATCTAGATGCTTAAGTATGGATTTAGCTGACTAACTAGGCACTAAATTTTGAAAACTTTGTCCTAAATTCTTCCATTTTTATTACCCAGGGTACTTCGTCTAGTGTCTATATTAGTGTCTATATTAGTCTGATAAGATGTTGAGAGGATGCCATAATTCTTTAAAGCTAAGATTACTTCAAGTATAAGATCTTTATGTGTTTAAAATAATATTGGTTATTGTATATAAAAGTATATTTCCAAGATCAAAAAACAGAGTTGTAGGTATATCTTCCAGGGCAAGATGACAGTAATATCTTAAAAAGAACAGGAGTACTTGTGGCACCTCAGAGACTAACAAATTTATTAGAGCATAAGCTTTCATGAGCTACAGCTGACTTCATCGGATGCATAGAATGGAACATATAGTAAGAGATATATATACCTACAGATAAGTTGGAAGTTACCATACAAACTGTGAGCGGCTAATTAGTTAAGATGAGCTATTATCAGCAGGAGAAAAAAAACGTTTGTAGTGATAATCAAGATGGTCCATTTAGACAGTTGACAAGAAGGTGTGAGGATACTTAACTTAGGGAAATAGATTCAATATGTGTAATGACCCAGCCACTCCCAGTCTCTATTCAAATCCAAGTTAATGGTATGTAGTTTGCATATTAATTCAAGCTCAGCAGTTTCTCGTTGGAGTCTGTTTTTGGAGCTTTTCTGTTGCAAAATTGCCACCCTTAAATCTTTTACTGAGTGGCCAGAGAGGTTGAAGTGTTCTCCTACTGGCTTTTGAATGTTATGATTCCTGATGTCAGATTCGTGTCCATTTATTCTTTTGCGTAGAGACTGTCCGGTTTGGCCAACATACACGGCAGAGGGGCATTGCTGGCACATGATGGCATATATCGCAGTGGTAGATGTGCAGGTGAACGAGCCCCTGATGACGTGGCTAATGTGATTAGGTCCTATGATGGTGTCACTTGAATAAACATGTGGACAGAGTTGGCATCGGGCTTTGTTGCAAGGATAGGTCCTGGGTTAGTGGTTCTGTTGTTTGGTGTGTGGTTGCTGGTGAGTATTTGCTTCAGGTTGGGGGGCTGTCTGTAAGCGAGGACTGGTCTGTCTCCCAAGATCTGTGAGAGTGAGGGATCATTTTTCAGGATAGGTTGTAAATCTTTGATGATACTCTGGAGAGGTTTTAGTTGGGGGCTGAAGGTGACAGCTAGTGGCGTTCTGTTATTTTCTTTGTTGGGCCTGTCCTTGTAGTAGGTGACTTCTGGGTACTCTTCTGGCTCTGTCGATCTGTTTTTTCACTTCAGCAGGTGGGTATTGTAGTTTTAAGAATGCTTGATAGAGATCTTGTTGGTGTTTGTCTCTGTCTGAGGGATTGGAGCAAATGCGGTTGTAACTTAGAGCTTGGCTGTAGACAATGGATTGTGTGGTGTGTCCTGGATGGAAGCTGGAAGCATGTAAGTAAGTATAGTGGTCAGTAGGTTTCCAGTATAGGGTGGTGTTTATGTGACCATCGCTTATTAGCACAGTAGTGTCCAGAAAATGGACCGCTTGTGTGGATTGATTTAGGCTGAGGTTGATGTTGGGATGGAAATTGTTGAAATCATGGTGAAATTCCTCAAGGACTTCTTTTCCATGGGTCCAGATGATGAAGATGTCATCAGTGTAGCACAAGTAGAATAGGAGTGTTAGGGGACGAGAGCTAAGGAAACGTTGTTCTAAGTCAGCCATAAAAATGTTAGCATACTGTGGGGCCATGGAGGTACCCATAGCAGTGCCGCTGACTTGAAGGTATATATTGTCCCCAAATGTGAAATAGTTGTGGATAAAGTGGGCTGTAGCTCACGAAAGCTTATGCTCTAATAAATTTGTTAGTCTCTAAGGTGCCACAAGTACTCCTGTTCTTTTTGCGGATACAGACTAACACGGCTGCTACTCTGAAACCAGTAATATCTTAGTGGAAACATAGAGCCCTGTCATATTACGAAAGTATCTAACTATCTAACTGTTTGTTTTCGACATTACAGGTACGAAAGACGTTCTTCACTTTAGCATTCTGTGACTTTTGTCGAAAGCTGCTTTTCCAGGGATTCCGATGCCAGACTTGCGGTTATAAATTTCACCAGCGCTGTAGTACAGAGGTGCCACTGATGTGTGTTAATTATGACCAGCTTGAGTAAGTAATCAAAACTCCTATGTTCTTTAATTCAGACTTTTGTTGAGTTTCTTTATGACACAAGAACCAGTTGGCAGATGTAATTGAAAAAGTCAAAAGAAGTGTGTGAGAATATAAAATAGTGAAGCTCTTGTGGTGAGAGTATATAGTTCTTTTTTTCTCAATGCTGGTTCAAATAATCAGTTCAAGTTTTTTGTTTGTACTGAGAAACTCTTTCTTAGAAGATGAATAGGAGGGCTGAAATCTTGATTCAGCAAAACAAACTTTGCCTTGGTCACATATGTTATTATCCGGTCAAAAAAATTCCTTATCAGGGGAATGATAGTGCCTCACTTAAATGTGTTTAGATGCAGGTGTATTATCTTTGACCAGCTACAGTTAATTTGGTCTCAAATAACATTGGACTTTCTTGATCAATTAGATGAAGTTGACATTTGTTTTACTGCAGGCTTGGTTGAAAAATAAAACCCACTGGTGGTTTTTGTATACCTAGGTAAAAAGTACCAAGTAGAGTCAAGAAAAGTGCAGAATATTTCAATATGCATTTGTTCTTGAATTTTTATACTTAATTTGTTCTGTACCAGGACTCCTAACCAAGGTATCTGCTCAATCTGTAGTGATCTTAGTACCGATCAGTTTCAACAGAGCCAAGTAAAACCATTTAAAAAGACTTCCCCATTGGGGAAAGCTTCCAAATGTTTTGCAAATAAAGTTTTACTTCCAGCTTGCATTCATCACAATTCCCCTGGCCACTTCTAGATAATGAACTAAGAGTTGTGGATGCAGTTGTTTTATCCTAGTCATGGCCCCATTTGAAAGTCCCTTTTTAATATTATGCCACCACCTTCCATATAAGGTTAGATCACAATCTTCTTTGTAAATTACTGTGATTTAACACGAAGGTATAAGTTGCTTGCTTTTACACTGCTTAGAAACTAGGTTTTTACAATTTCTCGCACTCAGAGTTCAAAATAATTTAGGCAAAAAGGTGTTCAAGGCACTAACTCTTGCTCCCTTGCAGTTAACTAACAACTTGTGAAAATGCACAGGGTAGTCTGCCAGTGCATTCTCTATTCTAAAATTTAGAATTTGATACATTACTTTTTTTCTTCTGTGCATATTATGTTGTGAACCTTCTGGGTTTTGCACAAGTTAGGTTTGTTTTTGTTTTGTTTTTGTTCTTGCCTCACAGTTTGCTGTTTGTCTCCAAGTTCTTTGAACACCACCCAATATCGCAGGAGGAGGCCTCCTTAGGAGAGACCACCCAAGCATCTGGATCGTACTCTTCAGTGCCCCCCTCAGATTCTATTGGGTAGGACTTTACTCGTGCTGCTTAATGACTTGACATTTTAGTACTGTTTGCCTTGACGTATTCAGAATACTGCTTCAGAGCCTCTTCGCTAACCTGTGTAATTAGGTCCCCATCCTTCTAATACTCGCACATGTGCTCAACTTTAAGTTCACCAGTAGTACCACTGATTTCAATGGGAACTAGTCACATGCTTAAAGTGAAGCATGTGCATAAATGTTTGCAGGATAGGGACCTTAGTTGTTGTACTTGTTTGCCCATAGTAATGTAGGCCTGGTCTAAACTGGAAAGTTTTTAGATATATCTTTAGTTTTTTTCAGTATAAATTGCTTTGCATCCACACACAAATTCTCTCTTTTTGCTTTATTTTGCATCTTATCCAGCTATAACTAATCCGCTTTGAAGCAACATAACTTTATTTCAGAATGAGTTATAGAAGTGTAAGGTTTGTATGGACACATCTCCATTTCAGATGAACAACTCTGCTTCAGGTAGTCTTCCCACTACCATCCCTACCTGCACATTACTACACATCTACATTGGCCTGCCTGGTTACTGGTGTTCTGGGGTCCTCTTGACTGGATGTCCCCCCTCTGTTTAAACACTGGCATATACCCATAGCCATCTGTTGTGATAAATTCACAGACACCAAATCCTTTCAAGCCATCACGCTCTGTACTTCTGCATGTTCCCATCAGGGAATGCTGTATTGCCTTGCCCTGTGGAGAGAAGAATATGTTTACTTTCATCTGTCCAGTAGTCACCGGAATGCCAAGATCTACCAGCAGCTAGCACAGCAAATGCAGGAGAAGGGGTACTCCTGGGACATGAGCCAGTGCTGTGCCAAAGCAAGCAGCTGATTCAGAATTACTAAAAATGCTAAAGGTAAAAACAAGACCTCCCTTAATGCTCCCATCACATGTGTGTACTATGAAGAGCTGGACTGAATTTTTGCCTTTTGAAAGAGGCCACCACAGAACTCCGGTATATGTCGACATCCGAGCCATGGTCTGTAATAAAACAGACACACCTTCGGAAACTACACAGGCAACGATGGACACCTGACCAGGAGGAATTTCCCCTGGGCAGCCAAGATCTCTTTAACAGAGACCCAGCTTGATACACCCCCAGGGGCCGTGCCAGAGAGCTAGGGTGAGAATGCTGCAGAGGGGATCTCATCCAGTAAGTATTAAGTGCTGTATTACTATTATCCATCCCATTAGTGCCTGCTTAGGGGGATTTGGAAACCTTTCTTCTGGGTGCTGGATGTGCGACGCCATGTCTAGTGGATGCTGCTACAATGATGGCAGATGTGTCCATCGCTTTGCAGCACCCTTACTCCTTGGCTTACTCAGTTTTTTTTCTGGCCCCAACAGCATGGAAGCTGGAAATACAAGCTGAAAATACAAATAGTTAAAAGTAGTTTTTCTCCCCAGGCAAAATATTTAATCCTATTCCCATAGACCAAAACATACCACACCACCTCTTCCCCATGCTGCTTGATGTTAAATTTCTCTATCCCTCAACCACCTCTGCCCCCGTCCACTACCACACAAGGTGGCACCACACAAGGTGGTGGCACCACACAAGGTGGCACCACACAAGGTGGTGGCTAGATGGCAGAGAGAAAAATGTAAAAACAAATTGCATCCAAGGCAGTTTTAATGTAGGGAAAGAAAAAGCAAGAAGTAGTAGAAAATTCATGTAAGACCACAGTTTAGTCATGGCCTTGAGCTTTTTCATATATGTGAAGGTAAACAAGATAAATTGGCCACTAGAGGTTCTTTTAGGCATTTCATATTACATAGACTTGAAGGCATTTGTGGTGGCAGGCATTATAAAAGGCATGTAAGCTTTTCACAAAGCACTCATTTATTGCAGTACATTGCATTGGTAAAGCCAGTACAGGACATGCATCACAGCTGCAAAATTCTCTTTATTTTGTAGTGTTCTTTATGCTGATCAGATGGTTTAGAATTAGAAATAAGACTTTTAAGCAAAGATAGTGAGATAGTTTGACACACACATTACAAGACATTGCTGCCCTCCCAGAGACACTCATGTAGGTAATGCTTCACTCCAGCAACAGCTCAGTGACCAATAACAAAGCTATATATCTTCCTGGTTGTCCTTTGCTTTCTGAACATGCTCAGAGTAATACTCATCAACTTAAGGGCAGGCTGCAGGGTTGTACAAAACAATTAGCCTGTCCCATGGGAACACACATGCCTTCCATTCCCCTATCCCCAAACAAGCAAACACACATATACAAAATGTAAGGATAATTTTAATTTAAAGGGTGCTGCTACACCATGTTGCAGGGGACCCCACTAGAGGGAAAATAACTTCAAAAAAGTATTATATCCAAGCGTACCCCAGGTTGGGATGAACTCAAGGAAATGGAATTCCAAAATTGAGAAAATTTGGAGAGAAGTAACATTTTGTCATTTTCGGCATGGTGGCTATTCTATTGGTATAGTAACTACTGCTATGGTTTCTCTGTTCTCCTAGCCTGTGGCATGGCACAGCCCACGTCAAATGGGGTGTTACCAGTAGCTGAGTTCCTGGCAATCCTCTGAGGGAAGAGAGAGAAGACAAAGAAGATATTTGGTGACCTCGTGAATGAGTACCAGCAGAGGGCAAAAAACCCTCGGGAACGGAGCGAAAGATTTGTGCTGCAGGACAGGAACGAGAGAAAGGACAATAGGGCATATGCTGAGGAGCTGTCAAGAGATCACATGGACTGACTGACCAGAGAAAGGGACATGCAGGAAAGAATGTTGGACATGATGCAGAAGGAGACAAGTTTGCTGGAGAACAATATTACGCTGTATTCATGTGTAACTCTCTAACCTAATCCTGTGCTGCCGCCTATTAAGATCACAGTGTACTGGGAGCCCCCTTTCATTCCCCAACTGCAAGAGAGAGACAGTTCCCTCACCATTCAACCCCCAAGACAAGGAGAGAACACCAACGATCCCCACCTACACGTTTTTGAGTCCCTATCTTAATAACCATATATTCACTCTATACCTTGGTTACTTCTGTACTATTTTAATGCTTTTTAAGTTTGCTCTTTCTTGTTATGTGTTAAATCAGTAGTTTTGTTTACCATTGCACGTGTATCAATGACATTTTTAAGCCAGCTCTTCCTACCCATATGCATTCCTAATAAAATTAATTCACAAACTGTATACATTACATTGTATTCATTTCATTCAGTACATTACATGTATTTTCCTTACTTGCACAGTGTTCTCAAATAGCACATTGCACCTGTGACCTAGTTCCCTGGACCACAGGAACATTTGGTTGAGGTGTCCTTTCCGGCTGTTCATAATGTTCCAAAAGTCTCTCTACTGCCAATTTAGCCACACCAAACTAGTTAGCTACTGACTGGTACAATTGGAGTTGGTGACCTTCCATATGGCGGTGGCTACATACTTCTCCATGTTAAGGGGAGACTCTCATTGTGGTCCAGCATTGCAACTCCAGGTTGAGTTCTGCACAGATTTCTAGGAAAGTGCCCTTCTTCATCCTGAAAGTTTGCAGCACTGTCCCACCCCACCAGTGACTGGCTGGGGCCACAAGAAATGCTGCACCGAGTAAAGCCTGTCCCAGAAAATGTCATGAAGAAATAGCTGCAGAAGTAGCTGTTCATTCTCCAGTAGTATCCGCACACCATTGTTTGTGGTATCCATTTTATCCACGTGGAGGGAGAAGGGGTCAAGTCTGGCTTAAGGGGAGGGGGGCGTCTTGCCCTCAGCAGTGGGAGGCCCTGGGCAAGTCTGCCCTGCACTCATCCCACAGCAGCGGCTCTTGCCTTACAGGGTCTGAGCTTGGCTCCCTACTCTGGGTGATGCGACCGTGTGCCTAGAATGGGGTTTTTTCATTTTCTTTTCTTTCATATATTATTTGTTTTATTTTGTGTTATTTCATATTTGTGAAAAACACAGGGGCGATCTTCCATCTCCTTCAAAGCCACCTGCTTAATTGCCAGTACATTTGGAGTGTCCTGTTTGTGTTAATTAGGGTTGCCAACTTATTTCTAAAAACCAGACCCCCTGAGGCCCCTCCTCTGCCCCTGAGGCCCTGCCCCCATTCCCCCCCCCCCCTCGTTGTTTGGTCGTGTCCACCTCCCTGTGTTCCAGGGCTTGGATGGGAGTTTCAACCTGATGCAGAGCCTGCTGCTTGCCTGCCCACAAGATGCAGGTACGGGGTGGCCCGGCTGGACAGGGGCTGGCAAGCAGGTTGATGACCTGGTGTCTCTGCCCAGCTCCCCCTCCACAGTAACAGGACTTTTGGAGTCTGGTCAGTACATTTGACCAGATGCTGCCAGGTCCCCTTTTCAACCAGAAAACCTAATAATGGTCAGGAGCAAGGTGCTCAGCATCCTGGCTGGTTGTAGTTTGAAAATTTGTTTGAAACTTTGAAAAAATGGTGCTGGCTTGTAAAAAAACAGGCAAATTATGAGATACAGTAAAAGGAATCATGGGAGTTTGACCCAAGTCCCAGAATTCCAGTAGGTGTCTCACAATCTACCATGACAAATAACTTACAATGCATTGAGCCTCACACCAGAAAATTGTACCTTGAGATACCAGCCCAGAAAACGGTGCTTATTTTGAAAAATCATAGTTCTGTGTGGATGCTGTTTCTCACAGGCGAAGTGGGCTAAGCCACTTTAGACAAAGCAATGTTGGATACACTCTTTCACTTTTATTATATCTGTATAACTATAGTGAGGGAAAAACTATGTCAAAAAAGCTTTCCTGGATAGACAAAGGCTTAAGCACATGAAGTCACGTTGGTGGGTGTAAGGAAACAGACAATTCATATTAAGACTTGAATCCCTTTGGTATTTGTAAGGGGAATAGACTTTTAAAAGACAATTATATATTTTTTAAAATGTTTCCGGCATCTAGATCTTTTGAGAACATTGTGTGAGGAGGGGGGGAGTTGTTCTGTTATATCTGTGAAATATTAATTGTCATTTGCCGGCATATATCCAAGCTGCATTCCTATTCTCAGTGGCCTCGAACTTGCATCACTTGAAGTCAATGGGAATGTTGCTATTTGTGACAGTGGGCAAAAGATTAAATCTTAGACTGTCTCACTAGTGCAATAGCTTAGGCATGCTCTCCTTTCTTGGGAGATGGAACCTTACTTTTCTCTCTAACAGAAATTCCTGCAAGTTGATGTCAGTAAAATAGGAATCAAAACAGGACTTCATCCTCCCTTCTAGCACAAACACACTGTAGAAATACAGTGTCTGGTTTTTATTTTTATAGGAGTTACAGTAATGTCTTTTAGGGGGTAGGGATGTGCCAGGCATTTCCCATGCAGGCCATTAATATTTTATGTATGACTGATTTAAAGGTCTCCACAGTGGAAGATTGGAATATATGTATATGGGCCTGGGAAGACACTGTGCTGAATAATGTGGCAAACCTCCCAGTATGCTCAGAAAGAACTCTCTTCTCATATAGCCTGGAAACTGGGAGTTAACCACAGCCGCAAACATCAGAGAAGCAGCAGACTTCCAGAATTTGGCACATAAAGTACTGCCATCTTTTATGAGTCCTGGAAGTGCATCACAGCACCAGTTTGCTGCATCTGTGCCACTGTAAACAGCGCTTCTCATAAGAACATAAGAATGGCCCTACTGGGTCAGACCAAAGGTCCATCTAGCCCAGTATCCTGTCTTCTGACAGTGGTCAGTGCCAGGTGCCCCAGAGGGAATGAACAGAACAGGTAGTCATCAAGTGATCCATCCCCTGTCTCTCATTCCCAGCTTCTGGCAAACAGAGGATAGGGACACCATTCCTGCCCATCCTGGCTAATAGCCATTGATGGACCTATCCTCCATGAATTTATCTAGTTCTTTTTTGAACTCTGTTATGGTCTTGGTCTTCACAACATCCTCTGGCAAGGAGTTCCACAGGTTGACTGTGCGTTGTGTGAAGAAATACTTCCTTTTATTTGTTCTCTGATTTAGGCTACTGCTCCTTGGATTTTGTTAGCAGTTCTCCCCTCTCTCCCACCTGCTGCTGCTTCTCTCCTCCCCTTCCTATCAGCAGTCTGTACCCATATTGTAGGTTGGGGTTTAGAGCTGCAGCTGAACCCCACACACACATAAGGTCACACCCCAAAGGACAATGGACTATCCCTTCTTCTTCAAGTAGTGTCTCTATGGGTGCTGCGCTGTAGGTGTGCTCTCATCCCTGCGCTACTGATCAGAGAACTTTGGTAGCAGTGTGCATTAGGCCCGCACATGTGCTGTTCCCCATTATGCTCTGCCACAAGGCTAACCAGCGCTGCACGGGTGAACCCCCCTCAGTTCCTTCTCAACTGCCCCGGCTAGAGATGGAGCCATTGGCAGACCGTTCATTGGATCGTTATCTCTATTAGAATTCAAATAATTAATCCCATTCTTAGTTGTAGAGTTCTTCTAGTTTTTTTTCTTTTCTCTAAAAAAAGAAAAGAAACCTTTTTTCCCTTTGTCTGGAGACTTCCCCAGTTCAGGGTATGCCCAATTTCCTGGGGTTTAAGAGGCACCTCTTGTGCAAAGAAACCATCCCAGTAGCAGATAGACATTCCTGTTGCCTCGAGGAAAGACACATTTCCCAAAAGTGTGGTCTCTGCCAACAATTAAAGTCCAAATCTCAGAAGGACTGAGAACTGAGACTAAAACTCCTCATGGAGGCAGCCCTCCAGCCTTCTGCGGACCTGTGCCAGGATTCACCCACATAGCGTGAATCTTCCACACAGCCCTCGACATCTAAGGACTCTGAGTAAAAGAAAACAGCCATGGACCCCTCACGTAAGGTTTCAAAAAAGCGAGCTATGGGAACCCAGAGTGAGTCTCGGGTTAGCAGAAAATGATCTCTGTCACGTTTGGTATCATTGGTACCAACTGCACTGAGGCCATCTGAACATGGTACTCCTAGCTCATGAGGGTCTGGTGCAGCAAATACTGTTGATGCACCTGAGGGGCATAGGCACCGAAGCAACAATAGTGACAAGGAAAGGTAAGGACAGCGACCGTACCACCTCCGGGAAAATGCTGCTGGTATGGGCATTACTATTGGCACCGTCAATGACATGCCATCCAGCCTTGGAGCACTCGGAGCCCAGATTGCCAGCTGCCTCCGTGCCATGGACCCAGCACTGACAACCACCGTTGGTACCAAGAATCACAGCACCATAAGAGTACAGACACTTAGAGGACCTCATGGATATCTGAGGTACCAGAATCTCCCCTGCTTGGTAACCAGGGCCCCAGTACTGAGTTTACTTTGAACATGGGAGTCTCCACCAGTACCATGTCATGCACTTTCATTCTCTAGTGGAGAATCGGATAGCGAGGAGAACCACGCTCCTTATAGTGTCCGTTACCAACCTTGGCCCCCTCACTCATACCCTTCATCTGCTCCTCAACCCCTATGGTATGGCAAACCATGGGCCTAACCACCGCGATCCTTTCCACCGCCCTAGTGGCCCTAATGGGGTCCCTGGACGGCATACAAACGCCATGTCTCCAGAACATCTAGTGTGACACTTCATGAACCTTTGAGGCGCTCTCCCTCAGCCACAGTATCCAGAGCCTCTGAACCTCCTGAAGGGATCATGAAAGAAGAGCAGGTCAGATTTGAGGAGGAGGTCACACTACATATCTTCCTCCTCTCTAGCCATGGTAGTGATGCCTCCTCTGCAGTCTCTAGCAGACGACTTCAGGCTATTTCAAGATGTGGCAAAACGGGTGGCAGATGCTTTGCAGATACCTCTTGAAGAGGTTAAAGACACCCATCATAAACTGCTGGTCATCTTGCACTCCTCCTCTTCCTCCAGAATAACCCTCCCCATTAACAAGGTCCTTCTGGACCCATCCAAGCTTATATGGCAAACTCCATCATTGGTCACGCCTACCTGCAAATGGGCTGATAAGGAATATTATGTTGTGGCTAAGGATACGGAATTTCTTTTTTCCCATCCCCTCCCTAATTCGATTGTTGTGGATGCAGTGAACTCCCTAGGTCCTCAACACCAGGTTAAGTCCACCCCTTATGACAGTGACTGGAAGCATCTCGACCTATTTGGGAAAAAGGCCTATTTGTCCACCACACTGTAATTTAGAATGGCAAATTATCAGGCCCTGACAACAAAATACAATTACATCAGTTACTCCAAGCTCAACACATTTATTGATCAGCTCCCGGGATCACACCAGGAACAGTTTCATGCCATTGTTAACGAAGGACAACTGGTGGCCAAGACAGCACTGCAGTCAGTGCTTGCTGCAACTGAGACAGCAGCCCAGTCCATTTCTACAGCTGTTGTTATGTGGCGAGCATCACGGTTGCACTTATCCAGCTTCCCTTTGAGGGCAACAGATTTTTTACCGAGAAGACTGACGTGTCCCTCCATACTCTCAAAGATTCTCGGGCTACTCCTTGGTCATTAGGGATTTATATACCTGACAAAAAAGAACCTCAACATAAATCCTGCACAGCACACTTTCCAACTCAGTGCTACTATGAGCCTCAAAGGAAAAAATCCAGATTTTCGAAATGCAAACCGTCAGACCCTCAGTCTTCCTCTTCACAACCATCCGCCTCAAAACATCAGTTTTGATGCCTTGATCAGGGCGCCGAGAGACCACTCTCCTCAACACCAACTCCAGCTAGCCAACCTGTCGCGTTCATTTGGGTGCCGCCATGCTCCGTACCACAACTGGGAACAAATAACATCTGACAAATGGGTTCTGGAAATCATCCACAATGGGTGTACAATCTATTTTACCTTCCTCTCTCCTTCCCCAACACCCTTCCCCATCCCTCTTCAGGGACCCTTCTCATGAGAGTCTGTTTCAACAAGAAATAGATCACCTCCTCCACGTAGGAGCTGTGTCTCAGCACCTATGAGGCAAAGGTTTTTACTCTTTTTATTTCCTGATACCAAAAAGAAGGGAGGTTGGAGACCCCATACTGGACCTCAGAGCACTGAACAAGTTTGTCAAGGCTCAAAAATTCAAGATGGTCACACTAGCAGTGATTATTCCATCTTTGGAACAGGGAGATTGGTTCTCAGCCCTCAACCTACAGAATGCCTATTTCCACATATCAATCTTACCTTCTGACAGATGATTCTTCAGATTTACCCTGGACCAGGATCATCACCAGTACAGAGTATTCCCCTTTGGTTGCTCATCAGTTCCGAGAGTATTTTCCAAGATCCTCTCCATAGTGGGGAGGGGATCATGATTTACCCCTACCTGGACTATTGTCTCCTCAGAATCATCTCCTTCGACGAGGCTCTTCAGATCACCCAAACAACTGTGGAGTTGTTCAGGGATTTGGCCTTACAGATCAATGTCCAAAAATCGATGTTAGCCCTGGTACAGTGCTTAGAATTTATAGGAGCCAATCTCAACTCATCACAGGCGGGGACGCTCCTTCCACAGCACAGGTCCACAACTTGTCCACACTCATAGATTCAGTACAAACCAGCGCTCAAATATCAGCTAGACACTGCCTTCAACTTCTGGGGCATCTGGCTGCAGGCAGGTCCCTGATAACTCATGCCAGGCTTCACATGAGGTGTCTCCAGGTGTGGTTCTGCTCCGTTTACAGGCTGAACAGAGACAGGCTAGACAAACCTCTGTCACTGTCGTCCAAAGTCAAACACTCCCTGGACTAGTGGTAGGACCCAAGAAATGTCTGCACAGGAATCCCCCTTCTCGCAGACTTTCCCATTATTACTACTCACCATTGATGCATCCCTCATAGGGTAGGGCGCACATGTCAACAATCTCATGACACAGGGCAAGTGGTTATCCATGGAGACATCTCTTCACATCAACCACTTTGAACTCAGAGCGGTCAGATGCACTCACTTCCTTCTGCTGGTCAGAGGTACACATACAAGGGTCATGACAGACAACGTAGCGTGCATGTACTACATTACATGAACAAGGGGGGCAGCAGATTACCCTCTCTTTGCACAGAACCACTAAAGCTATGGAACGTGGTGCCTTTCCCACAGTGTCACAATATCAGCGGCATATCTTCCAGAAGTGCAGAACACGACAGCAAACAGTCTCAGGCACAGCTTCCCACACGAGCACAAATGGGAGATGAACTCAGAAGTACTACACAACATATTCAGATGGTGGGGGACACATACTATAGACTTAATCACCACTTACCTGAACAAGAAATGTCCATGCTACTGCTCCAGGGCAGGCCTTGGACAACACTCCTCAGGGGACGCTCTCCTTCTCTTGTGGGATAAGGGCCTTCATACATCCCTCTATTATTAAAATTCCTGTTAAAAAATAAAGAGAGAGAGCAAATGTCATACTGATTGCTTCCACCTGGCCGAGACAGCTGTGGTACCCTTACCTGTCACAACTGGCAATGTGTTTGCCAACACCTTTTCAACGCAGTCCATACCTTCTCTTGCAGAACGAAAGACACACTCTCCACCCCAACCTGCGGATACTCCGGCTCAAGGCCTGGCTCCTTCATGGTTCAGCACATAGAAAGATCCTGCTCTGAGAAGGTACAGAAAGTGTTACTACACAGCAGGAAATCAGCTACTCCTCATGAGTACCTGTAAAAGTGGACTGCGTTTCAGATTTGGTATAATTCCAAGCAAATTTTCCCAACATCTGCTGCTCTCCAAACGGAAATCAGGGCTCTCTCTTAGTTCACTGAAAGTACACCTTGTGGCCTTTCATCAACAAATAGAGGGATACTCACTGTTCTTGCATCCAACTGCAAAATGATTCCTCAAGGGGATAGTAAATCTTTTTCCCTAACTCAGACATCCCATGAATCACATGAATCAACTGATTCGTCTCCCAACTTTTTACCCTAAGCCTCACTGGGATAGCAGGGAGGCTGTACTACACATGGTTAGAAGGACTCTGGCCCGTTACCTGGACAGGACAAAGACCTTTAGGAAATCTCCTAAGCTCTTCCTTTCCATTGCAGACTCATCAAAAGGTACAGCAATATCTACACAGAGACTCTCAAAATAGGTCTCGAACTGCATTAAACAGTGTTATGAGATTTTCAAGATCATTCATCCATCTGAAATCTGTACACACTCCACCAGGTCAATTTCCACCTCAGTTGCCTTCCTCAAGAATGTCCCTATTTTGGAAATCTGCAGAGCAGCCACCTGCGTGTTTGTACGTACCTTGGCAGAACATTATGCAGTTACAGGTGACTCCGCTTCTGATGCCAACTTTGGCACTGCAGTATTATCATCCATAATAGATGCACTTCCAAAGCCCCAGCCCTCCATTGGGATACTGCTCATGAGTCACAGCAGAGCACCCATAGGGATACTACTTGAAGAAGAAGAGGAAGTTACTCACCTTGTGCAGTAACGAAGTGTTCTTTGAGATACATGTACCTACGGGTGTTCCACGACCCACCATCCTCCCCTCTACTTTGGAGTTCTTGTCAGGGACTGCAATAGAGAAGGAACTAAGGGGGGTTTGCCCAAGCAGCACTGGTTAGCCTTGTGGCAGAGCACAGTGGGGGTCACAGTGCACGTGCAGGCTGAATGGACTCTGCTACCAAAGTTCTCTAAATCAGCAGCTCAGGGACGCAAGCACACCCTCACTGTGACTCTTTTGGCTAATGTTGATTTCTAATTTGACTCCTGAACCACTGAGGTCTGAGTACCATTGTCTTAAAGTAAATGATGCAGGCTATCCTAGATGGGAAAACGCAGGGTCCCTTATTCCCTTGCGAATGTTCCCCAGAAGGAAAAGAAAATCAGGACAGATCTTGCTTCCCTGATGCTTAGCTTTTTGGAGAAGGGTAGTGAGTGCACAATAATTTAGTTGAAAGAAGCCATCTATTTCTAGGGCCTATGCTAAACTGTATATAATCCCTAATGAAAAATGGGATAAATATGGCTCTGCCCATAAGGTAGACTTCAAGATCCTCCTTGGGTTAAAAATAAAAAAAGACCCTGTCTCTGTTGAGGGTGCTGTTTCCCCTAAAGATCAGTGAATAAAAGATTAGAAAGAATTTATTTAAAGGGGACAGTGATAGAACCTTGTTGGTGCTGCATGCTGCTTTGTCCTTTGCCTCCACTTCTAAAGCCCTTCCCTATCCTAGCCTTTGTGGATGTGGTTAACTCATCTATCAGTCTCCAGACTAGAGGACTGCTGTTATGAGAAGATATATTTGCAATTAGTTCAAATTGACTGTTACCTGCTATCGAGTGTGCTGTAAGTGTAAAGTTACCTTTGAAGAAGAAAAGCAAGCATTTGTCATTGACTTTTTGCCTAAATCTATTAAATCTTACCAACAGACCCAGCAATGATTGACCTTTAATTGAATAATAGTCAAATATTGATTTACTACCCTTATCCAGAGTAGCAAGATAAGTGACATCTTGCCTTTTTATTAATAAAAAGATAGGCACATGTGGATACTTTCTCTGTTAAGTAAATGACACAGGACTCCACATATCAAAGGTTAAGGTTTTAGTGACATTTTAATGACCTGTAACAGTTACTTTTCCTCAAAAACTGGTCTAAATATTCTGAACTGTAGGTTTCAGGTCAAAACTCTACAATTCAGTGATTGTAATATTTATAAGTAATGTTTTAAAATATTTAATTGTTCTAAGTGATTTGCTGAAGACAAAGGTTAAAAGTTAGTATTTTTATTTTTAGTTTGATACTAATAATTCCAATTACAATGACAACTGTAACATTGTTACCTTTGCTAACTTATAGTTTTCAGTCCATCTCTACTGCGCAGCAATCCTATTCTTATATACACTTTATTCTGCGAGATCATTCAAACGCAGGACACTGATGGAGTACATCACCTTTAATTCTCATTGGGTTACCGTTCAGAAAGGGGAACCACATTTGCTCCTTAGTATAAGAAGCTGTGGAGCAGCCCATTCTCTGCAATGCGCATCTGGCCTCATGGATTCCCAGCATAAAGGGATTAACATGGGTAGCTAGATGCACTAAAGATTGTTTATGCTTTAACCCCAGAACATTCTGTTTCACCGTTTTGTAATTAGGGAGAGCTCACAGAGCAGGGATTAGTTACAATTAATTCTAGGGGAGTATAGACAGTTAAATATAAATTGGTTCTGATTGGGTCTTTATACTGGCCTACTAGTGAAATGATCTTTGTACCCCTAAATCTTCTTTTTCCTTGACTTTGTTTCTCAGACCACCAGTTCTCCCTAGTCCTTCTCCTTCAAAATCCATTCCAATCCCACAGCCCTTCCGACCAGCAGATGAAGACCATCGGAATCAATTTGGGCAACGAGACCGCTCGTCTTCAGCACCCAATGTGCACATCAATACAATAGAGCCTGTCAATATTGATGTAAGTATCAATAACTGTAACAGTGGAGTTGATCAGCTTTCTTAATACGTGCTGCTGAGCTTGTAAAACACAACTGTTATTGTTCTAAATAAATCCTTGTTCAACTGCTTAAATCTTCGTAAATCCTAA
Source organism: Natator depressus (assembly GCF_965152275.1). NCBI lineage: Eukaryota > Metazoa > Chordata > Testudines > Cheloniidae > Natator > Natator depressus. Next base: position 245,526,713 of record NC_134234.1, read on the forward strand.
CTAACAAGAGAAGAGTTTTTACCAGTCAGAGCTGGGAAAAAATCAGGCAATCCCTTCACAGATAATATTGAATCTCTCTTGACAATCATATCTCCATTTCTCCACACAAGCACACTCCCACAAACAATTAGTTTTAAGATAAATTCCTGAACTTGTTATTGCTAGCAACACCCCACAGTGATGATCCTGAAAAGCCAGTAACAACTCTTGCAAGACATCCCAAATACTGGAAATGTTGTTTTAAATGTTTGATTTCTTGTATCACTTACAATGGGAATAATGTTTCTGGCATTGGAGGATGTGGTTCTTGCAATAAACTTGAATTTGAAATTACCAGATGCTGCTTTGAATCTCAGAAATGGTTTATTGTTCCACATGTAACACCCTTAACATTCTCCTTGAACCTCCAATAATTTTCTACAATATGATTGTCTTGAATTTTTTTGTCTGTGTCCTTTGACATTTTGGAGGTTGAATTTTAACATGTATGAAAATGAAGGACAAATACATTGTTTCGAGCTAGGCATAATGCTGTCCAGCACTATGCAAACTACTACTAACACCAATATCTTCCCAGTTTTTCTAACACATACCTGTATCCTAGTGAGACAAGGTGAGTAAGGTAATATCTTTTATTGGATCAACTTCTGTTGATGAGAGAGACAAGCTTTCGAGCTTACACAGAGCTCTTCTTCAGGTCTGGGAAATGCACTCAGGAGTGTCACAGCTAGATACAAGGTGGAACAGATTGTTTAGCATGAGTAGTTAACACACATTTTCAAGGGACCATTTGGGGAAGTGGCCTGTTAACACCTCCCCAGTCATAGGAGGCAAAGGAGGGGGTGAAAGATGGGGGAGGAGGGGGAGGGAAAGGGTGAGAGATTTAATGGATTATAGATTGTTGTAAGAAGCCATAAATCCAATGTTTCTATTCAGTCCATGATTTTTTAGTTTCTAGCAAAGTCATGAATTTAAGCTCCCAGGCTCGTCTTTTGAAGGTGTGCAGGTTTCCTTTGAGGATGAGGACTGAGAGGTCAGATATAAAATGATCTTTTTGTGAAAAGTGTTCGCCCACATGTGATACGGTATTTTTGTCTTTTAGCATTTTTCTGTGTGAGTTCATTCAAGAATGTAGTGATTGTCTTATTTCACCTATGTAGTTGATATTGGGGCATTTAGTGCACAGGATGAGGTACACTTCACGTTGTGATAGGCATATGTAGGATCTTGAAAGGTGTGTTGTGGAGAGTGTTGATCATGGAGAGATATGTCTACTGGTTTTGTATCTGTTCTGGCAGGGTCTGGTGCTGCTTTGAGTTGGTGTATCCTGGTCTCTGGGGAGCTTGCTTCTGATGATGAGCTTGGAGAGATTGGGGCGGTGTTTGAAGGCCATAAGACAAGGTTCAGGAAAGATTTCTTTCAGGATGTGGTCTCTATTGAGTATGGGTTTTAACTGTTTAATGATACCCCATATGGGTTCCAATGTTGGGTGATAGATGACAACTGGGGATGTACAGTTGAAGGGGGTTTTATTTCTATAGTGAAGCAGGTTTTCTCGGAGTATCTGAGTGACCCATTCCATGACGTGATCTACTTCTCTGGTGGAGTGTCCTTGTTTGGTGAAGGAGGTTTTAAGTGTGTTAAGGTGCATATCCTGGAATTTCTCCTCAAAACATGTTCTGTGGTATCTGAGTGCCTGGCTGTAGACAACAGATTTCTTGGTGTGTTTGCGGTGGTTACTGGATCTGTGAAAGTAGGTATGGTGATCTGTGGGTTTATGTATATAGTTGTCTGTAGGGTTCCATTGTTGAAGCTGATCGTGGTGTCCAGGAAGTTGATGTTAGTGTGGGAGTGTTCTAGAGAAGGTTTAATGGGTGGGTAGTAGTTATTGAAGTTGTGGAGGAAATCTGTAAGGGAGTTTATGTTGTCTGTCCAGAGGATGAAAATATCATCAGTGTATCGCAGGTATATCATTGGTTTCATGGTGCATTTGTCCAGAAATCCTTCCTCAAGGTGGCCCATGAAGAAGTTGGCATGTTTGGGAGTCATCCCAGTATCCATGGTTGTTCCCATGGTTTGGACAAAGTGTTGTTCAATGTAAAATTGTTATGGGTGAGGATAAAATGGCTGAGTTTGGCGATGTGATTGGGGTTCTAAAGCCTGAATCCTGGCTTTTAGTACCCTTACCTGTCCGTTAGCCTGCCCTCTGAAAATCACTGAGTTAGCAGTTGAGTGGTTTTGATTTAGCAGCAAAGCTACCAAAACATAAAGATGAACAGACTCCTTGAACCTGTTATCTAAGTAGGAGCAAAAGGTTAGTACATTAACCTGCTGGGTCACCAGGCCATCAGATTCAAACATTTAAGGCTCATTGATGAAAAGTGATGCACGAAGGGAATTTGCATAACTTTTCTCTGTTCAAAAATTGCTGTTTACTACTACTTGTAAAATTGCTCAGTTATTGTTATGATCCCTGGATATTTTGTAGCAAATGCAATCAGTGCATACTACATCGCAACCTAAAAGAACCTGATAAAATTAATTAACATCTTTGAAAAGAACTTGAGTGCATTTGGTGTAGAAATCAGGTACCTTGTTACAGGAAAAGATTAAGCAAAGTTTTGTGAATCGGTATCGTCCACGTAAGAAATTGGTGTCCCAGCTTCTAATGTGACATTCAAGAGCATTTTGTGTGTCAAACAACATAACTGGAAAGATGATTCCTGATTTGGTTCAATTTGGTTGACTAATTGCAGGCCTAAATCAATACCTACAAGTATGCATCTATTTTAACTAGATTACACTAGGTTACACTATTTGAAATTAAGATATTTCTTAAAGTTTCATACATTATTCTATATATTTTGTGTGCTACTGTAATTATTAGATTGTAAGCTCTTCAGGGCAGAGGCTGGCTTTTACTCTTTGGACAATTCTTAGTGTGATGGAACTTCAATCCTGATGGGGGCTTTTAGGCAATACAATGATACAAATAATAATATATGAACCAGATATATACACCTGTGCTTTTGTTTGTAGGACTTGATTAGAGACCAGGGGTTACGAGGAGAGGGAGGTAAGTAGTCTTAGAACTATCTTCTCTTACTAAATGTAATTACATGATTGCCTTAGCCCCTCCCCTTTGTAGTACTTCATTCCTCCAAACACAGACACAGAGAGAAATGTGAAGAGAGCAATGAAATTTATTTACATTTGTTTGTCCATGATGTTTAGCATCTGTCTGATAAGGATTTCAGTCATTCACCAGTCATTCTAGGAGTGGGGGAGAGGGAAGGAGGAAAGGCTGTGAAATGCTAGCCAGTGTTTTAATTTTAAAATAATTTTATTTCTAGAGAAGGGGAATCCCCTCTGTTCCTGATGGAGCCTTGAGGATTCCCCCCAACATATACTTAAATCTCCAGTCCCATTCTCAAAGCCCTTTATGCCAGCCACTACCCTTCCACCTAAAGAGTCATCAGGGACTTCCTTTGAAGTCTGTCAACATGTTTTGTGAACCTGGCCATATAAACTGGTGTGTCTCCTAAATGGCATGAGATACTTGAGCTCCTTCTTCCCCTCTCCCCAGCTGAAGCTGCTGCTTTGCTGTACTGCATGCCTTTGTTAACCTGGGAAACAAATAATTATGACTATTAAAGCCTGATCTCTTGTGTGCCTTTCAACAGCACTATTGTAGACAGCCTTAACTCTTAGTGAAGGCAAAATTAGTGAAAAAAGACACAATTATCATTTTTCTTCACGTGTCACACTCACTACTGTGAAGTCTGTTTTCCCCAGGAAAAACCCTAAGCACTGGCTGTCAAGGTCTTGTGAAAATATGTCCTTTGCTGTACTTAGTCACTTGAGATGACATAGGTGACTCATAATAAAGAGGAGATGCGTGAGACCACTCACCCAGCTCCAAATAATGAACAGGCCTGATATTTCCTATTAACTGTGACTTGCTTCACCCCTCAGCAAAGTCTTGAGTTAGCCTGATCTCTCTAGCTCAGTGGCTAGGATCTTACACCTTAAGCTACAGCTGACTTTGGTTTTGCCATCTGTATCTGTTAACTAGTAAGGTGGTAGCTGGCTACTGCTTTGTGTTTTCAGGAGCTATGATTCCTTATACTGTCTATAGTACCAGCCCCCTTTTTTCCTCCTTAAATCCGTGAACCTACTGATAAAGAAGTTGCCCATTTTAGCTATCTTGTATGTCTTGGTAGCTGTGGCTTTCAACAAGTTTTGCCCATTATGTCTAGCATTTAAATGTCATGCTATCATGTCAGTTTTAACTTTGGTCATAAGCTGTCTGCTTGGCATCTGAGAACAATTGGCTATTCCCATTCTTGAAAGCATGTTTTTAATAATTGGAGATGTTTTTTTCCTTCAAAATCCAGAAGTAATCTATGAATAGGAGTCAAAGCCTCCTAGTTATTTCCCATGACTTCTTTCATTTCTTCTGTGTGTCTGTCTTCCTGTCTCTGCCTGCCCGTCTCTTTCTCTCTAACAGCCCCTTTGAACCAGCTGATGCGCTGTCTTCGGAAATACCAATCCCGGACTCCCAGTCCCCTCCTACATTCTGTCCCCAGTGAAATAGTGTTTGATTTTGAGCCTGGCCCAGTGTTCAGAGGTAGTTGGGCTCTTCTTTCTCGTTTTCACCCCAAACAAAATAAGTAACACCACAGATGCTGTTTGTGCCTCACCCTCACACCGTGTGTATGTAAGTGTGTGAGTTTACCAAAACACGTCAGTTTTTTGCTTGGCCTGGCTGGAATGCTTTGAATGTGCTTTTCACACATACTCACTTCAACCTCTATACATATGCAACTACTGTATGTTAAATCTGACTTAAAGGTTCTAAAGCAAGGAATTTCAGAGTTAAGGTTTCCATACTGTCCCTAATATAGCTTGTTTATTGCAGGGATCTCAGATTGCAGTGGAATGAGGCCAAGGACATAGTGACATCCTTAACTTTGAATTTTCTTGACTGTCAATTTAACGTTCTAAGAGTTTTCTATATTTTAACATTCTCTGTTTTTTTAAAGTACTGTAAGAAATAAAATGCAAATTGCAAATATTTCCCTTGATATTTTGTTAGGTCTTAGGCTTTTGGAGATCACGTAAGTGTCAACTTGCTATGATTCATATGTTTTCAGAGAGTAGCACTGACATCAAGTTGGGGATCTAGATAAGTTGGATCAGATCAGACACTAGTGCAGTTATTGCAGTTCTTCGCATAGTCCCATTAAAGTCAGTTCTTGTTTGTGTACTAAAATTACTAAACAAGACCATCATTTTGACTTCTTATCAGGCCTAAGGATCTCTCAGGCATGAGGCTGTCAATAGATTTGTTGTTGTATTGTACAAAATCCCAGAGTACTCAGTGAGATTTCATATACTAAAGATACCAAGTATTAAACAATAGCCTACAATATTAATGTATATGTGTATATAGATAGATAGTAATGGATAGTCCAGTGCATATTGTATATGTTTTTCAAATACTACTATCCTGGCTGTTTCAAATATTTGTGTTTCAGAATACTAAGAGCAATTCACTTTATGGACTAAACTCTTGGAACATTGTTCCAATGATCTTTTAGAAGAGAGGCATTTGCAATTCAGTTTTCGTCTAACAGACGTGACTAAACAAATCAGAATTAATTAAATATAGTGCATAAAATGTATCCTCAGATTGCAGGCTGATGGCTTGGTGTACAAGTTTCAGTCCAAGAGAAGCTGAAGTAGTCAAACTATAATTACTGGAAAAACAAGGCTTCTAGATTACTTACAAATAGATTAACTAAAGCAGTTCTAACTTTGTGCTGTAATCATATTCTCATGGAAGGATGAGTATTGTGTTGCTATCTCTGAATCTTGTGTTTAAAGTTGAGTACAAGAACCTACCTCTAAGGAGGAAACCATTCTCTTTGAACTTTGACATTACAGCTAAAATCTATAATAAGGTAGAAAAATTGCATCTGTACTTTAAATGTCAGATAGTTGCATTGAAATATTTGTAATTCAGAAAAATGGGAAAATTAACACACAAAGCCTAGCTACTACAATATTAGTATAAAAAGGAGGAACTATTAAAGTATTAGAATTAAAAAAAAAAACCCCACCCTTGCAAAATCAGTGGTTTCCAACTATTGGTACGTCTGCTTAGGTAAGACACCTGGCACATTTATCAGTACTGGTGCTTCACACCCTTGTGATAATATTCTAGCTACTCCTTCCCAACCTTTATGATGAGTTTTCATGATGGCCTGTGTATCCCTTTTGTCTGTCTCCTCTTTTCAACGCTGGGTTTTGGAGCAATGAGATCAAACCTAATTGAAAGCAGCCAAAGTCTCAGTCTAGCAGACAGGTATATCCTGTAAAATAGGAACCATTGAGCTAGTTCAACAGTTATGAATTGGAATTTTAATACTGCATCAGTAGAAGTCTCCTTTCTAACAAGAATGGAGCTGCTGCATGAATCAGAGGAAGGAAAAATAAGTGGCTAGTACCAGTTCCTCAAGCACCACTGTAATAGAAAACATCTGTGAAATACTGGAGGTTTTGCATGGTGACCTGTAATGATTAGCAGAGCAGCACAAACTTAACTAATAAGTGGCCCTGTTTTATGTCCCTTGTGTTGGGAGTGTCAGTTTAACCTTGCTACTAATAATTATAGGATATTTTAGAAATTAGTATCTAGTTTAAAGTGTTCTGTATAAACAGGCACTGAAGCTCTGAAATGCAATCCTGTTACTAGTGACATTTTTCTGTGTAGCTTTGTTTACATACACTGTATGCTAGGCAGATGGACTGCTCTTTTTGTATTTAATGGAATAAAACTCAAGTAGCTAACTAACGTACTTGTTCTATTGAATCCCCAATGCACTCTAGTATGCTACTTTGAAATAAGTGCCCTCTGCTAGCAGCTAGCTTTGAAACAGCCAAATGTTTTTGAGATGGCACTTGAGGACTCAACTGGAAAACATCCCCAGCTTTTATAGTCCATCCATTTTAATCCCAATTTGTTGCATCCCTGCAATTGTCAGGGCCCTAAAAAGTTGGCAACAGCGAGTCTGGGAAGCTGGCTCTGTTAACTAAAGTATTACATTTTTATTTTTGTTATCAAAGAATCTGGATATATCAAAAATAATGTGTAGTGGTGCTTTTGTTGTTCAAAGAGACTGTCCTTTTAATAAATCAGTAATAAGACATTGAAGACTCTTTGGCATACAGGAATGTTTGCTGTAGATTAAATTTTGGTCTTTCCTGCTTTCTGAGTAAGACTTCAATACTAATCAGATATTAATACAGTATTCCTAAGTGCACGTTTCCGTACTCTTAACATTTACATTTGAGTTTGGAGATACTGCATCTTAAACACAATTCCTGCACTTAATATTTTTTACAATAGATTAATATATAAACTATCTTTATAAAAAAGTTTACATAAAAATTCTTCCATTTATCTAATCTCCAATTTAGGTTCAACCACCGGTTTGTCTGCCACCCCACCTGCCTCTTTGCCTGGGTCCCTTACCAGTGTGAAAGCTTTACAGAAGTCCCCTGGACCACAACGAGAGAGGAAGTCATCCTCATCCTCAGAAGACAGGAATAGAATGGTAAGGAGCAGATCAACTATGTTTTACTGCTTTTGTATTAGGCATCCTTATTCCTTCATCAAAGCCATCTAGAATTATTCTGGAGAAACTGATATTTGCTATCATATACGTTAAGCCAATAAATAAGATAACAGGACAACATGAGGCTACTTGGACTGATGTATGAATTAGTTGTAAATCACTGAGTATATACAGATTTTCTAGGTGGCATCCAAAAGATTCTATATGCTTCATAGTGTGGTGCTGATCTCCCTGAGAGAAAAACTTCTAAAATTTTCTTACATCTCACAAATGTTAGCTTCCTGATTCTAGATTTAGCCTAATCCCCTGAAAGTTACTGGGTTTTTAAAATTAGCAATTTAACCATTATTTGTCTTTCAAATTCCAACCTAGTCATGAGTTTTTTTGGTTTATTAATAATATCTCAATTTTACTTGTAATAACTTCCAAAAATCTGACTCAGTGATGAATGCCTCCATGATAGGAAATTATTTAGTGCACCTCTGTGCCAGAGTACAAAGAGGTACAGTATGTGCTCATCTTGAAAAAAATCAAAACCACTTAAGAGTAAAGATTAAATTATAAATAAAATATTACTAAGTATTTACTCTGGAAATCAAATGAAAATAAATTTTGCATGATGATAAATGACCTATTAAGTATTCAGGTTTAGAAAGATACCCAAGTAGCCTTTAGCTGTGAAGAAACCTGTTTTAATGAAGATTACTACAGTTGCATTTCTTTTCAAAGAAAACCCTTGGTCGACGGGACTCAAGTGATGATTGGGAGATACCAGATGGGCAGATTACAGTCGGACAGAGGATAGGATCTGGATCATTTGGAACAGTCTACAAGGGAAAGTGGCATGGTATGTAATCATTGTGGCAAAGTACTGTTACCAAGCTTCATAGAGGAAGTTGTCTGGGTGTTTTTTATTTAATTTTTCATTTAAACAAAGCAGTAGATCAAATGTGTGATACTGGAACTTCAACAAGTTAAGAAACAGATCTCTTGCTAATTTTAGTGAGTAAAGTAATTATCACACTAAAGATTAATCCTAATTACTCATGAGCCTGAAGTTCCATCTCTTATTGAATAAAGATTTCCAAAAGTATGTGTATGTGTGTTATGATCTATGTTGCATTTCCTCATTGAGTCATCTGTGTATACTATATACATCTTAATTTTTTTTATTAAATGGCTATTTTTAAGGTGACGTGGCCGTGAAAATGTTGAATGTTACAGCACCCACGCCTCAGCAATTACAGGCCTTCAAAAATGAAGTAGGAGTGCTCAGGTAAGAATGTGTAAATTATCTTTTTGATGACATTAGATAATCAATATGCATTTACATAGCTTCAGGAGTCATAACTCTTGTGTATTCTATTCAGAACACCGCACTTATTCCCATTATCATAATATTCAGAAGGCAAAATAACTAGAATTTTTCAGAAATATTTTGGACCTATTCCTAGTTTTTCCTTTCTAAAGATAAATTTGAACAGTGAGCAATTCTTGAACTGTCATCAGAAGTGTTTAAATCCTTCCATATAGTGAAAGAAGTTTAGAATGTTGCACACACCCAGGCTGTGATATTTCCTTGATGAAACCTGCATTTGTATATTAGTATGTCTAAAGGCAGCCACATCATCTGGATTGTGAAATTTCTATTAGTGCTTTAATTGATTTCCAGTAAAAATTTTCTTCTACAGGAAAACACGACATGTGAATATCCTACTTTTCATGGGTTATTCAACGAAGCCACAGTTGGCTATTGTTACACAGTGGTGTGAGGGCTCCAGTTTGTATCACCATTTGCATATCATTGAGACCAAATTTGAGATGATCAAACTCATTGATATTGCACGGCAGACCGCACAAGGCATGGAGTAAGTATTGCATCACTTGTTTGCAAATGAACTTTGAGATAATATTGAATTCTTCTTTTTCTTTTGCTCTGCACTTTAAGTGCAAAATGAAGTTAATATCTATGTACCATGGCCAGAGTCCTATCTTGATGTGTCACATCAGTTTATGACAGTACTGAGTTATTGCTGCTGAGGAAAAGAGTAAAATAGGCCTTCTAATGTACTATTGTTAGAAGCATGGAGATATGTTACTCAACAAGGAATATTGTTCCAAGAAATAATATTTCAGCAGGAAATAAAGGTACTTAACAACAACAATGAAAGGTAGTTAGATAAACTTTAGTATGTCTAACTTTAGTCTAGTCAGTCTATTTATCAAAGCCCCTGTAGTTCTCCTACTAAGAAGAGTGAAACAGTAAATGAGCAGAAATCTGAAAATCTGTATCCAGAGTATTTGATTAAAAACCAAATCCTGCAAACCCTTTAGCTATTGCCAACACTTTATTATAGTGGACGATCAATTCTAATATAAAACATAGAGTTTCAGGACTGAAGGAAGAATATTTATCAAAAAGATGGGATGCCAAGGTTTAATTGTGAGCTCTGAGATATGTCAGGTTTAAAGCAAAGGAGCAAGTCAGCAGTCATCATGATCTTTAACCTGAGGCTTATTAACACTGAGATTTTACCTAAAAATCCTAAAATAGCAGTAAAACAATAACTTTGGGGCTGTAATCTGTTGATTACTTTGAGAATTCATATGTGTGCTGTTTGTAGTTTAGAATACAATCATATTTCATGCATTCAGTGAAAAACTCGGGTTGAATTATGTACAACAGTTGTAAATATGGGATTTTGCAAACTCTACTTGCCTTCTAGTAATTTATACAATTTTACACATTGTAGGATCCCCATCCCAAGGCATCTAGCACCTTACAGTAAAAAATAAAATAGAAATAAAACAATCACTCCAAATGCGCAATGAGACAGAACTCTGCAATATACCAGAGAAGGCAGATTACCTCATTAGCGTTCAGGATCAATTTGTTTACCGTTAACTTAAACACGTCAACCTCCAATTCTGATACAGATATTTGAGTTTCTAATTTAAATAATATAATTCAGTATTTTAATAATACAGCTATTCATATCAACCTTAAAGAGCTCAGGACCTGATCCTGCAAGGACTGTGTGAGTAATCCTAACTCACATGAATAGTCCCACTGAAGTCAATAGGACTATTTTTGTAAATAAGTGTTTATTGGACCCATATTCTGTACTTCAACAAATTAAAATACTAGTAAAGTCAGGATTCACCCTCTGACTGAAAAAATATCAAAGTGACTAAAGTTAATAGGACCAGGAGATAAGATGCTATGCTGAATACAGTGGTATTTTCAGTCAAGACTTGGTGTTTGGGGGTCACCATAAAGAAGGCTGAAAGCTGGAGCCATTCAACACAGAAAGTCATTTCAAAAGCTTTGGTTGAAATTCCCCGATGCTGGCTTCGAATGTTGAGTTAAACATTCAAAAAACAAGTAAAAAACAAGGTTTCTGCAACACGGCTGGTTATGTTGTTCTTCAGCAATGCCAGATTTGACACTGGAAATCTAATTCTTTCTGCAAAACTGCTCCTGGTTTGATACGACTATCAAGGGTAACTGAAGATTTACTATTTTGACTCTATGCATATTTAATATGTAAACTGTTTGTTGCTTCACTAGATTAGAGAGTGTACATTGAGCTATTGATGAATGAAACATCCCTTAGCCCACCCATCCCAAAACATTCTTTGTTTCTTTTCAGTTACTTGCATGCCAAGTCAATCATCCACAGAGACCTCAAGAGTAATAGTATCCTTTCCTAAAGATGTGACCTCAGAACATGACACCAAGCCTCTTTCTTCTGCCAGAAATGAACTTCCCAAAGTAAAAAGCAGCTCACAAGTGACTCTTTTCAGAAATGTGAGAGGAGAGTTGACATTTGGGTGGGAATGGGGTAATAGTACCAAGAGCAAAATAAGATATACTCATTGCACCTTATAATGTGTTCACAAAGGGAAAACAAGTTTTCTTGAAGTGTCAGCATTCACTTGAGATAACCATTCATCTTATGAACATGGGAAGGATCCTGACAACTCACTCACAGACTTCCACTATATCTGCAGTTTCCAGCAGCCCTTTAAGAATTTGACATTGTAATGTGATCATCTAGTCAATAGTCTGCTTAGTACTAATCTAACCATTATAGCTCTCTTTAGAGCAGGGGTTCCCAAACTTGGTTTGTGGCTTGTTCAGGGTAAGCCTCTGGCGGGCCGTGGGACGCTTTGTTTACCTGAGCGTCCACAGGTGCGCCCGGTTGCAGCTCCCAGCAGCCCTAGTTCACCGTTCCCAGCCAATGGGAGCTGTGGGAAGTAGTGCGGGCTGGGCCACTGCTTCCCACAACTCCCACTGGCCGGGAATGGCAAACCATGGCCACTGGGAGCTGCGAGCGGGCGTACCTGCGGACGCTCAGGTAAACAAAGAGTCTCGCGGCCCGCCAGTGGCTTACCCTGAACAAACCGCGAACCAAGTTTGGGAACCCCTGCTTTAGAGGATAGAACTTCACAGGTGCTGGCTATTTGGAATCTAGGCCTATGAAAGAACTGATAACTTGAAAATTATACTGTGTGTGGGTGCTACAAACTGGTACACCTAACACTGCAGGTAGAGGGTCATTTAATGTGTTCGTGCTTGATAGGAAACTGTAGGGTCAGTGCTTCTTTTCCTTTACATCTCCTCCATAGATATATTTCTTCATGAAGACCTTACTGTAAAAATAGGTGATTTTGGTCTAGCCACAGTGAAATCACGATGGAGTGGGTCCCATCAGTTTGAACAATTGTCTGGGTCCATTCTGTGGATGGTAAGTAAAGGGGAATGGTGTATTCCTTTCAAATTATTTGGCTGTAGATGGCCTTTGAAGTGTCAGCTCCTGTTCTTTCAAAAGGTTTCCATTTTGACCAAAGATCTCTAAACACCACCCCTCAAGCGTGCAGACATATAGAATCTGACTTAAGAAGACATGGTCAAGATCAACTAAATTAATACTTGTAACTCTTCTTTAAATACATTTTTAAAAAATCAGCAAAATCTGAAATGTTCTCATGTTTGTTTAAAAATAATTTGCTTTTAAGTTTGATATATTCAAGTGTAGCAGTTGTGAAGAAACTGTCATAAAGATTATCCAGATTGATTGCCTCTTCAGAAGAAACTTATTTAAGGACTTCTGTTTAGCTCAGCTTCATATCCACCCTACCCCCCCACACCTTAAAACTTTGATGGTGGTCCGGGTTGTTTTAGCACTGTTGTAATTCCAGTTTAAAAATTGCTTCTCAGTCTGTAAAATGTCAGTTTGCCTCTCATAGTACAGTAATGAACTCACCCAGTTTGATAGCCAATGGATTTAGAAATTCATGTTCAGATCCACCACATTAATGCTGTAGGCCCAGCAGTTCTGGACAGAGCCATCCCTTGGGTATGGCGAATCAGGGCAACCACTCCGGCCCCATGCTTCAGTGTGGGTGTCGTGCAGGGCAGGGGAAGGTGCCAGGCTGGCCCGGGGGGGGGAGGGGAGGGGGGAGGTAAGGGTGCCTGGGGCTCCAGGCCAGCTCAGAGGTTGGGGTTACAGGTTTAGGGGACCAGGGGGGCCTGGTGCCGGTAGCAGGGGTTGGGCCTGCACTCACTGGTGGGAAGCGTGCGTTGTATTTCTTTTTCTTGCTTGCCCACTGCCGCACTGGCCGCCGGCATCCTAGGGCTGCCAGAACACGACAGCGCCAGGCTGACTCCATCCACTGCCCTTCTGCCCTGGACCCCTCCCTTTTCTGGGAGCCCCTAGCACAGGTGCCACCCTGTGACTCTCCATCTTCTCTCACCCCCCAGCACTTGTGTCTCCTCTCCACACCAGATTTCACCTGTATAAAAAATGTTAAGGGGGGGCCATTGAGGCTGATTTGTCCCGAGCCCCGCAGCCCCTTAGGGACGACACTGGTTCTGGAACATCTGTTTCCAGCAGTGGACCTGAACAAATCCAATTACATGTTTCCAAAGTTACAAGATTTTAACAAATACCTCTGGGACAGTAACTAACTGAGAGAAATTGGGTAATCAGCACTGAGGAGAGAGAGAGAGAGAGCATGCATGGAAGCCTGTGTGTTTTCCTGTTGAGCAGTTGGAGCCTAAAACTGAAAGACTGCGTTTGCATGGCACCTCACTTGGTGTTGTTTCACTGCTTGTTTGTTCTTTTTTAATGCAAAAGTTTCATATTTGGTGTGTGAGATGGCAGCGTGACATGGTAAAATGCAGAATAATTCTCTTTCCTTTTACAGGCACCAGAAGTAATCAGGATGCAAGATAAAAACCCTTATAGCTTTCAATCAGATGTGTATGCATTTGGGATTGTTCTTTATGAGCTGATGACTGGGCAGTTACCATACTCGAACATCAATAACAGGGACCAGGTAAAGAGAGTATGGGTTTGGGGAGGTTTTGATTGTACTTTCTCACTTGTCTGTTGTAGATGTTAGCTGCAATGTAGAATAATTTAGGCTAGTGAAATGAACGAGCTAATGTTTGTCAGCTGTCCCTTCTGCTCAGTGTAGATCCACTTTCGTCTCTTTTAATCCTTTTCTGTTTTTCTTACTGCAAGTGTGGGTTTTCAGATTCTGAAAACTATGTGGCAGGAATCTGCTTAAAGAGAGAACTTGTTATTTGTGGTAATCTAATTTAGTTTTAATGATCTGCAAAAAGCAGGTGATCTTCCGTATATTCACGTTTATCCACCTTCCTCCTTCCTGATTACTTCAAATTAACATAGCTTTGAAAAATAGTCCAGGAAAAGAACTGAGGAGGCCAACAGATTGTGTCCTATATTCATCTCATACATTGAAAAGCACATACATTAGTTAATTGAAATTCAGGATTTCAAGCCGCTCCCAGGGTCTGCTTAGTGAAACACATGGCTTTCTAAAGTGTGCATATCCTGGAAGATAAGACAACTAATAAGATAAGAAGACAAGTAATCAGTAAGTCGCACAGTGTTGAGGGAACATAGTATGCCTCCATGTAACAATGTTCAGAGGCCTTACTTGCTTCATAATTTTCCAGTTTAATGTAGAAATTGGATGTATGTGTGTGTGTCATGGCCTTTAGTGAAAACTGTCTAAGGTCTGGGTGATGCCATTTGTTACATTGTTTGTGTCTCCATCCCTGTTTTTCTAGTGTCAATACTTGAGAAATGCAGCCATAGCAATGTTCATCCACAGAACTTAATTTTATATGGCTGTGTGACAGGGTGCTATCAGCAGCACCCTGATCACTGACATTGCTGCAGCCTGGAGAAGGCTGAAGGCCCAGCTGAGGGCAATTACACACTTTCTGATGGGGGACTGTGAGCATCTGGGTGACAATCACTGGGTTAACAAGGTAAATGGGGAGAATATAAGGGGAGGAAACAGTCAGTAAGAGGCAGCCTGGGAGGGGCTCAGAGGGTGAGCCTGGGCTGGGGAGTGAGGGCTGCAGGGAAGCCTACCCTTGCTATAAGCCGGTGTTGCATGCTCTTGTTATGTAAGAGGGGAATGAATACACACTTTGGTGAAAGAAACAGCCCAGTGTGTGTTTGTGACTGAGAAACCAGCTGAACTGGCCAGGTAGTGAGGTTCGCCAGGTAGTGACAGAGGTGCCCTGTGACAGGCTGCTTCCATATATGTCAGAATTCTTCACAGTTCATCAGATCTTGAGTGACTCATTTGCTTTTTCGTTTCTGCATTTTACATTTTTTAAAGGAGGGGGAAATGCCCACATTCCCAGCCTGCGGGCCTGTAACCACTTACAAGTTGTACTTGGCCCTGTTTCATTTTAATTTTTTGACAGCTCTGACTCATGAATCAGTTTTGTCTACTTGGTGATAGATGAAACAAATTTTAAACTACAGGTGCAGCTGATGTGTAAAATGCAGTGAAATGCCCTGAGTTTATCTTCCTCGGTCCATTGACTAAAAAGGAAGTAAACAGGGCACTGTATGTTTTGACAGATCTAGGCCACGAAGAAAACAAACAGTTTAGCTATGACATGAAAAGTTAAGTCCAAGTTTGACAGTGGGCAAAATCTGTGTCACTCCTGCTTATTGGCTCTGTGATGTAATTGAACCCTAGAATGCCTGTTTATACATTATGCAGGCCTTAGATTAGGACTACTGTTCTTGTGTTGTTCCCCTACTTGTAAAGTTTAAAAAAAAAAGTCCTTAATGTTAATTAAACCCATAATATTGAAATCAGTAAACAAAAACAAATTATCAATAATTTCAGTGTTAAATATTTACTGTAGTCGAAAGAATGCTGTCTCCTGGATGGCGAAAAGTCTCTCTCTTTGGAGCAGAAGCAAGGGGTAGACTAGACAAGTCTTTACATAGGATACATAGTTGGTGCTTGTGAGTTTCTAAAGATGTTGTGGGGGAGCTTCAGGCTATCTCCTAAAGGGAGGGCAGAAGCTCTTTGGGTCCAAAGTTTAAATAAGGAGCAGTAGAATATGTTAACTTAAGCAGCCTCCATATGTAACTTGACATGTAACTGTTTTGCCTCCCATACACGACATAAAATAATTACATTTCTTTAAATGTAAAGTCACAACATGCCTGCTGGATCCAGCTGGATAGTTATTCAGTGAAGGTAGTGATTGTCTGTTACAGCATGAATAGATCTTTGACTAGTTTGAAGAGGTTTTTTTAGTATCAACGCAATGTTTAAGCTCCTTATATATTTATATTTGACCTTGACTTGACAGAATATTTGACCTTGACTTGACAGAATAGTGTCTGCTTCATATTTCTAAAAGAATATGCACCACAGTTTACTTTGCCTTCTCACTAGATATTTGTTGAGTTAGAGTTGTGTGCTTCAGTTTTAGTCCTTTCTGAAATACAGGCCTTCCCTGTTCAGTATATTGGTATTGAAAATGCAAGATCTATTTCCAAACAAAGCAGACCTATAGCATTCTGGTTCTGTAGAAGAGAGGCAATCTCTCCTTTCCCAATATGTTACGAAAAAGTAGTCAGAAGAGAATTAGGAGAATTTATGATGGAAAAGTACAGTGCCATATGTTTCTTTAATTGTCCTAAGGTGTGAATTTGCCACTGACTTCTGGATAAAATCGCGCAAAATAATTAAATGGCACAGAATATTTATCCTTTAGTCCTGCAACAGAGCCATTTAGCCTTTTTATTATAACCTCTTTTGGTGTTCAAGAATTGTTCCTTATATACATTCCTGCAAATAGTATTGTCTACTAGCATTTATGATTCCCCCTTAGTTCCTTTTTAAAAGGGGAAAGAAAAGAAGAGCATAACTCCTTTTCTACTGAAATGATTTACGAAGTATATCAGCAAAGTCATTAGTCTCAAATTGTGTGGAATATACTATACCAGATACTTCTGCATATGTGTAGAGAACTACTGCTGGAATATTGACAGTTAAATATACGTAATTCTTTCTGATTTGTTACATGGTTTTGTTTTATGAATTTTCCCTTTCCCTTTTTCTTTAAAAAGATCATTTTTATGGTGGGACGAGGATACCTGTCTCCAGATCTCAGTAAAGTGCGAAGTAACTGTCCAAAAGCCATGAAGAGGCTAATGGCAGAGTGCTTGAAGAAGAAAAGAGATGAGCGACCCCTCTTTCCACAGGTAAAAAATTTCCCCATTTTGGATTGAGGTGAGAGGTAAAAAGTAGTCTAGTGGTTCTCATCCATATTGGGCTCAAGACCCATTTGTAAACTTGGATGGCCTGCTATGACCCAGTAAATAGCATTAGTGCTAAAAACATTTGGCTTATGAAATATTTCTTACTCACAATATATTACTCCTGAAGGAATTCTGCGCCATTGCGCGTGTGCATATTTCATGTGCTGTGCACATTTGTGTGTGTGTGCAAAAAACAGCTTCTGCTGAAAAGTTGATGCAGTTCCGCCTTCTGCTCACCAGAGGGTGCTGTGGCGCTAGAACACAGCAGCTGCTCTTGGCAAGCCCTAGCTATGATAGGGAAGAGAAAAAGCCTGCATTGTATTCTTCACAGTGCCTGTCAGGCCAGGTCAGGAGACAGGAGATATGGGATGACAGACAGTGTGGGGTTGCTGGGGGGGTCACAGACAGGTGCTCATCAGAGCTAGTGTGGGGAGGGCAGACTGGGGAAGGGGCTGAATGGGAGTGGAGGCACAGGGCCACAGGAGGAAGGGAGGTGTGCAAGGCCACATCGGGACAGGGGGTGCAGGGACACATGGAGATGCGGGGAGGGGACTGGCTGAAGGGGTGCAAGGACACATGGGCAGGAGGGGAGGGGGTGCAGAGCTGGGGGGGAGGGGTATGTCTGAGTGGTGGTGGGACAGAGACACATGGGGACGGGCAGATGTGCCTGACTGTATGGGAGAGGCTAGGGCAGGGGTCGGCAACCTGCGGCTGTGGAGCCACATGAGGCTCTTTGGATGCCCCCTTGCGGGCAGCTGTTTTTTGAGGGGGGCGAGGTGCAGGCTCTGGCCAGGTGGTACTTACCACAGGCAGCTCCGGGCTGGCGGTGCAGCAGGGTTCAGCAAGCTGGCTGCCTGCCTGTCCTGACCCCACGCCGCTGGCAAATCTCTGCGTGCCCCTTGCGGGGAGGGGGCAGCAGGTCTCTGTGGGCTGCTCGCGCATGCTAGCACCACCCCTGCAGCTCCCATTGGCCGGTTTCTGGCCAATGGGAGCTGTGAGGACACTGCTGGGGGTGGGGGCAGCATGTGAAGCCGCTCCCTTCCCCCTGCCTCCGCCCCCCCCCCCCCCCCCCCCCGCCGCCAGGGGTGTGCAGAGAGGTGCCAGCTGCTTCCGGGAGTGGTGTGGGGCCAGGGCAGGCAGGCAGCCTGCTGCGCTGCCGGCTGGGAGCCAGCCGCCTGTGGTAAGCGCCGCCCGGCCAGAGCCTGCACCTTGCACCCCCTTCCACACCCCTGCCCCAGGTCAGAACCCCCTCCTGCACCCAAACTCCCTCCCAGACCCTGCACCTCCTCCTGCACCCCAACCCCCTGCTTTGTTATCAAGGAAGACTGGCATCCAGCAGAAGAGGTGGGAGGTTTGTATGCAGGGGATTCGGAGTCTGATACAAAGCCAGCGTGAGGTTCTCATAAACACATAATCCACCACAGCACAGGTGTAGTTATTGTATCATCTCAGGTATGCAATGCTCCTGGCACCCCGTGATTCAGAAAGGCAGAGACCACTCAGCCCCCAGGGAGCACACATATTGTACAGTGACATCGCATTACTGTGACCCCCTGCCAGGATAATGGCCTTATTCAGAGCCTCACTTGAGGGAGTGTCACGTCACTGCAGGCCCTGTAGCAAATGCGTTTTAACAAACTCAAATCTAAATGCAAGTATTTGCAGAAGAGATGGGTCCAAACTTATTTGTATGTCAGTAACATCAGTAGGCCCCAACTGAGATCAGGTCCCCATTGTTCTAGGGGTGCTGTACAGACGCAGGGGGTGTGCCTACATTGCAATCAAAAGCATGATTGCAGCTCTGCTAGCTTTAATCTAGCCACCCTGGCTAAAGATATAAGTGAATATGCAATGGCATGGACCCAGCATGGTTTAACACCACAGCTGCATACCCAGGCTGTGGGCAGTCTGGTACAGTCCTCGCTGAAGCACCTAGATTCTAGTCGCATTAAAAGTATTGGTGAGTAGTAGTAACTTTAATATGTTCAGTTATTATTAGTTGACAAATTCCAACTCTACAAGTAGCCTTGCGTGTGATGCAGCTATCGAAATATTTTGGGCAAAGGCAAAAACAAAAAAATGGCTCTTCTTCTTTGAAAGGTTGCTGACCCCTGAGCGAGGGTCTGTATGGGGACGCTCCCTAACAATCCCTCCCCGCCCCCACAAAAAATCTGTTCCATACTTTTCCCTCCCATACCCAATAACCCTTCAAGTTCATACCCAGACTTCTTCCCAGCAACTACTTCTCTCTCCCTCAGCTTCTCTGTTACCCCTGACTCCCCCAAGCCTTTGCACTGCTTCTGAGGGGTGTGGGAAATATGGTTCTGTACTGTAGATTAAATGAATTATTACTCAGAGTTCTGTATTAATATGCCTAGTAAGGAATCTGTTTGTCAAAAAACATTTCCTGAATCTTTTTTGTTGTCTGTATTATTACAGACATACTTGCTGACAGGTATTTTGAAATAAATGACCAAATATAATTGAAACTGGTGTGATTATATTGTGTTATTTTGACAAATAAAATATACAGAATTTTAAAATATTGTGTGCAGAATTTTTAATTTTTTGGCGCAGAATCCCCCAGGAGTAATATAACATACACATTAACATCCTAAGTGCTAAATAAATGCATTGTGTATACCATAGTGATGACTCCTGTCTCACAAGCTGATTGGGCACGGCTCCCTGCTCCAGGCATTGCAATCTCCAGGGTTGCAGACCTGATGGGGGTTTGGCCAGGCTGAATTTGTGAGAGTGGCACTGTGACTTGATACATAGGGACGCAGAACCACTCACTCAAATTTGGCCTGGCTCTTTCCCTGTAGTCATGTTGGAAGGGTGGCTGGGCTAAACCTGATCATCACTGTGACTCCGTGCTCCAGCTCACAAAGCCCAGAACGAGGAGCCAACCCTAGTCACCCCACAGGACCAGAGCCACAGGAGCCACTGCTATGGGTTGAGTGTGGGGTGGGCTCTGTAACATCCTCCCTTCCCTCTGGCCTCCCACATGACCCTTTGATACATTCTGGCAACCCAGTTTTGAGTAACAATTCACGGGTTAAGAAACCCTGGTCTAAGAAACCAGCTATGGTATGTACTTATTGGCTGTTTCAAGGTTCTCCCTTTGAACTGGGACCTGAGTTCCAGCTGAAGACCGGACTTAGTACGATTCTAACGTTTAGCACATAGTTGGCGTGTGTAGTTAGCAAAGTGCATTTTTAGTACAAAGAAGACACATTCACACAGCAAGTGGACGCTGCATTAACTTCTCCATTTGAGTACTTACTATATATTCTCTGAAATTTTTATACCCCCAAAACACTATAAAGGGGAATTGTCAAGTAGTTTTGTTGCAAAACTTGACCTGCCAATCCCTCTATCAGGGAAAATATCTTTGGATTCTAAACATTTTTTGCTGTATTTTTTTTTTTTAAAGTACATGAGTTCAACACTTAAAAAATATAAAAAGATGAGTTCCCTCTGCAGGCTTTACAGTAATGGTTTGAAACAAACAAAAGCTATGTTCGTTCCTGGTGACATCACTGATGCATGAACAAGGAGGTAAACAAAAAAAATTGTCACCTTCATCAGACTCACTGAAGAAGAGGCAGTGTATTCCTTAAGGGAAAAAGTGATGCAATTTCTCCATAGATGTTTTTTTCAGCCTTCTCAGGAAGTAGAACAAAAACTTGAGTGCAAAATGTTAAACTGTTTAAAAAGTGATGGCTTAATTGACCTAGAGTCGCTCATTGTTCGTAACTCAGCGTTCTGCCTTTGGCTTTGTGGGTGCTGTTGCCACTCTACAGCACCAGTTTTGATCTTCTCTTGTTTTCTGCTTGTTTTAGATTCTTGCCTCCATTGAGCTTCTGGCTCGGTCATTGCCAAAAATTCACCGCAGTGCATCTGAGCCCTCATTAAACCGGGCTGGCTTCCAGACGGAGGATTTTAGTCTGTATACTTGTGCTTCTCCAAAAACACCCATCCAGGCAGGGGGATACGGTGGGTTTCCAGTACACTGAAAAGGCGTTGAAAGCATGTGCCTGTGTGAGTGCTGTTCTGTTCCCATGTGTGCATGCACAAGTGTGCGTATGTTCTGAATTCCTACATGCTGTTCTCTTTAAAGGTGCACTGAGGGAGTAAACACTTACATGTTAGGAGTGTGGGCTTTGTATGTTGCTGGCATGGAGACTGTTGCTAGATATGGATGCCCTGGGAATTGCCAGCACAAAAGGATTAAAAGGTCATCTAAGGGAAAAGTCACTTCAGACAAAACAAAAAAACCTGTTTTGGTTACTGGGTCATACCTTGCATTTCCTTTGCGTTCTATGCCTTCTTTCCTTACTTTGATGGTTGGGTTAGTTGCTCTGTGGGCGGTGTCTTTATGTTTAAATAATCAAACTATATATTTTTTTCAATTGAATTGTCCGTATCCATGAGCAACAGGTTTTAGCTTCTCAGATTAGTTGTGTTGCTGGTGATATGTGAAGATGGCAAAAAGACCTTAGCTGCAAGGCTGAGCACAGCCAAAACTGGGTGTAGTCAGCAAAGGTGAGCAAACACAACACAGATTGCAAAGGAAGGCTTTGGCAATGTGTGACTTTTATTTTTAAATTTATGGTTTAAAAGAGTGCTGGTTGGAAAATATCTTTTACTAGAGAAGGTATCTGTTTTTTGTCTAAATGGTCTGACCAGTTCTACTTTAAAACCTTTTACAAATCTCTAATATCTCTGCAATGTAGAACAAACTTCAGATGTCTGGTGTTGCTTCTGAACAGCACACATATCATGAATAATCATCCCCGTATCCTGCAAATTAGAAGGAGCCTTATTTTAAGAAACTTGACGACTCTGAGAACATAATCAAATGTGTGTCTGCTAGCCAATAATATGTTAACACCCACAATAGGAAAAACCTATTTTGTAGAAACAAAGCAGTAAACTTGAAAAGTTGTTTTCAGTGGGAAATCAATATTGTACAATGAATTTTATGTTTTAAAAAATGGTTTGCTATTATTTCACTACTTTATTTTAGTTAGTAATGTTGCTGAAGAAGTCTCTTTTCTGTGGGGAGAATGTTTTGCTTTTGTATAGAAGTTATTGGGTTGACTGCAAGTACCTAGCAAAGCAAACTAGAAACCCTGCTAAGATTATAATGTCAACTCACACCCTATTTTTCTTCTTCTTTTTTTTTTTTTTTTTGGATTATTCAACTTGAACAGGTAAATGGCAGAGTAGTTCTATCTTTTTCATGTTACACTGACCTCTGGTGGCAGACATTAAAACAGTAACATTTTCAATGTCCGCATTGTCATATTCCTGTCCTATTTGAACTGTGTTCTTGAATATTTTACAGTTCTTTTAAATATTAAGCTATTTACTGTGAACAGTTTCTCTCCACCAGAAACAAGATTTTGCTCTTGTGGTTGGGCCTTCAAGGCAAGGAAAATATTTCCTAATGGCTTCTGGTTTATAATTTGTAGATAAGTTTGCAGTGGTGCTGCCAGGATGTCTTACCATTAGATGGGGGTGAACAGCAAAAAGCTTTCCTGCATGCCAGACCCTGCTGTAGGAGTAGAGTGCCTAGCTGTGTGGTCACAGATCCTTGTAATGCAGTAGTTGGTAGCTGAGGGCTTGGAGAGGTGTGAGCAATTCCTACATTCCATAGGCTGACAATAATCGCCTAGCCCTTCTAATAGTTTCCCTACTTCCTTTCTATCCACCCGCTGGAATAGTAACAGAACAAACCTGTTTCTTTTTCCATTTCGTAAGATAAGGAACTCCAATTGTAAATTGTGGTTTTATTAGAGTTAGGTTTAGGATTAAAAGCTTTTATTTTTTTTTAACATTTTTGACCATTTTGTCAATGTTTGGGTATTTTTAGTTTACCATGGCAGACCTATCTTAAAACCAGAGTTTTAAAGGTTTTTTTTCTCTTTCCCATGAAATTCCCTACTTCAGATAGTCAAGAAAAGTGCCTCTTATGCTTTGGGGAAGGGCACTCAGCTGAAGGTTATGATGCCTCCTCAGGTGCAAGTAGTATGGCTGCTATGCCTCCCTTGCTGTCCAAACAAGATACGGTGTAGAATCCCAGGCAGAAAGGGCTCTTCCTCTTGTAAAATCATCCTGCAAGGAACTGTCAAAATGGTTTCCCTCGGCTAAGGGTACAGAGTAAGCAGCTATGACTCCAGCAGAACCCAGAGGCATCTTGGTTTAAAAAAAAAAAAAAAAAGGTGTTCTGACAAGGATCCCACAGTCAGATTTATGTCTGCTTCCTTGGATCTCGGAGAAGAGTAGAACTTGTTTGGATCTGGGCCAGCTAGATCAGTCATACACATCGGGGCACCGTTCCATGTCATCTAAGTACCAGGAGCCAATAACCTTTAAAGGCTCCAGTGGTGGGGCTGTCAGAAAACACAGAGCCATGATCACTGCCCAGCCCCAGCTTACTCCCTCTTACAGTCTGTCAGATCTGTTCAAGATTTTCCCATCAGTGCTGTGCTGATGAGCCCTTGATGTCATGGGAACCAGAGTTCTGGAAAAACCGAATGTCATACTCAGATATATGGGGCCCACTTTTCCTGCTATATCTAAGCTGAGTGCATTGGACTTCTTGGAACCAAAAAAAAAAAAAAGGATTACTTGCCATTCTGCTGCAGCTCCACTCAAGGGGAGCCCTGTTTGGGCACAGGAACATCCTTGGAGCCTCAGATGTCAGGTTGGGAAGCTCCAAAGTTTAAATCTTACCCAGACTTCCCTCCATCTGAACACACTTTGGGGATTTTTACCCTATGGTCTTCCACCACCTGTGTCAGAGGTCTCTTCAGTGAACAGTGGTAACAAGATACCATGATTTCCTACTCTCCCAAAAAATCTCCTGAGCGGGTGAAGGATTTAGTAGGGATCCCTCTGCTGTCTCCATCTGAATTCACTAATTTTCCTGATGTGACATCAAGTCCTCAGAAGTATAACTGTCTACCTCATCCTCTGATGAGACCATCTTAACTGCTTCCTCCTCTCCTCCAAGTAATATCAGGGCTTTGTGTGATTCCCATCACATATCCTGGACCTATGCAAAGAGAGACAGACTTTCTGGAGCTTTTTTAAAATCTAATTTTGCATGGTTTCTTTGGGGCAAACCCAGTCCCTATTCTCAATCCTCAGGTTTGGTTATGGGTCCTTATCCTCTCAAGATGCCTAATTCTGTATCTTTTTAAGGCAAAAGTACAGTGACTACCTTAGGTTTGTGGGGGAAAACAACCTGTACAATTTAGTAGCCTGCAGGGTATTCACCAAGTAACTAGTAGTGACTACAGCTTGTCTGCGTTGACAAGATTTACAGGCGTATCTGGATCTGGGTAACTGGGTCATTAGAGCCCAGTCTTACTGTGAAATAGTTTATTCCTGGTGAGATGTGCTCCTTCTTCAGATCTCTTGGTCTGAGAGTAAACAAAGTGAAATCAAACTTGGTCCCTGGGCAGGCTCTAATCTTCATAGAGGCCCAGCCTAAATTTTACAAGAGTTCTAGCTTACCTGTCCCAGACAGTGAGCCTAGCCATGTCCATGCTAGATGGTCCTGTGAGATTTTATCTGCATGCGTGAGGCCTGATGGAGACCTGCACTTGTGTCAGCCCCGTTTGTAAGTATACAAATATGACCCAGGTAGAGGTAGCTGCAGCTGGTGTAGAAATATTTTCATCTCGGTGGATCAGATACTTACTACTGCTGTGGATACTGCCAGTGTGCATCTCAAAGGCCGGGGGATGCCCTTCTCTTAGCTTGCTTCTCAGACAGTGTTGCATCAAATCTGGGTTAAGGAGCACATCGAGAATCTTGGAGCAGTGAATAGTCTTTGGAAAAGAGTCCACATAAATTTGCTAGAGCTGAAGATCCATGAGTTGGATCACAAATCCTTTCTCCCAGAGATGAGGGGCAGCTAGTACAGACCATATGAATGTGATTTATTATATGGACATATATGGGAGAACTTGGTCTCCTCTTATTACAGTAGTTTTTGGAAATTGTGCATTTGAAACAAAGTGGGTCCATCTGCTCTGCACCTAACAAGTATGAAAATGCCTTAGCCATCTACTTGAGACAAACGGGGACCATCATAAGTGGTCATTCAAATCATCTATGGCATTTGGAAATTGAGTTGTTTGCTGAAAGTCAAAACAAGTGTCAGATGTTCTGATTGAGAGAAGGCAGAAATCCACAATCAAAAATTTTTCTTACATGCTGAGGGAAAAATGCTCTTTCTTGTTTCCTCTCACATCCAGAGCATTGCATAAGGTTCGGCATGACAGAACCAGAGTGACCCTATTCACGCTGGGCTGGGCACAGCAGACTTGTTCTCAGTGCTCATGGCACTGTCTGAAGATCATCCATTCAGTCTTCCTCAGAGTCAAGATCTCTTGTCCCAGCAGAACAGCCGGGTAGTGAACATCTCAAGTTACTTCATATGACAGCATGTTTGGTGGGTTTCAAGAACCAGAGGTCTGTGCTTGTCAAGTCAGTCATTCTACAGATAGAGGTTGGGGTGGGGTGGGGGGTAAAGATGAGCTGGGGCAAGGTTTTTATATCCTCATTATATGAAATGTTGGGATAAGGGAATTTGCTCTTAACTGCCAACTACTGCTCAACAGAGTTCTGTGGCCACATGGCTGGATACATGACTCTTGCAGCGTGGCTGTTTGGCGCCAATGCACTTGCAGAACAAGAACTTTTGTTGGCAAGTAGATTTTATATATATATATATATAAAGAGAGAGAGAGAGTCTGTCAGATTTTAGAAGAAATTTATCTTGATTATCTACCACTATAGGGCCAGCATGTTATCTGCACTAAATTTGTCACCCATTCAGTTAAGATTTGTTATCTGAGATCAGGCTAGCACCTGAAAGTTAATAAGTATAGACTAAGATCAGCTTGTTGTAAATGTCACTTTACTAAGATGTAGATGTAGACAGACTGAAAAATGACTGACAATATTGACCTGTTAACATCTGCTATGCATTATGTCAGTCACTAGATGAAATATTTTGACCCCCCTCGCTCTGTTCTCCAGCTCATTCATATTAGTAGTTCATCTTTCATCTTCTGAAGTCTCTTAGCAACAACTAAAAACTGAACTATTAGCTGAAACAGGCACAAGAGGAGTAAAGAGGGAGCAATCTCTTGTTTATCAATTAATCTTTAATCAGCCGTTTCGGAAAGTAGACTGAAAAGCAAATTAAATAGAACCTGTTTAGACAGTTTGGCCTGTTAACCTCAAAGAGGCAATATTGTAACCTTTTGTCCTTTTTCCCTTTCAAAAAAAGTACTG
The DNA here is from genome assembly GCF_965152275.1 of Natator depressus. NCBI lineage: Eukaryota > Metazoa > Chordata > Testudines > Cheloniidae > Natator > Natator depressus. Next base: position 245,553,300 of record NC_134234.1, read on the forward strand.
AAACACGAGGCCATGAGTTCTACTAAAAGATGCTGTAGATATGCCAGAGAGAGGATAACATTAAGTATATTGAGTGTTTGAGAGCACGGGTTTCATCTTTTGGTAGGGTTAAGAGAGTATTAACACAGTAAACGGAGCCCGTGGATAAAAACACTTCATTTAACAGGATTATCTTTCAGTTACATGCCTTCATGGAGTACTGGAGCTGTCAGAGGGCATATTTTTACTTGCAAGTTTCATGTGTGTGACTTCCACAGATTACAGGACGCTAAACCTCTTCAAGCCCCAAATTTGACTAATTTTAAAATGGTGAGAAGTTCTCCTGACAATTCTCTTCCTGTGCTCCCTCCACCCCATGCCTTAAATTAACAACCGTGATGCTGGAAGATTTAAAGTGAGGAAAATGAACATTGCTTTGGTATAATGTCCCTACTACTGCTCTCAGGGTGAAATTCATCCTTGTGCAGAGGGCTAGTGCAAGGCTTATGCATTGCTCACATCCCAGTTAAGCCTTCAAAATAAGGCTTAAATGTGGCTTAAGCAGTGCACTGAACTTGTGCTGGCCCTTCTGCTCCTGGATAAATTTCATCCTCCAAGCTTATCACGATTCTGGTGTTCTCTTTAATGCTGATTCCCAGAAAGATATAAACAAATAAAAGTCATATTGAATTTTTGCCAAATGAAGGATGACAAAAGTGCTACTGAAGGAATTATGTTTGAACTTGCAAAAGGGTAGTCTGGAAAAAGCTAAACATTGTGAAATGCTTTCTGCATTGTTACTACTTAAAAATAACCCCACCAATAAACAAGATACACATGGTTCTGTAGATTACAATATGCCCCATTCTTTATCCCAGTCCCCCTTTTTTAGAAATCTGGGAAACACCCCCTCACTCACTTCCCATGACACTCTCCTTCTAATCAAGACCTTTGATTAATTTTCTCAACTCTGACTCCCTTATGTGCTCCTGTGTTCTTTAGGGAGTACCTCAGTGCATGCATTTCTGTATGAGTTATTCCTAAGAGTACTCTCTGCACACGTTCTCCTCACATGGAGACTTGTTCACTTTCCTTGGTTCTTTCCTTTGTAAAGCAGGCTGTGCTACACGTTTTGGGGAACTGAGTGTCATTTTGAATTGAACTAACATAATTCTTTTGAAATAATACTTGTGAATATATTTCTGTCCGTTCCACCCCCACCCCCATCCCCCATTCAGGGTATACATGTAAGACAATACTTGTACTTATTTTTCTTTAGACTATTTGGGCTGTTTTTCAGAAGGTGGAAGGATACCAATGTAGGGAGCAGTTGTTTGTTTGTAACAGTGGATACCAAGGTAGGGAGCAGTGTTTGATTGTAACAGTGTACAGAATGGACAGGTATTCTCTTGCAGGAAAGTGGCGTAACTTGTCCTACCAGCAGTGTGTGAACCCAATAATGGAGACTGTAGGCCAGTTTCTTTTCCTCACACTCAGTCCCCTCTAGTGAAGCACGTATAGAGATCCTCCATGAAAAGCCTGCCAAAGTACAATTTATTGATAGGGAGGAAAGAAAGGTCTTTTATCTAAAGTACAGAATCTGGGGGCAACAGGCTTTGGTTTCATTCCAGGGTTTGCTACAGACTTCTTGTGTGACCTTGGGCAACAATCTTAATCTCTGTGCCACGGCTTCATTTCTGTGACGTGGGGATATGGATCGACCGCAAAGGGTGTTGAGGCTTAATTAAATGTGTATGGGAAGGCACTGTATAGAAGTATTATTTATTGTTAAATAATTCTAAAATGGCCATTAGGGTTGTTTCAGACCCAGGCTAGGCACCTATCCTTGTGCTTCCTGTCCTTGGTGAGTGAATGTACTTCCACCACTCTGCTTTCTGGCCCAGGAGTGAATGGACGAGCTCACATCTCAGGTTCCCATCCCATTAGATTGCTGCATTGGTCTATAAACCAGTTTCTAATGTACTTTAGTATTGGTTTAATAATCAGAAGGACTTTAGTGCGTAACACTTAAAGATTCATGTGTAAGCACAGTAATTCTTTCGATTATTAAACCAGTTCTGAAGCAAGATAAAACTGGTTTACAGGCTGACAAACTGCGTTATTACAAATGTCACTTTTCAGCAAGTGGGACACATCTGACAGTAGGAAGCTTAAAAATGAAATTCTAATTTAGCATTTTATTTTAAAACTCATGGTGAAAAAGATTTCTTCCTGTGAATGTTCAGACCTCTGCCCTGAGCAAAATGGGCCTGGCTTGCTTTTAAGAAATCTTACTTCAGAAAAATATGCTGAGTACCCTTGATGTTCTGTCACTACAGGTATGGTCTTTCTGTGCCTTAATTTTAACTGTTGCATTTTTTAACATCTGACATATTCAGCCTAGTGTTCAACTAGACTGCAGAAATCTCTGTCCAGCTGATAATTGAGATCACCTTTTTAAACCAAGATCTTGTCCTCCCTCTTGTCCTCCCTCTACAGGAGAATTTGCAGCGTTCAAGTAGCCACAGCGCCATGGCAGCACCCACTCTATTATTTAAGTCTTGTGTTCCTACAGTTTCTTAACATCAAAACTCTGTTCTGCTCCTCAAAACCTAAAGCAATTTAGGAAAAGATATCTGTAAGCTTAGAGCAGAGCAGAAGGGAACTGCTGGTCCAACACAAGGGGGGGAAATAATCTTTTTAGGAACCAGAATTCTCTGCTGCCAGTGTTTCTCCTTCAACACAAAACACCACGTGTATTCAGAGACCGCAGTGGCTGCCTGTACCGTTGTCATCATTCCCAGGAGAGAGGAGAGGGCACGCGTGTTTTGACTTTGGTGCTCAGGCATAAGGGGATGGAACTGCTGCAGCAGCTTAGGAGACTTGCTTTGGATGTCTGCCAGTTGGCTTTCTCCCTCTAACAACGAATCATCAGAGGCTGAACATCTGATGAGAGTGCTAATCAAAAGAATCATCTTCTGTTCTGATTTATTTTTTTCCTGGCATGCTTACTGATTTATGGGTCAAAATGCAGTATCCCCTTTTCATTTAAATGCAGATATCAAACATTTCAATCAGTCTACATCATTGACTTTTATCCCAGTTAAATTTGATACTTTGAGGGGTGGGAGGTGGCTTGGAGAGAAGTTAATCTGGAGGAAAAGGGGATGCTGCACCATATTCAAATTTACTTTTCACTTATCCAAAAAACCTACCCTTTTCTTGTTTCTAATACTTTCTGGTGTGCTCAGACAGGGCATCTTTCAGAAGGGTTGGGAAGCTCCTCTCGTTGGTCCAGCAACAAACTAAAGTTAACCAAAAAAAAATATATATATATGTAGCAAGTTCTCAAAATATTTTTTTGTATCATCTAATTCAGTGTATTTTTCAGAAATGTGATAATGGCATCCGAAGTCTGTAAAACTGCTAATACAGACTATGGAATGGTGTATGTACCTATTTTAAAAGTTTTATTTTAAATGAGGGTGCAGGTTAATGCCAGGTACCTTACCAATATATAAGGTTTTCATAAACAGGAAAAAATAGTTCTCAGGTTGAACTGAAAAAAAATATATATAAAAAATCCCCCCCTCCCACCCCCAAATTAGACATTCTGCAAATTGTGTTTTGGTACTTAGAGAGCTTTTTTAAAAGGATTTTTATCCTGTTAACTCAGTGTTCTCTGATAAGTGTGTGTGTAAATGTGGAGCATCTTGTCCCAGTGGCAACGTGTTAGATTAAAAAAACAAACTACTACTACAAAAAACGGTACTTGCTGGATCCACGCTGACCTTTTCTCCTCTTGTTGGTTCCCTCTGTTTGACTCTCTTGTTTCCATCCCTCCATTTTTCCCTTTTCCACAGTTTGCAAACTAGGATAAAGGTGGCAGTATCCAATTAGTTTCCCTTGTTTCCCTGTCCTCCAAGCCCAGTTCTCAAATGGTTGGTAGCTTTTTGACAAGTTACCAAGTCAGAAGACAAATTCATAAAGTTCAGCACATTGTTTACCTCTAGTAGAATATCTTGTGATGTGATCTGTTTGCAGAATTCTCCGATGTGTGGTATGAAACTTAAATTATTTGTACAGCGGCAAGTCAGACCATAGTAGAAAGAAATTCAAGCTCACATGGAAGTCTTCAGAGTTTAGTTAATATCTGCCCTATACCACTCTACATGAGGCAGGAGAATTGACGCCTCTAATTGGCAGTGCTTTTCTTAGGTGAATGAAATCATGAGACACATGTAAAGGAGTTAAATTTGTACAAATGCACATGGCGTTGGCTGAACACATGGCTTTTGCTTCACTAGGTGAGTGTGGACCTTTCCTGTGTACAGAAGGGTGCCCCTGGAGGTATAGGTAGCCTGTTAACGTTTGTCAATTAATATTTGCTGGGGTTAAGGGGTCCTGATTAATTTGAAGTGAGAAATATAATTGAAATACTGTGTATTCATGTTAATTCCACAAACATTAGCCAGACAGCAACAAAGAGTGACGTGAAGTTACTACAAGGATGAAGCAATTCATGTTGCTACATGAATAGAATTGATTATGTGTACAGGGTGCATTTTAACAAACAAACAAGCGCAACTTTTTTCTTCTCTGATGTGGGTCTTCAGATGCTATTAGGTTTTTTCCTTCCTGAGATGGGCAGGAATTAAAAAATAATCAGTAGCAGTGTCTACTTTCCAGTGTAGAGAAGCAAGCCAAGTGAGCAGTAGTGCACAGTCAGGTGAAATCACCGTGTGCCATGTTAGTGTAATGGCAGTATACAGTGCTATCTGAGGCAGTTGACAGACCAAGGTGGAGAAAGCTAGGAACCAAGTTGTCAGCAACAGTTGAGAATTTTTACCAACATTAACTCCAAGAGAGTGGAGTCATTACTGTATCAGTTTTCCCCTCAACCATTTTTTTTTTTTTTTTGGCTTGTGATATAGCTTGTAAATGTAGGGCACACTGAAAATTACATATGCTCCTAAAGAAAGGTATAGTCTAAGTATGTATTGTTGGGTTAAGAATTATCATTTCAACGTACTGGATAAAAATCCTAGTTTCCTTCTATATTTTCATGCTGGCAGAGAAGTATTTGTTAAAATATAACAGTAAGGAATTATTTTTATCCTCTTTTTAAATGAATTTATTTTGTAATGCTTCATTACCTATTAGTCTACAATATGCTTCTTGAGCCCACAGGAAAAGCACAAGGAAAATTGCTATCCTTGTCCATGCAAAGCACTTTATAAGTAACACATGGTCTTTGATTTCCCCTGCCCTCCAAAAAACATGTATGTTGTTTGACTGTTTAGTTAAGTCTTTCAGGTTTCATTTCTATTACCTTCCAAGTTTTTTCTCTTAAAGTAGCTGTAATGCTTTGTTTGTGTCCAGCTTTGTATCTGTACAAAGACCACCTTAATCCTCATGCAAAACTTTGGGAAAATTTGATTTGTAAATAATTGTTTTTCTTCATTTCTTTTCCTTCAGAAATTACTAAGGACGTTTTGCATGAAAATAGGATCAGTTTTAAAGGTGCCTTGCAGGTGTTTGGTAAACAGTGAGACAGTAGCAGGGACATGTATTGAAAGCCCCAGATAATAATGGGGTGAAGAAAACAATTAACTCTTTTAAAAAATAATAAATACATTCAGGCTCTCTGTTCACACAATACAGCTTCAGCTCATCTGTGATTCCCCAGCTCAGTGCACTAGGACATAAACCCACATGCTGGGTTTGGAATTTTTATTAAATATTTTTATGCCTGTTGAGATACAAAATTATCTAGGCACTTATACTGCTTTAAGCTCCAACATATCTGAGCAGCTAATAAACCTTTTCAAAACCACCACTTGAGCACCTGTAGTCCAACTCCATGCTCTTATCATCTAGTCCCATCTCCCTGTCAATGCAGGATTCTTCCCTACAGTATATTGTCTGGGGCATCGTGGTGGCATTGAAGTCAAATGGAGTGAATGTAGGGGCCTAATTACTTCTAAAGCATCAGCATCAGTTAAATGCCGAATGTCCCTATATTCGACAGAGTCCTGCTATTCTCATTTTTCACAAAACATTTGCAGGTCACTGAGTTAATCTGTTCCTGCTTGCTTTATTCCTTACCTGAAATCATCCTTTCTCATAATTGAGTTCTTTGGCAATTACTGATCATACAGATTATTTTGGGTCAAATTCTGCCATCATATTTTAGTGGCTTCTACTTAAGTCAGTTGGAGCTATATGTGCTCTTTAGAGGACAACATTTGGCCTACTATGACATGAAGTGAATAAACAGAAGTGTGAACTGTTAACAAAGATCACATCTTTATGCAAATGTCCAGTGGTAAAAACATACTGAAGAATTGCCTCTATAGTTGTATTGTGTTGTCGATGTACACGGTGCTTTCCTGAACACTTTGAAGACAAGGTCTATGCCCCAAAGACACAATGATCTAATATCAGTTGAGGCATCAGTAGTTCTTGAAGGTATCTATGTAGTGGAGGGCCAAATTAAGAGCTGAAGCGTGCAAACATTTCACACCTTTCCAGCCGGCAGGTTTTTATGGAATATATTCCCTTCTTGACTGTGAGTGCAGCATGTGTAGCACAAACTATTCAGAGTACTGTAGACAAGTATCTTTCCGTCCATTGAAACAATGTCACCAGGACGTAATATGATAGTCTAACCTTTTAGGTACCTTCGAGATTCAGATGAAAGCCAGTTGCATAAATGGACTGTCATGGCATCACTTTGAAGATACTGGGTGTTTTGTGTCTCAGTGGTTTGGTTTTTATTTTCTTTATAGAGACTAGTTTATCACACACATTTTCTTTATAGATACAAGTTTATCTCACACACACACGTTTTCTTTGTAGATACAAGTTTATCTCACACACACTCACACACCTCTTTCTTGGCTGCTTTATTATTTCTTATCTGGTAAATCAATGCATCAAAAACAGGTGTTGCGACAGTTGGAGTAAAAACTTCTTGTTTGTCTTTAGGTTTTAAAGATGCTAATATAGAAGCTAGTCAGCACCATGAGAGCAGTGAATAGTAATAGTCATAAGTGTGTGTGTGGAATGAAGGGGCGGTTTTTAAAAAATAGCAGGATGGGGATGCTGATGTGAACAAACTGAGGAAGTGAAAGCTAGTAATATTTATATAGAAAAGATATCCAGAAACTCTCTTAAATGGTATACATGAGGCTTCCCAAAAGTTACCTTTGCAATTTGCCAAATGATCTTGTGCCTTCATGACTTAAAACAACTATACATATATATTAGGTGCTTTGTAACTAGAGCAGTGGCTTTGGTTTAATTCCAATGCAGTGTCTTCATATTTAGATGCAAATATGGACCTTTCACAAAAGTTAGCAGTTTTTGAGTTTGTAAATGTAAGCAAAAGATATATGGAGGAGATGGGGAGGAGAGAATTTACAGAAATATCCGGTGTTTGTATCCAAAATAAAGTTTATATGAGACATATACATGTCTGAGAAAATCTGCAACTTGAAGCTACTCTACAGAAAATAAAATGAGTTGCATTTTTTAAAAAATTAATAAAAAGACTTTTTGACCCCTCCAAAAATCTAGCATCTTGTTTGGGAAATGTAATATAAAGTTCTTAGGAGAGAGAAAGTCAGAATATCCAGAGCAGTGTATGAAAAGTGAGCTCTAGAATAGACGGTTGACTGTCAGTACCCATAAGCCATGTACATCATGGTATACCGTTAATTTCCTGGTCCGGGGTTACGTTGTTTAATGGAGTATCGGCAGGTTTCTTTAGATCTTCCTCAGGCCTCATATTGATACACTGCTAAACCTCTACAACCCCAGCCACTGTTTAAATGATCGTATATCCTGTAATCACATTTACCTTGGGAGATGATGAGTATATTATCAGTTGAGGGGCAAAATATACGTTTGGATTTGATGTGTTCATGTTTCAAACTTATCTTCGCTCCTAGCAGTACTTTAATACTAGTGTCATATTTCATCTGTATGTCCATAAGGAAAAGAGAATGGTCTTTGTTCTTAATGTTTTTTCAAGTCCTTTCCCTGCCTTTGTTGTTGGTGGAAGACTTTGGACATAATTCTGTGTTATGTAAATCAGTGCAATTAAATGCACAATTATTACAGAATATTAGACTTCTATTAACCCCTTTTTAGTTCCTTTTATAAATCAGGGTGTAATGTTTTTTAAATGTTTTACTTAAATGCCCAGGAAATATCTGGAACTTTTCTTCCTCTTCCAACCCATGCACTGAAAATACTCTTTAAGAAAAGAGTATCCTCCCCCTACTTCTATGAAAAACACAACTATTTCCCTATTCTGTGAAGGGGAGAGGGCTTGTGGTAATGTTAGGGAACTTTTAAACTGCCTAAGTATTTGTTTTAGTGTGTCATAGCAACAGTATGTTCAACCCATCCAGATGCCCTAACAGCCTACATGTACTATCCAGTCTTTCTGTCTGGCTTATCATACCTGCAGCAATTGTAGTTTAGAATAAGCCTGTATGACATTTACTTCTGAATTAGTAAAACACAAAGCTAAAACTGTTGTCTGAGTTTTAAATAATAGTTTGTTTTGACAGATATCATTTCATTTGGGTGCTCACCCTGCTTGAACTCAGTTTGTTTGTTTTGCGTGTTTGGGAGTTCAGTAAAACGTTAAGACATGACAAGCAATGAACCCTATCTGTGTTGGGGAGACAGGGGTAAAATGGACCAAACTGGGATGGTGGGTATTTTGGGGATAGTGGGGGTTATGAGGGTGGGCATAATTTAAATAACTTTGTCTAAAATAAAATGTAAGTGCAATAAATGTGCTTTTTATTCAAAGCTGTGAACTGTTTAAAAAAAAGACATGCACATCATTCCTTCCTGAGCCTTGTTTCTTCCTCCCTTCCCCCCCAAATGACTGAAACCTGGCAGTGGCCAACCTGCATGTCTTATCTAGTATCGTGATTTAATATGTGCTTATCTACATCATGCTATTAAAAAAAAAAAAATCTGAATCCCTCTTGGTAGGACTAACAAGGCAAATCCTGCCCCTACTTCTGCACCGCTGGAGACTCCTTTGGAACTAGTGCTAGTCTGCTATGCTTCACTTGAAAGGACAGGCTGTGAACAGCCCTTGAGGCTGGAGCACCGGCAGGGGGCCCTGAGGATCTGCTGTGTGGCTCCTCTTCACAGGGATACAGAGCCTACTCCAGCCATTGGAGTAGCCTCTCTGAGTGGGAAGATTCCTTCCTCTGCATATGACTGGCACTTGCTCTGGCTATGGACCCCAGTGCTGGGTAGAGGATTTTTTCCTAAGCAACTTCCTGCTTGGGTCCTCTATATTCCTTTTGTCAAAACAAGCATGCAGGCTGGCCCCTGTTTTTTCCTATTACTCCACCTTGTTTTGAAGGAATAGTTATACATATTTTTAATCACTTGTGCAGTCGTTGCACAGTCTGTCCCTTCCTCGCTCAAGATCATGCCGCTCTCCCTAGGTTAGGAAAGGTGCGGTGGTCTTTTCTCCACAAAGGACTCAATACCAATGTTTCGTTAAAAAGTTCATGAAAGCATAGCACTCGGGAAAAGCAAGGGGGATGGCTTTTTAAAAAATATTATAAAGATGTTGCCTCATAATACCTTGTTTATGAGCAACAGAATACTCTAGTAAGGAGAGGAAAGGGAAATATATAGATTTGATTTTTTTTTTAACTTAGTGCAATGAAATGTACATCCCACAGTTTGAACTCTGTGCTAACATTCCTTTAAGCTGTATTTTTACCACCAGAAGTTTTGTGAGGGTCTGAGTCTTCACTGTAGAAGGTCCAATCTGGTTACTTAAGAAAACAGTTGTGTTAGTAGATTTCTATAGCTGCTTTTAAAAACTACAGTGGAGTAATTGTTTTAAAACTTGTATTTATTTTTTAATTCATAAGAAAATATTTTCAGTTTTCTGTTACACAGACCATGGCAACTCCTCCTTTCCCTTCCCAATGTCCACAGTAATTGCTAATAAAAATTATTTTTCTTGCTTGTTTCCTTCCCCTCTACTTTTGTTACCCCTTCCTGCTCAAGTCCCTTCATTTGTACTTTGAAGTTTTTTCTCATGTAAATTTGTACAATGGGAAATATTGTCCAGTTTGGTTAGAGAGCATGGAGACTTAAAGAAAACATTAAAAATTTGATAGCTGAAATTGATTGAAGAAAACTATTTCTGTGTAAAGTTATTTAAAGAACTCTGTATTATATAAAAGGCAAAAAGTTCTATGTACTTGATGTGAATATGAGATTACTGCTATAATAAAGATTGACTGCATGGAGAAACATCTGAGATGAGATATTTATTTTTAAGGTCCAGTCCACAAGATATTGTCCCAGATGTATTTTAACAAGAGTAGTTTTGTTATTGTGACAGCTCTGAAGTTTGATAATCAACTCATAAGAGTGGGAGTCAGAACCCAACTTTATCTTGGGCTAAAGGACTGTGTCTTCCTTGTCTGTTTGTTGATCTCTGCTAGAGTAGATATTTGCACTTTAAGAAATGGATTAGAATTTCCACACTGCCTTTGAGGAAAGTAATATCAAGGATTCAGAACAAGTTAGCTAGCTTTTACATATTCACTTTTCATCAACAGATTGCAAAGTGCTTTACTATCTTTAATGAATTTATCCTCACACCACCACTCAGGGTAGTGAAGTATTAACATGTTAAAGCTAGGGAAATGAGGCACACAGAGGCTAAATGATTTGATCAAGGTCACACTGGAACACTAGTGAAGCAGGAAATTGAAACTGGGTCTCACACTTCCTAGGCTAGTGCCCAGTTCGAATTTAGACATATACTTTGTGTCTGAGGGGTAGGAGTATCCCCTCCTGCCTGCAGCAGAAAGCTGCTATGGGCTTCTTTGTATTTTTCTACAGTTGTCAGTTTTTATTTTAAAAATAGCCCACCTTATTGTGGAAAGTTCTTCCTGTGTTGAAATATCATTAGATGCTATTTTTAGGTTAGGAATTAATGTTAGTATTGACATTTTATAGGCTGTTCTGTACTTCAATTCCCCCTCTTCCCCCACACACACACACTTTGCAACTTTCCTAAACAAAATGAGTGGATAGCATTAGTTATACAAAATGTAAGTTAAAAGCTTTTTCCTCCCCTACATGAAGTCACTTTCTGAACCTGGATTTGTCTGTGATTACACTTGGTGCTGAATAGTATTCAGCACATCTTCAGCTACCACCACAGCTCATTAGTGTAGCACAGACCAATTCAGAGTAAAGTTGTGAAGCAACTGCATGAACATGTTTGGCAGGAGCGTGGAAAGTATATAGAAGAGAACTTATTCAACTGCCCATTCCTCTCCACCTACAAAGAGGATTCTTTTGCAAAAAGTTTCTATAGAACAGTGATTTAGTCAACAAAAGAATCTTAAAAAGCACAAGCTTGTAACTTGAGTTTTTATTTACAATGTGGATTTGCTGAAACACAGTTGTACAAGAGCCAAAGCCTCAACTTCTTCAGAGATCCCACCACAGGACCTGCAAGTGACAAATGGGAAGAAAATTGAGAAACTCAGATTGTCAGAGTCCCTCCCATATCAGTACAAACATATGCCAATAAAACCCAAACCATCTACTTAAGCCTTTTTTGGCAGGAACTTGTTTTCCCAGGATAATGTTCTAGTGCAAAAAACACCTACATTAACAGCTGCAATGGTTTTTAAATATCTCTTTAAATGCAGTCGTTTGAATTCCCACTGCAATTGGAAAAAGTTTGTCTTAACCAGTCTTCGATGGAAACAAGGGCTTGACAGCAAATACTTTCATCTTTTTGATACTTGGGAAGGGAGGGAAGACAATTCCTTTAACTGGAGAGCTTCAAATGAGGGGAGGGGTGTGTGGGAAGAACTAAATCAATGTCTCCATTACACTTTTAAAAGGGATAGTAACATCCTCCTTCAATGGGTAAGTAGTTCCTAGCATTAGTAGAGGCAGCAGAAGGCAGTTGCTGGATGAGCATGGTACCTCCTACTAGCTTTTAGAAACTCAAGCGCCCACTCAAAGATTTAACAGATGTCAGTTTACATCCCAGACAAATCCTAAAAAGGAATACAACTAAACTTTGAAGCACAATCCTGTTAGGATTAAAACTAGTTTTAGGGGCCTCTGTACACCTAGTATTAGGAATGGGATCTAAAGCCTTTCAACTCTACTTCACTAGGTACAGTAAGTCATGGCATCAGGAAACAGTTATAGACATGGAGAATTTGATGCAAAAAAGCTTTAGTTTATTCTTGAACTTTTATAAAAAACCATGCTGAACAGTGGCAGAAGATAAAAGGTTTATCCCACTACATGAAGTAGATTAAGGGTGTCACAAAATTACTAAATGACTTAGTAGCAGGGTAAGTTAAAATACTCCTTTACTGGACAGAAGTACCACTTCAAATTCCCAGCCAAAGTAGCATGTCCTCAAAACTAGATAAGGGTAGTCACAAAGCACTCTAAGCTCATGCAAGTCCCAGTCAATAGGGGACAATGCAAACAGCTAAGAAAAGATTTCAGAAAAAACTACCACCCTATTCTGTGAATCAGTACATTAACAGAGGAAAGCAAAAGGCTCCTGAAGTCTGCCAGTATATCCCTCTTCATGTTCAGGAATACACTGAGCATGACAAATAGGACAGTACAAACACCTAAGGACTCATCTATCAACTGTGCTATGGGAGAATCCTGTTCAGTGTTCACTCTACATCTACATCAATTTAAGGTCCAACCTCTGAGCCCCATAAGTATAGCTCATTCTAAAGATCATCTGAAAAAGGGAAAGTTTCAAGACAACCTACACACTGGTAGCTGGAGCTGTAAATCTATTCTTCATCATCAGGAGGGATCCCCAATTCCTCATCTGTCCATTTCGAAGCATCTGGGTAAGGAAAGTGACCCTTGTAGCAGAGGAAGAACATTCAAACAATAGTTAGTGAATATTTCATTTTCTACAGCGGTTCCCAAACTGAGGGTGGTCATGACTTCAAGTGGGGTCACTTCATCAGCATACAGGGGACATGGCAATCCTGAGTGTACGGATGACACCATTTCATTAAATGGCATCCTCTACACACAAGTGCAAGGTCATGCTGCATGGAGGATGCAATTTTACTCTACAAAATGGTGTGACCCCTCCAATGTGACCTCACGCACACGGTGTGTGCAGATCATGCTGTCTAGAGGACGCTATCTTGAAAAGCAAAATCCATATGGCGTGACCTTACATGTACAACGTGTGCAAGGTCACACTGCATGGAGGAGGCTATTTCAGGAGAAAAGCACAGGAAGCAATATACGAGAAAATAGGTTCATGCAAGGAAAATGTTTGGGAGCTTCTGATATACTACCACAAGAAGAGATCCTGAATACTTGGTTAATAACTATAATGGATGCTAGAGGCACATTCTTCCTAAAAATGCAACAAATTTGGGTGCTATAACATCAATCTCCCCCTGCACTGGGTGGTTTGGTGTGGCAAAGGCATTGGTTTGAATGGTACTTAGGCACCTAAATCCCAGTTTTGGCTTCACTGTGATCCACAAAACTGCTGCCAAACCCTGTGGTCACCTAAACTTGCTTGGCACCTAAGTTTTTGGGTAAACAACCTCTATGTTTCTGCCTCTGTGCAGGTGCACTGCTGTCTCCCTCAAGGACTCTGGATACCTATCTCCCACCTAATCCCCAAAGCAATTTGCAAACCAGGGTTAAGATAAGCATTTGGCCACTTAAGTGACATGCGGGGCCCAATTTAGTAGGGATCCCTACAGGGTGCCAAATTCCAGCTGGAGGAGGAGCTGAAGATGGTGATGCACACCTCCACTTTTGGACTATAGGTTAGAGCAGTTGCCTAGGATGTGGGCGAGCCAGGTTCAATTCTTCCTTCCTCCCACTCCCCCCTGGACAGGGAGAAAGGATTTGAACAGGGGGGCTCCCACCTCTCAGGAGAGTGCTTGAACCATTTGAGTTCAGGGATATTCTGATGTGGGGCTCCCTCCATGGCTCCTGCTGAAGTCAAAAATATTTAACCATGGGAACAAAATATCAAGGGTCAAGGTGGATTCTTTATCACTGACCATTTTTAAATCAAGATTGGATGTTTTTCTAAAAGATCTGCTCTAGGAATTATTCTAGGGAAGTCATACAGAAGGTCAGACTAGATGATCACAGTGGTCCCTTCTGGCCTTGGAATCTAGGACTACGAATCTCTCATTATTTATCCACAGTGGCACAGCTTCAGACTGGGTCTTCCACATTTGAAGTGAGTGCTCTAACCACTGGGCTCAACCACCAGTGCTGCCACCTCCTACTTCAGGCCATCTTGTGTAGAGTGAGGCAGATGCTTAACTCATACTAGTCCTGGGGGAATTCTGCGCTTCTGTGTGCATGCATGGCTCATTAATTATGCATATTTTTATTTTTTTTTGTGAAAAAAAAAAAAAAAAAGCTTCTGCCAAAATGTTGCTGCAGTTCCACCTTTTGCCCACCAGAGGACACTGCAGCGACAGAGCACAGCAGCAGCTCCCAGCCAGTGAGGGGGGAGAGAGCGCCTGCCTTCTTTACAGCGCCTGTCAGATCAGGTCAGGAGACAGAGGCTATGGGGAGACAGACAGCATGGTATTCTGGGGTGGGGTCAGACAGGGACTCAGAAGGGCTAGTGGGGGAGGACAGGGCCATGGCTGGGTGGCGGCAGAGAGACACATGCGGATGGGGCAGGGGGTACAGAGCCACATGGGAACAGGGGAGGTGTGCCTGAGTGGGGGTGGAGGGACACATGTGGACAGGGGCAGACGTGCCTGACTAATTGGGAGAGGCAAGGGGTAGGCTTCCTAACAATCCATCACCTCCCCACCAAAAAACCTGTTCCATACTTTTCCCACCCATACCCAACACCCTCCAAGTTCACACTCAGGCTCCTTTCCAGCAATTTACTTTCCTCTTCCTCAGCTCCTTTGTTACCCCCGACTCCCCCAAGCCTTTACACTGCTTCTCAGGGGTGTGGGAAATATGGTTCTGTACTGTAGCTTAAATTAATTATTACTCAGAGTTCCGTGTTAATATGCCTAGTAAGGAATTGGTTTGTCAAAAAGCATTTCCTGAATCTTTTTTGTTGTCTGTATTGTTCCAGACATACTTGTTGACAGGTATTTTGAAATAAATGACCAAAAATAATTGAAACTGGTGTGATTATATAGTGTTATTTGGACAAATAAAACATGCAGAATTTTAAAATACGGTGCACAGAATTTTAAATTGTGTGGCGCAGAATTCCCTCAAGAGCATCCTGCTCACAAGAAACAGCTTAATCACTTAAGCCCCTTGACTCCAGAAGAGGGTTCCTATTCATGGATAGATGCCTCCCTGCCGCAAGACCAAACACAGTCCCCCTGAGAAAGAGATAGGACTTAATACCCCACCCAAGTCACCATCTCCCACTGGCTAACTTACACAACCCAGCACCTACCACGGTTACTTTTGCAGACAGGTGCCTTCTCTCGCCCACTCGTTGTACTGGGGGCGGAGATGCTCAACTCCGGCTGCTCCTATGATTTTCTAGGCACCGCAGCGCTCGGCATCGGAAACCCCCCCGCCGCTCACGGGCCCCTTCCCCCACCGGGCCCGGCCCCCTCTCACCAGCACCGCCTCCGGGTTGTGCCAGAAGTGCCACAGGATCCAGAACCACATGAAGCCGCTGAGGAGCTCGCCGTGGATCACCTGCCGGCGGGTCAGCCGCGGGAACTGCCGGTAGTGGGGCTCGATGTGCACCCCGCCCCCAGCGCTGCAAGGGAGGCAAACACAGGGGCCCGTCAGCGCCCGCCAGGCGCCCCCGGCCCGGCCCGGCCCGGCCCCCGGTCCCTACTCACTGCCGCAGCCCGGCCGCTCGCCTCACGTCTCTGGCGCGGAGGATCCGGACCAGGCCGCCCCCGGAGCGGCCCAGAGACCCGAGCATGACGCCACCGGCCGAGCCGCCCGCCCGTTCCCCAATGTCACCTTCCGGTATTCGGGGGGGGAAACGTGGCCTCCCAACAAGAGCCGCTCTGATTGGCCTGAGCCCCAGCGGGCACATACCAACTGTAACCACGGAGGGAGGGAGGGAAGGGAGAGAGAGAGAGACAGGGACAACCCTACCGCCTCGGCTCTGCGGCGGGGACGCTTACCCGAAGTGACGCCCTCCCGGTCCCAGTAATGCGGAGAAGCGCCATCCTTATGGTAAGTAAATAATTGTTATCCCCCCCCCCTTTTCCAGGAGTGGTACCGGTCCAGACGCTACCAAGTCCCGGGAGGGGGATCCGGTGAGCAGAACCCCATCATTAAGGCGGGTAAAGAGGAGCGAGAGAAACATGACAACTCCCCACAGCCATCCGCAGCGCGTCCTCCCGTAGAGGTGTGTGTTTTTTACCTTAGTCTGTATTAACGGACGTGCAGAAAAAGGTTCCCCCCCAGCTCCGGAGATGGTTCCGTCCAAGGCGCCTGGTTACCAGGCAACGGGATCCTAAACTGCAGATTCCGACAAGCGAGTGGGAGCCCGGGTAAGTGGGTGCCCGGGGCGGGGGGAGGAGCATCCCCAGACACCCCTGCCCTTGGGGGGCCACATCACACCACACACTGCCCTGCCCGGGGGGGGGGGGCACACACCACACACTGCCCGGGGGGGGCACATCACAGACACCCCTACCCTGCTCGGCGGGGCACACACCACACACTGCCCTGCCCGGGGGGGGGCACACACCACACACTGCCCGGGGGGGGGGCACATCACAGACACCCCTACCCTGCTCGGCGGGGCACACACCACACACTGCCCTGCCCGGGGGGGGCACATCACAGACACCCCTACCCTGCTCGGCGGGGCACACACCACACACTGCCCTGCCCGGGGGGGGGCACACACCACACACTGCCCGGGGGGGGCACATCACAGACACCCCTACCCTGCTCGGCGGGGCACACACCACACACTGCCCTGCCCGGGGGGGGGCACATCACAGACACCCCTACCCTGCTCGGCGGGGCACACACCACACACTGCCCTGCCCGGGGGGGGGAGGCACACACCACACACTGCCCGGAGGGGGGGCACACACCACACATTTGTGCCCTGCCCTGGGGGCCCAGAGGGAAACGCATACACACCCACACTGACCCCTGCCCTGAGGGGCAGAAGAGACCCACACACACACCTGCCCCTGCCCTGGGGGCGGAGGGAAGAGATCCCCCCACACACACACACACACACTGTGCCCTGCCCTCCATTCTCTGCATCTCACAAATATAAATACATCGGGTTCCATGCTGGTCAGGGAGCCCAAAGCAGGGCTGGGCAGTGATGGCCGCCACCTTCCAGGCAGAAAAGGCTCGGAGGGGGATAGGGAATTTTAGGGGCGAAAGTACCAAGCATAGGCATGGAGGAGAAGGTTGGATTGCCAGCCCCAAGTATTCAAAAATCATTACTCAGGCCCCCCCAAAATCATGAGATTGACTTAAAAATCAAGAGATTTACAGAAAAATAATACATTTTGGGTCATTTTTATTTTCCTTTTGGTTTTTGAACCTCTAGGTCACACTCAGGTGACATTTTGAAGCCTGAGGGCTAGAAACTTAGTTTTATTTTTTAAATGAAAGCTGAGAGCCTCCTGGAATCACATGATTCCAGGAACTGGAACTTTAAGAAAAACACCAGGTAGTGTGAAACTCATGATAAAATCATGAGAGTTGGCAACAACTCTGCAATTAATAAAGTATTAAAATGCTGGAAACCAGCATATCTTTCCCTAAACTAAGTTCCCTGCTGGTTCTACTAGCCCATGCAGCTAAACTAGTGATAGCACCAATGGGAATTGTTTTTAAGAGGCTTTATCTGCATGAGAGAGTGATGAGTTAACTGTAATGTCCCTGAGTTAATGGGAAATGACATTGCTTGCACACAC
This sequence comes from Natator depressus, assembly GCF_965152275.1. NCBI lineage: Eukaryota > Metazoa > Chordata > Testudines > Cheloniidae > Natator > Natator depressus. Next base: position 245,571,239 of record NC_134234.1, read on the forward strand.
AAATTGATGCTACAGTTGATATCTGCTGGCTAACAGTGTGTGAAAATTACTCCCTACAAGTTCTAAGGGCGGTGCTGTAGTTGATGCAAGCTCATTCATCTGAGTGCCTACACGATGCATCCTGCTACTGTGATCAGATGCTGTAGTACAGAGAATGCTTTGGGTGTGTTTTTTTTAAAGCAGTTGAGAACTATGGGAAAGTAAATACACTGAGTGTTATATGACTGCTAATTTAGCACAGGTATTGGGAATAGATTGGATTCACCTTGTACCCCAAGCCCTTTGTAAAGTCAGTTTTAAGGATCTTTTCATAAATGATCTGTTTGTTTTGGCAGCTGGTTGTCTTCGTGCTTTGGCCATGTCGGTGCTTTCTCATCCCTACTGTGCCACCTTACCTTTGGTTGGTGATCTCCAAGACCGGAATGTCACCTTTGTGGTCAATATGTTGGAAGGCATGTCCTCAAAGCAGGATTTTCTGAAGGAGCATCTCATAAAGACTCTCTTCTTGATGGCCAACAGTCCAACAGAGTCCACATTCAACATCATAAGCTTTGCCAGCAAGGTAATGCCAACGCAGCCATTGCTGGGCAAAGGGTTAAGGTTTTATAAGAAAGCATAGTAAGGTGACATCAATGGAAACAATGCTTATAATTGTTGCTGTGTTTGAATTATAGTAATTAACTAGTGTAATCTCTGCCAGGTGAGGTGGCTGTAACAAGTTAATGGTCCCCAGTGGGGTGAAATAAGTATAATAAAATAGGGTTGGAAAATGCCTAGTGGATTACCCAGTCCCTCTCCCTGCCAGCATAGGATTATTCCTCATAGTATAATTTCTTGTGTTCTGAGTACTTGGTTCCACAGCTGGCCTGGGTAGATCCTGCTCCTGTTTAAGAGCTGACAGTTGTGGCAGTGTCAAAAAACGGAATTCTAACATCAAGTGTGATGGTGGTTCCACTCATTTGCATGGTAATACTTCAAAATCTGGAAGAGCGTTCTCATGCAGTAGCAATGTTGGCCTCTGAGCACTGGGAACAAATGGAAAGGGATGGGATTTGCTGGTAGATGCCTTGGGATCTTTCATGCATGCTTCCTTACACTTGCTTCCTTATTGCCTGGTTCTCATCATCCCTTTCGCACTTTGCCCATCCATATGGTCCTCTTCTAGAATAGTGAAAGATGACTTTCCTGTTGCCCTATCACCATATCTTCCTTTAGTTGAGGGAACATGGAACCCAGCTCTCTGACATCTTCTCTTGTATGTCTCACCAACAATTGAAGCTTAATATAGCCAAAACTGAACTTCTGACCTCTCTTCCCACTACCTGTCACTATTGTTAACTGTACCATCCAGGGACGGCTCTACCAATTTTGCCGCCCCCAAGCAGTTGCTGCTGAATTGCCACTGCCACAACAGTGGCGGAACTGCCGCCGAATTGCCGCCACGCCCGGAAGAGCGGCAGAGCTGCCGCCCAAAAGCCGCTGCGGCGGGAAGAGCAGCCAAGCTGCGGCCAAATTGCCACCACGGGACACGGACTGCAGCCCCATTCTGAATGCCGCCCCAAGCATCTGCTTGGAAAGCTGGTGCCTGGAGCCAGCCCTGGTACCATCCTTCCTGTCATTCCAGCCCCGTAATGTGATATTATCTTTGACTCTTCCATCTCTCTAACCCAACACATCCAGGACATGTCCAAAACTTGCTGTTTTTCCCTTCATAACTTCACTAAGATTTGGTCTTTTCTCTCTGTCCATGACTGAAATAACTCTAGAACAGAGGGAGTTAGAGTAATCTAGCATATTGACTAAAATCAGTCAGCTCACAGTTACCATACTGAGTTATACAGATGGTACACAGAAAAACATGAGGTGGAGTTAGATAGCAATGAACCTGGCCTTTAGAATCTGTGATTACACAGAGACTCTCATAAGACACCATCATAAGACTAACATTTCCTTTTCATTTTTAACCAGGGAAATTTCTGGCTTTCTACCACAGCCCTTGATGGGTGGTAAATTCCTCTTATTCTCCTTCCATCTTCCTCCAAGGAAATCCTCTACAACCCTGTTGGGAGCCTCAAAACTCCCCTCACCCTTAAAGACCATAGAATGGCACCCCGGTTTCTTCTCCAGAAAGTTTAGAGCCCATCAGATCTTAGCTGACTAGAGCAATTGTATTGCAAGATGGAAGAAACTCCCTTCTCCACCCCAGAGGATGAGCAGGCTGAGAATCAAGTCCCAGATCTCATATATGTCAGACCATTTACCAAAATATCAACTAGCTAACTCATTTCTCAGTTTTAACGAGTTTTAAAACAATTATGTGTTATAAAATATTTGCTTAATAGATGTTTATTGTGTTTGGTTAAAAATTTTGGCTTTTGTACAGGTGATAAAATGGTGCAATAGTTTGGTCAAATGTTCGCTCAGTAACATCATTGAAGCAACCGCCTGGATTAGAGCTCTGCAGTGTGGGAATGGTGCAGATGCTGTGAGTGCTTTGGCTATGGCATTTGAAGATCCCACCTGCCAGGTGGTATACTTGGTCACTGATGCACTCTCTGAGAGTGCTTCAGAGGAAATCTGTAGCCTTCTTGCAGAGACTGGAGAGGAACGCCCAGTGCACACTGTGTACTTGGTAGAAAAGCCAGGTGACTATGAAAGCAGCACACAAAAAGAAATGGAGAAAGTAGCCAGACAGTCTGGAGGATCCTTTCAGGTGATCACCCCGCACCCTCCTGGAGCTTCAGAAGAGGTAAGTCAATAACAGCAGTTTTAGATTAAATGAATTTTTGGTAATCCCAGTCCTCGTAAACAAAATTTCACAAAATCAGAGCTAGGGCAGAGGAAAATTTCTCTCTAGAAAGGTGGCCACTACATATTTTGTCTGGCTACCTGCAAACAGAGCTGCCTGTGACTAAAGAAAGGAAATAAATTCAGAATCTCTGTTAAAGATTATGTCAGAAATTTCAAGATTGCACACGCACACAGTTGTTCTAATGAGTACTCCCTCCCTTTCTGTAGTGCTCACAACTTTAGACTCATACTTGGGAGTGTAGTGCATGCAGTGTGCTCTACCTCAGGGGGAGGGGAGCATCTCATAGTGCTCTTGAACAGCAATACCTGAGACCAGTATTAGGGATCAAATTTAGATATATATAGGTGCAAACCCGTTGACTTCACCAGACCTGGATTTGGCCTGTGAAGTGGTGCAGATAGGCTTTCAAATGAACTGATTCCAGCTTTTGAAAAGAGAGACTATGGTGTTGGGGAATGAGGTGGAGATCCTGGAGAAAGCCCTTGCAAAGAAAGTATACCTTACTCCTGCCAATTGATTTCACATTTACCATGCTAGCTGTCTGTGCAGCAGTGTTGGCTACAGTAGGTCCAAATATCTTTTTAGACATCCATTGGTATTTGGGTCACCATCAGCAGGTAACATTGAATATTGTCCTTCTAAAAAAATAACAGTAATGTTAAGCAGTGCATTTAGTAAACAAAATATTAATAACACTTGGCATTTGTCTAGCATTGGTGTTCACAGATTTTTTTCACAGTGTGGATCACATCTTAATAAAAGGGTTATGCAGGGCACTTGGACACTGACAAGAAACAGACGATCATTTAGCTATCATATGTTAACATCTTTGATTTATTTTGTATTTATATTCTAGTCTCTTAATGTTCTTCCTTTTAAACCTTTAGATTGCTTGAAATGGGAGAAATCAACTATAGTACACTTATAAGAGCTCACATACTACATTGAGAGGTGTGGTTAAGAACCAAGATAGATTGCTGAATTTTGTTTGAGTATGAATTAAAGCTTTAAATATAAAATAACTGGCTTAAGGATTTATGGCTTCATTCAGAAATTAGTTTAATTTTCTGCTTCTCCTTCCTGTTTTCCAGGTAAACCCAGGGTGCACCTCAAGCATCCATTGTTGCAATGCTATCAGTAAATACCCCTCTTGTTCTCTGCTGATGAGTCATCCCAAAGCACAGTAAGTTCAAAATGTGGAGCATGGGACTGCCAAAACCATCAGAGTAGTAGCTCAATTTGATAACCTAGTGAAGGAAACAACTTGGAAACCACCCCAGGTTTGGGTGGGTTTTCTTTGGCTTTAATTTTCATAAATTGCAGAAATCTGCATTATCTATTGTGAGAATCTTAATCCCTTCTTAGAACATACCACTTTTCTGTTTCCACAGCTTTCCTGTATGTGTCTGTGCAAATTCCCCTACTATACCTCTGACAACCTTGACAAAGGAAGATTTAATGGACTGGTCCCTAGAGGCTCCCCATTTGCTGAGGGGGGCCCAAGTCCTTGCTAGAAGAGAGACTGATGGATATTATTATCTGGGCCACATTGCCCAAGAGGTGAAGGTAAGTCTTTAATGTAAATGATGGTTGTAAGTGATTCCACTTTGGGTCACATGTGATGTTTCTCCCTATCCCTCACCTTGGGCTTCACTAGGATGGGTCTTCTTTGGCTATCCCATATCTCTCTCTCTTGCTGGATGGGTATCAAGCTATCCTGCAGTGGCTCACAATTGTGGGAATCAACCTCAGGGTAGACTGTTAGGAAACAAGGCACAAACCCCACACTGGTTGTGACTTCTATATGTAGATGTCACTAATCAATTATCAAGTGTCAACTCCTCAGGCAGACAGTCTCCTTGAGTACTCTGATGTATCTCGCCACCAGGTAAGCGTATTTTTGTGATTGATGGTCCCTTACACCAAAGATCACAGCAATCCTCAGGTTACTCTCAGTCCCAAAGGACCAGTCACTTACCCTAGGCCAATTGCACTTTAGATCTCACACCAAAGACGACATTTGCAGTCAATCCTATAACAAACTATCTAAAGATTTATTATATAGGAAAAGGAAACAAGAGTTATTTACAAGGTTAAAGCAGGTAAGCATATATACACACAAATGAGTTCCAATCTTAAGCTTTAAAAAGTAATAGAAGCTTCCATAATAAGCAAGCTCTATATGTCCTTTAGGGATAACCCAGGCTAAGCACTGAGGATCTTTTGCTTATGCTTAGTAATCCTTGCCACTCAGAGTCCAAGCAGCATAAAGATACAGTTCCTCCCTGTTAGGGATTTTATTTGCTTCTCCTTCATGTGTTTTGAGCTGCAAACTCAGCAGATGGAAGGAAATCACTTGCATGACTCCTTTTCATGAGGGGGAGGATAGCAATCAACAAACTCTTTTGTCCTCTCTGATGTTTCACAATAGTTCACCTGGGCCTTTCTTTTGAGACAGGACATAACACCTTCTGTTGGAGATCAGCACTTTACACTAATTAATGTCTCCTGTCTGGTGACTTACACAGTCACAGAGACTTATAATACAAATGCTTAAATATTACCCTACAATATGGGATACAGATGTTAGAAGTGAGATTAATACATGCAGCATCTTACAAGCATTCAATAAAGTCTAAACACTAAGCACATTTTTATAATTCTAACGCCTGTTTACACACAGGTGAGCCAGAATGGTTCCAGCAGTGTATTTGTCAGTGTTCCACTGAGACTTGAGGTCCTTGGCATCAGCTGGTATCTGGGGTTTCCTAATCATGTTGTTCTTTGCTTTTCAATGACTCTTAGCTGTTTACAGCAAGGAGTCCTGCAATCAGAAGGAGACACATTTTTGGTGAATGCAGTAAGTTGTCACTCAGAGCCAGTCACAGCCAGCAAGTTCTTTATATTGCCTTCACCCAGTTCCACCCAAGCTGGAAGCAAAGTCTAGCAGCTAAACAACGCTTGGAAAAAAATTGAACAAACTAAAATGCCCCTCTCCTGGATCCCTTTCTCTACAGGCATCTCTGCTGGGGTGGGTTTTTTCGATTCCCCTCTCTCTCAGTGGCAGCCTCTGTTGTTCCCTGGGTCTCTGTCTGCAGCAGAACTCCTGCCATCGGGTGGCCTGGCCCCCAAGACTTCCCTTTCTGGGGGAATGTGCCACAAGGGCCAGAATATGCCAGTACAGTGCTCTTTGTTCAGAGGGCATGGCCCTTGTATAACAAGTGGACAAAGATGCTTTTGTTTTGGAGCCGATCTCTGTAGTTATCGACTAAAGACAGGTTTCAGAGTGGTAGCCATGTTAGTCTGTGTCAGCAAAAACAACGAGGAGTACTTGTGGCACCTTAGAGACTAACAAATTTATTTGGGCATAAGCTTTCATGGGCTAAAACCCACTTCGGTTTTCTGAAGAAGGGAATGCTCACTGAAGAATTTCATTGGTATGAATTCTGTTTGGTTTTTAAGATGACATAATCTCAGGCCTCCTTTGCTTTCTTCTCATTGGAAATGTGCAATCAGCAACCTTTTATGGTCAACTGAGTATTTCACAGCCATACAAGGAAAAGCTGGGTATAGAACCAGGGTTTGAGCTAAGGATCACTTAAATTAAACAAATGTGACTATCAAATGTGCAGAGTCACTCCCCGTATGAAATCCTCAATACAGTTCATATAAGTCATTGTTTTGTGAGGGAAAAGGAAAATGCTATCAAAGCCTTTCAGAGGTTATTTTATCTGGGCCAGTGGTCATCAGACATTTGGAAGATGATGTGACTGAGTTCAGGATGAGGATACTAGGGGGCAGGCTGGCTGAAATAGCGGCTCTATATCAGCATTGTTAACTCTGTGACCCACCCTAATAGTGGAAAAGACCATGCCCTCTGTTGTTTTAATCAGGAGGGAAGCAGACTGTTTTGGGAAAAACAGAAGAAACGGGTGTTGGCTTCTTGGCACTTGTAGAATTTAACACTGAGCTTTCCCAGCAATTTGCCAGTTGTGGAGCAGAGGAATTGCCTGAATTACTCCCCACTCCTAGGGTGGATGCTCAAATTAAAGCAGTAAAAATTATGGCATTGGGAGCATTTTACCATTTTATTTTCCCTTTTATTACTATGTAACTGACCATGCAGCAAAAAGCAGTCTGTCTTGGCAACCCTTTTTCAACTGACTGGGGTGATAGAGGTCTTCCTTAGCATGGCAGTTGTGCTGCTCATCCCCAGTGAACACAATTCTGGCAAGATCCAAGAGTGGAGGGAGGGGAGGGCTTTACCTGGTAATCCGCTGTGGTCTTCAAGCTCTTTAACTACCCTTAAAGCCTGATTTGGACAGAACAGAGTAAAAAAAAAGTAGTGTTCTAGGTTCAGTGGGTTCTCCGACCATGTGCTATTTTTTGGAATTTCTGCCAGTTCCCTCTTCCTAGTGTTAGCAGCCCCTAGCCCCTGTGTTTGGCCATTGTGGGACGCACCTGTTTGTCTTGCATACCACATGGTTTAATCCTGCAGGGCTCCAGGGAACGCTTTTTAATCGAGTTTGAGAGAAGTCGGCTGCTGAAAGGCAAGGTACAGTTTCGCATGCAAGAAACACCCCTCTATGACATTATCCACTATGAAGATGCCAGGCGACAGCCACTAGCTCCAGGAGACAGAGTCTTGGCACCATGGGAGGCTAAAGGTGAACGATATGGCCCAGGCACTGTACTAAAGGCTGCAGAGAGCTGTGAAGCACAGTTAGGTACAGTACATTTTCTCCTATTATTATTTATATTGGAGTAGCACCTTGAAGTGTGCTAGACACTATACAGAGAGAAAAGCACAGTGTCTGCCACAAGGAGCATACAATCTGTAATATCTTCCTCTCTTCTTTCCTTCTCTTTTCCTTTCAGTGCTGCTAAGTAACCTTTTCCTGTTCAATGCCAGAATTTTGTGCTGCTTCATGAATCAACCTGTAGGGCTGCTTTGTGAATGGGGACTTTGAAAGCATTTAATCTGTTGTGGAGCCAGGTGATACCACTTCTGACATAAAGAGAAAAAAAAATGGTTCTGGGGCCTCTCATATACCCAGATGATTTAGGCTACTCTCCAGATGCATATTGGGTGAAATCCTGGCTTCACTGAAGTCAGTGGGAGTTTTGTATTGACTTCAGTGAAGACAGGATTTTACCATTGTCTTCTCAGTAAGTTTGAAAGAGATGAGTGTGAATCCTAAATATATAAAGCAAAGCCACTTTTAAATGGTTACAAAATCTTTCCCTGCTTTCTATAGTACAAGATTGTGTTTCATCTCCAGGTCTCCAAGAGGTCAGTCAGGCATGTTTTTGGCATGCTTCTAAAGTGCTGTTTGTCATTTATTTCTATTTGCAGCCAGTGGAAACAGCAGAGTGCTGGTGAATTTCTGGAATGGTCAGACTAAGAAGGTGTCCTCTGACTTAGCTGTACGGATTCCTCTGCCCCTGAGTGAACGCATCATCCTGGAACTTCAGATGCCATTAGTAGCCAGGCAAATGTTGGTGGACTCAAGCTCAGACTATCCCTACATTGTGACACCTGGTTACAGAGCTTCAGGGCATTGCAGACAGGATCTAGTTTGCTGGCAGGGTTCCACACAGGTTCAGTCATGTCCTAACTGCAGCTCTGGATGTTCCTCACTTTGTCATTGCTGCCTTAGAGCCTGGTTGCCCATCAGGCCCACAGTGAACAGAGCACAACCAGAAGATGTCCTGATCCCAGGAACAAGCCTGACCAAAGAAGAGCTGAGCAGGAAGATAGAAGAGCAGCTGTCTAAAGGGAGAGTCCCCATTTCAGAAAGGGTCTCCAGAGAGGAAGATAAAAAGGAAAAGAAGAAGAGACTAAAGAAAGAAAATGCCCCTAAAGATTTAGGATCCTGTGTGAAGATGGGAAACAAGGTTACAGAACCCAAGAAGGTAGAGAGTGCTTCATACTGACTATGGTATTACAACATCCTTTGCTATAGTTGCAGTAATATCCTGTGATTCTGTTTTCTGTGGCAAAAACTTATTAAAAATACTGGACTAGATTATCATGTATAATTGAGCTTTGCTAAGGATGCGGAAATCATAGATGGCTTTCTACCATCTTTCTGAGCCTTTGATCCAGGGAATAGCTGGGCTCTCATTCATTCTCTGGCACTGGCTGGAATAGACTCCTAGTGGCTACTCCACCTGCTCAGGATCACTGGAGCACAACACAATCTAGCCACACCTCATCCTGCCTTGGCATGCCCCCTTTACAGTGTGGGTATGGGCAGGACAGGCTGTTGCTAAGATGGTTTTGTACCACTCAGTGATTCCCCTACAGAAGGAATCCCTACTCACCCTGTTAAGGCAGCTCCGTCCATGACACAAAGAGGATAGGACTAAGAGTGAGGATCTAGACTATATTGGTTTCACACTCAGGTATTTTTGGTATGTTTATTGTTTCATGGACATGTTGACTATTGGTTCCACGGTAACTTGTATGTTTCACTCTTAACATTTGATTTGCCTGGTTATTGTTGTTCTGCATTAATATATGAAATAATACAGTGTTAAATGCACATACAAAGATAACATTTATTGCATCAGATGTCTGTACAATTAACTGGCAGCATACGTACTGCCCATGTGTAAATCATGGTAATTGCTTGTACAAGTATAGGCATTTTTGTGCACACTAATCAGTCTCTTTGGCTTTAACAAATATGGTCCGCCAAAGATTTTTAAACCAAAGAGCAGAATGAAGATTTTTTTTTATACACAAGCACTTTGTAATACTAAACAGTCCTTCAGAATTCAGGGTTTTCATTTTATTTGCTTTGTTTGTAATGTAAATAATTCCTTGGGCTGAGTGGTAGAAGCCGATTCTCAGTTAGTATAAATTGTCAGAGTTCCATTCATAGATTAATACATTTTAAGTCCAGAAGGGACCATTATGATCATCTAGTTGAACTTCCTTCATAAAACAAGCCAGAGAACCTCACTCAGTAACTTGAAATCACTGGTGTTATGACAGTTTACACAACTGAGGATCCCCCCCGAGATTTTGCAATTTAATAATGAATGCATTTCTTCCTTTTCTGTTTAATGTGGTGCTCATGGAAGGGCAGGCTATCAGCTAGAATGAGGCCTAGTTCATGCAGGTATTGTGCATTAGCTTCTTCATGTGGCTCTCCAGGGAACCACAATTCTGATTTACCTCACCTCCTACTAGTGCGTGTCTGCCAATGCACCTTATTCCTGGCCTGCTACTCCAATTTTGGATCCCTTTAATGCAGAAACATTACCAGTTGTGGGGTAGCTTTTAGATACAGACAAACCTAAGAAATGGGCGGAAACACCTATGTTTAAAGACTTCAGTTATTCCTTGAGTAAAGAAACCAGTTTTATTTTCCTTCTGAAACCCCAGTTTCAATAAGTTTGGCTTGCTTGTGTCCATGTCAAAATGACAATAAAGTTTGTCACCGCTGTGTCAGCAGTGGTGACTCCTCTCCAAGCAACATTTCTCTCCAGCTGAAGGCTCCCCAGTCATTCAAGTAGTATCAGCCAGGGTTAGTTTACACTAACCATGGGATTAGTGCAGTAATGACAAGATCATACGGTAGCTTATTTTGTAAATTCATGTTACTGACACATTCTATTCCTCACTGGCTAAGCATTTTGATACTTTCCTGTTGTTTCCAGAGCCCTCAGAAGGAGATGGCTTCAACAGGTTTGATGGGAGATGCTCGTGCCATGGTTGATATTGCTGTCCACCCAAACACCTGCCTAATGGAGTCAATGCACAATGACAAAGAAGACAGCAAACACTATGGGGCTGATCCCGAGTCTCTTCTGAAGAATGAACCTGGTATTGATATTGTATCAACTAGCTGTTTCATACAAGACTAGGACATGCCATATCAGATGAGAGCATTGGTTCTTCCTGTCTGGTTTCTTGTCTTTGTCAGTATTTCATTCCTGGTGCCTTAAAGGAAGATGAAAAAACACCATAATGCATCTGGTCAATCGTGCTCTGCTATGCTTAGGTGCTAGTGGTTGTGCACTATGGTGATTTACTTATCTTCCTCTGAGACATGAACAGTTCCTTTCCGGCTCCTGCAGCTGCCACCTTCCCTGAAGTAAGAGCTTTGATTGCCCCATTTTAGCATGCACTACAAATTTTATTAGTCCTAAAGCTATCCTACCCTTTTTAAAATCTGACTGTAGTATTTGACTGGCCTGCCTGTGGCAAAGGATTTCACAAGCTGACTATAATCGTTGTGAAGAAATACATGCTCTTCTTTGTTCTGCTTTTTAATTGCCACTTTAATTTAAGAGATTAGTGCTCTTTAATTGCACTGTGTAACCCCTTGTTCTAGTATTATAAAAAAGGTTCATAGTCTAAAATATCTTTTAATTAAGTCCCCTTTAACCAATGCCCTCCTCACTTAAGAGAGATCTGTGAGATGTGCAGGCAACTGGGAGTGGATTCCAAAGGCCAAAAGCCTCCTCCAGCCACACCACCTATTTAGTGCCATTGTTCCATTCCCTGTCCTGCCTCCTACGAGGAGAGGCTGAAGCTGGTATAGCAGAGGTGAACATTTCCTCACAGCCAGGATTTCCAACAGCATTCCCTACAGTAACTCCTACTGAGAGAGGCTCAGTAGATGTGAGCAGTCAATGCTTCATCCCAGTTACTGGGTAAAAACTCCTCCTTGTCTATGTTGGCAGGATTATTTTTGAAAGTGGTGACCATCCTGTGGTCACTAAAAAGCTCTCATTTCCTTAGGGAGAAATGTTAGTACTTACTGGTAATAAAAAGGTCTTGCTTAAATGCATTTTACTTTAACACATTTTTCTGTCTATCTGTTCACCATTTTGTAAGGTGTCCATCACCTTTTATATCTCTAATTTGTCTGAAAGCTCTTTTTCAGTCCAGCATGACAGAAGCTCCAGCCCAGCATCACCCAAGGAACCCTCCCGTGAAAGCACATGCTTTCGGCACTTCCAGTCTCCAAGCTCTGTTTGACCGAGTGGATCAATCACTGAAGAAAGACCGCTTGACCATTGAATCAGTTCTGCATATACAGAGACCCCACAGCGCTCCAAGTATACAGGTTAAGAGCGCACAACATTTTCTAGGAAAAATAAAGCCAACATTTGTTATTGCTGACCCAATGCCTGGTCAACGTCTGTTTAAATCAGTTGAACAGATTCATGATTGGCTTGTGCCACAAAGTTCTTTTTGTCAGTTTCCTGAAAGGTTACTTCCATAAGAGCCTAATTAGAAGTAAGGAAATCTGATCTCTGATTGGCTAAGTGCCAGGAGAATGAGTTGACTACTGGACACTGGCTCAAATTCTCCAGTGCAGCCAACTCCCATTATCCTTAGCCATCTCTGTGCCAGCATAAATTAGACAGCCTAGGGGCTGCTCTAATTTATGTTGATTGTCAAGAGGACAGGGATACCTGGCCATGCCCCAGTCACACTCTTTCTTGGCAGCTGGAGGTGTAGGTACCTCTACCGTATTGTGGGGGAATCCTCCAATGGTGTAATCCTCCGGGGCAGACTATGCTGTTTTAAGGGCTGCCTTATGTGGGGAGTGTGGTTCAAAGCAGCTAGCCCAATCTGGCCCAGTTAGTTCCTGGCCATTAGGTTCACAGGATTTATTCACATGGCATGGTATAAATCAATTAGCATGGCCTCATTTTTGTCCATTTTATGATGACATGTACTGCAACAGAAGATACATACAAACATCAAACCCCCATCAATACATGCTGTCATTGTCCAGGAACTGGACTGATATTAATACTTAGCCCTTCTGTGGAGCTTTTTGTCTTCATATAGTGACTAATCCTCTCAATCATCCTTGCAAGATATAGAGAATAATTCTTCTTTTACAGATAAGGAAACCAAGGAACAGAGCAGTTAAGTGACTAGCCCAAGGCCATAGGGGGAGTCCATGTGAAAGCTGGGATGAAAATTGAGGGTGTACTAGTCCTCAATACTGTGTTCTAACCACTAGATCAGTGGTTCTCAACCAGGGGTACATGTACCCCTGGGGGTACGCAGAGGTCTTGCAGGGGGGTACATTAACTCCTCTAATTATTTGCCTAGTTTTACAACAGGCTACATAAAAAGCACTAGTGAAATTGGTACCAACTAAAATTTCATCCAGACAATGACTTGTTTATATTGCCCTATATACTATACACTGAAATGTAAGTACAATATTTATTATATTGATTTATTTTATAATTATGTGGTAAAAATAAGAAACTAAGCACTTTTTCATAATAGTGTACTGTGACACTTTTGTATTTTTATGTCTGATTTTGTAAGCAAGTAGTTTTTAAGTGAGGTGAAATGTGAGGGTACACAAGACAAATCAGACTCCTGAAAGAGGTACAGTAGTCTGGAAAAGTTGAGAGCCACTGCACTAGATCACACCGCTTTTTCATCTTCCATTTATAAAGCACCTTTTAATTTTTTGAAGTTTCACTTTATTTGTTTTAAATCTTTCCAACTGTAACACATTAAGCATGAACCACTTACAGGGCCTAGGTTTTGCAAATTAATACACATGCCACACAGCAAAGAATAGCAAAACACTTGAGAGATTTTGCAAAAATACCTACAGCTTCAGACACTGACTTTTTAATTAAAAAACAGCAGAAACACTACATGAGCCTTCTAGGGACAATCAGGAAAATAGGGAAGGCAATTGCAGCCTAAAGTTCCTAAAGCAACAGAACTATAGCTTATTGTTATTTAAATTAAAACTTGGATCTGAAGCTTCAGTGATTAATTACAGGATGATTTGCCTCCCTTCAGGTACACTTGTGTTAGGAGTACACTGCATATTCAGGAGACAAAGTAAACACTGCACAATGAGATAAAAACTCAGTGGATTCTTCATTGCTCGTGCTTTTCATCCCTAAGGATATGCTTTTACAAACGGCAAATAAGAAACACTCTCCAGCACTAAAATACAGCCACTTCTTATGTGAAACATGGCAACTACTCACCTCTGGAGAGCAACATTACACCCCAGGAAGCGACAAATATAATATCTGTTCAAAACTACAGGGAGAAATTTCCTTTGCCATAGGTAGGCAGAATGTAGTTATCCCCACTGGAATTTGTTAGCACACGTAGGTTAATACCCCAAACTCTTGTAAAATCCGAAGTAGGATTTTTAATAACCACAAGTGGTCAGAACCTCTGTTCTAATCCAAAAGTTGCTGTAACAACAACATAGGGCAGTTCTGTGTATTGCGTAAATGCTGACTAAGCTGGAACAATGCTGCCAACTGAATTGTGAATACCATTTCTTGAAGTACCTGGATTTTCCTTCACCCAGCTAGTTATAGACCATGCTTGACCTGTCCGTAGAGTTGCTCTCAGAGCTCACGAATGTCGTTGGAAAACTAAGCCTTACTGATTATACAGGACTTCAGTTTACATTAGGAACAAACCTTTACTGATATTAAGGACTTTTTCTTTCAGAAATCAGTCACCAAAGGTGCAACTCAAGAGAGCCTGAGAAAGATGAACTTCAATACAGCCAGGATTGAGCACAGAAGGCAGCAAGCAGAGCAGAGACAGCAGAAGAGGGAACAACAGCAAGAGGCAGAAGGCATCAAACGGCAGTTGATGTGCGACAGCAGGCGGTAATGGTATGGGGTGCAGGTGGGAGGTCAGAGCGTGGAGGAAAGATTTCAGCAACTCCTGAGGGTTCTCCATGTCTTTATAAGTACCGGGTATTCTGTAGTGCGTGCTTCCTGAGCTAGTCCTTTGGTACTATTTATTTTAAATGTTTATAGAGTGTTCCCCCACCCTAGTGGCTGAATGGTGGTCACAATTGTCCATTTAGAGCCTAAGACTTGGAGGGGTTGAGCACCCTCAACTCCCATCCACTTCTGAGGGAAGGGAGGGCACTTACCACCTTGCAGGATTGGGCCCTTAAATAGTACAGTTGGTTTAGTTATGGTTATGAAATATACTCCTTCTGCCCTCCCCAGCAGCTGGAGTTTACCCTCTTCTTCCTGCAGTTTGATTAACTGATGAATTTCCAGTGGTGACTCATGAAATCAGAGACATCTTTTAGTATGAAAACATTCTAATATTTTGTTATGAGTCAGAGGAGTCAAAATTATGCCCAGCTGAGGAATCTGCATTGGTCACTTTCCTGCGAGGGCAACACCTAATTGCATGCAATAGAGCAGGACCACAGTTGTCCTCATCTTTGGGCTTGCCTACACAAGGAGTTATTCCTAATTAATTCCCTGTATGGATGCTCTCATTCTGAAATAAGAGTGCCTTCTTCTGAATTAGCGTAATCCACTTTAGAAGTGGATTACGCTAATTCAGAAGAAGGCACTCTTACTCTGGAATAACAGCATCTACACAGGAAATTAATCAGGAATAGATATTCCACTTTGAATTCACACCCTACCTTAATTCAAATTGACTTTCCTGTGTAGACGAGCCCCATCTTGATCTGATCTCAGCATATGCTGGTGAAGAAAAAATAGTGTATGTTGGGACCTGCGGAGTCAGGCTGCATCTCTATTGAAGATTAAGGTAGTCTTGGGCTATATTGTAGACTGTAAATGCGGGCTTGCATTTGGCAACAAATTGCAGTTTAGCCACCCCTGTTCTAACAGTAACAAAACTGGGCACAATAAGACAGGAAGTAAAGAAATACATGTTGGCTTGAAATTGCAAGATGAACAGAGGGATGCAGAATGTAATAGCTAGCGATGGTTGCAAACTTTAGACAAAAACAAAATTTCACATTTTTTTTTACTATTTTCCCACCATCTGTAGTAATTATTTGAGCAGGAATTTGTCCAGGAGACTGGGGTTAATCTCCTTAACCTTGCAAAAAGTGGTATTGTAGCTTCAATGTCCAAAAATTGTCAGGACTTCTGGTTTACATCCTATTCATTGAGATTTTCCCTTTGTTTCTCTTGGTTTCTGACAAGCTTTCTGGAAATTCTGTTTTGGACACAGACAGCGGTCTCTTCAGAGGACACTGCAAAGCTTGGAGAAGCAACTGGAGTACAATAACATGGTCTGCCAGCACATGGCAAAGCTCCAGACTGCCAGGGCAGAGGGGAGCAGAAAGGAGTCCTCCTTGCAGGAAGAGGAGAAGAGAAAGGAGAGTCAAAGGCTGCAGTTCTTAAAGGCACAGCGCTTGCAGAGAGAGGAGTTGCAGGTAGAATACAACCAGAGGAACTATGATCAAGACAAAAAGAGGCAGGTAAGGGCTATTTCACTGCTTTTCTTGGACTCTTCCTTCTCCTATACTGGCACCAACGCACTGTCTAAAATAGTGATATTATTTGGAGATACAAATATGAAATGTGAATTTAACATATACAAACTGATGAAAGGAGAGACGGAGATGTCCATATCTCTAAGGACTATTTCAAAATGCTGCATGCCAGCCTTCTGTAGCAGGAGTCCATGTAGAGAACTGTTTAGAAGGTGCTAGCTGTGGCAAATTCACAACTACCCCATTCCCTATTTCTACCAGTAACAGGCACTGGATGGGACTGAGCCTGAGAGCTGGTTATAGGACTTCAAACATCCTTTCACTCCCTTTGCTGTAGGATTTGCTGAGGAGCAGAATGCAATCCCAGCAGGAGACCCTAGAATGAGAAATCCAGGAGCAGGACACCCAGCAGAGGAAGCGCGAGGATGCCAAATGGAGAGCATTCCAAAATCAGGACCATTTCCAACAGAAGCTGGAAAAGGAGTGCCAGAAACATCATCACCTCCAGCAGTACCTCAAAGAGCAGAATCTTTTGATGCTCCGGGCCTCGCTGCTGTCATAAAAAGCCTTTCGCGTAGGCAAGTAGGCCTCTGAGCATTGTAAATCTTGTAAGTATGAGTCTGTGTGCTGGGGCCTAGAAAATGATGCTATTGAAACAAGCAGAATTATTATTATTAGAGCTATCTGATAGCTCCCCTTCATCACAGCCAGAGGGCCTTTTCAGGTATCTGTCACTTATATGCCTTTCTTTTTGGGGAGTCTAACCCGTCTATCCAATGTGAAGAGACCCAGCTGTCTGGCTTCCTTGTGCCTTATGTGCTACACGTGTGGTAGTCTAGCAGATGGAGACAGCCCAGGTCAGGGCTAGGGATGATAATGCACAGCAAACGAGAGAGGAATTTGCAGTGTGATTTGCTACCACAGAAAAACAGCGCAATGTTGAGCTTCGGACATAGGCATCCCAGGGAGCAGGAAGGTGAGAGGCCCTGCCTGTGGGACTCCAATGAAAGCATCCCCGCAATACTGCATTCAGTTCTGAGCCCCTCAGTGAAAGGAAGACGGCATTGAATTGGAAGGACTGAAGTATCATAATGATTAGAGTCAAAATAAAAATACTGTATAACTTAGCCAGTGAAGAGGAACATTAGGCTGTAAACACCAAGGAAGGAGAATAATTATTTAGGCTTCTACAAGAGGTATGCTTAGGAGAAGGGACATAAAAATAAGAAACATTTGAATGTCAGGAAAAGCTTCCTGAAAGCACAGTCTGTTAAGCTGTGGATTACTTTCCCATAGGAATTGTGGAAGCCCCATCCCTGTAGCCATTTTAAACTAGCCTTTGGGCACAGCCAAAGCAAATCTGTTGTTGTGAACAATTCAGCACTGGCAAGGGGGTGAACCACGTGACTAGGTGTGACACTCTCAGAGCCGATGCAACCACTAGGCGAAATAGGCAGTCGCCTAGGGCACCAAGTGGTTGGGGGCGGCCGTGGAGCAGAGGTGAGCTGGGGCAGGGGGGCGTGGGGAGGGCCGCCTGCAGCAAGTAATGGGGGGGGGGCGGTGCACAGGGGAACTGCTCCCCGCCCCAGCTCACCTCTGCTCCGCCTCCTCCCCTGAGCACTGCCCCGCTCTGCTTCTCTCCCTCCCAGGCTTGCGTGCCAAACAGCTGATTGGGGCCGCAAGCCTGGGAGGTGGGAGAAGCGGCGGCATGCTTGGGGAGGAGGCGGAGCAGAGGTGAGCTGGGGTGGGGAACTGCTGCACGCGGCTCCCCGGGCTGAGGGAGGGGGCGGCAGGGAGCTGCTGCACGGCTCCCTGGGCTGAGGGGAGGGAGGGAGAAAGGGGGCGGTGGGCAGTTGCCGCGGGGGGGCACCTCAGGGTGACGGGGCAGGCGCAAGGTGGAAGTTTCACCTAGGGCGCGAAACATCCTTGCACTGGCTCTGGACACTCTGTACCTCAAAGTAGCACCCTGGAGCCCCCATATTCACTACTGTGATATGATTAGGATGTGTTTCGTTCAAAGTATGCCTTGTGAGGTATCATTTTAAAAGTTTTAATCTGTTGAACATTAATCTCCTGTTGGACTGTGTGTGCTGTCATTATATGTGAAGTTATGCAGTATTGCTGTATGCTGTGAGGTTGGGCACACACACAAGCAGCCTTTCAGTTACAACAAAGGAGAAGCCATCAGTAGCCAGGCAGCAATAATAGCTCATCAACACACAATTCACTATCCCAGAGACTTCTCGGAGAGGGCACATACACCATGGGGGTGGACTAACCCACATCACAGCAAAGATCTTTCTGGCAGGCTGGAAGAAAGCATAAAAGAGAGGCAGTGACATCATCATCACTTGGCCTTTCTTCCCACCCAACTCAACACCTGGAAGAATGTCTAGTGGACAAAGACTTTGAACTGGGGAAGTTTGGTCCCAGGTTGGAAGGTAATCCCAGCCTCTGTACTGAGGAACTGTAAAATACTTGGACCATCTGTTAGGGTGAGAAAAGCTGTTTGATTCAACTCTTGCTTAGACTAAAAGTTTAGGATTTTGAATGCATGTTTGCATTTTTATTTTCTCTGACCTTTATTCCTATCACCTATAATCACTTAAAATCTATCTTTCTGTAGTTAATAAATCTGTTTTATATTTTACCTAAAACTGTGTGTTTTGATGGACGTGCTTGGGCAGTCTCAGCTCAGATTACCAAGGCTAGTACATGTCCACTTTCCTATGAAGGAGAGGCTGTAGGGAGCCAGGGTGGCCTCCCTCCTAACCAGGGGGTAAAAAGCCACTCTCTCAGCCTGAGTGGGCAGGGCCAGGCGAAGCTTACTCCACCCCCCACCCCCCCCGAAGGGGAGGGTTGGAACAGGAACTCTAGGATGAAATTACAAGAGCTGCCATTTCTCATGCTTCGTGCAGAAACAGATTAGCAGCTGGAGAACAGGAAGTATTTCCTTCCTGATGCCCGTGATACCGTATAGAAGCTTTCAGCACTGGTCACTGCCATAGACAAGCTGTCAGCTCTGCTGTACATTCCTACATTTTTCCCCTGCATGTAGCCTTCCCTGCAAGGGGATGGGAGGCCACAAGAGCCTTGCTTGGAAACCGAAAGTATCTTTAAAGCATCACACCCAGACTAATACAGGCTACTGCTACTTCCAAGTGTTTTTCTTTCCACTCCTGTGAGGGGTGATGACTGTCACTTTTGTGAATGCCAGTCCACTGCCTGGCATCATCAGGTATCCGTATGTGTCAACTTTGAGCTTCTCCTTCAGCAGCAGAGAGCTCCTAGCCTTGGCTTTAATTAGCCAGAAATGCAACTAATGACATGCTCTCTTGTGACCACAAATGACAAAAGATTTAGAACACTTCATTTGATAAGAATCCCTTTTACTGCAACACTAAATAGTCTGATTTCCTATATGGTATGATAGGAATAATCCCCACTTGAGATATTGTGTTTCAAATGATAATATAACAGAACCAAGATTTAATTAAATAGATAAAACTACTACTACATTACGTTCTGTGCACTTTGTGAAACTAACAAATTGCTTGGAACAACATTGATTGTACAATGCAAAATCCACAGCGATGAGGGATTATATCAATTCACGTCTTCACAGAACCAGCTGTTTATAGACACTGATCTTTTTATGACTTTTTTTAATGCAGAGTAGCTGACCACTTGCACTTTCTGCTCTTCAAGCATTAGAACATTTTCCCATAGATAAGGCTTGAAGGTCATGCCCTCAGATCTTTCAGTGAATGCCAGTTACATAGAGCTAGGTCATGGATCCAGAGTCTTTCTAAGCAATCTAAGGGCCTTGTCATGCCTGCTAAAAAGGTGCTTTTTTTTTTAAACACACCTGGTACCTAGCATGAGCTCTGCCAAGGTAAAACCATAGTGAAGACCAGCATCTTAGTTTACCACAAGGCAAACTAAGCAATCGCAGCACTATACACCTGCCTTGGGCTGACCTTGCCTCGTTTACCTCGGAAAAAGCAGCTCAGACTAGATGACCAGGATGGTCCCTTCTGACCTTTGAGTCTGAGTCTAAAGTGCCTTGTAGTCACGGTGTTTTTAACCTCAGCATACCTCACTTGAGTTTTGTAGAACAGCTTTCTCAAACCATGAGTAGCAAATGTTTCCGTGATTGCATTTTAATTATGGAACCAACTTTTTCTTTAAAACAAATAATCTCCTTTATTGTTTATAACCCAAACTTCTACAGCATTAGGCTAGCACATGAGAACCTGAGAGTGAAAAAACCGACTAGTCCATTTTGTCTAAAATGACTTAAGAACACAGAGGAACCCTGCTCCTGACTGGGATCTCAGGGCAGTACAGCAGTACAAATAGAAATGATACTGATAACATAGCACAGTGAAAAGTATGTTTGATTTTTTTCAGATTATTTTAATAGCCAGAACTTTTGAATCACTTGTGTAGGTGGCACCAGGCCTCTGTGGTCACACTGAGTACCAAGGCATCACCACTCATGCCAGATGGCTCAGAAAAGTAACAATGTAGTGAATATTGTTGTTCCTGCAAAATAATCAGATTACTCACTCCTCGTATAATGATGACTTAGTTAATGTAGTTAGTAACTTTGATGTACAGGGGGAAAGAATGAAGAAAAAAAAACCCAAACATTTCAATATAAAAATGGACTCACGGGCCTCTGAAACGATATTTATAACAAGCTGTCTGATCTTGTCCTTAGGTGCAGTTGTTCAGCAGGTTAGATCTTATAAAAATCAGCTTCTCACAGGTGGATATTCAGAAGTTATTTTACTGAGACGTTCATAAGCAGAGTTTTTGTAAAATCATGTTTCCTATAAAGGTACTTACACTAGCAACGACTCAAAAATGTGTCAGCCAAGAGGAGATTGATAAATGGTGCGTTTTAAATTACATCCTTCCCCAGAGTGCTTCCTCTTTCAAGAAAATAGTAACAAAAACAAAATCCATTTTGTAACATTTAATCTGTGGAAAGGCTTATGGGTAACATTCCAATGCCATTAGGAAGGGTAGTGTTTAAAGACAAATGAATGCTGTCAATATAGGAAGGTGGAACCAGGTCTCCATTGCCTGTTCAAATAGTCTTAACAGCAGTCTTCTCTGCACTCTCGTGTCACTGCTATTCACACTAACCAGCACAGGATCTGATCCTGCATCCACTGAAGTTAATGGCAGGCTTGAGCCCCTGCTCCTCAGACTTCAGCAAACATTTCTGCTCCTTGCACACTAAGCTCCATCTTTAATTTGCTGGTGCTGGAGGAAAACCATGCTGAGCTTGTACACAGTGTCAAACCCTACACTAAATAGGATGCAATCTTCTTCCAGCAACAGAATACATGGAGATCACCAGCTCCCCAGAGTAAGAGATGCTTAGCAACTATTTAAAAAATATGTATAGTTTCTATTTCTTCAAAGCCTGAAAATAATATTCCCCCCCACCCCCCATTTGACTATGACTGATCCCCTCCCCTGGGATTGAAATGACACTAAAATGGATCTGGCTCTTTAAAGCCCAATCCAACTATAGCTTTTAGGAGCTAGCCTACAGGGGGAACTCACACATAGTTTTGTTCCACAAGAGAGATGTGTTTTTTTTTGTTTTTTTTTTTTAATTTTAAACTCCTGATCACAGCGGTGAGATCTAAACATTTTTAAAAGATGTTTCAAACCCAGACTACTTCCCCCATTAGATTATAGCAATCTTGGGAACCTAGATGACTTGACAGTGTCACTTGAGTCAGGCTGAAGGACTACCCAACATCCTGTCAAACCCAACTAACAAAGAACACCAGATCGTATGAACGTGTAAAATTCTAAAAGGCCCATAAGGCTGAAAGTGAAGTTCTCTCGAAGGGAGTCAGAACCCACCATTTCAAGCTGCAAAATGTCTGATGTTTGCAATTGCATTTCCAAGGCTTTTCTATCTATCCACTTGTATGACCCCTTCTCATTGCAGTTTGAATGCCTTTCAGCAAAGTAGGACTAATCAATAAGGAGGCCTGATTCCTAACAAGTCTCACCAAGCCATAGCTCAACGTCAATATTTGTTACTCAAACTTGGATACAAATTAAAGGGCTTTATTGTCGTAGAACAGCATTCTCTCATAGGCAGGATGGGAGACCATGAAGTCAGCTGGAAAGGTCTTTGGCACCTGGATGCTGCCTGAGTGGTGATGGCTGATACCCAGTTTAATGGGGAATAGCCCACTGCTTCTCAGAGGTGAGGGCCTGTCCCCAGCTTCAGGCTGTTTCCCCGTCGGCTGCCAAGGAGCACAGACAGTCCTTGCCAAAGAGCCCAGCAATGCAAGACAAATGTCCGTGGCTGCTGCTACTCTAGGAGAGAAGCGGCGGTTCTGATGAGAATTGGTTTAGCTGCCTCCAAGATGTCCAGTTCGGGGTCCAGCGAACGGGCAAGCCCTTCCAAAACCATGATGGCAAAGACAACTGAGGCAAAGTTACTCTCCAGCTTCACCTGAAAGCACAAGTGCAAAGGTTGTAATGGACTTGGGTGCCTTTGTGCTTTCCAAGCCCCTTTCGCTGAGGTGCCAGCCTGCGGTGGGTGTGGGCTGGGAGGGCGTCTGTGTGCGTAGGCAGCTGGACTGCGACACAGGTGCTCACTCATTTCCCTTCAGTTTCAAATCAGCCTCGCTGCAATTCAGCAGAACTGAGGAGGGGAAGCTGATCATGTCAAAGGAGACATCCTAAGTCAGCCCAGTAGACAGTACTCTGCACTTCCATACAGGAGAGGATTTTTCCCCTCTATGGAGGAGCAGGAGTTAGGAGTGCTGCCCAGTGCCAACTCGGCTGTAGGAGCTTCCATGGACCTGGCAAGTACACACGCATGAAAAGGGGCAATGTGCACCCCCCCTCCACACTGTCATGGAGGGAGCCCCATGGAGCATGCTCCCTAGTTCACAGAAGCATTGTCATAGCTCAGTTGAATTCAATTAAACAAAAGTGATTTTTTTCCGCTTTAAAGTAAGCGCCAGTACCTCCTGGGTAACCCCCTCACAAACCAGCATGTAGAGCCCAGTGCACCTACGCAACCCTACAATAAGTAAGCAATGCATGCAGGGAAAAAAGCAAATTGCTTTCATTTTACTTGTAACAGTAAGGAAAAAATAAATGGAGACACCAACACTGTCCTTTTAAGGTCTGGCGTCAGTTCTGAAATGCAGGTTCTTGAGGGCCAGATCCAAAGCCCCCTGAAATAGATGGAAAAACCCTCACTGGCCTCAAAGGCTTTAAGGCACTCGTTTCCAAGCATCGCAGGCAATACGGCATGCACGATCCCCCTGCACATTTCAGACACTCTCCCTCACCTATGCAATCCCAGTGGTTCCCCCCTGCCCATCTTTCAGATGGCAAAGCCTGGCACAACTTTTAAGGAGAATGAAATGAACACTGAGAACCTCACCTTGTGCGTCATCAGTAACTTAAAGACACTGGAGAGCAGATTCGCCACTTGAAGCTGGGATGTAAAGATGCAAAGAAAAAGTTAACTCTGCTGAACAGGAGACCATGAACACTACTACCAGCAGGAACGGGAGGGATTTACCAGAGTAAGCTATTGGCATATTGTATGATCCGTGTAAAGTCGAAGAATATTAAGTGTCAGATTTTATTATTAGAGATATTGCTCAGACAACAATATTTGCTATGCTCCATTGACAGCCTTATCCATCAGGATGTTGGTAAATATTCAGAGGGCTTCAGCTGAGACTCCACCAATATCTATGGCTCTCTCAACCCTCCAGCCCAGGAAGGAGGTAAGAGGGTTGAGGAGACACAACAATCGGTCCCTGCTTTGCTCTGCAGCCCCACTGCTGGAGCACTACTATTGGTTTCAAAGGGAGTCCCAGCAGGATTTAGCCAGAAGGATACAGGCTACAACTCCTTGGATTAAAAACAGTCAACACTATTTTGAGTTAGAAGGAAATAAAAAAGAGTTAGGGGCCTTGATGGAGTTTTTCTCCAGCTGTGAGAATAAAGAATCGTAAAGAATTGGTAACACTGACAAGAGAGATGGCTGATGTGTAAGCATCTGGTCTTTCAATCTGGGCCTATTTAAAAGCCCGGGTGTACTCAATAAGAGATAGTGTCCTGGGCTGGGTACCATATTTAGTCTGCTCACCTTTCCCAGTGCTACAGTGTTCGTCCTGGCCTTGGTCACTAGCTCTGCCATTTCAACTTTGAATCTCTCTATGTCCTTGCACTGGTTAGCCCTGGCGTGATGAAGGATCAATTCTGCCACTCTCTCCCCCTGTGAAACAAGTAGGAAGAGATGTGTCTATAAGAATCTCAGACCATGGTACCACCACCAGATCTGTAATGCAGCTGCGCACAGTACCCTCACTCTCAGGCTTCCAGTGGCACCTGTAGTAATTAAATTTCTTTTTGACCAGAGCGGGAGCTCTCAGGGGCCAGCCTACCCTCCTCAGGCGTTTGAGGGCAGACAGAGAGGGGAAGTGCTTCTGTGTGGACAGTCAGTATGGGGGAAGACCTAAAGTCCCTGTTCCTTTTAGGGCCAGGGACTAGAAGCCTTCTAGTGTTGGGCAGCGCTGAACTCCCTGCTCTCTCAGCCGATCAGGACAAGTTCTGGGAAGGAGGGCTGCATATAATATGCCTCTTCCCTCATAATAGGGGAGACAGTGGTAAGAAGAGCACTGATAGCTAACTGCTCCCATGTCAGGGTGACTGAAACAAAACCCTCTGCCTCCAAAAACAGAGGGAACATTGAGAATCCCCACCCCGGCAGAGATGCCTGGCGAGAAAGGGACATTTTGGTGTGAAGGGTTTTTCAAGTTTTGTTTATTTGAGAGGCTTCCAAGCCAGTGTGGGTGGAACTAATTTAGAGGGCCAGCTGGGAGATGCTAGCTCAGGGATGCAGCCTGCTACACATACCCTGAGGGCTGGCTGGCCCATGGAAATAGTGACAGGACCTCGTGTAAAAGCCATTCATCTGTAGGCCGAGCTAGTTCAAAGCCAGCTTGTGTTTCTAGTGACTGGAAGTAGTTTCACTTCAGTGGCTGTGTGAGAGGATCTGGTCTCAGAACAGTTCCTGACAGACAACTATTTACCGCATGCTGGCAGTCTCAGACAAGAGGCCAAGGACTGAACGGGTGTGAAGATAAAACTACATCCTCTTGCAGTGAGGTGGACCCTCCAGCTCAAGAATGAAATGCAGCAAGAGGGTTGTGGAAGTGCTGATGTGTGGGTTGTACCTGTTCCGGCACTCGCTTGGGGAACGGTTGTATAATGTACTGCTGACAACTGAGATGACTGAAGAATTCCAGATGTCTCCCTTCCCCCAAATCCAGAGCCGTCAGCACCCATCTGGAGCAGGCCTCACCTGTCCCTGTACTACAGCCGTGAAGACTGCCTTGAAGTTCTGAAGGTCAGCTCCCTGCAGCTCTGCCACAATCCCTGCATCCAGCAGCATCAGACGGAGCGGGCAGGGGGACAGCTGCACTTCCACGATCAGCGTGTCACACATGTCCACAATGGCGGTCTGATTCTTGTGGCCAGCGCTGAAATGCGCGGTGCCCTGGACCAAGATGTTCCCAGGGTGCAGGTCAGCGTGGACAAAATTATCAACGAACACCTGGAGGGGGTGATATTTATAATAAAAAGGACAAAGGTAACTGGAGTAAAATCTTCCACGGTGTGAGACCTGCATCCAAAACCTGAGTAGATGGTAAATGGCATTAGTGGGGTGGTTTCAGTCCTGCCCCCCCATGATCTCTTTGCTACATCACAAAACCAATACACACGGATACAGTTAGTAGCTTCTGCTCAGGAGTGGCCCAATGCTGAAACAGCAGGAGATGCTGTAGGCAAAAATCAGGGTGCATCGGCAAAGCTGCATGTAGCGAAAATGAAGATTTGCTATGAGTCCAAGATAGTTCTGGGGAATCACAGACCAGGAACAGCATTAATCTCTGAAAATAGCCATAACTGGACAGAACTCTGGCTTCTCATTGCCAGTACCCATTCAGAATCCAGCATTCACTCTGGCCATGACTGAGTAACTGAATAGTTACAGGTTGCAAAGCCCGCACTGGGCTAACCACCTTCAACTCAACAGAAAAATGAGGGCAAGTTGCATTGCTCACAAGAGCTGGCCAGATTTATTTTCTATGTTCCACGCTCAGTATTATATTTCACCTACCTGTAAATTGGTAGCAGCAGATGCTTTGACAAATGGAATTAGAAGGTTAGCTTGTTTCCCTGGGGCTTTTATAAGTCCTGTAGCCTCCACCGAGATGATACTTAAAACTTACATTGTGCTTTACATCTCCAAAGCTATGTGTTTAATATTAAATTAAATGCAGTTCTATGGCTTCCCAAAGCAATACACCTCTGTGTGTGTGTGTGTATATATATATACACACACACACAAACACACACGTATTAGGCTAATTGAATTATTTTAACAATGGGAAGGCATCCTCCTCCTCAGTTCAACTCTAACAACACAGCCCAGACTCTTACCATCTTTAGGAGCATGTCTATGCCCATCTTGGCTAGTCTCTTCTTGAGCTCCGAGGAAATGTCCATGTGCAGATACTGGGATATGGGCTGACTCTCCTTAAACAAGGACAGAATGGGAGTCAGACAGATCCTATAGATCCCTATGTCTTACTCCCCCACCACCCGCATTCCAGGGTCATGGTCTCTCCTGCCCTTGGCAGGACAATGAAAATGCCGCAAAGGGGGCTAGGTTAATACAGGCTGAATTTGCTGTGGCTGATTAAGCCAGAGAAGCAAAGGTTTGGGACTGGGAGGTGATTGGCTAAGTGGGTGTGAAACAGGCTATGAGGGATTTTGGGGGCAAGAGATACTAAAGAAAATATATAGGTAGAATTGACACACAGAGTGGAGCTGAAAGAACAGCTTTGGGAGCGGATTCAAAGCTGGCCCACGATGAAGATGAACCAACAAACCCAACTATATCCCTTTATTGGACCAGATCAGGTTAGATTCTTGAACTATTCACCCAACCGTAACACAGAAAAGGAGAACTGGAGTGTGTTTTATGGGCAGAAAACACAAATAGAAACACAAGATTGCTAGAGAACAGTTCTGGTTTCCTTTTAGCACCCAGGGTCTTGTGCCCTTTCCTACGCAGAGTTGAGACTACATTTCTCACCCTTTTCAAGGTCACTTTCCCTGAAATAAGAAGAGCAAGAAAGGAAAGAGTGAAGGAAGGACCCAGACACATTTTAGCCAATAGCAGAGAGACGCACTCTCCTACCACTCATCTTTCCCTCCCTAGGCCACCTCTAGGAAAGGGCTTTGTGTTGAGGTTAAGATCAACCATTGAGTGTAAACCTCTAGCACCACCATTCTTCTCATGGCCGCTGTAGCTCTTACCTCAAATGTTTCCACCAGGATATTTCTCGTTACAAAGGGGTGAAGTGGAGTTGGGAACTTAACAAAATCCACATCCAGGAAATTTTTCTGGAAGCGCTCCAGGTTTCTGGCTTCATAGCGTAGGTCAAGCTAGAGGGATGAAGAGAAAGGGGAGACTGAGTGGTACAGGGGTGCAGAACTAGGAGGACAGGAAGCCTGGAGGGTCCTGCCTGAGCTACCACCGCACTGCCTGACATTCAACCCCAACGGTGCGCAGCCAACTCCACCAGAAAACTGGTTAAAAAGCAAGAACCTCAATGAAAAAAAAAGAAAAAAAAAAAAAAAAAAGAGATGGTGTTTCTTAGCTAAGCTTTCCTGGTGGAAATATTACAGAATGAGGCACCGCAGGGGTAGGCATCTTAGAACTACTTCAATTAGATACAAAAAAGGGACAAATATTCCTATTTATTATCTGTATTACAGTCGTGCAGGGTCACAACCAAGATGGGGACCCATTGCGTTAGGTGCTGTACATACACATAAGTGACATTCCTTGCCCCAAAAAGAGTGTACAATCTAACTAGACCTGCCAAAGGGCGGGAGAAAGGAAGTGTTATCCTCATGTTACAGACAGAGAACTCAGGCAGGAAGAAATTAGAAGTGTCTTGCCCAAGGTCACCCAGGCAGTCTGCAGCAGAGTCCAGAACCGAATCAGGATTCCGGAGTTCCAATCCAGTGCCTTAAGCACAAGACCATGCTTCCTCTCTAAGTCACACTCCTTCATACCCCCAAAATATATTTCTTAGCTCTCAGCGGCTGTTTGAGGAAGCAGAAGGGTGATCGCCCCTCCATAATTTGGAAATGATGACTATCCTGTGAGTATTATTATCCCCCTAAAAGAGAAATGAAAGGAAACGAGGGCAGGCTTCTTAGATACTGATCCTGTCCTGACTCTTCTCACAGTTTGTACCCTAGGCAAAAGGCCTGGCTGCCTGACCAAGGAGGTACTAAACACCTGGGGCTGAAGACATCCCTAGTGTAATTACTGATGTCACTACTGTGCACCAGAATGCAGTGATGCTGCACAAGATGCCAGATTCTCTTCTTAATTTCTGGTAATAATGGGTAGGTGGATGTATGACAAAGGGAGGAAGCAACCGTGCTTCAGTATATGCAGAGTATGGAATTATGCCCACCTGTTGAGTCATGAGCTTCTCAAACTCCTCCACTATTTCAGTCAGACTGAGCCACTTGAGCCCCGGGAAAAGCCCAATGATCTTGCTGCCCATCTTCATCAGAAGCAGATCTATCTGGACCTGGTGGACTAGTCCAGGATGCAGGACCTGCGTGAGAAACAACAGTAGGCAGATCATCTCCCATGGGCATGATGCCGACACTATAGGGAAGCCAGTCCATTCAGTTTAGTAAGCTAAGACGATAGCTCCTGAATAGTCACACGCCAGGCTGTAATGGAAATACCCTTTCGACTAAAAAGGAGCTGCTGTTAGCTCTGTCAACAATGCACATTTCCCAGGGATCCATGCTTCAAAATGTGACTAAAAGAAGTCTTTATAATACTTTTTAAACTGCTCACATTTATTCAGTTTAGAGCCTACAATGTCACCAAAACTAATTTACAACTGCTTTCCCCATCCTCCCTTCATCTGCAGCATACTATCTATTGGTATTCGGGGGGGGCCTGAACAGAGTATCTATTTCATGGTTAAAAAGAAGCAGAGAAGAGCTGGAGAATTTACATAAGACCAAAAGTGAAGTCTAGCTAAGTACACAGTTTTAAAATAAATGGGGCCTTAATGGTCATGTCTAGTGCCCACATGGCAGTCAACAGGGCATGACTGGAGTGTCTGTATTTTGGAGAGTCCCAGACATGGAACAGCAAGGGCTGTTGAGGATCAGGTTTGAGGATCATTAGTAGCATTTTGTGACAAGCAGTACCACAGGCTCCAACTGAAGAATACTGGGAAAAAACTGCAGGGGCAGAAAGGTTAAGCAGCACCCCTCCTGCACTGCATTTAGTCCTCGCCACATCTATTAATTTTTCATGAGAACTAAACTCTCCATCAGATTCATTCAGCAATCTCTAATTCCAGTCATCCGCCAACAATCTATATTACTTACTTTAATGGCTACAGGAATAAGATGGTCCATCTCATCTAAACCGTCGACAGATGATGTGTTTGTAGTTAGCTGAGATCCAGACATCTGCTTCTCAGAGGCAGCATTTCTATTAATACCTTCATTGGAACGTTCTTCCTGAAGTGACTGGTCTGCACTGCCGTCTTCCAAAATCTCTCCAGCCTTCCATTTCCAGGGCCACCTGAAGAGGCCCCTAAGACCAGACACCTCCCAGGCTTCAAAAGCAGATTCTGTTTCAGAGTTCTTCACTCGTTCCTCGAACTGGGGGTCCTCAATAGTAGTGCCATCAGCATAAGCTTTATATACCTGGGCAACACAACCCGAGCCAATGGGTTCCTTGCTTTTAAACTTGAGGACTCTCTTCCAGTCTTCCCCAAATGCTCTCCTGAGGAAGTGTTTGGTGTAACCCCAGGGATGAGGGGTCACCTTGACATGAAGCTTGGAAAACTTAATACAGAACTCTTCAGAGAAGAGATCTCTCCTGGTGCACGCCCACTGGCCCAGCTTGATATAAGTGGGACCCGAGGACTCCGTGGCCTTGAGCAGAAGATGGAGCCAGAGGGCTGAAAAACCTGAAGACAGGTAGGTCATGGGATAAAGCAGAAGCAAAGGGCCAAACTTCAACAAGAGAACACAAGCCCGGAGTCCCAGGCGAAGGGCAAAGCCAAGATGCCAGAAGAATCCAGCTGAAGGTTGTTTATTTTTGGCAGGTTCAGGGAATAAGGATGCACATTGGTTTGATACTTCCTGGCATCTCACAACAGACACCTTCGTGATCCCCCAGCACACTAAGGTGGTCTTAGCCAAGGCTTGAGTTTTGATCAAGCTGTGTTTATCACTAGATGGGGAGTTGCCAAATTTATTACCCCATCTTATCCAAACCAGGTTTTTCCTTACATTGAGGGGCCTTAAACTGAAAAGGGAAATCCTAGCAGCGCAGCCCCAGGCAATCATAATCCTGGAGGTCAAAAATGACAGAGAAAGTTGTGTATCTATTGGCGGACAGTTCAGCCCAAATGGAGAACAGCAGCTGCTAAATCAAACATTTGTCATTTTTTGTTTTGCTTCCATGTTGGTGAAAAACGGGAGAAAAAAAAAAGCACCCTGGGTGATGCTCAAAAACTGGATTTACAAGGCTTGGTTTTGTTTGTTACACCAAAGTGCAAAAAGAAAAAAACACACCCGCGAGTCTGTACCTGTCAGCACCAGAATCTGCTGTCATGAGATCAAAGGCTGGGGTTTGGGCTGACTTGCTCCCCTCCATGGGTGAGTAGAGTTCCCCCCCCCCGCGAGAATCAGGTCAACAGTCTCTGTTCTTACGTCAGAGCGCAACCTCCTCCAGGCCAGGCCCAGCAGCAGCGGCAGAGGGCCACGGCCAGGCTCTGCTGGAGGCGAGCCTCTGCATCCCCTTCACAGCCAACCCGCTCGCCCCTTCACCTTCCCTGGCTCGCTGGTTTCCCTGCCTCCCCAGCGTCCGGTTCATTCAGACTCAGCGTCCCGCCGGGGAGCGGCGGGCAAAGCTGGGGGACGAACAGCGGCGATTCCCCGCCGCGGAGCCAAACCACGCGGGGGCTGGTGGGCGCGGCAGAGCCCCCGGGGCGCGCCGATCTGCTCCCGTCTCCACGCCGCGGCACGCGGGGCCAAGCGAGCAGGCTACACAACGTTCCAAGCGCGCGGACTTCCGTGGGCCGCGATGGCCCCACCCCTTAAAGAGACAGCGGCCGGCGCTGGGGCGTAGAGCGCCCGGGGGGTGGGGGGGGAGCCTGTCACTGCTGCGCCTTATGGGGCTGTAGCTCAGGAAAGCTTATGCTCAAATAAATTGGTTAGTCTCTAAGGTGCCACAAGTACTCCTTTTCTTTTAGGACATAGTCTTGCTTAGACATGGGGTGGGCCGTACATTTGTATCTGCCGCCCTGCTATTCATTGTATTGTTGTTTACTACTGGGTTTCAATATTTGTTTCAAGTTTCAGTCGTTACAAGCTCTTATGGCCCTCCATTATTATCAATATAACTTGGTCCTAACTTTCCTGGCCAGGTCGCACTTAACCTGTGCCGTGTACAATGGGGGGTCAATCCCTGAAGTTATTAAAATGATGTTTTTGTTCTGCTCGGTCGCTGTTTGGGGAGTCCGCTGAAAGGTGTTCTACTTCCTGGTAAATTACATTTTCCATCCCTTGTTAATTTCGGCAGGTAGAGCCTCTGGCAGGGGGGGAAATTAGTCCGTTTCCACAGCTGGCGTAGTTTGGGATAGAGACATCTCATCTGTCAGAGCAAGGCTGTTTTGCAGGCAAAAACAATTATGGCTTTTCCCAGCATCTCCTTCTAGTAGCAGAAAATAATATTTTAAGTTGATTTTTAGTCTAAGTCTTGAGATTTTGGTTTTAATTCTCTGCTCTGTGACTTCTGAGTTAGATATTTTATTTTGTTCTTTAATCTTGTTTTAACTTTTGGGATATTTCTCTTGTTTGTTTTCATCCTGTTACTAGAGGGAGAATATGTAAAAGCACAGTAGCTCCTTTCCCTGCGGGAGAAACTACATGTGAGTGGGGCAAATGACGGATTTTGTAGTTCCTTGGCAATTTTGAAAATTCAGGGGAAAGTTTTATCTGAGGTTAGAACTGAAAACAAAAATTTTCTAGAATTTTTGGTCAATTGAAAAGGGATGGGGTTGAAGAAAACATTTTCTTCAGACAAAATCAAAATGTTTTGTTTTCATCCTAACCATTTTAAACCTTTAAAAAAAACTAAAGGAAATTTTGAAATCATTTCAAACCAAAAATTGAAATGTTTCATTTTTAAAATATCTCAAAACAAAATTTCAATTTTTTTCTGAATTTTTTTAACAACAAACAATTCAGCAAAATCAGCTTGAATTAGCAAAATAGCTTGGGTGTTGTCAAATCTGCATTTCTCACTGAAAAAAAGTTTCAGCTGAAAAGGTTCACCTACCTCTACTCTACATGAATTTATTCTTTGCTATGCCCAAGTATGAAAGAGCTGATTGATCGAGGTTTATGTCAAGGAAAGAAACAGTCTTTTTGATTAACAAACCAGGAATTGATAACATGCCTCTAGCTTTATAATACATGGGGATATGGTGAGAGATCTTGTTCATAAAATTCTGAATTGTTACTGGCAATGGTGGAAGACATTGGCCATAGTATTTATTCCTTTTAAAAGACAAGTTATTGTATTGTGTACTTATAGCTCTGATCGCAACAGCTCAATGCTTTTCATATGGGTAGAAAAGCTAAAATCATCTAATGTTTGTTTATTTAAACAAAAAGTCACCACCCTCATAAAGAAGCAGAAATACCACACTGTTGGAATCTCTAATCTAATATAGATTGGAGTGATTACAGACACACTGTGATAATTAATTCTGTTCCGAAAAATACTGAAAGAGAGGGAGATAACTTGGAATGCCTGGGAGCTATGGATGGACATGAAGGTTAGTTGATTTAAGTGACAAGACAGGTTTTACATATGTGTGTGTTGGTGGTGATACGGGGGTGCTCTGGAGTGAATGTAACAAGTGCAGGAGCATTTGCTGTGTTTCAGTTAAGCAGACGGATAGCTCAGATGAAAGCAGGACAGGGACTCATAGACTTTAAGATCAGAAGGGACCATCATGATCATCTAGTCTGACCTCCTGCACATTGCAGGCCACAGAACCTCACCCACCCACTCCTGTAATAGGCCCATAACCTCTGAGTTACTGAAGTCTGCAAATCATGATTTAAAGACTTCACGTTACAGAGAATCCACCAATCCGTTTGCTCTCAGGAGCAAGTGATTCCACATTTTGGTGTAAATGCCTCTGGTTTAATGTAGGAAAGAGAGTCTAGGCTTATGTTTAATAAATATAGGAAAAGGTCCAGGCATTGAAAAGAAAATGACGTGAAGAAAACCACAAGTCGTATGTCTCTGTGGTTGGTAAAGTACAGGACAATGTATCCTTTTTCAACAGTTGCAGAACTGTGTATTAAATATTAGTGAGCTGGGCTGTACTGAGCCTTTGGGGGAATTCTCCAGGAAAATGCTTGGGATCTCAGCTACTCTCATACGATTGAAAAAACTGTGTATTGACTTAGCTCTCCAACCCAGTAATATTGCAGTCCTGTGCACAGTTCCTGTCTGCTCACTGTGGTCTGGAACCAAACCCCTTCAAACTGAATGCCCTTCTCTCCCACCCCCAATTGGAGGGAGTTGGGAATCTGGTCTGGGTCTGAACTTGGTGGTCTCCAGGCCCATTTCTGATTCGTTTATTTGCTTTTAATCTCTTGCCCCTGACACATCATTACCCACAGGGAGCAGGACTGGGGTTTTTCTGCCTTACCAAAGGGAAGGGAAGGCCAACATTTTCAAACATGAGTGCCTGAAGTTAGGTACCGACATCCATACCGAGGGACCTAAATAGAAGTGTCTCTGTTTTTAGAGGCGCTAGCTCCCAGCCAAAAACATCCACTGGTATCAATGAGAGCTGCAGGTGCTCAGTACACTTGAAATTGCAAACCCATGAGTTGTGGGCAGCAGACACACTATCAAATAAATCACACCTGGAACTGCAGAGGCTGGAGGAGAAACCCTCCTCCCTCAGCTCCAAAACCCCAGAGCTTTAGCCAGCAGGTCTTTTGTTCTGTGGCCCAGCCACTATCGCGTGACTGCTCTCTCGGTACGTTGCGTTAGAATTTCAGTGAGCCTTACAAACATTAATTAATCCTCACTAGATCTCAGCAGTTTGTTTCAGCAAATAGTAAATTTGTTGAAAAATGCATTTTTTTAAAGCACTGAAACTATTTTCAAATTCAGGTTGAATTTGGTGAATAGTTGTGGGTGGAAAAAATTAGGAAATGTCAAGATGTTTTTGAAAGGAATCATTTCCACATTTTGTTTCACATTGACAATTCATTTTGAAAATGTCATTTGAAACATTTTGTTCAACTCCCCTCCCCCCCCCAATTATTTTTATTTCTGTATTGAAAAACTGGGGGGAAATCAGTCCATTTGAAATGGACCCATTTTTAATTTTATTTTTCAGTTCCCCTTCAAAACAAAAATCAATTATTCACCAGAATTTTCAGAAGGGCTCAGCACCTGTCAGGCTGCTGATTGCTCTGACCATTGGCAAGAAACTCTAGAAGCCCCAGAAACACACAGCCAGTGAGCCAGCAGTTCTTCCTGCTGCTTCCACTTCAGATTCTCCTGCCTGAGTCCTCCTGTATGGGCCAGAGTGAGGGTTGAACTGGCTCTGGGAAGTGAGCTCCCCCAACCTAGGGAGAGGAGGGAGAGCTCTCCCTGTGCCTTCAGCAGAGCTCTGGGGACTGTGCTTCCCAGTGCTCCTTACCTTGGCCCCTACACTTGAATCTCTGGGAAGTCTCTGGGGAAGTGCAGTGTAGTGGGATTTCAATAGAGCACTGCCATCAGGAAGGTGGAGGAAGACTTTCCAAGGGGCAGAGACAGTGTGGGGACAAAGGGTTTCTGCACAGATGATCTTGGTGTCCCGTGGGTCCCTAGGTTTGAGGATTGGTCCTGTGCCCTTTTTTTATAGATTCACAGATTCTAAGGCCAGAAAGAGCCATTGTGATGATCTGGTCTGACCTCCTGTATGACACAGACCAGAGAACTTCCCCAAAATCATTCCTAGAGCAGATCTAGAAAAGCATCCAATCTTGATTTTAAAATGGTCAGTGATGGAGAATCCAGCACAACCCTGGGTAAATTGTTCCAGTGGAGAATTACTCTCCATGTTAAAAATTGACACCTTCCTTCCAGTCTGAATTTGTCTAGCTTCAGCTTCTAGCCATTGGACCATCTTTTGCTGGAGTTAAACTTCTCTCCACCCACTCCCCTTGACATGACAGTGTGAAAGGACCTCTGAGAGGAGATCCTTGCAGGAACTCCTTTCCTCCTCCCCTCCCACCAAACAACTGTGGAGTGGACAGAAACTTGGTGAGGTATATGAGGGACGGTACAAAGAGCTGAGCACTGCTATCATTAAATGACCCAATGTCCCTCAGTCCCCCCGGGTGGGCTAGTGGCACCCTAGAGCTGGTTGCAAAAGGTCAACAAAAGATTAAACATTTTAGGAAATTATTTTTCCATTTTCTGACCGACTCCAGAGCTCAGCTGTGTCACGGCACAGAGCATGGGAGCTCACAACCACAGCTCAGCTCCTCTGTGGGATGCTGCATCCAGCCACCCTCAGAGAGTATCTCATTGCTAGGTGTGATCTTCTGGAGATAGCGGAGAGCAAGGGGTCTTCCAAGAGACCCTCTCAGAAGGTGTGGGGAGGGAAAGACAACCTTTGCTTTGCACATTCCAGTTTAGGGACCCCTTTAAGTTGTAGGAATCCTTCTCTCCTTCCATTGTTCTCCTTTATTAACCCCAGTAGTCCCAGCCTCCTAGTTTATGATACATTTACTGACCCCTCTTAACACCAGACTTGGGCTGGTTGGAGGAAGTCACTCAAGAGCACTTTCCTCAGAGCAGAATGCCCTGTGTCAGTGCTGTGGTGGACGTCCTTCCCTCCTCAGGGTCCAGAGGTTTCTGCCTCTTCTGTTGTAGTTGTACATTATCACAGCTAGATGGCACTCTCCGCATTTCTGATGTTCAGCCTCTAACAGCTTCTTAGGGTTACCAGGTGGCCCTCCAGGGAAAGATGCAGGGATTCTGTGCAGAGAGTTTCGCTGGTTCATTTATTAACATTTTCCGAATGATCAACCTTGTGTTTGGCCACATACAAATCGTTAAGTTCCTACTACAAAGCCAGAGGCAGGGGGCACAGCAGTATGGGCTAATGAGTAGAGCCCAGGGCTCCGAAGCCATGCTGCAAACCTGTGGCAGAGCCAGGGAAAGAATCCAGCTTTCCTGACTGTCCCTGCCACAGGTTTGCAGCATGGCTTTGGACAAGTCACTTGAAATCCAGGCTCTATTGAAGCCAATGGCAAAGCTCCAACTGACTTAGGGCCAGAATTTCGCCCTCTGTGTTTGTTCCCTATCTCTAAAGTGGAGGGAAAATAATACTTGTCTCATAGGAGTGTTGTGGGGACTAGTTAAGGGCCTGATCTTACAAGCATGTATGTGAGTAACTAGTGTATAGGAGTGCACTATCCCTTTAAATAATTTTTGAGCCTTCTATTGGCACTCGTGTGTGTTATGTTTTAGAAGCTGCCAGTTTTTTAGCAAAACTAATCAGCTGTTTAGTAAACACCGTTATCTGACAGTTAACTGTGCCTGTATGTTTTCTTCATATTGTTTTTGTTGAGCTAAGAGCAAAGGACAAAACTGTAACTCTATTCACGTGCATAGTCCCATTGAACTCATAAAGTTACATGTGTAAATAAATGTTGGCAGGACAGAGGCCTAAGTTTGTAATGTGCTTTGAGATCCTCAGACTCATAGCCAATTAGTTCATTTTATCATCTATCATTGTATTACGTGAAGTTATGGTCAATTTATATGCTATTTCATATATAATCAATGTATGCTAAATCGATTTAAGTTGTAGGATTATAGAAGTATAGAATTGATAAATATTTAGGAGTGATGACTGTGTAGTAGGCATACAAGTAAAACATGGCTGAAATGCAAGGTCTGCATCCTGAGAGCTGTAAGATTTTAGCTTAGTGATACTAGGCCATAGGCTTAAGAATACTTAACATGAATGAGTGACCTAGGAATAACCCTATGCCCAGAAGGTGACTGTAAAGATGTGCCAATAAGTGATTGCGATAGACTGCAGTGTATTTCCCAAGACCATGAGACACTTGACTGTAACATCTTTGAATGTCTGTCTTGACTACAGGATACATGTCAGGCATAAATGCTAATGAGAATAAAAGGAACGACTGTACAAACAACCTATGAAAAATAGGGCAACCAATATTCATGGGGTGTGGAAATACAAATAAGGAAAAGAGGGTTGACACTTTCATGCATATACATAAGGTGTTAGGTGTGGTCAATATAAAAGAGGGTTCCATGGTTTGGTAAAAGTGGGAAGACCCAAGGGATGACCCCACAGGAAATCCCAGCAGGAACCATCCCTCTAGTGATGATTGACTA
Organism: Natator depressus; assembly: GCF_965152275.1. Classification (NCBI taxonomy): domain Eukaryota; kingdom Metazoa; phylum Chordata; order Testudines; family Cheloniidae; genus Natator; species Natator depressus. The sequence goes on from NC_134234.1 coordinate 245,608,911, forward strand.
TTGAGAGGTCCATCGGACCCTAGAATATCATTGAGGCTGTGAGTATGAGTACAGTTATAATTATTAATCATAGAATATCAGGGTTGGAAGGGACCTCAGGAGGTCATCTAGTCCAACCCCCTGCTCAAAGCAGGACCGATCCCCAATTAAATCATCCCAGCCAGGGCTTTGTCAAGCCTGACCTTAAAAACTTCTAAGGAAGGAGATTCCACCACCTCCCTAGGTAACGCATTCCAGTGTTTCACGCCCTCCTAGTGAAAAAGTTTTTCCTAATATCCAACCTAAATCTCCCCCACTGCAACTTGAGACCATTACTCCATGTTCTGTCATCTGCTACCACTGAGAACAGTCTAGAGCCATCCTCTTTGGAACCCCCTTTCAGGTAGTTGAAAGCAGCTATCGTATCCCCCCTCATTCTTCTCTTCCGTAGACTAAACATCCCCAGTTCCCTCAGCCTCTCCTCATAACTCATGTGTTCCAATCCCCTAATCATTTTTGTTGCCCTCCGCTGGACTCTTTCCAATTTTTCCACATCCTTCTTGCAGTGTGGGGCCCAAAACTGGACACAGTACCCCAGATGAGGCCTCACCAGTGTCGAATAGAGGGGAACAATCACGTCCCTCGATCTGCTGGCAATGCCCCTACTTATACATCCCAAAATGCCATTGGCCTTCTTGGCAACAAGGGCACACTGTTGACTCATATCCAGCTTCTCGTCCACTGTAACCCCTAGGTCCTTTGCTGCAGAACTGCTGCCGAGCCTTTCGGTCCCTAGTCTGTAGCGGTGCATTGGATTCTTCCGTCCTAAGTGCAGGACTCTGCACTTGTCCTTGTTGAACTTCTTCAGATTTCTTTTGGCCCAATCCTCCAATTTGTCTAGGTCCCTCTGTATCCTATCCCTACCCTCCAGCGTATTTACCTCTCCTCCCAGTTTAGTGTCATCTGCAAACTTGCTGAGGGTGCAATCCACACCATCCTCCAGATCATTTATGAAGATATTGAACAAAACCGGCCCCAGGACTGACCCTTGAGGCACTCCACTTGATACCAGCTGCCAACTAGACATGGAGCCATTGATCACTACCCGTTGAGCCCGACAATCTAGCCAGCTTTCTATCCACCTTGTAGTGCTTCCATCCAGCCCATACTTCTTTAACTTGCTGGCAAGAATACTGTGGGAGACCATGTCAAAAGCTTTGCTAAAGTCAAGGAACAACACGTCCACTGCTTTCCCCTCATCCACAGAGCCACAGGTTTTTTATAGAATTTCCATATGCATGGGAAATTTTAACTTTTCTTGTTGCTTTAATAACACTTGCAGTACAGAGATGACTTTGTATTTGTGATTGTGTCTGTGGTCATTATCCTTGGACTTCATGTGTTCCTAGAGCCTCCACATGTCAGAAAAGCACCAGAGGCAATTTCAGTCTGTTGAGCTTGAAACTGTAGCAACCAGAGCCGAAGCCACAGTGGTATAATACAACATCACTAAATTCCCTTTAAATAAAGTAAAAGGCTACAGACTGCAGATTTTATGTCGGTTGAAATATCCTGTGAATACATACAGCATTCTCTCTTTTATTTTCTTCACTATTGCACATATTATAATTCTCTATGAAGTCAACAGTTATTTGCAATGGGAGACGGGTTAAATTTGCCCCAGGAGATACAGATATAGATATAGATAGATATGACTTTCTTACATATAGTTCTTGTCCTTGCTTTTACTATACACATTATTTTTGATCCTAACAAAAACAGGAGGAAGAGGGACCTTTTGGTTCCCCCCCCCCCCCGCCATCCCACACAGCAGGGTCAGCACAGCACAGGGAAGGGGGAAACAATTTAATCAGAGAGATGTAATTATATTTCAAGAGCAAAAATCATTTAAATGGTGATCTGTGGGGATGAAACTAATCTCCTCTTTTTATGCCTGAGATGCCAGTGTTTTGGTATCTAAAAGTTATGGGGGCGGGGACAAGGCATTGTGTGTGGGCAGCATCCTAGTAAGATATATGATGCTTTTTCAGAGTGCCAGTTTCTGTGTTGCATTAAGAAAAACAGGAACAGGACTCCATAAAATGAACCTCAAATCAATCTTGCTATTGACTTAGTAGAATGCCATTGTATTGCAGCAACAGTGTGGTTATGTTTAGCTTGGCAAGGTAAAATTCTGCCCTTTTATTATTGCTGGGTTTTGTATTACAGTAGTGTCTTAAGGGCCCAGCTGAAACTGGAGCCCCATTGCCCATATGCACTGGTAAGACAGACTGCCCTGAAGGGGCGCATACTGTCAATAGACAGAAAGTAGGATTCTTATTTCCATTTTATGGCAGAGGCTTGAGGCTCAGAGAGAGATTAAGTGATTTGCCTAAGATTATTCGGTTAGTCCTTTGTAGGGCAAGGACTTGAACCCAGTTCTTCTAAAGCCCAGTCTAGTGCCATAACCATCAGACCAGGCTTCATTACTTTTTTTTTTTTCTTCCCCTTGGTTGGGAACTCAGAGCATTGGATATGGAGCTTTTCACTTGTGGAGAGACAACTGGCAATCACTAGAGTCTTCAGATTTCAGGGGCCCCTTCTGGTCTGGTTTTAGGCCTTAGTATGTCTACACCGCAAGTGCTACAGTGGCACAGCTGCAGCAGTGCGGCTGTCATGCCGTAATGTAGACACTTGTTACAGTGACAGAAGGGGTTTTTCCATCACTGTAGGAAATCTACCCCTCAAGAGGCAGTGGCTAGGTCGATTGAAGAATTCTTCTGTCGACCGAGCTGCGTCTACAGTGGGGGTGAGGTCAACCTAACTATGTCCCACAGGGAGCAAACTCTTTCGCAGCCCTGAGCAGAGTAATTAAGTCGACCTAAGTTTTAGGTGTAGACCAGGCCTGAGTTATGATGGCAGAGCACTGAGCCTTGTTCTTCTTTTCATCTCTTTTTGGCGGTCAACAATCCATGTGCCCATACTGCCTCTTTTGGATCTATACTTGTCTTTGATACTATTGCCCTGGAGGGTTTTTTGACACCATGACTCTGGAGTGATTGATGAAGCAATGGTTCAGTAGCTCTACTGTTATCAGAGAGAATCCAAAAGGAAGCATCAGGCAATTGTTCTTGTGCCTTAAAACCCTCTTCTCTGTATGAGGAGGTGCAAAAAACAATGGCACCCTGCTTCTGACCCAGGCTTCTGTAAGGCTCGAGGGGGAGATGGAGAAGCAGTATGGGCTGCGGTGCCTTCATGATGCTGCTGCTGTTCAGCTCTGCGTTTCCTTCTCTTTGAACTAGGAGGATTATCCACTCTGGACATGTAGGGTCTCAGTGAGGGCTAGCTGGCTGAAACACAATTCCCCCAGGGTGGAGATGACGCTAGTTGGTTGGGGATGTTGTCTGGAGGAGAAGGCAGAGGGTGCGTCAGCCTGCTTAATGAAGGATTGTTGCCTGCCTTTTGTTTTTTCCATCAACAGAAGTTGATCCGATTAAAAAGTATTACCTTGTCCACTTTGTCTCTCTAGTATTCTGGAACCAAAAGTTCTACAACACCACTGCCTTCTGTTAGTCAGACGTGCAATTAAGCAGGGTCCCGCTGGACTGCTGACTGCTTTCTGATGGTCAAATAGCAACAGTGGATTTGTTCATCTGTCTCTCGAATAAAGAGATTGTGACCTTTCTTCCTTGGTGCAGCTTTTGCCGCAGGTATCTGTGTCTCTGTCACCCTTAGATTGGGTCACTGCAGTACGCACCACAAGGCGTGACACCTGAAGACTGCATGAAAACTTCACTCAGTACAGAATGCATCTGCCTTTTAGGCCTGGTCTACACTACAGAGTTAGATTGAGAAGTAAGGCACCTTACGTTGACCTAACTCTGTAAGTGTGTATGTTACAACGTTGCTTCCGCCGATGTAAGTCGTCCCCTACACCAACCTAAAAACTCCACCTCTGCTCACAGCTGTCGGCCGCAGACGGGGGAGGACAGTGGCTCCAGTTGTGAGCCCTGTGTGGGTCGGGGGCACTTCAGCTGACAGTGCCCTACAGTGCCCCACACAGTTGAGGCCACGCATTACCGACGAAGGGGATGTAGTGTGGTCAGCTGTATGGCGACCTAATTTAGGTTGACTTAATTTTGTAGTGTAGTCTTGCCCTTACTTAGGAGTATGTCTTGTACGGTGCATGTTATGCTCCTGATCCTGAATCTACAAAGGCTTCGAGTTATTTCCCAGGTGCAGTTCAAGTTCTTTCTAGTCTGAATTTTAGCTATTTAGAAACCACCTCTCTCATCATGCCCTATCTCAGTATTGCCAGCCCCAAGCGTTCAACAATCCTGAGTTAGGTCCTCAAAAGAAGTCATTATATTAGCATAAAAATCATGGATTTTAAAATAATAACTCTTGGGTTCTTTTTATTTGCCTCCTTGTGCTGAAGGGTTTAGGCGTCATGTTTTCAAGCTTTTCTCTGCAACCACGAGAGGTAGAAACTTACTTAAAAAAATAAAAGCTGAGATTCTCAGGTAACAACCTGATTCCAGCAGTTGGGGGCTTTAAGAAAAACACCTGGAGACCCAGCATAACCCTTACAGCCATGGCTAATGAAACCTTACACGGGACACCTGGACAGCAGTAAGGAGCAGTTCAACAATAGGCTGAGTAGGTGCCGGATGACCGTGGAATATGCCTTTGACAGATTAAAGGCACGCTGGCGATCCCTTTATGGCTGGCAGGTTAGATCTCAATGAGGATAATATTCCCATGGTCATAGGTGCATGTTGTATGTTACATAATCTCTGTGAAGCTAAGGGTGAAAGGTTTGTTCAAGGGTGGAGTGCTGAGGCAGACCGCTTGGCTGCTGATTTTGAGCAGCCAGATACCAGGGCTATCAGAGGGGCCCAGAGGGAGGCAATTTGAATCAGGGAGGCTTTGAGGCAACACTTTGAAAATGAGAACCAGCAAGGTATATCTCTGTGATTGGTGCTGTAATGTTACATTACATGAAGTTTTCCTGGGAAGCAATGGTGACATTGGGGGCCTTACATTCCAGTAAGCAAATGATTAAACTGCCTGTGTATGTATTGGTGGTGCCCGCTATCTCAATTTGTAGGAAACAAATAAAGATGAGTTACCCTTCAAAAACTTTGCTTTTATTGCACAAGAAACAACACACACAGATACACAGAGGCGCTTGGTGGGAAAGGAGGTACCAGGGAAGGGCAGGCTCTCAGAGCTGTGTGAGGTCCAGCTATCATTGTGAAAGTTATCTGAGGGGGTGGAGTGAAGGGGAAACCGAGAAGTCCCAGAAAGCGGAAAGGACTGTGTGGGTGGAGTTTTGGGGGGCACAGAAGAGATTTCTGGATGTGCTGCAGGGGCAGGCGGGCATGGATCTGCTCAGTCTGCAGCATTATTAAGGACTTTGGTATTTGCGTTTGCTCCTCCATTATTTTAATCATCTGCTCAATAGCGTCCTTAACAAACTCCTGATTTTCTTTTCTGTTCTGCCTTTCGGCTTCCTTCCACTCCTTGTGTTCCCTTTTCTCTGCACTGGAGAAGTGCAGTACCTCCTGGAACACGTCTTCTTTGCTCTTAGGCATTTTCTTATCTGGCAGAGACGCTCGGCCGGTGTGTGAGGGGTGTTCCTCATGGCTACATCTGCCAAAGCACAAGGAACAATGCACAGAAGCCTGATTGTTAAGTTCACACACAGCACTGAAGCATTTCTGTAAAGTACATCTCTGGTAGCATACCAATCACTTTCTCATTGACCCTTGGCAAGCACACACCTCTGTGAACACCCAAAGCACGGTGAGTGTTGGCTGGGGTGGGGGAGCGCTCTACACGGGGGAAAGAGCACTCTGCAAGTGTTGTGGTGCAGCCGACTAGGGAAAAAATTAAAAATTCTTTTCCACAGTCAGGGGTCATTGTAGCAGATATCTCACTGCTGAGAGTAAACAGGGAAGCGAGGTTGCATCTACTACATGCTTGTAGCTTCCACTCTTTTGTCAACAAAACTCTGTAGTGTAGACAAAGCCTTCGTAAAAATACACCCATTTTCCCCCTCCAGTTTCCTCCTTAACTGTTTTTGGCCCTTATCCTGCAGTTTGATCCACACAGGCACAATCCTGCCCCCCGTGGAGTCTCCTGGACTTCACTGGGGCCCTCTGCAGGTCCGCAGGTCTGCCCACGTCAATCATTTTGCAGGAGTGAGACCTTAGTAATTAACTGTTTTCAGTGAAGCACCTGAAGGCTGGAGTGGCAGGTTCCCCTGGCAACAACAAAACGTCAGGGAGACTGGCGCACTTTCGTGGGCAAACACTGACATGCAGCTTCCTTCTCTACTGTGTCTGTTCCTGAGCAGGGAAAGCGTTGTCCCTCTGCCCCTCTGCCATGTTCCTCTTGGCCAGAATGGTAGCATTCGAAAAAGAGCAAGAGGAGGAAGCGAGGGAAATGCTCCTGAATTTGAAGCAGCAGTAGGCTAGTAAATCTCTTCGTTATTGTGTCTCCCACAGAAGGGCAGAGATAACTTTCAGACAATAAGCAAGGCACCAGGGTCCAGTAGGTCAAGTAGTGGACCGGGTTTTAGAAGAGCCAAGTTCAATTCCTGGCTCTGTCACTGGTCTGCTATGCAACCCTTGGCAAGTCACTTTGCCCTTCTGCTCCTCCTTTCAGCCTTTGTCCCATACCAGGATGGATTAGTACATACTGTCTCCCTACATTTCTTATGCAGCACCAAATGGAAGCAGTGTTTCCACCTCTTGTGATTTTATTGCAAGCCTTGCAATATTTGGTGTTTTTTCCTAATGTCTCAGCTTCTGGAGTCCGGTAATTTCATGAGATTCTCAACTTCCAGTTCTTCCAAAAAGGAAGTTTTTAGCCTTTGTGGTGGCAGAGACAAGCTTGGAAATGTGACCCAAGTGGATCCTCAGAAACCAGGAGACAAAAGACCCTCCAGTTTAGTATTATTTTATTATTTCTCATGGTTTTTAAGACAGTCTCATGATTGTTGAGGCCTTATATGTTTTGAATGCTTGGGGTAGGTGATACCGTGGGCACAGTACTTCCTATCCCCAACAGTTGCATAGCGTGCCTGTGCAGTGGTGAACACTGGCCCCATTCCGTGCCAGCGGAGGCCGTGTGATTCCTTTGTGCATATCAGTGTGTTTGTAAAGGGGACCTTTAAGGACGGGGAGCACTATGTCATAATAATAAGACCACTTTTACTTCTCACGTGCTGCATTGCTCATGATCCCCTACAAAAGTCTGCACTTCCCCTAATGAAAAGAATAAACCGCTGACCGGATGCAGTGATCTGCCATACTGCAGTGACATCAGTGTGAGCTGTAGTGTTTTGGAGAACGGTGCCCTAAAATGCTGGTGGAAATCTTGGGGCCCAATCTTGCCATACCGTGCTGGGCAGAACTCCCCCAAATCCCATGTCCAGGAGGCTGGCAGAGCAGTGCTATTTGTTAATTACTGTTTGTAAATTGCCTTGAGGTCCTTGGAGAAAAGGCACTAACCAAGTACCAACTATTACTGATTTTATAAGGGTGACCCTTTAGATCAGCAAAGGAGAGAGTCTGTTTTGCTAGGGAGCTTTTGGTGAGCTCAAAAGCTCCTGGGACTTTAGGGGCCAATTCACAGAGGCGAGAAAGCATTTTAAAAGGCAGCAGCACAGAAGGAGTTAATGCACCCCCCCACACCCCCTCCAAAAAAGAAAAGTGTCCAGCAGAAGGTCCTGTTTACTGTAGTTTCCCCAAGTCAGTCAAGTATTCAGGGACATGGGTTTCCATGGTAATGGGGCCTGTTCTTCAGCCAGCTGCAGATTAGCTCACTGGAAAGGAGTCAGGATGGGTCAGGCTAGGGAAGGGTGGGAAGAAAGTCACAGGAGGGGGAAGGGGTGGAATTAACGTCATGAGCTTGAAGAGATAGTCACAAAATCAGGAAAGAGGGGGGAAAGTAACAGAAGAATCTAGGGGAAATAAGCTCCACAAAAGCCAACAGGGGCAGGAAAAGGCTCTGTGCAAGAAACCGCTCTCCTGCTTGTGACTGGGGAGTGGTTGAGAATGGAAACTGATCTGTATGGAGCGGGAACGTGGGGCTTTCGAGTGAAAGGAAAAATCCTTTAGAGTGGATTGTAAGTAACTCTGCTAACAAAAGAGGGGGCGAGCCAGGGAGCCATGCATCCAGATGTTGCTGCTGCTGCTGCTGCCAGGCTGGAACTGGAGTTCCCCAAAATGAGAACTGAAGGTAAACGAGCTGCAGCCCAGCTACTGCCACTGAGAAAGGTAGGACTGGGGATGCCAGTGACAAAACTCCTCTGAAATTAGGCTTTGGGGTGGGGAAGGGGAAAGAGAGGGGATGGGGAGGAAGGGCCTGGTGTGGGGAGAGGATGGTGAGATAGAGGGGGAGCAGTTTGGGGATCCATTCTGCGCATGGCGTTGGAGCTTTGGAACAAACTTGTCAAAGCAGCTGCATTGATCAGGGTGTGGGGAGGAGGGAATATTGTAATTAGCTCCAATTGGTCCAACTGGTCATTGACAAAACAGATTGCAGTGCCCTTTTTTTTTTTTTTTTTAAGGGAGAAAATGCAACAATGCTAACAAAAAGGGGTCAACAGCCAGAGCCCAGGGTCTTGCTCACAGGTAGTTTGTGGGGGATCAGTAATGCAGAGAGTAAAGCAGCCCCCCATCTCACCACTCTCTTTTCCACCTATAGTTGCCGTGCAGGGCTCCCAGGAATGTAGATCGTGCCGCAGACTTACACATAAGAGTTTTCTTTCCTTTTTAGGGATCATTTAATGTTTTAAGGAGCCAGATGGAGGCTCAGTCTAGCGGGGCTGGAGCTGTTTAATGTCACTGCAACATAAGGCTAATGATATATGCACGTACACATACACGTCTCTAACTCGACCCTTTGATTTGGCTGGGAGAAGTATTTGCATTAGCCTCTTGGTTTATTTATTTTTTCCCAGCAATGAAACATAAATGGTTAAAGTTCTCTCCATTTCCCCCTACCCTCAGCCCAAAGAATTAATTATCTGGAAAGCGCAGCTATCTAGAGAACTGACTGATTTCACACACTGCACTGCAGGAATGGGGTGGAGGCTGTGAGGAAAGATGATTAATTTTGGAAGGGAGCAAAGGTCTGTGAGGCTGATTTTCTTGTTGCTTGCGCCTATGTAAATCAGGAGCAACTCAGTGGAAGTCCATCAGTTACAGCAACTCGGTGTTTGTGTGTGTGAAAGGGGGACAAGTCTCCCAAACATTTCAACACAGTTATCAATTGTAAAAGAATTGGTGTTGCAGCAAAGAGGAACAGACTGTTCCCTAAATCATTTTGAAAGTCCAGGTTGAAAGCAAAGCAAAATATCAAAACCACTTAGGGGCGGTGGGGGGGTGTTGGATGAAAAGATTGTGTAATGTTGCTGTCTTTCCCATCACACTTCAAAAGCACACTCTCCTTCATAACAGACCATCATTAGAATTCCTGACAATGGAGAAGTAAATAATAATAATGAAAACAATTTCCCCAGCTCAATGACAGTTAGTCTCCCTTGGATGGAGAAATTGTAAGTATTCCATTGCCTTTATAATGCTTTTACATTTCCAGCAGCACGTTCCCAAGTGGAAAAACTGACAGGCACATTTTTCCTCTAAATTATAGGGGGGAAAGCAGTGATAAATAGAAAAGAAATAAAAAACGTTGCTGGGCTGTGTGTTGTAATGATGGCTGATCTTCACTCTGCTGCTTTAAGACCCATTCTGGAGTCAAAGCAAACTCTTTGCAAGTGATAAACACCCATTTTTTCATGGTTTGTGTGTATAAAAACATCTTCTGTATTTTCCACAGTATGCATCCGATGAAGTGAGCTGTAGCTCACAAAAGCTTATGCTCAAATAAATTGGGTAGTCTCTAAGGTGCCACAGGTACTCCTTTTCTCTTTGCAAGGAAACAACATTGTTGGGTTTTTTTGTTCTTAGTACAAGGAAAAGTTGTTTTAATTTCTGCTGATATACAGGAAAGAGACAATAGGACTTTTGCTTTCTCGTGGCTGGAGATTTTAGATAAAGGTGTGATTTAAAGGGGTAAAGCTGAGGGACTTGAGAAATTAGGTAAAAGCAGCAATGTGCAAACTGGTTTTGAGTATCACCCGAGGGAAGAGAAATGCAAAAAACTCAGAGGAAATTTTTGTCTGCTCAATTTTTTTTGATCTAAATATTTGCTTCTGATTTACGAGACAGAAAAGAAAGGTGGTAAGCATATTCCCTCATAAGAACAGCCATATTGGGTCAGACCAGTGGTCCATCTAGCCCAGTATCCTAGAGACCAGTGCCAGATGGTTCAGATGGAATGAAATGAACCAGGCTATTTCAAATAATCCATCCCCTGTCGTCCAGTCCCAGTTTATGTCAGTTCCTTAGCTCTGTACCGGTCTGCAGTGTACTTTTAATTCAGCATTTTCTTAACAAAAGCAAATTTCAAAAGAATATTGAGATCCAAAACCAGTCCCATGTAGGTCACTGGTTTGAATGTAGCCCAGATAAGCTGTGACTCTCAATAGTAGCTATTTCATTATCGTTCAGTGAGACCTATGTGAAATAAATTGCTAGTCTCAGTCCAGTTCCCAGTGGACCAGTGTCTAGTCGCAAAACCCACTACTGGACTGGCATTCGGCACAGGCATGGAAGATTGAATAGACATGGGCACATAACTAGTTTAATTTCTAACCCCTAGAGGTTGCCCCTATTTCAGGGCTGAGGGCAAAGTGGGGAGCTTGCTTGGCAGCTGTCAATGGTCTTTTCCTACTAAACAGGGGACTTCACTCTCTGGTGCTTTCAATCCTGCGCCTTTGTCTCGCACTAATCTGACTGTAAAAAATAACACAATGATCACAATAAAATGCTCAATGAGCTAATTCTTAGGATGGAATCCTGGCCCCATTGAAGTCAATGGCAAAATTACCTCATGGGGTCAGGATTTCACTCATAATTTTTAGTTTGATTGGCTTTTTATTTCTTGGATTGCTTGAAATGTCCTTATTTGATTTACTATAGATGGAGCTATCAACACTAACTATATTAAGTGGCTCAGTAAACATGGCATCTGGTTTCTACCCTCGATGGTGACCCTGAGAGAACTCACCTGACCTTAGAAGAGAGGCTCAAATCACCTTTGTGTCATAGTGTCTTTAGATGATGAACATTAATTAATTAGCCATAGGGCTCAGTGGGAACAACAGCTGGGAGAGGAGTGGGAGAGAATTGACAGCTATCTTTGATCCTCTGTTCTTATGTTGTGAAATGCTTTATGAGGAACAAAATTTGTGAGGTGGCACATCCTGTCAGACCCAGACCTTCTGGTTCTATCTGTTAATCTAAGCTGTGGGGTGCCCAGATGCCACAGGGAGGGGTGCTATACAAGAACCTTAATAGAATCTAGGCATTTATACCGTGCTCATCACCATAGTACCTGAGTCTGATAGCTGGGAGCAGCATCTTCCCACCAGTACTTGTAGCACAAGGGAACAGACTACAGGCTTCTTTTACCTCCTAATCATAAACACTAAATAGGCCTTGCTTGGTGGCCTGGTGGTTAGTACTTTGCATGGCATTTCACAAGACCACAGTTTAATTGCTGGTCAGGTTGGCAGAGTCTAGAGACAGTACTTGACCCTGGGCAAAGCTTAGTAACTTGTGGCTCTGTAGCAGCTCTCGCTATTAACGCAGGGGTGTTGCTAGGCTCTTGAGACAGAGGCATCTAGGCTGCGAGACCTCAGCTGGGAGGAAGGCAGCATGGCCTTGGCGCTATGCAGCTCTGGTTCAATTCCCTGACACCAATAGCCTGCCCACAAATAGAAGGTCCCAGCCCGGCTCTCACCAGCCTCGTTACACTTTGCAGGGTGACAGGTGGCTCCGAGAGTAGGGGAGAGATGGAAGGGGGATCCTGAGGGCTCCAACAGGAATGCAAAGGTCCCAGGAACATGTGTTTACCTTCTCATCCAGTTGTGTATAATTCTGGGATAATATCTGTGAATGGACTGTGGTTCATTACTGCACAATGATCTACATGCTTCTGGCACAGAGTTTTCTAACAAAGCTTGCGGGCTGCATTTCTGAACCACACGAAATTGAGTAACACCAAGTCAAACCAGCGCTTAGCTGTGTCGGAGCGGAATATTTTCCCTTGACACTGAGAGCCTCTCATTGTAATCTTAGTTGTCATCATCATTATATCATTTATGTTTTCACATCTGGTCTTGGCAATAATGAATTTAAAAAATTATACAAAATCTAGGTATGTCAGTAGGTCCTGATCATCATTGTTTAGTCTTTCAATAGCTGAAAGTATTTAACTGAGATGAAATCAAAAGATCCCCAAGACAACAGGCAGCTCTTAGAGGGACTGAAGAATAAGAACTGAGAACAAAGAGCACTAGAGTGACCACAGAGGGAATGAACTAAGCTGCAGGTTTATAGCCCAAGCGGTAGCACTTTTTGACATCTCACACTGGTCCTTGGCTTCGCACTCCGTGCTGACGAGGCCGTGTTAGAGATGGCCTTCTTCAAACTGAGATCTTAAAACAAGGTCCTTTCTGCCTGTTTGTAGTAGCTGTTGAAGATCCCATGGGACTGCTTGTGAAGTCAGGGATAAACTCTGTGTCCCAAACATCATTCTCTGTCTCAGTTAAACAGATTCTAACGACAGCTGCGTCATTACAACTATCTAGCTCACGGCCCTGTATAGTGCTTTGGGATACCCAGGCTATACAGGGCATGGTGTGATGCTGACTATTCTGTTAAAAAGAGAGGGGCAATTGCATCCTCTGTATAGTGTTGACAGCATGCTCAATGCTATATGGAAAGGAAAATATGTTTCCTTCTCTGAAGAACTTACAGCCTAAATGAATAGGCAACATAAGATGCACTGGGAGACCCAGAGGATGATGCTAGCTTCCTTCTCACCTTTCCACCATGCCTGCCACATTAGTCAGTCCACGATTTTGGTATTAAAAAATAGAGAATAAACATAGATTACTTAAGGCACTGATTTTTGGAGGTGCTGAACACTTCCAACTCAAGCTGAAGTCAATAGGAACTGGGGGTGAGGAACTCTGAAAATCAGGCCATGATGGCACATAACTTATTTATGAAGATCAGAACTGAGGTCTCGTTGTGCTGGGCACTGTACAAACATAGAGGCAGACATAATTCCTGTCCCAAAGAGTTTGCAAACTAAGAAGTACTTCAATCTGATTTGGGGCCCAGAAAGCCAGCTGGTTAAATATGGGTGATACGATGGGGTATTTTGAAATAACCTGAAGGATGTCACACCCTCTTTGGCTCCCTGTGGATATGTTGCCATGTGCTTGTGTGGTTTCTGTTTTTTCTTTTGTAGCAGTTGGCACTTTCTGTCTTTCCTGAATGGTTGTGGAACAAAAGGAAAACATCACCCTGCCAGATGGAGGCCCAACTGGGAGGAGATAATTCTCCTTATCCCACCCTTTGTGAAATCCAGGGCTGTTGGGAGGGGATCTAGCTGGGAGGTTTCTTCAAGTTCATTCAGTGATGGGAGCAGGTTAATTCAGATGCTGAGAGGGGCTCTCAGCTAGTCAGGGCCTGGCTATCAGCTCGTCAGGACAACATTTCTTAGTGTAAGGATTTAAGTTTTAGTGGTTGTTACAGCTTTTGACGGAATCCCAATTGCTGGCTTGAGGGGGCTCAGAAGGGGTGGTGTTTGCATTAAAGAGTGAAAGTTGCCATAAGATTTGTCATTAACCAGCTTGTCAGTTTCTTAAGGACTGAAAGTCTACCCTTGGGGAGGTGACGACCCTCAGGAGCTGGGCATTCTCTCCTCTCTTTGTCAGCCTATTGTTACACAACTCTGATGAACTGAAAAATAAACCAGCCTCGATATTCACTAGATGCTGCCAAACTAGGAGGATACAAGATGGGCACTACTTTGTCCGTAATGAGATCCAGGGAGAGGTGGTGTTTTTCCCGTAGAAAATGAGAGTGAATGGGTCAGGGCATACTGGTTCAGCACACATGGAGTTTTGCTTGTGGGATTTTTTTGTTTGTTTGCTTGTTTGTTTGTTTTGCATATATAAATAGTTCTAACTGTATATGTAAATAGCTGGAAGTGACAGCTGGGATTAAACTGGGTTCATCTACATGCTATTCCTTGTGCCTAGAGAAGTACAAATGAGTTCAGTTTCATTCTAGTCGCTAGCGATTGGCTTTTTGTGTACCACACTATTCAATCCATGTTTTTTCTGTAGAGCCTGTGGCCATAGTATCTAAATAGTGGCTTCAGCAGGAGCTGAGGGTTATTGCCACCTCTGGAAATCAGGTCTTTTTTGTTTAGGTGCCCAGATCTAGATTTAGGCACCTAAGTTTGGAAATTCTGACCCAGGTATGTGTGGCTAGTGGCATTAAAGGGATAGTCTGTTCCTGTAAAAGCCTGGTTTCTCAACCGAGGGGTCATGGCATTATGTCAGGGTGGCAACACTCCCTGCCCTTTCCATATTCCTAAACAGGAAGGGGGTTCTGGTTAGATCCCAGCTAGATATGAGAGGGTCCGGTATGGAACAGGTTGAGAACGTCCTCTGAAGTGTGTCTCACTGAGAGCTTCATAGGGAGACAGCCAAGCTATGAAGTCATTTAGACAGGTATTTAATGCAAGGGCAAACCATCCAAGGCCCTGTCAGCACTGTGACTGAAACCACAATGGCCACAGCCGTGTGTATAGCATGGTTCTAGCATGCTTTCCCTGACTGTTGCAGACAAGGATTCTTTTCCTCTGCGAGAACCCTGGTGCATCATCCAGAACAGTGGTGCTCTGGGATATCCCCAAGCTTTCTCCAACATGAGCTTAGCTATACACATCTCTCAACCAACCATGGCTCCAGTGTGGAACACAACATGTGTGACCAAGACCCAAAGTTAGGGACACCAGAAATGATTCATGCCGGAAGTTTGAAATGCTGTGTCACTCCTTCCTGTAGGGTAGGAAATATTTTTCGATAGTCTCTGTTTCATCCTTTCTGACGTAAATAATTTTCCATAACAAAATGGACTTGGACTCTAGGGCAATTTAAACAAATGGCATCCCTTGGATTTGAGATAGAGGCAGTTGTAATGCAATCCTCATTTAAAAAATAAATAAAAAGCTCTTAGGTTAGGGAAGCCAGGCTAGAATCAGCCCAATTTCAACCAGGGGAGTTAAAAGAGTAGTCAGCAGTGTGGCATGACCACTGAAGTTCACTTTAGACTGATTAAGTTTGTTAAGAGAAAGGATTAAACAGCGAGAGCCTGATTCTCATTTACACCAAGGCCCCTTCACACTGCGAATCAGGCCCAAGTGTTACCTAGTGTCTTTAGTTCCTGAAAAGGTCTGTTAAAACATGACCTTTGCCATAGTGGCATGTGTGTATGCTGTGATTACCTCCCAAAGGGGTGGACGATGCTAAGGCATGTGGGTGTTAGGGTGACCAGATGTCCCGATTTTATAGGGACAGTCTCGATATTTGGGGCTTTGTCTTATATAGGTGCCTACTACCCCTCACCCCTTGCCCCGATTTTTCACCCTTGATGTGTGGTCACCTTAATGGGTGTGCACATTGGAGCAGTTGGAGGGGGAGAGAGGAGGAGCAGCAATCAGTGGGCAAGCTGCTGTGCTCAGTGGAGACTGAGGGGGTTAGCGCCGGGTCTCGCTCTAACTGATTCTCAGGCTCTCCTAACAGCTGTGGAAGGCCTTGCTCCGTTCTGTTCTCATGCGCTGGGAAGCAGCAATGTTTATGTGATGAAAGGGAACAGAAGATGGCTTTTCTTGACTGCTGCCTTTACGCGTACACACACTGGCCCTACGCCAGCCATGATGGAAACTCTCTCCTCACGAGCAGAGAGAGATTGGCGGGGGGAAGGGAGAGGGGGCAGGGAAAGAGAGGCCCACAAGCAGAGGAACCAGAGGAAGTGAAAATAAAACCTCAAACCCAAGCACAGATCAGACAGTAACAGCTGCGCCAGAGTTCTCCAACGGGCCTTTTCTCACGTCAGTGGCTTCAGATACCCCTTCAACAATAACTCACTTTCAGCAGCAGGTAAGTTCAGTGTGGGATGCTGGCTCTTTAAATATATGGGATGGAAAACCAAAGTAAAAGCCAAAACGAGGCTAACAGGAATTGTAAATTAAGCTGTTGGAGGCCTTGTCTGCACTGGCTACAGTGGGCCCTATAAACTGGCACGGGTTTAGCACTGCTGGTAGTAGCGTTGGTGGAAGATGTAGTGTAGACAAGTGTCAGACATTTTTACCATGGTCTCCACTATAACTTCACCGTCACTAACACTGGGTGGAGCTGCAACCAGAGGTGAATTAATGATCTATTGTTTACCAGAGTAGATACAGCCAGTAAAAACAGAGAGTTAGAAATCTGACTTGGGAGAGACAGGGAGAGGGTTCCTCTCTCCACCAGTCAGAAATACACCCCCAGCCATGGCCTCCCCTCACAACCATCCTGCTATGCCATCTCCTGCTCTTCAACCAGCAACCCAACCGTGTGACTCACCAGCTGACAGTGCAATCCGTCCCCCTCCTGCCTGATCTGGTGCCCCACTCTCCCTGCCAGGCTCCCCCACCAACTTCAGTGATGCCAGCTGGGTCCCTCAGCTGGTGCTGCGTTGGCAGTTTTCTGGCTGGGGCTGCAGCAGGAGTGGTGCTGGTAGCTATGCAGCCCAGTTCCCTAAAAGAAACACCGCTCGTTAGGGGGAAATAGAACTGTTTGGCCAAGTTACAAACCTGGGAGCCGAAAATTAGGAACATAGAACCAAACAAGGACACCTACATAAAAGTGGCCTGGTTTTCAGAAGTGCTGAGCGAGCACCCATGAATCCCCAGGAAGTCAACGGGAACTCTGGGTGTTCAACGCTTTTGAGAATCAGGTCACACTCATATAGGACCATTAATATAGATTTCAGCGCCTATCGTTAGGTACCCAGGTTTGAAAAGTTTGCCCTTGTTTTGAAGATCTAGTGCCCGGCTCATCTTCATGGCTTCTCTTCGTGAGAGAAGGCTGGTGTTTCCCTCCCCACAATCACAATGTACGCTTCCTGGGGGCTGCTTCACAGCAGTTGCCTTTGTTGCAGTACCTGCAGCGGAGCTGATGCATTGTAATGGAGAGATTAGTCCCACCTACAGTGACTACCACAGTACCACAACTCTCTTTTGAATCGGCCGTAGTGAGTGTGAGTGTGGAAGGGATGGCTCGGTGCAAAGCAGATACATTAGTATTGTCTTCGTGGGGTCACAAGCGCAGAGCCTGCCAGCTGACTGAGCTCTTCATCATTACAAGGAGGTGAATTCAGTATTGTTCAGGGTTTTGGTGTGACAGTTTACAAAGCAAGATCCTGTCTGCTCTGCCTGGATTTGAGATTTGCAGTGAGATCTAGGGTTTGACTATAATGACATAATAGATTTGTAGGTCAGAAGGTGCCACTACGTTTATCTTACCTCCTTGTAACACAGGCCATACTAATGTGATGTTAAATATGCTTCTACACATTTAAGGACAGTCATACTTAAAACTATGTCCTCTGGTTGTGGTTCTTGCCTGCTCTTAATATTGTGTTGTTAGTTAACACCTGTTATAACCCAGTGTTATTTCCCAGTGTAGACAAGCCTTTCATAAGACTAGGATTTTGCCCTAGGGCATTTAGCTAAACTGTTCCTGCTCCCTACACTTCCACAACACTGTAGGATAGTTTCTCTGAGCCTGATGGCGACATTTCTGCACTCCTGTGTGGAAGTGGTATGGAGACCATTGCTCCAGGGTGCAGGTTGCATTTGTTGAGCTTTCAGTTATCAGCCTGAGGTTTGACTCAGGTGTGTACTATCTGCAGGACCAGAAGCGTACAGTGTTCTGAAAGAATGGGGCTGCCATTGCAGCATCTGCACGGTAGAGTTTCCAAACTCTACAATGGAGTTTGCGATGAAGCTTCCATCTGTTTCCCATCCCAGGCAAGCCATCTTTGCCTGACCAGGGTCAGGGCTCCACACAGGAATTTCCAGTCAGTGCTCAGCATGGACCTGATGCAGTTCCCACTGAAATTAATGGGAGCCTTTTTATTGGCTTCAGAGAGGACCTGGACTGTGCATTGTGGCCTCAATTCTGCAAAGGCTCATTATTTTTATTATTTGTACTATTGTAGCGCCTAGGAGTCTTGCTCAGGGGACAGGCCCCCATGGTGCTGGGCACTGGACAAACACAGAACAAAAAGAATGTCTCTGCCCCAAAGAGCTTACAATCCAAGTATGAGACAACAGATGGATACAGCAGATCAACGGAGCAGTACAAGGAAAGGATGACACAGTATTGGTCAGCATGGCAGGCAGTGATCTCAGCACTCCAGCAGCCTACCCATTGTTATGTTTTTTGTAGGCTCATGGAGAAGGAGAGTTTTAAGAAGGATTGATTGGTTTTGTGGCTGTTTATGGGGAACTTCTCCCAAGCATCAGGGGCAGCATTGGAGAAAGCACAAACATGCTTGATGGAAAATGTAACAAATGGATGGTGGAAGCTGGCATTGTGGGCTGATCTGAGGTGGGAGTTGACTTTTTGATACTGAATAAGAGATGACAGGTAGGGTGGGGATAGGTCATGAAGGGCCTTGAAAATGAAGAGAAGTAGCTTATGTTACTCATGCATGTTACATATTCAAGTAACCCCATGGATGTGTGGAGTTCAGCATATGCCTAGCCTGCCTGTTGGATTGTGGTTTATTAATGTAAATCCTCATCTCCTTATATATGAATCAATGGAATTTTCAAGAATTTTCAAGAGCTTTTCAAGAAAATAGTGATTAAGGCAGATGTAGAAATAGTATTTCAGAAGGTTTGTCTTTCTTTCTTTCTTTCTTTCTTTCTTTCTTTCTTTCTTTCTTTCTTTCTTCTATTAAAGCTTTATATTTAACATTTAATGTAAATATTATTTTAAAGAACATTATTAGAAGGTTGTAGGTTTTATTATTTAAAAATCTGAAATGAGGAGTTTAAGGTTAAAAGTGAACATCTGAAAGTCAGACAACTAAAATGCTGTATCAATATTTAAATAAAAATTCAGAGATCAAATTTAAGCCAGGACCAAAATGTTCACTCATGGGTGACTATAGGCAAGACGCATCTCACTTCACCCTCCCCAAATGTCAGGATTGTAGGTTCTAGTTGTAAAAATGTAAGCAAAAGATTGTGTTGTAATTCACATGTATAGGGAAGACTCAAATCCTTTCATGTCATAACTAGGCTCAGATTCAACAAAGCGCTTAAGCATGGGCTTAACTTTAAGTTTGAGTTGGAGGCAATAGGATTACTCACATGTTCAAAATTAAGCACATGCTTAAGTACTTGCTGAACTGGGACTCAAGTGGTGTTCTAGCTAGAGTTGGTTGCAGGAACTTCGATGGAGCTATATTCCATTGGAATATGTGGTTCTGTCAAAATCAAAACGTTTCGCAAGCTCAGGTCAATGTTGCTGGAATTTAATTTAGAGGAAATAAAAGGGCGTGTGGGGGGTGGCGGGGGAGAGGGAAGCTCAGACAATGTTAAAACATCCTATTCCAGCTTTTTTTAAAAATAACTAATATAATACCGCCCACAAAGAAGTCAAAATCAAATCAAAATGTCAAAACAAAACATTTTGAATGACCTGAAAATGTTGTTTTAAAAATTTTCCTTCACAGCGAATTTCTATATTTTGGGTTTTGCTCTGTTCAGAATGAAGCTAAATTTTAAAATCTCACAATCCTTTACAAAGTAGAATTCCCATTCTCTGCCCAGCTCTAGTTCTAGCCTGCAACTCTGAGGGGTTCAAGACAAGGCTGGCGTTGGAACCTTAATTGAGGATTTCCAGACTCTGGCATTTAGATTTGAACTGCAGTGTTCTGCTTTCCTGACTGTTAAATGTTTGACTCTTTTAAAATACCAGCAGTGTTCTAATCACTTTGTGTTAAATTAATAGATATTTGCAAGCATAACTAAGGTGTGTGGGCTTGAGGCTTTTCTTGGTTTTGTCTGGGAATATAGCCAGTGAAGTGCTTTGGGGAGTAGAGTATTCAGATCTATGGCACTGATTCAGGAAAACACTTCAGCTCATGTTTAACTTTAAGTATATACTTAAGTCCATTCCTATTTAGCAAAGCACTAATTCAGGAAAGCACATAATCAAGTACTGAACTTTAAACACAGGCTTAAGTCCTATGGAAACCAATGGGAATTAAGCATGTGCTTAAAGTTAAGCACCTGCTACAGTTAATTCCTGAATAAGGATGGACTTAAGCATGTGCTCAGGTCCTTTGTTGAATCCGCACATGTGTGCATTTCCACACTAGAGACATGCAGGAATGTTGCCCTCCTCTTAATATCCTGTGAGATTCTTTGCCAAGGTTGTGCTGATGAGCCACGTTAACACAAGCAGTTCAGGCGAGATGTGCTAATAGTGCTGGTATTTTGCTCGCACTGTGTATGACCTGCACATGTGAATGATTAAGTCAACCCATCAGAGTGTCCTACTGAGAGAGAAAAAAACGCTGAGCTTGCTTTGGGGAAGGGGTGGATAACATGCCCTCTGCATCTTTTGCTGAAAGGTTTCCCACTGCACAGATGTGAAGCTGTTGAGATTCCATTGCCATAAAGCCACACAGAAGAGCAGAGTGAGGAGAATGCACCTGTCTTTTTCACAGTGCAACAATGCAGGAGGCTTGGTGGGCCATAATGCTGGAGGTTTTATTTTCATGGCAAAAAGTGCCAATTTTTGTGGAGCAAAACTGCAAATTTCACGGCGCAACATTAGGACTCATAAACACATATCTTAATACCCAGTATCAACCCAACAAAACTTTATAAGATACTACAGATGCTCCAGCACATACCTTGAGAAGGGATGAAAAAATTTCCACTCACTTTTTCGGTTCTTGGAGATTTACTTTGAAAAGGTCTAAAAATCAAAAGATCCGGGGCATGTAAATCATTCAAAAGTGCATCACATTTCAAGGGTTAAACATCTAGAAATATGATTTCTTCTAGGAGTGAAGTGTTGGGTTATTCAGAGCACTGAGTTGCATGTTAGCAAGTGTAAATGCCTCCCCCAAATTGAGAAGGGCTTCTTTTCACACACATGTTATGTTCTGCTTTTATACTGCAGAGCTCAAAATCTGGCCAAAATAGACCCCCATAGGCCTGATCCAAAGCCTACTGAATTCAATGCAAGCCTTTCCATTGATTTCAACAGGCTTTGGATCAGGCCCTAATTGAGAATCTGCTTTTGTCTGCCTTGCCACTTTAGGTTGTGAATTCTCAAAGGTGCTGAGAAGCGGCTTTGGGGTGATCAATTTTGTTCTAAATTACACTGAGGGGTCATGTACTTTGTAGCGCGTAGGCCAAGCTTCTTGCACACAGCAGGGCTCCATGTTGCTAGGCTCAGCAGATAGCCAGGGCTTCATGTGTTCCCCCTTTTCTCCCTTTTGTTTTCCAATTTTACCCCAAATCAATAGGGTTCTGGTCACTGATGCCAAGAACATTCCCTGAAATGTTGAGATTGATTGGATGCTGTATTCATACGTTACTGTGTTACAGACAGACAGACATACTGACTGACAAATGGAGAAATGCCTTCAAATTCAGCGCAAGGCCTTCACAAGCTTGACCAATAAGAATCCCTCCACCAAGATGGCAGCAACATTCCAGTCCTGCCAAGCACAGAGTAGGTGCATAGAGTCCCACCACCGGGAAACCAAGACTCAGTGGCTGTGTCTGCATTAGAATATTTTCCCTAAGATTTCCCACTGGTGCATTTCTATCAATGACAGCAATAGTGGCACTAGTGTAGACATAGTTCTAGTTGGTTACTGGCGTTGAGTGATCCAAACATCTAGCTCCAAGCAATCCTAGACAATACAGTACTAAAAATAGTGGTGGTTAACTCCCACCATTGCTATCACTGTTGGGCTACACAGCGGAAAATTTGAGGTGGAAAGAAAATCTAGTGTAGACCAGTGCAGTGAGGGGCCACTGGCTATTCTTGTTACATTCCTTAGCTGCCCAAAGATGCTGAGCAGCTGGGAGCTTCTCAAGAAAAAATGGGATTGGCTTTAATAGCCACAAATTTAACCAAAAGATGCCAGCATTTCAGGAGCTGTTCTGTTTTTTACACTAGTAAATTCTGGGGTGCCTAATACCCAGCTTGTGTAAGAGTTTCTTACAACAGTGGGGAGAGATTACTTTTCTGAGCTTGAACAGTCTGGGGACTTTCTCAGAGACAAAGAACTCATTCCTCATGCACACCAGGGTTTTTCAGCGCAGACAGCAGTCACTGAGGAAATAAGAATCCCAGACCTCATGTACATAGAACTGGAGCTAATTCAGCAAGGTTAGGCTTCCACTCAAACTCTCATTTTTTTCGGGCTCTCTGTGAAGGATCTGCTCTTTAAGAAATCAAGCGTGATCTTGAACTATGTTAGACTTTTTTTTTCCCTTAATAAAAGACATGTAGAAAATAGTCTCCACAAATGGCTGGCACACAGATGTACACCAACCCTATTCTTCTTTCATGTAAGGACTTCTAGAATTAAATTCGCATTTATATTTTCCCTCTTTCTTTCCCCGCTTGTGGACAATCCTTTCTATGGAAGATGATTTTGGTATGATTTATAATGAATTAATTTAATCTGGAATTAAAACAAAATGTTGTACTGTGCGACTTTTCTTAAACAACTCCCTCAAAGAGCCAACAAAAATTGGTGATCTATTAGAAGTGGAGGACATTGGCTTGAATATGGAGTGGCCAATAGAGGCCAGGGTCAGTTCCTCAGCTGATGTAAAATGCCATAGCTCTGTTTGACTGCAGTTGAGTTACAACTATCTAAACAAGATGATGATCTGGTCCCAAGATGGTTTGCCATTTGAAAGATATTTCATGACTCATGTGAAATGAACTGGAGACAACCTGTGATTCTATTTCAAACATATTTCCATTGCTACGCTGACTTATATTCCCACACAAAGTACTCTGTAAACACAATTTTATAAGTATCTTAATAATACATTTGACATGGAAACTTCTTAATCCTACCGTAAAGTACAATATTATGAGAAACATCAAGGAATATATTGTCAGAGTAAAGGTTGATTTCTTATTTATACTTCTATGCAAGTGTATAGCTCTTGGATGAAATGTTGGTGAAAGAAGTGATTTCTCAAGTTTGTGAAGTGTGTTTGCCTGAAGTTTTTCTATGTTTTTAACGTTCCTTTTAATTAGGAATTGTCTTAGCTCCATGTTAGCACAATTTGTGATGGTGGAAATTCTCTCCTCCTTTTTGTTTGGGATTGTAAATGTTAATGCAATTAATGTTAATGTTAATATAAATGTTAAAGGAAGCTGACGACAGATTTTCATTAAGTAAATACTGTCACATGTGAATGTTTATTACTTATGGAGGAGCTGGCAGGAGGAATGCATATTTAAATGCTAAACATATTTCTTACCAGCCAAGAAGTAGATCAAGTGTAACGTTACAAAAGCACTTTTGGGGACTCCTCTAGTGAAAAGAAGATGACAGTGGAATTTCCTCTTAGGTCTAGTCTACTAATAGTTCCTGTATAGACAATATCCTCAAAATCATCTTTATTTGCCACCACAGATAACTTAAACAACACAGTGCCGAAATAGAGTTTAACCATAGTTCCTTCCTGTTAAAGTGCATCGTTATGTTGAGAAATGGATCTCCAAATTAGATGGACTATTACGTAATCTTGTGAATGCAGTTGAGAGTGCGTGCTCTTGTGGAAACCACTGTCTAGGCCGACAGACCTGGGACTGAACTGGGGACCTCAGAGCATGACTGCTACAGTTTGAGCTAAACCGCTGCACCTGGGGGTTATGACAGGCTTCCATCCTCTGTGGATTGGTCATAGAGGGGGACCTGACATACACTGGAGAGGGGAAGGATTGTAAAGGTAATCTGTCTCCCATCCTAGGCAGATTGTGTTTATCTCTCAGAGAGACCTGCGTGGGCTGTCTGGTTAACATGTTGGTAACACTTGTGGTACTTGTGATGTCAACAAGGCATTATTAAATTGAACTGAGTGCAGTGTGTGTGGCAGGGGTATGCTCCACCCCTGCCTCTTTTCAGCCAAGCAAACTCTTTGGAGACCTTCTTCAGGCAAAGACCTGGTGATTGATTTACAGAGTTCATTCCCACCACCTTTACAGATTGTGGCAGCAGCTTGAACAGTATCCTGGGGCTCTAAGGCTCCTGAGCCCTGCAGGGGAGACATCCCGTGTCCTTGGCTCTACCAGCCTACAGCTCTTCCATTTTCTCTCTCCCCACTTGGCACTTCCTTCCTGTGCCTTTGCACCTTCTGAGTCACTGAGGTAATTAGGCTGGGGAGAGTTAAAAGCTATCTTCAATCTACCAATTTAGCAGAGTTCCCATATTCAGGTATACGGTGCCACTGATTGAAGTCACAGTGATCAGAGTGCTGGATCAACTGCTGTTGCCAAGCACTCTGTCACCCCGTGCTCCTTTCTCTGGGAATTCCTGTCAGCAGGAGGGAAAAACTGCTTGAATGTGGATGCCTGATTGGGCAAGAGGGACATTAAAAACTAAGGGTGCAATGCTAGCTCCATTGAAATCAAGGGAGAAGTGAGGCAGTGGTGATTCAGAGGATGATGCCAGGAGCAATCAGTGGGTCTGGGAGCTTTGGAGCCCCTACAAGGGACTTGCCTTCAGAAGAGTTCTGCTTTGACATTTTGTCCTGGACCCTGTAAATCCTGACTACAATGTTGGTGAAATGCATTCTATGTTAGCTTCACTGTAGTAAATGCCTTCCCCATGCACAGTAAAATATCTTTGGGCCTGATTCAGAGCATATGGGGTGAAGGATGACCTCATGGGTAGGACATTGGAATACAAGATTGGATGTCTTTATAAAAAATATACTGTAGCTCATCCACAAGATATGGGCTTGATGCAGGAATTACCGGGTGAAATTCTCTGGCTTGTGTTATGCAAGGGGTCAGACTAGAAGATGGTCATAATGGTCCCTTCTGACTTTAAAATCTATTAATCTATAAATTGTGAGCAAAATGTGTTTGTCAAATGGCTTGGCATAAATAAAAGTAAATGCAAAAATGAAAGTTAATACTTTACTGTGTACATCTGAAATTCAGCACATCTCCCTGACTGGAGAAGTGATCAATATCTACATACTTGGTAAGTCTCAAGTTTCAAAGTTTTCAGCAATGAGGGACTCAACGAAACATTCCAATAGAAAAGCAAAAAGATTTCCAAATGAGTCATTTTAAATGTTTCTGGCTTTTAATTTATTTCACAGAATCACTTAAAAACCTTCACAGAAATTAAATCTGAATCCTCTTACTAAATGATGTGCATTTGGAAAGGAAATATTTTTCTTTGCTAATAAATCAATGGAATAAGTCTCCACTTTAACACTATTTTGCAATGTAGCCTTAATGATGGAATCATGACCAATGGCTCCATAACAGTTTGTAGTGCATTTGTGAGATTTGACAAGCAATTTGGAGTCAGCTGGGATATAAATGTCAAGAATACCATTATTTTGTATCTTTTCTTCAATTTGCTCTGATCTTGGCTGCCTCTCGGCTGCTTGCATGCCAGTTAATGTGAGAAATTTAGAAAACAAATAAACAAACCCTCTTGAACATAGAAACTTTTCCATTTAAACACACACACACAAACCAGGCCTCTCCTCGTAAAAGTCTTTCAAGAAGGGGAGGATATGTGTGTCAGGTAATTCTGTATCACTCCAAACCTTGATGATCTTGTGACAGGGCATCGGACTGCACAGAGACACACATTGGAATGTGCATTCAGATTGCAAAGGAATCCTAATCAGCCTGACTAATTTGATGCTTGTTTTACTTAGGGTAAAATTTCAGAAGCAATTAACCTAAATCCTATTTTCAAAGGTGACTTAGGCACTTTGAAGCATTGACTATCAACAAGACTTAGGCTTCTAAGAATCTGATTTTTAAAGGTATTTAGGCACCTAAAGATGTAGATAGGTGCTTAGTGGAATGTTCAAATGTGCCAAAGTGTCTACAGCCCATTGAAATCATTGGGAAATCAATGGGACCTAAGTACTTTTGAAAACCCCATTAGGCACTTTAAAAATCTGGCTCTAAATCACTTTTGAAAATGGGACTTAAGCTAATAAGTCATTTAGTCACTTCTGAAAATTTTACCCTTGAGGTTTTTTATTTTATTTTATTTTTGCCTCCAAAGGTCTTTTCGCAGGGCAAAAGAACATGAGACATGGTCCTCTTGCTGTATGTCCAATATCCACTGACTAAACACCATGAGAAGCTCAGCTCTTTCATTATTTTGTCCCTATAAATTGCTGTGTGGTTCTCAAGCTATAAAAAAGTCAGTGAAAAATGTAAACACAAGCAACACAAATGCTACATCTCCTACACATGCAAGTGCACGCTTCACTGCAGGCGGAGAAAAGAGATTAAAGGCACTTTGTCTAAACTGTTTTTTGTTCAAATTGCCAAAGATCAGATTAATGAAGGGCTCTACTGAGAGGAATTTCGAGGCATCTGAACAGTTGGATGTCAGATCCCAGAATCTTTTATTGTTTTGTTTTTAGTAGTGGTAGCAATTGCAGCTGCAGGTGGTAGAATTTGTATTTCCACAGGCCACCACCTTCCTGACACTAGCTCTGTATTTCAAGGTCTCTGCTGAAATCCTCCAATAGAAACGTATACTTTCTTTGGAATTACTGCTCTCTCTCTCTCTCTCTCTCTCTCTCTCTCTGTGTATGTGTACATGCATGAGAGAGAGAGAGAGAATTGAAAGGGGGAAGCAGGAGAGGAAAGACTCTTTTTCCCAAGTGTTCTACTTAGACTCTTTTCTTTCTTTCTTTCTTTTATTGGCCATCAGTGCACTGACCCACTTAACCACATCATCTCAGCTTGCTCCCTCCCCCACACTTCCTTTACCCTTGCAGTGCACAGGCTCTCATATTTCCTCCCTCATGTAGGGCGGATGGCGGCTCTCTGAACTACATTCCTTCTATTACAAAAGAAAGGGAAAAAATTCTCTTCATGCAGGCAGACAGTCGACTGTTTCCTGGCAGCTCCAGTACAATATCCTTTTTCTATTGTCTTGACAAACCTACAAACACAGCAGCTTTCCCCCTTTAAAAATAAATAAATTCAACTCCTTTCTGCAGAGCAATCTGTTTGGGCTTCTTCCAAACAAGGATGATGTGTGACCCTGTGGTGGCTGATATCCTGGTTGGTTATCTCCTGGCGCTGGTCTCCTGTTAAGAAAGTTGAATTAGGGGGGTGCAGCACATATTGTTCCCTGCTCTGGGAAACAGCATCTTTCTTAATTCTGCTACGTGCATGTATGAGAGCTGACACTATGGGGACTGAACCAGAGATCTCTGGAGCTAAACTAATAGGCTGTTATGGCTTGAGCTAAAGAGAGAAGTTTCTGTAGTTGGTTGCTGTCATAGCTCCAGCCTCCTATCCTCTGTGAATTGGCACAGAGGGGTACCTGTAACACAGTCTCATTACTGGGCTACAGATGGTGCCCAGATCCCAGGGTGATGAGCACCTCATGAGGGTGTTTATTAAATCTTGCTGGGAAGGAGAATGATTCAATGCTCAGTGCACTGCAGGGTAAAGGCAGCAGCAGGAGAAATTAGATGAGGTTAGGGTTGTCTTCACTTTTCCCACCACTTACTCTCTGGTGATAATTTGTTTGTATCACTTTGCAGAGGAGTTGGCATCCTCCACGTTTTTGTTTCTTTATTTCACTTCTTTATTGAAGACAATCTGCCCTTCTAACCAGGGAGTTCTTTGTGGGGGGTCATTCGTCAACAAACTTGACCTGGCTGGAAGGGGTCACTCAAGGTCCCATCTGGACTGGAAACAGGGCTCAAGTCACACCACAGTGCTCCGGAACGCTGTGGTGCTATCACTTATGAGTGATGGTTCCAGAAGCACATTCCAGCTGTTCTTCGTCTTAGGACTCACACATTGCCTGGAATAATATGGTGTTACCTAACCCATGTCCAGAACAGAGTCAAATGTGGTTCATGGTTTGATCACCATCTTACAAACTGAGTTTACTCATGCTTATTGAAAAACTAGGCCCTCTACCTCACCCAGGATGACCTGATTTTCTCTTACGGCTGCACCCCTCATAAATTATGCAGACCATCCCAAAACGTCATTGTCCTGATTTTCAAGGGTGTGGATGAGCATTCCTAACTCCAGCTGCAGCCAGTGGGAGCTGCTAGTGCTCAACGCTTCTGAAAACCAAGCGCCATGGCAATAAAACCTTTGTCCCATCCCATGCTCTCAGCCCCTAACCCTGCCACCTATTAGACTGAAAAAAACCCATTTCTGGACCTGTGAAACCATTTTATTGGTCTTATCTCATATTTCTGGCTGAAAGGTCAGGCTCCCTCAGTAACACGAGGTCGACTCTCCAGGCCTTTTAGGAAGAGAGAAATACATGTTAGTAATCTGCAATTTAGCTAAGGCCCCATTTCAGCAATGCACATAAGCACTTAAGATCCAGTGAAGTCAATTGTCTTAAGTATGTGACTAAAGCTAAGGATGTTCTTAAGGGCTTTGCTGAAATGAGGCCTAAAGTAGCTTTGCCATATATAGTAATGTTGTGATTTGGAGCTCTGATATTTTGGGAGTCACCTGTGTGTTGCCTAATCTATAGCTTATGTATTAATTATAGTGATTACTTAAGAATTCCCAGATATTACTTTGAGGGTTGACAGGTTCTTGTCCGAAGATCAGGCCCAGTATTATTAAAATAACGATATAGTTGGGAACCCTGATGTGCACAGCTGCAACACTCACGCTATAGGAACTCTTCTATATTTACAAAGTCACAAACCCTCTAACTCAGTAGGGTAGATAGAGAGACTACAGAATGTACATTTGAACATCCATATGCTCATACCATCCCTTGCAGGACAACCTGAAATTTACCCATTGTCTTCCTCATCACCATCATCTTCCTCCTCATCGCCAGTGGCCATCATTCTGGCACCTCCCAAGAGCTACATGTCTCTCTCCCACTGCCAACAGGCTGGGATGTAACTTTTATAATACATTATGCTGACACCATGTCTAATGCATATTCAGTAGGGGTTTCTCCCCTCTTCCTTATTTGTATTTCCTCATTGTACTAATGTTGAGGTGTCCTTCTTTTATAGATTAGTATATTAAGGATTTCAACTAAATATCATATACGTCCATTTGTTGCCCTAGCACTTGTGGTTGGATGTTCTTTCCAAAAGCTGGTGTTAGCTTATGGTTTTATGGTTGGCTGATGTCATTATGGACAAAATTCCCTGTTACACTCTATTTCCAGTTCCCCAAAACTCAAGGGTTACCGTTGAGCTGTTTATCTATGCCAACGTTCATAGGCCTCAAGTCTCATGCTAACTTCTGAAGCCAATGCCTTACAGGATACAGGCCTGTAGGTTACTGCTGAATATAATAAAGGCAGAATATAATGAAGGCAAGGCAGTGAATATAATAAAGGCAAGCTAGCCCTATGGGCTACAGCGCTAGAGCTGAACAATAGCATTATGCCAATGGAAAAAGACCTTGCAAGTTCTCTAATGATACTCAAGTTTCTAGCCCAGATGCTTCACAAGGTATCAGACCTTAAAACAGTCACTGTTCCGGAGCTGAATATGGCCCATCCTACACGTTAAGGGAGTATAACTTCGGGGGAAAATTCTGCATTTTAAGGGAGAATTAAGAAAACCTTTTTAGTGGCAGGTTGTTTTCTGTACTGTCAAATATTTGGGTTCCTTTTAAACGTAACCATAATGGTTTCTAATGGGTGGTATTTTTTTTCAATAACTACCATGTTTTTGGATATTTGTTTATTTTTTCTGTTATTCTGAAATTACTGGCATGAAATTCTGGCCCGACTGAAGTCAATGGCAAAACTCCCGTCTACTTCAATAAAGTGTGGATTTCACCCAGATATTTCCTCTAAACTTTAACTCAGTCTTAAAGTTAACAAGATTTTCAAATTTAGGTGTTTAAAGTTGGGTGCCTACATTCATTTATAGATACCGATGTGGCCTGCTTTTCATAGGTGCTGATCAGTCAAAGTCAATTTTGTAAAGTGTGTGTGTGTGTGTGTATGTACACAATTAATAAATACACACAGACACTGTCTGTGTCTTGCCTAATGGTCTGAGCACAGGCCTTGTAGTCAGACACCCCTGAGTTCTATTCCTGATTCTCTGTGTGCTCTAAGTCACATAACCTGTCTGCGACTCAGTTTCTCCATCCATAAAATGGATAATGGTACTTATCCTACCACACGTGGATTTTGTCAGGTTTATACATCACTTTGAATAGGAAAAGTGCTCTGTGTTATTACTGTTGGTTCATTAGGTATGATCCATGTGGCATCCTGCTGTGAAATGCAGTGTGAAGCTAGAAATGGAGTGCTTCCATGTGACACTTCAGGGACATCCATTGCATAAATTCACTCACTTTTTATGTGTATGACTTGGAGTTAGAAATCTACAATTAAGATCCTGCTGAAATGTAATGATGGGAGTTCTGCTCTGAGTTTCTTGAATCGACTTGGTCAGCAGAAGCCAGGAGCGCTATGCAGCTGGCACATTCAGCTCTTGGAAGGAGATGAATGCTTTCCATTGCTATCAAGTAAATGCACTGAGCCAATGCTTAGAAAAGCACTGTGGGTTTCTACAGCTTGCAGGTATGAGGGTCACCACAGCATCAGGACTGTTATGCTGAATGGGTGAGGGAAGGAAACGTAGGTGACTCAGAGAAGCCCCTTCAATGTAGTTCTGAGGGTCAGCTATTGCTGACTATGGGCCTGATAAAAGCCCATTGTGGTCAATGGAACTCTTACCCTGTACTTCAATAAGCTTTGAATCAGGCCATAAATATCCTGTGATCAAGTGTCAGGGACCTCATATCATCCCATCCTTTATAAAACCCATTTCTGTCTCCTAACTGGTCCCTTGGTCCTTTGTGACCAAGATTATTAACCATGCTTTGCACCATAGCAGGGCACCATTGGGCCCCTAGAGTCAGCATTTCCTACGCCCGGAGCGCTCCTGCTCCATAAGGGGAGTTTGCCACTTGGTTCTTCCTCCCATCTCCTTCACGCCAGGCTCTGCCACCTTTAGAGCACTGGGAGAGTATATCCGTGCCCTGGAGACTTCCTCTCTGTTTCTCTGTGATTTGACGCAATCTAGGTCAAACTGCTGTTTGAGATCCCAGAGGAAATTAATTCTCTGACCTGTACGTGCACATGCATAACAAGAAGACTCATTTGAGCACTGAGAACCTGCATGCAGGCCATGCAGTGGACTTTGTGTGTGCGATTTCTTTTTCCCCTAAAGGGAAATAGCCTTTAAATAGAGTACAGGGTGGGGTGGAAGGGGTTTGAATTCAAGTTCCCAACTTTCAGCTCAGCCCTATTCGTGATCTTCCTGTTAGTATTTTGTCTTCCTGGCATCCTTCCTCTTCTTTATATATTGTTTGCTGGGTGTTGCCTTCTGTATGTTATATTTGCACTGTAGAACACTTTGAAGTTTGAAAGCACTATATAAATGCTATGTATTGTTGTTGAGTCTTATGGACCTGAATAAGAAATTGATGTGGTTTAGATGTCTTCAAATGTAAATGACTGGGCAGGGGGGAGAGGGAACCTTTTTGTGGGCATCTTAGAAGAGAAACTGGGGATTGTCCCTCCTATAATCTTTAGGTCTTTATCTTCCTTGGGCAACAGTTTCTGCAAACTGGCAGGTGAAGAGCTCTGGCATCATTCTGGTGATGTGAGATTATTATTATTGTTATTTGTATTATTGTAGCATGTAGGAACCCAGTCATGGACCATGACCCCATTGTGCTAGGTGCTGTACAAACACAGAACACAAATGACAAGCCCTGCCCCCAAAAGCTTGTAATCTGAGATATTGCCTTATCCCCTAGCATGCTGGTGGCTGGCACTCCATTCCAGGTTACAAATGGCTAAGGTTTATTGTACAGTGAACATCTCTAAAACCACAAGGTCGTATGTGGGATTTGCTTTGTTTATAGCACCATAAACAGTGTAGCAAAGAGGAAGCCCTGAAAGGCTTATTGTGGTTGTTTGATCATGTTTGTGAATAGAAGCTCCGTGATGTCATTAGATACAGTGACTAAATTGTTTAATGTTTGGTTCTCCCATGGCTTACCTAATTAGAATTGTCCTACAGCTTTCAGGAATGTGTTTAGAAATCTGAAGAAGGTGAGTACCTACTCTGATAGCAGAGTGGGCAGATTAACACCAGGTCTGCTTCCACCTTCTCCACAATAAGTTTTGCTCATTTTCCTCTGAAAGATTTCTCTATCCTTTAGGGATAAGAGAGTTGCTTAGTCTCCATGCCCACTCAATCCTTGCCCTCTTAATGTATTCTACCAGTAAGGTAGACAACGTTGGTGGTGTTTCGGGATGTGAAGACATACCCACTAGGAATTGGGCTAAAACCACATTAACTATTTCATCTAGGCAACCGAACAGATGGTGGTGACTTCTAGCCATGTGACCTGGATTGGAATAGAATCAATGCCCAAAAGCAATCCTCCTACCAATCCCAATACCCTTGTCTTGCAAAAGGGAACCTTGCCATGATTGAGTAGTGTGGGATGGCAAGGGAGTGAGAATGTTTATTAGTCAGTCTTTTACTCCAGCCCTTAGCTTATCATCACCACAAATGAACCCCAATACAGACACACACGTCTCTCAGTGGTTCATTGTTAGTATGCTTGCTGCTGGCTCACAAGGAGGTGGGGTTGTGGAAAAGCCTCTGCTGTCTAAGATGATTGTTACTTATTTCCATATACTACGGGGGTAAATTTTCAAAAGCTAACAGTGGAATTGGCGTACCTTTTTTGGGAGCCCATTCCAGGACTGCTTTGAGGGCCCTGACTTTTGAGGAGGTGGGTGCTCAGCACTTTGTGAAAATTACCCCCCTGTTAAGATATCTCAAGTTGGGCACGCAAAATCACTAGTCCTTTTTGAAATGCTAAACCCTGGTTTCCCTAAAGCATCCAGCATCCGTAAAGAGAAGCATGTGCTTTATCTTACTACTGTGTTTTGAGTGGGAGGTTGGGGAGAAAGGAAAGAAAGGAAAACTTAAATTAGAAGAAAACCAAACAGCGACTGCTGGTGACAGATGATTACAGCTCATTTCCAGGCCGTTTCCTGCATGCCAATGATAGATCAGTAAACAAACGCCTTGTTGCAAACACAAAGCAGGCAGGAACTCTGTTTGGAAGAGAGAGGTCCGGGCAGGTCTCACTCTGCCTGGCAGCAGGAAGTCACTGTCACATGACCCTGGGAATCGTAAGGCCATGTGCATGTGGGAGATATGTGGAGCGCCTTCTGCCCTGAGACTTTGCATCCTTCCCACAGTCCAGTCAACAGGTTTGAGAGCTTCTTCCCCTTCTTCTTTCCTCCCCTCCCGCTTCTGGTGGCATTCTTTTCCCTGATTTGTTATGAAATGGTGTCAGATGGCTGCTTTGTTCCCCCAAACAATGGCAAGGATTTCTGAGTGCATTGTAATAGGAAGGATCTTCAACTGGCACTTGACATCTTGCCTCCCTTCTTGTCAATCTATGGACCATGATGGCCTGGTGTCCCCGTTCACAGAGTAGTGGAGTGCCCCCGAGCTCAGGCCTCTGTGGTCCCACACGTGACAGAGTCTTCTTTGGGTTTTGTTTTATAAAGAAAGTAATCATAATGCCCAGGGTGTGGTGTGGGCCAAAAGCAGCCCCTGTCCCCTCCCCCGGACCTCTCACCCAGGGCAGGTGGAGGACCCAGGCTCCCTACGGTGGCCCGCGCAGCTCTCCCTGACCTGGCTTCGGCAGGGGGGGGGCCTCGAAGCCGCAGCCCGGCCATGATAAGAGCCGCGGGGGACCTTCCATCTGCCCGCAGTGTGGGGGTCCCACCGATAGCAGCCCCAGGCTGTGTCCCTGCCCCATAGCCTCCACCCCCAGGGCAGGTGGAGCGTAGGGTTGCCAGGTGTCCAGTTTTCGACTGGAATGCCTGGTTGAAAAGGGACCTTGGTGGCTCCCTTTAAAAGTCTGTTTGGCGCAGCGGGGCTAAGGCAGGCTCCCTGGCTGCCGTGGCTCCACGTGGCTCCCGGAAGCAGCGGCATGTCCCCCCTCCGGCTCCTATGCGTACGGGAAGGCAGGGGGCTCCGCATGCTGCCCCCGCCCCAAGTGCTGGTTCCACAGCTCCCATTGGCCGGGAACTGCGGCTAATGGGAGCTGCAGGGGTGGCACCTGCACACGGGGCAGCGCACAGAGCCGCCTGGCCATGCCTCTGCCTAGGAGTGGAGGGTGGACATGCTGCTGCTTCTGGGAGCTGCTTGAAATAAGCGCCGCCCAGAGCCTGCACCCCTGACCCCCGCCTGCACCCCAACCCCCTGCCCCAGCCCTGATCCCCCTCCTGCCCTCTGAACCCTCGATCCCAGCCCGAAGCACCCTCCTGCATCCCAAACCCCTCATCCCCCACCCTAGAGCCCGCACCCCCCAGACAGAGCCCTCACCCATCCCGCACCCCACCCCCGTGCCCCAGCCCCCTCCTACCCCCCAAATCCCTCATCTCCTGCCCCGCACCAGAGCCTGCACCGCCAGCTGGAGCCCTCCCCCCCCACACACACCCCAACCCCCTGCCCCAGCCCAGAGCCCCCTCCCTCATTTCTGGCCCCATCCCAGAACCTGCACCCCCATCCCAGAGCCTGTACCTGCTCCCACTACCCCAACCCCCTGCCTCAGCCTGGAGTCCCCTCCCATACTCTAAACCCCTCGGCTCCACTCCCCAGCCCGGAGCACCCTCCTACACCTCCTCATTCCCAGCCCCACCCCAGAGTCTGCACCCCCCGCCAGAGCCCTCATCCCCCTCCCACACCCGAACTGCCTGCCCCAGCCCGGAGCCCCCTCCTGCCCTCCGAATCCCTCAGCCCCAGCCTGGAGCCCCCTCCTGCACCCCAAATTCCTCATCCCTGGCCCCACCCCGGAGCCTGCACCCCCAGACAGAGGCCTCCCCCCTCCCCTACCCCAACCCCTGAGCCAGCCCGGTGAAAATGAGAGAGTAAGTGAGGATGGGGAGAGCAAGCGACAGAGGGAGGCGGGATGGAGTGAGTGGGGGTGGGGCTTCTGAGGACGGGTGGGGAAGGGGCCGGGCAAGGGTGTTCGGTTTTGTGCGGGTAGAAAGTTGGCAACCCTAGTGGAGGGGCCATGCCGCAGCTGCCCGCGCAGCTCTTACCATGGCCAGGCTGCAACTCTGATGTCCCCCCCACCCCCCGGCTGAAGGCGGATGGGGAGGAGCCGCATGGGCAGCTGTGGTGAGCCAGCGTGGAGTCGTGGATCCTCCACCGGCCTTGGGCCATGTGGGGAGCCTGGGGTTGGGGACACGGGCCTGGGGCTTCCCAGAGCCCCCCGCACCGCAGGCAGGTGGAGGGTCCACACGTGTGTCTCCCACAATTGTCTGGGCTCCCTGGCTGGGCTCCATGCTGGCCTGGCCGGGCGAAAGAGGAGGGGAAGGGTCCGCCCTGGTGAAATGTGGGAGGGCCATGGGCTCCTGCCCCGTCCTGTTCCAGCACCACTGCCTGGGTGCCTACCTCTGACTACCCTCTGCCTCCTCCCCGTTATTTTCCAGTCACTGCTACAGGCCCGTGTGGCCAGGGAGCGATGTGCTGCTCTAGCCACAGGTTCAAGTCCCAAATATGCATGGGGCATTAAACTCTCAGCTGTATCTCTGTGGCTAGAAGTGAACCCTCCTGCCTAGAGCAGCCCCGCTCACATGGTCACAGACTAGTGTCCCTCAGCTCCTAAGCAGGAGCAGTGCAGAAAGCAGCTACGAACAGGAGTCTCTCCTGGCTTTAGTGGGAGGATGAACAGGTCTGCACCCTCCTCCGTCCCACCACCAGTGATGATCCATTTCTTCTTCAGCCTCTCCTCCCACCTCCCACAGTGGCTAGTTTAGCAGTGTGCTTGGATCAGATGTCTGACCCATGTTGACCTCTACCACCCATGTTGACCACTACTGCCCATCTGCCCACATCTGAATGCTAGCTGATGGACACAGCGGCAAAGCAAGGACAGAAACATGCATGGAATTAAGTGGCAGGCTGCAACTTTTGTTAAACTTGAATGTAGGGGAGAGCCACGACCTGCCCATCACCACTACTCACCTATACCAGGCATTTAACTGGTTCCAGTGCGGGGATTACAGGGCTCCTTACCATATAACCCGTAACTGGCACCAGGGTTACAGAGCTCCTTACCATATAATCCATAATGCGGGGTGTTTCTCCTCAGCCTACCCCCCAGGACTCCGTTCTCTGTGAGTCCTAGCACTCGCCTCCCCCCGAGGGGGACAGAGGGTGCAGGAGGGTGGGGACCTCGGCCCACGAGGGCCACAAGGTCTGACCACGGCCCACAAAGACCACAAGGTTTCATCCTATCATACGAGCCCAAGGCCAATCACCAAAATCCCAGGTCTTTCACCTCTGGGAACCATTCATTTTATTCTCTTAACCTCTCTGGAAACCAGCTGCATGTTGTAACAAGTAAGCAGCTCTATCCCAGTACCTCCGTTAGGTACTAAACACCTTGTAGATGCTGCAAGGAAGGCAAAAAACTCCCTGGTCCTCTGCCAATTGGCCCATGGGAGAAAAAATTCCTTCCTGACCCCTACACAGGCTAGACCCACAGCATCTGTCAGGCCGGGTTCCCCTTTCTAGTTTAGGTGGGCAGGGTGGGCTGCTGGAATGGAGCCAAAAGAGGCTCCGGATGGTGATTGAATGAAGTGGTTATATATACCCCAGCCTGTATTATTATTCATATCGTGGTAGCTCCTAAGAGCGCCAGTCATAGACTAGGACCCCATTGTGGTAGGTGCTGTACAAACACAGCACAAAGAGATGGTCCCTGCCCCGGTGAACTTACTATCTAAGTGCAGAACAATCTCTGTTACAGCTTTGCAGAAATCTACTCACCCACTTGCCTGAGTGAGTCATTCTGTGGACAGAAGAATGAAGGAGCTTTAGTTTTTCGTTATCTTTAAACATATCCCCTAATGAGTGGGTGAATAGATTTTGCTCCTTGGGCTGGTCAATTTTCCTGAAAATTTTGCAAGGTTGCTCTGTCATTAGAAATGAATTGGGTGTTGTTCCAGCTACTAATGAGGAAGAGAAGCCCTAGGGCTTATTGCCTTGGAAAGAGAGGACATGGTTTGTAATGAATTACCCTGAACCTGGACTCATTGAGATGATCCAGAGTTCATTCTGTCTTACAGAATTTTGCCTGGGTGGGGTGAGAGCAGGGAAAGAAAACTCAGAAAAGAACAAGACTGAATTATTTCTATTTCTCTCTCTCTCTTTCTCTTTAAAAGTATGTAGACCATGGAAATGAGAAATACTTTGTATATGTTCATTCTCTTGCAAAAGTCCTAGGAACTACTAACTTTACTGATGCGATTGGTCTTGCTGCCAAACTCCAGCCGTGGCAGGGGAGCATCTGATAGACCAGCCAAGTGGATAGACTCCAGAGGCTTTCAGGGTTTCAAAGTATTGTGTAAGAGACAATGAACTCCTTCCTGTCATTGAAATTCTTTTCAGTGGCTACAGATAATGCCCTCCTGAGAAGTCCTGACACTGCCTTGTGGGGTGGTTGGGCTCTTAAAGAGCCAGAGTTGGTTTTCAGGACAAGACAAAAAGGAGAACATCTGTTGCACTGACTGTGTTGCAAGAGTGCGACAAGAGGATAGATTGACCCCCCTACCCCACAAAGAATAGAAATCACCATGCAAAGAATAGTGGGCAGTGATCAAAACAACTTCTGCCATTTAAAGACCTTAGGCCAGGGATGCATTTCACCCTGACACCCTTGATTTCAGTGCATATAGCTCAGGGATGAATTTTCCCCCTTAAATTCCCAAGGGAGATCAGTAACACTCTATAATGACCCACTAGAGTGAGAATACATCAGGTGAGCAGGAACCTGAGCACAAAGGGACCATGGGGCCTACAGTAGTTTAATCAATAAACCTGGGTCTCAGTTGGGTACCAGTCCAAGAAAGCTGCTGATACAGTGGCTTCATAAACCATGGGGCTGTTAATTCTCTGGATCAGACAGATTATTTTTAAAGCCATTTTTAACTGTCTACTGAGAGAAGACAGATTCCCAAGTGTTAGAACAATAATGTTTAGATTTTATGTAGTGTCTTGCCTGTTCAAATCACTGTACAGCCATTGACTAGTTATTATTACTAATCATGTTTAGTATGGCAGTGCCTATGGGACCAATTGAGACGGAAGTCCCACTGTGCTCAGCACTGTACAAACACAGAGTAATAGACAGCCCAGGACCCAAAGACTACCTAATTCTCACAGCACTCTTGGGAGGTAGGTGGATTAAAATGATCATCACCATTTTACAGAAGGGGAAATGGAGGCAGAGAGATGAAGTGACTTGCTGCTATTATCCTACTGGATTTTCAGGGGCAGGTTTTGTGTGTGTGCTTGGAGAGAGGAGGGCCGGGGAAGTTTGTCATGTTGGAACAGACAGTGTTACCTGTCACAGTTCAGGGCAACGGCACCTGTGTTCCCCCTCAGGAGTCCAGCCAAGGCACCCACTCTCAGGCCTCCAGCTCCCCAACAGTTGCCTTTTTGGATGGAGACCTGTATCTCTGCCCTGTCTGACTGGGGTATTTGCAGGCTGAACAGTTCCCTGCCATCACTGTGGTATTCCCAGCTCAGACAAGCTGCGCTAGCATACCTGCTTGCTTTCTCTTTGGAGACAGTTAACAGCGTGACTGCCCATAGTTATAGATACCACACAGCTCTTCTTATGAGAGCCTATGTTATTATTATGGTAAAAGCACTGTCGAGAAAACGTGTTTAAAACGATAGACAAACCTACCCGCGTGTCAATAAACGTACCAGACATTATCCTAACAAGGGCTCTGACAGGAGCAGTCCTTCTATACGCCACCCGAGGAGTTTTCTTTGTAGTCACAAGTTCGTCACAGCTTCAGCTCGGTACAGTAACTCCTCACTTAAAGACGTCCTGGTTAACGTTGTTTCATTGTTACCTGGCTGATCAATTAGGGAACATGCTCGTTTAAAGTGGCACAATGCTCCCTTATAACGTCGTTTGGCAGCCGCCTGCTTTGTCCACTGCTTGCAGGAAGAGCAGCCCGTTGCAGCAAGCTGGTGGGGGCTTGGAACCAGGGTGGACCAGCAGCCCCCCCATCAGCTCCCCGTTCCCTTAAGTTCCCTGTGCGGCAGCCGTCCAGCAGGCTATCAGTTGCTGGCAGTTCAGCTGTCCCTCCCCCCACTGCCATGTGCTGCTCCTGCCCTCTGCCTTGGAGCTGCTCCTGGGAGCCTCCTGTGCGGGGGGAGGGAAGAAGGGAGCTAATGTCAGGGTGTCCCCCTCCCCCCGGTCCTGCACTCCGCTTACCCCATTTCCGTAGAGCAGTTGCGGGGGGGGGGGAGGGGAGACACACGACAGGGCTCAGGACAGAGGGAGCTTCCTGGAAGCAGCTGCCATCTCAGCTTGCTGATCTACTTAAAAAGGCAATGTACTTAGAGTGGGGTCAGAGTACTTAAAGGAGCAGTGCACATCTCTGTCTCTCATACACACGGTGTGTGTCTCTGTCTCTGTCTGCCGTGCTGTCTCCCCTCCCTCCATTCGTGCTGCCTTGTAGAGTGTGAGGCTACATTAACAATGAGTTAACCCTTGAGGGCTCAGCCACTTGCTAGTTCATCATTTAGCAGTAAGGCAGTCCCTGGGAAATATCCCATGCTCTGACTTCACCACCTCAACCAAGCTTCACAATCATCATCGCTGTGTACCAGTATTAAATTGTTTGTTTAAAACTTATACTGTGTGAGTGTGTGTGTATATATATATAATATAGTCTTTTGTCTAGTGCAAAAGTTTCCCTGGAACCTAACCCCACCCATTTACATGAATTCTTATGGGGAAATTGGATTTGCTTAACATCATTTGGCTTAAAGTCGCATTTTTCAGGAACATAACTATAAAGTTAAGTGAGGAGTTACCGTACAAGTACCCAGTTTTATGGGGTCTCAGTAGGCCCCGTCCTTCCAACCCCACCATAAAGATTGGGGCCCTCCATGCACCAGAGTCCTGACTGTCTGCTGGACGAGGAAGAAGGCTCCGAGTCATTTTAAAACTAGACTGTTTATCCAAAGCCCCTTGCTTTGACTGTTGGTCACTGGAGAATCCCATTTGAACTAGTATATGTACATCTCTGCGTGGGGGGGAAGGGCACTTCAAAGGGCTGATAACAGAGGCAGTACGTTAGCATCCCCCTCTTCCTAGAGACGGTTCATACAGTGCCCCATAACACATGCACAATTGCATTTTAATACACTGGAACCCCCAAAGTACTAACCCTGATTCAATCAGATTTAGCTTAATTCAGTAAAGTTTATCTTCGTTCCATAAGCTTTGGTCAGGATACTACAGGCTATTGTCAGTCTGTCACAGTACAGTACCTCTGATCACTGAAGTGTTGCTTTGACTTCCCCCAGGTGACCTGTCGCCATGCCAGGTGCTGACACAATGACAGCTAGCGAGGCAGCCGACGTGAGCAGCAAGTCTGAAAACGGTGTCTGCAACTCCATTGGGAGGTGAAAAGTCCTAAATTCTTGTTTTTCTTTTTCCCAAGGGAGGGGAGTGGAGAGGGAGTCATTACTTTCCATTGGTGCTCTCTCTCATAGCCTAAAATGTGCCCCTAGCGTCAATATGCCTCAGCCGGTGTCTCTAGGCCATCAGGTTGTACGTTTAAATCCCACATCCTGATGTAAGTCTAATAACATGTGATGATACCACAGTGCACTAGTAGACATGGGGTGGGGGTCCACCCCATTAGAGGCATCATCCTTTGTCCAAAAGGTTACACAAAAGTCTCTGCTCGCACTGAAATAGGCAGAAGTTAAAGGAGCATGAGACTTGGGGACAATGAGATCCTGGATAGTATCTCCCTTCCCTTCGGTAACCACAGATGCCAATGTCCGAGTCTGGGTGTTAGCTCTGGCTGGGCGCATAGTGGCTGCCAGGTTTGCTTACATGCTCACTGCACTACCAGCACTTCACCCCATTTACGTGAATCCAGGAGTTTATAGAATTAAACTAAACTGGGGTAAGTGCATTTATGTTGGTTTACTATGAGGGGGTCGCACCTCTGTAGCTAAATAGTTTTAAAATTGATCTACTTACACTAGTGCCATCTTTCTAGCATAGACAAGCCCTTATTGTTTTGCAAAGAGCTTTGGGTTTGAAAAGATTATGTTATAAATGTAAATGTCTTCCCAGCTGGGGCTTCATGGATGTTGATAAAAGCACTTTGAGATCCTTGGGTGACAGGTGCTGGGTGAAGTACATGTTTGTTTGATGCAGCCAGGTGTCATGTAATTAATTGGTTTTTATCCCTTGCCATGACAAGTTTCATTTAGGTGGTGTGCTCTGTGGGGCAGGAACTCTCTGTGTGTTGTGTGTCTGTACAATGGGAGCCTAATCCCTTTGTCGGTCCCCTGGATGTTACAGCTGTGCAACTGATGAATAATAATAATAAACATGAAAGTGCAATGTTATTTTGTTAATGGACGCTCTGGAAAAACTTGGAAGGTGAAATTATTGGAGGAGAGGATCACTATGGGTGAGGTTCTTTCTTCTGTTTCATAGATCTCCAGGCAAGAAGGGGCTGCTGTGATCATCTAGCCTGACTGCCTGTGTAGCACAAGCCATAGAATTTCATCCCGTGGCTCCTTCATCTAGCTCAATACCTTCTGGTTGAACTAGCTCTTATATTTTAGCACAACATCCAGCCTTGATTTAAAGACTCCAAATGATGTATTTACCACGTCCCTTGAAAATAATTTGCATTGGTTAATTTCCCTCCTTTTATTTCTAGTTTGAATTTTGGTAACTTCAGCTGCCAGCAACTGGAACTTGTTATGCCTTGTCTTGATGCTTAAGCCAAATAATCTATTTAGAAAGGAGTTACTGGGTAGACTTTAGAGGAATACCTACTGTGTCCCAAGTCTACACGTCTGTTTGATAATCATGCGCTACCTACTAAATCTTAAGTAAACCAGAGTCCATTTTGACTTTTATTTTGATGCACCTGTCTTATGCACTAAGTAAAAAACCCTACTATTCTATTTTAAATGCATACAAAAATACAAATTGACCTGTTCTCAGTATGAACACTCCTAATTTTCAAAAACTATAATCCCACCCACTCTCACCCCATTCCACTCCCTCAGAGAAAGCCTGGAATAATAGACAGGTCTTGCATCAAATTGGACTCTGTCATAGCAAGAGAGAGACGGAGTGCATTCCAGGATCCTCTCCTGAGAATGCTCTTCAGCAGCCTCCATCTTTGAGCATCCCTGCCAACCTCACCTGCTTCAATAGAGCGTATGGAGCTGGTGTACTGATGACCAAATGATCAGGAAAAGTGAATTTTTCTTCTCTTTTGTCTTTGCTGTATAGGGTCAAGCTTGCAAGTAAAAATAATACAAACACTGTGAAGGAATTAGAAAGACTTTGGTTTGGGTCTTCAAGTGAAAATTATTCTGAAGGTGCCAGTTTCACTCTGAGTCTAGGACCTAAAGCTGAACACGTTTCTTCTGTGGTGAAAAGCCCATTGAAATCACTGGAGAACTTGATGCTGGATCCAAGGCTAGACTGCTTTCAGCAGAACATGCTGAGTCCCAAAATGATTATCAGTGACCCATCTGTGGATCTTAATGTCAAGGAGAGCAGCAAAATCATAAGGAGGCAGATAGGGGGCACTCAGAATTTACAGTCAGCTGGGAAAGTCAGTTTGAGGAATAAGCCCTTCAGTATCAAGGACAAGATTTCTGAATGGGAAGGGAAAAAGGAAACGCCTTCTCCTCTGGTCAGTCAGAAGGAGGAAGAGCAAGGAGTTAAAGAGGAGCACAAGATGCCATGTGTGGTGGAGAAGATGAGTGGGGAAGTTTTGGGGCCTAGGAAAGTGGACACCAAGAGGCTTATAACCTGGGAGTTGGAATGCAAAGGGACAGGCAAAGAGAATGAAAGGAGAGTGGGCATTTCAAAGAGCATGGGGCAGGGAACAGAGAGGAAAGTGGAAATGCAGGAGAAGGAAGAGGAGGTTGATTCCAGTATTGGAAAATGCAAGGAGGTGAAAGGTGGTAAGTGGGAGGTCCAGAAAGAGAACCTTTCAGTACTGACTCAGGTCAAGAAACTGGAGCAGGCCTTGAAGGAAGGATCAGCAGAATTGCAGCCACAGATGCCAGGTACTTATTATTCCCCACACTGTCTGCAGGAGAAGGCAGATGAGGGACAAACCTTCCCAGAGGACCAGGAAGGTGTATGTGGCTCTGAACTCAATAAGAGGCTCCTCAGCTTAGACTCAGAAATCTGTGAGCCCATTTTTGGGACTCTGGAAGAGGTAAAAGCATCTCAAGTGAAATGCAAGGATCACAGCGTAGAGAATGTGTACACAGAACCAGGGATACCAGAGAAGAAACCCTTCATCAACCCACTTCCAAAGCCCAGGCGGACTTTCAAACACGAGGGAGAAGAGGGATGGATTCCGGCAGCTAGAAATAAGAGAAACTTGCCCCCTCTGCCATCTATACCTCCTCCTCCTCTCCCTTCTTCTCCTCCCCCATCAGCTGTTAGCAGAAGACTATGGAATGGGAAACATAAGAATAATGCTGACCACAGGTATTCTCGCTTTACTATTCTAATGCTGGTTCAGGAGTTATTGATTAATTTGCTGGTGGTGTACAGTTCTGCTTCTGAAAAGGGCCTCCACAAAAGTGGCATCATCGGGGTCTATGTTTATTGGGTCTCAACCTTGTAAGTAAAAGGATGTCTTTCTGACTATCTGCTCCCTAAATTCATGCTGGGCTCTGAAAGTGCAGCAGTGTTCTTTCCGTCTCAGCAATGTCAGTGATCACGAGCCTGCAGGATATATTCTGCTCTGTTACACCTGTGCAAACACTGAAGGCCAATAGGTGTCCACAGGTGTAATGACTTTGACATGGAGATCCTATGACTAGTAACAGTGAGTGAGAATGAATGATTCCAGCTTGACTCTCCAATCCCAGGACGAGTTCATGATGTTACCAGTTTAAAGACAAAACAAAACAACCTTTTTTGCTTGCAGAAT
Source organism: Natator depressus (assembly GCF_965152275.1). Classification (NCBI taxonomy): domain Eukaryota; kingdom Metazoa; phylum Chordata; order Testudines; family Cheloniidae; genus Natator; species Natator depressus. The sequence continues at coordinate 245,653,208 of NC_134234.1, forward strand.
GAGCACAGCTGATCAGAAACCACTGAGAGATGGTAAGGGAGGGGACCTTGCAATGCCATTTTTACCCTGTCACTTTTCAGAGTAGAGCTGCCCTTTCTGCTCACGTCTGTTCCTTGTTTACTCAGGTTTTGCTGGAGGTTGCTCCTCACCCCATCCCCTTTTGTAAATCCAAATATTTGAGTGGGGGTGGGAGGGGGAACCTGACTTATAAATGTACTGTCCTGTTTGAGCCTATCCTCTGCAGTGGAGCTACCCTAAAAATAAAAATTCCTGACTTCATTTGGACTCGGAGAGACTTTACACCTCTCTGTGCTCGACTGACTAGGATGCTCCACTGCTTTCCCTTCTCATTCAAGGTAGCATATTGCTCTCCTGCACCACTCATAGGAGGCCTGATTTCTGACAACTCTTACTCATGTTGAGTAGTGATCAGTGGGACAGCTTGTGGAGGAAGACACGACTTAGGGTATATCTAGACTGCAGTCGGAGGCGTGACTGCAGCACAGGTAGCCATGTCCACACTAACTTACCTGTGCTAGTGTGGCTGGGGCGACACGGGCTGAGGGCGAGCTAGCAGCGCGAGTCGGTACCCGGGGTCCGCGGCGTGCTTGGACAGTCCACCCTGAAGACTGTGCTGCTCCATCTACACTGCTGTTTTTAGCTGTGCTAGCGCAGGTATGTCTACCTGTGCTGCAGGCAGGCCTCAGATTGCCGTGTAAACATGCCCTCGGCGTTGCAGACTGTGGCCCACAGTCTTTTACATCTTTAGCGTCTGTTAGAATCATTATACAGTAAATGAACCATTGCAACCCTGACATTTGCTGACTAGCCCCAGTCTGGTAAAAACTGATTGTCGTGTCGACATTGCTTTATACGTTGTACGGGATGGATCTGTGAAGCACTGGCTCCTCTGTAGCTCATGTTGCTGACTGAGTGACTTGCTGGAGGCTAGTGAATGATATTGAATTATTGGACTTGTAAAGTCTGTTTATCTCTATCACTCTCCATCCAATTTCTCCCCCTTCTCTTCCTCCCCCTGCCCCGAATGGCACAGGAAGTCCTATGAGTTTGAAGACTTGCTGCAGTCGTCGTCCGAGAATGGCCGGGTGGATTGGTACGCTCAGACCAAGCTGGCCCTCACACGCACTTTATCTGAGGAAAACGTCTATGAAGATATTCTGGGTAGGCGCTTCAAGAGGGGGATGGGGAGGGGTTGGACAACTAAAAAGACTTGGGGACCATCGATGAAAACGTGTCACAGTCCAAGGGCTCACCTAGAAGAGTGTATTTATTAGGCAAGAGCATACTGAGGTGCATCACACACAAAATATCAGCCAGCAGGAAGAAAAATATTATGTGAACGGGTGGCCATGAAATTAAAAAATTGGGTCCCACAATCCCTGGGTTTGTGTTTGTGGCACCGTGATTTATTCCACCATTCAGCGTTAGTGCAGGTGCCTGGGAATGGCTGAGATTCCATCAGCTCCATTCCCAGGAATCAGAGTAGCAGCCATGTTAGTCTGTATTCGCAAAAAGAACAGAAGTACTTGTGGCACCTTAGAGACTAACAAATTTATCTGAGCATAAGCTTTCGTGAGCTACAGCTCACTTCATCAGATGCATAATGCATAATGCATCTGATGAAGTGAGCTGTAGCTCACGAAAGCTTATGCTCAGATAAATTTGTTAGTCTCTAAGGTGCCACGAGTACTCCTTTTCTTTATTCCCAGGAATGTTAACTTATTATCCTACACTTACATACACAGTGCTTTCCAGAACATAGAGCAGAACACATCCCGTGTCCTGAAGAGCTTTGAGTCTAGCTGTCGCAGAGCTAGAGTTAAGTGAACCTCTTGGCAGAGTTTAGCTGGAGAGGAAGGAAATCAGTGCTGTTGTATCCTACAGAGGTGGGTCATGTTGTTTGGGGTGGGAGAGAGCCACAGGAACCAGCAGGGCATTGCCATTTTGATCCTAGCAAACTCTCATCGTGTTTGGTTAGAGAGGTCTCACAAAGGTTACACATCCCCTGGGGGTTTGCTACAGATGTCCTGATTTTATAGGGACAGTGCCAATTTTGGGGTCTTTTTCTTATATAGGCTCCTATTACCCCCCACTCCTTGTCCTGATTGATTTTTCACCTTTGCTGTCTGGTCACCCTAGTTACAGACAAGGTGGAGATGCCCTGTCCTTCCCCCGATCAGAAGAGATTGGCATTAGTTGTAAATTTTAAAGCTGCCTGCCTCTTTTGCAAGAGTTAGGGGGCCCTTATGTGCCCTCTTTCCCCTTTGGGGCCAAAGGACAGGGGATGCCCTAACAGCTGCTGGTCAAAGCCACTATGTAAGTGTCACCCTTCCAGCTGGAATAACAGGGATCACATTCCAGAGTTAAAGCACTGGCAAATCCCTCCATTCCTAAACAGCCACGCCTCTCTCCCCAAGGTGGCAAAGAACTCCGATGCCATGCTGAAATTCCTATTCTCCCTACCTTTTGATTGAAAAGGATAGCGGGAAGGATAATAGTTGGCAAGTGGGACACACTTGGGTTTTTGTTTCCTTTCTGTGTGCTTAGGCTCTGCCGGGCTTTGTTTGGAGTTAATGATCTTTAATTGACCCCTGCAGTCCTGGTGTGGTTGCCATGGAATCTGGAGGAGGAGAGGGCTGACAGGGATGGCTCCAGCAAAGCTACAATTTTATATTTCATAAAAGCACAGACTGGGAGACGTTATAAAGGATACACAGCTCTAGCTAGAAAACCCCACCCGTGCATGGTGAGCGGGGTTTTTGGAATGATTCAGTCTGTCATTCTGCCACAGGGTGCTAGTGATGACCCACGGATGATAATATGTACGAAACGGAGCACACACATACACACAGACACACACACATTGGAGCTGTCAGGATTAGAACTTCCCCTTTTCTATATGTCTCCCAGCGTGGATAAACAGACCCATGCTAGTGCACTAATAATAGCAATGTGAGTGGTGGCATGGGCTAGCTGCATGAGCACAAGCCCTCTGGACCTTCTAGGTCTGAGCTCAGGTGACTAGCTCTTGCCACAATGTCCACACTGCTATTTTTAGCATGCTAGCTCGAGCAGAGCTAATGCGTGTCTGTCTAGCCAGGCTGGGAGGCATACTTAGATTGTCTCCCACCATGGCTCTCCTGTCTTGCTCAGCATTATTTATGCAAAGCACTGGAATTCAGTGTAGGACGGACAAGAGGCAGGGTTTGCAGGTAGTAGTGGGGGAAACCTGGCTGCCTCCCAGACCAATTCAGATCAGACACAGGGCCAAAGTTTCTGCAAACAGCGCTGGCAGCAGGAGGACAGCTGCACTGTCCCCTTGTCCTGAGTTCCCTTCTCACTGCTCCTGTCTCTCCAGTGTGTTAAATACTGATCCGATAATTACAAGTGGAATAATTCACATCCTTGAAAAACCTACACCTAAAATAAGTTCTCTAGTTCCGGGGCAGTGTGTGGTTCTAGAACATTTGCATGCAGCTTTCTTTGACAGACAAGAGTACTTTTACCTCCCTCACCTTGGTGAGTCCAGACAGTGGGTCACTCATAGACTCATGGAGTATCATAGGAGAAGAGGTTGAAAAGGTCTTGTGGTGTTGTGTCCTTGTCTGATGACTTCAGCTGCGTTCCCCCCTCCCCATTGACCTCTGGCAGGGCAGGCTGTTGCATAGCCAAACAGGAAATACAAACCATATACAAAAAAAGAAAAGGAGGACTTGTGGCACCTTAGAGACTAACAAATTTATTTGAGCATAAGCTTTTGTGAGCTACAGCTCACTTCATCAGATACATGAACCATATACAGGATCCAAAGCTAAGCTGCAGTGCCTGCCCCAGCATTACTGACCTCCTATTTTCATTCTCAGCTAGGTGTGTACAAGAATGCGAGAAAGAAGGTTGCTTTGAACTAATGGCTCTCCGTTGTGGTGCCATGACGGGATGCATAAGGAAAGGGAAGGCTCATAATAAATTGCCTGCCCATTCAGACACTTGGGCCTACATTTTCCATCACTGATTTTAAGTACCCAGACTGAGACACCGAAGGCCTGATCTCTCAGAGGCGCTGAGTATCTTCAGCTCGCTTTCAAGTTACCTGGAGTTGTGAGTGCTCGGCATTTCTGAAAAATCAGGCACTAGCTGTCTCAAGGTGGGCACCTACAAATCAAGGCACCCCAAATTAGCAGCATGAGGCTTATGCACCACTTAAACCCACTTAAACGATATTTGGAAGGCTTACGTGGGACTTAGATGGAGCACAAACCTTTAATTCAGAGAGAACCGGGAATCAGAAGAATGAAGAAAAAGGATATTAAGGGCCATGGTGTATGAAAACCTTATGACTTCTCCATTGACAGGGAAATGGACTGGAGGACTTAATGGGTCTTTTCCATCTCTAACTTCTGTGACATAATTCTATGGCTAGACACATCCTCGTCAGGATTTGGATGCAATCCAGTAAGCAGCTGGACTCCCAGAGCTGGAGAGAGGGAAAGGATGGCAAGAACTTTTGAGAACAGTTTTTTTTTTTAACCACCAGATGTGGGGGGTGGGAGAAAGAAAGCCACAGGATCCCAGCAGAGATTTTGTGGGACTCCTCCAGGATTTTCTGCGTTTCTTACCTATAACGTGTGGCTCTTTGCTGCAGATCCGCCATCGAAGGAAAACCCCTATGAAGACATTGAGTTGAACAGCCGCTGCCTGGGGAAGAAATGTGTCCTGACTTTCCCAGCATCCCCCACCTCCTCTGTACCTGGCACACCCACGAAGGTATCCTAGTTCAACCAGCATGACTTGTGTCCAGTTCCCAAAAGGCTTTGGGTGGAATCCTCCTCTCATTGAGGCCAGTGAAGTTTTACTATTGATTTTAATGGGGCCAGGATTTCACCTTTTAGGTTTTAGCTACTGTTGAGGGGAGGTGCAATAGCGAGAATAGAGAGCCACGGGCACAAGAATTCCCATGTTCACCCTTTGGTACAGTTTCTTGTTTTCATTTTTCTCACATTGGGGTTAACTCCTAAACAGTATACCAGGAGCATGCATCTGGAACTCACTCAATAATCCGTCATAAGATGTAAGGGTTTGTAATTGTCAGGGCTACATTAAGATTTTATGCGAGAAGGGTGTGATACCAGACATCATGTTTTGTTTTGGACAAAATCCTGTTTTGATCCATTTTCTCTGTAAATATGTGTTCCCAGTGAAGCCTCCCCATCATGCAAGCAGTTCTGGGGAGAGCAAACAGATCACAAAAGGAAGAGCAGCTGTTTGATCTTAACCAAGATGGTAACTCATATATGGACAGACATGCTAAGGGCTGTGGTAGTGCAGTGGGCTCGTGTTGGCCTTTCACCTCTGGAAACCTGGAGTCAGATTTTTACTAGATTCCAAGGGAAAAAGAGTTGTGCTCTGATCTAGTCTCTACACGTGTCCAGCACAGAACTGATTATAGACCTCCGTTGCAAAATTTGGATCCAGGGCTGAATTCTCCTGAGGTTCAGGGGTGTTTGCATTTGGGGTGTTGGTTTGGGCCCATGGCTACAGAGGATCCACACCAGATGGCAGTCTCCGTTTCAGTCTAGTGGAACCCCAGAACTGGAGAGCAGGGTGGGGTTCCGGTTTAGAGTTGAGGACCATTGGCAGAGCTACGAGGAGGAAGTTTTACCCATACTGGGCTGCTTTGTATTTTGCTCAGCCGTGCGCTTTTAGCCCCACAATTTTGTGAGTGCTACATTCACTCACAATATTTAAATACAGGGAAAGGCCATTTACTGCTGCAGTGTAAGGTAGCCTCCTCCTCTTTAAAGTGGCACTGGAATGCTCCGCCAGTCAAGGCCCAGCAATCTGATCGGTATCCATGGGCAATATGTAATCCATTTTTGCAGCTGTTAAGAATTGTGAAGTGAAGCATCTATTGCCCCCTCCATTAGGAAGGTCCTGTTGGATTTCTGTTGATAAGTTTGGTTAAAGGTAGCAACCAACTCCCTGTGGTTTCACTGGGAGGTGCTTACTAAAATTCCTTGCTAGGTAACACAGCCTTAACAAGTGCACCCTTGAGGTCCTACTTTCTTGGGGACTCCCCCATCTCATGCAAGCGCTGCAACTCTCAGTCTGGCGCTGTCTTTCTCTTTAGAATGAGACCAGAGGAGGAGGTAAATATATTGTCTGAGCCCCTTTCTTTACGCTTGTGATCCAGCGAAGGGCATCCGGGCTGTCTGCCTCCTGTGTCTTTCCAGTTGCTACTTGTTCTACCCTTAGACCAGGGGTTCTCACAACACATTTTTTGGTGGTGTCAGAGTGCAGCCACGAACTCTTGCTGGTGGCTGCTCTGACAATTTTTCCTAAAATACTTAATTAACTTTAGGAAAAACAAATAAACATATATACATCCAAATCATTGTAATTTATTTATGTAGGGTGGTGGGGTTTTTTTGCAGACTCAATCATAAAAATAATGTACAGTTGTCTCTATTTTTTATTGGATCTAAACAGAATAGAAACACAAATAAGGTGCTTTGCACATTCTTGTTTGTTTTTGTTGTTTGGCTTTTTGGTTGCTTTTTTAAAAAGACTTGATAGCTAGTAAGTCTGCTGCTGCGAAAAGTAATATTTGTATGTTTGTTAATATCATTTTTCACAGCATCCCAGCTAGCTAGTCAGTCTGTTGTGAAAAGTGATATTAACGAACATCCAAATATCAATTTTCACAACAGACTTACTCAGCCCTGGCAAGCCAGAAGCCCTGGATGGGGAGAGAGACAGCAGGGTCCAGGAACGATGTGGGGAAGGATGGGTGACCGGTGAGGCAGCGGGGGCCAGGGGTGATGCAGGGTGTGTGTGTGTGAGCCGAGGGCCGGCACCTCCGCCGCATGGACGGAGTCCAGAGCCAGAACCCAAAGACCCATGACCGGATCCTGCCGCCCTCCACCCCAGGGCTGAAGCCAAAACTCACTGCCCCAGCAAGGTGGGGAACTCATTGGTTGCCTGCTCCTCTGGCATTTGTGGCTCCAGCTGGTGGCCCTGGGGGAGGCTCCACTGCCTTGCCGCCCCATCCCCACTGTCCAAGAGGATGTCGTGGCTGCAAGAAAAGCCCCTGGTGGCTGCGGTGGCCGCATTTGAGAAACGCTGCCTTACACTGTCCAGGCTGCCTCAGGCTCAGACCATGTGACAGTAGAGGATCACACTAGTAACAAGTAATGTCGACAGCGGGGGTATAAACTCAATTTTCCTTACCAATGGGCCTCGCCATGCTATCCAAGCTGCAGAAATTGTTATTAGGGCTGATTTAAATTTTTTCAAAATGTTGACACCTTTCCCTCCCTCCCCAAAATATTTCTGTTTTTCAACCAGCTTCTAGAGTGATTGAGATTTTTAGAAAATGTGAAATTGCAATGAAATGTTCTTATGAAAATGTGTCTGCATTTTTTGATCAGCTCCCTAACCCCCAGAGATAAACTGCAGCGTGGATGTATAGCTAATCTCTTCATCACAGGTATTTGGGATGGAATTCACGCTTGTGCAGAGGGCACATACAAGGACCCACCCACCTCTTAAGTCGCACTCAAGCTCTCAAAATGGGACTGAACTATTGCATAGGCCTTGTGCTGGCCCTCTGCATGGGGATGAATTTCATCCTTATGGAGCCCCTGTCAAGGTAGTATCTAGGAGCTGAAATAACACAGTTATACTGCTACATGGTTCTTAACACAAAACATTGCTGTCAGTGTTGGTCAGGAGAAATGTGCTCTTAACATGCTGTGTGGTAGCCAGCATAGTTTCAACTATAGCATGAACCTTACTGGACCCAAATCGTGGTAGAGCCCTGCCCCTTCCCATTCCCCCAACCCAGAACTGACTAGGAGTGTCTGAGAGGCTCCCCACCCTGAAGACCCATCATAAATAAATTGAATCATTGGGTTGATGGAAGAAGCAGTGGAGACCAGTCTCCAAAGGAGAAGCTTCTTCACCCTCTTGGAAGCCGTGAAAAGGGAGACGGCTCATTCTTGCCCCCAGTTCCTCCCTCCCTGGAAGGTGTTCCATTCCTGGGAGAGGAGGGCAGAGTAAGCTCTTCAGGACAGAGATTGTCTCTGTGGGTGTACAGCACCCAACACAATGAAGGACTGATCCTGCTCTGGTCCTCTGGGTGCTGCTGTACTATAAAGAAGGAGAATGCAATAGAAGTTGTAACCGAGCGTCATTGCACTGAAAAGCAGCTTGCTCGGATTTAACCAGAGAGCTGAATTTGAAATCCATTTGAATTGACTGACCATTAGCTTGTTATCTAAACAGCACTGGCCTAACTCTGTGCCTGTTGAATCAATGGCAGAACTCCCATTGACTTCAAACGGGAACAGAATTAGGCCAACGCTGAGTGCGTTTGAAAATCCCGCTATCACAGGAGTGAGTTGAACTTTGACCCCCTTAAAGGTCCAAGCTCACCCTGTGACATACCAACAGGAGAAATTGTAGGCACTGGCCAACTCTGACAATGTAAAAGTAAGCTGCACCTTCATACCCACACATAGGTTCCTCTAGTTTTGCTAAATAGAAAAGTTACAAATAGTGGAGGGATCATAACTGATGAGGAGAGAATCCTCCATGACTTCCCTCTGTATTCTCTCCTCTACCTCCTCTTCATGCTTCCCCCAAAGTGTCATTTCACAATGGCCCTATCTCTCTGGATCTTCTCCCAGCATAGTCCAGGAGTTGATCCCTAGGATATATGAGGCACTCCCTCCCCCTGAGTATGCTGCTTTGGCACTACTCCCAGCTCCTTTGGTCTGGGGAATTTAGAATCTGAACATTGATACTGTAATATACCAGCCTTCTGGGCTGCCACTGGACTTAACCAACCACTTACTGATGGGGTTAGGAAGAAACTAACTTCCATTGCTGGCCATGATGGGGTTTCTTGCACCTTCCTCTGAAATATTGTCTTTAATTGTCTTGGATGGTAGTCCTGTGGAAACTGTGACAGCCATGCAAATTTCTTGGGCCTGTGAGAATCTGCTAAGCATACTGGTAAGCCGCATCTGCCTGTGTGCTAGCCATGTGCTCCAGCTCACCTAATTGAAATGAGTGCTGTCACAGTGTTTCCTTGAGAAGTATATGAGATGGAGTGCTGTGTTAATTTATTTCCTCTCCTCCATTCTGTCTCCCTCCCCAGTTGCTTTCCAAACCCATTTTCTTTCGACAAAACTCAGAGCGGCGGAGTTTCAAACTGCTGGACATACGGAAACTGAGCCGTGACGGTACTGGGTCCCCTTCCAAAATCAGCCCTCCCTCTACCCCCAGCAGCCCAGATGATACATTCTTCTCCCTGGGAGATGCTCAGAATGGCAAGAGGAGAAGGAAGATTCCCAAGGTAACTTCAGGGATTTTTTCCCCACTTATCCTGGCTTCTCATGTGTTGTTACATTGATAAGGACGATTTTTTTGTGCAATTTCCAATGTCATGCCCATAACATTTAGGAAGAGTTCTGGGCTATGACTTGATTTCCATTAACCTTTCACAGTTAGTACTAAACATTTTTTACATCCCACCCACCCTTTTTCTCATGGGAAAAGGGGTCCAAAGATCTCTGCAAGGTCTAAAGCAGTGGTTCTCAACCAGGTTCTCAACCAGAAGTACATGTATCCCTGGGGGTACACAGAGGTCTTCCAGGGGGTACATCAATTCCTGTAGATATTGGTCTCTTTTTACAACAGGTACATAAAAAGCACGAGTGAAGTCAGTACAAACTAAAATTTCATACAGACAATGACTTTATACTGCTTTATATACTATGGAAGTACAATATTTATATTCCAATTGATTTATTTTATAATTATGTGGTAAAAATTAGAAAGAAAGCAATTTTTCCATAATAGTGTGGTGTGACACTTTTGTGTTTTTATGTCTGATTTTGTAAACAAGTAGTTAAGTGTCATGAAACTTGAGGTACACAAGACAAATCAGACTCCTGAAAGGAGTACAGTAGTCTGGAAAGGTTGAGAGCCACTGGTCTAAAGAATGTATTTTTTCTCTCTGACATGTCCCACACTACTGTGAGGGATAAAACAAGTAAAAAAAAAATTCAGAATTAGAAATTTCAACTAGATTTTTTTTAGTGAAATTCAAATGATGATAGAAAATTGACGAATTTTTTGCAAAGATTACATCTTGGTTTCTAGCCATGTTTAGTGAAGGACATGGAGAGCAGTGGATCCCATGAAGGGCCACGTGTCCAATAGTTGTTACTTGGTGATAATACATATTTTCTTTCAAGATATTATTCAACCACTAGATGTCTCAATGTGCTGTAAGAGTTCCAAGCAGGGGTGTGATCCCACATAAACAAAGGAGACAAAGCTGGAACTCAAGCTGTGTAGAATCCTTTGTTTGTCTGTAGTTATTGGTGTTTTCTTTAACAACACTTCCTGTTTAAGATTGACTGTGATTTCACATATCATGACACTATTTTAGATTTAGATCAGGGAGTAGTTGAGTTCAATTCAATTGAGGCTGTGGATCACATATTGAATGCTTTCAAAACATGGTTATTTTTCCTGCTCTTAGCAAGGCTCTGGCAAAGGTTAGCAGTGCTAGGCTGTAACTGTGTCTCTGAGCAGACAGTTTTCCTTTGGGAAAATGTGTGCTTGTGTGTATTTATGTCTTCTCATCCATACAAATCTAATTTTGCATGCCTGTGTTGTACACATTGGGTCTTCACAATGTTTGTGTTCATGCCTAAAAAGAGATGCAGATTTTTCCCATGTGCCTGCTTAGTGTGCTTGTGTGTGTGTGTGTGTGTGTGTGTGTGTGTTTGTGAGAGAGAGAGAGAGAGAGCATTCACATTTCAGGATGTGCGTGTGTGTACACAAGTTCACATCAAGTGCCATGGATGGGGAAGTTAAGGGGTGTGAACTTATTGGTGAGTGTAGTGTTATGTGCCTAGGAATAAGATTTACTATGTACTTGATGTTGGTACCAACATGAGAACCAGGACAGACAGCTCGAGATGTGAAATAAATGATCTATCCTAAAGGCTTTTGTTTAAAGCATTTCTGACCAAATTTGTACTAAGTCAGTAAGTCCAGCATCTCTTTATCATTGTCGATTACATGATGGTTGTTCTCCAAGGTCACTCATAGGTGTATATGTACAAGTGTAGTAACAAAACCAAACTATTAACATAAAGCGTTTCTGCTTCTTGTGGCCCCTTCTTTTGCCTCCCCCAAGATCCCACCTGCACTATATGTTGTGTCATGTTAGGCATCCATTTCATATTTAAAAATGTCAATAATTGAGCTGTGCCGCTGGGATGGATGGGATGGGATTTGTTTGAAATTGTTTTTTAAAACTCTCTGAGCTGGATCTTAAGGTCTACCTGCGTGTAAGTTGCATTCTGCCACCTTGTTGCCATCCCACACCCAGGGAATGCTTTGGGCCAAGGTAGATCAGCCTCAGGTGCTCTGTACACCCTAGGAGCCACTGGTGTTAGATGACAACAAGCTCTGATCATGCCCCATTCATTCTACTCCCAGGACACCAACTGGACCAACTGATTTACAGGAGCCACCTGGCCTTGAACTGGCTATACTGACTTCAAACCATCTGGGGATGTCCCTACACAAGGGGAACCCGCATTTGCCCTGTGAGGGTCATTCTCTGCCTGCAGTGTAAAGAGGGATGATGGGCTGACCCCTTGAATCTACAGCCCTGACTAGTCTACAAAAGGGACTGTACTAAAAGACTTTTTTTAAAAGCTCATTTTAACAGTGGCTTCAGTTAGCACTGATTTCCCCCCATGTGGAAAATGTATAAAGCGTCTGTCATAAATATAAAGGGAAGGATAACCACCTTTCTGTATACAGTGCTATAAAATCCCTCCTGGCCGGAGGCAAAACGCTTTCACCTGTAAAGGGTTAAGAAGCTAAGATAACCTCACTGGCACCTGACCCAAAATGGCCAATGAGAGGACAAGATACTTTCAAATCTGGAGGAGGGGGGGAACAAAGGGTTCTGTCTGTCTGTGTGATGCTTTTGCTGGGAACAGATCAGAAATGCAAGCCTTCCAACTCCTGTTAAGTTAGTAAGTAATCTAGCTAGAAAATGCATTAGAGTTTCTTTTGTTTAATGGCTGGTAAAATAAGCTGTGCTGGAGGGAATGTATATTCCTGTTTTTGTGCCTTTTTGTAACTTAAGGTTTTGCCTAGAGGGATTCTCTATGTTTTGAATCTGATTACCCTGTAAGGTATTTACCATCCTGATTTTACAGAGGTGATTCTTTTACCTTTTCTTTAATTAAAATTCTTCTTTTAAGAACCTGATTGATTTTTCATTGTTCTTAAGAGCCAAGGGTTTGGGTCTGTGTTCACCTGTACCAGTTGGTGAGGATTATTATCAAGCCTTCCCCAGGAAAGGGAGTGTAGGGCTTGGGGGATATTTGGGTGGAAGATGTCTCCAAGTGGTCTCTTTCCCTGTTCTTTGTTTAAAACGCTTGGTGGTGGCAGCATACTGTTCAAGGACAAGGCAAAGTTTGTACCTTGGGGAAGTTTTTAACCTAAGCTGGTAAGAATAAGCTTAGGAGGTCTTTCATGCAGGTCCCCACATCTGTACCTTAGAGTTCAGAGTAGGGAAGGAACCTTAACAGTGTCTAAAGCATTTTTTTGAATAAGGTTCTCAGTAACCTAAGTAGGTTTTCAAATCCTCAGTAGGTCTCTAACATGCTTTCTGTAAGAGGTGTTGAGAACAGTTTAACCGTAATCTTTACTGGTGATCTGTTGTTCTCAAATCCACTGGAGTGGGGAGGGCTGGTCCAGGGGATGGCCCAGGGGGACTCATAGTCAACAAAGGGTAGACAGGGTCACAGTGTTTATGGTACCTATAGGGTCTAGTAGTGGGAAGGCTGTTGACCAGTATTAGGAAACTGAAAATTCCCTCCGGAACAATAACATTTTCATCTCCCTTATTGGGGAAAGGGCACTAACCCTGTTTTCTGTCTCCTGCTTGCTGAGCAGCTGGTATTGAAAATCAATGCCATTTATGAGGCCCGAAGGGGAAAGAAACGCGTCAAGAGGCTGTCCCAGTCTACAGAGAGCAATTCAGGGAAAGGTAAATGAACATGGACCAAAGTATGTTGCTGCTGAATCTTTCTGAGAGTTTCTGCCTGGCTTGAATTTTTTACTGTGATGTACAGTGTGTTTTCTAATACTTTGTCTGGTTCAGTGTAAAAAGACTGGCTGGGGCTTCCTTTATGAATAGGGTCCTACTAAATTCATGGTCCATTTTGGTCAATTTAACGATCATAGGAATTTAAAAATCATAAATTTTATGATTCCAGCTATTTAAATCTGAAATTTCATGGTGTTGTAATTGTAGGGGTCTTGACCCAAAAAGGAGTTGTAGTGGGGGGGGTCGCAAGGTTATTGCAGTGGGGGTTGTGGTACTGCTACCCTTACTTCTGTGCTGGCTCTGCCTTCAGAGCTGGGCAGCTGGAGAGCGGTGGCTGCTGGCCGGGATCCCAGCTCTGAAGGCAGAGCCACCGCCAGCAGCAGCACAGAAGTAAGGGTGGCCTGGTGTGGTATTAGCCCCCTTACTTCTGCACCGCTGCTGGCGGGGTGCTGCCTTTAGAGTTGGTCACTCGGCCAGCAGCCGCCACTCTCTGGCTGCCCAGCTCTGAAGGCAGCGCAAAATTAAAGGTGGCAATACCGTGATCCCCCCCTAAAATAACCTTGCAACCCCCCTGAAAGTCCTTTTTGGGTCAGGACCCCCAATTTGAGAAATGCTGGTCTCCTCCATGAAATCTGTGTAGTATAGGGTAAAAGCCCACAAAAGACCAGATTTCACGGGGGGGAGACCAAATTTCACAGTCCCTGACACGTTTTTCATGGCCGTGAATTTGGTAGGGCCCTTTTCATGAAGCTAAAGGCTAGTCCACTATCTAAGGCTATGTCTACACTGCACACCCTACAGTGGCACAGCTGTGCCAATACAGCAGTGCCACTGTAAGGTCTCCTGTGTAGCCACTGTTTGTTGACAGGAGAGAGCTCTCCTGCCAACAAAATAAAACCAGCCCCAACAAGGGGCAGCAGCTTTGTCGGCGGGAGAGCATCTCCTGCCAACATAGCGCTAGCCACACCGGCACTTTTTGTCGGTAAAACTTTTGTCAGCCGGGAGGGTGTTTTTTTCACACCCCGACTGACAACATTTTACTGACGAAAAGGTAGTGTAGACATAGCCTAGGAGCTCTTACTGTAAGGACATTTCCCCCGACTCAGTTTTATTCCATTATTCCTAATGGTAACCTCGTGGGTTGCACTGAACAATTCCTCCCCTTCTTGGTGTTTCTTTCTCACAGATGCTTGTAGATGTTTGTCATGATATATATAAAAGCTTGTGTTTCGGGTTTTAAAACAATCTCTTTTAGGGATTAGGAAGAGACCTTAATGGGGGCAGATTACTCCACATTGACCTGCTCTGGGGGTTTCTTGCACCTTCCTCTAATGCATCTGGTTCTGGACACTGTCTGAGGCAAAATACTGGACTAGACAGACCATGCGTCTGATCCAGAATGGCAATTAACTGTGTTCCCCCGTCCCTCAAGTTATTGTGTAGCAAGAGAAGCATGTTAGATCCAAATTTTGCGCTTGGTTACATCCATACAACCAACTGAATGTCCATTGAAAATTTCTGGATTTTTCCATTCACTCTGTACACATAATCGCTTTTGTTGCTCTTTTCTGAATGCCCTCTAATGGACAGGAAGGTATCAAGAATGGTGAGCTAAGGCTCCATTGTCATGGGCACCCCTGGGAAGAAAGAGCCCTTGTGTGCAATACATTCTGCCTCCTTAAGTGGTTAAGCCTGGTTTTATTCTGCCATCCATAAGAAGTGCACTGTTTTTAGACAGTCTTTATTTCATGTTTCCCGGTAGTTACAGATGAGAACAGTGAATCGGACAGTGACACCGAAGAGAAACTGAAAGGTAAGAAAAGTTTGCCCTGCCCACACACATGGGAGATGGTTACTCACAAACTCGCACTTGATTTCCAGGGGTATATTAGCTCTTTCCTCTTCTCTTTGAGGCACTTAGAGAAGAGACTCATTTCTACTCAGAAAAGAGAGAAGTCAAAGGCCACAGAACCGCAGGAGAAGCTTAGTTTGAGACACATGAAAGCCTGAAACAAACCGAGAGCCCGTTCCAACTCCCACAGAAGTCAATGGGAGTTTCTAAACTGACTGTCATGGGAGTTGGCTTGGACACTGAGGCAGTTCAGAAGAGGTTTCAATAAGTAAAGGGTCACAAATGTGTGAAGAAGGCTGCCAGAGGCAGCACTGCAATGTGACAGCATAAGCACAGTCCAAAGGGCATATTGCACAATCACTTGAGGAGCAAACTATTGCAGCGTAGGAACTCTAGATAGCTCAATAGAGAGATTGAGCTGCACTACATGCTCTGCTGTGAAACTCCTGTGTGTCTACGTGAGGCTGTTTGCTCAGCCCCAGAGGAACTATGTGTTGTATCAGCCTCCACGGGATTCCTCCAGAATCTCCTTGAATTCCCTGCCCTGGTTATCACTCCAGCACTGTACTAGTGAGACTGTGATTATGTTTGGATTTATAGCCGTAATTAGAAACCAGCCGAAACTGGCATTTGAAATCTAAGCTCCTCCAACTATAAGGGTTTTCAGATTCCTGTGCAGAGATACAACCTAGCCCTGTGGTTTGGGGAACAGGTCAGATCCTGGTGCAGGGCAGGGGTACGCAGGTGGCATTCCTGCTCTGTTTCTCACACAATGCACTAGTACTGGAGATGACCTAACTTTAACCCTTTTGGGGGTTGCCTTAATAGAAAAATTAAAACAAAGATAAACGTCACCCTGAGCATCCTCCTGAATTTAGCTGTTAGCAGGGTTTTTCCCTGCAGCATCCTTGTTTCCCTGACTCAACTTACCTCTGCGTCAGAAGGTATGTCTACACTGCAATTAGATACCTGCTGCTGGCCCTTGTCAGCTGACTTGGGCTCGCAGGGATTGGGCTAAGGGACTTTTAAACTGAGGTGTAGATGTTCACGCTCGGTCTGCAGTCCTCCCACCTTGCAGGGTCCTAGAGCCCAGGCTCCAGCCTGATCCCAAGCGTCTATGCCACCGTTAAACAGCCCCTTAGCCCAAGCCCCACAAGTCCAAGTCAGCTGGCATGGGCCCAATGTGGGTTTTTAATTACAGTGCAGACATGCCCTGAGAGACACTCAGTGAACTTCATAGAGCTCTTTTCTGTTCCTGGACTGGAGTTAATATGAACTGTCTGGTCTGGCTGCCAGGGTGAATCAGCTCAATAGGCCTGTATCTCTGTGCAGGGTCCTAGCACCTGACCGCTTATCACAGGCCAGTTACCCACTTTGCAGTTAGCTGAAATCTAGTGAGGACAGCTCATGAGACTTTTGTTTGAACCTGAATTAGAGCCCTGATTGGGCCTCAAACCTACATTTAATCCAGATCAGCGTCCAAACACCACCTCTTTGGCCCATATGTTCCAAGTCAATATGGGAACAATTCTACTGAAATGCTATATAGCCATTGCCCAATCACTACACCAAAATCTTCCAGTAAAAAACGTTCGTGTGTTACCACTGTATCACGGTGCTAGAGTGGTAAAAACTACACTAGCTCTGTGTTACCATGTGTTCACGTTCTGAAAAAGATTGTAATTCTACGCATGAGTGGACATTCCATGTGTTCAACAAGAGCAAATTTTGGGACTTTCTTCTCCTTTTTCCAACAGTTCTTTCTTCCATTGCTAGTTTGCTTTTCCTATTCATGGAAAGTGCATATCTTTGGAGATGGAATCTGCCTGTTTTAAGAATCCAGAAGGGAGGCTTTTGCTCTCCCATGAGTAGGAGCCGGTTAGTGCTGCTGCAGGGAAAGGCTCCAGCACTGGGAAGCTGGTAGAGCCTTTTCCTACTGACGGAGTCTTTAGCTGCGGCAAGGAAAGGCTCTGGAAGGGGGCAGGCAGCAGCCTTTCCCCACTGCCTTCCCCCTGCCAGATTCTTTCCCCAGCAACTGGGAGGCAGTGGGGCACTATGCTGCTAAAAATACAGTAACTCCTCACTTAACGTTGTAGTTATGTTTCTGAAAAATGCAACTTCAAGTGAAACGATGTTAAACGAATCCAATTTTCCCCATAAGATTTAATGTAAATGCGGGGGGTTAGGTTCCAAGCAAATGTTTTGGGGGCAGACAAAAGGCATTATATACTGTACTGTACTGTGATGGGGAGGTACCCCTGGCTTACCCCACACAGGCACAGCCTGCTGCAGGCAAGGACGCTAGGAAGCACCTTGCACAGCAGCAGCGGCAGCTTCCCCCCAGAAGAACAGGCGCCGACTTTGCTGGGGGAGGCTCCAGGCCTACCTCTTCCCATCACAGTTCCACTCCAGGCCCACCTCTTCCCATCCCCACTCCACCTCCTCTCTGGAGCCCGACGCATCCCCACTCCTCCCCCTCCCTCCCAAAAAGTCCTAAGCGCCGCCAAACAGCTGTTTGGCAGTGGGGGAAGCGCTGGGAGGGAGGGGAAGGAGGCGGAGAAGAGGAACTTGTGCAATGCTCCCTTGTAAAGTCGCTGCTCTTCCACAGAATCGTACAAGCAATGGACAGAGGAGGCAGCCAAACGACGTTATAAAGGAGCATTGCACAACTTTAAACGAGCATGTTCTCTAATGGAGCAGCGACATAACTTCGAAACAACGTTAAGCGGGAGGACGTCACGTGAGGAGTTACTGTAGCAGTGTAGATGGGGAGGCACTGCTTGAGTGAGTGGAGAGGCATGTAGTGTATGTACTCACATACATACCCACAGCCTTCAGGCATGTCTGTACTGACTCCCCTAAGCTGTGGCTCACCGTTTTATTCTTCTGTTTATACCTGTGCTAGGGGGACTATGCACGTATGTACACTACATGCCGCCAGAAGAAGGGTACAGGGTACATGCATTCTTGGGGGCGGGGGTGGCATTTTCAGAAGCACTCAGCCTACTCTGCTCCTGTTGAAGACAGTAGTAAAAGTCCCATTAGCTTCAGAGGGAGCAGATTTAGGCCAGTGCTGAGTGTTTTTGAAAACCCCGGCCTTAGACAATAAAGAGCCTTAACCCCCCCACCTGTAGCCAGGCCCTGACTGGTGCAGGTGGGATGGGGATAAAAGATGATTATAAGCTATATTTCCAGTCCCCTTATAGCCTCACCAGACATTTTTTCACTTCCTGGTGTAACTTAGACGAGCCATAGGACTGCTGTCAGTTGTATTCAGCTGGAATCTATGAGCAGCACAAAGCAACCTAATGAGGGGCCAAGGATCTGGCCCAAGGCATTCATATAAGTCTTCTTGGGCAGAGCTCTTGTTTGCATTCACTTTATTTGGTGCTGATCAGTTTCCAGTACACCATCATGGATTGCCCCTGTCAACTTGGGGGCATCACTCTGCCACCCAGCAGCGCAGGGTGCCTGGCTGTGAAGTGCTCTGCAGTCTCATCTTGCAGTTTACTTTTACGGAGGGAGGGGGCACTTTTGGAGATTTACTTTGAACCTAACTATAAAACTACAGGGGAAAATGTTCGGAGGGAATCTTGTCTAGCCTCTCCCCAGTGGGTGGCTTTTCATTACTTTCCCGATTGGAGTGTTTATTGTCCCATAGTTTGTACATTGTGGTAGTCTCAGACCGCTGGTCAGTTTTGTCCTTTTCCCAGTATCTTTAGGTGAACTTGGCTCTTGTTTTAAAAAATAAAAGTAACTGGAGCTCTGATTAGCTTCAGGCATAGTATGGGCTGGCATCAGGCAACCTTTTTCACTCATCCCTCTGCCAATGCATTTCATTCCTGGCCTACAGCTTCCCCCATCACACCATTACAGCCCTGGGGCCATGACATTACTCAGCCTGTCTTCTGACCTACACTATCCCCAGCTACTCTAGTTCTGGGCTTCAAGTGCTGCCAGTGGCCTCTATCCATCAGTCACATGTGCTGGCTTTGACATGTAGATGAATGAGGACGAGGATGACCCCAGGAACTCTCTCTTTCACTTGCTACCCCATCTGGATTTCAATTTGGGTCTCCCCATCTGAAAAGCCTACCTATTAAATCATTGTGCCACCTAGACCCCATAGGTTGCAATTTGGGCACCCACCCTCTTGTCCCCTCCTCCCGTGTGCTTTTGGCCAGTGCTACACACCTGTGTTGAAACAGTGCTCAGATTACATACTGTCTAAGCCATTACAGCTTTTCCTTGGAAGCTGTATCGCACAACTTCCAAATGTTTCTGCCTTTCACTCAGCCCTTGGGAGAGGAAACACACTGCAGTCACGGTGAGCTCACAAGAGGTCATTCCAAAGCATGGTGGGAGCTCTATCCAAAGTCCAATATCAAATGACTCTCTCTCTCTCTCTCTCTCTCTCTCGCTCTTTGTAGCTCACAGCCAACGGCTGGTGCATGTTAAGTCCCGCCTGAAGCAAGCCCCGCGGTATCAAACCTTGGAGCGGGACTTGATCGAGTACCAAGAGAGGCAGCTGTTTGAGTACTTCGTCGTGGTATCGCTGCACAAGAAACAGGCTGGGGCTGCATATGTCCCTGAAGTCACCCAGCAGTTTCCATTAAAGGTTCGGTGCCTGGGCAAAAGCCTACTGGTGTAGCAGTGTTATCATTTAGGCTCTTCAGCCCCATCTGGAACCCATTGCCCTCCTGGCTAGCATGCTGCAGAACGCATGTTTAAACAGGAGACCCTCGGGGGAAGTTAGAGCTCTCATGTTAGCCCATAATGTAATGCAGGATAATCCCCTGCTGTGCCATTGTTTAATAGGACAGAGGATTTGGAGGTTGCCCTGCCCTCCATGAACTTCATGATGTTCTCGAATGCAGATGGAGCAGCTATGTGGATTCTTCACTGCCCAGGGAGAAAGTGTGTAAAAAATTCTTCCACCACTTATCTCAGTAAAAGGGAAGCAACCTGGTATTGCTAGGAGAGACCAGCGACTGTGATTCTCAGGGTGAAGAAAACTGTCATTGCAGGGAGAGCAAAGCTATTCCTAGCAGGTCTCTCTTGGCATGAGGCATGAGAAACAGGACCAAACGAAAACCCGTGGCAGTGCCTTTTCCAACATGGTGTAACAAGAGTTTGCTGTAGGCTTCATTCTGCACACATGTCCCCGCACAGATAGCCTCCTCCCTTTACTGAGCTCTTAGCTATATCACAGCAGGGAAGAGAGACCCAGCAGGGACAAACAAATGCAAAAGTAGGGTTTGGTGCGGAGTGTGTGAGGGGAATTACTTAAAAAAATCCTAAGGTCAGGTGAGCTAGTAGAGCAGCAATTTTAATATCTTCCAGGCAAAAGCTTCGTCTCTGTCATCACCTCTTCATTTATCACAGGACAAATATTTGAAGCTGTTCCATCCCCACGTGACTAATTGAAAACATGCCCTCCTTCTCTTCTCCACTAGCTTGAGCGTTCCTTCAAATTCATGCGAGAGGCAGAGGATCAGTTGAAAGCCATTCCCCAGTTTTGCTTCCCCGATGCTAAGGACTGGGCGCCCATCTACCAATTTGCCAGGTAGGCAGGCGTCTTCCTCCCCCGTGAGAACTGGGTTTGTACATATCATTCACTTAGCCATGGGAGCTATTAAGGCAAAGAGAGAGAAACCCAATGGAGGCGGAGACACTCCTGGAGAGTCCAGAAGGGAACAGAACTGAGAGCGTGAGAGGGGAAAGGTGGAGATATGAAAGGAGTAAAGTGTTCTCTGGGCGGTGGAGTGGGTGTGTGTACGGTGTGTTTCCTAATGTGACCGTTTTTTTTTCGTCTTCTTGTCTCTGTTCTCCCTACTGCAGTGAGACCTTCTCCTTTGTCCTGACTGGTGAGGATGGGAGTAGACGGTTTGGATATTGCAGAAGGCTACTGGTAACTATTCACCATTCTGTTCCCTAAAAGGGTCCGAAGGGGGAACCCTCCTCTGTTGTGCTTGTCTTGCTGGCACCAACTGAAGGTGGGGCGGGGCTTCCGCTGTTTGATTCAGCGAAGAAGCAAAAGGCACAGAAGAGGGGACTCTCCAGCTTTCTGCTTCCTCTGCTCTGTTTAAGGTCCCTCTTCAGAATCCATCCCCTCACTCCAAAATACAGCCCCTTTTCGCGTTTCTCATGGTTTCACAAGGAGAGCTTCTTCTGTTTCACCAGCCAGCCCCTGAGCGACCAGACCCCAAGCAGCCCAGAGAAAGCAGCCGCCTGCGCTCTGCCTCGGTTGAACTAACTGCCTTTTTTTGGTGTGTTTGTGTTTCTCTCTTGAAAGCCCAGTGGGAAAGGGCAGCGTCTCCCTGAGGTTTACTGCATTGTGAGCCGCCTTGGGTGCTTCAACCTCTTCTCTAAGGTGAGGGGGAAAGGAGGGACAGAACCTGCGCTGTGGGCAGCGATGAAGCTGAAAGCAAAATCAAGGCGAGACGAATGAGGTTCAGTAAAGTGGAGGGCTCGGACTTGACAGACTGGAAGACGGCACTGGGGGCGGGAACACGCACTAATTACATGAACTTTGCAAACAGACTATGAAAAAGCAAATTGCATGAAAATATGGACCAGCAAACATTGGCTTGTCCCTTTAATAAAATGACCAGAGCAAAGAAATTCCAAGATAAAGGGTGAAATCCTGGCTCCACTGAAGACAGTGGGTTTTACCATTGACTTCAGTGGAGCAAGGATTTCACCCAAGGTTTCTACTCTAGTCTCTCTTGCTCACTCCATAGTATTCTGCTACTGCATATTTGGGCTCCACACAAGCTGGGGTAAGGAGGGTATGTAAATGCTGTCGTATTTTATTCTCTGTCTCCCTCTCGCCTCCTGTTTATACATCTGTGTCTTCATGTTCTTTCTTCCAGATCTTGGACGAGGTTGAGAAAAGACGGGGGATTTCCCCTGCTTTGGTGCAGCCTCTCATGAGGAGTGTCATGGAGGCTCCTTTCCCTGCGCTGGGCCGGACCATCACAGTCAAGAACTTCCTACCAGGCTCAGGGACTGAAGTAAGGACACCACCAGAGCTGGAGGAAGATGGGATGATAGGACAGGCCAGCAAGCACCTGCTGGAATAATAAGTCAGGCCTACACCTGTAGTGCAAGGTTGTGGGAATGTGCAAATTCCTGTGAAGTGGAGGCTCAAGTTTAGAGTCAAAGGGATTGGTTCTCAGTTCCTCTGTTCCTGAGCGTGGGGCAGGTGTCTTCAAAAATCCTACATGCTCCTGGGGCTGTTCAGGGCCACTAATGGCTCTAGTCCTCTGTGGTCTGCCTCTTCCCATGACTCAGCCCTCTAGCCAGGTCACTTTAAAGTCTCCCCTTTTCTGGGATATGAGAGTCCCACTGTCCTCTGCCTTTCTAACAAGATCTTCAGCCCCAAGTCTGGGCCTTGTTGTCCTCACCCTTCTTTCAGGGCATTCCACTCTCTTTATCCCCTTCTCACGGGCCAGGATTTCTCAGGGCTCTCCTCTGGTTCCCCTAATACAAATCCCAAACTAAAGGGGTACAAAGTCAAATCAATTCCTGCCCTCCTTGGGCTTCACATTTATCCCTCTCTGCTGCTCTGATCCTCCACTGAGCACTTCCTAGAACTCTTTCCATGGTAGAGTCCAAATCCTGCCCTTCTATCAGGGCTTACCACTGGAGCCTGCTCCACTCCCAGTGGCTGTTTTATCTCTCTCCTGGCTTCTGCCAGAGCTCTCTGATTAGAAGAGGATCGCAGGGCCAACTCTCCACCCCTAGGCTTCTTCCTTGAGCCTTTTCACTCTATAGTCCCAGAGAGTGATTGCAGACTCTCTCCCTGCAGCCCCCTCCTCCTTCTTCATCGTTTTGGGTTTTGTGGCACAGCAGAGTCACTTTCTGTGTGTCTGACTGCCATGCACAGGACTTTGGAGGTAGGTTATGACTTAAAGTCTGTCACCTTTCCCAGTATTCTTAAAGAACTGCAGAATAGCTTTTTTAATTGGGCCCCCATTTTCCTTGTATTCTGGACAGGAGTGGCAAAGAAAATTTTCTTATTTATATGGAAAACTCAGAACCCTTAGTATATCTCCTTTCACTGGTACAGTTTTTACAATTCCATGAGAGATGATCCATCATTTGCTGGACCATACATGTTTCACATAGTCCATCCTTTTGTTTGTTTATTGGAAATAGATTACTGTTTCATCCACAAAGACCTGTTAACATTTTGAATAAAGCCATTTTGCTCTTAGAATCATAGAAGCGCAGGACTGGAAGGGACCTCGAGAGATCAGCTCGTCCAGTCCGCTGCACTCATGGCAGGACTGAGAATGTTCATCTCAGGGCCTTGGACTATATCAACATTTTCAACTACTGGGCATAATTCACGGAATTTTTTCCCTTTTATTTCATGTGCTCACAATTCTTGCCATTCCTTCCTTAGTTCATTTTTGATTAAGTGCTTAAATTCCAGTTTGCTTAATGGGATCTCTAGGTCAACTTGTACGGCCTTAATAGCATTTTTTGTCTCTTTGCCAGTTCATTGCCAGCTAGCCCTACATGTGCCAGGATCCATGCTCTTATTATAGTCACATACAATTGGGCCAATTCAGCTGTTAGCAGTAATATTTCATTACATATATTGTTTCTGCTGTCAGACTTGCCATTATGTAGTGTCTGCAGTCCTGATAAGGTATCAGACAGGGTGGCCATGAGAGCTGGCCGCAAAGCTAGGGCCCAAGTTAGTGCCAGCAAGACCCCTATTAGCTCAGCCAGAGATAAAGGTCATGAGTCTGATGGCTTTCTTCAGTCTGAATGTGGGCGCCCAGAAAGCTATTCCCACTCTACCTGTTCCTTCCTCTCTGGAGCCATCAGTATGCATCTGACAATAGTGTCCCCACTTATCACAGATACATTGATTTGCTATATCTTGTATATTAATCATTCTTCTCCTTTTGTTCATCATATAGTTCCATATCTATCTCAAGGAGGTGGTTCTCCAGAGATAGAGTATTTTCCCAGAGCTAGAGATTTTGGCCTCTTTTTTAAGCCTTTATTTTCACAGAGATCCTTTATCCACTTCCTTACCCTACTTACTGAGGAATTTTGAGTTTTTGTCCTACCTGCTCTCCACTTAATTCCCTAATTAATATATATTAGCTTAGTGTTATCTTCACTATTACCTAGTACTTTGGCCCTAAAGCCTAAGTCTCAGAGCTTCATTCTGAGAGTGATAGGCATTTCTCCAGCTGCTATCTGCGTTACATACAGAGGCGAGGTAATGAAAGCACTGCATGCAGTAGGCAATGCCTGTACTTGGATACAGTCTAGTTTTCTCAGATTTGTTTTCGATGCTGACCTAAAGGCCTAGCAGCCATACTCAATAATAGGTCTGATTAGCGTCCACCATTTTCTTAGTAAGTTTCTCCCTTTGCACTTATCTATAATGTTTTCAATATGGTCCTGTCCCGGGGTTCACAAGTCACTGCTAGAGGCGCCTCCTCCTGGCCGGTTTGGGGATTAGCTCTTTTGGCCTGATGCCTCTTCTTATGGTTTCTCAGCCTGTAATCTCACTCTGTCACCCTGAGGCCCTTCTCCTGCTCCTCAGCAGCCGCAGCGTCTTGTCTTCATGGCTTGCATCTCTGGCCAAGTCACAACAGTCCTCCCCTTCTGTGGTTCTATCACAGTCTTCCACAGCATCCCAGGCAGTCCTTAAGTCCACTGCCCTGGCTAAGTAACTCCCTCAGTGACGGGGATGGATAGTCCCGGATGGTCCTCAAGATCACTGCCCAGAGTGGGCCACTAATTCAGTGGCTGGTAGGGGAACCCAGGTCCACCCTCTACCCTGGGTTCCAGTCCAGGGGCCCTATCTCTGGCAGCCAAGGTCTGTACTACCCCAAACCTTCCTACATCTCTCTTGGACTACTTCGTGCGTTGCCTCTCCCAAGCTTTCATTCTCCACCCTTCTAGCCAAACCCTTTTCCTCTGGGTCTGCTAGACAAATCCTTCCTCTAGGGTCTAAATCTCTTGCTCTCCCTTGTCCCATGAAGAGTAACTGAAGCCCTCTTCCTGGCAGCACCCCCTTCTGCTACCAGCTCCCTGGTTTTATAGAAGCCCGGCCTGTTCCTGCACAGGTGAGCTTCCCTTAATTAGGGCTTTCCTCTCAGCTGAAATGTCCCCTGGTCTGTAGCCTAACAGGTTAATTGGCCCACCTGGCCTATGTTAACCCCTTCAGGGCAAGTGGAGGAAGCACACTTCATCACAGGTCCCTCCAGGTGAGCTTGTTATCAAATATCACACCTAAGAATTTGTCCTTTTTCACTATATTTATCTGTTGGTGATATATTTATATAATTTCTGAATCTTCCATGTTGTGCAGATCATTCATTTAGTTTTGTCAGTGGAGAGCTTGAAGCCCCACCTATTTCCCTGTTCTTTACTCCCACAAAGTGCATCGCTGATTCCTTTGGAGTCCCAGGTTTCTGCTTGTGGTCCATATGGCCTGGTCATCAGCAAATCATCTGATGTCTATTCCTGCACTCGTTTCCTTTGGAAGGTCATTTATCATGATGTTAAAAAGGGCTGGGCTAATGACAGTCCCCTGTAGAGTTCAATATGTAATGGAATATACAGTGGAAAAGGCTTTCCCTACCCGGACCCATGTAGTTCTTTGGGTAGGAGATCCCTTGTCCATTTGTATATTCTTCCTACAGTACCCAGATGGTTGCCACTTTATATAATAGTTTCTCTCTCTGTAACACATTGCAGGTTTTTTCTGTGTCCAGGAAGGTTACTATCATGTATTCTTTCGGTTTTTGTGCTTCTGTGTCTATCGGTGTCAGTTGCACCCCGGCCATCTGAACCCACATTATGTTCCCTCTGTGAGCCTATTTCCTTTTGAGTGTGCTAGTCATCTCTCCATCCCCAGTCTTTCCTGGTTTTGGCGAACCATGCTGTGAGAGCAATGGGTCTGTATGCCTCAGGCCTAGAGTGCCTCTTGCCAGGGTTCCTCACTGAGGCAATAAGCTCATGCTTCCAGTCCCTAGATATTTCCCCTTTTCTCCATATGCTATTCTGACATTTTAGTATTACACTCAGGCTTTCATTGCCTAGGTATTGGAGCAGTTCAAAGCTTACTAGCCCCCTTCTGCTTCCTCTCTTTATGTGAGCCAGCCTGTTCCTGCCCAGCCCTGGGCTTCATGATCAGTTAAGCCTGGCTCTCCCTCCAGGTGTAGCCTGCTATGTTAATTGGCCACTCAGGCACACATTAACCCATTCAGCGTTGTGTGGGAGTGAGCCTTGCTTGGGCCTGAGAGTAAATTTAAGTGGCCTCAGGGTCTCTGGGAAACCCATATAGAATATCTGTAGTGGAGCACGCCCAGCCACACCCTCAGTCTGCCGCCTACACCAGAGAGCTTCACTGCACAGGGGTTATTCTTAGGGGGCTGTTTCTGCCCACTTTAAGGCCCTTTAAGCTGCCACAACAGCACATAGGGGCCTTTGCATACCTGAGAACCAGGTCCAAAGTCGAGGGTGGGTCATGTGACGTGCTGTGGAAGAATAGGCCAGGTGCTTTGAAGCTGGTTACACAGGAGGAAAGATGGTCTCGTGGTTACAGAACTGGCCTGGGACATGGGTGACCTGGCTTGAATTCCCTGCTTTCACAGACTTCCTGTGTGACTTGGGCAAGTCACTTTGTGCCTCAGTTCCCGCTCTGTAACATGGGGGTGATAATACTGCCCTATCTCACAGGGGTGTTCTGAGGAGAAATACACTAATGGCAGTGAAGTGCTATGGTGAGGACTGTATACGTAGATAGAAGCAAAGAAAGTAGTCTGTGTTGTAATTGATACCAGAGAGGACAGTCTACAAGTTAGACCTTGCTCCCCTCTCCTTCCCGTCCAGATTCTCATAGTGAAAGTGATCCTGGCTGTTTGAACTGGCTGAAGAATTAGAAACATCCCCTGCCTCCATCCTTCTCCCTGTGCCCTACAGAGTGCTGCCCAAAATCCATTCCTGATGGGAACAAAATTCCACTCCCTGGGACTGCCCCATGTCAAAAGACTACGCATAAAAGTCTGCTTGGGCATCACACCCGTGGAGATGGAGCTCCCTGTGCCTAATTCAGTGGGAGAAGCTGCAATGGATTTCTGCACCCACCTGGAATGGACTCTGGATAAAGCCCCTGGGAGAGTTCAATCTGAACCGTTCCTGTGGCCTACTAGAATATAGGACCTTGCCCAAACTGAACTCCTGGTTCTACTTGTTATTAGCCCTGTCTGCTGACCCTCATGTTGGGAAAACCTATCAGTGTATGATAGCCTTCTGCTTCAGACCTCCTCACCATCACTGCTCAAGGGGGTGGGGAAAATATGATGGGAAACCAATGCTGGCCTTCAGCTTCATTTGCAGGCTGCATTTGTGGGTCCTGTGGAAAGACTAAATCTCCAGGCGTGCCACTCACTAACATAAAGTCTCCTTTAGCTCCAGCAGCAACACTGTTTCTTTTGGTTGAGAGGGTCCCTGGCTGAAGTCCTGGGGGAGTCTGGCCCCTTGCCTGTCAGTGTACTGATTGAGGCCATGACCTGTGTTTTGCTTCTTTCTGGCAGGTAATTGAGCTGCGGCGGCCTCTGGACTCGAGACTTGAGCATGTTGATTTTGAGTCCCTGTTCTCCTCTCTCAGCGTCCGACACCTCAGCCGCGTGTTCGCATCCCTGCTTCTGGAGAGAAGAGTGATCTTTATAGCAGACAAACTCAGGTACCCACCTTTGCATCTTTCTCTTGTGTTCTTTTAAACCAAATGTAAGTTAAGGAGAGACTGAGAAGGGAGTACTGGCCCCTCTGTGTTGTTCTTTTGTTCTTCTCTGTTATTTCCCAGCAAGTACAGCCAGTGCTCCCAAAGGGCAGGAGCTCTGACGAGGTGACACACCCTCTCCTGGACATGCTGCGAGAAACCAAACTCCTCAGCCCAGCTCAAATAAATAAATTCATTAGTCTCTAAGGTGCCACAAGTCCTCCTTTTCTTTCTGCGGATACAGACTAACACGGCTGCTACTCTGAAGCCCAGCTCTGAAGCTTGCAAAAACTGAGCTTCCTCTGGTGCACAAAGGAAACCAAGTTCCGTTTACTCAGAATCTTACCGAGGCAGAGCTCCTTGCAATAAGAAAGCAGAACCCCTCCTATTGCTTGGGAGGGAAACAATGTTCCCTTTTCAGCCATGCTCTGGCAGGCACAGGAACCAAGCCCGGGGTGGGGGGAAGTAGAGAGGGAACTCAGTGTCTCTTAGCCCTTTCGCTGAGGTTCTCAGATTCTGTTGACTAATTTTTTAATATTGGTTCTTGAGGTTCGGGGTTTAAACTGATTCACTCCCACAAGTTCAGCACAGGGGTCCAGGTCTCTTTAAGATTTTATGCAGCTGGTGCCTGGCAGCTATCCAGCCCTTAAGCACTTGAGAATTCAGAGAGAAGAGTTCTCAAAGCTCGGTGACGGAAAAGCTACAGATGAGTAATGACACTTATGAGCGCGATCAGGTTTCAGCAGGCGTACAATACCCCCAAGCTGTCTGTTTTCACAGATCCCAGCCAGCCGGGCTACAGCCCTGGGACTGGGGGAGGAAAGGCAAGTGGAGAGGCCCCTTTTGTAGGGGAGCAAAGGAACAAGTCGCCCTGCAGGGGTCCAGGGATTTGTAAGGGCAGAGCTCATACAAACTCATTACACCAATGGGGAGGCTGGGTGGGTTGTAGCAGCATACAGGCTGCAGCTCCCCACTTTCACTCCTTTACTGCTGCTTTGGGTCAAGGAGGGGAGGATCTATTCGGTTACATTTGCTTGACATGTTACATACATAGATTTTTTTTCATATCCTCTTAAAAGTACATCAATATGCAAAGCATGAAAGCACTGATGCTGCCCTTAACCTGAGACCATTCTATATTTCCCATGTCTAAACTACACAGATCATTTTGGTAATCTTTATAATGACAAGATTTTCTCTGGGAGGTTTTTCCTCTCCTACAGGATAAGCGCAGCATTATGACTGGATTCGTTAGGGACAGAAGCACAGATTAACCTTTACATGATGATAGCCAGTGAGAATATGTGATGCCATGCAAGGATTTTATTGGTATAAGTTTGGAATCAGCGCATTGTTAGGCAGATCGCCCCAAATGAGTGCCAATAAAACCCTTATATCATATTGCACCATCATGTGGCATGTCCAAAATACATGTGTTGTAGAAAATATTTCAAAAATGTTTTCTATTAGTATTCTTCTGACAGTAAAGCTAGGTGCCTTAGTACTGAGTCCAACTGTCCAAGCCTTGGAGAAAGAGAGAAAGTATTAAAAATTGTAGAAACCTCTAAAAATGATATATACAATAGCTTTCCTATACATAAAGGTTTTAAGGTCCAGCGTCTATGAATCTACAAGGACTGGAATCAAGTACTATGTGCCGTGTTGCCAACACTCATGCTTTTACTGTGAATCTTGTGATATTTGTTATTTCTCTTAGAGCCCCATCTCCTGGAGTCAGTTATTTCACGAGAATCTCAGCTTTCTTTTTTTGCCCTCAGCTTAAAATAAGTTTCGAACCCACATAGTTGTGGCGATGAGTTTGAAAGCATGACCCAAGAGTGCCTTAAAGGCTCAGAAACCAAAAGTCAAAGAAAATAACCCAACTGTAATATTCAAAACAAAAAATCCATGGTTTTTAAAGCCGATCTCATGATTTTGGGGACCTGACTCATGATTTTGGAACATTTGGCATTGGCAACACTGTAGTGTATCATAATGGGAAGCTGAGAATCTTCTCCATCCATTGGTGGAAAGCTCCTGTTCCTATCAGTGATGGCTTTTGAGATATTGGACTTCAAATCTATCACTGATTCAAGGCTGACTGTCACTTGTCCTGGAACAGGGGACAAGGAAATTGCCAAGTATTAAATAGTGTTTACTTTGGGAATGGGAATTGCACGTTTTGGGGGAAAGAAAACAAACATTTATCTGGCAAATAGATTTTTTTTAAAAGTAGAAAAAACAGCTGTTTGAAGCTGCTCAGGGGTTTGGAATGCTAGTAGGAGTCCAGGAGGGATGGATTAATGGTCAGAGTGCAGGTGAAGTGGTGAAAAGTGCAAGATAAATTGCATTTATCGCACACCACTCTAATTTATCATGTGGATGTCATCACTGTGTTTATCTGTATGTGTACTTGTTTGTGAGGGTGTGTATGTATATATTAATATATATATAGAGAGAGAGAGAGAGAGAGAAAATGATACACACATAGTTTATTTATGTGTTTTAATTGTTACAAAATCTGAAGTCTCTGTGAAAGGAAGTGGAAAGGACTCTTGCCAAGTACTGTCTGAATTATTAAATGTTTTCAAGCTGAGCCAAAAACACATCTAACAAGTGTAAAGCAAGTGAAATGCTTTTGTCTTTTCCATCTTTGGAATGAATATTGAGTGTTTTTTAAAAATCTGTCAATCCAAAGCTTGGCAGTGGACAAAGAGAGAATTTGGTTGTTAGTTTTATTCCCCCATGCTATAGCAACAAGAATAAACATTCCCTTTCAACCCAAAAAATGACTACCCCAAAAAATTGTTTCTTTACTGAGATAATCTTTCCCCAGTTTTGCTCAGGCCTGTACAGGCCTTCATGTGGGTAGGGGAAACACCAGTACTTAAGATCTGCTATGTGACACAAATGGATTAGACTATCTTTGTAATGAGATATTGTTTTCAAATCAAAGTGCCAGAGTGACAGTCCTGGACATTAAAGACCAAGATTTGCACAAATAGATGTCTCAGAGTCAGACTCCTTAAACCCAACCTAAATAGGTGGCCTGATTTCTCCAAAGTGCTAAGAATGTGGCAGTTGCATTGGGCTGAGTGGAAGCTGCTGGGTACTCAGTACTTTAGAGATCAGAACACTTATTCAAGAGCCTAAATATGGATTTAGGAACCTATCTTTAAGGCACCCATTTTTGAAAATCTTGGTCTAAAGTCCTGTGAGGGCCTGGAGGTTGCCCTGGTGTGCCCCCTTTTGGTCAGGCATGGCTCAGGCATGGCAACCCCGTCTCACATCCCTTCCGCTGGGTTATAATCAAGTCCAGACGGATCTTTTTAATCAAAGAGCATGCTCCTTGCAAGGGTCTCATTTATTAGTGACGGCCACAAGCACAAGTAGAAGCTCATTCAGGTACACCCAGGGATATTTGTTGCCTTGAGCTTAGTCCAGCTAGCCATCTCTGGCTCCTTCCTTCAGGAGACTCTTCATTCCTGTGCCTGAAAATTGCCTCTGGTCCAGCAAGCCTTCTTGGTTCATTCTCAGGGTTACCCCTTTTCAGTCCTTCCTTAAGCTGGAATCCTCAGCTCTCCTCCTGGGAATTGGGCTGTATGAGTTAATTCCACCCTTTCCCCTCACCTAGGAGCCTCACCAGCTCTCCTCGCTGGAGCTGGGCTCTGTTAGTCTGATTTTGTGGTCCTTCCTAAGCAGGATTCCTCAGCTGTCCTCTCTGGAACGGAGTCATGGATTAACCAGCTGTGAGACCTTTGCCAGCTTCACCCCCAGCTGGACCAGCCGTTCCCTACTGGTGTCGCCTACTGTCCACTCTGCTATGAGCAAGGAGGGAGCTTTTATGCTGTTCCCCTTCTTTCAGCTCATCCCAGTTGGGTGGGGGAGAGGGGAGCCTTGCCCCATTCTCTCTGCAAGGCTTCTGGCTCTGTGTCCTTAAAGAAACAGTAATGGGATTTCATCCCGAACGCTTTTTACTCCTGGGACCACTTCCTCTCTCAGCGTGTCTCCCAAGTCCCTGTATATATAATCAGACCTTTCATCCTCTTAAAGAACTAGGCCATGTGATGGGGTGGGTTGACCATTAGGCACCACTACCCTTAAAGGACAGATTACCTGGTCACAAGTCCTATAGATCCCTGCTGGGGACTGCAGCTGTGTCAGCAATGCTTCGGGGTCAATAGTATCAAAGGCAGATTTAAAGAATCAGCATGGACACTTGATTTTGATCATCACCAACAGGAAACGACAAACTGACAAGAGCAGCAAATGCTCCATGCTGTACCTAGGTCTAAAATCAGACTGATCAGGACCCACGCCATCTGAGCACTCTGGAGTTGCTTTTCTCTCTTCTCCCTAACCTCAGCCTGAAGGAGATTAGAGAACAGATGATAGCTGATAGATTCCCAGCCTAGAGAGTATGTGCCTAAAAATCATCTCAGCATGACATGCTGCTAATCTGCCATGCCAAAGGGAGGCATTGACAGGCTCCACAAATAACGGACCCTTGTCTTCCTGCTAGATTTAAATCGTTCTAAAGCTTCCATTTTGCAGTTGAAAGGCTGAAGTTCCCTGAATGCATCCAGTACCACAGCGAGCAATATTGGCTGAAACTCAAGCAGAGGAGACTCTACACTTGTATTCTCCCCCACCCCCCTACTCCCCAAAGCAGCGTCTCTGCACTCTTGAATGCTGATGGATCGGAAGCTAAGCAATCTGAACCACAAAGTAGACTGAAAATTCCACAATGGGAGAAATGAGCGCAGATGACCAGGATTAACCTGGGAGAGTTCTGGTGACCAGGACTTCAGAGATGCTATGGTGAAAGGGAAGGAAACCTTCTTTGCTTCCTGAACAGTCACAGCATACAACTTCAAAACAAAATTTTGTCTTAACCAATGCAACTGAGTCTGTGACCTCCACCAGCTGTCCTCCCAAGCATCTTCCCTCCCACTTCCTCTGTCACATGCCCTCTGTATTCCACTATGACTTGCAAGCAGGGGAAGAGGGAATGGAGAGTCACTGTAATGCTGGTAGAGGACAAAATGTTTTAATATCCCACTAGCCCTCAGGTAGAGTAATGTTTTGGCTGCACAGCGTTCTTCCTTACAGCTGTCTGGAACCAGACCAGTTAGTTCCATTAGTCACTAAGGCCAACCTTTCACATCAGTTCCTATCCCTGGGTGGAGGAGCTGGCTGTGCCCTGAAAATGAAGGAGGCAGAGGTTGGTTCACGACAAAGATATAACCTCTACCCTTGCCACCTGCATTCCAGCTCAAAAAAAGGAGCTCCAACGCTATTCTCAGAATAATCCCATAATGCTACTGGCAATTGGTGACCGTGCTTCCACACAGACACTGCTATTATTTCTGCAGGTTATAAAATTGGGGAGATGAAAAATATGCTAGGAAACAAAGAAGGAGGAGGAGGAGGAAACCCCTGCTTTTCAGTCTCGGATAATGTTGGCCACAAAATGTGTGAGGAAAAGCAAAATCTCCTTAAAGGAGACAGTTTTAAAGGGATACAGTCAAGCTGATGTTCACATGGGAGGCATACTCTTGTTACAAGTTTGCTGTAAATGAACGCAATCGAAGAACGTTTATTTTTCACGTTGTTTGCCTTGTGCAATTGACAGGACTCTGTGGAGAGTCAGTATCACTATCTGTGGTTGGTGCAAAACTTGCTGGTGAGAGCAGAAGCAAAGTGCAAGTGGAGGTGAAGGGGCAGCAGGCTGGAACGTGCACAGAGAGCAAGAATGGGACGGGAACATGCTTTAGTGGTTAGGCTTCTGCACCCTTCTAAACATCAGCTGGAGAGTAGAGCCCTCTGCCCTTTTTTAAAGGACCTTTTAAAAATCCAGGAGACTGTATTTAAAGTGCGCTCCATCAGAAATGTCAATTTTTTTTTACAGCTGACAGTTAGAAACAAATCAAGTTGACAGTGTCCCTTTAAGCAAGGAAATGAAAATCTGGGACTCTTCTATAAAGAGAGACTTCCTCTATGTGGAAGTCCCTTGAAGTAATTCCCTAGTATATTCCTACTTCACCTGTTAGAGTCACAGGTAAAGCCTAAAGAATAACAAAAACCTAGCGCTTATATAGCACTTTTCATCAGTAGATCTCAAAGCGCTTTACAACGGAGGGCAGTATCACTATCCCCATGTTAAACTGAAGTGTTAAATGGATTCCTCTCTCTGCCCTAGGATCAGAATTCACTTATCCCCTGGCTGGCATGCACCTCTGTATAAACTGCTCAGAGAGCTTCTTCACCTGGTTACAGTGATGTCCCAACAGCAGAAGTCACACTCTGCCAAATTGAATTTATCCAGTGAAAAGCAGCCAAAACCTGTAACCCAACCATGATATTCTCCTCAACCCACTCTAGTGTCATGCTGGAGGGACTCAAATTTATCAGACATAACTGGAGCAAAAAATCAGGCCTCACTTTCTGAGCGAGCACAAGACCACATCGACCAAACCCTCTTCTCTCTCTCTCATTACAAGTCAGCAACAGCTGCCAGAGCCACATTTCTCACTGTAAATTCCACCCATGGAGTTTAATACAAGCCAGCTGTGAGTGCTTTCCTGGCCATGTGATTCCTTCAGGCCAGACTAGCCTTTCTACCCTCCCCCATTCTTTCAAGAGCTGGATGCTAGTAAAACCGAAATGACGTTATGTACACAGCTTGTTATGGCGAGCCTCCCCATCCCCTGACATGCACAAACACTTCCAAACCCAGAACAGATGAGTAACCAATGTCCCACAGCGTGCTCTGCATAGCCCCGTGAAACTGACCGCACGCCCCGCCCACCTCTCCTTCCAGCGCTCAGAAGAGTTCTCTGGCCAAACCTTCTTGGAAGTCGTTCGTGAAGGAACTTTCAGCAGAGTCGCTGGTAGCATTTGAATGGGAAAAGCATGAACTGTATCTCCCCTACCCCAGCTCCTCAGGGTATGTCTGTACTGCAATTAGGAGGTATGATTTCAGCACTGTAGGCATCTAGCTAGATCAAAGCTATCCAGAGTAACAATAGCGATGTAGCTGCTGCAGCATGGCATGGCTGGTCACTTGTGCACATGCTCCAGGTCCTGGATGGGGTTGCACTCAGGAGGGTAGCCCATGCCACTGTCCATCTGCCACGGTTACCCTGCTCTTGTTACTGAAGCTGGTTTTGATCCAGCTAGATAAAGGCAACTCAAGTATGTCTACCCTGTATACAATCACACCTCCCAATTGCGGTGTAGACATACTCGCAATCTAGTCCCTCCCTTCCATCCTCTTGGGTCAGCCTGGCCTTTTGAGGCCCTGTCCTGAGCAGGACCTGTATGGTAGTGTCGTATTTTGTCCTGGTTTCTATTGAGTATTTAGTCTGTTTTCTCTGAACAGTTCATTATATGTGCATTGATACCCTTTTCCCCTGCAGCCTTGTTCTTCGCTGAGGTGTATGCTGAGTGTCAGAAAGAGAAGATGCTGTTAATTAAAAGAGTGTCATTGGGCTGGGAGAGAATTAAGCATCAAGACAAGCTGTGCCTTCAATACTGTATCTCTGCTCTCTAAAGAAAGCAAATTTGCACTGTTAGCCACTTCTGCGTGTCCTTGTCAAGCATGCACAGCAGCCACTGGAGGCAGTGGAAAACTGCCCCGTGTCATGTGACAGAGGAACAGCTTCCTGTAATCCTGACCCATTCCATGTGTCTTTAGACCAGGAAATAAAGATTGGGGACAAGAGTTTTGAAAATGACTCGTGACTGTGGGTGTCCAACTTGAGACACCTGAAAGGAGCCTGATTTTCAGCAAGTGCTGAGTGCTCACCCTCTGCCTTGCCTCTACTGCTGTGTGCTTTGTGTTGTCTTTTAGCACCCTGTCGAAGTGTTGCCATGCCATGGTGGCACTCCTCTACCCCTTCACCTGGCAGCACACCTACATCCCAGTGTTGCCGCCTTCCATGATTGACATTGTGTGCTCACCAACCCCCTTCCTGATTGGCCTGCTCACCAGCTCACTGCCCCGCCTCAAGGAGCTACCCGTGGAAGAGGTGAGCCATGAACTCAGATGAAATGGTTGTTTTTAAAAGCCACAGGCGTTGGCTGCACTGTGTTGTCTTCTCACCCAGAAGGGTTTGCCTCTTAGACTTAGATTGTGTCACTGTTTTAAGGCAGGGTGGCATTGTAACTACCTGTGGCTGCAGAAATACAGCTATCCCAGTTGTCAGTGAACTGCATCATGAATAAAACCCGTAACCTTTGGCTCCAAGACACACAGGCTGCTACCTAGTGAGCAGTGACTTTGCTGCAGCTGATAGGGGGAACTGACATAATGACCTTCATTTTTCCTTCCTGTCCCACAGGGAGTTGGGAGAAGGGCTCCAGTGGTGATTTTGCTGGTGGGCTTTATTATTAAGAGTTTTGTTATAGTTATAGTGCTGCCAGGACAGTGCGGAGAGTCAATTGCTCAGTCTGTTATGTATGAATTGTTCTTTTTAGAGATTGTCCAGGGCCTGGGATGGTTGTAGTTAGTACGGTTTCAGAGTAACAGCCGTGTTAGTCTGTATTCGCAAAAAGAAAAGGAGGACTTGTGGCACCTTAGAGACTAACCAATTTATTTGAGCATGAGCTTTCGTGAGCTACCGCTCACTTCATCGGATCCGTGAGGTGAGGGAGGCAGATGGAGAAGGTTTTGTGCCGGCCCTGATCAGAGGGGATTCTCAGCACCATTGTGAAGATCTGAAAGTACGACACAAATATTGAAACAAAGCTGCTGAAGCCGAAGAATGAACTAAAAGAAATAACCACGACTTCAGTGAGATATGAATCAGAGCAGGCAAGCTTGAGTAGCCGGGGGATTTCACCAATTTATTTGAGCATAAGCTTTCGTGAGCTAAAAGCTCACGAAAGCTTATGCTCAAATAAATTGGTTAGTCTCTAAGATGCCACAAGTACTCCTTTTCTTTTTGTAGTTAGTACAGATGTCTGTCTGACTGGCTGTATCAATCTGTTGTCTCTTGTCTTATACTTAGATTACAAACTCTTTGGAGAAGGACTGTGTTTTAGTTCTGTTTGTACAGCACCTAGCACAATGTGGTCTGGTCTGTGACTAGGGCTCTTAAGTGCTCCCAAATTACAAATGAATAATAATTATAAGCAGACCTGTAAATAAATGAATAACTCTGAACAGTGGTGTGCTAGGGCAAACACACACACACAGCATGACAGGTCATAACATTTTCAGCCTCACATCCAAAGTGTTCCTAGACTCCAGTGCAGGAAAAACCTTTCGTGGGCTACAACCTTCTGCCCATTAGTGGCACTGATGGTGGTAAGGTGTTAAGGGAAATAATCTTTTAAAGACAAGCTGAGATCAGCGACTCTGTTTTTCTCCCCACTTCACACCTGCTCTGTAACTACCAACACTGTTCATACAGAGCTGATCTTTGCAAAGTCATACTAAGCAATTACTTCCAATATTCCTGTGGCAATGAGTTCCACAGATTACATATGATGTGTTTAATTTTTTTTAAGTTGCATTGCTTTGTTTTGTGCAATAGGGTAAATACTAAGTAGGAGTTGATAAAGCCCCATATTATTTTGGTCCCTCACTCATCATTGGCTGTGTAAAATAGTCTGTGGCTTCTTTGTAAAGCTTTTCGCTTAAACAATAGATCTGACTGTGTTCTAGTCTAAGGTTTTGGGATATGTGGGGGAGAAGTGAAGGCAGGAGGGTTAGGGAAGGCCAGCTTCTTTCAGTTCAAGCTGTCATTTTGTGGCTTGTGGTGAAGTGGTCAGAAAACCACAACAGGGGCCCTGCTGTTGACCAGTGTTTTATATCTCTTCCTGCTGCTGTGGTTCTGTGAGAGGGGAGGAGTTTTCCTAGAGAGCCAGGAAGGCTTGGGATAGTCTTTGGTAACAGGAAATAACAATTCCCCATTCTCTCTTTGGTAGGTCCTTGTGGTTGACCTTGTTAATAACCGATTCCTCAGACAGGTGAGTAGAGCTGTCCCATATGGGGCTTTTTTCTCCCACTTCCTCCATCTCCTTGCCTTGACCTGTATTTGCTTATTCTGCTTGCCCAGGCTGGGAGGCAGGATTTGATGGCAGGTGCTGTTTAACAGTAGTGTCACAGTGCTTTGTGCTTAGGTAGCACCTCAAAGAATCTCAAAGCACTTTACAAACATTTAACCCTCCATAATCCATGCGAAGTAGAGAAGCATTATCCCCTTTTAACAGATGGGAAACTGAGGCACAAGGCCTGCAGAAGTGTGTTGGCCAAAGCCACAGAGTGAGTCACAACCAAAGCTGGAAATAGACCCCAGAGTCTCGACACTGTCCTTTGCTCTAAGCACTGGTCACCACTACCTTCTAGCGTAATATCTGCACCTTCCAGTGAAGACTGGTTTTAGTAGATCTTTCAGTTTCTGTCTTCATTGGTCCCTCTCATGTTCCTCTCTATCTAGTCCTTGCATTACTAGACCATAGTGGGAAGACAATAAATGGGAATCTGGGCATCATTTTGCAGACAAATACGCCTCTTCTGATTCCCTTTGACCTGGAGCAGAGAAGCACGAATTTTGGGGTGTCCTGGAACGTATTCCTAGATCTGGAAGCCAGGTGGTTTTGTTTGTTTTCTAAGCAGAATCCAACTCCTCTGAATCACAAGCGCAACCCACAGAATTCAGGCTAGGTCAGGAAATCAATTGTCTGGTTAAGACACTGGACTGGTCCAGGAGCACTGGGTTCAATTTCCATCTCTGCCACAGACTCCTTGTGAGACCTTGGGCAAGTTGCTTTTCTCTCAGGGCCATAGTTCCCCATCTGTAAGTGGGGATAATAGCACTGCCCTCCCTCACAGGGGTGATATGAGGTTAATGGCTGTTTCTTATCTTTCAATACAGTTTTCGTCTGTCAGCCGCTCCGGCTATAGAGCCCTCTTGCAGTGACTAGACCGTGGCAAACCCCTCCCTTCTGACTCCCCACTCTGTTACTGCTCAATCCGTTTGTGGTGTCTCTGTGCCTCTCCCGCTGCTCCCTGCATGTCACTGTATGGGGCTGGGAGGGGGTGAAAATCACTTAGCCATATGCAGGTCTCAGCCTAGCTGCTGTGCCTGCCTAGCTGCTTGCTGGCATTGTTTGGCTGACTCCTGCTCCTGATATTATCAGAGCAACACCTTACCTCCAGCAAGGCAGTGGGGTCAGGGCTGGGAGACGGGCGACATGATCGCAGATCTAACAGCTGAAACGAAAGGTTACAAATCCGTCCAGTGCGAGGTGGTAGCTGGGGGTGAGACACCCACTTTAGTGCTTATAGAAGGGATGGACAGCCCCGAATGGAAGGCACTAGATAAGCGCCGAGTATTGTTCTTCTTGCTCTCCTGGTTTCGTAACAGATAACCTTCCATGTCCTTGCCCCCTCTCTCCCTGACTCCACTGGAGCTAGCTGAGGAGAAAAGCAGGTTCCCGGAGCCAGCACAAGCCCCACCCTGAGAAGGTCCCTGAGTGTGAGCTTGTGTTTTCTAGATGGAGGACGAGGACTCCATCCTGCCTCGGAAGCTGCAGGCGGCGCTGGAGCACATCCTGGAGCAGCGGAATGAGCTGGCTAGCGACAAGGAGGAGGGCTCTCTGAATGGCAGACACGGTACAGCCTGCAGCCTGTCTGCTCGTTTTCATCGGGTGGGCCCTGCGGCCCTTCAGTCACTTCCCCAAAAGGGAGGGTTTTCATCCCCTGGCCCAGGTTTGAATGGAAGATGCAGTTCAGTGGCTAGAACTAGCTGAGGCTTTGCTAAACTCTCCAGTGCGCTGGTGACCTTTGCTATGTGACTGACTTCCATGTGGTCTCCTTCAGCCTCCGCCCCATACATCCTCCCTACATACACCTGCCTTCTCCATAGCCAGGCTCCTTTGAGCTGAGGAGGTGGCTCTGGTGTCAGTCCTGGGAGTGAAACCTTCCCCTCCAGCTGGGCTGAGCCTGCAGCCTCCACAGCACCCCCAGCTCGGCAAAGCCCGCTGGACTCAAACAGCCCCTTGGAGAGGAGGTGGATGGGGGGACACACTGAGGTTCTGCACCTTGTGCATGTGCCACGCTGGATCACCTGCCAGGGTCCTACAGCCTAGGTAGTGTCCCTGGGAGCAGCGGCAGCCCGCTCCTAGCCTTTTAGTGGAAAGTACGTGCTGAGGTGCTCTCTCTCCACAGCTGCTTCTCACTCTCAGACCCGTACAGGGCACAGTTCCTAAAGAGGCCAGCAGGGCTGGTAAGGTGGTGCGGAACCACAGCCAGGAATGCAACTTCAAAGTAAACCAGTGTGCAGCCCTGACCGCCCAGTGCATCCTCACAGTTCCACCATCAGCACCACCGTCACCTCATGGCTTTCTCTGCTTCTCTCCTCCTCCCCCGCCTCTTCCTTAGAGTCCAGCCCCTTGAACGAAGTGGTGTCTGAAGCCTTCGTTCGTTTCTTTGTGGAGATCATGGGCCACTACTCCCTGTTCCTGACCCCCAGCGAGCGAGAGGAGCGGACCCTACAGCGGGAGGCCTTCCGCAAGTCTGTCTCTTCCAAGAGCCTTCGACGCTTCCTGGAGGTCTTCATGGAAACCCAGATGTTTGGGGGATTCATTCAGGAACGGGAGCTGCGGAAACAGGGGGTCAAAGGTTAGGGGCTCTTCTTCTTATTCCAGCGAGGCTTTTGGAATCTTTGCCATCCACCCCCTGGGAGCGGTGAGCAGCCAGCATCGTCCCCTGGAGCAGCACTGGCTGTAGCTCTGGGGTGAGGCCATGATGACCATGTGTTTTTGAAAGATTGCAGTGATCCCATCCCCCTTTGAGAGAGGTGTGGCCTGAGTATAGACCCAGGCACCAATAACTCCTGGGTTCCATTCCTAGCCTCTATCTCTGGTCTTGGATAAGTCACTTAAACTATCCCTGCCTCAGTTTCCCTATCTGTAACGCTGGGGGAACTACTACTTACCTCACAGTAGTGTTGTGAGGCTTAGTTCATGTTTGCAAAGTGTTTTGAAGTGATGAGCATTATTAATGAAAGCTGGGAAATAGTAGCAGTTTAGAGGTGCTTCTCTTAGCTTGTGAGCACCTTCTCATGATGTGTTAAGCAGCATAACTATCTTCTGTCACATGTGGTTCCCCTCCCATTCTATCTTGAGTTTTTGTCAGGGATGCTACGGAACTAGCATTAGCTCCAGTGTATTGATATATAATGTATTTACTGTTGTTATGCCTCCTTCTGGGGATAGACATTTGAGAGAAGGGTGTTGAGGAGCTCATAACTACTGCCCCATGGCCTCTAAGGTTCCACTGACTTGAGGGGCCTGTCTCATCCAAACAGCTGGTCAGTGCTGGTTCAGCAAGCTCCTCTAAAGAGCTAATGACCAGTGGACATTGGAAATGGCAGAGGGATCAAAGAGCTTTTCCTAGAAGGTGAAAATGTGGCCCCCAAATGTTAATTCCTCAAATGGCCCCAGATTTTAGTCTCTGTACACTCCCTGTCAGAATTCTCTTGAAAAGATTCCTCCATTCCCTCCACGAAGCAAAGATGATCAGTCTGGCTAGTCATGCCTGCATGAGGAAGCAGTGTGGCC
The DNA here is from genome assembly GCF_965152275.1 of Natator depressus. Classification (NCBI taxonomy): domain Eukaryota; kingdom Metazoa; phylum Chordata; order Testudines; family Cheloniidae; genus Natator; species Natator depressus. The sequence continues at coordinate 245,694,569 of NC_134234.1, forward strand.
TACTGGATAGAGCACTGGACTGTGGCTCTGGAGACCAGGTCTGCCACTGGCCCGCTGGGTAACCTGGGGCAAGTCAGTGTCTGCTCTGTGAGCTGCAATTTCCTCCTCTGTAAAATGGGGATAGTGGGGATAGACTCATCTCCTTAGTAAAGTGCTTTTAGCTCTACTAATGAAGAGGTCAGTATTCTTGTTATATATTTGGAACCAAAAGGATTGTGGGTTTTTTTTTTTTTGCCGCAGGTCTGTTTGAGGTACGTGCCCAGGAGTACCTGGAAACGCTCCCCAGTGGGGAGCAGAGTGGAGTCAATAAATTCCTGAAAGGACTGGGTAAGATGCCAGAGCAACCATTGTCTTTTCACAGTGGTTGTGTTGCATGTTACTCTTAACACCAGCTCAGTGATTTGGCAACAAAGATGCTATTTTAGGTAGCGCCACTCTCCCGAGGGTTGTATCTGCTTTCCCCTGGTATGTTGCTGTGATGTGCCATGGGGCCTTCAGTCAGTGGTCAGGGTTGGGCCACGTATTAACGTGCACGTATGTCAGTGGGACTGGGAGCTGCATTGCCGGGTCTGGGGGGGGATTAAAGTTTGGACCCTGAGCTCACTGCCTGACTCCCAAAGGAGGAAAGCTGGTCTTGTGGGCTAAGGCACTGGGATGGACTGGATCCCCACATGGGCAAGTCAGCTAATGCCCTGTGCTTCAGCCACTCCCTGCTGAGGCGAGGATGAGGAGACTACCTCCCAGCCCTGTTGTGAAGAGAAAGCTGTTAACAGCTGTAAGGTGCTCCGCTATAGCACAGGCCATATAAGTACCTAGGGGGGACAGAGCGAAAAGAGGGCCGGAAGTCCTTTGAAAGCACAACATTTAACTCCTGCCTAAGGGGGAAGGAAGGAGAAGGCTGTATCTTGTGTCCCTTTCAAATTGCCACTGTCTGGCTGACACATGCAGTGCTATTGTGCCTAGCTCCAGCAGGAGCCAATTCCTTCCTTTGGGATGGGGGGGAGGGGAACTTGCTCTTGAACTAGACCCAGCATTGCTGGGGGAGAGGGGGCGGTGTGATTCCGAGGCAGCAGCTCTCCCTCAGTCCTTGCTCCAGTTGGCTCTGGGGGTGAGAGATGGAGCTCAGACTTTCTCCACTCTACATATCTCTGTGTAACGGCTGTTTTCCTCACTTCCTCTCCATCAGGTAGCAAAATGAAATTCCTCCACAAGAAATAAGAGTCACGCACGCCATCGTTCCATGGAATAGAAGGAGTTTACAATTCAGCAGAAACAAAATGAACTGTTACCAACCATTCCCACTTAGCCTGCTCCCAAGGGGGTGACAGCCCTGGATGCTGAGCGCTGGAGGCAGAAAGGCCAGGGTTTGCTCTTGTGTGCAAGTGGCCCGATGAGATGAACAGAGGGCGGTAGAGCAGCCTGGAGAGGTCTCTGGACTCCTACAGTAACATGCACTGGACCAAGCACTCTAAACTCTGCAGTAGCATTTTGCAGACCTCCAAATGGATTTGATTTCTTAGTTATTATACTTTTTGTTCTATTTATATTGGGGTTAGGAAAACTATTAACCATTGACACATGCCCTGCCTCCTTTCCGAGTGGCACTGCTGGATGTGATAATGGGGACTGGGGGGAAAGGCCGTATTACCCTGGCCTGAGAGCGAAGGAGGAGAGAAATAGAGGAAACATATGAAAACAGGTCTTGAGAAAACCGAGGACGCTGAGGACTGCAGGGATGCCAAAGGACACGGGCAGGGTGTGCTTACGAATGAGGAAAGGAGGTGGAGGGGGAACCACTAAACCTACTGATTTGCCAGCCAACTAATCGACCGCTATGCTCTGCAAGGCGGCTGCGTCAGCCTCGTGGAGAGGCCTTTCCTTGTATTGTCTAAGTTGAGAACTTTACACAGTGTAATTAAAAGTGAGTGGCATAAAAAGAAAATGAGTTGGGAATTATTGCTGAGAATTATAGATTTTTTTTTTAACCCGCTGCTTCATTTATAGATTTTTTTTTTTTGCCTTCTGCCTCATTTTGTATGTGGGTCAACAGGGCCATCTAGTGGTCAAATAGAATAGTTGTTTATCTGCCCACCCAGCCACCCACACACTCTGACGTTCCAGCACTCTTTCTGTTACAACTCTCTTATGTCTCTCACTTTCATATAACGCCCACCAAAGAGCTCTCCAACATGAGCCCTGCCCAGTGTACAGCTCTTAGAAACAGGCTCCCAGAAGTTCAAGTGGGTTTTCCTTTTCCAGACCCCAACTTTGACTGGGGATCAGCTCAGGCTCAAAATATGCCTGCTCAGCCAAGGCTAAAACTCTTCTGCTCTGACAAGACATGCGGTGTCTGTGGTAGTTAGCTTGTGATGCTGATGAATTCCTGAATGGTTCTTGCATTCTACATGGGATCGGACTTCCATGTTCTGTGGAAAGTTACCACTTTTAATACGGGTGGTTAATTATTAAGTGTTACATAGTGTTTGATTGGCAGTGGTGGCCTGGCAGGACATGGCTGACGGCAAAGAAGGGGCACTGCCAATGGGTTCACCACCTCGGGCACACCTGGAGAGAACAGCCAACTGTGTCCAAGGCAAATTAAAAGTTTTAGGACTCACCCTTTGAAGGCAGGGTGTTGTAGTGTTAGAATTTGTATTTCTTCATGTGGGTCACTGGTAAAACCGGTTTCATGACCCCTTTAGTTCCTGGTCCACTAGAGTATAGCAACTTATTACTGCTCCCAGCTAACGAGGTGGCTCCTTTTGTGGATGTGGTAGAGATCTGTGCTGCAACATTGAAGGTTCTCTGTGCAAACCCTGCTGAGGCTTCCCTGTGCCAGTGCTGTGTGGGGCTTTGGCATGTGCAGGGCTTGGCTCCTCTTGGCCAGCGCTCCGAACCGGAGGGTCTTGGGCTTTCCCGGGGCACCGGCCCAGCCAGAGGCAGTGGGGGAAGGAAGGAGCCTGCTGGCCAGGCTGTTGGTGAGCTTAGTGCTCCGACCAGGGGCTGGTTCTCGGCACAGTGCTAGGAGCGGCATGCACGCCGCTGGAGTGGGGGAGGGCAGATAGGAGGAGCAGCAGGGCTTGGGGGATGAAGAGGAAAAGCAGGGAGAGGACAGCGAGAGGGGGAATATGTAAAGGGCCAATGTGTGGGCAGCAGAGGCAACACTTAACTGCCTGGCGCCTGCCCGCACTCACCAGCCACCCCAGCTTGCAGCGTGCAGCAAGTGCCGGCCGGAAACGGGACAGGGGGTGGGGCCCTGCTGGCCAAGAGCCAGCACGCAGTGGGGGTTGGCTGACAGATCAGCAGGTGGAGTGACTGGCCCTGTGCACTGCAACTTTCTCCTGCCATCAGCCTTGCACAACCACCCCCATTGTCGGCCACTGGACCCCACCACTCACCACTGGTGGGCGGGCAACTGGCGAGCAGAGATCCGGCCAGCAGCAGGACCCACCAGTACTGATGCGGGGGGCGGGAGAAGAGAAAATACGGGACAGTTTGCCCGTTTTTAAGAAAAAGTCGGGACACCTGCAGGAGGGCTTAAATACAGGACTGTCCCTTTAAAAACAGGACGTCTTGTCACCCTACTGATGACTTTTGGGGCTGGGGGTTTATTACAGGTCCTCCCGTTCCCTGTCAGAACCCTGGGGATCTCCTCACTGTTTCCTTGTGCTTTACGCCCGCCACATATATGATCTCACATAAAGCAGACCCAGGTAGGATTCCTTCCAGAGCTTGCACAAGAGCAAGATACTGGATGGCTCAGTGTGAAACACTCTGTCTGTGGGTGTTAATCAGAGAGCTTCTGCAGCACTCTCACCCTCTGCTAGCCAAGGAAGCAAGAGTGTAGGCCCAGGAATCAAACCCAGGCCTCTAACATGGCAATATAGAACATTAGGAGGACACTGTCAGATTTAAAACCATATTTTAAAAAAGAAATTGTTAGCAATGAAAGAACATTATGAAAGCAGGAGGCATTTTATAATCTAATTTGCTTTCACTGTTTCTAGTGTTTATTTTCTACATTACACTCAGTTTGGACAATGAAAATAGACAAGCCAGCTTCCCGTTTGTTTAGGGTTTTGTTTAGGGTTTGTAGTTAATTTCATTTTTAGGCCCTAGCCCAATGCTGCAATGTCGGACTGCAAACACTGCTGGGGGAATGGCGATACTTTTTTGCAAATTGTTTTCATTGGATATGCTTATTTGATGCAAAATGTTTCTATTGTTTTTTTTTAAAGATTAGTTTTTAAAAACCTACATTTGGGGTCTCATTTGACCCAAAGTGTCCCTTTAACCATCAATGCAATGTTTGAAAACTTACAAGCTACAACTAGGGACACCAAGGGAGAAAAAATAAAATTAACTCCACCTGCACACACTGGACTAGGAGAGCTCTTTGGCGGGACCGTACATGACTTACGTGACTGCCTATTTTCACCTAGGATTTTGAACCTGGTCCCAAGTACCAGCCTAGCAGCTAAAAGAAGAAAAAACATGTTTAGCCTCACCACCACGAGGGGGAGCTGTGAAGAGTGGGCAGGAGCCTGGTTGCTGCTTCCCGATCTTCTCCTTGCTCTGCTGGCTCCAGGCAGCAGCTGTTCCCCTCCCAATCATCTGCTGCAGTGAGCCATACTCTATCCTACCCTCTCTCTCCAGGTTGTGGGGGAGGGAAGCATAGGAGAATACAGGGCTTATAGCAAAGCAGATGTGTTGTGGGAATGTGGGGCTGTGCTCCCCCTCCACGGTTAGAAGTTCTTCCCTGGCTGGCATGAGAGCTCCCCTCTCTGGTTTGAGCATTGGCCTGCTAAACCCAGGGTTGTGAGTTCAATCCTTGAGGGGGCCATTTGGGATCGGGGCAAAAATTGGGGATTGGTCCTGCTTTGAGCAGGGGGTTGGACTAGATGACCTCCTGAGGTCCCTTCCAACCCTGGTATTCTATGGTTCCTCCTTCAATACCTTTTTAACCCCTGCTCATGAAGACACCCAGATGAGGAGGGATGGGGAAGTCCTGAAGCTCACCTGCTCCCTGGAGAGAGCCCCAAGCCTTCTTTTGGGGAAAGAGGAGAGAAGCCCCACATCCACCCTCTGCGAGAAAGAGGGTGAGTGGAGATCTCCTGAGGATGCACGCAGGTAAGCGGAGCTTTAGGGATGGTGGAGTTTGGGGAAGGTGGATTATGGGGGAGGGGGACATCCCTAGAATCAGAAAGGCATCCACATTCCTGAATATTCATCTGACACCCCTCCCCCAGACCATGGAAGGGCCTTGATAATACATATATTCAGCTTAAGAGCTGCCTATATTTCACCAGAATGGTGCATATGAAAGTCCCCTCTCAGCACCTGGGGGACTGATGGCCTTTGATCCTTGTGTACTGGAGAGTTGTACCTGCAAAACTTCTTCAGATGTTGGCCCCTGTCTTAAAGGAGCTGTGGTGGGTGCAAAGCGTGAGTGGTGGGCAGGGTGGACAAGTGCCTTTCAGAGAGATGGGTGATCATTAATTAGCTAATAGCTGTATGGTGCTTATCAATTTATATATTCACTGTGTTTGTACAGCATGCAGTATAACTGGGCCTCCTTCCTGGTTGGCCTCTGGGCAATACCTCAGTATAAATGTGAGATAATCATAATATGCAGGTATGATTATTATGGGGACAGTGGTAAATAGACAAACTTCCTTCAGGTCCTAAGAGCTGCAAAGTGGAACCCTGGATGTCAGGAAGGGCTAGAGTAGCAGCAAAACAGGGTTTAAGACTCCCAAAGAGCCTTCCCCTGGGAGACTGGGTTTGCAGAGGTAATTTAGTAACACTAAATATATCCAAAGTTATTGACTTTTTACCAACCTTGGTACAATACTATTTCATTTATCGGGGTCTCTCTCTCAAAATGCTTTACTGAGTTAGATGAGAAGTGGAAGACAGAAATTGAAGCAAGCGTAAGGGATGTGTTTTTGGATGGTATAAAACGAGGGAGCATTGAGGCCACAGAGAAACTGTTCCAGACAGTAGGAGCTGCAGAGGAGAAGGCTCTTGCATCAAATGCAGTAGGAATGTGAGAGGGGGTTGTTGCTAGATGTGAGAAGGGAATGGGCAGAGAACAGGCCCCCTGAGGTAGTCTGAAGCAAGACCATGAGGGGATTTAAAAACAAGGCAGGTGATTTTGAAGGGAATAGTGAGCCTGTGGGATTGTTTGAGGATGGGCATGATGTGGCTCTGCTTTGTTGTTCATGTGAGAAGACTGGCATCAGCCTTCTGCATATGCTGGAATGGGAAGAGCTGGAATTAGAAGCCTGCAGTCCAGGCTCAAAGCTGCTAGAGGCTTGTCATCTTAATCACCCCCTCTGCTTTTGGTGCAGCTATTTTAGGGTGCTCGAGTTGGGACGCTCGGCACCTGGCTCTCAGAAGTACTGTACACTCCGCTTAAACTCAGTGCTACTTAATTTCCAATTTTCCACAGAAGCCATTAGTGGCATCCACAAAAAATCAGTGGGGCCCGCTGCATAATGTAAGGTTAATTGTGTATAGGGGTTTTGTTTTGTTTTGTTTTGTTTTTAAACCTGTTTCCTTCCATCAGTTACAAATTAAATTGAATGTGCTTTGTTCTTGAAGCAGGTAGAGAGGAGAACTCCACTGATCTTCTCTGTTCCATTCGTTATTTTATGCACCTCGATCATGTAACAGCCCAGTTTCCAGCGGGCAAGTGCCAACATCACAAACCCCACCACCCATTTGTGGTTTGCTGGCTGCCTTGTCAGTAGCCTCAGCAGACAGGCTGATGGGGGCAAAACGAGAATGGAGATTCAAACTCCCCTTTCTCTGCTAGGTGCCGTTCCTCCAGAACAGGGTTGAATCGATATCAACTGCTGCTGTCTCTGATCTGCAGATAATTTCTGTTTCTAGAGCTGTCAGCGTAGCACCTTTCACCAGCATTAAATTCACTTAATTAATGTAAAATAATACAGCAAGTGGCATGTATCATTTTGCTTTATTCAGAAGCTTTCCCATAGACCTGGACAAATCCATGCCCTGGGTCTTCATGTCAGATTCCACTTCCAAGTACTGTCACTTACAATCATTCTGTATAGGACAGATAAGCTACATATCTTCCACCTGCCATTTGAAAATCAATGACATTTGCAAGCAGTGACTTCTAGTGGGTTAGGTGAATGGCTCACTTGAAGTCACTGATTTTGTTCTGTATTGCAAGAGATGCAAGCTGTCCACAATAATGCAATCAGACAAATAATCAGGTAAAAAAGTTAGAGACAACTGTGGGCTATAACATTGTTTGCAACGGCCTGAAGAGAGTCCCCTGTTCATTATAAACCAAAGAAACCAAGCATTCTTGGGATTGTTTACAGTGTACTCATTTCTCGAGTCAACTACAGGGAGACCTCAACCATTTTAGTCCAAACATCCTGAAACCTTGTGTATGTCGACAGGTGGTGAGGTGGGGCTCAGAATCCAGATCTGTAATCAAAGTGTGTGACTACTGCAAGGACTTGACAGATATGAGCGATGTGTGAATGTACACACACACAAAGCAGGGATGAGGCACTAGGAGTCCGATCCACTGTCCGCTGAAGTCGGTTGGAAAACTCTGACTTACTTAAGTGAGATTGGATCAAGATTATGGACCTTCTTCATCCCCAAGAACTCTGGGATTCTGGGACTTGTAAAGAGTAATTTTGGAAGCGATCAAAAGAACTTTGCAGCTACCAAAAATCTTGGTGGACTCCTGCTGTGGCGAATTCCACTGAAAAGTTTATCCTCACTAACCTAAAGCTGTTTCTCTATATTTTTAAAAAAAGGGTCAGGGAAATGTAGTGATAGATAAATGGGGAGAAATGAGTATTACAGGCCCCAGGCCAGCCAAACACTTACAGATACAGTAAAGCACATGGCTAACCCACCCCTGTGCAGTGCAGTGTTCTGTTCCCCTCTAGGGCCACATAGGGCGGTTGATGAACATGCTAGGGCATTGGTGAACAAATCTGGGTCTCTTAGCGCGGGTAACAGAGGCTCATGCTGTTAGACCCCGAGGTCTCAAGTTATGTTTCCACTCCCAATGACGCACCCAGAGTTGCTGCTACACATCACAAATGCTTAGCTGAGTAAAGTACATTTGAAGTCAGTGGGACATAAGCATGTGCTTGGCTACTTTGCTGTATTGGAGCCAGAGTGGGGGAAGAACTAGGAAAGTTTCCAGACGTGTTCAAAATGCTAACTGCCTTCTAGATTCATGTTTATTTTGCAGATGGACATGCTGAAACTGGTGTTGTGAACCAGGCAGCTTTTAGCGAAACACCCCTGACAGTAGCCAGGATAAAGCAGGCCATAATTGACTCCTGGGGGGATTCTGCATGATTGTGCGCCTGCAGAAAACGGCAGGGAAGCCGCGCGGAGGGTGGGGGTGGGACAACCATGGGCACAGGTTTTGGGGGGGAGGGGGATTACCCCCCCAAACAGAGGTGAGGCATGGTGGGGGCACACAAGGTTATGTGCCACTGCCCCCCCCCCCATTTCTGCACGCGCAGAGCTGTCCAGCTGAAGGAGGCTGCCTCTGCACTCTGCTGACTCTGCAGCTGAACGCCGCCTTCTGGGTCCTAGTGCCAGTTGTGTTCCCCTTCTGTGAGGTGGGCGCCTTCCTGTTTTCTCTGCAACAGTGAGTGCCAGTGGTGGGGCTGGGTAAGCGGAGGGGTGGGGGGGAAAGAGGGAGTGAGGTGGTGGGCAGAAGAGGCAGTGGGGAAGGAAGGGGGTGGAATAGGGTTGGGGGAGGGGAATGTGGGAGTGAAGGGAGGGCGATGGAGAAGAAAAGGGGATAGAGGAATTGTTGGGGGAAGTGAGAGCCCGGCATGCAGCATCCCCTCGGCAGCAGCTGGGGCTCCCCCGTTACGCAGGCCCATTGAACCCTCACCTTAGGACAAGCCCTACCGCCGACCCCTCCAATGAGCCTTCCACACCTGGACCCCCACCCCACTGAGCCCCAACCAACTGCACCTGGACCCTCACCCCATCAAGCCCCACTCTCCCAGCACCCGCAGCCCACTAAGCCCCCCACACCCAGACCCCCCCCTGCTGAGCCCCAACCACCTTCACCTGGATCCCCTGCAGAGTCCCATTGTGCCTGCACCCGGAAACCCACAACTAGCCCCTGTTTATCCTAATCTCACACTGAGCCTCTCGCACCCAGATTGCCCCACACAGAAACCTCTCAACCACACCTGGATCCCCCCACACTAAGCCCCTCCACAATTGGATCCTGCTGGGTTGAGCCTGCCCACCCACACCTCGTGCGCCTGGTGCAGAGGGACCGGGCCCCAGGGTGTTTCTGGGGCTGGCCCAGCCCTTGCACTATCAGGGTCAGGTGAAGCCTCACTGCCGAGATCCTGTACAGGGGAGGTGGGGGCTTTCGGGTGATCTCCCACCTCAATGCAGCCAGTGGCCTGTGCTCCCCACTGCCATGCTGGAGCCACATTTATTTATTAACAAATATAATTTGCAGAATTTTAAAATATTGTGCACATAATTTTAATTTTTTTGGTGCAGAATTCCCTCAGGAGTAATAATTACAGCCATGTTCCTCTTACTTTGTGGCCTATGTTTAGCAAGACTAATGTAAATGTGCTCCTAAATCCCAGGGGCTCAGTAGCCACGGAAATAGTTTCCTTGGTAGACTTAAGGAAAGAGCAATTCAAATCTATGTACCAAATGCAATGTTGAGGACTGAAAAGCAAGACTGCGAAATGTTTCTTGTATGGAATTCTTACAGCTTTGAAGTTTTTAGTTCCACATTTAAAATGAGAGCTATGAAGAAATACAGAAAGTTTGGGGCTCTAGGCTGCAGTACGACTTTTCTATCTTGGTATCGTGCTGTGTCATTCAAGTACCTCAGGTGTTTTGTATGCATTGGTAGAATCCACCTACAGAGAAAAAACACACACAAAGAAATAAGCATGATGAGGAATTGATTAGCGGTAATCTCAGTTGTATTCCTCCTTCAGGCTTGGGGCTTGTATTGATTTGTTTAGAGCTAACGGAGCTGCCAGTCAAAGAAACAGAAGCAGTCAATGTGTAAATAAGTTAAAATTTAAAAAATGAGCTCTAGTAACATCTATCCTTAATTAAACACCTATAGCAAATTCATATAGACAACATCTGTTTGCTTCTGTATTCATAACACTCAGCATTTCTATAATGCTTTCCATCCCCTAATCTCAATTTGCTTTACAATCAGTAATTAATTAAGCTTCCTACCATGCAGTAAGGTAGCTTTTATGTTCATTATGCAAATGAGGAAACTGATGCACAGAGCGGTTTCCCAAGTTCACACAATACACCTGTGCAGATCTGGGAATAGAGCCAAAGTCTCCTGACTGCTACTCCAGTGTCTAAACCTCGAGACCATCTTTCCTCCTCACCTTGCTTACACTGACATGCTTAGCATCTTGTGATGGGATGGAGGGTCAGAGGACAAATCTGAGATCTTATTACAAATCTAAGGAAAGCAGCAGCATCTTTCCACAGATCTTTTTAAAAAAATTGATTTATATGGCACTATGAATGGTTGGGGCCCTTACAGAATATATATGTGCTTCACAGGTCCCTGCCTGTGAGAGGCTATGCAGACCTGGTCCAGGGGTTGATAGGGAAGGGGTTTCATGTTAAATAAAGGATTGCAGTTCTGCTGCCCTGAGTGCGACACTTGCAAGGCGAGCAGGGTTGAGCCAGCTCTGGGGAATTAATCAATTCCCTCACTACCCTTTAATAAGGATATGCTGTGGGAAACTGAGCACTGAGTTTGCCAGTGAGAGTCAGGCTGTTTAGAGAGGCTGGGGGCTTAGGTCAGATCATGTCCTCATCCTCTCTGGAACTTGACTGAGAGGAGCTGGCCTTTAGATCTTTTTTTGGACTTGGTTGCAGCAAGCCAGGCCTTATGCCATCAGTTTAGCTGGGGAAACCCCTGTTTTGTGTTTGGCCTTCAAAGGGACAGGACACTCTTTACATGTCCTTTTCTGTAAACACCACAAGGCTGTGCACACTCCACCTAGCCAGGCAGAGTCTTACTCTGCTCTGAAAGTATGTCTACACTTGGAGCTGGGGTGGGGGTGTTTCCCAGCTTGAGGAGACATACTTGTGCTAGCTCTGATCAAGCTAAGCTAGCATGCTAAAAATCGCGTGGCTGCCGGCAGCACAAGTGGTGGGATGGGCTAGCTGCCCTAAGTACTTAACCCATCCAAGACGATAGGCATGTCCTGGGGATGGCTGCCTGCCGCGCTGCTGCAGCTATGCTCTATTTTTAGCGCACTAGCTCTGATCAAGCCTAGCTTGAGTATGTCTCCCCAAGCTCCAAGCGCAGACTTACTCTAGCTGACCTATCAAATTGCCCCCAAAAGACTGCCCTCTAAAGGCACAAGTCAGGATTGCACCACACACAACACTAAATCGCACAGGGTGAGGACTCAATAGCTTGAATGATCTAAGTTAAAGTCTAAAATGCAGCTACTTGGAGCTTGTCTACATGGGAGAGTTTTGCCATAGTATAGTTATACTAGTGTAAACCCCTGTGTGCGGACACTCTTATTCCAGTATAGGAATGGCTTTTTGCTGTTTAGCTTAATCCCTTTCTAAGCGACACAAAGAAAAACTAAAAAAAGGTGCTCTTATGCTAGAATAAGACTGTCCACGTGGTGGTGGTGGTGGTGGTATGTCCATGTAACTATACTGGTTTAAGTTCAGACCTTAGGTTACACAGAAAAATTGTTCCTACACAGAACAGGTTTTAGAATATCCAAATTTTATTATGACAGTAGATAGATATGCTGTTTAAGGTCTCCCGATGTTGTTCCTATGACTTGACAAAGAACACTTACACTGGGATTCTGTTGGTCTTCTGGTGTTCTGGACTAGAGTGTCCACACAGGGTTTTGCACTGGTTTCATTAAATCTGTTTAAAATCACTCCTATGGCTTGTCTACACTACAGATGCTACAGCAGCACAGCTATGGTGCTGCAGCTGTGCCACTGTAGCACCACAGCGTAGACACTTGCTGCAGTGATGGGAGGGTTTTTTCCGTCATTGTGATTAATTCACACCCTCAAGAGGTGGTAGCTAAGTTACTGGAAGAATTCTTCTGTCAAGCTAACGGTGTCTAGGCCAGGGCTTAGGTTGGTTTAACTGAGTCTGTCGGGGGTGGATTTTTCCCAACCCTGAGTGACGTAGCTGGGTTGACCTAAGTTTTAGGTGTAGACCAGGCCTTAGTATACTTCTGAGTGTAAACCAGGCTCAGGAAAAAAGGTGGCGGTCTGTTTGATTGGAGGGTTTTTTTTGTTTTTTGTTTTGTTTTACTTACCTGAGGGTAACTAACCCCATTTGAAACACCAATTAGCAGCTAAGGCTAAGCTAGTGTAACACATTTACAATCATGTTAGCTAATGTGGCAGTCAGCCTGAGGAAAAAACTAGTATGTGATCCTAGTTAAAAGCTGTATCTTAGTGCACATAGGCTCAAGGGGGCTTAATGATGATTGCACACGCCAGCTTAATTCTGGCATTTCCTAACTTGAGTGCTTAATTTTGCAACCCAAATCACTCAGGGCTTGTCTTCGTTACAGAGTTAACGGAAGCTAGCTAGTGCCCCCCGTTACTGCCCTGCCTGTAGCTCACTTGCTGAAGCTCGGAGGAGCTGCTGTGTGCAACACGAGGAGAGGTTTTGAAAAAGTCCTGTGTCGCATTTTGGCGTGGGGTTTTTTAAGTGACATGCGTAAAGCCCCTACCGTCTGGCCATCTGTAATGGGCCCCTGACGCATTCATTGCTGCATTGGGCTGGCTGACATGGAAGTTGTACAGTACCTGTTTTCCTGGAAACAGCTTTCAAACCACACTTCCCCTGAGGCAGTTTGCAGGTGTAGAGGCCAAGGCAGCCATCACAGTCTGAGGGTTTCTGGCAGGTCTTAGACTGAATCCCGGGACAGGAATACTGGAAGGAGAAAGAGAGAGAGGCTGTCATACTAACACACTCCCTCTGCAACCAACTCCCAGCCCAAGTGATCCCCACACCCTCAAACTATACCGAACTTTAATTCAGGTTTCTAGTGGTTACACTAGTAAGTGCACTGAATTCCCCACAGTTGAGGGGAGGGTTATCTCTAAACATAAACATTGCCTTTCTGCATAGGCCTGAGCCATGAAAGTGTGGATCCTGATCCAAATTTCATTTCCTCCTTCTACCCCCAGTATTTGGCTCTGAGGGTTTGGTTTGGCTTGGCTTGCTCTAGCACTGAGGAACAGACATGACATCGGGATCTAGAGTCAAATTCCAAAGCTCCCTTCACTCCAAAGTTTGGGGTTTCCACAGTTGGAGGTTTAGTTAAGACCCGTCTCTGCACTTCAGGTTAATATTTAAACATTTTGAGGTGGAACTGAGCCCCTGATTCCTCCCTCCTCCCCCTTGGTGGTGCTCACTTTCTTCTTAAACTCTCTAATGTTGCAGGGTGAGGATTTCAGAGTTTGATTGATCTGGGCCAGGACTGTCTTTTTGGTAAAGTGTGCATGGTGCCTAGCGCTGTGGGGCCTCTCGGAGCTACAGCAATGCAAATAATAATCCATCCAAATAAAGTTCTCCTCATCTCTAGGCATAGCTGCAAATCAATAATAGGGACTAATAAGGCTAGCGCCACATGGACTTCATAAAAAACCAGCTCCTTCCTGTTTTTAATTTAGCAAATTATATAACAGACCTATCTTGTGTAGGTGGCTTAGCTACTACCACATTTAATTACTTGCCCCAGGGCTGAAACATGACAGCAGCTTCTCTTAAAGCTAACTACTTTCCTGGCAGAGGCAAAAGGGTCGATTTTTCACAGGCACAAAGGGCAGGTAGGCACCTAATATCGACCCCAAAGCCACTAAAGGGAGCTTCTGTTTAAAGCTGTATGGCTACTGTGCCATTACTAATTGTGGCTGGCTTCTAAACGGAGCTGCGCAAAGCCATTCAGTTCATTATTCAGTTTTATCCGTGCCAGTGAGTCAATCTCCAGGATTGCACTTGTGGTGGGCCATTGTCTCCAGCACTTGCAAATTGACAGCAGTAGGATGTTTGGAAATTAGATGAGCTCAGAAGATCCACTTAATCTCTCCCAGGCAGCTGGAGGGATCTTTAATGAATCCAGGAGAAAATGAGCCAAGTTGCAAAGTTGACTGTGCAATAATGTGATGAGCATTTGCTGCCTGGTCTGGGCTCCTCACTTTATTGTTCTTAAATGGTCTGGATGTACAATCTACATTAGCTAGGCCTTGGCTCTATTTAAGAGACAGAAAATGGTAGATTACAAGGATCTAGAAAGGTCTGGGGGCTTCAGTTCCCATTTTTATAAACAATATAACAAGCAAAAAAAAAAAAAATTCTAAAAGCCATAACTCAAATGAGACTGAAGGAAGGACCATGGTGCTAGATCCCTACTCTCTCCAAGTGGCGTAGCTCTCTTCCATCAATACTGTGCCTCCCAGTGAACCTCGCTATCTAGTACAGCCACATATCTTGTGCTGTGGTGTTGTTTACTGTGATAAAACAGTGTGCCTATAGAGAGGAGTTATCATTCTCTCTCTCTCTCTCTCTATATATATATATATATATAACCTCATCCATTTGAAATTTGCTGGAATGAACCTGCAAGAAGAAACCACCCATTTCTCTATAGAGTTGAGCTCCGATGTAGAGAGCTAGGAGGAAGAAGTCTGAGTAGGCTTGGATGAACTGAAAATACTACATGTAGACACCCAGTGCAAGGATATGGACAATGAGCTGGTTTGATTAGATAAGAAACAGTCCCTTCCAGGAAGGAGGACGTGCAATTGTGGGAGACGTTGTTGATCTGCTCTCTCCTGGGCACCTGCCATTGAACTGGGGAGGGCAAAGGGGGAAAAGCAAAAGGTGCAGACAGGGGACTCTGGCTTGTACAGTTACCTCTACCACCCTTTAGTTTTTGCAATTACAACCCATTGCAGCTGGGTTTGTGCAGTCATTACCTAGACAAGGTTCAAGGAGATCCTTTCCTTATCATATTTCTTGGTTTATCCATTTCTTCGTTCTCTTAAACAGTATCCTGTTTAAATGCAACTCTAATTTGACTTTGACTGTTAATACTGAGTAGGATAAGTTTGATCTATTGACAGACAGCAGAGGCTGTGTGTCACTGGTGCCTCCTCCTCGTCGTGTTGGGAATTAGCTTGAGGCCAATGCCCATGTCCATGGTGTGCACACCAGCACTCTGTCTCTGCTTCTGACTATGGCTCCTCTCTCAGCTCCCAGAACCACAGCATCCTCTCTTCAACTCAGCCCCCCAGTTAGGTCACCATCCGCTTTTCCCCTCTTCTGGGGTGAGGGGGAGAAGGATATCTCTGTCCAACTGTCCTGCCACTTCCCCACTGGTGGGTGGGTGGGGGGAACTGGTCACTGCCCTGTCCAAGGTGCTTACAGTTCACTCAGCTATCTAGGCACACAGTCCTTACTCCCTTGGCTCTCAGCAGCAACTGCCCCTACCCTGCAACTCTCTTTTATATGGACCTTCTGGGCCCTGATTGGCTGTCCCTCACAGTCCCTCTCCTATTGGCTGTGTCCCACACAGCCTCCCCAGGGCTCTGTTAACCCCTTCTCTGCCAGTGTGGGATGGTGGCCCCATCACACTATGTCATAGGGTCTAAGGAGGAGCTGTGTTTCCAGCCTTATGATGAGGCACTGATGGAGGTCCATGCTGGTATAAAGCAAGCCCTGTCGCTATAGATTGGCCAAGGCTGGATGACTCACATTACACAGATACCAAAGTTTAAAGTGGCCTGGGTGAAGCTGAGTGGCAGATGTGAGACCACTGCGGTGAGATGTGATGCAAGTCAGGTATTCAATGAGTCCATAGTAGCACCGCGATTGGAGAGGGAGCTCAGCCCCCATGGGCTACAGCCCCTATAAGCTACATGCTCTGTCAAGATGCTATTTTTAAACTTAGCTGCTTAAAGTTGATATTTAGTTGCCCAGGTCCAGGCACTTGTGTTTTGAAACTATGTTGGTGAATGGTACCAGCAACGGTGCCATAATTAGCGTGAGGTGAATTTTTTTCAACCAATAGTAAATTTGCCAAAGAATGTTTTATTCAGGGCCCCAAAACTGTTCATGAATTTGGGGCAAAGTCAGTGAATAGTTTCAGCTGAAAAAAAAATTCAAAAATGTTGAAAGTTTCCTTCTGACATTTTTCAAAATGAACTGTGTCAACATGTCATTTAGGAAATGTTGTTTTGAAGCGACATTCAAAACGTTTCACTCGACCTGAAGAAAATTTGTGTTTTTGTCTTGTTTTGGCAAGGGAACACTGGGGGGAAAACCCCTGTTTTGGTTTAAAACAAACTGAATATTTTGGGGGGGATTTTTTTGGTTCAGCCACCAAACCGAAAAATCAAATTATTCACTCCGTTTTAATCATAACGCATTTGTTTAGATGGGAACTACTGGCCTGGGAATGAGATTTCTGTACACTTCTTCTTGCATTTCCAGCTTAGAACTGGGCTCGTCTGTTTATGCTGAACTCTAAGAAGAGACAAGCTCTGCTGTGTCAGTGCTCTGCACCCATCCCTGGCTAACCTACGAGCCGGGAGTAGAGGTTCCTGACTAGCAAAGACAGGCCATCTCACACTCCTATCTGAGCTATGGCTGCTGTTTAGTATTAAAGTATTAATCTCCCCATCTCCCTAGAAATATTGAAAAAAAGCTGTAATTTGATTATGAGCTAGTGAATGACAGACCCAGATCTTCGGTGAGACCACTTTAAGCCCTGCAGGCAGATTAACTAGACTGGATCACAAAACTGTATACACGCATACCACACAGACTAGGAGAACCACTTGATGGCTTTAGTTGATTGTTAGGCAGGCACAGAGACCCCCAAGAACTCTTTCGCTCCGACACTCCCATACAAACCCTCAGTATGCCGGCTCCTTCAGGATGGGATGGCCGAGAGGACAACCATCAGCCATCCTATCCTGTTGTCTCCCCAGACCTTAATCATTGGTTTTTATTTCACCTTCTGATGAGATGAACCAGGGCCACCTCCCCACCACCCCAGAGGCAGCTGTTAGACAGGGACAGGTTCTGAGGTGGAAGCAAGACACAGGCTGGGGGCAGTGGTGTGGTGTTATACTCACAGTGTCAGTATTGAATTTCCCATGGCCTTCCAAGTGGTTGCTAGATGCTGGGCTGTTGCTCTTGGGGGGCTGCAGCTTGCTAGTGGCCTTCTGTTTACTGCTTTCTCGTTGTGGCTTGCTCAGCAGTTTGCTGTGGGACCTGGCTCCAACTCCATCTTCTCCTGCCTTCTTCTGCACTCTGGCAGCAGGCTGACACCTCACTGAGCTGCCTTCTGGAGCTTTCTCTCCTCCATCTGATGGCTGAGGTGCTTTTCTTGCTCTCTCAGCCCCCACCTGCTTCTCTGGAGCTACCAACCCTTTCTCATCCCCAGCCTGAACCAGGAACGAGAGCTGCACCAAGAGGACAGCAATGGTGGTCACTGCATAAACTTTCATCCTTGGGCTCTGGCTTCCTCTCAGCTACTGTGTGTTCCTGTGCCCAGCTCAGGTGCTTGTAGGTAGGATCAGAGCTGCCTCTTGCTCAGTGTTGGTGGCTGAAACCCTTTTATAAAGCAGAGATCTCCCTCCACCCCACCCCTCTTTCTGAGTGTCAATGACACTGAAATTCTAGCTTTCGTCTTATACCTGCAAACCTGGCTGCTACTGCTGGGAAACTCCCCCTCCCCCAAACTCTCTCATAGCCCTCCCACGAGCAACACCCCCTCCCTCTTTCCAAGGGTATCTGTGTGTGTCTAGCGTACTCTTTCCCAGTTGTGATCATGGCATATTTTGGCTAAACTATTTGCAGGCAGGATTGAGATAAATAAATGGATCTGCTGGCAAACTGTGCACATCAGGTGTGGGGAGGTGCTTGAGAGGAAGGGGTTAATTTGGTCTCAAAGGCATCTTTTACAACCATACATTTTTAAATACCTTAGGTGACTGATTATGCACTTTCAGCACTGGGATGTTGGGGTGGGGGGGTGTTTCTTTCACTGCTTCCAATGGAAAGACCCTTGGTACCCCCACTTTTTGGTTAGGCTGAGGTTGCCCCCTGAGTACACAAAGGTGGTGGGAAAAGGTGTTAGCTCGATGCGAGCTGGTGCGAGTATGTGTACACAAGTAGGGAATCACACCCCCAGCTCGCAGTGTAGACATAGCCTTAGTGAAAAATGAATATTCCTGAGACTGTATAACAGGCAGAGAAGATTCCCGCTTTGTTTCCAGTGGTGCAAAACACAACTTCCAGTGCTTACAGGTGAGAGAAAAGCTAATCATCCACCTTAGCTGGCCTTGCTGCTGAATTTAGCCAATGAATTACAAACACCACCTGCTGGTTTTGAAGAGGAGGAAGGTTGGGCCACTGTAATACTGGAGGGCTAATGCTACACACACCCCCCAACTGCTGTCTATCCATAAGGGTACCAGTGAAGGAGGTTTAACTGCACAGACAACCACCAGTCCACTGAACTCTGAAGCTGAAAATTGAACAACCCCAACGAGCAGTGCTTAAAGTTGCAAGGTTGGGGGTTCTAGACCCAGTGGAGAAAAAAATCGAGCTGGATCACTGAGGGGCACACACACACTTTAAGCATTGTCTTACCACAGCTGCTGCTCCCAGCTTATGTGAAACCTGCCACTTTTTTAAGACCACTTTAAGCACTGCCAGCAAGTTCAGGCTGAAACAGCAATAGGGTGTTTTGCTAACCATATACTTCCATCTAACTTGTAAAACCCCATGGGTGTCTTACGAGCATTTGGAACTGCAAGCACATGGACTTGCATAGTGGCTCTTGTGAGGTGAGCTAGGAACTGGGTTAAAATCATCACCTTCAGTGTCACTTGTGACCTGATCATTGTTTGAGTGGTGATACCCAGCCCCAGGTCCTCTGAGGTATTTAGGCTCCTGTGACACAGAGGCCCAGTAGTAATTCACTGCTCTGTCTCAGCGACTCTTGTCAGGCCTGACAACCTCATACACCTCTCACACCAGTTATATTTATATAAAAGGTGACATGCAATATATCGTTTGAAATCTACTAACACACTGGTCATTAATGTCACTGTGAAATGTTTGAAACAACACTGTAGGTGAGATTATAGATCCTTTCTGATATTATGTCTTGGAGACTGAACAGACAAAGGAGATAAAACAGATCTTTTTTCCAAATGAAGGGAACAGAATATGGTGTCAGATGTCCCATTCAGGAAAGGGGGATCTGACTTGCTGCCTCCAGGTCAGCCAGTGGCTAATCCTCCTGCAGCTTTATAAGTGGGGGGGATGTGATCCTGAGAGCACCCCAATGCCGGATGGAATAAACTTACTTTTCATAGGTTTGTTTGCTCAGTGGTCAGAGGATTAGCAACTTGCCAGAAGCTGAAGGACAGTATCTAATTTGTATTAATGGTACATTTTGTTACTGCCTCAGCAATAAAAAGCTGGATGCCAGAAGAGCCACAGGTAGAAGAATAGTCTTGTGGTTAAACACTGGGCTGGGAGCTGGTAAATCTTGGTTTGGTTCCCAGCTGTGCTACAGACTCACTGAGACCTTGGGAAATTCACTTAATCTCTGTGCCTCACATTCCCCATTTGTAATACAAGAACAGCGCTTCCCCACCTCAGCGAGGAGATGTGAGGTTATATTCATGTGTGTTTTGGAAGCACATGGACATTGCAGAGGGGCGATAGAGTATCTAGATATTTAAGTCCCAGCATACAATGCTCCACTTTGATCACTGGGCCATATCGTAGAACTGTGTGCCAGTGGGTTGCTGTTCGGCCAGCCCATATATAATAAGCATATTGTCTCAGATATCCATTATTTTGCTGAAGTGGTGGCTGAGCAGGGCTGTTGAAAGGAGTTTGGTGTCTACCCTATGAAGATGGGAGGAAGAAATACAAGCTTTTTCAGGAAGGTGCAACCCAAGCTGTTTAGGCACCCTGTTTTTTTTTTTTTTTTTTTGCTTTCTGGGAGATATTGGCTGTGTGGTATTGGGGGATTGACAGTGGGGGGTGGAAATCTGAAGTAATGTTGCACTTCAGGTGTGGTTGGAGTGGGGAGGTAACATCTGCTAGAGCTCTGGAGCATAAACTCTAATTCATCTTCCACATCTTCACCTCTGGCCAGCTCCTAGCCTTGACCTGTTCCAGGTTCACGCTGACAGTACTGATCTCCTGGGAGACGGGCTCGTATGAACGGAGGGAGAGGCAGGCAGAGAGCAGGCCCATCCGGACGCAGGTATCTGTGTCGTGCCCAGCAAGTAGCCCAGCGATTATCCCTGCCATTAAACTGGGAAGAGAAAGAAAAGGCAGCTTCGGACATTGGGGAATGGTTTTGATTCTGCAGACCTTGCCGTCCCAAAGAGACACTAAAGTGTCTCTATTCACAAAACAAAGCTAAAAGCTAAGGGTCCCTACAGCAAATCAACCTACAAGCAACAGAAACTGGGATGGGGGAGAAGAGGATCTAACAAGGGGTTTGACTATCCCTAAGGAAGACTGAAAGTCCCCTCTCTTGTCGTGTCCCAACCTCAGGACGCTGGGTCACAGACATTATCCTTTTAATGGAGAAAGATGTCATGTCCTGGAGATGTCCCTTCCCAGATTCCTCACAAGACTTTAAAACAGTGAGTGCCTCCTCATTTTATTCTATCCCAGCATACTTTGGAAATAGAGTTGCCAACCCTCCAGGATTGTCCTGGAGTCTCCACGATTTAAAGATTAACCTTTAATTAAAGATTATGTCATGTGATGAAATCTCCAGGAATACGTCCAACCAAAATTGGCAGCTCTGTTTGGGAGGTTAGTCAGTGCTGCATGGCTACTCAGTGCAGATGTGACCAGTAGAGCTCAGAATATGTAGCACATGTGCTGGAACTGGGCGTGCTGTTGCACCTCCTGGCTTCAAGTGGTTTCCATCATATCCAGGGTTTACAGTTTGGTTCAGTGGCTCTCAGCACCCCCACTATACAAATTGTTCCAGCACCCCTGATATGTAGCTCACTATTGAGCCTCAGTGCCTGAATTTAAGAAGCTCCCAGTATCATTGGGACGTAAAAAAAGGAGACAGAACTTCCTTTAGAGACTCTAAGTAATGTTTCTTACCATAACAGAGGAGTTAACAGGAGAAATTCCCTCCTCTGTCATGCGCACAGCCGGGCTACTCCCAGTCTCCTGGGGTAGAGTGCCCTGCCTCTGAGATGTTTGTGAAATTGTTTTTAATTTTCTGAGACAAGGTGGGTGAGGTAATATCTTTTATTGAACCAACCTCGGTTTGTGAGAGAGACAAGCTTTGGAGCTACACAGAGCTCTTCTTCACATCTGGGAAAGGTACTCCCAGCATCACAGCCAAGTACAAGGTGGAGCAGACTGCTTAGTGTAAGGAGTTACCACATGTTGCAAGAGACCATTCAAGATCTTTTCCCCTCTAGGCGTTTAACAATGGGGGTGGGGAATAGTTAGGATAAAGGTAGGGAATTGTTGGGAGTTGGAAGATAGGGGATGGGAGCATGAGCTTCTAAGCTGCCTGACTTGCTGGTGGCTGGTTCTATTGACTTCTGCTGCTGCATGTGGGACATTCTGGGTGATGTATTCAAGTTCTATCAAGGGGACCTGGGTATATGGATAGAAGCCTCTCTCTAGCATTTGTACACATCTAAAGAAATAAGACAGAGGAAACAGCAGTGAAGATGAGGAAAAAGGAAAGACGAGGAAGAGAGAAGGTGATGGTGATCATAAGAAGAGAAAAGGGATGGTGATGTGAAGGAGATGGAGGGTGGGTAAGATTAATGGGAAGTTCTAGGAGAATGGAGGCGATGTTTAAAAAAAGCAGAGAGATAGCGCTAATATCAGGGGAGGGGCTTAGGGCTCTAAATCAGAGCTCCCATGTTGGCAGGGGGAGGGAGTCCTCTTCAGATAAAGTAGTCTTGTCAACTTTCAGCCAGCAGTTCATCTAAGGTCTCTGCAGGCTTCATCTGCCTAGTAAAGGTTACAGCAGCTGCAGGTGGCATTGTAGTGCTAGGGCCTCTTCGGGTCTGGGGAGCTGCACTTAGCTACCCTTGCCCTGTAGCTATGGGCCAGCAGAGATTTACACTCAGTACCAGCATGGCCTTCCACTCTGGAGAGCGGCTACTGCCAAGAGCTTCCAGGTGCTTCTCACTACATCCTAGGGGTGCGAAGGAAAAACTTCCATTTCTTACTTAGACAAATTACCTCAGTTTCTGCTTAACAAAAGGCACAGAACATTGTGGTTTGTGATGACCTTTCAATCTCTCAACAGCTCCTGAGACTTGGAATAAATATTTGGGGGGGATTATTCCTTAGCAGTGCTGTGTACGTGCACGCACTGTTATGTTGTTACAGCAACCAGGGTGCAGGGAGCAAACAGCTTCCACAGACTGACAACGGACCCAGCCATCTGGGCAGGGATTCCAAGAGAACCTTACGATACAAATGAGCTGCATGCTCCTCTTGAGCCAGTGCCCCTACCTACCCCCTTCCCTCCAGTGGCTCCTGCTGGGAGAGACTGAGACTGGTGTAGCTCTAAGCACCTTCCCCAAGCCAGAGCTTTGGCACCATTAACTACAGCACAGTGAACCTTGCTGGATCCCAGCACAGCATTTGGAAGGTGAAACTAACTGAGACATGAATGTGTTGGCTACTTCTGGTTAGATTCCATTGTTCAATCCCTTGAAACTGCTCACGGCCACCCTGTATGCTGTGAGTGTATGCAGCTTTGGTTGTAGCCTGCATGTAGCCTGTGTGAGCACTGGTCTTAAAGGTCTCACAAGGAGTCTGTTCTTGCATCCAGCACTGTATGAAAAAGGGGATTTCTGCAGAGTGAAGGAGCAGCCATTGGATAGCAGGAGAAGGAAATTACCATAGAAACTGAAAGATTCTAAGAAATGCCAAATGGACTCAAAGAAACTGAGCTTCATGAGAGCAGATCAATTTAAATTTAATAGGACTATAGTAATATAGATACTAATGGGCCTG
This sequence comes from Natator depressus, assembly GCF_965152275.1. Lineage (NCBI taxonomy): Eukaryota > Metazoa > Chordata > Testudines > Cheloniidae > Natator > Natator depressus. The sequence continues at coordinate 245,717,670 of NC_134234.1, forward strand.
AACTTCCAGGGTCCTCTAGGAAGAAAAAGTTTAGTAGTCATCAGACATATCCTGGACAATGTCTGGCAGGGGAGCAGCTTAAAGCAAATAGGAAGCTTAGGTAAAATTTAAAAGAGAACAAATTATAAGATATTAGGCCACGTATAACAATTATTCTGGAGGAGGCTAGGTCATTGTTCAATGTATCGTGCCCACTTGTGATCACCCCACCTTCAAGATGTGGCTGAGATTGAAAAAGTCTAGAGAAATGCAGTGCTGAGGGAAAGAGATATGGCAGGATTTACATATGAGGAGTGATTGGAAACACTGTGATTATTTAGTCTGGAAAGGAGAAAGTAGAGGAGTGTTGACTGAGGTACTCAGAATTACTAATAGCTCACCTTAAGTGATCACTCTGGTTATAGTGTGTATGGTAAGACCCATTGTTTCATGTTCTCTATGTAAATAAATCTCCCCACTGTATTTTCCACTGAATGCATCGATGAAGTGAGTTGTAGCTCACAAAAGCTTATGCTCAAATAAATTCGTTAGTCTCTAAGGTGCCACAAGTACTTGTTTTCTTTTTGTGAATACAGACTAACACGGCTGCTACTCTGAAACCTGTCATTATGCAAGGCACTGAATTTAGCCGTACGGAGTGGAAATCCATCAACTTCATGAAAAAACTCATACAGATACAGACAGACATCATCTTCCTTTCCAAATGCAAACAGATTGACATCATACCAAAAGGACTGAAGGTAAAAATTCCATTACAATCTACATACCACACAGACTATGCTGACAGCTTGTGCCATACTCTTAGCCCAGCAGAAGAATCTGTCCTATCTCGGGGCCTCTCCTTCTGCCACTCCACCCCCACGAACATGATACAGTTCTGTGGTGACCTAGAATCCTATTTTCGATGCCTCCGACTCAAGGAATATTTCCAACACACCTCTGAACAACATACTAACCCACAGAGAGCTTCCTACCAACACTACAAAAAGAAGGATTCTGGGTGGACTCCTCCTGAAGGTTGAAACAACAGACTGGTCTTCTGCATAGAGTGCTTCCGCCGACATGCACGGGCTGAAATTGTGGAAAAGCAGCATCACTTGCCCCATAACCTCAGCCATGCAGAACACAATGCCATCCACAGCCTCAGAAACAACTCTAACATCATAATCAAAAAGGCTGACAAAGGAGGTGCTGTCGTCATGAATAGGTCGGAATATGAACAAGAGGCTGCTAGGCAGCTCTCCAACACCACTTTCTACAAGCCATTACCCTCTGATCCCACTGAGGGTTACCAAAAGAAACTACAGCATTTGCTCAAGAAACTCCCTGAAAAAGCACAAGAACAAATCCGCACAGATACACCCCTGGAACCCCGACCTCGGGTATTCTATCTGCTACCCAAGATCCATAAACCTGGAAATCCTGGATGCCCCATCATCTCAGGCATGGGCAACTTGACAGCAGGATTGTCTGGCTATGTAGACTCCCTCCTCAGGCCCTATGCTACCAGCACTCCCAGCTATCTTCGAGACACCACTGACTTCCTGAGGAAACTACAATCCATCGGTGATCTTCCTGAAAACACCATCCTGGCCACTATGGATGTAGAAGCCCTCTACACCAACATTCCACACAAAGATGGACTACAAGCCGTCAGGAACAGTATCCCCGATAATGTCACGGCAAACCTGGTGGCTGAACTTTGTGACTTTGTCCTCACCCATAACTATTTCACATTTGGGGACAATGTATACCTTCAAATCAGCGGCACTGCTATGGGTACCCGCATGGCCCCACAGTATGCCAACATTTTTATGGCTGACTTAGAACAACGCTTCCTCAGCTCTCGTCCCCAATGCCCCTACTCTACTTGCGCTACATTAATGACATCTTCATCATCTGGACCCATGGAAAAGAAGCCCTTGAGGAATTCCACCATGATTTCAACAATTTCCATCCCACCATCAACCTCAGCCTGGATCCACTTCCTGGACACTACGGTGCTAATAAGCGATGGTCACATAAACACCACCCTATACCGGAAACCTGACCGCTATTCCTACCTACATGCCTCCAGCTTTCATCCAGACCACACCACACGATCCATTGTCTACAGCCAAGCTCTACGATACAACCGCATTTGCTCCAACCCCTCAGACAGAGACGAACACCCACGAGATCTCTATCAAGCATTCTTACAACTACAATACCCACTTGCTGAAGTGAAGAAACAGATTGACAGAGCCAGAAGAGTACCCAGAAGTCACCTACTACAGGACAGGCCCAACAAAGAAAATAACAGAATGCCACTAGCCATCACCTTCAGCCCCCAACTAAAACCTCTCCAACGCATCATCAAGGATCTACAACCTATCCTGAAAGACAACCCATCACTTTCACAGATCTTGGGAGACAGGCCAGTCCTTGCTTACAGACAGCCCCCCAGCCTGAAGCAAATACTCACCAGCAACCATGCACCACACAACAGAACCACTAACCCAGGAACCTATCCTTGCAACAAAGCCCGTTGCCAACTGTGTCCACATATCTATTCAGGGCACACCATCATAGGGCCTAATCACATCAGCCACACTATCAGAGGCTCGTTCACCTGCACATCTACCAATGTGATATATGCCATCATGTGCCAGCAATGCCCCTCTGCCATGTACGTTGGTCAAACTGGACAGTCTCTACATAAAAGAATAAATGGACACAAATCAGACGTCCAGAATTATAACATTCAAAAACCAGTCAGAGAACACTTCAATCTCTCTGGTCACTCGATTACAGACCTAAAAGTGGCAATACTTCAACAAAAAAACTTCAAAAACAGACTCCAACGAGAGACTGCTGAATTGGAATTAATTTGCAAACTGGATACAATTAACTTAGGCTTGAATAGAGACTGGGAGTGGATGGGTCATTACACAAAGTAAAACTATTTCCCCATGTTTTTCCCCCCCACCCCACCCCCCACTGTTCCTCAGATGTTCTTGTCAACTGCTGGAAATGGACCACCTTGATTATCACTACAAAAGGTTCCATCCCTCCCCCCCCCCCCGCTCTCCTGCTGGTAATAGCTCACCCTACCTGATCACTCTCATTACAGTGTGTATGGTAACACATGATTGTTTCATGTTCTCTATGTATATAAATCTCCCCACTGTATTTTCCACTGAATGCATCCGATGAAGTGGGCTGTAGCTCACGAAAGCTTATGCTCAAATAAATTTGTTAGTCTCTAAGGTGCCCACAAGTCCTCCTTTTCTTTTTGCGAATACAGACTAACACGGCTGCTACTCTGAAACCTAGAATTACTAAGGTTTCAATGAAACTAATCAGTCCCTTTTTATGCTGTCCTCTAGCATGAGAAAGGGGGAGGCTAATCACTCCTTTCAATTAGTGGCAAATAAATGTGGAAAAATCTGCCTCATACAGACTTCCCAGATAGTTCACTGCAGTAAAATATAAGTCATTGCAGCTTACGAAAAAAGGTCTGGATAATTATGACTGTATCACATGTAGTTATACAAGACAAGGAGGATAATAAAGATGTCAGTTGATCAATATGGGGTCAGTAAGTAATGCCTGTCCCCTCCGACCCCAGTGTACAGCATTGCATCAATGATTAGGTAAGGTATGGTGAGAACTCAAAGCATAAGGTACCAGCCACTCCCAAAGGCAGAAAACTGAACCTGATGAACTGAACTTATATGGCAACTCCTGCCTTTAAGGCACTTCCTGGCTGTGCTGGGCCCCACTTTTAGCAAACCTTACAACGAAGGTTAAGTCTCACTTCCACTGGAGAGAAACTGATTCAGGTTTGTCTTAAGGTAGTTTACTTTATTTTGACTACTGCTGTAGTACTTCAATAGCCACTAACTTCAAGAAGTTTGGCAGCCCAGCTCAGAGTAATTCAGAACTTGTGGCTGTACTGCTGGGACCTAGGATGCTGTAGCATATGTTCAAGACGGTTCTGGGAAAAGGAGGATGAGTGGCCAGATGGGCTTCAATCGATATTAAGCTGTTATGGGCAAATTCTTAGTATGCGTTGTGGGGAATGATGTCCCTTACTCCTTATCGGGTGGATTTAATGTTTAATTTCCAAGCAGCAGAGTGAAATCTGTCTTCATGGTAGTGTTAAAAATTCCAGATTGGAATTCAGCTGCAGAAAATAAAGGAATCCCATAACTGCATCTTTTCTCTGGGTAATTAGTAATATACCTGTCACCCGCTCCTGAGACATTCACTATCTCTTCCCTGGAGATGGGGATTGCTGGGTAGTGGGCGGCACACAGCTCGCCGGCAGCATTCTGTAGAGAGGGAGAGGAGGAGTGACATTACTAGGAATTCACCGAAGTCTAGAAGCAATATTTGGACCTGGCTGATCTTGCCCACAGCTGCCTCAATACTTAGAGTCCAAATAATATTTTTTTACATTTTGAATCACATTCACTTTGCCTATGTTTGCGCCCTTTTGGGGTTCGCTTTCCACCAAGACTTCTGCAGCTGAGAGTGTGTATGTTCGTGGAGAGTGTGTTTTAAACTTCCACTCTTAATTACTCAGGGAAAAGCACATTTTAAATGTGCTTTCTGTGATCACTCCACAGATATGAATCACTGTATCATAGGATGGCCCTTCCTGGAGCACTCTCCTGTGGCAAGCTACAGCATGACTGAGGCACCTGCCTCAGTTTCCCTTTCAGAGTCCCCAGTAACTCCTTGCAAGCTTATCCTCCAGTCCTTTGATTTATTACCAAAAACATATTTCAAATCATCCAAAACAAAAGTATTATACACAGTCCATTTCTCACATCCCAGTACAGAGAGTCTTTAAAAATCCAATGACATGGCACCCCACATACTACACTCCAGAGTTTTCCACCACACCTAGGCTTCTCGTCAGTCCTCCTCTGTCCTTCTGCTAAGACAGCCACCCCAGCCCTTCCAGCAAGAATAAATCCTACTCTCAGGGCCGGCTCCAGGCACCAGTGAAGGAAGCAGGTGCCTGGGGCGGGCAATAGAAAGGGGCGGCATTCCATCAGTTATTGAGGTGGCATGGCCGGGTCTTTGGCGGCACTTCGGCGGCAGCTCAATCGGTTTGGGGTTTTTTTTCTTTTTTTTTTTTCGCCGCTTGGGGTGGCAAAAAAGCTGGAGCTGGCCCTGCCTACTCTCCCCACCAGGAGCCCCCAGAGCCTTACCAGGGGAGCATCCCTCACTTCCCCTGGCCCTCTCACTGCTTCCCTGGGGCCAGCTCTCCAGTGTGGAGGGGAGTAAGCCCTGCTGCTATTCCCATCTTCAGCCCTCTCCAGCCCTGGGCTGCAGCTTAGACATCAGCAGGCAACTCCCACTGCTGCTCTCTGGCCTTCAGCCTTGGCCCTCTGGCTTGGGGACATGTGCCAGCCACCAAACCCCTCTTGCTGCTCTCCTGTCTAGCCTTTTCCCAGGAATCAACTACAGCTTCCTTCCAGGATCTTCCACCATCCCCCTGGTGTGTGGAAGCTCTCACCTGACCTTTTCCTGACGGACTCAGTCTGTGCTCTAAGACCTGTGCCACCCAGTCTCCCTCCTCTTTCAGCTTCTCCTTGATCCTTTATAGTTAGGGCCCTACCAAATTCCATTTTGGTCAATTTCACAGTCATGGGATTTAAAAAATCATAAATTTCATGACTTCAGCTATTTAAATCTGAAATTTCATTATGTTGAAATTGTAGGGGTCCTGACCCAAAAAGGAGTTGTGGGGGGGGGTCATAAGGTTATTGTAGGCGGGGTTGCGGTACTGCTACCCTTACTTATGTGCTGTTACTGGCGGTGGCTCTGCCTCAGAGCTGGGCAGCTGGACAGCAGCGGCTGCTGGCCGGGAGCCCAGCTGCGAAGGCAGAAACATCACCAGCAGGAGCACAGAAGTAAGGGTGGCATGGTATGGTATTGCCACCCTTACTTCTGCGCTGCTACTGGCGGGGTGCTGCCTGCAGAGCTGGGTGCTCGGCCAACAGTCACTGCTCTCCATCCACCCAGCTCTGAAGGCAGTGCAGAAGTAAGGGTGGCAATGCTATGACCCCCCTAAAATAACCTTGCGACCCTGCTGCAAATCCCTTTGGGTAAGACCGCTAGTTTGAGAAAGGCTGGTCTTCCCTGTGAAATCTGTATAGTATAGGGTAAAGGCACACAAAAGACCAGATTTCACAGGGGGAGAGCAGATTTCCCAGTCCAGGATGCATTTTTCATGGCCGTGAATTTGGTAGGGCACTATTTATAGTCCCAGGTGCTGCCTCGGCCTCTTAACTGGCCAAACTGAGAGCACCTGCTCTGGCACAGTGGACCTGGACCTGCTTCCTTTACCACCCTGTGACACCCAGTGGCATAGGAAAGGAAGGCTCAATTTCCATTATTAATCTGCGGAGCCAGCCAGTCCTCCAGGGTCAGGTATATGGATAGCAGCATTAACCTTGGTGAGAGAGGCTTGAAGAGTCACTACTGTGCTGGTGCTCCCAGGCACAAGGGAATGAGAACTCCTTGCCACTCAGTTGGTCTTCCTGAGCCCCCTACCTGTTTGTGAGTTCCAGGGCACAGTGAGACACTCCCTTCCACTCTCCTGCCACACAAGAGGACTCCATGCATGCCGAGTGTCACCACCACACAGTGCAGTTGTGTCAGCAAGGGGCGGGTCAGGGTCATCGCAGTCCTGACAACATCCTCCAGCCTGGACGGCAGCTCTTTAGACAGAATGGAAGAAAAGCCATGACATCACGTCAGACCACAAAGCTGCTGACTTGAGCTTTTCATGTCACTGGGATGTTGGCCTATTTGTGAGTGGTTTTCAAAGTCTAGCTGGGAGTTTACTGTGCTCTTGGAAAACGCTGACAGCATGAGCACAGGCAGCCACAGAGCTGACATATTGTGCAAACTTCCCATTCACAGCTCCCCCCTGTGCTTCTCATTCCTGACCTGCAACACTCCCCATCCCTATTCCAGTTCTGGTCTTCCACGTAGCCTCTCCAGTGCACCTCCACTCCAAAATGAGGATACCATCTCTCATGAGTTTACACCTGTGTATGTGTGCAGGGGACAAAATAACTGTGTTACGTTGTCTGTGTCTTAATGTCATTGCGTTGGTGTCAGCATAGGGCGATGTTTCATCTCCTATAGAGACAGCATCACAGTCTGAAGACAAATACCATCATACTGTGATGCTTCATTGGGACATCTGAAATAAACTAGTGATCCTCTTTGCTTGGTTGGGCTTGTAGCGTGCATGACAAAAACAGTGACTCAAACTCTAGGATATGTAGCAATCCCAGACCTGCAGCAGTCTCTGCTGGACTAGTTTTTTGCCTTATCTGAGTCAAGTTTCAGAGCTTGCGAAGATTTTGTGAGGTGGTCTAGGTGCCTCATTAGTTAACCACAGTCTTTAGGTTCAGTGCATTTATTTTAACACACACACACACACACACACACAACCAAAGGGGGACTGAAATAGAAATTAATTAAAATACAAGTCTGTGTACTAACCCTAGAAAATCCATGTTCTTTCAGAACACACAGAATGGTTACCAGCTCCTCTGTTTAGTGAACTGCAGCTTCTAAGCTAGTTCATCACTCCTCTGCCCAAAGCTGGCCTTCCCTGCTTCTTGGGCTTTGTAAAATCTCCAGCTGCTGTAGCTGTTTTGGTAACCAAAGTTAACTCTTCTGGAGGCAGTACTATGACAAACAGCTCTGCTGTTTCTAGAAGGGCTGGTTCAGCATAGTGAGGGACTTGCGGTCAGTGGAAGCAGTCAGTCTGGAATGGCGGCAGGGGTGGGGAAAACGCAGCTCCCTATGCAGTGTCTAGGTTAATCTGAAAGTATTGCTCTCTCGCTACCACATCACTGTACTGTACCTGCTGGCACAGGGTGCCCGAGGGTCCGATTTATTGCCCTTAGTTCTCGCAGATTGGGGGAGATGTAGGTCAGCGCTCTCCAGCTGTCTGAAAGGAATGGCTTAGAAGCCTTGTTCTCATCTGTCGGCTCATAGCACACTTCAAAACAAAATTGTAGTTGGTTAGCCGATATAACAATCTCTCTGCTTCAGGACAGGCAGATATTTGGAATGCTCACGGTGATTTTTACAATGTTTGGTATCTACACTTTATTTTAGTTAGCTATCTTCAATCTCCCTTTCTGCTGCAACAGTAATGATTCACCTGCTTCTGGCTCTGGGGTGATGTGATGAGAGGCAGATTCAGGAATGGGCATTTAGTTTAATAGACAGGCCAGTGAGCCAGCCAGCCAGCCAGCAGGAACTATCTTTGTAGTCTCTGCTCACTGGCTGAATCTAGAGAACTGTCTCCCCCTGCAGAGCTTACTTCTGAAGAAGATGAGGGAACAATTCTGAAGTCTGAAGATGGGTTGTGAAGAGCCTTCAGCAAACCAAGAAGGGGCCAGTGTATTTCACAAGAAGCAGGGGGGCAAATCATTTAAAAAAATAGGTAAGTTAAAATGTATTGCTTTGCTGAATGCCACAAACCATGGGAGACATACAGCATACAAGTCTGTGCCTGCCTCAGCTTTCAGCTTAGCTTTTCAGTTCACCTTTAACCTTTGCTGGTTTTCTGTCAGTGCTAGGGGCAGTATAGGTTACCCTTATAAAAATCTGATGTAGCTGCAGAATAAGAAAAACTAAAAATATATGAAAACATATTTCATATATTTTTTAAAAACCATGGGGGAGGAGGGGAATAACTTGAGATGCAAGATAGTGTTGGTGCCTTCAACTCTCAGTCTCTCATTGAAGTTAGCATGAGCTGAGGGTGCTCAGCACCTTGCGGGTCTTATTTCAGAACATGCATGATTATGCCCCAAGGGGTCCATTTGCAGTGAGTTCTCCTTACCTGCTATCTGGTGCTCTCTAGCAATTTCACAGACGTACTGAATGGTGGCAACTGGCATGTTCCCATCAATACATACCAATGGGGCCAAGCATAGACTCTCCTTGAACTTGCACACCTAGTGAAAATACAGAACACAGAACAGGGGCAGCTTGATCCAACTTGATCCAGCTTGACACAATTGGACAAGAATGAGATTTGCAAACCTAGCGCATCTTGCTGATAGACTCAGGTGGCTAGGATGTATTTGAAATATCAATTTTTGCTGAAACTCTTAGATGCAGGCTTGACGTGAACCAAGAAGAACATTTTCCTAGAAAAAGCAGGTTTTACAGGTTCTCAATTTTTTTCCTTCTCTTTCCCATCCTCCACTACCAAGCCTTGTACCAGACCAGCCTGTCCTCCTCACAGAGGAAGGTTGCTGGTGGCTCCCCCTCAAGATCTTTACGGCTGCTCCTACATCAACTGAAGGTCTCTAGGGAGCAAAATGAGATGCTTCCTCCCCTTTGAGGTCCAGTGGGGTGCCTCTGCAGGGCTCCCAATCTCTGCTAGGCCAGGGAGCAAGGGACTACATCTCATTCTCAGATCCCCATGTGTCAGTCCATTGCAGTACCAACACTAAATTGCAGGACTATCTTGGAGAGGAGCTATTAATACTTACAATGTGTCTCATAGTCAAGCCAGAATGATTAGAGAGGGCAGTTTATTCAGACCCTTGAAAATATTTTATTTCAACAGCAGCTAGACACCTAAATACCTTTTGAGACCTGGCCCTTTTTCAATAACAGGTCTAAACCAAAACAATAGAAATAACTGGCCACATTCAGACCTGATCTAAACAAATGCACCGGGTCTGAATTCAGCCTAACATGTATCTCTCTGAAGCCTTGTGAAGGTATAAATAGAAGATAGGAGTACGAAGGTGACAAAAGACTGATCTGAGTTAGAAGAGGACATCCCAACATATAATGGTGACAGAGCCGTCAGTCTAGCACCAGATTCCTTTATCATAATGAGTACCTGCCACCCAAGAAATCCTACCAAATGCACTACCTGCATATGAAGCCTGTGCTGAATGTCAGAAGGAAAAGAGGTTAGCATTCAACCCATTTGGGGAGAGGAGCTAGCTAGAAATTGCCTGCACACTATGAAGGCCATGGAGAAATCACCAAAACCAGACCAACTTTCTAGCCAAGACTTTCAGAAGTGGGGTGCCTAAAGTTAGGCTCCAAACGCCATACTTAGCCCATAGGAGCCTCTAAGTGCTCACTACCTTGGAAAATCAGACAACTTTTTAGGGGCCTGAATATGGACACAGGAGCCTAACTTTAAGCACTGTCTTAAGCCTTTGAGCTCCTATGTGTGTTACACTGAACATATCCCACTCACAGGCCTTCAAACTCCCACATTCATACTTAACCCTCTATATTCCTGGATCTTCAAATCACTCCCCTTCTTTCTGTGTTTGTGTCTATTACTCCATTTGCAGGCCTTCAAATGCCCCCAATTTTTTATGCATAACCTGTTAACTGGCCTTTAAACATCCATCCAGGAAATCTTATTTCCCCTCTGCCTTTATCTCTCAGGTCTGAGGCTTTACCTCAATGCACTCATCTTTCCCTCCAGTGAGAACTGAACTGAGATTTTCTTCAGCATGCATCATCTTTGCTGCTCCCTAATTACCCAAAGGGGTCACAGGTGTGAGATCAAGTTTTCCCTCTCCCAGGGGCTGAAGATACTGTCTCTATGGTACTTCCAGATCTTGACCACCTGGGGGTGAATGGCAGCAGAGAGCAGAGGGACTGATCACTTAAGTAAGCAGCCCAGTATTTCTTGTTACTCAGCTAGAAATATTAAGGTACGACATGTTCATTTTAGCAAACGCTTCCTATCACAGTAGCCATCTCCCAAAACCATGGCATCCCTGAGGCAGACATGCAGAATTCAGAGACACTGTGATAATGTATGTCCCAGCCCTGTTGTGGCTCTTTGTGGCTGGCGTGACAACACGTTGCACAAATGGCTGCCACGTGCCGTCGACTTCCATCCCTACTCCAGCAGTCTCTCGCTCTCTCACACATGTCTCTGCTAAATTTCCTTGAAGTAAACATCACCACAATGCAGCTTTCATCAGTAGCTAGGCTCAGAGTTTCCACTGGTTATTTTGCAAAGCTCCTGAGGATTAACCCATCATGTAATGATTTTGTTTTCCTGTCTGATGGCAAGGTGTGGGGAGGGGAAGGGTGGAGATGGAAGTGGGAGCAGTGATCACTTTTCCCTCCTAGGAATTCTGAACCTCCTGGGGGTCTCGCTGATAAGTAAATTACACTTGCCTTCCAAATCACCATCAGTTGTTAAGTACAGGCTCTTGTTTTGTCAACAGTGGAATTAGTGGTGGAAGGGGGTAGGGCTGTGGGGGTTTGTTTGTTTGAATCAGTCTTTAATCATCACTTTCATTAGTGTCCTAAAACCTTCCCTAACCACCAGGCTGAGAAGCAGAATCTGTTTAGCTGTGTTTAAATAGCTCAGCATGTAGAAACAGAGAGGACGGGGGAGTAGAGAGAAGGTGATGGGACAGGAAAATGGGCTTTCGGGGACCTATCCATGCTTCCTATTTTGGTTTCCAAAGGAGAAACACCATCTCCAGGTCGGTGGGCATGAAGTTACTGAGGGCTCAAAGGGGCCTTGAGAAATAGGCTGCCTTGGATTAGTTTTCGAGAAGTCTGTGGCACAGACGTTGTGGATAGGGCAGCATTGATGACCCTCAGTTGGGAAAAGAACGTTTTCTGTTTCCATCTGGCTAGATGGAAATAAGTAGCTTTGGCTGGCCAGCAGCTTGCTGCAGTGCCATTTCACTGACCCAAGTTTGAGGCTACCCTTAGGCTTCCACAGGTTGATGCTGCTTTCAGTATGCCGCCACTTGCAATGTATAATTATGTTATCTAGGCATCCTCCACCCACAAGCACGTGCACACATGTGCACTAGATACTTGCAGCTGTCACACATCCAGGCTCCTCCTTATGAGTCAGGTCAGAGGGAGTCCTTACATGTTGCTCTGTTATCTGCTGGTGGATGTCCATGTCTCCCAAGCCAAGGCTGAGCTCCCCGCTGCCTGTAATCACTGCACAGTAGGTGGCTGTACTGTGCCCCGCAAGCTGAAGGACTCCTGCCATGTCCTAAAACAGGAGGAAGAGTCATAAATGGAGTAAATTTCCCTTCTCTGTCACACTCAGCTGACTTCAGGTTTCTCTTCTCCCAGCAGACAGCCTCATGGCAGCCCACCTATCTGTTCTCAGTTCCACTTCCTCCCTGTCTTGAGCTGAGCAACATCAGTGAGGAATCCCACAATACCCAAAGTGGGCAGTACTGGTTGGTGGTTTGTTTTTAATGGGGGTAAGGCACCCAGGCTCCATAGAGATGAGTACCTAATACATTATTTAGCAAATGGAAGTGATAGATCTCTCCAATAGAGTTTGGTAAAGCCCTGCCTGCACCCTGCCCCCGCCTCTTTCTGATGCTCTGCCTGAGGAAGGAAGGGGGTCTCTGACTTCTCGTATTTATATGGATGATCAGCCAGACACATCCCACTGATGCACAATACAGTCAGTGGGTTGAAGAAAGCCAGCTAGTTCCCTCCCAGTCCTGCCAGTTTTGGTCCAATGTTCTAATGCAAGCAAGTACCACTGAGCTATTATCCTAGGTAGATTTGTTCTGCCTGCATTCAGGAGAATGATGGCACAGGTTAGAGAGCTGTGTGCATTTAGATGCGGTAGGGGATTATACACATGCAACTCTGGGGTTTCTGTACACCAAAGAAGTTCAATTATCATCTCTGTTCCTCTGAGGAACTGTCATTGCGTGACCTACCATGTGGTGGCAGTAACGCAAGATGGACTCTGAATATTCATCCTTCCCCAGAGCTGAGATAAAGAGAGGGGTCTTCCCAAGACGGCTTAAACAATCTAAAAACAAATGGCAAGATTATAATCCCAGCAGAGGACAGCGTGCTTGAGCGCAAATTCCAGCCTGTGAAGGGTGAAACCTTTGAGCATTTGTAGGAAGGCTCTTCTTGGAAAAACCGGTGCCCTTCTCCCCATCCACCAGTCCCTTTCTAGTATGTCTTCAGCAGAACGCTCTATCAGGGCTCCCTGTGGCTGCCCATCAGTCTGTCTGGCATGGGGAAAAGACAAGTTGATATGCTGGTCTTCTGCCACAGAAACTTCTGGCTGTGTGGCTAGTTTGGTTTGGTAATGGGGGAAGTGGAAAGGTGGGCAAGGAAGAAACACCCGCAAACAACACCTTTCTTCCTTGGGATCCCACCTACATGTAAGCAGAGTCAGGATGGGCTCCATCCTGACATCTGGTGATGAGGTGTAGCAAGTTGTGGAAAAGAACTTCAGGGGCTGATCTCATTTGCATAGGCACACCCACCCCTCCTAGAATGAGGCCATAACTGCCCAAATGGTCACTTTGGCTGTTGTGGGATCCCCAGTGTCTTTGTTATTGGGGCGGGAAGAATAAATTGTTATTACCCTGATTATGGGAACTGTGCTTGGAACTGTACTTGGCCTTTTGTTATGATGGAGGGACTCACCATCAACTGAGTAGCACTCGCTAGGCAAGGGACATGGGTTCCAAAACTCTGTGACTGGAGAGAGACTTGAGACAGGTATTAGTACCTGATGGTGTGGGCCCCCTTTATGGGGGCCTGAAGCACCAATTGCACCTCTGTCTCTCTCCACTGTGGAATGTCAGTGCTAATTTTGGGTCTATTAAGAGTCTTGCTACAGGTCCTGCGCTGCATTCACTTTGGCCTTATGGTGCACCAGCACTAAGGCTCCTACTACTATGAGCTGAAGTCACTGAGAGCTGAAATCACTGAGCACTGTGTCAAGTAGTGGGGACCCGGAAGATCTAGAGTGCAGTGGTGCTGTTTGTGGATAGGCTGGCGGAGTGTTCGTGAGACGGCGAGGTGAGCTGTGCAGAGCGGAGCTGTTCGTGAGACGGTGAGCTGTGCAGAGCTGTTCGTGAGACGGCGAGCTGTGCAGAGTGGAGCTGGTCGTGGTGGAGCGGAGCCGTTCGTGAGACAGCGGTGTGTTCGTGAGACAGCGAGCTGAGCAGAGCTGTTCGTGAGACAGCGAGCTGTGCAGAGCGGAGCTGGTCGTGGTGGAGCGGAGCCGTTCGTGAGACAGCGAGCTGAGCAGAGCTGTTCGTGAGACGGCGAGCTGTGCAGAGCGGAGCCGGTCGTGGTGGAGCAGAGCCGTTCGTGAGACAGCATAGCAGAGCAGAGCCCTGTGGGGCAGTCAGCTTCAGGACACGTAAGGTGCCCCTTACCTCTTTCCCCCACACACAGGCACATTTTAGCCAGACTGGGGAGTAACACTATGCAGATGAACTTTTGAACTCTGGGGCTGGACTTTTTGGACTTTGGGTGATTTGTGGATTGCTGGACTCAAGAGATGTTTGGGTTCTGGGACTCAAGAACCCGAGGGAAAGGATGTGGCCCAATTTTCTGGGGTGGGTCTTTGCTCATGGTTTGGTTAATGAACACTAGTTGTGGTGTTTCCCCAATTTAATGCTGATGTCGTTTACCTCATGTTATTAAAGATTCTCTACTACACCAAGACTCTGTGCTTGCGAGAGGGGAAGTATTGCCTCTTTGAGGCGCCCAGGGGGTGTGTAAGATATTCCCAGGTCACTGGGTGGGGGCTCGAGCCAGTTTTGCATTTGCTTTGATGAGAGGGAACCCCTGTGTACTGAACCCGGCCCTTGCTGCTATCAACTTGGCCTGGCAGAAGGGTTACATACAGAATTGCAACCCAGAGTTTCCCCCCATCATTTCTATGCGTGGACTCTGTGGGTGTGTCTACACATCATTTTGGAGTGAGCCTCTAAGCCTGGGTCGACAAACTCGGGGTAGTGCTTTAAACATGGCTGTGTAGACAGCACTTTGAAGATGCGGCTTGGATTCTGAAGCCTATGGAAGGGGATGGGCTTCAGAACCCAAGTTCCAGTGTGAGTTGCACCTTCAGAGCACTGTCTACACAGCTATTTTTAGAGCACTAGCGCAAGCCCCACTAACCTGAATCTATCAACTCAGGCTGGGAGACTCACTCCAAAAAGCTGTGTAGACATACCCTATCACCGCTAGACTTCCTATTCCACTGCTCCAGCTGTATCTTGGACTAGAACTGACTCCGAGAGGAGAATGAGTTTCCCAAGCTATCACAAATATTTCACTTGTATGGCCTTTTTTTTTTTAAAGCCCATCCGTTCCTTGCTCTGAGGTGATGGCAGATTCACATTAGCAAGCTTTGGGGACTGACCACAAAGCTTAAACTCCAGAGTTCACAGATTCCAAGGCCAGAAGGAACCACTGTGATCATCTAGTCTGACCTCCTGTATAACACAGGCCAGAGAACTTCCCCAAAATAATTCCAGGAGCAGATCTTTTAGAAAAACATCCATTCTTGATTACAGTCTGTAAGTACCTATGTGGGGAACAAATATTTGGTAGTGGGCTCTTCAATCTAGCAGAGAAAGGTATAACAGGATCCAATAGTTGTAAGTTGAAGCTAAATAAATTCAGACTGGAAATAAGGCATAAATGTTGAGTAGTGTGGGTAATTAACAATTGGAACAACTTACCAAAGGTTATGGTGGATTCTCCACCACTGACAATTTTTAAATCAAGTCACCCCTTAACCTTCTCTTTGATAAACTAAATAGATTGAGCTTGTTGAGTCTATCATTATAAGGCACATTTTCTAATCCTTTAATCATTCTCGTGGCTCTTCTCTGAACTGTCTCCAATTTATCAACATCCTTCTTGAATTGTGGATACCAGAACTTTGTACATAGTATTCCAGCAGCAGTCAAACCAATGCCAAAGGCAGAGGTGAAATAACTTCTCTGCTCCTACATGAGCTACATTAGGGTTTTTTCTTTAAACCTTCTCTCCTTTCCCCAAATTAACAACATTTCAAGCTCTGCTCATTATGGCACCAGTAAACCTGGGCTACTGGAGTGGTGCCCATAACTTTACAGCACATATCTTATGATGTCACCCTAATGATCACAGCCTTGAAGGTCCCTTTGTCTGCTTCTCCCACAAATATTTCCATGCTTGCCCTTTATGCGTGGAAATATCCTCCCTGAGTTAATCTCTAAAGCTACTGTGGCTCCTGTAGGAAGTCAGCTAATAATTGCTGCAAACCTAGTCAGCATTAATCAGGGAAGACTGATGTTTCTTGGTTTAATTCTGATTTGGAGCCATTGTGCTGTGAAATAGTTACTGCATGTAATTACAAGACCTTATTTTCATTTCCCTTGCCTGCCCTCCAGCCCTCCCCTTCTATTTCTTGTAATGCCCACTTGTTGCATCTCGTTTCCTAATAGATTGTAAGCTCTTCAGGGGAGGGACTGTGTCCACTTGTGTGTTTGTACAGTGTCTAGCACCGTGGGGCTCTGATCCTGATTAGGGCTTAGTCACTCCTGCAATACAAACAATACACAATAAACCATTACTTACATGCCCCCACAAACAAAACCCACCACTAAGCACCTGCCAGGTTTCTCCCCACACCTCCGAAAGATTGGCTCACTTGCCCAGCATTTGTCTGTCCGCCAGCCTGCAAGAGTAAATCGGAAGTTAGTAGAGTTGGGAAAGTTGAATAGAACAGAGAGAATTTCTCTGAATATGTTTAAAGTGAACTGAATGCTTCTGAAATGGTAGGCTTGACACAGCTGTGGAGACTGATGTCCTCTAGCTTCAGAACAAAAAACAGTGCAAGCTTTCCTATCCTATTCGCCTGCTTCAACTCTGAGCAGAAAGGACCACTTCGGGGGGTAGGTCGGAGGGCAGTTCATGCTCCTAGTTCATTGACTATTTTGGCCTTATGTGCTGAGGTTATTTACAAGGATGCCAACTGTAGTGTTTTATGTGATCTGAACAGTTCTGTACTAAGATAGTGACCAACTCAGACCGGAGTTGAACCACTGGGCCTTGGGCAAAAGGCCCTGTATTCCATTACCAGCCTCCAACCCATTAAGTCCCTCATTTAAGCAGTGTAGAAATATCGTTCTTAAATTGTTTAATAGATATCGATGTCTGCCTATGCTGTGCATCCTTCTCTCTGTCCCCGGAAGTGTCTGCTTCACTATCTATATATCCTTTCCCTCTCCATTCTCTTCCTAAATGTCTCTGTCCTCATAAATGCCCTTCTGTCCCATCTGTCTGGCTGCTGCTTTCTCTCTCCTCCTGCCCATTTCTTCAACTTTCTCTCGCTTTTTTTAAAGTGCTCTGTCAGTCTGTCACACACATGGCCAGATTCTGGACTGTGGAACAAACTCTGCTTTCCCCCACCAGTACATTACCTCACCTGGCTCTTGCTGAGATGCAGCAGCCCCAAATTCTTCAGCTAGAAACAGGACAGGCTACTTGCCTCCCTGACCTGGCAGGTGAAAGATCTCTCTCAAGTCAGTTGGGGTGTCATCGCTTATTATCAAAAGGTCTTAGAGCTCTTAGCGCATGAACCAGAGAAAGAACGTTTTCCTGTTCTGCAGTAGGCTTCTTTCCAGGGAGGTCGTGAGGATTATCATTGCTCTGGAAGTCCCAGAGATTAACATAAGAACATAAGAATGGCCATACTGGGTCAGACCAAAGGTCCATCCAGCCCAGTATCCTGTCTACCGACAGTGACCAATGCCAGATGCCCCAGAGGGAGTGAACCTAACAGGTAATGATCTCTCTCCTGCCATCCATCTCCACGCTCTAACAAACAGAGGCTAGGGACACCATTCCTTACCCATCCTGGCTAATAGCCATTAATGGACTTAACCTCCGTGAGTTTATCCAGTTCTCTTTTAAACCCTCTTATAGTCCCAGCCTTCACAACCTCCTCAGGCAAGGAATTCCACAGGTTGACTGTGCACTGCGTGAAGAAGAACTTCCTTTTATTTGTTTTAAACCTGCTACCCATTAATTTCATTTGGTAGCCCTTAGTTCTTATATTATGGGAACAAGTAAATAACTTTTCCTTATTCACTTTCTCCACACCACTCATGATTTTATAGACCTCTATCATATCCTCCCTTAGTCTCCTCTTTTCCAAGCTGAAAAGTCCTAGCCTCTTTAATCTCTCCTCATATGGGACCCATTCCAAACCCCTAATCATTTTAGTAAAAGATTTAGTAAATTTTTAGTAAAAGGTTTAAAGGCAGGGAGGAATATTTTCCAAGCATAGGTTTAAACACGGGTGCCAAGTGCCAAAATGCGTCCCCAGCCAGCCCCCGGTAGGTGCCAGAAACGGGGGCAAAAGGGCCACTGCCCCCACCCCTTTTAAAAAACCTGAAATGCTCATAGCCAGGGGCATGATTTAGGTGGAAGGGCAGTTGCCCCCCGCCCAGTGATCCTGCATCCTGGGGGGTCCTGACTGAGGCGCAGTGTAGCTTCCCTGGGTTGCAAATAAACTGCATCCCTTTCCCCCTGAGTTGGGAGGACAGGCTGCAGCTGGTGCGCTAAACTGACCCCAGGGCTGCTCCAGAGCACTGCCCTCACTCGGAGAGCCATGACTGACCTCCCCACGTGGAACCCCATGTGCCTGCAGCATCTGCAATCATTCGAATCTCTGACTTAACAGAACAAACTAGAAGGGTCATGCTTTCATAAATATTTATACCAACTGTACTGTAAATCTAAATGGGGAAACGTTGTCTGCAAAGGCTCAGACAAAGAGGATCAACTGAAGGACTAATAGCCAGACTGCATGCAGCCCACAATGATTCAGAGACAGGCAGTTTGCTGCATATAAAAGTGAAATGAGCAATTGAGTTCCAAGAGTCCTGAAGATACTCAGTCATCTTCATACCACCGTGTCTTTGCCACCTGAGAGAGAATTCCAGTGGAACACCGCCACCTATTTCGGCTACATAGCTGTTATCACTAACAAAATGAACTCACACAGCCTCCCAGTGGCTGCTGGAGATGCTTGCAGTCAGAGAAGTTACTAGACACATTTTCTGGCACTGCCATCCAAACCAAACTTTCTGATGTCACATAAGTAGCCTGAAAAATACCTTTGTAACAATCCTCACATTGGGTCATTTGCATGGATTGAATCTGGAGCATCAGCGCCAAAAGCCAGGCCCCTACCACATGAGCTATACATGTAATGCCATTAGCTGGTATTACAAGTAGGGTTTTATCTTGTAAACGCCTATTACTGCTACCAACTACCAGATTTACTCATTTAACTGGTAGAGGAGCAGTAGGCTCATCCTCTATGCGGAGTAGCCATTAGAGAGGGTCAAAACATAGCCCATGTGTTATACCTTTAGAATGTGGTTTAATACAAATCCAACTTACTGTATTCAAGGAAATATTTCCAGATACAGAATGTAATATTATGGATTATTTCCCACTGCAGAATGCCACCTATTCACAATAGCAACCGTAGTTGTTGAGAAATGTATTGCTATGCTATAGCTCACAAAAGAATCTTATGATTTAAGGTGAGACTAGACTACATACAAGGAAAAGGGGGCTTTAGAAAAATCTACTACTCACAACATATAATTTCAAACTAAAATACAGACACAGAATAATTCCAGCCTTCCAGGAAAAATATCCCAACAGAAATCAAGGCCCCATTGTACTAAAAACTAGACAGGAGAGAAAGAAAGGCAGGAAGAAAGAATTACTATTATCCTCATTTTAGATCCAGGAAAATAAGCACAGAGAAATTAAGTTTGTGTCAGACTCAAGGAATTAAACTCTTATCTCCTGATTTCTAGGTCAGTGCTGTAATCACAAGGCTACCCTACCTTCCCAAGTTTTTAGTCACCTGCATTTCTGCCTGCTACTTGTTTACCAGTTCATGCTCTATTGCACTAGGCATACTGGAAGCTGGAAAAAAGCCAGTAACAATAAATTGTTAATACCCTAGGGTTACTACCTGTTCTCATCATTTAGTTGTGTAACTGCCTATATAGTCTGTGAATCTAACAGCTTTCTCAGTTGTGTACAATCCTGTAACACACACAGCTAAACAGGTATTTAAAAGGAAAGAAACTCTTGTCTTGTCCATAGCATATACCAAACAGCAAATGCTCATTTTGCCTAGCTGCAATGACCAACTCAGCAATGACCTAATCCTTTGGCATCTATTACATCTTTGTATCTTTTTTATATTTTGACCCCATTTTCAATAAAGCTGTTTTATGGTACTTTAAAAGAAAGTGCTGGCACTTCACTCCTGCAGGGAAATGGTGTCAGAATGCAGGGCCCATTGATGAGAGATTTACACTTTTTCAGTTGTTCTGGGCCAAGTCTAAAAGTGTTGCTCCTTTCCTCTGCCCCCCCCCCACCGCCCATAAGACTGGGATGTAAAAGTATTGTCCCTGAGAGCACCAGCATCGGATCTGGCAAACAGTCAAAACTTCACATATTCACAAATGTGCATTGAATGCTGTCCCAGAGATCATAGAGCCTTATGTAAGAGGACTCTTGTCCCCTTACTAAAACTCAATGGGGGTGTTTTGGTTGGCTAGCTCCCAGCACCAAAAGAAAGGGGAAGGGTCCATGGGAAATCAGGACCCTGAGACTGACAGTCCCCAGGAACAATGGCAAGAGACCAATGCTGCAGGTCAGCCTGATTGACAGGGTGGGCAGGCTAATCAGGGAGTCAGGAGGCAGCTGGGGGGAGAAGAGCCCGTCCTCTGTGTGAGCTGGAATTGCCTGGGTCAGACAGAGTGGGGCCGAGCTAAGGAGAAAGCAGGGGCCTAAGCTGAGCTGGGGAGCAGAGCTGTGCCAGATCCAGGGGGGCCAGAAAAACAGCCCAGGAAGCAGGTTAGTGCTGGGAGCAGAGTCACGGGAGCAGCCCACAGAGCAGACCTGTCCTGGGAGCAGAGCTGCAGCAACCAGAGCCAGAGGGGCCAGAGAAGCAGCCCAGGGAGCTGGAGCAGTCTGGAGCTGGGTGCAGTGAGCAGCTGGGGAGAGCGAGGAGGATCCTGGGCAGCAGGCCCAGCCCAGGGAGACGCCCCCAGCCAAGAGGCCTTGCAGGCCAGACAGGGCAGGGGCTGGGAAAAAGGGTCCTGCCACCTAGAGCCTGAGGGTGTGTGGCCACCGCCAGAGCAAGTGTCTGACCGCAGCATCCCTGCAGCACAGCCATGGCCTGGGTGGGAGGCCTGGTACTTGTAAGGAACAGACTGAACTTCCCTTACATTCCAGATACGCTGGTTGTGATGTCCCTGTGCCACAGAGCAGGGTTCTCTGTTTTCCTTTCACCTTTCCCATTTTTTCCTTATTTTTTTTAATTGATTGCTGTTTAATAAACTATATTTGCTTTTAACTGTATGTAATGACAGTGGGACAGGGAAGCATCCAGTGTAGAGAGAGCACCCCGGAGTGGGGACACCCGAGCCCCTGCCCTAAGTGACCACAACAAGGTTGGGGGTCAAGCCCCCCAGGAATCCTGGGCCAAGCCTTCTTGGGTTTATGAGGACTCTGCCACACAGGAGAGTGGAAGGGGAGCCCTTGAGGTCAGGAAGGCCTCTGGGTAAAGGGAATGGGAGCGAGGGCTCAGATCCTTTCACCAGCCCATTTCACCGGGGTAGTATATAAAACAGGAAAGTTCCCCATAAGAGCGGGACCATTCCCCCGCTTACACTTAGCTGATTAGTATAGAGAAACACACAACTGAGTCAAATCAAAATGGAAACATTTTATAACAAAGCACCTGGGTATCCCTTCAGTCTTTCTCCCCTCACCATTGACTGTTGCCCCTCATTTACTATTGCCTCTGGCGTTGACCCACCTGGCCCATAGGTTAAATTTGTCAATGGTACCTGTGAATTCCTGCTTGCTTTCAGCACTACCAGGAGTAAAGAATTTCCCCCTCTGCTTCCCCTAATTGCTTGCCTATATGAATGTTGCAAGGTTTACACAGCCCCATCTGACAGCAGCAGATTTTCAAAGCACCAAGCTTGGCTATTTTTACTCTGACACCCACTGTCAGCAATAGATGTAGCCTCAAAAAATCCCACCAAGGAGTTAAAAGCCAGAGTGCCTCTCTGAGTGAGTCAAAGGCACTGCTTTGAAAACTCATCCCTATGTTAATGTTAAATCAACCTGCTCACAGCGTGAGCACACTGAAGAGCAAATAATCCATTTTACAGCAATTCGAGTTACATAGATTTCAAAACTGGCTCCAGTAAGAATATTGAAAGGTGCTCATGTAACCCACACACCTCCTGGGTGTGGCATTCTGTCCCATCTAATGGCACCTAGACCACTTAGAGAGAGAGAGAAAATGAATCTGCTCTACAGCCTTAGCTAACTGCCAGTTGGCTTTTAGCTCATGCGGTAGAGACTCATGCACTAAGCTCCAGAGGTCCCAGCCTGCCCACAGGCGACCGGGGTCTGTCGACATTACAAGTGGGGGCTCATCCGGGATTTCAACTGGGAAGTCTCTGAAGCTCGGGATGCGCTTCCTCAGCTAAGGAAGTATATAACCCACACACTGTTGGCGTTACAAGTGGGATCGACCTGGGGACCTCTGGAGCTTAATGCATGAGCCTCTACCACATGAGCTAAAAGTCAACTGGCTGTTAGCTAAGGCTGTAGAGCAGACTCATTTTATCTCTCTCTAAGTGCTCTCGGTGCCAGGAGGTGTGTGGGTTACATTCACACTCCCTGTTCTTCAATCCCTACTTCATTCTTCTCATCACAGCAAACCCTTCAAATTCCTGATATTGGTCAGTCTCTTGAAACAGAGTGTGGCCACTACAATTCTTTTACCGTCACTTTGTACATAGATCAGAGCACGTGAAGCTTTGTCGCCCCCCAATGTTGGTCAGGAGTACAGCAATAGAGAGAAATTAAACAGAACATCTTTTTAAAGCAGCAGGTGATTACTGTTATGGAAAAACTAGCAACCTGCTTTCACAGCAAAAAGAGATGACTCCATGTGGAACAGTTTCTGGATCTCCTTGGACAATTATGCAGGTGATACTCAGCTCTCTCTCTTTTTTGCTGAGTCCAGACAGAGCCTGTTTCCTTGTGTTTTTCTAAGATAGAAACTGGATAAAAACCTGCTCACTTGAGCTTATTTAAGACAAGACAGAGATGATGCTTGCTGGCAGGAGAAAGCATTTTGGGGAACTAAATAGGGACTATGATTTTATTGTTGTTGAGGGTCTTTATCCACCTCTTGTCAAGGTGGTGTGCATTCTTGGAGGGAAGAATAGACTCTTCTCTGCTCCTGGATTTCCACGTACCATGGTAGCTGCATTGCCGCCCCCTGTATCTTTATCTGGCTAAAAAAATGTGGCCTTTCTGCTGCAGGCTAGATTACTTTCCTTTTCAAGTGCTCTATTTTGGGCTATCCTTGAGAGCCACTCAGAAGCTACAACCAGTACAGAATGCAGCTGTCCTCTTGTTAAAAGGGACAGCATGATGAGAGTGCATCACACCAGTGCTCTGATATGAATCGGCAATGCAGAACAATGAGAGCTCTTTTAAAAATCTGGCCCTAAAAGCCTAAATAGACTAGGGATCTTGTATTTTACAGATGGCTTCTTCCTCTGTGCCCTGTCACAGCTGCTGTCAGTAAAGCTATTTCTGATGTCAGTTCCCAGTTAAAACTCCTGGGGACCAGAAACAGGGTGCTATCAGCTCTAGAATTCACTCTCAGTGATCTGGCATGGCCCACATCTTATCACTTTTGTGTTCATTATAACCTCTTTGTTCACATTCCCTAGCTATGAATGCTGGATTCCTCCAGCAATTACTCCCCTGCATAGGTGTGGAGAGCAGGATACCATATTTGAGAGCAGGATTTTGCCCCTAGTCCCTAATTCAGCAGTCAGTGCACTGTAATTTAAACCAGGCCAACCAGGAGTCCCACTCAACCTCACTGTGGTAAATCCAGGAAAAACAGCTACAAAAAAGGGAGGGGTAGTAATTAGTCCCAGGGTATTAAAAAGCCTCTCCCTGTCCACTGAGGAGATAACCAGGGGGAAATAAGGTTCAGCTGGAAAAGGGGTTGCTAGGGAGCTAATTAGGTTCAGCTGGCTCCAACTGGTGGAGACCTTTTTAAACCCCTCCCGGCATGGGAGGAGAGAGTGAGAGAAGGAGGGAGGCTGCCAGTAGGCTAAGGGCAGCAAGACACCAAACCCTTCGAGGAAGGGAGGCTACAGTCCTCCGCCCCAGAAAGGAAGGAAAACAAACACAAGGGACTGATCAGGGAAAGCAATAACTGGACCCTGTGCTACCTGTAAGGATTTGCCTTGCCCAAGCCGGTGTCTCCAAGGCTAAAAATGACTGAGTCTGCTGAGGAGAACAAGGTACTTTGCCACACTCACATAAACGCATAACGCCATATTCAGCTGTACTGTACACTACCTCCCATCAGAAAACAAAAAATAAAAAGTACATGTACACTTAAAAGGCAAGCAGACATGCTTTGAAATGGAGATGACACAATTCTGCTCCAGACAAGACTCTTGAGATACCAAATAGATTTTAAAAGATACTTCCTTTAAAAAAAAAAGGGGGGGGCGAGAGAATGAGTTGCTGGGGACATTTACCACTTCATATTTTTTTTTTTAAACTACAAGTGATTTCCCATCCAAATCCAAGTTAGTTAAGCAGATTGGCTGTAACTGTAACACCGCAGCTTTTGTGAAAGGCTTCTTAAGATTTGTTTCTGCGCAGATAGGAGTTCCCCCTACGTAAATGTTCTCTACCCATACCCACATGCTTCCTATACACACCCCCATAACTGCATTATACACTCACTCGCCACGCTGTATTCTGTACAGTTTGACACACTGACATGTGCTATACACACAAACAAAAATAAACCTACCCTCACTACTCTACATATAGACATTGGACCAGATTTTGGCTCCTGCTCCCATTGGTTTGCATCGCTATGGTTGGCAGCACAAAGGACAAAAAACTTCCTCTTGGGAAGTGCCTCTGTATAAGGGTTATCCTAGGGTGCTGCAGAAGTAGCTGTTCCATAACCTCACTTCTAGCATCTGGTACCAGGGATGTGGCTGGAGAAAAGGGGAGCCTGGCTGGGCAGCTCTGTGCATGAGCTGGTCTACTAGAACAGCCCCTTGGGATTGGGGGCAGCTGGATGTAAATTTGATCAGCCTTAACTTACACACGTGGGTCAGAGCTGCCGCCAGAAGACAGCCCCTGAACATGAGGGCCACAAAGGTGGTATATTGCCACTTTTGTACCTCCTTTCCTGCCATGAAGTGCACTGAGATCAGCTTGGATGCAGGTCAGATTAGGCTATTATGTGTGCTCACACACACTCACATTACACCAGAGGTAGTCAGTTATCTTTGGTCAAGGTCCCAATGTCTTGGTCAAGGTATAGTCAATGTCTAGACTTAAGAGAAAATAATTTAAAAAAACCCAATGATGATGATAATAAGTAAATAAAAATATTCCAGAGTCCATTCAAAAGCATCTGGCAGTCTGTATTTGACCCTCAGTCCGCCTATTATTGACTACCGTATTACACCAATACATGACACTGTACCCTCCCCAAAGATAAAGGCACATTAGGCACCCACTCTGCACTTCCATATTCAGATACACCACACACACACACACACACACACATATTTTTTTGGCTTGGAACTCGTGTGAAAGTAGTTGAGAATGGTAGTGTCTACGGGTGCTTTAGATATAGTACCTGTATGGTGGTATTCCTCGCCTTGGCTATGAAGTCCACGTTGATGCCTCCAATCACCACCTTAATGGGGGTGGGGTGGGGGGAGGAGAAAGTGGAGGGAAAAATTGGCCAGAAGAAGTGCTGAGTTTTGTTTGTTTTTCTCAAGCTCACTCTCCCACCAACCTATCAAAGTAGATGAAAATCATACTGTGAAGGCCTGATCTTATCTGGCTAGGCCAGACCAGACAGTCCTTCCACAGAGTGCCTTTGGAAAGAAAGGAAAATCTATTCTGAATTCTACCCTCTGAACTACTCCTCCTTACAGCTAGCCGCAGAAGAAGAATAAACTTCTTGAGGCATGCAGGGTATTAGACGCACACGTGTACACACAACACCAAAAGTACAAAGTTTCGTTGGCATAGCTATGTTGGTTATGAGTGTGGGAAAAAATAATTTAAAAACCCCAAACAAACTGTGTAAATGCAACTAGGCTGACAGAAGAGTGCTTCTGTCAGCCTAGCTAATGTTGTGTGAGGAAGGGGTGTAGCTATGCCTGCAGAACTCTTTCTGCAAGTTTACACTGTGCCTACGCTAGGGGGCTCTGCCAGCATAGCTATATTGACCAAGGCTCTATAGTGCAGACATGACTTTACTTTGCATTGACATCAACTAAGTTGACGTGTTGGGAAAGGTATATATGTGCTGGGAAGGGGAGAAATGTGAAAACAAGGTAGAACCTTAAAGGGATTTGTAGGAAACCCAAGCTGAATGTCCTAGGGATCCACTTCGATGACTAAGACCAGTGCCTCTGCTAATCACTGAGGACTTTGGCTCAGAGAAGCTTTTAGAAAGAGGGAATGAAAATAAAGAATGAAGAGGATTTAAAAAGCACCTGAGGGAAATTAGAGAGTGAAGAGAGAGAGACTTTCCAGCTGTTTACAGCAGAATGGATGGTCCTTGCCCCACAGTGGAGAGTTACCATGTTTTGGACACTGGCTGTGAACTTATCTATAATGCTATTTGTAGATAGGCACTACAGACGGAAGAGCAGAGGACTCACAGGCCTAAGTGCAGTTACTTTCTCACGCTGAGACAGGTTGCCTTTCCCTGTGGCAGTTTGGATCTTGCACAGGGCCACAGCTATGCGGCTGCCCACTCTGGCATTGTTCTGGATCAGAGCGATGTCTGAATGGATATTCTTTTTTAAAGAAATGAACAGCAAGAAACTATCCTGGGAGAAGCCTGTGTAGGAAATTCCCTTCCCTAAGGGGGAGAGAACAGGAAGTGGAGGCTGGGACAACGACACAGGGGGACCTCTTGGTCCTGATTCACCCCATTCTAGTTATTGTACATATGCCAGATTCCCCTAGTGCGTGGACACCTCACAGTCTTTAAAGGCATTTATCTTTACTATGCACCTCGGACGCAGGGAAACGCTATCAGATGGGGAGCCTAACAGTTAGGTGCCTAAATACCTTTGAGGATCTGGCCCTACGTGACTTGCCTAAGATCACACAGGAAGTCTGTAGTGGACTAGGGAATTGAATCCATGTCTCCCATGTGCACTTCCTAACTGCTGGGCCATCCTTTTTCTCACCTGTACCAAGTAGACTTACACACTGATGTGCTGGCACTTAACTCTCACTTTGCATCAGTGTAACTGACTGCCCAAAGCAGAGGGGAATCAGGCTCCATATGCAGGGTGATTGACCATACTTCAGTACGCTCAAGCACAAATGCTACTCAAGTGACATATAATAACGATGCCCAGAGTCTTCTCTCTAAGACTGACAGAGCCTGGCAGCTTGGGTGTTTGGTGTACTGCCTGTCCTGAAAATTGCAGGGGAGCCTTGGCTTTAGAACACCTCCTCTCTTTGCCAGTCACTAGTTCTTACAGCAGAAGTTGAGGGAGACAGAGTGTTATTAACAAGCTTAACAACTATTTCTGTGCGTTCAACTGTTTTGAAATGCTAAAGTATTTGCGCTTTCAAGTTTCCAGATTAGCAACAGTGACAGTATTTTGTGGTCAACCTGTCCAATGACATTTCTTGGAGGGGATTGTGGAATTTTTTTTTTTTTTTTAGTAAAAGGATACTGGAGTCCAGCGATTTTCCACTAGTCAGTTCATTCACCTTCTGTAACATAAAGGGAGTCAGCTCTTTCCCTATGATCCCTTTTGACCTGCAAACAAAAAGAAAATACCTTGTGATAAGAAGAAGTGAGCTAGCAGGGCATCAGAGTGGACGCACTGGTTACTAACAGATAATCTAGCTATATAACTGCATGCTGTCTAAGGTCCAGTAAACAAGCCTCAGTACACAGTACATAGAACTATAGTGAAAATCATATCAAGGAGTCACCCAGACCTGAGATTAAGGACATAGTCTGCACTATATCCTTGTTGCAGTGTAGTCTGGAGAAATGATCACAGCAAGAATAGTCTGGGGCCCCTGAGATCTGCAACATAATCTAAGTATAGATTTTAAATTACTACTCATTTTTCAAAGCAAAGTAGTTAGAATGATATTTCTTCCTTCTACTTAGCTGCTAAAAATTGTGTTCTGGGTTTCCCTCACCCCCAGAGAACAGTATTTTTCTGCACCTCCTTAGCTTGGGCTTAGGCATTATTACTGATGTGGAGTGAAATTCACCTCTCTCTGCAGAAGAGGGTTCAAGTATTCCATAGATCTTGTTTTGGCCATCTGCACAAGGGTGAATTTCACACACAATTAATAGATGCAGGGGAAAGTGAAAGGGAGAGTTAATTTTTAAATCATTTTTGTTTTGAAATACAAATGTATTTACAGTTTCTGTGTCTGCCCATAAATTCTGATTCAGCAGAGGAGATGGAGATATTTAATTTTTTTTAAGGCAATGCTGTTCTCTTTTAAAATGCCCATCCCTGGTCTGTGCCAAGGCGCTGATTACAAAAAAATTAAAATTAATTAAAAAAAATTAAATATCCCCATCTCCTCTCCTAAATCAGTGCTGGAGCCTCTTATGTGGTCACAATCACAGAGTGAATTAAGGACAAAGTTTGGAGTGTTTCTCACCGGGCGTTGCTCAGAGCTTCTTGGATGGCATTTTCAATGACCTGTCCTGAAGCAGCTTCCTCCTCAGGGCAGGGCACTGCAATCAGCACTCCACTGCCCATGCCCAGTGCCAAGGTGCTGGCTGAGAGAGGAGAGACAGCTGTTAGTTGTGTCTGTGTGAGCTGAATAATCCAATCAAACTGTGAAGCACCAAGGCATAGGAGAGAGAGCGAGAGAGAGAGAGAGAGAGAGCGTATGCGCACATAAGTGTGATGGAATGTTCCCTGACATAAAGGATTGAACCAGTGATTTCCAGAGCTGAAAGCACAAGTCTCTGCCGACTGAGCTAAAGAAGAATCAGGCCTCATAGCGGGGGGGCTATAACATACACATCCTTTGTGGGTTAGGCGCAGCTGGGGACATGTAAATTACATGAGCCTGTAGGTTGTATGTGTAAACTCTGATGCGGGGAGGGGAGGTCTGTGTATAAGTCAGGTATATGTGTGAGGAAAGCAGTGATTTGAAGACAACATTTTAAGAAGGTTTCAGAGTAGCAGCCGTGTTAGTCTGTATCCGCAAAAAGAAAAGGAGTACTTGTGGCACCTTAGAGACTAACCAGTTTATTTGAGCATAAGCTTTCGTGAGCTACAACTGTAGCTCACGAAAGCTTATGCTCAAATAAATTTTTTAGTCTCTAAGGTGCCACAAGTACTCCTATCTTAAGAAGGGGCTCCCTTGTTGTCTAGACCTGCTTTGAGCAGGGTTAGATGAGTGGGTGGTGGTAACACCTGTGCATCTGTGCTCTGTCTACACTAGTGCTCCCGCTGTTGCTGCCAATGGTTGTGCTGCAGCAGTGGGAGATTTCCCGAAAATGGCTAGTGTAGACATATTGCCTAAGCAGTTCCCCTGCCTGGCAGCTTGTCCTCACAGTGGCAGTGCTGGCAGGCAAGATTTCCTGTGGCCTTGATTGTGGGATGGTTGAGTGGGTGGGTAGCAGGTCCCTGCTGGCGGTGGGCTGGGTAGTCAGTTGGGGAATAAGTTCCTTCTGGTTCTTAAGGTGGGCAGGTCTCCCCTGGCCACTGGAGGTCCCTCCTAGCTGGTTTGTATGTAAGCAAGACGGTTTCCCCAATATGGTGAAGTATGAGGATGAGTGGGAGAACGTGGCTCCACACTCGCACCTCATACCAGCTCTTCTGACTTCAGGCTGGGACTGGGCAGACACACAGTCTCTGGCCAGAATAATAGGTTGCTGTGGCCACAGGACTCCCACATAGTGCTATAGCAGCTTGGCCCTGTCTCCTCATCCACTGTCAGGGATGGTCTAGAAAATGAGTGGTCCTGTCTTGAGTGCAGGGGCTAGATGATCTCTTGAGATCCCTTCCAATCCTACGATCCTATGATTCTGTGACTGCTGGTGGAAGTTGGGAGGGGCTGCAGGGACCGTGTGGGGTCTCCCCAGTGACAGGGAATATAAGGAAGGAATTCCCTTTGCAGTAGCTGCAGTGATCGCAGCAATAGTGGTTGAATTCAGAGAGGGCTGAAGATTTTAACAAGCAGAGCCAGCTTCATGCTCCTGGGCAGATTGCAAAACAATTTCTTGTCCCCTTATATGTAACCAGTTTCTTTCCAAAATTATACCATGCACAGAGTTACACTGAGGATTTTGGGGGAGAGTTAGAGAGATGATTCTTCAGGATATACCCAAACTAAACTCCAGAGCTGTGCTGAACCTAGATTTTTCATTCCAGGGGGAGTTTCACGATTTCAAAATTGTTTCATTCCAGAAGGGATTGAAAACAAAAAACATTCCCTACAAACAAATATTCCAAAAAAGAAAAAAAGTGTTTTGTTTTGATAAAGTAAAATAGTTTTTCTGATTTTGACTTTTTTATGACTTTTTGTTTCAATTTTTTTATTTTCTATTAGACTTCATAAGAGAAAATCAAAAAAATTGAAACAAAAAGTCATTTTGAAACAGCAAATCAGAACATTCTGTTTTGAAAAAATCGAAATGGCATGTTTCAACCTTATTGAAATGCTTTTTTTCTATTTTTGTCTCAAAACTAATTTTCATCAAAGGTGACATGATGCATTTCTGCAAAACGTTTTGCTTTCAGCAAATCAATGGGAAAACGTTCCATTGGAAAATTTCCAGAGCCTGCTCCAGAAGTGAAGACCGTGTGTGTGTGTGGTGGGGGGAAAATCTGTTTGTCTTCCCAACCTGCTCCAGAAGTAGAGACCAGCTGCATAGTCCCTTCAGCCCTAGCAATCAGTTTGCACCAGCTTATGTTTTCAAGTCCATCTTTGCAATGAAAAGGGACAGAGACTTTTTTTTTTTTTTTTTTTTTTGGGAAAGCTGTGATTCTCCTTCCTGAGGTCCAGAGGCCAGCTTTGTTAACAAGGGGCTCACCTGAAACCCCTCCAGATCCTCAGAGCAGGCAAACTGCATGTATGTGAGAGTGCCAGGGTGTGTGCAAATAATTCTATGCAACTCAGAGCATAGGTGCTGAAACTGGGGTTGCTGGGGGTGCTGCTTCACCCCCTGGCTTGAAGTGGTTTCCATCATACACAGGGTTTACAGTTTGCTTCAGTGGGTCTCAGCACCCCCACTATACCAGTTGTTCCAGCACCCTTGACTCAGGGCATATGTAACTTCTGCTTAGTTGGTTCCATCTAAAGGCTGAGGCTTTTTTTTCTGGCTGCTTCCAAAGCAAGGGGACAGGAAAGCTGTTCTTCTGGACAGCCTCCTCGCCAGGTGAAATTAACACAGAAAATAAATAATTAAAACAGAGCAATTTGTATGAACCTCTGCCTTCTGATCCAAATCTGAACTTCACAGCTTGGGCCTTTCTCCACCACAAACTCACCAATAAGTTTGGCAGCCTCCTCCTCATTCTGCACCTGACATGGTGCTTGGAAACCACTCTGGCGGGAGAAGAAGGCAGGGAATTCCCTTGATTCCCCAAAGGCAGCCACGCAGACACCCTGAGTCTCCTACAACAGTGAAGATGAGATGAACAAATAATCAGCAGATGGAATGAAGAGCCACCAACAGTGGCTACTTTCCCACCTACACAGCTAAGAATTGCTACACTGTAGAATAGAATTTGGTTAGTTTTACACATCCTCTTTTCTAGTCTAGATATTGCACAGTAATTTTCAAAGCAAAGAGTCAGATACGTAACTGTGGAGGAAAATGCAATGACCTTAGAACCTGGCTTGGTGAGACAATGTTGGCAAGAACAATGGGGCTATTGGGGATTGACTGGTTCTCTGCCTTCATTTTCAGCAGCCCACACAACAGCTTGTGCTACCTACCAGGTATTCCAGCGTCCTACCAATGTCCAGAATAGACTTAACACCTGCGGAAACCACAGCAACTGCAGTGCGTCCTAGCTCGGTCAGGTCAGCACTCACATCCATAGCTGTTAAGGGACAAGTAGCCTTTGTGTTAGTGAGAGTTGCATTCCTAATCGTCATGCTCTCCTCCCTTGCTGGGGAGATAGAAGTGAAGAAG
This sequence comes from Natator depressus, assembly GCF_965152275.1. Lineage (NCBI taxonomy): Eukaryota > Metazoa > Chordata > Testudines > Cheloniidae > Natator > Natator depressus. The sequence goes on from NC_134234.1 coordinate 245,749,783, forward strand.
AATGTTGTGTCCAATTAAAATTGCAGTGCAAATTTTACATAAGAGGAATATAATTCTCTAAATTTGGACATTGGCCAGAACACGATGAGTGATAACCCTTCACTTGCAAAATGTGCTGTGGGATCTTTCTTGACCGTAAGGGATCATGGTCTTGGTTTTACATCTCATCCAAAAGGCAGCACTTTCAGCAGCACAGAGCCTCCAGCACTGTGCTGGAGCACTTGGTTTAGTATTGATTCAGAAGGGAGAATGCCACTAAAAAGTCATGTTCCTACAGCATCCTAGGTTGTCCTTTATGGGTCACCCATCCTAAGCACTGACCAGGGCCCAATCCTGCTTGCTTGCAAGAGAGTCTCACCTGAGTACAGAGAGCGAAGCATATTTATCAGTATCCCCAATAACTTCAGCTTCCCTGATATTCTGTATCAGCATAGCTTGCTACTACAAAGGGTGCAGCCAGCTCCCATTGGACTGAATTACTGGCTAGCAAGCAACATCAAATGGTATACACACCATTCTGTGGATGGGAGAAAGGTCAAGAGAAGCTCCCACCTCCCTTGGGAAATATAGGTGTTCCAGAGGAAGAAGTTGAGCCTTGTGGAGAGAAAGAATTGGAAAGAAAGGCAGGTGAAATATCAGAGGCCCTGACGACACTCATTCTGAAACCATGCTACTAGCATCAACTATGTGTCTACAGGCCTGTTCCTGGTAGGGTTCTTGTAAGATTTCCCTGACCAGTGTAGTCAGGGATATTTTTCTGAGAAGTGTGCAAATTAAACTTTGTGCTATAGATACCAAGCATAGTGTGGTCAGAGCCTTAGTGTAGATTTATCCCCATCTTTGGAATGAGGCGGGGGTGATTGTTCTACTCTTCCCAGCAGGAGAATACTGTGGGCCTATACAGACTAATCAGGAAAGAGAAAAAAGGTGGACGTAAACAATGAAACTTTAACATTAATTCAACAACAAAGAGACAATATGAAGTGCAATGCTCCTCTTACTCTTCTCTCCTTCGCGATGGACCCCTCCAATTCCTCCTGTCACAAACACGGGGATTCCTGCTTTGTGTGCCACAATCATCGTCCCTGACACAGTGGTACCGCCAGACAAACCCTGTCATGGAACAGCCAGTCATAATCCACACACTATGTGACCAGGGGAACTGTATGTTCAGGGACAAGCTACCAGCAGTTGCAAAACATTCTGCTGTGCCCAGTTTGCGGGTAACAGAGTACTGCTACAGTATTCTTTTTAACAAACCCTCAGGGAAAACCAAAAACATCCATTTGCAATAATAAACTATAAGGCCATATGCAGAGATGCTGAGTAAGGTGGAATACCTTAAATTCCCTTACGCAGCCTGACTCCTCAGGGCACTCAAATAGTACAGGGGGTGGGTGTGTGCAGTGTAAGGACTGGGATGGAAAAGTAAGTGCTGAGGAAACTTATTTTGATGTAACTGACACACTGCAGAGTGTCTTTAACTTCCACATTCTTGCACCTTGATGGTTGTTGCTTTTCTTGCTATAGGGGACACTAACAGGTAAGCTTGTGCTCTGGATAGCAGTAGTGATTACCTGGTTAATAAAAAGGTTAATGAGGCATGATTCATACAAGAAGAGGAATGATTGTGACTGGTATGAGATAAGACGCTGTTAGATATTGCTGTTGAGATATGGAGTAATGAAATGATGTGGCTCGCAAAGGATAGCATTACGTGGATGCTGTTGCCAGAGGTATCAGGCCAAATGGAATCAGTGGTGCTGTGCCCATTCACACCAGCAGAGAATTTGATCCATCATTTCTCTGTCAGCCATCCTTTCTTGTCAGTGTTGCTATTCATGGGTACAGTGGTCTCTAGATATTCATGCAGGCAGGTGCATTGATGTTGGGCTCCAGAGGTCAGCAGTAGACACACGAGCCATAATAACACCAGGAAGAGAAAGGAGAATCTCTCATCATGAATGGAGATGAAGTCTCTTGAGTCTTCCTGTATAGACTATTCAGATAGAGCATCTGTGTCACAAATCTTTGTCCAAGCTATTGGGAAGGAAGACAAGCAAGAAGCCCCAAATTCATGAGGTTATACTGTAAATATTTGTTTAAAAAATCTTAGTAATGGCTGGTCACCAAACTGAATCCAGTCCAGACAAATAACAACCTAAAGTCATTGCTGTCCTATTGCTGTTCATTGGCCTATGCAAAATGAGCAGATGGTCTCAGTCTGATTCCTACCGGACAATCATCCACATCATAAAAAAACAAAACAAAAAACCCACCATAATAATTGGCACCCTTGTTAACAGTCCCAGCAGAGGGGGCAAAGAATGAACTCCTCTTCATTCCTGGAAGTGTTCCCATTATACCAGGATTAAGGCAGGTTGGCAAGTCTTGTACTGCTGCCAATTTTGCAATGCGCGCTTTGCTGATAAACAGAAGATTTCAGGCACCAGGGTTTCAAACTGGCAATTCTCCTGAGCAGTTAAAGTCACTTCAACAGTTGTGTGCATGTTTAAAGTGTATGGCCTATCATTGTAGTTGCATTGACCATCATTTGCAACACACCGTGCTTTTTCACTATAGTGTGCATACTCTAAGCCAAGCCTCACTTTTCATGCTGTGAGCCAGCAAAGAATGATTTCCTTGGGGAAATGGCTATTGAATTGTGGTTTCCTAGCTCTACTAGTGTGGAACCTAGTTAGGAACATGTTTTGTGAATATGTCATCTTAACAATAGAAAATTGTATATGACATCTCCAATACACTGAGAAGTACTTTTCCCACCTGGCTTTAGGCTAGGGCAGCATAACATTACTATAAAGAAAACTTGATGACAATGAATATCTACATACAGTACCTGGCTGAGAACGTAGGGAAGATCCCTCCGAGATACCTTAACTAAATTTTTGCTCTTTGCCAGAAACTGAAGTTCCTCATCATTAAGGCCGATGTGGATCCTGCCATTTAAAATGCCCACGGTTGCAGGTACTGACCCATTTGTCCTTACAATCTCTTCCACCTCTCTAGCCATGCTGGAATAATACAAACAGAGCAACAAAAAATAAAACAGAAAAATGAACAGGTGGGAAATATCTTCAGATCTCTTTGCCACCATGTTCCAGTTGCTACTTTATAGCATTCCCTCAACTTCTGCTAAATGTGGGTCCTCTCCTGCACCTAACAACTAACAGAAGTCTTTGGATCTCATTGCCAGAGTGCAGATCTTCCCACGGCTCCCATTGCCAATGCTCAGTAGCTCTGAAAATCGGGCCCTTTATATGTTTAGTTTCCAGTGGGTGTCTGAAGGTCTGACCTGCCTGTCTGTGTTGCATAGATTAGAGATATGATTTGTGGTGGAGGTTTTTAATTATAGTCTTCCCTCCCTAATATGCAGCCATGTCTATTCTGTGGCCAGTGAGCAAAAAAGTGCTGTATGTCCCAGGTCACTTATCAGTTCTGACTTCATCCTAAAGGGTAAACCAGGGCAGGTGTGGGTGGAAGAGACTGAGAACTCTTCCTAAACTGTGCCATAGATTATTTGTTTAAAAGTGGCTTTCCACATGGCAGAGCAAACAGGTGTGGATGGGATTTGTTTCCATTAACTTGATTTACTGTACCCTGCCAGCTTTTCTCTCCACCAAACAGCTGAATTTGAATATCATGGAGAAATGAAGGGCAATGATTTGGTATGTTAAGGAAGCAATTACAGATAATCTGGTATGTGTTTATAGTAGGTACCTCCATGCCTGCCATGTTTTGTAAGACCTGAAGATGTAGAGGCCAAGTGCTGTCAGCTCCCTGAAAAGCGAGGGTATTTAGTGTAAATGATCCTCCTGAAGGATGGGATTGTTTTTTATAAAACATTTTGTATCAACTGGCTAATGAGTCACAACTCATTCACCTTTACTGGATAGTTATCTATTCCAAGTCTTCATTAAACACTCAAATTCCTGCTCTCATACTGCTGACTTGAGATGTGGACAGTGAGAGGCGTGGGATACTAAAGCGCTGCAAGCTGGGGATTCGTCATCTTTGCAGGCTTTTTATTTACTAATTTGTGAGACTACTTCATTTCTTGTTGAGCAGAATGCAGATTTGGCAGGTCCTTCTGCCCCGCGGCTTCTGTACCTGCCCTAAACAGCCTCAAGCTGTCTTCTCACAAAACCAGAACTTACTGCATTCTGATCTCTAAGGAACAGCACCAGAGAAAAATAATGGCTGTATAAGAAAGAAATAGAAAATTCAGTATAGTAACCTTCCTGTGTCGTGGCTCAGTAGCTAAGCAAAAGTATGGGAGATTGCTTACATTTTTGGCACTGCCACTCAGGGGAATACTGATATAGAGGGTACCCACAAGTAAAGGGTTGGTTGCAGAGATGGGGTTCCTTGGCACAGTGCTGTCTTAGCATAGGCCAGCAAGAGAGTCCAGCAGAACATTGTAGTGGCATTTACAGTCAATGTTCTTATGGGTACAGATGAGCAGAGGTCATCACTGTATTCTAGTAACTTTTACATTATAAAAGATGTAGCCAAAGAAACTTATGAGTACTTGCAAGGTCTCCACAAGCCATCCAGCCACAAATGCCAGAGATCTCTGTCCAGACAAGGGAATGTCATCATTTGCTGCCACTTTGTGAAGAAGGCCAGGGATTTGATGCTACAGATGGATATGTATAGTACATGTAAATCTGGGGTTTGTCATGTAGTTCTGCTATCTTTGGAAGCCCAGATGCAACTGTTTTGTAACTGAGGTCATATTCTGCATGCGTGTCACACCCTCAGTTCCCACTAATTGTAGTGGCAGCTTTGGGTGTACCACAAATACAGAAACAGGCCCATAGATTATCAGACACAACCGTACAGTTTTGCTGCGCTAGGGTCATCAAATCATCAAATCTACAACCTCAAATTCTGGGGATAGGGCATGCCATGTGTAATGATGGTGCTCTCCAAGGCTACGATCGGTCTCCCATCAGCCAGAGCTTCCTCCACAGAAGATGAAACCCTGAAATGGGTTCCTAGGAATAAAATATAGGAAAATCATTTATATTTTAAGGCGGCAATAGACTTCTTGATTTATCAAACTGATATACACTAGGCAGTGTGGGAATAACTATTCAGGGAGTTGGAGGATCACACTAGGATGAGCACACAACCTAATTTTTATGGGACAGTCCCAATTTTTGTGGATCTGTCCTGTGTCCTACAAAGCCATTGCAAGAAGCAAAGCCTCCTGAAATGATTAAATCATTTGGGTAAGAAAAAAAAACATTTATGCTTTGCAGCGTAGTTTCATCCCATAATCAGAGTGTTTTTCTCTTCCTGCAGAACGATATGGGAAAGGTGGGAACACACCAGCATTTGGAATCCTGAACCCTCTGCCTCTCTTGAATATACCAAAAACCCAACAAAATCACAAAGGGCTGAAAAGAGAGTTTTATTCCATATTTCCAATGGCATCAGATTGTAAAAAGAGCAAATGTAGAATTGTTTTGCATATGGTAAATTCAGTATGGAATTTACAGGATTTTTTTAAAGATAAATGGTTTAAAAAATTATTCAGACTTTTCAAGTAAATATACTACTTAGTGCCACAAACCAGAAAAGAATTAATCATTTTGAGACCAATTTTAGGGGAAATTTTGAGAAGAGAATGCTGTGAATTTATTCTATATCAGCTCAGCACCTACAGCACTCACCAAAGGCAGGAATTCAGATAGCCCAAGTTTAGATCTATGCCCAAGGTGTCATCAGATTTAGACAAACAATTTTATTAGGAGTAATGTAGAGCTTGAAGAGTGATTAGGATCCTTTTAACCCTAGTATTATTGTTTTTTGTATTGCACTAGCATCGAAGGCTCCCAGTCACGCCTCTCCTAAAATCTGAACTGTGAAGTCAATTGCCAATCAATTTCATATTGAACATTATGGACCTCATTATCCTCTCCCACCAATTTTACAGCTGTGTAACTCCAGGGACTTCAAGGAGCTAATCCCAATTTACACTGGTGTAAGTGGGAGGAGAACTGGGCTTTGCAAGTCTGCTGTGATTTGAGAAGGTTGTGCACATTAAAAGAGTGGAGCTGTCAGTGCTAAAAATATCACCACAGCCAAGATATTACAGTATCATGCACCGAAGTTCCCTTGCCCATATATTTTCCTATAAATGCCATAAAACAGAAGCTCTCTGTGAAATGAGTTTTAAAAGGCCTCAGGCTACGTTGGGTAAGCTGCCTCTACATTGTTCCCAGACGCTGCCAGTTCAGGATCCCGGCTGCATTCCGATCACAGGGACTTTTTCAGAGGACACTACTCACCATGCAGGAATCTTCTCATCTGAATGATTCTAGGAGCCACAGAAGCTGTTTGTCTTCCCAAGGTACAGGCCAGATTTCCAATCATGCTGTGTGGAGGGATGGCACTGTCAGGAGAGCAATGTCATGTCAAATGAAAGTAGTATAGAAGGCAGTGTTTCCCAAACTGCTTGTTAATCATGAACTGCAGCCTGACTCCCTGTGACCTCCAGACTGAGAAACCAAGTTGTATGTGTTGTAGAGGATGGCCTAACAGACAAAAAAATCCTAGGTATAGATGAACTGGGGTTTTGGGTGCCTTAAACAAAGTGGTAAGCAGTATGGTAAAATGTGCAAAGAAAGAAACCTGCAGACAAAGAGAAAGCCAGATGGCAGATAGTAAATATGGAGAGACAGACTAGCTTCCCCAGAAACAAGAGGTCTGACTAATCTCTTACTTTATGTAATCATTACGTACAAAGGTACAAAGGGCTGGAAATGGGGAGTTTCAATTCAACTCCAGCAATAGCTCCTTCAGTCCTTCTCCAGAAGCTATTCTTTTCTCTGAACAATTTCTGTTAATGTCTGTGAAACTATTCCTGGGAGTCAGGAAGTCTTCCTGTGTGACCCAGGGCAAGTCTCTTAACCCTCTGGGTCTCAGTTTTCCAGCTGTGAAATGGTATAATACTTCCTTTGTCTGTCTCGTCCAGTTAGGCTATAAATTCTTTAGGACAGGAAGTGTCTTTTTACTATGGGTTCATGTAGTGTCTAGCACAGTGAGGCCCTGTTCTCAGTTGGGACCTCTAGGCACTACAATAATAGAAATAATTAATAATAATAAATATTTACACATGCAGTCATTTTTTTCTAGAATCTCAGAAATCCACCTGTAAGGGAGGGATGGGTCTGTTTGATACAAAGAGGGGGAATAGTTCTTATAGACATCCTCTCTCAAGCCACCAAACAGCAGTTGCCAAGAGAGATGAGACACTACTGACCTAAACAGTGGGCAAAACCCAGGTGTCCATACTCCTTTTTTAATCTGTCCTTACTAAAACAAAACCCTCATTTCATTAAATGTTTGGAATCAGATATGATCCATAGGTAGCAAAATCCCCCTTCTATATATGTGCTCTTTATTAGATCTGTGCTAAACTCCAACAGTTTGGGCTCCCCAAGGGTTTGCACAAACTTTCTAGTTTTAGTTGTGTGAGCCTGCCACCCACAGGCCAAATTCAGCCCTCGTGTAACTCCTTTGAAGATAGTTTGATTGATATCGGGTCACTTGAGTTTTGTGCTGAGTTTCCAGTTTTAAACAAACCCACAAACCGAATGTGAAACATCAGCTGAAATTGCCAAGTTGCACCTGTTTGTGGATCAAAACCAACTTGTTTCCACCCAAAACCCTACATTACCTCCAGTTTACTAGAAACTACTCAGCCAACATTCACTTAATATTCAGCCTAGGTTTCTGAGAGGTTTTTGAAACTTGGCAGATATTTTAGCAAACCCTGCCTGACCTTTTGGTTTATGACAAAAGATATGGAGTTTCATTCCAAAAGTTTCACACAGTTCTAGTTCAAACTAGTTTTTTTCCAAGTAACCTTCCCCCACACCCTCCAAGCCAGAAGCCCTTTGTTACGCACCATCAGCATTTGATTTCATTAAGTGGTGGACTGGTATATTATCAGTCTCTTACCTCTGGGTTTCTGTCTGACATACATGGGCTGTTGTCTGCACTGAATTTTCACTCGAGCAGCTCTGCAGGGAGGTGGGACTTGCAGCAGAATTGGCTTGAGCTGTTCCACATTCCAGCCACATGAACATGTCTATCTATCATTAACAGCATAAGCAGCTGGGGCTGGTCCCTGCGTAGGGGATAGGAGAAGATTTTACAACTGGATGGGGATTTCTTTTGCTAACTCGGTGCCAAATATTTTTCCCTATTTTCACATTACTTTTTCCCCCACTTTTCATGTTCCTTTGTTCTTTGTACTAGGTTTTAAACATGAACTTAGTGCTGGTGAAAGCCACTAAAGACAGATCCCTGGAGATCTAAGTTCTACTTCTTTGATCCACAGACAGCAAAGAAAGTAGCAGTACAAGCTTCCTTTACAGCCCTGCCAACATGGGAGGTGTTAAACCCACCTTTGGAGGAGCGCAGGTAGTTCACTCTAAATGCCCATTCAGTCCTTGGAGGCTCCGCAAGGAATGCCGCTGGATTTAGTGCCAGGTTTGGTCATGCTTTTTCTGACGTGGATACCTGTCCCCTGGGACATTTACGGAGAACACAAGCTCATTTCACAAAGGCCACTGGATAGCTCTCAAACTATAATTACTTTCAGACGCTACTGATCTGAGCTGGACTCAGACTTGGACCTAGAAATGAAATGGTCTTTATCCCCTTTCCAAAAAAAAGCTTACATGTAGCTGTTTAAAACACAGTGTTTGCTTAGATGAATCAAATAAAAACCTCTAGAAAGAACTAAACAATTAAAATAAACAATATGTCATGTTCTCAAGAGATTATATCAAATTTAAGGTCAGGGTGGATCTCATAACTTCTACAAATGACTCCGGGTGACCTCTGAGTTGATCAGCAGTATGTCTTTATATGCATCCTTTCTTCCCTTAATCCATTCTGACACTGAAGGTGCAGATTTTTTTTCTTCCATCTCCTTTGTCTTGCTAAAGACAAAAGGCATAGTTAATGGTAGTCCCAGTGTCGCTGGCCACCCGTTGCATTTTCACACTGATAGTTCATCCATTTAATGTTGGTTTTTGTGTTAAGATTGTTTAAACCCACTCAAAAGAAGCTGAAAACTTTAAAATTCAGTGGGAATTTAAAATTCTGTCATAAGCAGGTGTAGCTCCCATTCATTTCAAGTGGAGTTGAACCCACTTACACTAGGAATTAGTTTGCCACACATATCTTATAGCCTGGGTCCCTGATCCTACCCTGAGCTCTGTGTGGGTGAGCACTTGCAGGGAGCCCCACTGAAATCAACTGGGCTCTGTACAGTCAGAGGGGTCCACCCATGTAGTGCTCAGTAAATTTCAAGTTAAACTTCCACTTTATAAAACAAGCAAACAAACAAAATTGAAACCTTTGGGAGGATACAAATATACAGTCACCCACACAAATTCTGCCCTACGGTACCTTCCTGAGAACAATGAGTGACTCTAAGTCAATCTTACTCATCTATATCACAGGTTCCTCCTATTAGCGACTACCAAAAGGACCTTAACAGAGTCCCATATGATCAGTGATTCAATCCCGAGCTATTAGGGTGGAAGAGGTTCTACACAAGCTGCCTTATCTTTTTCTTCTATGTACTTTTTTCTGAAGGGGATGCTAGTGTGCAACCTAGGGTTAAACATATGTTACTATCCATTACTTTTGTTGGCAATCCTTTTATCTGACATGAATTATGATCTCATGGGATCCAGTACAGCCACAATCTTTCTGTGCAACTTCCATGCATAACACAAAAGTAACTAAAGTAATCAGTAGCCTATTATTTCTGTACCAGAGTAATCAGTAATATGTAACTGATTCCACTGAAACCCAGTAATCAGTAAATCTAGAAGATTATTTTGGAAAGTAACATTTATGCCTTGCAGTTACCCTTTCCAAATTGACCTTTCTACAGTTTTGCTAAGCACAGCATTAATTATAGCAGTAGTGTTTCCTTCTCCCTCCACTGTTTCAATAAAACACCTCAAGCAAACTGCATGCAAAGCATGCAAAAATATCTACACGATCCAATTCTGACTTGTACACACTGCAAGGGAATTTATCTGCAGGGAAAGATAGGATGTGCCCACAAATATAGTAAGTGGGGCTTTGCACATTTCTGGAATTAATGTCATCTTTTGTGGGGAGTATACATAGTACAAATGCTTTATTTTATTTTATTTTATTTTATTTTATTTTCAGGAAAGTCTTCTGGGAAACACTGCAGTACTGAAGAAACTTATCTGGGATATCACTTTATTTTTTAGAGACACCAGGTGGAGGTCATATCTTTTATTGGACCAACTTTTGTTGGGGAAAGAGACACACATTCAAGCTTACACAGAGCTCTTCTTCAGGTCTGGGAAAGGTACTCAAAGTGTCACAGTCAAAATCTTTGCAGGCTACCATACAAATCAATTTGGTAATCAAGCTGCATACCCAGTTGTTGACCCCTGTTTTAGTAAATTGACACTTTTAGCCAAGGATAGCCCAGGCTGTTCTCATTCAATGTGACCTCAGCATGCAGTTCACCATATCAGGAAATCCAAGTGTAACAGTTCCGAAGAAAATGCAGCCTTCAGTGTATGTTTTCTTCTGTTATTTTTCTCCCCAAACCAAATGAAAACCATTCTCTCTGTGGGTGTCAGGATTGCAGCTCAGCTCTGCAACTTAGCCATGTAGAGCACAGGTGTCACTATACTACCCTGGTCATGTGCTGGTAACCTTACACTTCTTGTAACCTTACACCCAAGATATCTGGAGTACATATTTTAGGTTTGCCATAACGAACATATGAACTTTTGTGAGCAATACACCAAGACCAGTTCTTCCCTCAGTTCAGTTTAAACCCATTAGGCTTCATAATCAGTGAAAGAGAATAAATGACTTTGATACTGAATACTCCCCCATATAAGAGGCAGACTGGCAGCAATGTTCTAGAGAGAACAGAAGCTTCTGGAATGGGGAATACAGTGAGTAATGTCAGAAGGACCAGAGATAGGGGCAGGAGTGGTGTGGGGAGTCCAAAATACTGTCACAGCTGGAGTCAGTCAAAGAGAGGAAAACTCACCGTCAGTTGGGAGCCAGCAGATTAGACTCTAAACCAGGGGTGGGCAAACTTTTTGGCCCGAGGGCCACATCCAGGTTGCGAAACTGTATGGAGGGCTGGGTAGGGAAGCCTGTGCCTCCCCAGCCTGGCCCCCACCCGCTATCCGCCCCCTCCCACTTCCCATCCCCTTACTGCCCCCCTCAGAACTCCCAACCCATCCAACCCCCCCTGCTCCTTGTCCCCTAATGGCCCCCTCCCAGGACTCCCTGCCACTAACTGCCCCCTGGGACTCCACCCCCATCCAACCTCCCCTGCTCCCTGTTCCCTGAGTGCCCTGACCCCTATCCCCACCCCTTGACAAACCTCCCGGGACTCCCACGCCTATCCAACCACCGCCCCGCCCGCTCCCTTACCATGCCTCTCAAAGCAGCTGTAGCTCGCAGCCACGCCACCGCGCTGTCCGGCAGGAGCAGTGGGCCAGAGCGCTGGCAGCATGGCAAGGTGAAGCTGTGGGGGAGGGGGGATGGGGGACAGCGGGGCAGGGGCCTGGGGCTAGCATCCCTGGACGGGAGCTCAGGGGCCGGGCAGGACGGTCCCATGGGCTGGATGTGGCCGGCGGGCTGTAGTTTGCCCACCTCCGCTCTAAACTGAAGTAAGTTGTTTCCCAAAGCCTTAGGGAAAAGGAGTTTGTAGCTAGAACTGGCTGGAAATTTTCTGAGGTGTTTGTTGGAAAATGACTTCATTGAAACCAAAATGTTTCACAGAAATTAGGGCTATCAAGTGATTAAAAAAATTAATCGTGATTAATTGCGCGATTAATCGCACTTTTAAACAGTAATAGAATGCCATTTATTTAAATATTTGTGGATGTTTTCTACATTTTCAAATATATTGATTTCAATTACAACACAGAATACAAAGTATATAATGCTCACTTAATATTTATTTTTGATTACAAGTATTTGAACTGTAAAAAAACAAAAAAAATAGTATTTTGCAATACCTAATACCTAATACAAGTACTGCAGTGCAATCTCTTTATTATGAAAGTTGAACTTACAAATGTAGAATTATGTACCAAAAAAAAACTGCATTCAAAAATAAAACAATGTACAATTTTAGAGCCTTCAAGTCCATTCAGTCCTACTTCTTGTTCAGCCAATCGCTCGGACCAACAAGTTTGTTTACATTTACAGGAGATAATGCTGCCCACTTCTTGTATACAGTGTCACCTGAAAGTGAGAACAAGCATTCTCATGGCACTGTCGTAGCTGGTGTCACAACATATTTATGTGCCAGATGTGGTAAAGATTCATATGTCCCTTTATGCTTCAACCACCATTCCAGGGCACATGCGTCCATGCTGATGACAGGTTCTACTCGATAACAATCCAAAGCAGAGTGCACTGATGCATGTTCATTTTCATTATCTGAGTCAGATGCCACCAGCAGAAGGTTGATTTTCTTTTTTGGTGGTTCGGGTTCTGTAGTTTCCGCATCGGAGTGTTGCTCTTTTAAGATTTCTGAAAGCATGCTCCACACCCTGGCCCGATCAGATTTTGGAAGGCACTTGAGATTCTTAAATCTTGTGTTGAGTGCTGTAGCTATCTTTAGAAATATCACATTGGTACCTTCTTTGCGTTCTGTCAAATCTGCAGTGGAAGTGTTCTTAAAATGAACCACATGTGCTGGGTCATCATCTGAGACTGCTATAACAGGAAATATATGTCAGAATGCAGGTAAATCAGAGCAGGGGACACACAATTCTCCCCCAACGAGTTCAGTCACAAATTTAATTAATGCATTATTTTTTAAATGAGCATTATCAGCATGGAAGCATGTCCTCTGGAATGGTGGCCAAAGCACAAAGGGGCAAACGAATGTTTAGCATATTTGGCACGTAAATACCTTGCAATGCCTGCTACAGAAGTAGGAGCGTTGCCAGAAGATCAAGGGAAGTGATTATTCCCCTCTATTCAGCACTGGTGAGGCCATATCTGAAGTATTGTGTCCAGTTTTGGGCCCACCGCTACAGAAAGGATGTGGACAAATTGGAGAGTCCAGCGGAGGGCAACGAAAATGATTAGGTGGCTTGGGTACATGACTTATGAAAAGACGCTGAGGGAACTGGGCTTATTAAGTCTGCAGAAGAGAAGAGTGAGGGGGGATTTGATAGCAGCCTTCAACTACCTGAAGTGGGGCGTTCCAGGGAGGATGGAGCTAGGCTGTTCTCAGTGGTGGCAGATGACAGAACAAGGAGCAATGGTCTCAAGTTGCCGTGGGGGAGGTCTAGGTTGGATATTAGGAAAAACTATTTCACTAGGAGGGTGGTGAAGCGCTGGAATGGGTTACCTAGGGAAGTGGTGGAATCTCCATCCTTAGAGGTTTTAAAGGTCTGGCTTGACAAAGCCCCGTCTGGGATGATTTAGCTGGGGTTGGTCCTGCTTGAGCATGGGATTGGACCAGATGACCTGCTGAGGTCTCTTCCAACCCTAATCTTCTATGATTCTAAGAGGGAAGCATTATCTCCTGTAAATGTAAACAAACTTTTTTGTCTTAGCGATTGGCTGAACAAGGAGGAGGACTGAGTGGACTTGTAGGCTCTGAAATTTTACATTGTTTTGTTTTTGTACACTTTTTGATTTCAATGACAACACAGAATACAATATATATGAAAATGTAGAAAAACATCCAAAATATTTAATACATTTCAATTGGTATTCTATTGTTTAACAGTGTGATTAAAACTGTGATTAATCATGATTACTTTTTTAAATTGCAATTCATTTTTTTGAGTTAATTGCCTGAGTTAACTGCAACCAATTGAAAGCTCTAACAGAAATGTTTTGATTCACTTCTGATGAAACACATGGAGGTGTCCATAGGTTTCCTGCTAGTTCACAAGGGCATCTAGGTGTGCAGGCTGCCCCAAGGTCAGGGATCCCAGTGATGCCAGATCTTCCAGGATCCCATTTCTGTGACAGAGAATCTGGAAGCCCAGGGAACCCCAGGTCCCAAGTTCCGAGGCTTCTGGCTCAGGCATGGCTTTCTGGGCTTCCAGCTCCCCATCAGTCCACGCAGCCAAAGACTAGGGAACTTAGAAGCCCCAGAAGCCATGACTGAGTCAGAAGCCTCAGAGCTTGGACTCCCTGGCTCAATTTTGTTTCAAAACTTTCAAAATGGAAAGTTTCTAACATTTCTAAATGATTTTTTTCAGATTTTCCCTTCCACAAGAAATTCTGAAAATTCTACTTTTGGTTCAAAAGTGGACTGGATCTTTCTGCAGAATTTCTTACAGAATGTAAATTCCAACTTTCAACGAGCTCCAATAACAGGAGAAAAAGATTTTTAAAAGTATATCTTGCATGACTGTTTTACCTATAATCGTAGGTAGGCCTATCTTAACCCAGACTTCTAATCTCTGGGGTTTGAATGTCAGCAAGTTCCCCAACAGTCTCTGCTTTCCCCAACCGCACCCCCCCCCACCCCGCCGCCCTCAGGGACTCCTTTGGAATCCAGAATGAGTCCTTTGTTCTCCTATGTTTTCTGAGCCTGGTTAAACCAGTCAGGTGACTCAGTGGAGTGTTGGAATAGCAACATTAAAGTCAATCATCCTGGGACTTCACTGAGATGCTGTTATTTAGGCTATTGTCCTCCTTCCTGCCTGCGTTTCCTGACCAACCTGCTATGGCACTGACTTTATATATGCATACAGCAGACATCACAATAACCCACTCAACATGTAACATCGATAAATCGTTACAGCCACTTCCAGATCTGTCACACACTCAACATTCATTTCCCTCTCCAGCTCAAAATTGACTGCCTTATTTTTAAAAACGTTCATTACCTAATGGACCTTGTATTTCTCTGAATCTTCCTCTGCTCATTCAGCACTAAACTGTTCTCTGCCCCTGTGGACAAACTCACCACTGTTGATGCAAGAGCCTTTCCTCTGCAGCTCCTGCTATCTGGAACAGCTCCTCTGCATTTTTCCGTCTTACTAACTCCCCTCTTTTCAAATCTAATTTCAACGTGTTTTCTCCCTTGACTGTACCTCTTCTTTTCTCCTGCTATTCCTATGTAACTTTGTAACTGAATTGTTTTAACTCTGTACACACTTTGAGATACAACTTGCATGAAAGAAACTATGAAAATAAAGTAGCGTGGTACTGTATTATCATCAAATGACTAAAATAGAAAGGCTGGGTTAGAGGCCAGTTAATTTGGTCATTGTTGTTTTGAGGGAGTAAATTTAAATTTGACACCCTCCCAGTCCCAGATGGAGTATAAATCAGAGGTTGACAACTCAGCACAAATTTTAAACGATCTTCACCACAGAATAACTACAACCTGGCCCTGAACAAGGTATTTGACAGAAAGATGAAATGAGCAGTATTGCCAACCCTAAATAATAAAAAATCATAGGTCAGATGCAAAAAAATCTTGAGGCTTAAAGCAAAGAATACATTTAGGGGTTTTATTTGCTCCCTTTATTTATTTATTTTTTTTAAAGGCCTTTAAGATACACTTGGGTCACATGTTTGAGCTTTTCACCACAGCTGTGAGGGCTATAACTTGGGTGGGGGGGCTAATGAAAACTGAGATTCTCAAATATTCATTTGTCTCCAGGAGCTGTGGCTTTTAAGTAAACCAAAAACTATTGCGAGATTCATAATAAAATTGCAAAGTTGGCAACACTGACATGGATAATATACATTGTTCTTCAAGTTCCTAATTACTGCAGTAGGGAAAGGACTTAAAAGAAAAAAAATAAAAATTTGAATAGCAATTGGCTGCCAGTGTGCTGAAAGTACTGCTTATCATGCTTACTAATATTGTCTCATTGTTTTCATGTACTCCCCCCGTTGATCTGTCTATATCCATCTCTTTTCTCTTGACTTGTACTTAGATTGTAAGTTTTTGGGGGCAGGGATTGTCTTTTTGTTCTGTGTTTGTACACACCTAGCACAATAGGGTCATTGTCCATGACTAGGGCCCCCGTGTGCTATGATAATACAAATAATAAATAATACCAAGACATGGATTGAGCAGAAAGGTTTACTTAGTGGCCACTCAGATTCTCTCTGGGATGGCTAATTTGCAAAGCATACTTGGGGTAAAAGAATTTATCTTCCCTGATTTAAGTATTTTCCCTTTTGCCGTCTTTTCAAATTATGAAATCTTTTCAAGTACATAAACAAAGTGCCCATATAACTGTATTGTTATAACCCGCATCCTTCTTCACCCTGTCCCTTCTGGTTTGTCACTGGACTTCTTAGGTTACCTCACTGTAAACTCTTTGTCGGGTGGACCATGCTTTCTTATATCATCTGTGAAGGACTTAGCACACATTTGGGCACTATAAAGCAATCATAGATTATAAGATTGCTTCTGTGGTCTTAAATGAATGTGCTTATATGAATGTCTGTGGAAACAGAATTGCCAGTGCACATCTCAAAAATAAAACTTGGAAGTAAATGGACTCAGTAAATTTAACATATTTATTACAGTCAGGAATTGGCATCCCCCGTATTTCAGCCTCTCCTGGAAAAAAACAAAAGCCTGTGGATTAAAATATCAATAATGTATCTGAAAAGAGCAAATGCCATTAAATTATTGAACTTCTATTCAAACTTTTTTTTCTTTTAAGCCATTTCATACCTTTGACATATCCAATTACTTATATAATATAAAAAGTCAAAGAAGGGTTCTGAAGCGGAACCATTCCGTTCCTAGGGATGCTAGGCAAATCCTCTTGCTGTTCTGAAGAGATTTGCCCAAGTTTCTGAATCTGCATAGACAAGGGGAGAGGTCAGGAAGCCTGCACATCACATGAGCTAACTCGAAGAGCAAGTTTATAAAAAAGAAATGAAGATATCCATTGTCACTGTGGGCATTTCAAGGGTGTGTGTGAGGAAGATTGAGAACATTTCAGTTGTGTGCATGTCACTGAGGCCATTTCAGTTGTGTCTTGTGTAGGTGGACATTTTGTGTGTGACCAAGAATGTTTCACTGTGTGCAGGAATTTATTGCTCATGACAGCTTTACTGGCTTGCTGGCCCTGAAGGCCTCTATTTATGCCCTCATATTTATACGTGTGGGCTTCCCAAATGGCTGGCCAGTGTGCCTCCCCAATTCTAGGGTGAGAGGATTGTGATGCTTCTGTTCCCATGGAGGCCGAGGCTTCCCTGATGCTGTGGGAGATCCCTGTCTCGCAGCTGCATGTGTGCCTGGCAATGTGGCATCACCATACTGTGGTGTACAGCACCGTGCACAGAGCTGACCACTGGGGCCCCAGCAAACATAATGTGCTGGGCCTCAAATTGCCCTGCAGCTCCTGAGCCCAGCCACTGGGGTCACTCCCTGAAGCAGCCGCTAGCCACAGGCTCAGCCCCATCCTGCGGCTGCTGCTCTGGGGTCGGGTCAGCCGGCCACAGCCAGGCAGGCAGTGAGGGGGGTCGGGGCCCAGCAGGGGGAAGCAGGCTACGGAGACTGCCCAACCCCTTCGCTCTCTGGGCTCCCGTGGCTTCCATTCTTCGGTCGAGTGGGCGTGGCCAAGTGACTCCAAGCGCCCCGCCCACCGAGCTCGTGACCGGGCCCCTCTCAGCCTCGCATGTCGCGCGCCGGAGTGGGCGTTACTAACGAGCCTATCCACCAATCAGCGTTGTCCTTCCGAGTGGGCGATACCACGGGGGTGTTCATCCCGAGTCTACGCCTTCCCGGCGGCCCCCCCCTCTAGCCCCAGCAGAACAAAGGGGCGGGGCCACGAAGGGGTCCCCTGAGGCCCTCCCGGCTCGTCCCTTCGCCCTCCCTCCCCCGCCTGACCGGAAGGATGTGCTCCCGGAAGTTCCGGTGCCGTCGCTGTGTGGGATAAACAGTAATGGCGGAGGCTGCGGCTCCGGGAACAACAGCGGCAACACCGGGAGCAGCGGCCACGGCCTCCGGCCCCACGGCCGCGCCCCCCGCGCCGCCGGCCGCAGCGGGGTCGGGAGGAGGGGGTGGCTGGACCAAGCAAGTCACCTGCAGGTAACGTGCTGCTAGGGGAGCGGAGCGACACCGGCGACCCCTCGGGGCTGCTGCCCTTTCCCCGCCTGGGTCCCCCTGCGGCTGCAGCCCGGCCGGCTCCTTCCCAGTCCCTGCCCCCGCGTCGCCTCTGCCCGGGCCTTCCCGGGCAGCGGTCTGGCCAGGGAGGCATCGTCTGCGTGTAGCTTTGCACACCCGTGGCTGTGCCCAGGAGGGGCCCCCGCCAGACCGGCCTCCGCCTCTAACCCAGCCGCTCCCGGCGCCGCCCCGGCCCGCTGTACAATTGTTCAAACTTTTTATGTTGTTGTGAAGAAGCTGGAGCTGCCTGCCCTCGGAGCGCTGCCGTGTGAACGAGAGGGAGGACTCGGATGTGGTCTCTAAGGCTGGGGGAGGGTGAGTTGTGTGGGGTGTTTTTTTTAAACGCCTCCCTCCCCTCCAACATCACAGTGACCCAGATTTGCCAAAGTGACTAGAGATTTTGCTGGTCCAACTGGAGATCTCTTAAAGAGGCCTGGTTTTTTTCAGAAAAAGTTGAGCGTGCATGCAGTCTAAAAATCTGGCTCTTTTAAGATCTCTCAAGTTGGGCAACCAAAAATCAAAGCAATCCAAATGGCTAGATGTGATGAAAAATCTTAGCCAGTGTGTTTGGATTTTGTTTGTTCTTTTAAATCGGAGGTAGACCTTATCCTACCTCATTCAAGTTGGAGTGGTGGGAGAAAAGTAGGATTGCCCAAGCAGAAAATACCAGTTCATGTAAGATACATTTAATTTCAGCTTCTTCCAGATGGAAAATGCTGAAGGGCAGATGGAACTTGCTGCAGCAGATGGGTGGGGAAGGGTTGAGGGAGAGGGTGTTCTTCCTGGCTGCTGGCTTACCTTGTTCAACTGCAGGAATGATCTATTCTGAGGATCTTTTTAAAGTGTCTAGGCAGGTATTTGCATGGAGAAATGACTGTAGTTGAGCCAATTGGCTGTTCTTGCTTAGACACCAGGAACTCTTTTGTTGTGTGGGATTATGTCCCACCAATGGTGGATGCACATAGCTGTCAGAACACAATGTGGAAGACCCACAGCGATGTTCCAAAGAAGATGATAAAGTCAGGAAGTGTAAAATGTGGGAGCGTTACATTCTCAGTTTCAGATATAAATAATGTAGCATTTACTAAAATATTGGATTTATGCCCAAAGTTTGACATTTATTAAACAAGGACACAGGAGAAAGCTACAAAAAAGTAGGGAGATTTCTCACTTTTGTAGTACATTATGTAGATCTTTAACACACTGTATGATTCTTTTATATAATTTTGCTCTCTTCAAGCTTATTTTATTTCTGCAGAACCATCAGAAATACAGAGGTTTGACACATTCTGCTGAGACTTTCTCAGTGTACAGAAATCTGCAAATCATAAACTCTACAGGCCAAGATTGGCAGGTTGGGCCACTTTTGAACCTTATATTGGAGGGGTGTTTGCAAGTAGAAATAAATATGAAATATTGTTGTATTGATTCACAATAATTAAGCTAAAAATCAGGTCATACTGCAATCTGCAATAATTCAAGTACTACGGTATCACACAGCAAACTGAAAATTCAAGCTAATATCTGGGCTCAGTTTCTTGGCATATAAATATGTCGGACATTGCAAAGGTAAAAAGGTATCCCTCTTTTGGATTAAGAGGTAGATCATGGCATTCTGCAATACCATATGCCTTGTCGCTTTGTACAGCAATTAAACAAAAGATTTGTGTGGCCATTCTCTAAGCTAGAAGACGTGCAACATTGCAGTTGCTATCAGAGAGTGTAGCTTGGAGTGTTTTGCCTATTTATAACAATAGTTCTGTAAACGTACATAGAGCTTTACAAACCATAAAGATGCTTCAGGTTCCTGACCTGAAGAGTTTATATTCACATTCTGATAATAAGATATACAGGATGACAGTGCAGTCATGAGCAGGTCTATGAAAATTTTCTCTGCTCTTTAATCCTTAATGTTTTGTTCTGATAATCAGAATTGATATGAGTGGATGTTGTTGTTCTAATTCTTATGCTAAGAGGAGAGAGAGGGGAGAAATATATTTCATTTCACAAGCTAATTTTTGAGTTTTGCTGACTTTAAAATCTGTCTAAGTGAAACATACAACACTTGTTTCATTAAAGTAGGGGTGTGACAATTTGACATATAGTTAAAGAAGTGACAGTAAAATGTGATAAGTGGGATTACCAAAAAAACCTCACTGAAAACTGAAGAGTATTTTGACAGAGACAAATAATTTTCTGTCTTGAAAGTCAACTGCTGACTCTACTAGAAAACATTAAGTAATTATATCAGGCTTTTAGAAATTAGCAAAAGAGAAACTGTCAAGAGTTTGATCTAAACATTTAAATAAAATCCATTGTTTAGAAAGTAAAAATGTCAAGTTATATAGAAGCATAATTAAGGAGCTGCTCATCTTGCAGGCAAAATCTGTGTTGAATTGCAATTAAAATGGACATATTTAATATACTATTGTAAAAATATTCCAAAACCACTTGGGGAGGTAAAATAGAGAACTATTCTTGGGAGGAAGTATAAAGAACAAATTCTAGCTTTGAATCACATACTACATGTCTCTTCTCCTGTATATTCTTCTAGTAGAGCAAATGCACCCTGAAATATTAAAACCATTATCTGAAAGTAATACGGTAGAATCTCAGACTTAAACACTTCCTGAGTGCAGGTTGTTCATAACTCTGAAATGTTCGTAACTCTGAACAAAGCACTATGGTTGGTCTTTCAAAAGTTTCCAACTGAACGTTGATATGATATAGCTTTGAAACTTTATTGTGCAGAAGAAAAAGGCTGCTTTTAATCATCTTAATTTATTTGAAACAAGCACAGAAATGGCTTCCTTACCTTGTCTTTATTTTTTTTAGTACTGTACAGTACTTGCTTCTTTCGTGTCTGCTGCTGCTGATTGCATACTTCTGGTTGCAAAATGAGATTTGTGGTTCACTGGTCAGTGCATAACTCTGGTGTTTGTAACTCTGTGGTTCTACTGTAAGAAGCTAGCTAGGAAGCTGGCTGACCATGTTTCAGATGTTTGCTCATTTGGATGTGGCCTGGAGTGTCCACAGCCTGCTATTATAAATGGTGTGGATATTTAGGATTGGATATCTCCATTCTGAGTGATGGTGAGCTGTAAAATGATGTGACTGTTTGGACAAGGAAAGCTAGGTCCTGTAAGAGAAATGACAAGCTGGAAAACTGGTCTAATTAAAATAATGTGAGCCATGGTCATGCCTGACACCTTGGAAGGTAAGAGATTGTCTCATTTGTGCTATTAGTGTAGATACTTTGGGGTTGAAGGAATCCCAAATTTGATAAGATTACATAGTGGGAAAACAGATTTTGAATTTTGGGGGAATATTGCAGCTGGCTGGTGCATTTTTGTAAGTGTGGTGTTAGCATGGACCATTGGGTCTACTGTACTCTATTCACAAGTGAAACTCCCATGAATCTCAAAGGCAGTAAACCACGCTTATAGACTCAGTGTGGAGCTGTTGAATGTGAAGCAGCAGCAGGAGGAGAAATGGCTGAGAACTGTGCCTAGCTATGTACTAAGTAGATTGGAAGAGACGAAAACAGTTTGTCTTCAGTATACAGAATGTAGCTGCCATAAATATAAAGGGAAGGGTAAACAACTTTAAAATCCCTCCTGGCCAGAGGAAAAATCCTTTCACCTGTAAAGGGTTAAGAAGCTAGGATAACCTCGCTGTCACCTGACCAAAATGACCAATGAGGAGACAAGATACTTTCAAAGCTGGAAGGGGGGAGAAACAAAGGCTCTCTCTGTCTGTGTGATGCTTTTGTTGGGAACAGAACAGGAATGGAGTCTTAGAACTTAGTAAGTAATCTAGCTAGATATGCGTTAGATTCTGTTTTGTTTAAATGGCTGATAAAATAGCTGTGCTGAATGGAATGGATATTCCTGTTTTTGTGTCTTTTTGTAACTTAAGGTTTTGTCTAGAGGGATTCTCTATATTACCCTGTAAGGTATTTACCATCCTGATTTTACAGAGGTGATTCTTTTACTTTTTCTTCTATTAAAATTCTTCTTTTAAGAACCTGATTGCTTTTTCATTGTTCTTAAGATCCAAGGGTTTGGGTCTGTGTTCACCTATGCAAATGGGTGAGGATTTTTATCAAACCTTCACCAGGAAAGGGGGTGTAGGGTTTGGGGAGGATTTTGGGGGAAATACGTTTCCAAGCGGGCTCTTTCCCAGTTATATATCTGTTAGACGCTTGGTGGCAGCAATAAAGTCCAAGGGAAAAAGGAAAATAGTTTGTACCTTGGAAGTTTTAACCTAAGCTGGTAAAAATAAGCTTAGGAGGTTTTTATGCTGGTCCCCACATCTGTACCCTAGAGTTCAGAGTGGGGAAGGAATCTTGACAGTAGCCTATTAATTTGTGAAGACCAAGCTGGTTACATTAAATTAAATAAACTAGTGATCTGGTGTATGTTCGTTTTTGTTGCAGTTCGCTCAGATGAATGGATGAGTTATCTAGTCATGTCATTTTGAAAGCACGTACTGCCATGGTACATAAGTATCACACCTATCAGTGTCAGTATTGCTCAGCCTAATGACCATACCTAGTTACTTGTATGTAAAGGTATTCAAGCCCACAGAATTTTGCTGAGTGTAGTAGAAATAGACCTGGAATTATAAAATTTATCAGACGTATGCAACCCCAAGTTAATAGTAAGCTGTCAAAAATTGCTCTTTGATAACTGCTAACCTGATGTGCACTAATGCAAGCTTTGCAGAAAAACTGTGATATTAGCTGTGGAGCCAAAGAGTGATGGGGAGGAATTCATTCTGTTTCAGTAACTTTCTAGTTACCTGGTGGTGGTGGTGGTTGGTTTTTTTTTTTCTGGTGAATTTCTTGAGTCTGACGGATTCAGTCGACTTGAAGCACTGATTTTAAAGCTAAATGTACGTTGCACTTCCGAGCTGTTGTGAATGTGTGAAAAGAATAGTTTGCCTAAGTTCAATTTGCTACTAGGGTTCAGTAGTAGAGAATTTTTGTTGCCATTGCTTTTGAGAGGTTTTTATTGTACCTTGTTAATTGGGGTAAAAAGGCTTGGTTCTTGCTCTGAAGTTTTATTTTAGTTCTAGTAAAACAAGCCTGAATCTTACCATGAAATGTGACAGGACATAATAGTCTTCCTAAATAAAGATGATTACTGGCTTGTCTCAAGAAGCAGCTTCTTTGATCTTAGATCTTAAATACTCATGAGAAATGCTTCTCCTACCCTGGATGTCCAGAGCAAGTAGTTTGCTCTGACAGATGTTTTAATCTCTTGCATCGTGTTGAAGAGCTTAACTTCAGATGGATATCAGCTATTCGGCAGACGTTCTCAGTCCGTGGTACAAAGCGTAATATTGAAACAAAGACGGGAAGATTCTTGAGGTTTTAATATTTTGAGGTTAGGGAGCAGGAGGAGGAAGAAACAAGGTTGAAATATTCTAGATGAGTTGTCAGTGTTGTCAGCAACGCTCTTCAGTCGTGTGTGAGACTTTGGGATGGTTATCCACAGAGATTCAAGAGTTGTGTATAGGGAATTCTCCCTCTACTTTGCAGCTTGTGGTAAAGGCTTCTAGTTGTTGCTTTGGAATTTTATAGTGGAACTGCATCTATCTTAACACCTTCTCTGTGTAAGACCGTATGCCCTGTAGATCTGTGTTCTTTTTGATGTTAGGTAGTCACTAAAATGCTTATGGGTGGAAATGAAAGGAATAATGGTTACTGTGACACACTGTACCTCAGAATGACACCCTGTAACCCCCATATTCATCATTCATATGTGGTTGATATTTCATACAAAGCATGCCATGTGAGTTCTTATATGAAAGGTCATGATCTGCTGAAACCTGTTGTTCTGTCTAAATATGTTTATCACTAGTGTGTATACAATTATGAGATTGTGCTGTATTGTTACTGATATACGCTGTAAGTTTGCTAGTGGCACACAAAGGATCCCTGGCTAGGTGGATGTTGACCGCCCATTAAAACTATATGTCTCAACTATGCAAGTACCACATAATGGGAACTGCACTGTGACATGGGGGCTGCTTGTTCACTGTGACTCAGCAGAGCCCACCAGGACATGCCTGGCAGACACTAGCCCAGGCACATGGGCCAAGGGTATAAAATAAAGAACTGTTGCAGCGTGAGGCGGCCTTTCTCCACCTACGCTGGAAACAACAGGGATGCCGAGAAGATGAAGATTGTCTGAGGAGACTGGTCCAGGCTTCAGGAGGGAAGGCTGTGCATTAGACACTTTAACATGCAGGGGGGTGAGAACATTGCTTGATCTAAATACTGTCTGGTATGATAAGGTTTACTATTTAGATTGTGCACTTATTTTTATTTGGTAACCATCTCTGTCCTTTCATGTCTACCACTTAAAATCTATCTTTCTGTAGTTAATAAACCTGTTTTATATTTTATCTAAAACAGTGTATTTTGCTTGAAGTGCTTGGGAAACCTTTACTCAGTGTACGAAAGCTGGTGCGTGTCCTCTCCACATCGAGGGAGGTATGGGCTAGGTAATAAACTTACACTGGTCAGGTTTCTGACCAGGGCAAGATGGTACAGCTCTGGGGTCCTAGGCTGGGGAGCTGGGTGAATTGGCTGGTGCCTCTCTATATTGTTAGTTCATGAGTGGCTGGAAGAAGTATTCCTGGAACTCAACTGGGTGAATGTCTATGTAAGTCCTGTGGATGTCTATGTACGTTCAGTACCTGGAGAGGTTTGCAGCTTGTTGCACATCACAATGTGAGAGGGAGCCCAGGTTGGGAGGACAGAGGCTTCAGCGGTCCCACAGTTCAGGTTGCATCGTGGGGATCCCGTCACAGTTGCACTTCAAGTTTTGTTGGATAATCCGCTGCACCCAAATCATTGTAGGGGGGAGCGCCACAGCAGTTTTGTCTTGGGAAGAGATTGAATTGTGCCCACATTAGTATTGTTTGTTATGCCATCAGCAGCCAGGGGCTTGTTCTTGCAAGATGCTCAGTTCTTTGGCTCCAGTCACAACGCAGTTAAGCACCTGCTTAACTTTAAGCATGAGACTAATCCATCTTGCAGGATCAAGTTGTAGATCACAAGTGGGATAGAAATTTTTTAAAATAAATACATAAATTTTAGTTGGATGCCTTCCATAAACAACTCGTTCTTTGACTCTGAGAATTTAAATTACCTCTTAGGCACGCCAAGGAAAACTGATCTGCCACTTGGCTAGAACTAATCAAATAAGAGGATGCTTTAGACATGCTCCAATCCTTTGAAGTTTTCAGTAAAACTTTCTCTTAGCTATAGAATATTTCTTAAACCCAAGTATTTGGAGCAACTTCCTTTCTTAGTAATAGTGTGACTCTGTCACCCAACAAATAGTCTGCCTGAATTCTTGTATGTTTTTCAAGCAGGTTTGTATTGTACTACTCTTCGCTGATTTTTTTGAGGTGGGGGGGGGGGCAGTTCAAGCCTCTAGTATAGATTCCCTAACTAGCCATAGGTATGAAGAATTTCCTAACTTTAAATGACAGGTTTCAGAGTAACAGCCGTGTTAGTCTGTATTCGCAAAAAGAACAGGAGTACTTGTGGCACCTTAGAGACTAACCAATTTATTTGAGCATAAGCTTTCGTGAGCTACAGCTCACTTCTGTATTTTCCACAGTATGCATCCGATGAAGTGAGCTGTAGCTCATGGAAAGCTTATGCTCAAATAAATTGGTTAGTCTCTAAGGTGCCACAAGTACTCCTGTTCTTTTTGGTAACTTTAAATGACATTGTTTCATCCAAAGAGGTGGAAAGTGCCTAGAATGGTGGACAAAATATTCATGTCACTTGGGTTTGAAATGATCACTCATCTGAGTTTTCACCTCTCCTTTGAATGTATGATTTGTTAATCTGTTGATTACTCAGCCATGGTATATTACAAGTGTGGTGTCCATTAGATGATTGTGGGGAGGCCAGGTGAACAGGGTGAAGAACCTTAGTTTGTCCCTTTTATTCCATTTCTGCGGCTCTTCCGCTTATGTATTTCTGGAACCAAGACTGAAGGAACACTGAAGGGGTTAAAATTATGTATTAACTGATGCTTTGACCAATTACCAGAAACAGAAACTTACTGTGGAGTTTCTTCTTGTTGGTGGTAATTCTACAAGCAGTGCACCATAAATCGAGGGGTACTTTTTGTGCACTCAACTAAAATGTAGAATTTCTTAATGAGTCCCATGAAATGTTTCCTTAATCTCAGTTTACAAGAAATATGGCAGAGTCTGTCAAACCATATGATAGGAATATAGAAACAAATATTAACTGTACTAAGAGCTATTGTCATTTAAACTGCACCATTTTTATATTTATAATAAGTTTTGTCCTCAACTTTCTTTTTCTGGAAAACTACCACCATTTGTTAATATCTTCCAACACTTTCACAGTGCAATATGAATATTGGTCCTGTTGCTCCTTTTATTTTGAGGCATCCCAACTTAATCATTAGATAAGGATATGTATTGCGGTGTCTCAGACTTCTAAATTTTCCTGTCCTTTTTTCCATAAGCAGACTGGAGGATTTGAATGAAATTGATATGATGGCTTCCTAGATCACTGTCAGTAGTTTGTACAAAGTGTTCTGTATGTTAAGAACAAACAATTTTCCATTTCTACCTTGAGTAAATTCTTGCATACCCTGTTGGAGGATGGTAGTTCTTGAGGGGAATGGAGTAGAACAAATCTAGCATTCGTTCTTTTGAATAACAGCAGCATTGACTGCTGTTTGGCTGCTTCCTTAGACAGTGTAAGACTTGCAGAAGAATGACAACTTTTTGTGGGGGGGAAACAGATGGACAGTTGTTAGGTGAATGACTTGGTATCTTGGTAATAAATTATAAATATCTAGATTTTATTAGTTACATATCTGTATTTGAATATAGTCTTGTTTTTCTTTGTGAATAACATATAACCCTCCCATTCAGGAACTAATCGTAGCTTGTGAATAAAGAGAACTCCTGAAACAACTGTATTTTAAAAGACTGTTTTTACTGAGTATCCTGATCCTTCCATGAAATGCTGTCTTCCTGAAAGGAGAATACTAGCCTTTATTAAACTCGTTTTGTTTTTCTTTTATTTTTAGAAGGATAACTTTGAAAGAGTGTTCAAATGACTATAGTAGATTTCTAATTGACCTGGATTCTTTGATTTAGGAATTGTAATGTTAACTTCAAATGTATTTGTGTGTTCTCAGATTTCTTTATTGGTTTTCCCCCCAACGGATTACTAACTCAATTGCTTTGATCCTAGTGAAGTCTTATATTGCTACCTATAAAAATTATATGAACTGGCTCATAATGTCTTTTGAATGATCTGTATACACATACACATCTCAATTCACCATTTTTGCTGAGAACTTAGACCGTTTATTTATGGTTTAGAAGCAGCTGCCTAGCCAGCAGAGGGAACTCTGTTTAACTAATGAATTCTATCCCTGGTATCTGTTACTGGAGTACAATGAAGTAGCCATGGAGCCTGGTTAGCTTGTTAACTTAATCTGAAACAAATAGAAAAATGTATTTTTTTTCAGGTGGATAAGACAAAAGAATGGAAGAAAAATATTTCCGTTAAAACATAGATAGTATGTCTGGAAATAAAATGAGAGGTTTTTTTAGTTCATATCAAGCGAGTAAGTTTCTCTGAGTCCCAGGACACTAAACAAATACAAATGAGCATGATCTGACAGCTTTGTGTGGCTTTCTGAGATTAAAGATTGGCACAGTCCCCAGGTAGCACCTTAAAAATATCAAAAGGTGCTAATAACAATTGTATACATATTTTCTCCTTAGTTGGCATTTGGGCATCCTCTGAAGAGGAAATAGATCCATTTTCACAGGGCCCACATAGAGGTCAACATCACTGAAGTGAAAAGGGTGGAGGCAGTGGCTGAATAAACAAAATGGAGCTATTTGGAGACAGAATGCAGTACGCATTAAATTCAGAACTGATATACTTGAACAGACAAATCTATTAGAAAGACATTGCAAATCCATGGAAAGGAAATGTTGCATATTGACTTGACTAATAGTTGTACTATTGATAAAACATTTGATGTATAACAGGAGCTACTGGAAAAGCAAATAGAAACTTAGAATTCAAGACTATGATTATCTGCACTCAAAGGTGACCACTTTTTTGGAACAGTGGGTTACAAACATACTTGTTCTCCTCTCAGGTGAGCTTTAAGTTAGAGTTAAGGTTGTAAATAATTCGATTAAGTGAAAATCTTCAATAGAATACTTTAGTCTTATATCCAGGCAATTCACAGTTGGTTACACTTAAAATTTAAAAAATTAAAAATGGAAGTAGAGTACAAATAGGAACGATAGAGTAGGTCATATTGGTGAAGAGGTCATGCTGGTAAAGGAGTGGCATTATGTTTAAAAAAAAGGTCAAGATTAAAATCTTAAATGAATCAAACTGTACCATACAATCTCTGTGGATAGAAAATTCACGCTTGAATAATATGATTATAGCAGTAGGATTATACTACAGATCATCTGATCAGGATGGTGACAGTGGCTGTGAAATGCTAAGGGAGGTTAAAGAGGCTACAAAACCAGAAAATGATATTATAATGGGTGATTTCAACTATCCGTATATTGACTGACAGTCACCTCAGGGCACGATGCAGAGATAAAATTTCTAGACACCATAAATGATTGCTTCTTGGAGCAACTAGTCCTAGAACCCACAAGGGGCGAGGCAATTCTTGATTTAGTCCTAAATGGAGCACAGGATCTAGTGCAAGAGGTAACAGAAGCTGAACAGCTCGGTTATAGTGACCATAATATAATTAAATTTTGCTTAGCATCCTTCTGGGGTGGCGCTACCAAAAAACCTCACCACAATGACATTTAACTTTAAAAGGGGGAACTATACAAGTATGAGGACACTAGATAGGCAGAAATTAAAAAGAGCAGTCACAAGGATAAAATGCCTGCAAGCAGCATGGAGACTGCTTAAACGCATAATAGCGGCTCAGACTAAATGTATACCCCAAATCAAAAAGATGGTAGGAGGACCAAAAGAATGCCACCATGGCTAAACAGCTGCATAATGGAGGCCATTAGAGGCAAAAAAGCATCCTTTAAAATTCAGAAGTCAAATTCTAGTGAGGCTAACATTCACAAACTCTGGCAGGTTAGGTGTAAAAATATAATAAGGCGAGGCAACTTGCCAAAGACACAAAAACGAACATTAAGATTTTTTTTTTAATTTTCTTTTAAATACCTCAGAAATAGGAAGCCTGGCAAACAGGCAGTGGGGGGCCACTAGATGACCAAAGTGTTACAGGAGTGCTCAAGGAAAACAAGGCCATTGCAAAGAAGCTAAATGAATTCTTTGCTTCAGTCTCCACTGCAGAGGATATGAGGAAGGTACCCACATAGAGCTACCCTTTTCGGGTGACACATGTAAAATGCTGTCCAGCAATGATGTGCCAATAGAAGAGGTTTTTAGAACAAATTGATAAATTAAAAAGTAATTCATCAGGAACAGATGGTATTCACCCAAGAGTTCTGAAGGGACTCAAATATGGAATTACAAAACTACTAACTGTAGTATGTAATCTGTCGCTGAAACAAGCCTCTGTAACAGATGACTGGAAGGGAACTAATGCAATGCCTGTTTTTAAAAAGGGTTCCAGAGGTGATCCTGATAATTACAGGCCAGTGAGCCTAACTTCAGTACCAGACAAATTGGTGAGGCATGATTTTCTTTTACAAAAGCCATGTTGACTCTTCACCAACAATTTGAGTTTATGTATGTGTCTAATTCCTTTTTTCCCTATAGTTTCAACCAATCTATTAGTATTCTTTTGAGGGAGTCAGCAAGTATGTGGATAAGGGTGACCTACTTGATGTGTACTTGAATTTTCAAAAAGCCTTTGATAAGGTCCCTCATCGAAGGCTTTTAAGGAAACTTAGTAGCCAGGATAGAGGGAAGGTCCTCTTATGGATCTGTAATTGGTTAAAAGATAGGACACAAAGGGTAAGAATAAATGGTCAGTTTTTACAATGCAGAGAGGTGAACAGTGCGATACGCCCAAGGCTCTGTACTCGGATATGTGCTGTTCAACATGTTCATTAATGACCTAGAAAAGAGACTGAACAGTGAAGTGGCAAAGTTTGCAGACAGTACAAAATTATTCAAGATCGGTAAGTCCACAGCAGACGGCAAGGAGTTACAGGGGGATCTCGCAAGATGGTGACTGACTGGACAACAAAATGGTAGATGAAATCAGTGTTGATAAATCCAAAGTAATGCACACTAGAAAGCATAATCCCAAGTATACGTATACAATGATGAGTCAAAAATTAGCTATTACCACTCGAGAGATCTTGGAGTCACCGTGGATAGTTCTCAGAAAAACTTCTACTGCACAGTAGCAGTCAAAGTCTAACACTATGTTAAGTCTTGTGAAAAGTGGGTGAAGTAGAGATCAGGCTTAATAGGTGATATGCAGGTGGATTGCAGACGGAGCGTGAACTACTTCTGGAGCATCTTGGGGCATTTGGCTCACGATAAAATAAAGCGAGGAAAATAGTCTAAGGACAACACCAACAATTCAAAATTTAGAAGCAAAGTCTTTCTCTGGGGTGGATGTGGGGCTTGTTTTTTTCTTGTGCTTTTTCATTTTACATTGCTACAGGCATTTGAAATGTCTGCAGAATTTGTGTCCAATATGCTGTAGAATATAGGAGGACCATCTCACTATGTTTGGTTTGCCATATCTTCATTTCTAAACAGGCTTCACAGGAGATAAGCGTGAATGAGCTGGCTACTTGCATCCTCCATGTTCCAAATTGGGCTGACGCAAGTCTTGGCCACTGCTATGTGACATGCTTTCTCTCTTGTGGGATTAGATGACCCTCTTCAGTGTGCAAGGGATCACTTTTTAAATCCAGTTTAAAAAAAATTGTTATAAACATCTGTAGAAATCTGAGACTTGGTCCTGCAAGATATTGTGTTCTCTCAGCTCCCATTGATTTCAATGGGAGTTGAGGGTGCTTTGCATCTGACAAGTTTGGGCTTTCCTGTCTTAAGATGAATTCCAGAACTTGAATCATTTTGGTGCTTAATATGGAGTTGTTGAAACACTGACAGTTACAGTTGTACACGCTCTGAACCTTTCCTGGTAGCCTCTTCCAGTTGGGCTCTGGTCATTTCACATATTCCACTCTGGCCTCAGTCCTGGCCATCCAAATTACTCAGTTGAGTTTTGAGTATATTTTCAGTTTTCCTCTCCATGTGCTATTGTGTCCCATGCAGCTTTTCAAGCCAGTTCTGCTTACTGTGACGAGAAAGAAGACTGGCTCAAAGATGGAGTCTGGCCTTCATGCTGGGAATCAGAGGGGTGGGCTCCTAAAGAAATCTGCTTGGTCCAGCTACTAATTCCAACTATGCTAATTTCCATTTGACACATCAGCAAAATCTCCCACAGACCTTGATGATCTGTTCAGGTTTCATAAAACATGGTTAAACTTGAAAGGACACGAAGAATCTGTATTTGAATCATGTTACAACCAAATTAATTAGTTCTCCGTGTATGTGTAATTCCAACCCTTCAGAAACAGCTGTTGCTACAAGGCAGTGTGTCATTAGGGCTAACTTAGAATTCAGGGGCACCCTAAGTAAAATGACTAAATTGGTCTTTGATGAAGAAGGATCATATGAGGATTCATTGCTATAAACCAACTTGTATATCTTGATCCTGAGATTGGTAAATTGGGGGGGGGGTGTCATCAAATTTACACCTTCTCTTGAATGTTTCTGATTTATTGACTTTCTCAAACATATTGAATATATTGAAATCAGTATAGTTGTCGAGTTTCTGATAGCTAAAGTTTTCTGATAACTAAATTTGAGAAGTGACATTACTTATAAAATGTAAGAAGTTTGAGTGGCTACTTTTTCCAGTTCAGTCTCTCAGGATGTAATAGTGTTCTGTTTAGCTTATTGCTTCCAGCTAAATTTTAAAGATTATCTTACCTTTTAATATAAATTTTATAAATGCTCACTTTGGAATCTGAACACTTGTGTCATGACTTAATTTCTAGTATCTGGAATATGAATCTATACTTGTGTTTACAGTTTGAACCATAATGTTATCTCAAGCTGCCTTTCAGGGACATATGTAGGCATATGTAAGCACCATATATGGTATTCTAAAATATGTGCAATGTGACTATTATGCAGTCAGAACTTTGAATTTCCTGACTTTTTTGAATCTCAAGAACAATGTTGCGTTAAGTTTAATTGTGTTTAATTATAACCATGATATTCAAGTGAATTTCGTTTACAATATTTAAGCTAACTTTGAGAGGGGACATGATGATACTTTTCAAGTACATAAAAGGTTGTTACAAGGAGGAGAGAGAGAAATTATTGTTAACCTCTGAGGATAGGACAAGAAGCAAGGGGCTTAAATTGCAGCAATGGCAGTTTAGGTTGGACATTAGGAAAAACTTCCTATCTGTCAGAATGGTTAAGTACTGGAATAAATTGCCTATGGAGATTGTGGAATCTCCATCATTGGGGATTTTTAAGAGAAGGTTGGACAAACACCTGTCAGGGATGGTATAGATAATACTTAGTCCTGCCTTGAGTGCAGGGGACTGATGACCTCTCGAGATCCCTTCCAGTTCTGATTATCTTGAAAGGTTGAGTGAAGAGCTTCACTATCTGTATGGGGTAGGAAACTCAGTTTCTTCCAAGTCATCCAGCAAGGAGCAGGATTGCCATGGAGTTCAGCAATCTGAATTCACTGATGGCCCAAAATTGGTGCTGATTTCATGATGCTTGCAGGCAGCAGACACATACTGTTGAGGCAGAGTACCTCTGCAAGGTTCCTTCGGATCCTGACTTCACTATGACAGCTTAGCTCCTTCAGAAACTTTGCTGATATCATCTTGTCAGTGACCGCACTGAAGGCCTCAGTGGTAGAGACTGCATTATTAGAGGTGGGTGTTACAGCTGGTTGTACAAACAGTATCTTTCAGGTAGACTTCAGCCCCCTGGGGAATATGTTTTGGCTTTTCCCTGGCCCAGAGCCATCAATGGGCTTCTGTGGTACTTGGGTCAAAGTAAGAGAATAAGCTGCTATTCTCCTCACAGAACTGGTGTTCCAATTTCCTCCTCCTGGGTTTTGCTACCCTCTGCACCAGAGTGTCGGGGCAGCATGTGGCTCACTGGCTCTTTTTTTTTTTTTCTTCTTGGCAGTCTACCCTTGCAGTCTCTCAACATAATCTTAAATTTACAAGTACAAACCAGGTGCATTTAAAATGGGGTACCTCTCACCATGATTTATTCTTAATCACCTTCATTAAAACTTTATTTATAGCCTTAAAGTGGCATGTGGTCCAGGAGCTCATCACTCTCTAATACTGAAGTTCTTATTAATTCAACATTGCTTTCATTTCATTTACATTTACATTTACTTTGGATGGTAATATATCTGAAAATCCTAATCTGCATAGCTCTTCCATCGGTCCATTTCTGTAATCTTCTGTCTTGCAGGTATTTCATGCATGGGGTTTGCAAGGAAGGGAACAACTGCCGTTACTCCCATGATCTCTCCACAAGTCAGTCTGCTATGGTGTGCAGGTATTATCAGCGAGGATGCTGTGCTTACGGAGATCGTTGCCGGTAAGGAAAGATTACTGAATGTTACTTCTTTGAAAGAGGGACTTTCATCCTCAAGTTCCAGTGTGGAAGACTCAATGGAGGATGTCTATTAATGGGAGAAAATAAGAGAGAAAAAACAAAACTTGAGCAATATTTTCCTATATTCCATTGAAACTGCCAAATTGTTTCAATAAGAATCTCTCTCCTTCACAACCCACCTCCTCCTTTTTGCTGAGTCCTACAGTGATGTCTCAAATGTATTGCTTACTTCACAGCAGGAATAAACAGGGAAAGGGAGGGAGGAGACCATTGTTCAGATACAAGCAGAATTCAGATCTGGCATGTGATAACAATTGCATAATTAGACCTATTTGTCAAAATCTAGATGACTTTTTCAAACTGACAGGGCTGGTGCGATAATCAGTTACACTTGGTAAGTGGGTCGTTATCTTCAGAAATAACCGATTCCCTTTTCATCTTGCTTCTGATTGTACTCATAGCTGTTGAAAAGTGAGCATGTGATGCTTTTGAGGCCCTTTCTAGGGAATATAACTTTGAAGTATAGTAGCGAGGCATCTAAAGTATTGTCTGTACAAACAGATGCGAACTTGCTCATGCAAACTTAACCTTACTTAAATTAAGAGGCCTGTAACTCTCTGACAAGAGGAGTGTGCATGCAAAGGATTTTGAAATTGTCCCAATGTGGAACAGGTTTAGCAAGGCTAAACAGTCATAAATTAATAAACTCCAAAGGCTACTCTTAGGTCTCTGACTTAACACCCTAGTTAGTGAAACCTGCATATAGTCAAATATTTATAGCATGATTGTATACAGCTGCACACTGCAGAAACACTAATGATATCAAAATAAAACCTAGTACAAAATCTAATCTTTTTTTCTCTCTCATGGGTAGTGGAATTACTATTATATGAATGTAAACCTGGGGAAATCTCTGAACAGCCATTTTTATACTCTGGCCTATACCACTAAGGGTATATCTACACTACGAAATTAGGTTTATTTTTTTTATAGAAGTCAATTTTTAGAAATCTATTTTATATGGTCGATTGCGTATGTCCCCACGAAGCGCATTAAGTCGGCGGAGTGCGTCCTCACTACCGTGGCTAGCATTGACTTACAGAGTGGTGCACTGTGGGTAGCTATTCCTCGGTTCCTGCAGTCTCTGCTGCCCATTGGAATTCTGGGTTAAGTGCCCCATGCCTGATGGGGCAAAAACATTGTCGCGGGTGGTTTCGGGTGCATGTCGTCAGTTGCCCCTCCCTCCGTGAAAGCAATGGCAGACAATCGTTTTGCGCCTTTTTTCCTGGGTTACCCGTGCAGATGCCATACCACGGCAAGCATGGAGCCCA
The DNA here is from genome assembly GCF_965152275.1 of Natator depressus. Classification (NCBI taxonomy): domain Eukaryota; kingdom Metazoa; phylum Chordata; order Testudines; family Cheloniidae; genus Natator; species Natator depressus. The sequence continues at coordinate 245,784,983 of NC_134234.1, forward strand.
CTCAACTCGCCATCACCGCTGCTGTTGTGAGCATTGTAAACACCTCGCACATTATCCTGGACTATATGCAGAGACGCCAGCACGAGGAGGATTTTGATGAGGACATGGACACAGATGTTCCTGAAAGCACGAGCTGTGGCAATTGGGACATCATGGCAACAGTGGGGCTGGTTGATACAGTGGAATGCCGATTCTGGGCCAGGCAAACAAGCACAGACTGGTGGGACCACTTAGTCTTGCAGGTATGGGATGATTCACAGTGGCTGCAAAACTTTCGCATGCGTAAGGCCACTTTCCTGGAACTCTGTGAGTTGCTCTCCCCCACCCTGAAGCGCAGCAATACCAAGATGAGAGCTGCTCTGACAGTTGAGAAGCGAGTGGCAATAGCCCTGTGGAAGCTTGCAACGCCTGACTGCTACCGGTCAGTCGGGAATCAATGTGGAGTGGGCAAGTCTACTGTGGGGGTTGCTGTAATCCAAGTAGCCAATGCAATCATTGACGTTCTGTTATCAAGGGTAGTGACTCTGGGAAATATGCAGGTCATACTGGATGGCTTTGCTGCAATGGAGTTCCCTAACTATGCTGGGCGATAGATGGAATGCATATCCCATTTTGGCACCAGACCACCTTGCCAACCAGTACATAAACCGCAAGGGGTACTTCTCAATGGTGCTGCAAGCACTGGTGGATCACAAGGGACTTTTCACCGACATCAACGTGGGATGGCCGGGAAAGGTGCATGATGCTCGCATATTTAGGAACTCTGGGCTGTTCAAGCAGGTGCAAGAAGGGACTTACTTCCCAGACCAGAAATTTACTGTTGGGGATGTTGAAATGCCAATAGTTTTCTTTGGGGACCCAGCCTACCCCTTGCTCCCATGGCTCCCATAGCTCATGAAGCCTTACGCAGGCAGCCAGGACAGTATTAAGGAGCAGTTCAACTATAGGCTGAGCAAGTGCAAAATGGTGGTAGAATGTGCCTTTGGACGTTTAAAAGCTTGCTGGCGCTGTTTGCTGAATAGGTCAGACCTCAGCGCAACGAACATTCCCATTGTTATTGCTGCCTGCTGTGTGCTCCATAATGTCTGTGAGTAAGAGGGAGACATTTATGGCGGGGTGGGAAGTTGAGACAAATCGCCTGGCATCTGATTTTGAGCAGCCAGACACCAGGGCGATTAGAAGAGCACAGCTAGATGCGCTGCACATCAGAGAGGCTTTGAAAACCAGTTTCCATGACTGGCCAGGCTATAGTGTGACAGTTGTGTGTGTTTCTCCTTGATGCAAACCTGCCCCCTTTGTTGATTTTAATTCCCTGTAAGCCAACCACCCTCCCCCCTTCTAAATAAAGTAACTATTGTTTTGAAACCAGGCATTCTTTATTAATTAAAAAAAAAGAGAGATAACGGACAAGTTAGCCTGGGTGGGGTGAGGGAGGAGGGAAGGACAAGGCCACATTGTAGTCACACTAACAATCAAACTGTTTGAATGACAGCCTTCTGTTGCTTGGGCCATCCTCTGGAGTGGAGTGGCTGGGTGCCCGGAGCTTCCTCCCCCACGTTCTTGGGCATCTGGGTGAGGCGGATATGGAACTTGGGGAGGAGGGCATGCGGTTATACATTGGATGCAACTGGGGTCTGTGCTCCTGTTAGCTTTCCTGCAGCTCCAACAGATGCTTTATCATGTCTGTTTGCTCCCCCATTAGCCTCAGCATTGTGTCCTGCCTCCGCTCTTCATGCTCACTTAATTTTTTCCTGGCCTCTGCCACTGAATGCCTCCATGCATTAAGCTGTGCCCTTTGAGTGTGGGGGGACTGCATGAGCTTGGCAAATATGTCATTGCAAGTGCGTTTTTTTTTCCCATCTTCTAATCTGCAATAACCTCAGGGACGGAGATGGTAGGGGGAGCGTAGAAACATTTGCACCTGGGGGAGATAAAAAGGGAGAGTAAAATTTAAGATGATACATTTCTGAGAATAAAAGGGAGACTCTTTCACAGTGAATCAAGCAATTCACAGCAGACAGCACATGTGCTTTAGGTACAAGGTTGCATTTTGCCTTTTATATTGAGCGCCTGCTGGTAAAAGCTGGGCAACAGAATTCCAGGCAGCCATGGTAAGCCTTTTGGTACGTGGGGTTGGCTTTTACGCCTTTATAACATGTGGGAATGTTTTCAAACTGCAGCGCCCTCCTTTCCCATAGCAAGCGATGCTGGTTGGGTTTCACATTTAAAAGGAGGGGCTGTGGTTTTCGAGTGGATGTGCAGAACACACCTCCCCCCACCCCTCCATGTGGTTATTCTCTGGGATGATCCCTTCTCCCCTCCCCCCACCGCATGGCTATTCTCCAGGATGATCCCTTTTTAGCCAAGCGCAAACAGCCCAGCATGAACGGGGTCCTTTTACTGTTCCCTTACAAAAATTCCCTTATTTCAACCAGGTGACCATGAATGATATCACTCTCCTGAGGCTAACACAGAAAGATATAGACTGAATGTTGCTTGAATGCAACCAAAACCCAGGACCATTCCCTGCCATGGTTTGTGCTGCAATGATTCCCGAATACTTGCTACTGGCTTGGCGTGGTAGTGTGTCCTACCGTGGAGGACAAAATAAGGCAGCCCTCCCCAGAAACCTTCTGCAAAAGCTTTCAGAGTACCTCCAGGAGAGCTTCATGGAGATGTCCCTGGAGGATTCCCGCTCCATCCCCAGACACGTTAACAGACTTTTCCAGTAGCTGTATTGGCTGCGAATGCATCCCAATTCTTCAGGGCAAATCAAACATTAAACACTATTGCTTTTAAACCCTGTACTGTAGTGACAAATGTGCACTCACCAAAGGTGCCTTCTCCAGCTTCAGAGTCGGGGATCCCGCCTTGGGATGGTATTGGCTCCAGGGTGATGAAAAGGTCCTGGCTGTCGGGGAGAACGGATTCACCGCTTGCCTGTTGCGTCTTCTCCTCCTCCTCATCCACAAAATCCTCCTCTCTGTTGCGTGAGACTCCCCCCTCTCCCCCCTTTGCAGGTGTCCATGGACAGTGGTGGGATAGTAGTAGGGTGTCTCCTCCCCCCAGAATGCCATGCAGCTGATCATAGAAGCGGCATGTATGGGGCTCTGACCCGGAGTGACCGTTTGCCTCCTTTCTTTTGGTAGGCTTGCCTGAGCTCCTTAACTTTCACGCGGCACTGCTGTGTCCCCCTATTGTAGCCTCTCTCCAACATGCCCTGTGAGATTTTGGCGCATATATTTGCATTTCTTCTTTTTGATCAGAGTTCGGCCTTCACAGATGCTTCTCCCCATACAGCAATCAGATCCAGTGTCTCCTGTTCAGTCCATGCCGGAGCTCATTTGCGATTCTGGGGGGACTGCATGGTCACTTGTGCTGCTGAGTTCGCCATGCTGACCAAACAAGAAATGAAATTCAAAAGTTCCCAGGGCTTTTCCTGTGTACCTGGCTAGTGCATCGGAGTTCAAAGCGCTGTCCAGAGCGGTCACAATGGAGCACTCTGGGATAGCTCCCGGAGGCCAATACCGTCGATTTGTGTCCGCACTACCCCAAATTCGACCCAGCAAAGTCTATTTTTAGCGCTACTCCCCTTGGTGGGAAGGAGTACAGAAGTCTATTTGAAGAGCCCTTTAGGTGAACGGACTGGGGTTGGTTGTGTGGAGGCAGACATTTTTAAATCGACCTAACGTGGCTAAATTCGACCTAACCCTGTAGTGTAGACCAGGGCTTAGTCATCATCCATTTGAAGATGTGTGAAGGCTTAAGATTCTCAATTGAAAGAGCAAGGGAACCATGCTGAGAGGCTTGGTTGACTTCCCTTTGAGAATGTTACTGATTTACACAGAACTAGGACGCCCACTCCAGTCAGACTGAGTACTTCTTCGCCTTTTATGTTTTAACAATTGTATCTTCTTCATTAACAGTTCTCATCAGTGTAAAAATCTTTGGCAAATATCTCTGAAATATTAACAGAAAAATAAATTGCAGATCTGCAAATGAAATTAATGTTTTAGTCTATGGAGCCTGAGGGCTGTCAGGACTTGGACTTCTAAGGAAGCAACATTTTCAGTCTCTTGGTGCATAGGGGATTAAGGTCTCTCATTAGGAAATAGTGACATCTTTTGTGCTCATCATGGATGTAAGGCCAGGGAGTTTGGATGGGGAAAGTATGTTTACTGAGTCAGAGTAGCTGTTTGGTTTTTAATGTTTGAAGTTAGACAGAAGGATATTTGAATGAGGCACAGTGATTAATGTTGAGCAAGTAGGAAGTATTCAATAATAGCATATCTGCATGTGCTTTGAAAGGGCTAGCTTCAGATATGGTTGAAATAAGCTGTTGTAAGAAGCACACAGGCAAATTTGCTGTGGACTGCTGTATCTCCTGCAAAATCACCAATAGCTACTGTCCCCTTAAACAGTGCTGGTAGGTTTTAAAGTAAACTGTTTCTGTTTATGTAAAGGGTCACTTTTCTAATCTAGCTCTGGGATATTTAGGGCACCTCTGCTATTATGCCTCCAGTGACTCCATTTCCCTGTGCTTGTATATCAGTCCTTTGTACAAGACTGTTGTATGGGTGACTTCTTACTGAGTTCACATGCAGCATTTAATTTGTTAGATATGAACATACCAAGCCATTGAAGCGGGAAGAAGTGACTACTGTGAATCCAGCTGCAAAAACTTATCCATCAGCATCTTCAGACCTCCCATCTCTCCCTGAAGCACTTGAAGCAAGCAGTGGTGAGACTGAAGTTAAAGATACAGATCTGGCAGCTACAGGAGCAGGTGCTGAAGACTGGGTGAATGCTGTAGAATTTGTCCCTGGGCAGCCATATTGTGGACGTGGTAAGCTGATCATGGGATAACGGTAATTTTCTTTTGTGGGTTCACAAATTACATGCAGTGTGCAAACTGCTTCAGTGTTTTGTCATCTTAAGCCATCTGTAATGAGTGTGAATGTTTTGTTTTTAAAGTGGAATATATTCTTCTTCATGAATTGTTTTTAGTTGATCCCCCTATTCTGAAGTTGGCTCACATGCTCTTGCATGGGCAGCACAGTGATTCCATAGCAGTTACTGGGGGCAATGGGAGCACCTGGGGCACGGACCCAAATGTTCTAGAACTTATATAATGAAGGGCTCGCCCTGTAGTTCCTCCATTCCTTTTTTTCCCTGGTCTAAGTAGGTTGCAGAACCTTCTCCTTCAAGTTCCCTCTCTCTCCCCTTAGAGAAGGGGTAAATGTGTGTGTTGTACATATACAATTTTTTAATTGAAACAATATTAGATTCTTTTCTTTCTAGTGTTTATCTTTCTATAATTGACTTTTCATAGGACACCATGGATGATGTTGGCAAGAAATCAGATTTCAAGAGGGTGCCCCTCTTGTTACCAAAATATATGTGATCAGTACATCTGTTGTCTGGTCTGCCTTGGAGAATCTTTGTGTTGCCTTTATTCCCAGGCCCAGGAGGAAACAAGCTGGCTGAAAATGCTTACTTAAAAGAGGTTCTACTGCCTGGCCATATAGCATCTGTGAATCAGGGCAACAAAAACTCCAAATAAGACCTTGGAGCATGAGTAGCTGTTACACCACACCATCATGGCTGGGGTGGAGGGAACTTTGGTGTTGAGTCAGTATAGTTCTGAGATTAGACGCATTCTGTTCCTGCAGCAACCCTTGATGCCCTCATATCTGCATACTGAGTTCACCATCTACCTCTACTGTTAGTGTGAACAGAGAATAATTTCACAGTTAAGACTCCAAGGAAAGGGCAGCTTTTGGTGCTGTTTGATTTTGAAGGCAGTCATCTTGCAGGCTGAATTCTGTTCTGGAGGTATCAGAATTGGTGACTGTGATAATCATTTGGTCTATGTAGCTTGGCGGTGCCAGCAGGTCCACAGGAATAAAGATCCACCTGTTCTCCCTTACAGTGCTGCTTCTCTATAGTCACAGTATGCAGATCTCTGTTTTCACTGGGGCAAAGGGGCACATAGTTCAAAAAACCTTCTGCTTGTGAAATCAGTTGAATACTGGATCTAAGAGCAGAGCTGTGTGTTTTGAAGTTTCTTCTTCAGTGCCTTGACATTTAGGAATGCTGTTTGGCCAACATTCTTAACCTGCTTGGTCTTACTGAGGCTGGGTCCTCTCCATGCTTGGTCAGGGACACAATTTATGGAGACTCAGGGTCACCAGAGCATGAGTCTAACAAAGCTGAGAGGCATCGTCAATACAGAGGAGGAAGAATTGGATGACTTTGAGGACTGGAGTAATAAAATTGAATTAAAATTAATAGCATAAAGTGCAGGGTCATGCATTTAGGGACTAACAAGAATTTTTGCTATGAACTGGGGTGTCATCAGGTTCGCGTGACCAGATGTCCCATTTTTAAAGGGACCGTCCCGTATTTAAGCCCTCCTGTGGGTGTCCCAACTTTTTCTTTAAAATGGGCAAATTGCCCCATATTTTCTGTCCCCCCTACATCAGTACTGGCGGGTCCTCCCACTGGCTGGATCCCTGCTCGACAGCCTCCTGCCCAGTGGTGAGGGGGGTGGGGTCTAGTGGCCGTTGATGGGGGTGGATGTGAAAGGCTAGTGGTGGGGCGAAGATGCAGCGCGTGGGGCTGCCTGCTCCCCCTGCTGGTCCATCAGCGCAACCCCTGCTGTGTGCTGGCTTTTGGCCAGCAGGGCCCCGTCCCATTTCATGCTGGCTGTGCGCTGTGGTGGCTGGTGAGTGTGGGGAGGCGCCAGGCGGCAGCCGGTTACATGTCACCTCTGCTGCCTATCCATTGGCCCTCTACATGGTCCTCCTCTCGCTGTCCACGCCCTGCTTTGTCCCCCAGCCCCTGGTCAAAGCGCTCAACTCACCAATAGCCTGGCTGGCAGGCTCCTTCCTTCTCCCACTGCAGGAAAGCCCAAGAACCTCCAGCCCGGGGTGCTGACTTGGAGGAGCAGAGTCCTGTATGTGCCAAAGCCCCGCACAGCGCTGGCACAGGGAAGCCTTTCCACCCCTCAGCTAAGCTCTGGAGTGAGAGGGGGGAAGCGATTTCCAGCCTGTTCACGCCCCGAACCTGCAGGCTCCACAGCAACCCCCGGGGCAGGGACTTAGCACCCTCTTCACCCACCCTTTCCATCACCCTGGGTCTTGCCCCCAGGGAGCGTGGGGCTGCTCCATCCCCTAGGCATCCTCCCCTGCTGAGCCACCTCTCTGGCCAGGTTCGCTGAAGCCCATGCAGTCAGGTTCCCTGGGCCCTGGTGCACAATGCATTCTTAGGGCTTAACCCCTTCCTGCCCATGCTGTAGCCAGAGGCAGCTGGGTTATGTTGGTGGCCAGCAGCAGCCTGGAAGTGTTAGCTGTCTTTCGACACTATGTGGGCAGGAAGGGACAAGTTGCTTCCAGCTACATGGGGTGGGTGGGGGGAGAAGAGATGAGCTCTGCAAAGACTCTACAGGTCATCCCTCCCCCACCCCTACCCCTGTGGCTGGAAGCAGCTCCCGTCCCTTCCCTCCAACACAATGCCAGAAGGCTGCTGCTGGCCACATTCTGGTGTGAACCCTGGCAGAAATCTGGGGAGGGGAGCATGTGACCCTCCATGCCTCCCCACTTGTTGCCTCGGGAAGACGCGGCGCCAGGTACCAGGAGAGGCAGGTCCATGTCGGAGGCCCAGCCAGGCAAGGAGGGTGGAGAGCGATGGGCAGGGAGGGTCAGGTCGGTTGGTCCCCCTCCCTGTGTGAGAGAGGTGTACGGGACTGTGTGTGTGTCACCCCTCCCCATGTGAACCTTAAAGATAAGAGGGTAAATCAAAAGAAGCCAACGATACAGGATTTCTTTTTAACGGACTCAGTCAACTTGTTGTTTGAATGTTTGTACTGCATAGTTCTGATTTAATTGCCATTGAACTCGCTTGAATATGAGTATCTTTACCAGGTGTCCCGTATTCAGCATAGAGAAATATGGTCACCCTAGATCAGGTGGAAATGATAAAAAGACATGTGCGTATTCGTCAGTCACAGGATAACTGAGCCATCAGTGTGATGTGGTGGTGAAAAAGGCAAATGCAATCCTAGGATCCATCAGGGAAGGCATTTCCAGTAGAGATGAGAAGTATTAATAGAGGTGATGGTAAAACCTTATCTGTACTATGTACAATTTTGGTCACCCATTTAAAAAAAAAAAAAATTAAAAATTGGAACAGGTGCAGAGGAGGGCTACCACGATGAGCAGGGGAATGGAGAACCTAACTTATGAGAGGAGACCAAAAGAGCATGGCTTGCTTAGCCTAGAAGAATGAAGGCTGAGAGGGGTTATGATTGCTCTTGAAATACATTGCAGGTGCTGGGGGAGTTAAACAGCAGAAGAGCTATTTAAGCTAAAGGATAATGTTGACATAGAATGAGTGGATAGCTCTGCCCATAAATTCAGGATGGAAATTAGAACGTGGTTTTTAGCCATCTGAGGAGTGATGTTCTGGAACAGCCTCCCAGTAGGGAGTTAACAATGGGGACTAACAACGTAACTAGTTTTTAAGATGGAGCTTGGTAAGTATCTGAATAGAACTATATATGAGAGGGTTGTCTGCAATAGCGGGGGATTGGCTTCGACCCAGGAGGCCTCTCCTAGTCCTATGTTCCTAAATAACTTTATTTCCCCCGGTCTCATTCCACATCCTTTTATTTAAAAAATACTTTCTATTCCTTGGAGTTCTTCAGGGTATTTATTTTTAATTTATAAAAGTTACTTCTAGGGGAATTCTGCAACAAATTAAAAATTCTGCGCACAATATTTTAAAATTCTGCAAAATTCTTCATATTTTATTTGTCAAAATAACACAATATAATCACTCTGATTTCAATTATTTTGGTAATTTATTTAAACTACAATAAGGTGGATGGTGAATGAGAGTCGGGAGTAATGGAGGAAATCCCCAAGACCCTTGCCAAATAGTAATGTAGCTAGGTTTGACCCTTAATTTCTAGTTATTAGTCAACAAATATATGCAGCCATATGCTTGGTGTTACCTCATAGGCAACAGACGAGCAAGTGAGGGCTGGGGAATCAAACTCGCAATTTATATTGGCTACTGACCATCTCCAGAAAGGTCAGTAGCAAACAGTTCATGGAGCACATTTTGATAGGAAATTTTTTCAATCCAAAAATGTAGACCAGTTCTAATCATGAAAGCACCATAAGTATTTATAAAGCCATACTGTCCTTTTACAGTAAGGCCCCTGGCAGGCCGGACCAGTTTATTTACCTGCCGCGTCTGCAGGTTTGGCCGATTGTGGCTCCCACTGGCCGCGGTTCGCCGCTCCAGGCCAATGGGGACTACAGGAAGCGGCGCAGGCCAAGGGACATGCTGGCCGCCCTTCCTGCAGCCCCCATTGGCCTGGAGCAGCAAACCGCGGCCAGTGGGAGCTGCGATCGGCCGAACCTGCGGACGCAGCAGGCAAACAAATCGGTCTGGCCTGCCAGGGGCTTTCCCTGAACAAGTGGCGGACTGGCTTTGCCAGAGTGGTGTAAAGCAGTAGTTCTCAATGTGAAAGAGCCTTAACTTTTATCTGTTTTATACTCCTGGGGGAATTCACAAAGACAATGGGAACAATTCACTAAGCAGGCAGGCTGCTACATTCTGCTCTGCCTGAGGGGACAGAGCCTGCCCCATGCCTACCTCCTCAGAAACACCCTGAAGCCCTGCCCCTCCATGCTGAGTGTGCTGCAATAGCGAGTGAGAGGGACAGTGTGTCTGTCCATCTGTCTCATTTGCACAACTGCCTCCCTCCCCTGGCGGTGATTTATGTCTCTACCGGCTGCTCTGGGCACCCGAGCCAACCTGCCTGTGCTGCCGGGGAGGGGCGCATGACCGCTGTTGCAGCTTCCCTTTGTTTTCCCATCAGAAGTCCATTTTTCTGCGGGGAAGCAAAGAAATCTGTAGGGGACATGAATTCTGTGCGTGACCAGTGACGCAGGATTCCCCCAGAAGTAAAAAGTGCTCATCGGTCACTGGATTCTGAGCCGTACGGAGGGTAGGAATAATATACTAGCTCCAGGGGAGATTTCTCCCGAGTACCTACGAATTAAAATGGCACTTTGGAATAGGAGGGGAAGAGGAACTCATGACTGAGGAGATTCCTTCCATGTTCCATGAGGAACACCTCTCAGCTTCTTCCTATTTTAATACATGCCAATCACACTAGACTCTTGGAAACTTTTTGTATGTGCAGTTCAGGAACAGACAAAATCTTTAGTATGTTGGGAGATTTTTAAAGGTATCCAGCACATAAAGCTGCAGATAAGCATCTGGTGGGATTTTCAAAGAGGACTATCTGCATTTTTAGGTACCAAGACAACTTTAAAAGATAGCTAGCTTTAAAAATCTAGCCCTGGGAATCAAAGGAGGGAAATAGTTCTGTATTAGTGTGCCTTATGGAGTCTACAAAAAAGCTTTTGTTGCAGCTAGCCATTTGTTTCAGTAGCAAAGAACCTGATGGGCTTTTTCAGGGCCACAAGGACTTCCCTGACTCCAGGTTCTCATTTGGTTGTAGACAGCCATTATTTGGCCCAGAAAATCAGGTCTTTCAAGGCTGTAAGATCAGCACCTCTGGACAGTAATTCAAGGACACCAGGTCAAATGGATAAGAGCCAAGGCAGTTGTTCTTTTTTTTTGGTTCTTAATGAAGATTGTCATTTATCAGCGTTGTGGCAGAATTATGATTTGCACCTTTAGTCCAGGCTCCTGCCCTTCTTGGAATATTGTTAGCCAAGAGAAATGAAAGCTGTTGCTTGGGAATGTCAAGAAGCAGCTAAAGATAATGTTGTGTGCTGCTAACAATATATCTGATACATGTGATGTTCTGAAAGTGACCTTAAGAAGACACCTGTATCTCAGAGCTTCCAGGTTGTTTCTGTAAAGTTCAGATTCAAGCTTTCATGGAAAATTATGCACAATAACTTGAAAAGCAACAATGCTTTTCCTCAAGATTAGTCTGGAAGCCTTGGTCTTTGAGTTGTATGCTTTGTGTATGTTTGGAGTAGCAAACACCCAGGAAATACTCTTGAGGTTCAAGCTTGGCAATTCACTTCCAGCACTTAGGTATAATCGGCAAGCCAGACTAATCTCTGGAGTGGCTGAGAAGAACAGCCAAGCAGTGTGGAGGGGAAAACGTCATGATCCAGGATCTACCCCATTTCTCCATTGTAAACCTCTTGAAAGCTGCTTCCTTCCTTCCTTCCCGTGATGCAGATGAAAGAATAGCTTGCAGGCTTACTCAACAGCCTGCTGGACCAATTTTTTTTCTCAGCCAGGAGAGTTACAGGTACTCTGGCAACCAATGGAGGTCCCTTCATCCCAATGTAGTAGTATCATGATGCATGGAGGATTGAAGAATGGGAGCAACTGGAGAGCTTTCTCTTTGTTGAAAAGCAAGTCTTTGGGATTAGTGAGTCGAGAATTAAGTCATTCTTTTGTCTTTCGCTTGCCTGGGGCAAAAAAAATCCATAGCAAACAAGCTGAGCCAGGATCAATATGACTGAACTTTAAAGTAAGCCTTTTGTGGTTCCATTTACCTCAAAGTGGGGGCATCCAGAAATACTTACTTGCTTCTGCAGAGTATACCAAATGCCTGACAATTTGCACAAAAGCAGTGATGCTTGTCCCATACTTTTCTGCTCCATGGGGGTGGAGACCTTATTTTTCCCCCCTCTTTTGCCTCTGGTTCTTGTAGAGAAGATGCAAGAGGCAACACACAATTCTTGTAGTACCAGATTATAAAGTAGTTCTGGTTCTAGGCCTCATTCTGGCAGAGGAGCAATAGGTGATTCTTCTCTTCTTTTCCAGACCTGTTATCTCACAAGGGAGGATTGAACCTGCACCCAGATCCATAATTCCTCCCTATGGCATTTTACATCTTGGAGTTTAGTAGATGAAGACTGCTCTTGGAAGAAACCCAGCAAATTACGTTAGAATCTTGTAAGCCTTCCATTGGAAATCTTATGCCCTAAAGTGGAACTGTTTCTCATTCCTTTAAGGAAAGAGCCTCCGGATCCTGTCCTCATTGTTTGTTTTATATTGGATTGTTTTTTCTTTCCCATATCAAATCATGGATTATCTTTCCCCACAGTTAAAGTAAGCCTTTAAATTAAGCATCTATTAAGCCTTTAAGAATAGTTGTCTTTTTTCACCTATCTGAACTTGGTGCTCACTAGGTCAACAGAAGATCCATTTGAACCTAGACTGTTTTCTTCTTTGCTTATTTTGTAATGTTGATCAGAAATGCAAGTGAAATGCAAGGTGCCATTGCTGATCTTCCTTAGTGTTCAATATGGATAAACTTAAGTTTTGTCCTCATGCCAAAGTGGCATCTCACTTGTCATTTAAACTGAACCATTGTCTTTTCTCGGCTCATGACTGAGTTGGTGAGGCTATTCCATAATTTGGATGATAAAAGGAAATTCAGTTATACCATTTCACAAATCATCCTGTAGGTTCCTGGCACAGAGGGAGAAATCTCAAGAGGAATCCATCTCGGCCCAGAGGGAGTAGACAAATGGATAAGATTTTCAGCTCAATTTATGACCAGGCAGGGATCCTGTTAATCAAAAGTTGCTGGGACTCCTTTGACTAGGGTTGCTGCAACACTGCCAATTTAATTTAGAACTGTCTGTAGACATATCTAGGAACTTGGAGAGCATTTTCTTTAAATTTAATTTACAAACTTACTCAGTGTTCTCTTGACGACCAGGACAAATCCTATGGCTGTTTAGGAACAGAAGTCCTTTAATCACTATTTCAGCTAGTTCCTGGGGGACTAATATTGCTAGTTCTTCTCCCCAGAGTGAAGAACAGCCGAGGCAATTTATGAAGAGGAAACAAAGATTACTTATCTGTGATCAGAATTCTCTGCAGGTATGATCTCAACAAATCCACGCTCATTATCCCGCCTTACACTTCAGAAGGGGGATTTGAGATTTGCCAGAGAAGTAGTAAGAGACTTGGGCAGGGTTCTTATCCTCTGTTCTAGAACATTCCTGTGACTCCAGCAGTGAAACCCACCCCAGCAACTAACTGCTTAAGAACTGCAGCCTGTGCAACAGCATGCTAACTAACATGACTCATGAGCATAAGAATCTGTTGAGGCAGTATTTTTGTAGCTCCAAGTTAGTCCTCTTGGTAAGTATCCTTCCTCTTCTACAGGGCCTAGGTGTTGGCTGTATAGGGACAAAACACCAGTTTTAGTGGTTGAAGCACAAGAGTTTAACCACCATGTACTGAAGCTTGTTTCAGCCCATGTAAATCATGTTTGAACTGATTCAAAAAGCAAGAGGGACAGGGTTTTTAACCTACTGTCAGCATGATTTAATTCAGTTCATACTTGAACCAAGCCTTGTTACAAGCATGGTTGAACCACAAGAGTATTTACCCGCTTTCAGAACTGGTCAGTTTTCTTAGTATTGACCTTGTCCTGTTGGATAAGGTTGAATCTCACCACTAATGCACCGATTGCCTTGCCTTGCTTATATTGAAAGCTGAGAAAATCAGAGTTGAAACTACTTCCGCACTTCCTTCTAGGGTGAAGAAATTGCTACGTCATTTCAGGGCGAGGTTTTGAGGGATTTATTGTTATGTTCCTTGGATAAACTGAGTTGGTTTACTGAAAGTTTTTATAGCTGAAAAGCATGCATTGCAAACCCTAACACTCAAATGTAACACATTTACCATCTCTAACTTCCCCCTGCAGCTGCCCCTTCCTGCATCGAAACACCCTTGCAGGGAATGGTAATTGAGGAAGAGTATGAAAAGCAGCAAGCAAATGTGGAGATGAAGAAGCAACTGTGCCCCTACGCTGCAGTAGGAGAATGTCGTTATGGAGAGAACTGCGTGTATATCCATGGGGATGTGTGCGACATGTGTGGGTTGCAGGTTCTACATCCAGTTGATGCTGCCCAGAGATCCCAACACATAAAGGTAAGCATACAAATGGCTTGTGTGTTGAATAGCTTCAAGTTACTCCCTTGCCTTGTGCAATCACTTGTCATTCATTCCCTTTCTTCTGAAGTTGACTGCATGCGAGTCAGTCAGTTAACAAGAAGGTCCACATTGCAAACTGAACTATTTCCTGTCAAGGCTGTTTTCAAAGCAGCCTTGTTTAAAAGAAGCTGGACACTGTCTGCATTGAGGATAAAGTCTGTATAGTTGTACTAATGCTTGTTTCAAACACTCAAATGTGGGTAACTTAGGTCAGTTTTTGTGAAGTTTTAGTTCAGCTATTTCTGCCTGGGTTCTTGGAAAAGAGCCTGAACTTGAAGTTGACCATTGCTTCCTATTACCTGAAAGACTGTTTTTTGAGGACCTGAACCTCCCAGATGATTTATATCCTTTTTAGTGTAGAATGTGGGGAGAATACATTTAAGATGAAACTAGTGAGTCAAAACGTATTAAATAGTGCACAAGATTACAGGCTGGTTTTCTCTCTCTCCTCTTCAGTCTTGCATTGAGGCTCATGAGAAGGACATGGAGCTCTCATTTGCCGTTCAGCGTAGTAAAGACATGGTGTGTGGGATCTGCATGGAGGTGGTATATGAAAAAGCCAACCCCAGCGAGCGCCGCTTTGGGATCCTCTCCAACTGCAACCATACTTACTGTCTCAAATGCATCCGCAAGTGGAGAAGCGCTAAACAATTTGAGAGCAAGATTATAAAGTGAGGCACTTCCCCATCTTGATTGTGCTTTGTTACGTGGGAAGAATTTAGTATCTTGTGACAACTTGCAACAAAGTCCCCCCACAAAGACTGCATTTAATGCATCCTAACTAACATTAATCCAGAACTGAAGTCATCTTCCAGGGGTAGCATTTTGTTTGTATTTACAGTCTGACCTAGTTAATCTAGATTAGTTTGCAAAATCCACTTATTTGGATGAAAGTCATGTTTTGTCTTCAGTTAGTTACCATTTAAAGGTTTCAGACACCCAGATTAGATGGTGAAAACAGATTAACCAGTTCTGAATGTATGTTTCCTAACTTTTCACTGCCCTTATTAGCCAGCCAATGACCCATACCCTCTTTGAGGTGTTCTAAAGAAACCCAAACAAACAAATACAAAAACCAAACAAAACTACAAAAAAAATAAATTTATCTAAATCTAAAGAAAAAGGAGTCTGTGTGAAATGTTTTTTTCCCCCCCTCCCCCAAGTTCTTTGGAGACAAAACGATCAGCTGCTGAGTTGAGTTCTGAAAGAAGAGGAAGAGTTTAGGTTGTCGTCTTGTGCAAAAGAGAACGTAGATTGAAAAAGAAGTACAAAGTCCTGGCAGTAAGTGCCCAGGCACACTAGGATACATCTTTAAAGATGGGATATGTGCTGTGATATGTTTTATAATGGGACAGAGCGCCCCTGTAATGTGGAATTTTGCAGTGCAGTCTCTTCGTTCCCCAGGTCCTGCCCAGAATGTCGGATCACATCTAACTTTGTCATTCCAAGTGAGTACTGGGTGGAGGAGAAGGAAGAGAAGCAGAAACTCATTCAGAAATACAAGGAGGCAATGAGGTACGAGCGCTGCAGCCTTTTGTCAAGTTAAGACTGCAGAGATAAGGGCACACCTGGAGAACAAGGGTGTTCATCTAAAGCCCTCTCATACCTCCTTTCCACCCCCACAGTGCATCCTTACTTATCCACCCACAGATGCATGCATCCACACAGTCACCTAGCTTTCCTATGTACTTATTGACCTCACAAGCTTTTTCCTTACCCACCCAATACATAATTGATACAGTCATAAGGTGGTAGACTTGTGCACTGTGAGTCATCAGGTTCCCTATGCATGCATCTACCCACGCACACATCTGTTGGGTATGCACATAGTGTAATACATCATTTCTGTGTATGTATTTTTATTGATAAAATGGTGTCAGCGGCAAATGGTGCATATTTAAAGAGACCCCCTGGACGATAGGCAAATGCAATACTGAATTCTGACTGGCTCTGCTGTGAGTAAGGGTTGCGATATTTTCCTTTCCAGCAACAAGCCATGCAGGTATTTTGATGAAGGCCGTGGGAGCTGTCCATTTGGAGGGAACTGTTTTTACAAACATGCATATCCCGATGGTCGCCGAGAGGAGCCACAGAGACAGAAAGTGGGAACATCGAGTAGATATCGAGTAAGTCTCACTGCTTTTGCTTTCTAAAACAAAGGGGTAGACTTTTTGGAAGAGAGAAGGAAAAGGTGTGAATACCTCAGATTTGCTTATGTAGTAAAACATACATAGTGGATTGGAGGGGAGAGTGGTCCAAAGACTGGAAGTGATGGAGGGCAGACTGTGGAAGAGACATATTTCCTAATGTCACCTGTATCTTGAGGCAGAAATGTTGGTGGTCAGCTATAGCAGGAGTAAATGCAGATCCCATTGTGAAGCATGACTAGCTGCATGTCATATATATCTGGGAGCTGAGCATTGTAAGCCCCAGGAGCATATGTATCTTGTAACTCTCGGTCACACAAGAGCAATAACTGTGTTCCCTTTGCAGGCCCAGCGAAGGAATCGATTCTGGGAATTCATTGAGGAGAGGGAGAGCAGCGACCCCTTCGAGAACGACGAGGATGAGGTTGTGACCTTTGAGCTCGGCGAGATGTTGCTCATGCTTTTGGCAGCAGGAGGTGATGATGAGTTGACAGACTCCGAGGACGAGTGGGACTTGTTTCACGACGAGCTGGAAGATTATTATGACTTGGATCTATAGCACCTGTCAGCGGAGTTTGGACTGTCTGCTCGGCATCAGGCAGTAGCTCTTTCCTGTGGTGTGGCAGTGCCTGTGTTTCTCCTAGGCAGGCCTATCAATTCCAGGTGCTGTTGTAATAACTTTTACCCAGGGTCTGTCTCCTCCCCTTGCCCCAGGAGTGTTTGTTTTTCTCTGTTTAAACAAATAACAAGAAATCTTTAAAACGTTAGTTTTTGTAAAATGAATTAACTGTCAAACAGTTAGCTTAGGTTTGTTGCTTCATCTGTGTTCCTGACAGGATTCACCCAGTTCCAGGGTTAAAGTGTTTACAGGACTTCCACACTCATCTTGAAGAGCCCAGATACAAAAATGAGAGCAGTGGCCATGCAGTGGGGGGATATAAATTGGCCAGTGGCCTTTTTCTGCTGTGGACTTCAAATCAGTACTTCCGATTTCAGGCCAGACACATGTACATCTTGCTGGCTTCAGCTCTGTTCCAACCCCCTGATGTACACATCTTCATTTGTGGTTTTGGTCTCTTGTTTACTTGCACATTACTATTACTACTGTGTAACCAGAACCAGGTGTGACTGTTCCAGGTTTTTACTGTGTTTAGCATGAAAGGAAAATGTGTTTGTACGTGAAAGGAGAACTTTCAATGTGTATAAACAAATAAATGCAGAGTTGGATCTCAAGGGCTGGGAGACTCTCTGTATATGTTTAAAAAATCAAAAACCAACTCTCCTCACATTTTGGTGCATGAATTGTAATCTCCAATTGGACACGAAACTGGTTTAGTGGTCTCAGCCCAGTCTGTGGCTATGGTCTTAACCATCAGATATAACTTGGCATTCCTTAATACATCAGCTCTCTCTAATGTATATTATAGGGGCTGACTAAAAGTAGGAATCTGGTTAGCCAGAAGAGGGTTCTCACCATATTGTTATCCAGTAGAACATCAGGTCGGGATCCCTTAATTGCATTGCTCACATAGTTTTATACCATCGATAGCCACTCAAGCCATGAGCTTATCTAGGAAATCACTATACTACTTAGTTGGTTCAAGGCACTCCGGGCTCATATCCCATCTGAGTTATGCAGGTTGCTTGGAAGAGCTGCGAACTTGTTGTGAGTTGTTGGGTTACCTAGCGAATAACTAGCAGTCATGCAATAGCAAGATAGAATCCCATTGATAAGAGCTCATCTTTTGCCACCAAAGCTCCAGTGCAGGAATTTTAACGTTGTGTTAAATTATTGCTGCTCTTTTAATGACTCATGGATGCCCCATGATCTGTTTTGCTGCTTCTCTTGCCTGAGACAGCCTCTCCTTTCACTTTTAAAATGGAATAAGAAGTTGTTGCTGAGGTCTATGATGTATTGTGTTGCAGCTGCCTTTTGTAAGAAGCACTTTTCCCAAATAAAAAACAAACAAACAATTAAACAAGAAGTCTGTTCTTTCTTTAAGCTGGGAGTCTCTAGATCTCAGCCTCTGTTTGTATGCCCTTAGTGTAAACTAGTCTGGTTACTAGTAATTACTGAGTCCTGTGCAATGCCATAGTCATGGTGCAGCATTAATACACAACTGTATCTTGTCAACAGCCTTGTGCAAAACAGGAAATTCTATAATATATAAAGAGAGAGAACATTTTTATGAACAAAGACAGCTGAGACCACCAAACTATGAAAGTGCTTGGGATTACCACTGAGTGATAACAGAGGTGGCTTTCCTTCTCAGAGTTGAGGTCTAAGACTGGCTCAATTCTGTCAGTTTGTTCTGGGCTGTACATTTTACAACATGCACATCAAATATTGCTTGTGGTGTCAGTGGATAACAAATGCCTGCTATAATACTTCATACTTAGTACTGTTTATCCAGAGAACTCAAAGCACTGCTGTAGGCTAACTACTTCCTGGTGGACCACACCCTCCTTTATGGGCCACTGTGTATATTACACTGTAAAGCACCTTTGTCACTGGGAATCAGGAGATATTTAAGTAAACGGCAGTGAAAATGTTTTCAAATAGACTGTGGGGGGCGGGGATGAAGGAAGAGGTGAGTACTGTTGAAACTGGTCTTAGACTATCCAGATACCTTATCCTGTACACACACATTGTGGTGGCTAGTAGAATGCACAGATCCCAAATAGGGGAGAGAAGTGTGGGGGTGGGAGAGGCCAGGCAGAGTGGGGGGGAAAAGGATACAGAGCTAGGTGGGGGAGACAAAAGCATAGGAAAAATAGGGAAGGATGCAGCGAGAGAGTAACAACCATTTTGGAAGGAAATGGGAGAGGAGGAAAACAAGGGTTAATGAAGAGAAAGCAGAACCAAACATGATGGACAAATTAACTTCCCTGTAGAAAGCTCGGTGCCAAATCATTTACAAATGTGCACATACTGTTTAAATAACAAAAAAAGTGGTTCTGTAGGATATTTTGTGGGAAAGGAGGAAGTGTTGAGAGGGGAGGGAGGGAGGTAGCAGACTTGGCTGTGCAAAGGAAAGGAAAAGGGAGCCCAATGTTCTCTGTAGGGGTTAGGGATAGAATAGTATGCTTCATCTTCATTGAGAATAAGCTGTGCGCACTGAAAGATGTTGAATTTGGCTTTTGAAAATCTTATGCACTGTTTGTTTCTGCATCTGATGTGAGATGCACTTGGGTTATTCTGGGTGCTCATTCATTGGTGTATCAACAGAATCTAGCTGGCCACAGACAGATTCTCCTAGTATAGAATTACAGCTCAATACAAGGTAGGCACTTCCGTTCTTTGATTTTTTTTTCTTATGAAATGTTCCTAAATTTTTTAAAATGCAAGAAATTGCACCTCTCCCCACCCCGCCACCCAAGGGGAGGTACCTTCCTATATCATTGCACAGCCTCTCCACTTGAACTTGGCTGGCTATGGGTCTGATTATTAATTAATAACCAGACTTGTTTATAATCAACTCAGATTCTGAAGGGGTTAGCAGTGCGACAGATTACATTTTAGAGAAGAGGCTAAGAGGATATTTGAGCAGTATACCAAAAAAAATGGTATAATCAATCATTGGCTTCTGCGTGCCCTTTCTTTAGCATACAAGAGTAAGAGGAAGTTTAAATATGATTGAAAGGCAACAGATTTTGAAATGCTAAGCGACAATGTTTGTAAACAAAATTGATCTGTGAAATGTACTATTACTGTGGTTTGGGGGGGTTTTTTTTTTTTTTTAAAGCTTTAGATTCAGAGATAGATGAGATTAATAACATCCACAGTAATTTCAGGATAAAAATGTATAAAAGATGTATAACCTCTCATGCTTCAAGGCATAATCCTGCCAATGAAAACTTGGAATTAGAAAAACTTCTCACAGCCATGTTCCTTCTTCTGGCATCTTGGATTAGCCCTTGCTAAATTTCACCTCTGCTAAAGAATTATGCAATGGAAATTTACATTGGTTCACTTGACTTTTGTATCTTATGGTAGTGCAATGGGTCCACACAACTCATCCCACATAGTATAAAGTTGTTCATATGTGCTCACACAGCACTCCTGCTGTTGCAGTGTGAGTAAATATTCCAACATAAGTCCTGGCACAGTGTTCCCTCTAATTTTTTACGTCCATGTGTGGATTGAATTTTGTTATGTGCACCAATATGGAGGTGATGTGTGGTAGGGGTGCAGTCAAGGGGTTTGGAGTGTGGGAGGGTGCTCAGGGCTGGGGCAGACAGTTGGGGGTGTGTGGGGGGGTGATGGCTCTGGCTGGAGGTGCAGGCTCAGGGGGGAGGCAGGGATGAGAGGATTGGAGTGCAGGTGGCGGCTCAGGTCTGGGGCAGAGGGTTGGGGTGAGGAGGTGTGAGCTCTGGGGTGGGGCCGGGAATGAGGGGTTTGGAGTGCAGACTGCCCCAGGGCTGTGATGGGGAGAGAACTCCCCCCAGCCCTCTCTTGCCACAGCAGCTCGGGGCTGGGTGAGAGATGCCTCTCCACAGCTGCAGCAGCTCTGGTGGGGCTGGGCTGGGCCAGGGGAGGGGGCACTTCTCCCCACCTGCGGCAGCTCTGGAGGGCGGGGAGGGGAGGGGCTCCACCAGGGGCTCCTCTCCCTGGCAGCTTTGGTGGGGCAGGGCTGGGCTGCCCTGGGCAAGGCACCTCTCCCTGCCTGCATGGCCCCTGATAGCCTGCTGGTTGCGTGGTTTACAGGGAATTTAGCTCCTGGGAACAGGATTATTTGCCATAGCAAACCACAGTGGGACAGGTGATATAGATATAGATATATAATATATATTAACATTTTAACATATTAAAATAGCATTCATTTTGTAAAATGAAATATTGTATAGCAATATCCTTTATTTTTAAGCAATAAAAATTGGCATGAGTTTTCTAAGTAGCAATGCATACATACAATGACCAGCACTGCAGTAGCTCAAACCTGGAAAAATCATCAGAATGGGACTTAAGGCAAAGAGCAGTGACTGCAGAGATTGCTGGAGCCTTGTTGGATTATGCTGTAAGGACCACTTGCAACTGTGCAACTGCAATGCCCATTCTTTCAGTCTAATTGAATTAGAATGGTGTAGTAACCTCAAGCATGTACATAATTGTGGTGAATCTGCTTCCAAGCAAGTAAAATTGCAACAGCGATGGCACAACTTGTGCATCATGGTAATTTGTTTTGTGTGTGAACATGAGCTGAACCACACTCAATTCCTGGAATACTCTGCAGTAAACTAATCTTAATTCTGGCCCAAGGTCCCTAGATTTTTTTTTTGGACACTTTTTTGGTGTGGCAGACAGGAAATTATATGGCAGCTACCTTTTAAATAAAAAAAATGATTTAATTAGATAAAATTGACAATGCAGTCACTAAATCTTGGCTTGCTGAACATAGCTTGTCCTTTGCAGTCAATCTGGGTTCGGTGTCCAATCAATAATGGTTCAGTTTCATACTATAGACAAGATTGATGCAGGCAAGCGTAATGGAGTACAGCCTTAACTGGAGCTACCTTTTAGAGTAGCAGATGTTAGTCTGTATTCGCAAAAAGAAAAGGAGTACTAATTTATTTGAGCATACGCTTTCGTAAACACTTCTTCTAGGAAGTGGTCAATATTGCTTTTAAAAATCTCATTGGTAGTATTTACTCTTTTTATACCATATTTTATAAAAACCTTATTACTGCCTAATAACGTAAGATTAAAATATTGACTTGCAGTGATATTTAGGCTCCTAAATGCCTTTTGAAAAGGGAGTTAGGGTCCTAACTCACTTATGTGCCTTTGAAAAAAATTACCCTTAGGCTCTCCAGTTCAGCTAAAACAGAGCAGTTATGTAGAACTGGGTTTTGATGGCCTAACCTGTTTGTACTGAAAATTTCAAGATCGATCCTGCTCTATGCTACAGGTGTAACCAGTTCTAAACCCTGTTAATTTCCCAGTGTAAACAGACCCTAAAAGCTCAGGGCCCCTGTCTGTATGGGAATATAAGTGTTTGTCATCATTCCTTTTAGAACCTTTTAAAGCATGACTCTGGATAACATTTGAACTCTCCTGTTGACTGGCCTTACTTGACTCTTGCATTTGGAAGAAGAGTTGTTGTGTTTCTAAGTCTTGTAATATTTTATGTTTGACAGCCCCAGCTCTTACAGTGATTACATGAGAACCTCATCTTTCATTATAAACCCCTCTTTCCCTGTCCTTGCCCCCCCCAAAAAAGTTCTGTCCCTCATGTTTGTGGAAAAAAAACTTGAAAATATGAGCATACCCTAAAGACTCAAAAGCCAGAAGGCAAGTGAAAAGACCCCACGTTTAATACTTGTGGCTTTTAAGCCAATCATGATATTTTGGGGGCCTGACTTACTTTTAAATGCTCAGGATTGGCCAGACTGCAGTTGACCTGTTATGGACACCACTGATAATCATAGGCTTGTCTCAGACACTCTCATCTGACACTAGTGTAAAGGTCTGATGTTAGTGAGTGTAACAACCATTTGAAACTAGTTTTATGGGATTTTAAAGGCTCCCTCCATCTTTTTGTAGCTAAGAGATTTTAAATAGAGAACATGGAATACCAGCAAGCTTGTGAAATAGCACAATGAAGATCTAGCCTCATTTTCTACCCGCTTGTTAAGGGAGATGTTAAACAATACAGTTACAGATGGTAGGGGTTGGAGGTGGAACAAACAAATACAAAGAATCCCATAGCAGTTTAAAAAAAAAAAATCACCTTGCCTTGGCACAGGCTATATACCCCTGTGCTTTTCAGTGAGACACTTGCTAGATAGAGTTAAGTTTTTCTAATTTAGCAGATGGGTATTTTTCCTGTGGTGGTGGCCATTTTGTGTCCCAGAATCTAAGCTTCCATTTTCAATAAAGTTTCTCACTGTTATGGCTTAATTTACACTGGAAAAATATTCTCTGTAATCATTAATATTGCCCAGGATACTAGAGCTTCTGCATTAGCAATCCTAATGCACTTTTCTGTGCATTCACACATAGCAGTGTAGTAAAGTGGTGTTAAACACATTGCCCCTTGGCCTCTGACCCAGCATGATTACTTTATTCAAGGGCTTGGGAGAGATTTCAAAATGGAGTCTATGAGTAAGGATTCAGTGGAATTGTGGGAGATAGGATCAAACTCCTAAAAGTCCCAGGGAAGAGTAGCCTTTTCCTTAATATCATCCCAAAATGGAGGCTAGTCTGAATCCTCAGTGGTAGGATTATTTGTTTGAGCTACTGAAGATTTGCTAAGAGCCCCCCAGCAAGAGTTGGCATGCACTCACTTCATGCAAAAAGGCTCTGCTCCCTCCTCTACAAGGTAGAGGGAAGGGGACCTGTGCCAGGTCAGTTGGTGTTCTCCACATGGAGAACCCCTTGATGAGAGAAGAGACC
The DNA here is from genome assembly GCF_965152275.1 of Natator depressus. Classification (NCBI taxonomy): domain Eukaryota; kingdom Metazoa; phylum Chordata; order Testudines; family Cheloniidae; genus Natator; species Natator depressus. The sequence continues at coordinate 245,808,548 of NC_134234.1, forward strand.
ACCCTTGATAGCTTGTGTCTCTCAGGCAAAGCAAGCACTGTGGAAGCTGCCTACACTGGACAATTACGGGTTAGTGGAATATCAGGTTGGGGAAGTTACAGTAGGTCCAGTAGTGCTGGAGGTGTGTAAGGACCTGTAATTAACCTAGCAAATGGACTGATGAACATTGAAGGGCTTCTCTAACAGTCCTGCAGCCTTTGGTAGTAGGTACCTAGTCTCCACCCACTCTATCAGCACAAGAGAAGTATTAGGAAAGGCTACTCGTCGTGGTAACTTTCATGGACTGGCTCATCAGTTGTGGCTATCTAAAGAAAGAGGCCAGATAATGTGCACAAGAGTAAATGGTTTTTGTTTTTATTTTAATATTAAGGCTGTTTTAGGAGGGAAAGTTGCTTTCAAGGAGGGATGATGTACAAAGATGTAAGTGGACTCTCACATGAGTAGGATTTGGTTTGCATGCAGAGCATAAGGGAATACTTTAGTTAAAAAAAAAAAACAAAAAACACTTACAGCCCCTGCCTTTACACTGTTAATTAACAATGTCAGAGGAGCAAGCATCGATCACTGTACCAGCCCAAAAACTTCAAGTGGTTTTTGGATTGTTAAAACACCCATTACAGCAGTCGGAGCAGCACTACCTCTCTGTTCAACTAAGTCTACATTTGATTCTAGGCCCCTAATCACCAAGAAGTTAAATAGGAGGGAATTGTAAAGACGAATAAGTGATTAAAGGGGCTGGATAGACTAATTGAAGCAGCAAGGTTGGTGTAACTAATTGACAACCAACATAGGCTGTAACTTTCCATTAGGTCTACCCACCTGGGGGGAATAGAATTATGCAGACAAGTATGGGGCTGATGAGGTAAATGTAGGCTAAATAGCAAGTGGCAAACATGACTGCTCTAGCTGTAGCCAGTGGTAGGAATCCCCCATTACTTCAGATCTTAGCTGCCATGCTGTTGTATGAACTAACATTAGGAACGTTAACAGTTCTGTTTAACAAACAAGAAGAAATTGGGCCAGAGGAAGTTTCACTGTGTTTAAATGTATGACCAACAAACCACAAGCCTTCAATCTAACAGTCAACTTTTAAAGTTCTTTGTGCTTGATCAGACAAGCCTTTTCATAAAGGAGAGATTCTGCCACCTGTTATTCAAAAGCAGAGCAGAAAATGTGAACCTTAAGCTACCAAGGGCACTTTACCACACCACCTTCTAGGACCCCTGTGCATTATAAGCAGGCCTGTATTTTATTCTAATAAAGTGGGAATTCTAGCTTGTAATTCACCAGTGACAGCATAACTAAAGAGGTATTTGAGTAGACTACAGAGGGACACAGTTAATATTTTTTAGGGCCATGCTTTGAGTATCCCTTGGGCAATCTCCTCAGAAAGGGTTACAAACTGGTATTGTCTCACCTCCCCCAACCACTAGTTTGATATTATGGAGTTAAAGGAACAGTTTCCTGAAGCCTTCCACTGAACTGGAACAGGAGACCTATGCAAGTAGAAGCTTCTTTGTCAGGAATGGCAGAAACGTGTGTACGGTTAACATTATAGCAGCTCTCCCCTCAAATTTCTCATGCGACTTCTCCCAAAGCAGTGAAGAAATTCTGGGTTTACGGAGAAAGCTAGAATCAATTTGCAGAGCATACAGTTTTGAAATGTCATGACAGGAAACACTGACACCCACTTGCTGAAGATAAGCTTCACAATACAAAAGTTTGATTGAAACCAGTATTGGGGCCAGCTTTTGGTGGACAATGTTTTACTGCAAAAATGCAACCCAATAGCAGTACTAAGGGCATCCCCATCCTCTTTCATTACTGAAAATAAATTATAGTGAGCCATTCTACCTGTCTAACCAAAAGCCTGAAAGCTATCTTTGAGTTCCTAGACTAAACTATGGTGTCATTTCCACAACCTGAACAGCAACGGTTTTAGATGGGATGATTTTTAGTCAATTCCTTTCATTTTAAGCAAGGGATTAGTAAGAAATAATAGGGAGTCTTTCAGCTCTAAATTTGAATTATGAACTGCAACCACCAAAAAGTGGCCCTGGTACGAGTCAGTGTCAGCAGAAAGACCAAAGAAGACTGAAGGCAGCTCTTCTCACCCACTGAAGTTGGGAAAAAGTCTTGGGAGTACCCCTAGGGCCACTCGCATACCAGGCAGATTATTCTGGCTGCTATATAAGCAATAGGGATGGAGGCTAAGTTGTGTGGCAAAGGGAGGACAATAGATGTGGCAGTACTGTCTACCTGATCAAAATACCAGTAATAAGTTATGGCGCTGTATCTGCCACAGATCTGCCATCAGCATCGCCCTGAATGGAGATCTGAACACTTGAGTAATGCAAGCCAAACAGCCATGAATAAAAAAAGTGTAAGTACGCGTGTCACACATTGTAAAGCTATTTATGAAGACCAAAGAATTTGATCTACAGCAGGATATGTATCCTAAAGGAAACAGCACAAAACCTGGTTACAGTCAGCCTCTGGCACAGCCAGAAGACTATTCAGAGAGTCTATTCAAAGGCAGTTTCACAGTTCTCTTCAGGCTAGCAGCACCTAGTCTTCTCCTCTCAGCTCATAGTCTTTGCTTAAGTACCAACAGCTGCCATGTTCAAGGCAATCCAGCACATTTGACTATTGCAACACCTATCTCCTGGAGTGTGTTACAGGCCAAAATGGCAAGGTAGTGATACATTATAATGATGGTTTGAGGCCAAACAGGAAATATATGGAATCATCAGCCACACGTTCACAGCTTTTATGATTGAGACATCTCATCAGCAAGAGCACTGGGACTTCTCTGTTCTTGGACTATCAATCACCGGCCTGGAGTCCAGATAGATGCTGTTTGGAGGATGCTCCCCATGAAGCTGCAAGGTGTTGCGGGCTATCAGCTCCTTTGCCATCAATGTAAACACCTCATCTACATTCTGGGCCTCTTTGGCTGAAGTCTCCAACACAGCCAATAGCCCATGCTTCTCTGCCACTGTACAGGCATCTTCAAAAAGGACTTGGCGGTTCTCCGCTACATCCGATTTGTTCCCTTTAAATAAAAAGGCTTCCATTAATGGTCTGCATTCTAACGTATGAATTGCAGACAATGCAATTGGTTAGTTTCCCAATTTTTTATTTTTTTTTTTTTTAATATTTATTTTTTAAAGAGATTTTGTGCTGAGGAATAAAATTATGCCAAACAAGATTTCTAGTGAGCAGAATATGAAACACTAAAATCAAGAAAGTTTCATGCATGGAAACTACATCAACTTTTTGGGGCCTGTGGTGAAGGTTACCAAATTCATGCTGCAAATTGTTAATACATTTTCTTGCTCATGGATTTGCTTTAGGGAAATGGTGCCAAAGCACTGACTTGGAAAGAATTAGATTCACCTACTACTTTGTAACTTCTTAGAGGTTTTGCCGAGTTAGATAATTCAGTTTAGATAGGTGTTTTCTAATGTGGCTATTTTTTCTTTCTAGGTAGGTTAACTGTTAAAGTGATCTCACACAAAATGCCAATATATTGTGCACAATATAGCTCCTTATAAAACACATCTCCACATGTTCCAGATATCTCTGTTAATTTTCTCATCAGTATCAAATGTCTATTCAGAAGACCATTAATGGAAGCCATATATATTCTGGTACTACCAATTAATTTGGCCTATATCTTTAGGTGGATGCTGAGATCCCAGCACCAATACTGGGATATTGCTGGACTAATTCAGGTCTCCTATGTGAAAACAGGAATGTTTATAGCCTCAGCCCGTGGTAAGGGACTACCTTCCCAGTTTTGGATATTAACAAGATCCAGTATTACAATTAAGGAGTTTTTAGGTAAAGTCAGAAGATACATGAACCTATCACTGTTGGCTAGCTTAATATGAGCTACAATTTAAATATAAATAAGCAGCAACTTTGCATAGGCAGATTGACTGTATAACAGTTCTATCAGTATAAATCAAAATTTAGTCCAAAACCAGAATGCACCTCAAGCTAATAAATAGACTTGGAAGGATTAGATTTATCAGTAAGTGTCATTAAACATCAATTTCACCGTATACACACAAAATGAAAAATATTTCCATTGATAATAACAGTCTACAGACAGAGTAGGAAAATTGCTGCTTGAGAACTTATTAGAGTTTGATTTAAGGCTATTTAATTTATATATCTATATTTGTTTTCACAATGTGTGTTTTAATGGTTATAAAGTTGCATATCCATCCAAACACAGAGGCTTCTTATAAAAGAGATTTTCCTCCCCTGCCTGAACTTCCATATTCTCCTGGCATATACGATATTTTACTAGTGGTAAGTTTCAAATTGCTCAAGGATGTTGAAACTTGTCTTTTCAGCAAATTCAAAACTTATTCTTTCAGAAGTCATTTTTCTAAAGGGGCTTTATAAAAAACAAAACAAAAAAATCCCACACCCCAGCTTCATAGCATATCTGTTTATTTTCTTACATGTCTCCTCTCTGTCCCCGCCACCCATTTCAAATGTGAAAGGTTAGGAATCATAAGTTATTTTGCATTAGAAATTTACACTAGAATGAATTATAACTGAATAAATGGGAAAGGTTCAGACAGTTTGAATAGCAAGTAAAAGCTAAGCAGTACCAACCTTTGAAATACAGAGTCAATGTTTTATCCTGAGACAATGAATCTATACTGGACAATTTCCAAAGGATTTAGGGCTTTCTTCATTTGTTTGTTGAGTGTAATAGATTGTGTTTCCATTTCAGGAAAGAAATAAATAGACTAAGGGCTATAGAGTTCAAATGACTCCTATTCCCTTGTTGACACCAAGATCTACAGCTCCATGCAAGTCAGACCTTTTTTTTCATGTCACTTCTTCAGAAGAGGACTAAGAAGGACTTACCTATTTATGAAGAATTAGGAGTATAGTATTTTAAAGTGTATGTTAGCAGGGGCTCACAGCTCCCAGAGCCACAGCTACCAAGCTTGGGGGCCCAGCCTTGCCAAGCTACGGGGCCAAGTCAGATTGTTGTTCTGTGGCTTGTATAAATATGCTGCTGTCAGCACTGTGCTGATAACAGAACAGGCAAAAGCAGCAGGCTCTCTCACTTTGCCAGCTCAACCCCCTTTCCTGTGGATGAGAAGAGCAATAACTACAACTTCTGATTGCAGGAGGGAGGGAAGGGAGGAATAACCCTGCTTCCCATCAACCACTCTCCTTTTCTGTGGAGAAAGAAGGCCGGGGGGGGAGACAGGCAGCAGCCTTCCTGCTCTAGAAGAGGGTCCCCATTGCCAGCCTGTTACCACTTAGGATCAGCCCTGCTGGGCAGTAGAAGCAAGATCACATCAGTAGAAAGGACACCAGAAGGAGAACATATGGAATATCAGAGAGGGGTTTGAGATGGGTGCATTTTTGCCCATTGACAACTTGTTATGCTCGTGTGTATTGGAACCATTGGGCCAAATTCATCATTTCTGAAAGTGGGCCCATGTCCAGTGACCTCAAGAGAGTTGCCCCGATTAGACTAGCAGTAAGTTTGTTCCATTATAATGGGGAAAAAAACAAGGAATAGGATATGAACACTTGATGTTGTGAGGACAATCACTTAATTCCCATTTCCAGCTTAAAAAAAAAAATAGCTCAAGTTACTACACTCATTCTGTTCTATGTATTTTGAAAAATTGATGTAACTAGAACCTGAGATGAAGTGGTGGTGGGGGGGGGGGGGTTAAGGCTATGTATCAAAAATAAAAATTCAAATAGCAAAATGTTTGACTCCTACCAATTAACATCAGGACTAAGTTAGCAGCTCCATATTTTTCAATTTCATGAATCCAATGAGGAATAGATTCAAATGTGGACCTCTTGGTAAGGTCATAGGCAAGGATGGCACCATGGGCACTGCGATAGTAACTCTGAGTTATCGTCCGGAAGCGCTCCTGGCCTGCAGTGTCCCATACCTGAATCTGGAGGAGAAAAAAAAAAGAAGTAATGCCAGTGAAGTCTAGTGAATGCCACTTCAGAGTTTGCACTGGAATTTATGATATTCAATACTCCTAGGTGTTATCTACCCTCAGGGTATGGCTACACTAGAGATCTTACAGGAGTGCAGCTCCACTGATGCAGCTGCGCTGCTGTAAGCTCTGTAGTGCAGACGCTCTACAGATTGGAGAGAGCTCTCCCGTTGACTTAATTAATCCACCCACAACCAACAGCAGCAGCTATGTCAGCGGGAGAAGCTCTCCTGCCGACATAGTGCTGCGCACACCAGTGCTTAGGTCCGTGTAGCTTAGGTCACTAGGGGTGGGGTGGCTTATTTACACCCTGAGTGACATAAGTTTTGCAGATATATGTGGAAGTGTAGACAAAGCCCAAGGCTACAACCGCTTTAGTGAACCTACTGACAACATGGTTTGGTTTTGCTGGTGTACATGTGAAAAACTATGTTATAACCAAGGTGCAGCATGGTTATAACACAATTCAGGCTGGTCTGTGCAGACAGAACCAAACCATGCTATAATGTGGCTTGGACATTATTCCAGAGCAATTATGTTCCCTAACTGGTTTGTAACTGTATTATGAAGAGGGCTAACATGTTGTGGCCTTAGGAGTGGGAGGGAAGAAAAGAGACAGTATCCTGTGCAGCCCAGGTATGGAAAAGAATGAAAATCAATCAGTCTATTCTATAGCCAAATACTCAGGGCTGAGCTGGGAGGAAGCTGTGCACTGCTCCTGTAACCAGTAGGAAGCTTGGGGGGGGGGGGGGGGCGCAGTGCCTGGGGGTAGCAGCCCACTGAGGCCCCTCTGCCCACCCTGCTTCGGAACCCCAGGTAAGCGCCACACCCCCTCCCGGAGCCTGCACCTCCGCCTCTTTCCCACACCCCCCCTCCTGCTCCTAAACTCCCTCCCAGAGCCTGCACCCTCTCCTCCTGCACCCCCAGCCCACACACCCCCTTCCACCGCCAAACTCCCTCCCAGAGCCTGCACCCCCACCCCAGAGCCTGCACCCAAACTCCATCCCAGAGCCCAACCTCTCACCCCTTCTGCACCCAAACTCCCTCCCAGAACCTTAGGCAGGTGGGGGGCGGAGTTTGGGGGGGGGGGGCGGGTTCTGGGCACCACCAAAAGGTCTACAAATCTGCCGCCCCTCCTCCCTCAGTGCTGATCAGGATGTCCAGTCCTAACTGTCCCCTGCTCTGAGTCACCACGGAGCCTGTGACAGCCACTAACCTTCACCTTCTTGCCATCGATCTCCAGCGAGCGCACGGTGAAGTCCACCCCGATGGTGTTCTGCTGCTTCTCGTGGTACTGCCCCGACTTGAAGCGGTGCACCACGCAGGTCTTTCCCACGTTGGAGTCTCCGATCAGGATGATCTTGAACAAGTAGTCGAAGGCTTCCTCCGACTCGGAGCTGGAGAAGGACATCATCCTCCTCCCCTCGGCTCAGCCTGACCCCACTGGGAGGGAGCACAGAGACGGCCTTCAGAGCCCTGAGCGCCCCAGGGCATGGCCACCCGTGGGGCGAGAATTGCGGCGTGCGGCTTCCCCCACAGGCCATATAAAGCGCAGAGCCCGCGGGCTGCTCTAGAGCCGCTGGCACGCGAGGGACACGCCTCTCCCGCCGAGCACGGAGCCGCCTTTCCTTCCCCTTCCCGCCAAAGGCTTCTGCCTCCTCCCTCAGGAATCGCTTCGGGGGGGGGAGTTTAATGAGAGCTGCGGCCTGCCCTTGTAGACAGGCGGGAAAAAAACCACGCGCCTGGCGTTGCGAAGTGGCTTAAACACCCAGAAAAACAGGAAAAAAACCCACCCCGCCCTAGTTCCGGAAAGCGCAGCTTCACCTCCACATCAGAGTGTGCCGAAGCCACGTGTCTTCCCCGCGCCCTTTTCCCCCACGGCACCGAGTCCATCTTAGCTTGTTTTCTTCCACAACTTCTCCTACCCGGCGTTGATGTTAGCCGGCCGGCGACCCGCTCTGCCTTCTCCGCCGGGACCAAGCGGGGCTGGGCGCTACGGGGGCGTTGAGCCGCACGCAGCCAGAAACGCCCCAGCCACCTTGTACGCGCCGCGGTTTACTCACCTGTTACTCACCCCGTTCTCTTACCTGTGCGAACAGGTGCCGCTGGCTCGCTTTGTACCCTCGCCCGCCCCTTCTGGCCTTTTCCTCGCTGCCTGCCGGGAAACGTAGTTCGGAGACAGGCCGAGCTCCTTCGGGCAGCGTCTCTCGCCACCGCGTAACAAGGTGCTCAGTGCCCCGGGACAGTGGGAGCGAGCGAGCCGGTGTGGAGACAGGCCGCCTGCCAAGTCTCCCCGCCCCCCGGAATAGTTCTGCTGTGGCGTGCGGGCAGAATACGGGGAAACGAGCGCAGCAAACGCTCACACAGCAGCCCCCATGTGCTTCTGTGGCAGACCTCTCACCTCCCTGCAGATGGCAGAGTAGCAGCCCTGTTAGCCTGTATTCGCAAAAAGAAAAGGAGTACTTGTGGCACCTTAGAGACTCACCAGTTTATTTGAGCATAAGCTTTCGTGAGCTACAGCTCATGTATCAGAGTCTTCTTCAATGGCCTTCAGTAGTGGCTCCGTGTGACACGTGCGAGGGGCGATGAAATGATTAGCTGGGAGGGTCGCCGGGGTGGTCCGTTTCTCACGGCGGCGCAGGGCCGGCGGCGAAGAGCTGAGCCGGGGAAGGGGGGCCGGGGGTTGGTGGTGGGGAATGGGGGGACCCGGGCTTCCCCTGCGACTGGGAACGGGGTAACCGGGGCTGCCAGGGGCTTGCCGCTGGACGAGGTGTTTCTGCCGTGACGTCATTATCCGCTGGACACTGGCTTGCCCCCCTCCGGCACAGCTGCCAGCTGGAAAGCGACTGTGTGCCGAGCTGCCCTGGCAACGCGGTTACTGGGTCACACGTCACACCCCAGGCTTAAGAACCGGGTTTCCCTTAAACGTTTGTCCAGCTAGCAGCCCTCCCAGACTACAACGGTCCTGGGGCTTTATCGTCTCTCCCTGGCCCTGGGTAAGCCCTTTGGGGGGCCCAAACCCTGCCCCCGCTTTCTAAAAGGCTCCGCGGGGGTCTGGTGGGAGGAGAAGGACTAAAAATAACAGTGCCATGGGTGTGCACGGTGCGGGACGTGGGAGTGGCACTGGGAAGGGGATGCAGCAGCAGCCACACAGCCCGTGGGCAGCTCGGTAGCGTGCCCGCTATTGCTTGCGTGCGGGGCGGAGCTCAGCCGGGCAGAGAGCGATGTAGCTGGGCAAGGACTACAACTCCCAGCATGCGCTAGGGTGGCGCGGGCGGCCTCGCCCCCGGAAGAGACGGGATCACGTGACTTCCTGTAGCTGGCCTGGAGGTGCTGGCAGGTGAGCTGCGTTGACGTGGAAGGAGTCGGTGGGAAGCTTTTGAGCGCGTGAAGAGGGAGGTGAGCGCTGGGCCTGGCCTTGTGCCTGGGGAGGGAAAGGAAGGGAAGGGAAAAGCCCCCCGCTTCACTGCACTCAGGGAGTGGGTGGGGGGCGATCTGCCTGCAGCTGCCATGTGGCCCCTCTGCTTCCAGCCGGGGCTGAGCCTCACCCTCTCTAATAATGGACTTCTTTGCCCAGGGTGGGGTAAAGTGACCAGATAGCAAATGTGAAAAATCGGGACAGGGTGGGGGATAATAGGAGCCTATATAAGAAAAAGACCCCAAAATCGGGAGTCTCCCGATAAAATCGGGACAGCTGGTCACCCTCGATGGGGGTATTGCCAGCTTTTCTCCCAGGTGCCATCTGGGAGATGATAGCTCTTCTGTTGCTCCAGAGCCATGGGCTCCCCTGTCTTCTCTTCAGCCAGACGATCTCTGCTGTTTTTGTTCATATCAGTTGGGCTCCCCCTTATTTCCACGTGTGGGGTTTAGGGTCTGTATGGCTCAGGAGTTGTCATTGTTTTCAGGTTTGGAAGAGTGGGTTTGGGGATCCTTGATCGGAAACAAAACTTGCTTATACTCAGTAGTGTCTTCCAGCTGAGAATTTCGAAATGCTTTGCGAACTGTAGTGCTTCGTGAGTCCTCTGAGGTTAAAAAAAGAAGAAAAAAGCAGTACTCCTGCTCCTAATGCACACATTCAGAACCTTTGTGTGCAGAAATGCAGGCCCTCCGCTGCAGGTGTGAAACCAGAGACAACGCAGTATCCTTTGGAATTTAGGCTAATGACCTCTGTGTTCTGCAGCAAACTGCTTTAACAGGAGTAGTGCCAATGCTAAACGGTTATAGCTGATTTTGAAAAAGTTAATGAAATAGCAAGTAATGATGCTATGCAAATACTGGTAATCAAACTCAACAATCACTTTTTACTAACAATTCCTTAGCACTGGCTGTTTCAATGAAGATTTTTTCCAGTGAACTCAATTGTTAAAATAGTCAAGAACAGTGAACAGTTAAAAGAAAGTGTTCAAAAATTTGAGTGAATTCACTGACTGTAGCATTTATTCATCTCTACTTAGCAGTCACTGTAGATATGTGAAGAAATCTCTCCCTTTTGCAATAACAGTTAAAGCAATTAGAAAACTTGGATGTGTTAAAAATTGAAAATAATCTGGCTTAAGAGCTGACCTGCAAATGGCTATAGAGAGATTTGCTCTTGTACCCTTTTTTTGTTCTTTAACATGTGGCGAGAGAGAGAGAGTGAGTCTGAAAAGACTTTTTTTTTAAAAAAAAAAAGCTTTTCTTCTAGTTTTTCACCTTGGAAATATGAAGAATATTAACTTGGGTCTTCCCTAGCTGCTTTGGAGGATCACTGGCTGGTATCAGGAATGTTTGAGTTCTTAACACCTTAATTGAAGTGGGGGAGGAGGGTGTTGAGTCTTTAACAAAGGCTTATTCAGAATGTTAATTGGTTGAAGTTAACTATGTATAAACAAACAGACAAGACCATTTTAAACAGTCTTAACTAATACCGTCCCCTCTTAAAGGCTTAGCTTTCACTTACTGGGTTCCTGTCACTTCATTAGTTTGCTCGTCGCCATAGTATTTTCTAGCCTAGACAGGGCATTAATTCCTAATGTGTAAAAGTCAGGAAAAAACTTGGTTTAAAAAAAAAGCTCAGACCTTCTTTTATACATCATAAAGTATGTTTCCCTTGCCATATACCTGCAGGTCACCTTCAGGAAATGTAGCTGGGATTGAAAAGCTCCAGAGAAGGGCACCTTAGATACAATAAAGATATGTGCTCTGTAAATACCATAGAGGTCACAGGGTCAAAACTGTGGCTAGATATTGAAAAGAGTGAGGCAACTCTCACCAGTAAGATTTGCATTGGTGTATGCTAAAGCAGTGTCAAATAATACTCATGTTTCAGAGCGTAAGCCGGAGTAGTCAATAGATCAGGGGTGGGCAAACTTTTTGGCCCGAGGGCCATATCGGGGTGTGAAATTGTATGGAGGGCCGGATAGGGAAGGCTGTGCCTCCGCAAATAGCCTGGCCCCCGCCCGGTAGCCAGCCCTTCCCGCTTCCTGCCCCCTGACTGCTCCCCTCAGAACTCCCAACCCATCCAATTCCCCCGCCCCTCCGCTTCTTGTCCCCTGACTGCCCCCTCCCAGGACCCCCCTCCCCAAACCACCACCCTGGGACCCCACCCCCTATCCAACCCTCCCTGTCCCCTGATTGCCCCCCTGATCCCTATCCACACCCCTGCCAGGCTTCCCTGGACCCCACCTCCTATCCACCCCCCCCATCCCTGACTGCCCCAACCCCTATCCACATCCCCACCCCTGACAGGCCCCCCGGGACTCCCACGCCCTATCCAGTCCACCCTGTCCCCTGACTGTCTTTCCCCACCTTTGCCCCATCCAACCGTCCCCTGTCCCCTAACTGTGCCCCGGGACCCCCTGCCCCTTATCCACCCGCCTTACCATGCCGCTCAGAGCAGCAGGAGCTCACAGCCCCAACACCGGGACGGAGCCAGCCGTGCGGCCTAGCTGCACAGGAGGAGGGACAGCAGGGGAGGGGCCAAGGGCTAGCCTCCCCAGCCAGGAGCTCAAAGGCCGTGCAGGACGGTCCCGCGGGCTGTAGTTTGCCCACCTCTGGAATAGATGGACTGAGGGTCAAATCTGGACCACCAGATGCTTTTGAATTCTTTTTGTTTACTTATTATGTTGTGTTTTATTTTCTCTGAAGTCTGGACCTTGACTATACATTGACCAAGAAATTAGGACCTTCACAAAAAAATAATTGACTATCCCTGTAAACTGATCACATCAGGAAGGATTTTTTTTCCTCTCTGTGCCATTGACAAATTGCATTATAGGGTGCTTAGGTTTCCTCTAAAGAACTGGGTATTTTTCATTGCTTGGTGGCTAGGTGGGTGGATGGACAAAGATGTCAGGATATCTAATTTGATGTATGTGACGTTATTGACTTGAACTGGGACAGCATAGAACATTGTTGCAACCAAGGTCCTGTAGTGGCACCAGATCTTGTATAAAGGGGGTCAAATAAGGTGTCTCAGACAAGGTTATGGCTTGCTGGTTACGATTATGCTGTCTATATGTGTGTATAATTTTTGTAGTTAAAGTTATGAATATTGTGTCTATACTGTCTGTATTTCAAACTTATGCTATTCTTCTGGGTGACACCCCAGACAAGTTGGTGTCAGCTCTGCCTAGCCTGCTGGATGGCCCATTAAGGACCATCAGATATACAAATGACGCATTGAGAGAAGGCAGACACGCCTTGCATCTTAGCAAGATATGCAGGGACGTGCCTACGGACAGAACTCTGATGTTTTTCCATGCCATGTGTGGGACAGCTTGTCTTTGGAATAAAGAAAGAAAGACCACGTGGCAAGAGAATATAAAAAGCTGCTGCTGAACTTTGCTACACTGAAGCTTTGAACCAAGAACTGAAAGACCCATCCCAGCTGTGCATGTACTCCAGAGACTTGATTTGAACCTGCAGTTTATTCTATCACTGCTGCAAGCCTGAACCAAGAACTTTGCCATTACTGTATGTAATTGATTCCATTTAACCAATTCTGTCTCTCATCTAGATCTTTTCCTTTTATGAATAAACCTTTAGATTTTAGATTCCAAAGGATTGGCAACAGCGTGATTTGTGGGTAAGATCTGATTTGTATATTGACCTGGGTCTGGGGCTTGGTCCTTTGAGATAGAGTGAACCTTTTTCTTTTACTGGAGTATTGGTTTTCATAACCATTCATCCCCAGAATGAGTGGCACTGGTGGAGATACTGGGAAACTGGCGTGTCTAAGGGAATTGCTTGTGTGACTTGTGGTTAGCCAGTGGGGTGAGACCAAAGTCTCTTCTCTGTTTGTCAGGTTTGGTTTGCCTTAAAGGTGGAAAAACCTCAGCCTTGGGCTGTAACTGCCCTGCTTGAAGCAATTTGTCCTGAATTGGCACTCTCAGTTGGGTCCCGCCAGAGCCAGCATCATTAGTCAGTGGCATAGTTGGCAGGATCCACAGAACCAGGTCAATTAAACTTTGGGTCAGAATCCCACGCTATCCAAATTTGAATTTTGGTATTGAGAGTTTGGTTGGTTAAAGAGCAGTTGCAGTGGGTGAGCAAAGAGCATATGAGGGCCTTGGCAAAAAAGCTCTGGAAGATCTGTGTTCAGAAAAGGGGATAAGCTTTAGAAAGAAAGCTACAAATCAAGAACTGAGAAATCTGTTCTTGGCCAGTAATCAGGAGGCAGGAGCACAGCCCTTACCTGAGGCTACAGAAGCTGCAGAAAAAATTAGAGTACAAAAGGCAACAAATAAACTGCAACTTGAGCATGAACGGAATCTAGTAGATCTTTGATTGCTGGAAAAGCAAAAGAATGCTGAGTTCAAAAGAGAAGCAGCTGAGAGAGAAGAAAAAGCTCCTAAAGTGCATCTGGAACTGCTGGCTGCTGAGGAGAAGGCTCAACAGAGGCAACAGGAGACTCACAAGATGGAACAGGAGACGGCCAAACTTCAGCTCTAAGTCATGGAAGAGCGGAGAAAGTCATCGCCACCTGGTACTCCACTTCCCCACTGCCATGAGAAAAACTGGGAAAGGATGTGTCCCATTTACAATGATACTGAGGATATAGATTTCAGAGTAGCAGCCGTGTTAGTCTGTATCCGCAAAAAGAAAAGGAGGACTTGTTGCACCTTAGAGGCTAACAAATTTATTTGAGCATAAGCTTTCATGAGCTACAGCTCAAGTGAGGTGCCACAAGTTCTCTTTTTGAGGATATAGAGGAGTTTTTGTCTACCTTTGAACGGCTCTGCAGTCTGTACCAGATCCCCAATGATCAGCGAATGCCTGTCCTGCTGACCAGACTGACTGGAAAAGCCAGGGAGGTATTTAATGAACTGGGGGAACAAGAAGCCTTGGATTATGAGCGGTTTAAAGATTCTGTGTTGAGGCGGTTCAAGGTTACTCCCGATTCTTACAGAGTTAAGTTTAGAAAGTTTAAAATGTCTAATGATTGTACTTTTGTAGGTTTCAGAGTAGCAGCCGTGTTAGTCTGTATTCACAAAAAGAAAAGGAGTACATGTGGCATCTTAGAGACTAACATTTATTTGAGCATAAGCTTTCGTGAGCTACAGCTCACTTCATCGGATGTATTCAGTGGAAAATACAGTGGGGAGATTTATATACATAGAGAACATGAAACAATGGGTGTTACCATACACACTGTAACCGGAGTGATCACTTAAGGTGAGCTATTACCAGCAGGAGAGTGGGGGGAAAAAGCCTTTTGTAGTGATAAGGTGGGCCATTTCCAGCAGTTGACAAGAACGTCCGGGGAACAGTGGGGGGTGGAAGCAGGGAATAAATATGTGGAAATAGTTTTACTTTGTGTAATGACCCATCCACTCCCAGTCTCTATTCAAGCCTAAGTTAATTGTATCCAGTTTGCAAATTAATTCCAATTCATCAGTCTCTTGTTTTGAGTCTGTTTTTGAAGTTTTTTTGTTGAAGTATTGCCACTTTTAGGTCTGTAATCGAGTGACCAGAGAGATTGCAGTGTTCTCCAACTGGTTTTTGAATGTTATAATTCTTGATGTCTGATTTGTGTCCATTTATTCTTTTACATAGAGACTGTCCAGTTTGACCAATGTACATGGCAGAGGGGCATTGCTGGCACACGTGGACACCATCGTAGGGCCTAATCACATTGGTATGTGCAGGTGAACGAGCCTCTGATAGTGTGGCTGATGTGATTAGGCCCTACGATGGTGTCCACATGTGATATATGCTATCATGTGCCAGCAATGCCCCTCTGCCATGTACATTGGTCAAACTGGACAGTCTCTACATAAAAGAATAAATGGACACAAATCAGACGTCAAGAATTATAACATTCAAAAACCAGTTGGAGAACACTGCAATCTCCCCACTGTATTTTCCACTGAATACATCCGATGAAGTGAGCTGTAGCTCATGAAAGCTTATGCTCAAATAAATTTGTTAGTCTCTAAGGTGCCACAAGTACTCCTTTTCTTTCTACTTTTGTAGAATGTGCTCATAAGCTGATGGGTTTTGTTAAAAAGTGGGTTGTGGGAGCAAAGGCACAGGGGAGTTTTGAAAAACTGCTGGATTTAATAACTTTGGAACAGTTCTTAGACATTGTGCCTGACCATGTGAGAGCAGACTGTGTGGTAGGGACCCTGAGTCAGTCCTACGGGCTGCAGAGATTGCAGATGCCCATACCCAAAACAGGGCTCAGGAAGGGTATAAACCCTAGGGGAAAATTAATCACCAGTTTCCCCAGTTCAAGAGGAGGGAAGGATTTAAAAGTAAACCTGGCCCTGACTATTATAAAGGAGTTCATGGGGGCCCAGAGGGTAGGAACTCTCACCACGAGAATAAACAGGCTGAATGCTATCACTGTGGTGTGCTTGGCCACATGAGACCAGATTGCCCAACCCTGAAGGGCAGCCCAAAACCAGCAACCCCAAATGCCGTGGCAAATGCTAATCATGTTGTTATAAACTCACAGGCAAGCCACACAGAGCCCGGCGCTGCTGCCCTGTGTGCAAATGCTGTTTCTGGTCTCTGAAGAATTTGACCTTAAAACTCATTAAAGCTAAATATGGGAAAAATAATGCAGATTTTATTAGCAGTGCAGAAGTGAATGGAGTAAGGCGTATGGCATGGAGGGACACCGCAGCAGATATTACTTTGGTTAAAGCAAGTCTTGTCAGGGAGGAAGATTATTGGCTAGATGAAAGTGTAACTGTTGTAGCCCTATCTGAGTATTCTGTTAAGGTGCCTTTGGCTAAAATCCACCTTAAATGGAAGGGATTTGAGGGCACCATGGTTGTAGGAATGAAGAACACAATCCCTAAGGATTTTATGATTGGAAATGATATTAAAGCTATGTTCAGTCAAGTTAACGCAAGGATTAACGAGAGGATTAATCCTAAAGTTGTGTATATGGAGGGCTTTTCCAAAAATTTGTCTTTGGAAAGTAGCTGTTTGTCTGTGAATGAAGTTTCTGAATGTCTGTCTAATGTCTCAGAAGTGAATCTGGAATTAGATCAAGCACAGAAAGAACTCATTGGTCAGGACAATGTTTCTCAGGAGCAGATTAAAGTGGATGGTCAGGTTGAAGCCCTAACTGAGGAAGGAAAGGGTAGATTTTTTGATGGGTGTTGGATTGTTGGCTAGTACCGCTTGTAAAAGTGAACCGGAAAAGGGTAACTCTGATTTGCTGGAAGTAGCTCAGGGTAGTGAGAAGAGCAGCAGTTTATCTGTGGGGAGTGGCAATGTGCCTGGTAAGGAAAATTTGGATGAGCCTAGGCAGCCTTATGAGCTGATGGCTTTGTTTAGTCAGTAGTTTGGGAAGGTGAGGACAGTGGAAGATGAGTGTCCCTATACCTTACCTGTTAACCTGTATGGAGAATTGTGACAGTGAAGGAACTGTGCCTGTGTCTGTCAGGGGTATTGACTTGCCTATGGAGGGAGCTACCCCAGTCTCCAAGCAGTTGTCTGTGTACAGCCCTGTGTGCTGGGACAAGGGAAATGAGATCCCACATTTGCAGCACTTGCAGCCGCATTGGGAGAGGTGCATTATGGGCAGCTATCCCAGCATGCAAGTCACTGCAATGTGCTTTTCAAAGGGGGGCGGGGCGTGGAGTGTGACGGGGAGTGTGTTGTGTGTATGTGGGGGGAGAGAGTGGGTTTTGGGGCGGGAGCTAAGAGCATGTCCGCATGCTGTCTTGTAAGTTCAGACAGCAGCAGACCCGCCCCCCTCCCCTGCCCTCCCCACCTCCCTCTCTCACACACAGCATTCCACAGTAATGGTTCTTTGTCTCGGAGCAGATAAGCAGAAATGGGGCTTTCAAAGGGCATATCCGCATTCCTGCAGCGATTCCAAAACAATCAGAAGAGTGGCCACTTAAGGGGATTATGGGACGTTTCCGGAGGCTGATCAGAGCGCAGTAATGCAACACCTCGTTCACACTGCCGCCCGGGCATTTCAGCCAAGACACAACAAGCGTTAATCTTCTCGCCGAGGTGGAGTACCAGGAGCGTTCTAGCCGTGGAGTCAGAGCGCTCTACGTGCCTTGCCAGTGTGGACGGATAGTGAGCTAGGGTGCCCAGGGCTCCTTTAATGTGCTCTAATTCGCAAGTGTAGCCAAGCCCTAAGACTCGCCCAATTGTCTGGTTTGAACCAGAGTTTCATGTCTTAGGTGAGTGCTCTCACTGTCAGGCTAATGGCTATTCTGAGGCACATGTACACGCTGTATCCTTCCATCTCCCCAGCCAGCCCTAGTTATAACCTGCAGGTAGATTTGCAGTCAAAAGATGGTTGTCGCTGTATATTTCTCTTCTTCCACTATTCCCAGGGTAGGTGCTTTGCCTATTTAAAGAAACGAACCAACCCTAGAACACTTTGCCATTTAATATTCATCAGCAGTTAGTGGCTGTAGCATATTTAGTGCCAGGCATGTCTGCCTTAGGAGACCTTAGCAGTAAGATTTTCACTGCGGAGGTTCATTTAATGGAATCTTTTTTTAAAAAAATATTGGACAGAAGAGGAAAAGAGGAACCTGTGGAGTAACCATGGGATGGGATTTCCATAAACATTTTGCTTTTCTGCCCTAGGGTTCAAGTGAGAAGTAATGCAGCAGCCAGTAACTCAGAAAAGAGGGAGGGAGACAGACTGGGTGGTGAGTGTTAAGCGCTCCAAATTGGATCGGTGGCTGAAAATTTGAGATGCGTCCACTTTACTTTCGTCCTGTCAAGCATGCAAAGCATCACAAAGGCATCTGCACATGTGAAGGAAGACAGAGGAATTCTGTGTTTCTCCTGTCCCACTAAGTTCTCTTTGGTAAACTGGCTCACAGCCCAAAGGAGGAATGTTTCCATAGCTGGAATTCAGAATGTGTGGTGGGTTTCAGTGCTGTTTTGCAACACTGCTCCCACTGAATGGTTTTCTAGTTTGATTTGGCTAGCCAATGTTGACACGGCTAAATCACAAGTCTCCCCACCCATGCAGTGTTTTAAATGTTTGTATAGCACAGTGTATTGACACTTTTTTTTTATTTACATAAAAGAAACTGTGGGAGGGAAAGGGAGTGTTAACTAGCTGAAAATTGGCTGGTAATACTAATAGCTACTGTTAATATTCCCAGAGCCAACTTTATAGCAGTGTCAAAGATATGTTTTCTAGAGAACAGTTCAGCCCTGGTGGGGCAGAGGGGATGTATTAGAGCAGTATTCAATGGCTATCGACTGGTTGGTGACTGGTTGATCCCGGAGACTCTCCCAGTTGATTGCGATCTCCGGCTGCTAAAAGTCTGGCGGTGCAGCAGGGCTGCAACTAAGGCAGGCTCCCTGTCCACCCTGGCCCCATGCCGCTCCTGGAAGTGGCTAGCATGCACCTGTGGGGAGGGGCAGAGGTCTCTGCTTGCTGCTCCTGCCTACAAGCACCACCCCCACAACTCCCATTGGCTGAGAACGGGGAACTGCGACCAATGGGAGCCGCGGGCGCAGTGCCTGCAGAGAGGGGCAGCATGCAGAGCCACGTGCCCCTCCCCCACGGGCTGCAGGGGGGAGTTGGCCCCTTCCAGGAGTGGCGTGGGGCAGGCAGGGAGCCTGCCTTAGCCCCACTGCACCGCCAGGAGCTGATCGAGGTATGTACTGCCTGGCGGGAGCCCAGCCCTGAGCCCTCTCCCGGAGCCAGCACTCCATACCCCTTCCTGCACCCCGAACCCCCTCCTGCATCCCAATCCCCTGCTCCAGCCCTGACCCCCCCCTCCCGGAGCCAGTACCCTGTACCCCTTCCTGCACCCCAACACTCTGCCCCAGCTTGGAGCCCCCCCCTGCTCCCAAACTCCCTCCGAGATTGCACCCCCACTCTCTCCTGCACCCCAATCCCCTGCCCCAGGCTCAGCCTGGAGTCCCCTCCCAAACCCCTCAGCACCAGCCCAGAGCCCACACCCTCTCTCGAACCCCAACCCCCAGCTTGGTGAAAGTGCGTGAGGGTTGGGGAGAGCGAGCGACTGGGGGTGGGGAGATGGGGGGGCCTCGGGGAACAGGTAGGGTAGATCCTAGGTTGCAATTAAATTCAAAAAGCGATCTGGTGCATAAAATGCTTGGCGACACTGTGTTAATGCTAGTAGATGTTAGTTAGCAGTAACTTCAGGGGGATTTTTCTTGGTTGACTTTGCAGCTGTGAATAAAGGCGATCTTACAGTAGGGAATCAGTCTCACCCTTCATAGCTTCTCTAGACCAAGCACTTTGCTCCCACCATGGGATCCTTGCATTCTTCCATTCCCAACCACAAACTCCCTGTGCACCACCTTTCCATCCCCTCTGTTCCCTGGGCACCTCGCAACCTCCCCACTGGCAGCAGCTCTCTGTGCGCACCAGTTCCCCATAAGGAGTTGTGTATCCCGTTGTTCCCCATTGCACGATTCCCACACGCTCACTTGCCATAGGGGATGTCTCCTCTGTAGTACCTCCTGCTGGCCGAGCAAGGCCCTGCAGGCACATTTTCCTCAATTTCCTCGACTGGGGGTTTTCAGAAATAGCCACTCGCCTCCAGAAGCTTTACACAATATACCCCTTCTCCTGGGTTCGGTTTATACAGCTTTCCCCAAAAGCACCCCTTTCTTGTCAGGGGTCTTCCCAGCCTTCCTCCTAGGGGCTGGGGTTTTCAATCAGGACATGCCCTGTGTTTCTTACCTTAGGCTGGCTGTGACTTTCCAGCGGCTCCTTCAGCCAGTCCCTGTCTCTAAGCTGCCCACCAGGGTTCAGCGAGTAGGCTGCCTCCTCCTGCTGGTGTCTGTGCTGAGAGCTGAGTCAGGATGTATGCATACAGTCCTATTTCCCAGAGCTGGCTCTGGTTGCTTGGGAGAGAGGGGAGCTGTCTTGCCCCCTTAAAGGAATAACAGCACAGGTTTTCCGCAAACACAGACTTCCCTCAGGACCACTTCCTCTCTCCCCATACCTGCCTCTGTCATTTTCCTAGACCTTTCCATTCTAAACCTTAAAGGGCCACACTACAGAATGGGTGGGATGACCCTTAGGCCCTACTATCCTTAAGGTTTCAGATCCCACATCACACAGGTCCATGGCAGGGGCTCTGTGTGTGCCCTCCATCCCTCTCTTTTCTCCCATTCCAGGGTCTCACAATCTCCCTCCTTGCCAAGGGTACTCTGTGCCCCCATTCCCTCTCCCACTCCATTCCCACCTTCTTCCCAATATCAGGGCTTCTGTGTAGCCTCTATTCTCCCCATGGCATGTGCTCTGTGTATCCCCCATTCCTCCTCTCTGCATAACAGGAGTCCCTTATTCTCCCCCCCCAAGGTAGGGACTCTATGTGAACCATCTCTTTTCCCCCCCCCCATTTGCCTTGCCTCCCACATCAGGTCCCCCAGTCTCCCCCCTGACTGCTCTGGCTGCCCCCATTCCCTGTTCACATCTCCGCCTGTATAACAGGGGCTGTGTACATGCTCCCCCTCTTTGTTCTTCTTGGTGAGATAAATCAGGGTATCAACATGTTAAACTCTTTTGGGAGAATGTGTGGGGTGTTATGCAAGAAGGCACTAGGGGGTGTCATTAACCAGTTTTTTGATCTAAAGACAATGGCAGAGGTGCTTGAAGCTGTGGCTGTGCTAATCAAATGGCAGGGGCTCCATTTGTCCCCCCCTTCGGTTCTATCTATTGATGCCTAAACTATTCCCATACATTTTGAAATAGATCGGATGTGGAATTCACAAGTTACTGTGTTATCTACAGACAGGCAAACACAGAACTGCCATTGAGTTGAGTTTAAGGCTTGGCCAGTGTCAAGGTTGGAAAGAGCCTCTTGAGTCTCGTCCAGTGGTTTTCAAACTTTTTTTCTGGGAACCCAGTTGAAGAAAATTGTTGATGCCCGCGACCCAACGGAGCATGAGGGGTTTGGGGTGTGGGAGAGGCTCAGGGCTGGGGCAGAGGGTTTGGGTGAGGGATGTGGGGTGGGGCCAGGAATGAGGAGTTCAGGGTGTGGGAGGGGGCTCGGCTGGGGCAGGGGGTTGGGGTGTGGGAGGGGGTCATGGCTCTAAGCTGGGCGTGCAGGCTCTGGGGTGGGCCAAGGGATGAGGGGTTTGGGTGCAGGAGGGGCTCTGCGTTTGGGGGGGGGACTCGGGGTTGCGGGGGGTCAGGGCTCTGGGCTGGGGCCACAGATGAGGGGTTTGAGGTACAGGAAGGAGTTCCAGGTTTGGGGGCGCTCAGGGCTGTGGCAGGGGATTGGGGCATGGACTTACCTCCGATGGCTCCCGGTCAGCAGGGCAGCCAGGGTTCAGAGGCAGGCTCCCTGCCTGTCCTGGCACCACGGTCCGCGCTGCACCCTGGAAGCAGCCAGCAACAGGTCCGGGTCCTAGGCAGAGGCACGCAAGCGGCTTCACACGACTCTCGCCCACAGGCATCACCCCCCCAGTTCCCATTGGCTGGTTCCTGGCCAGTGAGAGTGCAGAGCCAGTGCTCAGGGCGGGGGGCAGCGTGCAGAGCCCCGTGGCCCCCTGCCTAGAGGCCAGACCCGCTGCTGGCCGCTTCCGGGGCGCAGCGCAGTGTTGGAGCAGGTTGGCACTAACCTACCTTAGCTGAGCAGCACCGTTGACGGGACTTTTAACGTCCTGGTCAGCAGTGCTGACCAGAGCAAGGCGACCCATTGCCGTACATGCCGCAACCTAGTACTGGGTCGCGACCTACGGTTTGAAAAACACTGGTCTAGTCCATTCCCCTAGTTTTTAGCAAGCACTGCACACTCCTTCCTTGCTTTGGTTTCTCTGATCTAGCTGTAAGTCTCTAAATAAACTGTTACATTCTTTGACTTGACCTTAGTGTCAGAACCCTTTCACTAACCATACCTTGCAACTGTAGAAGGAGGAGGCGTGGGCAGGCATGAACATCAGTCTGCAGATGGGGATGGTGAGGTGCAGAGAAGTTAAGTGGCTTGCTTGATATTGTACATCACAACTGTGGCCAAGATGGGACTAGAATATAGGGCACAGGACTGGTAGGCAGGAGGCCCATCTACTGGACCTCACCACCCCATAATTTCTAAGCTAAGCTTCCCCTTTTCCAGCTGTGTTTCCCTTTTTCCAACTGTGTAAGTCCACTCTTTTTTGTATATGGCCTCTCATTGACATCTTATTGGCAAAGGAAGAGCCATTTAAATTCAAAATCTCACACTTGACTCCAGCAGATGCTGGCAAGAGGCAGATATGTGAACGTGAACTATTGCTTTAAGATCACTGGTGCGTGTAAGTCATATACCAGTAGCAAGTAAGACTCTTGATCAGTCTGTATGGTGCAAAATAGTTCATTCACTGAGCGTCTTGCAATCTAAGTTGGACAAATATGAGTAGGGGATGGATGACAGGTCAGGGAGTGGGGAGAGAGACCCTTGGGGAGTTTGTCTGCTGATGGGCACCCTTTAAGAACCGAGACAGACAGGACATAGGAAGTGCATGTGAAAGAAGTAGGACTGTGAAGGTGCTTGGGGCATGAGAAAGACTGTTCCAGGCATTACTGGTGCCGGGAAAGTAGAAGCTGATGAGATGGACACAGATGTGCAGAACATTAAAGGTGAGGTTAGAGACTTGAACTTCACTGGGAATGAGTGTAATAGCATTGTACCCCTTGCTGCATTCCAGCTACTTGCTCAACATTGTTTTATACGTGAGCTTTTCTTAAAACGTTTTTTTTCCCTCTTTCCTTTTAAGTGAGAAGAGAAATGACCTAAACTAACTTCCAGCTTTTGAGGCCAAGGGCCAGAAGGAGGGCGAGGCCAGAAGTATGGCTATGCCTGGGATTTTGCAAAGGCAGCCTGCAAACAGGTCCCTTGTGTCCCATTGTACTCATCACCACATAGCTGTGTTCCTGCTTACCTTCTTCAGGTAGGTTGGCCGCTCCTGGATCTGCATGACATTTGTCCAGTTGCGTTTGGGGGGTGCATGTGTGGAGGGAAAGAAAAAGAGGATAATGAGAAGATCTGACCATTGGTTCTATAAAAAGCCAAGTAGTAATGATGTGTGGAGGGAGGCACAGTGTCAGTAATGTTGTGCCGGGGTTTCCTGTGCATTCAGATAACTAAATGCATATTCCCTGTGTGAATACTGACATAAATCAGTGATTTTCAGCCTATGGTCTGTGGACCCCAGAGGGACCGCAGGCTGTGTCTAAGGGATCCATGAAAGGAGGTTGTTACCATAGAATAGTGGTCTTCAGGGCCAGCTAAAAACTGTTTGTTTGTTTGTTTGGTTTTTTTTGGTGGAAGTTGAAGCACCGTAATGTGCAGTTAGATACTCTTAATGCCCCTGTGGTCTGTGGCCCCTGGGGGCCCTCAGACTATTTCTAGGATTTTCAAATGGGACCGCAGCTCCATTCAAAGTTTATTAGGGGTCCACAAATGAAAAAAAGTTGAAAACCACTGACATAAATAGTACTCATGATGGAGGACTTCTTTGACCCGTCCATCTCACTGCATGCAGACTTACACAACAGAAGAGTGGAAGCAAGAGGAGCCTTCCAAAAGCCGGGGAAAATAAACCCTCAGTCCCAACAATGAGCACATTTAATGAGAGCTCTAACCAGTGAGAAGTGCTCTGCCATTGCTGTTGGTAGCTTTCTTCTCCTCACTGCATTCTACACACAGTGATTCATGCAGAGTTCTGGAGGAGAGAGGATATCTGATGTGTCTTTAGACAAGAACCTATGGTGGTGATTAGCTGGGAAAGTGTGTGTGTGTGTGTGAGAAGTGTATAACCATTGGTGAACATTTCATCTCCCCCCACCTTAAAAAAAAATAAAATAAAAATCCGTCCCTCCAAATTGAGACGCTGATCACACTCCTAGGCCTGGCATTCCTCCCCACACTAACAACAATCAGAGTATGTAACTGCACATTAGGGTGCTTCCACTCCCACCAAAAAATAAAGAATAGGTTCTTGGCTGGGCCCTGAAGCAGACTGTGTATGGAATTTTGGGTCCCTTTCGCTTTCTGCTCCAGTGAAGATCTGTCAAAACTGTGTGTGTTCACTCTCTGTCTTGCAGTTACTCCCTGCTCCATGCTTCCAGAAAGACATTCAGCAATGTTAAGGTCAGCATTTCCAGCCAATGGACTCCTTCCTACCTAAATACCACGGCCCTTGAGCTCCAGCCATATGAGGTAAGAACAGTCAGGACTATCAGCCTAGCTGGCAAGTTTTAATACAGACACATGAATGCTAGTATGTGAATGGCCCAACTCAAACTCTGGTGCAAAAGAGATTTATTTTTTGCCAGAGATACCCCTGGCTACTTGAGTACTTGCATAGGTGGGAGTCTCAGGTGACTTAAAACAGTAGATCCCACACTATAGTCTCTGGACCACCAGCGGTCAGCAGAGCCTTTCGTAGTGTGCACAGAGTGAAACTTTCTGAGAAGTGGGGAGTTATGGTGTTGGGATGGGAACTGGGTCCACAGAAACATCTGTGTATGGCAGTCAGCAGAATGCAAAAGATGGAAAACCCACTGACTGTAGCTTCAGGTGCCTGTGCATGAAATGAGCAATGGAGGGAGTTGCACCTCAGAAGCAGAGGTGTTAGTAACATCGTGGCTATGGTTTTGTCAGTGGTAGTGCTTTTGGTCTCCTTCTGGAAAGGACGGCTGATGTGGGAAGGAAGAAACCTGTGCTACAATCCAAGCTAGCTATGTGTAATGGCCAAGATATTCCTAACAGGGTGCCTAGACTAGATTGATATGTCCACAGTTAAACACTCCAGTAAGTGACTGGATTTTCAGAAATGCAGAACTACCAGCAGCTCCCACTGCCTTTAAAATCCCAGTTCCTTTGACATGAATGGGAGTGTTGCCTTGTGGTCAGTAGGACCAGGATTTGGCCTTATGGAAGTCGATGTACTGTACTTGCTTACATGCAGTTATACTGGAGTTCCACGAGGGGTAAATGAGCACAGAAAGTGTCCTATTATCTTCTACAAGGCCTTACCTGAGTGTGAGGAGGTAGCCCTGAGCCAGCAAAATATTTACTATGGCAGGTGTGGGGTTTTTAGAGCAGCTGGCTGGCTAGGCCAGCAGAGAGAGGAAGTTTGACTCTCTTCTTCCTCAGATTGCACATTTCCTAGGCTTCCGTTTTTAGGCTTCCGTTTCACACATTGGAAAAACATGTTTGTTCTCCCTTCCATACTAACACGTAACTCCCATTAATGTGCAACACAGGCGGGATAGATCTTCTTGTATTAGGAACGCAAGAACTGCCCTATTGGATCGGACCCGTGGTCCATCTGGTCCAGATTCCTGTCTCCAACAATGGCCAGCACCAGATACTTTAGACCAGTGGTTTCCCACCTTGGGTGCGCGCACCCCACTTTGTGCGCAAGACCATCCCTGGGGGTGCGTAGCAGGAGGAGCACTGCCGAAGGTGCAGCTTGGCTTTCCCTGCTCCGTCTTTGGCGGCATGCCGCTGGCAGCTCTTTTTTTTTTTTTTTTTTTTTTTTTTTTGCTTCCCTTGAGCTGGCCCTGGGGGTGCGCGCTCCAAAAAGTTTGGAGACCACTGCTTTAGAGGAACGTGCAAAAAATCTTATAAATAGCCTGCACATAAGGAAAACTTCTTCCTAACCCCATTAGTTAGAGGTTGGATATTACCCTTCCAAACCTCTTGGGTGGTGTTGTTGGTTTAAATCCTTGCTACTGCAACTTTGAATGTTCTTACTATCCATAGGAATGTCCGTTCCTTTGTTGGATTCTTGGCTAAAGGATAAACCATAAAAATCATAGAAATATAGGACTGGAAGGGACCTCAATAGGTCATCTAGTCCAGTCCGCTGCACTGAGGCTGGACTAAGTATTATCTAGACCTGTGGTTTTCAACCTTATTTCATTTGCGGACCCCTAAAAAATTATAAATGCAGGTGTGGCCCCTTTGGAAATCTTAGACATAGTCTGCGGACCTTCAGGGCTCCATGGATCACAGGTTGAAAATCACTGATCTAGACCATCCCTGACAGATGATTGTCTAACCTGTATTTAAAAACCTCCAATGATGGAGATTCCACAACCTCCCTAGGTACTTTGTTCCAGTGATTAAATACCCAGACAGGAAGTTTTTCCCAGTGTCTAACGTAAATCTGCCTTGCTGCAATTTAATTCCATTACTACTTGTCCTGTCCTCAGAAATTAAGGAAAACAATTTATCACCCTCCTCTTTATAATGTCCCCCCTCAGTCTTTTCTTCTCCAGACTAAACAAACAAACAATTTTTTCAATCTTTCCTCGTAGGTCATGTTTTCTAGACCTTTAATGATTTTTGTTGCTCTCCTCTGCACTTTCTCCAGTTTGTTCACATCTTTCCCAGAGTGTGGTCCTCAGAACTGGACACAATATTCCAGCTGAGGCCTTATCAGTGCTGAGTTGAGTGGAAGAATTCCTTCTCATGTCTTGCTCATAACACTCCCAGGTGCAATCCAGACCTGTCACCTCCTGCCCTGCAATCTAGGGTGCCTCACAGTGCTTTGCTGTTGTAGCTCCCAACCTGGGCCACTCACAAACAGCTAAACAGCATTCAGGTCACACCCTGTGTGTGTATAGCTACAGCCCTGGTCCAGCAACTCTGACTCCAGTAGCCTGTCAGCAACACACCAGCCACACTCAGGCTTCTACCAGCCTGGGTTAACATGTGCAGGGTGACCCCAACATTCCCCCAGTCCTGAATTTTCCCAAAAACTTGCGTTCTGCACTGTCCAGCCCTCTCCTGGGCAGTTCAGAAATTAGAGGTTTGTTGCACCTGTAAGGGGGCTTTATACAACAGTTTGCTACTTTAACTGGAGTTCCCCAAACAGTTCAGTTTAAACACAGCACTAGATTAGTTTTGATTTTAAAAAATAAAACACGTTTAACTACGAAGAGAGAGATTTTAAGTGAGTACAGCTATAGGGTATTAAAGTCAGAAATGGTTACAAGAGAAATAAATATAAAACGCTTCCTAGTAGCTAAGACTTAACAAACTAGACTTGGCTCCAGGTAATATCTTTACCACATGTTCCAAGCAACATAACTGACCAAATTCTCAAGGCAGGATTTGCCCCCACACTCCAAAGGGCCGTTTCCTTTGTCATCTTAGGCGAAAGAGTGCAAGAGAGGGGGAGGGGGAAAGATAGAATCCCTGAGGTCTTTTTGTCCCTCACTTTTATAGCCCAGAGTAGCAGCCGTGTTAGTCTGTAGTCGCAAAAAGAAAAGGAGTACTTGTGGCACCTTAGAGACTAACCAATTTATTTGAGCATAAGCTTTTGTGAACGATGAAGGGAGCTGTAGCTCACGAAAGCTTATGCTCAAATAAATTGGTTAGTCTCTAAGGTGCCACAAGTATTCCTTTTCTTTTTATAGCCCAGTCACCCTTTGAAATGCATTTTCGTGAGAGTTACGCTAGATAAAGTTCCTTCTCCCTGTGAAGAGGGAGACATGGAATCTTGTAGTGAAAAAAGTTCCATGTTGTTTGTTAAAATGCAGATCAATCTTTTCCTGCCCCCCTTCATTGCCAAAGAACGGCCACTTGACTAGTGATTGCCAGTGAGATTTGATGACACCCGCTAGAGCTGTCAGCTTCTCCTTTGTCTTTGAGAATCAGGATTTTTCCAGACTTGTCTGGTAAATGCATTTCAGTCATAATTTCAGTTTACATCCATAACTCTTAATATACGCGTTTTATAGATATGCATTTCACCATGATATTATTGATCCATGAGTTACTACTTTTAAAATGATATCTCATGAGGAATATTGTGTACAAAGATTATTACAGTGGTGTGATTATAGGGGTTCATTCAGTCACAACATCTCAGACAGATATATATTTTTGCAACAGTATTATAATTTTGATTCTTATTTAGTTTGTGATCCCCTATAACCCTCAGATCCTTTTCTGCAATACTCCTTCCTAGGTAGTCATTTCCCATTTTGTATTTATGCAATTGATTGTTCCTTCCTAAGTGTAGTATTTTGCGTTTGTCCTTATTGAATTTCATCCTGTTTGTTTCAGACCATAGCTCCAGTTTGTCAGGATCATTTTGAATTCTAATCTTGTCCTCCAAAGCACTTGCAGCCCCTCCCATCTTGGACGCCTTTGTGTAATAAGTGTAAAATGTAAAGTGTAAACTTTTGGATTGCAATCTGTCTGGTTCGGGGACCTTAGGTTTTTATTATGTTATCGTAAAGGGTATAGAACACCTGTGGGTGCTGTAAAATGAAGTATTGTGGATATATATTCTACCCGTTAATCAGTATTTAACCACTCGTTCCTGATTTGCTCAGCATTCTGAGCTAGCAATATAGTTTATTAATAGGCCGACATATGGATACTACTGACCTCTAGTGGCAGCAGTAGTTTTCTTCCGTGGCTTTACCTTTTATTATTACATATTTTTTACACACTGCATTATTTTGGAAAACATAACTAAATAGAAGCCACATCTGTCAGCTGCTGCCTGGTCAGATCACGTAAGCTGAATAAGGCTAGGTGTGACCAGTACTTGGGTAGAAGGCACTCCAAATACAGCCAGGCCTGTCCTGACTGAAGGCAATGAGATGTGTGGAAGCATAGCTGTCATTTATTATTACAATAGTGCTTAAGGGCCCCAATCATGGATCAAAGCACCATTTTGCAAATGCATAA
The DNA here is from genome assembly GCF_965152275.1 of Natator depressus. Lineage (NCBI taxonomy): Eukaryota > Metazoa > Chordata > Testudines > Cheloniidae > Natator > Natator depressus. The sequence continues at coordinate 245,837,655 of NC_134234.1, forward strand.
TTAAAAGGTGGTCCCTGCCTTGAAGAACTTGATCTATGGCAAAAACTGAAATGGAGTTGATGAAAGTTGAGCATAGGAAATGTCCCCTTTAAGGTTGATTTTTTTTTTTCTTTCTCCCCCTCCCCCTTAATTAATTCCTTCTTCTCTTCCTTCAAATCCATCCTCAAAGCTTGCTACTTTCAGCTTGTGTTCCGTCACTAATCTCAGCTCTGGGACTACTGATTCTCTCCCTGTGTCAGATCACTTTGAAACTAAAATTGAACTCCAGTTTAAAAACAAAATTGGAACAAAACAGGTAATCTGAATTCTCTGTAAATATCACTTTCCCAAGAACAGTGTATCTTTTCCCCCTGATTCCTCTGTTCTCTCCCTCCTCCTGGTCATTTCCTGTTATGTTACCCGATTAATGTAGATTGTAAGATCCTGAGAGCAGAGGCATTATATATAAAGCAGCATGTAGATGAGCAACATTGTTACCATAAATATTAATTGTAGTGTTTCTCACTGGTGGTGTGCTAGAAGTTAGTTGAGGTCTCCAGCAGGAAAAAGGTGCTTTTCATAGAATTTGAAGTGGAAGTTCATCCTGACTCAATCAATTAGCTAAAGTATTTCAGAGATGGGATATTACTGGAGCAAGGTATTTCTTGTGTATTGTAGGATGAGATCTGTCTCTTTCGAAGACTCATGATTCAATTGCTTCTCTTTGTAGCTCTGGAACAGTAGCCATTTATTTCCCAATGCAGAAGATGCCACTCTTTTCCTGGGGACGTTGGACACTATCTTTCTCTTTTCCTATGCTGTGGTGAGTAAAACTTAATCACAGCTGCCAAAGTTTGGGTGGGAAGGATGGTGAGGATGACCCATCATGTTTGAGAGTGGAGGGACAGGATCTGCTTTCTGCTCCTGACTAACACTAAGGGTTTGGAAGTGAACAGATTCCCTTTGGCTGCATTATTTTTGCCCTCACCTCACACTGATATGTTACATCTTTTAAGGGGTCTGCAAATAGGTTTAAGAGAAATCCATCTACTTCAGAATTACATGCTGAATGCTCCAAATAGCAATGGTGAAAGGCAGTCAGCATATAATCTGCTTTAAATTTACCTTCTCTGTCCTCCCAACCTCTTTCAGGTCTCCTAGAATCCAGCACAGTCTCCAACACCACACGCTAGTGGCATGTCACATCCACCACGGAAGTCTGACATAGCAAGGAGCCAGACAATAGAGGAGTTTGGGGAGGAGGGTTGTAGGATCAAATAAATGTCTTTTGCACTGGTGTGTTGCACAGATTTAAGGAGGCTTTTTCAAGTGGTTTTGTATCATGCAGGGTAACAAACACTCTGCAAAAGACACTTCCTGGGCACTTCCCCCAATACTCTGGCTCCTTACTGAAGTCTGCTGTAGTAATGATGTGACATTACTGTAGTAATGATGTGACATTACATGTACATGTGGTACATGCTGGAATGTCTCTCAGGTGCATGGCAATTTGCACTTCAGGAGGCTGGAAAGGAATGTGGAAGATGGGGAGCCTATATTTAAAGTAAAATATTTCCTGATACATTTACCCTTGCTGTTTTGGGACACTTATTATATCACTCTCTAAAGTGGATGGCTTTTTCTGAACCTTTTAAGTCATATTTCTAAATTAGGCAAATTTCTTTACCTGTGTTGTTCATAACACCTTAGATTATTAAAGCTGAATTTCTAGAAATCTAAGCTTTCACTGTTCTGTTTGCTTTGTGTTTATCTACAGTTGGACACCAAAAACAGACTTGCAATTTTCATTCTGTTCATAGTCCAATCAGTGTCACTTTCTCAATCTAGTACAATGTTGCCATGTTTGCATTGCAAATGTTGCAGGAGAGCCTCCCTCAAAACAAAGTCATTGTCATTGAAATTTCAGGAGCATAAGTTCGTGGAAACACTTCTGTTTGTATGAGATCTTGTAAAAATAAATACCGCCACCAAACTTCTACACACCTGTACTTGGGGTCAGATTTGAGTTCCCAGCATTCCTTCGACTCTTCTTACAGATCATGCTGAAAACAAATGTAAACTATGTGGCTTTGCTTACCATACTTACCTGTGTTCTTAGGGTCTCTTTGTCAGTGGCATAGTTGGTGATCGCCTGAATTTACGATGGGTCTTGTCTTTCGGCATGTGCTCCTCTGCTTTAGTGGTAAGTTGAAAAATGTCTCTGCTTTGATGAAGCATGATTACTGTGATTTAGAAACTCTCCTTCCCTCTAAAACACTTGGCTTTTGTTTTTGTTTAGAGTCAAATGGCAGAATTTATCTGACCCTAGCCTGGCGCTGTGGGTGCTGGGGCTGGCATAGTAATAATACTTGCCCTACACCCCAGTGCTTCCTAAGTAGTGTTGTTAGGGGAGTGCCATGCTAAGCTGTTCAGAATGCTTTTTTTGTTTTGTTTTGTTTTGTTTTGTTTTTGAACTTCGTGGCAAAAATGGTTCGTTTATGGAGTTTGGCATTGGGCCAGACTTACTGTTTTGTATCATGACCAGAGTCTGAGGCCTACAGAAGAGTACTCCCAACCCCCTTAAAGCCTTTGTGGCAGTATGAATTTGTGGAGACGTTCCTTCAAACGGATGTTGTGACCCTACTAAGACTTGAAAAAGAGTTTCTTGACTACAAGGGGCCCAAATCTGGGCCTACACGTTCTCTTCTTCAGTCTGTTTTCTGTGTGTATCAGTACTGTTTTCCAAACCCACATAACTTTTTAAAATGGCTTTCCTTCCAAACAAATTCTTCCTTTCTTTTCTCTTACAAGAAAACACTAACATTAATAAACTAGTATGAACTTACTTGATTTTGCAGCTGGCGGTGGGTGAAATAAGTCAGAAGGAAATATCTGTAAGGAAAGACTTCTTCAGTTTCAAGCTTCCATGGATAGACACTGAATGTATTTTGTCGTATTGGGTTTTTAGTCATTAACATTACATGGATATGCCCATATCTTAACTCATCCCAATAACTGGGAGACCTATTGGTGAATTATTACATTTTGGAAATATCGATAAAAGCACATGCATAAATCAAGTATATTGCATCACAAAGCGTGCTTTGTTTATCCTGGATAGTGTAGGTTAGGGCTAAAGTTTCTGACACAGTCCCACATGACATTCTTATAAGCAAACTAAGGAAATACGGTTTTGGTTAAATTATTGTAAGATGGATGCACAACTGGTTGAAAAACCATATTCAGAGAACAGTTACCAGTGGTTCGCTGTCATACTGTTTCCCTGTCCAGAGGGAGCAATAAAAGAGGTGTAGAAAACATGGCCTATGAGGAAAGGTTGAAAGGACTGAGCATGTTTAGGACATGTCTACACTATAAGTGCTACAGCAGCAGCTATGCTGTTGTAGTGTAGACACTTGCTACAGCGATGGAAGGGGTTTTTCCATTGCTGCAGTTGATTCACTCCCTCAAGAGGTCAACAGAATTCTTCCATTGACCTAATGATATCAATAATGGGGCTGAGGTCATCTTAACTATGTGTCTCAGGGATCTGAATTTTTCACATCCATGAGCAGCATAGCTAGATCGACCTAAGATTTAGGTACAGGCCAGGCCTTAATCCAGAGAAGACTGGGGGTCTGAGAAGGGACTGTTAATCTTCAAATATGTAAAAGGTAGTTATAAAGAGGACAGCGACCAATTTTTGTTCTTCGTGTTCACTGAGGGCAGGACAAGAAGTAATCAGTTTACTTTACAGCAAGGTGGATTTAGGTTAGATATTAGAAAAAACTTTCTAACTATTAGGATAGTTAAGATCTGGAATAGGTTACCTGGGGAGGTTTTTGAGAACAGGTAAACCAAACACCTGTCAAGGGTGTTTTAGGTATACTTAATCCTACCACAGTGTGGGAGGTTGGAGGTTCCTTTCAACTTTACGCTGCTGAGATTCTATACTTACTCTACTCCATTGTGTTCTAGTAAAAGTACAGTCATCATCTGTTATATTGGTGAAGATTTTGTAATTTGAGACCTGATTTTAGCGCTCTTTGCTATTAAGTGTTTGCTAATAAAGACCATGAAAGCACTGTAGGTTTTTTGCAGGGGTTTATGCATCAGTAAAGTGGGAATTAGTGAGACTTTCCTGTATTTCAGTATTGTTGCATATTTAATATGACAGGTGTTTTGTCCATTAATCTTTGATTAAAGTTTTATTTTTGTAAATTAGTGGCCGCCACTACTCCTAGGGTGGGCTATAACTAAGCTGGGTACCACACTTGGGAGGAGGCATGTTTAGATGCTGCAGGACATGCTGTTGGTGACTCAGCAGGTGGTGCTGTTACCTCTGAGTCATCACTGAACATTGCGTGAGCATGATATTAGGAACACCTGAGCTGCTGGAGATGCTATCATTTGAATGAAATGGAAAACATAGGCCTGGAACCACTTCCTCTCTCTCTTTTCTTTTTCTTTTTTTTCCCCTTTCAATTTTCCATTGACATTTCCAGTCAGCCTGGAAGATTTGTACCAGGATCACAATTTTCCTCTCTTTCCCCACAGGAGTTTGTATTCGGCACTCTCACAGAATGGCTGCATTTCTACGACAAATGGTTCTACTGCTGCCTATGGGTTGTGAATGGCTTGCTGCAGTCCACTGGCTGGCCCTGTGTTGTTGCCATCATGGGCAACTGGTTTGGAAAAGCTGGGTACTTGATCTTTCTCCTTGGTTTAGTAGCTTATCTGTGATGCAGAACCGCAGTCTCGGCTGAATTCCCAAACCAAAACACTTCTCTGGCAAATCCTGTTATGGTGGCTAAACAATAACGTACTTACCTATTGTAACCTGAGCCTTGACAAGCAGTAAATGAATAGTGAACAACACAAATCTTACATGTCCCAAATAAACAATAAACAAAGTGCTGTTATCAGATATAAAATACAGTAATACATACTTCTTCACTACGTAACAGCTTTAACTCTGACAAAATAAGTTTTCATTTTGGGTCAGATTAAGGCTGTTGTATTGTGCCGAAACTTGCATTACCTTGTAAAATGGGGATAATGATATTGACCTCCCTTTGTAAAGTGCTTTGAGATCTGGGGATCAAAAATCTTCTATAAGAGCTGGGTATCATTATTATATGTTTTCTGTTCTTTGTTGATTTGGCCATTGGCATATATAAAACTCAGTTTGAACGCACAATTGCAATGACTGTGAGCACTCATAAAGTGCACAGCTAAGTTATTGGAAAATCTTGCCCATAAAGTGTTGTCGTTAGATTTAAGGTTTCAAACATCTCAGAAGGCTGTTTCAGATCACCTAAGGTAGGGCAACAGCAAGTCACATTAATAAGGGCTAGATAGAAACTTTGACCTGTTGTAGAATCAGAATTTGTCAGATTTACGTGGATAAATGTATCAAGTGTCTTGTGGGCTGGATCTGGTCTGGGATCTTGACACCACTGACCTAGATCTTAGTTTGACTCAAGTGAAGCAAAATGGGACATGATAGACAAACTTGTCTATCATGAGCTGATTATTTTACAGTATGATTTATTTTAAATGAAGCTGTTTCTGTGTGGGGAGGGAGTGGAGAATTTAATACTATTACATGTCAGTTAAAGCTATCTTCTCCCCCCCCCTTGCTCCATTTTGCTGTGCTTTCTCAGGAGGGGTTTTGTTTTTGGACTCTGGAGTGCCTGTGCATCAGTGGGGAACATTCTGGGAGCGTTCCTTGCCTCCTGTGTTCTGCAGTATGGCTATGAGGTGAGTAGTTGCTGTCTGATTTGGAGTTATGCGAAGGGCTGTCTTATCCCAGGGAGTCTTTTCCTGTCTCTGGCCCACTGAGACCAGATAAATAACGTGTTTTTCTTCTTTCCCGTGTCTATGGGGGAACTCTGCTCCCTATACCTTTGTGGCAACAGAGCACAGTAATCCTCTCCATTCCTTCTCAACTCCAGAGAGTACAGAATATTGCATGAGATTTGGAGGGGCTCTATCCCTTTAAAACTTACCCATTTCTGCTGAGCGCCTATGTCATGGTCACCTACCGTCTTCCTGAGTTGGAGAGGACAGAGTGCTGTTTGGAGCCAAATCTAATGCTGCACGTCAGCTGGCTGACAGACACTGCTGTTAAGCAGCAGTGAGGCACGGACAGGGCCGGATTAACCCATAGGCCCTCCTATTTTTAGGCCCTCCATTCCATATTGAAGTAACAGCTGAGTGACGGTAGTGGGGCCATCGGAAATTTTTTGTCTCATTGGATATTGTTTTGTACAAATTAATCCATCAAGATTGTGAATTCAATTTATGGTGGTTGTGATTTTGTCTTTGTGGGCTAAGTAATTGTTTGTGGGCCCAATCAATATCGAACTTTATACACAGTAGGCCTACACTGGACAGTAGAAACCATGTCAAAGAAAGGAGGATGGCAGAACTTGAAGGAGGCCAAAGAAAGACAGCAAAGACAAGATGTAGTACTGAAACGTTCTCCTTCACTCCTAATGTTTTTTCCTCCTCCTAAGTCTGGTGGTGAGGAAATCCAGGCCAATACCAGCCCAAGTGAACCTGCTGTGTCTGATAAAAAGGAGCAGCTTCCTGTGACTTCTGTAGCTGCAGTCTCACCCCACTCCTCTCAAGACTTTCCCAGTGATAGTGAGACAAAAAAAATCCTTCTCCAACAATCCAGGTGCGTAGGATGTGACTTCTCAAGATCTCATTGCATATTGGACTGAGAAGGGCCCACAGAAATGCCAGAATCTAGATGCTGACTTGTCATTGACAAAGCGAGAATACACCAATCAGAATAGTTATCTGACCAAATCAGTGTTTGAATATGTGAAGCCTAACAAACAGATTAGATGAGCCATTCTCGCTTGCCATTCGTCTTCTAAGAAAGTGTACTGTTTTTATTGCCACCTGTTTTCTGAAGTGGGGAATGTTCTGCAAAGGCTTCAGTGGTTGGAAGAATACTGCATACATTACCAATCATGCAATGAGTAAGCAGCATACATTCTCAGTTAGCAACTACCACGCCCAACAGAAAGTTGGTGGCAGAATTGATACCCAAATGGAAAACCAGTTTTTGGAAGCTGGTGCTTATTGGAAGAACATTCTCAGCTGTGTAGTTGAAACCATAGTTTTTCTTGCTGAGCATGGTCTGCCATTCCGTGGCTCAGATGAGACCGTTGGATTGAAACATAATGGCAATTACTTTGGCGTTCTAGAGCTAATCACTAAGTTCAGCCCTTTCTTAGCTCAGCACATCAATGAAGATGCAAATTGTGGAAAAGGCCATACATCATATCTATCAAAGACAGCAGTTCTCAAACTAGCAACCTGAGGACCCCCCACTGTAATTTAAAATTTTTGGGGGACCCACCAAGACCCCAACTCAGCCCCAGGCCCTACCCCCACTCCACCCATTCCCCCCCCCCAAGAGACCACCCCACCTCTTTCCACCCCTTTCCGAAGTGTGCCCCATCCCCGTTCTTCCCCCTTGCTCCCAGCGCCTCCTACGGAGGTTTGCAGGAGGTGCTGGGAGGGAGGGGAGGAGTTGATCAGCAGGGCCTGTGGACCCCCTGGAGTACCCTCAGGGTTCCATGGACTCCAGTTTGAGAAATGCTGTTGTATGTGATGGTTACCCCTTCATCCAGGGAGTGCTGCACCCCTAGTTCCAACATCTATGCATAGAAGTGATAGACACAGAGAATTCATCCAGAAACAGTGGTTAAATGGCAAGACAAGTTTCATTTTCCTTTTATCATAAAAAAAATCCTTCTATGACGGTGGTTATCAAACTTTTTTACTGGTGACCCCTTTCACATAGCAAGCCTCTGGATGCGACCCCCCGCCCCTTATATATTAAAAACACTTTTTAATATATTTAACACTATTATAAATGCTGGAGGCAAAGCGGGGTTGGGGTGGAGGCTGACAGCTCGCAAACCCCCCATGTAATAACCTTGCGACCCCTGGAGGGGTCCTGACCCCCGGTTTGAGAACCCCTGATCAAAGACTATTTGTGATGAATTCATTGCACTGCTGGCAAAGAAGACACTATCAGCCATCGTAGATGAGATCAAAGATGTGGGATATTTCTCAGTGTCCGTCGCCTCAACACCAGATCTGTCACATGTAGATCAGCTGATTGTCGTCTTGCATTATGTGCTACCCAGCGGACCAGTTGAGCGTTTCATGACCTTCATAAACATCACCAACCACCCGGGAGAAATTTGCCTCGTACCTACTCGATTTCCTCACCGAAAATGGGATTGACATCCGCCTTTGTCATGGCCAAAGCTATGACAATGCAATGTCATAGCTGGCAAATATTGGCAAATGAGTGGCAAATATTCAGGGATGTAGACAAAGATAAAAAAGCGCAATTGATTACATACCATGTGCTGCTCACTCACTCAACCTTGTTGGCCAGTCTGCCGTGGATTGTTGTGTTGAAGAAGTTTCTTTTTTTGGATTTGTCCAAGAATTGTACAGTTTTTTTTCTCTGCATCAACCAGTCGTTGGATGATTCTTAGAGATTGACTACCAAAGCGATGCCCAGTGCCCAGTCACTCTCAGGGACATGGTGGAGTGCCAATGCTGAAGCTGTGAATGCAGTTGTTCTGGAATACCCCAACATCCGTGAAGCGCTAGAGAGCATCAAGGATGATGAATCTCAAAAATCAGCAACAAGAAAAGATGCGAAGATCCTGAGTGATGCAATGCACCCTTTGGAAACTGCTATTTTGTGTGAGGTCTGGAATGATATACTTCAGCCATTCAGCAGGTGCAGTCTAGGCTTGCAAAGTGCTCAAATCGACCTTTCCACTGCTGTAAACCTAATGAGGAGTCTTGGAACTGTTCTTCAACAAATACAGGATAGTTTTGATGAGTATGAAATTCAGGGGGCTGCAAGGACTGCTTACCGTGAATATGTCAGTCAAATACTGCAAAAGACAGAAGACATGCGACAATGCAGCTTCCCACTCATTCAGTGACCAGGAGGCCTTCAGAGCTAATACCTTCATCACAATCATTGACAAACTGAAGAGTTCATTAGAACATCGGATCAAGGCTTACAAAAATATTGACAAAACCTTTACTGTACTGACAAATTTTTTGCCTAACATTTCAAGTTCCAAAGTCAGTGAAGGTATCAGATGTCTGTGTCAGAAGTACCCAGATGATCTCCCAATAGATTTTACTAATAATTTCTTCAATTTGTTGAATTTGCATCACTCTCAAATATAGAGAGAAAAGGTGACGAAAGTAAATCGTATTTGGACATACCGAGTTGTCACTGAATCCAGTGTGATAGAATGTTTTCCAAATGTTGAAACTGCATTATGCCTGTATTTGTCACTAATGATTACTAACTGTAATGGAGAACGTTCCTTCTCTCTTCTAACCAGGGTCAAAAATGTCCTCCGATCCCCCATGACACAAGAGCATCTCAGTGCTTTGTCCCTCTTGAGCATTGAGAATGAAATTGTCAGGTCTTTGAACTACAATGACATCATTCATGACTTTGCCACAGTTAAAGCTAAGGGGAAAAAAATTTGTTTGAAGAATTGAGTGTAGTCAGAGTAGAATAAACTTGTTAATTTTACATAAATAAATATGTATATAGATAAATGTTTGACTTCATAATTTTTTTTGTAATATGTAATTCATACTTAGACCCTTCTCTCCCATTAGCCTTAGCCCTCATAACCTTAATCCAGCCCTGGGCACGGACATCCGTCAGGTGTGGGGATGGGCATGCCACTGCTTCAGGAAGCATTTAACAAGGATTAGCAATTAATATGGCTCCTTATAGAAATAGACCCAAATTGTGTTCTAGTTAAGGTAGCAAAACTGCTTTCATTATAACCACCTGTTTTCAGCCACTCTCATCTTCCCAAAACATACACCTTTTGGGATGGAATTGTCTATCCTTGGCTTCCTCCTGGAGGTAAAAACTATGAAAGTTTGAGTAAAATACCTTCAGCTGTTTTTCTGTTACGGACGAGTAAAAAATTCTCTTCCCACTACATATTTTTATATATACTTTTAAAGAGGCTAGGCCTAAATAGGCTGAAATTTGAAATGTAGTTCTCGCTATGCAGTTTGTGCTTTCCTTCTCTTTTTGGGGATGGGATATAAAAATAATCTGTGCTAAGTAGGGTGACCAGATAGCAAGTGTAAAAAATCGGGACGGTGGTGGGGGGTAATAGGTGCCTATATGAGAAAAAGCCCCCAAAATCGAGACTGTCCCTATAAAATTGGGACATCTGGTCTCCCTAGTGCTAAGGTCAATCTGACTGTGCTCAATGAACATCTTGTATGATTTTTAGCAGAGCAGGTGCAGTCTGGTGCTGGAGAACAATAGTATTGTAGTTAAAATCAAAACTCCTCCCCCCAACTGCCAACCATCACTTGGGTAAAAATAGTTCCATCAGGTAGACATATTTATTGATTTTGAGTTCTATAGGATAACAGAGCTGCTATCCCAGGCTCTAGGTGTTCTTGACAATATTGAAATATACAAGTGTTATAAGTTACAACTTAATCTCCAGCACTTCTCCACCCAGCAGTGGCCAAGCAACAAAAAGGAGGTGTTAAATCTACCTTATGACCAAAGCTAGGGAGAAAAGAAAAGGGTTTTGCATTGTGGCTTAAAGGCCAGACATGAGCTGTTTTGGACCAAGTTTGGGGAAGAGCTCCAAAGTCAAGGACTCTTCACAGAGAACCCCCTGTTGGCAGCCTTTTCTCTCTCATACCGAGGGGGCTCCAGCTTGAGCATGTCCACGGACTGCAACTCCAGTCTTCACCTTTTGGACAATACAACCTGATTTTAGGACGTTCTCTCCTTGTCCGCCCATCCCTGCCCCTTGTAAAGCAATATTATATAGCTAGTGACCTGAGAACAAGGCAGTATTTATGGACTAAATATACACATTTCCAGTATTCACTCTCATGGAAATCTTAAATGCAGCAGAGTGTAAAGGGAGAAATGTTCATGTGCTCTGCTCAAGTGCCTGCAGGTCCTTATTGCACAAACTTGAAAAATAGTATAGAAATACAATAGCTTATTATTTTAATTTATTCCCCTCTGCCAACAGGAGGCTAAGCTCCAGGAACATTTGTTAGGATTCACCCTTCTGAATGGTAGATGCCTGTACTTACTCTGCTTTGTTACCACCAAGAGCAGTGAGGTGCCAGCTGTGGCCATTACTGTAAGACAAAATGTTCATTATGTGCCTGCATTAAAGGGAAAGTGAATAAAATCTGGTGTTCTGTGTCTAAGCTCCTTCCCCACCATGATATGTCCATTCCAGTGCTCCCCCTCCAGTGAGGTAAACAGCATAGTGTCTACTCCAGAGGCAGGGGTGACTGTTTCTAGGTTTTATGGAGATAGTCTGTGTTGGTATGGCTTACTCTTGCACAAAGTTGGGGTACAGAGAAATTGCATGTCTCATTGCATAGAGACCCTGTGTGACTGAAAGTTGTTGGAAAAATAGAGATGAATGTTTAATTTAGAATAAGATGCCAAAGAGCAATGTGAAAGATCGTGCTTTTATTCTCTCGTCTCTCCAGTATGCCTTCCTGGTGACAGCGTCGGTGCAGTTTGCTGGAGGAATCATTGTCTTCTTTGGACTTCTGATTTCCCCGAAAGAAGTGGGTAAGTAAGAGGTCCACATCATCTTAAACCCTAGTCGGCAAACAGGTTTGCAGATCCCCCATGTTGCATTAAAAATGTGGTTAACTTTGCCACATCACTTTAAAAGCCCAACTCCTGCTGCCAAAAGTTTGTGTCACTGACACTGTTCGAAACTTGCCTCGTAGCCCAGTAGTGGCTACCCGAGTGAACATTTTCTTGGCCTGCAACACGCTAGGTGCAGACAATGTTATTCACATGGACAGTGTCAAAGAGGGGTCCGACTAGTGTGCAAACCATATTCCTTAGAGTGCACTCAGTTCCCAAGTGTCCTTCCTATGGAAACTAGGTGTTTTTCTAAGCATTAATAGAGGAACATATAAGTGACTACCATGGGAGTAAATTGTGTTGAGCACTAGATTCAGAATCCTCTCCATCCCATGAGGGGAAAGAATGCCTTGGGTTTGCAAAACTGCCAGCTGATTAAGGATTGGCATATGGGCTCTGAAGGGGGCACAGGCTTAACTGAGAAGATGGTTGACAAGGCAGAGTCTCCAGTGTGAGTAGAAAAGAGATCTTCAGGGCGTTGTCAGGGACATGGTGGAGTCTCCTAGGTTTTTGGGGAGGTTGCAGAGGAGGTAACTGTTGACATGCTGGAGTGTATATAGGAATGTCCTCCAGGTCAGACAGCCTAGGATAGCTTCTAGCAAATCCACCATACGGAGTCTTCCTGTTAGTTCATCTGTCAGGACTGCTTCTGGTACACGGTGAGCATCCATGTTCAAATACTGCCTGAGATGATATGTGCAGGACCTACGCACAGGGAGTCTAGCCACTAAATAGGGGGAAATGCACTAATTTGTTGTGTCTTCCAACTAATGGCCAGACACTCAGAACAGACAAAGCCGACGCCAGGATCAGACAGAATACTTTCAAGAGCGCTAGAAGACAAGGGGTAGTTTCTACTGGCGAATCTGCAGAGCACCATCTAGAAGAGTTTCTAAGCCAAAGGAGGATGGAGGTATGGGAGAGCAAGCGGGGTATCAGAAGGGAGAAATGCTTAAAAGGAGTGAGCATGGGTTTTGTGTGGGGAAAGAATGGTGGTGCCCTTTGTTTCTAGTGTATGTTCTCATGTGTTATAGGCCTCCCTGAGCTTGGAGATGAACAGGACGGCAGTGCTGAAGAAGATGCAAACAAACCCTTAATGAGCAATAATGAGGAGGATGAGGATGATCAAAATTACTCTATTCAAGCACCTGATACTATCAACCAGCCCAAGCCCATTGGCTTTTTCCAAGCTTGTTGTCTACCAGGTGTTCTACTGGTAAGGACTCAGCATTGTTGTTTGTGATGATGATTTACAAATTTAAAAATTTCATTAAAGCTAATGTTAAAATATATATATATAGGTTGGGAAAAGTTTCTGTACATCTGGGTATAGTACTTAGATTATCCACAGATATGAAGTTAGTTTTTAAAAGTGATACGATATATAGAGTGCATAATCAGCAATAACCCAAATTTAGGTGAATAGATTTAACAATAGTTTAGATATTAGAATCTGAGTACGCCGGTACATCACTCATGAAAAGTTGTACAGAGATTTGGTTGTGGAAAGCAAAATATATCAGCGAGTGGCGATTGTCCCTCAGTAATTGAGAATTAGGTTGGTTGTCCATTTAGAAAATACAGTCCATGAGGAAAGTATTTGTTACTTTCCTGACTGCGCTTCTCATCGGCAGTCCAGCTCATCCCTCCTGGTATTGCCAATGTCCAGTGAAGAATACAGATCACACTATCATCATTCTGAGAGCTAGAACCATGCTGGAGAGGACCCTGAAGGATGCCATCCACCCCCAATACACGGAAAACCTGAAACGGAAGCCAGACCTGGGCAAGGCATTTGAGGTGACGTGCAAGTGAGATACCAGCAACCACTTCCTCCCCAGGACAGCTTCACCCCATTTGCTGACTGGAGGTTCATCCACAGGGTCCAGCTTAACTGCATTCCACTGAATGGAGCCGTCCACCACAGGAATCGAGACAAGCGATGCAGGAAGTGTTGCTACGCCGAGATGCTACCCCACATCCTGTGTAGCAGCAAGCCCCATTTGAGAGCTTGGCAGCTGCGACACAATGCCATCCAAGATCGCCTGGCCAGAGCCATCCCGCAACCCCTGGGGAAGGTTGCCGTGAACTCTGCCATCCCCGAAACCAGCAGCCAACGGTGACTAGACATCATCATCACCAACAAGGACCGGAATAAGATCGTCACAGTAGACGTCACAGTGCCCTTCGAGAACAGGACCCCGGCCTTCCACGATGTCCAAGATCGAAAGGTAGAGAAATACGCACCTCTGACTGAAATCTTGAGAGCTAAGGGTTACCAGGTTCAGACACATGCACTAATCATCAGAGCCTTGGGTGCATGGGATCCCAGTAACGAGCGAGTGCCGAGAGAATGTGGCATCTATCAACGCTACTCTCAGCTGATGCAGCAACTCATGGTGTCGGACGCCATCAGGTGGTCGAGGGACCATCTACAAAGAAGACATCACAGGACACACACAAACTGTGTTAAAAGAACATTGTTAAGGTTGCAAAATCAAGCACTCAGAAGTTAGGAAATGTCAGGATTAAGGTTACCTATGCAACCAGAATTGACTGCCACACAGGCGGATGGGCAGATATGGAAGTGAGGGGGGACACAGGATTAATTAGAATGTTGAGGCTTGGGGAGAAGCTGGGAACTCCACACCATCAGGCAACCAGCGAGAGGTCCTGCAGTGAGGGCCGAAATTACCTCTCCCCATAACTTTGGGAGAACGAACATGCACGTGGCAGGCAGGGGGAGTACAAAAATCAAGAAAGAGCAAAAGTCACGCTAACTTTTTTTTTTGTCATGATTTTGAGGGCTCTGAGTCATACATATCAAACTTTTGGGGTTGGCAATACTGCCCTTGTGTGTATTCATTATAGTAGTCTTTAATTACATGATTGCAGTTTTTCCCCACAGGACACCTGTGTCATTCAGTGCACAGGATGGACAGAGCTCAGTTAATGAGTAGCTAGTCAATATTTTGTTTTATCCTTGTTGTTCAAGGTATGGCCCTAGACAGTATTTACTACACACTATTCAAACCCTGCTCTGAATACACAATTTTTAATTTCCTCATGGGCTTTCCAATGGCGCTTATCACTACAGTAACTGAATGCTTCACAAATAGTAATTTATGTTCATAACAACCATATGTGGTGAGGAGTGGTATTATCCTCATTTTACAGATGGGGAGCTGAGGCACAGAGAGATTGAGGTCAAAAGTGCCCACTAATTTTGGGTACCCAATTTGAGATGCTTAGGGTCTGATATTTTTTTTATTTCCGAGTACTTAGCATTATATGTTCAAAGCACAGACTTTGTTGCAGCTGAGTGTGCTCTTCACTTCTGTAAATCCGACCCTTAACGTTGCACCCTTAATGTTCTTTTAACACAGTATTTTGTGTGTAATTTCCTAGGTTTTTATTTTAAGCAAACTGGGGAAAAAAATCCATCAGGTGGCATCATATTGACATCCACCTGGGTAATGGACAGAGGTGGAATTTTTAGATCCACTGAAGAGCTAACTGAGTAACTGGTAGCAGTAGTAGGTGGTTGTCATCCTCCATGTGGACCAGCACTATAGGGGGCTGAGACATACTTTGCCAGGGAATTTCACAGATGTTTACTGACAGCCAAGGAACGGTGTGGTCTGTCTTGGGTTCCATTCCAGGTTCTGGAGAGGAGTGTTCTAGTGGGCACATACCCTTCTGTTCCCTCCACTCCAGCCTGTCCCTGTCCTAGTCCTTTCTCTTATCGAGTCCTCGCTCCTTGTCCCAGTCCCCATCTCCTTCCCTACCCACTCTCAGGCATCTCATCCCAGTCTTCATACTCAGCCAGTCCTAGTGTCCTCCTCTGGACTCCTTGTCTGAAGCCTCATTTCTCTCTCTTCTTCCCTCTCCTCCGCCCATTGGTTTCCAGTTATTCCACACACCCCTGCCCATCTCACAGTCCCAGTCTCTAGTTCAGTTTCTCCCCTGCCGCCTTGCTCCTTGTCAGATCCATCTTGCTGTTTTTCCCCTCCACCTCCTACCCCAGTTCCCAATCTCCTTGTCCAGCCAGTCCCAGTCTCCATCCCTCCTCTTAGCACCTCATCCAATCTCTGGGCTTGTCGACCCTTAAAACCACAGTGGCACAGCTGCAGCGCTTCTGGGTAGCCATTACCTACGCCCACAGGAGAATTCCTCCCGTTGATGAAGGTAATCCATCTCACTGAGAGGCCGTCACTAGGTGAACTGAAGAATTCCTGCCTCTACACCGGCGGTGAGGTCTTTGTAGCTGTGTCTCTCGGGGGGTGTGGATTTTTCGCACCCTTGCGTGATGTAGCTATACCGATGTATACCAGTGTAGACCTGGCCTCAGTGTTCCACACATCCAGCCCCGCTCAAATGACTCCCAGTCTCCTTCCTCCACCAGTCCCAGCCTCTCCTCCACCCCAGCCAGTACTCCTCTCCCACAGCTCCCAGTCACAGTTTTCTCTCTCCCGCCTTCTCCCAGTCTCACCAGGCTCCTTGCCCCCATTCTACTCCTTTCCCTTCTACAGGTTCAGCTCTTGTCCCCTCTGCATTTGAGTCAGGCAGCTTCCTCCTCCATGCTGCATTGGCGCCAGCAGGGTGGCTCTTGAGAGCACAAGAGAGACGGGCTCCCTGCCCGGTTCTGGTGCCCAGCCCTAACCTGGAGCAGCTGGGAGCTGCAATTGTAAGGAATGTCTGGCTTTGCCTCTCTACCCCTGAGCTGTCGCATGCACAATCCAGTCACACGCAGCAGTTGTGAGGAGATGCAGCATGTTCCATTACTCTGTGGGGATGGCACATGTGTAGTCTGGTCAATGCTGGGACCTGTGAGGGGCTGGAGTGTGGAGTTAGCTCAGTGGCTGCTAACTTTGAAAGGCAGGTATAAACATGGACTTTTTTCCCCCAAAGGCTTATAACTTGGCAGATATTCACAGGAATAGCAAAAGGCCCATCCCTGATCCTGACACACATGCCACCCTCTGTGAAGCATCAACTTCCTGTTCCAAGTGTGGGGCACTAGAACTTTTCAAAGAAATTGTCAGAAATGTTTTTAACATGGGAAGGACAGAGTGAGTAGCAGCCTTAAGCTGACTCACCACTCTGGGCACTTGGTAAACATCCCCACATGGGGCAAGTTAGGGAGATACTTGGTTAAGGACTGAATGATTAATCAATTAACCAGGTGGCTCAGGATACCGGCTGAGAACAGATAAATGCCAGACAGGAAGAGGGGAGGGGTAAGCTGGAAGGGCCAGAGAAGCCCAAGATCTCTTCCCTCTCACCCTGTGCCTAGGGAGAATGTGTGAGCCCTCAGCTGTGGGGAACTTGTTCTGTTTTATTTACAATGTGACTATAGCCCTTTTAGTTGGACTTGTCACTAGCTGTGTGTGAGGCCTGTTTGCAGACAGGAATCTAGGGTGAAGGAACCCTGCCCCGTGACAATGGGCAAAACAACCTTATTCTCACAAATGGCTAAACGATTTTGACCTAAACTTAAAAGCAAAACCCCACTAACCTGAGGGGCACACCTGGCATGGAAGACTTCACTCCCAACGTTAAAGTTTGGCAAAGTTATAGACAACCGAAGACAGGGTTTTATACTGTAACATGTTTGACGGCCTTAATAATAGGTGAGGTGAGCACTGCCTCTGCTTACAGTAGCACCTAAAGGCCACAGTGAGAGTCGGGCTGCCACTGGATGGGGTATTGTACAGACCCCTCTGTCACTGAGTAATTCCATGTATACAGCTTGGTGAAGTGATGACTAAGGGGAACATAACCACCTTGAGCTGTGTAAAGGCCATGCAGGAAGAGGACTAATTTTTTGGTGGGGCGGGGGGAGGTTCTGGGAGAAATGGGATAAAACGTTGAATGAAATGGAAGCTGAATATCAGAAAAAAGGTCCTGATGGTGTGATCTGATGGTGGAATAACTCCCGAAGGAAGTAGTGGAAGTCCCCTCACTTGAGCCCTGTAAAATTAGGTTGGTCAGAGCGCTAACAAATACATTGGAGGAACAGTCCTGCATGGCCAGGGCAAAGGACTGGAAGATCAAATTGATCATCTACCCTGTGTTGTTCCAGAATTACTTCGTTGCACTAATGGGGCCTTATGAGCAGCTTGGATGTGAGACTGGAAAGTGAATGTGGATGCCTGAATAGAAACAAGGATACCTTCCAAGAGATAGATACACTTATAAAGCAAATCAACTTTTTTCCTACTCTGGTTTTCCTCAGTTTTTCCCCTTCTCCGACCGAACAAGTGCAATGGAACTGTCTTTACACTGACAGCCTTCCTCTCGGGTCTCTGGAGATTAAGAATGGCTAATCTCTCAAGCAATCTAGTCAACCATTCTGAAGTGCTTTGTAATAAGCAGTGGGCTTGGTAAGGCCCAGTCCTGCTCTACCTGAAGAACTCTTGCTGACTTCAGTGGAAATCCTGCTCAGAGGCAGGTAGGCTTGGGCCCTATAAGACAGGAGGCTTAAAGGGAGACAAGCCTCCATTGTTCCGCTTGCTAATCAAACGCCTGCCGAAGAAATGGTGTGTGTTCGGAGGCATTTATTTTTATATCAAAATGTCTCTGGCACTAATCAGTGTATCACCTATGTCTCTTACCATATTAGACCAATCTGATCATTACAAATCCACAATCTATCCTCTTGGGTACCTTAAAAAGCTACGGCACTAGCCACTGAGCATTGGAACTCTGCAAACATGGCTCCCTTCTACTGCGACAGTGATGGTCAGCCAAAATAAGCATACCTTACACCTGCCCTGAAAGCTGCTGAGCCTAGGCTCTGAGCTGCCTGAAGGGAGGTATTTCCACAGGTAAAGACTCCACTGAGAGCGTCCTCCTGCAAGCTAAGGCAAGTTCACTCCCCAGAACCATAGCAAGAGAACCACAGACAGTCTCAGCTGTCGGGAGACATGGTGCTCTCTCAAGCATGCCCAGCGCTTGTGTCTTGAGCTCTGGGATACAAATGTTTGGATATTAGGAGGAGTTCTCTATAGGGTGCTTTGAGAATGTAGCAGTATTCTGAATGGCACGCCGTGATGCAGATAAATTGTGCTTGCCATAGTCTTTCTCAGCGTAGTGCACAAATAATGAAGAGCCCCTGGCTTGCTTAGTGTCACATGGTTCACCTCCTCCAATCTAGGAGATGAACGAATTGTTTTCCTCTTCACAAGCTTGTGCTTCAAGTGAAGCTGCTGGAAGAATTGGTGTTTCAAGCCATTGTGTCCAATGAAAAGAACACTAAAAATAGACATCCTGGTTGGTTTTTTTCTCCTCCCCCCAATCTGTCCCTTTGATGTTCAGCACTGGGCTTTCCTGACCTTGCATTCTCATGTGAAATGCAGAAGCACTTACCATGGGCGCTTCAGCTGTGGGCTTATTGGAAGGAGGAGGAGTTGCTGCTTGTGGTTTTTCTAATGCTAACTGCTTGCTGGTTTTTTGGCTATTTTTGTCTTAGTATTCACTGGCCTATGCCTGCTTGAAACTAGTGAATTACTCCTTCTTCTTCTGGCTGCCGTTCTACCTCAGCAACAACTTTGGATGGAAGGAGGCTGAAGCTGACCAGCTTTCGATTTGGTACGATGTGGGCGGAATCATAGGTAGGTGCAGCAAGCAAACCACGTCTTTCTTTGGTTGCCCAGCTCTTCTGTCTTTTGCTCTTTAACATGAAGGAACCACATGGGCCCAGTGGGGTCTAAGTAACAGTTTACTGAATGTGCCCCGCATGCAAGGCCTGCTTACATACACTGCTTCTCTGGCTGCATTGTAAGCTGTAGGATGCAGTGAGTACCACTAGAGAGCTCACAGACTGTTTAAAGGGGTACTACCCTATTTCTGTACACTTCAGCCATAAGAGTTTTTCTTCACTTGCTGTGAATATGAAAGTATCCCACTCAAACAGATGTCTCCCCGGTTTCCTGTCCTACTTCCCACCAGAATCCCTGAGCGAGAGGGTAGGCCTGGATTAGGGGTACGTTCTACCCTAGAAGCCGTTTCCACATTGCTGCAAGCAAAGGGCTCAGTTCAGCAGTGCGGTGAGCGGGCACAACTCCATTGTCTTCAATGGAGCCAAGTGTAGTTGTGCTTGTTTATGCCAGTGGTAAAATCTATCCCTGTGCCTCCTAGCCAGAACAAAGAAAGCCTCTCTTTATGGCTAGAGCTCTGCTATCCCATGTTCACTGTTTCTTGGCTTGGTAAGTCGTCCGCTCTGCTTTCCTGCAAGACACTTCTGGGTTTGCTTTGCTGCCTCTCTAGCCTTGTTTACACCAGGATTATTTCCTACTGCATTAACGGCAGTGCAGCTCCACTAGTGATTGCAATGATATCTAGATCTACTCTGAGCAGGGTTAGACGACAGTGTTAACAGTGTCACTGAGGTGCCTAAAATCGGTTCTGTGCTCCCACCAGCGGAACAGAGCCATTAATAGGAACAGTAGGAAACTCTAGGAGACGGCCACCAAGTGTTTCATTGCACAGACCTGAACTGAGATTGCAGGAAGGGTGTGTGGGGAAAGGAACGAACAGCAGAAGCACTGACTGGCTACACGCAGAGAGAGCGAGATATAGTAATCAATCCTCGCTACTGTGTCCTGAGTACCCTGATTTGATATTGCCTTGACTATGTCTCAGGCGGCAGTGAGAGTTTTGCCTACAATAGAGGTGCCAAAGGTAAAGATAAAAGAAAAGACCCAAATTCAGTAAGTGCAATGGTGTGTGTGTTCCATATGTTAATTGGAAGGGCACGGTGAGCTTTCATTTTATTTTTGCAGGTGGGACAATCCAAGGCTTGATTTCTGATATGCTACAGAAGCGAGCTCCAGTGCTAGCGATCAGCTTGCTTCTGGCTGTAGGGTCTCTCTTTGGATACAGTCGTGAGTATATTTTGCATTAATGCAGGGGGGGACCTTTTGGGCCAGATTGATGGACACTTGCCCGTTTCTATACCTTGAACCTGTTTCTGGTTCAGGATATTGCCCTTCAGAGTATATTTCTGGGCCAGTCACACTCTGCATGGTTGTGTTGCGCCAAGAGATCGTGGCATCTGGGAAGAAGTCTTTCTTCAGATTCTGGTTAACGATGGGGAAAGATGTGGGTTGAGTGCTTGGGTTTCTTTGTGCCAGTGAGGAAGCTGGCATTAGGTGTGCTCCTTTGGCTGCATTTTCTAGCATTGCCAACATGTCAGAGTTACAACCCATAAAGCAATAATGCTAAGGTGCAACCATCTTGAAAGAGGAAAAGCCAATGGGTTGCTGGGGGCAAAGAATGAGAGAAGATCTAGGAAAGGATGAGATGTCAGAAGCTCATAAGCTTCACGCCATTTACAGAAGCACTCTAGCATCTGGCAACCAATGGGATTTGGAAACAGTCTGTTAGGACAACTAATTAAAGGACACATCTAGGCTCAGCAAAACAGTGGACTTGGGAGCCATCATAAGGTTGAAGATCTCACGTCTCCATATATACTCTCTGGCTGCACCAAGGGAATCCTTTAATTGGGTGACCTTGGGCAGGTTACTTGACCACTCTTTGCCTCCGTCTCCCCATCTGTAAAATCGGGGGATGATGAAGCTGATCTCCTCTCTAAAGTGCTTAGAGGTCTACACATGAAAAGCTCTGTATAAGAGCTAGATATAATTATTTATTATTTTATTAACACTCCTCTTTTCTATCTGTCCCCTGGCAGGTTCTCCAAACAGCAAACCCATCAACGCGTTCATCATGGCCATTACAGGTATGTCATATAAACGCCACTTTCACCCCAAAAGCTGTGTAGACAGAAAAGAAACAATAACACTGCTGTAAAACCTTAATGTACTCAGGTGTACTGCCTTCTCAGCTAAATGCCGTGGCTGCAACAAGAGTGACCGTGAAGGTCCGACTGTTTGGTTGTGGGTTTTGGGGTTTTTTTAGAACACCTTTTTAAGAAGCTTTCACAATCAGAGGTGTGGAATAAGGAATTATGCTGCAGACTAGAATAGCTCAGATGGCAAATGTCTCTTGCGTTCTTTACACTATGAGAAGCTGTAAGCTTCCTCTGCCACCAAAAGTGCATACCTGGGAGCTTCCCGTGATGTGGACTCTATATTAACCCGAATGAGTGAGGGTCCTTGGTTTCAAGCACCCATATTTTAGGGGCTTCTGTGAATTTCCCCCAACTTCCTCCCTTAGGCGCACAGAGAAGCACATGACAACACGACACCTACCGCTGTGAGGGATAACTAAGCCCTCTGGGAGCAAAGCATTCTGCCCCCTATAACTGAGACTTCCAGAACATCCCCAGCCTTTGACATGTGGGTTGCAGAAACTCTCTGCCCTGTGAAACTCTTGGGTTGTGCCAGTGGTAGCTTCCTTGCAGTGCTATAATTGAAGGATGGTCTTTTGGTGTTTTCAGGATTTTTCATTGGAGGCCCATCTAACATGATCAGCTCGGCGATTTCCGCTGACCTGGGACGTCAAGAATTGGTCAAAGGGAACAGTGAGGCTCTGGCAACAGTCACAGGAATTGTGGACGGAACTGGGAGCATTGGAGCTGCAGTGGGCCAGGTGAGATTACCAGAGAGGGAATGTGCCTTTAAAATTCTACCTGGGAGTGATGTGGAGGCTGGGAGTGGGGGGAAAGCTTCTAACCCCAACTGAAACATTTCTATTAATCTTTTTTTAATTTCCAATGGAAATAGTGTTTTTTTAACACACAAACCTTCTCTGCAGAGTTTGTAATGCAAATATTGTGGCAACAAACTTTGAGATTGAAGAAAAGGAGTACTTGTGGCACCTTAGAGACTAACCAATTTATTTGAGCATAAGCTTTCGTGAGCTACAGCTCACTTCATCAGATGCATACTGTGGAAAATACAGAAGATGTTTTTATACACACAAATCATGAAAAAATGGGTGTTAATCACTACAAAAGAATGAAATGCGTTTAGTCAGTTCCATAACCTGAGCTGCTGAGAAATGGAAAAAATGTACACTCCATAAATAGTGAAAAGAAATT
Source organism: Natator depressus (assembly GCF_965152275.1). Classification (NCBI taxonomy): domain Eukaryota; kingdom Metazoa; phylum Chordata; order Testudines; family Cheloniidae; genus Natator; species Natator depressus. The sequence continues at coordinate 245,860,391 of NC_134234.1, forward strand.
TGGATTTTTAAATTTATTTTCAGTTTTTAAATAATCTAAGGTGGTGTTAGCAGCCCCAGTGAAGACATGTATTTACGAAATACTGTTTTTAAGATGAATGTCCCCTTTAAATAGAACATAACAAATTCTTATGTTAGACTAGTTTGAGTGTCATTCTCTTTATCTAGGGCAGACTTCACATCCTGTAAGACTGGTATCACTTACTTTCATCTTCCACACTGTGTGCTGTCATAGGAATTGACCACGGATTGTTACTGAAGCAGAAGCTGAGGGCATTGGCAGTAGGAACATACTTGTTATGCAGAAACAAAATTCATGCACATGAAAGAACATAGTGCAGATTTTTGGGTTGGGCAGGGCCTGTGATGTAACTGGCCCCATACTACTAGTGAGAGAGAGTGTAACATCATGAAATACCAAGACGTATGTAGGATTGGAGTCCACACCCCCATTTCCCAAAGGAATTAGGGTTCATAATTGGCACTTATGGGTATATTCCTGTGAATATCAGCAGTGCTGATTGCAGGCACAGAAGAACTTGTTAACTACTGACTGAGGTGGATCTCCCCAGTAAATGAAATGTTCATTCTTTCTCTCTGAAAGATGCTGTCTTAGTTTTCCACATTTAACAGGCGGCTAACACCTTTCAAATCTTATTTGGAAACAAATTTCCCAGTGTACCATGCTTCCTGCATCTTCCCCTTTCCACACACGTACCCACTTCTTATGGAGAGTATCATGAAAAGTGGGTCTCTCTTTCTGAAAAGTTCTGCCTGCCTCTGCTTCCCTATCTGGGCTTGCAGTCATCTCAGTGGGAATGGCTGCTGTGTCACTCCAGGTGGGGGAATAAGCGGCAGAAGCACCAGGAGCGCTTCCGAAATGATGATCCTGTTTTTGTGCCAATATGCTCAGTAATAGAGAGGTACAGAGGCCCTTTAAGCAGAGTTGTATTCAAATACTGCATATAAGGGATAATTTCTGCCTTTACTTGAAGATTACAAGGCCCTCTTGAGCTCAGGTTGTAAATCAGTGCAGAAGCTTGAGCATCTTATCTGCATAACAGGGTACTGGAAAGGGTTAACTAGCTAATGCTTGTATAGCTGCTGAAAATGCATGTCCTTTTTAAGTTGTACTTCTTCCCAGAGTGTTCAGCTTTTCTGAGGGTATTTATATTCACTTGCGTAACTATGTTCTGTGTAATAAAATCCTTTGTTCAGTCTAGTCAAATTGTCACCCCTTGAAGTGGTATTTAGTTTTTCTCCTCGCTGAACATAGTTACCTATAAAGCTTCACGCTGGTACCTATCTTGTATGGGTTTCTATGGAAGGATTAAGGCAGCAAGTCTCTTATTACGCCAGGCAAGGAGCAGCTAGATACTGAAAGAGAGGATTTGTGACTGGCTCTTTTTTCCTCTCTTCAATAAATGCCCACAAAATCAGGGAGATGCAAATGAAAGGGTGACACCAGAAACACACCCCTCACAGTTGTGCACGTGTTGATTATCTAAATATCCTATTTTGTTTCCTTACAGTATCTAGTTTCCTTGATCCAGGACAATCTGGGATGGATGTGGGTTTTCTATTTCTTCATTCTTATGGTAAGAGGTCTTTTCTTCTTTCTTTTTCACCTGTGTTGAGTCTGCAGCTAAAAAGAATTTCTGAACCCTAGAATAATGAATAATAGGGTTGTTTTTGTGAGAGTTTAAAGTAATGACTTTCACACCTTAAACAGTTTCTGCCACACCTACTAGTTATAATGCTGTTCCCAGAGCTGATGTAAGGCTGGTGCACACCAGGAAGTGTGATCTAAATCAGCCATGGTGATATCGGTTCCTTCCACCAATCAAAAAACAGATGTTGAGTTATTATTGCCAAATGAACAAGAATAGATTTTTAAAGCAGGTTTTGTAAGTGATAGAAAGAGAAGCACTTGACATTGCCCCTTTAAAAATTCTTGTATCTGGTGTGCAACATTCATTTTGGTTGAATTTCACTCTAATTTCCAAGTTAAGGTTCTGCCCCCTCCAACTCCACTGTGTGCAAGTGCATTCAGGGTTTCCAAGGAGCTGATGGTGAGCCGGTAATTTGTGGAGCCCTTTCTTTTGGGTTGGTGGGAGGGATGATCGGACATTGAGGGGCCAAAATGAAAGTGCTCTATAGGGCTGGCCCAGTATGGTGGCAGCACAGTGCTTCTGTCTAGGAGATCAGAGTTCACACCCTGAGCTGCTCAGGTTGGTAGTGGCTGGGAGTGTTGCATAATCCACCTGCCTCTCCTTTTGGGCTAGAGCTGGTGTGATACCTTGCTTTGCTCTGTGATTCCTTTTTGAACAACTGAAAGAGCTATTTGATAGGGTCCAGAGAGAGCAGTGCAAAGCCATTGAGTCGAGGGAAAAGCCTTAGCTTATTCAGAAGTTTTCCTGAAAGTCTAATGCCAACTTTTGTCCTTCTGATAGGCAAACTTTGACTTTCCTATTTCACTTCCAGCTTTCTGTGCTTACAAATGCCTCTAAAATGTGTTGGAGGGAAGATGCAGCGGCATGTACATGTGCTAATTGTCCTTCATGTTGTTCCTTTCCACAGACCAGTTCAACAATCCTGTTCATCTCACCCTTACTAGTGAGGGAAATTAGATTGCTCCTGCATGAGAGACACTTGCGTATGCGGACTGGGTGACTGCCACTTCCCTTCAGAGGGACTGTCCAAGGAAAATCAACAACTGGGAGACAAATCAAAATTCTGGGAGGTTTATGTTTGTTTTCTTTTCTCCCTCTCCTGCCCTGCAAGTTTGGACTAATTCAGAATGTCCCACAAGATTTTGCAGAACAGCCTTTGAGAACTTGCTGTTGGAATACTAAATGCCCAAATGGATTCAGGCCTTCTGCAACATGGAGCTGCTGTTTCAAGATAGAGGAATTTAATCAGTTTGGCTGTAGTCCCACCAGAGCCTTTCAAGTCAGCAAGTGCACTCTTTCCTCCTGGTTTGTGGTCCCATTGCCATAACCTATACTGATTATTTCTGGATGTCCTGGCAAGTGTCAGATATTTAAAACCTGAAGATGGGGAGTCAGTCTTACAGTGAATGGTGAGACCTCGTTATGCTGGGGAAACCGTAAACCCCACTTCATGAATATTCTGAAGTTCTTTGTTGCTTTGGTTTAGAAGAATGGGCAAAAAGTTTCTTTGGAATCGGATGCGTTTGTGCTGTCCAGGTGTCCTAAAAATACCTTTGCCAAATCTATACACAGATTAATCTCTACTATCCTTGGTTAATCCTCCCATGTACGGATAATTTCTCCATCAGAAGTTAACACCATGCTTGATCTATTTATTATTATTGTTGCGAAACCCTGCAATTTCTGAATATGTAAGTAGCCAAATGTTGTAGAAGAGGGGGATAATAATCTTTTAACACTAATTTTCAAGGAGTGTGGTAAATTTTATAGATCTAACGGTGGCCACTTAGATGGCTTTGAGGATTGGGACTGGGATACAGATTCTTTTTACCAGTTGGCTGTGAGATCAGTTGTGACCCAGTTATTGCTCTCTGCATTTGATGGCTATTTAGGTGACACTTCTGAAAAAAGCTGGTGTCATCGGTCCTGTTCTCTGTGGACAGTTGACCATTTATCCTTCCTCGGCAGAGCAGACCCAGGATTTAATGAAGTGAGTCTGAACTATTCCACTGCCTTTATATGTGATGCTTCTGGGTTAGGATTGAGGCACATTGGTGGAGTAGTGTGACGAAACTGACGCTGCTATTGCCCAGGCTTTACTGACACGATGGACAGACAGGCAGGCTCCAGGGCTGTCAGTCTGATAACTCATAAGAAAAATAGATGCAAGCCAGCTACAAAAGCATGTGATTCTATTCTATGCTTAACACCATTGCATCTGAGCACCTTTCCATCGTGCATTAAGCAAGTGACTAACATCTGTCACACGTTCGTTAATGAAGTGATCTGAATCATTTTACAACCTCTCAGCTGCTTTTTATATTTTTTTCTGTCCACTGCCTCGGGTGACTTTTCTTGTATTCACAGAGACACTTTTTAACCATCAAGATTTCTGATCAAATATTTGATCCAATTAATTTCCTGGATGGAAAAATTCTTCCGTAACTGAGAATTTGGGGGCTGGGGGAAGGAACTTTTTAAAAATAGAAAAATTGCCTTTTCTTAAACTTAGTGTACAGCCATTTTTTTTAAATGTCTGAAAGTAAATGTTTAATCATGTGATTAATGTGGAACGTTGTTAGTGCCTTATTGTATTGAATTGTTGCTCAGAGATTGTTTGCTGATCCTGCAGTGCCAGCTGTTTTCACAGCTTCACTTACTGGGAGAACACGGTTGCTCTGTTTCTACTATGGTTTCTGAAAGTCCTCCTCCTCCTTCTTTGTCTGAGATGTTTCCTGCTTTTAGATCTCTTCCTCTCTGCTTTTAGTTAACCTTCAGACAGTCCAGTGGTTGGGGAGAAGGCACCATTAATCATAAGGGACCCATGTTCTTGTCTCTTCTTCCCACCCTTATTCCAATTTTTGCCATTTTAATTCGGGATGATCCTGAGGAGATGCTGTTCGGGGACCTACCTTGTACCCTCAACTGATTGGGGGCACTTAGCTTAGTATTCAGATCCCAACCCAGTCCTTAGTCCATTTCCAAATGGAAGCAAACTCCTTGAAATTCATGTTGGAAATTGTTGGTGGCACTGTTTGCCCAGTCTGTTGTTCATGTGTCTGAGAATGGAGGTTTTGGATTCCAGGCTTTGGTGACTGTTGAGGTGCCGAGTAAGTTCTGATGGAAATGAAGATTGCCATCTTCAGTGCAAATCACTTCATGTCAAATTGGCTGCAAACTCTATCTGCACACTGAGCTGCAGAGCACGTGCAACTGTTCAGAGGGTATTTTGGGGCACGGCATATTTATTGCTAATACTTGATTGGCTGTGCATTCTTTCTCCTACCCAAGTCTTAATATATTTATTTTTACACTAGACCCTTTGGCTGGTGTGTTTCCTCAAGCAGTGGCAATGAGAAATGTTTTGATTCTGATAATGTCAAATCAATGTCATCTGAATAAATTATTATTTTTGGTGAACTGATGTGGAATTCTTTTGTGTGCTTTATTCCACTCCACCCACCCTTCTAAAATCATAAAGTTCATCCAAAGAGCTCTTCCTCCTTTTTATGGCTAGTTCCCAGTTACAGGTGTAATAGTGTTGTTGCAGTTGTTTCCTGGTAAGTAGCTCTGAAGAGCCGGGCCTGCACAGCCCTCGCCTGCAGTGTGTGCCTCTTTCTCCTCGGTGTTCTCACTTCCTAACCCTTGCGAACACTTGCAACAAACCCCCATCCCAACTAGAAAGAGGCTACATGTTGCTGTTAGTCAGTTTGGCTCACTTCCTGATCAGTTTCATAAGCAGCTTTGTGAGACTCCCTGCCAGAGGCACTGAGAACAGTAAAAAGAAAAGGAGGACTTGTGGCACCTTAGAGACTAACCAGTTTATTTGAGCATGAGCTTTTGTGAGCTACAGCTCACTTCATCGGATGAGAACAGTGTGATGAATGGCCTCTGAGAAAAGCCACACATACCTTTTTTTTTTTTTTTTCCCTCTGAATGTAGAAGCCCTGTGCTACTCCTTCAGTATTAAACATAACATGTTTGCTGTCCTTGCTAGGCGCTCTCTTTGCTCATTTCTCTGAGCACAAACCTGAACTCGCCCTGGCTCCTGTCTTTAGATGGACACAGTGGGGAGCTGTTTAATTGTGCTCTTGTTTCACAGCACACTGTAAACTCGGATTTGGGTGAGACCTTGGCTTTCTTGAGACACCCAGAGATCATGGTCATGGGCCTGGCCCCTCACTACCTACAAGAAAACTATATAGCAGTAATTTTTCTGAAAAGTCGTGATTATCTCATTTCTCCCTCTGCTTCCATGTTTCTGTGAATGACTAGGATCAGAATATCCTAGCCTCTAGGTACTCTAAGAAGACTTTCTTTCACTTTAATGCCCTGGGTCTGTGTGATCAGACACGGCACATTTCTTAGCTGGATATCATCTGCCATTGCCATCTCCAATAGTGGTAGGAACCTGATTTTGCCTTAACCACTGGGGACCTATAAAGATCCTATGTAATGTATTTTTTTTCTCCTGAGTTTTTGGGGAGAACCTTTGCTCTAAAGGGGAAAGTGCACTTTAAATACTCTCCTTCAACCCATGTATCCATTTCCTCTTAATCTCCCTTGCCTCCTCTTCCCTCCCCCCCGCCATTAAAACATCTGATCCTTTTAAAATGGCCTACTATTCTCTGAAAACCTGAAATACAAGCAAGATTTACAATTCCTAGACACTTCTCTGGTGGTTGGATTCCTGGTGTGACCAAGTACACTGAATGTGCGACCTTTCTCTGTCTCCTAAGCTTAGGGTAGATTCATCTATATGGTTACTACAATATTGAGTAAGAATTGGGAAATTGATTCTGAATGTTCTCTTGGACTCCCATGCAGCCAGTGCTTCTCCCAAGAGTCCATGTGTTAGAGTACTGATTCGAGTCTCTGATTTGGCAAATGCCCTTTGAGGATGCCACAAAAGGAGGGGTGCCTATGAAAACCATTGCAACTGTGAGATCCAGCGTTTTCATCAAAGTCCACTGATGCTAGTGGACTCTGTTTTGTCCTTCCAATCTATTTCAAACTATTCAATAGAGAAGGAGGGCTTCTGTCTGAGATCAGTTTAGTAGGGTTCCTACGTAGTCTATCTTCTTAGGAAAAGCTGTTTTATTTCAAGTAGTCTGAATGTTAATGAGCACTTGACAGACAAGTAGCTGATCTGGTATGGCAAATTCTGCATTCAGACCCTTGAATTCCTCTGTGCGCTGTCCTTGATAAGCCATCTATCCAGACATAGGAACAACATGTGAACACCACCCAGATTCTCATCCCATATGGATTTAGGGTGACCAGTTGTCTCAATTTCATAGGGACAGTCCCAATATTTGGGGTGTTGTCTTATAGAGGCACCTATTACCCCACCCCCTGTCCCTATTTTTCACACTTGCTATCTGGTCACGCCATATGGATTCATCCTTAGAAGCATATAAGTGGCCCTCAGATCCAGAGCATATAAGTCCTCTGTCTTCTTACAAGAACAGGATTATTCATACACAGTATTTTTAAAACTTCTCTTTTGTAACCTATTGGTCGAAGTCTCTGAGATTCAGGATGGGTTGTAATGCTCTGGATTTTTGGACTCCAGATGCAGCTGGAAGAAATCCTGTTCCCCTTATTTGTCCCCAGTGGCACAGGTTCACTGGCTCTTTCAATCTGGCAGGTGGGACGGGCTTTCCGAAACTATCTCTTCCTGATATTGCTGATCTCAAGTACATGTCTGAGGGGAGCAACGTGTCTTCTCAAAGCTAGATGCTTATATGCATCAAATAACAGAGTAATGGTTACAGAAGTTCTTACCCCAGATTTGCTACTGTGGGGAAGAGAGGTTCTGCAAGTGGATGGAGGTTTGGGGATGTAATGGTCACAGGGGTTGCTGCTCTCTCTGATCTTTACTCTTACATCAAAGCATTCCAATACACCTGCTTGGAACTGGTCTGGTCTCCTACTCTTCATCTCTCCTACTTCATGACAACAAGCACAACACATGGAAGCAGGTGACTGCATTTTCAGTCACTGGCGTGTGAAGAAGCAGCTGTACGGGGGACCATACAGGTGAACGTGTTACTGGAGTGTGGTGTTGCAATGGTATTAGCCCCAGCAATTAGTAAAATTAGAGGTACATGAGGTCCGCAAGCCCCATTTTGGCTCTCTTGGAAAGTGTAATGGAGCACAAACTCTGAGGTGGTAGGCACAGCAGCATAGCTCTTTGTATCTAGTGTCGTGTGCATGCACCTAACAAGATTTTCTGGGGTGGGATGTACTGCTTGATAACGAGGACACCTTTTTATACCACTGCCTTCTCTCTCGAAGCTCATGCACCGGCTGTTCTCAAAGACTGATTTCCCTGAGGAAGGGAGGATGTTGTTAAAGCGTGACTGCTACTAAAGTAGCATCCAAAATGTGTTAGATGTTGTCCAGATATACAGGGCAGATGGTCCCTGCCCCAGTGAGCTTAAAATATTCAGGCTGGTTCATGTTTCTGCCCTACTACTAAATACGACTCCAAATGCATCCCTATTGTAAGGCCCTTGGATGAATTTAGTCCACAGCCTTTTTCTTCCATCCCCCCCGCACTACGTTGTCGGGCTGCCTGGGAAGGAACTGGCACATCCTGTACTAACAAAGTGAACGTTGTAATGTAATCACGGTATGGGTGGATGTGAGTGATGAAGGATGTATTCCTTCTGGTAGGATGTGGATTGGAGCCCAAGGTGACTTTGGAATTGCATAAATTCACACTCAACTTCCCTAGAGAATTAAAAGGGGGCGAAAAAAATGTGATAAATGAAGTGTCGGAAGTAAATACATTCACATAGTATGTGCTAATAAAGCATAAATATTTCCATGGTGAGGAACATCCTTCAGAGCCCAAGGTAGTATCTATGTAGAAACAATGTGTTCAAATCAAGTAGAAAAAAACCAAGACTGTTTAGGTGAGAACATTTTAGTTTGGCTCTATAGGCCACGATCCCAACTCAATGGTCCAGGAAGATGCGCGGTGTGGCCCATGCAGTTTAGTTGGCCTCTTGGTAAAATACATTCCTTGCTCACTTAACAGGTGAAAAGGAGGAGGGGAAAGAGCCTTTACTACAGAGTTGCTCTCTACCGGTCAGACTGATCTGCTGTTGAGAAATGTTTAGCTGGCAGTGCCTGCACTCTGCAGCAGTGGTCCCAGCTGTATTAATTCCTTTTAAATCTATCCTTAGTCTAATTTCCTGAGTCCTCCCCCATTTATAACCTTTGGCAAAGTGGTTTAACTACAGTAAATCCTCCCTGGGATGCTTTCCTTTGCAACTGTTACCTTCAGAATCTCCATCTGAAACTGATGCATGTTTTTTGTTTTGCCTTTACAAAGGGAGAAGAATGTTGTCACCTCCCCGTTTGCCTGCAAAAACGTGCGTGGGTGCTTGGATCGGATATGTGTAGCGTCAGAGCAAAGTATTCAGACTGTTAGACGTTACTAAACACAGGGTGTTTGCCTCTCCTAGTGCCTTCATCCCATGATCTTAACATGCCCTGCAACCACCCTGTGGATAAACAGGCACAGAGTAGTTGGGAGAGTTGGCCAAGGCCACACTGAGCTAGGAACAGAATCCAGGAGTTTCAACTCCCCCTCCCATGCTCTAATCATCAGACAATACCACTACCCTACTGTCACTAGAACTACAGAGCCATAACCCAGCCTGCAGCTACTCTACACTGCAGGCCGAAGTCTGTGGTGCAATCATGGGACAAGCCTGAGACATCAAGAAGAGAAGACTATCTTCTTTACCAGAAAATCTGGCCTGGCCCAGCTGTTTAAATTACCAGTCCAGGGGGCTTTCAGGTGTGGTCCCTCAGCTCTCTGAATGGCAGTGTTAGAGAGCGCTGCAGAGAAAACACCAAACTTCTGGATGGGGATCCTTCATCTGAGCCATTTCCCTCTGGCTGACCAAGGCGCAATGGTAATAGGATCTGGTGAGAGCTACCCCGCCAGTCCTTTGCAACCAGAAGGGAAGGGCAATGTGAGGCCTTTGAAGGCAGGGGGAGGCAGGATCTCACGGAAGATTTTCCCCTCCACCAACAATCTGCTTCAGCTCTCGTACCAGCACTGGGGTTTTGGCTCTCCTGCTGGCAGCTGGGCTTTACTGGCTTTGATAGACTCAACAGTAGAGCGGAGAGTGAAATGGTAACTGGATTCAGAAGAAACACCTCTAATTCTTATAGGACATTTATACTTGTTAATGCAACAGTGCTGTTTACACTCAGAAAAATGCAATTGTTTTAAGTGAGCATTTTACAGCTTCCTTGAGGAAGTGAGGTCCTGGGGAGACAGCACTGGCCTGCGCCTCAGAAGGTCTGGGTTCTACTCTCACAGACTGCCCGGCCAAGTTGCATTGTTGCTACATGCCTTGATTCCTCATCTATAAAATGGGGATAATACTGGTCTCTTCCTCCTACCCTTTGTCTTGTCCATTTAGACTAATCAGTTTCTTTCTATGTGGGGTACAATTATCATCCCCATTTCCATAGCATTTGAGTGCCTCACAATCTTAATGTACTTCTCTCATCTCTCTGTGGGGCAGGGAAGTGGTATTATCCCTATTTTACAGATGGGAAACTGAACCCAGACATTTAGTGACTGGCCCAAGGTCATATAGGCAGTTACTCCTGGGGGAATTCTGCACCACTGTGCAGGTGCAGAATTTATATCCCCCGCAGATTTCTTTGCTTCCCACAGAAAAATGACTTTCTGACGGGGAAGCAAGGGAAGCCACAAGAGCAGTCATGCGACCCTACACAGTAGTTATGTTTTGGGTGCCCAGGGCAGCCGGCAGAAAGGTAAATCACTGTGGGGCAGGGGGCCAGACTGGGGAAGACCTGGCTGATGGCTCCTACCCTGTCAGGATCAGCTGCTAGTCCCAGCTCGGCTGGGGACGATGGGACTTCCTCTTCCCATGCACGGCATCCGGGGCTGAGTCAGATTTCCCCCACTAGCTGGGGGAAGCTCTGCAAACTCATGCACGCACGCGCGCGCGCACACTCTCTCTCTCTCCCCCCTCAGCTGCAGAGGGAGGGATCTCTGTACAGGGAGCTGCTCCCCCATCTGTCCAATCCCTGTGCATCCAGACCCTCCTGCTGAACCTTGCCCCCCCCTCAGAAAAAAAACCCTTCCAAGTCCCACACCTGCACCTGAGCCATCCACACCCAGATCCCCACCCCACTGAGCCCCAACCAGCTGCACCTGTATCTCCCCCCCACTGAGCCCCCTCCTCCCCCAGCATCTGGACCCCCACTGATCCCCAGGCTGAACTCTATCCCTTACCCAGAACTGCCCCCCCACCCCCCCGCTGAGCCCCAACCACCTTTACCTGAATCCCCCTCCAGAGTCCCCTTACGCTTGAACCTAGAACTGCCCAACAAGCCTGTGCATCCGGATCACCCGCTCAGCTGCCTGCACCCAGATTACCCCACACAGAACCCTCTCAGCTCACACCTGGATCCCCCATGCTCAACCTCTCCACAGTTGGATCCTGCCTTGTTGAGTCTGCCTGCCCACACCTGGTGCACCTGCATGGAGGGGCAGGGCCCTGGCGTGTTTCTGGGGCAGGCCCTATCCTTGTGCTCTGTCAGGGTTGGGTGCAGCCTCACCACTGAATCCATGTCCTAAGCGGGGAGCTGCACAGTGATCTCCCACCTCTGTGAAGCCAGTGGCCTTGTGCTCCCCAATGCCGTGCTGGAGCCTCCACATTTATTTGGCAAATAAAATTTGCAGAATTGTGCAGAATTTTAAAATATTGTGTGCAGAATTTTTAATTTTTTGGCACAGAATTCCCTTAGGGGTAAGGCAGTCTGTGGCAGAGCTGGGAATTGAAGGAGGATCTCCCAAGTCCTAGGCTAGCTGCCCTAACCGTTGGATAATCTCTCCTCTACCTTTGGAGTAGGGACTTTTTGTTACAGTTGTACGTACCTAACACAATGGGGTCTGGATCTCAGGCTGGGCCCCTCCCCATCACATTGCGACAAATACAAAATGCAACAAGCCCCTTTCAAATGAAAGGAATAATTCTTTTGAAAGAACAAGCTTCCAGGGCCCCAAAAGAGAAGATGCCATAGCAAAATGAACTGGTGTAGAAATAACACATACAACTATTATAATCTAGACATTTTGCATACACTTTGGTACTAACAGAGACATCCTTTGAGAAGTGGCTTGTGCAAGTGCAGCTTATGGAAAGGTTCTACTGGTGTGTACAACTCAGTGTATACTGCTTCATCAACAAAAATATCACACACAGAAACTGCACCAAAGTGCCTCTTTCTAATATAGATTGGCATTAATTACTTATAATGTATATGTTGTGTTAGCAATTTAAGAGCAACACAGAATTCTGAGCTCTGTCAGGCAATACACAGGATAGATATAATATAGAAAATAAAAATTATACCTTGTTACAAACTACTAAATGAATCTTTACAAGATTATACTTTAACATCTGGTGACTACAAAATATGACATTTAACTCTCCTTCACTTCTGTCATTACCTTACAGTCAAATATTGATTTGCGTTTGAATAAATTGCCTAGGGAGGTTGTGGAATCTCTGTCATTGGAGATTTTTAAGAGTAGGTTAGAAAACACTTGTCCAGAATGGTCTGATACTTAGTCCTACCATGAGTGCAGGGGACTGGACTAGGTGACCTCTCAAGGTCCCTTCCAGTCCTGTGATTCTGTGCCCTATCTCAGAAATACTAGCTTGAGCCTGAATATTTTTTTCTGCATTTATCCAACTCATAAATAATTTTATTTTCTCTGCAATGTGATATTCTGTATCAATCATTAAAAAAATCCACTTAAACTTGGATATTGTTAATTTGGAAAACAAACAAACCAAAAAACCCTCCAAAAACCTAGAATCCGATGAAGTGAGCTGTGGCTCACAAAAGCTTATGCTCAAATAAATTGGTTAGTCTCTAAGGTGTCACAAGTACTCCTTTTCTTTTAACCTAGAATCTAACTGTCCATCTTCATTGACCTCAGTCTATGGCAACTGACAAGAAAACCAGAATATAATGGTTGGATAAGGATTGGGAATAACTGAATCTGGGCAATTAATAAAGCAGAATGAAATATTGTCAGTGGACGAAATTGAGAACTAATTCAGATTACCGTAGTTACCTCTCATTGCTGAGTGCTTAGAAATACCATGCTACAAACCAAAGAGGCAATAATTTGAGCACAATGAAATTGAGAGCTTCAAAACTGCATGAATAAGTGTCAATTCTATGTGAATAATGAAAAAGTCATACACTTTTGTATGTATGCAAATGTCCACTATCTACTTACTTACCCTTGAAAAATACCTATGACACTGTGACAGAGGTGGATTCATGTTCACAGACATAATGACTCTTGGCCTTAGGTACACAGAGATTAGTCCAATATTTCAATCTGTACTTCTCACTTTACCACACAGTATCAGATTACGCAGTGTATCTTGCCCTCAAGGAAGTTGTGTATGATGGGAGGAGTAGATAACGAAACACGCTGGAGAAGAGATGGCTCTTCTGATTGTCGTCACCAGGCTTGGGTGAGATTGCCCCCAGAGCCAGGAATTCCAGAGACTAGAAGCTGAATAATGGGAATTTATCATCAATGAATGTATCGTGTTGAGTCTGAAGTTAGTATTGTTAGGCTAGGATGGCAACCTTTCTAAACAGACATGCTCACTAGATAGTTTTGTTCCTTAGGGACTTGCATAGTAAACTGCTGCTGAGTGCTGAAACCCACAAGCCTCTTCAACAGACAGACTAATGAAGTTTAGGAAATGCTGCTCCTAAACAACAATTTGAAAATAGATACACATAACAAATACCTCGTTAAACCAGTGGTTTCCCCTGAAAGGGAAACCTACATAAAGAAGCCTTCTATCTTTGTCAGTTTTTCACCTTGTTGTCCTTGGACTTTATATAAAATACAGAAAAGGACCTATCTGCTCTATTCCCAGTGAGGTGGCTGGTTTCTTGTATTCTGTAAAGAAAGATCAGTCTTGATTTATTATATTTTTGTAGATTGGTGCTTTGCATCTTACTGTACCCTTTTCCCTATTTTGTGAGTGTGTGTGTGCTTGTCTGTGTACTGTACAGCCGACTTACAATAAACTTTTAGTTTTAAAACAATGATATTGGTGTAATATATGAATCCTGTGTTTCTACAAGACACTATCTCCTCTGCCCAAGAATGTATAGTGTTCTGAAAGCATATATGTGTAATATCACTTTCCTTTCATCTGATGGAGGCAAATATTCAAAGGCTTTCTGCTGAGTCTGTATTTCCCTAGTATTAAAAGGTCAACAACTACCGTATGTATGGCCATTATTAGCACAGATTTATTTCCCCAATTAAACTGATACACTGGGTATAATGCCAATATAAATAAGTGAGGCCCTTTCATTAATTTAGTTCTGTATTGAAGAATCAAACAGGGCTTACGTTTAACAGTGTTTTGATTTTCATTTGCTGATGTTCTCAAGAAAACTGGGAAATGAAGCTGTGCATGCATATGTGGGTGTGCACTTGTGTTAGAGTGTGAGAGAGCTGGTGGAGCAAGTTTAGATAATGATCCTGGGGCAGAGAAGGAAGTGGTTTAGGGAAATGAGACTGTGAGTAACACAACGTGGAGGTGACACATAATTTTTCTCACGCTAGAAAACAATATGTACAACACTATGAGAGCAAGTGACACACCTACATTACTGAGTTCATACACTGCATTTAAAGGTAGCTTTTTTTTTCAGATGGGTTTACGACACAAAATGTAGATTCACCTTTCCCTAAAGTTTGGGGGTGTCCTAGCTTTCAAAGTACATTAGGATGATAGGTATTGTGACAATATAAGGGGTTTTTTTATTATTATTGTTGATCACTTCCTTCAGATCCCTTGGGGGCAATGAAGTACAGTATAGGTCCCACCTTCAAACATGGAAATATATAACACATGGCTGTGGGCTAAGTGGAAAGGAATGTTAATGATGCCCTCTTTCCCCTGCCTTTACCAATGTTGTTGTTATCAACTCATAGAGGAAAAGTGCTATGGGCCTGATCCAAAGCCCACTGATGTCAAATAATAAGTCTTTCCACTGATTTCAGTGGGGTTTGGTTCAGACCTTTTAAGTATTTATTCTCAAGTATGAGCACAAGGGCAATTCTGATTGGACAGGCTGGTTTAAATCAAGCAAAGAGTATCTTGCAGGTGAGGCAAGTTTACTATAGTCCTGGGCACGGGAGGACGCCTTTTGGCTCATGTGATCCAGCAGCTGCCAGCAAAGGACCAGGGACCCATTTTGACTTTTCGCTGCTTTGATATGTTAACAGGTGCCTCTGCAAGGAAAGCAATGGAGCTGAACTCTTGATCCAATAAAAGGATAAGTATTTCTTGAGCGTGCACTGTTAATGACTTTTGAAACGTTAATACTGAGTCATTTTGTTTCTAGATTTCAAAAGGAATATGTTCAGAGTAAGGGGTCAAGGCACACAGGAAACTTCCGTTGCAGCTCATGGGAGTTGTGTGTGCAGATCAGCCTTTCCAGGGACTAATGATTAATACATAGCGGCTTTCCCCTTTTAAAGCACTGTGCAAAGATTAACTAATCCTCTCAACTCCCTGGTGAGGGAGGGAAATATTGTACCCCTTTTACAGGTGGAAAAACTGAAGAGGACAAGTTAAGTGACTTGCTCAAAGCCAGAGAGGGAATCAAAACTGGGATTAGCAGTCAGGAATTCTGTGTTTCTTGCCCTGTGCTCAGATCACTAAACTGGGCGGCCTCCAAGCAGATTTTTGCTTTAGAACATCTGGGGTGATCAATGAGAGGGCCAGTGAAACCCAAGAGGACGTCCCAAAAGAGCAAACAGATTGTCATTTGTGCATGAACATACTGCAATTGTAGAAAACTGCGGTGCTCCAGGTACATTGCAGAGTCACCAACGAGCCTAAATAAGACTTAGACGTCTATTCAAGTTGGTTTGTTTTGTTTTTTTTGGTGTGGGGGGAACTAGCTTTTCAGGAATCATGAAAAATACAGTACATGAAAGGCCTCATTCCATTTTCAAGGTCAACTTTAAGGCAATGCTTAGGTATGAAGAGTAAGCTGTAGATTCCAATAGTGGTCCCATTGCTCACTCATAAACCTGAGACCGCTGGAAGAGGTGCCTGTCAGGGGGCTTATCGCCAAGCAGCCATGCTGCAAAATCGGTGATACATGTTGTCTGCAGTTCTGGGTTTGTTTATTTTTAGGATTTACATAGAAGATACAGTGACAGGAGGTCTTTTGTTTGAGGATTTAGAGGGAAAGCTGAGAACTAACTCCAGTCAGTCAGAACTGATAAAAAGAGTTTGTTTTTAGTTTGGTTACCAAGCTGTGGCTACTATGAATTTGGCTTCCAGCAGCCAGTGGGCTATGTGAGGAGCACCCAGAGGGGGTACGTGGGTATGGGGACAAGGCATCATGAAAGGGTGGGTAATTATTTCTCTCTATATCTTTTTTTAAAAGGACTTAATGAAAATGTATTTTCAGGTGTGGTGTTTGATGGTGTGTGTGTGCTCTATGAAATTTGCCAGGATGCCCTTCTAGGCTGGGAGTTCTGACCACATTCCGGTCTGGCTGTTGTTTCATTTCACTAAACTCATCGTCAACTCTCTCTCTATTCTTCTTGGAGCTGTTGCCACCCCTCCTTTCTGGTGCTACTTTCACAAGTTTTACTACCTTTTAATTTTATTTATTTTGTCATCCAAGGCCCTGAGCCTTACCCACAGGAGTAGTCCCACTTAACTCAATGGAATTACTTGGGTGTAAAGCAACTCGCAGTCTTGTTTGCAGGGTCAGGGCCTTAGTCTGGGGCTATAAATGTTGGTAACATTATCTAAAGGTATTACTGGAAAAATGTAGGAGGGAGGTATTTACGAAACTGTCTGCGATGTTCTGTCACTCAAGAGCAGTTGCCAGTGGAGCTGAAACAAGTTCTAAAATGGGGGTGCTGAAGGCAGAAACCATGTCTACTGGGTTGTTATTACTACTTTACACCAGAACCCCCAGCACCTATGGCAGTTGCAGTCAGTTGGATTGTCCTTGTTTATCACCCAGGATTCATTCTGGATTAGGTAGGCAGCAGAGCATTGTCTGTGGCACCACCTCCTTTAAGGACGCCCATCAGGCGCCGTCTGTTTTCAGAACTCCCTGGAAATGCCTTTCCATTTGATTCAGTTTCTCCATCTAATGTCCCTTCTTCCTCTGGATTACGCTGCTGTGGAGGGGGGATGAGTGGAAGTCTGGATACAATGTTTAAGTAAACTGGGACACTGGGGCAGATTTGTGGTTTTTAACTAAATTGCTGTACAGCCCCCAGGTGTCTTTTCTGCAATGGAGGCTTAATGTATTACTTAAATAAAATACCCTCCTGATCCCGTGTTAGGGCTCCATATTCCAAGGGCGCTGAAGGTTGTGAGCTTTAGTTTAACACATGTAAAGCACATTATGAGCCTTAGATGTGGAATGTTGTAGAAATGCTGAACATTATCTGCCCTCTGAATTGTGGTGATGTTTTTATCTCCCAGTTCTTTACTTATTAGCCAGACTAATACACACTGTGGCCTGTCTCTCTCTCTCTCTCTCCATCTGCTCTGACTTTAGTTTATTCACTGGTCTGTAGGTATTGTTCAGTATTCCAGTCTTTTAGTTAACAATTCCTGGGGAAAGTTTCCCTTTGATGGTTCTCTTTTTCATTTTCTAGGTCTCCTCAATAATCAGGTGCTATGCATATGTTTCCAGTATACTTTAACCATTTGCTGTATTTCATCTCCATGGTGTCCAGGCCAAATTCCAACTCTGGTAATTACATCGTGCCTGCCTACATTCCCTCTGCAGTTTTAACCAGCTCTGATGGCTCTTTCACTTTCTGTCCTAAATGGACTCTGTAGTTTTGCTTCTGCATTTCATTGCAGCAGTGATGGATTTGGTGCTTGGTTTTCAGTAACCAATGAAGTGATCAGTCTAAAAGTACCTTCATGGGGAAGAGGTTTCTGAAAGTAGACGAGTTTTTCATCAATCAGAAATAGGCATGAAAAGATCCAACGGCTGGAAGCTAAAATTAGATAAATTCAGATTAGAAATAAGGTGTAAATTTTTATCAGAGAATGTTATTAACTATTGGAATAACTCACTTATGGACAGTGATGCTGGAACAATTTGTATAGTGGGGTTCTGATGTAACCCACACACCTCCTGGGTGTGTTGTTCTGTCCCCTCTAGTGGCACCAAGACCACTTAGAGATGAATGAGTCAGCCTGCTACACCATGATCTAAGAGCCATGTGGCTTTTAGCTCATGCAGTAGAGCAGGGGTGGACAAACTTTTTGGCCTGAGGGCCACATTTGGGTTCCGAAACTGTATGGAGGGCCGGGTAGGGAAGGCTGTACCTCCACAAACAGCCTGGCCCCCGCCCCCTATCCGTCCCCTCCCACTTCCTGCCCCCTGACTGACCCCTCAGAACCCTCCACCCGTCCAACGCCCCCTGCTCCTTGTCCTCTGACTGCCCCCTCCTGGGACCCCTCACCCCTAACCACCCCTGACCCCACCCCCTATCCAACCCCACCTGCTGCCTGTCCTCTGAATTCCCTGATCCCTATCCACACCCCCACCCCCTGACAGGCCCCCGGGACTCCCATGCCTATCCAACCGCCGCCTGCTTCCTGTCCCCTGACTGCCCCCTGGGATCCTCTGTCCCTTATCCAAACCCCCCTCCCCACCCCATTACCATGCCACTCAGGGCACCAGGACTGGCAGCCATGCCAGCCGGCTGGAGCCTGCCACACCGCCAAACAGTCTCTAGAGCACCGGGGCAGGCCGGCGGCTCTCACAGCCTCGCTGCCCAGCAGGAGCTCGCAGCCCCGCCTCCCAGAGAGATGGTGGCTCGGCAAGCTGAGGCTGTAGGGGGGAGGGGCTGGGGGCTAGCGTCCCCAGCTGGGATCTCAAGGGCCAGGCAGGACGGTCCCGTGGGCCGGATGTGGCCCATGGGCCGTAGTTTGCCCACCTCTGCAGTAGAGGCTCATGGATTTAGCTCCAGAGGTCCCAGGTTCGATCCTGCCCGTTGACGATCGGGGTCTGTTGGTGTTACACTGAGAGCCACTGAACCAAACTGTAAACCCTCTATAGATAGAAACCACTTCAAGCTGTGGAGTTGTAGCAGCACCCACAGTTCCAGCACCTATGCCTATGGTGGATGTGGTGGCTTCTCCATCACTTGTAGTCTTTAAATCAAGACTGGATCTCTTTCTCAAACATATGCTATAGCACAAACAGAGATTATTGGCTCGATGCAGAAATAATTGTGTGAGGGTCTTTGGAGGAGGTCAGACTAAATAATCATAATGGTTCCTTCTGGCCTTAAAATCTATGAATCCTTGAAAATTAGTCTAGGGCCTGATCCATATGGGTGACCTTTGTGCCCATGTGACGCTTCATTGATTTCAGTGAGGATTTATGTGTGTGGTACAATATGCCAACTCCGATCCAATTGCACAGTCAGGGCCTATTGCTCTGCTCCTCTATCACTGAAGCCAATGTGAGCTTCACAATTCATTCAAAGGAGCAGAATCAGGCCTTATAGTTATAAGTGGCTGTGGGAGTGAAAGGAATGTACTTGTTTTTTTTTTTTTTAAACTTGGCTCTTGTCTTTGAAAAGTTTTACACTTTAAATGAAAGTGTATTTTTCAATGCTGTATTTCTTAGTATGGAAAAATCCATTCTCCAGACTTTCAACCCTATTATTCTGGCGGGTTTTAATGCCTCAGGTAGCTGGGAGTGGGCTGATGGCATAGAGGCACTGTACTGTGTGGTTTGTCATCTCTGGCTATGATTCTTTGATAGTAAAACTCTAGTCAAGTTGGGATATTGAGTCAGGTACTGATGGCCATGAATACTCAATGTCTGATGGGTATTTATGCTCTCCCTAGGTCTATTGCTTGTTGATGGTTAATAATTAATCTAATTGCTCTTTTATTATAACAATCTTGTTCAAGTTGGAGTAAATAATTGAATCCCCCCCACCCCAAAATGGTTAGTTTGTTAACTTGCTCTGTTTGTACAATTTGGGATGACAGTTTTGAGAAATTCCCTTCTAATAATCTTCAGAAGTGAAGTTTACAACACAAATCCAGAGATTTCTCCCTCCCATTAATGTCCTTAAGAGCATTAGTAACATGCCAAATTATCTGTGGAGGCAGCCACTCCTCAGGCTTGCAATCCAATGAGTATGTATTTATTCTACTTGTAGGCAATTTCTATGGTGCTCATCACCGTAGAAACTGAGTTGGATGAATAGTAACAATTTCTTTTTTGAAAGGGATAGCTGAATGCTCGAAGCATCAGGTCTGAAATTCCTCGGCTTCTCAAAATCTAATCCTGGCTGGATTGACTCAACCCTTTCATTCTCTGAGGTAAATACATTGAGGTCGTTGCAGATTACTGTTGGAGAGTCTTTTGGAGGATGAGACATGAAAACCAAAATACTGTCTACTCTGTGTGACTAATAAAGATTGTGGGGCACTTTTTGTAAGAGAGAGGTTTTTCCCTGGAGTCCTGACCAAAATTTCCCTCTGCTTTCCCTAGTGTTATGCAGTATGTTGGTAGTTTATCTGGCCGATGTCCTCCACTCCAAGGGAGTTTATCCATAGTCATTTAACCTCTTCTATTTCCTTTCCATTTACCCTTCTCTGCAGATTAGGGGATGGGCTGGGATTGGGATTTGGGTCTGTTTTATGCTTTTTAACTATTGGTTATATTTAGTAGAATGTCCAAGTGCCTTTTTGGTTATTGACACTGAATAAATGTGTTTACATATTAACAAAGCACGTTTTATTTTCAAAGCATTTTACAGATTTTACATTAACTGATACTCCCAACACCCCTGTAAGGCAGGTAGATTAGGATAATAAAAACTAATAATACCTTACAATCCAACAAAAAGTGCTATCTTCATTCTACAGATAAAGTCTAAGTGATTTGCACAAGGCCACAAACAGAGACAATGTCAGAGCTGGGATTATAATTTGCAGCACCCATTACCTTGTGAGCAAATTCTCTACAAGACCTCAAGCACCTTGTCGTTTCAGTGGGTTTGGAATACCAAAGAAGGAAGTGGGAGTGCGACTATTCCAGCTAAGATTGCCACAAAAAGTCTCTGGGTCTCCACCAAACCAGGGAAAGAAACTCCTGGCCTTGTCTCAACAGAATTCCTCTTGCTCTTTCCTGTATGGTAGTTCCTGGCCTTCCTTTGATACCATTAAGATGCCTGCTCTGCTGCTATTTTGCAGTTAAGGATGCTATTTTAGCTCAGATGGTTTCCTCTATTAAGCAAGCAAACCAACCAGCGTCTCAGGGGAAAAAAAAAAAGACAAGACTTTAGGAGTGAATGTATTAGGCTGCCTACCTTAGCAATAACCCTGTATCAAAGTTATTTGAAGTAGGGTGACTGACCTTGTAGGTTCCCCTCTGATCTATGTTCTTTGATTATTTGTATTCCAGCAGTGCCTACAGGACCCCTCTGAGATGGCGGGCCCCATTGTGCTAGGCTTTATAGTGCACACAGAAGAGCTTGTCCCTGAAGAATTTAGAATCTAAATACACGAGATAGGAAGCATTATGGTTCCATTTTACACATGGGAAACAGATTAATGGCTAGCTTTTAAAGGTATTTAGGTGCACTAAAGATGCAGATAGGTGCCTAGTAAAGTTTTCTTAAGTGGGTAGGCATTTAATTCCCAATGGGACTCTGAAGGCAGCTTCCTCCAGGCCTCCTCTGCTGAAATGGCCCAGGGGTTCACTGAGAGAAATGTGCAAGAGGAAAGACTCTGGGCCCCATCTATACTATACAAACTAAGTGTAACAATCAGTTGGTTGTTGCCCAAGCACGATGTAAAATGGTTCAGCCCAGTGTGGAAGGGCCCAAATTGTTTTAGAACTGGACTTTTTTAACCCCTCCTGCACTCTCTGTCCAAAGTTTCCTTGGGCCAGAAGGTAGTTTCTGAACCCCTATGTTATAATATTGTTAGGCCTCCTCAGTGCAGGCCAGGCCAAACTATTTTAGATCCTGCTTAGACAGCAATCGCATTTAACAGCATTGCTGATTGTTGTGGTTTGTGTGGGGCAGACGGAGCCTTAAGCTTGCAGTGCCAAAAGCCAGTCTTCAAAGAGCAGAGCTGTTCAGTGCACCTAAGAGTTGAGAAGTAGCAGAGGTGCGAGCTGGCGGAATGATAACTGGAGTCACTATTTTACTTCTAGAACAAGTCTCCCTGTAGCCCATGACTGGGGTCTTGCCAACACTGGAGATTTGCCCCAATTCCACTGCAGTTACATTGTACTGGTGCTAATAGCGGCTTTGCCTGTCTGTGCTATGAGTTTGCCTTGGTGCAGCTCCATTGGCATCTGGCCCATGAAGGTTGAAATCAGGGCAATTCCCCAGAACAGACAAGTCCATAGACTGTAGCTTCCTCATTTGCACTGTAATACAGCTGAATGCCAGTAATGGTATTTGTTGTTCCAGGTCAGATAGCAGGACAGCAGTGACTTGCTGATTCTCTTCAGCACCTGAAGTGTTTAATGATCAAATTATTTCTATTGTTTTTTTTTTTGACACATTCCAGGCCAGTGCCTTGAAGGTGTTTACTTTGTAACATGACCTATGCTTTGCAATTCACAGCTGACACACAAGCCCTAAGCACACATGTAAGGCCCCAGGGGACTCTGTTCAGCTACTACTCCCAGCAGCTCCGGATTAAAAGCAACAAAACAAACCTCGAGGTGGCAAATTCCAAATCCTGCATTTTCAGTCATAAGCATGGACGTGGTACGCCATTAACACCAGACTTTGCCGAGAATCCATCAAACAGCATATCTGCGCAAGGCGTAAAGGATTTAATATCCAAGATGGTGCAGCCATATCGCTTTCTTTCAATCTTCTAATCCCTGCCCATCCCTATCAAAACAATAGGCAAGATGCACATGAGGTGGCATAGGCTACCAGGTTCTTTGGTACCAGTGCACAGATCTTTTGGGTGTGCAGGAAAGTTGTTGGTAGTGATCTTTCTCCTCTCCTGTTCCCTTCCCACCAGCAGGATCACGAGAAAAGGAGGCTGCTGTTAGCTATCATTCCCTCCTCCTGAAGACCAAGAAAGGAGCTGGCTCCCCACCATAATCCTGCCCCAACACTTCTCCAAGAGAAACTTGCTCTCTCATGTGCACAACCTGAATCTGCTGGAGCAGAGATGGAATAATATGATTTGTACACATCAGGTGGCTGGAAAAGAATTGTCACCCCGGTGTGTTTGGTCTGCTTTAGCTAGTCCAAATGGAAGGCTTTCCTGATAATTCTTGACCCTACTACCCTGTTAAATATGCAATGTTTCTGATCTGATTAAATTAGTCCTAAACCTGAAGTCCTTTAGGATGGACATTAATGCTGCGATAGGCTGTTCAAGAGAAGACAGAAAAACCAAACCTTCAGAGCACTAGCACTACATGTCTGCTTACCAATATCCCCTGTGTGGTATTCCTTCTGTTAAGGTCACCATGGTGAGTGTGAATACTTACTGCATGTGCATCCGATGAAGTGAGCTGTAGCTCACGAAAGCTTATGCTCAAATAAATTGGTTAGTCTCTAAGGTGCCACAAGCCCTCCTTTTCTTTTTAGGGAGAGCTGAGTGGCCCAACTCAGAATTAAGTATGTCTGCATAATAATTAGTGTCAACCACTGCCTTGGGTCACTTGTAAGATGTCTGCACCCATTTAAGAAAGCTACAGCCAAACGCAAAGCATCCATAAACCTCAAAGTAAGTAAATGCTCCACGGTATCAAAAGTGCTGTTAATATTCAAAGAGAGAGCCATCCTAGCTGTCCCCCCCATCATAGACAGCTCAAAACATGGAGAAGTCTCCTAACACTTAGGGTACTCCCGTGGTGCTCTATTACAAACACCTTCCAGTATCCGCCCTCCTAATCATGAGAAGAAGAATATCAGAACAGGAGGCGGAAATATTTACGGTTAGTTCAATATTAAAATGAATGAGGGAGATGGTTTGGTGGGATGCACAGCTCTTTTGGTTTCAGAGTTATGGAAATGCATGCTGTACTGGAGAAGACTGGGGTGAATTCTGTTCAGAAGCAGGGTCACGAAGCAGTAAGTTTATAAAACTCCATCAGAACCGTCTG
Organism: Natator depressus; assembly: GCF_965152275.1. Classification (NCBI taxonomy): domain Eukaryota; kingdom Metazoa; phylum Chordata; order Testudines; family Cheloniidae; genus Natator; species Natator depressus. The sequence goes on from NC_134234.1 coordinate 245,884,293, forward strand.
AAGACCTAGTCTTGCCCAGCCTGAGGCGAGTGACTGAGGTGAGAATACTTAGCACTATACAGTGTTCTACATTTTCAAAGTGCTTTGGAAATGTTCAAGTGTGACCCTGCAGATGAGTTTTGTTGTTGTTCTTTCTGCTGTTTTATGCTGTACAAAGAAGGCCAGCATTTTTTTTTTAAAGGGTTTTCTGCCTTCCGCCCCCACTTGGAATATCAACTCTGTTTTTGCTTGAAGTCCTGTTGGAAGTCTCAGTAGACGTATACTAATAGCTCTCACATCTTCGCATAAGGGGCAGGGTATTGAATTGTAAACGAAGATTTCCTTTCTCCAAAATGTTAATTATTCACTGAGGTAAAAAAGGTGCTACAAAAACCCAAGATTTAAGCAGCTGAATTAAAAATCCCTTTCAGCTTCCTCCCTTGTGATGTCACCATTTCAATAATTCTCCAGTCACCATAGAGTCTTCCAGGCTAGACAGGACCTGACTTTCTAATGTAAAAGACAAGTAGAACCCTCTCTACGCCTCACTTTTCTTTTCGGGGTGGGGATAGACAGGGGTTTGTTAAAATGTTTCAGGTATTCTTTATCCCTTATAAAGAAGTAAAAAGGGCAAACACCAATTTTTTCCTATGCAGATCACCTTTAACTTGTAAATTAATCCAGTCAAAGGAAGTGTCTCTCTCCCCTCAAATCCTTTATTGCTTAAAATATTATATAAGTCTAGCCTAGACTGAACCCCTGCAGCTTTTTTGCTTATCCAAGTGGAACAGGTTCTGTGTCTCTATCTTGGAGAATTCAAAGATATCAAGGCTCTCTGACTGCCCTCCACATTTCTTGTCTTCAGCGTTTTCTGAATTTTCTTGTGCTGTCCTTTCCCCTCCTCCCCTCCCCTCCCCTCATTTCCCAGAGACTGAATCCTTATTTGAGGTCAAAGCTCCTCTCTCTTCTTCCAAAGTCCTGGCAAGCAAGCCTATGTGGGGAGATCAAATTAACAAAACAGCCTTTTGTAGGTCCTGGAACACGGCTGTAGAAAAGTAAGTCAAATCCTCACTCTGATTTATACTTCTCCTTAGAAGTGCGGGGGATAGGGAACACTTTGTCCCTGAAGACTCAAAGTACAATTAGAAGTGTGATGAATATGTTATAAACCATCCCCTTAACAATAGACATAGAGAACACAGCTTAGAGTCTTTCCCCCTAGACCTGGCAGGTGATTAAGAGTGATTAAAAGTCCACACATTATATGCCCCCAAGGGCTTGGAAATAGGCACCCGAGTAACTATGAGTGCAGTTAGCACCTAATTTAAACAGGACGAAAGCAATGGCCCCTAGTGGATCCAAAGTAAATGAAACTCGGACATATTAGTGCCACCAAAAAATTGTTGAAAAGAATATTAGGCTGCCTGGGTGTGCACTCAGAAATCAGGACCTGCCTAAGATAAGGTTACATGTTCACCTTTAACTCTGTCCTTCCGCATATATGCATTGCAAGAAGCTTTTCCTTACATGAGATATCAGTATTTTTATAGAAGTGTATACACGTGTAGTGTTTTGTAGGGCCGTTGACTACTCTGCATGCCAGACCAGCAGGATCCAATGAAAGCTGTTTGTGTACAAGATGCACAGTGAATGAGGACCTTCACAAGGTTGATGTTTGCGAGGCTGTAGAAAAACTGTATGACAGTATGGTGTACTTGAGAATACCCTTGGTATATTTGTATCCTAAGCAGGTTCCTGCACAAGGGGAGAGAGTTAAGCTTGTGTGTGTGGCCTGAACATTGGCATTTCCAGAGCCAAGGTGATAAAGCTGCAGAGCATAACACAACGCAGGGACAATAAAGCAGGACAATCACAATTCAGTGACCCCTTAACACACACAGGGCTCAGATCTGCCACCCTTACTCATGCTGAGTAATCCCTTACCTTTGAGTAGTCCTGTTGAAGTCTATGGAATCAGTGTGAGTAGGGCTGGCGGAATCTTGCTCTAAGGAAGGAGGTGAAGGTACTGGACTTATCCTGCATTCCAGTTCTGTTGCTTCCTCTCTTACTACCTGAAGGAGAAACTGGTTCCCCTGCTTCAGACCAGTGAGAGGACAGCAGCTTGGGCTTCTGCCTTGCAGAAATAAACTCTACTAGACTCTTCAGGCCAAGGACTTAAACGATTACAATAGCTAACTTTTTGGTGTAGTCCCAGTGCAGTAATAGGAGCCAGGATTCAAAGCAAGAGATCCACTCCTTGACTGTGATCTGTCAGAGTCTCCTGGATACACAAATTTAGGCTTGCAGCTTTGTTCTTCTTAAGTCCCCGGTAAATACTCCTCTTTAGAATATCAAGTTCACAGGTCCATCTTTTAGTGCTTCTAGCCTAACTTTGAACCGCAACTAGCTAGTCTAGCATCCTCCTCCTTGATTTGGTTAATAAGTAGCCTATTGCTACCTACATTCCTCAGATTTATCACTTAGAGGAGGTAACATTTTTAGTCATTTTGTTAATTACCTGTATTGCCATCATGTGTGGTGAAAAGAAACTGGAGGTGCTGATAGTCTGTTTTGTCCTGTATTTGCCTCCATTCACTTGGGCCATTCATTTTTATTCCTTTCTTGTACTCAATCCCGTGTCTCTTTGAACCATTTGAATTAATGTGTCGATACACACTGCTGTAAATGTCCAGGAAAAGGTAGGTGAAAACAATTTGCACTTACCTAGTATCTTTCACCTGAGGAATTGGACCCAGATCCACAAAGACACTTAGGTGCTGCAAAATCACAGGAGCAACACTGCAATCCACAAAGCCTGAGTTAGGCACTTAGGCTCCGATGCTGACAAGATGCTGACAAAAGAGCCCTGCGCCCCAGCACTCCACAGGGCCAAAGCTAATGAAAACTCACTACTCCCCTGTTAGGTAAGTACTGTTATACCCCCAAGTGATAACAGATTTCTGGAGTGGTAATAGGGCTTATGTTCTTTGTAGGCTGGAACCACTAGCGTGTGGCATGATCATACTATCTATCGTTTGTGATGCACTATTTAGCCACTAGAGGGTGACATGGTCTTTCTGGCTCTCAAACAGGTTAGGGATTCCATCCAGTAGCAGGGTAATCAAATTGTAAAGCACCCCCAAATTATTCTTTTTCTTTACCTATGAAGGAGTCATTCCCATTGGCTTAGTGGTCAGTACAGTATGTAGACATATGTAGTCTCTGATCTCTTAGCTCTGAGTTTCTAAAATAAGTAAACCAGCCTGTGAGGATTTAATGTACCATTAGGTTACTGACTACAGGAATCACAGCTGGCTTCTTGCACATGACAGCACAGACTCCTGGGAGAAACAGCCTGTTCAGCCTCCTGATCTGATGTTCAGGTCTGTGCTGGCTAGCTTACCAGTCCCTACTCATGCAGTGACAAAGACATTGTTTTTTCCAAGTGACATAGTTTGCTGAACATTTCTGTCTCCAAATTAGGGTGCTGGATACATAGTTCTATTTAGGGCTAACAACTAGGCATAAAGGAAATATTAAAAATGTACAACATTTCCAATTTGACAAATCCGCTCATCTGATTCAAAACCAAACAAAAACTGCCTTTTAGACTGAGAATTTCCTACTGATACCATGAACTGCTTCATGCTTTAATGAGGTGCAAAGCTGCTTTGTTGTGAGAGAACAGGGATCCAGTGACACATGCATTGGATGTACGGCTGATGTAAATGACTCCAGTACCACTAGTGGAAGCAGATTACATCTGAGGGTGGCTAGGTAAATAAACAAGATCAATTTACAGCACAAATAGGAGGTTGTAAATTAAATGTGTCTAGGGTAGTAGGGATGTGGGAAGGTCGTGCTTTCTCCCCAAAATCTTTTTTATTCTTTGAAAGCTGGTGCAATGTGCTTTTCAAGTCTCAGTTAAGACCTTGATGAAAAAAGTACGTAACATGCTTTACTTTGATCATAGGGGTATTCACATTGTTACATTTTAGTTTGAATTTTTAAAGAACTTCACTGAGAAGTTTGAATTTTAGAGTAATAAGCACATCATCTCTGCTTATGTGCTTGTTACTTCTATTCCCTCGTTTTTTATGAGGTGGGTGACAAAAACAGAATTTTTCACAGTTTCTTCTTTCTCGTGATGCTTAATTCTGAATCAAAATCATAACCCGCTGTGACATTATAGCTGGTTGCTATGGAAAGGCTTTGAAGCACAAATGAAGGATTGTAGTTGCATTATTTAATTTTTATAGTTACTTAAATATATTTTCATGTAGCTCAAAAGCAGGAAGAGAAGCTGAACTTTAAATCAGAAATCCTGATGTAAAATCCTTAGTATAAAAGAAAAATCTGCAGGAAAAAAAATCTCATGTACCTGCAGAATGATTTCTAGGAGCAAATTTTAAAATGCCCTTTTATAAAAGCATGAGATATTCTTTAAATAAACCTGCTCCGCACCATATAACCACCCTCACCCCCCTGTGTGCCCTTCACCCCCTGTGGTGGCCTGTAAAAAGAAAGTGAGTAGTCTCAGACCAGTTCCTAGTGCACAAGTATCGCAAAACCACCATAACTGGCACCCCATCAGAGATGGTGTTGGAGACCAAATTGCCGTCACACTCAAGCGGGTAGGTAGACATATGCGATGTGCTCCATCATGTATTGTTTATCTAGAGCAGCAACATTTCCTGTGGAGTCTGGCAGGTTCTTCTAAAATAGGCCCCAGTCTTTTAAATACTTAAGCATGTAGATAACTTCATTCATGTGAGTAGGTCTACTGATTTCACTGAATGAAGATGTCGAAGAATTAAGCGTATGCAGAATTGGGGCCTTTTTGATTACATAGTATGCAATAGCCTACTCTAACAAATACTTGAGAGATTGTCATGTTGCAGACAAGGCTTGATCCCTAAGGATGGCCTTGTAATTGTGGCTCTGTGCTAGGACTTGGGAGAGCTGGGTTCTACTCCCAGTTCTGCCACAGACTTTCTGTGTGACCTTGGGCAAATCACTTAATCTCTCTGTACCTCAGATCTTCATCTGTAAAATGGGGATAATACTTCCCTATCTCACCAGGCTGTTGCAAGGATAAGGCTATGTCTACACCACCACTCTTGTCGGTCAGGGGTGTGAAAAAACACCCTTCTAACCAACATAAGTTTCACCGGCAAAAGCATTGTGAACAGCACTATGTTGGCAGGAGATGCTCTCCTGATGACATAGCTACAGCTGCTCATGACTGATGGGAGAGCTCTCCCCCGCCAGCATAGAGTGGCCATAAGGGAGACCTTATAGCAGTGCAGCTGCACTGCCATAAGCACCAACTCAGTGGGTGCTGCGGGGCTGCAGCACCCACAGGGAAAAATTAGCGGGTGTTCCGCACCCACCGGCAGCCAAGCTCCCCCACCCCACATCCTGTCCTCGCCGCCTCCTCCCCCGAGGGTGCCGTGTCTCCACTCCTCCCCCTCCCAGCACTTCCCGCTCGTCGCCTAACAGCTGTTTGGTGGCGCTTAGGACTTTCCGGGAGGGAGGGGAAGAGTGGGGACGTGGCACGCTCAAAGGAAGAGGAGGTGGTAAAAAAGCGGGGCAGAGGCGGGGACTTGGGGTAAGGGGGTGGAATTGGGGCGGGGTGAGGGTGGTGCAGGGGCGGCCAGGGATGGGGCCGGGGTGGGGGTGGGGGTCGAGCACCCATGGGGTAGAGGGGAAGTTGGCGCCTCTGTGCAGTGGTACAGCTGTGCCACTGTAACATCTGCAGTGTAGACATAGCCTTCATCTAGGAATATGTGGGAGATGGTCACATACAGTGGTGCTGTGTGGGGTGTCCTATAAATAAATCAGGCCTAATCTACACCTAAAACTTAGGTTCACCTGAGAGACATAGTTAAGCTGACCTAAGCCCCATTGTAGTCTAGTCAGCATTAGGTCAACAGAATAATTCTTCCACCAAAACAGCGACCGCCTCTTGGAGAGGTGGATTTACAAGAGCGTCGGCAGAACCTCTCCCATCGCTGTCGTGTCTGCGACACAGAAGCGCAGTTTCAGTGCCGTTGCTGTGCCACGGTAGTGTTTCCAGTGGTGACAACATGCCTTCAGACAGCAAAGGGATCAGTGTGTGTAAAAAAATTTCAAACTGCTTGATAACACCCCACTCTCATCCTTAGAACCCCCCACCCTTCCCGGTCAGGACTTAGGTAGAATCATAGAATATCAGGGTTGGAAGGGACCTCAGGAGGTCATCTAGTCCAACCCCCTGCTCAAAACAGGACCAGTCCCCAACTAAATCATCCCAGCCAGGGCTTTGTCAAGCCTGACCTTAAAAACCTCTAAGGAAGGAGTTTCCACCACCTCCCTAGGTAACCCATTCCTGGTACGTAGCCATGGCAGCATGGGAAAGCTTGCACTACTGCAGCCTTTGCTCTACCTGTTCCTTGGATAAAAAGAACTTGAGCCTTTAGGGCGGATGGAGTGTACCCGACTGACAGCTCTGAATTCACTATTTAAAGACATGTTTTAACAGAGGGATTTCCAGCCTACCTCAGCCTTTCACATTTGCCTCACTACAGTCTTGGTTCAGAAGCACAAAAGAATAAAAAACAGAGAGTCAAAAGAGAGCATTCCTTAAAACTCTCTTAGCAAATAAATTAGCTGGTTTTAGTCCTTGCCTCCCTCCTTTTTTGGCAGTTACAGTGGCCTCCTTCACATGGATCCTTTGTCCCTGCTGTGGCTGTCTGCCAAGGGTGAGACAGGCAGGTGAGTGGTGCACAAGGGAGGAGTCTGGTGACATGCTATAGCAGATGCATATTAATAGATTCCCCAGCCTGTCACCAGGCTTTTCATTTGATTCACTCCACCCCCACCCCCAGTCTCTAGGGCTACTGTTTAGGCCTGGGATGAGGATGATGCTATTGTCTGCTGGATCTTGGATGGCTGCTGCTGCTGCCACCTTCACATCTATCAAAAGACTTTGCACCTTTGCCCAGTGCCTTAACTTCCTGCCTGGCTATAAGAGGTGTCTGTGTTTCCACGGCAATAAGAGGAGGAGCCTGCCAATCACTAGACACTGCACGTGCTGCACGTTCCCAGCCAGGCCAATGTCTTTGCTGCTGCATTAGACTCAGCAAAGGAAAGAAGCTAGGCAGGCAGCTTTGCAAACACGATGTCTCAAAGAGCAAAAGCAATTGTATTCCAGTTGCAATGTTCTGCGTTCAAAAAATGTTTCCTATGTAGATGGAAATGCTCCCATATCCAACATTAGTGGCATGGAGAAATAAAGTACATTAAATCCTTTCAATGGGAAAAATGACTTATATCAGGATCCAGTGACTTTATAATGTCTCAAATGTTTTGGAATTTGAACAAACTAAAGATACAGATTGTGATAAGAGATTAACCAAACACAAATGGGTTTTTCAAAGGTAATGCAGGTTATGAATCAGATTTGTTACTACGTGCATGGAAAGTTAATGCATGTTAATAATGATGAAAATAAAAAGTTAAAAAACAGAAACTTCCATCATGATTGCAGAGTCCTTGATACTAAATTCTTTGCTACAAATGGGATAGTTTACAGATTCATCAGACAGTCTTCTGTTTCCCCCATCCCAAAACACATATGCTCTTAGCTCCTCCAGGAGTTGTTGATATTTGGGGAGCAAATGTGCTTGAGGAAGTGAGAGCAGAAAGACTATCCTAGAGAAAGGCTGATGACGGAGAGGGTCCTGCCTCCTGGGTGTGCGTACAGGGAAGGGCAATTCAGTGCAAAGCCCTTGAACACTAGCATTTTGAGTGTCACATTTCATTTCTTATGGTGCTCATAGAACAATGTTAAGTATGTCTCATAAAAAATTTCCTGTTGCACTTTCCTGAAAAGTTTTGCAATTTTGTTTTTATTTTTTATTTGTTTTTATTTTTTCCATTTTTGACACCTCCACCTTGCAATTTCCAGTTTTAGATTTTGGTTTTTCAATTTGCCTCCCTCCCTTCTCTCCCCGAATAAACTAAAAGATGAACTAGCTGAAAAAAATTAAACATTTTTGCTTTTTTTTGGTCAAACTGGAACATTTTGAAAAAGTAAAATTTTTGGTTTTGATTTTTTAAAAAAAATATAAATCAAGAGTTGAATGAAAAAATTGAATGAAAAACTTCAGTGGGGTTCAGTTTCTCATAATAAACACAGGTCTGCAAACCCTGGGTTGGATAGGCTTTGAAATGAGCAGGCTGACTCATTGAATTCCCTCCAGACAGAAGGGAAAACTGTACTAATTTAGACCCCAAGCCTACACGTTTATGTTTGTGCATAAGTTTACTACTGTGAATACTACTATTGCACGCAGGGTGGTAAAGTTAAGCATATGTGCGGTTGCAGGATTGGGGCCTTGGTTGCCAAGGCAATATAAACCAAGTTTCATACATTTTAATGTGTAGTCTGTGTGCCTGTATGCAGCGTGAAAAATTGTGTTTTGAGAGATGTAAATCCTCATTATCCATCATCTTATATGTTAACTCTGAAGCCTAATGATGATAGTGGAAAACTCAGCTTTCACGATTTCATTGTTAATTATTTAAGTAATCCAGTGGAACAGAAAAAGCCAAAGAGAAGCGTGAGTAAAGAAAGCAGGGGTGGCAAAAACATGTGGCCACGTCTAGATCCCTCATCAGATTACATTTGTACAAGAAGACACACTGAAGCAAACTGACTCTCATATGTCAACTACGAGGGAGAACTCCGACGACGACAACAACAACCACCACCCTCTCTGCAAGGCTGGAGACACTTCTTGATTCTTAACTGACACAAATATTTCCATGGACTTAAAAATATTAAAACTCAAGACCTGTGCTTGCCACAGATGAGGACAGTTTGAGATGCAGAGGCCTTCGGCTGCAGCTGTCAGTGAAGTCTGGAGAATATGAGCCTTTATTTGCAGATTCTAGAGAGCGGAGTGAGCATTTGTAGCTGCCAGGTGAGCAGAGGACACCTGGAACTGAGAGCTTATCTTTGATGGACAGCTTCAACCAAATGGCCTTCCCCATTTTATAAGCTGCCAATAAATGCTCAAGAAGTATGTGTATGATGGTTGCCCCTTTGGTAAATGGATCAAGAAACTACAAGATTCATTTGCTCAACCATTTAGGGGTTTTCAACAAGACAATATGTTCACCTGCTTTCAGCTGAAACCAAAGAAGTGGAGGTCAAAGCTCATTTAGAATCAATTGATTTACTGAGTTAGATCATCTCTAATTCAGGTTTCATGAAGGAAACATTTTGCTTGCTTAGTGACTAATCCAGAATTATTGGAGAGGGCTATTTTTATGCAAGCTTATTTAGGAGTCTCTTGTATTTGGGGATATCCTTTTGTATGTTATGAATCTGAACAAATCAAAACACTGCAATTGCCTAACTGCCAGCCTCAGACCTTCACTCTGTACTGCATGTGGTTCTTGAATGATAAATCAAGAATTTGGTTTGGGAGAAGTAGTGCCAGGCTTCCTGTTCATGCTTCTTCCTCTGCTGCCCACAAATCTTGTTCTGTCTTTCTGTGTGTCCTGTGAAACTGTTTATGCTTACAGCACTCTGTAACTAAAACATAACTGGGTGCCTTTTGCTCTGATTAAAATCATGCTATGTAAAAGGAGATACAAATTAGGTGCGGCCCTTGGGCTCCTGACAAGTTTCATATGCAGCTTTCAGAGCTGCAAATACTTCATAATTCTGCTGTATTCAAAGCACCATTTCCCCTTCCCTCACAAGCCGGAAGTGGCTTGTGCAGAAACTTGCTTTACTCATTAATATTTCAATACTCTCCTTCCATTAAAGGAGGAAGTGTTCATTCTATCAACAGACTGAACTGAAAGAACTTGTTTCACCCTGCTCGGCTAAAGTAATTAATGTAATATTCTACTTAGGAAGAAGGTAGAAAGCAAGTAGTTTCCCTTGTTAATTATTTACTAGTCAAATGCTGACATTTGCACAAACACTCCTAAGTCATTACACTGTGATGACTGACTTTACACTGAGAGATACTGAACTGACATGTAGTATGGCCATAGTGTTGCTTTTAGTACCTAAGATTTCAGTTCAGAGGAGCAATGCTGGGCAACATGGAGATGTCTGAAAGAAATGGGTGCTTTGGTCACCTTTTAGGCATTGTTCCAATTTGCCAATTCTCCTGGATTTAGATGTACAAGACATTTTCTAGTCTGCCTTGAGGATTTGAATAAGTCAGTCTTGTAGAATCCATGACCTTGCTCAGCTTGCCTTATAAAGATTCAAGAGTTTGTCTTAATCTCACATGAAGCTGCAAGTAACATGTTAATTTGTGGCAAAAAGCATTTAAGCTGCTTCCTTCTGGGCACACCCACCAAACACAATCAAGACTCAATAGTGAATGAGCTTAAAAATGACATTGCCAGTTTTAAGTAGTGTGTAGGCAGAACGTGGGTGAGGGTTTCTGTGCACTGGGAGTTCTCTAAAGGTCTCTGAAGCATGAGGCATGACTGAATGAGTTGTATTTTCTTCAAATGACGTGTGGGTGAATCTTTGGGCTGCTTTTATTTTTGTAAGACTTGTGTGGGAGGACAACATGACTCACTATTTTTCTTTGCAGATGCAAAGATCACATAGCCAATTTTGGGTAGATTCATGCTGAGATCCAGGAAATTTCAGAGCTTTGCTTTTTGCCAGCTTGAAACTTCTTGATTTAAAAAAAAAAAAAATCAAAATGAAGTAATTTGCAAAATGTGCAAAAAAATACATTGAAAAGCTATTTAGGACTGTGAATCCTTTTTCACTCTTTTCCCAGCAATATCCTAAATCTCTTGCTCTATGGCTTACGTTACTTCCAGTATTTATGTGTAACCAGTGCTCTCCTGCCAAACTGTGTCACTGTTGTCTAGAGGATTAAGACCCTGATCCTGTAAACTCTTACTCACATCCTTAACTTTACTACCATGAGTCAAGCAGTGCATAAATGTTTGCAAAGATCAAGGCTAAATGAGGACCACATATAGTTTGCCTAATTATCTACTTTTTTATGTTCAATGTAACTGGCATGAAATTGTATTTTTTAAATGCATTTGATTAAATTGTTAAATGAATGCTTCACTCAGTGCTGGGAAGTATATTGATGGAAGGTGGTTTTTTAAGTCTCCTATTTTTCGCCTATTGTGTAATCTTGGCCTTTTATAACCTTTTTGCTGAATATTCATGTACAGTAGTACCCTGTTTAGTTAGAATCTGACTGACAGAAGGGAGCTCTTTCGAGAGTAGAGCTAGCTTGGGACCATTTTATTTTTCATATTTTATAGGAAACAAACTAGGGTTTTTTTTCTCCCCGAGGGGTTCCCACCAATCACCAATATCTTCTCATCCTAAATGCATCCGATGAAGTGAGCTGTAGCTCACGAAAGCTTATGCTCAAATAAATTTGTTAGTCTCTAAGGTGCCACAAGTACTCCTGTTCTTTTTGCGAATACAGACTAACATGGCTGCTACTCTGAAACCTGTCATCCTAAATTATGATTCAATGAACAATGAAATGCTGTTTGAAATAGCAGTCAATTTCAGTAGCTGTAGATTACATTGTAAATAGTCTCCTCATGGTTAACACTGTACCTGAATTCTATTATAAAAACCCAAAGGAGTTGTTAGGAGCCATCCAGTGCTCCTAAGCTCTATGTTGTAGTAAAGTCTAGGATAGACAGAGGACCGTGTGAAGAGCTGAAAGACACTGGTGGCCCAAGCCTTTCCTCCTCCTGCCCAGTCTCCACTGTTTGGGCCAAAGACAGTTGCCTACCACTGGCTGAACTCCAATTATTGCCATCCCCAGTACTAAATCAACCAATGCTGAGCCATCCCCAAACAAATCAAATCCCGCCCACATAGTAAATAAATACAAAATCAATTTATGCTCTCCCCCACCACAGGTCTTCTACTGGAGTGACGGGAGAGGTGGATAGAGGCTCCCCACAAACACAGCCCTCTGCTGGGGTTATGACTAAGGTTTCTTTTCTGGACCAGACCCTTACCCACCCCAAACAAGGAAGCAATGGCCATGGTCTGCCTGAAGATCATTGGTAGCTAGCACTGCATGCCATCCTAGTGGTAGATCACTCTTTCTGACTCTTCCAACCACACCCCACCTCACCAAGCAGAGAGCCCTGTGTGTAAGGCTCCTCCTATTACTCCAGTGGGGCCCTCTGCTTGCATTGTGGTAGTGGTGGCAGGGGCCCTCTCATTCCCCATAGAATGTGAGTGACCAGAGGCCCCCACATGCACAGATTTCCACTAGGGTAACATTGGACCCCTGTTTTGAGGGTTACAGCATCCACTCCTGCTCTTGGGCACTCTACTCCTATAATGTGGTCCTCATTATGAAAGAGTTTGAGGTAACCTGGTTTTACAGGATTTTGGAGACACATTTATCTCGAGTGGAGATTCATACGTCAAATGGTTATGTTCTTTGAACTGATGTTCCATCATACTCATACATAATAACAACCCTAACTTAAAGCTGAACTGTTTTTTTTGTTGTGTGTCTGTTAGTCGTTGTATGATTATGCGATAATTGCTCTTGCAAGATCTTGTAGGTCCAACCAGTAAGGTCCAGCCATCTACAGCTCATTAGATATGCATTAGCATAAGATTCATACTTTAATTATAGATTCTGCTGTTGATCGTTACCCCACTGTTTATAATAAACCCTTAGGTCTGAAACGATCATTTATTTCCCTAATCATTTTTTTAACCTGTATTATGCTCATACTAGTTCGTTAGAGGACGATTACATGTTTGTGTGTGTGTATGTGTACTAAGCTGCTGAAATATAGGAATATTTTGCAGAAGAAATGGCACTGAAGCGACTTTTAAAAACTCCCCCTCATATAGTTACATATACTTTGTAACAAGATCAAATTTTGGACCAGCATCCTTTATCATTGTTTAAAAGTCCTATACTTTTCCTGTATTTATTTCTCCATTAGTTCTGATTACCAAGAAACTTGTGTGTTGGGTTTTTTGTTGTTTGTATAAAAATGCTTTGCTTCCCAATTTCTTCAGTGAGCTATGATATAACAATCAAGGCTTACCACCCTTTGTAAATATTAACATTAGCTTGCCTCAGAATGGCAGGTGGCAAACGGAACATTTACTGTATAGTGTTCCTTACCCAAATGCAAGTGGAGGAATTTTTGCAGTTGCTGGTGATGTATGACAATGGATGTAAACTAAAAATGTTGGATATGATTCTATAACCATAATGACCATGGTAGCATGCACTGCCATATCATAATTGTTATTGCTCTACTATTTATTTGCTATAATTATTATGGAAGATAAGACTATTGGGGCAGGCCCCCCTGTGGAAGCATAATCTACAGCCCACCTGAGATGCTATCTGCCTGCCAGCAGACTAAAAAATACAAGGTTTTCCAAGCAGATGGAAAACCAGGGTTAGTGAAACTACCTTATTAGGAATTTTCAGGTGCTTCACAGATAGAGCAGTAAGAACTATAGAAAACAGGTGATTCCAAGAAGGCTGAAAGGGTTTAAACTATAGTCTCTTCCCCAGAGTAGCATATCAGGTATCAACATTTCTTTTTCTGCCATGAAATGGAGGACAATTTTATAAAGTATGGAATAGCCTTAAAACATACATTGAGAGTTCCATAACAGTTAAAAGTCATTACAAAACCATCCGAACAGTATGAGAGCAATGGACCTTTCTAGGCTCCTTATAACTTGGATGTGTCTCAGAGCTCACAGATCTCCCAAGGAAAAGTGGAACTGCAGACCTATTATAGCCATACAATGTTCCAAAGATAATCCTTGCTTGGGTCAGTGGGTTCTCCAAAACACACAGTCAGCTAATGCTGTTTCATTGTGTTTCCATGACCCTTGGCTGGCTCATCAACCACTTTCATTGAAGCCACATGGCGAACAAATAATGGTTTGCCATTTTATGAAAATACTACTGTCACAGTTCAGGATAACCGCACCTGAATTCCCCCCTTATGCAACGGGACCCACTCTTAGGCTTCTGGCTCCCAGCCATCACTTCTCTTGGATGGAAACCCACATCTCTTTCCCTCCTGACTGCGTTTTTTTCAGTTTGCACAGTTCCCTGCCTACACTGTGTTATTCCCAGCAAGCCAGACTGACTATACAGGCCAGCATCTGCACTTTGCTCTCTCTCCAGAGGCTGAAAACAGCATAATTGCTCACAGTTATAAATTACCACACAGTTCTTTCTAAGCAAGAACATTTATTCTTACAGAGAAAATACATTAAAAACAAGAAAAGAACCTACACACATGCTAATAAGCTTACCAGAGATCACCCCCCAACTCCAGCCTGGGTTTTGGTAGGAGTCATCCTTCAAACCCCACCAAGAGTTTTTCTGTGATTACAAGCTCATAACAGTCTCAGCTTAGAATAAGCACACCATGCATAGGCTAGTTTTCCCTTTATACAGCCTGAGCCTTTGATATTCAGATTCTGGGAACAGGTAATCAGTGGTCCCTTTCTCAGGGCATAGCTTCAAAAGGCTAGGTCAGGGATCGGCAACCTTTGGCACATGGCCTGTCAGGGAAATCCGCTAGCGGGCCAGGATGGTTTGTTTACCTGCAGCGTCTGCAGGTTTGGCCGATCGCAGCTCCCACTGGCCGCGGTTCACCGTTCCAGGCCAATGGGGGCTGCAGGAAGTGGTGGCCAGCACATCCCTCGGCCCGCACCGCTTCCCGCAGCCCCCATTGGCTTAAACTTAATTATTAAACTTAATTCAATAAGGTTTTTCAAGGATATTGCAGGAAATTGCCACATCTGTCACAACTTCCTTAAGTTATCAGATTGCTGCAGGTGCTGTGCACAGAAGTAAACGGGCTCCCTCTGCTCCTGGCAGCCACACCAAAGCCCTGGTCTACACTATGGGGTTAGGTCGATTTTAAAATGAATGCGTCTACACAACCAACCCCGTTCCATCGACCTAAAGGACTCTTAAAACCAACTTCTGTACTCCTCCCCGGCGAGGGGAGTAGCACTAAAATCGACCTTGGGTCGTATTTGGGGTAGTACGGACACAAATCAACGTTATTGGCCTCTGAGAGCTATCCCAGAGTGCTCCAACATGACCGCTCTGGACAGCACTTTCAACTCCGATGCACTAGCCAGGTACACAGGAAAAGCCCCGGGAACTTTTGAATTTCATTTCCTGTTTGGTCAGCGTGGCGCGTTCAGCAGCACAGGTGACCGTGCAGTCCCCCCAGAATCGCAAACGAGCTCCAGCGTGGACCGAACGGGAGACACTGGATCTGATTGCTGTATGGGGAGAAGAATTTGTGCAGGCAGAACTCCGATCAAAAAGAAGAAATGCAAATATATATGCCAAAATTGCACAGGGCATGATGGACAGAAGCTACAACAGGGACACACAGCAGCGCCACGTGAAAGTCAAAGAGCTCAGGCAAGCCTACCAAAAGACAAAGGAGGCAAACGGGTGCTCTGGGTCAGTGCCTCATACATGCTGCTTCTATGATCAGCAGTATGGTATTCCGGGGGGGACCCTACCACTACCCCACCACTGTCCGTGGACACCTGCAAGGGGGGGATCTCACACAACAGGGAGGAGGATTTTGTGGATGAGGAAGAGGAGGAGGAGGTGAATGCGCAGCAGGCAAGCGGTGAATCTGTTCTCCCCAGCAGCCAGGACCTTTTCATCGTCCTGGAGCCAATACCCTCCCAAGGCGGGATCTCCGACCATGAAGATGGAGAAGGCACCTTTGGTGAGTGCACGTTTGTAACTACAGTACAGGGTTTAAAAGCAATAGTGTTTAATGTTTGATTTGCCCTGAAGACTTGGGATGCATTCGCGGCCAGTACAGCTACTGGAAAAGTCTGTTAACGTGTCTGGGGATGGAGCAGGAATCCTACAGGGACATCTCCATGAAGCTCTCCTGGAGGTACTCTGAAAGCCTTTGCAGAAGGTTTCTGGGGAGGGCTGCCTTATTTCGTCCTCCATGGTAGGACACTTTACCACGCCAAGCCAGTAGCAAGTGGTCTGGAATCATTGCAGCACAAAGCATGGCAGTGAATGGTCCTGGGTTTTGGTCGCATTCAAGCAACATTCTGTGTTAGCCTCAGGAGAGTGATATCATTCATGGTCACCTGGTTGAAATAGGGGAATTTTTGTAAGGGAACAGTAAAAGGACCCCATTCATGCTGGGCTGTTTGCGCTTGGTTAAAAGGGATCATCCCTGAGAATAGCCACGCGGCAGAGGGAAGGGTGAAGGGATCATCCCAAATGGCCACGTGGAGGGGTGGGGGGAGATGCGTGCTGCACATCCACCCAAAAACTGCAGCCCCTCCTTTTAAATGGCAAACCCAACCGGCATTGCTTGCTATGGGAAAGGAGGGTGCTGCAGTTTGAAATCATTCCCACATGTTATGAAGGCATTAGAAGCCAAACCCGTGTATCCTTTGGCTTACCATGGCTGCCTGGAAACCAAATTCTGTTGCCCAGCTGTGTGTGATGTGTCACCATACTGGCAGGCACTCAATATAAAAGGCAAAATGTGACCTTGTACCTAAAGCACATGTGCTGTCTGCTGTGAATTGCTTGATTCACTGTGAAAGAGTCTCCCTTTTGTTCTCAGAAATGTATCGTCTTAAATTTTACTCTCCCTTTTTATCCCCCCGCAGGTGCAAATGTTTTTACACTCCCCCTATCATCTCCGTCCCTGAGGTTATCGCAGATTAGAAGGCAAAAAAAATGCACTTGCAATGACATTTGCCAAGCTCATGCAGTCCTCCCGCACTGATAGGGCACAGCTGAATAAATGGAGGCCTTCAGTGGCAGAGTCCAGGAAAGCATTAAGTGAGCGCGATGAGAAGAGGCAGGATGCAGTGCTGAGGCTAATGGGGGAGCAAATGGACATGCTCAGGTGTCTGGTGGAGCTGCAGGAAAGTCAACAAGAGCACAGACTCCCGCTGCATCCCATGTATAACCACCTGCCTTCCTCCCCAAGTTCCATATCCTCCTCACCCAGTCGCCCAAGAACGTGGTGAGGGAGGCTCCGGGCACCCAGCCACTGCACTCCAGAGGATGGCCCAAACAAAAGAAAGCTGTCATTCAAACAGTTTTGATTTGTAATGTGGCTACAATAAGCAATGTGGCCTTGTCCTTCGCTCCTCCCTCACCCCACCCTACCCCACCCAGGCTACCTTATCAGTTATCTCCCCTTTTTTTTAATTAATAAAGAAAGACTGCATGGTTTCAAAACAATAGTGACTTTATTTCCTTTGCCAGCTGTGACTGAAGGCGGGAGGGTGGTTAGCTTACAGGGAATTAAAATCAACAAAGGGGGTGGGTTTGCATCAAGGAGAAACACACACAACTGTCACACCATAGCCTGGCCAGTCATGAAACTGGTTTTCAAAACCTCTCTGATGAGCGGCGCCCCTACCTGTGCTCTTCTAATCGCCCTGGTGTCTGGTTGTTCAAAATTGGCAGCCAGGCGATTTGCCTCAATCTCCCACTCTGCCATAAATGTCTCCCCCTTATGCTCATAGATATTATGGAGCACACAGCAAGCAGTAATAACAATGGGAATATTGGTTGCGCTGAGCTCTAACCTAGTCAGCAAACAGCGCCAGAGAGCTTTTAAACGTCCAAAGGCACATTCTGCCACCATTCTGCACTTGCTCAGCCTATAGTTGAACTGCTCCTTACTACTTTCCAGGCTGCCTGTGTATGGCTTCATGAGCCATGGGAGCAAGGGGTAGGCTGGGTCCCCAAAGATAACTATTGGCATTTCAACATCCCCAGTGGTAATTTTCTGGTCTGGGAAGTAAGTCCCTTCTTGCAGCTGCTCAAACAGCCTGGAGTTCCTAAAGATGTGAGCATCATGCACCTTTCCCAGCCATCCCACACTGATGTTGGTGAAACGTCTCTTATGATCCACCAGTGCTTGCAGCACCATTGAGAAGTACCCCTTGCGGTTTACGTACTGGTTGGCAAGGTGGTCCGGTGCCAAGATAGGGATATGCAGTCCGTCTATTGCCCCACCACAGTTAGGGAAACCCATTGCAGCAAAGCCATCCACTATGACCTTCACATTTCCCAGAGTCACTACCCTTGATAGCAGAATGTCAGTGATTCCATTGGCTACTTGAATCACAGCAGTCCCCACAGTAGATTTGCCCACTCCAAATTGATTCCCGACTGACCGGTAGCAGTCAAGCGTTGCAAGCTTCCACAGGGCTATCGCCACTCGCTTCTCAACTGTCAGGGCAGCTCTCATCTTGGTATTCCTGCACTTCAGGGCTGGGGAAAGCAACTCACAGAGTTTCAGGAAAGTGGCTTTACGCATGCAAAAGTTTTGCAGCCACTGTGAATCATCATATCTGCAAGACTATGCGGTCCCACCAACCTGTGCTTGTTTGACGGGCCCAGAATCGGCGTTCCACTGTATCAACCAGCCCCACTGCCGCCATGATGTCCCAATTGCCACATCCTGTGTTTTCAGGAACGTCTGTGTCCATGTCCTCCTCACAATCATCCTTGTGCTGCCGTCTCTTAGCCAGGTTCTGCACATACTGCAGTATAATGCGCGAGGTGTTTACAATGCTCGCAACAGCAGCGGTGAGCTGAGCAGGCTCCATGCTTGCCGTGTTACGGCATCTGCATGGGTAACCCAAAAAAAAGGCGCGAAATGATTGTCTGCAGTTGCTTTCATGGAGGGAGGGGAGACTGATGACATGTACCCAAAACCACCCACAACAATGTTTTTGCCCCATCAGTCATTGGGAGCTTAACCCAGAATTCCAATGGGCAGCAGAGAATGCAGGAACTGTGAGATAACTTCCCACAGTGCACCGCTCCGTGAGTCGATGCTAGTGACGGCACTGAGGACGCACTCCGCTGACTTAATGTGCTTAGTGGGGACATACACAGTCGACTGTATAAAATCAATTTCTAAAAATCGACTTCTATAAGATCGACCTAATTTCTTAGTGTAGCCATACCCAAAGAGCTGATGATTGGAGATCATATTCCAAATCAGCTCAAGATGTAGAAGACAGGGGAAGGCATTACAACATCCCATGCTTCTGCAGCTGACAAACCTCACATGTTTCATCGGAAGTCACTTTTATTTCTGGAAACAACAGTTGGTTCACTGACTGGAAAAAACAGGTAAGTGCTAGTGCTTCCCCTTCTCCAGTCCCACTGATTGCTCCTGCATGCCTCCCCATCCCCTCTGGATCCCTCAGCTCCTGACAGGCCACTTTCCATCTCTAGTATGAGTTTTTGATTTTCACAGGGCATCTGTATGGGGGAGGAGGGGAGGGCAGAGTGACGGTTGTTTGGGTGCCTTGTTTGAGAAGTGCAACCTTAACTGAATTTTCTGGGATTCTAAGATTTGTTTTTTATTTGAAAACTAATATTCTTGAAATGTAATATACTCACATCACTGATGTGCCTACAAAGTTCTTTGTGTGACATTAATATTCAACAGTTAAATAATGCTTTGTAGATCTTAAACTGTATGAACTAGTTTGTTTTAAATATTCTGAAGGACCCAATGCCATAGATAGATGCTGAAAATCAAAATAAATGAATAACTATAACATGCTATACATAGGTTCACTCAAAGTTTTTTTTCTTCTGTTGCTACCTCTTTGAGACTTATTCAAGACCATACACTGTACAGTCCACTGTGTCCCATAACTTCCTCCTATTTTAAATGGCTCCCTTATAGAGAAGATATTGGGCAATGTAAAGAAATGCAAATACATCACAGCAATCTGTCCCTTTCTTCAAACACATGGTAGGGGGGCGAAGGGGTGAGAAATCCTTCACCATTTCAAAAGGAAGAACTTACTTTCTTCACATGCTGTAACGATTTTTCTTTGTCACAGAAAAATACTTAAGTGTCCCTCTCTTGTAACTTCCCTCAGCAGTAGTTCCTTCAGCTTGTTTTGGAAGGTAATCCCAAATTTATCTAATGTGAAAAACATTAAAATTTCTAAATTTTACTTCAGATTGGTAAAAATTTTCCACTGAGGTATGACATTTTTTTTTTAACTGCAAACCAAATTCTGAAAGATGGCAATGCTAGTAATCAAACAGCATTTGCAAGGTCTTTGTGTGGGTTCTTATATCGCAGTGGTATCTAAGTAAGGTGCTTCTGGCTCATTGACCTAAACCAAATGCAACATACTACAGGAGAGAATCAGATACCTTGAAGAAATTTTTATGCTTGTAGCAATCTTATAAAGCATATGTTTCATTAAAAACTTCAGGCCTTCTGTGAAGATAAGTCTCATTCTCTGCTCAGCAATAGCTTGAGCTAAGTCAGAATAATTTCAGTTCCTATCCTTCCCAATATTATCTGTCCATTTACTGTTTAGCAAACTCATTCCCTGCATTTAAATGAATCCAGGATCCAGAAGAGGTTGTAGTAGAATGAAGATCTCACTTCCCTTCTCAGCATTTGTGATTGATTTTCACCTTTACGTTGTTCTTTGTAAGAAAAGTGTTCATATCAGAACATCTTGGTGTTTGTGCTGAGAAGTATTGATGTTACAAGTTGCAGTTCAATGTTCCAATGCAATGAAGTTGCAGTGTCACCAAAATGCATTTTGAATTCTACATCTTGAAACAAAGAGCAGACTTGTTAAAACAGGCACACATAGAAATTTTATTTTGTGCTGTACTTTAACAGTAAAAGTTAAATGTGTATCCTTCTTTTGAAAGTGAAATTGTTTCTTCACTCTGATGGAAACTGCTTCAGGTGCATACCTACAATCTAACACACATTTTGAACACTCAACCTCCATGTTCTTTTAAAACCCAGCAAAATCAAGTTTGTTCCTTTTTTTGATAGCCAGTGAAAAGGGCACACATATACAAATGCTTTGGTTTGATGATCAGAATTAATGCACCCCCCCCCCCGCCACATACAATTTCCCATTATAATGGTCTAAACAAACAAATTCTAACAGACGTGTAAGAGTTCTAAAAAGTGCTTGTAGGTGGTAATCTTTTCATCACTGGGAGTGTTTCATTTTAGCAAAACTGGGGGGAAGGGACACCCACCCTCCAAACTTCCCAATCAGCTAAATAGGTGTGGTATTTGCTATATACCCATACCCTAGAGGCAAACTTGGATTAACACACAGGCAAATAGGACACCATGCCTAAGGCTCAAATTCATGGGGGGAAAGGGGTTGTTTTTTAACCAGTGTGGACTTGTGTGCAAACTGAATGAAATTTACTAATGGATGGACATTCCAACCGTTTCAACAAAGCATTGGCTGCGGAGTGCCATTTAAAGTGTATGTGGGGGCATAGATTTGCTCTGGGTCTCAACGTCACTCACTCAAATTTGGACTGGCTATCCCCCTGTCATGGCAGAGAAGGTACACTATATACATTTATTTAAGTAGTGATATAGCTTAATATTTTTCAGATTCTTATTAATTGTACATATTGAGTATGCAAGAAAATAGTGAACGATATCTCTTATTTGTTAGATAGTTAAGTTTTTGCTCATGATTTGTGACAAGCTGCATTAGGATGGTAACTGGAATTTAATTAAACGCACAACAACATATAAAATTTATTTTTCTTTAACAAAACAACCTTAAATAAACTTCTCTTTTAGTTTCACATTTACAACTAAGTGCTTTATTAAACGAGCAGCAGGATTAACTGTAGTCATTGAATTAAATTGATTATTTCAGGTCAGCCCTGGAAAACTTTCAAATATGCCTAAGTGAAAGTGACTGGAGTTTAAGTTCCTACTTGCCTAAGTTTCTTGAAAATGAGACATCAGTTATGTAAGTTACTTAGGCTGTCCTTCAGACTTATAAAACTAGTAGATCACATCCCCTTCCTCCTCATTTTTATTCATAGACTGGAAGAGAAAGACAAGTTTTCCAGCTTTTTTCAATTCCCAATCAATTTCTCAACTTGAAATGAATTAGTCCAAATGAAGAAAATGTTCTCTCTGTGCCTGCAGGAAAAGCTATTGCTGGCAAAAGCTGATTTAGCACTTCAACGAAATCTGGTCCCAGGTGCTTAGTCAGTTCAGTGGTGTGACTTCCTTTAAAATATCATCAGCATATCTTCTACATTTCTCTTTAGTCCAACGCTGACTATTTTGTCTATGATAGTCCCATCTATTTTGTCACAATTTTCTTCACAAATTTTCATCAGAATAGGCCAGTTCTTAATAAACAGCTCAAAACAGTCAATCACTGAATTCCTCCGTACATCTTGGGGGAGAATTAGTTTGGCTCCTCCTGCTCTCTTTGGGGAAGCTGAAGCAAAGTGGCTGTTACAGAAGTACTTTGCAATTTCAACACTACTTTCTTTTTCTCCTGGAGTTGTACTTAAGTTTTGGCTAGAAGATGCATCAATTGAGCACTGTACCCATATATCTTTCAGGTTCCCTACATTATCTTCTTCTAGATTTGCTGCTCCTGATTATAAACTCATCCATGGTTTTACTGGATGACAAAAAGTCTTTTTTTTCCTTCTTCACAATACTGGTAATTTACTGTCTGTTGTCCGTTTAGTATCAATAGATGACTCTGAAATTGCAGATTATGGCAGTTCATAACCCTTTTGTCTAAGCTGGACCCTGAAACAAAATGGTAAAAAAAGTCACTCATGTATTGAGTATTACACAGTACACTGCTTTTTAAAAAAAATTGTAAAGGAAAGCTTCCTCCTCCTGCAGTTGTTTGCACCACTATTTAAATGATAAACATTATTCTATAATAATTAACTGAATCTATTTAAGTTCTTATCTCCAACATACCAAACAGCTTGACATTTTTTTAAATGTTAAAATTCATAAATGCCTAATAAAACTTTACTTTTATACCAGAAATCTTCACCTAGGATGGTTAATTATATTGAGCAATAAAAATCATTTCACAAGGCCAGCAGTGACAGTAAAAATGTAATTGATAAATCCTCATCCTACAAACTAACATACCAATTATATTTTTTAAACACAAACATTTTGAAATTCATACATAATTCACCCAAAACACAAATGTATAACAATCATTTAATCATTTACTAGCTCAGTGAGACATGGTAGGCAATCCATAAGAATGGTGAAAAATAAGTTTACTAACCAGTTGATCCAGATTGTTCAGATATGTCCACATCATTTTCTTCAAAGTCATTGCCTTCTGAGGAGTATTTTTCATAAAGTTATTCTTTCATTCTGACAACCAGGGCTTGCATCTCTTTGTTGCACTGTTTACATTTGGCATGTGTTCTCTTTTTACCCACAGGTACAGGATTTCTTGAAAGCATTCCCAAATAGGTTTTTTTTTTTTTTTTTATTACCCACAGCCATGGCAGTTTTTTCCCCCACCAGTTCCCAGGTACTGAAATCAATACTAGAGGCTGCACTCTGAAGACTGAAAAAGAGTACTTGTGGCACCCTAGAGACTAACAAATTTATTTGAGAAGTGAGCTGTAGCTCATGAAAGCTTATGCTCAAATAAATTTGTTAGTCTCTAAGGTGCCACAAGTCCTCCTTTTCTTTTTGCGGATACAGACTAACATGGCTGCTACTCTCTGAACTCTGAAGAATGTTGTCCCTTCCCACAGGATCCTGCTTTGACACCAGTGTTGCTCCTTTCTAGTTGCATACTCTACTCCTTCTCCATTGTTACATCCCACCTCCCCCCCCGCGAAAAACAAAAGAAGAAACAATCCAAGACTTTTGCTAGTGTAACCCACATACCTTTTGCACTACAGTATTTTATTTGTTTGGAGACTGAGAGGGAGGCAGTTGAGAAATTAATGGATTTCTGTTTGTCTCTCTGTGTACACATGCATGGAAACAGAGCAACGTCATTTGCTTGCAGTGGCCAGACCCATCCAGAAGCAAGGGCTGGTAGTTACTGGGCAGATCAGTGTTTTTTCATGAGCTGGAGAGAAAGTGGGTGAAGTCATAATATTCATAATGGGAGTATTGAGCCAATCAGGTGTCACATTGGGAAAAGCTATAAAACAGTAGCAGGAGAGCATCCAGGTGAGCTCAATGGATGATCCTGATGAGATCATAAAGGTGTCTCCTGTAGTCAGAGGTCAGGTCCCAATGCCTTTTTCTTTCACCCAGTAGCACAGTGACAAGATCAAGCCCTTAATACAGAATGTGACCTATTGTGCCATACTTATAAAGCTTGATCTCAAACATTAGATGTTTTCCTGACTCTTTCTTTATACAGAAAAGAAGGCTTTAACAGAAAAGTGTTTGATACAGACTCATGCATTCAGCATTTTTTTATTTATTGTTTTAAAAGATTATAATAAGTGTAGGCCTTAACATATTTTGTATTAAAATCAGATTTCATTCTAATTAGGTTTATTTTTAAATGGAAAAAAATATGTAAAATAACAAAATAAAAGTCCAGTTTAAATTTAAAAAAAAAAAGGGTTTCATTTATTGTTTTTAAATCGTTTTTTACCCCTCCTGCATGCCGCAGTGGTTGTCAACCTTTTTTCATTTGCAGGCCCCTAAAAAATTGCAAAAAGAGGTGGGGACCCCTTTGGAAATCTTAGCCATAATCTGCGGTCCCCCAGGGGTCTGCAGACCAGGGGCTGAACTCCAGTCCCAGAGCGTGGTGCCCTGTGGGCCTCTGAGCAGACGCCCGGTGCCGCCTCACGCCAACCCCCGTGTCCCCGTAGCACCATGGGACTCCCAGCAAATGGCTTGTGCCACCGGGCGCCAGCCACCATGTGTCCCGTATTGCACCAGGCAGGCCCCATGGAAATCCCAGCCAGTGTCCCCTGCCGCCAGGCCCTAATGTCCCTCTAACGCCAGGCCCCACGGGACCGCCCCGCGCACCCTCCCTCCGGGCTCCCCATGCCCAGGTGCCGCGGGCACTGCCGCGCCCAGCTCCCCGCGCCGCCCAGCTCCCCGCGCCGCCCCGCCCCCGCGACAGGGGATCCCTCCGTGTCATTCAGAAGCGTGAACAACAAAGTCGAGAAGCTCGGGCAAGTCCGGCAGCTGTCGGCACTTTCCGTAGAGGGGAGGCGGAGGCCCCCTCCGTCCCGTCTGCCCCGCTCGGTTACATAAGGGAGACGGCTCTTCCCCCTCCCAGCGCTCGAGCTCTTTCTCTCTGTGTCCTCGCGGAACCCTTCGCTCCCCTCTCTACCCCCCTCCGCCCGGAACTGTCACGCGGGGGAGGAGCGAGCGCGTGCCCTAGCTGCCTGCCTGCTCCGCCTCCAGAGGGAGTTGTGGCACGTGCTTTTCTGTCGCGCATCCAGTACAGCGTAGACGGCTGGCGGGCACGCTCAAGAGTCGCATCCGCTCGTACGTCTTCGACCTGCCGCTGCTCTCAGGAGGCCAAGTTCCCAGGCGCGCATGCTCAGCGGTGGAGCGTTCACTGGCTATATGACTGTGTGGGGCGCACGCGCGCCCTCTCTCGTGTCGCCTCTGGCGCGCGCGCTCCGTAGGGGTGGCGCGCGCGCGCTGTTGTTATTGGTGCCGCTGGCGGCGGCTGTTGGAGGGGGAGGGTGGCTCAGTCAGTGAGTTCTTTAAAGATGGCCGGAGCGGCGGCGGCGACCGCGACCCCCGTGTACTGTGTGTGCCGGGAGCCCTACGATGTGAGCCGCTTCATGATCGAGTGCGACATCTGCAAGGACTGGTTCCACGGCAGGTAGGGGCCGGGGAGCCCGCGGGGCGAGGAGAGCCCGGGCTGTGGTGGCGGGGGGGAGAGGAGGAGGAGGAATGAGGGGAACAGCCCGGGGGTGGCAGCTACCCCGGTAATAACAACCGCCGCCCGCGGGAAACAATGGGGGGCCGCGGACCCCGGCGGGGACCCCTCGCGCCTCTGCGCCCGGACCTCCTGGCAGGGCAGCTGCGAGCGAGCGAGCTCCCCCGATGCCTTCTTGCCCCATGCCACCGAGCCGCAGAACCCCGCTCCCCGCCCGGCGCCTCGGCGGAGAGCCGCGTGCGGGGTGCCCGGCCCGGCACTGATGGGGTGTCACCCATAAAAGTAAAGGGAGCAACAGATGAGGGGCTCTCGGGCCGCGGGAGAGCGGGGGGCAGGAGCTGCCCAGAAGTTGAGCGCGCCGGGGGAGGGGAAAGTGGGTGCTAAATGTGTGTGTGTGTGGGGGTGGGGATTCCCCCCGCCCCCGGCTGCCTCCGTCCTGCATGGGTGGGGGATGCCGGCCGCTTGGTGGGGGAGATGGGGTGAGGGATAACCTCCTCTTCCCTAGCTGCCTGCCCCGGGCCGGCAGCTCCCGGCTGCGGCCGTGCCTAGGGTTCGTGGCTCACTCTGTGTTTGGGGTCCGTTCCTGCCTTTTCTGGGTTTGACGTTTCTTGTCCGGTCCCAAGCGGCTTCCCCGGCCCGCGGCCGGCTCGTGTGTGGTTTGGAAACTGTGCGTGTGCGTGAGAGAGGCCCGAAGCAGCGGCAGCCTGGTGTGTGTGTGTGTGTGTGTCGGGGGGGGAGGGTATTCACGGACATTTAAACAAAGAAACAAGTTGGTGGCTCGGCGACCCAACTGGCTGTTCGGTTCTGACCCCAGCTGCCTGGTTCACATTTGGCGTCTGGTATTTGTAGAGACCAAGAGCTGGGATATTTACTGAGGAGCCGGTTGTGATTGTAGGAAGTGCGTTTTGATTGACAGCAGGACATTTAAATACCCCCGTTTAACAAAAACAGACTCACGATGTAAAGCAGGCTAGACAGGCGAGTGTCCCTCTGCTGGATGTGGATGGTAAGAACGAGCACATTCTTTTAGTGCTCAGTTCAATTTTCTAGATTCAAGGGACACTGGAGGCAGTGACAAGCTCAAAAGTTATGTGTCCAGTAAATTTAAAAAATCAATTAATTATTCTGTTGCATAGTCAGCTCTGAAACTTTTTATCGGGTTTGTTTGCCCATTGCAGGTGTACTTGTGTTCTCATATCCCCAGCATGTGGTCCTGTTGTGAGCAGGAGTGTGCGTTGACAATCTGACAGCAGTTCTGACAGCAGTTGCTGGGTGTAGATTTAGGCCCCACATTTAGGTTTTGTTTGAAAATAAAAAACATTTATGTTAGTAAATTTTTTTTACTGGGTGAGGAATATTAATGATTTCAATCCTTTTTTTGTTGTTGACCACGTACCATAGAATTCAATCAGACTTCACTTATATGATCCTTTCACACAAGAGCAAAAGACAGAAAAAACCTGAGAAAATTGGAAAGTGTAGTTCTAAAACCACAAAAATTAGCAAGGGGATTGAGAAAAGGTGTAGGGTTTGAAACTACTTATTTTAGTTGATTAGATTTCAAATTGATAGTGATTACCTCTTTATTCTCCTGCACATACAGAATCTGTTTAGATTTGGAATTGCAGCTTTTTGATGTCATCACCAATTATCTTCCTGCCCTACTATCTGTTAAATAATATTTTATTTGCTCTGCATTTTTCAGAGCACAGTGAGATTGGACCTTTCCTTTGCCTACCTGGTTTGAGAAATTTGTATTAAGCTAAACAATGCATCCTGATACACAGGCCCTTTGATATTTATAATTTTTAATGGGTCGGGGACGGTTGAGGGGAAGGAATCTTCTGCTCTTTTAAAATTTCTTCTTAAATCGGGATGTACAGTGTTTGCCTGATACCATGAAAGGCAACCTCTCTCCCCTCTGGACCGATCACATCTCATAAGGCTGTTAGCTAATGAAATATTATGGTAAGTTTTTTTTTTTTTTTTTTTTTTTAAAAAAGGTTCCACACAAGACCACTGCCATGAAGAATTTGTTATTCAGCATCGTGAAGGAGCTGCCTCTTGCTGGTACTAATTGGAACATTGATAGCATATAGAAAATAGCAGAAAATGGTATGCTATCCTTCTAGCGTCCCAATTGATTTGGGCATATGGTAGTGTAATACATGTTTTACCAAAATTAAAACTCAAGTCATTTGCTGTACATAAAGTCATAGACACAAATCTCCACACAGTTTAGGGGTTAAATTGTAGGTTACCTTTCTAATATAGAAGGGCATGCATACAATGGTGTTGAACCATTATATTTCCTTGGTCATTAATACCAGGCTCGGTGGTGTGTGCCTGTAATCCCAGCTACTTGGGAGGCTGAGGCTGGCAGATCACTCGGGGGTTCTGGACTACGGTGTGCTATGCTGGTCAGGTGTCCAATGCTACTGACAGCCCAGCCAGTGGGTAGCTGAAGGACCGTCTAGAACAGCATGAATGATGTGTTGTGATCGGGCCCTCTCTCTGTAAGGGCTGATGGACTGATCGATCAAGGTGGTCATTAACACTGCAAATAAATTATTGGCATTTAAGGGTTAAATTATTGTAGTCTAGCAGTTTAAGGAAATAAATTTGCCATTTCTGAAGCCATATAATAGAGGTTGTACTATGAGGGAAAGGCTTCTTTGTTGCTAAACAGTCAGAATATAACTGATTTTTGAAATTGTTTGAAGATCCTTTTGTGTTTTTCAATGTTAAGCGTATTGAATAGTGTCTAGTTGATCATCCAAAAGGAGATGCCTATTTCTACAAGCTTGGTGCCTTTTACAACTGAATGTGTTTCTTCCTGGGTCTGTTTTTAGATTTAGAAGTTTATATCCTTATCTATTTAAAATGCTCACAATTTCACAAATGAAGACCCATTCTCGGTGACCCTATTTCAAAGTGAGTGAGTTATAGAGGGTCATGAAGAGGAAAACTACAGCACCATTTGTATGCATAATGAACATTACTTTTGGTATAACATGAAACTTTAAATGATTAAACTTCAGTTTTGGTCATCTCTGAATTCGCAGCATTGATCTGCAGTTCTCATCCTCAGAAACTTAATTCCATATTTAATCTAACCTGTTGAAAAGAAGTAACTTCGTATCCATTCTGGTGAGAATTATTACCAGTACAGAATTCTGCCATTTAGTTTTCAGTTATGCCTACGGTCTTTTCCAAATGTGTGTCTGTGGTGACAGTTCATTTGAAAAGGTAGAATGTTCATGTATTTTGTACTTTGAGGACTGGTTAGTAAAAGTGCAGATGCCTCAAGGTCTCTTCTGCCTTTTAGAAGACTTCCTTATATCAATTCTCAGGTCTAAGCCTAAATCAAGAGATTGCACTTATTCTAACTTGTAAAAAAATTATTCATTAGAGTAACTATAGTCTATAGAGTCCGAGGATGGTAAATATCTGCTTCCAGATATTTAGATAAAAAGAAAAGGAGTACTTGTGGCATCTTAGAGACCTACCAATTTATTTGAGCATAAGCTTTCGTGAGCTACAGCTCACTTCATTGGATGCATCACAAAAGCTTATGCTCAAATAAATTGGTTAGTCTCTGAGGTGCCACAAGTACTCCTCTTCTTTTAGCGAATACAGACTAACACGGCTGTTACTCTGAAACCAGACATTAAGATGTTATCAGAACCATTCATTTAATACGATATCGACCTCAAAACCAGTTTTGTGTGTTCCCATGGCTGTTAGGATATATGATGTTAATGCTAATTACAATATTTGGCAGATTGAGGATGAGATTTCTTCATTCTTGGTTAAGCAGGGAGAACGTTATGGTGACTTTCTCTTCTGAAATCACTGTCTGGTGTGAAGGGCCCACCCTCAGAATGCAAGGTGGTGGTGGTGGGAAGTGCCTTTTGGAATACCATTCCTTCTCTAGCCTGTCATGGATGCTTTCAAAAAGAGGTTGGACGCTCATCTGTGTCCATTCTGACAATTTATGGATGCTGACAAAGAGAAAGTTACAAATAAAGTTATGAAAGGAGATATTTAATTGGCCAGGAAAGGTTCAAACTGTGTGGGTATCTGGTGTGATTACGAGGGCAGGATAAATTAACTACTGGTAATTTTCCCTTCCAGAAATTACTCCTGTTGAAATGGGAATGTTACCTTAAATTTTAATTTTAATTAAATTTTACCTTAATGTTACCTTAAATTTTAAATTTAGAAATCTATGGCTCTCAGCTAAGTTTTCATAACTCACATTTCCCACATTTGTTGCTGTAGTTAACAAGTGAGTTTTTGGTTTTAGGTTCTGATTGACTTTTTCTGTGGAAACTGATGTTAGACTGGAAAAAGTAAGGTGAGGGAAGGTTTCTTAAACTTATTTTCTCTAATTTAGCACTATTTCCACAGAAGCAAGATAGAAACTCCCAACTCTGTTGTAGTTCAAAAAGGCTATGTCTGTCTCACCCCCACCCCCGAATAAAAACTGTTTTTCTGTTGGCTTTACAATTTTTTAAAAACAAGCCTCCCCATTTTAACAGCTCACTTCAGACTAGTACTCGGAACATCTGGTATCTGATTCCAGCCCTGCCACAAATTTCCTAACTGAGAACAAGTTGTTCTCTTTGCCTCAGTTCCCCTTCTGTGACATGGCTTCTCTTGTCAGAATAAATTCATTAATCTGTGTGAAGTGCTCCTATACAACAGTGTTGAGTGCTATAGAAAAGTCTAATTCTTGGAATTGTGTGGATATCTGTTTAGAGTGCAGTTGTCTTTGACATACAAATTGGTCAAACACCAGTTTGTGCTGTGTTTGGAAGCAATGCATTATGTTGCCCTTAACATCAATAGTATGTTCCCAATTCTGATATTTGATTTTTTTAAAAGCCCCTGCTCCTTGAGTCATGTGACAATGAGAATCTGACTTTCCCTTTTTTTAAAAAAAATTAAACTTCTAGCCCTCATTTTGGGGGTGGGAGGTCCTGAAAATGTGAACACTGAAGGCTCAACTCAGAAGGTAAATAAAGACTCTGAAGTTTATTTTTTTTAAATTATGATTTTTTTTAAAGCTACTCATGACTGAAGCCTTACTCATAATTTTTGAATCCTTAGATTGGACAATAATGTCAACATTTTGTTTCAGTGAATGTTTTTATAATATCATTCTTAAAATTACAGTGGGAGGACAATAAGGTGATTTCATTATGCTAAAGTAGGTGGTGATTAGTTAGGGACCTTGAGTTTTTAATAGTGCCTTTCATGTGAGAAGAATCAAAGTATCTTGTATACATAGGAATCAATTTATCCATATTGAGTGTTCTGGGATGAAATATAGCTGCTGTTTAACAATGTATAACAGTGCAAAGTTTAGGTCAGGAAGTGAAGAATACTGTATCCAATTAAAATCTGTCAGAGAATCTAGGTAGACAGAACTCAGTTTTCCAGACTAGAATCAGGCCAGGACATATTGAGCATACTGTATAATATGTTTGTTAGAACGTTGGTAGTATGTAATACAGTACAAATGAATTATGTAAATAAAAAGATTCCAGGATTGTCACTCTGAAGCCTAGAATGTTCAAATCAGTGTGAAGTGATGGAAACATCTACAGGCATCGTTGAGAGTTCTTTGTTTAGAATATTACCAGGTTCAACTGTTACAGGAATTCAGTCTGTTACTATCCAATTAAGTTCTAAGCCATTTTCTGGTTTTTGACACTTTCTGAATTGGATTTGTACAACAGCATGGGTTTTTACATAGTTACCTATACTATGCTGCTTAAAAGAGTTTGTTTTAGAATTATTGGTTGAAGCAGTTTAGTTGTAATCTATATGGTATTTAATTGCTCTGTATCAATCATATTGTTAGCCTTGCCTGTTTAGCGTACCCATTTGAAAAAATAAAGAAGCATAATTTAATTTGGTAATCACTTCTTACAGAAAATGTTAAGTGAGTTTGTGAAGGCAGTTCCTGTAAAGTGCTAAGTATGAAATTTAACTTGTTAGTAGAGAATTTGTATTGCATCACCCTCTAGATAAGTTACATAGAAAATGTGCCAGTACATTACCTTCCTGTTTGGTTTCTTTGTCAATTAATTTGACTGAAGAACTGAAGTTATGGTTTGTGAAGGTGCTCTTATTTTCGTGGATGTAGGTCGTGTTGTTCTTTTAATGAATCCAATCTTTTTATGTCCGTAATTGTGTACGTAATGGGATCCCTTGTTGGATGGTCCTTAATTCTTAGGATAGAGCAGTGATGGGCAACCTGCGGGCCACATGTGGCCTATCAGGGTAATCCACTCGTGGGCCATGAGACATTTTGTTTACGTTTACCATCCACAAACATGGGCCCCCTGCAGCTGCCAGTGGCCGCTGTTCACCGTTCCCAGCCAATTGGAGCTGCGGGAAGTGGCGGGCTGCTGGGACGGGCTGGCTGCTCAGGGCTGGGGCAGGGGGTTGGGTGCAGGATCTGGGAGGGAGTTTGGATGCAGGAGGAGGTGGGGTGCTGGGCTACAGGATGGAGTGGGGGGTGTGGTCTCTGGCTGGGTGATGCTTACCTTGGGTGGCTTCTAGTTGGCGGTGCAGTGGGGCTAAGGCCTGGCCCCGCGCTGCTCCCGGAAGCATCTGGCACGTCTCTGCGACCCCTCGTGGGGGAGGGGGGGGTCGGGTTGGGTCTCTATGCACTGCCCCTGCCTGCAGGCACCGCCCCCACAGCTCCCATTGGCTGCAGTTCCCAGCCAATGGGAGCTGTGGAGTCAGCACTTGGCTGGGGGGGGGAAGCATGTGGAGATCTCCCTCCCCCTCCCCCCAGGAGGGGAGGGCTGCAGGGATATGCTGGCCACTTCTGGGAGCGGTGTAGGGTCAGGGCAGGCAGGGAGCACTGCTGGACTTTTAGTGACCTAAAATCTCATGGTTTGGCTTCAGTAGCCTCTGGGAGACTCCTGGCAAAACCAGGAGGTTGGCAACCCTACTTTGCACATGTTTATTAAACAAACACTTTGCCTGTTGTACAAATACTTGTACTTTCTAGTATATTGTTCTTTCTTTTCAGAACCATGTCTAAACCATTTTGACTAACTTGTAAAGATTTCCATATATTCAGTTCACAGGCTTGAAAAGTAATATTCCACAGTCTAAAAAAGAATTTATTCATTTAATAACAGAATTCCAGTCAGCTATGAGACAATAGCAAATTGCCACTGACCTGTTTAGTGATACGGAAGAACTTTTAAGTTGTTTTGGTGAAGTATTTAGGGAATTTAAAATTGTTGAACCATTTCTCATATCTACCAGTCTTTTTTCCATATACTGTCATTGGCATATGAATACACAGAACTAACTTATATTTTAGAAGTTTCAAGTGTCTTCGGATGTGTTTCTGCTTCATGCCAGTAACATGGGCTTAAATGGATAGTTCTGTCTTTCCAAGTCAGTTCTGCTTTGAATTGAATTAATACTTAATACTTTCTCTCCATTACTTTGACATTAAGTAAAGTAGATTTTCTTGCTGAAAACGTTGAGTCCATTCTTGCTCTGCAGGGCATAAGTGCTTAGGTTTACCACAAAAGCAAAAAGCTTCTGTAGAAGATCATTCTACATTTATTGTAAAAGTCAAATGCAGAGAGTCAAAATATTCTAAATTTTAAATATGTTGTAGTATTAAATCTATTTTCATTTGAAATTCAGTTGACAGATGGCAGCTAGCCTGCTAAACTTATTCCTACATTTAATTATGTTGTTTCTATTTACATTAGTGTTTTGTTTTATTCACTTTAAGGCTGTCTTAAAAACACTATGCATGAAATTGGGGGGAGGGAAAGAAAACATTGAGAATTGAAGTTTTTCATGTTCCTTTTTTTTTTTAAAGACAGATTTGATTTGGTCTGGATCATTCTAGAACAGGGGTTCCCAAACTTGATCTGTGGCTTGTTCAGGTCCCTGGTGGGCGATGAGATGCTTTGTTTACCTGAGTGTCCACAGGTACGGCCGCTTGCAGCTCCCAGTGGCTGCATTTCGCCGTTCCCAGCCAATGGGTGCTGTGGGAAGCAGTGGCTGTATCATAGGAGTGGAGGGTTAGATCATGTGCCATGTCTTAGGGCTTGTCCACACAGCATGTTACTGTGTGGCAAGCCAGGATATGATTCTGTAACACACCAGCTTGCTGTGCAGTGATGTCCTGTGTGGACACTGCTATACAGTGCAGTAAAAGTTCTTGGGGCATGGTTTGGTGTCATACTACTCTTCAAAGTAGTATGCCAAACTGAACTGTGGGACTTTCACTGCGCTTGTAGCAATGTCCATATGGGACACTACTTCATGGTAAGATGGTGTGCTACAGAGTCACACCCTAGCTTGCTGCTTTGTAAATTGCTGTGTAGACAAACTCTCACTCTAAGGCACGAATGTCAAACCATGGGTTGGATTCATCCTCTTGGATATGTGGCCTCCATGACATATCAGATTCTGTGGAATCCAAGCTTTTGCTTTCAAAATGAGTTTTTAGCACTCACGGTTGCAAAGAGTACCTTCCTAACATGAACTGTGTAATCAATGCAATGTTATATTTCTGAGTCTGCAGACAGCCCAGAACAACGAGATGTGTGTAGGACAACTAATCTTACTGGAATGTTAACTCTGTCAGTGATGACACTTTTATATAACTGTTGCCTGTTTAATAGCTGATCATGTTTAGTGGCTAGAATGAGGAATAGTATAGGAGTGAATCCTATGGCAGGTGAAAATTGGGAAGGACATCTAGAAAGAACAGCGAAAAGACATACATTGAAAAATGTGCCAGAGGGAAATCAGATAGATCTAGGGTAATAGCTCCAGTACCTTTGTTGTTGCTCATATCTTTGTCAAGCACTAGCACAGTGAAACTTACATTAATCTAGGCAATTTCACAGCTGCCCATAGGGCTCTGAAATGTTTAAAAAGAAAATAGTTTTAGTCTCATTCAAAATTTTTCATTTTTGTTGGCAAAAAATTGAGATGCAAACTTTCTGCTTTCCTTTTTCTCACTCTTCCCCCCCCCCCATTCCCCTTTTCCCAACTAGAAAAGGGGGAGGGGCAATTTTACAAGGTTTAAAAAATAATGGAGGGAAAAAATTCAAAAGTTTAAAATAAATTCATGTTCTTGATGAAAATATTTGTCAAATTTTGACCAGTCCTCCCTTTGAATAACAGTGAAACTTCAGGAGTTGTCTACATGAACGCTTAGTTTGCAGCAAGCTAGGGTGTAAATCTACTTGGCACTAGCCTGTGCATACACGAAGTGTAGGGTTGCCAACTTTCTACTTGCACAAAACTGAACACTCTGGCCTCACCCATGCCATGCCCCTCATCTGAGCCCCCGCCCATGCCACGCCCTTTTTCCGAGGCCCCACCCTACGCTCACTCCTTCCCCCTCCCTCTGTCACTCGCTCTCCCCACCCTCACTTACTCTCTCATTTTCAATGGGGTGTGGGAGGGGGTGAGGGCTCTGGGATGGGGCCAGAAATGAGGGGTTCAGGGTGTGGGAGGGGACTTCGGGCTGGGGTAGGGGGTTGGGGTGTGGGAGGGCTCTGATGTGAGGCTGGGGATGAGGGATTTGGGATGCAGGAGGGGGCTCCGGGCTTGGGTGCAGGGGTGTGTGTGAGGGTTCTGGCTGGGGGTGCACTCTGGGGTGGGGCTGGGGATGAGGGGTTTGGGGTGCAGGAAGTGCTCTGGGATGGGACCGAGGGGTTCGGACGGCAGAGGGGGATCAGGGCTGGGGCAGGGTGCTCGGGTCTGAGAGAGAGTTAGGGATGCAGGCTCTGGGCAGCGTTTACCTCAAGCAGCTCCCGGAAGCAGCGGCATGTCCGTTCTACAGCTCCTAGGTGGAGGTGCGGCCAGGCGGCTCTGCCCGCTGCCCTGTCCACAGGCGCTACCCCCGTAGCTCCCATTGGCTGCGGTTCCTGGTCAATGGGAGCTGTGGGGGCAGCGCTTAGGGCAGGGGCAGCACGCAGATCCCCCTGGCTACCCCTACCTGTAGGAGCTAGATGGGGGATATGCTAGCTGCTTTCTGGGAGCCACGCAGCGTGGAGGCGAGCAGGGAGCCTACCACACCCACCGTGCGGCACCGCCAACCAGACAGTCAGTAGCTGGTCAGCACTGCTGACCTGAGCCGTCAGGATCCCTTTTCGACCAGGTGTTGCGGTCAAAAACGGGACACCTGGTCACCCTAACTAAGTGTCTGTGTGGACCCTGCTGCAGTGCACTAGAAGTTCTCCTATGCACTTTAATCTATTCTGCTTGAAACGGGAATAGATCAGAGAGCATTACAGAACTTTTAGTGTGTGGCAGCAGGGTCCAAACGGACACTTAGTTTGTGGGGAGGCTAGTGTGGAGTAGATTTAAACCCTAGCTTGCTGCAAACTAACCATTCATATAGGCAAGCCCTTATTGGTTTGTCAGTTTTACACTGTTGCTGTTTCAAAAACCTGTGTGGGTAGCAGCCTAGGCACTTGTAATCCCCACAAGCTCAGTTTGACTGTGAACTTTAGACTCTTCACTGACATAATAAAGACTAGAAATCCATGATTAATACCTACATCACCTTTCAAAGTTGTTAGTGATTGGACTGTCTGTGTTGGACCGTACAGACTTGCTTAGGATGTGCATATATATTAAATAATACAAAAATGTAATTGTAAAATTTCAAAAACATTCAAAGGCATTAGTCTGGTGGTCCCCAAACGTTTTACCTTGCCCCTGCCCTTGCCCCTGTCCATGCCTGCCCCCCGGGGCCAGGAGCAGGGCCATGGCTCTGGGAGGGGGAGGAAACGGACAGAGGCAAGGGGGCTGAGGCTGGGGCCATAGTGGGGGGTGGGTGCAGGGGTGGCAGTCAGTGCCCCTTGGGGACTGGCCTGGGCCTCAGCCGCACCCCCCAAACATTCCTCCGTGCATCCCTGGGGCGCGGGTGTGCTCCACAGATTTGGGACCTATGCATTTGTTCTTATCAGAGTAATAGATTATGTTCGATTTTGAATTTCTAGGTCAAATTGAGCTATCCTAGGATAAAAATATTGCAATATTTTTCAAACAGTGAAGAGATGAAAATTCTATTTTATGAATCACTTGTCCAGTTTACTTTCTTGCTTTGCTAAAAATATTCTTTTGACAATGAAATGCTTCTAGTGGCTGGTCCACATAGAAGATAGCCGCCTACTAGCAGGTGCTCTGTTAGCTCAAATGTTAGAGTATTTCTTCATGTACTCCTTTTAAGCTAATCCCTTCAGGCCTTGTCCACTTTTGAAAGTTGTACTGGAATAACTGTCAATGAGTGGTTCTAGTTTATTTTTTAAAAACCGCCATAGCTATACTGTTATAAACACTAGCGTGGACACAGTTGTACTGATACAGAAGTGCCACTTCCTGTACTGGAATAAGCACCTTTGTACTGGCATAACTGTGTCCATAGTCAGTGGTGATGGGATTTATTTTACTTAACTATACTAGTGTAGTTCAAGTGGTACAGTTTATGTGTAGACAATGTCTTGGTCTCTGTCCCATGTCCACAATCTCACTCTTTCCTCTTTCCTTGGCTTGAAACCTTTCTTGACAACTATTAATTCGAAGACTAAGTCCTTATGTACATGCACAAGTTGCACCATTTAAAATAAAATGTTTTTAAAACTGATTAAGTTAAACTTATGCAAAAGACACTGTGGATGCTCTTATTTTGGCATAAATCAGGTTTATTTCTTTTCAGCTGTTGACTCAAGGTAAACAAAAGAGGGCTTGATTTAAACCAAAAGAAGTGGCCATACTGCCTTTTGTATCAGTTTAATTTAATCAATTAAAAAAAATTTAATGGTTCAACTTCTTTGTGTAGATAAAGCCTAAGCCTACTACAGTAGAACCCCAGAGTTACAAGCAGGTGGGTTCTAGCTCACGAAAGCTTATACCCTAATAAATTTGTTAGTCTCTAAGGTGCCACAAGAACTCCTGTTTTTTTCTGAACAGAACGTTATGGTGGTTCTTTCAAAAATTTACATCTGAACATTGACTTAATACAGCTTTGAAAGTTTACTATGCAGAAGAAAAATGCTACTTTTAACCATCTTAATTTAAATGAAACAAACACAGAAACAGTTTCCTTACCTGGTGAAATCTTTTATTAAACTTTTTTTTTTAAAGTAGTTTGTTTAACACAGGTTTCAGAGTAACAGCCGTGTTAGTCTGTATTCGCAAAAAGAAAAGGAGTACTTGTGGCACCTTAGAGACTAACCAATTTATTTGAGCATAAGCTCACGAAAGCTTATGCTCAAATAAATTGGTTAGTCTCTAAGGTGCCACAAGTACTCCTTTTCTTTTTGTTTAACACAGTACTCTATTGTATTTGCTTTCTTTTTTTGTCTCTGCTGCCGCCGGATTGTGTACTTCCGGTTCCAAATGACGTGTGTGGTTGATTGGTCAGTCTGTAATTCTGGTGTTTGCAACTCTGAGGTTCTGCTATATTGTGGATGAAATATACTTGCAGAGCTGTGTCCTTAAAGACGGTGCCATTTTACTTTGCATTGACATGTCTTTTTTTTCTTCATCAGTAAATCAGCTTCCTCCCCATGCTAATCAGTATTAACCACCCACAAATAAAATCAGTTTTGATATTTTTCTCTCCATCACATACAACTCCAATTAATCCATCCTGGACTGCTTCCTAAATAAAACAAAAAAAATTGAGTTTTTTATCCTAACTACACCCCAGAATAAATTAATTCTGCACTCACCCTTATTCATAAATAAATAAACGAGAAGGAGCTCTCACCTTTCCCTACAAATGAAGGAATTGCTAAGCCTCTCTGTTTTTCTTGGCTCTACTGCTGTTACCATCCTGGACTCCAAGGAAGCTTTCTGCCTCTCAATCCATTTTTCCGTATGGACAGTTATCTTACCTAAGAGTGAGCTGAGATGTGCTAGACAGAAAATTGTGGGCTGTGTTATCTGCCCAGCAGCTATTGATGTCTGGCTGCTCACTCTAAAGGCAGTGCTGCTGCAAGCAGCAGCACACAAGTAAATGTGGCAGTGCCATACCATGCCACCCTTACTACTTCACCTTCTCAGAGCTGGGTGGCCGGAGAGCAGTGGCTGTGTCCCCATCCCCACGAGAACCCCAGTTCCCTTCATACCCACCCAGCACTCACAAGAACTCCAGTGCTTCTTGCACCCCATCTACCTCTGCCAACTCATGCCCCTCCCCTCTGCTCTGCAAAAAAGCCCCGCATATCCTAGACCAGGGGTCCAAACACGTGGCCTGCAGGCTGCATGTGGCCCGCAGTTATTTGCTGTGGCCTGCCAAGCACCCCGCGCCCCCCCGAGTTATTTCCTGAGGCCGCCAAGCTCCCCTCCCCCCCAGCACACCATGTCCCCACTCCTCTGCCTATCTCCAGGTGCTTCCCACCGCCAAAAAGCTGTTTGGCAACGCTTAGTGCTTTCCGGGGGGGGAGGAGCGGGGAGCCATGTGCTCAGGAGAGGAGGTGGAGAAGAGGCGGGGCGGGGATTTGGGGAAGGGGTTGGAATGGGGGCAGGGAAGGGGTGGGAAGAGGCAGGGCTGGGCCTCGTGGAAGGGGTGGAGTGGGGGTGGGGCCGGGGGCACCGTGGGAGGGTGTCAGTGATGCAGCCCTTGGGCCAATGTACTAGTCCTCATGTGGCCCTCGTGGTGATTTGAGTTTGAGATCCCTGTCCCTAGACCCACATCCGCAGCCCATCATGTAGCTCGGAAACTAGGTCCCTTAAGGCGCGGAGCCTACAGCCCCAACCCATGCACCCTGCCCATATCCAGACCCCTCCCCCCCGACTCACACAGCTTCTACGCTCCCTTGGACTGGCCATAACTTCTCCTCCTCCCCCAGCACCTGTTATGGCAGGTACCTTTAGCCATACCCCCAAGAGTGGAGCCAAACCCAGCCCAAAGATGTCCTGGAAGGAGGCGGGGAACCCCTCTGACAACCTTCACAGAGACTGGGTGTAGCCAACTGCTCCAAAGAGATACACCTAGCTTCTCTCCGCTGCCTGAACGGTCCACCTCCTATTGCACTTTAGCTGTCCAAGTCAGCGTGGCTCCCTCCCAGGGAGGGTGTTTAAATGTGTGTCCCCTGGTTGCTAGTGAGCCGGTGCAAAGAGCAATAGGCGTTGTGAGTGGAGGCCAGACCAGGAGCTCCACCTCCTCTGCAAGATTGCACCACACGCACGAGAGTCTGGGATCCCTTGCCATATCCTCAGGCACTCCCAGGCCACTGTGTGGTTCAAGTAGGTTGTACATATCAGCTCCTATAGCTGCCAGCAACAACAGAAAAGTAAGGGAGGTAATATCATACTATGCCACCCTTACTTCTGCGTAAAGTTTGTTCAGCGAGGGGTGTCTATGGGGCGGGGATGGCAAAGGAAAATTTTGGAGTGGCTATAGCCCTTGCAAGTCCTCCACCCCCAGCGTCCCCCCTATTGCAGTATAAAACAAGAGAGTTGATCTCTGTGGTACTCCGAATACAAATCATTTAGACATTTATAAGACTGTTAAAAGACTTCCAGAAAAAAGCTAGCCGACACTGCTCTCTATCCACCCAGTACTGAAGGCAGGGGAGAGAGCAGCGGCTGCTGGCCAGGCACCCAGGTCTGAAGGGAGAAAGAAAATGTGGTCGCTGGCTGCAGATGACAGGTGGTCACTCTTCACAGTTTCTTCATAGTTAAATTATAGGGGGAAAAGTTCCATGGCCTCTGCAAATAGTTGCTTGTGACAGATGGTCTCTCTTCAGAGATGGTCACTAAAGCAGGTTTTACTGTACTGTAGCATGGTCTGCATACAGAAGAGAAGGTGGTTCTTCAAGTACTGTCCCTATGGGTGCTCCACGGTAGGTGTGCTTGTATCCTGCACCGCTGATCAGAGAACATTGGTAGCAGTGTCTGTTAAGCCTGCACATGTGCTGTCTCTCCTCATGTCTTGCCACGAGGCTAGTCAGCATGCATGGGCTAACCCCACTCAGTTCCTTCTCAACCACCCTTGGCTAGCGACGGAGCTATTCACAGTCCATTACGACCATTGCTTTCGATTTTGCATTTCTGTAG
Source organism: Natator depressus (assembly GCF_965152275.1). Lineage (NCBI taxonomy): Eukaryota > Metazoa > Chordata > Testudines > Cheloniidae > Natator > Natator depressus. The sequence continues at coordinate 245,925,106 of NC_134234.1, forward strand.
TTAGTTGGCCTCCTAGTACCTAGTGTAGTTATAGTGATAGTTTTCTCCCTTTTTATCTTTTCCCTCTTAAAACAAATAAAGAAAAAAACCCATAATTTTTCCTGCTTTTTTCTCCTTGTTGGGGACCCTTTCCCCAACGGGGTATGCCTCGTTCATGGGGCTTCAAGAAATGCCTTTCTTGCAAAGAGGCGATCCCTGTTGCAGACAAGCACTCCTAGTGCATACACTTGGGGAAGGCTACATTCAGCAAAAGTGTGATCTCTGCCAGCATCTCAGGCCCAGGTCTTGTAAGGACAGAGAGGTCAGATGGAAGATCATGTTAATGGAGGCGGCTCTCTGGACCCTTGCCACAAGGTACCTGGCAGACATGCATCTTCCCCACAGCCCTCAACATCTAAACGCTGTTGGTTGAAGAAACAAGTCACTGACCCCCCTCGTAAATCGTTGAAAAAGAGAGCGGGAAGTCCCCATAATGAGCCTTGAGATAGCCACAAACTGTTTCCAGCACGCTTGGTTTCCTTGGTACCGACAGCACCGTGACAATCCCAACCTGGTATCCATGGCTTGCAGAAATCTACAGTGGCAGGTACCATTGACAAGCCTACGAACCTGATGGGCACGGGCACAGAGTCAATGGTGCTGAGGGACAAGGACAGGAATAAGCACTCTGCTAAGAAGTCATTGCTGGTACGCGATTCTCCAACAGTACAGTCATTGACTCCTTATCCAGCACCAGAGCAACTGGTACAGGCGAGATTCTCATCCCTCCCCCACCTCTCTCTGGTACCTCTAATGGCACTGAGTCAGTACCGCCAGTATTCCGACACTCAAGGGACCTTTGTGTATCAGATGTACTGGAGTCTCTTCTTCTCTGTACCGGCTCTGCCCAGCACTACCCCACTGCCCTGCCATGCTCCCCCTCCCCCCTCTAGTGAGGGTTTAGATAGCGAACTGGAGGAGGTGGTGTCACAGTACTCCTCCCAAGCGTGCCCAATATCAACAGAGCACTCAGGCACACTCTCGGACGGCCCCACCACCGCCATCCTGATACAGCCACCCATGGGCACTGAGCTCGGTGCCACCACCACCCCAGTGGCCATACTGGGACTCTTGGGCTGCATATAGCTACCATGCCTCTCGAGCTTTTAGGCCCACCCAAGAACCCTTGAGGTGCACCACTTCTGTTTCCGTATCCAGAGTTTCAGAACCTCCAGAAGAAATCGTGGAGGAACAGGAGGGCAGTGTTGAGGAAGAGGTTGACCCTGTCATGTCTCTGGATGAGGCAGTCATGCCTCCCCCACCATCTCTGGTGGATGACTTTCACCTCTTCCAGGACCTGGCAGAGAGTGGCAAATACCACTAGAAGAAGTCAAGGACACGCACCACCATCATCTCCTTGACATACTCCATCTTCCTCCTCAAAAATTGCCCTACCCATTAACGAGATAATTCTGGACCCTGCAACAACTATTTGGCAAACCTCAGCATCGGTGGCACCTGCCTGAGAGCAGGCAGACAAAAATATTATGTCCCAGTGAGAGAGATTGAATTCCTCTTCTTCCACCCTTCACCCAACTCCATTGTGATGGACGCTATTAATTCCTACAGCCAGATGAGGTCCACTGCCTATGATAGGAACTGGAAGTGCTTGGACCTTCTGGGGAGGAAGGAATACTCCTTGGCCGTGCTTCAGTTTCAAATTGCCTCAACATCTATGAGGCAAAGGGTTCTACTCAGTGCTTACCTTAGGTGGTTCCCGGAAGTGACCAGTACGTCCTTCTGGCTTGAAGGCGCACGGGCAGCCAGGCAGCTCTCCGCACTGCCCCAGTCCACAGGCGCCACCACCACAGTTCCTAGCCAATGGGAGCTGTGGAGCTGGCACTCTGGGTGAGGGCAGCGTGTGGAGTCTCTATTGCCTGGCTGCCCCTGTGCCTACAGGCTGCAGGAACATGCTGCTGCTTCCAGGAGCCATGCAGAGCTAGGGTAGTCAGGGAGCCTACCTTGGCTCCACTGTGCCGCCAACCGGACTTTTAATGGCCTGGTCAGTGGTGCTGACTGGAGCTGCCAGGGTCCCTTTTCGACCAGGTGTTCCAGTCGAAAAATGGACACCTGGCAACCCTACAATCTGGATGTAAGTTCAGGATGGAAGAGCTTGAATCTGGTGGCAACCAGGATGTCTGAGCACCAGAAGGCCTGCTGATCCTTCTGAACAATTTATAAATCCACCTATATTTTTGCAAAGCTCCCATGCTTGCTTTCCCTGATAAAGCTACATAGTTTAGAGATATTAGGGGCCCATAGCAGTATCTAAAATAGACTGAACTTGTACTCTTGTGTCTTAAATTGTTGACACATAGTTTCCTCCTTTTGATTCTGTCTGTTCAGCAGTTTATCTAAATGGAGGAGGTTTTGTAAAGAAACCCGTTATGACTTTGCAAGTAACACAGTGCTAAGGGTTTGAGACCAGACCTTTTCCAGGTTCAGGACAACTTCCTTAGCATGTCTGAGTGATATCTGTCATAGCAGGTCTGAGGTCTGTTTATACTATCACACACATTACATTTTTGGTAACTAGGTCTGATGCCCATTACAGGATCCTGCAATATTTAATAAAGTAGTATTTCTCAGACTTACTTCTTTGCGAGTTGGTAGTTCGTTTTCCAGTAATGGGGAATCTAATAGTTCTAATGTATTTGCTTCTGGTCGGGCCTGCAGTGTGCTAGGTGCTGCACAAACAAAAAAAGGTACTGTTCTTGCCCAAAAATCTCAGACTATACTCTCGGGAAGAAAGGAGGATTACTTAAGTAACTGTAATTCTTTGTCTTCATGCACACCTGAAGCGTGCATCTATACAATGTTTTTGAACTGCGGTTACTGGTAAGTAACTCTTTAAAGATTTTTTTTGACAATGGATAAATGTAAGCAGAAATATTCACTGGCCCCATATTGAGTAGTTTGTTCTATAATTATGCTTTTTCTATATGAGGAACTACTTATTTACCTAGTTCATAGCAGTTTGGCATAGGTGTAAGAAACAAATGAGTCAACATAAGAGCTGAATATTATCTTTCAGAAAGTCTTTGACAAAGTCCCTCACCAAAGACTCTTAAGCAAAGTAAGCTGTCATGGGGTAAGAGGGAAGGTCTTCTCATGGATCAGTAACTGGTTAAAAGATAGGAAACAAAGGGTAGGAATAAATGATCAGTTTTCAGAACGGAGAGAACTAAATAGTGGTGTCCCCCAGGGCTTGCTAGTGGGACCAGTACTGTTCAACATATTCATAAATGATCTGGAAAAGGGGTAAATAATGAGGTGGGAAAATTTGCAGATGATACAAAACTACTCAAGATAGTTAAGTTCAAAGCAGACTGCAAAGAGTTACAAAAGGATCTCACAAAACTGGGTGGCTGGGTAACAAAATGGCAGATGAAATTCAATGTTGATTAATGCAAAATAATGCACTTTGGAAAACATTCTAACTATACATATAAAGTAGTGGGGTCAAAATTAGCTGTTACCACTCAAGAAAGAGGTCTTGGTGTCATTGTGGATAGTTCTCTGAAAACATCCACTCAATGTGCAGCAGCAGTCAAAAAAGCTAACAGAATGTTGGGAATCATTAAGAAAGGGATTGATAATAAGACAGAAAATATCATTTTGCCTCTATATAAATCCCTGGTATGCCCACATCTTGAATACTGAGTGTAGATGTGGTTACCCCATCGCAAAAAAGATATATTGAAATTGGAAAAGGTACAGAAAAGGGCAACAAAAATGATTAGGGGTATGGAACAGCTTCCATATGAGGAGCAATTAATAAGGCTGGGACTTTTCAGCTTGGAAAAGAGATGACAAAGGGGGGTATGATAGAAGTCTATTTAAAAACATGACTGGTGTGGAGAAAATAAATAAGGAAGTGTTATTTACTCCTTCTCATAACACAAGAACTAGGGGTCATCAAATGAAATTAATAGGCAGCAGGTTTAAAACAAATAAAAGGAAGTGTTTCTTCACACAATGCACAGTCAACCTGTGGAACTCTTTTGCCAGGGGATGTTGTAACAGCTAAGACTATAACAGAGTTCAAAAAAGAACTAGATAAATTCATGGAGGATAGGTCCATCAATGGCTGTTAGCCAGGATGGACAGGGATGGTGTCCCTAGCCTCTGTTTGCCGGAAGCTGGGAATGGGTGACAAGGGATAGATCACTTGATGGTTACCTGTTCTGTTCATTCCATCTGAAACACCTGGTGCTGGCCACTGTTGGAAGACAGGATACTGAGCTAGATAGATCTAGTATGGCCATTCTTATCTTTGTTTACTAATAATGCAGTATTAGAATGACACTGGAATATAATGGATGACTGTTGGTTCCTCTTTTCACAAAAGAAAATTCAGTTTGGTCAATTCTTAGTAGAGTGATATAAAAACGAACATCTTTGGGATCCTTTGTATCTAAGGCTACTTTCTTGTCAGTCAGTTTTATCTTAGATCTAAGGTTTAAATGACGACTTCGTTTTACTCTCTGAATATTAATGATCTGTCTTAGTTATTTAGACTAGCCTTCAAATACAGTTCATTTTTTCAGTTTGCTTTTTCTCTACAGAAGGAAATGTTTGTATCTGATGACATTTTCAATCTGTTTCTCAGTCTTCATCTGCAACCCAAGCGCTAAAATCTTTTGATTGTTTAAATTTGCTCCCTGAAGGAGTGACAAATTGTGACTTAAACAGAACACTTTCTGCTTACAGAATATCCCAGAGCCATTTGGTGAGTTGGGACAGTGACATTTTTAGCACTTTCTGTTGTCTGAATCTTCAGATTTTGCTTATGTGGTGTCCTATTGACACTTGGAGACAGTTGACTTGAATTAATGACTAACCAGACTTCCATGGGATCTCCAAACTGATTTGGTATCTCCACTCCCATTCCCCTTGATAAAAATGATCACATTGGCATTCTTTTCTCGGGACAAGGAGTGGGAGGGGTTATTCTTTGCTTATCTTGCAGTAGTTGAAAGCTTGTACTGCTAATAAAGGTACAACTAATGTAAAAGTGTTTAGCTGGCATGTGCAACCGAGACAAAACTGAGCATAGGAACTGTAGGCAATGTTTTAGTCAAAATATAATGCAATTATTTGCACAACCTGTTTAATAGAAAAACCTTTTCTATAGTAAATTTGTAGAACTTGTTTTGATTCGTGATCGTTTGAAAATTAGCAATAATACCTTTATATTTAAAAAGGTATGGTATTAATCTTTAACACGTACATAACTATTGCAAGCACAAAGTAGCTAAAATGGGGATTTTATTTCTATTTTATAAAAGCATCTTTTGGAGAGAGAAAATCCTGTGGGGGTGTCATTTTTAAAATTTGTTTTAAAGCCACTTCAAAATTTAGTTTTATTTAATATGCATTCTATACACTTATGTGAGGCTAAATCATTTTGTTTTAAGGTTCTCTTAATTGAACAAAAAAGCAAACCAACCCAAAACAACCTCTATATAAACCCCGTAGCTAATATTACTTATTTTGAAAGGATTATATTACTGGTGGTGGTGGAAAGGTATATTTGTAATCAGTTGTTACAGGTACAGTTCTACTATTTCACTTTGCCAACACCTCATGGAGACTCCATTTAACTGCCTTGAAACTTCAGTTTTGTACTTCATTTCTGTAGTCAAATATTAGTCCTAAACAGCTTTAAAGCTCTTTTTGGATGGGAAAGGAGAGGAGAAACTGAGTAGGAGAGGGGCTTGGGGAAAAAAAGGTTGAATGTTTGGTATCCTCAAATGTTTTGTGTACATGTTTTCTTTCTGGAGCAGCCTTCCAGGGGGAGTAGTGGAGGATAAAAAAAAAAAAACCTTAGCTTAGCTTGATAAATTTATGGAGGGGGATGGTATGATGAGACAGCCTACAATGGCAGGTAGCTGATATGCGATAGCTAGCAGCAAATATCTCCAACGGCGGGCAGTGGGACACTATATGAAGAGGGCCCCGAGTTACTACAGGGAGTACTTTCGTAGGTGTCTGGCTGGTGGGTATTTTCCACATGCTCCGGGTCTAACTGATTGCTATATTTGGGGTTTGGGAAGGAATTTCCCCTGGGTCAGATTGTCAGACCATGGGTTTCTTTTCCTTCCTCTGCAGCATGGGTGGGCTCCAGCTGTGTGCTAATTGGACCGTGGGTTGAGAACCGCTGGACTAGATGATCATGGTGGTCCCTTCTGACCTTAAAGTTTGAGTGTACATGTTGTACGAAGATTGTGGATACTTTGTGATGCACTTAGAACAGTTTTCGATGGCAATAGTCAGTGGCGGATTGGCCTTTGGTTTAGACTGATGCTGTCTGGAAGGAGTTTGTCTTGTGGCTCTCAATTCTAGTGAATTAAAGAGTTTCATGGCATTCTTTTAATATATATGGTGTGTTTAAAGGTTTTTTTAAGTTTGTCCTTTATAATAAAAATCAAAATAAAAAATGTGCCTAATAACATCTATCTGAAACCGTCTTAAAACTCTATCACAATTTAAGGTGTGGGGGAGATCAGCTTTTAATAATCTGTGGAGTTTTTTGATAGCTATGAAATTACCCAATGAAACCTACATATTTTTATAAAAGGTTATATATGATAAATTTTCTTTATGTGGTCAGTGGGAGCATTTAATATTTTCTTGTTACACTTAATAGCATTTCTATTTTATCTTTAGACCACTTCTAATGTATTGTTATAGACAATAAAATAAACATTTGTGTAAATACAACTATTTATTTTGAATGCAGAGCAGTTCAACTTTGATGCAGAGTTCATTAATTGTGCTCCGTGAATACAAACGTTTTAACTGACTTCTCATGCTACCATATATAAACACTTGTGATAAAAGATACCTAGACCGCAGTGGATGTTGCTGAAGAGCACTCTCTTCTTGACAAGTCAGATATAGCACGCGAGCTTTGCCTTTTTTTAACCAATTTGCTGTCGACCTTGGGTCTGTTATGGCTTCGGGTCTAATTTACATGGCAATAGTATCGGGTAATTATCTGTTTGCATTGGATTTATTAATATGAATGTTCAGTCTTGTCTGTTTGGTAAACTTTTATGATTAGTGCCCTACCAAATTCATGGACATGGAAAAACGTGTCATGGACCGTGAAATCCGTTTCTTTGTGTGTTTATACTATACAGATTTCACAGGGGAGAACAGTGTTTCTCAAAGTGGGGGTCCTGACCCAAAACGAGGCTGCGGGGAGGGGTATCCCAAGGTTATTTTAGGGTGGTTGCGGTATTGTCACCCTTATTTCTGTGCTGCCTTCAGAGCTGGACGTCTGGAGAGGTTGCTGTTGGCCAGGTGCCCAGCTCTGAAGGCAGCAGCGCAGAATAAGGGTGGCAATACCATACCATGCCATCCTTACTTCTGTGCTACTGCTCATGGTGGATCTGCCTTCAGAGCTGGGCTCCCAGCCAGCAGCCGCTGCTCTCCGACTACCCAGCTTTGAAGGTAGCGCTGCCATCAGCACCAGCACAGAAGTAAGAGAAGCAGCTAACCTAACCCCAGCTCCTTTTTGTGTCAAGACCCCTATAATTACAACACTGTGAAATTTCAGATTTAAATGTCTGTAATCATGAAATTTATGATTTTTAAAATCCTAGGACTGTGAAATTAACCAAAATGGACCGTGAATTTGGTTGGGCCCTATTTATGGTATAAAAACCGTTCTTTAATCTTTCATCATTATTTATGAACAAGTCACATACTTTGAAGAGAGAGGAATTCTGTCAAACGTTGGATGCCTCTCAGCAAAAAGAGTATTTAAACAATAAAATTTGTTTTGAGAAAATTCTATATGAACACTGCTTTTTTAAATCATTAATCTCTAGTGATGCAAAACCTGCAAAATACCACTATCAGTACTTCATTTCATATCCAGCTATCTTGAATAGAAAAACCTGACCTTTTCCAACCTTGCTGGGTTTTTATAGCCATCCATATATGTTAGTGTAATCTTACCAAGAGAGGAAGTAACCTGCTGTAATATTTGGTCTAAATTATTTATTTTTAACTGGCCTAATTGTAGGTATTTTATAACAAGCGTGATAAAAAAAGATTGTTTATTCAAAAGGATGCATATGTTTTGCAGAGCAGAAGAATACACTTTAGTGTGGTCACTGTTAACTGCTGTTGCAAGGGAGGGTATGAGGAAAAATGAATAGTATACCTTATTTCCCTTTGATGTTTGAGAGAATAGCGGCCTGTGTTCTTTTAAAATTTTTTTTTTATGTACAGTATGCTACCAAAGACATGCATTGCCACATGGGAAGCAACAAAGCTTCCATGATGTCTTCTGTAAACTATCAGCACTTAGACTTGAGTAATACATTTTTTCTGGCTTTGCTTTAATTACCTTGCACACCCTGCTTCATGTAATTAAGATCAAAGCATTTGTGTAGTTAGACTGTGGAATTTACTTCCATCTGGTTACTTTTTATCAGATACTTTAATGGTATTCCCAATTAAACTTTCATTTGCATATTTTTAAAGTAGCTGTATAGATGCTGAAAGTGACACACATAGTTTGGCTTTGGAGTGGAGTCTTGATGTATGTAGTTCTGACTGCATAGAGCTGCAGTATGGTCTGGTAAATGTTGCTAGACTTAACTTTTTTTTTTTTTTTTTTTTTTTTTTTGGAGGGGGGCGTGATAGAGAGGAAAATAAAAGGGCTTGGACTCTTGAGATTTTTTTTTTTTATTCTCATGAGCATTGAAAACAATTATTTTTCTTTTCAGCTGTGTCAAAGTAGAGGAGCACCATGCTGTTGACATTGATCTGTACCACTGTCCCAACTGTGCAGTTCTGCATGGACCATCCTTAAGTAAGTACTGAATGCTCAAACAAAGATCAAGGGTGTAAATGACTATATATATTCTGTCCCCAACCTGGAACTGGAAAAAATTGTTGGGAAGGACATTCAAAATGTAACAGGCTATTTATGGCTAATTCTAAGTTTTAAAAAGTAGTCTGGGGAGGTTCACATGATGCACGGCAGCAGATAAATTGGGTTAGAGCACCTACAGACTTTTTTCCTAACTCTCATTATCCCATAAAAATGTAAACCACAACTAAAGATCAAACACAGAGAAATTTAACTGAATATTTGGATTGTGACTGGAGTTTGAAGAAAACAAAACTGAGTTGTAGGGGAGAGAGGATGGTGGTGACTTTTTAAGTGACTTGAGTGTAGGCAACGATGGTGCATCATTCTTCTCAGGTTTCATTGGACACTGGTGAATATAGCAGGGAAGTGAAAACTGACAAAATCCTAAAGGACCACACTATAAAAACAAGGAGTTCTTATTCAAGTGATTGCTCATGTCCATTCCGTTGTAGGTGTGTGTGCTTGTCTCACGCGCCAGTGCCGGAATTTTTTCCCTCCGAGATATCCGTAGGGGACTGGCTCTGGCACCCTCTGGAGTGGTGTGCATATGCGGTGGTATAAGGGGTGCTGTTGGCTCCCCCCTCCCTCAGTTCCTTCTTACCGCCTATGATGGTGCTTGAACGTCTCCTTGCCTTGGCAAGCTTACGTCTCTCAGCTGTGTCTAGTTGTGAACTTTTTGTATATATTTGTTAAAAACTTGTATACTATTATAGTTCCAGTAGTGTTAGAGTTAGTAATAGTTGGTTAATCCTGGACAGAACTTAGCCTAGGGATGGGTCATGCACTAGTCCCTAGGCTTCAAGCCTTGTGACTGCTGCAAGAAACCTATGCCACTCAGTGATCCCCATAAAAGCTGCCTAAAGTGCTTGGGGGAACCAATGTGGGCGACCAGTGTCGCATCTAAGAGCTTCAGGCCATGAACGAAAAAGGAGTGGGACATTCGTCTTTGAGCGCTCCTTATGGAGTCAGCCCTCACACTGGCATCGGAGCCGACTAGATCGGACTCTGCTCTGAGAACCGCAGCCTTGGTGTTGAGCACGCCGCCGGCACCAACCTCAGACAGTCCCATCCCCGGTACCGGCTAAAAAGCAAAGAAAGGCCGGAAGAGGCCATTTTCCTGTTTCCTATGAAGGGAAGGAGAGAGCTGGAGGAGATAAAAGACCCACAAGGGGCAGCTCTTTCTCTCTGGACTGTGGCCTTCTGAGTTGTCGAGCCCCCTTCAATCCCAGCCCGCCACCCCAGAAAACGGCAGAGGCACTCGGCGGTGCTGTCCATGCCTGAGGTCTTTTAGGTTGCTACAGACATATTGTCCCTTCTGGTGCTGTCCATGCCAGCTACTGGGGTGCCCTGTTCAAGGGGGAAAACCTGCCCTGGGACCCTTTGAGCAGTCTCCGTCTGTACAGGGGGTGCCCCACCAGCTCTCTCCTGAACAGTGCCACCAGCCCCTGGATGTGGGTCGGCTTACCTGCCAGAGTTCCTGGCATTGTTCCCCAGTCTGCAGGCAGTGTTCACTGGGATACTGGCATTGATCATTGGCTGTCTGGTGTAGACCCTTGGAGGCGTCTCCAGAGCTCTGGCGCCTGGAGTGTCCGAATCTCCAATTTGCCAGTACAGATCCCCGTGGGTGCGTTGATGGTCTCTAAGACATCGATCCTCTTGCTCCCAGTCCACGGAGCAGCACCGTTCTCATTGCGTGAAGTGTCGATCATGGCACCGAGAGACATGGGCCTGGTACAGCTCCCCAGCAGAGGTCCGTGGAGAGAGCCGACGGGAACGGGGTAGACAGGCGACATCAGTCCCATTCTGGTCCCCCAGACAAGACTCCCCTTCCTTGGGCTCTAAAAGTGAGGAGTAAGACCTGCCCGCAGGCCAAGGCCACCCGCTGGGGGCATCGGCATTTCCTTCTGGGCCCCCAGGGGTTGCATGGCCCCAGGGCCAATGACCAACCCCGACACCTGTGGAACTCCTGGGCATGGCCAACCCCTGACGTCTGTGGAACCCCGGGGTATTTCCCCAACCATTGCAGGGGCATCGGTCGGTCTCAGGGGCATCGGAAAGGTGGTCGGCCACAGTCTCCCTCCCACCCCCTGGCTTGTAAGCGGAATCAGAGAAAGCTCCCCAGGGACAGCCAGCTTCATCTGAGGCTCCCCTGGCAGAGGCAGTGGAGTTACCAGGCCCATCTGTACCTGTCTCCTCATTATCTTTGCCCGACAAGGCGATACCGGGGCCCTCTCACACGGTTCCTCTGGATGACACAAAAGCCCACCAGGAGCTTTTGAAGAGGGTGGCATTGAACCTCAGGCTGGAAGCAGAGTTGCCGGTGGAGCCTTCAGACTCCCTGTTCAATGTGCTGAGTGCAGCAGCCGCCTTGAAGGTGGAATTACCAGTACATGAGGGAGTTGTGAAACTGAGCAAGGCCCTTGGCAAAGCCCATCCTGCCTGCCCCCCCATCTCTAAGTGGGTGGAGCGGGAGTACTATGTCTCCGCTAAGGGGTTTGAATACCTGTATATACCCCCCGCCCCAAGCTCACTGGAACTGTCAGCAGCCAAGGAGCATGATAGATAAGCCCAACTGGGATCGACCCCTAAGAATAAGGAGGCGAAGAGGCTTGATCTTTTTGGTAGAAAGATTTATTCTATGGCCAGCCTCCAGCTAAGAGTGGCCAAACATCAGGCCCTATTTGGCCACTATGATTATAACATCTGGCAGTCCATGGCCAAGTTCGCAGAGTCGCTGCATGAGGAGCCCAGGAAGGAATTCCTGGCTGTTCTGGAGGAGGGCAGAGCAGTAGCCAGGACAGCCCTACAAGTGGCTTCAGATGCGGCAGACTCCGCGGTCTGGTCTATGGCTTCGGCCATTTCAATGAGGCTGGCATCCTCGCTGCAGTCATCCGGCTTCGTGGCAGAGGTTCAGCAGTCCATCCAGGACCTCCCCTTCGACAGCTTGGTGCTGTTCACAGAACAGACAGCAAGTTGCATGGCCTAAAAGACTCTAGGGCCCCTTCATGCTTGGTGGTTCTGAACACCCTGGTTGCCCACGAGAAAGCAGTTCAAGCCGCAATAGTCCCACAGGTTTTTGTGGGTCCTTCCCGTTCAGTCTCATTCTGTAAAAAGGTCAGGGGCTTTAAGCGTGGCAAGGCCATCAGCCGGGCTCCTCAGCTCACTCGAGCTGTACCCGCACCCAACTGGGTAATATGCAGGCATTTTGACGGTGTGCTTGAGCATGGGTCCTTAGCACAGTAGCAGGGAGGTATACCCTCCAGTTTATTTCCTCCCCGTCTGTCTTCAGGGATCCTTCTCACGAGCATCTACTTGCTCAGGAGGTGCAGGGCCTTCTGCAGGTGGGAGCAGTAAAGGAAGTTCCTCTGCACTGAAGGGGAAAAGAGTTTTACTCCCACTGTTTTTTGATCCCAAAGGCCAAAGTGGGTCTGATTATGACATAATCATATAATATTACTGTGAAGAATATGGGGTGCAGTGTCACACTATCCTCTTGCATCTTTCTAATTTTTCTCATTGCCTGTCTCCATTCCAGCTTCCTGATTTATAAACAAATCCCCACACATCCCTGTGTGAACCTAAATCTCATAAGAATTAGCCTAAATCTCCTAGGAATTGCAAAAGAAACCATCATTCAAACACAGTGCCAGCAGAGACGACTTCTCCATCCATTCCCTCTTCATTAAATCCATTTGTGGTGCAGATCATGAGGAAAGATGAAAGACTTCACTTCGTTCCTTGACGGGTTACTTGCAAACCTAAGTGGACAGATTTCCTGAGCAAGTAAAAAAGCAGGGAACTTGCAACTTAAGTTAGTGATAGTAGTTGTAGATTGCATCGCATATCTTTGCCAAGGGCTGAGCCAGTTAAAAGCACAGGTTACCAGAACAACCAAGTACCTTGAAGAGTTAGAGAAGATACACAGAAAGCAAAAATCTGAAGATTGTCTGTCTGCTAGTAGGCAATGAAGGCATCTTCAGTTCCTTGATTTTTCCCTGAATGTTCAATCTCTTCTCCAGAAGAAGGCAGGGTGAAAACCAGCATGACCTGTTGTCTTCTGGATTCCCATCCAATAGTGAACTATGGTTCAGCCCTGAAAAATAAAGGATAGCAAGTTCTACATGCTGTACCCTCCCAAGCTCAAGGTTGTATACAATGGGTCGCCTCTATATGTTTCACCTGCAGATAAACAGGGATTTCTGGTCATGGATTGGCAAAATTGAATCTGTTCTGAGCAGCTGGATTTATTTCACACATTTTCTCTGTGGTTTTGTTTTTCTTTTCTATCTCCTGACTGGGTCTTCATGGATTATAAATTAAGTGACACAATAAATTTTGATAAGGGGTAATTTTGGCAATATTTCATTTAAAATTATGCTATGTGGCCATATTATTATGGGATCAGTTACACTGACTTACAGTGTCATTCCCATATTTCTTTGCAAGAACAGAATTATTAAGATAGAGCCCTAGTTTTGCAGCTCTCTGAAGATGGATGTGTGGGGTTCATGTTTAATCACACATTTATATTTTTTTATAAATTAATAGGGGAGGTAGATATCAGGGTTTGTATTATAATTTTGCTGAGACAGGAAGTGGGCAGGGAGGAGTTTCAAAGGTGATCAGATAGTCTGTTTGAAGTAAAGGCTCATAAATTCATCCTACTGCAGGGTTCATCCAATACTCCCTAGACTCAGAGCTTGATTTCTGTGCTTGATAACTTTTGAACTTTGTCAGCATGTCGCACAGGAGTTTTGGTATACAACATACTTTGTTATGTTTGATTCTTACCACGTGATGTGTGTTAAATATTTTGGGTTTTTCCTCCCAAAGGGATGACTCCTGTATACTGTAAAGTTTGTATAATTTCTTAACCTAGGTTTCTGGGAAACTGGCTCCTATTAGACTTTTATTTGGTCTCTAGAAAATGTTCAAAATGAAATACTCTGGATCATTAAATCAATACCTGTTCCTGTAATTTAATGGCTAGTTTGGGATTAAATTAGTTTTTGAAGAATATGAAGAGCATTCAAATTACTATCAAAAGACAATAGTAGCCTCTTTGGAGGCAAACTGCATATGTTTTCCTCTTGTGAGCATATTTAAATTGTGCCGAGAGTGGATGGAGCAGGTTCTTCCCTTTTCATTCAGCCCTGAGAGCAAAAAGGTATGTATCTTGGAGCGTAATGATTAAAACATTTTAATAATGGAGAAAAGAATATTGAATGGAAAAGAGTAAATGTTGTGAAACACTTACATACATAATGGTGTGGTCTTGGTTTTTTAAAGGCTAACCCTCTTCTTGTTAAGCTCTTACCTAGGGAAATGTTTTGGGTGGAGTTTTGAATTTTATTCTAAGAGTTTATCAGCATTGATTCCCCACCAATTCCCCGAGGATATTTGAAAGATTGCTGAGAGGTTGGGTAACCGACCTTTCTCTGAATGGCATATGGAGATTACACGCTAAGAATCTAGCTTTGCCTGCCTTTTCTAGAGTGTTTCTGATCTGTATGGGTGTGACATCTGCTCCTCAATTAATAACGTTAGAGATGAGATGTTAAAGTTGTTGCAGCCCTGATTGTTTTGGAAAATTAATCTCTTGTATAGCATATAAATAGCTTCAGGATTAGCAATGTTTAGTTTAGGGGCTAAAAGCCTTGTTAAATGCCTTTTTTGCACTGGTGTGGTTATCAATTCTCTAACCTTTCATCACTGCACCTGTCCTGTGGATCAAAATACAATATAACGCATGGAAATATCCACCAACCTCCTCCAACTTTCTTCCCACGCCGTCTCTGAAAGTGTGATGTGATATATGGATGGATGGAGGTTTTGGGGGGTTGGGTGGGGAGGGAAATGGGCTTTGTAATCTACCTTGACTGCTAATAAATCCTGGATCTACCAAATCAAGGAGAGAGATAAGTTCCAAACTTAAGTATGCCTCATGAATGTTCAGCTGACAGCCTCCTTCTTAGAGCCCTGCACCCCAACCTCAACCCTGTGAAACCCAACTACAAGTGTCGGGTCTTGCAGCACTTCTCACCATACACAACACAGCAGAGGGTGGCAGACTGCAGAAGTGGGCTGTTCATCCATTGCTGCACTGACTCTATATGGACAGGAGGAGGAGAACTGACTCCACAAGCAGGAGTTGGTGGCAGTGCTGACTCAGGTTTTGGGGGAAGGGTCGGGTTGGAAAATGACCTGACCCTCTCAGTCTTGGTTTGGATGGGCTTGGGTCTGGGTCAGGCCTAAAAATTAGGCCAGAGCAGATTTCTATCTCCCTCACTTATATCAAGGGGCTTACAGCTCAAGTACCTGCACTGATCGCCACTACAGGAATATGACATAAGGATAAGGGTGCACTTTGCATTGGAAATTCTTTGAAAGAGACGATGATGTAGAGTAAAAATTATCTTAATTGCTTCACATTGTTTCAAGTGGGTAAATAATCTAGATTTATTAGACACAATAGGTGAAGTCTCTATTCTTCAGCACATCACCTCTGTTTGAGCTGAAATCTTGATTTGGGCTTTCATTAATTGGCTCTAATGTTAAAGGTAGGGCTTTCGATTAATCACAGTTAACTCAGGCGATTAACTTAAAAAATATTAATTGCAATTAAAAAAAATTAATCATGATTAATCTCTTTTAATTGCACTGTTAAACAATAGAATACCAATTGAAATTTATTAAATATTTTGGATGCTTTTCTACATTTTTCATATATATTGTATTCTGTGTTGTAATTGAAATAAAAGTGCATATTATGTTTTGTTACAAATATTTGCACTGTAAAAATGATAAACAAAATAAAGTATTTTTCAGTTCACCTCATACAAGTACTGTAGTGCAATCTCTTTGTTGTGAAAGTGCAATTTACAAATGAAGATTTTTGTTTTGTTTTGAGTGCAGTTATGAAACAAAACAATGTAAAACTTCAGAGCCTGCAAGTCCACTCAGTCGTACTTCTTGTTCAGCCAATCGCTAAGAGGTTTGTTTACATTTATGGGAGATAATGCTGCCCTCTTCTTATTTACAGTGTCACCAGAAAGTGAGAACAGGCATTTGCATGGCACTTTTGTAGTTGGCATTGCAAGATATTTATGTACCAGATATGCTAAACATTCGTATGCCCCTTCGTGCTTTGGCCACCATTCCAGAGGACATGCTTCCAGGCTGACAACACTTGTTTAAAAAAATGTGTTAATTAAATTTGTGACTGAACTCCTTGGGGGGGAATTGTATGTCCCCTGCTGTTTTACCTGCATTCTGCTATATATTTCATGTTCTAGCAGTCTCGGATGATGACCCAGCACATGTTGTTCATTTTAAGAACACTTTCACTGTAGATTTGACAAAACGCAAAGAAGGTACCAATGTGAGATTTCTAAAGATAGCTACAGCACTCAACACAAGATTTAAGAATCTGAAGTGCTTTCCAAAATCTGATCGGGCCAGGGTGTGGAGCATGCTTTCAGAAGTCTTAAAAGAGCAACACTCCGATGCAGAAACTACAGAACCCGAACCACCAAAAAATAAAATCAACCTTCTGCTGGTGGCATCTGATTCAGATAATGAAAATGAACATGCATCAGTGCACTCTGCTTTGGATTGTTATCGAGTAGAACCTGTCATCAGCATGGACGCATGTGCCCTGGAATGGTGGTTGAAGCATGGAGGGACATATGAATCTTTAGCGCATCTGGCACGTAAATATCTTGCGACGCTGACTACAACACTGCTGTGAGAACACCTGTTCTCGCTTTCAGGTGATGTGAACAAGAAGTGGGCAACCTTATCACCTGCAAATGTAAACGTGCTTGTTTGAGCCATTGGCTGAACAAGAAATAGGACTGAGTGGACTTGTAGGCTCTAAAATTTTACATTGTTTTATTTTTGAATGCAGTTTTTTTGTACATAATTCTATATTTGTAAGTTCAACTTTCATGATAAAAAGATTGCACTACAGTACTTGTATTAGGTTAATTGCAAAATACTATTTTTTTTACAGTACAAATTATTTGTAATCAAAAATAAATATAAAGTGAGCACTGTACACTTTGTATTCTGTGTTGTAATTGAAATCAATATATTTGAAAATGTAGCAAACATCCAAAAATATTTAAATAAATGGTATTCCATTATTTTTAACAGTGCCATTAATCGCAATTATTTTTTGTAATTGTGCAATTAATTGCAATTTTTTTAATCACTTGACAACCCTAGTTATAACTGAAGAGCAATCAGTTCGGAGAAGTGGCTGTTCCTTTAAGGTAGCCCACACTCTAAGCATCTACATTTTAAGTGGGCGGTGTGGATGATGGGGTTCCTTAAGCAAGGTTTCAAAAGTGCTCCATGCATATGAAATGCTACATAAGTGTGAAATATTACTTGTATTTATTATAATAATAATCCCTATTACTTGAAATATGTTTTTCCAAAATTGTTTTGAAAGAAGCTTAAACATAATTATGTTCAGATTAAAAGGAATTTGTATTGCAGTTCCAGGGAGTATATATGTTAGGGATATTTTCCCACCTAATCATTACACGATTGTTCATAACAATATAACTTGTAGGACTAAAGGTATAAAAAGAGCAAATTTCATATTACCAAATGTCAATTAAGGCTGACTTCTGGCCCACCAAAGAATCCACTATGCTAATAAAGGCAACTTCAGCACCTAAAGGAACTCTGCTGTGTAGTTTAAAGATGTAAAGATCAAATTTACTAATACGAGAAAATCACTCAATTTATTTTCACACTTCAGCCAGAATTAAATCCACTTCTGATGCTGAATGAGCAAGCAACAGGTAGACAGGAGCTTCACCGAGCAACCACATATGTAGGAGCCCAAACTTTCAAGTGTGTGCTCCTGACTTGACAATGTATGGCATCCTATGGGTATGCAGTTTGAGTATCCACATGTCAGCTTGACTTGTGCACTTATCAGATATTTCATACATGTTTTTGAAAATGTGGGCCACCATATTCTATTCCTGCTCCTGCTGTGTAGACATGTAGATCACTGCAAATATGTTTTAGTTGAGGGTTGCACTATTGCCAACCCGAGGCATTAAAAAATGAGTAATCATGAGTAGCTTAAAAATAGAGGTATTTTAAAAATTAATACATTGTGAGTTCTTATTCTTTGCCTACTGGTTTTGAAGCCTTTAGGTTACGCTTGGGTTATGTTTTCAAGTTTCTCTCGCTTATCATGAGGGCTAGAATGTTTTTTCTATCTGAGACTCTCATGTAGTCAATTGACTGCAGGATCAGGAGCTCCCAAGAAAAACACTCATGCCTGTTGGCAACACTGATTTTCATCTTGTTTTAACCTCTTTCAAATCCCATAGGTCAGCCTGTTTCTGTTGTGGTAGCAGCTAAAGACCCCAAACAGTATTAAATCCCCATTGTACAAACAAATAACACTCACAGTCCCTGTCTAAAATCTAGATTGTGATTTTTCTGAGACAATAGGCAAGGGTCAAACAAAGAGGCAAGTGGAGGGGAGGGCAGGTAGGAATAGTAAAGGTGTGTTTACATAAGTTATTCAGAAGTGGTTACTGGCCTGGTGTGCAGAATGTAAAAATTGTAATTAAAATAATAATTAAATCAAAATAATGCTTTCTCCTGTACTTTCTTAAAATAAACTTCTGGCCCATTCTCTGTTGCTCCTTTTCCTAAAACATCTCTGCGTCTCCAATGGATTTCCTTAATCCATTTCTAGTGTTGTAATTGTGGCAGGGACTTTCTTGTTTGCATTGGTGAGGGGACAAATATTTTTCCTTCCACTTCTTAGAGTTCATTTTTTACATGGCATGTTCATTCTAAATGACAAAAGTCAAGAAATTTGTTTTTTAAACAGAGTTATTTTACCTATTTTCTTATCTGATTGTGTACTGTTCTAGTGTGTCTTACTGGATTTTACAAACTATGGAAAATAATTGACAGTTAAATACAAAGGTACTTTTCATACTGCTTTGTATTCTTGAATATTCTCTCCTGCTCAAGGAAGCATGGTGCACCTCCTCTCTAAGTACCAAGTGGTGAAAAAGAATTAACTGAAATAAAATTATTAATTCCCAGCTCTCAAATGTTTAAAAACTGATTGTAAACATGTACTGCACTGTAAAAATAAATGTATTATGCAACTACTACGTTCTTTCATTGCAGTATATTACATCACAGATGAATTTTGGTGGAAGTGCTGTATGTTGCACATAATCAAATTAGTGGCTAGTACTCTGCATTATTCAAATATTATTTATGATTGAGGAAGTAGGTTTGGAAAGTTTATTAAAACTTGGCTTCATTATTCTTGAAGTACTGCTGAATATTTGAATAGTCTAGCTCTACAACACTGATTATCAGGTTAGCAAGTCACTATAAACATCACATGTTTAATTGAGCCAATTTATTTTCCTAAGTGTCTTTTAAAGGGCACAGTTTGTTGCCTCTACAGAAAACAATACATCATTAGGAATAATTACCTGTCATGTATAACGACTGGGAGATGCAAATAGATTAATTAGCTGTCAATCAGTGCTGGACTGCAGCTGGTGATTCTGAAAAACCAGCAGCAAAAAATACTAGAGCTTATTAAAATAAAGTGAAGATAGGGGTGTGGGTGTTTTTTTTTTTTTTTTTTTTTTTTTTTTTTGGTTTTGTTTTATATTTGAGAGTTCAGTCTTGCTAGGTTTTATTGCAATCTTTGGTGCAATATAAACTTTTTACAAGAGCTTATCCTAAATTTATTTAATATTTGGAATTATAGAATATTTGGTTAATTTGTTTTGGGTTGAATTAAGATCCAATAATATTATCATATTAATAAAACTGTTTAGTTGTCAGATTTTGTTAGCCAGGCTTTTTTCTCAAATTTTGAGACACCATTTGTATAAGCAGGCTAGTAACCCGAGCTCTTTCCTTTTCAGCAGATATAACCAAGTTCTTGATCTGTACTAGAGTAGTAATTATTACATTACACACTTGGTCTCAGTATATATCTTGGGGGCAGCTGTCTATTAGCAGCTATCAAATACTATTGATCACAGTTTGGCATAGTTTTTTTTGTTTTAGAATTTATCAGAATAAAATAAGTGTAGTCTGAGTTTTAAGTTTTTGTTCAACTTCCCTCAAGTGGTAACTGTACATTGCAGATCAATAAAAGGGTAGTGAGCAACTAGGGCTAAACTCAGCTGAAGTTTTATTCCAAGCTGATGTGGTATGACACTTTTTGCTGAGGCACCTGGTTGGGAATTTATTTGGGGTTCACAGCCTCTGAAATGATAGAAGCTGAGTGAAAGAGAATCACAATATTCACTGTGTTGGTAGAAAGTGCTAATGAAGTGTTGGCATTCTTTGCCATCAAATTCATGGTTGAACGTTTGTTGCTTCTAAAGGAAGCAATAGCCTTACATTCTGTCTGAATTACGGTGCCAAGTGGTTGATAGAAATTAAGAGTAATTCATGGAAGTATTAAATGGGTTTGAGGACAGGTGATATTCAATCATTCTATGTTAAACTGGGAAGCTTTTAAGATTAAGTAAATTTGCCAGTTTTTCAGTTCTCTTAAAACAAAAAAAGTGAGGTGGGAGACTGCATATAATTCCTTTGTGGCTTTGTGTAATTTTTTCAGTAACGTCTGCTATTTGTAATGGTGTAACTGGCAAAGCAATTTATATGAGGACCTCTAGTTTTACATTTGTGTTTAGCTCTAGACGTCTAAAGCCTTTTGTATGAATATACCATGTAGCTAATAGAAGAGAACCAAAGTCAATTGCCCAAAACCATAAAGGAACACCTATTTATCCTTTTGTTTTTATTAATATAAAATCATCCATCTGGAGCTTGATTGTATGTTGCAGTTGCACCTAAAGGCTTCACTTAGGTCTAGAACCCTTGTGCTAAGCACTGTACAAACATAATAAATAACAGTTCCTACCAAAAAGAGCTTACAAACTAAAAGACAAGATGT
Source organism: Natator depressus (assembly GCF_965152275.1). NCBI lineage: Eukaryota > Metazoa > Chordata > Testudines > Cheloniidae > Natator > Natator depressus. Next base: position 245,946,024 of record NC_134234.1, read on the forward strand.
AACCAGTGGATGGGGCAAACAAATGGGGTGAGGGATAGGATGAGTGGATGAGGGAAGAGTAACCAAAAATAAGTCCATTTAATAATGGCCAAAGACTAGATTTTTGTATGTTTATACAACTGCTAGCATATCAAAAGAAACCCCACTCAGGATTATTGGGATGTATTGGTCTATGGTAATATAAATATTAAGTAATAATTTAGTTTATCTTGAAGTTGTAGGATGATCTTATGATTAAAATGTAGGACTGAGCATTAGGAAACCTTAAGTTCTATTTCTGGCTCTGCTGTAGGCTTCCTCTTTAGTTTTCTGGGCAAGCTTCAGGCTGTTAGTGTTTGTATTCCCTTATTACAGGAGTGTTGAATTTTAAATCCTTATTCAGACGCTGCTTTGAGATTCCCAGATAGAAGGAGCTATAGAAATGCAAAGGATTAATATTTTGTTATTGCCACCATAATATTTTAAAGATGACTCTTTGTTTATGCAACAGATGAAGTCAACTGAATTAAAAATAGACCGTCGGTCTAATTAATGTGATTGGTTCACTGATGGAACATCAGCCAGTCTGACCCATACCATCAACACTGACTAATTTTAAATTTAATCCCTTTTAAAAAAAAAATCTAGTGAAGAAGAGGAGGAACTGGCACAGACATGACTACACAGAGTTTGAGGATGGTTCCAAACCAGTCCAAGCTGGAACACGGACTTTTGTTAAACAACTGCGGGCTCGCTCATTCCCAAGGTATGGAAACTTAGAAGTCAAATCACAAAAAGGGGAAAAACCTTGGGTATTGATCATGTCTAAAAGGTCTTCCTAACATGCCTCCACAAAAACACCACCATCACAAAAAACCCTTCCTCCATGTCTGAGATCTATTTTTTTTCATCCAGCGTTTCATATCCATGTATTTGTCTTCAAGGCACCTTATTGTAGCATCCATCAATCAAATTACTACACATGGGTGTAATTTCCTATGGAGTCTATCACTACCAACCCATATTGTTAGGTGTGTTGCCTCTTCAGCATTTTCAGCCTGTCTGGTCCAGGAAATGAGACTCAGAAATCACTTCCCATTTTCTCTCTAGCATAGACCACAAACATCGGAACAGTGGTTTATCTAGTCCCAGATGCTTCAGAAGAAGATGAAAGAGATTCCCCTGGTGCACAGTTATGTAATAACCTGGTCATAAAAGACATTTCTTCCTTATTCCAACAGTTAAGGGCTGGCTTACTCTCTAAAGCATGATGACTTATATCCCTTTTAAAAGAAGATGCTTTTTATTCTAATATATCAATGTTGTCCTTATCCGTATAAGTGATTTTTTTTTTAATCCTCCTAAACTCTTGTCTTCAATGACATTCCGCAGATTAATTATGCTTATAAAAATGTACTTCCTTGATTGGTTTTAAATTTGTTGTCTTTTAGTTTCATTAAATGTAATCAACAGGCTTGCCTTCACCTTGAGTGCTTAATTTAATATAGTTGTATCCACTTATTTTAATTTGATTTATATTAGCTATGTAACTCCAATAAGATGTTTCGTTGAAACCTGCCAAAGTTTTTTTGTTAATTTCTCTTTCAAACAGGTTTACTGGTTTTTTGGTGCTAATATTTTGATTTTTTTCCCCCCAGTGCTGATGAAATCATTTTGAAAATGCATGGCAGCCAGCTGACACAAAGATACCTGGAGAAACATGGGTTTGATGTCCCTATTATGGTTCCTAAATTAGATGGTCTTGGGCTCAGACTCCCTCCCCCTACCTTCTCCGTTCTGGATGTGGAACGCTATGTAGGTAAGGGACTTTCTGGAATATGTGTGAATGCTTCAGCGTAGAGTGAATTAAATACAATAAATATTTGCAAAGCTACAACAGTTAAAGGATACTATATGCCTAATCTAAATTGAACAGTTCTTACCAGAAGGTTGGCAAGGGTAAATTAGACCTACAAATTTGGGTTTCATTTATGGGTATGCATATGACAATTGTATGCCCATAGCTCTCAACATTCACACCTGGCAACTTGTGGCACAAGCTATCAAAATGTGTGATAAATGACTGAAATGTTGAACAGCTGTATTTTGTTCTGCGACATACTATAAGCAACAGATTGTAATGGTTTTTGAGGATGTTTTCTTACACTGTGAATCAGATAAGCTAGTTTTGTAATCTGTAGTCTAGTGATGGGGATGGGGGGCTTTGTTACAGATTTTAAAAATGGTTTGTCGCACAGTGAGAACATCTTTTAAAGGGTTTTACACTTACCAATTATCTGTTGCTGATGATGCATTGCACAACAAAGCTTTTGCATATGTGAGGGTGTCCCGAGGGTGTCTGGGGTGTTGGGGAGAAGGTCCTTGCCTGGGCTTCTTATGTGGCTCTGGGGGTGGGGGGGAACTGCACCAAAATACAATCTCCCCACCTACACTGTTAATACATGGAGGTTTATAGCTGCTGTTTGGGTCCAGGGACTCCCAACTGCTGCATCTCTGGAACCCCCGCTCCTCTCTGCCCCTTCCCCTCCAAGGAGCAGAGCAGCCTGAGAGGGAAGGAGAGGAAGAGAGAGTAGATTTCAGACAAGTGAGGAGGGAGGGTGGGAGCTGTAGGGCAGAAATATTCACAGTTGGGGGGGGGGGGGGATAAGGGAACAGGAGGAGACTGAAAGCTCAGGGTCAGATCAGTTCCCTCCCTCCTCACCTCTTATGTCTGCAGAAAAACCGAGGAGTACTTGTGGCACCTTAGAGACTAACAAATAAATTTGTTAGTCTCTAAGGTGCCACAAGTATTCCTCGGTTTTTTTGCGGATACAGACTAACACGGCTACCACTCTGAAACCTCTCATATCTGTAAACTGTTGGCTCCTTAGTCTATCTGATCCTTCCCTTATAAGCTTTTTTTCTGCTCCCTGGGGGAGAAGTTCAGGGAGCACCATAGCTTCAGCAGGAGCATTTAGTCTTCCGTCAGGCTTGCTGGGCAGTCTCTAACCACCTCAGGACCACCTGAATATGTATTTCAGTGGTTCAGTGAGACTGAGCCAGCTGCAGTGTGGAATGTGCTGCATAATATACTACAGCTAAGAGTTTTGTGTGTGCGCCTTGCACTTGGTGCCTTCGAGGAGCAGTGGGTGCTGTCCGGGGTTCTCTGCTCGGTGTCCCCATCAGGTTTCCTTCATTTGACCCTTTGACCTCACCCCTGTCCCTGTTATCTCATTAGTTGTCCCCCGGAATCATTTGGCTTCCAGGTCCTGTGGATCCTCCCCTTAGGCTGGGGGGAGGTCCTTTAGCACTTCCTGGATTCCAATAGAATCATCTCTTTTGTTCTTTTGATAGCATGTTGAAATGTACTACAAACAGGATTTCTGTGCTTATCAGTATTTTAAGACTCCGCTAGAATACACTATGTGCAGTATTCTGAATGACCTGACTATATGCTGATTACTCAGTCCCCTTATTAATTGCTCATGGCTGCTCGGAAGAATAGCTGGCATTTCAACAATTCTGTGACTTTATTTTGGAAGTCTGGCTATTCCAGGGCAGAAGATAATTCTCCCCCTCCCCCCCACTTCCACACACTCAGATTGGCACATCAGTTTCCATGGCTCTTTTTCAAGGAGTGTCCCTGTGTGTGCTCCACTTTAGGTGAATGTGTGTGTCTACACCAATGATTGCTGAATTTCAGTGGCAGTGCCTGTTTGGGTCACACATGTGCTCTCCCTGTCTCGTGCCGCTCGTGGCGGCTACATAGCGCTATGCAACCAAACCGCCCTCAATTGCTTCTCATCTGTTCTTGACCTGAGACGGAGCCATGGTAGCGCCTCTTTTCTTGCTTCATGTTTACCTCTTAGAGTTAGAGTTGGCTAACTACCCTCCTCTCTCATCGTTTATTTTCTTCTTCATTTTCACCCTTATAGTATAGTGTACCTTTAACCTTCTTCACTGGGGGGAAGGCTACTGATGGGCATGCCCGGATCCTTGGGATTTAAACAATGCCTTTCTTGCTAGGAGGCAATCCTGGTCAGTGATGGGCATTGTCAGTGTGTCCGATGTCTGGGCGAGACACACATACCTCAGAAGTGCCACCATTGCCACAACCTCAAGGCTCACACCAGAAAATCAAGGGACTTAAGTTGAAACTTATCCTGATGGAAAAGTCACTGCACTTGGCTTCTGACTCCCTGACCCATTTGCACCCTGAACACCAGTCTCCGCCAATCCCAGTGACAGCCTCTGGCAGAGATTACCCACCACCCTCAAAGAGGAAGTCCTCAAAAAAGGTGGACAAAAAGCAGGCCACAACGTCCCCTACTAGGGAACCAGCTAAAAAGAAACACCCTCCCGGCTCATTCAACACTCTTGGTACTGACCACAGTCCAGCTGAGCCCCTCCGAGTGAGCGGGATCCTCCAATACTGCTGGTACCGTGAAAGGACCCTAAGAGGGCGGCCTCTGAGAGGAGTGGCAAAGAGAAGCTTACCTCCTCCTCCACGGTCCTGATGGAGCCGCTTAAATGTGTGGCACTGGGCAGCTTAGCATTGCTGTAATCTGTTGTGCCACCTACCAATCACCTAGTGCATAGCACAGCCAGATCAGAACCAACAACTGCTACAACTTCAGCGGCACCACCACCAACGTCCTCCTTGGTAACTGATGCTTGTGGTACTGCAACAATTCCTTTTCCACAAGGCCCTTCCAATCTCTGCAACACTGGAATCTCCCCTTCTTGGTACTGATATTACTCCGGCATATGTGGTACAGTGCCAGTCTACACCCACATCCAGATAGGCCCCTCCTTCCTCAAGTGTGGAGGAGGACAATTAGGAAGGGAACATTTTACTTCTCATCCATTCAGACAAGCACCAGACCAGGTCAACTGGGAACAACCCACATATCACCCCAGGGGTAACACCCATTGGTGGTATGGACATCCATGGATGCTGCCACCAATGCCACTCACTCTGAAATTCAGACTGAGATGCTCCCCATTCTCAGTACATGGACCCTCTGAGCCTCCGGAGAAGACTTCTGAAGAGCAAGAGGAGACTTTTTTTAATCGGGAAGTCACCTTACCGACCAATATCTCTTCATCCTCTCTGGACGAAGCAGTCATGCTTCCTCCACCCCCAACAGCTGTTGACTTTAGACAATTCCAGGAGCTATTTAAAAGGATTGCTTACTCTCTCAGGATACCCTTGGAAGAGGTTGCAGAGTCTCAGCACAAGGTGTTTGACATTTTACAAACATCAACCTCATCGAAGATTGCGATCCCCATAAATGAGGCACTCATGGATCCACCCAAGATAATCTGGCAGGCCCCCCGCAACAATACCACCCACTTGTCAGAGACAAGAAGTACGACCCTTCTGGATTTTTTTTTTGTTTTCATCTCCCTCCGCGCTGCACCCCGCCCCCCCACCGGCTTGTTATGGTATAGGCTGTGAACAAACTGAGCAGACAAAATCAGTTCCAGAACCACCTCATACGATCAAGACTGGAATCGGTTAGACCTCTTTGGGTGTAAGGCCTATTAGTCAGCGACTCTGCAATTCAGAATTGCCAATTACGGTGCACTGATGGCCAAATATAATCTTATACATTATTCTAAGATGTCTGAGTTTATTGATTATGTCCCTGGTGATAAAAAAAAAAAAGAAAAATTCAAAGCAGTCATCTCGGAGGGCCATCTTCTTGCATGGACAACTTTACAAGTGTCGTTGGATGCGGCAGACACAGCCGCATAATCTGTTGCTAGTGATTGTTATGCCTCAGGCTTTGTGGCTCCACCTCTCTGGGTTTCTGAAAGAGGTATAGTCTACTATTGAGGATCTTCCCTTTGAGGGCCCGAAGTTGTTTGCAGCCAAGACTGATGACTTTCCCCATACCCTAAAAGATTCCAGGGCAACTGTTTTTTGGCCTTTTGGCATTTACACACCTGCACAAAGAAGGAAGCCAGGAAAATACCACTCAGTACAACGAACAAGGCCACATGTCCAACCATAGGGACAATCTGACCCACAAAAACATAAATGCCTACAGGTAGTAGACCATTCTTATCTCCACCATCGACATCCCAGTAACCTCCCTTGAAACAGCAATTTTGAGGGTTTGATTGAGGGCCCAAGATGCCTCCTGCATTTCCAAATGCTGAAACCATCAACAACTGTCCATCCTTTCAGAGACAGTCTAATCCCATTCTACCCAGTATGGCAGACCGTCACCTTGGACAAATGTGTTGATAATTTCTAATACCCTGGTTACTCAATCCCATTTACCTCCTTCCCCCTACCCAGCTTCCCTTCTTGTCCCTTTTCAGGGACCCTTTTCATGAACACCTTCTACAACAGGAAATAAACCCAAATCCTGCACTTGGGTGCTGTAGAAGCAGTACTGACACAACACAGAGGGGAAGGGCTTTTATTCCCACTACCTCTTAACTCAGAAAAAGAGCGGGGGATGGAGGTCCATTTTTGACTTAAGGAAATTCAAGTTCACGAGGGTTCAGTGGTTCAGGATGGTCACGTCAGCAACTAATAATCCCAACACTGGAACAGGGGGACTGGTTCTCAGCTCTCAACCTCCCAGATGCATATTTTCACATTACCATACATCCGTCGCACAGGAGATTTCTCAGATTTGTTCCGAGACAAGATCGCTACCAGTGCAGAATGCTACCTTTCAGCCTCTCTGCGGCTTCCCAGGTGTTCTCCAATGTTCTTGAGGTGGTGGTGGCCCACCTCTGCAAGCAAGGGGTCATGATATTCCCCTGCTTGGATGATTATCTACTGAAAGCTCCATCCCAGGAAGACACCTTAGAAGCTACTCAAAAGACTATGGCTCTCTTCTTGCGACTGGGATTACAAATAAACATGCAAAAAAAAATTATCTGTACAAAAACTAGAATTTACTGGGGCCCGCCTTGATGCACTGGAGACCAAAGCCTCATTACCACTACACAGATTTGTTACGCTAATTAACCTGGTCACCACAGCACAAACCAGCCCACAGACATCTGCCAGGACCTGCCTGCAATTATGATGTCATATGGCAGCAACCATATTTGTTGCACAGCATGCCAAGCTACATATGCATTGTCTTCAGGGTTGGCTCAGGACAGTATATGTACCGCACAGACACAGCCTGAACAAACGTCTCACAGTGCCACTCAAAGTCAAAACTTCTCTACATGGTGGACTCGACCTCACAATATGCAGAGTTCCCTTCATGCAAGCCTCTCTGTCAGTGATATTTACAATGGACACATCTCTTAAGTTGGGGAGCACACTTGCACAGCCACGCAGTCCAGGACAGGGAGTACCCCTTGGAGTCAACATTACACATCAACCTCCTGGAACTACGAGCAGTCCGCAACGCATGCCCACGCTTTTTACCTCTGATCAGAACAAGACCATAAAGGTACTATAGACAATATTGCTTGCATGTTTTATATAAACTGTCAAGGGAGAGCAAGGTCACGCTCCCTTTGCAGCAAAGCACAGAGATTATGGAACGGGTGCATCCATTACAACATCAACATATGAGGTACCTATCTACCAGGATGTCAGAACACCACAGTGGATGCACTAAGCAGAAAATTTTCTTAGGAGTGGGAAATAAACACCTTGGTCCTACAGAATATATTCAGATGTTGGAATTTCCTATATGTAGACCTTTTTGCTACAGCCCAGAATTCCGAGTGTCTGCAGTTTTGCTCAAGAGCAGGATTGGGGCACCGATCTATGGGCGCTGCTTTCCTCATCAAATGGGATGCTCCTCTCCTGTATATGTGTCCTCCTACTCTTCCGGTATCAAGGGTGATATACAGGATAAAAGCCAAACAATCCAGAGTCATCTGTGTGACAAGTGGGAGAACTAAGGACTCTCATGGCATACCCCCTATATACAGTCTTCTTCAAAGACAAGGTCCCTTTAAGACCACATTCCACATTTCTACCTAAAATACCTTCCTCATTCTACTTGAACCAACCTATTCGCCTTCCATCATTCTTCCCTAAACCTCATGAGAATAAACAAGAGAAGGTGATCCACACTCCAGATGTTAGATGGCCATTAGCATTCTATCTTGAAAGGACTAAACCCTAAACATAGACACAGGACCAAATCCTGCAGAGAATTAAGCCTATGACTGACTTTAAGCATGCAAGAAGTCCAGTGGGATTACTCCATGCTTAGTTATTCATATGCTTAAACCTTTGCTGGATCAGGGCTATAAGCTTCATTATTGCTTGTAGAAAATTTGTAGTAATAAGTGCTCAGATACTGTGGTGTTGACTACTGTAGAAATATAGACAAATAAATGTATTCTTGATAACTTCCTCCTATCCTCTCTTCCTTACGGTGACAGAAGCCACAAAACCAAGCGCATGAACTAGCCACAGTCATGTTAGGTTCCTCCTTTTCCTTTTGGTTAACCACCAAAGTGGTGACTTATTTTATTTTTAGATTAGGTTCAGTTATATTATTAAGTAACAGTAACAAATTATATCTAGATAAGATCTTGGTTTACTCTTGTCCCTCTTTGTTTTGGGGAGGGTTGGGTAGTGGAGTTTTTGTGTAGAAATGGATTGTCCTATCTTGCAGAAAATATTAAACATATGTCTTGTTAAAATGTTAATTTTCTTATTTTTACAGGTGGCGACAAAGTGATAGATGTAATCGATGTGGCAAGGCAGGCAGACAGTAAAATGAAGCTTCATAATTATATTAAGTATTTCATGAATTCTGATCGACCAAAAGTGTTAAATGTGATCAGTCTGGAGTTTTCAGACACAAAGTGAGTAAATGACTTTGAGACAACTTGACTTGGTCTCCTTTGAAATAGAAAGTAGATTTTGCTAAAATAAAGGGTAAATGTAGAAGTATAATAATACTCTAAAATAAATGAAATGGTCTCTAGTAGACTATTTTGTGTTGGGATTTGGGGACAGTATGGAATCATATAGAAATAAACATTTTTACAATTTGATGGACATTTAGGGAAGGTAAACATTTAAAGATGTCTCTCATCATTACTTGCACTTACCCATCATTTACTTACTTTTTAAGGATGTCTGAATTGGTGGAAGTCCCTGACATTGCCACAAAGCTTTCGTGGGTGGAAAACTACTGGCCAGATGACTCTGTCTTCCCCAAGCCTTTTGTTCAGAAATATTGCTTGATGGGAGTTCAGGACAGCTACACTGATTTTCATATTGATTTTGGGGGCACGTCAGTCTGGTACCATGTTCTGTGGGTAAGAAGGTCCTTGCTCCCTGAATACTTGAAAATGATTTTGTCCTGTGTATATCTTTCCACAAAAGAAACCTGTGTTCATCGATTTCCTCATGCATTTTAAATGAAATTGTTAATTTGAGAAGGGGGCAGAGGAGGATTACTGACTGTGCACTGTTGTTCAGTCCTCTGTACAAGTTGACCTCCTAGAATGAAAATGACAATCTGCGCTTTCTGGCAGAGAGGTGGACGCTATCCTGAGCGTTTTGTAGGAGAAAATGAATGAAATGATAAACAGAATTTTTCTTAAACGTTAGCTCACACTGCTTTCTGAATTGCAGCAACCATGTAGCTGAGGATGACTGGACATAACTTCCACCAGAACTAATAAATTATTCCTTAATGTGGCACCTTCCTTGTCCCAAAACACCAAAAGGGTGGAATGTACTACATGGTTAGCTTCTGATAGACCAAAGAGTGACATAGAGGGTTGGAAAACCTAGGAGACTCACATGGAAGTACAGGATATTACTATTAGATAACAGGGCTTGCCTGACAATAATACTGTTCATGTAAATGATTCAAAAGTTGTACCATACCTCCTATGGGATATTTTTTGTGTACAGGGTGAGAAGATCTTCTACTTGATCAAACCTACTGATGAAAATCTGGCTCTCTATGAATCTTGGAGTTCCTCTGTCACCCAGAGTGAAGTGTATTTTGGGGATAAGGTAGACAAATGTTATAAATGCGTGGTGAAACAAGGACATACCTTATTTGTTCCTACAGGTAAGATTTTACCTCCTTCCCCCTCTCTCCCCCAGCATTTTTTGCACTTATATTGTATCACCAGCAAATTCAGGATATCAAAAGATATGTATTAAATTATCATTTTTAGAAATATCCTAAAGTTTGAAGAAGAAATTGTCTGTCTTAAAAATACTTGGATTTGGTACCCAAATAGAGCAAAATATCAGCCCTTTAAAATGTTTAACTAGTTGGAAAGTTTCTTAAGAAATTGACTTGGGTTTTTGTTACTTGATTCATAGTAGTAATGTTTAAGGAGAAAAAGACAAGATTAGAGTTTGATAACTTTCCGGCATGGATAGAGATTTGCCAGCTGTTTCTGCAGCAAAACATTTAAAACATATTTCCTCTTATGTGGCGTCCAGTCACTTCTAATATTTCTAAGGACATGCAACATTTTGGCCATTACTGTCTCCCTGACCAGGTACAAATGGACATTTCCTGTGATTGTTAGGTGGCCTCCAAAATATGTTCACAAATGGAGTTGTAATTCAAATTTAATCTTGCTTTTGGACAAGTAGTGCTTAATGGGTATGTTCTAGGTCATCACTTAAACATAGTTCAAGAAACCATTCTTGAACAAGGAGCAAATAACAGATATGAACTTCAAAGCCTGAAATTAGAAGTTGCTCACAGATAAGTACTAGGGGAGATTAAACTGTTTGGCTAATATTTAGCAGCAGGTCTGGGAACAGTTGACTGAACTTTGCTGAATTGATTCTACCAGTAATATACATCTATAGAGTTGAATGGTTTGGGAAGAGGAAAATGAGTTTATGCTATTTACCTGAATTAAAGCTGTTGAAGGGAAACTTAAACTATATCCACTTTTAAGTAAGAAGCCAACAGATATATACTTTTGTGTGCATATTTGAAGTTATTTGAGTTTCAGTAGTAGCTGGGTAGAGACGTACAATATTATTGGCCTGTGCTCATCATATTAAATTGTGGTGTTATGAGAACAATCTTCCAATTACATGACAAATTAGTAGTGTAAGAGTAATTATTATTCTTGGTTTTAATTTGATCATAGTTTCATTGGGCTATTATATAATGGCTACGATTTAGGATAATTAGTGGAAGTACCTTCTAATTCTTTTCTGAATAACTTAAATAGGGCTATAATTACTTGTTAGATAAAACATTCAGAAAGAAGTATTTGTTTGTTACAAGTAACACCTAAGATTACAATGAACTGAAAGATTAGAGGTTTTTTTTTTTCTTTTTCTTTTGATTACTTTGAGTAGAGTCTATTTCATGAAAGTCAATTTCCTTGGGTTTGTGGGGTTTTCACTTACCAAATGGGGAGAGGGGCGCAGAGGGAGCGAAAATGTTTTGTTTTTTAATAGGAATGTGGTTTTAAAACCATAAAGGCCTTGAATAGGTGTAACTTCTTTAACTACTATTAATTTAAAAAAAAAACACAAACAAACCTAGATTTCAGATTGATAATGTCCCTTTAACTTGTATTTTTCTGAAATGCAAATGGTAACTCTCTGGCTTTGTATACACACAGAACTGATATCTTTGTGCCCACACCCAGGTACAATATTTTGTAGTGTAGATGTATATTAAGTTTCATGTTTTTTGTCAATTCAGGCTGGATTCATGCTGTGCTCACATCTCAGGACTGTATGGCTTTTGGAGGAAACTTTTTGCATAACCTCAATATTGGCATGCAGCTCAGGTTAGTTTCATCTGTCTGTTTTGACTATACCTTTTTCCTCCACAAGCAGCATATCCTTCTATTTAATAGATAGTTTTCATCATGCTTGTTAAATGGGATTAAATGGAGACAGGCTCTGGTAATGGACATTGCTGACTTTTTTTAGTTAGATTGTGCCAGAAGCAGACTTTGATCTGTTTCACTTCAACAAGAATAGTCTCCAATGAGTGGTCTGCACAAATTTAATTCCATTCTAAAATCAAACAAGCTCTACTTTGGAGATTAGTATAAAAAAAAAGTTGCTAAAACTGGTCAAGCTCAGGTGTGAAATCCTGAGATGGAAGGAGCAACCTTCAGTCAGGATTGCTGTCAGGACAGCTATATTGATTGTTGTCCAAGATGTGGAGCTGTATTCTAAACATACTGTTTTATTTATTACAGTGGAATCCCAATTAAATCCCATCTGTTAAAAGATTACACATTGGTTTTGTATCCTAGTTTTATGAAGTCCAACTTTATTTTTGCAAGTGCAGCATGTGACGGGTTGGATCACAGAAACCCCCTTGGGGCTGCCAACTGATGTGTCAAGACTACTTCTGCCCCTGCTTTCCCTGCCCTCTCAGCTTGGGACTTCAGCGCCCAGCCTGGTTTGAGCCAGACCCACTAGCCTGCTGCAAACCCAGACCCCAGGTCTGAACCACGTCCCCTAACAGCGGTAGGCTTAAACTGAAAGCAGCTTAAGAAGTGTTCCTGTCTTTAACACTCAGATGCTCAACTCCCAAAGAAGTAGGATTTATTTGGTTCCAGGTACTAACAGACAGAACAAAGTGAATTACCAAGCAAAATAAAATAGAACATGCAAGTCTATGTCTAAGAAAACTGAACACAGACAAAATCTCACCCTCAGTGGTGTTCCAGTGAAGTTCCTTTTACAGACTAGTCTCCTTCTAGTCTGGGTCCAGCAATCACTCACACCCCCTGTAGTTACTGTCCTTTGTTCCAGTTTCTTTCAGGTATCCTTGGTGGTGGAGAGGCTCTCTGGAGCCAGCTGAAGACAAAATGGAGGGGTCTCCCATGGGCTTAAATAGACTTTCTCTTATGGGTGGAGACCCCTTCCTCTCTCCTATGCAAAGTCCAGCTCCAAGATGGAGTTTTGGAGTCGCATGGGCAAGTCACATGTCCATGCATGACTCAGTTTTTACAGGCAGCAGCCATTGCTTACCTGCTACCTTGAACATCCTCATGCACACTTCTTATGTGGATTGGAGCCTTCCAAGATCCATTGTCCATTAAGTGCTTCTTGATTGGGCACTTAATTTACATATTCCTTTCTCAAGAAGCTGACCAAATGCTTTACAAAGGCTACTTAAAAATCAAGCCAGTACACAGCCAATATTCATAACTTTGAATACAAAAATGATACATGTATACAAATAGGATTAATACATTCAATAGATCATAACCTTTACAGAGATATGTTCCATGGCATATGTAGCATAAAACATATTCTAATTATGTCATATATACATAAGCATATTTCCATAAAGCCTTATGGGGGGCACCGTCACACAGCAGTCTGACTTGATAGTCAGAGATTAGATAAGATCATAGTTCAGTCTTGTCCGAATGTGGTCTTGTTGGGGTTTGAGTATGTGGAACTTGATTTGTTTTGTTTATCATGGACTGTTGGTTTTCTTTTTCTGAACATTGTGCGAGTTGGATATTGCACTGATTAATTCTAAAATGTACACATATAGTAATCTTTCTAAATTATTTGTTTAGGTGTTATGAAATGGAGAAAAGGCTAAAAACCCCAGATCTTTTCAAATTCCCTTTCTTTGAAGCCATCTGTTGGTTTGTGGCCAAAAACTTACTGGAAACTTTGAAAGGTAACTAATTTCGTGTTTTAATAAGATTTTGAGCATCTTGGCTTTCTTTCACACTGGGAAGGTCATGGTCTCCATCTCATGACAAATACGTAATCTGGGGAAGTCGGGTGAGCTGGGGAACATAGTTTTTGTGTGGCTTGAGTTCCTAACTGGGAAAAGCTTGTATAATTTGTTTACCAAAATCTGTTCTTTTGATTTTGCAAATGCTGCACTGTTCTTCATCTAATCATTTTTGCTTTCAGTAAATGGTAAATCTGCATATTGACGTGAAGAATGACTAACAGTAGAACTCAGCCTAGGTGTATAAATTGATTACTCTGGTATTTTTTTTTTTTTTTTTTTTTTAGCATTTGAAGTGAAACTCAATGTCAGGTGTTTTTTTTCAGATGCCAACAGCATAATTGGCCTGTGAAAATAAATTTCTCTAAACAGTATTAAGTTTTAAGTTTGGACACACTGGGTATCTAAGATCCTGGGACAATACGATCTTACTGGGAAGGTTAAATCTAACATAGTAGTATTAGTTCCTCCCTGAGAGAAGGGACCATGGTAAGCCTGATGGTTGTAAAATGTGTTCCAGCTCCTCTAGCTCAACTCTAAATGAGGTATCTTCCAAAGATATTGAGCATTTAAGATACATAACATCATGCATTATGTATCTCTGTAAGACTCTTCCTATTGTCTGTCTTGGTGAGATTCTTGATTCAGTTTGATCAAAGAGACTCCTTCAAGAGATCAGGGTTTCACATTATCATCTTGAAGTGTTTATATGTTGTAACTAAGTGTTTGAGAAGAAATTCTTGATCCAGTGTAACCCTCTTTAAAGAGCTCAAGTAACTTACATGGGATATTGTTTCTGGTGATCGTCTCTTTGCCTTGTAGAAGCAGTAAACTCCACTTTTAGCGTAGCAGCCGTGTTAGTCTGTATTTGCAAAAAGAAAAGGAGTACTTGTGGCACCTTAGAGACTAACATTTATTTGAGCATAAGCTTTTGTGGGCTACAGCTCACTTCATCGGATGCTGTAGCTCACGAAAGCTTATGCTCAAATAAATTTTAGTCTCTAAGGTGCCACAAATACTCCTTTTCTTTTTCCACTTTTAGTGACACAGCCAGCACAAATTCATTTTAAGTTTTTTGCTTTCTTTCTTTATAAGGTGTCACTTTTACGAAGTCCATTCTTTTCATTTATTCCCTTCCGTTGACATTTTCCCCTTTCATGGGAATCTTTTGCTCATGTCCTTAAAATTGATTCACCCTTCTTGAACTTCAGCTTTGACTGGCCCTTATGCTAAACTGTAAAGTTTTTCAAAAGCACCTAAATGATTTAGGAGCCTAAGCCCATTGAAAGGCAGTGGGATTTAGGGTTCTCAATTATGTCTGCTCTTTTGAAAATTTTACCCAAGCTCTCGTCCCCATTAGATGACGCAGTATCCTCACAATACTTTGTGGACTGCAAGATTGAAAGAGGTTTTTAAGAGGAGCCTTGAATCCTCCTCCAGTACTTTATATGCTGAAGTAGCATTTGTTGTCAACTCATATGGCCTTATCAATCAATCACTCCTTTTGAATACTCTTAAAAAAAAAAAAAAAATCCTACTACAATTGGAAAGAGTGATGCTAAGAAAAAGCTTCCTTCTGTCAGGAGGATATTAGGCTGTATCTGCAGTGCTTCTTATGACATCAGTTCTCTGGCAGGTCAGTCTGTCTTTAACACCCTAGCACAAGTAAATGCGTGACTGCGGGTTTTGGTTCACCTCTTCCAAGCGAAATCCTCTTCAGGCTCCCTATTGAGGGTGAATTATTTTGAGTCTGTAGAAGATTTTTGAAAGATATGTTAGTCCTTAGATTTAACTAAATCTATCTAGAAATGCTAGGGGAGCTTCATTCATTTTGCTACAGTTGGAATTTCCAGTCATCCTGGAAATCAGTATTCCTTTCATGCCATTGGGGTTAGGACATTCTCCTACCCCACCCCGAGGGGCTGTCTCAGATAGACCTTCTCCACAGACAAATCCTTCTTACCCAGGATCATCTTCTCTAAGAGACTCAAGAACATCTTTAAAACCTGACCCACTACCATGTCAAACAAGGGTTTCTTCAAAGATTTAAAAAATCCCAATCTACTAACTTTCCTGGTTTCCCCTCTCAAGACCTAGTGAAAAGAAACATTATCTTGAACAGTATCACAAAAGCTTTTTCCCTTGAGACAGTCACCCATTCAGTCAGAATAGAGGCTTTAGTTTCTGCTCCTGATTCTTTGTGGTAATTAAAAACAAAAAAAAAAAGTGGGGGGTGGATGTGGATGGTGGGGGTGGGGGAGCTTTTACCTGACCCTGGGCCTGTCTATCCTCTGAAGGTATGTGTACACAACCTGCAACAGAAAGCCTTCCAGCCTGGGTCGACAGACTCAGGCTAGTGGAGTTCACGCTGGCACTCTAAAAATAGATGTGTAGATAACACTTTGAAGTTGGGGCTCAGGTTAGAGCTCAGGCTCTGAAGCCTAGGGAGGTGAGAGGGCTGAGTCTGATGATCTGGACTGTTGGCAGTGCTCAAGACTCCATTCAGGGTGGAAACTCTTGCCCTTCTGATCCAAGAGACAGAACCCAGGATTTCTCATTTCCTAGACCTCCTTGGTCCTCTGTGTAGTGGAGATCAGATCACAAGGACTGCATCTGCACTTTCCTGATCAGTTGCACATTACTGGCTGCCTCCACCTTCCACCCAGTTCTTTTGTGACTGTCAGACAGGAAGCTCCCTGAAGGAGTTATGACTGGGGTCCTGTGAGTGATTGCTGCTCAACTCTACTTTGGTCTGTAATCAGACTTCCACTCCTTTGCCTTCCCATTTTCTAGTAAATCTTTTACTAATTATTATAGCACCCCAAAGCCTGGTATCTGCTTTACATTGTAAATAAAGGACTAGGTCCCTGCCCAAAAAAACCTATAGTTCTTGACATTTTTTCTGTTGAAGCTTTGATGTAATCAACTGCTGTAACTTATCCTGGAAGCAAAAGTGAGAGTCAAGGCCCTGTGTTTTGAGGACTAGGAATCTGTTTTGATGCTGCTTGTTTCAACACAGTCCAAGATTCCTGCTGAATTCTACTAGCTCAGTTTTGCCTACTACATGCAGGATGCCTGTGCCATCTACATTGAAGCCAAAGTATTGAAAATGTGTCCTCACTTCAGCCCCACAGTGGTTGTCATTTCACTTGGCTGCAGCTCATATGACATTGCCTAAGCAAAAACACCAACTCCAGGAGACATGACCTTCCCTCACTTCCCCCCTCCTCTCCAGACTCACGACATTCCTCCCTTTCTCCCCTGAGGACAGTACCTCCCTTCCCCAGCGACTAGGAGGAAGAGGGCTCCATCGCGCCTTCTTATTCCAGACAGGAACAAACAACTTCATCTAGATACCTTCACTATGCACAACCCTGGTATGGACCACTGTGGATGCAATCCCGCGTTCTGCTCCCCCCACATTGGCCATATTGGGTCCCTTGGGCAACATACAGGGCACAATTTGGGAAGCCTTCCATGGAGCAGAACCAGAGACCTGCACCTTTGCCTTCTCCATCAGTCTCTCACCCACCAGAGATTGAACCTCTCCTGGTACCGGACGAGGAGGAAGAACACGAGGACAAAGCTCCACCAGGACTACATTTCTCTTCTTCTTCCCCTGATAAGGCTGTCATGCCCCCATTTCCTACTGCTGCTGATGACTTCAGGCACTTCCAGGAATTATTTCTCGGGATTGCAGTCTCCCCCTAGATTCCTTTGGAAGAAGTGAAAGATCAGCAACATAAACTACACTACTCAATATCCTGCACACACCTTCCTCTGCAAAAATTGCCCTACCTAGCAGAGAGACTCGATCCCACGAAAGTGCTCGGGCAGACTCTGGTGTCCATCCCTCTGAACCGCAAATGGCAGACAAAAAATATTATGTTCCCACAAAAGAGATGAGATTTCTTTTCTCACATCCCACTCCCATCCCTAGTAGTTAATGGGGTATAAGAAAAAAGACAGCAATATCAACCTTGATCTACCCATCGGGACAGAGACCTGAAGCGATTAGATTTATTTGGATGCAAGGCTTATTCATCTGCCATGTTCCAATTTCACATATTGAATTACGAGGCTCTTATGGCCAAGTACAACTACCTCAGTTACTCCAAGGTAGAGGAACTCCGCCAAGACCTGCCTGAAACCAAGAAAGAACAATACCAGGCACGTATATCTGAGGGACACCTCATGGCCCATATAGCCCTACAAGCTTTTTTAGACTCTGTGGATACTGCCCCATGCACCATCCCAACTGCTGTAGTCCTGAGGCATGGCTACACCTCTCAGGCTTTCCTAAGGAGGTACAAACCACAATAGAAGACTTACCCTTTGAGGGCCCCAAATTATTCGCAGCGCATACGGATTACTCCCTACACTCCCTTAAAGACTCCCTAGCTACTCTCCGCTCTCTTAACATTTACACACTTGCGCTGAGGAGATGTCCAGGGAAAGTATCATCTTCTCCTGCAATCCCAACCACTGCAGTACGCTCCCCAGCTGAAGTATGACACTCAGCACCAACAACAAAAGCCCCCTACCAAACGCAGACAGGCCACTCCTCAAGGGGCTACCTCTCACAAACCTCCAGCCAAGCAACAATTTTGAAGGTGTGATTGAAGCGCCCAAGAAGCCTCCCCCTGTGCCAGTCATACCAACCATCTTCAACATCCCATTAGTTTGGCAACTGTTTAGCTCCGTTCTTTCCATCATAGAGCCTAATCACCTCGGACAAGTGAGTTCTAGAAATTGTTGGAAAGGATATTCCATCCCTCTTCAGGGACCCCTTTTATGGACCCCTTCTACGAGAAGAAATAAATCCTCTTCTGCAACTGGGAGCCATAGAACTGGTCCCTTCCCAACACAGAGGACAGGGTTTCTGCTCCCTTTATTCCTGGCCCAGAAGAAATCCGGTGGCTGGCGACTGATCCTGGATCTTTGAAACCTAAACAAGTTTGTCAAACTGCAGCGCTTCAAGATGTTTACCCCCTCCACCATTATCCCAGCACTGGAACACGACGACTGGTTCTCCGCCCTTGACTTCAAGACTTGGTTTTCCATATCACAGTACACTCTGCCCACAGACAGTTTCTCCGATTCACCATGGGCACCGCCCTCTATCAGTACAAAGTAATGTCTTTTGGACTGTTGACAGCCCTTTGTGTAGTCTCCAAAATTCTTGCAGTAGTCGCTGCCTACCTAAGGAAATAAGGCGTTGTCATACTTAGACTGTCTTCTCAAGGCCCTGTCCGAAACGGAGGCTCTTCGCACCATCCGGGTGACAATGGACCTTTTTATGAATCTAGGCCTCTGTGTGAACCTAGAGAAGTCTACTTTAATGCCAGTACAACAACTGGAGTTCATTGGTGCACAATTATATGCCATAAAAGCCAGAGCCTTCCTTCTACCTCTCAGATTCTCAACTATAGTGGATCTTATATCCAAAGTACAAGCCTGCCCCCAGATCTCTGCCAGGACTTGTCTCTAACTACTTGGCCACATGGCAGCCGCCACTTTTGTGGTAAAGCATGCACGGTTACATATGCAGTGTTTTCAGGCATGGCTCCGTACAGTATATGTCCCTCACAGACGCAGCCTCCACAAACTTTTATCCATGCTGATGAGAGTCAAGGACTCACTGCTCTGATGGACACAGTCCAAGAACATCTGTGTCAGGGATCCTTTCTTCCAACCAGCGCTGATGATGATTCTAACAACCTTCACAATCATACAGTGCAGGACAGATGGTCCTTAATCGAATCCACCCTACACCTCAACCTCCTAGACCCAGAGGTGAAAGTAAGCCGGTCTGGTCCAGCATATCGGTAAGAGCCAGTACACAGCTGACTGTATCGGCAGTGCCGCTGATGAGGAGGGCCAAAAGGGGTGGCTTCCCCGGGGCCTGGCAATTTAAAAGTGCCTGGGGTGCCCGGCAGTGGCCGGAGCCCCAGGCCCTTTAAATTGCAGCAGGAGCCCCTGGGTTCCCAGCCTTTGCTACTGCCACCAGTTGTTGCTGTGGTAATGGCAGCAGTAGCTGGGAGCCCCGGGGCTCCGGTGGTGATTTAAAGGGCCTGGGGCTCCTGGCCACCACCTCTGCTACCACTGCCAGCACTGCCACCACTGCGGACTCATGGAGCATGAGATTCTCCCACGACCGTGAGTGGGAACTGGATACACTAATCCTTCAGCTCATTTTCAACTGCTGGGGATTCCCCACCATAGATCTTTTTGACACACCACAAAATGCCCACTGTCCTCAATTCCGCTCGAGAGCGGGACTGGGACACACATCTCTGGGAGATGCATTCCTCATCACATGGGATGCACCACTACTCTATGCCTTCTGTGCCATTAGCTTTCTGCCTGGACAGGACTAAATCTTTCTGAAAATCACCACGTTTACTCTTTTCACGGACCGAAAGATCCAGGGACACAGTTATCTAACAATGCCTTTCCAAATGGATCTTGCAGTGTATACATCTGTCCTACCAACTACACAATCAGCAACCTCCTACTGTAAATAGAGCACATTCCACCGGTTCGCTTTCCACCTTCGTTGCCTTTCTCAGTAATGTTCCCATTGCTGACATTTGCAAAGTGGCCACATGAGCATCAACAGACACTTTTGTCCATCACTACACCTTTACTCACGACACCACAGCAGACACTTTCCTAGGACATACTGTTCTATCATTTGAAGTAAATGCTGCTTCAAAGCCCCAGCCTTCCAATTAGGGGCACTGCTTCTTTGTCACCTACAGTGGAACATCCATAGGGACATCACTTGAAGAAGAAAAGGTTACTCACCCTGTGCAGTAACTGACGTTCTTTGAGATGTGTGTCCCTATTAGTGCTCCATTACCTGCCCTCCTCCCCTCTTCTTCAGAGCCAACACATAGGCTCTGCGGCAGAGAAGGACCTGGAGGGCAGTTGGACCTCACAGTGCTATATATACATCCTGCTCAGAGCGCAAGAAGGGGGAGGTGTGCATGTGCAGTCCAATAGGCACTGCTGATGAAGATCTCCTGTCTCAGGTGCAGGGGGCGCTGCCACACCTACATTGGAGGGACACATAAGGGGACACATTTTGAAGAACCTTAGTTAATGCACAGGGTGAGTAACCACCTCATCCCAATAAAATTCCTTTTATGAATGGACAATGTGCCATTTGGTATGAGGTTCTTTTTGATCTTTTGCCTCTTTATGGATCAATATTTTTAAGACTTGGAGAGAGTCACATTCTTCATGTATAAAGCTCATTCTGTCATTTGCTGACAATAAAAATGTACTTTTAGAAAAACGAGATCAGTATCTGAACAGAAACCTTTCATGCCAAGTTTCAGTGCTGAACTAATTTGTACAATTTGCTGGACAGAGGTACTTTTGTGGTACTATGAGTGTTGTAGCATGCATTAAACTGATCTGTTTCACAATCAGAACTTTAAAATCATTGATTGCTCTCCTAAACAGAGCTCTCAACTGTACTGTATCATTGTGACGGGGTTCCCGGGGTGCAACCTGAACTGTGGGACCGCTGAGCCCTCTGTCCCACCAACCTGGGTATCCCTCTCACACTGTGATGCTGTTGACAAGCTACAAACCTCTGGCAGGTACTGCACTTACACAGACATCCACAGGCAGGGACACACCCAACAGAGTTACATGAATGCTTCTCCCAGCCACTCATGAACCAACAATAGAGAGGCTCCAGCCAATTCCCCCCAGCTCCCCAGCCTTGCACCCCAGAACAGTACTGTCTTGTCCTGGTCAGAAGCCTGATGAATGTAAGTTCATTACCCAGTCCGCATCTCCCTCAATGTGGACAGGACATGCACTAGCCTTGGTATTTTGAGTTGAGATTTCCCAGCCAAAACACACTGTTTTAGGTCAAATATAAAACATATTTATTAACTACAGAAAGAGATTTTAAGTGATTATAAGTAGTAAACTGAGATTAAAGTTGGTTACCTAAGCAATAACATAAATTTGCAGTCTAAGTTCTATAAACTAGACAGGATTTGAATCAAGCAGTGTCTTGTCCTGATAGAGAGTACAAACTGGTCACAGATCTTCAATACACAGGCTGGAATTCTCCTCCAGCCCAGGACTCCCTCACCTGTTCAAAGTCTTTGTCCCCCAGACATGTTTTCAGGTGTTGAGTTGCGGGGGCAGTGAAGCCAAGTCATGATGTCACTCCGCTCCTTTATAATTTCTTCCAGTTTTCTGGAGAGATCTATCCTCATGAGGTGGGGGTCCTCCCCCATTGGTCAAGCATTCTCCATTGTCCACATGCTCTCTCTGAGAAATCTCCATTGTATACAGTTCCTGGGATAGTAGATTCTTTTTAATGAGCCATCAGCCCATCGGGCTACTCCATTGTTGTACCTGAAAGGGTGGTGGTGGGTGTTCCTAACATCACAACATACCTCAGTAACATACACATAAAAAAACTTCACAACTTCACATAGAATGACAACACATACAATCCAACAGGTATTAATGTTCAACAAATCAAGACTTCTAAAATGATATCTCACAAGGCATACTTTGTATGTAACATATCATAATTATATGATAGTGGTGAATATGGGGGTTTCAGGGTGCTGTTTTGAGGTACAGAGTGCCACAGTCATGGAATACATTTGCATTGCAGCTGGTTATGGCAGGTTCCCTTTACAAGGGATAGCTGGTGGGCTAGCTGGGAGATGTTTGTGCTGCACCTTTGGGCCCCCCTGCTCTTTTCCTCCTCACTTCCACCCTTCAAAGAGCAGAGAGCATCCTGACAAAAAAGAAACAGAGCTGCTTTGAAGCTGAAAGGAGTTTTTAGATAGGGAAGAGGAAAAAGCCAATGACTGGGCCCACACCTTATTCACAGGAGGAGGGAGCAGAAAGAGCACAGCAGCTCCAGGCCAAATCTGCTCCTTTCTTCCCCATGAAGGTCTTGACCCAGCAGCCACCTCCTTCCTCACCCACTCTATCTGTTAATGGCAGGGCAGGAGGAATAAAACCTGCTGAGTCTTTCTGGCCAGCTCTCCTTTCATCATAGGCAGTTCTGCTATAGGGAAGAGAGTGAAAGGAAAGATTGAGCTGCAGCCCCCAGGAGCTGTAGCAGCCTTTGGGAGTCTTTGCACCCCAGCAGCAGCAGCCATCATCCTTAAGGGAAGAAGAGGGCGGCCACTCACTGCAGGGGAGACCATATTAATGTTGTGTGTATGTGTGGCATTGATTGGGATTATGGCAGAGATTTGGGGTGGCATAAGGCAGCTGGCTTGAATTGCATTAATTTTATGTGGGTGAATTTAATTGAGGCATTTTGTATTGAGGCTGTCCATTCACACCACTCTTGTAGCCCCAACTAGTAAAAATGTGGAACACTTGTGTGGTGTTGAACTAGAAAGTAAAGATTGTTTCAGCATAAATTGTCATTAAGGATGTTTTCTCTAAACCATTTGTGCAGTCTGTTGTATGCTGCTCCCCCAGCCCTAAGTAACCTGTAACACATTGCAAAACTCATGTAATTGTTTCATGCAGTAAGAAGCCATCCCTGAAAACAGATTTTGTACTTTAAAACATTCTTTCTTATGGTTTGATGTACATAAACACATAGAGTACTACATTTCAGTTGTTTGTCGCATGTTTTGTTGGTAGTGTAATACATTGGCAGGTTTATTAAGGGTTGAGAGGTCTGTACCTGATTTGTGGTTTTACATTGTAATATGCTTATAAACTGAAACCTCTGTCCTTTTTAGAACTGAGGGAAGATGGTTTCCAGCCCCAGAACTTCTTAGTCCAAGGAGTGAAGGCTTTACTTAGTGCTTTAAAGTTATGGATGAAAAAAGAAGTAAGTGCAAGTGTATTTGTTTGTTCGTTTGTTTTAGTGAATTGTTTTTAATTTTAAAACTACATGAAAGTCTGAGTCCTTTTAGAGTGTATTGCCATTTTATAGATCTTTCATCCATTTGTAAGTATTGGAAAACTTGCTAGAAATTATGGATGGATGGTTTGGGGGAAAGCTGTCTGAGATGGTTTTATATTGTATGACACTATCCGTCATTATAGACCAATTACTATATTTAACTCTTGCGATTGCATTTAATCCTGCTTTCTCTTTCCAGTGTATGATAAAGGAGTTAGATGGCAATCACATGAAGTTTCCCCATGTGAAATTATTATTGCATGTTGGCACAACATACTTTGTGTGTCCACTGATATCACTTCTGTACTGCAGAGATGATCAGAATTTGGCAGAAATGTATTCTGATTTAGAATTTGCTTTTGTTTTCCTCCACATTTTGCACATATGGTGCACAGTAACTTAGACCTAGTAGCCTTTAAAAGCTTATCTACAGAAATGGCTCCTTGTAGGTGCTCTAAAGGAGATTAAACCATCCAGAAATGAATATGGGGAGACCCTAAATACATTAGTACACTGGGAACCCCTCTGAAAAAAGTATTATATTTGTTAGCCCCACCTCTAGCAAAGTTACTCTGTGTGGGGGAGGAAAGATTGAGATCTTGTTTTCCCTCCCTTTGCTGAATGATTTGATTGCAGACTATAGTAAAACTTGAGTTCTGCTTAGCTATACCTTAACCAATCATTTTCCTGAAATGTAACTAACCAATCCTAACATACTGTAACGTGATTATTTAATCAATTATATCCCACCACCTTAATTCGTTTACACCCAGCAAAATTAATTATACACCAGACAGAAACAATCACAGAACCAGACAGAGACCATGCAAATAAACAATAGCAAAGTGGGAACTATAATGACAAAACAGTAGAGAAGTGAGGATTTCACATCCCAGCTATTGATAAGTGAGTTCTTGCCAGACAGGATGCTATCAAACTAAGTTTCCTTTTACATTTTCTGGGTACTTCCCTTTCTCTGGAGGTGATAGGCATTATCAGGACAGGATTGTGTTCGTAACAGTCCAATAGCTCCTTATTTCAGTGTGACTAGTTTGGAATGTAAGGATGTGACCATTCGTGTCCCAGTTTATGGCTGCTTCTGCTGCTTAGCCAAAGGCCTTAGCCTAAGAAGAGGGCCTCAGACTCACAGTAAGAGAAGGCCCTTACGCTGGCAGACAGTGATTTTGATTCTTTCTTTTATAACTCTATAACTAGCTAAGTGATAAGAATAAGCCTAAATTCTTAGTCTAGGCCTTTGCAGACAGGCCTGCATACCTATATCCTAACAACATCATTGGTGTGACATCTCTTGAGCCACTAGGAAACCGCAATAAATCAGTTAATTAATAAATTTGGCAGCCACTCCTGGAATCCCATTGCCTTAGCACCGGAGGTCTGTGTTCCAATCAGATTAGGCCCTCTTGTGCTGGCAAAACTGGTACTTTGGTCCTAGAACCTATTCTGTTATGGTGGCCAGGAAGACCTTGGTCTTTGTCTCCTATGCATAAACTAAAGATTATCTGCTTTGGGCACAGATGCCTCAGAAATCTTCTCCTATTATTTTAAATTTACCTGTACCTGAGTACTCGGATAGCAACAATGGCCAATGGGAAGGCATTCAACTTCTTAATCTCAGTTGGGAACCCCAAATAGATAGTACCAATTCTTCAGAATTGTTAGTGAATAATGTTACTCAGCCACAGCAAATAAAGATTGCTACCTGTAAGGTGACATTGAGATTGTATCACCTTTTCCAGGGGACAAATTCTAGCTCTTTATCAGTCCAACTAGTCGCAAATGTCCATGAGATGCTTCTTTTTAAAACTGTGCTTTAAAAAATACCAGAGAACCTTCCTATGCTGACTTCATCCATCTTAGAGTATTTGCGTGTCTCCAAACTTTGGTCCACAAACAGGTTCTTTAACAGTGTAACTGGGTGATATCTTTACCCGGGCCACACAAAGAGCCTCCAGAAGACGGGAGCCATGATTCATTGATGCTGCTTACTCCTGAGTCACTTACGTCTCACTTCACTTTCTGTATCTTCAGTGATCTAACACATGCTGATCAGAGAATTCCTTTCTCACATCCCTTACCATTTACAGTAATATTTCCAGATGGCGGACTTGGGACCTTCACCTTGTTATCTAGCCTTTTTAAGAATTATGGACTCTGGTGGAGGTGAAAGCTCCACATTATGGTTCTGGAATTGAATGCCATTTGTCTAGCGTGAAACTATTCCTCCCTTTAACGAAGACCAGAGACTCATCGACCAAAAACACAAATGTCTTCGTTAGGTCTCATTCTGCCATTATGTATTGTGTAAAGAGTATGACCAGACTAGATCTCTTTGTTACCAAGGAGAATATCCATCCTCTCCTGTTCTGCTAGAGAGGTCACTTCAGGGTCAAACACCACCCAGTGTTCCTGACAAACTCCCTTTTTCTTAGATTGGAATTGGGAATTCCTCTGTTCCATTCCATATAGACCTGCCAGAGCATATGCATTTAGAACGTAGAGGATTTAGAAAGAGAAGAAATTGAGAGAGGTGGCCAAAAAGAATGAGTCTGAAGAAGGTAGAAAGAGATGTTAGGCTGAAACAGGTTATTCCAGCAGCCCTGAAAGATGAAAATGATGAAAGGACGTCAGAAAGGAGCAAGATGAACAAAATATGCACAAAATTCTACAGTGATCTCTAGTCCTCGCATATCAGTGTCCAGTGTACGCCGTCAAGGCAGCAGGCTACAGAAGAAGTTTGTGGCGTTATTTGGGAAGAAATTGAATACGCAGTTCGTAACATAAAGAGAAGGAAGGAGCCCAGGAGTGGAGGATGATTGGCTGGAATATCTCAAAGCAGGGGAAGATACTCTCTTCAAAGCGTTGGCGCAATGGTTCACCATCTACATCCATAGTGTGTTCCAGATGCATGGAAGAAATCAATAACAATACTGTCGATGAAGAAAGACGATCCAGAAGAATTGAGCAAGTACCATCCAATCACATTCCTCTCACAAGTTTATAAGGTCTTCATCTGCATCATACTCAACTGGGTTAAGAAGGATCTTGAAATGCATGAAAGCAGAGAACAAGCTGGTTTCCGCTCAGGGTATTCGACAGTTGATCACATCCACTCAGTTAGGCAGCTCGTCAAAAAATGCAAGGAATACAAAGTATCATTGTTTCTTGCATTTGTCGACTACCAAAAGACATTTGACGCAGTGGAGATTAAAGCTGTACAAAACGTGCTCAACAAAATCTGAATCGACCCAAGGTACATTGACCTGCTGGAAAAAATTCATTGCAGTTGTTCGACAGAGATAACATTATTCAATGTCCCGTGCATTATTATTATATGTAGAGGAGTCAGACAAGATGAGTGTGTCACCGAAGCTGTTTTCAGTAGTACTGGAGTCACTGTTCAAAAAATTGTACTGGGAAGAAGGAATCAGAATTGACGGAGAACAGTTAATGCATCTTCTTTTCGCTGACGACTGTAATATTGGCAAAGGACACCGCAGAACTGGAGAACAAATTGCAGCAACTAAAAACACTTTCGTATGATATCGGGTTGGAAATGAACACATGGAAGACTAAGTGGATGCGGAATGAGCATTGTGCAGCAGGAATCATCACTGTAAACAAGAAAGTAATTGAGGAGGTCAACAAATATATTTACCTGGGTCAGCAGCTGAACAGAGACAACTCATTTGAAGGGGAATGCAGTAGGAGGAGACAGGCGGGGTGGGCAAGTTTCATCAAAAGCGGAGGAAGAAAAATTCACTGTCACTCAGAGGTCAATGGAAAGGTGAATGTGTAAGGTATCGCTCCATGATCACATATTGAATGAGATGATCAGAAGGCATACAGAGGTGACTGATGTAGTGCAGGCGATGTATAACAGAAAGAGGAGATGGGCTGGTCAGGTAGTCCACAGACAATAGGTGAACAACTTGCATCAGTGACTGAATCCCCAGAGACCACAAGCGACCACTGGGCATACCGAAAATGTGCTGGGCCAATCCTGTGACAAAACACTTTGGCCAGAAATAGAAAGAACGTGCTCGTAACAAAACAGAATGTTGTGGCATCGACTTGTGTTCGTGGAGGGATGGATGAGGACAAGCCAGACAAAGGTGATTCCATATAGGTTCTTACTGCACTCAGCACTGTTGTATCTGAGTGTGTTCCAATAGTGTATTAAGCAAGATGTCCAATGTCACATGTTTGTTCTCTTATCCTCTCCAGGGGGAAAAGTATATGCAGGGGCCAGTCTTGTTAAGGTTTTATAAAATATACATGTTGGTATGTATGTTAGAGAAGGAAAGGTCACAGAAATGTGCCTTGCACTTGGAGTGGAAGGTGGGAAGATGTGTGATGGTCTTTAGTTCCTGGGGGAATTCATTCCACTTTTTTTGGAGTGGTCTCTGGGAAAGGTCTGTCTCCTGCACAGATGAGATTTACCTTTATTGTGTAGAGTTCCGTTGCATGAGAGGAGCAAAGTTGTCCGCCTCAGCCTTCATCCTGGAGCTTTAGGCGGTCTTTTAGATATCCTGGGCTCAGACCATGGAGTACCTTGAAGATGAGGATCAAGACCTTAAATTCAATTCACTATTCTATGGGAAGCCAGTGTAGGGAGCAGAGGTCAGGTTTGATGTGCTCACAGTAGCGTGTATTGCTAAAAAGATGTGCTGCAGCATTCTGTACTAGTTGGAGCTTCCGAAGTGCTGAAAGCTTCTTGCCCAGATATATTGGTATGCTTATTCCATCTGAGAGTTGACAAAGGTGTGAATAACTGAGGGCAGGTCCTCATCTGCCAGGATGGGAAGAGGTCTGCTAGCCAACTGGAGATGATAAAAAGAGCTACTCACGATACTGCTGTGTAAGAGTCTAGTGTCTCCAAGGAATCCAAGAGTAATCCTAAACTACAGAGTGAATTGACCAGTTGTGGATGTGTGCCTTCGGTCAAAAGAGACTTCACTGTGGGTATCTAATCTTTAGTATGTTTTCATCTGTCCACCTGCATCATCCATTTCTTGCTCGGATTCAGCTTCGGCCAGCTGTTCTTCATCTGTGAGCTTATCTCATCTATACACTGGGTCATCTTAATGGTGGTAATGTGGTTATATGTAGCGAAGGATAGGTAGAGCTGTGTATCGTCTGCATATTGCTGGCACTTGAGTCCATGCATCTGACCGGTTCACTTAGTGGCTGCATAGAAATGTTGAAAAGAATTGGAGGGTGAAATTGTGGTTGTTTTCAATATTAGCTTGGCCTGCCATCAACAGCGGATGCGTTGTTGTTTTTGTTTTTTGTGTGGTAGATTTACAATCCTTGTTTACCTAGAATGCCTCAGCCCACTTTTCTAGGGGGGTTGTAGTGCTTGCTAAACTCCAAGTGGGAGTATACAGAAGGCCACTCAAAGAAGAAAGAGGTTTCTTCCAGTAACTGTTCTTCGAATGTTGCCTCTGCATATTAATACTTACCACCCACCTTTCCCTCTTCTTTGGAGTCTCAGGTCTGGTTCTGCACTTAAGTTTTGCTGACATAGATTTGTTGGTTAGGAGTGTGAAACAAATCACATCCTTGCCTGACAAAGCTATGCCAGCAATAACTCTAGTGTAGATGCAGTTACACTGGCAAAGAAGTCCTTTTGCTGGCATAGCTTATTTTGCTTGGGGGATTGGTATAAACTATACGAGCAAGTGAATTCTTTTGCTGGTATAAACTGTCTCCACTACTAGAGTTTGCTGAATTAGCTGTATCGGCACATGCTTTCGAGTGTAGACAAGGCCTCAAGTAAATAAATGTGAAATTAGGGAAGGAACTGAAGGGCATTTGGGGCCACTCCTCCCTTGAATCATCCGGTGGGATGGGGTGGAAGGAGTGAGTAGCCCCAATGTGCACCGCTTGCTCGAAGAACTACAGTTACTGGTAAGTAACTGCAGAGCAGTCAATTTAATATTTTCCATAAAATCAATGATCATGATATTAATACAGCTTTAACCTCACAGCTATGTATTGTATTGCATCATCTGTTAAAGGAGAGTCTGCTCTTTCCAACTATCTAAAGAAAACTAGATTCTCAAAAAGGTGCCAGGAATATAAAATCAGTACAGGCTGATGGCTGATTTTTTCCATACACTGTGTTTCGTAAAGAAAGAAGGCATCAGTTCTTAACTAATGTGGTCTCTGATTTCATCCCAGTCATTCTGTATAGGTGTGCTTTTTCCTATATGTGGCTCTTTGGAGAAGTTAGGTTATATAGTTTAGATGTTTAAGCAAATTCTCAGTTAACTAGCTAGAACTAAGCCTTCATGTAGGTCATTTAGACAGCTTATACTGACTGAAGATAAACCTATGGGGAAAACCCATCTATGTTCAGATATTATCTAAATGGATTAAAGTGAACATATACTATTATGGCCTTGCAGGCTTTTCAATACCATAAGGCCTTGGATCATGCTCTACTAGGTTTAAAATAGGCTCCATCACTGAAATATACAAGGATGCTGCCTGGAGATCAATTCATGCATTTACTCAGCATTGCTTTTGATTTGTCTTTTAGATGTGAGACCCAATTCAAATTAGTGCTGTGACCTTCATGTAACTGAATTCTCTTCAGACCCCACCTGCTTTTAATGTTGTTACTATTAGTAATCTCCCCAAGTAGGGTTCCATACTGACCATACTCAAAGGAGAAAGAGAAGTTGTTTCCAGTACAAGTAGTCAGTTAAATAGATTTGTCAGTATGGCTTCCTGTCCCCACTTCTTTAGATTCTTTGCTAAGGATTCTGATAAAATGGAAAGAGCTGATGGATAGTTGATGATGTTGCACTCCCTTAAATATCCTTGAGACCAAACATGTAGTGCTGCTTTCTAGAGTTCTGACTGGATTCCCCTGCATGCATATTCATTCATACTGGCAATCTACTCTGACTATTACCAGTAAGTACTCTGGCTTAATTTGAATAGATTTTCTTTGAATCTAGGCTTTTCATAGTTTCATCTACTTCATAGTAGGCTTGATTTTTATCTTAGTATAATTTATTTTATCTTTTTCCACTTTTCACATACAGCTTGTAACAGAACATGCCTTTGAAATTCCAGACAATGTTAGGCCTGGGCATCTCATTAAAGAGCTCTCTAAAGTGATTCGCTCTGTAGAGGTAAGACTGGAAGACATTACTGGTTACTGTGTTTCTCTTGTATCCTTTAATTATTTTAAAAGCTGCCATATTTACAAAAAGGATACTTGATCACTTTGAGCCTCATAGCTTTATGGTAGTTGCAACTTTAGTGTCATTTGTTTTCTGCAGTGTCACTTTCTTATTGTCCTTGCCATTTATTTTTGAAAGTAGAAGGCCAGGTGGAAAATTTTTTTTGCGGTTGTCTAACTGCTAGTATTTCCGATTAACCAAAAACATAGCAATTTTTAAATTGTATAATCTTTATTTTAAAATTTAGAAAACTTAAATCTTTTCAAAAGCAAGTGAAAATTCTAAGAGTTCTAGTTTTTAAATATTTACAATTTTTTTTTTTTAGATTATGCTGTTGTAGTGTTGTACATTTGAGAGCCCTGTATTTTCTTAGATTTTAGTGTTTTGTCTCCTTGCTTCTCCCCAATCTGTCCATTTCTTTTGAACATTTTCTGCTCTTTTGTCTGGTATATCACAATCTTTTCTTTTTCCTTCATTTTTCCTTCTCTGTATTTTGTATTGGGCATATCGTGCTACTTTACTACTTAGCCCTTCAGTGATTAGGGTTCCTAGTCTCTTTGAAATGAACATAGTCTTGTGATGAGAGCAGTGCTGGAAACCAAGGAGAGTAGTGGTCTGGAGAGTGTAGTGGGTATATGCCCTGTAATTCTTTAGTGTAAACAGTGGTTAAGGCAGCAGAGTTGTCATGGCAATTTTTTTTTTAAAATCACAGTAAAAGTAAATTTAGTAAGAGTCACCGGATTTAGGAGGAAATGATGTGTAAAATCACAGGAATGCCATTTAAAGGGAGAGCGCTGTGGGGATGGTTGGGTTGGATCATGGACACACAGAAAAATCAGGGGCAAACAGAAAAATCATTGTATCTGAAATTTTGACCACTGTTACAAACAGCCTGCCCTAACAATTGTATGTGGAGGCGATTATGTTGTGGTAGCACCTAAAGGCCCCAATTAGGAGAGGGGTCTCCTGCTAGATGCTGTACAGATCCATCAGAAAATACAGTACCTCCCCAAAAGACCTACAGTTTTGTTATTTTATGATTTTTCATTCATTTGTGTAAATGGGAAACCCTAATTAAATGTGTGGACTTGTCCCTGACAGACGCCTCTGAAATATTTGTTTTCAATTAAAGGAGGAGAACAGCAAACCAGTTAAAACTCAGGGAATTCTTGGTATGTGCCCAATTTCACGATCCTCACATGAAGCAACCTCTCCTCACCATTCCAGAAGAAAAGTGAGGAAACTGCGAGATCATACAACCAAAGTTCCTTCTAATCTGGATATCCTGGAGCTCCACACAAGGGAGGTACTCAAAAGGCTGGAGATGTCCCCATGGGAGGAGGCAAGTATCACATTGCATGGACATAAAAGACAAAAACTAGAATGTATAAAAAGTTTAAGGCATATATTAAGATGTGAAAAATCACATAAGAAATTGGATAAAAAAAGTATTATAATGCCACTGTATAAATTACATAACTCTCACCTAAATTACTGTATAGAGATCTGGTCATCCTATCTCAAAAAGAATATAGCAAAACACAGGAGATAGAGGATAAAAATAATTATGGCATGAAAGGTCTTCTAAAACAGCGAAAATATTGGGAATATTTAGTTCAGACAGGAGAGGTTGAGAGAGTATGTTAGAAGTATGCAAAACAGTGAATGTCAAGGAGAAAAGTGAATTGGGTGCTCTTATTTGCTGTTTTCTCATAATACAAGATCAAGAGACATTCCATTAAACTGAAAGGCAACGAGTTAAATTTAATTTTTATATGTAAAATAATTAACCTGTGAAACTCATTGCCACAATATGTAATTGAAAAAGAGCCGAGAAGGATTCAAAAATATTTCTCCATTTATATGGAAATTGTGGACATAGTTTTTCATCTAATGTAATTGTGTATTTTCTAAAAGGGATGTAAACACTGTTGTTTCAGAGGATAAGCCATTCTTGGAGTTAGGAAGAAAGTGCAACTTATGGGCAGGTTACTGGGCATTGTGGGATTTTTCCACTGGCAGAGACCAGCTAGTGGGTGTGATGTTTTGGGGTCCACCCAGACCAGTAAGGGGTTCTGTTATTGCCTGCCCTGTAACTTTGGGAGCCTTTGTGTTGGTTCAGTTCCCTGACACCAGTATGCCTCAAGCATAAGGTCTCATCCTGGCTCTCATCAGCCTAGTTACTCTTTGCTGAGTGACACCAACCTTCCAATTCCAGATCTCCCCAAATACATCCTCTCCATAAGTTCTTAGATACCAGATACTCAGATCATTCCCCTCTGGTGTGTCACACCCAAGGCATGAAGCCTGCCCCCCCAGTTATTAGCTTATTTTGGCATACATACTCTACACCATTTGCACATTAGAGAGCTGCTTGGGGGTAAAAATAAACAAAAAGTTTATTTAATAGAAAAAACACAGATTCAAAGATGAAATAGTAAGGAAAGCAAACATGTACAAGTTACATAGAAAATAAACAGATGCAAGCTCAGGCTTTACACTTTCATATTAGATAAAATCTTTTTGTCTAATAATAGTTACCCTATTCTCTTAAGTTTCCCAGCATAGATCCTAGCTACAGGAGGGATCCAGCGTTCATGAACAGTCTCCCACAAAAAGACTTTCATCTAAGTTTTGGATGCTCTTTAGTTCAAACCTCTTCCATTTTAAAAGCATTTGCAGAGTTTTCTCCTTTAGTATCTCTCTCTCACCCCCTCCCCCCCCCCCAAATGTGGAAAAGTTGCCCCTTGCTTAGTTTCCAAAGACTGGGGTTTTCTTTTTGGTTTTAAGCTGTTCTCATTTGCTGTGATGGTGTCTCATTATTTTTCCTGGACTGAACAAAGGCTAGGTGCTTGAAGTCAGGCTCATCTGTTTGGGGAGGTAGCCCCCCTCTGCCTCAGAGGAGGTGTTGCTGAAGTTGCACCACAGTTAGTTTCAATTTTTTATACACACACACATACACCCTTCATAACCATAACCTGTATACTTAGTTCATAATGACTTATTCAGTTCAGTGCATTCAAGCTTTCATAAAAGATCTTACTTGATATACTCTTATAGTAAAATAGCATAGTAATCATTTGGTTTAACTGTTTAGTTTGTTGGGTTTAAACCTTCTTGTCCTCCTCTTGGAGTGTCTGGACCTGATTGTCACGATGGGCTAGGTAGTAGTTGCCATACCAATTGCCCACTTAGCCTTTGGTTTGCATCACCCTGTTGCTGTTCCTATGATTCGAGAACAAGGATAACTTCTAGAGGAAGCAGTTTGCAACATACTTGTCTGGAAGGATGTTTGGAATATAGCAATGGAGGGTGGTCATAATAAGCAGAAAAAATCCACAGGTGAGGAAAAGAAATCCAGCAATTCTGTATTGCTGATATCCAAGCCTGTTCTATCCAAGCCACTTCAGCCATTGATAGCCAGCTTCAGCTTTCCTCTGCTGGCTATCAGAAATATTCACTATGATCTTTTGGGGAGAAATGCTGTTGTGGATTCCAGAGAAAATAAATTTGTGTAAACTCTTGTCATTTGAGGAAATAATAAATAGTCCTGCTTTTGGTTCTTTAGGACATAGCAAACTCTAAACTGAATGGAAGATTTAACAAGCCCTTTCAGCCATCTTCTACAGTACCTGAATGGAGAACAAAAGACAATGATCTACGCCTTCTGCTTTCAAATGGAAGAATCATTAGGTATAAAAAGTTGCTTATTGATCACTTGTTCAGTCATTTTGGATTGGCGCAGTCTCATTTTTTGACAGAGTTCTTCCCTTCTACTTCTGGTAGCTTGTCTTCCCTCACACTTACCATAAGGCTTCATGCTGGAAGCAGAGTGGAGAAGGATCCACTAGCACCTCTGTGCTTGCTGTACTGCTGGGGAAGCAAAGAGGAACTAGGATGGTGGGAGGGAAAGAAAGAGGAAGTGTCTTGCATGTGCATTTAGGTAGTATTAAATTCAGTTATCTGATTAAACTTCAAATTGTGAATATTTTTAAATACACAGATTTGTTAGAAGGGTAAAGTAAATACTCTCCAAATGGAAATTTCTCATCAGAAATACCATAGGGTCAAATTTAATGTGTTCAGAGTCCAGGTTCCAGGAGGAACATAAATGTACTAATAAATCTTCTCAAAACATGCTGACATAATTATGATACACAAAAAAGGAAGTAAAATGTGGAACTATGTGGCTGTTGCTGCAGAGGGAATGCAGTGGGAAAATGTTTGGTAAAAGGAGAAGAAAAGGGCAGACAGTGTGAGAATGAGAATCTTGCCTCTAAGAGAATATTGTAAATAATAAAGAATGTGAACAACTGTTTTATGTAAGACTCTGTAAATAATATAAAATTCAGTAAATAGCGTTTGTAACATTTCAATTTTTTGTGAGATAGAGATGAGCGACGACCATTTACAGATCGAAGTCTTTACACGGCAGACAGTGAGGATGAGGATGACAGGACAAGGTCAAAAAAGACAAAGACTATTAAGATGGAAGACCAGAGCTCAGGGTTGGAAGGACAAGGGACTGCAGATGCCCAGAAACCACTGAACAGTAAGCTTGTTTTTGCTGGAACTGAACAATTCCGCATCTTTTATGACCAGAACAAAGTCCACTTGTACTGTGCACCTTGTCTGTGGAACTTTGTATCAACCAACTGGAATATGGCTTTTCACCAAATGATTCTTGCTTTAGGTACATTTGGCTAAGTGTGTGATATGTAGGTATGTAGATAATTATGAACCAAAAACTGGTGCCTCCATCATTTAAGGTTGAGTTGCGCTTTTCACTTAAAGCAGGAATTCTACCTCTTTGTTAATTATGGAAAAATACAGGGTTATCCTTCCTAAAATTACAGCACTTACTTTGAGTAAAGAATAAATTTTCTGAGACTTTTCAAGTAAATCTGGTAAATAATTTGAATAAAAATTAATTTGAAAATGGGTCCTTTAAGAAATTTAGCACCCAGTGTCAGACTTTGTCTCGAGTGATCTTAACTGAATAATAGACTTTTCGAACTTCCCTTATAGTTAAAACTCATTGAGATTTTGTGCATAGGCTGCAGTTGAAGAATTTAAGGCAAATTGTAATTTTTTGCCATTATTCTTCATAACTGAAGTTGTATGCAGAAGCTAAAGAATAGTCTCATGCAGAGAATTACATGAAGAAATTGCCCTCTTTAAAAGAGCTGTCATCTTCCATTGTTCTTATGGGGCTAAGGCCACAGTTTGTCCTTAGCAAAGATTGGCCACTGTCTCCATTCACTTGTTCCTCAGAATGTTCCTTTCTGCCTCTTGACAACATAAGGAGCCATCGTCTTCCATGGGGGCAGATTGGCTTCATTTTCACAGCGGGTGATGGTGGCAATTTTGAAAGAGGGCAGTTCTTTGTGAGTTTCTCTGAGGAAGATTTTATGCACCAGTTTTTGCTGTTAGATAACTTTTCAGTTATAAAAAGTTTAAAAAAAAAATAAAATCTTAAATTTGTTTTCAAAAGCTATCCATTGCACCAGATTTACTCAATGGATCGAACAGGAGGGAGGGGTAAAGAAGTGTATATGTGGATGTATGCATGCGCCTGAAAGTTGTAGATGGTGCAACAGGGAGGGGGAAACTGCAGTAGGTCTGTGGAAGACAGGTGGGGAGGGGGTAATTTGGGATGTGTGCAGGGGAATATAGAAAGTTGCAACAGGCATGGGGAATTTGAAAGACAGGAGGGAGAAGGAAATTGGGATGTACCTTCTAGCTGCTTTGCACTGCTCTGGCAAAACAAAGGAGCAGTAAAACTGGCTGGTGTGCTCTAGCTGCTTATAGGAACTGCCATACTGGATCAGACCTGAAATCTGTGTAGTCAAGTATCCTGTCTTCAACAGTGGCTAGCACCAAAAGCTTCCAAGGAAGATGTAAGGACTCCATAGTAGGCAGATGTAGGATATGTCCCCCACGTTAGGTCTCATAATTAGATTGGCTTAAGCCCTGAAGCATAAGGTTTAATATCCCTTCTGAAATTTGTGCTAGCATGAACTATGATAATTCTGGATATTTTTGTTGACCAACTGTCTGATCGCTTCTTGGCCTCAGTGGTTTCCTGTGGCAATACGTTCCATAGTCCAAGTACATGTTGTATGATAAAGTATTTCCTTTTATCAGATTTGCTACCTTTTAATTTTGTCAGATGTCCCCTCACTCTTGTGTTATGAGACAGGGAGAACAGAAGCTCCTGATCTACCTTCTCTAGACCATTCATTATTTTATGTATATTTATCTTGGCTCCTTTTTGTCTCCTTTCTAAGGTGAACAGTCTGAGTCTTTTCATATGAATTTTTCCATGCCCCAAATGTTCTTGCCATCCTTCTCTGAATCCCCTTTAATTCTTCAATATCCTTTTAGAAATGGGTTGACCAATACTACGTTCAGTATTCTGGATGAGGCTATACCATAGATTTTATAGAATGGTATTATAATTTCCATATTGTTCTCCATCACGTTGTTTATCCTAACACTTTGTTTACTGTTTTTCACTGTAGTTGCACATTAAGCAGAAGTCTTAATTGAGCTGTCTATAGTGATACCCAGGTCCCTTTCCTGAGTTGGTAGTTAGAACCTTATAAGGTGTATGTTCCTCTCTTCCCCCCACCCCCACCCTCCATGTGCATTACTTCACTATTATCAACATTAAAATTCATTTGCCATTTTTGTTGCCCATTCACCTAACTTGGTAAGGACTGAAATCCTCTTTGGTCTTGACTAACCTAAACTGTGTGTTCATATCTGCAAATCATTAAAAAATCACATGGCAATAGTCTCTTTGAGATTCTTGTTTAGTTTTCATGTATGAAACTTTTAATTAGAAACAACAAGGAAATTCCAAGACACAAACTGTTAAGATGTAGTTAAGATTGAGACTACATATCAGTAATTTGGGGTAAAGGCATCTAGAGAGAGATCTCTCTTAAAAGGAAGGCAGCTTCACTAAATAACATAACATAAGATTTTATAGATTGATTTTTGGACATTTGTGGGGGCTTTTGAAACCAGATGTTGAAAACTAAATACATGTGATTATTGTTTTTGAAGACGAATGTGAAATGATAGATCTAAGAACTAATTTTGTCCTTTATTTCCAGTGTTCTTTGAAAGTGTGAAATCAGAACTCAGGAATGGATCCTCAGAGTACTCTGATATTTCTGATTCAGAAGAATCTGAGCCTGATTGCACTACCCAGGTAAATGCTAGAGAAGGAAACAGGAGTTGGTCAAATGAAAATCAAAGTAGTATTTTATTTATTTATATTCATGTCTTAAAATCTCTAGATACATGTACAAAAAAATCTTAAAAATCCATTCATGAACAAATTGGGCCAATATCTAAAACTAAAAACTGTCCCAAATTTGCTCACGTACCTAATTCTCTCACTCACTCCAATGCTGGAGTGTCACTGGCAAGATATGATTTCTTGAGTAGGGATCTTTTGAGCGTTGGACCACAAAGGGGTTTGTGTAGGATAACAGGGAAACCGAAGTGCATATGCCATGAGCGCTAGTGAGGAAGGTATGTAATAGCCTTGCAATGTTTGCCCAAAACATCCCATTCCAGGTATTGATCTTGCAGTGAAAGTGTTGTGTGGTTTGGGGCAGGTGGCTTGTTATCCCATCCTGGTAAAAAGGAGATGGAGGTGACTGTAGGGAGGATCTAGAATATTTTCTGAGCAGTCCTGAGGACGGAAGTGCAGAACACGCTAAGCTTGCTGAAAAGGCTTAAGCTTAGCTGTTTTGATTTCTTTGATGATAAAGCCAAAGCTCAGGAATGGGGATATGAGTTTTGACTATACTCTTTTTTTTTTTTTTTTTTTTTAAAAACAGGTTGGGAAAGTACCTACTCTCATTCCCTCAACTGCTTTTGTAAGCATAGTGCTCCTCTGCAGAGACTCTTCTGTAATACACATGCTGTTTTGATAAGTCTTGCTTGTGCTTAGCACAAGTTGAAAGACATGTGAATGGTAGATGCAAATATAGCAAGGCTGTCATTGTGAAAGTTCTGCCAGGAGTCACTGGGAAGCTGCGGCCTCAGACCTCCTTTTGCAGTCAGCCAAGCATGAAACTGATTTAGAATTACAGAAGAGTTTTTGAATTTCAGTAATGTGCTTTTGGACTGTTAAGTGTTAAGTTGTGTGCTGAATACTTATGACCTTGAGAAGTTGTCATCTTTATCTTACTTTCATTGTCTGAGTAGGGGGTAGAGACCTTCTTGTCATGCTTCTGTCTGCATTCATGGATGGCATCTTCAGCAATTCAACTCAATATTTTATTGGGTTTTTTTTCAGCTGTAGAATCAGTAGCATTACATAGCAGTGTGGTTTTCCCTTGGATATATGTAGCCATTATTGAATTATTTTCAGTGTTCCATCAGCGGTTTTGCAATACTGTTGATGATTCTTTTAGCTCCACCTGTATTTTTTTCTTTTCTCTTCATTTACAACATATAATAGTGTGTTTGGCATGTTTAAATTAGAGCTGTCAATTAATCGCAGTTAACTCATGCGATTAACTGAAAAAAATTAATCGTGATTAATTGCAGTTTTAATCGCACTGTTAAACAATAGAATACCAATTGAAATTTATTAAATATTTTGGATGTTTTCTTCATTTTCATATATATTGTATTCTGTGTGGTAATTGAAATAAAAGTGTATATTATTTTTATTACAAATATTTGCACTGTAAAAATGATAAAAGAAATAGTATTTTACAGTTCACCTCATACAAGTACTGTAGTGCAATCTCTTTGTCGTGAAAGTGAAACTTACAAATGTAGATTTTTTTTTTTTTTTTTTGGTTACATAACTGCACTCAAAAACAAAACAGTATAAAACTTCAGAGCCTACCAGTCCACTCAGTCCTACTTCTTGTTCAGCCAATCGCTAAGACAAACAAGTTTGTTTACACTTACGGGAGATAATGCTGCCCTCTTCTTATTTATAGTGTCACCAGAAAGTGAGAACAGGCATTTGCATGGCACTTTTGTAGCCAGCATTGCAAGATATTTATGTACCAGATATGCTAAATGTTCATATGCCCCTTCATGCTTTGGCCACCATTCCAGAGGACATGCTTCCATGCTGATTACGCTCATTTGAAAAAATAATGCATTCATTATATTTGTGATTGAACTCCTTGGGGGAGAAATGTATGTCCCCTACTGCTTTATCTGCATTCTGCCATATATTTCATGTTCTAGCAGTCTCGGATGATGACCCAGCACATCTTCATTTTAAGAACGCTTTCACTGAAGATTTGACAAAACGCAAAGACGGTACCAATGTGAGATTTCTAAAGATAGCTACAACACTCGAGCCAAGGTTTAAGAATCTGAAGTGCCTTCCAAAATCTGAGAAGGACGAGATGTGGAGCATGCTTTCAGAAGTCTTAAAGAGTAACACTCTGATGTGGAAACAACAGAACCCAAACCACCAAAAAAGAAAACCAACCTTCTGCTGGTGGCATCTGATTCAGATAATGAAAATGAACATGCGTCGGTCTGCACTGCTTTGGATTGTTATCGAGCAGAACCCGTCAGCAGCATGGATGCATGTCCCCTGGAATGGTGGTTGAAGCATGAAGGGACATATGAATCTTCAGCGCATCTGGCATGTAAATATCTTGTGATGCCAACTACAACGGTGCCATGAGAATGCCTGTTCTCACTTTCAGGTGACATTGTAAACAAGAACTGGGCAGCATGATCTCCTGCAAATGTAAACAAACTTGTTTGTCTGAACAATGAGGAGTCCTTGTGGCACCTTAGAGACTAACAAATTTATTTGGGTATGAGCTTTCGTGGGCTAAAACCCACTTCATCAGATGCATGGTGTGGAAAATACAGTAGAGAGGTATAAATACACAGCATATTAAAAGATGGGAGTTGCCTTACCAAGTGGGGGGTCAGTGCTAATGAGCCA
This sequence comes from Natator depressus, assembly GCF_965152275.1. Lineage (NCBI taxonomy): Eukaryota > Metazoa > Chordata > Testudines > Cheloniidae > Natator > Natator depressus. The sequence continues at coordinate 245,986,764 of NC_134234.1, forward strand.
ATTCAATTAAGGTGGAAATAGGCAAGAAGAAGTGGGTTCTCCACTGTAGGTGTGCTTGTGTCCCTGCATTGTTGATCAGAAAACTTTGATAGCAGTGTCCATTCGGCCTGCACATGCACCGTGACCTCCTCATGCTCTGTCAGAAGGCTAACCGGCGTACATAGGCGAACCCCTCAGTTTCTTCTCAACTGCCGCTGGCTAGAGACGGAGCCATTAGCGGTCCGTTTGAGGATCCTTTTTTTTTTTTCCTTCCCCCCTTCAGCATTTCAATAGCTAGTTAATCCCCTTTTTCTCTTAGTTGTAGATTTTCTTTGTTTTTCTCTCCTCCCCTCCTCCCGCAAAAGAAAAGACTTTTAGTTCCCCTTTGTCTAGGGCTCTTTCCCCCCAGTGTGGGGTATGCCTGGCTCATTTGGCTTCAAGAAGTGCTTCTTGTGTAAAGAAACCACCCCTCTAGCAGCTAAACATTCTCACTGTATCCGCTGCCTCAGGGAAGGGCACATTTCTCAGAAGCATGTTCTCTGCCAGCAACTCAAGCCCAGGTCTCGGAAGGCCAGGGAGCTGAGACAAAAACTTATCCTGATGGCGGCAGCTCTTCAGCCTCTGCTGGACCCATGCCAGGAGTCACCCAGATGGCACAAATCTTCCACATAGCCCTGGACATTTAGGGACTATGGGTCAAAGAAAACAGCCGCAGACCCCTCACGTAAGACTTGTAAAAAGAGAGCCGTAAGCCCCGAGTCAGCCAAAAAAGATCGCTGTCATGCTCAGTATCGTCGGCACTGAGACAGTCCAAACACAGTACCCACAGCTCACGAGTGTCAGAAGTGACAGGTACTGTTGATGTGTCTAAAGGCCTGATGGGCATTGGCACTGAGCCAATCATACCGGTAGAGAAGGACAAAGACACAGACTATCCACCACTAAGAAGATGCTGCCAGTACGAGCAGCACCACTGGCACTGTTAACAGTGAGCCACCCAGCCTCGGAGCACTCAACATGGCCAAAATCCGCTGTTCCCTCCAGACCAACCCACCAACAACTGCCATTGGCACTGGTTCGGTCAGCACCACAAGAGTTCTGGCACTCAAGAAAACTCATGGTATCAGATATACCAGAGTCTCCCTTGATCGGTGCTGGGGCTCCAGTACAGAGTCTTCTCCGGACATGGTAATCTTCACCGACAGCGTGTCACACACCTCCACTCTCTAGTGGTGACTCAGATCTCTGACCACTCCTTGCATGTTCCTTTTGGTGCCCGATATCAACCTGGGGCTCCCCAGTCCATATTCTCCTCCTGCTCCTCAGCCACCATGGTACGGCCGGCCATGGGCACCACCACCACGCACTATTGCACTGCCCTAGCAGCCCTACTGGGATCTATGGGCAGCATATAGACTTTACATCTCCCAGGCACCCATCATGTAACTCACCACAAGCCCTTGAGACTCTCCCCCTCAGCCACGGCATTCAGAACTGCCGAACCTCCAGAGGAGATCATAGAGGAACCGGAGGGCAGATTCAAGGAGGAAGTCATGTCGAGGACCAACATCTGTATTTCCCCAAATGAGGCAGGGGTGGCCCCTCCACCATCCTTAGCTGATGATTTTGGGCTATTTCAGAATTTGGCTAGAAGGGTAGCAGACATGCTGCCGATATCTCTAGAGGAGGTAAAAGATTCCCATCATAAGCTCCTGGATATCTTGTACTCCTGCTCCTCCTCCAGAATAGTCCTCCCCATCAACATCTTGTTCACTCGCATACCTGTTGATGAAGACAGCCTTCCTGGTGGCAATCACCTTGGCAAGAATAGGGGAAATAGCAGCATTGATGGCAACCCCCCTGCATATACTATTCTTTTGGGACAAGGTCACTCTCCGATCACACCTGAAGTTCATCTCCAAGGTGACCTCCCCTTTTCACATAAACCAACTGATTCACCTCCCAACATTTTACCCCACCTCACTATAACAGGGAGTATATACTGCATACACTAGATGTTAGGAGTACCCTGGCCTTTTACCTGGATAGGACGGAGGCTTTTAGGAAGTATCCTAAGCTCTTTTCCTTTTCGTTGCAGAGAGGTCTAAGGGCAAAGCGATATCTGCTCAGAGACTGTCCGAATGGGTCTCAAACTGTATCAAACAATGCTATCTGGTTCACAACATAGTACCTCCATCCGGAATCTGCACCCACTTCATGAGGTCGGTTTCCTCCTCCATCGCCTTCCTCAAATTTGTCCCTATCTCAGAAATCTATAGAGTGGCACCCTGGGAGTCTGCAAATATCTTCACAGAATATTACACTATTACCAGCGATTCTGCTTCTGTTGCCATCTTCAGTTGCACAGTATTGTCATCTGTAACAGACTTGACCCCGAAGCCCCAGCCCTCCATTGGGGATACTGCTCAGAAGTCACCTACTGTGGATCACCCTTAGGGATACTACTTGAAAAAGAAGAGGAAGTTACTCACATTGTGCAGTAACAATAGTTCTTGAAGATCTGTGTCCCTATGTGTGTTCCACAACCCACCCTCCTCCCCTCTACTTTGGAGTTCTTGTTAAGGACTTTGCGATAGGGAAGGAACTGAGTGGGATTTGCCAGTGCACACTGGTTAGCCTCGTGAGGGGCAGGGGTACGAGGAGGGAGCAGAGTTTGTGCGGGCCAAATGGACACTGCTGTCAAAGTTCTCTGATCAGCAGCACAGAAACACAAGTGGAGCACTCAGAGAGAGACATCTTGAAGAACCATTGTTACTGCACAAGCCAAGTAACTTCCTCGTTAAAGTTAGTTGTTGGCCTTTCAGTTGTTATGGCATAATCGCTGATCTGTCACTTTTTGGGAGGCAAAGATTAACAGATTTCTCCTACAAATGAAGCTGATGTTGAAAGGACTGTTTTGTTCTTTGTTTGTACAGTGCCTAGAATGGTGGGATCTTAGTCCATGACTGGGGTTCTGAGGTACTACAATAATACATATATTTAATAATAATAAAGAGCTGCTGAAAGGCATGGAACAGGCACCTAAATTATAATCCCACTTATGTTTTTAGACTGATGGTGGCATCAAAAGTCTCATCACTTGCCTTTTCACAGACTTGAAATTAGAGCCTAAAGTTTTATAGTACCAAAAAAAGTGCTCATGTAAATACAGTACTTCAGAATTTCAAAAAATTCCCTCCCCACAGTAACCTCCACTGAGGTTTTTGTTTTAAAAAAGACAACCCAATTCCAGATTTTTCACAGCCTTGATTTCTGTTCTGTTGATAAAGGTATTCTTCCACATCATCAACACATCAGTTTGTTAGGGTACTTAACATATAGAAATCTGAGATTTCTACTGCTTTAGTAATCTTTTGTTCTATACTCAATAAGCAATATATAAATTCAACAGCATACATCCAGAGCATATTTCCATTACAGAACCAAACAAAGGGGTACAATTAAGATTGGGTGGGCACTGTAAGGCAGCGGAGATGAATAGTGAATGATGGATCATCTGACATGCAAACTGGATGGATTCTGTAATTGCCTATTTTCAAATTTTAATTTTTGAAGTTTATAAAGTGTAGAGTGTTTTTGTAAGACAAGTTGGGTTTTTGGAGGTGTTAGCTGTAAATCTGTGAAACACACTTTCAACCTTTTTGACCAAATTTGATCTGTATGTGTGTTCAGTGTTACGGCATTCTGTGCACTATTAGCTATTTCTGAAAAACTAATTAACTGAAAGATGGAGAACCTTTAAGTCTAGATTGGAATCGCAATTATAACTTTAGAATTTATGATGTTCATTTTATGTACTATTTGCTCTTGTTCTAGCTAAAGAATTCCTCTACAGAGGAGTCAGAAAGCTCAGGTGATGAAGAGAAACAGGAGGTAACATCAAATTTCAAGGAAGAATCTAAGATAAGGGACCTCTGTCAAACTACCCAGAAGCCATCTAAAAACGAAACTCCAAGTAAAGGGTGAGATAAATGATGTGGGAGGTCTGGTTTATAAATTAATAAGAACTTCCAGACAAACATATTTGTAAGCCTTTGTTTAATATGAATATAAAAATTATTTCCTTCAGTGAAATTAAAATTCCCTTATGTACTGTCTGATCTGTTTTTCTAGGGAATGTCCTACCTCGACAAGTACAGAAGAAGAAGCTATTCAGGGCATGCTTTCTATGGCAGGATTGCACTATACCACATGTTTACCAGGTCATACACAAAGCACAGACTGCACAGATAAAAGAACCTCTCATCAGGAACACAGAAGTTACCCCAGAAGTAAGCATAAGGACAGGCAGCCATCCCAGAGTCATAAAACAGAATGTGGTAGGTACTTACATAAACTATCATTGCCACACTATGTTGTTACACTAGGGCTAAGATTTCAAAAATAAGTGCCTAAAATTAGGTTCCTAGAGCCATAGTGAAGTTCCTAAATAAGTATGGCATACTTTCCAGAAGTCAGTGAGATAACAGTGTGCTCAACACTTCTGTAATCCAGGCCAAATCTATTTAGGAGCCTAACTTTAATGAGGCCTTAGCTGTCAACCTAAAAGTTTCTTCAGCATCTTTCAGTGTTACAAGAGTTGCACTGGTACGGATGGATGAACTGAAAGCTATAATTCCCTCCAGGGGAAAAAGCTGAAAGCAATAGTTCATAAGGTCTCCCTAGCTGCTGCTTTCATGGTATATGCCTTACTAGATAAACCTTAGATTCTCAGTCTGCTTGACGGCTTCTAATACAGTCTCTTTAAAAAGCACATCTGGATTTGTTCCTGGAATGCAGATGTAAAGGCTAGACAGCTAATGGCTGCAACCTTATTCTCACAGGGAGATCAGTTTGGTAAAACTTAGAAAATGCTATAGCTGAAGCAGCTGATAAAGGAAACTTTTACATTTGGTGAAATGAAAAAGGAAAAATCAGTCTCTATTACAAGAATGGGGAAGTCATTTTGTAGTCCACAATATTCAGATACCTACAAAAATAGTTTGGAAAAGGAGAAAGTTCTGCAGAGATGAAAGAAAAGATATATTCAGAGAAAAATACTCCATCCAAGCCTATCTCCATACACACAAACACAGTGTGACTAAATGTGGCCTCTCTGCAAGGGTGCAGCTCATCGGGTGACACCAAAAGTTTTATCTATAGAAATGAACTGTGCTGGAGAAATGAGTCCTAGACATAATATAGAAAGGGATATGTAATAGAATTGAAGAGGGTCCCAAAGATACAGAATAGCATCAGAAGTTTTAAAAACAAAAAACAAAACCCCAAAGAATAAATGTAGGATGGAAGCAATAATAGAGGCATGCAATTCAGCAGAGCTAGGAACTGGAGATTTCTCAATACTTTTTGTGGCCCATCAGTGCATCTGGGTAGATGGGGAGGAATCTGTGCTGATACTGGAACAGGGTACCAAGAAAATTTAAATTTCACAGAGAGCCTTTTTGTAGTCTCTCTCTAGTATTAGCAGATTCTCTCAACATCAATAGACCTAAAAGAAACACATGCCTATTCCAAACCTCCACATGAAATTCCTCCATTTTTCTCATAACAATTTGTATTTCTGTTACAAATTCTTATCGTTGAGATTATTGACCTGTCCCATAACCTTCACAGATGTCTTAGCAGTCTACATAGCAGCTCTCTGAGAGAAGAGAATCTATACCATCCTTTCTTACACTGTTTATCAGAGCTCAGAAGACAAAGCCAGACAGTACAATAGCACTACAATTCAGTTCTTTCAAGTATATGACTTCCTGATAAACCACAAAAAACACCTGCATTCAGCAAGATCATGAGGCATCCAGATAGTTACAAAGAGAGATCATTTATTGTGTAGGTGAAGCAATCAAAGATTACGGCTATATGTAAGACTGTTTCAGCAGAAACCAGAAGTCACAATTGTCATCTTGTGAGATTCCTTGGGATGCTTGGATCTTGCATTGATTCTTATCTGGACAAGGTAACATAGAACTGCTACAGACCTTTATGCTGTTCATTCTTCCTTGGACATCAGCCAGTCTGGGAAAAAGTAGATAGTTCCAAAATACCGGCTTATCACTCAGGAAGAACCAAACACTACTTACCATGGACACAATTCTGGGAGCCTACATTAGTAAAATGGCTCAGGGGTTATACTTTAAGGAGCTGTCAAAAAACTGACTAGAGTTCCGGCCATTTTGACTAGGTCTGTAAGAGTTTTAGGAAGAGATGTCTTAAACATATTCTGGGAATGACAGTCACCACCACTGTAATAACATGCATCATTTCCCAAGGAAGAAAGAAATCCAGTTGGCCTCTGTCTAAAAAGCAGTCCACCATCTGTCATGGGAAAAGAGAAATTTGTTCTTGAAAACTCTTCACATGAAAGGGAAAAGAGAGATCAGCACTGCCTGGCTATGACACAAGAATTAGACCAAGTGGAATGAATTCTCAGCCAAAGATTTGTTACCGTGATGATTCACCAATTCAGTCAAATCACTGATTCTTCTTTGAGTGGCCTCTGCATAGTCCCACATTTGGGATTCAGCAGCCACGTGCAGCTCAGAAGGTGGAACATAACTAGCATTGCCCATTTGAGCTCTCACACACCCCTCTTTGCTGGGCCCTTACCTGGTCATGAGCATTCTAGGGCATGTCTGTAAAAGGAGGCATAGTACTCCAATTACCTCTGCTCCTTCCACCTGCCAGAGATGACAGATGGGGAACAGCTCTGGAGAAAATCCATCGCAGACCTCTTAAACAGTGCTTTAGTTGTTAGTTTCTTAGGTAGCCTATTTTTGTTAACGTTAAGGTTTTTAGTCCTCTCAGAAATAGACCCAGCAATCTCCTACACAGGCGCCAACTTTCCTTGGTGCCGGTGGGTGCTCGTGCCCCTGGCCCTGCCCTGACTCCGCCCCCTCCCAGCCCCTATTGGACCCCTCCCCAAATCCCTGCCCTGGCCCTGCCTCTTCCCCAAGCGTGCTGCGTTCCTCCTCCTCCCCACTCCCTCCCAGTGCTTGCTGCACAAAACAGCTGTTTTGCGGCGCAAGTGCTGGGAGGGAGGGGGGAGAAGCAGGACACGGCGGCGTGCTCGGGAGGAGGAGGAGGTGGAGCGGAGGCGGCGGTGAGCTGGGGTTGGGGGGTGGGTTGGGGAGCTGCCAGTGGGTGCAGAGCACCCACGAAACTTTTTCCCTGTGGGTGCTCCAGCCGCGGAGCACCCACGGAGTCAGCGCCTATGATCTCCTATATCCTTTTCTACCCATCTTCCATTTAACCAAAGTTACACACATTATCTAAGTGAAAGAGGCTTCAGTTACCTTAAAAAAAAACTGTACTGACCAAGAAGGCTGTGATTCTCCAGCCTGATGTTGGTTAAGTTTTTTCTATTCTGCTCCCAGTCCACATTGGTTTTCTCAGCTAAGTCCTATCACCCATCCAAACCTGACTGAATTGCTGTCCTGGGATGCTCTTGGGCATGAGGTTTACAAATCATCATTGTTGTCAACTTTCATTTTCCTTCATATGGGTATTTAGATTGTAACACTGTAGAGTTTTGTGTCTTGCACAGTCATAGAATCACAGAAATATGGAGCTGGAAGGGACCTTGAGAAGTCAAGTCCAGCCCCCCTCTGCTGTGGCAGGGCCAATTAAAGTAGGCCACCATCCCTGAGAGGGGTTTGTCCAACCTGTTTTTAAAAACCTCCAGTGATGGGGATTCCACAACCTCCCTTGGAAGCCTATTCCAAAGTTTTTCCTAATATTTAACCTAAATCTCCCTTTCTGCAGATTAAGCCTTTTACTACTTGCCCTACCTTCAGTGGACATGGAGAACAATTGATCACTGTCCTTTTTATAAGAACCCTTAATGTGTTTGAAGATTATTAGGTCTCTCCATAGTCATCTTTTCTAAAGAATAAACCTGCCCTGTTTTTAATCTTTCTTCATAGGTTAAGTTTTCTAAACTTTTCATCATTTTTGTTGCTCTCCTGTGGACTCTCTCTCCAGGAAAAATGGGGACATACTGAAGTGTGGCACCCAGAACTGGGCACCGTATTCTAGCTGAGGCTATCCAGCCACAGCATATCAGCACTTAAAAAAACAAACAAACCAAAAAAAAAACAAAAAAAAAAACAAAAAAAACCCAAAACAAACAAAAAAAACCCAGTAGTGAATGTGAGTTGCAGAAGGTTTGCACCTTTTGTGGACTTTCTTACAAGGATGCAGAAAAGTCAAGAAACAGATATTAAGGAAGCATCCACCAGGCATAATTTGATGGTTCTTAGACAGTACTGTGGCAATGAGGGCAGCTGTTTTCAACATCAGTACTTTCAGATCCACCTTTGCTGTGTTTATCAGACTTTCATATGGAAGCTCAGCAGAAATTTGGGCAATTTGATGTGTCAAATAGGTATGGAGGGGAAGTGAGAAATCTGACATCTCTGATGTGTGAGAACTGTGGTAACAGACACTTGTATTATGAAATAATTGTCTAGGAAATCTCTTTTGCAATTCTTTCTTTCTATTTCATCTCAATTGTAGATTTCAAGTTCTTCAGTCACAATGAAGAATTTCAAAGTTTCAACTTGCTAAATTTCTTTTTAGGTAAGCACATGAGGGAAGAGGAAAGAGGTGTGGGGACTTCAATATGGGCAAGACAGCTAAATGCAGCTTCCAGGGTCACCCCTCAGGTAAGACAACATTTTAACCCATGTTATAGAACAAGGAGTATGCAGCTGTCAACAAAAAAAAAACAAAACCAGTAAACTTGATGAAGGTATCTCCTTACTGCCCGTCTGGTAACTAAATAACTTTGGAGCTGGTAATTGATGACTATCTGTATCATGTTTTATCTGAGCTGTTCTGCCTTTTTGGATGTTTTAGGAAACATAAGTATATTTTAAAATTACTATAAAGACACTTTTCAGAGTAGCAGCCATGTTAGTCTGTATTCGCAAAAAGAAAAGGAGTATTTGTGGCACCTTAGCGACTAACCAATTTATTTGAGCATAAGCTTTCGTGAGCTACAGCTCACTTCATCTTATGCAGTGAGCTGTAGCTCACGAAAACTTATGCTCAAATAAATTGGTTAGTCTCTAAGGTGCCACAAGTACTGCTTTTCTTTTTATAAAGACACTAGGTATCTTAAGAAAAAGGGTGAATTTACTGTTCATGAAAGGTTGCAGAATGATGATCCACAGCCATGGAGTCTTACTTCAGACAGAGTAAGTTCTAGCTTTCCCATATTGCCCAGTCAAACTTTATTTGGAAACTTCACCTCTTTCTTCACCCTTCTTGTCATCTCTAGTTATACTGCCATACAAGGTTGTCAATTGTGTGGTGGTTTTTGAGATGTGGACGCTTGCCCATTGGAAACTGGACTGAGGCAGCTCAACTCATTTCACATAGGCCGCCAAACAGTCAGTAGTTGGTGTCATCTTTGAGTTTTTCATCTGGGCTGGATTCAAGCCAGAGGCCTGAAGATGAAAGACTCTAAATCCTGTTACCAATTCTCCAAGCCTTCCAATTTTTCATAGCATTTTAAAAGTCCATCTTACCTCTGTAGCTTGTGTTCACTAGAAATGTTAGTAATACTTCAAGTTACAGGATACTGATACTATTTAGTAACTGTATATTTTAATTGCATGGTAACTTAGTATTCTACAGGAATATGTAATTACATGATAGGGCTTATGGTTTTATACTTCCTAATTTAGAACTGGCTGTGTCTCAACTACTGAATATTCAAGACAAAGTGCCAATTTAAATATTCACTGATTGTGATATTGTTCATTATAGTTTGGAACTGTCTGTGAAATCAAGGACATTGTGTTCACACTTTGGTCCCTGCAAAATAATGAAAGTGGAAGAAGTGGGTTATATATTTTTGTGTGTTCCTTACTTCCCTGTATTTGTATTCGCAACAGTTAAACAGTTTACCACTATTTTAGTGACTTTAATAACTGCATGTGAAAAAAGTTACACAGAAATATCATGTTGTTATAACTTAAGTTTTTGAATGGGCATATACTGTAGAAAAATGGACAGGGTGGTAAAACAGACCAGCCTTTATTCCTGTTAGAACTGTATCTTCATTCAGAAATATTTAATTTGTCCAGCAGTACAATGAGAAGAATTAAAAGGTGTTTGCATCCAGAAATTATAAGTCCTCATGTGTGATTGATTTCTCCCCCCGCCCCCCTTCTGCTCCAGGATACAAGTAAAGGTCAGAAATATATTAAGAAGGAGGGTGCATCAGAAGCTAGTCATAAGGTTCAGGAGAACAGAAATTTTACACACAGCAATGGCTTGAGCTTCCAACATGGCAAGTGCACGCGGGACTCGACCCTTATCCAAGGGGAGTGTCGGCTGAGTGATGGCAGCCTCAGCCCTGATAGGCCATATGGTGAGACGTCCTTGTCTATACCCCTTCATCCAACCAAGAGGCCAGCATCAAATCCACCCCCTATTAGCAACCAGGCCACAAAAGGTAACATTTTCTTTTTCTGTTCTCTTGTCCCCCCCAAAAAACCTGGTTTCCTATTTTTGTTTATCTACAAACTTAGGAAAAACTTGTCTGAAACAGAAGCAGCAAAAAGTGCAGACATAGACTTTGAGAAAAATCCAACATATAAGCATCACCTTGCAGTCAAATTTTGGCATGGAGTAGTTGTATAGTGGAAAAAGAGGGATTTAATGGTGTTATGCCCAATTTTGAGCTTTCCCTAGTTAGTGTTGACAACTTTTATAAATTTATCAGCTATGAAGTAATGATACCTAGTTTAGATTAAGCATCTGGGCTTTTTTCCCCCCCCTCTTTCTGAGCTGAGATTCTCAAAGTATGAGGCTTTAAAAGGTACCTTGCTGATCTTACTAGTTATCTCCTTAGCTGTGTAATTTACTTGAGTACAAATCTGAGGGAAGGGCACAATTCAGGGAGCAGAGACTAGTGGGTTTTCCTATTTAAACTAGGAAAATCTGGAGGTATATAATCACATTCTCTATTATAATGCTGACTGTAGCTTAAGAAAAGTAATGCTGAATTTCATATATGTCCATTATGCCCACTGCTTTGGTCCAAAACAAGTAGACAGAGATGAATTGCAATGTAGAAATATTTCCGCTGAAAAAGTCAGACTCCAGGGGAGAATCTGCTTTCCATTTAGGTTTATCTGATTTTACAAAATCTGTTCTAAAAATAGACTGGTTTCAATTTTCCAGGCAAGCGTCCAAAGAAAGGAATGGCAACTGCCAAACAGCGCCTTGGGAAGATCCTTAAGTTGAACCGAAATGGCCATGCACGCTTCTTTGTTTGATGTGGCGGCTGCTGCTGCTGCTACTCCTACTACTACTGCTGTCTTTCCTTCACAGCCAGTATTGAGGGCAACAGAGCCTGGAGCTGCTGCTGTTCCTCTGCCCGAAGTAGACTTGCATGTACCATGTAGAACACTGCCTAATGAACAAAAAAACCAATGCTGCATTTTCACTGTGCCACACCCGCTCAGCAATAACCATTTGGGAATGGGGAAACCTTCAGAGAGACAATGGACTGGGAAACCGTCTCTCATCAGGGCTTGAATATCACTTTGTTGCTGGTAGTGTCTGAGCTAATTCATGAGGGGAAGATGATAAAGGTGGTTATCCATAATTTATTTCTGACAGATTTTTACAACTTTTAAATTCATTTTTAACTATTTATTTGGAAGACTTTTTTTGTGGGGGTTATTAGTTTAGATTTAAGAATGTGAAGGTTTTTTATTGTTCTTGATGATGTATGTTTGGTGCAGTGGAGAGCCACATTAATGGTAATTAGTCTGGACTCCTAAATTTGATATTCAGGTTATAGTCTTAAACAGGGATGTGATGCATTATTAATTATTTTTAAATTAAGTCATATGGAATCATATTTTATATTTTTTCTGCTCTTTATAAGCTATTGGTTGGGCTTTTGTTGCCCTGTAAGGTGCATACACTCTGCCAGTTTAGTTCCCTTAGCCTCTCCCCATTCTGTACACGTTGCTGACTCACCAAAGTGGAGAAGCAAAGACTCTTCTGTCTACAAGGAGAGCATGATTATTCAAGTTCAGTAGCTAACATGTCTTAAACCGCACCCCTCCCTCAAATTGGGGTTTATGCTCTTCCTCCTGACATGGTTGGTGTTTGGTCCAGGTCATGTGATTTTTTTTCTCAAGGAGAAAATAAAATCCCTTTGAGAAGTTTTATTTATACAACGTAGTTGAAATGTTAGTACAGAGGAGAGCAGCTTTTATCTTTTCCTGGGGGATTGGAGAGAGTGCAATATGATGGGTTAAGTTTCATATTTCCGAATAATTGTGTTGGTTGAAGAAACAATTCTTAGAATATAAATTGCAGAATTAAGATTTGGCAGATTACTTCCTGTGGTGGGTGGAGGGAGCACTAAAACCAGTGATGATCATTAGTATACTTCAAAAATATATTTTACTGAGGAACTAAGGAGGCAGTTGAACATGTGCTGCTTGCAAGGCTGCACATGACAGCCAATTTGAGTCTTAACAGGTGCATATGTAAGTGTTGAGTTTAGTAGCTAGCTGATCTCAGAATGATCATTTGTGCCATGCTTTACATAGAGCTGATAGTGAATGCCAATTCTGAATTAATTGTAAATAATGTTGATTTTAAATTTGTATTTTTCTGTAATATAAAATTAAATATTTAACTTTTCAGGGTGGGGGGAGAGGGGAACAACTTTACTTGATTCTGTAAAAAGGGCATTTTGCAGGGTCCAGCCAAAAGTAAAACATTGATGTGCGAGGGATACCATCTTGGATTTTTCCTGTATATTGAGAGTGAAAAGGCTTGGCTTAGCTATCCAATTTATTGATTTGTCTTAACTCTACTCAGTTTGCCTGTCCTCCATATTCTGTCCTGAATAGCTTCTTCCTGCCGTGCTTAAAAACATTCAATTTTACCTTCCAGATTTACATGTAGCAGATTTACATGTATACAGCTAGATTAGAATATGAATAATGCCCTTGGAAATTTATGGAAATATATGCTGTCTGGATTTCCTGATTATTGCAAGATCAGAACTAGCTAGCTGAGGGCCAGCCCATTTCTGGATGAGAAAGTATAACATGGATATGCATAGGGCAAATAGCATTCATGATTTTTCTTTCTCCAGAACTTGCAAATTATTGTTTTTCTCTTCGTCTTGGCCCAGCTTTTGATTTGATAGTAGTGTAGACATCAAAGCTAATTGATTTTGCTAACCCATAGCCAAAAACACACTGGATGAGTTAAAGCTCTGTTGGCAGACAGTTTTTTTTTAATACATGCTACCAGCCCTGTTTAGGGCGATGGGAAAGGAGACAATAAAAGTGATACTCACTAATTACCAAGTAACAAAAGACAGGGAGCAGTTACTCTACAGGTTTCAAAAGTGACCACAAATAATAATCTTCTCAGGCAAGAAATTTTCCAGTCAGTAATGATGAGAAGAAAAAATACTTTCAACATTCGGTATAAACATTTAATTCTGTCTTCTGATACATTCTCATGGAAATATTTGATAAATGTGTACCATGTTATCAATACTGGTTTAAATGATAAGAAAAAAAGCTTACCTCTGATCTGTTTGTGTCAGCTCAGGGAAAACCAGGTCAAATCTGCCAGGCTTTGAGTAACTGGTTCAGTTCTGGCAAACCAAACCAAACTGCTTTTCGCTTACTATCTTTTTTTTATTAATTAAGACAACAGAAGTATTTCACAAGGGACATCAAGCAGAATTGGAGGGGAGTAAAGACTGATTTTTTTTTAATGTAGATTCTGAGAACACTACTTACTGAAACAGAAATATGCCACAATGGAATCTTGAATAAGGAGGTTTGGAATATGGAACATAGAAAATGCTGCTTTCCCTGGGACTTGTCTGCAGCTGGTCTGCCTTCTAAGCCTCTTCATTAGCAAAGTATATAGCTATCATCTTACTAGTGGAAAAAGTACTTGGCTGGACCCATATATGTTTAATGGTTATTTCTAGTTTTTTTTCTTTCTTCCCTTCTCTCCCACTTTTTCAAGGTGGCTCTCCATTGTAGTGAGTGTACTAATGTCTTTTCATAGGCTGTCAACAGGCAGAAGTTCATTTCCATTTTCTCCGTATTTCCATGCTTCCAGCAGAAGTCTTTAAGAGACTAAAACTTTATTTGGGGTGAGAGGTAACCTCGGTCAATCAGTTTAAAAGAAATTGTCTTGATTGATAACAAATGAGTCTCCTTCTGGTAGCTTGATGAAGAGGATGTGTTGACCTCACTTATTCATGTATTTGTATGTTGGGATGTTTTTATTATATTCTTGGAAGCAAACACTGTTGCACCAAACTTTTTGTAGATGGACTGAACCTGGTGCTGAGAGAAAGGTGGAGAGAAAATAACCTGTCTTTTCTCACATTTCACTTTTGGGATGGGGGGTAGATGGATAGGAGCACTGAGTCCTCCTATGGGAACTCATTTTCAAGGAGGATATTTAAAGAAAAAAAATATGAAGAATTTGGACTTCAAGATAAAATTATTATACTTATTTTTTAAACTTTCTGTTGCTAGAAGGAAAAATGATATGAAATGGAACACTTGGGGGTTTGCTCTTCTCCAAGTACTCAAGTTCTTATAATTTTTAAAAAGAAATATGTGAAAATGGAAAGACCACCTAGAAATTATATCAAGGACTCTTCCAGCAACTTTCCCCTTTCTTCCTGTACTATACTTGCTAATAAAGCTTGGCTACAAGGTAGCCCTTAATGACCTCTGAGGTAGATAACCTATGCAACCTATAATATTCTACATGAAATAATTCTTGAAGAAATCATTTCAAAAGGGTTTGATGTTAAGAATGAACAATTGTTGCTTTCTGACCACATTTTTAAGCTGAAGTACTGTGTTAATTTTAATAGAGATAAGAGCACAGTGTCATGGCCATCCTTTAAAAAGCTTCAGCTTTCCCAAGTTTTTTTATATGGCATAGGCTGCTTTCATTCACCAGGGCACGAAGTCCTAAATTTTGAAATCTTTGCAGGAATTTAACCCAGGGCTGAGTCATTATCTGGCTGACCCTTGGTTGGTAATTGTGGGGACTGAGCAGGGCTGAGGCTAGAACCAAACCATAGCTAGTGGTCCCCTCTAGCCTCCATGCCACCAAAAATCTTAGTGTCTTTTTAAAGCTCTTCCAGACCAGGGTTGTTCATGGCCCTGGGACTAAGCAAACCTAGAGCCACTTTATTCTGCGGAAGAAATATAAATGAAACCAAGGCCTTACTGTTTGTGGTTAAACTGGATTAAAAAGCTGCAACATCCATTTGAAAAAAAACAAAAACAAAAAAACTATTTCTGGTTGCAAAACAAGTGGTGAATCATGCAGGGGGTGGGAAATATGAATAGCACTGATTAGGAAATGCACATGCTTCTTCAGAAGCTGCATTTCCTTTTGGAAAAGGACTTTTTTCTACTTTTAATAAAAATTAAGCCATAACAGTTTCATGCTGTGGGACGGGAGTGAAAGGGATCACTTTAACAGATTATATTAATATGAATTATCACTTCTGCTGGGATATGTCTGATTTTGTCAGTGCTTTGGCAGTTATTTCTCTTTTTAAAATCCATTAAATTTGAAAGAGGAGATAGTTCTTGGCTATATTTACTAGTTTTGTAGTAATGTTTTGCTGACCCATTTGTCTTTCCCTCTCCCTTTTCTACTCTGTCTAATTTCTATCCTTTTTTGAACATCTGTGGAAAATACTGGCTTGTCTGCCTGAATAGGGGTCTCCGTGTGCATGCGTTGGATGGGTGTGTGTGGGTGTGTCTTTTTACAGAAACGCACTACAGTGTTGAGTATTTGGCTGGGAAAGGGGATGCTGCAGCTTTAAAGAGCATTTTTTTTTCAATTCATAACAGTATTTCCCATCCTCTTTTGCCTGCAGGCAGGGAAAATGTATGTACAGTATTTATTTTTGTTTCAATTTTATTTCAGATTTGTAAGTTTCTATAAGTAGCTCACATTGGTTATTCTAGGGGAGGACAAGTGGCTTGTTTAAATTTGTATTTGATATTCATAGTTTCCAGTTTCTGTACTTTAAAATATTGAAATTAAAAAGTTGTAATACTTATGTTTTGATTTTAGCAATCTATAGTGTTTAATTTCTACAGGTTTTTGTTCACTTGCTTAAAAGTGTAAATACAGAAAGTTGTAAAAAATGTCTTATGAGGAAAAATGCTTAATTCTGTTTCTAGGTCTGATTTTTGTGCCTGTTGTTTGACTCTGGATTTTGATGAAGATGTGGGGAGTGCAGTACATTTTCTTACTATTTTAAAGTGTAAGTTTGCTTTCTATCAGAACGTTCTCTGGGAGCTGAATGCGTTTTGCAAGGATGTATACAGTCTTTTTTGACACCTAAGTGTAAAAAGAAATGGTTGAGACTTCCAGTGGTCCATCACTTAGGAAACTTCAAGAAATTGAACCAATTTGGAAGCATTTTAATGCCGAAAGAAATTATTTTCTTTTTCTTCTTGCTTCTTTTTTTTCATATTTTTACTTTTTGGTCAAGTTTGCGTTATGCTCCTGATGCCTCTGGCTTTACTGGGAGCAGCTCTTCCTGTCTGTGACTGAGGAGGTACTGTTTCTGTTAGAATGGGTTTCTCTCGCACTCACACACTTCCTTCCTTTCTTAACAATGTCTCATTTTCCTTTTATCCTTGCCTACTTTTCTGTCCATTCCACCTGCAACTGCATCATGTTTCATTTCACAATCATCATTGGTCCCCAGTTTGTATTCATGCGTCACCACACCACTTGGAGGAAGAATCACTGCCACACTGCGTTTAGAGTTAGTGTAATGCTTTCTCTTTCTTTTTCTCTACAGAGAGAGTGCTGTGTGCTGCTGAACTGCTTCAGACACTTGCATGGGGGAAACACTCCATCTATCCCATGGAAGTGGTGTGCTTCAATACCACAGTGATGCCCACGCCACAGTATAAAAATCTTAGATGATGTGTCAGTGGGTTCAGAAGAACAGGATGGCAAAAGTTGTGGTTTTTGTATCCTGTCTAGCTAGCCAAGCCACTTACTTCTCAGGCTGGCTCTCAGCTTACTAGGAGAAAATACTTTAGCCATGGACTAGGACCCCAACTTACTAGGTAGTGTACAAAAACAAAGAAGACAGTCACTGCCCTCAAAGAGCTTCAGTATAAGATAGAAATGGTCCAAAGGTAAATGATCAAGCTCTTTGGTCCACATGTTTAAAACATGCAGCCATCATTATTTTTCTGAGCAGAAATTTTCTTCTGCACTTCAAATATGAAGGGTTTTTTTAAGGGAAGGCTCTGAGATAAGAGATCTTAAGGAAATGGGGCAGAAACATCAAATATTAAAAACGTCAAATTAACTTTGCCAAGTGTGTGCTTCATGTGCCTTCCATAGGTTTTTTTTAACTTCACCGAGTAAAACTCTTCTAAAATTGTGCAGCCACATAATTCTACGGAATCTCAAGATGTTAATCTATCAAGTAAGCTCACATTTCAAAAAGTGTTAAGAGCACTTAAGCTGTCCAGGAGTGCTGCAGCAAGACAAGATGTTCCCACCAAACAGGCTAATTGCATTCTCATGCATCAAATGGCTTTTCATACTGATATTCCGATTTTAAAATAAAGCAGGAGTGAGATGCAGGCAATGGCAGTGGCATTCTCACCGGGTTATGAGTAGGAAGCTGCATAGCCATATAGAAGCTTGCTTGGAGTGCTAATCTATTGCTTTCGGAGGTGGTGGTGGCTGTTAAGGAGAGATCATATGCTCTTTCTTCCCCCCTTGCGCCTTTTACTATAATTAATTTTTTGCCTTTTACCAGTCTCACTCCATTGCAGATTGAACAAGAACTACATGTAAAAGTGCCCTAAGCATAGATATTACAATAAAATATCCACACTTATATATTTAATAAATAACTGAATGGAAACATCACTGGATGGACTTTTGCACCTTTACTACAGCATTTTCTTATTCCCTTTAACACTGAAGGGTTTTTTGGGGGAAAATACTTTCTCTTTTTACCAGACAGGTGAAATTCTACTAGATAGACTCTAACATTGTACCAAATGGGGCAAACATCTGAGTTTTCAGTTTAATAACTCACAAGATAACCTCTTCTGTTAAGAGAGGTTCGGGTAGTTCTCGTGGTTAATACTTTTGAAGGCTTGAGCCATCCATTGTACTTCCTTTAGCACATTGGCCTTGTCTTCACTACTGGAGATAAACCTAAGCTCCTCCATGAGGTTTACCTTGTCCTGGTAGCATTTTAAAGTTATAATTGCTTGTCTACACAGGGAATTGAACATGTTAGTTAATAGGATGTTAAACACGCACCTTTTTTGCTAGTGTTTGTTAGTGCTACTGGACACAAAGTCACAAGGATAGGTATGTTGGAATATGCTATGCTGAATATTCATTGCTGTAGAAGTACTCTTCCCTCTGGGAGGCGTTGGAATTTAAGCTTTTACTCTGGTAAATAATGCATGAACACTCCCAGAACAAAAGTTAATTAGGACTGGAATGGAAATGCTAGTATACCATTTTTATTCCTTTTAAGATTGCTGTGGAAATTAATGCATTTAACACACCAAACTAATTAGAAATTAAAATATAAACAGACAGATGGTTTATATGTGGGAGAAATCACTGATAATTTATTCTCCTCTACTGGTAGTTGCTAAGAAGATTAAGGACCAAAGTCTCAAAAGTCAGAATTCTTACTGTTCCATCTGAAGCATTCAGTGTTGTAGCCATGTCAGTCACAGGATATTAGTGAGACAAGCTGGGTGGGGAATATAATTTATTAGACCTATTTCTGTTGGCAAGAGAGACAAGCTTTCTTACCTGAAGAAGAGCTCTCTGTAAGCTCACCCACCTTGTCTCTGTTACATCTGAAGGCAGGCTCATGAGCCATTGTGCTTTGTCTTTACTACCTGAAGTCTGACTTCCTGAAGCCATCTTATACCGAGACTTTAGAACAAGAGCTGCAAACTTGTAAAGAATTGCATTTGGATTAATAGCTCTAATTATCTGTACTTCTCAGTGCTCCTGCTGTATGTGCTGTACGGTTTTGGAAAATAACCTTCATCGGAACACCCAAGATAACTAAAAATACAGTACATGGAGTTTGTTCGTGATCCCTTTGAATCTACCACAAAGGGATCATACTATCTCTTACTCCTCCCCGAAGATCATTTTTAATGAGAAATAATAGTTCCCTAGTTTAACTTTGTGCAATTATTGGGAGTGATATTTCCACCCGTGCACAGAGATTTAAACTGTAGTACACCTGAAAGAAATATTTGTGATCCGAGTATATACCCTGGTGGTAACTTGTGAAATTGCAAGCCACACTTTTATGAAGAAGTCAGCAAAACTGAGACCTGCAAATACAGTTTCCTGTGATGGGGAGGGGAGGAGTGTGAACAAACTCCTAATTAGTTAATGCTAATATACACGTTGGAAGAGATATTAATCTTCATGCTTCACTCTTAAGCCAATCTATAATTAGTAGGTATTGGGAGGTTTCTTCCACCTTCTGAAGCATCTGGTGTTGGCCACTGTCAGACAGGATACTGGACTGGATGGCCCATGGGACTGATCCAGTATAGTAATTAATTAATTCTATGGGGAATTACATGCTTAGATTCCATCATGTGACAATTATTTTATTTATGAGAATATAGTGCCTTTTCTATGTGGATAAAATGCTTCTGCATCATAGGGTTTTGAATCCTCAGAGTGGGAAGCAATCAGAAGAACATTTTTCATTGTTTAAACTGAATGTTTTAAAAAGTGGTGTTAGGAGGCACTTGGATGGCTCAGATCAGGGGTTCTCAAACTTCACCATGACCCCCTTCCAGGGCCACCCAGATGGGAGGGGGCAAGTGGGGCAATTTGCCCCGGGCCCCCAGGAGTGTTTTTGGCAGCACTTCGGCAGCAGGTCCTTCAGTGCCGCCAAACACACCCGGAGTGAAGGACCTGCTGCCGAAGA
Organism: Natator depressus; assembly: GCF_965152275.1. NCBI lineage: Eukaryota > Metazoa > Chordata > Testudines > Cheloniidae > Natator > Natator depressus. The sequence goes on from NC_134234.1 coordinate 246,006,784, forward strand.
CTCGCCGCTGCTTCTTCCGCTCCAGGTCTTCGGCCGCTGGGGTCCTTGTGCTCCATGTCTTCGAAGTGCCACGAAGACCTGGAGCGGAAGGACCCCCGCCGCCGAAGACCCCAGGCCCCCTGAATCCTCTGGGCGGCCCTGCCCCCTTCTGTAAGAGCCCCGCTGCCCAGGGCTGAATACCTCAGGCTTTGGCTTCAGTCCCAGGTGGTGGGGCTCAGGCTTTAGCCCCAAGCCCCAGCAAGTCTAAGCCAGCCCTGGCGACCCCATTAAAATGGGGTTGCGACCCATTTTGGGGTCCCGACCCACAGTTTTTGAGAACCGCTGGCTCAGATGTATAATAGGTAGCCTTTTGCTTCTAGATTGTCGGTTCACATTTAGCCTGTGTTGGTGGGGATCAGGTTACTATCTATCTCATGGCTGTGAAAGGAGTTGATCACACTCCAAATGCTAATGGACAGATGTGCACATCATAAAACGAGTGCCACAAGTGACACTAAAGTTTCCAGTCTTAGCAGGGAGATTAAGCATTAAATGTGACATCAGTCTGAAATATCTATCCCAGCCACTGTTTCTCCAGCTCAGGATTGAGGCACTAGTGGGACATTGTGGAGAAATGCAGCGTATCTAATGTACCTTTTCTGTGGCTAAATAAAATAATGTCAAGCTTCAACACTATTAACCCAACTTTTTTACCCATATGAAATTCACCTTTAAAAAGTTAAATCCACAATATTTAAGCACAATGGGAAGCGATTTATGATGCGCCAGTGGGTCTCTCAGCTGCCCTGATTAGAAATGGCATTTTTCAGTAATGAAGTGGCTGCCGACAGGACTATTTTTGTTTTGTGGGTTTTCATTTAAAAATTTAATTTTCAGTAGCGTTCTTGACAAATATCCATGTGTATTGCATATGCAGAATACATGGTTATAGTGCCTACTGGGAGGATTCCCTGTAGTTTGTGCAGTTGCTCAAAGTGGCTGGAAGGATAACATTCTCTCTGAAGCTGCGAGCAGCCCCTCTGCAGCATTGCCAGACTCTGGAGTGAGAAACCCTAACCATAGCTGTTTCTAAACTTTTTTCCAAAACTCAAATTGTTCTCAGACAGCAGTATCAAAATAATACATTCAGCATATCCTTACCCTCCACCCTCGTCTTCCCCTTTCTTTCAATTTCCATTTTCTTTAAAACAGAAGGAAAAGTTCTAGTTGCTAAATACAACAGTTCTGCTGCCGCTATCGTTTCCAGCATCACCTTTAAAGAATCCTTTTACTGTTTGAGAATAAACCTAATGCCTAAGGGCTAGGGCTAGTAGTGACCTGCACAATAATTTTATCAATCCTCTTTTTCTTGGTTGTGAAGTTCAGAAGTTTATTGATAGGAGAGTGATCTCCCACATTGTGGCTGTGATGATCCACATTGTTCGATGAGAAGACTGATGTGTCCCTCCATATGCTGAAAGACTCTAGGGACACTCTCTGCTCAGTCTATGCTGGGCAGCTTCAGTGTGAAAGTTGCTTAGGCATACTTTAAGAGTTTTGGAAAACAATTTCTTCTCTCTAAACTATCATATTTTCTTATTCCTTTTCCCTGTTATTACTTCGTACGATGATATGCCTTGAAGTTAGCTTTGTCCTTTGCTCCGTTTATTGGAAAATGTCATGATCCAGTTTGACCCCCACAGTAGTGAATTATTGGTGTTGGGAGTAGTGGATTGTAACATCACTGAAGTAATCTGATTCTCTAAAAAGAAACATTTTTATATGCGAGCATCTGAACAAACCAGCATTAGGTAAGGATTCATGAAGGTGACCATGGTAATGTTAACGTTAAAATAGCCTTGTTCCCTATTTATGGTCTGACCTTATTAAAGGTCTTGTGGATCCCTTTGCTTGGATTCTTTACCAGCTGCTGCCAAGAATGGGCCTTTTGCATCAGTGCCCAGACTTAACACAAAGAGACCTTCAGTAGGTCTGGATTTCCTGTGGGATGACTTCCATCAGGACCTGTAGCTTCACCGTCATGGAATCTAAACACAATGCAATGAAGAGGTGAGAGGAGAAAACACTGTCTGAATAGAAAGCTAGTTTGGGGGCAGGAAAGAGGAAGCTGATTCCATAAATGAAAACTGTTGAACTAGGGCAATCTCTGTCCAAAGAGTCCCCCAGCACTCCTTCTACAACACCTCTTCGACAGAATTAGTGAAAACTGCACCAAGGACGAACTCCCCTTTGCAACCCTCTGTCTTAAACAGCCACCTTTAAAGTATTCCTATGTGGTTTCCAGTGCAGTTTTGTTTGACCTCTATTTACCAGGAGATGCCTAGTACAACGGGGCCCTGATTTATGGCATCAAGGTGCTGCTGTAACAGAATAATACATATAATTTGCAACCTGTTGCATAAGAGAGGTCTTGTGTGTGCTTTTTCTGGAGAACTCTTCCTTATTTCCCAAATAGGCCTGATGGTGGGCCAGGACAACAGATCCTCAGATGCATGGTGATAAGTTGTAAGAACCTGAATCGGACAGAATATGACTAGTGGATCAAGGGTGAGGAGATAATTGTAGTGCTGTCTAGCCTACTGCTATCGACTGTGGTTGGAAGGGTAATGATGTTTTTTAATCCTAGAATTGGATGTTTGGGGTGAGTCACTGCTAGTGTATGCATAATTTTGCATAGGAATATGCAAGCCTCACTCTTTGCTTTAAAATATCCCTGCTTCACAATTACAGTGTGGGGCAGCAGTCACTTGCTGGTTTGAACTAGAGTAAATGGTAGATTCTCGGTAACTGGAAGTCTTTAAATCAAAATTTAAATCAAGTAACTCAGGCAGAGGTTAGGGCCTGTGACACCAGTGGGTGGGTGAGGTTTTGTGGCCCGTGATGCACAGGAAGTCAGACTAGAGGATCATGATGGTCCCTTCTGGTCTTAAAGTCTGAGTCTATGCATCTCTTCCTTTTTAAGGTCAGAAGGAACTATGATGATCATCTAGTCTGACCACTTGCATTAACACAGCCACAGAATCTTAGCAGAGAGATTCCTGCATTAACACGTTTGAACAAAAGCCTGTTTTTTAGAAAGACATTCAGTGTTCAGATCTAAAGTTACTGCTTGTACTTACGGAACATTGCACTGCAGCTGGCTGGTATTCTTGATTTCTGGACCACCAGATAGTAGACAGGCAGACCAGTCAGAGTTATGGCACAGCCAATGCCTGTGTTCACAGGGTCTGAATAAAGGGACATTCCCACGATGAAGAGACATGTTATTGTGAAAACCAATGGGATGAACAGAGGCACCTAGAAAAGAGAAGAAATCTAGGAAATGGAAGGTCTTTATAAGCAGTCAGCTGGCAGAGCTTGCAGTCATGTACCTAGTAGATTGCTGTTGTTATAATATCGAGCAACAACAAACAAGAAATTTGTACAAAGCACTGAAACTGCGTGATAGTGGTTTCACTTTCTAAGCTATAGTAGTCCTGAAAATACCTGAACTTCAGAGGACAGAGAGCTTTATTCTGGTTTGGGGTCCACTTGACTGGATTGTTTTTGTACTGAGCTTTGTTTTCTGTTGCAACAAAGCTTACCATAACTGGCCTAAGTTTCAGATTTCTGCTGTTTTACCTGCATGATTTCAGTGGTTTGAGCATTGGCCTGCTAAACCCAGCGTTGTGAGTTCAATCCTTGAGGGGGCCATTTAGGGATCTGGGGCAAAAATTGGGGATTGGTCCTGCTTTGAGCAGGGGGTTGGACTAGATGACAATCTGAGGTCCCTTCCAACCCTGATATTCTATGATAACGCCAGTTGAGTGAATCTGGCCTCTTAATGAGTTGTTGTAGCTGAGAGAACTGTGCTGAACATTTGATGTGCATACAGTTTTCATTCAACTGGTTACATTTTGCAGTGTTGCTGTGCTTGGTGGGAAAGAATCATGTGGTCTTTTTCTACACTGCAGCTGTCACTTATTGTAGGTCAGTAGGAGCATTTGCCTGCTCAGATACAAAACTTAAACACGCAAAATCAGCTACGTTTTTCATGTCTTACCACTGCTATTAACTATATCAGTACTGAACTCCTGCAAGCTATGCTAATAGCGACGAGGCTGCAATTGTTGCTATTCTATATGCAGAAAAAAACTAGTGGCCTTATCTAACTCACTATAATTACAATAGTTTGCCATTTGGGTTCCTTGTCTCCAGATGAAACAAACACAGAATACTGGATGACCATTTGATCTAATGCAGCCGCTTCTGCCAACCAAGTATGGATGGACATCTCCTATCCTTTCACATCTAAACTATTCCTTTTTCAAAATCCCCACATTGTGTTGTTTTATGTGGCTGTCGTTAGCTGGGTTTTCTTGTACCTTGAAGGGCCTTGGTATCTCAGGATGACGATAACGATGTATCATGAGCCCCAGGGTCACCAGTCCTATGAAGAGCCAGCGTGAAAAGCTATAGAAGTTCAATAGGCCATAGAGATCGCCAATCAACACCATCAAGAAGATCAGAGGCAACTAGGACACAGACAAAAATGCAGTATTATGCACTGCAGTAACACCTAGGGAAGATGCTTCCCCTTTCCACCCCATATTACTTGTGTAGGTCTTACAACAGTTATACAGTGCTATTGTCTTATGTTCTTTCAGTCTCCTCAATGGTGCTGGTGTGTTTTCTCAATGTGTGTAACTATGGTATTAACTAAATCACAGGGCCTCCTATAAGTGAAAAGAGCAGGAGACTTAAGTCCTTACTGTTCAGATTTAGTTTACTTGGGAAACTCTGAGATCCTGTGTTCATGGGGCACTATAAGAAACCCTGAGCTGAGAAGGGTATTTTTAAAAAACTTAGTTTCGGAGGAGATTTTAAAGGAACAAATGGGAGTTAGATTTCCAGTTCCGACTGACTGTCAATGGGAGTTGGGTGTCAAATTGCCCTTTGAAAAATTTCTCTCTCGTGAAATAGATGAAACGCCAACCCTTTCCTTTGATGCAAAGTCCACCAAAGCTAGAATTTGGACCCCTCCAGGAAGCACTTTATTAGTCTCAGGTTACTTGGTGCCACAAAGATCTTTGATGGGCTTTCTTCTATTATGGTAGCACCTGAAGGCACCAGGGCTGCATTGTGCTAGATGCTGTGTGGAAACAGGTACGCAGCCCCTGTCCTGAAGAGCTTACAATTTAATATGAAACAGGACACAACAACTTTCTGTGACCGACAAAGGAGGGAAGAAAGTGGTGTCCAGGGCTCTGAAATCAGATCACTTGTTGTATAGATTAGTTACTACACAATTGGATTCCAAATAGGAGTTTTTTCTTCTATAAAAATGTGTTCACGTGAATGTAGTACTCCTACAGAGTGGCAGGTTTGATAGTGCTGTCAACTGATATCTTTTGTCTAGGTAATGAATAGCTACAACGTGAGAAGTAGCAGTGCACATTTCCCATATGCTGCCCTACCAAAGTGTCCCAAACCCTGCTCTGGAGAAGGTACAGTAGTTCAGCCAGCTTACCCAATCTGTTCTTGGGCAGTGGGGGCACTGCATGGTGCCAATTCTGATGGCAGGGGGTTTATGTGGACAGTGGAGAGTCCACTTAAGAATTCCAGTCTGTTGGCATTGTCTGGGCTGTCCCATCTGTTCAGGGCGCGGCAGGTGGGAGTTGTGATCGCTGCTAGTGTCTGGTTAAGAATGACACTTGCCACTAGTTTGCGTAAAACCATTGTATTGCTATTCTCTACCCTTCCCTTGTCTCATTCACCTGCGTTGTCTTTTAGGCTACGTCAACACTGTGCAGCGCTGCCCACTGCACGCTGGGTACATGTAGCTACGTGCCATAGTGAAAAATGGGCTGCATCCACCCTGAGGTGTGTAGCTTCATGTGTCGGGGATAGGCTCTGGTGGGGGGAGGCAACGAGGAAACCTCACTGGTATGGCCTTTCCCTGCTGCAGGTATAGGCTCCAACAACAGGGAGCTGGAACAGCCTTTCCCTGCTAACTTCATACAGCCAGTGTCTTTCCTTGTGTGTGTGGGTGGGGAGGCTCCAGCTGCAGGGAGGCAGCAGGCCACTACAGCCCTACAAATAGCCGTGTAGACAGGGAGACATTGCTTGGGTGAGTAGAGAGCCTGTAAAAGTAGGTCCTCCCATACATACCCACCACACCCTTCAGGTGGGTCTGTTCTCTACTCACCTATGCTGTGCCTCACCAGCTGCACTGCTATTTATACCTGTGCTGGGGGGAGAGGCTACACGGGTATGTACTCTACATACCACCAAAAAAAAGTGTGCAGTGTAGACACACCCGTAGACCGTCAACTGCTTGGGACAGGAGCCGTCATATACGATACATGTGTACAGTGGAGCTTTAGGTGCTACCCCGTAGTAAATGATACATTTTAATTTTTTATATTATTATCACAGGCCATTAATGAAATGGGCTGGGGGGGGGGGGGGAGATGAGTTCATTCTCTAAGAATGAGAGGTAAAAACCCTCAAGCTCAAGCTTCATTCAGAATCCAGAAAGCTCTGCTCACCATTAATAAAAGGGCTGGGAAGGGGGTGTTTCTTCGGCTGTGGATCATGGAGAAGAGTGGAGGCCACTGTCCTTCCCGGGAAGCTGCAAACAACATCCTGTTAGAAAGAAACAGAACTGGATGGAAAAAAGGTAAGGATATTTTGTGAAAAACTTCCATTTTGTACAAAACTTTCAGTGACATTTTGGGATTTTTTTTAATGAAAATATTTCTGATTGTGTGATTTTTTTCCAAAGAAAAGTTTGTTTTTTGACCAGCTGTAGAAACAAAGATAGATACAATATTGCTCATCACCAGCAGGGGGAACTCATGATATAGCATGTGTGTTTTTTGCAGCTCCCTGGCTCTTGAGTTTCCCCTTAAGCTTCATGTTAGACAATGAAAGAAATCAAATCACACCAGCAAAACGAAAGCCACAAGAGGAATACCACATAGATGGCAACCTTATCTGTGAAGTGCTCTGATGGCATGATACTTGTTATTGCATTGATATAGCTTTCGCTAGTGATAGGGTGTCTTCAGTCCATTGATTGACATGAATGTTTTTTAGCAGGTCAAGGGCTGCAGAAAGTGTGTTTGAACTAAAGATTAGCTGGTTTTAGTATGGAAGAGATGTTTGGTTTTTAGAAAGGACAGGCTTTTACCTTGCAGCTGCAAAGATTCCTCCATTCAGAGAACCAAAGCAGGACAGAGCAACTAGGATTGGAATTGCTGAGGAAACGCTCTTAAAAGCTCGATCTACAAAGCTCTGCGGGGAAAATAGAGAACCCAGTTATTCAGGGTCAGTTACCCCGTCTCACATGTCTGTCTCTATAATTGTGCTGGTGGAAAAGCCAGGTTTTATCACCACCTCAAGATAATCCCATCTCCATTATTACTAAGAGGCAAGAGAACTTTACAAGCAATCCAACAGGTGAGTCATTTCAGAAGAATTGCTGGGAGGCCAGGGCAAAGTTGTCACTATAAAGAACTTTATATAATGTGATAGCCTGCAAGACTGGGGACTGGGGGGACAAAAAGTGGAAGGGGTAATGGATCATATAAACCCTATGAAAAATTGGGGGCAAACCCCTACAATCCAGTGGCTGTAAGTATATTTCTTCTTGCTAAAGAGGACAGAGACTCCTTATGAGATCTATACTATTCCTAGACCATCTCCTTTATACTTCTTCCTTCTTGCCATACATTTAAACAGACATTTTCCCTGACATAAGAATCTGCAATCTGTTCCTTCTTTTTGTAACCCTTCTGCCAGGCCAAGTTGACAGCAGCAAGGGCTGGGTTCAGTACAGAGGGGTTCCCTTTCAACAATACAATGCAAAACCAGCTCGAGCCCCCACCCAGTGACCTGGGAAAATTACACACACATCCCTGGGTGCCTCAAAGAGGCAATATTTCCCCTCTCGCAAGCGCAGAGTCTTGGTATAGCAAAAATCTTTAATACCATGAGGTAAACAACTCAGCATTAAATTGGGAAAACACCACAACTAGGGTTCATAAACATGAACCAGAAGACCCATCCCCAAGCACATTGGGCTGTGTCCTTTCCCTTTGGTTGTTGAGTCCAGCAACCCAAAAGTCACCCCTCCCACAGTTTCTGTCCCTGGTGAGTGCAGTCCCCGCCAGAGTTCAAAAGTTCATCTGCGGAGTTTATCTCCCAGCCTGGGTGGAAAGAGGGGAGGTATGGGAGCACCTTACGTGCTCTGCTGCTCGTGTCAATGGTTGATTCCCACCCCTCTCCGTGGGGTTCTGCTGCAGTCTTCACCGTGAGCCACTCCTCTCCACTAGCCATCCAGCTAGCCGCTCACCAATATGTTTTCAGGCACTCCCCCCCGCCCCCCTTAACACAGCTCTCTAGTAACTTCAGCTCTTAAGCCCTGGTCTACACTGGGGGGCGAGGAGGGGGGAGATTGATCTAAGTTATACAACTTGAATAACGTAGATGAAGTTGACGTACTTAGATCGACTTACCATGGTCTCCACCGCGGTGAGTCGACTGCTGCTGCTCCCCGTCGACTCTGCCTGTGCCTCTCATTGAGGGAGAGTCCCTCCATCATAAAATGCCAAGTACAGTTCTACTGTCCTTGATTCACATAATCAGGATAACACTTTATTACTCCTGCCCCAATAACAGAGACTGGGGATCCCACAGCAGCCAAAGTGATTTGGGCAAGCAGTCCCATCGTGCTAGGCAGGGTGGGTGTGCCCACGCAAATGAGATCAGCCCCTGAAGTCCTTTTCCACAGCTCACCACCAGATGTTAGGGTAGAGCCCATTTTGACTCTGCTTACATCCTCCCCTCAGCTGAGGATTTGTCGTCCCAACAAATCTCACTTCCTATTATACCAACTCATTGGTTTCCTCCAAAGGGCCTCAGGAAGCCCACTATGGCTTCCACAAGCCTGTCTGCTAAATGTATTGGCTCCTCACTAGTCACCCCAGGTGCATCATAAGTTAACCATTTTACTGGTCTTATTACCCTGTCCTGTCTATTAAGAATCTCTGTTGCCGTGGTATGGGGGATATCTTCTTGAGCGACGGATGGAGAGGTTTCCTTTGAGGATCCCTTGGCTACTGGCATAGGCCCCTGCATCTCTAGTTCTAACAGTGGAAGGTCCAAGGTGCCCAGGACACCCTCCACCTATATGTCTCCACTGTCCAATAACCTGTGTGTCTCATCACACAGGGGTCCCATTGGTGACACAGGGGTGTCAGTAATGGGCCTAAATACTTTTGCCATAGGGTTTAGGGCTGAGGAGGGGGCACTCTCTCTTGGTTCAGCTGATCGAGACCGAAATCTTGTTTCCATTCCAGGATACATCATGGTCGTGTCTTCCTCCTCAGACTCACTCTCGGATGTGCTGAATAGGGGTAGGTTAGCTGCAGGGGGCCCGCTGTCCGTGTTGGATGGTGGCTTTGGTCTAGCATTTTTGTTCTTCCCAATTGCCCTGTTGTGGCCTGTCTCATAAGGGGTGCCTACCAATTCCCCCACAAGGAGCAAAAGGTTTCTATGCACCGTCTTTATTTGCCCTAGACCCACTTCAGGTCTGATCTCGTAGACCAGCAGATCTCCCAGCTTTTCCATCACCAGGTAAGGTATTGCCTTCCATCTGTCAGCAATCTTGTGTTTCCCAGCAATACCCAAATTTCGCAGCAGGACTCTGTCCCCTGGCTGGAGCTCCTGCGAATGTACCCTAGCATCATATCGACATTTGTTGCATTCTGAGTTCTTTCAAGCCGTGGAGGTAGCTAAGTGATAAGCATCGCACAGCTTTTCTCTTAGTCGAGACACATATTGCTAATGAGTTTCATAGCTATCTCCATCCTCTGATACACCAAAGCACAAGTCTATGGGTAATCTTGGTTCTTGCCCAAACATCAAGAGATATGGGGTGACTCCCATAGCATTGTTCTTTGTGGCGGCGTAGGCATGCACCAGAAACGCAACATGCTGGCTCCAGGTTGCCTTCTGCTTTGGTCGCAAAGTCCCCAACATATCTAATAGGGTTCGGTTGAACCTCTCTGGCTGAGGATCACCTTGGGGGTGATAAGGCGTTGTCCTAGACTTTTTGATTCCTGCTATCTTCAGCACCTTCTTCAGAAGGTGACTCTCAAAGTCCCGCCCCTGGTCAGTGTATCCGAGCCGGGAATCCATAAACTGAGAAATATTTCTCCCACAATACTCGAGTGACAGTGGTGGCCTTCTGATCACGTGTGGGATATGCCTGCGCATGCTGCATAAAACAGTCAGTCACTACTAAAATGTTCCCGACCATTCCTCTTGTCTACTTCTAAAGACAAGAAATCAATGCATACCAGCTCCAAAGGTTTGCTGCTGGTGATGTTCTTCAGATATGCAGCTCTCATGGGCAGAGTTTTCCTTTGAACACATCGAGCGCATATCTCTCACTTCCTGCGAACATTTTCAGCCATCTGGGGCCAATAGAACCTACTACCAATAAGTTCCAAAGTCCTCTCCATTCCTAAGTGTCCAAAGTCATCATGCAGGGCCCTCATGGCCAGAGCTCTGTACTCTTTTGGCAGCATTAGTTGTGCTCGCTGCTTTTGTAAAGGGTCAGTGATCATTCAGTGTAGCACTCCCTGAATCAGTTTTAGTTTGGTCCATTCTCTCAATAGTAGTTTACCCTCAGGGTTAGGTGGGACAACTGCAGCTGGGCTTTGCCCCTCCATTTTGGCAAGTAGTGTATCACGAATGTCAATATCTTGCAGCTGGGCTTCTTGCCAGTCAGCCGCATTGAGCATGGGCAAGGGAGATTGGTCTAATGCAATATAGTTCACTGAAACAGAAGGCATGCATTCAGGGGGCATGCCCAGAGCTTCTGCAACGCATCCATGAAGGCTCTCATGGGCCTCTGGCTCTCGACGACTCACACTGCAAATAGCTCTCACTCCTGTGGGTATCACAGCAACTTCCAGTGCCTGCAGACGCCTGGACAATGCATCTGCATTGCTTCTCCCTGATCGGTATTGAATGCTGAACTCATAGCTAGCCAAGGCGGCCATTTGGGCAAGCAGTCCCATCATGGTAGGCAGGGTGGGTGTGCCCGTGCAAACGAGATCAGCCCCTGAAGTCCTTTTCTACAGCTCACCACCAGATGTCAGGGTGGAGCCCATTCTGACTCTGCTTATACTTTAATGACTCTCTGGCCTCTCTCCAGTAGCCTCTCTGGTCCCAGATGTGAACTATCTGTGTTACACTGAAAATATCCAATAAAAACAAAAGGACCACACTCACCACAGCCACAGCCTCAGAGGCCAGCACTTCCTCTGCTGTCAGGACTGCGTAGTAGGAGACATTAGTGAGGAGGTACCCTAGAGTAACAATGAGCAAGGACACGATCACGCTCAGCGGGATATTCCTACAATAGAATAAAAACAGCCCCTTTATTGCACCTTTCAACTAACCATCAGGTTTACCTCTATCCCACGTGAATATAGTGGAGCTGGTTGGGAATTTGCAACATCACATTTTTTCACTGAAAAATGCAGATATGTCAAAACCAGAACTTTTTTGAGGGGAAGGTTTGGTTTGGACAAATTTTGAAATTGTCAAACCATCCCATTTTGACGCTTCCAAAGTGGAAAACTCTGGTTTTCATTGAAATGACTTTTTGTTTAGAAACCTAAGCTAATTATAGAGAAATAAAGGCAAAACAGAACATTTCAAAATGTTAAATGAAATGTTTTTGATTGACCCACAGTGAAACTGTTTTCCCAGTTGTTGGTTCATGAAAATTTGAGATTTCAACTTTTCGTCCCGATTCAGGAAAAGAAAATTTGAAATTTTGTTACCAGGATGGGAAAACAGTGTCCTGCCCAGCTTTAGCACCTGCGTTGCATCTCCTGATTATGACTGTAGGTTGCTGATTATGTAAATGCAGAATCGTGAGAATGAGGTTATAGCAAACAATTGTTAAATTCCCTTGTGGTACATTTTTTCTTGTGGCTCTCCATTCAGACCTTTTTCCAAAATATCCATACTTGTCTCGGGTAGAAGAGAGCTGTGCCTAACATAATACTCCCTAATCAGGAGGTACTAAAGGCTAAATGTGAGTAGGTCCCCTTTGTCCTCTGTTGCATCAGCAAGACATCCTATGAAGATCCAAAACTGGTAGGCTAAAGCATCTAATGTTAGGCACCCGGTCGCTGAGGGAGAATTGGAGCTCATTTTAGGTCCCTTTTTTAAACCCCTATTTACAGTGAGAATAAACCTCGCTGTAAAGGGAAAAATCAAAGAAGCTCTTCATTTGGATCAACCCTAAATATCTCTTTTCCCTTTCTCAGAAAGTCACTTTTTTTTCATCCCTACATATCCACTGGCAATGGGATGAAATTCCTGCCTTGGTGCTCATTAGAGAGACAAGGTGGGTGAGGTAATATCTTTTATTGGATCAGCTTCTGTTGGTGAGAGAGAGAGAGAAGCTTTCGACCTTACAAAGAGGTCAAATAAATGAGATTACCTCACCCACTCTGTCTCTTTAATATCCTGGGACTGACGTGGCTACAACAACAACTGGTGCTCATTGTAACTTTGCTTCAAAGAGGGTTGAGTCAAGCTGTGCTGTACAGCACAGTGTAATAGGCCTTGAGAACACCAACCAAGCCCAATTCTCAGCTAGTGTGGTTATCCTGGGGCTGACCCCATTGGTTAAAACTTTCGTTTTTCTTTAATGGGGTCAAGCAGAAATTCCGCCCCTTCAACACAGCCTCCTCCACTGAACCATCAGGCTGACTACCACCACGCAAGCCAGGCAACAGGCCTTGATAGGCCTCTGGTCTGCTCCAATATGACAACAGCCGGTATGTGCATAAATGAATTGCACCAAGTCAAATCTCGATATGAAGAATATTTAGGCTTCTATGAACTGGCATGTTGTTGTGCTGAAGTGCGTTTGTGCCCTTTAACAGCTTGTATTATTATACTGTTCCAGCTGTGGGGCACGGGAATCGACATTCTCTTCAGTGGTTTGTTTATCTACCAGATATGAATTCAAGCAACTGGCCGTGGTACTCACCTTTCAGGGTTTATGATTTCCTCAGTTACAAAGTTGACATAGAACCTGCAATTAGAAGAGAAAAGTGTCTGGCCCTGAGATTCCATTTCCCATGTTGGGCTTTGAAGAGTGAGATGGAACAGATTATGCATCTGTCACCGTTCCCAAGCTGCATCTGGGTGTTTGCTTCCAGAATAGAAGCATCCTTTCTTAGACCATGTGTCTTACTACATAAATATAGAGAGACTTTCTACAAAGAAAGTCAAATGCCTCCTCGTAAGGGTGGTGGTGAGGGAAGAATCTTTTCCTAGAAAATCAAACTATTGGGATTGGAGCTCCCTCTATCCCCTGCTCCCCCGATATTAAGGATTTAGATGCTCTGAGTTGCACCCTGCAAAATCATTATCTTTACTTTCTGGACATTAGCTTCCTTTGTAATATTTAAGATAGAGCAGAGGTGCTCTTTGGAGGTCCCCAACATTACTTCATTTGGCACTTGAATGATGTTTTGCCTAAGTAAAATGGTCTTCGTCTAGTCTCTAGGGGACAGGTAAACAGCCACTATGATGACTTGGCCATTGCTGATCCAGGGTGCATTTGAATCTATAACTGTGATGAGACAAGTTCCACACAAGTTCCATACTGTAGCGATTTGAACTCTTTGGGACTTATCTGGCTTTCACCAGTGACTAGAATAGATGTCCAGTATAGATATGGAAGCCTACCATCCTCCATATGCAAACATTCCAGAGTAAAAAGCCAGAGGCAGCTTGTCCAGAGCCAGCGAGCTAGTGTCAAAAGCATTCTGGAAACTCTCACAGTGACCTGAGGGGAGATGGAAATACAACAAATAAATCTGATGGTCCCTCTGAGAAGTTGGTGCTAAGAATTCAACCAGCAAAGCCACTGCTGTAGCTCCGACAGCACAGTGCTAGCTCAGAGAGACTCTACAGAGCCAGGCTAAAATGACTCCTCAAATTTCAAAGATTGTTAAGGACAAAATTGATCATGATCATCTAGTCTGACCTCTCACATAACAAAACACACAGATTTTCACCCCGTAACTAATGCAGCCCCACCTGGTAACTTGGGGTTGAGCTAGAGCACATCTTTTAGAAAGAGATCCCATTTGATTTTCAAGGGTGAAGAATCCACCATATCCCTTGGTAATCTGTTCCAGGGATTAATTACCCTGACTGCCTGACCTTACTTCCTGCCTGAATGTATCTAGCTTCAGCTTCCAGCTGTTGGATCTTATTATGCCTTTGTCTACTAGATTAAAGATGCCTCGCTGATTCAACATCAGTCTGTACAGAAATACTATTTTTAAACGATGTGCAATCCATCCATGTCAGAGCACTGCTGCAACCTGAATGTGCCTCCACTTCACGTTTCTCAGAAAGAAAGACAAGTCCAAACCTGCACTGAGCTGGCATGGAACATCCCAAGGCCCGCATCATCTGCTGGACTAGCAACTGATTCAATGACATGCAGCCTTCGTCTCCTTCTCCCCGGGAAGGGGTATTAGTCAACGCCCATCCTAGGTGAGGTAGGAGCAATGCAGCCACGTACCTGTTGTGTGACCGAGGGGCTGGGAGGGGGTCAAGCACTATGATAAAGCACCTATTTTCACTAAGTGCCTTGGTGGTTGCAGTTCATGTTCTGCGATGCTGTACTTCCCATTTAATTGCTGCTCCTGAGAGGGTAACGTTTTAAGGTGGTTGCTTGGCACACATGGACTAAACAGTGGGGTGTAGGGAGATGTCTGCATGTTGACCATACTGCTGCCATTTCAAGTGTTCTTGTCATGCACTGCCTAGCTTGGCAAGTGACCAGAAATCCATTCAAACAACGCAGCCTACTTTGGAAGGGCTGTTTGGATTTGGCTTCCTTGGGAGATGAAAGAAGAGCAGAAGGACCGTGCAAGAGAAATGGGCTGAGGGCAGGACACAGGTAAGTGTGGTTTTTTCCAGTAGAGGATTTTCTCCTGGCTAAAATTCTCAAGCCCTCTTTCTTTTTCTGGTCTCTCTCTTGCTGACTCTGTTCTCCACTTTCTATCTCCCTTCTCATCTGTCTGTGGCTCTCCCTAGGACTCCCCTACCTCTGCCTGTCTCCTGCTATTATCCCCTTCCTGTCTGATGTCACACACAGGCTGCAATTGTCTTACCTTCAGCTAGCGCCATCATCCCAGGGACAATAATCAGGCCAATGGTGACCATCTTGAGGACTGTGAGAACTGTCTGTATATTTGCAGACCAGCTGACACTCCAGCAATTCAGAGCAATGATTAAGGCTTGGAGGGAAGGAAAAGAAGCAGAAGAACAGTGTTATTCATGTAGACTGAAATCTAAGTCGAAGGCTTTAAGTAAAGAGTCTTGGCAGGGGGTTGGACTAGATGACCCAGGCAGTCCCTTCTAACCCTACAGTTCTATGGTAAATGGCAAGGTATGGATGTGTGGGGAGGTGTTTAGTTGAGGTTCAATAGGAAATAAGATTGGCGCCTGTCCTGTTTAACATCTTCATGAATGATCTGGTATAAAGTGTAAGCACACTGGCAGGTTAATTATGTTTTTAGAGGATACTGAAGTGTGACATGTTGAAAACACCAGTGAGGATAGAAAAACATTAGCAACTTGAGGAGGAAATAACTAAGATGACATACAAGTTCAAAAATACAGCTGTCTAAAATAATCCCAAACCCTGATATTCAGGGCTGAGGAGAGCTGGAAACCGGCTTCACGGGTGTTCAATATTGTTGGAGTTTCATGCATGCTGGCAATGCCCTCCAGAAGGAGGGAAGTGATAGTTTCTCTCTACGGCCCCAAAGAGCCTACTTGCAATATACTGAATTCACTTCTGGGCAGGGCTAGTGTGGGGTCACTATTTTGTCCTATGACCCCTCATCTTGGAAGTTCCTCTTCAGGGAGCCTGGTATTGATGTTCCCCACAATGGGAGCTTTATGTTCAGGGGGAGTCCAGTACTGGGACAGTTGTACAACTCCCATATCTTAGACCACTGTAAAGTGGTCTAAACAAAGTCCTCATCCTCTTGTCAAACATAAGGGGATAGGCTAGCTGACCTGACAGGTACTTTTAGTCTCTAGTTTCTGGGAGTGAGTGCATGTGTTTGGAACTTCGTAGTGTAATATCTTGCATGACCCCAGAGTGCTAAGCCTGTTGCTTATGATGAGACAGATAGGTGTCCTGTTGTAACTGAACATTATACCCAAGGAGGGGTTTGACTCTTGTTCTTTATGGGCAAGATTTTCAGACTCACAAACGTGAGTGAGATGTTCAATCTCCATTTAAACAAAGGGATCTGGGCCTCTAACTGCCTTACACTACTTTGAAAATACTGTACCAGCCTATGTGCTTTATGTACACAATGTGTCCTTGGCCTCTACTGTGCTAGCTTTGGATTTATTTGTTTGTACTGTAACACCCGGAGGCCCCAGTCAGGATTGGGGCCCTGTTATACAGGCACTATACAAACACATAGGAAGTGACACTTTCTGCCCCAAGGAAATTAAATGCCTCCCTTAGCCTAATGGAGGTAAACACTGACTGGACTGAGAGGGTGTGGTTGCAGGATTTTGATGATTTAGCACAGTGGCCTAGCTAGGAGTGGAAATTTGGGTGGGCCCTGACTTTTGGGTGGATGGGCAATGACAGACTTTACTAGCTCAGCTTCTCCCCTGACGCCATGCCCTCTTCCTAGCCCTGGTGCCCCCAGACACAGGGCTTCACCTGCTGAGCTGGGCACACGCATAGGACCAGGACCCCACCCCCATGCTCTAGTGTGGGTAGCTGCTGGGGTAAAAGAGGTTTTCCCCCACCCCCTTTGGGCTGACACTCCCCACATTCCTTAGGGCAGAGGGGGGATAATAGGCACTGACACTCCCCCTTCATTTGAGCAGAGTCCAAAGGCTATGCCCTTCCCTCCCCCACAGGATATCCAGCCAGGGAAACAGGTTCCCTGAGCCTCACCATCTTGGGAAGAGAGTTTATCTAAAGCGGGGAGGGAAAACTGGGGAAGGGGGGCTGGATGGGGGAGGGCAGAGGCCAAGGGGCAGAGTTGGGAGGAAGGGACAGGACCCAGGGTGCTGCAGGACATGGGTGAGGCAGCAAAACTGGGGGCATAGCAGAGCCTGGAGCTAGGGGCGCAGGGACGGGACTGCAGTGCATGATGAATCAGGGGCCCGCCTCCCTCCATCTGCTCCAGCCTGCTCTTACTGCTCAGCGGGCACTAGAAGACGAGGCTGCCTGGGGTGCACAGGCTATGGGTGCTCCCATGGAGTGGAGGGGGGCCCTGCAGAGGCTCAAGCTCCGCCCACCCCTCCTGACCCCGGCTCAGTGTCGTCCACCTGCCCAGCTGTGTCCCTCTGTCCTGCCGGCACTGCAGTGTCCATGTATCCTGCACTGCGTGCTGCTGCCCCAGTCTCCAGTGCCCTGCTCGTGCCCAGCCCAGTCATGTGCCCAGCCTGGCTCAGCTCTGGCCCCAGTGCTAGCTTCACCGAGATCTGCCCCCAGGAGGCACACCCCCTACCTGGGATGGCACACCCCCTCTCAGCCTGTGGATTTGGGGGGCTCCAGCCCCGCGCGTGCTCCATCCTGGATTTCAGGTGCCTGAGTGATGCTGAGGTGGGTGTGGAGGTTAAGTGGGTGGGCCGCAGCCCGCCCATGACTATGCCCCTGATTTACTATAGGGAGGGTGATGTTACAGATAAATATTTATAGAGCAGCCCATTGCTTTGTATGGGGCTTGACAGACATGGAAACGGGCAAACCTTGCTGACACAGACAGAAAATGAGGTAGGGAGGAATCCTACCAGGAATAGCCAGTCAAGCCTGCTCTTTTCCCCTTCCCCACTTTTACTTTGATTGTTTCTGAGGGTTACTCACAGATGCCAGTGGTGGTAACCAGCTTCACAGCCAGGGCAGGGGCATGGCAAGGGGCGAAGAGAGGCTCAATTAAGTAACGACCAAAAGCCAAGGACACCACGGCAATGTTGGCAGGACTGGAAAGCAAAATAGAAATTTGAAGCACGTTAGCCAGAGGAAAACGCTTATTTTTTCCCTTCTCTATCCAAATATCTCCTCTCCTACCACCCTTCCTTCTTTCCTTGGCCCACTCATCTCCTTCATCGGATGCCTTCTAGGGGTGCCATCATCTAATACCAAGGAGACTTGGATACTGTCTGACTGTAGCCGGAGTCCAAGAGTCCTTGAACTCTTTTCCCTTCGATCATCACCGGTACTGTCAACTTGAGAGGTGCTATTTTCTGGGTCCAGCCCGGGCTATACTCTATAAGAGGGCATTATTTCTTCGTGTCCTGTCTGCCCACAGGAGTGGCAAGTCACTGGGCTGATACCTTTCTTAGCTGGGGGCAAATTTGGCTGCGGAGTAGAGACCAGGACCTACTTTGTGGGTCCTACTTCAGCTCCTTGAGATGTCTGATGGTCCCATTGGTGATATAGTGTCTGAGCCCGACCCCTAGGCCCCTTGAGGTTCCCATGGTCTGGGGGCTGGACTGATTATTTTGGAGAATGTTTGTTTGGTGGATGTTACCATTCTGAGGTTGGCCTCCCTGGTCTCTCTCAGGGCTGTGCTGCACAGATTTGAAGCGATTTCTGTTTCTAGTGATCATTTGGCTGCTAGAAAATTCTCCATTAACCATACTGCATCTGACAAGGTCCCAGCGTGGTGCCATTATACCCCCACTCTGCCTTTTGAGGGCAATATCCTTCTAAATTGTTCAGTCACAATTGACTTAGCAACTTGGGCCCTGGACTGTTCTTCTGGGTGGAGATACTTCCAATGGTGTTCCTTCAAACACTAGGCTACTATGCGGGGTCTGACCTCCGTGGGATAGGTTTTGAATCTAAAGCTTTGAGGGTGGGTTGTGTTAGGATATAGATATTCAGGCCTGTCTGCAAAAGCCTGTACTTTAAGAATTTGGGGTATTCTTATCACTTGGCTAGTTCTAGAGGTATAAAAGAGAGAATCAAAATCACTGTCTGCTGGTGTAAGGGCCCTCTCTTACTGTGACTGTTTGAGGCCCTGTTCTTAGGCTAAGGCCTTTGGCTAAGCAGCAGAGGCAGCCATAAGCCAGGAAGCGAACAGTCACATCCTCACATTCCAAACTAGTCACATTGAAAGAAGGTGCTATTGGGCTGTTAGGAATACAATCCTGTCCTGAATACAATCCTGTCCTGATAATTCCTATCACCTCCAGAGAAAGGGAAGTGCCTAGAAAATATAAAAGGAAACTTAGTTTGATAGCATCCTGTCTGGCAAGAACTCACTTATCAATAGTTGGGATGTGAAATCCTCACTTCTGTATTGTTTTGTCATTATAGTTCCCACTTTGCTATTGTTTGTCTGTATAATCTCTGTCTGGTTCTGTGATTGCTTCTGTCTGCTGTATAATTAATTTTGCTGGGTGTAATCTAATTAAGGTGGTGGGATATAATTGGTTAGCTAATCATGTTACAATATGTTAGGATTGGTTAGTTAAATTTCAGTAGAATGATTGGTTACGGTATAGCTAAGAATATTACTATATAAATTAGGGGCAAACAGGAAGTAAGTTGGGATTCGAAAATAAGGAAAAAGGAACTTGTATTTAAGCTTGCTGGAAGTTCACCCCAATAAACATCGAATTGTTTGCACCTTCGGACTTCGGGTATTGTTGCTCTCTGTTCATGCGAGAAGGACCAGGGAAGTGGGAGAGTGAAGGAATAAGCTCTCTAACAGGTTGCCTCAGAAGTGTCCAAATAGTCCAAAATGGTGGACTTAACTTATTTATAGTCCTCAGCCTGCTCGGAGTCCAGGTTATGGTTGGTCGCCTGGGCCAGGTCCATTGAGAATGGAACCAAAATCAAAGCCCACTGCTCAGGAGCCTACTGGGAGGCTAGGGCTACCCTCTTGGCGGTACTTGAAAAGATGTCAGGATCATCGTCCAGCCCCATATTGGTTAGCTTCACGGGCATTGGTGGGGGACTCACCTTGGTGGAAGTGTGCCCCACATGGACGCCTGGAGAGCGTAAGATTGGCACTATGTTGTATCTTCTCCTTGTGGAACTCCTGTTGCCGGGTCGTCAGTTCCCTCAGCAGCTTTTGCTGTCGCATTGTTTGGAGTTGCTGTTGGATGATCCATTGCTGCAGAAATTGCTCCCGGAGCTGCTGTTGCTGAGTTGCTTGCAGCTCCTGCATCTCAGCTAAGCACTTACAGCACTGTTGGGTTCCATCTGGCTCAGAGCTGCTGAGCTCTATCCCATTCTCTGTTGATGTTTTTTTGTTTTCCTTATATCAGACATAATTTATCTGCATTGTCCATCACTTGTGGTGGGGAGGGGGTCCTTTGAGTCCTTATCAGACTGTGGTTTGGGTTGGTTCCTTTCTGACACTGAGATCATGTCTACACTACCACTTATTTTGGTATAACTTGCATCGCTCGGGGGTGCGAATAAGCCACCTCCCTGAGCAGTGTAAGTTACACCAACCTAAGTGCTGGTGTGGACAGCGCTATGTCAGCGGGAGAGCTTCTCCCACTGACATAGCTACTGCCGCTTGCGGAGGTGGATTTATTAGGCAGATGGGAGAGCTCTCTGGCATGGTGCAGCTGCACCGCTGCTAGTGTAGAGTAACCCTGAGTCCTTCCCCTGCTTGGGCTAGCCGAAACAAGAGTCTCTCCCAGAACAGAGAGTTCCTTTCCCCTCTCGGAGGGCAGGGAGGAACGAGGTAAAGGAAGGAAGGGTGGGGGGAAAGATGCTCCGTTTCTCGATCAGTCTGTCCCTCACCCCTTTGGGTTCTGGCTTGTCTGTAGGTTTTGTATTGTCCTGATCAGGGTTGGAGTCCTTCCTTAGACTCCCCCCTTTTTTGGTAACACCTGGTCCATTCCTGGTCCAAGCAGTCTCAGGGATTTCTGGCTCAGTGCCTATCTCCTTTGCTGATCTGTCCCTGTAATCAGCTGCCTGAGGCACAGCCATCTTCTCCTGTAACCATCCCTTCATGTGGCAGGCCTTCCCTTTTTAAGCTTCTTCCCTTCAAGCAGAGCAAGTCTTTCAGGTGTGTCTAGTTAGGGCTTACCGAGCTCAATAGCTTCCTCCTTAATAGGGTGCGGACGCGCCCCCTCACAGAGAGAAAAACATCACAGATTTCTTTTAACGCTGGTGAAAGTTGAAGACCTGGAGATGGTCTTCCCAGAGCACAGGTGGTACTTCAGCTTTGTCTGTTCTCTTTCCCACTCTGAGACTGGAGGAAATAGGATTTTTCTGGCTGTGGGAGGTTAGGGACAATGGATGTTCTTTTCCTGCAACAGTAAGGATATGTATTCCTGTACTCTGAGCGGGGTGTGTGATTCCCTGCTTGCTGAGATTTAGCCACGCTCACTCTCAGTGAGCTAGCCCACTAAAAATAGCAGTATGGGGCTAGCCACCCTGACTGCAGTCCTGTCTGAGATGTGACGTATGTACTCGGGACAGCTAGCCGCTCACGCTGCTGTGAGGACACTATTTTTAGCATGCCAGCTTGATCAGAGCTAGCATGAGTATGGCTACTCAAGTGGGGAGGTGTAATTCCCACCTCAAAGTGCCTTAAGGATGCCCTCTTTGCTCTCCAGCTGAGAAGGGTTATGGACCTAGGTTGAATTTCTCGCCAGCCCCTCTTTTCAGAGAACTTAATACTGCTGGAAGTTGCCAGCTGGCAGCTCTGGAAACTGAAGTTCTTTATGCTTGCTTGCTCTGCAGCTGTGTAAGCTTCACACGCTGCCCCACCAATGTACCTGAAGAGCCCACCACAAGGCGGAGGAGGGGAATTGTCTTCATGGGCCATCCAGCATTTCTGCTGAGACTGGGAGCTGATTGTGTGGACAGTAGTTCTTGCAATCTATTATTTATTGTACTTATGTCCCCGGTTAGCATAGTATCTGGGTGCCTCCCAACCTGTAATGTATTTGTCCTCATATCAACCCGAGGAGGTAGGGAAGTACGAGTATCCCCATTTGACAGAGAGGGCCTGAGACAGTGTCACGCAGAAAATCTGTGACGGAGCAGGGTATCAAACCCAGGTCTCCTGAGTTGAAGGCTCGTGCCCTACCCGCTGGACCATCTTTATTTTGTGTAGGAAATGGGTTTATGCTAGTAACACATCACCATGAGGTTGCTGAAGAGCCATTAGAGTGGGACTGTTTTTCAATTGCTGCTTGCCTAGGTGGGGATTTGAACTGGTAACCTTGAGGTGAGGGGTCTGAGGCCTTCTCCCCAATCACAGAAAAAGAGCTAGAGAGCACACACAGTGCGGTGACATATAGTGCCAATGAAATAAAATGCATTGTGGGGCAGTGGCTGTGCACACTCCACCCCCTGCCAATGCTTTTCCTCCCAACCCCTGCTCCCTCCAGAGCTGAAGGTATCACTCAGGAACTGGGGTTGCTTTGCTGATGGGGATTATGTAGAATCTAGACAGATGGATAGATGGGCATGAAAGGATAGTTCAGACTCCATTTCCATTCAGCCTGTGACCCCTCTCATTTTTTTTATGGCCATAAACACAGGCAAGGTTAACAGGCTAAACAATGTGGTTTTTAAAGATGTAAGCAGTGTCAGGATGAGCTCCACCCTGACATCTGGTGGTGAGGTGTGGCAAGTTGTGGAAAAAAAAAACTTCAGGGGCTGATCTCATTTGCATAGGCACACCCACGCCGCCTAGACTGAGGCCATAGCTGCCCAAATGGTCACTTCGGCTGCTGTGGGATCCCCAGTGTCTCTGTTATTGGGGCAGGAAGAATAAATTGTTATTACCCTGATTATGGGAACTGTGCTTGGAACTGTACTTGGCCTTTTGCTATGCTGGAGGGACTCACCATCAACTAAGTAGCACTCGCTAGGCAAGGGTCATGGGTTCCAAAACTGTGTGAATTGAGAGAGACTTGAGACAGGTATTAGTACCTGGTGGTGTGGGCCCCTTTGTGAGGGCCTGAAGCACCAATTGCACCTCTGTCTCTCTCCACTGTGGAATGTCAGAGCTAATTTTGGGTCTATTAAGAGTCTTGCTACAGGTACTATGCTGCATTCACTTTGGCCTTAGGGTGCACCAGCACTAAGGCCCCCACTGCTATGAGCTGAAATCACTGAGAGCTGAAATCACTAAGAGCTGAAATCACTGAGCACTATGTCAAGTAGTGGGGAGCCGGAAGATATAGAGTGCAGCGGTGTGTTTGTGAGACGGTGAGCTGAGCAGAACTGTTCGTGAGACGGCGAGCTGTGCGGAGTGGAGCTGGTCGTGGTGGAGCGGAGCTGTCTGTGAGACAGTGGTGTGTTCGTGAGACGGCGAGCTGTGCAGAGCGGAGCCATTCATGAGACAGCGAGCTGAGCAGAGCTGTTCTTGAGACAGCGAGCGGTGCAGAGCAGAGCCGGTCGTGGTGGAGTGGAGCCGTTCGTGAGACGGCGAGCTGAGCAGAGCTGTTTGTGAGACGGCGAGCGGTGCAGAGCGGAGCCGGTCGTGGTGGAGCAGAGCCGTTCGTGAGACAGCGTAGCAGAGCAGAGCCCTGTGGGGCAGTCAGCTTCAGGACACGTAAGGTGCCCCTTGCCCCTTTTCCCCACACACAGGCACATTTTAGCCAGACTGGGGAGTAACACTATGCAGATGAACTTTTGAACTCTGGGGCTGGACTTTTTGGACTTTGGGTGATTTGTGGATTGCTGGACTCAAGAGACGTTTGGGTGCTGGGACTCAAGAACCCGAGGGAAAGGGGCATGCCCCAATTTGCTTGGGGTGGTTTTTTTTTGCTCATGGGTTGTGTTATGAATCCTGTTGGTGGTGTTTCCCCAACATAATGCCACATTGTTTCTCTCTGTTATTAAAAGGCTTTTTGCTACACTCAGACTATGTGCTTGCGAGAGGGGAAGTATTGCCTCTTGGAGGTGCCCAGCGGGGGTGGTATATATTTGTCCCAGGTCACTGGGTGGGGGCTCGAGCCGGTTTGCATTGTGTTATTGGAATGGATCCCCTAGATATTGAACCCGGCCCTTGTTGCTGCCAACTCTGATGGGCAGAAGGGTTACAAAAAATATGTATTGTACCCTTTGAGTAGAGGGTTGGTTACTTTGTCCCAGTTCTGCAGGGGTTCAGTTGTGTAAGCTGTGATCTCATTCTCCATGGGGGCAGACCTCACGGCCAAGCCCAGTTGTGCTGTGGCAGACATTTCTGTTTATCCAGCAGCTATTGGAGATGAGGGGTGGGTTGGAGAGGAGGAGGTCACATATCAAACAGATTTCTAAGGAGCATGGAGCCTTTTTCCAGAAAACCCAGCTGTGTTGGCAGATTGCAGGAAAATGTCCATCTGTCTCGTTATCACGTTTGCTACAAGCTGTTCA
The DNA here is from genome assembly GCF_965152275.1 of Natator depressus. Lineage (NCBI taxonomy): Eukaryota > Metazoa > Chordata > Testudines > Cheloniidae > Natator > Natator depressus. The sequence continues at coordinate 246,031,208 of NC_134234.1, forward strand.
TTGTGTTTCATTTTTTTATTCTTCACCTCACTTTTTTTTGACCTTTTACCCTTTCATTTCCCCCCTCTGCCTCCTTCCCTCCCACCTCCATTTCCCTGACTTAGGTTCCCCCTTCCTTCCCTCTATCCTCCCTCTAGCCATTTGGAAGTCCATGTGTTTGCTACTGTTTTGCATTCACCAGCTGGCTCCTTTAGCCGCACAGCTGGAATCTGCCCCAATTAGAGATTTAAAGAGAGGAGACTATAAATGCAAATCAACAATGACATATCACTCCTGACCTTACACACCTATGGAAAGTAGAACTGTTCTTACCGGATCATAACAAATTCAGCCCACAATCTTAAGAAGGCTGGCAAAGGCCCAAGGGTTTCTAAGAGGTAGATATAATGGCCTCCAGATTTTGTGATGCTTGTTCCCAGGTCTGCATAAGATAGAGCGCCTAGACAGAAAATAAGGAAGGGAAATTATTTATTTATCTTAAGGTAGTGCCTACGGACCCTAAACACACACACACACAGTGGCAGTCCCTGCCCTGAAAAAGGAGGAGAGGTACTGGCTGTGACCTCTCCCGCTCCCCTCCCACCAGAAAGGCCAGAAATGAGCGAGACTTTTCCCTCTCTCTGCTCCCACTATGTCTGGGGGTGGGAAAGAGGGGTGTCTGGCTTCCCCTTGTGTTGTGCCCTTGGCCTACCTGCCCCCTGGAGTCCCTCCTGATGACTGGAGGGGTGCAAGTTGCAGAGCACTCTAAAGTGTTACACTTTAACTGCCTCATGTAGACCCTAGTAGTGTGTGCTAAATGGTACCTCGTTCACCAGCAGGGTCTATAAGCGGCAGGTAAAGCGCAACCATTCAGAACATTTTACCTGCCTGTGGCTTAAGCAGTGAATCTAGTGCCCCAGGCCCTAGAGGAAACTTCTGCTGCTTTATACCCTGTCCAACCTTGACTGTGCAGATTGAACATGTGCCACAGGACTGGTGGAGAACAGCCTGCTGCTAAATATGAATTGCAACAAAGCAAATATATAGCAGACTCCTATAGCTTTACTGACAGGTTTCGGAGTAGCAGCTGTGTTGTTAGTCTGTATTCACAAGAAGAAAAGGAGTTCTTGTGGCACCTTAGAGACTATCAAATTTATTTGAGCGTAAGCTTTCGTGAGCTACAGCTCACTTCATCGGATCCGATGAAGTGAGCTGTAGCTCACAAAAGCTTACGCTCAAATAAATTGGTTAGTCTCTAAGGTGCCACAAGAACTCCTTTTCTTATAGCTTTACTGTGTCTGTGATTCATTTTTAGTGACACACACCAATGCCTATGTATGTATATGTGTGTGCTTAACTGCTTTGATGCCCCAGTGCCCTCTACACACCACCTGCCACTGATTACATATGAGATATCAGCGAACTTTTCATTGTACTAATAATCTGTTTATCCCCTGGGAAGGACAAGAGCAAACAAAGGTAGGAACATTGAGGATGCTGAAATGTGAAGTCTTACAACACGCCTTTATTCTCTTAAATCCTTCACATTCACTATATAATGACCCCTTTTTCTTTTCAAATAGGGTGCATTTCCTCTTGCTTGTTTTATGGGTTCACATTTTTCACTGGATTGTTTGTCTGTGCTGTCAAGCGGGCTTGAGCCACATCCAGGCTGTGGTGTTATGTAAAGGCAGGCAAAAGGCTGGAACTCAGCAGGTTTGTGCTGTGGTGATACTTCGTGCTAAGATTATTAGCATTTAGTATTTATTATACAGCAGCTAATGTGGGTTTGGCATTACACAGCAGCAGGACCCTGAGCCAGTGGTGGGGTTCATTAAATGTGCCGAAAAATTCTGACTCGGCATTAGAATGCCTAAGCTGTCTTCAGAGTCCTGGAGAGGACAGCTGCAGACTGAGTACAAATAACTAGTGCTCAGTTTGTCCCCTGGCTGTGGCCTGCCGTCTCAGCACGGTTCCTAAAGAATATGTTACCAGACTATCTTAACCGGGGACTTCAGTTCCCCAAGGGACTGGGCATCCCAGTGAGCTAATGAATGAGCATTTTGTATCTGGAAGCATATGTTCAAATCCTCCTTTGGTCCCAGATGAAAGATTTTTTTGTTTTGTTTTTCTGGCTTGCTCTAATCTGTGGAGAGAATTTTTGTCTATATCAGAGGGGGCTGTTCTAACATGAAAAGACACTGACTTCAATGAGCTTTGGATCAGCTCCAAAATTGCCACTTAACTGAAGGCTTCACTTTACAGCTATGATTAAAAAAAAAAAATTTTTTTTACTGATGTTTCTATTTATTTTAAACTACAAACCGCCAAGCTATTCTGCCATCTTACCCCCATTAGAGTTCTCTATACTACACAACTAGTGCAAGGAAGTGGGGGAACTTTGCCCCTCTCCCTGCACACCTTCAGTTACAGTTGGAACTTGATTTCTGTGTTCCCAATTAGTAGTTTTAAGGAGAAGGCATAAAACCAAATAGAGTTCTTTAAGGTTCAAGCCTCCAGCGTGGTTACACGATTTAGTTTAGTGGAGGACTGTGAATGACATAATGAATGATACAATTATACTTTATTTAAAATAAAACAGTTAGTTAAAGCAAACAGGCATCACACTGTGACTATACTGCATGGATACTCATGCTTTAAGATACACCTGGACCCTCCCTGCATGGTAAGAATGGCTATCCTATAATCCTTTCTCTAACGATTCCTTGCTGGTAGATGGGTGCACTTAATTTAAAAATAGGATGCTACCCTCTTTATAATCACTAATAACACCCAAATTAATTAGCATAAAGCCTGCCTTTTACCATATCTATATTTTCACTGCCATAATTAAAATACCCTCTTCTACTCCCTCATTGGCTATTTAATATTGAACTCATCTTTAATGAACAGCTGTGGAAATGCTGCCATAGTAGTAACTATCATTATATAGAGAGAGCATTTTCCATAACATTAACATTTTATCTAAAACACTTGTAAAATCCAGGGAGGGTCAACAATGTTTACCCCAGGCTCTAATTTACCTCTGACTTGTCTCACTTCACTTCACTCATATTTTACCAGGCCTCGCTTGACTACTGTCAAGCCTATTTTTAGGAAATAGGTTATTGGGCCTATTTATGTTTCTATATAACATGACCAAGCATCGTCTGTATAGGCAACAGGTCTCTGCACCAACCCCATGTTGGCAAGTGTGGAAGACTGAGATAGACCATGGAGCCATGGGAACTGCATGTATAGAGATCCAGTGGACCATTACCCCAGGCACATGGTGGCTGCAAAAACATCTCTGCTCAAACTATTGAAAAGTCTGTGATCTCATCTGAATCCTTTCTACTAGGTTCCCTCTGGGGATCTCAAAACAAGCTTCAGGGGTGCAGCCCTGCTTTCCAGCTTAAGGATTCAAAGAGGTTAAGGGTATTGACATGCTGATCGAGTATCAGATTCAAGATTCGAATCTATGGGTAGGGGCAGCAGAACTGGGGCCCAGGTACAGCTAGCACCTCTTCAATGCCTTCCACTCCCTGTGGAGCCTTATTACCTTCCCTCACTCCTCCTCTTCTTCCTCTCCTTCCCCCCAAGCCTATGGGCCTGATTCTCCACTGAGTGTCTGGCATCTCGGGGTAGTCTGGTTATTCATACTTAGAGATCTGGGCGCAAGCAGACAATACGTATTTTAATAGGGGTAAATGTATAAATCTAGGAACAAAGAATGCAGGCCATGCTTACAGGATTGGGGCCTCATCCTGAAATAAAGTTGGGCCTGCTGGTGGATAATCAGCTGAACATGAGCTTCTGTTGAGACACTGTGGCCAAAAGTGTTAATGCGATCCTTGAGTGCATAAAGAGGAGAATGTCAGTCCCTGTAGGCATTATATTCCCTCTGATGTGATGCTGCTGGAATACGGTGTTCAGTTCTGGTGCCCACAATTCAAAATGGATGTTAAGAAATTGGGGAAGGTTCAGAGAAGAGCCACAAGGGCTATAAAATTGCAGTGTAGACATTTGGGCTCAGTCTGGAGCCCCTTCCCCTCATGGGGTCTCAAGGCCTGAGCTCCAGCCTTACAGATTTTTTAATCTCAACAATTGCTTTACATTTTCCTGCATGCCCTTGCAAGGAAAAGGGCTAGAAACTTACTTTAAAAAAACAAAAGGGGGGGGGAGCTGAGTTAAGCCTTTAGAATCCCAACCATGTGGGGTTGCCATGGCAGCATGCTTTGTGGGCTCTGAAAGCTGGCTTTTCCCACAGCTCAGAAACCCAGCTAGGCCACCTTGCCTCAGCAGGCTTTGTGCTGCGGAGCCAAGGTTTTCGAATAGGGTTTGGATTTACAGGACCGGCTCCTCAGCTGGTGTGGCTCAGCTGATTGATGCATGGAGCTCCATTGATGCATGGAGCTTAGATTATACAGATTTACATCCGTCAAGGATCTAGCCCAGGGCTGGCCAAACTGCAGCTCTTTTACAGTTAAAGTGCGGTTAATGGAGTCCCCCACAAGTCCCCCCACCTACCATACTGGGGGTGAGCTCAGGGCTTTTGCCCTGTGGTGGGGTGGTGGGACTAGGGGCTTCTGCCAGCGACGACTGGTGCCTGCTGAGAGTGGGGGCGGGGGGGCACAATTTAAAGGTTTGGCCCCCCAACAGCTTGAGTTTCCCCCTCTTACCCTCAGCAGCCCCCCCCCCCCCCAGTGCATTGCTTCTGGCTTGTGCCCAGCGGGGAGGGGGATCTCAGGGCTTCAGCCCCACAGGGCACGCCTGATGGGGCTCGGAACTTCAGCAGTAGCGAGGCTTCGGCCCCGGCTCTCAACCTTCTGAAGATAGTTGTATGCAGCTTGCAGGGTCAGTAAGTTTGGCCACCCCTGGTCTAGCCCACAGTACTCCAGGTTATTTTCTACTTAATTGCTTTGCAGTCACTTCACAATGTATTGCTGATATTTCCCCTGTGTTTTCATGTGAAAATCTATACAGCTCTAGAACACACACACATGTTCGGAATGTTGTAACGTTGTTGCTGGCTCACACAGAAGAATTAGAAAAAGCAACTCACCAAACAGAGAGAGAATCCTGCAAGCCAGCCAGACAACCAAGGAGAGACCCACATTGCCGGAGTTTTTCAACACTCCTTTTGGAGCGATAAAGATGCCACTGCCAACGACTGTGCCGATAGTCAGTGTGATGGCCCGCGTCAGGGTGATCTTCTTTCTCAGGAACACTGCCTCCTCCTTCACATTTGACGACTTTCTGCAAAATGCCATCGCTCTGTCTGTCTTCTCTGTTTGAGCCCTGCAAGCACAGGTCTTCCTGAGAGCTCTCTAACACCCGTCTTCTAGGATTGACACATCCTCTCCGTTTTTTTTTTTCCCCCCAGCCCTGTACAGGCTTCCCTCCCTCTAAGCTTTCAGGCTGCCAGAGAACGGCCTTGGCTGGAATCCTTTAGGCATAACAAGCATGAAGTGTACAAACAGAAACAGCAAAGTGAGAAGGTGAAAGAGATTAGAATCCTTAGGAAGGTAACAGGTGCTTTGTAGCCCAGGCAGAAGGGGGAGATGATGACATGTGTCACATTCTGAATTTTACACTGTAAATCCAGCTCTTTGGGACTCCGGCTTGTGGACTTGGTGTTCCTAAACCAGTGCTTGAACATCCATACTGTGAACCTGGGTTCACAATTGCTGGACCCGGGTCTCAGCTGTGCTCATGCATCCACCCTCCACGCTGCAGACCTTCTTACTCAGGTCTGTAGCTTGAGCTGCGTTCACACAGCAAAATTACATGGCTTTGACCTACCCCCTAACAAGATTCTAGGACCTGGGGTCTGACCTTAATCAGACTGATTTGTATGTGGAGAGAAGTGGCTTTGGGCTCAAACCTGAGTCAGAACCTTGGCTTAGTGTGCAGTTTAGACATACCCAAGGGGCACAATTCTGATCACACTTATCCTGACTTCAGAGGACTTGCTTCTGTTTTACATTAGTGTAATTCAGATCAGAATCAGACCTATACATTTCCCTGTTGGTGCTAGTTTAAAATCCAGAACAAACAACAAGCAGGCCCAGAGTTAAAGCTCTGTTTAGTGCAAAATGTTATAGCAACATAAGGCTTGTCGTGGTGGATCAGAATCTTGGCCAAGCAAATCTGTCTCCAACAGTGGCTAATATCTGATACGTCAGACGACTGTTACTTTGCCTACAACTATCACAAGGTGTCTTGTCTATACTGAGGTTTTACCCACCAGTTTAGTGGCACTGATGCAAATCCACGGCACTAGTGCACTGGTCTGGTGCAGCTTATTCCAGTTTCAAACGAGGCTGAAGTGCACCAGTGGGTGTCATGGCTTTCTCTGGTGCAGTTACATCAGTGTAGATAAAGATCCCTATAAAAGTTACCAGACCAGGCACCAAATCTGCTTGACCATCCATTGCTATGGTGATAGTGGGGAAAAATTATATTTTTACTTGCCCTACACAAGTAGCATTTTGCAAAGCTGACCTAGCCTATTGTGCTGTATGCAAAGGAAAAGTTCCTTCTGGACCCCCACCTCCCCAAGCGATGGAATTAGCCCCTGAAGCATGAGATTTGATTCCCTTTGTCTTAACATGCATACCTACAAATGCAGTTACTGGTCCTTGAGTGATCTGGTTCTCTAGTAAAGCTAATTAGGGTCTAGAACCTCTGGCAGCAGTGACTCCCCCCCCCCCCAGCTGCCTGCACACTGTGTGAAGAACAGTTTGCATTTCCTTCTATTTGTTCTAAATTTATCTGCCATTAATGATGCAATTATTATAAGCAAAGACAACAAAGAGGCTCAAAGTCCAGGGGCAAAATAAAGAGAAGAGGGTCTAAGGCAGGACATGGAATGTAGGCCAGAACAGCCCAGAGAAATGCAGCAAGGGAGAGCAGTGGTAAGAGTAGTGGCCTAGGCTGCCTAATCTCCAAAGGTAATGTCCCACCCAAGTGGTGGTAGGTACCCCTCAAGCATCTCTCTGCATCCAGTTCTATATGGTTTGATCCAAAGTGCCCCGAAGTCAGTGGGAGTCATTTCATTGACTTCAGTGGAATTTGGATCAGGCCCAAAATCACAAAGGGAATCTTAAGGGGTTTGTAACATTCTGACCTGCTGTACAAATGCGTAGGGCCGTGTAGTGTATGTACAATGCTCAACTGACCAGGAACGGGAGGAGCTAAATTCCAGCAGCTCCCACTGACTTTAACTGGAGTTGTGGGTGTTCAGGCACTTCTGGAAACCAGCTCCTATCACTTGCATCGATTTAACTAACTGGATTTTTAAATCAGTGCAACCCTTTTTGTTGTCACTTTTAAACTGAACAAAGGTTTCTTTGTATTGATTTAGCTTCATTCAGTATAGGTATAAGCCAGACTTTATTAATACCCTGACCCCTTGAGTATAAGCATTCCATTTAGAAGTATTGATAGAGGTGAAAATTAGAGGTAGACTAGGAATCTGTACAGGTGTTACGGGGCTTATTCCTTCACCCGCTTACTTCCCTGGTCCTTCTCGCATGAACAGAGAGCAACAATACCCAAAGGTGCAAACAATTCTATGTTTATTGGGGTTAACTTCCAGCAAGCATGATTCCAGTTTCCTTCCTTAGTGTCCCCCTTCCCAGCTCTGACACCACAGAGCCTTACCTGTGTCCCTGTTCCCATTCCCCCCTTTAGCAAAACATGATTCCAATTTCCCCACCCCCATTCCCTGTTCCCATTCCCCCCGCCTTTCCTTCTTGATTGACTGCAGACTATACAGTAAAACTTGAGTTCTGCTTAGCTATACCTTAATCAATCATTTTCCTGAAATGTAACTAACCAATCCTAACATATTACAACATGATTCTTTAACCAATTATATCCCACCACCTTAATTAGTTTACACCCAGCAAAATTAATTATACACCAGACAGAAACAATCACAGAACCAGACAGAGACCATGCAAATAAACAATAGCAAAGTGAGAACTATAATGACAAAACAGTAGAGAAGTGAGGATTTCACATCCCAGCTATTGATAAGTGAGTTCTTGCCAGACAGGATTCTATCAAACTAAGTTTCCTTTTACATTTTCTAGGCACTTCCCTTTCTCTGGAGGCGATAGGCACTATCAGGACAGGATTGTGTTCCTAACAGCCCAATAGCACCTTATTTCAGTTAGACTACTTTGGAATGTGAGGATGTGACCGCACACTTCCCAGCTTATGGCTGCCTCTGCTGCTTAGCCAAAGGCCTTAGCCTAAGAACAGGGCCTCAGACTGTGACAGTAAGAGAAAGCCCTTACACCAGCAGACAGTGATTTTGATTCTTTCTTTTATACCTCTATAACTAGCTAAGTGATAAGAATACACCTAAATTCTTAGAGTATAGGCCTTTACAGACAGGCCTGAATATCTATATCCTAACAGGTATCTGTACAGAGCTGGGTCTGATCTGGTTCTTGTCTTGCTCCCAATCTGGCAGGTGCTGGGAAAGTAGCACGGCAGCATACTCAGTCCCATGGTAACAGAGTCTCTGACAATGGCCAGCACCATCTGCTTTCGAGGAAGGTACAAAAAACCCTGCAGCACACCGTGATGGGATAAACTGTTCCCAGGGAAAGAGGCCTCCAAACCCCCAGCAGTTAGAGGTTGGCTTATGCCCTCAAGCAGGGGGTTTGTCGCCCTTCACAAACTCTTCAGGATGTGTTTCCCTTTAGTAATTTACTGTCATTGTTATAACGTAAGGGTGGCCGATCTAGGGATGAGGCTGACCCCTCACAGGTGGTGAGGCTGGAGTAAGAGGGGAAGGGATCATGCTGTAAGTTGTTGGTGAAATACCTGAAAATGGAGGGCAGGGCAGGGAATGGATCCAATCGGGAGAAAATGAAAAGCAACAGATTAAAGGGTTGCTGTGAAGATAAAATCATCGCGGAATAACTCCTGGCTGGGGAACACCTAGAATCATTAATTACAACAACAAATAGACAACGGTTCTACTTTTTCACACCACTTATGCTATTTCTTTATCCTCTGAACTTCACTTAGCTTGGACCATGAAAGGGGTGAGGTTCACTTTCTCTTCAGAGTTCATTTTGCTTCCCGTTTCTCATGCACTAACGTAAAACGATTGTGTGTGGAGTCTTTCCATTGGGGAAAAAAAACAAACCCTGACGTGATGCTTTCAAACGCAATCATGAATAAGTTTTCACTTCATATTTAATTTTGTAAAATCAATTTTTTTTTTTTAAATTTTGGTCCTTAAATAGTGTCCCTTTTAAAATAGTCTCCAGCCTGTGCCTAAGTATGCTGTAGAATGCTTTTCCAATCGTGGAGGCTTCCCTTCTTCACCCACAGCTCTGACTGCATACCTTGACTTTGGTTCCAAACCATTGTTGCCAATACCCCTTAAATCTGAACCAGATCCCCCCCACGCTCCTGAAATTTAGCCCCGTCCTCCTCCTTGGCACCTCAGTCCAGACTCAAGCCCTCCCTGCTGCCAATGCAGCGCAGTCCCAACCTGAAGCTCCCTACTACTGCTGATGCTCTTCAAAGTTCAACTAGAAAGGCCTTTTACGTTTCATGTGGCGTCTGCACCTCCGCCTCCAGCTCTGTGAGTTTCCTCTCTTTTCTGGTTCAATGAGGCCATGTGGTCTAGCTCAGGGCTTCTCAACCTATGGGTTGCAACCCAAAATTGGATCACCAGAATGTGACCAAGGGTCTCATGAGAGGCTGGAGGGAAGTGGGCAGCCTCACACTCACCATGCAGCAGTGGTTCCTGGGGCTTTGGTCCCATGGAGCAGGCTGGGCTTGGCTTCCCGCTCCGGGCTTTGCGATCTAGCACCTGCGGTTGCAACGCTGCTCAGCTTTGGTCCAGCAGCCCCCTTGTCATGCATCAGGTTGCAATTCCGCTCCCACAAATTTGGCCCAGTTGGGGCCAAATCTGAGCAGTGCTATGGCCTCAGAGTCCAGCCCACCCTGGGGGACAGGAGCTGCAGGGAGTCACCGCTGGGGTACAGTGCACTTAGTACTTATTGCGTTAATGTGTAATTAATAAGATGTTATTGGCACTCAAGCAGTTGACTGGGTCATGACGGGACACTGTTTACAAATGGGGCCTGAGCCAAAAAAGGTTGAGAACCACTGACCTGGTTCACTGGAACTAGGACCCAGAAACTCCTAGGTTCTAATCCCAGTTTTGCCTCTGGCTGCTGTGTGAACGTGGGAAAGAAACTCGACCTCTCCTTGCCTCAGTTTCACCATCTGTTAAACAGAGGTCATGATACTCACCTCTCTACCTTCCAAGAGACTAACTGACATTAGTGCTTTCGATCTTCAGTGCATTGTTCAATCTATGGTATCAACAATTGCTAGCTAATTCCTCTGGGGAACGTCTTAATCCTGCTATAGTCACTTCAGCCTCAGCAAAGGACCCTGAGCGGGTTCTGATGGGGAAGCTCCCCAGCAGAGCTGTGCAAAACAGTGGACGAAGTTGTGTCTTGTAAATAGCAACAGCCTGGGAAGTGTTGAACAAAAGAAAGAAAAGCCTCAATGGGTTAAAAAGACAATGTGCTCGCTTGGCTACAATTGTGTTTAGCTTATATTGTAATAAATCAATAGCAGCTGATCTGTGAGGCCAGCAGTGCAGAGGCACTCAGGAGATCAGGTCTGAGGAGGAGCTTGGTCTGAGTAGGAGCTAGGTACAGTACTGAGTGAATTAGTACATATACGCAGTCGAGTAATTTATGAATTAGGGATCTGCACTGAAGCTGAGTCAGCGACTAAAGGTGAGTGGCTAAGAGGTTAGAGTCAAAAGAAATTATCTCTAGGCACGGGAAAAAAATAGTCAGGCCCTGAGTTAGAACCTAGAGGGTGTTGGAGAAAGCTCAGCTCAGGAAGGTAGATCCAGAGATGGCGCCTAACTCTTGATGGTGGAGGCATGTGACCACCCCACGCGCCACCTCTGGGCTGAGGAGCAGCAGCAAGCGAATGTCTCAGAGAGCATCTCATGGCCGTCGGGCTCTGTGGCTACAGACCAGGTCCTGGGGGTTTCACTGGCTGGCGCCAGGCTCCTTTAGGGGAGAGGCAAGAGCATGTCAGGGGCTCAGCTCAGAGCTGTGCCACCCACCCTGCCTGGGGAGCGCCTGGCCATGCAGAGACATCCTGGCTCAGGGAGCAGGGCAGGGAGGGCTGCCAGGCAGGCAGGCAGGCAGCCAGTGCCCCAACTCCCAAAGTGTGGAGAGCCAGGAGCTGCAGTGGGCTGGGCAGCTCCCACCAACTTCCAATCTGCCAGCTCCTGGCATGAGCCGATGGTTTTCAAATTGTGGGACTGAAAAACTCTGTGCTAAATGGAAGGCAGAAATCTGGGGGGACACACATGCATTGCCTCTGGGTAGATCAACAGCAGTTTAATTAGATTAAGGGTACACGTAGTGTAAAATATGAGGGGACCCAGAACATAGCACTCCAGTACCAGTAACTCTAGGCTCTGAGTGGATAAATGAAAGGATGAAGTGACACAGAGCTAAAACAGAGTGAGAGTAGACAGATGATTTTCATTAGAGATGACCCATCTTCCAATAACAGGATAGTGCAGTAGAGGAGGGGAATGATTTCTCTCATACAAAGAAAAAGTTTCTCCTGGAAAAAATGGGCCCTGGAGAGTGCGCTAAGTAGCTGGGTAAGATAGTTGACAGTGGGCAGGGAGTTCTGTCTTTAAGTGTACAGATGGCAGGGTGTGTGACCACTTCAGAGCCCTAGTGGAGTAATGTTGTTGGCTCTCACAAAACAGACCTTGCTGGAAATCTTTTAATTACTTTAGGAATTAATTTGCTGGTCAAAAGTGTCAGCCAGTTCTCAAGGCTGGAGTCCTTTATCTAAACAACAGGTACGGTATGATCGTTGGCAGCGCACTTTCCCCATGCTGCCCTGCCACTGTGCCTCAACTTGGAGAAGACTGCTTCTGGAGGTGGGAGGAAGGTAGTTCAGATTTCATGCCCATTCAGCCATTGCCCTATAGGGGTGCTAATGGTAATGGATGAGTTTGTGAGGTGGGCGCATAGCCCCTGGGAATTGGACTGAAACCACCAAGGCACGTCCCATAAGCCACCAATCAGCCATCAGGCATTAACAATTGTTATCACTGTCACCCTGGATCAGATCTGAACCAAAGAACTAGTTGTGGAAGGAGTTCCTCTATCAGGATTTAGCCTTGATGGGCCTTAGCATTGCTCAGCTCTAGGTCAAAGTTTTAAGCAAACAATCTTCTAATTGTATATGGGAGTGCTATGATTGAGTTCTCGTTTTGCACTGACATGTTTAAGGGATGAGAATTTCAGGAAGGGTTTACTCTGCTTTGAAGGAGGATCAGACCCCTCTGGGGGATCTTTCTGCTAGGAATGTTTAGTTTGTTTTTTATTTTGTCCTTTGCAGCTGAGAAAACAATTTAAAAACTGGACAAATAGTCTCAGTCCCTGCATGTGGCCTGTTCCTGAGAGTGGAAGGAGGACAAGTCACAGGAGAAAGTGTAGCAGGTTCATGGTAGCATCCCATAATAGATATTGTCAAACTGGAACGCTAATCTTGGCAGCTCTTATCTATATTATCTGGCTTGCCTTCAAGTTGGCTGTGTTGTCTGGGACTGGGTGCCAGGAATCCTGGGTTCTACTCCCCACTCATTCCATCGTGACAAGTCACTTAACCTCTTCAGCCTCAGTTTTTCCCACTGTAAAAATGGGGACAACATTTAACTACTTCACAGGGAAGCTGTACGGCTTAATATTTGTAAAATGCTTTGAGATTCTTTAGCGGCAGGTGGTATAGAAGGGGGAAATATTCTGTGTTCGTCTGACACACTTCCCCTTTGTGTTGCCTTTTTGCTAATATAGTGAAAGAATTTAAGGGCTGGCACATTTGTGAAAAGAATCAATATTAAGCAAATATTGCAGAATACTAATGAGATATGAATTATTAGATTACTAAAGCAAGTTCTCTCTGCCATGAATTTAAAATTCAGAGTTACACTCACCCAGCTGAGGAACAGAAACAACACCATGTGATCTATATGGCCGGTGAAATCTAATCAATATAGCTAGAATTAAAATATTGAATACTTGCAATGACCTATTTGACAGATTGGGCTTAATCAAAAATTTTATATGAAGAATAGATGCAGATGAAGAATGATGAAGAATAGAAATTCTGGTAAGAGGCAACTATACAAAAATGCTGCTTTAAGGACAAACTTAGTTTACTTCAAACTCTTGCCAACGGGTGGGTGGGTGAGTGGAGCCTACTCCATCCTGGGTTCTTCATTAAAAGGTCATAGGCTAAGGAGTCTTCTTGCAGAAGATGTGATGTGGTATGATAGACCAGGAAATGCTTAAGGACCAAGGTCAAGGGGATAAAAGTGACCCAGCCCAAGGACAATTTCCCATAATTACTTGGCAAGTAATTTTAATTAAAGAAATTTGAGAAAATTCCAATCTGAGCACGGACAATTCACAAACAGAAAATTTGGTGAAAATTGCTTAAATAAATGAGTCAGTAAGAATTATTCACTTTGCTCTCATGTTGAACCTCAGGATCACATTGGCTTTATTACCAGGATCTGGCACTGCAAATTCACGTCTGATTTTACCCGCTGCTATTCCTCCAGGTTTTTTTTTAAATCTAGGACAGTAAGCTAGTGAGTCTGCTGTAGATAAAGAAAGCCAAAAGTAAGTCTGTTTAGACTTCTCTTCTTTAGCCTTGTTTCTTGTGTTAATTACAGTGTCACAAACAAATGCCTCTCAGCTTTCCTAAATAGGGGGGCGGAGAAGCAGAGCGGGGCGGTGCGTTCAGGGGAGGAGGCGGAGGCGGAGCAGAGGTGAGCTGGGGCCGGGGAGCTGCCGGTGGGTGCTCTGCACCCACCAGATTTTCCCTTTGGGTGCTTCAGGGCTGGAGCACCCATGGAGTCAGCACCTAAGGTGCCACTTTTGGCCGGTTAAATTTAGAAGCCCTTTTAGAACTGGCTGTCCCTCGCAGAACAACCAGTTCTAAAAGGGCTTCTACATTTAACAACTGGTTCTAGTGAACTAGTGCAAACCGGCTCCAGCTCACCACTGGACGTAGTTAAAAGGTTCTTGGTGGTGTCATTTTAACTGAGGTCTGTACAAGGGAAATATAGGTGGAAGTAGTTAGGAATAGTCCTCAGAAACTATGAATTAGGTTTGTGGACATAATTGGATACATATTTATACAGTTTGTGGTAGAGAGAAAAGACAGTCTGGAGATTAAGGCACTGGACTGGGACTCAGGAGATCTAGGTTCAGTTTCAGCTGTGCCACACGTTTCCTGTGTGCTGTTAGGCTAGTTGGTCTGTGCCTCAGGTCCCCAGCTATAAAATGGAGATAAGAATATTCCCTGGATCTGTTTTACCTGGTTAGATTGTAAGCCCTTCACGACAGGAATGGTGTGTGTGTGTGTGTGTGCGCCCGTCCTCCCTCCCTCTCAGAGGTCCAGAGAGGCCCGGGCCACTTCCAGCTTTTGAGGCCTCTAGCCATAATAAAAATAAAAAATGATGACACATGAAAACAAAATAAGGTACCAAAAAAAGAGTGAAACATAATTTGAATATTTTTTTATTTAACAAATGCTTTTCTAGTCTTTTTCTGTGCAAATGCACTAATTATTGAGGAAAAATATCTACCTTTTGTGCAATGTCCCAGTTGATATTAAGCATGGCGAGCCTATTCAAATGGTTTTGGTCTGATAAGGATGCACATAAAAACAAGTTGCGAAACTTATCAAATGCCAAAAAATTAACAAGTATCTAAATTTGAGGCCCCCTTTGAGCTTGAGGCCCAGGCCAAATGGCCCTCCTGGCCCCCACTCTGATTGGTTCTGTGTGTGTGTGCGTGGACTCTAGCACCATGGGGTCTCCATCTCAGCTTGGGTCTCTAGAGGCAGTATAGTAATACAAAGTTTTCCCCTTACCCTAGTTTGGCTTTTTCTCATTCTCCACCCCATGCCAGGCTTTGGGTCCTGCTAGGTAAGATGAGTAGTGCTTTATTCTGTTTTGAAATGTTGGTAAAAATTGCTTGAAACACTGGTGTGAAGTGCAACCTGAGGGGCTGCGATTTTAAGCAATGCTGTTGGTAGATGCAATACTGTATTTGGGAGTGAGAAGGATTTGAGCCAGTAGTCCACTAAAAAGGTGAACAAAAAGCAGCTTTGTACATGGTTTTTTATACGAAGCACATTGTGCATATTCTTAAGCATTGCCACAAGGATTAACATAGCTGCATTTTAATGTGCCAGGGGCAGGAATTCAACTAGAAAGCAGAGTTGGAACAATTTTGGTCAGGTGCTGCTCATTGCTAGGTCTCTGTTTGAATGGTATGCAATAGCTCTTTGTTTCTTCCCCCCGCCCCCACTCCTACCCCTGCCCCCAACAGCCTGCAGAACAAATCCCAGTTTTCACATTCCTGAAATCTGTGGTGTTTGCCCATTAAGTTTCCCAACATTCTTGGCTGGCACTGGTGTCTCAGACCATGTGGCTAAACATGTAGAGTTCAAGAGTTACTTCAAATCCTTAATCCAGTCTATAAATCTGGTTTTACATCCTGTTTTTTATTTTTACTATGGAATTTCACAGCCAACTAAAAGAAGCTACTGTTTACTGTATATCAAATTGCTCTGAGACTCCAGCAAGGGATGACAGTCTGGGACAGATTGTAAACCTCTCTGCTTTGTTCAAAACCAACCAACCAACCAGATAAGTGCACTTTTTAAGTTTTAGCAATAATATTTGTGCTCAAAAGAATGCCTTCGTTTAGATTATTTTATCAATCTTTAACCAATCCTACATTTGAATATTGGACTCACATGCTTTGTAGTTCTACTTTCAGAGATATGACACATACCAGCCTGTAGCTGTTTCATACATATTAGCTAGATACCGAGTAAGACCGTCCACTTGTAACATCAGCTGTATGTTGCAATTCACAGCTCAGGAGCCTTGGTGGTTTTTACTCCCTACCCCTCAAGCCTTACGCTCATCAGTTCCAGCAACCTGTCTGAGCCTTAGGAGACTCATAAAGTTACGCCCTGCCCTGATGAGCGGTAGCAGATAATCTGGCACATCAGGGACCCAAAGAGCTTATTTTGACTTTTTAAAACAGTGGTGGGCAACCTGCAGCCCACGGGCCACACACAACGCATCAGGGTAATCTGCTGGCGGACTGCCAGACAGTTCACATTTGTATGGCCACCCGCAGCTCCCAGTGGCCGCAGTTCGCCGTTCCCGGCCAATGGGAGCTGCGGGAAGTGGCACAGGCCTCAGACACGTGCTGGCTGCCGCTTCCCACCGCTCCCATTGGCCGGGAACAGCGAACCACAGTCACTGGGAGTTGCAGGTGGCCATGAAAATATAAACAAACTGTCTCGTGGCCAGCCATCAGATTACCCTGACGGGCCGCAGGTGGCCCACCACTGTTTTAAAGGCTCGGCAGCCAATTTTGGCTCAAGAACAGATACTCTGGACATGTTTGTGCAAAATGTCTATTAAATTAAACCCTTTGCTCCACTGTTGCCAAACAAAAAACATTTTTGGGCCAAAAATTTCTAAAGTGACTCGTGATTTTGCTCAGCCTAAATTTATAGGTGCCCAACTCTGAAAGGGGCAGCATCTGAAAGGGGCCTGATTTTCAGAGTGTGAGTGATCAGCAGTTTATGAAAATTGGGTCCTTTGAGGGCAACTCAAGTGGGACACCGAACTATAGTGGCACCCCAAATCACTCATCGCTTTTGAAAATCTTGGCCTAAAGGACTGTTTATGTACAGCCTACAGTGTCTTATGTTCTGCGGCAGCAGGAGGAGCAAAAGTTAATTAGCAAACCCAATACCCAGAGGTGTTCTGACATAAGAGATGGCGTGGTTGTGTAGCATGTTTTACGCACCTGTGGTTTCTTTGCCCAGTGATAGCCAATGGGTGAGGAGAGTAGATCCAGCAGATTTTGATGGGTTGTTGGTAAAATGGCTTTAACAGTCATTCCCAAAAGAAGCTCCACAAATCCCTGACTTTCTTTTCCTCTATCACAGGTGAGCTCTGTTGACTGTGGGATTGGGAAGGACCCATAAGGAATCCTTAACTTCTGAATGCCCACCCATACCCTGAAATTGTAGAGGCCATGGGAAAAGCCAAGGAAGAAGAGGAGGTTGTTTTTCTGAGGAAAAAGATCACTTTGGTGAGGGCTTTTTCACTCCTCATTGGCACTATGGTGGGCAGCGGCATCTTTATCTCTCCAAAAGGGGTGTTGAAAAACTCCGGCAACGTGGGTGTCTCCTTAATCGTTTGGTTTGCCTGTGGGATTCTCTCTATGTTTGGTGAGTGGTGAGTTGCTTTACCCTTCTTGTTAAATTGTTGGTAGATGGGGAAACTAGCGAATGATATATATTTACGACAAAGGCCTAACTTTACTTCTCCAAGAAAAATAAGCTGGGAATACAATGGACCAAAACTCCTATCTCCGAATGCCATAGAATTGAAGCAGTAATAAGGTCCTGTGTCCACAGGGTTCCAAGGATCTGTTGTTTAACTGATTTGTCTGAGGGACTTGGGGAAAACCCAAGACTTAAGATCTGTGAATGTGGTGCCACATGTGGGTACAGACATGGGAGCAGTTCTCTTGTCTATGGAATGTCTAGATGCATGGGGTGACGAAGGGGGGTTTAGGCCTCTAGCTAGGGGCACTAGATGGAGAACCACAGAGTTCTGGGGACCTAGGAGAAGTGTATTTATTTCAGTATGTGACTTTCCTGCTTTGTTTGGTTTGTAAGTGCAAAAAACCGCTTTGTTATAGTGCTGTCATTGAGAGTTTGAATTTCCTGGTTCCTGTGGCTTTTTTAATCATAGATCCCATAACAATTATCTCTCTTCCTTCTAGTGTTTATCGTATGTAATATTTTGTATTAGTTCTTACTCTTATACCTTACTATATATGTATAATGTGGCTTAGTTGAGGTTGCTGTGAAAACATCAGCTTTAAAATTTCATTCTTTTGCATATGTAAAATCTCAAACCATAACATCACAAATGTAGGTTTCTTTTTAACTGAGTAGGATCATAAATGATAAAGTGTTTATTGGTCAGCTAGCCAAACCATCTGTACTTGTGAAGGATTGTCCTCTCCACTAAACTCCTAGTGTATCTTGTGTATTCTTGAAAATCTATCTTGGTGGTACCCAAATGGCTTCCCTTGTCAAGTTATTAAATTTTCTAACTGACTTCATTCTTCCTCTAATGTCCAGCTTGAAGACTTCCTTTTATTAGTGTCATATTATTATTCTTTGCTATAGTGCATTAAGTAACGCTTACCCTCTTTTTATGTTTTCCCTTGAAATGCAAGATTGATACTTGGTTATCGTCCCAATTCAGCAAAATACTTACGCATATGCTTGCCTTGAAGCATGTGAATGAACAGATCAATTGAAATCAATGGGATCACACATGCTTCAAATTAAGCATGTGTTTGAGTGCTTTGGTGAATCAGGGCTTATATTCCTTCCATTGCCTGTAGGTAGGTTCTGAGGGGTTTACAGTTGAGACAGAAGTGGCCAGTTTTAAAATCTATCTTTCCATAGATACAGAAAGAGAAATAGAGAGTATTTGAACCACTTGGTTAGAAATTCTCTACATCCTTCTGTATCAAGTTTTTCTTCATGGCTCTGATCAGAGACATATTCCATGTCCTTGGCTCACCTATATTTGAGGGAGGAGGTGTGCGTGTTTGAGGCTTAGAGCTAGGTAAATGGGAGAAATGAAGTGTTTTAAAGTAAATTTCTAAGGCAAAGATAAACTTCTTTCCATGCACTTTCCCACATAAAGTCAGTGGAGAAGTTATGCCATTAAACTGACAAGAATGTTTTACCAGATGAAAATAGATCTCCCCTGGAAACAGCATTATTGCAAATAAAGGGATTTGCACTAAAAGCCTTCATTTCTTCTGTTATGAATAGTTCTCTGAGAACCTCTACCCAATGCGCACCAGCAGTAAAAAGGTTAACAGTATATTAGGAACTATTAGGAAAAGGATAGAAAATAAGACAGAAAATATCGTAATGCCACGATATAAATCCATAGCACACCTACACCTTGAATACCATCCCCAGATCAGGTCACCCTATCTCAAAAAATGAAATAGTAGATCTGAAAAGGTTCAGCGATGGGCAGGGCCGGCTCAAGGTTTTTTGCCGCCCCAAGCTCTGAGAGCGCAACTGCCCAAGCAAAAAAAAAAAAAAAAAAAAGCCACCCCTTGAAATGTGCCACCCCAAGCACATGCTTGGTTTGCTGGTGCCTAGAGCCGGCCCTGGCGATGGACAACAAAGATGATCAAGGATATGGGACAACTTCTGTTTGAGGAGAGGCTAAAAAGATTAGAGCTGTTCAGCTTAGAAAAGAGACAACAAAGGGGAGATATGACAGAGGTTTATAAAATCATGACTGATGGAGAAAATGAATACAGAACTGTTATTTATCCTTTCGTACAATACTAAAGCTAAGGGTCCCCCGGTTAAGTTAATGGGCAGTGGGTTTAATGCAAACAAGAGGGAGTCGTTTTTCACACACTGCACAACTAACCTGTGGAATGCATTGCCATGGGATGTTGTGATGGCCAAAAGTAAAACTGGGTTCAAAAAAACTAGATAAGTTAATAGAAGAAAGGTCCATCAATGCTTATTAGCCAAAAGGTAAGGGATGCAACCCCATGCTTGGGGCAACCCTAAACCTCTGACTACCAGAAGCTGGGACTGGAAGACAGACATGGGTCACTCCAAAATTGCCTGTTTTGTACTCTTCCCTTGAAGTTCTGGTATGGGCAATTGTCAGAGACAGAATACTGGGTAAGATGGACCATGGTCTGACCCAGTATGGCAGTTCTTATATTCTGTATTCTTAGCTCATTTTAAACAGATTCCTTTAATTCTCAATAAATTCTACGTGCAGTGGTAATTCCATGGGACAATTTACTAAATGCATATTTACTTCATCTGTTCCAGGTGCCTTGTGCTATGCAGAACTTGGAACAAGAATCACAAAGTCTGGAGGACATTATATCTATATTCTGGAGACACTGGGGCCTTTGCCAAGTTTCTTGTATCTGTGGGCTGAATACTTTGCTATCGGGTAACATTTTTTTTTCTGCTACCTAAAATGAGGTGTTAGTGAGACCTGGGAAAGTCATGGAAATGGATAACCAGCTCATATTATTTTTAAAAAGTGCATAAAGTGAGAAACCATACCCACTACCTCGAAAGTCTTATAAAATAAAAAGAAGGCAGAAGGAGTGAATAGCCATATGTGCACATTAGGCTTTGGGGGAAGGAGTGTGTGTGTGTGTGTGTGTGTCGGGGGGGGGTCTAGCACCTCCTGGTAGAGTGGAAGTCCGCACCTACGGTTCACTCACATTTAGCCTGTGATACACAATGACCCCCAGATCCCTTTCTACACTACTCCTTCCTAGGTAGTCATTTCCCATTTTATACGTGTGCAACTGATTGTTCTTTCCTAAGTGGAGTACTTTGCATTTGTCCTTATTGAATTTCATCCTGTTTACTTCAGACCTATTTCTCCAGTTTCTCCAGATCATTTTGAATTTTAATCCTGTCCTCCAAAGCACTTGCAACCCCTCCCAGCTTGGTATTGTCTGCAAACTTTATATGTGTACTCTCTATGCCATTATCTAAATCATTGATGAAGATATTGAACAGAACCGGACCCAGAACTGATTCCACCCCAATCAATATGCCCTTCCAGCTTGACTTAAATCTAAATTTCCTGATTTTATTGTCCAATTTAAATTTTCAAATGTTAACATTCTTTTAATGTAGTCTTTTGCATATAAAATAGCTTAACACCAGAAAGTCAGTTTCTAACTCCATGAATCCATCCCTCCTGATAGGCCAGCCAACAGTGCAGTGCTTTCTCTGGCATTTGGAAACTACATATTGGAACCATTTTTTGCCCCCTGTGCAGCCCCACTTCCTGCTGTGAAGCTCGCAGCTCTCTTGGGGTACTGTAAGTATAAAGCAGATATAGGCCTAAGCCACAAAATTTTAATTCAGATTTTGAACCCCTTCTCCCCAAATTCAGAGGTGTTTACATCCAGGGTTTGGGCTTGTCCCATTACAGATAAAACTGTGAAACTTAGATTCCATAGTAAATGCCGAGCCATCCAAAGTTCAGGATCTGGGGTTCTGGTTTGGGCCCGTCTCTAGAAAAAAGGGGGAAAATGAAGTCACAAAGCTGATATAAATGCATCTGTGGATTGCGAAGCTGGGTGGAGAGTAGAAATCATCACTGGCCATACACTGCTATCAGACTGGCTGGGAAATGAAACCAGAGTTCTAGCCAGCAAGTTTGAAGGTCTGTTTTTACTTATGGGCAAATATTGGCTAGATGCTGCATCAGGCTGATGACATTTTGGAAGGAAGGAAATGTCATACTCTGGGTCATGTGCATATGGTCTTAAAATATCTGTCACTCTGAACATTCTGGTCACTAAGAATTCTCCCCAGCACCAAGGGCAGGGAATGTTGCTGTCTCTATTCAGTGTACTCAGGGCAATAGGCTGAGACAATGGGAAAAGCATGAGAGTAAAATTCTTCTGATTTATTCTGAGCCCCAGCCATATATGTTGGTCTTTGCCTTCTCCTCCAGACATTGTCCTCATCCTGAACTCTTGGAGTGTCAGCTGGAGTGCCAGGCTTCAGAATGTCCTATCCGTCATCAAACTCCTGGCTTTCGTGCTCATCATTGTGCCAGGGATGATGCTTCTGGCCCAAGGTGGGTCTGCTCAGCTGTGATCTGCGGGAGGGCATTCATTAAGGGCTTGTCCACATGAGAAGTTTTTACTGGTATAATTCTACCGGCATAATTTAATAGATATAGTTACACTGGTATAGCTTCCAGTGTAGATGTTTATATTCTGAAATAAGTGTGTCTTTTTTTTTCCGTTTAGCTTAAACCCCTTTCAAAGCACATAAGTGAAACTGAAAAAGGGCACTCATACCAGAACCATAGGGGGCACACTGGGAGTTACACAGGTTATATATAAAACTATATTGGTTTAAATTCACACCTTAGCTTATGTTGGTATACCTTTCCTGTGTAGACCAGTCCTCCATAGTGTTCACAGTTGGGATAATTAATCTTGTGTCCTCATTTTGTATCTTCCCCTGAGAGAATAAAGGGATTGGGGTGAACGTTCATATTTCTGGTTGTCATCTGGAACTGGCTTCATGGGACATGCAAAAAGCCCATCAGGCTGGCCATGCTTCTGACCTGAAGGATTGCCCCTGTACCAGAAAATCCTCAGCAATTTATTGTTCAGAATACCTTCAAATGACACTCTGGATGCCTGGCATCACCCCCGTGATAGAAGGAGTCGTGCCAGTGATAGTGTGGTCAGAGACCTCAGAATTACAGGTTGTACTTAATGTAACTATACAGGGATTGTAAATCATTCATTAGGATCTCACAAACAATAAATAATTTTATTATGTATTTATTTATCAGCAAACATGTTAGAAGATACATAACCTCCCCCAAACATAGGCTACTTTTTCCATTGTACCCCCTTATCATTCCATTGATCCCGGCAGAGAATTTTGTCCTATCTTCTCTCTTCCCTTCCTTTTTGTCCTTCTATTGTAGTTACCATTTCTTAAGTGTTTTAAAGAACACTGTCCCTTTTTTCCTAGGCTCTTTAATACCATTTTAACTTGCTGCTTAGTTTTCTTCAACCTCAGCTTTCTTTTGATTCCACGAGCTTTATTTTCTCCTATAATCACCAAATAAAATGGGATCCCCATCCAAACCACCTTTGTTTTTGTCCATCTCAACCCTCAATCTCTTCAATTTTTCTTCCCTCTCCAGCAGTCAGTGGAGAGAGAGCAGGGCAGTGTAGGCAGGAAGTGTGCTTTCATGTAGTTGCTCCAAAGGACCTCTAACTCCACGCTTTTTGTGTTACTTCCTAGAGCTCTTTGTTTTGTGGTTTCCATGTTGTACATAGCATGAGGCTGTGGTTGGTGCTTATGCTGAGGAGTCAGGGTAGCACAGCTTGAGCAGCATTAGCTGGCTGTGCAACCTCGAAGCAGAGCACACATCCAGAGTTTGGGGGTCAGGGAGTTCATTTCAGGTCTAGAAAGAGGTTTTCTACAGGTAGAGACTCTCTCAGGCCATGTTTGGCCTCCTCCGCTCTATAAATTCATTATAAATAATTGAAGATACTGCAACCGCAAACTGTTGGGGTTGTATGAGAGACAGAGAGAAATCAAACCTCTTCTGCAAATTTTATTTTTTGGTAACAAGTAGAGGGGATGTCTCTGTCTCCAACGCTCTCTAGCCCTGTGTTTCTCTCCTTTTTTTTTTTTAGGCCACACTGAAAATTTCCAGGATGCTTTCAGTAGTCAATTGCTGACTTTGGACAAGATGCCCTTGGCTTTTTATGCTGGGATGTTTGCATATTCAGGCTGGTATGTGCAGCCCGGGTCCTTTTAATGAATGGCAGTGTCTACTCCTAAATCTACGGTGCTTCTCCTGAGCCATCATTTAAACTCTGCCATAACCTGTCTTCTTTCATTCTGCAGGTTTCAAACTAGCTTTGTGCAAGAAGAACTGGTCCGACCTGAACGGTAAGAATAGGAGAGGGGCCTTTAAGGTCAGCCACAGGGGACACAGCATTATTTCAAAATAAGCTGCCTTTTAAATGGAAGAAAAATGAGTGCTAGTTGTTCTAACTGCCTGGCGTGGTAGTACTGATCTGTGAGTAAAAAAACCCACAAAAACAAACCAGCTTTTTTCATTAGCACTCTGTCTCTCTCTCACTTTTGTAGAAATAACCCACTGGCTGTGATAATGTCTGTGGTCACTGTAATTGTGGGGTACATGCTCACCAACGTTTCCTATTATACAGTCTTGACAGCAGAGGATGTGCTGGCTTCCCAGGCTGTGGCTGTGGTGAGTTGTAACCCCATTATTAGGTTTCTTCAGAGGGATAAATTTACATTAAGTGGGAGGGGATGGGGAAGCTTCTAGGATGTGGTCAGTAATAATGGATTTTATAGCGGAAAGGCCTTCAGCTTTGTCACTTTCAAGAGTATCCGCAAGCAATAATACCTCTTAGACTTGCCTGAGGAGATGGAATAAGAAATAGAGATCAGGATGGCAGTGGGGAAGAGGAATAGGTAATACAGACTTGGGAGTAAGTGGAGTTCTGTTTTAAACCTTCCAGTGGAAGGCCATCCAGCTCTTTCCATTAATTCTGATACCATTCAGGGATTACCAGGGTGTTTCTGAACCAAAGCGTGTCTTTCCTCCAGAGTTTTGCACAAAAAGCTTTCCAAAGACTTATCTCCGTGATTCCCATCCTGGTTGCCCTGTCCTGCTTTGGAACCATGAATGGGGGGATCTTTGCATTTTCAAGGTCAGATTCTTTTAAATCTTGCTAACTGATTTGCAGTATAAACAGGAGGAGGGCACTGCCACCAAATCTGTTGACAACACACAAGTAGATATCACTCATCAGCTAGTTGACACACAAGCAATCCTGGGAATTGCTGGTTCTCCAAGGTAGTGCCAGAACATCTTGACCTCCAACATGAGAAATGAACTTGGAAATGGGGCCAGTTCTTGGGGACTTATGGGAATTTCCCAGAAAATAAAGGGAGTTTGACTTTGTGGGAGATTTTGAAAAACAAACTACTGTTTCAGGAAGCTGTGTCAGGAACTGTGGGATAGGTTAGCAGAGGATGGTGCAGCTACAAGGATGTAGTCCAGTACAAGTGTGGACTTGGGGTAAAACTGCACCCTAATTAGCATGGTTAGTGTGAACAGCCTGTATTGTTGGTACTTATGCTGGCTTTATGCCACCAGTTCAACTACCAGTGATTGTTCTCTAGTGCAGATGCAGGAGACTGGAACTCAGGTTCTTGTACTGCTCCATGTCTTCTCTCAGGACTCTATTTGTGGCTTCAAGGGAGGGTCAATGGCCTCCTCTCTTCTCCATGATCCACATCCGAAGGCACACTCCCCTTCCAGCCGTCATCTTAATGGTGAGGAGATCCGATTTTTCAATTGGAATTTCTACTGTCCTGCAGTTCTGATTGGCTTCTTATTTTACGTGTCACTATGCAGAGTCTGGACAGGTGTGTGAGATTTAAAGGGAATCAAGTTACTCTGAGGTCTCTGAAGAGTAAAAGGGGTACAATACTGCAAAAAGATTTCTGTGGATACTCATTCACCCTGCAAACGAGTTTACCTTGACTGCATATTGGAAAGCATTATCAAAGTCGCTTAGTGACAGAGGTGGGATTTGAACTCATGAACTCCTGGCTCCTTGTCCTGAGTTTAAAATCCACTTGACCATGTGGCTTAAACTAAGAGGGTTGCTGCTATCAACACCTTCCACAACCACTCCTCAAAATTATCCCACAAAAATGTCTCTTCCAGGTTTTGTCTGCTTTCTTTGTCAATAATTCAGTGGTTCAAATGTTACAAACACTGACATTTCAGGGATGGAGCGAAATCACATGGAATGAATTTTTGTGCAAAATGTTTCACCAATTTTGCCTGGGCATTGTTAGGTACCTTCTAACACTAGCAGTGTCATCTTTGATTGAAGTGGTGAAAACTTGTTTATTTCGAAATGCAGCCTTTTACCTACCATGCATTCCCACCCTGAAACCTCATATGAAGAGAATATAGTGGTCTCAGCTCAGCATCAAAATTGGTCCTAACCAGACCATGCGAGCTTTATCATACTGCAGCTGACTGTAAATGTGAGTTCCTGACCCATCCATGTTTAAATTGCTAAAGGCTGGGATGAGGATTTAATGAATGTGTTTCATCTTTACAACCCCCAGTTCCCACTGGTTACCGCCATGGTGTGCATTGGAGACATCTACCACCTACTGAATTTCTTCAGCTTTTCCCGATGGCTTTTCATAGGATTAGCCACACTTGGGCTCATCATCCATCGTTACCGTCACCCAGAGCTGCCCAGGCCATTCAAGGTAACGCGTGGCCGGTTTCAAAGCCAGGAGTGCACAGGCCCATCGTTGTTATAACTGGCTTCTCTCCGCGTCGTTCACTGAGCCCTAGAACCTGCAGCACATTACCTCACCTCTCCTCAGTCTGAAGGGAACTTACCCGGCATGGGGGACCTTTTGTCTGCCACTGGAAAGGCCAGTCAGCCTTCAGAAAGCAGTGTTCTACCCAGGTGTGAACAGTCAGGTTTAATTAGGGAAGGTAGCATAGCCCAGTGGGTAGGGGGTCAGATTGGGAGTCAGGAGATCTGGTGAGAATAGACAGCCCCCACCCCACTCTCTGATACGCACACACACAGGCTAGTGTCCAAACACCCCGCATGGGGTTTGCCGCAACAAAGCACAAGCCTCAGCCAAAGCTTCCTCCTGAGCTTAATTTGTTCCTAGAGTTTCTCCCTCCAAGACCCCTTTATCCCAGCCCCTAGTTTCCTCTTCCCAGAGAGGTCTTCCAACTGCTCTTCCCTTCCACCCCCAAACATTGTGCTGTAAGTTTGCTCAAGTACAGCCACCACCAAAACAGGCTTTAGAGGAGTAAGAAATGCACAGCAATCAACCAACAGCAGCTTATAGAAGGCGTAATTTTGATCTAGTCCATTCAACTCATGTGCATCATCCATCTCTGTGGGGTCAGGAGACACATATTCTGGAAGCTGAGAGCAACAAAGTTTGGGCTGGAGAGCTGCATCCTGAGCCCATAGTACTGTATGTGGGAGTGTTTCCTATTTCCAGCTGTATTAGGGACCACCTTAGCAGCAGGAAGGGAAGGCGGGTTTCAACCTGCTTACCATTTTCCCTGCTGCATAATGTTTGCAATGGGGAATCAAAGTGGATTCTAGATTATGCAGTTTTCCTGACTCCCACAATGCTCTTCTTCTCTGACCCATGCCATTCTTATCAGGTCTACTCCCCAGGTAGGGTGTCATGGATGGATAGTCTGCTGAGCTCTAAGTGCACGGATGGGGTTTTATTTAGATCAGGGGTGGGCAAACTATGGCCCGTGGGCCGAATCTGGCCCGCCAGCTGTTTTTAATCCAGCCCTCGAATTGCCGCTGGGGAGCGGGGTCTGGGGCTTGCCGTGCTCTGGTGCTCCAGCTAGGAAGCAGGGTCGGGGGCTGCTCCACGTGGCTCCTGGAAGCAGCAACATGGCCGTCCTCCAGCTCCTATGCATAGGGGCAGCCAGGGACTCTGCTCTGCACGCTGCCCCTGCTCCAAGCACCAGCCCTGAAGCTCCCATTGGTCGCAAACCATTGGTCAATGGGAGCTGCAGGGGTGGTGCCTGAGGACAGGGCAGCACACAGAGCCACCTGGCTATGCCTCTGCATAGGAGCAGGAGAAGGGATATGCCGCTGCCTCCAGGAGCCGCTTGAGGTAAGCGCCGCCCGGAGCCTGCACCCCGAGCCTCCCCCGAGCCCCAACCCCCTGCCCTAGCCCTGAACCCCCTTCTGCCCTCCAAACCCCTCAATCCCAGCATGGAGCACTCTCCTGCATTCCCACACCCCTCATCCCCAGCCCCACCCCAGAGCCTGTACCCCAAGCCGGAGCCCTCACTCCCCCACACCTCAAACCCCTGCCCCAATCCTGATCCCCCTCCCACCTCTGAACCCGTTGGTCCTAGCCTGGAGCAGCCTCCTACTCCCCAAACTCCTCCATACCCAGCCAGAGTCCACCCCGCACCCCACCCGCCAGCCTGGAGCCCCCTCCTGCACCCTGAACTCCTCATTTCTGGCCCCACCCCAGAGCCTGCACCCCCAACCAGAGCCCTTACCCCCTCCTGCACCCCAACCCCAATTTTGTGAGTATTCATGGCCCACCATACAATTTCCATGCCCAGATATGGCCCTTGGGCCAAAAGTTTGCCCACCCCTGATTTAGATGCTAAGAATTTGTTCATATCCATTCTCTGCCTGTGAGGTGCTTCCAGCCAGTTACCGGTGCAAGAGTGCCACCGTCTGTATGTGTTAGAGGAGCGTTTTGTGAAGCAGTTCAAGAAAAAACAAGCACCAGCTTGAACCTTTGTCTATCCCCCAAACTGTACTGACTCTTTTTTTCTCGGTGAATTTTCTTTCCATCCCTGCCTGCCACGCCACTCCAAGTCCTTGCTAAAGGAGCGTATTAAAAGACACCCTCAACTTTCCCAGACAGTATGCTGGCTGCACCGACAAATTCACCCAGAACCACCCTTTTAAAATATATTTGTTGAACTAGAATCATTGGATAAAGTGTGTGTGTTTAACAAAGAAATCAGCAACATATTGATTTCCCCCCTCCCAAAGTTTTTACCTCCTTCTGTTGGGTCTAAATTTGGGCTTTAAAAACACTTCTGAGAGTTTGAAAAGAGACAGATTGAATAGTTGACTATTTAGATGGGCTTTATTCTGCCTGAGGAACTGCCTTTCTGAAAGAGGAAAGACCAGTTTAAGTGTGATATGTACAGATGCTGCTCTCTAGTGGCCATAGAGAAAAATCCTTACTGTTGATATTGTCCCATTTATTTGTATAATTATTACGATTGCTCATTTTTTTTCTGTAAGATTTTATGCTTAAAAATAATTGAAAACTAACACAAGCGAGAAGCTTCATCCCTTACACCCCCCCGAACAGAGGAGCAGCACTATGGGTAATTGCGTGGGAATGAGATCCTCGAACTGCAATTTGAATCCCCAGTTGGTTTGGCTACCATGATCTCCGTTACCACAAGGGGTTCAGAACATACGGAAGATGCAGGAGGTTGAGGTTTTTTTACTAACTCCC
The DNA here is from genome assembly GCF_965152275.1 of Natator depressus. Taxonomy (NCBI): domain Eukaryota; kingdom Metazoa; phylum Chordata; order Testudines; family Cheloniidae; genus Natator; species Natator depressus. The sequence goes on from NC_134234.1 coordinate 246,060,029, forward strand.
AACTAGTTGTTTAATTTCTTCCTAGGTGATTACTTGCTTGGCTTTTTTTCATTACTTAGTTAACTAACTGGTATGTGTGCTAAAGTGTGCTGACCCTGAGGAACACAGACTAGGAAAGAGAACCAAACTAGCCTGTGAGTTGTTTGTTAGTTTATAGCAGTCATGGCATGAACAGCAGATCACCTCTGATTATGAAAGACTAGAGTCTAAAAGAGCTTGAAGGGAGATTTTTATTTTAGGTGAACTGTCTGGAGAAATCTGAGATTAGGATCAAATTTTTTTTCAATTGGATTGTATGGAAACTGGGTGAGATTGGATCCACGGTCCAAAAAAAATCTCTTTGCAGTTCTATTAGGGTCTGCTAATTTATCCTGAACTTTAAACAGCCCAGGTCATTTGGCTTCCCAGAGAGCTTTTTAAGTTACAGTGGTAGCTACTCTAAACTTTACATTGAGGTATGGTGCTGCTAGCATGAAGCAGTCTCTCAAGCTTATTTGGCCTTCCCGGAGGCAAACTAGAGACTGCTCAAAATGAATTACATAACTACATAAGCACATTGAAAATCATTTATTTGAAAGGGCACGTGCTACTCATGGTAGCACATGCTCATGATTTTCCACCAGCAACATCAACAGAAGAGAGCTAAGACCAGTCCGTAATAAACTCAGAAAGCAGCTGGGGCATGGTAGGTTTCTGCCTCCTGCTAAATTCCTGGCTGGATAAGGTGTTAAATTTTATATATGGTGACTCCTGAGATGGTCTCTAATGTCTGCTTCTATACCTCATCAAGAGAGGTGAGAGTACACGCTGGTGGTGTTACTGTAATGTAGTAGATCGCAAATTTGACTATATCAGAGATCATGAATCCCACTTGTTTGGAGACAGACTGTACAGAAAGATTGGACTGGCCAGGTTTCTTGTCTTCTGGACACAGGAGTCTAGCTATTGATAAATATTTGGGTACAAGCTAACACATAATGTGTTTGGACAAATTAAGACAGATTACAAATGGTCAGATATGATTAGATAGGTCTGTGCTCTTTTCCCCAGGTTCCCCTCTTCATTCCTGTCTGCTTCACCATCGTCTGCCTCTTTGCAGTGGGAATGTCTTTCTACTCAGACCCAGTGTATGTCAGCACTGGCTGTGCCCTGGTTTTAAGTGGTTTTCCAGTCTACTTCTTGGTGATCAGCAGGCCAATACCCGACTGTTGCCGTACCACATTCCGTGAGTATAAATCTGATCAAAGGGATAACCTTAAACATAATGTAGTATTAGATTCTACTCAGGATTCATTAATCACCACCTACGAGAGGCTGTGTGTACTAAGTCTGGGTTTAATACAAGGAACTATAGAAATTAAAATTAGAGGATGACCCAAGCTGCAGTGATTGGCTCTGGATCTGAATGTCACCAAAGTTCAGGGGTTTTGTTCTAGGGTTGCAATTTGGCCCCATCTCTAATAAAAATGTATTGTGATTGGGGTCTACTTAAATCGCAGAGAAATCACACCATTTTCATGGGTTGGCCATGGCATAAATAGCAAATTTCTTGGATGTGTTACACATCCATGAAATTTGTTGTTTATGCCATGACCAGTCCATGAAAAATATGTGATTTCTCTGCAGTGTTTCTCAAACTAGGGGCCTGGACCCAAAAGGGCCTGTTAGGGGGGCACAGTATTGCCACCCTCACTTCTCCGCTGTGACTGACAGGTGGCACTGCCTTCAGAGCTGGGCACCAGGGCAGCAGCCACAGTTCTCTGCTCTGCCTTCATAGCTGGGTAGTCAGAGACCAGATTTCATAGGAGAGATGTGATTTTCACACTCGCGAATTTGGTAGACTCCTAATTATGATGCTGTACATACCTATTTCTGCTGAAAGCCTGGGGAAAGCGTTGATAGGAAGAGAAGGGAAATACTGTGTATGTTATCTCTCGTTCCCAGTATATACTTGTAAACAGGCAAAATATACATGTTGGTCCTGGAACACCAAGTTTTTATCTGGTCTTTAGAAAAGGCTTAGGAAGTATGTATGGACAAGGGATCTGGAATACAAGTAAGATATATTTTGAGAGGCTTCCCCATGTGGTATCAAGCACAAAGTTTCAGGAGTAGCTCTGCCACTTTAAATACAATGTTTGTCTCTCAGATAAAGCATTGATCACATCAGTGTTTTATCCTGCACCCTGACTTCTTTAGACTTGGTGCATTAGTAAATTGCCCCTGGGTTCTGTATTGTCAACAACCATTGAAAATGTCTAAGAAGATACAGAAGAAAAGGTAGCAGAGATACCTTTTGCTAAAGAATGGGCTGTATTGGACATAGTGTCAGTTGTACTGAAATAAATTGTTTCTCCACACAAAATACTCCATTCAAATACCAGTTTTACATAGTTCAAAAAACAAATTAAGCATTCCTCTCTCCTTTTTTTCTTGTGGCAGATTATCTTACACTCAAACTTCAGGTACTGCTGGAAGTAGTCAGACAGGAAATCAAGACTTATTGAGAACCACATCTTATTGGAGAAGACACATAGTGGCTTCTCCAATGAAAGCCACTATCCCATTTCTGATCCTTTTGTCCTGCTGAGAGACCAGGAGGCACTCTTAATTTTGCAGTGAATGCAGTGCAACTAGAGATGTCCAGAACAAATAACCTGGATACAAACACCTCCAAGCTTTGATACTCAGGATCTGGATCAGAATTTTGCATCCGCTTCGGTCTTTCTAAACCCAAACGCCACATCTGACTTTTGGAGGTGTTCAAAAAGCAGGATTCAAATTTTGTAGGTTGGTCCATCTCTCAGTGACACACATGATTTTTGACTTCCTAGACCTTGAGGAAAGACAAGGTGAAGAAGAGTGCCTGTTTCACAATCCAAACATCATTCACATGGACCGCTATGGAAAACAAGTTCAGCTTTCAGATGGAAGGTTATGGAGATCTGAAATGATGGGCTGAGGATGCTCAAATGCTTTTAAGGTAAAATTGGAGAGAGGGAGAATCAACAAGAGAGCTTAAGAGAAGCAGGGTGGTAGGTGAATTACCACTCTCCTTCCACTGGACAAAATGATCTTTGGGACTTAGAGTTCGGTTCTCCTTTGAAAAATGACTCAAAAATTTGCTTGATTTACAAGAACAAAACCTATTCATTTTTTGATGTACCAGCCCCATCTGAAATCTGAAAGTCAACCTTTTTTCTCCTTCGTAAGCATCGTTAGTAGTAAAGATTCTCCAGGCTAAATTCCGACCTCACATCTGTGCAGCCCCACAGAAGTGGGGTTGCACAGGTATAATCAAGTAATATAGTAGAACTTGGCTCTGCAAAGGTTTAGTTAACAGTTCCTGTCGATAATGCATGAGTTAAATTAGAATACACCTCTCTTTCTCAGAGTTCTTCACAGCCAATGCACCTAAGAGGAGTAAATTCTTGAATCTTTTGTCACTAAAGCCAGCACCTATGACCCTGAATTCACACAGGGAGCAGGTCTGAATAAGAAGGTGCAATTTTTATATAGTCACGTTCAGGGTATAACTGCATTTTAAAGGAATCTCAACCATAGGTCATTGGTAAGTTGAGAGCAGGGATTTTAATAAACATATCCTTCAATGCAGTAAGAATGCATAGATATTATGGTCTTGATTCAGCAAAGCACTTAAGCATGTGATTTAATGTAACCACATGCTCAGATGCTTGGCTGAATCAGGACCTAAATGCTCATTTGAACAAAGTTTCTGTTAAGTTAATATTTTTGGTTTTCAGTGTAATATTGGTTTCAGAGCAGCAGCCGTGTTAGTCTGTATCCGCAAAAAGAAAAAGCAGCCGTGTTAGTCTGTATCCGCTTATGCTCAAATAAATTTGTTAGTCTCTAAGGTGCCACAAGTCCTCCTTTTCTTTTTAGTGTAATATTGATGTTGCAAAATTATGTCCAGGTGCCACAATAATCCGTTATTTACAACAACTTTTAAAAGTGAGACTCAAATTTTAAAAGATGAGAATCGCTATATCGGGAATTGTCCATCTAGCCCTCTGAAGAGGGGAAGGCCAGAACGCAAAGCATTTTAAGTACTTCATGTTAAGCCTCTAAATATTTACATCAAAACCAAAGTAGCGTTTACGGAATTGTGATATGATCAATCAAAACCCTATTAAATGTATTATCAAGCCCTTTTTAAATAAAGTTTTCAGAGGTGATTGAAAGTCATTCTTTTGTTGAGGTCCATCTGTTTTCACGCTGAAGTGGAACTAGAACAGACTGTCACAGTTGCAGGGTTAACTGCACCTCTGACTCATCCGGTCTCTGAGTGCAACCCTTTGGTCTCAGGCCTCACTCCTTCACCTCTCCTGGAGTGGAATCACGTGATTCTACCACTCTTAAAATGTACCCTGGGCTACAGCACCCTGTGTATTGACTGTGTTTACCCCAATAGGTCGGACTGGGGTCAGTACCTGTGGGTCTTCCCTTCAGGAGCTTGTGACCAGGCAGCTTTCTTAAACCAAAGTATTACAGTATGAAGACAGCATGACATCAGAGAGGATTTTAAAACAACAAAAGGTCTATCTGCATGTGTATTTTACTTAGAGTCCTGCCATCCTTTGGTAGGGACCCTACGCAGGCCTCACTTTCCCAGTCACCCTTAGCCTCTGGAGTCTGGGTGTCAGTCTGAGTCTCGTATTGTCTTGTAAGTGTTGGTAGATGGTGGCTTTTGAGCCATTGTTCTGCTTCCTGTCTGTTTTTCCAATGGCCTGCTATTAAACTAAACCAACATTCATACAGTAACTACCCCAATAACCAGGTCAACACTCCTACACTACTAGGGAGCAGCTCCACCTCCCCCATACAGAGGAATCCCTAAGTGGATGAAATAAAACCTTTTCCCATTTATAGGGAAAAACGAACAAGAACTAATTTTCATACCTAACGAGGAATGTGTGAAGTTGGCACATCATGTGTGTTTAGGTCAAGTTTCTTCTTACTGTAAGGGGACTGTTGCCCCCTTACTAACGTTCAGTGGGGGTGTTTTAGTTGCTAGCTCCCAGTACTAAAAAGGGGGAAGGGTCGATGGGGAATCAGGACCCTGAGACTGAGAGCCCGCAGGAACAATGGGGAGAGGCCTGTGCTCCAGGTCAGCCTGAATGGCAGGGCGGGCAGGCTAATCAGGGAGTCAGGAGGCCTGGGAGGTCCCGTCCTCCGTGTGAGCTGGATTTGCCTGGGTCAGACAGAGTGGGGCCGAGCTAAGGAGAAAGCAGGGGCCCAAGCTGAGCTGGGGAGTGGAGCTGTGCCAGATCCAGAGGGACCAGAAAAGCAGCCCAGAGAGAGCAGACCTTGTCCTGGGAGCAGAGCTGCAGCCCCAAAGTCAGAGGCACAGCCCAGAGAGAGCAGACTTGCCTTGGGAGCAGCGCTGCAGCAACCAGAGCCAGAGGGGCCAGAAAAGCAGGCCAGGAAGCAGGTCAGTGCTGGGAGCAGAGTCACAGAAGCAGCCCACAGAGCAGACCTGTCCTGGGAGCAGAGCTGCAGCAACCAGAGGCAGAAGGGCCAGAGAAGCAGCCCAGGGAGCTGGAGGCAGAGCAGCAGCAGCAGCAGCAGTGCAGAGACAGAGTGGTGCAGCTGGGGCTGGAGCAGTCCGGAGCTGGGTGCGGTGAGCTGGGTGGGGAGAGCGAAGGGGACCCTGGGCAGTGGGCCCAGCACAGGGAGACACCTCAGCCAAGAGGCTCTGCAGGCCAGGCTTGGATCGTAACCCCGACAGGGCAGGGGCGACACTGGGAAGAAGGGTCCTACCACTTAGAGCCTGAGAGCGTGTGGCCACCACCAGAGCAAGTGTCCAACCCACAGCATCCCTGCAGCACAGCCAGGGCCTGAGAAGAAGGCCGGGGACTCACAAGTAACAGACTGTGAACTGCCCGGACATTCCAGAGACACTGTTTGTGATGTTCCCTGCCACAGAGCGGGGTGATGTGTTTCCTTTAACTTTTCCCATTCTTCCTTGTTCTTTTTAAAATTAATTGTTGATTAAATAACTTGCATTTGCTTTAACTTGTATGAAATGGTCAGTGGGTCAGAGAAGTGCCCAGTGCAGAGAGAGTACCCCGGAGTGGGGACACCCGAGCCCCTGTCCTAGGTGACCACAGCAAGGTTGGGGGTCGAGCCCCCCAGGAATCCTGGGCCCAGCCTTGTTGGGGTTACGAGGACTCTGCCAGACAGGAGAGTGGAAGGGCAGGGAGGCCACTGGGTAAAGGAAGTGGGAGCGAGGACTCGGATCCTTTCGCTAGCTCACTTCACCGGGGTAGTGCAGAAGTCAGGAAAGTTTCCCACAAGAGCGGGACTATTCCCCCGCTTACATAACGGAACATCATTTACAGATGATAAATTAGTTGCTAAATAAAGGAAACCTCCATTCCAATTCAATGGCTAACAGTTTGATAGTGCTCCAGAAATTCTCCTACAATGTATGAGGAGGTTCAGTCCTTACCTGCTGCATTGAAAAGGAAAATAGTTCAAAGTATCATAGAATCATAGAATATCAGGGTTGGAAGGGACCCCAGAAGGTCATCTAGTCCAACCCCCTGCTCAAAGCAGGACCAATTCCCAGTTAAATCATCCCAGCCAGGGCTTTGTCAAGCCTGACCTTAAAAACCTCTAAGGAAGGAGATTCTACCACCTCCCTAGGTAACGCATTCCAGTGTTTCACCACCCTCTTAGTGAAAAAGTTTTTCCTAATATCCAATCTAAACCTCCCCCATTGCAACTTGAGACCATTACTCCTCGTTCTGTCATCTGCTACCATTGAGAACAGTCTAGAGCCATCCTCTTTGGAACCCCCTTTCAGGTAGTTGAAAGCAGCTACCAAATCCCCCCTCATTCTTCTCTTCTGCAGACTAAACAATCCCAGCTCCCTCAGCCTCTCTTCATAAGTCATGTGCTCTAGACCCCTAATCATTTTTGTTGCCCTTCACTGGACTCTCTCCAATTTATCCACATCCTTCTTGTAGTGTGGGGCCCAAAACTGGACACAGTACTCCAGATGAGGCCTCACCAGTGTCGAATAGAGGGGAACGATCACATCCCTCGATCTGCTCGCTATGCCCCTACTTATACATCCCAAAATGCCATTGGCCTTCTTGGCAACAAGGGCACACTGTTGACTCATATCCAGCTTCTCGTCCACTGTCACCCCTAGGTCCTTTTCCGCAGAACTGCTGCCTAGCCATTCGGTCCCTAGTCTGTAGCGGTGCATTGGATTCTTCCATCCTAAGTGCAGGACCCTGCACTTATCCTTATTGAACCTCATCAGATTTCTTTTGGCCCAATCCTCCAATTTGTCTAGGTCCTTCTGTATCCTATCCCTCCCCTCCAGCGTATCTACCACTCCTCCCAGTTTAGTATCATCTGCAAAATGATAGCTGTTTTATACACTGGAAATTTTAAAACAGTGGAAGTCTCTGTGCCCTCTTGACACTAGAAATCCATGGGTACAAGGGTCTATCACCATTGATCTTCTGGCAGGATGGAAGCTTCTGTTTTGATGAAAAGCATCATTTATTAACAAATCACTTAATGTTCAATAGAAAATAAACACAAGTATTGGATGAACTCAGTGATTTCAATTCGTGGCCACTTGCTTGTTTCAGAAAGTGAATTAGGCTATTCCTGGCAAGGACTGGAAGAAATTTCCCATCGAGTCAGAATTGCTAGAATTGACACCTGGCACCTAACTGTTGCTCTTGGTCTCGGTTCAGGAGAACCTTTTGCCAATAGCTTCGCTTTTTGAAAATGAGGCTGCAGCATCTTAGAGACACAAAGCATCTGTTGTTCTGGCAGGGTCTGGTGCTGCTTTGAGTTGGTGTGTCCTGGTCTGTGGGGAAACCTGTGAGGAAGAGCTCTGTGTAAGCTTGAAAGCTTTTCTCTCACCAACAGAATTTGGTCCAATAAAAGTTATTACCTCGCCAGCTTTGTGTCTCTAAGATGCTGCAAAGGTTTGTCACTGCCTGCTCTGTAACCTTGGGTTCCTCACAATGCTTTGCTGTTGTAGCTTCCAACCTGGGCTGCTCACAACCAGCCTTCAGGCATGCAGGTCACACCCTATGCGTCTGGTTCAGCACCTCTGACTCCAGCAGCCTGTCTTACAGCCCCACGCTGGCTTCCACCAGCCTTGGTTACAACCAGAATGGTGACTGCAGCACACTCCCCATGCTGAATTTCCCCCAAATCCCGTGCTCTGTAATGTCCAGCCATCTCTTTGACAGTTCAGAGAAATAATAAGGTTAATTTGTTCTCAGATATGGCCCCTACCTGCTAATAGTGCAGGGGCACAATTTAAAGGTTCAGCTGCCCCTGGAACAGCTCGAGTCACGTCCCCCCCCACACAGGCAGGGCCCCCTTCCCCTCAGTCTCCCCTCTCAAAAAGCAGCGGCCCCTCCCTGCGGCTCTCAGCTGTTCCTCCTGCTTCTCCCTGCGGGGCGCAGCTTGCCAGTTCCCGTAGCTGCCATGCAGGAAGGTGTTCCAGCTGCACCAGGTGACTGAGCAGGCTGGCAAACCCTGGCAGAAATCTGGGGGTGAGGGGGTGCCTGTGACCGACCCCCATGCACCCCTCATGCCTTGACTTGGTTTCTTCTTGAAAAGCCCCAAACGCTCCAGCTTATTAACTGAATGGAGGGAAAGGGGGAGGGTAATAGATGCTTTCATTTTAACACTGCACTGAGTTGGTTTATAGTTAAAATAAAACCAAATTAATTAACAATAGGCCATAAGTGAAGTGAGGCCAAGTAAAGGGAATAATGTTGGAAAAAGTTACGAGGAAATAAATGTGAAAACGTGCATCTAAAACTTAATCTAGCAAGGTAAAGGCGTTGTTCGAGATGGTTTCTCTCACGTGCTTCCACAAAAGCACAAGAAACTGGTCTCCCTTGTCTTCCTTGGTGAAAGATCTCTGCCTAAGCAGATTTCTCACCCATATTCAGGTCGCAGAGACTCCAATCCCCTCTCCCGCCCCGGTTGAAGAATCCATCTTTCTCCACTTGCAAAAGCTCTGTTCTCTTGTCTGTCTAGTGATGGATACCAAAGATGGTGTCTCTTCTTAGCTATGGCTTCTGTAGTTTAATGACTTTGTTTCAAGAAGCAGCAAGACCTCATGCTGTTCTTCCCTTCTTGTGGGCTTCCTGTCCCCTTGAATGTAAATAGGGCTTCCATGGTTTTGATTCAACCATGCTTAATTTACATAAGAGAAAAGTATAGCTGCCTTCTCTCTTGTCTGGGAGGGAACCTGTTTTTCCCTGTTTGGCCATAGACTGTACAGCCTAATATTAATGAGTAGCCATAATTCCTTATGTAGTGTTAATGCATACAATTCATAATTATATTAATTACTAGCATCATTAGGTTTCAGAAAAGACTGCACTCTATACACTTATTATACAGTAAATTTTATACGATCAGTGGCTTCAATTGCTTATCACTTGAGAATCAACCCCTGGTCTTTATAGACCTGTAAACCTTTGCAGTGTAGTCTTTGAAAAGTAAAACCCAGACCAAGCTTCTCTCTCCTGCTGGGTGTGAATGCCATGCTGTCGTCGTCTCTATTTGTCAGCATGAGATTTGCCCTTACCCTTTGCTAGCTTGATGGGTTTATGTGCTTTGTAAATACATTCTCTACCTTTCAAAGTACTTTGCAGGTAACTCCCAGTTGGGGAAAACACATTCCATTGTCTAGGGCAGACCTGGCACACCTGGTTTCAACACACTTTAGTTATAATTCCAGCATATGTCCATAACTCTTAATACCCATTGTGTACACACATCTTTGAAGAATATTAATGCTCAGTGAGCTATTAGTTTTTGAATAATACCTCACAACTAGGATGACCAGTTGTCCTGATTTTATAGGGACAGTGCTGATATTTGGGGCTTTTTTTATATGGGCTCCTATTACCTCCCACCCTGTCCCGATTTTTCACACTTGCTCTCCGGTCACCCTATTCACAAGGCTTAGTTTGTACAAAGATTATAGCAATAGTGCATAGGGTGTGAAGACAGTGTCACAATTACCCTGCTACCACAGCAGATGGTTTTGTAAGTTAGGACTGTGGCACTCTGATGGGAGGTAATTGTGATGCTTTGGGCTTCAGCCAGCGCAGGGCGGGTTGCATCACCATCTGCCCTGAAGCTCTGGGTGCCTTAAATGCTATGCTGCTGTGACTCTCAGCTCTGACACCAACAGCCAGCAGACAAGCATGTGGGTCATACCATGGCTTTCACTGCCCAGTGACTTTCAGCAGAGTGACCTCCAATATCCCCCAGCCCCGAATTTCCCCAACACCATCAGCCCTGTAGTGTCCAGCCCTGTGTCCTGGAACACTCACAGAAGTTTGCTGCCCCTTTAAAGAGACAGTAAACAGCAGCTCATTAATTAAACTGTGGATGAACAAACACTCTTATTTCAATCACAGCACTGTGTTAGTTTATATTAAAAATAAAGGATGTTTATTAATCAAAAAGGCATGGATTTAAGTGATATCAAGTAAAGGGATTAAAGATAGAAAGGGTTACACACAAATAAAAGCAAAAATATGCTCCTAAGATTAAAACCTGATTTAACAAACTGGAATCTGTCATTCTGAAAAGTTGTGTTTCTCAATGACTCTCTTTTCCAGCAATGGCTGAGCAGCCTTTCTGGCCAGGATCCTGTATGGAGTCCAAAGTACTTAGTTTCTTTGTCTCTTCAGGTAAAAGGATCCCAAAATGGCTTTTTTCTCTCTCCTTATTTCTTCCCAAATTTCACTGACTGTGCTTGAAGAGGCAAGAAGGCTTGGGAGGGGTGGGGGGGGAGAGGGGGCAGTCTCCACACCCTGTGGAGATTGTGGTAATCTTTTCCCACTTGCTGTCCTGATGGCCTTGTTCATCTTGCATGTAAATTTGCCTTCTTTGTCTCTGCCTGATGACCAGCAGGTCAGACAAGCAAATATACATTCCTTTGTCTAGGGCAGACTGGGCTTATACATTTCTTGCCAAACACATTTTAACTACATACTTCTAGCCCGTAACTCCTTGGACACACACTACATACATCATGCAATGATTGTTTGGACCAGGGTGTTACCTGTTTGTATCTGATACCCTACATAACACCTTTTTAGATACAGATTATGACAACGGTATGTGAGGTGTAGTAGGTCAGGCATGACAAGAGTTGTTGGCACAGAACCACCATTGGGCTTCTGTATCACCATACTGTCTTTAGGGAAACTTGCTGGTGTTCATGGTTGTACCTGTTTCATGGATACACAGAGGGCTTCAGGCTTAGTACTGACAATTTTGCATCTCACTTGCAGGCCATGATATTTGGGGGAAAAAAAGAAAGTTAAGTGATTGTGATTGCAGTCTGAACACTCTGAGCCAAATGGGGAGTGTTCGCTAAAGCCGAAGTTGACCCCAACTTTACTCTGGATAAGAACCACAATGAGAATTCTCAGGTTTCCCATGATTTATGGTATCCCTGGATTAGAATGCTCTCTTTCCTACCCTGCGATTCCCTTGGTGGGTATAGGAAGGGAATCTGCTCTGATGGGAGGGGTGCTGAGCAGACGGGAAGGGAAGTAAAAGGATTCATAGCTGCTGGCCCAACAACTTTACAACCACCGGCTGCATCATCTTCAGCCCCTCTCTTCCCTTCGTGGAGGTATAATATTGGAGAGATCCAGACGATTGTGGAGAGGGCAGTGTTGGAAGGAATGGGGGATGTAGTGGGGAAAGATGGATGGTGTGGGCTTAAACCTCAAGGTAAAGGAATAAAAAATATACAAGGCACTAGATAAAGAGCTATAATAAAGGTAGGCTACATTCTGGAGGTCTTTACTTAGTCAAACCCCTAGTGAGCCACACTGAGCCCAGCGAAAGGGGAACAAAAGTGAACTCAAAAGACAACACATTCCCCCAGGAGGGAAAAGCTGTAAGAGAGAACCGAAGGATGGAGTTAGACTGAAACAAGCAGAAACAAAGATTTTAAATGAGAGAAAACACAGTGAGGGAACTATTCATCCTAGGAAGAAAAAGAGACAAAACCAAGCCAACAGAACAAGTTCTAAAAAAATATTTTATGAATCCAGTTGTAGTAAGATGGGGGCCTGAAACATAAGTCCTTGTATCAGAGGCCTGGTATGAAACTTAAGACCTGAACTAAAATAATGGTCAAGACTTTACTAACATAAAGCAAAGTTAAGCTGTGCACAAGAGGCAGGCCCTGCTCACAGAATCTGGCAAGAAGAGGGCTGAAGCTGCAAAAACACACATACCTAAAAGGTACTGCATACAAGTGATGTAAATACATGCCAGGACGGTACCAGAACACTCCAGCATGAGCACATTCCACAGAGATAACAGGGAAAAGGCTGACCCATCCTAAAGACGGGCAGGAGGGTAATATGATAGAGTTGTTTTGTTCAAACCAACATGTACAAGGTGAGAGGTGGCACCCTAACACGTAGAGGGGTTGTACCTCAATACATTGGGAGTGATGTGTAACCTGTTTGTATCTGTGTATAAAAGTGTCCCCCTGAGGAGTTGTCTTTGCCTGGCCCAGGGGGCTGTGGAGAGTCCCGCCACTGACTGAGACGGTCCATTGTCAGGGGGCACATATTCGTAGTATGTCCTGTAGAGTCTACGGGAAACTATTACTGAGCTTCATCTGACAATAAACCTGGCTGGGTGCCTTCGTACCTTATCGGAGTCTGTGGTCATTGGTGGTTCTCTCGGGGTCTGCTGTGTCGGTGATCTGCTCAGAGCCAGGGCAGCACGCAGAGGGAACACACACATGCAGCCGACTGCTATCAACGTTGAACAGAGCAGAGCACCACACCGTTGACATCTGATGACATTGGTGACCCTGACCGCTGATCTGGTGAGTAAGCAAGCTGTCCGCTGTAGGAATCGCGATCTAACATGACAGAAAAGCACGAGCTAGGGAACTCCCTTATCCCCGCCCTTCAAATCCCCACAGAGTTTGATAACTTGTGGACCCGCTGGGTTGCTAGCAAAAGAGGTCCATATGAATTTAAAAAATATAGCGGGGAAGAAACATGGAATGAAATTTGTAAGGCTAGGGCAGAAACTGTAGCCTTGAAATGTAAAATATTGCAAACTATAACCATGGCTGTTAAATAGATTCATAGAATAGAATATCAGAGTTAGAAGGGACCTCAGGAGGTCATCTAGTCCAACCCCCTGCTCAAAGCAGGGCCAATCCCCAATTTTGCCCCAGAACCCCCTAAATGGCCCCCTCAAGGATTGAACTCACAACCTTGGATTTAGCAGGCCAATGCTCAAACCACTGAGCTATCCCTCCCCCCCTTAACTTAACTAATGGTTAAGACAACATGCCACAAAATTGGCGGGGCATGTAACAGAAACAAAGAAAGTGTTAAAAGAATCAGAAGACGCCACAAACCCTGGACTGCTCTCACTCTCCTTGCGGGGCGGCAAGCAGTCCACAGACAGCAAGCACAGGAACAGAATAAAACATTGAAAACAGCTGTAAGAAACCTACAAAAAAGAGATGTGCCGTCCCCTGTCATAAATATTTGTGGTCAACAGCAGGCTTCAGGTAGCTACCCTGCGCCTGAAGAACGGAGACAGAAATGGAAAAAGGTGACCCAAGTAAAATTAAAAGATGAAATGGGATCCACTGCATTGCAACCACCACCTTATAATAAAAGCCAGGTTCCAGTTAAAGTTAAACTGAGACCTAGACTGGTGCCTGTCAGAACAGGAGAAGTAAGTGCACAGAAGGAAAGAGCAGCAAACAGTTTTTTCACTGAATTGGTAAATCAGATGAAGGAAAAAAATGGAACAGTTCACAGAGCACATTAGGAGACAGGAGCTGTGACTCGATCACAGGGGAGTGAATAAAAAAGAATTTCAAAGTAAAAAACTGAAATGAAGCTGGTTAAAACTGAGAATTGATGGAATTGCCCAAAAACAGTTAACTGCAGCAAAAAAGGGCACTCCCGCCATCCGTTTGGCATGCACACAGAAGCAACATACACTGGGGGAACAAATTCAGGTTTTACAAGAGCATGTAACTACCCCCACTCTCCTCTCAGAGCCAGGATAAAACCCCAGGGTGGGGGTTTCCAACTGCTTTAACCGACTGAACCACACTCCTTGCTCAGAGCTAAACATGTAACCTTCTTTCTCAAATATTTTTACATACCAGTTAAGTTTTCCTTTATATCCTTTCTCAGTTTGCTAAACTTGCTGCTGCTGCCTGTACTTTAAGATTCCTTCTTGGCTCAGGTCTCACTACCTTCCTAGGTTGCTCTCCCCTCCCCTCCCCTCCTCTCCTCACTTCTGCTTTCTCTCTCTCTCTCTGTTTTAAAAGTTAAAAGTGATAGTTTGTACAGAAACCTCCAAAAGCAATTGAAAACAGAACAAAACAACAAACAAACACAGAGAAAATAAGGTAAAAACTTTACATTAAGTAAATCCAGTAAATTAATTATTTTAACCCTTCAGGAATGCAACAGCTGGAATTACTCCTGACTTCCCTGAAGATATGGTTGCCATGCAATGGGAATTCAGACTCTGCTTCTAATCCTAACTACTAACTAATATTTGAAACATGGGCTATCCTTATTTCCATATAGCAGAGTTTTAAAATAAAGTTAATATAAAATAATGGAAAATGCCTTAAGTTACTAAATTAATACAACAAATTTTGCAAATAATATTAATTTTATCAATTTTTATTAAAAGTTTTAAATAACAAGTGTGATGGGGCAAGGCCAGATGGCTATAGAAAAGTAGTGGGAGATAGATATATTAGCTCCAGGCTAAACAAATCCCTGGTACCAGGATAAGTGAAATGGCAGCTGCTCCAGGTCAATTAAGACACCTGGGGCCAATTAAGAACTTTCCAGAAGGCAGGGAGAATGCTAGGTTGATTGGGACACCTGAAGCCAATCAGGGGCTGGCTGAAACTAATTAAAAGCCTCCCAGTTAGGTGGGTGTGGATGTCAGAAGCTGTGGGAGGAAGTTGTGCTGTTGGAGAGACTGAGCAGTACACACCATATCAGGCACAAGGAAGGAGGCCCTGAGGTAAGGGTGAAGTGGAGCTTGAGGAAGTGGGGGCTGCTGTGGGGAAGTAGCTCAGGAAATGTGTGTGTCATGTTTCTAAAAGGTCAGCTACCATAGCTGAAACTATTAGGGTCCCTGGGCTGGAGCCTGGAATAGAGGGTGGGCCCGGGCTCCCCCCTTTGTCCTCCCCCCCGCCCCCGATTAATCACTGAGACTGGGAGACAACAGAGACTGTGCAAAGGAGGATAGCTTCTCCTCACCTCCCTCGCTGGCTTATGATGAAAATGGCTCAGTAGACTGTGACCCTTGTCTCTAGAGAGAGAAGGGTTACGTGGAGGGTCACAGTGAGCCTCTGAGGCTAGCGAAATCCGCCAGGAAACGTGGGACCCACGGAGACAAGGACAGAGCTCTGTCACACAAGGTAATAACTTGCTTATTTAAATGTTTAACCCTTCTGTTTATTTTGTATTTTTGTTTGTCTTATTTTGTATAGTTATAAATAGAATTCTGGCACCATTTGTTTTTAATTGCAAGTTAGTCCTGTATGTCATGTATGTTGTCTTGTGGTGTGTGTGTGTCACATGACTACTTTTTATTGTTTTTATTTTGTTGCAACAAAAGTCAATTTTATGCCCTTTTAAAGAAAATACAGACGTGGTACCACACTATATTTTAATATTATGGTTGGGGTATAACCTTTGTGATGATATTGATACCATTAATATTAGTTGACTGGAGTGTCATTGTAGTGTCACCAATGATACAATGGATACAGAACATAAACTGTATTAGAGTTCTCTGTCTGGACCTGGCCTTTCCTGTCCCTAAAATGAGCTCTTTAGGCAGGGTCCAAGCCTCTTTTTATAGTTCAAGCACATTGTAGGGGATACAGGAAACCAATAATAGAGGTAAAAATACTGACTTATGCATGGAGACTGGAATCAGAATACCTGCCAAAGCCATCCATCCCATCTGCACTTCCTTCTAACCCCAGAGCGTTACTGTGTGTGACAAGAACGAGGAGTACTTGTGGCACCTTAGAGACTAACAAATTTATATGAGACTGCAAGGAAATGTGATTGGCTTCAGTTTTCTAAGGAGTCCTACTTTAAATATAAAGGATAGCCTAGCACCTCAGGAAGGGAAATACTTGAGAAAAGGCAGCAGCACGCAGAGGTGTAGTTAGATTGTGTGTAACAGAATGGCAGTGTTTTTCTGAAACATCTTTCCCAGGCTGCAGGTCTTATTCTGCTGAGAAGGGGTTAAGTGGGCTCTTCTGACTCAGAGGCAGGTGACTAACTACCCTACCTGTGTATAAAGGTGGTGGGAGGGGCTCCCTGCCTATAGAGGATTGTGGCTGGATAGTGCTTAGGTAAGAACCCTATGAGCGCCCAAGTCTGGAGAAAATGGCTTCTTCTGGGCTTTGTTAGTAAAGCCAATCCAGGGAGGGGGGGAGTGAGTGTTTGTGTTTAGACAGCATGTGGATTTTGTTTTAAATGTATTTGGGAAGAATGCCTGCTTGCAGTCGGTAACATAATGATCTGTCTGCTAAGAAACTGTATTTTCCTTAGTTGCTTGCTTCTCACTCCTCTATCTGAAATCTACTGTAAGATTGCTTTTTATGTGCACAATATATGATAGCATAAAAAACTACTATAATGAAGGGAGAAATTGGCTTTCTGATTTAAGACGACCCCTCTATTTGGTTGCTTGTAGGCTCTACTACAAGATGAGGGATGTCTATCCATTGAACTGTCCCCAAAATTAGAGAGTTTTTTATGAGATTAAAAAAACCATTTTAAAACTCAATTTTGGCATGATCTTATAGTAAATTAAAGATCTGAGAAACTTTAGTGACAGGCACAACTTTGGAAAGTGAAAATGAAAGGCTTGCACAAGTGCCACCCTGGAAGGCTTTGAAAAAGAAACCGGTGCCAACATAAGCCTAACAAATCCCCTGCAATGGGATTTGAATGAGGACAAACAAGGTTCATCTTTATAGGAATGGGCCTTGCACATATTACTATAGATTAAGGAGGAATAACAGTGCAGGGGAAAGAATCTGAATAAAGGATTTTGTCAAGGCAATCAAAAGACGAGAACTCGGATCATTCCACAGGCCATTTAGTTCCTGGAATTACTCATACTGGACCTTTGTGCTCTAATCTTTGTACTCGGATAAACTTAGATGGGGGGGCTTTTTTTACATATGTTTTTTAAATAGAGTGATTGGGTTTCTTCTTGTTAATCAGGTACTCAGGTCTTGAAAGTTGGTCTTTTCAGATCTAGAAGCAGGTTTGGTGGAATTTTCAAATCCTGCTAAGAGATTTGGAAGCCCAACTCCTCCTGGAATTGGGTATGCAGACTTATTAAGCAGCTTTGAAAAATCTCAGCCACAGCCTCTTACTTGCATTGTAAGCAGATAGGCACTTCTCGAATGTGTGTGCAACTAGTTATAAAGAAAAGTTGTACAAGGGATAGCAAAGCAGTAAAGTACAGAGAGGATATTAACTTGTTTGAAGTCCAAAATTGAGATTGTCAAGTTTAAAAAAACAAAAAAAACCCACCCCAAATTCTCCAAATAGTAGGATTATGAATATTGGCCAATGGATAGCCATGTTGCTCATCACTGGCCTCCTGCTACTAGTCTCAAGATATGGGCCCAAACAAAAAACCCTGGAGCCAAACAGGTCTGAAGTTTATGGAAGTCTGATTCAAATCCAAACTGCAGAGCTGGTCTTCATGGAATGGTTTAAGCCTAATCCTGCCTCCCTGCACCATCCCTGGCCCCGCCAAACTGGCTTTCTCCCAAAATACATTTTGGACCTATAAATGCATAGACAACACTTCCTTTGTTCTGTGGAATTCTGTACTCTTAACTGTCTTAGTGGGCCCTGTGTGTGTGTGTGTGAGAGAGAGAGAACACGAAACACTGGACCTGTATCCTCAAGCCACTGGGATGTACTTTGACTTAAGCCAATTTTTACTTCGGAGGACTCCTGAGGATAATTATAATCATTATATTGCCTGGATATACTGTAGGCCAGGATACTCATGCAGTGCACACCCAGAAAAGCTTCTCCATCACTGTCCAAACAGAGCCTTTTTAAACACTGCACAGATTGTGCTACTGCTGTTGAAAGAGCTGCCAAGCATACAATGAGCCTTGCTCTTACCCGGCTCTGTGCTGAAGAGCAGTCTACCACTTGAGGCTTCATGCCAGAAAACTCACTTTCCCTGATGCTCTTCCAGCAGCTGCTGACACCCTTCTATGTTGCTTGCCTGCTATTGATTCACTGAGAGGAGGAGAGGAGAAGGCCACGGAGCCTTACAGTCAAAATTTCTATCCTGGCATGGGAGAAGAGACGTCACTCAGCATTTGCTGCAGGCAGGAGTTCTGAGCTGGCCTGCCTCCTGCTGGCCGGACACCCTTCCTCTGTCTTTGCACATCATGCTGCATCTGCACTGGCCTCCCCCCAAAAATCGGAAACTAGCCACATTCCCTCAGAGATGGCCAGTGTTCTAATGCTTAAAGATGGTAAGATACCCTCTGAACAATTCTGTTAAGGCTTGTGTTAAGTTGGGATTTCTCTCTCAATATTAGAGTTCAGGAAGTTACCTGAAGCCAATCTGCTCTTTTACTCCACTTTGACATCTGTCTGCACCATCTGTCATGCATCTGCAATCTATTTTCAGAATGGAATACAGCTGGTACTGGTTGGATGGATCTGGGCAGTGGATTGAATATGGGAAACAGGTGAGCTTGTGTTCGACTAACGTCTAACACTCTGCGCCAGTCAGCTCTGAGTCATTCTAGATGTTGCACGGATGTTCTCTCAGTGCTCTCAATGTGCACAGGTGTATTACTGTATTCTCAGGTGTGCCTCTGTGTTTGTTGTTCCTCAACATTTCATTAATACTCCATGGAAGCTTGAGGGATAGCTCTAAAAGTTGGTGTATTTTTCTAGGGTTGGTCATGTAATTTTGGTCAAAAACTGTTTGTTTGGTTTTTTTTCAGCTAAAGAAATTGCGCATGAAAGGTATTGGCTTTCCAAGGAAAATGTTGATATTTCACAGAAAACCGAAAGCACGAAAACCAAAATACGGCACTTCGATTCAAAATGGCACCTTGGGAGTTATCGTTTGAGTGTTCCCATTCTCATTGTGGGCTGGGCTTTCTGGATGCACTACATCTCCTATGATATGCTCCTTCCTCCCCACCAAAAGAGGAGAGAACGGGGCATCACCGGTGATGTAGTCTGGCCAGACAGCCTAATCCATAGAAGAAAATGGGAGTATAAGGCACCCAAGCTACAACTCCCAAGAGGCCCAGCAACACCCCTTTGAATCCAAAATATTTTGGGTTTTGATATTTTGCTGAAAAGTTGAAATCTTCTGCAGAAAATTAAGGAAAACAAACCAACCATTTTGGTGAAAATTTTCCAGAGGGGAGAAACTTATATTTTGATCTGCTCTAGAATTTTCTGTTACACAGCCCCATATCCAGTTTCTGCATTCAGAAAAGATTCTGCCTTCTCATATCCTTTCACTTTTGCTTTGCACTGTAGCTCTATGGAAATCCTAAGGTCTGTAGCCCGACTTCCCTTTTTTCTATAGAATACTTTCAATCTCCTCTGAACATGATGGATCTATAGTTGAGCTATAGCCACTAATCTGTCACAGTGGGCTTATAGCTGGTCCTCTTGGAACTCTGCACGGGACCAAAGAAAGGGAGAGTTTTATGCTGTTTCTCAGGAATAGTGTTGGCATTTGTAAGCACCGTTTCAAGCAAAATCTGCAACAGATCTTCAGCTGATGCCTATTTGGCTCCTCTTGAGTAAATCCTTTCGATCTCTTGTGCACTAACTCAACCTTAAACCAGACTAATAGTAATTGGAAGGAGCGTATTTAGCTCTGCTCAATGGTAGGAGGAAACATGTCAAACTGACCTAATTTAAAATGATCATTGACTTAATGAAAACGAATAGATTATAAGCTAACCTCTGCTCTGTTGCATGCATACAATGCCATTGGAGCCAAAGGTCCATTTGTAATGGGTGTAATTTTCCCGTGCTCTCATTCTATAGCATTCAAATCATTGTGCTGCCACAGTAACTTCTGCGGATCTGGAGGCGGCATTTCTAGCGGACCGAAAAGGCACTGTATTGTTTCAAGCTGGTTCTCAGCAGTATGAGATAAACTTTCAAGGTAAGGTACCTGCTTGTTTAAAGTTTTAACACATTACAACATGATTGACTTAAACAGAGCTTCCTTCATACAAAGTCTCTCCAGATGCTGTCTGCTGACAAGTAGACTAGTGAGTGAACTTTCTATGAACTCTGGGACAGCCACTCTCATGCAAGCACAAAGGGAAAAGTAAAAGAGGAGAACTGAACCTTAAAAAGTGATGAAGATGCGAAGACGAGTGGATATTATCGCAGACTAATTATGGTGAGGGAAGGCATAAAGGATGCACCCAGGGTAAGAGTCAGTTGTTGGGACTAAGGTGAAAATGGAAAGAACATGAACAGCAAATCCAGAGAGATCTTTGTGTTTGTGACATAGATAAAATATTGTGAAATAAATTAAAAGTTCAACTGGCTTTCCAATGTCTCAAAAGTATTTGGTATCTGACACATGAACAAAAAAGGGTGTGTGGCTCCCAAAAACGCACGTGCACATAGAACACCTCAAGTGCCATAGTCTGCGTTTCACTACAAAGGTGATAGTGGTGTTATAATGCTTATCTGTCAGATCAGTACAGGAAAAAAAACCCCAGCAAACAAGCGGGAAGCTTTTGTTTAAACCCTAAGGAACAATCCCGTACTGTCAGGAAGAATGCACTAGCTAGATGACCTAATGCGTCTTCCTCTTTTACTCCGTATAATTCCATAAGCAGAAACCTAGATGGTGAGAGGAACTGCAGGAAAACTGATGATGGTGATCTAGCACTACATCTAGTCAGATTTCCCCCGTAAAGTCCTAATTACAGTGAAATAGAAGAACTGGAAATGGGTCAGAATAACAAAAAGGGCTTCAAGTAGGAGTAGAACAGGTGAAAGAGTGACCCCAACCTGTGAAGCACTGAAGGCCGGGGCGGAGCAATACATAGCTATACTAGATCTTTGTTTAAATAAACAGAGTTCCCAGATGGTGAAGCTTCTTTAACTCCTGCCACATAAACATTTTTTTTTTCTTTCAAGATATGGTCCAGATAAACTTGTACTACCAAACTCGGAGAAAAGTCTGTAGGTGGCCAAAGTTTGTGTTCTTCGGAGGCAGAGCCAAGAGTGAGAGAAGGTACTGGCGAGTGTGCTCACTGCTTACTTTTTCATTTTATTGCCAAACCGTGCCCTGCATGGAGTGTCAGTTCATAGGGAAGCCTCTGGCATATGATAGTTCACTTGAGATATGTTTTGCTGATTGGGTTAATGCTAGGCTGTGTTATGGATGTGATGGTGAGTGTAGGTTCCACAGCACCTCCAGGATGTAGGCTTTGATGGCACTCTGTGGTGACTGATGGCTTGCAGGTAGCTGGAGGAGTTGTGTACTCTCTGCTACTATTGGTAACACTATCTCTCTGTTGCTGGAGCAAGCATCTATTTGTTCTTTAATGTATGTGACCAAAGGAATGAAATTATTTCCTTCATACAAAAGATTGGAGCTGGGGAATGCCACTCTGGAGAGCTAGGATGGAGCTGGAGAATGCTGTCCCTGGAGGCCCAGGTATGCTGTGATGTGCAGCCAGGTTCCCTTAAAGTGAACCATAGATGCGGATTTAAGGAACTTCAGTTAATCTGAGGAAATTCCAGCATGAGGGTCAATAAAGTTAGGGATAGGGAATTTAAAGCATTATTGGTTCAACAAAATTTTGGACTCCAGCTGGGAGAACAAGAGAAGTGCCTCTTTTCTCTTTACACAAAACAGCTAGCTTCTGGAACTCATTGCCACAGGATATCATTGCCGCCAAGAGTTCAGCAGGATTTAAAGAGAGAATTTATATGGATAAGAATAACCACAGTCATATTAACTAACATCAAATAATTGTATTTAGGAAGGACTATTTAACACCAAGAAGCAGGAGAGTTTCACAACTATCTGATGGAGGTTAGAATAATTTCCTTATGGACTCGTTATACTATAACTGTCCACTTCAGTTTCTTGTACCTCCTTCTGAAGGTACAGCATAGTGGGCTAGACAGACCACTAATCTGATCTGGCATGCTACTTTGTGTGTGCATGGCCCAGGCGAAGAGAAAGGGGTAACATCCTAATTTCCCAGGGGTTCAAACCGCTATTGGAACTTGCTCTGGAAGCATTATGTGAAGTGACCTTAAGATTAAGTTTCAACAGCTTGCCTACCCATTCTACCTCCTCTTAAGTGTGCTGCCTGACTCTTACGGTACCTTTTATTCTCTCTGGCAACAAGTTACCTCTTGCTCCTATTATAGTCTGTCACTGTAATATGCATGAATTGGCAACTAGCGTTACCAAGATAAAACAGTTAATGTGGCTTGTGTCTCCAAGACAGCGTTTAGAGCTGACTGAAGCTCCAGGGCAGGATAATCAGTGGGGAATTACCATAGGCTCACTGCTGTTCATTTCTTTTGTTTGAAAACAGCCAGTTGGAAACTACTAATCCACTTCATCTGTTTCCTCCACACTGGGACCAATCGGCACTGCCTGACATAGGGTACAAGGTACTCTTTGACTTGTTCACTCTACTCAGGAAGAGATCTTTCCTATACTGGTTCTTGTGGAAGGTAGACTACTTAAAATGCAACCCTCAAACTCAAGAGATGAGGTTCATGTGGTGTTTCCAGTGACATGTGCAAGCTGGAAATATACAGTTGGCATGTTTAACATAGACATGTCCACTGGGAAGCTAATTAAGACCACCAGCTCATTCCACAGGAGTGCATGACTGAACAGCCATCAGATCATAATGACTTTTAGGTCACTGCTGACTTGATCTGGACTCCAACTAATCACTTAGAGCATGATGCTCCATTGCTCAGTGCAGATTTTTTTTAATCCCCAGCAGTATTTTTCTTTAAAAATGAACACTCTACAGAATTTCATAGTGAGGGGGAATTCTGAAGATTATCAAGTCACGTAAAAAAAATATTCTGGAGACACTTACATTGCTTTCCTCATTAAAATGTCTGCCACTATGGTTGCAAAGCTATTTTTAAATAATTTGCTATAGTAAAGTCAGTATTACTTTTTAAGTGTGAAAAGACCTCTAATAAGTAAGAGTGGGGTCTGGGAAAGTTTGGACTATAGTACTGCTTGCTTTCTTTTTGGAAATTTGACCAATTTAAAACACTCTCAAACATACTCAAAAATGACTAGAACTAAATGAAAAACTTGAAGAAAATTCATTTTGAGTTGACTCAAACATTTTGATTCAAAACTCGAGAAAAAAATTTGGTCTCAATTTGATGAAATTAAAAAAAAAATCTTTGGTTCAAATCAAACTTTTCTTCTTTTCCAGTTGGGGGGGGGGGGGCAAACGGAAAAAAATCAACTATTCACTCAGCTTGAATTGTGAGCGTACTTGCAGGGTAGTTCCATCTCTAATGCAGTGTGGTTGGGTGCTTCCTTTTGTGAAAGAACTGGGGAGTGCTAATTGAAAACACTTTAATGTCTTGATTTCTGTTGTGCTTATTGTTTTTAGTTGGTGGAGCTGAGTGACACTACCAGTGAATACAGGGAAGTCAAGGACCTATTTGAGAAGACAATGAAAAATTATAGAATCTGCAGATTGCAGAGGATTCAGAACCCATCACTTTGGCAAGTTTTCCAGTGGTTTGTATCCATTTTATTTCATTAAAAAACCTCAGTGTTCTAGACTGAGCTCAATAAGTTTATGAAGAGGATGGTGTAATGGGACTGCCAACGATGGCATCGGTGACTGCCAGTAGCAAAAATCCCCAACTGCTAGAGACAGAACACTAGATGGGGAGGGCTCTGAGTTACTATAGAGAATTCTTTCCTAGGTATCTGTCTGGTGGGTCTTGCCCACATGCTCAGGTCTAACTGATCACCATATTTGGGGTCGTGAAGGAAGTTTCCCCCAAGTCAGATTGGCAGAGACCCTGGGTGGTTTTCACCTTTCTCTGCAGCATGGGGCATGGATCACTTGCAGGTTTAAACTAGCGTAAATGGTGAATTGTCTGTACCGTGAAGTCTTTAAACCAGGATTTGAGGACTTCAGTAACTCAGCCAGAGGTTAGGGGTCTATTTCAGGAGTGGGTGAGATTTTGTGGCCTGCCATGTGCAGGAGGTCAGACTAGATCACGGTGGGCCCTTCTGATCTTGAAGTCTATGACTCTAACTGGGTGCAGCAGAGCAATCCTGATAATTCTAGAGTTTGTTCTCTTTCTCACTATGTGCTGATGATTCTCACTACCTCTAATCAAGAAGAAACTATTCCCCCTAAATACCATAAAAAACAACAACAAAATCACTCTGCACTTAGTTCCATATGTGGATCTCCCAATTACACTGATGGGGTTGCATGGGTATATTTGTGGGCAGAATTTGGCCCTTAAACATCAGAACCCTAAGACGGGGGAAGTACTTGTGCTAAATCCAAACACTTTTACTCAAAGAGATGTTTCATTGGCGTACCCTGGCTGAATCAAAGAACAGCAGCAATGAAGAGGAGAAGGCAGCACAGCAATTGGACCACGAAGACAAGATTGATCTGGCAAAATCTACCAGCTGCAAATCCTAGTGGTAGCAGAGTTGGATAATGTGAAAATCTTTATGGAAAACACAAATCTGAAATTGCAGAGCTTTCATGGAAGATTCGAAACAGCAGAAGTTTGCATTAGTGCTTCAGAGGCTCTTGATCTGTTTATTAACCTGCACACGAACATTAAAGCAGATGTGACAGTTATATTAGGAAAAAATAAAGATCTGAGAACAGAAGCTGGTAACCTGCAGCTTTTGGGGAAGGGTGCTTGATAATGTAGAAAGCACAACTGCAAAAGCATGTGTGCAGCAGTGTTCCTAGATGGGAGCAAGGCCACACTTTGCCCTTTAGTCTATTGTCCCTATCCCTGTAAGAAGTGAGTGTGTTTGTGTGATGGAGTGGCTGTAGCTTGCATAAGCTTTCGTGGGTAAAAAAACCCCATTTCTTCAGATGCATCTGAAGAAGTGGGATTTTTACCCACAAAAGCTTATGCCCAAATAAATCTGTTAGTCTTTAAGGTGCCACCGGACTCCTCATTGTTTTTAAGAACTGACTGGTTCCCTTAACTATTCACTGCCAGATGTTCTAACTTTCAAGTCTTGGAAAGAGACGGAACTTCTGTAAAATGTTGTATTTTGATGCAGTCCAACTAACCTCCAAAAACACATAATTGGCTTTAACAAAGCTTCTTTCTCATTAATATAATTATTGGGCATGTGCCTGAGGTATGAAGTCCCAATCTGGATTCAGAACCAAATCTTAAACATTCCCTAAATTTAGGGTGTTTGGGGCTCAACTAATCATAGACAAATAATTAAGCTGCTGAATTCAGATCTGAATCTAGATCAGAAACCAAACACCGCCCACCAAACTTTTTTTGGGGGGCAGGGAATTGGGGGGCTGAGGATGTTTATGGGGTGCAGATGCAGTGTTCCAGTTCAGGCTTCAACCTGGCATGAGCAAGAGTTTAAGGTGGAGGGTGGCAAGGAGAGGTGTGGGGAAAGAACTGTTGCAGGTTTTTTAACAGACATACCTGGATTTCTGCTGGCTAATTTTAAGTGTTCAGCAAATAAAAGCTGTCTGAAAAGACAGCAAATCCTTTTTTATGCTAAAACACTCATTCTAGGAACAGTAAAACTGATACAGAAGCAGGCTCTATATTCCTCCCTATGGCTTATTGAACCTGAGAACTTAGTTAAGATGGCATTGTACCCGTTCATCAGTACTTGTTAGGGTTCCAGAAGTGACCACCTCAGGCAGAAAAAGTTAGAGGCAAGCAGGAAAGTTAGGATTTCAAATAGCTGGATGGAGAATGAGAAGAGCTACAAAAACAGAGGGTATTGTGTTTCTAGCTCGCAAATCAAACATGAAGAAAAACCGGCAACCCTTGATGTGCCATATGAAAAGTTTGAGGATAACTAAAGTGAGGCAGTTATGCTTTCCTCACTCATTTGATTGCCACTCAAATAAGATGTAGGGTAGGTCTAAGCTACTGCTTAAGTCGATCCCTGAGCAACGTATGTTAGGTGTGGACCCCCCCTCCTTCACCGGGCAACACCAGTTTTGCACTGTCCACACCGGCACTATGTCAGCGGGAGACGCTCTCCTGCCAATATAGCTCGCGCTTCTCACCGAGGTGGAGGAATCATGCAGACAGGCGTGCGCTCTCCCATCGGCATTGCGCTTCTCCACCAGACGCTCTACAGCAGCACAGCTGCATCGGTGCAGCTACGCCAGTGTAGCGCTGTAGTGTGGACTTGCCCGTAGAGTGGGGTATTAGAACGTCTTTGGGGCTGGAACTGTCTTCCTGTCTGTGTATGTACATTGACTAGTGAATGTGGGGAGTTACCATAATGTAACTAACAAAAAGGAAGGATCTCTAGCAGTGTGAAGCTATGCGTGTGTGATACGACTGTTCCTTTAATATGCACCACACCAAGCTCAAGAGACTTTTTAGCCAGGAGGGACCACTGTGATCCTCTAGGTTGACATTCTGTAGAACTCAGGCGACAGAACTTCCCCAAAATAATTCCCATTTGAACTAGAGCATATCTTTTTAAAAAGAAAAAAATCCACTCTTGATCTAAAAATGGCCAGGTATGGAAAATCCACCCCAACACTTGCTAAAGTGTTCCAAAGGCTAATCACCCTCACTGGTAAATTTACACCTCGTTTCCAGTCTGAATTTGTCTAGCTTTGACTTCTAGGCGTTGGATCCTATAATACCTTTTTCCACTATCTTGAAGAGCCGATTATCCAATTTTTGTCCCCCATGTAGGTACTCATAGACTGTAGCAAAGTCAAGTCACCCATTAAGCTTCTCTTGTTAAACTAAGTAGACTGAGCTCCTTGCACATATCACTATAAGGGCACGTTTTCTAATCTTTTAATCATTCTTGTGGCTCTTCTCTGAACCCCCTCCAGTTAATCCACACCCTTCTTGAATTCTGGACACCAGAACTGGATACAGTACTCCAGCAGCGGTCACTCCAATGCCAGAGAGAGGTAACATAATTTCTCTACTCCTACTGGAGATTCCCTGGTTTATTCAGCCAAAGATTGCATTAGCTTATTTGGCCACATCATTGAACTTCAAACTCCTGTTCAGCTGATTATCCACCATGATGCCCAAATCTTTTTCATAGTCACTGCTTCCCAGGATAGAGTCCCCATTCTGTAAGTGTGTCCTACATTCTTTGTTCCTAGATGTATTAATTTACATTTACCTGAATTAAAATGCATATCATTTGCTTGCGCCCAGCTCACCAAGCTATCCAGATTGCTCTGTATCAATGACTCGTCCTCTTCATCGTTTAGCACTACCCCAATCTTTATTTGCAAACTTTATCAGAAATGATATGTTTTCTTCCAGCTCACTGATAAAAATGTTAAATAGCAAAGGGCTGTGATCAGTTTCCCTGAGAGATCCCACTAGAAACGCACCTACTTGATAATTCCCTGTTTACAATTACATTTTGAGACCTCCCAGTTAGTCAGTTTTTAATCCATGTAGTATCTGCCATGTTAGTTTTGTATCAGTCTAGTTTTTTAATCAAAATGTTGTGCAATACCAAGCCAATGCCTTACAAAAATTTATTACAACAATGCTTTACTTTTATCAACAAATTTGTAATCTCATTCAAAAAATCAGTTTAGTTTGACAGGATTTATTTTCCATAAACCTGTGTTGGTTTGCATTAGTTATATTATTCTCCTCTAATTCTTTATTAATTGAATCCTGTATCCCTGAAGCTGAACTGAATGGATACCAGGAGGATTGGCATTAGCAGCAGAGCTGAGAAAGGTTGATCTATGGGTTACATGCTTTATGCCATAGCTGAACAGAAGTTGTATTCAGCTGAGTGGGTTCCCTGTTACTGTTCCTCTAATGTGTGTGAGAGATGAAGACTTGGGTTCAGAAAGAGAGTTCTGATCTGAATTTGCTATTCTGGTTTCAAATGCCACTATAACCAGTTCAGTCAGGGTACTGGTGGTGGCATTCCTTCCCTCATCCATTAGGAAACTTAAAAAGCTAGAAATCTGATATTAAGAAGCTGCTCTGACTCCTTTTGTTCCATGGGTTGTTTCATTTGTCAGGAAGTCCTGCTGGCCTTTTGACTTGATTGGCTTACTCTTAGTTCAAAATAGGAGACCGATTTAGAGGACTGGAATGCCTCAGGCAGGCTTAAACAGTTACTCAAAATGTCCTGAAATTGGGGATCTTCATTGCACTGTAATGGTATGCTTGTGTGTGAATGCATGCATGTGCATACACATGCTGGTTTTAAAGTAAACTC
The DNA here is from genome assembly GCF_965152275.1 of Natator depressus. Lineage (NCBI taxonomy): Eukaryota > Metazoa > Chordata > Testudines > Cheloniidae > Natator > Natator depressus. Next base: position 246,088,595 of record NC_134234.1, read on the forward strand.
TTTCTTCTTAGCTTATTGCTACATATCTTTAGTACAAGGAAGCTAGGGCAAAGGATGAGGAGACTTGCAACAAGAGATCTTACCAGCAATTCTGTGTCATCGTCTCTTCTCCATCCCACTACCGTCCTACATCCTCTTGAGGTTTGTTCTTCTGTGGTGACATTTCTTTCTTTGTACTCAATGTGTTATCGTACTTCTGTTCTTGCTGTAGAAGTTTCTAGACTGAAATGGAACTGGTAGCCTCCTTGCCTTATATTGTCTTGACTGGTGGCCTCCTTGCTTTCTGGTAGGTAGAGCCATAACACGTAGCATAATGGATCTATTGGATAATGTGGGAAGAGGAAAACCAGGGTAAACCCACTTACCCTTCAGTGTTTCTTTTGTTCCGCTTTCCAGGTTTAAGGTCTAACTGGAATACGGCTGAAGCAGAGAGGAAGATTGGAAACCTCGTTTTGCCCTGACATAAATGTTTTGGGGTTTTTAGCTTTGCTCTGATCTTGACACATTTCTATCACTAGGCAAAAGGAGCAGATGAGGAAGACAAACAGAGGAAAAGATGTGGATGAGAGGCTCTTATTCCATGGAACAAGTACATCCCATTTGCATGCCATCTGCGGGCAGAACTTTGACTGGAGAATTTGTGGGACCCATGGAACATTATATGGAAAAGGTATAGAGGCAGTATGTGTACATATACCATTATATATAATATATATAATCTGTGTGTGTGTGTGTGTTTGTTCCTGGAATGTAGTGAAACAGACTCAAATTAATACTGCAGAAGTCAACTTCCTACATTCTAGGCCTGATTCTCTCTTGCCTTGCATCTTTAGTGGTCACTTACACCATTGCAGAGTGAGTGCAAAGGTTATTGAACTGGCATTTTACATCTACTTTTTACAGGTGTAAATGACTACTCAAAGTGCAGAGTAATATTGTTTCAAATTTAAAAGATCTGTTCTATCCTTCTGAACTCAGTCGTGTTATTTTGCTCAGTTTGAAAACTCCCACTGATTTTAATGGGATTGTATTTTAATATTAATGGAAGTTAATCAGGCATATCAAAGGGCATGTAGAACGTGTGCTTGCTTTCTAGCAACACTTTTTGCTTGTTTATCACTAGTTTTTGTGTTGGTATTCAGAAATATTGAAAGGATCCTTGCTTTCAGGTAGGGGTTCAGTGAATAGTTAACTGTAGAAGGGCTTGTTGGGTTCCGTATAATATTTTCAGAGCAACCTTATCTGTTGGAAGCTCCTAATTTGAATCCATAATTTCTTAACTTTTAACATTTTATTACTAGGTTTTTATTGCACATCACTTTAAAAACTCTAGCTTTGTCTTCATGGTTCATGATGTCTCAAGATTCCATTGTCGGAATATTAACCGCAGAATTCATAGCCGACTACTGTCTGCTAGCTTGTAGAAAAACTGATTGAGAACCCTCTTGCAGAAGCTCTTTTTCTTAAATCCAAAGAAATAGAAGTTTGCCAAACACTGTTGAGGCAACCATGTGCTTTAGAGCTGAGTTTCTCAACGACTCGTCTGTGGACCGGCGCCAATCCCTGAGATCTCCCTGATACAGTTAAGGACGGCAGCAAGCCATCCTTGGTATCAAAAAGGTTTAGAAACACTGCTTTAGATGCTGTTCAAAAGGCCACCTCCTTCTCCTATTGTAGTCAATAGGAGCTTGGATATTGACTGGGGCTGGTCAAAATTTTTGATTTTTTTTTTTTTCCCATGGAAAACTGGGGTTTTGACAAAATGAGAACTTTTTGCAGAAAGTGAATTCTTTTCTCTGAGGCTGTGTCTATGCAAATAGAGCCTATGTCGACTCTCCCAATGAAGCTGTGCACCCTAGTGTAGACACACCATAAGCTGACAGGAGTTTTTCTGCTGGTACTGTAACACCACCTCCCTGTGTGATGTTAGCTATGCCAACAGAAACACTCTTCTGTCAGCACAGTTGCATCGATACTGATGATTTTGTCAGCATAGCTATGTCACGAGATGATATGGGTTTTTTTTCACACCCCTGACCAACATCGTTATGCCAGTATACATTTTTTAGTATAGGCCATGCCAAAGTTTTGCTTTTTTGGTTTGTTTTAATTTGAACAGCAAAAGTTTCCCAGAGGGAAGAGAACTACTTTCTGACCAGCTAAGGTGTGGTCTTCATACAGATTTAGTACTGACATAACTGTCAGTCAGGGGTGTAACTTCATTTCCAAAATACCAGCACAACCCCTAGTGTGGACACAGTTATATTAAAATATTATTATACCTATGTACATGTGTCCATACTAGGAGTTCTACTGGTATTTGGATAAAAAGGTCACGTCCCTGATTGACACAGTTTACCAGTATCTTATACTGGTACAGTTTGTTCCTCTTCTAGTACAGAAATAAGCTATATTGGAATAAGGTGCTGTTGTACCTCTAAGTGCAACCACGCTAGGGGTTGGTGCTGGTTTAACTATACTAGTCTACACATAGAAGTTGAACTGCTTTAACTATACAGGCCCCAATGCTGACAGGCACAGGATGCAGTCCATGAAGTAAAACACATTAAAAAGCCAAAATAGTTGCACTAGTTAGTTAACTAACTTACTGACTATGGTGCAGAGCTTTGGCTGATAGAGGGTGTCTTAAAAAGCATGATTAGATATTGACCTTATTCATCATAAACATAATGTACGAGTATATGATTTAGGAGACCTCTATAGTTACCTGGAGGTACATACAGTGTTAAGGGCACTTGCTGAAATACTGTATGCTAGAGCATCAACTGTTACGGCAATAATAGATACAAGCATAAAATAAAGTCTACAGAAATCATTCTTATCTTGGCTTTTTTTTGTTCTTAGGAAGCTACTTTGCCAGAGATGCTAGTTATTCCCATCAATATTGTCAGACTGGCTCTAGTTCCAAGACCATGATCGTAGCTCACGTGCTAGTTGGAGACTTTGTTCAAGGAAGCAATAACTACCTTCGCCCTCCATCCAGACCTAACAATCCGAACAGCTTTTATGGCAGCTGTGTGGACAACCCAGTGAATCCCTCCATTTTTGTCATCTTTGAGAAGCACCAGATTTACCCAGCATATATAATAGAATATGCAGAAGGGTACAGCTGTGTGATCTTATAATGGACAGCAATACCCCTTTCCTACACTGAGACAGTCAAATGATTTTACATATTTCCTATTTTAAAATATATTTATTAGAACTACTGTCTGTGTGTGTCTGTGTGTGTGTTACAAAACAGTTTGAAATGCAATGAAACAGAAGTAGCCAGTCCCATCATAGATTATTGGCACTTTGATATATTAATTCTCCATATATTAAAAATACAGAACTCGAAGGGTTACTCCTGTACTAAAGGGACAGGAGCTAGGGTCTGGAGAAGAAGGGAGCCTGTTTCCCATAATGCATATGAATGCTGGAAGAGGTTGTAGGAGCCTCAGTTTAGTCAGGCCCCATTTTCACATCATGCATTTTGGAAAAGTATCGCTGCTCCCTGCCCCCACAAGACCAGCACCTATTAGCACCCAACTCCAGCTGGCATCTACTGGCATACGTGTAGCGCTGCATGCTACAGTGCAGTATCTCCGCTTTCAGATTAAATCCTTCATCAGCTATTTCCTGCTCTCCTTGCTTCAGTGGCTAGGCCTGGATTTACCCATAAGAAAAAACACAAAGTATAGAACTTGCAGCATCCCCTGGACAAATGTTTAAGGCACATTCTGTACGCTGGAACAAGGATCAGAATACTGGAATGGCTTTATATTACACAATAATAGCCAGAAACGCTCATTAAAAGTTGGTCAGTATCTCCTTGAACTGAGGGACTATTGCAATAGCCAATGCATCAGGGTTGGAATTGTCATACTTGGGGTGATCATGTCTGAAGAACAGACAGAAGCAGAATCGACATTTCCTTAATCTTCATTCTTAATCTCTAGAGAAGGTATCGTATAGAGAAATGTGTCCACAGACTGCACAATCCTCTCTTGTATAGAAGTTCAGACTTCTAGCAAAGGGTTATTTGTCAAAGAGTAACTAACCTAACACTACAATTTGCATGAATAACTCTCAAATGATCAAGTATAAATTTTCCTTTACAGGAATATCTAGACTAAGATCTCCTGGGACTCCTGATTTGATACTGTTTCATTATTCTCTTACTGAAAGGTTAATTCGGGATAATGCCTGAATACAGTGGATTCTGCTTATTAGCAGACCTTTGGTTGCCAGCAAAAAGCTGCCATTAACCAGGTGCTAACAAGCACAAGGCAGGTTTACGGGGCTGCAGCCAAGGAAGGAAGTGCTGGGACATGCCTTCCATGGCTGAGGCTCCACAAACCTGCCTGTGGGCAGGGCAGCAGCAGGAAGGGGGCTGCAGCCCAGATGCTGGGGCTTTCTACTGGGGAGCAGGGGGCCTGTGGGGCTGCACCGTACCTCTCCCTGCCCACTCTGGGGGCGGGAGCTCAGCACATCCCAGCACTGCCTTCTCTGGGTACAACCCCCCACCAGGGCACAGACTGGAGAGAGCAGGGAGAGGTACCCTGCAGTTCTGGCATCGGGCTCTTACCCCGCTACTGCCCTTCCCATAGCCCCTTACTTCCTATCTGGTCCCTGTGCACAGGCAGATTTGTGGGGCTGCAGTTGGGGAAGGCACATCCCAGCACTTCCTTCCCTGGCTGCAGCCTTGCAAAGCTGCGTGCTGCTGGAGACTTTCTTGCAAACCATTTTGTTAATAGGTGGCATGCCATTGCCAATAGCCAAACCCCATGAACATTAAAGTCAATGGGACAGGACTGGTTCCCAGCCAAGTGCTGTGAACCAAAAAGTTGTCAACAGACACGTTGCTCTTAGGCAGAATCCACTGTATAGGAAATGTCCTTTACAGTATTCTTAAGTACTGTAACTTAGGAAGTTTTAACAAATGTATAAATCATTGTCATACTAGCATCAGCAATATAGTATTTACTATCACAGAAATGTGTAAAACTGGAGCAAAGGAGCACTTTTTTCAATTGTGAAAAACTCTCATGTGGGAGGTATAGGACACAAATGGTGAGGAAGGGTGTGAAAACCCATAAATTAACACTGACACTGGCTTGATGCAACTATACCTCTTTTTAATATCCTTTATCTTATTCATGTCTGAATCACATGTCCACCTTTTCCCAGCATTGGGATTCATAACAGTACAGTAATGCCCTTGTGAAGGCTAAAGGATGGTTCCCTTTCTGAGCTCTATTTTTAATCTTTTCATAACCGAAACCCTCCTTTTGGTCTCCATCTGAGGCTAGAGATGGAAAAAGACCTATCTGCCTGACAGTGCAGGGTGGTTCCCTAAACTATGTACTTCTGATACTTGGTTTTTTTTAAAAAAAAATATTTTAAATTGCTATAGTTAAAAAACAACAACAACTCTGCATTATTAATAGGGAAGTCCAATGATAAATTAAATTAGATGCAATATTATTTAATTACTTCAAATTTAGGAAATTCCAGAATTAAAGTTGTCCATGTAACCGGACTCTTAGCAACCAAATTTTGTGAAGTTCCATGTTCTGCTGCTGTTAGGAGCAGCATCTATTGACCATAAGCTGAATTTTATGTTCAGATGCAAATAGCCTATTAACTAAAGGTGCACAAAAGGTAACACATGGAGCTACCCCCCTTGGCAGCTATGAACAGAGTTGGCACTTTCCTTGTAACCAGGAGGGAAAGGAATTATGACGTGATTGGAATAACAGAGACTTGGTGGGATAACTCACATGACTGGAGTACTGTCATGGATAGTTATAAACTGTTCAGGAAGGACAGGCAGGGCAGAAAAGGTGGGGGAGTAGCACTGTATAAAAGGGAGCAGTGTGACTGCTCAGAGCTCCGGTACGAAACTGCAGAAAAACCTGAGTGTCTATGGATTAGGTTTAGAAGTGTGAGCAACAAGGGTGATGTCGTGGTGGGAGTCTGCTATAGACCACCGGACCAGGGGGATGAGGTGGATGAGGCTTTCTTCCAGCAACTCGCAGAAGCTACTAGATCGCACGCCCTGGTTCTCATGGGTGACTTTAATTTTCCTGATATCTGCTGGGAGAGCAATACAGCGGTGCATAGACAATCCAGGAAGTTTTTGGAAAGCGTAGGGGACAATTTCCTGGTGCAAGTGCTAGAGGAGCCAACTGGGGGGAGCTTTTCTTGACCTGCTGCTCACAAACTGGGAAGAATTAGTGGGGGAAGCAAAAGTGGATGGGAATCTGGGGGGCAGTGACCATGAGTTGGTCGAGTTCAGGATCCTGACACAGGGAAGAAAGGTTCGCACCAGGATACGGACCCTGGACTTCAGGAAAGCAGACTTCGACTCCCTCAGGGAACGGATGGGTAGGATCCCCTGGGGGACTAACATGAAGGGGAAAGGAGTCCAGGAGAGCTGGCTGTATTTCAAGGAATCCCTGTTGAGGTTACAGGGACAAACCATCCCGATGAGTCGAAAGAATAGTAAATATGGCAGGCGACCAGCTTGGCTTAACGGTGAAATCCTAGCGGATCTTAAACATAAAAAAGAAGCTTACAAGAAGTGGAAGGTTGGACATATGACCAGGGATGAGTATAAAAATATTGCTCGGGCATGTAGGAATGAAATCAGGAGGGCCAAATCGCACCTGGAGCTGCAGCTAGCAAGAGATGTCAAGAGTAACAAGAAGGGTTTCTTCAGGTATGTTGGCAACAAGAAGAAAGCCAAAGAAAGTGTGGGCCCCTTACTGAATGAGGGAGGCAACCTAGTGACAGAGGATGTGGAAAAAGCTAATGTACTCAATGCTTTTTTTGCCTCTGTCTTCACGAACAAGGTCAGCTCCCAGACTGCTGCGCTGGGCAGCACAGGATGGGGAGTAGATGGCCAGCCCTCAGTGGAGAAAGAGGTGGTTAGGGACTATTTAGAAAAGCTGGACGTGCACAAGTCCATGGGGCCGGACGAGTTGCATCCGAGAGTGCTAAAGGAATTGGCAGATGTGATTGCAGAGCCCTTGGCCATTATCTTTGAAAACTCGTGACGAACGGCGGAAGTCCCGGATGACTGGAAAAAGGCTAATGTAGTGCCAATCTTTAAAAAAGGGAAGAAGGAGGATCCTGGGAACTACAGGCCAGTCAGCCTCACCTCAGTCCCCGGAAAAATCATGGAGCAGGTCCTCAAGGAATCAATCCTGAAGCACTTACACGAGAGTAAAGTGATCAGGAACAGTCAGCATGGATTCACCAAGGGTAGTCATGCCTGACTAATCTAATCGCCTTCTATGATGAGCTTACTGATTCTGTGGATGAAGGGAAAGCAGTGGATGTATTGTTTCTTGACTTTAGCAAAGCTTTTGACACTGTCTCCCACAGTATTCTTGTCAGCAAGTTAAAGAAGTATGGGCTGGATGAATGCACTATAAGGTGGGTAGAAAGTTGGCTAGATTGTCGGGCTCAACGGGTAGTGATCAATGGCTCCATGTCTAGTTGGCAGCCGGTGTCAAGTGGAGTGCCCCAGGGGTCGGTCCTGGGGCCGGTTTTGTTCAATATCTTCATAAATGATCTGGAGAATGGTGTGGATTGCACTCTCAGCAAATTTGCGGATGATACTAAACTGGGAGGAGTGGTAGATACGCTGGAGGGCAGGGATAGGATACAGAGGGACCTAGACAAATTGGAGGGTTGGGCCAAAAGAAACACGATGAGGTTCAATAAGGATAAGTGCAGGGTCCTGCACTTAGGACGGAAGAACCCAATGCACCGCTACAGACTAGGGACCAAATGGCTAGGCAGCAGTTCTGCGGAAAAGGACCTAGGGGTTACAGTGGACGAGAAGCTGGATATGAGTTAGCAGTGTGCCCTTGTTGCCAAGAAGGCCAATGGCATTTTGGGATGTATAAGTAGGGGCATAGAGAGCAGATCGAGGGACGTGATCGTTCCCCTCTATTCGACATTGGTGAGGCCTCATCTGGAGTACTGTGTCCAGTTTTGGGCCCCACACTACAAGAAGGATGTGGATAAATTGGAGAGAGTCCAGCGAAGGGCAACAAAAATTATTAGGGGTCTGGAACACATGACTTATGAGGAGAGGCTGAGGGAACTGGGAATGTTTAGTCTACGGAAGAGAAGAATGAGGGGGGATTTGATAGCTGCTTTCAACTACCTGAGAGGTGGTTCCAGAGAGGATGGTTCTAGACTATTCTCAGTGGTAGAAGAGGACAGGACAAGGAGTAATGGTCTCAAGTTGCAGTGGGGGAGGTTTAGGTTGGATATTAGGAAAAACTTTTTCACTAGGAGGGTGGTGAAACACTGGAATGCGTTACCTAGGGAGGTGGTAGAATCTCCTTCCTTGGAAGTTTTTAAGGTCAGGCTTGACAAAGCCCTGGCTGGGATGATTTGATTGGGGATTGGTCCTGCTTTGAGCAGGGGGTTGGACTAGATGACCTCCTGAGGTCCCTTCCAACCCTGATAGTCTATGATTCTATGATTCTAACTTAGGAAAACTGAATTTTTTTAATCGATAAAATGTATGATTAATTTTTTTTAAAGTCCCTGCCCCTCACCTTATGTAATAACCAAAATATCAGTGTCCAAAAATAAACCTGCAAACATCCCTGCTCCAAACCCAGTCACCCACACATTAAATCTGATCTGATCTGAGACGACTCTTCATCGAGGGTTTGTCAGCTTCACTAGTTCCTGGTCTTGAAAATGGATCAATGTGGGTACAGGAGTCTGCTTGTGTGAATACAGTTGTACGACTGGGACCTTAGAGGCCAACCCTGCAAGTAAAGTTACACATGTGTATAATTGCTCAGCCCTATTGCATTCAGTGGAGCTACTCAGATAAGGTACATGGGTGCATAAATTACAAGAATGGATCATCGGGCCCTGACCCTACAAGCACACATGCACATAGTTAACTTTACAATCTAGAGTAATGATCTCAATGGGGCTATTCATGATCATAAAGCTAAGCATGTATAGAAGCATCTGCAGGATCAGGGACTGGGAGGCTGTAATTTTTGTGTAACTACATATATCAGATGGTCCGTAACAAATATTAGAGCTCAGGTTTATCTACGTTTTCCCATGTGTGACAGAGTGCCGAGAACCAGTAGCTGACCCAGCACTGTGCTCACTTAAGCATTAATTAGTTCCACCAGGCCTTTCCTGGTGGAAAGTACTTAATTGCTTAAGTGGACTGGGGTTTGGTGAGCTAATTATTCTCCCCCCCCCCCCCCCGCCAACACACCCTTCCCAGCTAGGCATGCTAGTTAAAAGCACAGGAAGGAAGTGCACAGGGGGAAGGTTAGTAGAGACTAGAGGAAGAAAGGGTGGTGAGAGCGCACCCTCTTCCTGGAGAAAGGGCTGAGGATTAGGAAAAGCTGCAAACAGACTTGCTGCAGTGCACAGGATTGTGATAGTCTTTGGGGGAAGGTAACTCACAGAGATGAGAACAAACCAAAAGGTGTCCAGAGCAGTTTGGGAGGGCTCTTAGGTCCGGATACCTGCCATGTTACACTGTGTCACAAGGCCTTTAGCAAAGGAAACATCGGTGGGCTGACCCATGGATGGGAACACAGCCCTTTATCTCCTTGCTCTGTACTAAGTGATCTACTCTCAATTTTTCTCATATGTCCTCAAACTCTCTTCTCAAAGTATAATCCAGCCTCGCTTTCCCAAGTAGGCTATCCTTTAGCCTTTTTTCCTCTCCAGGGAATGTCTATATTCTTTTATTTCTTAAATGGCATCAGTTTGAGTACTTAGTCTGGAAGCATTAGAAAAATAACACTTTCATTTATGAAGCATATGATGGCATTGGATTTAAGGGATTCTGCACAAGGCAAAAAGAGAGAGCTCCCTTTTGTTAGCTTCCATAGAAGCGCCACCTCTGTGGAAGGTCTCATCAGAACAGACTCTCATTGGGTGATCAGATCATGAAGGGAGGGCACTGCTTGGACCACTACTGAGCCTTTTATAAATTAACCCTTTGAATTTAATGTCAGTTACCCTCTGTGAAAAAGGGACATGAGAAATGTATTCTCAGGCTATCATCAGGCCCAGTGAACCACATGCTTAGTGGTTCCAGGGGAGATAATGAAGCAGCACATTGACTAGATACTTTGACAAAACTTAAATGACACTGAAATTGAAGCTGATACTCTAATGACCGAAAATGGCTTTTTATTGGCCTGAAGAGGAGGTATCTGAAGATGGTGAATCTAAAAATCCAGTAGAGGGAGAGGAGACTGTCAAATAGGTAAAATCACTTCCAACTACAGTGAAAGCATCCTGTGAATTTAAATGTAGTAATTATTCATCAATATTTTATTTTTGTATGGGAAATGCATGGAGTGTGTAACTGTAATGACTCCATGGGGTTAGTAGCTCTCCTGGGAAATAACAGCTGCTGGCTCTGCTAAAAGAATGGAAGCTCATAGGAAATGTGGGAGAAGATGTGGGGGTTAGCCTGAGAGCCAGAAATTAAATGTCAAGGCTAATTAACACTTGGTCACGGGAATTCATCTGAGTGCCACGGATGTTAATAAAATTTATATTTTATGGTCTGCCTAGATTAACTCTTCTGAGGAGTGGAACATGCAGACATAGATACAGTAGAAACAATAAGGAAAAAAGAATTGAAATAGTAAATTTTATCAACTCATGAAACTAAAATTTTTTTACATCATTCTATAAGTCTTTTTGTTAACAGAATTAATCAGACTGGATTATTTTTGCACTCCAATTTTTATCCTGTAATTTATATTAGAATATTTTTAAGGTCTACTACATTGAAAGGTTTCTCTCCTTGTTATTCATTGGATACTAGGGACCAGTCTTGGAATTTTTTTAGACCCAGTAGTAGATTATAAAATAATACCCTCTAAATACAACGCCAATTATAAATGTATAGTATAACTAGAACGTATCTCTCTTGAGAGTGTTAAATAAGAGATTGCAATGTACTAAAGTAGTAAGAAAGAGGGAAAGAATATTAGTTGCCTGGAGTCATAAGTTGGAATAGGCAAGACAGGAACAAATTTGCTTAATAGCATGAGCGTGTTTGGCTGCTGGATACTCATGTTGGTCATGCATTAGTGTGATAGTTTACAGTGGGGATTTGGTTTCTTGCACAGGAAGAAAAGGGAAGTTGGATTTCACTCAGTGCGGAAAATCTGACCTGGTACTGCCTCCCAGTGGCACAGATGATCCTGATCCTTCAGCAACGTGCCCTCACCCACCATACAGTGGTTTCTCTAAAATCTTAGAAATTAGTCCCCAGGCAACTGACCAGTCTCCCTAAGTTTAAAGCAGATATAGTTCTAGCTCTACAGTTCTGAGTATTAACTCTGAATTTTTTGTTCTTAATACTCGTGTTTAGGGAGCCACCGGAAAATTACCTGTACTTCTGCACCACTTTGATATCTGTCACCCAGCATGTGTATTCTACCACGACAATAGTGTATATCTGATGTTGGTTGGATGACGCCGGCCAATGGATTGAATATGGGAAAGAAGTGATCTTACAACACTCTGAGCCAGGCAGCTCCCTCTGCAGCTGGCTGTTTTTGAAGGCAGAGCACTTTAGATGTCACACTGATATTCATTCAGTCCTCCCAAATGTACCCATTTATGTTATGTTCTTAGTCTTCCCTCGGGGTTCATTAGAAAAGTCCCAAAAAACTTGTTAGGGCCATTTCTAGGTGAGTTTTCTATGACACCCCCACTATTTAGAACCTCAGTTCTGTTTGCTGCATTCAAAAAATATTCTGCCTTCTCCTGTATCCTTTCATATTTGTTTTCCTTTGTAGCTTTATGGAAATTCTATGTTTTAACCTCACACTGTTTTTCATTCAGGGAGGCCAGTACTTAAAATCTTTTCTGAACATGGTGAACGTGCACTATGGCGAACATGCCCCACTCTCATTGGCAGGGAGAAAAGAAAGGGGGAATTCAATGCTTTTATACTTGGGAATGTTGAATTGACCTTGTAAGCACCACCAATCAAGATTTGCAGCCTCTTTCTTTAGCTGATTCCTATGGGACTGATTTGTTTGACCCTTCTTCTAGGCAAACAGTTGAATCCTTACTAAACTTACATAGGCAGAAGCACACCAGGCTGGTTTAATGTACCACAATCATCTTTAAAAAAATAAAAAAAGTCATAGATTACAAGCCAAATTCTGTTCTGTGCATGCAGGCAAGAGTCAATTTCTAATTGGCGTAGTTTTCTTATGCTTTTGTTCCATAAGATACAAAGCATCACATTGCCACAGTAACTCCTGCGTATCTGGAGGCTGCATTTCTAGCTGACTAGGAAGACACTTAGATTTTGGGCTGGTTCTCACTCGTATGAGAGCAATTTTCAAGATAGTGTGCCTCCTTAATAAAACTTTAATGCATTCCAATGTAACTGACATTATATACCATCCTCCGTACAGAAATGTTTCACAGTGAGAAGTAGAACAGTGAGTGAACAAGTTATGGAATCTGATGCAGCTAGTTTTATACAAATGGAAAACAACTGAAGGGGAAAGAAACCTAAAAAGAAGAAGGAAAGTAAAATAATCCCCCCGCCCCCCGGCCCTTGTTGGCTGCAATGCTTTTTGAGTTAGAAATTGTCATCTACAATGTTTAGAATTTCCAAGGATGTTTTAGTCCTGGCAGCACGAGACTTCCAGCAAATTGAAGTCTCCCATGATCACACAGCGTTTTCCCTAGGCATTATATATAGGTGCATAAGGAGGCAGTCATCTTGTTCCTTAGTGTGATTTGGTGGTTTGTAGCAAACACCAGTTAATATTCAATCTCATGCTTTAACGTTGGGACATTGATCTGTAACTTGGAAAAAATTCTTTTTTTTACTGCAATACCAAATACCACTCGATGCGTGGAGTGGATGGAGCAAGCTCCTATTCCAACTCCCTGTTCCAAAAATCCATTTAATATACAGTCCTCAGATAAAGGACGTATCAGATATTAAACTGATAAGAACAGATATAACTTAGATAATTTTTTCACTTCAAGGTCTAAGAGACACAGACAAGGTTTTCATCTCAAGGCCAAAAGACCAAAAACATCAAGACACTTGATCACGGCATTAGATAGGCCAAGAGACTACTTACACTTGATCTAAGCCAAAAGGCCGAGATACTACACTTGATCTTGAATGCTTATCAGTGACTTGGAAACAAGTAAGGCCATTTTTGACATAGAATGCCATTCCCCCTCCCCTTTTGCCCACTCGATCCTTCCTAAACAGACTGTAACCATTGATTTTAACATTCCAGTTATGAGAGTCATCCTACAAGGTACAGTAATACTAACTAGATCAAATGTATGCTCATAACTGAGTGATTCCAGTTCCTCTTGTTTGTTGTCCATGCTTCTAGCAGTGGGGTATAAGGAATTCAAGAATTTCTTTTCTCTGTGTTCTTTGGTTCCTTGCTTAATTTTGTTCTCAACATCACAAAGCTGCAAACAATTATTAGCCAAATCAGCTGGGAGGAAGTATTTAATCAGAAAAATTATGAATGATAATTAGAAATAATTTTAAGAACACCCTACTAGATTTTCAAAAAAACGCAATTGATGAAAAAGGCTGTGCAGATTAAAAATCTGACCTGATTTAGAGGGGAAGTAAAGGAAGCTATAAAAAAAAACTATATGTAACAAATGGAAGAAAAGGAGAGTTGATAGTAATGAGTAAATATAAATTAGGAATTGTAGAAAATTGATAAGGGAAGCAAAGGGACACAAGGAGAAATTTACAGCCAGCAGTGTTAAGGACAATAAGGAGTTTTAAAAATATATTAGGAATAGAAAGAATCCTAATAATGGTATTGGTCCATTGCTAGATGGAAATGGCAGAATTAGCAATAATAATGTAGAAAAGGCAAAAGTGTTCAATAAATATTTCTGTTCTGTATTTGAGGGGAAAACAGCAGATATAGTCTCATAGTATGGTGATAACACTTCTTCCATTTGAATAGTATCTCTGGAGGATGTTAACCAGAAACTACTAAATTAGACAGTTTTAAATTAGCATCCAAGAGTTTTAAAAGAGCTGGGTGATGAGCTCACTGGACCGTTAATGTTGATTTTCAATAAGTCTTGGAGTACTGGGGAAGTTCCAGAAGACTGGAACAAAGCTAATGTGCCAATTTTTAAAATGGGTAAATGGGATGACCCAGGTAATCGTAGGCTGATCAGCCTGACTTTGATCCCATGCAAGATAATTAAGTCCCATATTAGCCACTCCATTAATAAAGAATTAGAGGAGGATAAAGTAATTAATACAAATCAACATGAGTTTATGGAAAATAGATCCTGTCAAACTAACTTGATATCTTTTTTAGATGAGATTACAAGTTTTGGCTAATAAAGGTAATGTGTTGGTGTAACATACTTAGACTTCTGTGAGACTTTTGACTTGGTACCACATAACATTTGATTAAAAATCTAGAGCAATATAAAATTAACATGGCACACATTAAACTGATTAAAAACAGGCTAACTGGTCTCAAAATGTACTTGTAAATGGAGAATCGTCATCAAGAGGGTATGTTTCCAGTGAGGTCCTGCAGGAATTGGTTCTTGGCCCTGTGCTATTTAACATTTTTATCAATGACCTGGAAGAAAACATAAAATCATCATTGATAGTTTGCAGATGACAACATAAAAATTAGGGGAGTGATAAATAACGAAAAGGACAGGTCACTGATTCAGAGCAATTTGGATTGCTTGGTAAACTGGGAGGAAGCAAACATACATTCAGTGAATACGCAAAAAACAGACTTTTTTTTCAGAACACAATAAGACTCTAAAATCTACAGATTACAGAGGATTCAGAATCCATCCCTTTGGCAAATTTTTCAGTGGTTTGTATGTATTTTATTTTATTTTTATTAGCGTTGTCAAAATAAATCCTGGAGGCTCCATATGCTCCCTCCCTATGTGTTGATAATTGTTCATGTGAGTCACCATATGATGAATGTCTCCTGAGTGCTGAATATAAACTGTGATGTATAAAAAATTATATTTTCTATTTTATGAATGTGTAGTTCTGGGTCCCTTTATCAGGTCTATAGATTTGTGAGGGGTTTTACTAAAGCTTTGCAAACCCTTACCTGTTTAGGATTTGAGGTGGGGAGGGGTTCACTTGGGGGGGGGGTATGGAATGGGCTAGTTGCACTTTACCTCACTCTTAGTCCCCTCCATGTCAGGTAGCCTCCACAGTGGGGAGTTCCCCATCTCCATGGTGACTGGAAGCAGACTAGATCTTTGCTTGGAACCTGACTTTTGCCCTGTCCCTCCGGCAGAACTCTCTGCCTCCAAATGTGCACCCATGGCAGGGCTCCCTTTGTAGCAGAGCTTTCACGGGGTTCTAACATCTCCAGTTTGTTTGGCCTCAAGGTTTTTCTCCTCAGAACTGCTCCACTCAACAATATTTTCCTTCAGCTTTCTGAGGAGGGTTTGAAGGACAGCACCTTCCCCCCTCTTGTAAACATGTGTGTTGATACCCTCAAAGAATTCTGATGGATTAGTGAGGGACGATTTCCCTTCACAAAAGCCTTGCTGATTCTTCTCCAGCATATCATGTATATCTAGGTGTCTGATAATTTTGTTCTTTACTGTAGTTTCAACCAATTTGCCTGGTACTGGAGTTAGGCTTACTGGCCTGTAATGGCCAGGATTGCCTCTGGAACCTTATTAAAGTATTGGTGTTACATTAGCTACCCTCCAGTCATCTGGCACAGAGGCTGATTTAAGCGATAGGTTAGTAGTTCTACAGTTTCACATTTGAGTTCCTTTAGAACTCTTGGGTGAATACCATCTGGTCCTGGTGACTTATTACTGTTTAGTTTATCAATTTGTTCCAAAACCTCCTCTATTGACACCTCAATCTGGGACAACTCCTCAGATTTGTCACCAGAAAAGAATGGCTCCAGAGTGGGTATCTTTTCCATAACCTCTCAGTGAAGACCGATGCAAATAATTCATTTAGCCTCTCTGCAGTGGCCTCATCTTCTTCGAGTGCATCGTTTCATTAGCACCTTGATCCTCTAGTGGCCCCTCTGAATGTTTGATGGGCTTCCTGCCTCTGATGTACTGTACTTACAAAAACTAACAGCAAATTTTTTTTGTCTTTAGCTAGATGCTCTTCAAATTCTTTCTTGGCCTGCCTTATTATTCTTTTATGCTTGACTTGCCAGGTTTATGTTCCTTTCTATTTTCCTCAGTAGGATTAACTTCCAATTTTTAAAAGATGCCTTTTTTGCCTCTAACCGTCTCTTTTACTCTGTTTAGGCAAGGTGGTATTTTTGATCCTCTTACTACTGTTGTTGTTTTGTTTTTTACTTACGGTATACATTTAGTTTGAGCCTCTATTATAGTGTTTTTAAATAGTCTCCATGCAGGTTGCAGGTATTTCTACCTTGGGACTATTCCTTTTAGTTTTCATTTAACTCCTTTTTTTTAAAGGCTACTGTGGTGGGTTTCTTCGGCCTTTTTCCCCTACAAGGATGTTAAATTTAATTACATTATGGTCACTGTCGCCGAGTGGTTTAGCTATATTCACCTCTGTCATGACAGAGGGGTGGGCAGGCCAAACTGGAATGGTGCTGCGTCCCTATGTGCCAGGTTGCAATGCCACTTGATTAAATTTGGCTTGGCCACCCCTCCTAGAGCAGCAGCTTGGCCAAATTTGAGTGGCATGGGAGAGACACACTGAAGTTTTGCCTAAGGCAGCAGATTGCTTGAGTGTCTCTGGGCATTAGCCTGGGACCTGGGAGACTCAGATTCAGTTCCCTGCTCTGCCACAGACTTCCTGTGTGACCTTGAGCAAATTACGTAGTCTCTGTACCTTCATTCCCTTTCTATAAAATGGGGATAGCGTTTCCCTACCTCACAGGGGTGTTGTGAGGATAAATATATTAGAAGATTGTGAAGAACTCAGGTACCACGATAACATATAAATACCTTAGCTAGACACCTGCTCTTCCCCAGTGGTAGTTGGGAATTGTCATTGGAAAATGCTGCTTTGTTGAAGCTGAAATGTCTCATGGAAATGTATTGGGTTTGATGAACTTCTGACAAACCGCAAACAGGGTTCCATCTGAACACTGCCTGTTTTCATGGCAGCTCATCTGTCGGGCTGCTGGAGAGCTTGGACTTTTGGGGCTCACAGCTCCAGGGAAGCCTTGCTATGTGGAATACCCAAAGGTTGGGGACCCCAAGGCTGCAGCGCTGCCTGCCACAGAACCCTGGGTCCTCATGGTTTTGTATCAACAGATTGGATATCTGTCACATATTCTAAGCACTTGGGAGGTTAGTCTGCTGTAACTGTGCACATTAACTGTGAGTAAAAGTTGTTTTTGTCTGTGTTATATTCTAGCATTGGAAATTAAGATGTCCTAAATGCTGTTGTAAAGACCTTCTCACTCTAATCTACAATATAGCCGGAAAAAAAAAATCTCACTGACATTCCCTCTTTTTAATATAGTTTTCAGAGACCTAATGAAGGAACAGCCATTTTCCTGTCAAATCAGCAGTTTCCATGCAAGTCAGCCAGGAACTGAAATGTCCCACTTTCTCTAGAAAGCTCCATCATGTACCCCTTGACCCAGAGTTCTCCTCTCCTCTGTTCAGGAACCTCAATCCACCTCTCCTATTATGACACTGTAAACATTTAGAGTTTTCATGGTCAAAAGAAGCTACAACTGCCTAATGAAGTTAGCGCAGAATATATTGGACATTTAAAACCCAATGGGAGTGTGGCAGTTCTTCTTGAATGTGGAATTAGGAACTGCTTTTGATGACAACAGCAGCATGGGTCTCACACTGTTCTGGAAGGGGGAACTGCAACTGAGGGACAAATTAAGTATTTTATTAAATTATTGGAATCTTATATAATTAACAGTTAGTAATAAAACATGTAAAAAAATAAAAATGAGGACACTCATGCTGATAGGTTCAATGTTGTGTGCCATGTCAGGGCTAGGAAACACTTTGCAAACCAGTACTTATGTTGCTGTACCGGTAAACTTTTCTAAACAGTGGTCCTACCAATTAGGTATAAGTAGCAAGTTCAGCAGGAGCACTCATTGGCACTTCTTGCCTGCACACAAGCCACCCACCCCAACACTGCTCCCAAGAAGCACCAGGACTAGCCCTCAAGATGAATATTAAAGGACAGGGCTCATAGAACGGGAACGGGGAGACAAGAAGGAAGAAGTCAGTCTAAACAGTATGCATGCTATCACCTGCACTTTCTAACTTACTAATAGCTTATAATGTTCTTTGCTGTTTCTTGAGATACAATATCTTAAAATAATAGTTGTTTTCCTTTGGACCGAGCAAAATGATGGGCCATTTGCCAAATATCTTAAGCTTGCTAGGTCATTCTACCCTTGTTAAGGTACCTCTGACAATGCTAACTTGGCCATGTTGGAAATAATTATTTTCTTTTCCTGTTTTCCTTAATAAGCTTCTTGTATTATTGATAAGATATACCATAAAATTTAAGATGTGAAAATTAGCTAAAGTATTGTCAGGGCAACCTCATCTAATGGAAGTTCCCGAACTTCTGAGAGGTTGGTTTCTTAACCTTAATGTTGCAGTAGCATGTCTTTCCAGAGAGTCAAGCTTCATTTCTGTAGTTTGTGAAGACACAAGATCACTTTCCTGGAATATTAGCCCCACAAATCATAGCTGACTATCTTGTGTAAGCTGACTTGTAAAAAAACAACAACAACAAAGTGAAAACCCTTTTGTAATAGCTTTCTAAATAATCAATATTGATTAATTTGTTTTTGTTTGAATTGGAAAGAGGCACTCAGGTGCTGTGTCTTTGGATGTTGTCCAGAAATGCTTGTTTTTTCCCCCCATCTAATTCAACAGGAGTCTATATATTGATGTATAGAGGAGCAGAACCTGGTTGAAGATCCTAAAATAAACAGTGCCATTATTTGGCCTTTGTAAATATGGATTTTATTTTAATTACATAAATTGTGCAGTGCTCTGGGTGGAAGCAGATGTTCCTTGGTAACTCACCATTACTTGCTGCCATATCCATAATAAACGAGTAAGTGTGTGTATTTATCTGACTAAGGAAATGCTTATAGTTACCTGAAAGTATATTAATGTTACCAACAACTGTAGCAAAGCTGAGAGGTAAAGCCATCCGTTATACTAATATTTATTTTGTTGATCTAAAAGAAGTGTGGCTTAATTCTTAATTATTTTGTGGGGGTTTTTTGTTATTCCTAGGAATTCATTTTGCCAGAGATGCCACTTATTTCAATCGCTATTGTCAGGCTGACAGCAAATTCAAGCTCATGCTGGTAGCTAGAGTTCTGGTGAGAGACATTGCTTCTGGAGACTCTAGCTATCTTCATCCTTCTGCCAAACCTAACAATCCAAATAGTTTTGTGACCGCTGTGTGAACAATGGATCAGTTGTCTCTCTTTTTGTCATCTTTAAGGGTATGTCTACTCTAAGAAATTAGGTTGATTTTATAGAAGTCGATTTTTAGAAATTGATTTTATACAGTCAATTGTGTATGTCCCCACTAAGCACCTTGGGCATCTGGGTGAGGCAGATATGGAACTTGGGGAGGAGGGCAGGTGGTTATACAATGGATGCAGCGGGGGGCGGTCTGTGCTCTTGTTGGCTTTCCTGCAGCTCCAACAGACACTTCATCACGTCCGTTTGCTCCCCCAACAGATGCTTCATCATGTCCATTTGCACCTCCATTAGTCTCAGCATCGCATCCTGCCTCTGCTCTTCGTGCTCACTTAATGCTTTCCTGGCCTCTGCCACTGAATGCCTCCATGCATTAAGCTGTGCTGTATCAGTGTGGGAGGACTGCATGAGCTTGGCAAACATGTCATCGCGAGTGCATTTTTTTCACCTTCTAATCTGTGATAACTTCAGGGACGGAGATGGTAGGGGGAGCGTAGAAACATTTGCACCTGCGGGGGGATAAAAAGGGAGAGTAAAATTTAAGATGATACATTTCTGAGAACAAAAGGGAGACTCTTTCACAGTGAATTAAGCAATTCACAGCAGACAGCACATGTGCTTTAGGTACAAGGTTGCATTTTGCCTTTTATATTGAGTGCCTACCGGTATGGTGACACATCACACACACGGCTGGGCAACAGAATTTGGTTTCCAGGCAGCCATGGTAAGCCAAAGGGTACGTGGGTTTGGCTTCTTACGCCTTCATAACATGTGGAAATGATTTCAAACTGCAGCACCCTCCTTTCCCATAGCAAGCAATGCTGGTTGGGTTTCACATTTAAAAGGAGGGGCTGTGGGTTTCAAGTGGATGTGCAGCACACATCTCCACCCACCCCGCCGCATAGCTATTCTCTGGGATGAGCCCTTCACCCCTCTCCCTGCTGCGTGGCTATTCTCTGGGATGATCCCTTTTAGCTAAGCGCAAGCAGCCCAGCATGAACGGGGTCCTTTTACTGTTCCCTTACAAAAATTCCCCTATTTCAACCAGGTGACCATGAATGATATCACTCTCCTGAGGCTAACACAGAAAGATATAGACTGAATGTTGCTTGAATGCAACCAAAACCCAGGACCATTTGCTGCCATGGTTTGTGCTGCGATGATTTCAGACTACTTGCTACTGGCTTGGTGTGGTAAAGTGTCCTACCGTGGAGGACGAAATAAGGCAGCCCTCCCCAGAAACCTTCTGCAAAGGCTTTCAGAGTACCTCCAGGAGAGCTTCATGGAGATGTCCCTGGAGGATTCCTGCTCCATCCCCAGACACGTTAACAGACTTTTCCAGTAGCTGTAGTGGCCGCGAATGCATCCCAAGTCTTCAGGGCAAATCAAACATTAAACACTATTGCTTTAAAACCCTGTACTGTAGTGACAAATGTGCACTCACCAGAGGTGCCTTCTCCATCTTCAGGGTCGGAGATCCTGCCTTGGGATGGTATTGGCTCCAGGGTGATGAAAAGGTCCTGGCTGCTGGGGAGAATGGATTCACCGCTTGCCTGATGCGCATTCTCCTCCTTCTCCTCCTCCTCTTCCTCATCCACTAAATCCTCCTTCCTGTTGCATGAGACTCCCCACCCCACCCCACCCCACCCCCTTGCAGGTGTCCATGGACAGTGGTGGGATAGTGGTAGGGTGCCCCCCTAGAATGCCATGCAGCTGATCATAGAAGCGGCATGTATGGGGGCTCTGATCCAGAGCGGCCATTTGCCTCCTTTGTCTTTGGTAGGCTTGCCTGAGCTACTTAACTTTCACGTGGCACTGCTGTGTGTCCCTGTCGTAGCCTCTCTCCACCATGCCCTGTGAGATTTTGGCGCATATATTTGCATTTCTTCTTTTTGATCGGAGTTCGGCCTGCACAGATGCGTCTCCCCATACAGCAATCAGATCCAGTGTCTCCTGTTCGGTCCATGCTGGAGCTCGTTTGTGATTCTGGGGGGACTTCATGGTCACCTGTGCTGCTGAGCGTGCCATGCTGACCAAACAGGAAATGAAATTCAAAACTTCCTGGGGCTTTTCCTGTGTACCTGGCTAGTGCATCGGAGTGGAAAGTGCTGTCCAGAGCAGTCACGTTGGAGCACTCTGGGATAGCTCCTGGAGGCCAATACCATCGATTTGCATCTGCACTACCCCAAATTTGACCCAGCAAGGCCAATTTTAGTGCTACTCCCCTCGCCAGGGAGGAGTACAGAAGTCAATTTTAAGAAGAGTCCTTTAGGTCGATGGAATGGGGTTGGTTGTGTAGACGCATTCATTTTAAAATCGACCTAACGCTGCTAAATTCGACCTAACCCCGTAGTGTAGACCAGGGATAAGAAACATTGGATTTATCCAGAATATATAATACAATGTATGTAAGAGCCAGATTGGGTGATTCTGTAATGTACAGCAATTTTGTGTTTCTAAACTGTGGCATTTATATTTCTTTTTGGTTGTGGTTTTCTTTTGTTATTGAATTTCATATTTTTTTAATACCCTTTAGCTCCACAAATTCTAAGATAGAGCTGGTCGGGAATTCTCCATCAGAAAATGCAATTTCTGCAAAATCAAAATTTGCCATGGGAAAATGTCAGTTAAGACAAACCAACCAACCAACCCCCCCTTTTCCTGTTGGGGAAATCAAAATGATATATTTTGTTTCGGGTTGAGAGGGGGGTCAAATCTGAACTGGAATGTTTCATTTTATTGAATTGACCTGAAACATTTAATTTCAAAGCAATTGAAAATAACATAACACTGGATTTCCTTGCACATTACCTTGTGGGAGATGTAAATTCACCATGTAACTTATATTTAGTAATGAGATTATGGTTTGCATTGGTTTAATTTTTACTTAATTGCAAGATTGTGTGTTAAATTCATTATTTCACCACAGAATCATAGAAAGGTAGAGCTGGAAGGGACCTCAACCGTTGTATAAAATTTGCTAATGCTTTGTTGGTTCCATTCTTCTCAGAGTGACCATACATCCCGTTTTGGCTGGGAGACTCCCTTTTTAAAGCCCTGTCCCAGGCAAAACTTTTGGGGCAAAACTGGGCATTTGTCCCGTTTGCTCTTGCTAACTGATCATTAGTTTTGCCAAAAAGTGGGGTGCAATCCCCAGCGGGGTGCAGAGGAAAGTGCAGGGGGGAAGCGGCAATACCAGTCCCACATGGAACGGAGGACTCGGGAGAGTGGCTCGGGCTGGCAACAGGGGGCCTCGGGCTGGCCCCATGCCTAGGGTGGAGGAGGCGGACTCTGGGCCAGCCCCATGCATGGGGGAGAAAGAGGGGACTTGGGCCAGCCCCATGGGGTGTCCTATTTTCTCTTTGGAAAAATATGGTCACCCTACTTCTTCTCTGAAAGTGATTTTCAATAAAGTAAGTAATCTGTACCAACTGATATTGTGCATTTTTTCATATATTACTTTCCACCTATTTCTTTTAAGGTTGTCCATCTCTAAAGAAATTCTTCTACTTATCACAGTGATAACTGCCCCAACATCTAAATACTTTCTTGTTCAGCATGGGTATGAAAATACTATTTCTTATTTTTGATAATTATGGTGATCTCCAATATTTCTTCAGTCAAGTGCCTCCAATATGCCTAATTAGCAAGTGCACTTTTCGGTAAGATTATGTTTTATGGGTGCCAGAATTTTAGATTCTGGATCTAGCACACAATTAAATGAGATTGGATTTGACAGTTTCTGTTCTGTCTGCATCCATGATGGATTCTTTCCAGCAGAGATCTATTCCACTAGCAGTCTGATTTGTGCCACTTTATAATATATCTTAAAATCTGGTAGCACTAGGCCTCCCATCTCAGTGGGACATTCCAGCCATTCCATTTGGATTCTTGGTTTCTGATTTGACCATAGGCATCTTCAGATACCTTTTAAAAAATTCTTGAAGACGTTTTTGGGCATGTAAAGGGAGTCATGGAAAAAGAATACAGGACTCTGGGCAGCAGGACATTCACTTTAAGTACTTGAATTCTACCAGTAAATGTCATTGGTGGTAATGTCCATCTAAGTAATTGTAAATAATTGTTATTAATTGATCAATATTTAGTTTAAACAGTTCCGCTGACTTTAGGTGATACATTAATGCCTAACTAGCTAATTTAGTTATCCACTATCTTTTCAGTGGGCATTTATCATCGTTCAAATATATTTTGGAAACGAGGTATAGTATCTCTGATTTACAGTACTTTAATCTGTAGCCCGATTCCTTACAACGCGCTTCCATTACTTCTTGTAATAAAAGGGGCAGATTTCCCAGGCACAATGACTTTCAGTTACAATAAAAGATCAACCCAACTCAACCCATGTTAACTTACTCTCCCCTCCCAGGGATTTTACCAGGAGGGATCCAGTTGCTATTGCTCCACATCCATTGACACCCCCTCTGCCATTTTCTATCCCAAAGTTCAGGCGATAAACCTACCATTACCCACCAAAGTCCCCTGCCAAGTTGTCCCTATCCTCCTCAGGCTCCACTCTTAGGACTACTAAGGCTTATAAATGGTTGGGAAAAATCTGCTAAAAAGCATCAAAAAGGGAATCTAAGGGGTCTTCTTCCTCTTCGTCATAAGATTGACTCCTCCACCTCCTATGAGTGCTCCTATGGAGTCTCAGGTGTTGAATCCAGAACCTTCACTATGGGGACACCGATAAATTGGTTCTGAAAATGATATTCCTCGCTATTCAGGATGGAGATAGCCTTAGGCTATATCTACACTAGAAACGCTACTCCA
Organism: Natator depressus; assembly: GCF_965152275.1. Classification (NCBI taxonomy): domain Eukaryota; kingdom Metazoa; phylum Chordata; order Testudines; family Cheloniidae; genus Natator; species Natator depressus. The sequence goes on from NC_134234.1 coordinate 246,112,877, forward strand.
GCTGTGATGCTGTACTGCAGACACTACTGCGATGGGAGGTGTTCTTCCATTGCTGTAGTAAATCCACCACTCTGAGAGGCGGTAGCTAGGTCGATGGAAGACATCTGTCAATCTAGCGCTGCCTAAGCTGGGGTTAAGGATGGCTTAAATACATCTCTCAGGGGTGTGAATTTTTCAACCTCCTGAATAATAGAGCTGGGTTGACCTAACTTCCTTGTGTAGACCAGCATCTCTGCTAAAGTTCTACCTAAGAAATTAGGAAGGTCCTTTCCTCTGCCATCTGAGAACACCGGTACTCCAGGGAATCTAAACACAAATCCATTCCTAAAATTTTCTCACCCAGTGCATATAAAAAACAAACAAACCACAAACAAAACCCACGAACCACAAACACCCAGCCCCCCCACAAAAAAACAACAACAAAGGACAAGCAGGCAAGATTTGATTCTATCCCCTAAGTTGGACTCCAAAATCTTCTCCTTGGTGAAAAGAAATATTCCAGTAGAGGGTGCTATTGCCTCTCCAGAGATGATAAACTGGAGAATTTGCTTTTTAGAAGGACTAATGTTACCTCCATGATTTTATATTCCTCTGGGTCCTTTACTTCTGTCCGTGGTTGATGCTTCCTTGTCATGGCTAAAAGCCATTAACCAGCAAGGATTAAAAAATCATGATTTAAAAATAAGAGTTAAAATTGAAATAATTTTAAAAAAATTAATTTAAAAAAATGTATATCACATTTTTAATTTGAGGATTTTTCATTCTTTATTTTCTTCTCATTTTATAGCCACATTGCTAAAGGAAGTATTTTATACTTGTTTTTTAATTAGAGTCATAGAGTACTATCATTGTAAGGAAAGGGCTGGAAAGGACCTTGGGGGAGGTCATCTAGTTCATCCCCCTGTGATCAGGCAGAACCAAGTATACTTAGACCGTGCCTGACAGGTGTCTGTCTAACCTGGTCTTAAAAACCTCCCATGATAGGGATTTCACAACCTCCTCTGGAAGCCTGTTCCAGAGCTGAACTGCCCTTATAGTTAGAAACTTTTTCCTAATATCTAAACTAAGTCTCCTTTGCTGCAGGTTCAGGTGATTATTTCTTGTCCTACCTTCAATGGACACAGAGAACAACTGATTATTGTCCTCCTTATAGCAGCCCTTAATATATTTGAAGGCTCTTAATGTCCCCCCACCCCTTTAGTCGTCTTTTCTCAAAGCTAAAAATGAGCAGCTTTTTTAACCATTCCTCTTAGGTCAGGTTTAATAAACTTTTTTTTTGCTCTGTACTCTGTCCAATTTCTCCACATCTTTTATTGTGTCTTACATAAGTCACTCCTGTTAATACACCCCAGAATATCAGCCTTCTTTGCAAATGCATCACACTGTTGACTGATATTCAGTTTGTGATCCCCTATAACTTCCAGATCCCTTTCAGCAGTACTTCTGCCTTGCCATTTAGTCCCCACTTTGTATATTTGATTTTTCCTTCCTAAGTGTAGTACTTTGCACTTGTTACTGAATTTCATCTTACTGATCTTCAGACCAATTCTTCAATTTGTCAAGGTGCTTTTGAATTCTAATCCTGTCCTCCAAAATGCTCGCTACCCTTCCCAGATTGGTGTCACCTGCAAATTTTATAACTGTATTCTGTAATCCATTATCCAAGTCATTACTGAAAGTATTGAACAGTACCAGACCCAGGACCGAACCTTGTGGAACTATTTAGATATGTCTTCCCAATTTGACTATGAACCACTGAGAAGTACTCTGAGTACAGTCTTTCAACCAGTTGTGCACTCACTTCATAATAACTTAATCTAGACCACATTTCCCTAGTTTGCTGAATTTAGAGTCCTTCAGTTAGATTCCTATTCGTAAGTAGAATTTCAGATTTTACATAGATTTTTTTTAATCTACTAAGAAGTCTCATACTTAGAAAGCTCTTCTATATTGTGAAAGACAAGTGCAAGGTCTCTTCAATATCTTTACTGTGAAAACAACATACAATCAGCCACAAACCTGAGAAACAGCCCATGATATATTTGCAACAAAAATCACCCTCCAGTAGATTGAACTTCCACAAGTCAAGAAAGCTGAAATGGTTGATCAGGCTCTACTCCTCCATCAGTATTTGCAATTTGAAGTCAATGGGCTCTTGTGCTTCTCAATCACTTAGCTGCTTTTGAAAATCCCTCCCTTAAGTGCCTGCATATGGGCTTAGGATCTTAATGTTAGGCTGCTCTTTTTGAAAGTTTTGACCCATGTATATAAAATGTTCACCAACTTTACTGAAAGTCTAAATAGTCAATGGAACTATTCAGGTGAGTAAAATTATGTACCTGCTTGTTTGCTGGATCTGGACCTTAATTTTCACTGTCTTTTGCCTTATAGTGTTTTTGTAAAATTCAATGTTACTTTACCATTAGCAGAATATTTTTAAAAGGCTTTTATAATTAAATTAATTATACATTTTAATCTAAAGTTGTAATAGCAAACATTTTTAAATAGTTTTACAAAGCCTCAATCTGATTTTAAACTAAGTTATTTTGTGTAAAATCAAGTAATTTTAAATTGCCTTGATTTAAATGGCTCCAATCTGCCATTAACAAATCCCTGGACGTTAAAAGGAAAGAAGGTAAAATTACTCAAAAGTGTTTTCAAAACCTGACCAAGTAACGAACAGCCAAAATAGCCATTCCAAACAGACAAAATTAATGTCCAAATTTCATGAGTCCCTCTATTCTATACAGTGAGATTCATCCCTTTACACAAAGCCTAAGTTAATGGTCTTTGGATGGGGACTGAGCAAGGGCTGGGGAGATTAACTTCACCATCTGAACAAGGGGTTGCAAGTACAGTCCCTTTGCTGCAGTCTATGTATTTGAATTATAGCACTGTTCCACCCCCGTTAGAAGTGGGAATTCCTGGCCATTAGGCGTATGCAAATGTGGACGCTGTGAGCACTATGAAATGAATATGGCCCCCTTACAATCTTTAACATGTTTATGCTCACAATGTCCCTGTGAGGTAGTGAAATAGTATTGTCCCTGTTTTACCGATGGGGAACTGAGGCACAGACAGAGACCAAGTAACTTATGTAAGGTCATATAGGAAGTCTCTATAGTAGAGTCTATATACCTGGGTTTCTCAAGTCTCAAGACAACACCCTAACCACTGCACTAACCGAGCTCATTACCACCATCCTGCTTGATTCTGTCCTAGTTGGAGCTGGGGTGGAGGCTCTCCTGCATGGAACCATACTACTCCTACAGAGCACAACCTCAGGGCCTAAATGACATAGGGCATGTCTACACTACACAATTAAATCGACTGAAGTTGACATGCCGTCACCATAGTAATTAAGTCAATTGTGAAGGTCCACGCTATGCTCCTTGTGTTGGTGGAGTGCGTTCTCACTAGCAGTGCTTGCATCGACCCAGAGAGCAGCTAGCTATCCCACTGTGCAACTCACCACCATCTAGTGCAAGGTGTTATGGGGAGTGTTTACAATGCCCCATGGGGGCAAAACATTCTCTCAGGGATGATTGGGAACATGGCGTGAATACCCCAGGATGCAGTTTTCTCCCTCCCCTAATTTCAGCTACAGTCCATAATATTTCACACCTGTTGTCAAAAGCCTAACATCATCCACACATCTGCCACCTGTAGAGAAGCATGGATCTGGCACAGCTCTGCACTATTGTGGTGAGCGTTGTGAACACCACACGCCTGATCCTGCAGTAATTCCACAGCTATCAGAGGAGCTGCCAGGCAGAATATGGCAATTCCTTTTATATAGCCCTGCTGGAAGCCATGGAAAGAAAAAAAATCCCAGTTGCTGCTGGCAGTCGTGGAGCAGCTGAATACGGTGGAACACTGGTTCTAGTCCCGAGAAACAAGCAGCGACTGGTGGGATCACATCATTATGCAGGTATGGGATGATGAGCAGTGGCTGCAAAACGTTCGTATGCGCAAGGCCATTTTCCTAGAACTGTGTGCAGAGCTCCCCTAGCCCTGCAGCACAGCGACACTGGAATAAGAGCTGTGCTGAAGTGAGTAGCGATTGCTGTGTGGAAGCTTGCAACGCCAGACTACCACAGATCAGTTGGGAATCAATCTGGAGTTGGGAAATCCATCGTGGGCGTTGCTGTGATCCAAGTATGCAGAGCCATTCGGGCTAAGAAGGACTGTGACTCTGGGCAATGTGCAGGAGATACAGGATGGTTTTTCTGCAATGCGGTTCCCTAACTGCAGTAGGGTCGCAGATGGCATGCACATCCCAACCTTGGCCCCAGACCACCTTGCCACAGAGTACATAAACAGAAAGGGCTACTTTTCTATGGTGTTGCAAGCACTGGTATATCACCGGGGATGTTTTACCGATATCCGTGCAGGAAGGTGCATGACAACATGCATCATTAAAAACACAATCCTGTTCAGAAAGCTGCAAGCAGGGACTTTATTTCCAGACCACAAAATCACCACTGGAGATGTTGAAATGCCCATAGTCATCCTGGGAGACCCAGGCTACCCTTTACTCCTGGGGCTCATGAAGCTGGATACCTGGACAACAACAAGGAGTGCTTGACCAATAGGCTGAGCAGGTGCAGAATGGCTGTTGAATGTGCCTTTGGTCATCTCAAAGGGCACTGGTTCAGTTTATCACTAGGTTAGACCTTAGTGAAAAAAATATTCCCATGGTAATAGCTGCCTGGTGTGTGCTTCATAATATCTGTGGAGCAAAGGGAGAGAAATTTCTGCCGGTGTGAAGGGGGATGGGCTGGCTCCTGATTTTTAGCAGCCAGATAACAGGGCTCCACCTACTTCCCAGTAGGTGAGAAGAGGGGTCGCCACACTCCATTTAGCTCCTGGCCCCTCCACTGGGTCTGCTGGTGAGGAGTGACTGCTTGATGTGACGGTCCCCCCAGGGACTGGGCTCAGACCTAGCAACTCATGCCACACAGGGGCCACCCCACAGGCTGCTGTATGTGAGGAGAGTGCGGGTAAGTGGTTAGAGAGGGAGGGGCTGAGAGACAGGACTCCTGGGTTCTAGCCCCAGCTCTGGCTCTGACTCCTTGTGTGACCTCATTTACATCCCTCCCCCTCTCAGTGCCTCAATTTCCCTATCCCCTTCTTCCCCCCTATGCTTTGAACTAATAAAGATGAATTAAGTTTCAAAAAATGGACTTTAATTGCACACACACACAAACAAATCCATGCACAACTGAAGTAAACTTTAGAAATGCAGGGAAATAAACTGGGGAGGGGGGAAAGCACATTCATTTATTATTTAAAAACACGTGCACTGTCCTTGCCTTCCACACATCAGTATATGTGTGGCTGTGATTGTCTGAACCCTCCCCCCCAGGGTGGAGCAGTAGGGATAGGGCACTGGCCTCTGACGCCACGTGGAATGTGTGTGTGGGAGGGTCGGAGGGGGGGAGTATGGTGGTGCTGGAATGCAGTTCTGGACAGGCTGCAGAGGGAGGCGACCTCAAAGGTGTTGCACCTGACGGTCAACCAGACGTCTCAGCATGTCTGTTGCTCCTTCAGAAGCGCTATCATCTCTTGCTGTGTATCACGCTCCTTCTCCAGAGCTTTTCTCCTGTCCTGAATGTCCATGCCCATTTTGTGCAAGAGAGTGATCCACCACGCTCTCTGCTCTGTGTCCGCTGATCTAGAGGCTTGCATGATGTCTGAAAACATGCCATCCCACGTTCGCTTGCTTCTGCTTTTTAGCTGGTTGAGCTTCCCCGCTGGTGTGGAGGGCAAGCTGGAGGCCACATTTGCAGCTGCAAAGGATACAATGCACAGAGGTGCTATTGTGAGTGCATAGATAAGCCATATGGACAATGTGTGAAATTGAAATCACTCCCCTTTATTGATGCAAGCATAAAGCAGTACATTTGCATTTCGGCCAGGTATTCGTTGAGTGCGTTAGCTGTCCCATCCATGGTGAGTACAGCCTGGGTGTGGCTGTGGGGGATGACACACAGACGCTAGGGTTTGCTGTTCGGGCAACTGAACTGAATGCTGGCACCGTTTCCCACAGGCAGCGGTGACTTTAGCTGATGTCTTACTCCTGAGGGTAATGGAGACAGAAAGGGAACAGCTGCCACATGTATCCAGCTGCAGACTAGGTCCTTATGCTGCTAGTCGGTGTGCTGCAATGATGCCTGCTGAATGAATAGATGAGTGGCAAGGGAAAGTGTCCTACCGCAGCGGAAGAAATAAGGCTGCCCTCCCTTCGGAAATGGATTGCAGGGTACCTACAGGAAAGTTTTTCCTGGAGATCTCTGTGGAAGATTCAAGTGACATCCCGGTGCATATAAACAAACTGTTTCGCAGGGCTCCCTCTGCCTAGCTGTGCCGGGCAATGAGAAGCAGATAGCCACGCTGCCTCCGTTGGTTATTTCACTACCTCTTGTAACATGAGTAAAAGATAGTAAACGAGAAGCTGTGGCCCTGCAATATCAATGCAAACTGCTTCGGTACCCAGAGGTTCCTTTCCCGGCATCATGCTCACCTGTGCTGGAGTGCTGCGACTGGCTGGACTGCACCAGGGTTACAAACAGCTCCTGGGTCGCTGCGACACTGGATCTCCCGGTCGCCTGTCCCCCGTTCTCATCCTCCTCCTTGTCCAACACCTTGTTTTCAGGATTGCCTGCTGTGGCACATGACTCCTCCTCCAATGTATCCACAAGGCCTTCATGGGTGGTGGTGGGGTCGCCACAGAGGATCGCACGCACCTTCTTGTAACAGTGGTATGTCTGCAGTGTCGAACCGCAGTGACTGCTTACCTCTCTTGCTTTCTGGTATGCCTTTCTGCAGTTCCTTTGCTTTCACGCGAAACTGCTGCGGGTCCCTCTTGTAGCCCTCCTCCCGCATGCCCTGAGCGATGTGCGTAGATGTCCACATTTCTACGGCTGGATCAAAGCTGTGCCTGCTCCCCATGGACCCAGAAGATCCACCACTTCCTGTGTACGCATGCAGAAGCATGTTTGGAGTGTGTAGCCAGCATGCTCAGCTGGGCAGTTGCCAGGTGGGCTTTCAACACCAACCAAACAGGAAATGAAAATTCAAAAATTTGTGGTCCTTTAACAGGGGAGGGACTAGTTCCTGTGTACCTGGCTGCTGGGCAGTGGATTTAAAACGATGACCAGAGCAGTCATGGAGCATTGTGGGACACCTCCTGGAGACCACATAAGTCAACGTAAGCAATGCAGTGTCTACATTGTCACTGCATCGACTTAACTACGTTGACTAAAGTGCTATGCCTCTCGTGGAGGTGGAGTTATTAGGTTGATGTAGCAGGCGAGGTTTGTCGGTGGGAGGAACATTGTAGTGCAGATGTTGATATTATTAGGTCACCGTAAGCTGCCTTATGTCAACCTAACTCTGTAGTGTAGACCAGGCCACAGAGCCTAGGATGAACATAAGTGGGTCTAGCACAAAGAGATGCAATCCAGATTGGAGCCTCTGGGTATGTCTACACTACGAAATTAGGTCAAATTTACAGAAGTCGGTTTTGTAGAAAGTGTTTTTATACAGTCGATTGTGTGTGTCCCCACACAAATGCTCTAAGTGCACGTAGTCGGCGGAGTGTGTCCACAGTACCGAGGCAACCATCAACTTCCGGAGCGTTGCACTGTGGGTAGCTATCCCACAGTTTCTGCAGTCTCCGCCACCCATCTGAATTCTGGGTAGAAATCCCAGTGCCCGATGGGGCTAAAACATTGTCGCGGGTGGTTCTGGGTACATATCGTCAGGCCCCCTTCCCTTCCTCCTTCCGTGAAAGCAAGGGCAGACAATTGTTTTGCACCTTTTTTTCTTGAGTTACCTGTGCAGACGCCATACCACGGCAAGCATGGAGCCCGCTCAGCTAACCGTCACCGTATGTCTCCTGGGTGCTGGCAGACGTGGTACTGCATTGCTACACAGCAGCAGTTTATTGCCTTTTGGCAGCAGACGGTGCAGTATGACTGGTAGCCGTCGTCGACGTAGCCCTGGGTGCTCTTTTAACCAACCTTGATGAGGTCAGGGGCGCCTGGGCAAACATGGGAGTGACTCAGCCAGGTCATTTCCCTTTTCCCTTTTAAGTTTCGTCTCATGGCGATTGAGTCCTACCGGCAGTGCACTGTCTTTTAATTTGTTAATCTCTAAGGTGCCACAAGTACTCCTTTTTTTTTTTTTTTTAATCAGCAGCCAGCAGAAGATGATGGCCAGCAGTCATACTGCACCGTCTTCTGCCGAGCACCCAGGAGATGACGATGGCTAGCAGTTGTACTGCACAGTCTGCTGCCAGCAAGATGTATAAAGATAGATGAAGTGGCTCAAAACAAGAAATAGACCAGATTTGGTTTGTATTCATTTTCTCCTCCCTCCCTCCGTGAAATCAACAGCCTGCTAAACCCAGTTTTGAGTTCTATCCTTGAGGGGGCCATTCTGTTTCTCGCAAAGCCACCCCCTTTGTTGATTTTAATTCCCTGTAAGCCAACCCTGTAAGCCATGTCGTCAGTCGCCTCTCCCTCCATCAGGGCAAAGGCAGACAATCGTTCCGCGCCTTTTTTCTGTGCGGACGCCATACCAAGGCAAGCATGGAGCCCGCTCAGATGACTTTGGCAATTAGGAGCACATTAAACACCACATGCATTATCCAGCAGTATATGCAGCACAAGAACCTGGCAAAGCGAAACCGGGCGAGTAGGCGATGTCAGCGTGGTGACGAGAGTGATGAGGACATGGACACAGACTTCTCTCAAAGCACGGACCCTGGCAATGTGGGCATCATGGTGCTAATGGGGCAGGTTCATGCAGTGGAACGCCGATTCTGGGCTCGGGAAACAAGTACAGACTGGTGGGACCGCATAGTGTTGCAGGTCTGGGACGATTCCCAGTGGCTGCGAAACTTTCACATGCATAAGGGCACTTTCATGAAACTTTGTGACTTGCTTTCCCCTGCCCTGGGGCACAAGAATACCAAGATGAGAGCAGCCCTCACAGCTGAGAAGCGAGTGGCAATAGCTCTGTGGAAGCTTGCAACGCCAGACAGCTACCGGTCAGTCAGGAATCAATTTGGAGTGGGAAAATCTACTGTGGGGGCTGCTGTGATGCAAGTAGCCCACGCAATCAAAGATCTGCTGATATCAAGGGTAGTGACCCTGGGAAATATGCAGGTCATAGTGGATGGCTTTGCTGCAATGGGATTCCCTAACTGTGGTGAGGCGACAGATGGAACCCATATCCCTATCTTGGCACCGGAGCACCAAGCCGGCGAGTACATAAACCGCAAGGGGTACTTTTCAATGGTGCTGCAAGCACTGGTGGATCACAAGGGACGTTTCATCAACATCAACGTGGGATGGCCGGGAAAGGTACATGACGCTCGCATCTTCAGGAACTCTGGTCTGTTTCAAAAGCTGCAGGAAGGGACTTTATTCCCAGGCCAGAAAATAACCGTTGGGGATGTTGAAATGCCTATAGTTACCCTTCGGGACCCAGCCTACCCCTTAATGCCATGGCTTATGAAGCCATACGCAGGCAGCCTGGACAGTAGTCAGGAGCTGTTCAACTACAGGCTGAGCAAGTGCAGAATGGTGGTAGAATGTGCATTTGGACGTTTAAAAACGCGCTGGCGCAGTTTACTGACTCGCTTAGACCTCAGAGAAAGCACTATTCCCATTGTTATTGCTGCTTGCTGTGCGCTCCACAATATCTGTGAGAGCAAGGGGGAGACGTTTATGGTGGGGTGGGAGGTTGAGGCAAATCGCCTGGCCGCTGGTTACGCGCAGCCAGACACCAGGACGGTTAGAAGAGCACAGGAGGGTGCAGTACGCATCAGAGAAGCTTTGAAGACCAGTTTCATGACTGGCCAGGCTACGGTGTGACAGTTCTGTTTGTTTCTCCTGGATGAAACCCCCCGCCCCCAGTTCACTCTACTTCCCTGTAAGATAACCACTCTCCCCTCCTCCCTTCGATCATCGCTTGCAGAGGCAATAAAGTCATTGTTGCTTCACATTCATGCATTCTTTATTAATTTATCACACAAATAGGGGGATAACTACCAAGGTAGCCCGGGACGGGTGGTGGAGGAGAGAAGCACCAGGAGGGGTGGTGGAGGAGGGAAGGACAAGGCCACACACCACTTTAAAAGTTTCAAACTTTAAAACTTATTGAATGCCAGCCTTCTGTTGCTTGGGCAATCCTCTGGGGAGGAGTGGCTGGGTGGCCGGAGGCCCCCCCCCCACTGCGTTCTTGGACGTCTGGGTGAGGAGGCTATGGAACTTGGGGAGGACGGCGGTTGGTTACACAGGGGCTGTAGCGGTGGTCTGTGCTCCTGCTGCCTTTCCTGCAGCTCAACCATACGCTGAAGCATATTAGTTTGATCCTCCAGCAGCCTCAGTACTGAATCCTGCCTCCTCTCATCATGCTGCCACCACCTTTCAGCCTCAGCCCTCTCTTCAGCCCGCCACTTACTCTCTCCAGCCCGCCACCTCTCCTCCCGGTCATTTTGTGCTTTCCTGCACTCTGACATTGTCTGCCTCCATGCATTCATCTGTGCTGTCGGTGTGGGAGGACAGCATGAGCTCAGAGAACATTTCATCACGAGTGCATTTTTTTCGCCTTCTAATCTTCGCTAGCCTCTGGGAAGGAGAAGATCCTGTGATCCTTGAAACACATGCAGCTGGTGGAGAAAAAAAAAGGAACAGTGGTATTTAAAAAGACACATTTTATAGAACAATGGGTACACTCTTTCACAGTGAACCTTGCTGTTAACTTTACATACACAGCACATGTGCTTTCGTTCCAAGGTCACATTTTGCCTCCCCCCAGCACGTGGCTAGCACCTCCACCCTCCTCCCTCCCCATGGCTAACAGCAGGGAACATTTCTGTTCACCCACAGGCAAACAGCCCAGTAGGAACGGGCACCTCTGAATGTCCCTTTAAGAAAAGCACCCTATTTCAACCAGGTGACCCTGAATGATATCACTCTCCTGAGGATAACACAGAGAGATAAAGAACGGATGTTGTTTGAACGCCAGCAAACATACACTGCAATGCTTTGTTCTACAATGATTCCCGAGTACGTGCTACTGGTCTGGAGTGGTAAAGTGTCCTACCATGGTGGATGGAATAAGGCTGCCCTCTCCAGAAACCTTTTGCAAAGGCTTTGGGAGTATATTCAGGAGAGCCATGAATGCCAGGGCAAATTAATCATTAAACATGCTTGCTTTTAAACCATGTATAGTATTTTAAAAGGTACACTCACCAGAGGTCCCTTCTCCGCCTGGCGGGTCTGGGAGGCAGCCTTGGGTGGGTTCGGGGGGTACTGGCTCCAGGTCCAGGGTGAGAAACAGTTCCTGGCTGTCGGGAAAACCGGTTTCTCCGCTTGCTTGCTGTGAGCTATCTACAACCTCATCATCTTCCTCGTCTCCAAAACCTGCTTCCATGTTGCCTCCATCTCCATTGAAGGAGTCAAACAACGTGGCTGGGGTAGTGGTTGCTGAACCCCCTAAAATGGCATGCAGCTCATCATAGAAGCGGCATGTTTTGGGCTCTGACCTGGAGCGGGCTTTCGCCTCTCTGGTTTTCTGGTAGGTTTGTCTCAGCTCCTTAAGTTTCATGCGGCACTGCTTCGGGTCCCTGTTGTGGCCTCTGTCCTTCATGCCCTGGGAGATTTTGACAAATGTTTTGGCATTTCGAAAACTGGAATGGAGTTCTGATAGCACGGATTCCTCTCCCCATACAGTGATCAGATCCTGTACCTCCTGTTCGGTCCATGCTGGAGCTCTTTTGCGATTCTGGGACTCCATCATGGTCACCTCTGCTGATGAGCTCTGCGTGGTCACTTGCAGCTTGCCACGCTGGCCAAACAGGAAATTGAAATTAAAAGTTCGCGGGCCTTTTCCTATCTACCTGGCCAGTGCATCTGAGTTGAGAGTGCTGTCCAGAGTGGTCACAATGGAGCACTCTGGGATAGCTCACGGAGGCCAATACTGTCTAATTGTGTCCACAGTACCCCAAATTTGACCCAGCAAGGCCGATTTCAGTGCTAATCCCTTTGTCGGGGGTGGAGTAAGGAAATTGATTTTAAGAGCCCTTTAAGTCAAAAAAAAAAAGGGCTTCGTCGTGTGGACAGGTGCAGGGTTAAATCGATTTAACGCTGCTAAATTCGACCTCAACTCCTAGTGTAGATCAGGGCTCTAAGTGCTTTTGTAATACAAATTAGCAAAACCAGGGTGTTTATCTGTCTCCTTACACCTTACTTTCAGCTGTTTCTAAATAGGATGGCTTCAATAATTAAGCAGTATGACATAGATCATAGATTCAAGTCTGTCACTATGACCGTCACCAGTGAGGACTTAGAATGTGCACTCCTCTTTATGTAGCAGAAGCTTTCTTTTGCAATTTGGATTTTTGCTTTCACTTGCAAAATTTGACTTTGTAAGAACACTAAATTCTCTCCAGTTCAGGCAGTTGGCAGGTAAAATCAAAAGGAAAAAAGATCTATAACAAAGCTAGAGCAACCCACTAGAGGGAGCCCTTAATATTCACAAACTGCTTGGTTACTAGAAAAAAAGTGTCTGTTTCTTGCTTTTAAACTAATTTCACTTTATTTTTAACACTTCTTTGTTTGTGCCACCTTAGATGTCTGACTATGACTCTTTTGTGGGTGCTGTCCATTTGGATCTTTCAATTTGGAAAACATGGAATGGCAAAGTAAGGTGTCGTGGAATTTGTTCGCAAATGGAGCGTGACAATAACATGCTCATTTATTTATTTCCGTCGTCGTCATCACCAGCCAAATGACAAAGATAACTTCAAACTCAAAGCTAGAGGAGAGAAAATACATATATCAAAAAGTTATAATAAAGAATAGGAAAACTAAATACATGTGGGTTGTAGTTTCACAAAGTTCCAAGGCCTTCCCCCGCTTTAGCTCCATCATGCTATCGCTTTAGCCCATCTTAGAAATGGCCGACTGTTTCCTGCTGCAGTTACCCTTACAGCCTCATTTCCTCACTAATTGAGGACAGCTGCACCTGGGACTGCTTAAATTAGCAGCAGTTGGGCTGGCTATGGCCTAAGGGTAGCAGATTATCAGGAACTAACTGACCCATCCAGCCTTTCTCCTGGGCTCAAGCTGTTGAGGACCCCTATTATTATTCCACGCTGACTCTATCAGGTAAGAGCCTCTATCTCTGGAGCTAGGGAGAAAGGACAAGCAAATTAAATGAATCAAGGTTCTCCTAATTAGGTAGAAATACAACCACAGTGCCTCTTTTCAGTTAGCTCTTTACCTTGGGTAATCAAGGGAGAAGGAAAATGGGTCCTTTCTGCTCTGAGGTAGGGCTGGAAAGATAACTCTGCAGAGATTTAAATCAAAGAGGAAAGGCAATAGGTGAATGCCTTCCACACACCATCCATATCATGGTCCTTGCTTCATACACAACACAAGATAAGAGATTTTCAGTGTTAAGAGAGACTGAAATGTGAAAAGAGAACAGCCCCAGAGTTTGGAGAGCAGAGGGAGGGGCATTTCCTCTAGCTACTTGTAGGATTTCACTTCTTAGGGATTTCTTAACAGAAAAAGCTATGGGGCATATCTAGCTACGGTACTTATATGGCCCCCTTTACAGTAGTATCCGGACACCTTCCAATCTTTAATGTACTTACCCTCACAATGCCCTGGAAGGTAAGGCAGTACAACTATCCCCATTTTAAAGGTGGGGAACTGAGGCACAGAAAGAATACCACAAAGATCCAGAGCTAACTTCCATCGATGTGGCTCTGGGCCTAAATGATTTGTCCAAGGTCACTCAAGAAGCTGGTAGCCAAGCAGGTACTAAAACCCAGACCTCCAACTCCACGGGTAGCGCCCTAACTGCTGTACCATCTTTCTTCTCTACATGATAAAAACCTTGGTTCCAGCTGTGCAGCTCCCTAAGCGTTCTCCTTCACTGTGTTTTAAAGCTTGTGGAAGCGAATCTCAGAGACCAGGGCTACCGACTCAGGCTTGCACTGCGGCACTAAAAACAGCGGTGTAAATGCTCAGGCTTGGGCTCTGAAGTGTGGGTTTTAAAACAGCGTAGACATATCCGGAATTTATCTCCAGGGCATCAAAACAATTGGAAAAATCACCTTTTGGATGAGCAGGGGCCGTGACTGATGAATATGCTCAGGTTCTGATCCAGCCAGCTGTCCTGTGTGAGTGGATCCACAGTGTACAGGCCCATTGAAGTCAATGGGCTGGTACAGAAGCACAGGGCTCAGTCTGCATAGAACAGCTGGCAGGAGCAGGAGTTGTGGCTGGAGGATGTAACAAGGCTGCCATTCATTAGGAGTGTGGTTTGAACAGGCCATAGATTAATAAGACTTAACTATAGTGTAGTAGTTCACTGTTTACAAGCACAGATCATGGCCATTGTTTTGTTTTGTGCTACTCCTTGGTTTTTCTTTCTGAATAGAAAAAGCATAAAACACTTAACCCAATCCACAGCCAAGCACCGTTATTAAAACTGTGGCTAATATTGATTTATACCTGTTCTTTTAGATTTTTCGAGCCAGGTGATGTTTTCCATCACATTATAACAATTTTACAAACAAGATTGCTGAGCTGCTTGAACAGTATTCTTCTGAATACTGACGTGATTCTTGAACGTCTGTAAATTGTAAACAGACTGTTATATGGCAGATTTTGCTGTACATGAGTATGTGAGTGTGATGCAGTGGGGCTCCTTTGGGAAGGAATTCTGAACTTAAGCATCTTTCTAGGAACACTTTGCGGAGCACTGTTCTGTAAAGGGAGCCAGAGTCTTGGAAAGTGTAATGCCTTGCCAGCTCATGAGAGCACAGCAGATTGAAGGGACGGTCTGCACTACATTGTATGCCCATGAGTTTGTACATTAGGTCACTCAGGTGAAAAGCTAGGTTTCTATATTTCAGCCCTTGTTTTGGAGCAACAGGGATTTTTGAGGAGGAATTTTTTCTTTTTAAATGGTATTTTTACAGTATGTGACTTAAAAACATTGCACACAGGTTTCACTGAGCCCTCATCAGGCGCCCAGCAATACCTGCTCCTTTAGAAGAGGGACCAACCCCCTTCACTTGTCCACCTATGTAATTGAATAATGCTATGGGATTAGCATGGGAGAAAATTCCTTTGTTAGCTCCATATATTTTCCATATTATCTGAGCCTCAAATGTTACTAGTGACCTTTATCCACTACTTTGAAAATTGCAATCACAACATTTGGCACTGTGCCATTCTGTAACAGTGAATTCCAGATGGCGCCTCAACATAAAGTAACATTTTCATGGCTTTGGTCTGCTTTCACTGCCCTTTAGGTTGTAGGAGTACTACTTTGTTCTTGTCTCATGCAGTGGGTTACACAGGAGAGATGAATCAGTTCTCCCGGTATCATAATTTGAATCACTTCATTCAAGTCCTCTCTATGGTTTTCTCCTCTCTGTTCTAAACAGCACTGCAATCTGCCATCTCCCATTCCCCATCACCACTCTTGTCACCCTTGTGTGAGCCTTCTCTCCCTCAGCCATGTCCCAGGCCTTGGGTGCTCTGGGGTAAACTGGACCTATGCCCAAAGACAGGCTTATCAGTGTCTCTTTCAGGCTGAGATTCCATCTTCCAGATGTGATTTTATTCTAAAAAAGCACCTTCTTATCTTGTCTCTCGATTCCGGTTAGTGTTGTGCTTTCTAACACAACCAGGCAGCCCAGAGCCTCTTCCTTGTGAGTCGGCTACAGCCTCATTCCGGGTTCCTGATGTACAGAGACCACGGATATAAAGTTGAAACCACAACATTCCTTTTATTAGATGCATAACAAGTCCTGCAGACTCTAAGCACAGGCCCTAACTGCATCTGCATCATGTGAGAGGCCCCTTACACTGGTGATTATGCATGATTAATTTTAAAGAGACAGTACCACAATAGCCTATAATTAGCATCGCGTTCTGGCTCTCCTGTGCTAGCAATATTTGGGGTACAAACACTACAGGGAGAGAAATTTTAGTCCAAACAACCTCTTTTAACTGATCTTGGATTTTGTAAGAGCTGGGAAGTAGCTCAGATGGGGGTGGATGTTCTGGGAGCCAGGTCAGGTCAAGCACTTGTTGTCCTTAGTCAGAGGGAGGAAACCAAAAGCTTGGAGACAATTGGCAGATGCACTACAGCAGGGAATAGAGGGGTGTGTGGGGGGGGGGCGGGGGAGAGGAACTTCCAGTTTGGAAGCAAGATTGATTGGCATGGATATCCAGGTCTATGGCAACATAAAAGGCACAAGAGAGTAAGTAGGATGGATGGAAGTGGTTATCCAGCTTGGGGTTGAATCGGAATGAGATTTAAGAGAGTCTGGTTGTGGGGCAAATCCAGGGTTTGCATAGTCAATTTGCAAGGGTATTGGGTCACTCGCTGAGGATTGTGAGAGGGTTGAGCAGTTGAGTGTGTGTGTGTGTGTGTGGGTGTTTGTGAGAGGTGGTGGCAATTGCAAATGAATATATAAGGTCTGTGTAGTATCTCAGTGCAATTTGTCAGGGAAAAGCATTCTGCTAAGCAGTATTTTAAGGGTTAATGTTATCACAATCATAAAACCTAAAACCTCAAAGAAACAAAATGCCAATCCACATATTCGTATTTTGCTCCACTTGATAATGCTAAGTCTGTGTTGTAATGACTATTTGCACAGTTACTTGCAATATATAAAATACTACACAAGAAACGGTGGATGAATATTTCAGGGCAAACACTGTGTTTCCAAACCATTTGGAACATATACACACGCTTGCAGAGGTTTTTGTGTGCAATTACCAGCTTGCCAATGATGGCACATGCTGCAGAAACATCTGCAGGCACAGGCTGGCTCGTTTGGCCATTTTTAAAAATAGGTCTGTTACTCGCAAACTGGCTGCTGTAACTGGTGACAATTAGAGAGCGGTAACCTGAGAAGGTTCAGCTGCTGCTTGCTTGAAGTTCTGAAATAAAACAAATCAAACATTTCTAACACGTACAGAGACGTCAAACTACTCCAGAATGAAAGCAGGGCCCCTGGGATGGAAAGGCAGGTGCCACTGCAGAGGAAAAATTTGAAGGTCCAATGGAGGGATCATGTAACAGCTGTGGCTTGCCAAGATACGGGGCACCTGTTTGCCACGTGTTTAGCTATTTTCAGCCCTGTTTAAGGTCTTACCTACAGTGAGGAAATTCACACTGTGTTACTACATTGATTGGAGCATCTGCATTACAGGCTGGCACAACATCTTAGCTAGCTCCATCAATGTAATCACATTTCTGCAAACCTTTAATATAGATATGCAGTTCCATTAATAAGTAGGGTTTATGCTGGTGCATTTTACCCTGTATGTTACTGGATTAAGTTACGAGCGGTTCTCAAACTGTGGGTTGGGACCCCAAAGTGAGCCACGATCCCATTTTAATGGGGTCGCCAAGGCTGGAGTTAGACATGCCTGGGCCCGGGGCCAAAGCCAAATCTCATTTAAATCTCCCCTGGGTGGTTGGGCTCAGGTTATAGACCCCCAGCCTGGGGCTGAAGCCCTTGGGCTTTGGCTTTGGGCCCCCGTCCTGGAGTCATGTAGTAATTTTGGTATCGGAAGGGGGTTGCGGTGCAATGAAGTTTGAGAGCCCCTGAGTTACACACATCTAGATATGCTGTTGCAAATTCTCTCCATGTAGACAGGGCCCAGGAGAGAGATGGTCTAAGCCAAGGCATGGGAGCCAGAAAATCCTGGATTCTGATCCCAGCGCTGGCATGAATTCCCTCCATGGTGTTAGGCAAGTCAGTCAGGTTGCGCTTTCAAAAGCACCTAAGTGACTTAGGAACACATTTGCCATAGAAAGTGAATGGGACTTGTGCCCCTAAATCCCCGAGTTGTTTCTGGAAATCCCATCGCTAACCTCTCTGGTTCTGTACAGTGGAGGTGATAATACCTCAGTGCGGTGTTGTGGAGACAGATGTGTTTTTATTTGGATTTCTGAACTATATTAAGAAGCACCGTATCCAAAAGCTCCAGGCATCTTGGATGTGCATTAAAAATGCCAATTTTACGCAATGAAAATAAGTTGAACAGCATCCCAGGAAAGAAGATGTGGATCCTCCACCCCACCCCCCTCAGCCCTGAGTATGCCCAGCCCCACCTTCAGTCACTGCTCCAAGCCTGGCCAAGTGGAGATGGGCTGTACAGCATGTCTTGATGATCAGCAGATTGGGGCTATTTTGTATTAAGTAGAAGAGTGAACTCCAAAGTCATGGTCTCCTAGCACAGTCTTAGTTGGTCTTTAGGCAGTACAATAATTACAATTATTATTATTTTATTATTGAGGATGCCTTGCCAATAGCCCCCTCTGTTTTAAACTGAGGGGACTCCAGCTTTGGTGTTCTTTCTTGCAGCTGAGGCAATATGGCTAGAATGCAGTCTCCCCAATAAAACCCTCTGAAAATGTAAAGCTCTCTGGAAGTAAACTCTAAATATGATTTATCCAAAATTGGGATTATGACACTGCACCACATTGCAACAGCTCTAGTGCTCTAAATTGGGAAGAGGGAATTCTTGGACTGTACATTCTTTGGGGCAGGAAACATGGGCCTGATTCTGTTCTGTTACGCTGGTGTAAACTTGAGTAATTCTGCTGAAATCAACAGTTACTCTGAATTAGAGCTGTAGAACAGAGAGCAAAATTCTATTCGGTGTCATAGAAATGCTGTATTTGCACAAGCCTCCTTGCTTCAGGCAGGTGGCCAGTGTGAGAGAGGTTTTAGGTTTATGGGAAACTTCATATCCTTTGTAAATGATTGTGTACTTGCCTCAAGGCAGGATTTGCATCCTCTTTGGTCAATGGTCTCTGATTGGTTTGATGTTCTGTTAGCTTTGAAGTCTGTGGAGCAAAACTGAGCTGTCTTGTCAAGCTGTGTCTGTGTTCCCTCTGGGCATCTCTTTTCTGCTCTGCTCCCTCTTTGGGAGGTATGTTATCCTGTTGTGAGTGTTACTCAGAGTTATTTTTGGTTAAGGTTCCCATGGAATTTTAGGTATTGGGCACTGAAAAATTAAAAATTATTCTTTTTTGCACATTTGAAAGCCCTTTCTGGCGAACTAGAATTCTGCTCCAGGGATTGGCAGAATATTGGGAAGAGCTGAAACAAGGCACTGCTGAGAATCAGATTAGCATAGAGGCTGTGGTACTCGCAGTATTGTTCCTAGAGGCCAACCTGCCAATCCTGGTTTAGATCACAAGTGAAATGAGTATGTTGGCTCTCATGCTACTCATTACTAATTCACTGCACAATTATGCATCGGTGCTCAGGAAAACCTCAGGACTGGACTGCTGAGCAGAGCTGAATGCATTGACGGAATGTGTGTGTGGGGGGCTAGGACTTGTGTAACAGTGAGTCTCATGTCATGCTCATGGTGCATTGACAGTTGCATAGGGGATACAGTGCCTGTCCACACTATCCCTGAATTAAACCAGTGCTATTTACCTGTCACTTTCATACATGTACGTTTTTGTGTACACAAATTCGGGAAATCAAAACACCTCTTTATGTGTTTACTTTTCAACCTCTGCACTTCTTGTACGGGAGTTCATGGAAAGTTATTATGCAATTACTGTGTGATCTTAAGGTTTTAATTGAAGCGATAGGGCTATTTTAAGGGTTACACAGAAAAAAATGACGAGTCCTTTCCTGCTGATAGATATCAGTGGGAGAATAACAGAAAAGGCAATTAGCAAAATTCCTGACTCCCCTTGATTTGTCCAGAGGGATTCCATCCTATTTGTTTGTCTTTCCAGGATTCTTCTAGGTTGTCCTGGAACAAATTACAATAGTTTGTCCTGTCAGGAATAGATCAGTTTGTCCTCATAGGAATTCAGCTCAACCCTTTTCCTGTAAGATTAGCCTGCTAGGATTTGAATCCCATGTTTTGTCCTGTGAGGAATCACATTAGGCTTTGTTTCTAATAGGTTTTAACCCCTTTGTTGGTCTCCAGCTACGAGTATTCTTCGAGGCTTTCCTCTTTGTGTACTGCTGCTCACACCACGGCTCTGGCTCTTTTGGGAAGGTTCCAATGGGGGCCTGGGGGTTTATTGACTAATCACTTAGTATACAGGCAGCTGTCCATAACTAACTCTGCTTTTGCACAACCCGGTGTGTGGAAATAACCCAGTAAAAAAAGAACAAACATGGATACAGGGTAGCCTGCTTAAAGGTGCTCTTGGGAAATAAGCCGATTCCAACCCCCTGGATCTGAACACCCAAACATTTGGAGAGTTCAGAGCTTGCTTGGGTCCATCCATGACATTAAAAACCACAGTTTTCTCTACTCCCCAGTTTTGTTTCTGGCAGGGAGAGGAGATTTCCCTTCAAAGCATAGTTGTATGAACAGGAGCGCTGAATATATTTTAAATGTATTTCAGGGGAGGAAGAACACAGCACGACACCTCTTAACCAGCGTTTCATAGATAATGGAACCTGCCCTTACAAACGGCTGGAAAAAGAACAAAAGATGCAATTAATTAGCAGTCTAAGGGGAAATAAAGGGTCATAGAAGCTGCAGGAATGGGGCAATGAAAAGGAGAAAATAGCCTTCCGACATTTTTTTAACCCTTAATTAAAGCAGTGAGGCCACTACTCTCTCATCCATCAAATTCCTGTTCTACACACTTTTGCTGTGATGCCTAGAAGAAATCATTCAAACACTATCTGGATTGAACAGCAGTCAGAGATTCCTGATTTTATCCATTAATTAAAAAAAAACAACAACCTTTCGATTGATCTGGAGTCATCCAATTGTGCCTATACCTGCCCAGGTAGCCAAATGATCACATTTTTTGTTACCATCCTCCTCTTTCCCCTCCTGTTTGTCACATGTGCTTCCCCCACTTGGTTCAAGTTCATTTGTAAGACGGGTCCATGTCTTCGGGTATTTGTATAGCACCCAGGACGATGGACTCCGGATCCTAACAGCAGGTAGCCTTTGGACTCTATCACAATGAAAAATTCGGAAACTGATGTGTTGACTGCCCTTCCTCTCATCATAACATAGCACACCTCTCAAGTGTCCCACATTGTGTGGGCATCCTATACCCGGCCCAATTTGTTAAAGTTGTCCTGTGGTCCTTGAGGCTCTCTAACAGAAAGAGCAAGGGGAAATGGTAACGTTTTCACCAAAATGGAAAAAGGCGCAATCAGAGAGAAACCCACATACAGTATGCTTTGAGTACACAGAATCACTGTTAATTTCTTGACACTAAGTTATTGTCCAGGTTATTTGCATGCTTGTAAAAAAAAATTAAATACAAGAAGTGTTCAGGAAAAAAAAAATGTTCCTCATTTTGAGGATTACTGTCCCGCCTTTCAGAGTCTGGGGGTTGAGAGGTTTAGGTTCTAATAGGTTATAGGCTCTAAAAGGTATCACTTCAAATTTCAAAGATTGTATTACTAATAACTACTGAATGTACAATGGCTATACTCACTGCATGAACTGCATTTATTTCATGCATTTGCAAAGTCTTTTAAGATCGCTTTGGTATCAAAGGTGTAATATTAAATGAAAAGCTATTCTGTTTATAAGTTTGTGGGATGTAGACACAGACATAGTCTTTTGCTAATTTCCTAATTCATAACTATTACTCACACAGTCCCATGCAGGCCTGTTCCCATCTACGTGATCCTTTGTGTATATGCAGAAAACTTAAGATGGAATTTATAATGGGAATCCTTCTCAAAGCTAGAATTGTGGTTTGAATTGATTTCAGCTAAATGAGCAGCTCAGAATGCTTGCTTTGCAGTGACAATATTAGAAAGTTGCATTAACTGCTTTAGAAACAATGCTTGCTTTTTTTTTTTTAAAACCTTTTCATTAGGGCAAAGTTACAATAAATTAATAACATATTTCATTGTACATTATTTATTCAGGATCAGGGTAATATTCAAAAAGCCTGGCTCAAGATTCTGGCTTATTAGCTGGGGAGCTCTCCTCCTCTGAGTACCCTAAAAAGATAAACAAATACCTAAATACCTGTCCTCCTTTTGGTGCTTCTTTTGTATATGTATTTGGTGTGAAAGCTTTTCCATTGCAAGGCATTTTACTATACCATGGTTCCACAGGAGGAGGCTTTACATTTTTCCAGTAATTTACAATACAAAGTCTAGCTGCTAATAAACAGAATGACAAATTAATTTTTTTTAAGGTAGCTCCTTTTTTGGAGCATTCAGTAAGCAGGTCAGGGGATCTCTGGGAAGCTGGCATTTTATCATAAGATGAATCTCTTTCATAATTTTCTCCCAGACTCATCTAATTCCCAGACACAACTACTGAATGTGTAAGTATGTTCCCCTTTCCCTTCACCACTCCAACAGATCACCTCCCTACTAGCAAAAATGTGATCTTAACTGGAATCAAATGTCAACTATACAGTAATATATAAACATTTGCCTTATGAGCTACACAAATTGAAGTTGTATGTCCCCTTTCCTATATAGAGACCTTTTCACCCAGATCCATTTCTTTGTCCATATCCCTCTCCCATCTTTTCATCTGTTTATTTCTCTAATCAACAACTTTTTTTGATCAAAATTGTATAATATATCTTAGAAATTAAACCTTTTGTTCCAGCTTGCTCCTGGGTCAACTCCTCAAATGTGGGTAAAGGTCTAGATAAAGCTGCCGAGTATCCAGATTTAACAGTAAAACGTTTGACTTGTAAATGCTGAAAATATGGGATCTTTATATAATTTCCATCATTACTCATCTCCTGGTAGGATTTCAAATCAGGGACCAGACAACAGCTGTGCAAATTGAGTAATTTCACCTCTTACCCACAAAAAATAGTTGCTTTGATATTTTCTAGGGATAAATTGCTGATTATTAATGAACGTAGCTAAGGGAGAGAGCCTTGGCTACAGGAATTTAGAAAACTTGTTCAAAACTGCTTAGGTCATCTGGATGAAGGGGTGATTTTTTTTTTTTTTATTTTTGGTGGCCTAAATTTCATTTTAATCCAAGAAGTACTATGAATATTTGGACTCCAGTCTTGTTTGAGTTTTACCCACTGTTTGGATGGTCTATTGTTAACCCAGCTGATCACATCTTTTAATTGTGATGCATAATAATAAGCCAAATTGGGGAAAGCTAGTCCACCCTACTCTATAGGCTTAGACGGACCTTTAGAATTCACCATTTGTCTTCTATAGTTCCATATGAATTTTAAAAGTGCATCCTGCCATGTTTTTACTGTCATGTTGGGGTTACCAGCTGGGATGCACTGAAACAAAAATAATAACTTTGGGGAGACGTTCACCTTTGCCAAGGCTACCCTGCCATGCCAAGAAAGCTCATATTTATTCCATTCCTCCAAGTCTTTTTATTATTTTATTCCGTAGTAGAGGGTAATTTGCCCTAAAAATATGCCTATGTTTCTCTACAATATTTATTCCTAAATATTTTAAGATTCCTTTACCCATTTACATTTATGTAGCTGACAATAGTTTGTTTTGTCCCTTTTGGGAATATTATTTCCTAAAATTGCAGGTTTATAGTAGTTTATTTTAAAGCCAGATACCTGTTCAAATGCCAGAGTCAATTGTTCTATAATTATTCACAAGGCTTCTGGCTCATGCAAATATAACAAGACAGTGGTCAGCATACAAAGCTATTTGGTGTTCTAAGCCAGAAGACATTCTGATGCCCTTTACCGAGGGATTGCTCTTATTTATTGCAAATGGCTGCTTTGCCAAAGCAAACAACAGGGGGATAATGGGCAACCCTGTCTCATACCCCTCGACATATTAGGAGGCGGGGATTGAAGACCAAAGCAGATGCTTGAGAATAAGTATATTAGGTCATTATGCCCCTCTAAAACTGATTTCCAAAAGCAAACCTTACCAAAATCTGTCTGAGGTACTCCCACTCCAGCTGGCTGAAGGTTTTCTGAGCATCCAAACACAGTAGTGCACAGAAAGAATAGCTAGAAATAAGGATTATGAATCAAATTCAGAGGTCTTCTGATATTATCAAATAGATGCCTACCAGCAATGAACCCATACTGGTCAGGGTGAACATATTTGGGAAAGATAACACTCAATCTGTTTGTTAGCACCCTGGCATAAATTTTAGCATCCACACTGGTCAAGAAATAGGTCTTAAATGATGCAGGTGACAACATTTTTTTGCCCCTTTCCATGAATCTGGAAACTTGTTCCCCGGCAATATACCATTAAACAATTCTGTTAAAGTAGGGACCAACACTCGCTTTAGAACTTTATAATACACTCTAGAAAACATGGAGCTGGACTGGATTTTAACTTCTTGATTACATCTTCCAACTTTCTCTGCAGAAATTTCCCCCTCGAGAGCTGCCACATCATCCTCTGAGAGCTGAGGTAGTTTCACACTTCTCAAATAGTTATTTATATGGTCAGGATTTGGATGTTCTGAAGCATATAAAGTATGGAAAAAGTTAGCAAATGTTTCAGAGATCTGTTTGGTGACAATTACTAAATCTCCCTTTTTATTTCTAATGAAGGATGGCTGATATATCCTATTTCTTTTTAAACTTTCTGGCTAAAAGCCTATCAGCTTCATTGCCCTTTTCATAATATTTTTGTTTACTATATCTAAGTGTTTGTTCGGCCTTACCTGTTTGTAACAGGTTAAGCTTCTCTCTCCTCTCAATTATTTACTTCTATACTCATAGATTTGGTAGATTTATGTCTCCCTTCCAAAGCAGAAGGTACTTCAACCAACCCTTCTTAAAGAGCTCTCATCTTTTTGTGGAATGATGCTTCACAGGGATCCCCCTTATTACTGCATCTCCAGCATACCAGAGAACACTTCTATTGATCCCTTCTGTATTGTTTTCTTCTATATACTTCTGGAAAATTTCTTTCTGGTCTTGAATTCTAAGGGGATCATACAACAAAGCTCCATTCAACCGCCAGGCCCTTTGTTTTCCCAATGAGCTCCAATCTTTTAATCTAATATATGCAGGGGCAAAAGCAGACTAAGTTATAACTCCCAGATGTCTTATTCAAAGAGGCACAAATGTAATGGAGAGCTCGCATCTGGCTGGGGCGGGGAGGGGGGGCTTTCTGCTTTTAACAAAGGATAATATACTGGGCGAGAGCAGACTTAATACTCATGGGAGAGTCTATGAATGCCATGACTGTTAAAGTTAAGGGGACAGATGATCCAGTGAAAAGGGAAGGGGTATTCTGCTCACTGAAAAAGGATTGTTGTAGTATAATCTATTTACAAGAAACACACTTGAAGAAAAATTATGATTAATATCTGAACACTTCTTGGTTACCACATGTCACTCCAGAAGGACTCTAATAGAAGAGAAGTGGCAATATTGTTTGCTAAACACATCCCTTGCATTGTCTCAGCAAATTCATAATTAGAAGGCAGATATATATTAATTAAGGGGTCCTTGAAAAGTAAACTTCTCACCTTAGCAGAGGCGCCAGAATGGGGGAGGGAGGGTCCAGGGGGCCATGGCCCTCCCACTGTTTACTGGGCCATAAGGGTGAGCAATGGGCGGGGAGGGGACAGAGAGGAGTGAGCAGGGGTGCGGTCTTGGGGCGAAGAGGCAGTGCAACAGGGTGGGTGCTTGTGGAGAAGGGGTGCTGAGAGGGCAGGGGTTCAGAGAGAAGGAGTGGTGTGGGAGGAGGCCTAGAGGGAGTGTGGCATGGGGAGGGGCACAGTTCCGGTGCCTCTGGCCCCACTACTTTTAGCACGCTTCTGCCGCTCCTCTGACCTTACCCAATGTATATACTCCCAATCAAGGGCAACCTCTTTTTGATCTGTTTTTGTGGGGTTTAAAATGTTTTAGGGCAGGGGATATTATTCTGGGGGGGGGATTTTAATGAGGTGCTTAATCTTACTTCGGACCTATCGAATATACTCATAGGGTATTTGGAAGAAGCAAGTGCAAAGTTGTTGCATCACTTAGAAAATGAGGATCTGGTGGATGTCTGGCAGGAGATGAAGCTGGACATGAGAGCCCATACGTATCAGTCTGCTACTCATGGATCTTGTTCCTGGATTGATACGATTTTTGTTTCTAGGACCTTTCTAATTTGCTTGCTTGTTTTCACCACTCATGAAAGGCCTCAGCTTCACAACCCTGCAGCCCGAAATTCTGTTTACAGCAGCAGCAAGGTGTTGTGTCCTATGCTGATACTCGGGTATACCAACCCTGTAGAAAACAAAGCCGGTAGTGGGGATTGTTTCTCTGATGTAGATACTTGTCCACTAAAATGGCCTTTTTCATGCAGGCCACTGCATAGTAGTTCTTGGGTCTGATCCACATAAGAGTTTTACCTTGGTTGAACACACTTGTTAATGTTCAGCATCGTGTTAGTTAATGACTCTTTGGCGTGGCATCTGACACCTGTTAAGTCATATTCAGCTAATGCCATTGTTGAAATGTTCAGACCTAAGATTTTTGTAGGGACAAGCAGATCTTGGTCACCACTAGATTTTGCTGAACTTTGCTGTACTAACACCCTTGGAGGTGCAAAACTTCAGATTCCCTTACAAATCCCCTCAGCCACCTTGGCTCACTTTGAATGTGAAGAGCTTATTGTGCTGTTCGTGTAGCTGAGAGAGAGAGATTTATACTGTTGGACTGGCAGTCCTTTGTGCGCTATTGGCAATAAAAGCCCTTTCGAACACATGAAAGTATAATGTAGACATCTTTGGTCTGGGTCTCATTTTGTGTCTGAGTCTGGAAGAATTTTTGGCACCGGTCAGTTTACTGGGTGCAGTAAAAGTGAACAAGTTTTACTGTTTTTTAGGTCTGTTCTTTTCACCTGTAATTATTATGAGAACAGCAGGCACTTAAGCCCCCTGGGCCAGGGCTGGCCCTTCCACTTGGAGCAGAGCTGTATGAAGTGCTCAGGAGGAACATATTTCACACCAGGCAGGGAATTAAACGGCACTTTGAAATGGGTTACAGGCAAGTCAAGTCCATGTTCTGTTGTTTTTTACTTTGTGCAGCAGCAGCTGGAATGCATGACTCAGGATCTCATCTGCAGGGCTGTTTGTTTCCCCTTCTCTAGACCTCATAGTCTTAGGGCAACATGTAGAACAATGGGAAGCAATGGTCTGAAATGGAGCAAAGGGGTTATCTAGGCTAGATGTCAGGAATAGTTTCATAATTAGTGAAAATCAGCATGGAAGAATCTCCACCTGGGAAGTAGTAGAATCTTTTTCATCACCCATTTCAGCCTGGAGAAGTCTATGAAGGGCAGAGTATAGAGTGGAGAAGCTTTCAATCAGTCCTATCCATTTCTTTACCTCCATACTGAAAGATGGCGTGAGTATATGTACATCATTATGGCTTGCTGAGGGGAGAGGCTTCTACATATCCCCTTTACAAGGGAAAATGAAGGGATGCTGATTTCTTAGAACCTCAGGCACCATCTAGATGCAGAGGGGTGTTTGGAATCCAGGTTTAGCCAAGAGTTATGCATAGGTTAGATCAAGCATTTTATTGCAGATCTCCTCTCTAGGTTTTGCAGAGAATGGTTTAAAGGACAAGATTTGAGAAATCAAGGCAACTTCTAATATACAAAACAATGCTGCCAAACCTGGCCTGAGTGCTGGGTGTGCAACCTGAGCCTGGTCAGGTTACAGTATGAAAGTAGTGCACTGTGCTAGTGTTAAGCAATTCAACACAGGACGTATGTCCATTCAAGGCTTGAGTGTATTAACCAGAGCAGAGGTAATTGTGTTTTACCCCTCTAACTCCCTGGTTGTTTTGTATAGCAATAGGCATATTACTCTGAACCTGGAATTTAAGATTTAAAAATCTTTATCCACATCCCCAGCTGCTATGAATCAGCATAGTACCATTCTGGCAGCCAAGGAGTTGGTTCTTTATTTCCATACGAATAGGAGGAGGAGGAACTTTAGACTGACCATGGAGAACATTCATTTCCTAGCTTGCATCTGTTGACCTAAATGGACAATTGAAGGGGATCTGAATTGCCCTTGGTCTTTAGTATCTACAGTGAGTTAGTGCACCACTTGTGACACTCCCCTATGGACATAGTAGCATTAGGGAGGTTCAGTTGTGGCTGATAATTCAGCATAAAGCCTCTTCTCCCACAATGAATGTATTTGTTTACAACACTTCTCACCACTCCCATCTACCCAAAATTACTCTAGCACCATCATGTCTGTTTTAAAGTGTCTTTCTTACACTGTCATTTTTGAAAGATCACCATTGTATCTCCTTTTAAAGACAACATTACAAGAACTAGGAAAGGGGTTGAACAAACAGATTCTGTTTCCACTGAAACATTTCTCTACCTACACAGACTAGACCAGAATAGTTCTAGTCTAATCAATAGAGGGATATTCTGCATTAGCAGCAATGCGGTGTACATGGAAGCCAACACAAGACCATTAAGTCCTTTCCAAGAATTATTTATCTCCTGTCTGAGCATTTTCTTATCTGAGAAAAATACAAGCCCCCAAAAAACAACAACCCATCTCCCTTCCCTTTATTTCCCCTTCAGCAATGGACTTGAATTTTCTGGGCTACCCCAAGATAACTTTTCCTTCTCAGTGTATTTGGGTATGAGGTAGAGAGTTAAAACATTTTCATACTTAACCTGAAAACTCCAGCCAGAAGAGGCTGGGGCCTTCCCTTACTGCAGGCCCTGTTTATCCAGTCAAACCTCCACAAATTGAGATGTTTTCTGCTTCTGGAGGAAATACAAAGAAGTTTCTACAAGTGTGTCATGTCCAGCCAGATTCCTTTCATTCATCTGTTTGCTACTATTGACATTACAAATCTTGTACTGCCTCACACCAAGCACAATATAAAGACAATGATATTTAACAAAATACCCCTTCTAAATTCACATTTACTAGAGCAGGAAAGACTGGGTCAGGAATTTGGTGTATTCACTGTAAGCACACTACAAATAAGAGTTTTTTTCAGGTCTTTGAAATGAATAGTTTCTTGTGGGGGGATCATCATTTTTGGGATTTGCAAGAAGGCTAAAGAATCATGTGCTCAGCTTGATGAAAAAGAAAGAAAGAGAGAGGGAGAGAGAGACACACACACACAGAGCTCTTTAAGTGGTGGTTTCCACATTACACTCAAGCAGAAGAGACCATATGCAAAAGTAAAACCTCCGTTAGACAATTTTTTTTTAAATGCCCAAGTAATCTCCTCCTCCCAACCAGCCTTTTCACTGGATCTTGAGAATGCTGTGTTTGTGCTGCTAGCCTATTGCTGTGGAAATTATTCTGATGTCACAAATTCAATGCTATGGCTTCACTGCAAGATCAAACATGATGGTGAGCTGACATGCCGCATTCAATCTGAGGTAGCAATGTGCCTGCACTGCACAGTTTTGACCCAGTTTTAAAAACTCTACAAGTCAGGAATGTTCTGATCTTTGTTTTATATAGACTGCACATTAAGACTCAGAAACAGGATTCATTTTGGATCCTGCGTGCTCTTCTCCCCTCCCACCCATCCCCTGCCCCAAATAAAAAATTAAAGTGTTCAGCTCACATGGTTTGGGCCTATCAGTAACTTAAACAGAACTATCCTTCAGCTGTTGGCAAGGGTGACAAGGAAAGTTTGAAGAGACAAATGAACTGTAACTTCATTCATGTTTTAATTCTGATGTTCTGGAAAGTCTCCATTACAGTGAAAGCCCTTTTAGAACTAGGTGTGTTTGGACACAATATTGAGTTGAATATATGCCGCTATGGTTTCTTTTCAATATTCATCATTGAAGGGATACTCTGGATGGTCACGCCACCTGTGAAGAGAATGCAGATAAAGAGTCTTCACTACAAAAGCTATTACATACGGCAACACCAGACGCTAGCACTAGTTATCCAGTGCCTAGCACAACACGCTCCAGACCGGGTTGAGGTCTCTGCCTGCTACTGTAATAAAATGCTACTGGGGTAACCCAAGTAGGCTTAAGAAAAGAAGATAGTAGAGTCCTTCAGCTAAGCTTTGAAGCTTACAGAGTGAAAGCGATCGAAAGCTGTTCATTGACCTATCTGAAGAGCTCTGAGGCAGGATGTGTGTGTTAGTTAAGTTCCGGGTGGACTGGTATTCATACCACACAAGTCAGCACTGGTACTGACACAGCTTTGTGGGCAGACTCAGGAAGCCAGAGACTTACCAGGCATGGGGGGGAAAAAATTAATTGGTGGTTCCCTCTAGGTGAGATATGAGGCACATTCGTGTCGGGCAGATTAGGGCAAGCTTTCCCTGCCTTGTTGCTAGAGACTTCAGACCTATGTTAAACCCTCTTCATGCAAAACATTCTACACAGGTTTCAGAAAATGGGTAAATCTGCAGGTTTTCCTACTTCTGCAGGGGAAAAGAAATGCCACTGTTTATTTGATGGATGCCATATGGCTAGAATGCTCCTCAGCTGGAGTCCCAGTACTGGCAAAACTTAGAGGAAAGTCAGAAAACAGCAGCTCTGAAAAAAAGATGCATTTCTTTAGCTCAGGTTGTTTGAGCTGGCATGGATGGGTCTGCTCTGGCTTGGCCTTTTTTCCATGAGTCTTTTGCATCCAAGCTAACCTTAGCTGTCCCCTTTAATGAAACTGCAGTAACTCAGCATGGGTGTGGATACCCTATTTAGTTATTTTATAGCATTCATGTTTCAGTGGTCACAAGGAGCCTTTGAATGACCTAATTAAGGTGAAGGGAAAGTTCATGTATGTTAGTGCAATTGTTTTATGTCCATCAGACTACAGACTCAATTGCAAGACTTCATACTTCATATAAGTTGTGTATGTCTAGGAAAAGTAAAGATCTAGGAATGCCATAAAATGCAGACATGGTCCCAGAGCCAAATGTAGGCAAGTGCAAATGTCTTCCACATTTCCCTCTTTAGTCCCAGAAAACCTGGAGGCTACACTACACTTCCAGTCTTCTGGCTAACTAAGCAGATATTATAGGTGGTTTCTGAAATAAAGTAGGTTATAATGAAGATGTAGGCCAGCACTTCCTGTCAGTAAAAACAAACGGTTGTGTGAAACACTGCTGAGGGCATCATGGCAGCTGTGTTATTTATCTGCACCATTAGCGTATAATCAGTAAAGCTGGATAAAAACTGGAATTTGTCCCATGGGAAGGGATATTGACTTTTTTCCTTCCGATTTAAGGATGAAATTCACAGAATGGAAAGTTCCAAACATTTCAATTCAGTAATGTTAAGACATTTTGTTTGGACATTTTCAACCAAAATGAAACCTTGACATTCCCAGATTGAAAAAACTAGTTTGTTGAACAAAATCAAGATGTTTTGTTTCAGCTTGGGTTGCATTAATCTGGTCCCCCTGAGTAGCCATAGTGCCTCATGTTTCCATTTTTTTCTGGGTTGGGCTCCCCACATCTTATGATATACTGTGGTCATGCTGCACTGCTACTGGTTCAATGAAAGCGGAGACAGTGCATCATAGGAGATGTAGTTCAGCCAAGAAGCCTGGCTCACAGGGGAGAATGTGCGGGGATAAGACACCTGAACTTTAACTCCCATGAGGCACAATGGCACATCAGGCTGACAGATCAGCTGACCTGAAACATTTAGGTTTCCCACTGGAAAACAAACAAAATTCAGCAAAATCAGTTTTTCTGAAGACAGTTTAGATTTCAGATACTGCATTGTTTGTCAAACATGTTGATGTAAAATTCCACTGTAGTTAACATGGGTAAGCTTTGGTAACTAATAAGATAATGCTATCAAAATGAAATGTACTTGTACACAACTCCAGTCTAGTTTAAAGCTGGAAAAACCACAGGAAAGTCAAAAACATTTGTTCATTCATACCTGCAATAGTGGAATATTTCCCCACAAATACATTAAGTATATTTTCATTTTACTGTTTGACCTTTTCACACAGGAACTGACAACCTGGATCAGACCAGACAATGTCCTATCTGACAGGGGCTGGTCCAGATGCTTAATACAGTGTTCTAACACCTCCTTAAGAAGATCCAGTGTCATCCGCCCCACACAAATTAGGCAAAATTGTGTTCTAACAATTTGAGATTGGCTTA
Organism: Natator depressus; assembly: GCF_965152275.1. Lineage (NCBI taxonomy): Eukaryota > Metazoa > Chordata > Testudines > Cheloniidae > Natator > Natator depressus. Next base: position 246,144,965 of record NC_134234.1, read on the forward strand.
AACAGTGAAGCATAAGGCTTAACATCTCCTCCCAAAAGCTGATAATTATGGCAACTCTCTATATTCTAGTTATCCATATAAAGTGTCCACTCCCTTTTTGAGTCTTGCTAAGTTTTTGGCCTCATTGACTTCCTGTGGCAATTAATTCCACAGTCTAATGATGTGTTATGTGAAAGAGTATTTCCTTTATTAGTTTTAAATTTACCACCTTTAAACTTAATTGAATATCCTCCCTCTTCTCAACATTCTCCCCCTTCCCATGGGCATCGAACTTCCCTACATGAAGATATTTATGAATTCCAGCCAAGATTCACTTTTCACAAGCAGAGTCTGAATTATAAATTCGAAATATCTGCAGGTTAGGAATTTTAGCTAAGAAATCCAAACAGTTTCTAGTATCAAGAACATAATAATTTTAGATAATTTTTAAATAGAAAAAGACAATCATTAAAAACATATTGCAAGTTGATCACTTGGCTATCCCCAGATTCACTGAATGAATAAACAAACATAATTATAGATTACAACCACCTTGCTGAAATTTTAGTGCATCTTCAACCTAATTCACCTTTCCTATCGTCTATAGTCCATCACCTTTTAGGTAGCTAAGTAAACTGGTCCATTTGTTCCTGTTGCTAACCATAGATAAAGGCAGGAAAAAAGCTGTTAATACTCTAGAGTTGCTGCAATCCTAGAATTTTTAGACCTTTTGTCCCAGCACAGCCATCAGGAGACACGAGAGCTAATCTAAGAAGGTGGAGAGGGATACCCCAAAATTAATGCCTTTGTTGCTTTAGGTAACATAGTGAATGTCCTGAAAAGGGATCAGCATACAGTATAGCCATAGGCTGGACATGCTCTTGTACTAGAAAATGGATAGTCTTATTTTCAGCCAAACTAGATCCCTAAGAGAAGTGCTTTAGGATGCTTCAGGATCAAAGGCACTATACAAATGTCAAGTGTTAGTACTATGCACACGATAGGAATTTGAGATTCAACTCCAGCATTCACTTGTAACAGATAACACTATCCTGGATGAACCTTATGGAATTAAGATAAATCTTTGTGACAGGGTCAGGCCAGATGGCTATAGGAGAGTAATAATTTTTTTTTCCAAGGGGAGAGCGCGAACGCAGTCCCCCACTACCACAAATTATGCAGTCGAGTTTCCCGCATTTGGGGAAATCGCAGGGGTCAGCACACCCGCAGTGCAATGGATGAGCCTCGCCCTGGGAAAACCACCTTCGTGATCATGGTGTCTCCCCTGCCAGGTAAGTACAGTAATAGAAGGCAGATATATAAGCCCCAGGCTAAGTAGGTCCCTTTTCCCTGGGTAAGGTAACAGGGAAGTTTCCAGAACAATCAGGAACCTTCTGGAGACAATTAAGACAGGCTGATTAGAACACCTGCAGCCAATCAAGAAGCTGCTAAAATCAATTAAGGCAGGTTTCATCAGGGCACCTGGGTTTTAAAAAGGAGCTCACTTCAGTTTGTGGTGTGCGTGTGAGGAGCTGGGAGCAAGAGGCGCTAGGAGCTGAGAGTGAGAATGTGGACTGTTGGAGGACTGAGGTGTACAAGCATTATTAGACACCAGGAGGACACCACACTATGTACAAGCATTATCAGACACCACACTATGGTGAGGATAAAGAAGGTGTTGGGAGGAATGGGGAAGTAGCCCAGGGAGTTGTAGCTGCCGCACAGCTGTTGCAGGAGGCACTCTAGACAGCTGCATTCCACAGGGCCCTGGGCCGGAACCCAGAGTAGAGGGCTGGCCCAGGTTCCCCCCAAATCCTCCCAACTCCTGGTCAGACATAGGAGGAGTCGACCTGGACTGTGAATTCAGAAAAACGGCCAAGCTGAGGGCTGCCGTGAAGCTCCAAGGCAAGCAAATCCACCAATAAGCGCAAGACCCACCAAGGTAGAGCAGGAACTTTGGCACATCTTATTGAATTAAATTAATGCCTCTGGGGTCCATTGTATTAAAAGTGCATTATTTATGTGTTATTGCAGACTTGTATGCAACTTCTCTAGGAGATGTGATTAATGCAATCTCTGAGAAGTATTAGGAATTTCAGCAGGACTTCTTGGGAGAACATATATTAAGCAGATTGTCTAGGAAATACTTTGGGTGAAGGGAATGACAGTGATTCACATCCCTTTTGAAGCTTTGGCTTGGGCAGAAAACCACTGTCTGGCTGATTAGGTAATCGCAGTCTCCTCAAAGGCCCAAACTGGGTAAATGAATTATTCCATGTCATGAGGGTGCTTGTTCTGAGCTGAAACTGTGATGAACTTGTGACCACAGGAAAAAGCCCTGGGTAGGGTTTGAATGACTAAGTCACCAACCAGAGCCCATGGTGAAGTTGGGGTGACCGCTGAGAAGGTAAAGAAATTATGTGCATGCTGACTAGCTTAAGAATTAAGTGTGCTTGCTTAGAAATAGCTGTGTGGTAGCTGAACTGTGGCAATTACACTGTGTACCATCTCTGAAGAGAAGGCAAAACAGCTTGCTTAGGCAGCCTGCTGTTTGCTGAGGATAATCACAAGGAAGGCAGGGGACTATTCAGCACAGAAATATCCCAGTCAGAAGGGAGAGACAAAAACACGTGTTTCCACCTGTCAAACAATAAGATTTGTGGAAGTAACATGCGTAAGTTCACCTGCCCACTCTCGACCTGCAGTTTACAGATCATGAGCCAGCACTCATCCTATTCAATATGGAAAGTGTTTGGAAAAGTTTGATTGCTAAATATATTACAGTAGGACATGAGCTGAACAGTAAATCATGCAATAAGATTTGGAAGGCAGTTAGTCTCTCACAGGAAGCAACACCAGTTGGAACTTTTACGAGTAAACAGAACAGGACTCTAGGAAAGTGTGGTGGTGGCAGAGCGGTGGGATCATTTTGAACCAGAGGAACAAACCTCAGGATATTAAAAGGACTTTTTTCTTCTTTTGGCTGCTTGGAAAGCAGGGAGGGTTTTGTTTTTTTTATTAAAAGGACACCTTTTTTTAGCTGAGAGCAGCAGCTGGAGGTTCTCTCTCTCTCTTCTCTGCCTCAGGGCAGAGTAGTCAAGCTACAGCAAGGGTATTCACAAGCTGGGTTGTTGTTTTTTAGCTGAGAGCAGCTGGAGGTTTTTTGTTTTTTCTCTTTCTTGTCTGCCTCAGGGCAGAGTAGTTAAGCTAGAGCAAGGGAATTCACAAGCTGGGGTCTTTCTTTCTTTCTTTCTCTCGCTCTCTCTCTCTCTCTCTGGTTAGGCTAAGCTAAGCGCAGGGAGGCTAAGATGACAGAAAGTGATGTCCAAAAGAAACTAGATTTAGCCAGATTGGAAGCTGAAGAAAGAAAGAAAGGAACATGAAAGACAACTGGAATTAAAACATGGAGATTGATGCACAAGTGGCCAGAGAAAAAACTGCCAGGGAAGAGAGAGGAAGCATAAACTGGAGGTGATAAAGTTAAAAGGACAAAACCCTTCAGCAGGTGGCTCCACCTCCCCAAAAATCCACAAATGGGAACGACTATTTCCACAGTATGATGAATCCAGTGATATTGTTGAATACTTCATCACTTTTGAAAGACTGTGCACCCTCCATGCGATTCCTGAAGATCACAAAATGACCACATTGGTCGCAAAATTGACTGGAAGAGCTCTGGACATATTCAACAAGATGCCTATTGAGGATGCTTCTGACTATGGCAAATATAAGGATTTGGTTTTGAAGCAATTTTAAATTACACCTGAAATTTACAGAATGAAATTTAGAGCCCTTAAGAGAAGGGCTGGACTAAGTAATGTGGTTTATGTAAACCAGATGAAGGATCTGTTAGATAAATGGGTCAAAGGAAGGGGTGTAACTAGCTTTGAAAGGAATGTGTGATTTGGTTGTCCAGGAGCAGTTCCTGACTAATGACCAATGATGATGTAAAACAGTGTTTATGGGATAAGAAAATGGATTCAGCAGAATGTCTTGCTTCTTATGCTGATCAGTACAAGCAGTCCCAGACCACCAGAGAGGCGGAGCAAATCGGAACAAACCGGATGGAGGTAGCAGAGAGGAACAACCCTGGTCGCAGTTTGGGGGGATACCAGAAGGGGCACCCCGAGACCACCCCATACCACCGGGGGCAGCCCAAGGCTCCAACTATACCCCAAGGAAAACCCCAGACACCTTATCATCTCACCACAGCATTCTCCAGCAACCCACCTCGCCCCAGTGACCAGTCAGCTGGGTGACATTTTAAATGTGACGAGCTGGGGCATGTAAAGACCAACTGCCCCAAGAACCCCAACAGATTGCAGTTCATTGCACCGGGGTCACACCAAAGGTCCTCAGGCCCAGATGACTCCCAGATACCCTCAGAGCAAAGGGAAACTGTGAGTGTGGGCGGGAAGAAGGCTATCACGTGGAGGGACACTGGAGCACAAGTGTCAGCTATCCACCAATCCCTAGTGGACCCCAAATTCATCAATCCAGAGGCCCAAGTGATGATTCAACCTTTCAAGGCAACCTCTTTTGACTTGCCTACAGCCAAGTTGCCTGTCCAATACAAGGGCTGGTCAAGAATATGGACTTTTGCAGTCTATAATGATTATCCCATTCCCATGCTGCTCGGGGAAGACTTGGCCAACCATGTGAAGCTAGCCAAGAGGGTGGGAATTGTCAGCCACAGCCAGGCTAAGCAAGCCTTCATACCTAGCTCTGTTCCTGAGCCTTCTACAAGGGCCCAGTCTGTGTTACCAGAGACCCAGACTGAGGTGGTGGAACTGGAGCCCATCTCAACGTCTGCGACAGCAGTAGTGGATCCAGTCCCAGAGACCCAGCCAAAGCCAGTCCCAGAACCGGAACTGGCAGAGCAACCAGCACCAGAACCATTGGCAGCACTGAATCCAGCACTTACAACCCAGTCAGCAACTCTAACACCAGAGGGCACCACCAAGCCCGCACTGGTAGCAGCAGCTAAACCTGCGCAAGAGGCTCAACCAGAGCCTGAAACCCAACATAGTGCACCAGCGGAGAGTGGTTCACAGTCAACAGAAACAGCCCTATTACCTACATCGCTTTCAGAGGGACCAAGCCCAAGTCCACAATCCAGTGCAGAACTGATGTCTCCAGCATCAAGAGAACAGTTCCAGGCTGAGCAGGAAGCAGATGAAAGCCTCAAGGGAGCTTGGATGGCAGCATAGAACAACCCACCACCTCTTAGCTCTTCTAATAGATTCCAGTTTGTGGTAGAAAGAGGACTTTTATAGAAGGAAACTCTTTCGGGTAGGCACCAGGAAGACTGGCATCCTCAAAGACAGTTGGTAGTTCCAACTAAGTACTGGGTAAAGCTCTTGAGCTTAGCCCACAATCATCCTAGTGGCCATGCTAGGGTGAACAGGACCAAAGACCGTTTGGGGAAGTCATTTCACTGGGAGGGAATGGGCAAGAACATTTCTACCTATGTCCAGTCTTGTGAGGTGTGCCAAAGAGTGGGGAAAACCCCAAGACCAGGTCAAAGTCCGTCTCCAGCCACTCCCCATCATTGAGTTTCCATTTCAGCAAGTAGCTGTGGATATTCTGGGTCATTTTCCAAAAAAGACACCCAGAGGAAAGCAGTACCTACTGACTTTCATGGATTTTGCCACCTGATGGCAAGAAGCAGTAGCTCTAAGCAACACCAGGGCTGAAAGTGTGTGCCAGACATTAACAGACAGACATTTTTGCAAGGGTAGGTTGGCCCTCCGACAACCTTATGGATTCAGGAACTAATTTTCTGGCAGGAACCATGAAAAGCCTTTAGGAAGCTCAGGGGGTGAACCACTTGGTTGCCACCCCTTACCACCATCAAACAAATGGCCTGCTGGAGAAGTTTAATGGAACTTTGGGGGCCATAGTATGTAAATTCGTAAATGAGCACTCCAATGATTGGGACCTAGTGCTGCAGCAGTTGCTCTTTGCCTACAGAGCTGTACCACATCCCAGTTTAGGGTTTTCACCATTTGAACTTGTGTATGGCCGCAAGGTTAAGGGGTCATTACAGTTGATGAAGTAACAATGGGAGGGGTTTACGCCTTCTCCAGGAACTAACATTCTGGACTTTGTAAACAACCTACAAAACACCCTCCGAGACTCTTTAGCCCTTGCTAGAGAAAACCTAACAGATGCTCAGGAAGAGCAAAAGGCCTGGTATGATAAACATGCCAGAGAGCGTTCCTTCAAAGTAGGGGACTGGGTCATGGTCTTGACGGCGCTCCAGGCCCATAAGATGGAAGCGTCGTGGGAAGGGCCATTTGCGGTCCAAGAGCTCCTGGGAGCTGTTAACTATCTCATAGCATCTCCCATCTCAAACCTAAAGCCTAAAGTGTATCATGTTAATTCTCTAAAGCCTTTTTATTCCAGAGAATTAAAGTTTTGTCAGTTTACAGCCCAGGGAGGAGATGACGCTGAGTGGTCTGAAGGTGTCTACTATGAAGGAGAAAGTGACAGTGGCGTGGAAGAGGTGAACCTTGGACCCTTGGACATGACCCTTGGACATCTGCAGCGACAATAAATCAAGGAGCTGTGCACTAGCTTCGCGTCAATGTTCTCAGCCACCCCAGGATGGACCTAACGGTCATACCACTCCATTGACACAGGTAATGCTCACCCAATTAGAGCCCAACCTTACCGGTTGTCTCCTCAAGCCAAAACTGCTAAAGAACAGGATATCCAGGACATGCTACAGATGGGTGTAATCCGCCCCTCTAACAGTGCATGGGCATCTCCAGTGGTTCTAGTTCCCAAACCAGATGGGGAGATACGCTTTAGCGTGGACTACCATAAACTAAATGCTGTAACTCGCCCAGACAACTATCCAATGCCATGCACAGATGAACTATTGGAGAAACTGGGACATGCCCAGTTCATCTCTACTTTAGACTTAACCAAGGGGTACTGGCAAGTACTGCTGGATGAATCCGCCAAGGAAAGGTCAGCCTTTATTACCCATGTAGGGCTGTATGAATTTAATGTGCTCCCTTTCGGGCTGCGAAATGCACCCAGCACTTTCCAAAAACTTGTAGATAGTCTCCTAGCAGGATTGGGAGAATCTGCAGTCGTCTACCTTGATGATGTGGCCATCTTTTCTGATTCATGGGCAGAACACATGGAGCATCTGCAAAAAGTCTTCAAGCACATAAGGGAGGCAGGACTAACTATTAAGGCTAAGAAGTGTCAAATAGGCCTAAACAGAGTGACTTACCTTGGACACCAGGTGGGTCAAGGAACTATCAACCCCCTACAGGCCAAAGTGGATGCTATCCAAAAGTGGCCTGTCCCAAAGTCAAAGAAACAGGTCCAATCCTTCTTAGGCTTGGCCGGATATTACAGGCGATTTGTACCGCAATACAGCCAAATCGCCGCCCCACTGACAGACCTAACCAAAAAGAAACAGCCAAATGCTGTTCAGTGGACCGAAGAGTGTCAGAAGGCCTTTAACCAGCTTAAAGTGACACTCATGTCTGACCCTGTGCTAAGGGCCCCAGACTTTCACAAACCTTTCCTAGTAGCCACAGATGCATCCGAGCCTGGTGTGGGAGCAGTTTTAATGCAGAAAGGACCGGATCAAGAATTCCATCCTGTCGTGTTTCTCAGCAAAAAACTGTCTGAGAGGGAAAGCCACCGGTCAATCAGTGAAAAGGAATGTTACGCCATTGTGTATGTGCTGGAAAAGCTATGCCCATACATTTGGGGACGGCGTTTCCACCTGCATACCGACCATGTTGCGCTGAAGTGGTTTCACACCATCAAGGACGATAACAAAAAACTTCTTTGGTGGAGTTTAGCTCTCCAAGATTTTTATTTTGAAATAGAACAGATTTCAGGAGCTTCTAACAAAGTGGCTGATGCACTCTCCCGTGAAAGTTTCCCAGAATCAACTGGTTAAAATCATACTTGAAATGTGGAAAATATTGTTAGTTTTTATATAAACAATAGTATATCTAGAGGTGCATGTGTCTTATTAATTCTGTTTTCTCCTAGAGCTCCAGGAAGAAATCACAGCCAGTGTGGAGCAGGCTGTCCAGCACGGTCTATGATTTGGGGGGGCGTGTCATAAGCATACAGCTAAGGATAGTATAAAATCCCTCCTTTACCTGTAAAGAGTTAAGAAACTCAGATAACCTGGTTGGCACCTGACCAAAAGGACCAATAAGGGGAGAAGATACTTTCAAATCTGTGGGGGAAGAGTTTTGTTTTGGGCTTTTGTTGTTCTCTCTGGTGACAAAGAGAGAGAGACCAAACAAGTAATCCAGCTCCTACTGAATGATACATCTAAAATGACAGAAATAGTAAGTAATAGCAAGGAAATGTGTTAGAGTATCTTTTGTTTTAGCTTGTGAATTTTCCCTATACTAAGAGGAAGGTTTATTCCTGTTTTTTTGTAACTTTAAAGTTTTGCCTAGAGGGGAATCCTCTGTGTTTTAAATCTTATTACCCTGTAAAATTATTTTCCATCCTGATTTTACAGAGGTGTTTCTTTTACTTTTTTTCTTTATAATAAAGGTTCTGTTTTTAAGAATCCGATTGGGGTTTTTAGTGTCCTAAAAACCCAAAGGGTCTGGTCTGTGCTCACCTTGTTTACTCTCAAGCCTCCTCAGGAAAGGGGGTGAAGGGGCTTGGGGGGATATTTTGGAGAAACAGGAACTCCAAGTGGTCCTTTTCCTAAATCTTTGTCTAACTCACTTGGTGGTGGCAGCAATACCGTTCAAAGGACAAGAAAGAATTTGTGCCTTGGGGATGTTTTTAACTAAGCTGGTAGAAATAAGCTTAGGGGGTCTTTCATGCGGGTCCCCACATCTGTACCCTAGAGTTCAGAGTGGGGAGGGAACCCTGACGCCACTCAAGAGAGGCAACATGTGGGGAGCCAGAAGCCTAAGAATGGATGCCCTTACTGCACCACTAAGGGGAAATACAGGTGCAGTTGCCTTGAACTGTGACACCGCTGATATGAGGAAAGCAATGGCAGTGCAGCAGAGGCAAGAGACAGTACTCCACTCCTAGGAGTACTCAGTGACAATTGTTGAGTGATTCCTTTTACTGAGTGAGCTCCACAGCATGCTCCTTAGCTGTCTGGGACAGTCACCACCACTTGAGGAAAGAGGAGAGAGAGTTTTGAAACAGAGATGGAACTGAGCCAAACACCACCTACCTACCCCTTGACCTAGGAGGCTGTTCAGACTCTGAACCATATGCAAATGTTGCAAATTTTGAAGTTTTACAAGTCATCTTGTGTGCTGAACCACTAGACCTGAACACCCCTACGCTTTGATGTTTGAAATTCAGATGCCCTTTTATCACCGTAAGAGAACCTCTTGAAATAAGGTAGATGTGATTGTGTATGGAAGTGTTGACATGGCAGGGTTGACATTAAGAACCCAGCACTGTTCAGGAGCCTCCATTCACTTGCTCTAGGGCTGGGATTCAGCTTGGACTTACATCAGCATCTCCACGTAACGGGTGTTTTTATTCAGGGCTTCAATGTCCTTCATTTCCTTGCCAGTGAGTGAGAAGTCAAAAATCTAGGGAAAAAGAGGAGATTAGGAGTAATCTGCAGCAAGGGAGATTCAGTGTTTACTTGATCTCTCACTGTTGCACTACTATAGGTGGGAGCAGTAGTGTAGACCGGCTGCTGGAGTTTTAGCCTGCTCAGAATAGGTCTAGATGACACTGATGAAGAGTCCAGTGTCCTGTCCATACTAGCTTCCCCTCTATTGCACCATCACCAGGTGATAGAAATGATGGTGCGTAAGAGTCAACATAGAAAAGGTTTCCGGGATGGTTAAGCCTCCTCTCTGCCTCAGGAGAGAAGGGGAAGATGCTCTAAGCAGGGGTCAGCAATATCAGTGGAGCAGAGACAAATCTATAACTTACCTGGAAGTTTTCTTTGATCCGCTGTGGATGGAAGCTTTTGGGAATGACCACCACCCCTCGTTGGATGTTGAAGCGCAGAACAACCTGTGCTGCCGTCTTGTTGTATTTTTCCCCAATGGCATTCAGCACAGGGTCCTTCAGTAAAGGAGGGGAAGACACATTTACCCTTGAATTGGGGGAAAAAAAAAAGAAAAAAGAAGGGTGTTTTATTTTGATTCTGGAGTATTTAAAGAAAAGAGGCAGGGAGCAGAAATCTGAAGCAAAAACTGATTCGGACAATCTGTTATGAAATGAAGATTAATTCTAAATGCATCAGTTATCACCATGTTTGTACTGTTTTCCCACTGCCTCTGTTAATAAGATTTGTGGAAGTAACATGCGTAAGTTCATCTGCCCACTCTCGACCTGCAGTTTACAGTACATGAGCCAGCACTCATCCTATTCAATATGGAAAGTGTTTGGAAAAGTTTGATTGTCAAATATATTACAGTAGGACATGAGCTGAACAGTAAATCATGCAATAAGATTTGGAAGGCAGTTAGTCTCTCACAGGAAGAAACACCAGTTGGAACTTTTACAAGTAAACAGAACAGGACTCTAGGAAAGCGTACCAAGGGGATCAGTCCTACATGAGCAGAGAGATGGACTGGGTGATCTAATAAGTTGTCCACCTCTAACCTCTGATCAGGTTCAAAGCATACAGGCATCTTCTAGCCTTTGGGAAGCCTGATACTGTACCTTTGTTTCCTGATAATCCTGATCTGCTTCTGAGTCAGGTATTAAACAGCCCAGATCAAGTTATCATGGGATCAGTTGTGTGGAGAAGAGAGGAGAGATGTTCCTCATGACTTCTAGGAAGAGTTCTACTTGTTTTCCACTGGGTAGGTCCTCTGTTCTGTTTGGTGCCCTAAACGATCTAGTGTTTGCCCACCATGCAGCTACTCATTTTAGAGCTCTATATTATAGTTGCCTCTCTTCTGGCCAACTGTATGGGGCTGACTCACTGACATTCCCTATTGACAGAGCAAGGCAAGGAGATCACTTCAGAGGGTTAGTTAGTGCTGCCTATGTCTACACTGCAGCTGGGAGCAAGCCTCCCAGCACAAGTCAAGAGACATGTGCCAGCACACTAAAAAACAGTGCAGCTCCAGTGGAGAATCGGGCAAGCCACTTGAGCTCAGACCCAGAGGTTTGGGTGGTCTTAAGTCAGAGCTGGAATGTCCACACTGCTAATTTTAGTGCGCTAACTTCAGTCCATCTACTCAGGCTGTGAGGATTGCTCTCAGCTGCAGTGTAGACGTACCCTGTATAGCCTGCTGGCCTTAGGAATACTGGAAATCACATTTTGGATTCCCAAGTTAGAGCTGAGAAGCTACATCTTAGTAAAAGGGATGGTGAGGTAGATTTACCCAAATCCCAAATTAAGAACTTTGGCTTCTCTGAAGCATGTTTCCAAAAAGAGGAGAAGCCCAGCTTCAAACGCTTATACTTGCCCCACTGGAGGACAGCAAGTGTTTGGGAGAAGTCATAATATTACTTTTGCTGGATCTCTGTGGAGAGACTTGCAACTCTCTAGTAGCAATGTTCACCCCACAAGTGAGGCTAGTATGAAGACTTACCACGTTTCATCCCTTGCGGTTCCTAGTGGACTGTACCCAACAATGACAATGTCATGTTGTCTACAAAATTCTAAGAGCTTGGGCTGGGTGAAATATGGGTGGCATTCAACCTACATGAATGAAACAGAAGGAGCAATTAAATTAAATAGTGACAGATACTGAATAATGTCTTGACGTCTCTTTCTGCATGTTTGACCAACTATAATCTCAGATGAATTAGAGATTGTAGGGGAAAATGTTTTAAGAAAATGGAACCTTTTACCCCCTAGATTAATCATTCAAATCCAGGCCATCCTGGTGGTAGCAGGCCATCCTGACCTTCCCAGGGGAAAGACTGTGACAGGAGCTGTGGAAATAATTGATTTTTCACTTTGCTGGCCATACCAAAAAGAGTGTGTTCCGGATCAACCCAAAAGAAACTTTGAAACTTTTGATTCACTGAGAAGTTGACCTGAAACAAAACACTTCATTTTTCTAAGCTTTTTGAGTTTTTAAAATGAAAAGTAGTTTTGATTTGGGGGAAAAAATGTTTAATTTCAAATGTGTCCAAATGAGAAGTTTAGAGTTTTAGAATTTTTAGGTTTGATCTAAACAATTCTGCAAATTCAACATGAATTCTAATATTCTGGTTGACCCCAAATCTGCATTTTTCAGCTAAAGATGTATCAGCTGAAAAGCTTCACCCAGCTCCAATGATGACAGACCTTGAGCCATGTCCAGGCAAGAGGGGGGGGGGGGAAATCAAGATATACTGTAGTCTAAGAGGAATGTGGACCTCCTTTTTGGGAAACAATTCAGACCGTTTAACACCTTTGCAATTCATGATTGTAATTACATGGGGGGAAATTTGCCTTCTCCCCAGTGGATAGATGGCAAACAAGATATGGAAGAGAGATTGGGAGCATGAGGGTAACTGTTGACCTGACTCACCAGCCTTTATGTTCTGCCCAACACTTATGTATAGCCATCTGAATAGAGATCTATGCCAGGAGGCAGGAGCATCTTGGCTACCTGATGATTGTATTTTTCTCTTCTCTTTGTAGCCAAAATGATGGCTGCCTCCATCTTAGTTTGCCTCCAGAAAGTTGGTGACAGCTTATGCCATCAGCAGAAAATTGAGGGAAATAAATAAATAAACCCCACATTTTTTGGTATGGACTGCTCCAAACCTCTGCCTTTCCAGGCTGCAGCTATTCTGTACCATTGCCCACAGTGAGTTTTTCTGGCTATGTGCTCAATTTCTCGGAGATCCATTCCTGAGTTATAAAAGCAGCTTGCTCTTATAATAAGTTTCTGAAGTTAATACAAACCCCTAAGAATTGCTTTTTTTTTTTTTAAATCAGAACCTTCTTCCTTGCATCTTTATTAGGCCCAGACAGAGGGTAGTATTGATGTAGTCTTGGGGGGGGGGAAGGGGGGGCGGAATGGAGTCAGACAATCCAGCCAGAAGCAGTTATGGTGTTTAGTGCTTGTTTGATAACTTGTTTTTAACTTGAACTTTAATGCTGGTGGTGGGAAAAAGTATTAGAATGACAGCCACAGAGGCAAGGAAACTCCTGTGTAGCCAAAGAACAGGTACAAGGACAGTGGCAGACTTCCCCAGTACTACCTTGTCAGTGTCCCTCCAAGGCCAACTTCAGAGGGTGAAAGGATAGTTTCCTCTTTTTCCCATACAATCTTTGGCCTCTCTTCTGATGCTGCTAACAAGGATATCTATTAGCTCTAATCACGATATCAGTCACTGGACATCTCTAACACCATCTCTCCAATTCCAAATCAGAAGCTACCCTAACCACCACCAGATGCTAATGACTTGTATCCAGACCAGCTACTTAGAAATAAATGGTTGTGGACCCCGTTGTCATGGTTTTACTTAGACTTGACCATTGACTTCAGTGGCAAGTTTAGCTTAAGCTGATGGCATGACATGGTCTTATTGCTAAGTTAGTTCTTTGGTCTAGTACCTCCACAGAATTACCTGTGGAAAGGACATAGAAAAGAGTGCCTTAGAACTTCTTTGGCTTGTTGTAGTTTCTTAGAGATCATTCCTTATAGCAGACACATAAAGCACAATATCCCATATGCTATAGGGCTGGGCTCTAATTGTTTTAAATGAGGTAACTGATGGCTGGTTAGCCTGTTGGGAACTTTCTTGGATCACTTGAGGTACATGGCTGAATCCTTTTGATCATGTCTGCAGTGACAAGGATTCATACAGCCCTTAAAACTCATACACCATGGGACAAACTCAGGTTTTCAAGCACTGGAGAGGGATCTGGAAGGAAATGGATGTTCCCAGCAAATTTGGATATTTATATTGAGTGTAGAGTGAAGAATCAGTCATGCTCACTCTTAAGGAGGAAAGTTTGGCCTTCAATGTTTGGCGGTATGGTGGATAGCTTACTACCTGCAGTAGGTCATCTGTGCAGAAGTATTTGTAGTCCCTCTGAGCACCGTACCACAATGCCAGTTTCAGGTAGAGTTAGGGTTCTGCTTGGGATCATACCTGATTGCTGACAGGTTTGTGCTTGAGCCCTGGCTTGTTCAGAATCATTTCCAGCTGCCTGCGGTTGAAGTTGGACACTCCAATAGATTTTGCCAAGCCGGCATCTTTACATGCTTCCAAAGCCTGCAAAGATAGCAACAGGGAGCATTAGAAAGAAAGCCTCAATAGAAACCTTCCAGCGAAGGAAAGTAAGCATTATTAGCTAGGTGAAAAATACTTTACTCGGGACTCTGTCTAGAGAGTTAAGTGTGCATGCCTTACAGGAAAGGCCTTTACTTTGGAGGGACTAGCATTCCTGTTGATGCTTTGTTCCTATTCTAAACTCAATTCTCATGCAGCCATAGATTTTCAGAAGACCAAACCAAGGCACCTCAGATTTCAATGTTACTTCATACTAGGGTAGAATTTTCCCAGGAAGCAGAGCAAATCAGAAGAAACATTTGAGATACAGCACTTATACATTTCACATGTTCACTTCCAGAGTTTTATTTCAAATTTTAGAGGGACTGCCACACTGCTCCAGCTTTAGGGGTGGGGAAAGGGAGACAACATCTGAACAAGAGACAGCTTCCCTTCCCTGTCACTTTCTGAATTACCCCAGCTATTATTTCAGCTGTGCAAGTGTTAGTCCAGGCTCTCCTCCTGCCAGAGTCTACAGTTAAGTCATAATTTTATGCCAAAGTGTTGCCATGAAATTGTGCATCACAAAAATCAGCATTAAGACTTCATTGCAAAATGAAGCGGGAGGAGAAGATGGGGCTGAGAGGAATACAGGATTTGCATTTCAAACCAATATAGCTATGCAGTTAAGGAAGCTTATAAGAACAACGTAAACATACAATAATTCCTTCATTAAGCATCCTCTCATACTCTGCTTTTAGTTGATGCCATGCTTCATTAACAGGAGAAGAGTATCTTTACTTAGAGATACTCCTCTCTCCCAAAACCCCTCTGATGAATGCAGTAGCTATTCAGTGGTGCAATGAAGCAGAGTTACAGTAGACTCTACTCTTGTCTCCAACATCTGGGTACTGAATGTCCTGCTTGTCAGTCTTATTATCCTTTTCGGATTTAAATGAATAGGGGAATTAGGGAAGCAAAAGGCTCCATTTATTTTATGGCCTCTGGCTGGCCTCTTCTTGTCATATGATTTTCATCATTCAACAGTGAGGCAACAAGAATAGCCACAATCCTGGCTGCTGAAGCCACACTGAAACAATTAAATTACTCCAGGGAGGAGTTTAGCTGGCTGTATATAGACTGATCCTAATATTTATGGGCAGCGATGACCCCATCTCAGTGGCAGCAGCTGGGTTTTTCTTGCCTATTGTTACTGAGGCTGTCATGTTACACTAGAGCCTTACAATAAGAAACAGATTGAGGGTAACAAGCTGCAGGGACTGAACAGAGAAAGTTTGACAGATGTTTTTCTTTCATGTTTAAGTGAATTTGACTTGTGAATCTGAGGAACTAACAGCACGGGCTCAGGCCAAGCATATTGTGAGCAGCTACTCTGGAAGTTACCCACACAGCTGTGTTCCCTGGAAGCACCCCCTCTCTTATTCCAGCCCTGGGGGCCCACCTCAGAATTTTGCCATTGTGTCCAAATCTTGACCAACAGCAGCTCGTGCTAAGCCAGTGCAGGGCATCACTATGCAACTTTTGCCAGTGTAGATTCAATCTGGACATGTAGCACCCTGGGCTATTCCCGTCTCTTGAGGAGAGATGGCTGCTTGTGCTGAGTAAATTGTTAAAAGCCACATGGCTTATTCATAGATTCATAGATACTAAGGTCAGAAGGGACCATTATGATCATCTAGTCTGACCTCCTGCACAACGCAGGCCACAGAATTTCACCCACCACTCCTCCGAAAAACCTCTCACCTATGTCTGTGCTATTGAAGTCCTCAAATCGTGGTTTAAAGACTTCAAGGAGCAGAGAATCCTCCAGCAAGTGACCCGTGCCCCATGCTACAGAGGAGGGTGAAAAACCTCCAGGGCCTCTTCCAATCTCCCCTGGAGGAAAATTCCTTCCCGACCCCAAATATGGCGATCAGCTAAACCCTGAGCATATGGGCAAGATTCACCAGCCAGATACCCAGGAAGAATTCTCTGTAGTAACTCAGATCCCACCCCATCTAACATCCCATCACAGGCCATTGGGCCTATTTACCATGAATATTTAAAGATCAATTAATTGCCAAAATCATGTTATAGGATGTGCAAAAGTGAGGACTAGACTGAGATCCAGGCTCCCTTTTACCTGTGGTGTAAGAAAAAAAGTGTGGTGTCTAGATGTGACTAAGGCTGGGTTGTGTATTGCCCTGCCCCCTTTACTTGAACCAAAGTTTCTACTTCTAAGTAAGGGCAGGTTTGAGATATTTAAAAGATGGGAACCTTGAAAGGCACAGCCCATTGACAATTCAGGATTCAGCACCTCTATGCAGTTCTACTACCCTCTAAAGCAGTGGTTCTCAACCAGGGGTATGCATACCCCGGAGGGTACGCAGAGGTCTTCCAGGGGGTACAGCAACTCATCTACATATTTGCCTAGTTTTACAGCGTAGTTACATAAAAAGCAGTAGCCAAGTCAGTACAAACTAAAATTTCATACATACAATGACTTAATACTGCTCTAAATACTATACACTGAAATGTAAGTACAATATTTATATTCCAATTGATTTATTATATGGTAAAAATGAGGAAGTAAGCAATTTTTCCATAATAGTGTGCTGTGACAGTTCTGTATTTTTGTCTGATTTTGTAAGCAAGTAGTTTAAGTGAGGTGAAACTACTGAAAGGTGTACAGTAGTCTGGAAAGGTTGAGAGCCACTTTCTAAAGTCCTCGTAATGAAAAGAAATGTTGAATACCCTTATGGTAACTTATACCCCAGAACAGAGGGAGAGTTATTTTTTGTGAGGCAACATAATTTTCTATCCTACCTTGAAACTACATCTTCTGTTACCAAGAAGGAGCTAGTCATATGTTACTAAGGACCACTATCTCCTCCATCTCTTTGAAAGTAGTAAGACTTGAAAGGCTACAACTGCAATGAACGTGGTGGTCTCTGACAGCCCACAACAAACTAGTCGAACAGTTCCAGAAGCCCCAACTAATCCAAGACAAGTGCAATGTCTTGATCAGGGAGTGTGAAAAGGCATTTCTAAAAACATTTTTTGGATACATCTACATGTAAATAAAGTCAGGTTTCAGAGTAGCAGCCGTGTTAGTCTGTATTTGCAAAAAGAAAAGGAGTACTTGTGGCACCTTAGAGACTAACCAATTTATTTGAGCAAAGCTTTCGTGGGCTACAGCTCACTTCATCGGATGCAAAGTGTGATTTTAGCACATGTTGGCATATGTGCTAGCTTTCTTTTTGCTGGTAGTAAAGACATGTTGGCATGGGCTAGCAACCCAAGACAGCCACCCATAGTCCTCAGCAGGCTCATACTGGGCTGCTAGCCCAAGCTGACATCTTCACTTTTGTTATCTGCATGAGCTAGATTAAAGCTATCACAGGCGCGCCTGTCCGCGCTAGTCACACCTTCATTTGCTGCATAGCTTTGCCCTCAGAGTCTGCTTAATGCTGGTGGAATGAGACACCCCTGCACACAGAAGTCCCTTTATCCAGGGAGTCAGTAGCACGGTCAGTGGAAATGCAAGTTTACCTACATTGCCTTGTCAAGGTTCCTCAGCCAGAGTGCAGAGGAGCCACTTTCCCAGATGTGATGGCGTTTAAATGCATAGGAATGTTACAACTGCGTACCTCCCAAGTAGCACATAAGTTTGTCTCATGGTAGATATATTTTCCATTTTCATCTCTCGGGTAGATTGCATCTCCAGGCTGAAAGAACAAAGTCATAGTTTTCAGCTTCCACTACTCAGAACGGAGGTTTTACACACACTCTACATTTATCAGTGGACAAAAATCCAGAGGCTTTCTAAACACACCAAGTTCAAGAGGTTATTCATATTGCGCTTGCCACATCCTCCCTTCTTCATCTACCAGCACTTTAATGCTAGAATCATTAAGTGCACTTCCTGAAATATTCCCCTCATATGGCTATGCACTAAAAAGTTCCATTTGAGTTGTGCCATGATCCTGGAGGTTGCAAGAGGGGATGGCTTTCCAGAGTCTAATCCCCTATTTCCCAGATATTCCATTGTGGCAGCCAAACATTTCCACATGGCTAGACTACTGCAAAAGCCCAATTCCCCTCCAATGCTGCTTGCTTGTGCTATGTACCATTCAGGGACACTGAAGAGCAATGCAAGTTAAACATCTGATATTGTAAGATAATCTTGCAGGACCAACTCCCAGTGATGCTAATGAGAGTTGTGTGCATTGGACACCTGGCAGGATGTGCCAAGAATCTTTCAGGATCATGACCCAAGTTCTCCTATCTCCCTTGATATCCCAGAGAGAACTTTAAGGATGCTTGCAAGCATCCGTAGGCCTGGTACATAAGTGCACCACTTTCTCTCATTTGCTGATCAATTTGTTGCTACTACAGGCAGTACATTTTAAAGTGTCAATCATTCATCAGATATTAGTTTCACTTTGTTTCCTTAAATGCCTTTTGTGGTGTCTGGTAGCTGATCTGACTTCAGACGGCCATAGTTCAAAAAGTGTGGGGTAACGTGTCGACAGGGTAATTCCTCAGGAATATGCAGCTGTGACTAATGTGCTCAGTGACTGGCGCCACCACATTCAACTGCAAGACATTTTAGGGTGAAAATGAACCTTAGTACGACAAAGCATCCTCACAGTTCAGAGATTGGAGCATGATGTGGAGTTAAGTGTAGGTTTTTTTGCCTCAGAAATGAGACCATTCCTTAAAGCAAGTCCCAAGAGACAGGCCTGTTACTATTATTAATTCTTACTATGTCTTATTAGAAGAACCTTGCACTGTCAGGAAAAAGTAAGATGGCATTTAGGTCTTTTCCATCTTAAATTGGGTGAGAGCGAGAGAAGAGTAGAGAGGGGTTTGGAGTTCTTTATGAACATGGGATCCTAGCCAAAACTTTTCAGGATTCTGCAACATCCTACTCCAAAATTTGGCGTCTTCTATAGGGATCATTATAAAGGTAAGGGTTATTGCAAAGCAGGTATGGACTTCCAGCCAACTCAGAGTTTATGGGTTGGATCTGGATCCAGGAGTTTGGTTTTAGGGCCATCTCTCATTAGATAGAAAGAGAATGTTTAACTTGGGATCACCTCTAAATTCCTTTGCTCCTAGTATTAGTATTCTAGATAGCAAAGAAAAAGAAAGGCTCAGAGAAACAGCAAGATCCAGAGTGCCCTCCTGTGCATTTCCACAAGGTTTATAACATCCTTTATAACAACATCTACATGGAGCTGCTGTAGGAAGTTAAGATGCCAGTGTCTGAAAAACCCATAGTAGGCAGATGGTACTCCTCTCTACATTCCCTTGATCACTGATGCAAATAGGACCATCTCACAGCTACCTGCATTCCAGAGAAAGCATCTAGATGAAAGATCTGGCTGAATATGAACCAGACAAGATGGAGGCAATGCTGATGGGAAGAGGCAGACAGTTTGGAAAATGAAGCAATTGTGGTTACTAGACCTTCAGAGACTTCTTCCCATGACTACAATAAATGCTTTTTTCCACCTACAACTTGTCCATCTTAAATAGACCCGCCCACTCATTTCCAGAAGAAATAAGGTCTTGAGATCTCACTGCCTTCAGAACTAAGGGTCAAACCCACTTTGACTTGGCAATCAAAAACAAAGGAAGAGAGAAATGGCTATTTAACAACTCCTAGCCACTACTGCATCTGGGGAAGAAAGCAGGAAGTTAATCAAAATCAGCCAAGGTATCTATCTATTTTCTCTTGGGATGCACTCAGATACTATGGTGATGGGAGACACTAGAAGAACCCACATATCAAGCCTTTCTGGATATATTCAGAACTCTTCCAGAGTGAATTTTTTGTTTTACTCTCAGAACAAAGTCCTCCCAAAAGCTATATGAAAAAAGTTTGCATCAGTAAAATCAGTAAAGAGATGAGTTTACAAGAGGCATGTTTGTGGATTTTGCCTCAAGCATCAATATTTTCACATATTCATGAAAGTCTCATTTTGCAGGTGACATTTTTTGGCTGCAAGAAAGGAAGTCTCCTTCAACTAGCAAGCCTCTGTCTGGGGCAAAATATGAGTTTTTTGTAATGTGATGCCACTTTCTGTGGCAAATGTGTGCTGGCACAACTGTTACTATACAAAATACACAAATCTGTGTGCCAATTGATAGAGTACTATTAACACACAAATTTAAAGTTAAATTTGAAGATGCTTTAGGGAGATTAAACAGCACCTAGCCCAACAACAGCTGTTGCAGATGGGGAGAGCTGGAAAGCCATCCCAACAAATCCTGCTTTGTGTGTGGTTTTTGCAGAAACAACTGCTCCAGTTCCAAAAGATGCTTCCCAGATTTTGGTCCAGACATTGCTCCATATTTCACTGCATATTGTGTTAGAAAGAAAGGGATTTTTGCCCTCCCCAAAGGGACGCATGAGTGGAGCTTCAGGACTGCAACTGTAATAGCAAATGAGAGCATTTGGTGCAGACTTTAGGGAATCAGAAGTAGATTTACTAAAAGACAGCTGTCAATATCTTTATTTTGTGGGACACTGACCTTCACCATATGGGAGAATGAACTATGGGAGGAAAGCAACAGGAGTAAAAGGAAACCGGAAATTCCAGATGGTGGGAACTATTTTCTAAAGTGCACCTAAAAGGGTTCCATACTAGAGCTTGCTTTATATAATCCTTAACATCTGAGGCCAATTACTCTTGTGTAAGGAACAGGATGCCACTTCTGTAGGAGCGAAGGGAATGTAGGGTTCTGAGTGAGTTCTACGTGTCGGTTTCTGATCTCTAGAGGTACTGGCATTTGAATGCACCAGTCACAGGAAGGCATGAGCTTTGAGAGTTGTCAGGAAACAAAAGACTCAGGTAGATTCCTTTCTTGGTGGAAGCAGTATTGTCCACTCAGAACATTTAAAAGTGAGCCAGCCTCCCCATCCCCCTCAAATTATGAATGCCTTAGTTCTGTTTGGGTTTTTTATATTTGCCTTCCGGTTTAAGCCTCTGGGGAGCACTTGCATTGTGTTTTCAACTTTCTCTCTGAAACCATGAGGGCTAGTGACCTCCTTTTATAATCCTCCCAGCCCGTGAAATTGTTTAAGAGCTAGGGCTTCAAGAAAAAGCACCAAATCTTATGAGAGTGGTCATAAAATTGCAAGAGTTGGCAACACTGCAAGAAATTATACCAGTTCCCCAAACACCAGTAATCCCCAGAATGAGGGAACAAGAAGTCATGATTGTTTAAATTTCTGCCTCAGAGAAGCCAAGTTTAGATGCTAGGTCTGTCCTCCTAAAGCTGTCTGTCTAGCTGACTGCCACAAACAAGCAGATATGCAAGATTTTGTGAAAATGGTTTGCACAATACCTTTAAATACTATGGAGACTCTCTAGTGGTTGGAACAAAGCTGGGAGTCAGAATGGTTTTATTCCCTAATTTTACCACTAACTCAGTGTTGCCTTGTAAGTCACTTAACTCCTGTTAATCTTCCCATCTGGCCATAAATGAATTTAGATTGGAAATTAAAAAGGTTTCCAACCATCAGAGGAGTTTGATTCTAGAACAACCTTCCAACAGGGGACAAGAAACTTAAGTGGTTTTAAGATGGAGCTTACAAAAGGGGTTAAACAATGTGGTTGCCTTTAATAGCAGGGAATTGGACTCTATGACCCAGCCCATGCTCTATCTGGAAAATGGGGATAGTGCACTAGGCTCATAGATGGCTTCATAGGCTATTACAGACTTCTATATCCTACTCCTGAGGGAATTCTGTCCCCTGCAGATTTCTTTGCTTCCCCGCAAAAAAATACTTTCTGATGGGGAAGCAAAGGGAAGCCACTAGAATGGTCATGTGACTCTCCCCAGCAGTATGTTTCGGGTGCCCAGGGCAGCCGGCAAAGACGTAAATCACTGTGGGGCAGAAGGCAGGACTGGGGAAGACCTGGCTGGTGGCTCCTAGTCTGCACCGGGCTCAGCTGATAGTCTAGGCATGGCTGGGCTGGGCTGGGCTTGGCTGGAGAGGACAGGACTTCCTCTTCCCCTGCACGGCATCTAGGGCCGGGTCAGACCCACCCCTAGATTTGTCCCCCAGCTACAGGAAGCTCTGCAAACTTTCCCCCTTACTGCACCCATTGCTCCTCAGCTGCGGGTGGAGGGATCCCTGTAAAGGGAGCTGCTCCCCCATCCGCCCAAACCCCATGCATCCAGACCCCTCATACCCACACCCTCACCCCACCCCACCCCACACTCAGAACCCCACTGATGAGCCCCCTTCCCCCTGCACTTGGACAACCCCGAGCTACCTGCATCTGGATACCCACCCCACCAAGCCCCAGCCAGTTGCACCTGGATCCCCACCCCACTGAGTCCCACTCCTCCAGCATCTGGACCCCCAACTGAGCCCTATCCCCCTCACACCCAGACACCCACCCCCCAACTGAGGCCCAACCACCTTCACCTGGACCCTCTGCAGAGTTCCATTACCATTGCACCCAAAAAACCCCAACAAACCCCTGTGCATCCAGATCCCTTCTGCATCCAGATCCCCCACTGAGTCACTCACACCCAGATTGCCCCACACAGAACTCTCTCAACCCGCACCTGGATCCCTCCACACTAAGTCCCTCCACACTTTGTTCCTGCCTTGCTGAGCCTGCCTGCCCATACCTGGTGCACCTGGCATGGAGGGGCAGGGCCCTGGGGTGTTTCTGGGGCAGGCGCAGTCCTTGCACTGTGTCAGGGCTGGGTGCAGCCTCATCGCTGAGTCCGTGTCCCGGGGAGGGGGGCGGGAGAGGGGGGAGAAGAGCTGCACAGTGATTTCCCACCTCTGTGCAGCCAGTGATCTGGACTCCCCAATGCCATGCTGGAGCCTCCACATTTATTTGACAAATAAAATTTCCAGAATTTTGCAGAAATTTAAAATATGATGCACAGAATTTTAATTTTTTTGGCATAGAATATGTAATTTTTTGGTGCAGGGTGCCCTCAGGAGTAATATCCCCCCTCTGATCCCAGCTAAAGGAGCTCTCCTAGCACCAGTGCTGAAGGCCCATTTTATTCCACTTTACAATTTATGCTCTCTCTATTTGGCCTGGATACTCCATTTAACAAAGTTGATGTTATTGTGCTTTGTCTTCTTCAATGAAGAGCGATATGCACATGCAAAGAATGTCAAGCATTACATTGCCACCAAAGAACCACTTTTTTAAACAAAGAGTGGTCTGTAAGTTTGAAGAATTACTTGAGTCAGAGGCTTTGGTTCACACAGGCAGATATTGTGATAAGCATTAGGGCTACTTTTCTTTTTACCTTGAATGCCATTGGCAGCTCAATAATATAAAGATCAACATAATCCAGCTGCAGAATCTTGAGTGTCTTCTCCAAAGTTGGACGCACCAGCTCCGGTGGGTGACATGTATTCCATAACTAGGGGAGGGGAACAAAAAACATAAAACACTCTTGGTTCTAGTGAGATAAATAGAAATTCAGTTACTTGATTTCCCCACCTTTCTCCCCTTTAGATAGTACTACAGACTACATCACAGGTTAGCACAGGATGTAAGTCAGTGCATTATTGGATTACTTATGTACACAAAAGGAGAAGCTCCGTTTTCCCCCCTAGGATGGATCAGCATAGAGAACTGATCGGAACCTTTACCCGTAACTTAAACCTGTCCTGACCTAGATTTTAAACACAGCCACATACTTAAATGTAGACAACAACTTTCTACTTTCTGAATTTAGCTGGATGTTGGCAAGGGTCCTGTGATTGGAAAGGATTAGCTAAACGGGAAGGGAAGGTTTCAGAGAGGTGTCTCATGGTTAGGATAGTTCAAATACTTATCTAAGCCACAACTAGATTCTGAACCTTCTGAAGTTTGCTTATTCCCACTGGAGGGCTCCCCCTTCCCTCTCTAGCAAGAGGATCTACAAACAAAAAAAAAATGTTTTTTTGAGCTGTGCACTTGTATTCATGCTCTGAATACATTGTTTTATTTTTGAACACAGGTTTTTTTGTACGTAATTCTACATTTGTAAGTTCAACTTTCATGACAAAGATTGCACTACAGTACTTGTATTAGGTGAATTGAAAAATACTATTTCTTTATATTTATTTTTGATTACAAGTAAAAAAACAAAAAGTGAGCACTGTACACTTTGTATTCTGTGTTGTAATTGAAATCAATATATTTGAAAATGTAGAAAACATCCAAAAAATTTAAATAAATGGTATTCTGTTATTGTTTAATAGTGCGATTAATCATGCAATTAATTTTTTAATCGCTTGACAGCCCTAGTATATACTGATTTTTCTTAAGTTTTCCAATGTCTGTGGTCAGTTTTATCGTGTTGAGGCTTTGTCATGTGATCAAATGATATTATGAAGAAAGGACTAGGTAGGTTTGAGCGGAATCTTTGGTTTTCTGATGTGGCCAGAGCCACTGAGTCTCTGCATGATCTAGGGAAGTTTTTGTTTAAGCTCAGAACCTCACTGAAAGATAAATGCTGCATTGATGCTCCATAGGCACGAAGCAGATGTGGTTAGAGTGAAAACTGAACTAGGGCATTGTGTAAATAACAATTTCATAGGGGGCACAGAAATCATGAAAATGCCCCCATACTAGGATCTTTTAAATATTACCTTACCTTACTGTGCAGTGCACATGCGGAGGAATTGACTGCTGTGCACGCGTGTATGAAAAAGACCTAGCCGGGAAACAGAATGGATGGGTCTTTTTTTTTTCTTTTTTAAGTCACAGGCACAAATGAAATTGACTAAAGTTTGCTGGTTAAGTTCATTCTGTGCAAATTGTGAAATTCAATACTTTGTTGTTTACATGGTCATGAATTTTCTAAAACCACCCACATGATTTATATAGTCCCTAATTATGCTTGCTTCCTCCATTGAGGGATTATTCCCAGATGTCAATGATTTTAAAACCATTACTGTTCTTGGATTCCCATGTGTCAGTGGTGACCCAAGATACCCATCATCTGGTTAGCCTGAAGGCAGACCTTGCTGAAGCAGTGTTCCAGGTCTGTCTTCTCCCATCTGGGTTAACTGAAATTTGCTCTATTTAGGGCTATTCGTGAAGACTACACCAAAATTTAACTACCACCTGCCAGTGTAACCACCTGTGTTAATAGGGGCAGCTTGAGTTGAGCAGAGTATCTAGGCTTTGTGCAGCACAAAGCCTTAAATCTGCTTTTGGAGGAAATTCAAGGTGTTTCTCAATCCTAAACGAGATGGGGAATTTTTGAATATAGGCAGCAGGGCATTTTTTTGGTAGAGAGCCTCGATTTTGGAACTTTCTTTTTAATATGCAGCTGGCCATTTTTAGGTTGCAGGATGTTTAATGGAAAACCTGCAGTTGCTATGGGGGTGAGCTCAGGACAAAGTCATTTTCAGCAGACACACAGTTACCCATGGGGTAATGGTGATGTGTTTTATCTTGCAACAGACCCACATGCCTTAGAGAGCCCTGAATAAAGACCTATCAGTGAGTAAGTGCCATGAATACAGCAGTTTTAAAAAGCTGCAGAGGCTTCAAAGAAAGGTGCTGTAGCAATGGTTGTGAACCCTGTTACCTTAGCTTCACTGGTGCCAAAAAATATTAGGTGAGTTTCCTAACTGGTTTTCACAATTTGTAAAAGTGATTATCTACATCTGTGGATCAACGATCAGAAAGCTGCAAAGCAGCTGTGGCATTCTAGAACACCACATTCCCTGGAAATGTTACTTTTAGGCTTAATAAAAGAAAAATATCTGGGGTGAAAGACAACCATGAAAGCCTTAGTACATAAGCCAAAGACTGTTGGCAATTGATGGAAAGCCTCTGAAATCTTTGGATGCTTTGCCTGTGATCAACATGTTAACAGCAGGAGCCAAGCACAAATGCGGATTTCAGCTGGCAGATAGCGTATGACTTTGTCAAGTCATTATTCCAGTACAACTGAGCCTAGTCTTGTTAACCACTGCTGATGGGCTGGTGTGAGATTAGCATCATCAAAACATTTAAAGACTTACCTGAACTCCTGCAGTTGAGAAATTGCACAATAAAGCCAGGTTCTCCTGTGAAATTTCTAGTACTTGCTGGTTTGGGTCAGATCAGAAACAAGCATAGCTCTTTCTCATGTGGTAGTAATAAGTGGACTAGTGAACTTACCACTGCATCTCTAATAATGCAAAGAATTAGGGTTGGTCAGCCATTATAGGCTACAAATTTGCCGTTAGCTCAGTTTGTGCTTTAGGAAAAAAGAGGATCTGAGTTCGGGGGTGATGGCGGGGGGAGGGGAAATCACAGATGAAATAAAGATTTAATCTGAACCTTTGGGGTTAAATGTATATTTTGTTAAGTAGTGACCAGAGAAGAGAACAGAAAGATAGCTGCAGCTGAGGAATTCCCACATATTGCATGTTATTGCAGCCAAGGTTGGAACCAGAATGCCTCTCTCTCTCTCTCTCGCTCAACAAAAGCTACAGTCTAAATAGGATCAGGATCACAACCTCATTTCTGGGAACCACATGTTCCACTCTCCCTAAAGAGAAACTCTGTCCAACTGAACTTTGACTCAAGGACAAATACAAGACGTTTTGCCAATGGTTTGACAAAGTGCGTTTAATAGGCTGTCTAGGGGTTAGATCAGGTGATGGTGTTAGAAGACTTTGAAAATTTCCTACCCAAATCTAGAAGCAAAGTGTTTTTCCAGCAAGAAATGCCAATTTGTTGAAACCAAAAACTTCCTGCAAAAAAGGGTCAGTTTTGCTGAATTCCCATTTTAAAAAATTGAGTCATTTCAAAATTGTCAGGTCCTGTTCTGACATTTTTGAAACGAGAAGTTTGAAATCACTTGAAAAATTTTGAGTGTGCTCAATACAAACTGCTTTGACCAATCTGATCCAGAGTTTAGATTTTTGATTAGTGAAAAACTTGTGACTGACTTTGCCCCAGTTTGGGGAAGAACTTGAAATCTTCTTCCCCCGACTTGTTACAGGAAAACAGTTTCCCACCCAGCTGTATCTGTGACAGAAAGCAGCTAGCATAGACTAGTTGAAGCACAGGACTGGAAGTCTGTTCACAGCTTTGCCACTGACTTGCTCTCTAACCTCTGAGAACTCACTTAAGCTCTAAAACCATCTGAAGCTGTGGCTCAGAATCCTAGTTTGCGGAATACTTAGCTCCTAGAATGGAAGGTGCTATGAAAGTAAACAGCTACAATTGTTCAGTACAAAATACTGAATGCATACTCTTTATGTATCTGAAATATTTATTTAACCAGTGTTTTGTGGTGCACATTTAATATTTACTGTACAGAGAAAGAAAAATGTGGGGAGCACTGTGTTAAGTGTGGTGGAGGATTTTATAACATGAAGCCTGTAAAAAACTGACCCGAGCCTGCTAGCTTATTGCACGCATAACTGAACTGGTACCACTTTTGTACCAATGACCTAAAGTTAAAGTTGAATCCCTTTACCAATACTTTGAAGAAAAGTTCTCCATTTTACTTCTTTGGAAGATCTTTAAAAAGTGTCAGATTTAAGATTTTAAACTTTGACTAGCTCATGACTCATTCTCAGGAGCCTTTCCCCGCTTGAAATCAAGCGCAAGACTACATCACCACAAGACAGTTTTCTGCATTGATCACTGAATTTCAGATATAAATCCCACAACAAAAGCTGGCTTTTATATGAAGGGTTTCTTGGAAATCCAGCTGTATGAGACGACTGTCAAAGTTTAACCTAAAATTATAGGGAGCGTTTTTCTTTTTGGAAGCCCCTCATGTAGTTGCCAGATTTTCCTCTCATGTCCTTTCCCACTCCCTCCCTTCCCTGTAAATTCATTAAGTCTCTTTAAAACAATTCATTCAAGCAGTGGTGTTCGAAAAGGCCTGCAGTGGAAAATGTGCATGTGCAATGCAAAGAAAGAGTCACGGTATAAGTTCCAAGAGGCTAACGATGGGCAAAACCTCAGGAGGTTGGGTTTGAAAAAGTACTGAAAAGTTTGGATGATTTAACTTGAAATTAAGGAAATGTACTACACGTCCAGCCCACCCGAACACCCACAAACATAAATCACAGGACTAAGAGTAAGTAGCCTGATGTAACTTCTCACTTTGCCACAATAGAAGATTTCTTCTCGTTTTACTTTTCCTTCTGCAATCTTCTCCCAGATGGCCTGTCCCACTTCATGCTCGTTGTAGTACACAAAGGCCCCATCAATATGGCGGTAACCAGCATCAATGGCAATCTTCACTGATTCTTCACAGGTACCTTTGGGAGTCTAATGGAGACAAGAGAAAGGGCGACATGGTTACGACTTTGTTCGTGCCCATCTGAGCAGCAATGGGACGGTGCTAATTCTGAATGAGTGGGAAGCACGAGTCAACATTTCACCTCCTAGTCTACAACGCACACAACTCTGTTCACATACTAGGCTCCTGGGAAAGAGTGAGGACTGAACTGCTGTGCTGTCCTAATAGAAATTAATTTACATTTATGGAGACTTTAAGTCCCCCTTTTCCCTTTCTACCACTGAACGTAATAGAATTATGCTAAAAAGTTCTCCATGTGCACCCCTCTCCCACCGTAACTTTTCAAGGGTTGAAAAGCGACAGACAGAATTTAGTTTTTCCTTTTGCTACTACTTTTCCAAATTTGGACACGTTTTGAAGAGTTAGAGCAGAAAATAGAAGAGGAGTAAAAAGTGGAAAAGCCTTGGGACATGGTTTATTTTAATGCACTCCATGGCAAAAAAGGAGAAAAAGAAAGTGAGTATTTTCAAAAAGCAAAACTAAAACATTTTAGATCAAGATGACCTCATTGTGAAGTTTCCTGTCAAATCAACACTTTCCCATAAGAAGTCATTTGACAAGACCTCATGGGAAAGTTTTTGGTTGAAGCACAGCTCTGTTGAAACAGATCAGAAATTGCCTGCGCGGCTAATAACCTTATTAGCAATTTATTGAGGCAGGGGGAAGAGGAATTCGGACACTGCCTTGATCCTCCTCACTTTCACCAGCTCAGCACCATTGGAGTTGCTACATTTTACATGGGGGTGAGAGTAGGATTGGGCCCTGTTGGATTAGCATATTGCAGGTAGGCAGTGGCTTCATAGTCTGCCTAAGAACATTTGATTTTTTTTTTTAATTTTTTTTAATAAGAAGGTCCTGACTGCTGCAGTCTAGAAATTAAAACTGAGGGAGAGACTGTATGGGATTGATATGTCCAAATGAAGAACGTGCTAAGCCTTTGCTGTACTTTGGGTCTCATGTTGCCTTTCAGCAGCCATGCTGACTCACCCTAAAAAAAACAATAAATTTGGGTTTGTTTCAGAGCAGCTCAGCTCTTTGCCATGTACCAGCTTCGAGTTCAAGATGCACATCAGCCAAACCAAACAAGAAGTTCACTTAGGGGGAGAGTACAGTGTGGAAAGCAGAAGTAGAACCACAATCACCACATCTAAGATGGTCACTGCAAGTAGCTTGATGCTATGGCTCGCTCTTGCCAGTGTCTTTGCTTATTGGAGGGTGGCTCAAAGGACTCACAGCAGGTATGGATACAATATTTCAAGTTCCCAAATAGAGGACACTGCTGAGGAACCCTACTCACAGGTCCTTGTAGTGACATAGTTTAACTTCACCTTTTGGAAGGTACTGATGCTATGTCTGTACAATGTAATATTTATATCCTTATCCAGAGCTCTCAACATGCCAGGGCTCACATGTATATCTAGGAAGGTACAAGAAAAAGGTAACTTTGTGATTCAGAAGGTGTATTAAAACTATAAGCTTTCTTAAAATGCGGACTCAAATTTAAAAAAAAAGTCTGAGGGAAACTTAAGAGGCCAAATTTGTGTGTTTGGCCAGCCACCCATCCCGTGTTGGGGAAAACGGAGTGCTATTTCATTCATTTAATAGGTACACCGAGGAGAAAAACACTTGTTCAAATGCTTTCCTTCTTTCAGCAAGTGACATTTCTGAAGGGACTTTCAGGCCCTGCCAAGGCCCTTTCCAAGTTGGCAGCATAGGCCATGCCAGAGTAACGAAGATCCTATCAGCTAAGACACCAAAGCTGAAGAGACCGAGTCACTGTCCTGCCACATTTTTAATCTGTTCATGATAGCTAAAAAGTTTTGGGTGCATCAAACATGGAGCAATGACAAACTCAAACACATACTGTATTTTGTGTGGTACCTAAACCTGCAGGGACAGGATTTAAGGAAACCATAAGGTGAAGGCCACATACCTGTAATTCTCATCCTTTGAAGGCATCTTATCTACTTAAGAGTTAGTTTCCATTTGTAGCTCAAGCCTCTCAGTCCTATCATCTTGGTATGTTTTCCGGGGAAGTGTTTTTTAACTTTCCATGTCTCTTTTAGAGTTTGTTTTATCATGCTCCCCATCACTGTTAGACAAATATTGCTAAAATAACAGGCATCTTTGCACTGTTTGGCCTGATAGAGCTGAAGGCCACCATCAAGTACACACCAGGTTGGCGCCAGTGCCTGGGGCAAGTTTCAGCACTTTGATGCATTCAGGGGCCAACTTCAGTATGCCGCTCCTGGTGCGCTAGTGAATTGGAGCGATGATTAAGTTTCAGGAAATTCAATGTATTCCTATGTGAAAGCATTAGTACTACTTCAGATTGAATCCATCCTGGCACTGTAGGTTTCAGGAAGCACTGGGAACAGCTATGGAATTTTTGGATGGAGTCAGTGATGCATCTTTGCTTGGGTGACCATCTCCATTTTGATCAGCAGGCCTGGAGACCCAGTATCCAGGGGACAGGTGAGGCCAGGAAACAGTGTCAATCACTGTGGAATTAGAGGCTAAAAAAGGGACAAGGGAAGTGAGGAAGTTTCCCGAAATCACAGCAAAGAGCAGTTTGCTTTGGTAAGTTCGCAGCCTTAGCCATGGTCTACACTAGGACTTTAGGTCGAATTTAGCAGCGTCAAATCGATTTAACCCTGCACCTGTCCACACGATGAAGCCCTTTTTTTCGACTTAAAGGGCTCTTAAAATCGATTTCCTTACTCCACCCCCGACAAGGGGATTAGCGCTTAAATTGGCCTTGCCGGTTTGAATTTGGGGTACTGTGGATGCAATTAGACGGTACTGGCCTCTGGGAGCTATCCCAGAGTGCTCCATTGTGACCGCTCTGGACAGCACTCTCAACTCAGATGCACTGGCCAGGTAGACAGGAAAAGGCCTGCAAACTTTTGAATTTCAATTTCCTGTTTGCATGGTCACCTGCAGCTTGCCACGCTGGCCAGAGCTCCTCAGCAGAGGTGACCATGCAGAGCTCCTCAGCAGAGGTGACCATGATGGAGTCCCAGAATCGCAAAAGAGCTCCAGCATGGACCGAACAGGAGGTACGGGATCTGATCGCTGTATGGGGAGAGGAATCCGTGCTATCAGAACTCCGTTCCAGTTTTCGAAATGCCAAAACATTTGTCAAAATCTCCCAGGGCATGAAGGACAGAGGCCATAACAGGGACCCGAAGCAGTGCCGCGTGAAACTTAAGGACTGAGGCAAGCCTGCCAGAAACCAGAGAGGTAAATGGCTGCTCCGGGTCAGAGCCCCAAACATGCCGCTTCTATGATGAGCTGCATGCCATTTTAGGGGGTTCAGCCACCACTACCCCAGCCATGTTGTTTGACTCCTTCAATGGAGATGGAGGCAACACAGAAGCAGGTTTTGGGGACGAGGAAGGTGATGATGATGAAGTTGTAGATAGCTCACAGCAAGCAAGCAGAGAAACCGGTTTTCCCGATAGCCAGGAACTGTTTCTCACCCTGGACCTGGAGCCAGTACCCCCCGAACCCACCCAAGGCTGCCTCCCGGACCCGCCAGGCAGAGAAGGGACCTCTGGTGAGTGTACCTTTTAAAATACTATACATGGTTTAAAAGCAAGCATGTTTAATGATTAATTTGCCCTGGTATTTGTGGCTCTCCTGGATGTACTCCCAAAGCCTTTGCAAAAGGGGTTTCTGGGGAGGGTAGCCTTATTCCATCCACCATGGTAGGACACTTTACCACACCAGGCCAATAGCACGTACTCGGGAATCGTTGTAGAACAAAGCATTGCAGTGTATGTTTGCTGGCATTCAAACAACATCCATTCTTTATCTCTCTGTGTTATCCTCAGGAGAGTGATATCATTCATCGTCACCTGGTTGAAATAGGGTGCTTTTCTTAAGGGGACATTCAGAGGTGCCCGTTCCTGCTGGGCTGTTTGCCTGTGGGTGAACAGAAATGTTCCCCGCTGTTAGCCACGGGGAGGGGTGAGGGGCTAGCCACGTGGTGGGGGGAGGCAAAATGAGACCTTGGAATGAAAGCACATGTGCTGTGTATGTAATGTTAACAGCAAGGTTTACCGTGAAAGAGTGTACCCATTGTTCTATAAAATGTATCTTTTTAAATACCACTGTCCCTTTTTTTTTCTCCACCAGCTGCATGTGTTTCAAGGATCACAGGATCTTCTCCTTCCCAGAGGCTAGTGAAGATTAGAAGGCGAAAAAAATGCACTCGTGATGAAATGTTCTCTGAGCTCATGCTGTCCTCCCACACTGACAGAGCACAGACAAATGCATGGAGGCAGACAATGTCAGAGTGCAGGAAAGCACAAAATGTCCGGGAGGAGAGGTGGTGGGCTGAAGAGAGTAAGTGGGGGGCTGAAGAGAGGGCTGAAGCTGAAAGGTGGCGGCAGCATGATGAGAGGAGGTAGGATTCAATGCTGAGGCTGCTGGAGGATCAAACTAATGCGCTCCAGTGTATGGGTGAGCTGCAGGAAATGCAGCAGGAGCACAGACCGCCGCTGCAGCCCCTGTGTAACCAACCGCCCTCCTCCCCAAGTTCCATAGCCTCCTCACCCAGATGCCCAAGAACGCAGTGGGGTGGCCTTTGGCCACCCAGCCACTCCACCCCAGAGGATTGCCCAAGCAACAAAAGGCTGGCATTCAATAAGTTTTAAAATTTTAAACTTTTAAAGTGCTGTGTGTCCTTGTCCTTCTCTCCTCCATCACCCCTCCAGGCTACGTTGGCAGTTATCCCCCTATTTGTGTGATGAATTAATAAAGAATGCATGAATGTGAAGCAACAAGGACTTTATTGCCTCTGCAAGCGGTGATCGAAGGGAGGAGGGGAGGGTGGTTATCTTACAGGGAAGTAGAGTGAACCAAGGGGCAGGGGGTTTCATCAAGGAGAAACAAACAGAACTGTCACACCGTAGCCTGGCCAGTCATGAAACTGGTCTTCAAAGCTTCTCTGATGCGCACCGCGCCCTTCTGTGCTCTTCTAACCGCCCTGGTGTCAGGCTGTGCGTAACCAGCGGCCAGGCGATTTGCCTGAACCTCCCACCCCACCATAAACGTCTCCCCCTTACTCTCACAGATATTGTGGAGCGCACAGCAAGTGGTAATAACAGTGGGAATATTGGTTTCGCTGAGGTCTCACCGAGTCAGTAAACTGCACCAGCGCGCTTTTAAACTTCCAAATGCACATTCTACCACCATTCTGCATTTGCTCAGCCTGTAGCTGAACAGCTCCTGACTACTGTCCAGGCTGCCTGTGTATGGCTTCATGAGCCATGGCATTAAGGGGTAGGCTGGGTCCCCAAGGATAACTATAGGCATTTCAACATCCCCAACGGTTATTTTCTGGTCTGGGAATAAAGTCCCTTCCTGCAGCTTTTGAAACAGACCAGAGTTCCTGAAGATGCGAGCTTCATGTACCTTTCCCGGCCATCCCATGTTGACGTTGGTGAGCTTGAATGATAGATCTGTAAATCTTGATACAAATGTACTGGAGTTTTCTTTCAAGGACTGATCTCAGTCTTCAGAGGACTTCCAAGTCGAGGTCAGGAGGGCTTTTTCAAATTCAGTCTGGGGTAAGGCCAACTGCAAGAGGCTTATTTTATAAAGGATAGAAAGGCCAAAACTAAACTAGGTTAATGGGTAGCATGATGACTTGGCAATTCATCTGTTACCTACACAGGTAGGCACAGCTTGAGCTACTCATTATGAGTTCTAAATTAGCTTCTGCTAGGGAAGGAGATACTTTCTTTGAGTTGTCTAACCTTTGTACAGTAGGGGTCAAAAAGTAAACCTCTGTTTCAGGAGGCAAAGAATGAGATTATACAGCTTCCATTATCTGCCACTGTCAGCTATGGTTTGCCCTCAGCTGGAAACCTGAATTCTGATTGCTGTCTCTCCACAACGTAGTAGTTCAGAGACTAAGGCTATGACCACACTAGCAATCTTACAGCAGCACAGCTGTAAGCTTTGTGCGGCCTCTCTAAACTGACAGGAGAGCACTTTCCCATTGGCTTAATTACTCCAGCCCCCCGTGAGAGGCAATAGCTATGTTGGTGGGAGAAGTTCTCCTGCCAACATCTGCGCTTAAGTCGACATAAATGGTGCTGCTCATGGGGGAAGGGGGGGTGGCTAATTTACACTCCTGAGTGACATAATTTATGTTGATTTAGGCTATTGCTGTTCTTCTTGGAATATTACTTCCATGAGGGGAGATATTGAAAAGATTTAGAAATGCTTTCTTTAGAGACGAGACATGGTAGATGTGTCTAAAACAAGACATGGTATTGAGTGGAGCTGTTTGAAAACTTTTTTCGTCAGGGGAAAATCTCAACTATTTTCTGATCCAGGTTGTTTTGTTTCAAGCAAAAAGTGGATTTTTCTTCAGTTCTTCTAGAAAAAAACCTTCACCTGACACTTTCCTGTGTGGGGAAAATCTGAAGTTTGACAAAACCATGCTTTGTGAGGGTAACTTTCCTTGTGATACTTTGCCCACCACTAGTATAGAGCAGACTTCATCAGTTATGCTTATAAAAAGTCAGCATAATCTCTCAAACAGGGATAGGCATCACCAAACAATACTGAAAGGCAACATAATTAAAAATTATAAATACTACTTAACACAAGTGTCCTGGGGAACTCCTGGCCACAATGTACCAAAGCCAAAAAGCTTAATATTGCAGGATCCAAAAAAGGATTAGTCACATGGATAAGCTATACGCCTCCACAGTTGTACTAGAATAAAAAACATAGCGGGGTTACTAATTCACTTCTCTGGGGCTAAGACAACCTGTCTGGAAGCAGGTTTGGCAGCAGAGCCAGTCTATGGGCAACCTAACAAGCACAGCTGGCCTGTAGAATGCTGCCTGATTAGTGGGAAGTCAGTGGACCAGCTCTTAAGCTGCAACAGCAGCAGTTCAGTGACTGTTCAAAGCATTTGCCCATCACTGGATAGCTCCTGCTCCCAACTTGTTCCAGCCCAGCTCCTGTCTTAGACCCTGACAATGCACATTTCAAGATCTAGCAGTCCTGCACGTGCCTATCACAACATGTGACTAAACCCAGAGTGGACGTAGCAAGTTATTTGCTTTTTGCCATGTCATAAAGACTTGTACTACATTAAATATGGGGCTTACTACTGATGTGGAAAATGGGATAAAATGGCCTATAGTATGCTGCCTTGTATTTAGCTGTGACACTGGGAGTACCTTTCCCAAGCCTGGAGAAGAGCTGTGTGTGGGGCTCAAATGCTTGTCTCTCTCTCCAACAGGAATTGGTCCAATAAAAAACTACTTCATCCACCTTGTCACTCTAGGAAACTCTCCATGTTAGGACTTCTTGCACCTTCATCTGAAGCATCTAGCTCTGGCAGCTGTTCTAGCTAGGACACCAGGCTGGCTAGAACATTCATTTGGTCTGGTGTGAGGCTTCCTGTGTTTCCAGATCTTTAAAATAACTTGCTACGTCCACTCTGGGTTTAGTCAGTTGATCAATACTCCACCTCTTACCCCCTGATTACTGGGTTTGTTGAGGGATTTTCTCACCTAATTACCTGGTTCACCCAAGAACTTACAGCTGTACAATATTTGCTGCTTTCCATTCCTCCAACAGGACAGATTTTAATGAGTTTGCACATTATTAGCACCTCAGCCACTTCAGAACTCTTGGATGTGTATCCTCCAGTCCCAGTGACTTGTCTAAAACAGCTCTTCCCTGGCCCAGAGAATGTTCAGTCTTAAAGCCTAGTAGTAAGCAAACTTAAGAACCCAACAGAAGGATATATTTGTTGCACATATGAAATTCACTGGCATTTTTCTAGCTTAAGTATTTACTGAACATTTGAGAAGCTCTTTGAATAATATTGAGTGCATAAAAGGCAAACAGCACTGGTGCTCATCCAACATATTCAAATAGCCCTTCTTACTACAGTTCTCACTTGTTACCACTTTTGCTTCCTGCTTTTATTCCGCTTTCTTTTCTGTAAGACAGTCTCTTTTCCCTGTCACATTAGCATCCCTTCCTTCTCTCTATTGTGTTCTCTCACGGAAGTCCTCACAGAGTACTTCTAATGTATCCCATCTCTGTCCCCTTCTCAGCGCCATCTTGGACATTTTAGCCACTCAGTATCCAGAGGGCTAATCCTACTAACTAGAGACAAACTGAAGATGGAGATCTGAGGGAGGGTACTACTCAGGGGCAGTGCTCAGGGCACGGCTGGCTCCAGGCACCAGCTTTCCAAGCAGATGTTTGGGGTGGCATGCAGAATGGGGCTGCAGTCTGTGTCCTGCAGCGGCAATTCGGTGGCAGCTTGGCCACTCTTCCTGCCACAGCAGCTTTTGGGCGGCAGCTCCGCTGCTTTTCCGAGCACGGCGGCAATTTGGCGGCAGCTCCGTTGCTGTTGTGGCGGTGGCAATCCGGCGGCGACTGCTTGGGGCAGCAAAATTGGTAGAGCCGCCCCTGGCTCACGGAAAGTTCTGGATTCTTAGCAGAGCCCTGTCCCTTGACACCAAATGTCTCCATCTTTCATAACAGCCTCCAGCTACTGGTGGTCTACAATCTATGGTGCCACGGCAGCCCCCTATGGCTGCAGGAATGGAGAGAATTCTCATCCTGTTCTGTTTCCTCCCACTGAAGAGCTTCCTAGCTGGTGATGGGGAGGTAATTCTGCAATCTACCTCTTCAGCTTTCCAGCTGATGGAGGGCAGTGGGGAAGGTTCTATTACTCTAACCCCTAAGCTAGTGAAATAATTTTTGCTGACTGGCCTGATTGCTTTTTTGCTGGAGCGTACGCACAGGGCAAAAAGTTAAGATATTAAAGGCAGTGCTTTTGTGCTATGCCTTTACAGGGTTATATTACTTTGTGATTACTAGGTTAATAAATATGGACTAATGGCAGAAAACCAATAAGAATTAGTACATCCTGCCATGTCTCTTACGTCAATAAAATTATGTAGGTGTGTGAGCCTAGTTGCTGTCTGTTCCCAGACTGGCAGAGACTGGGAGCTGCAAAGGCAACACTTGAAGGGAAGGAACAGTGTGCAATGGTCTTGATCAAATCGATCTGGCCAGTGGTATCCAGCCCACCTCAAACTAGAGGAAGGATTGCCATGGGGTGCTGGGAAGAATTGAGCCTTCTTCCAGAAGCACTGGATTTTAACTACAGCATGCTGAAGAGGCAAGCTGTGGATTAAATCTACCAGTTCCAATCATAATTTCAGATTTCAAGTTGCTGTTTAGGAATCTTAGTCCACTAGATACAGGAAGAAGATATGGACACTTTGAGTGTTGGGATGTACCCTGCAAATGCCCAGAAGCTGCAAACAGATTTTCATATTAAAGTTTCTGGAAGCCTCCTTAAATTCCAGAGCCTACTTCCCTTTACCTATTTTCTGAATAAAGCAGCAAGAGAATAAGTGTCCAAAATTGGGACCTTACTGTAGAAAAGCACCTGGTTTAAGTAATTGAGATGTTACAGGAAAAGCCAGATCCACTTTGTGGACTAAGGATGCAAACAGCACAAGGGAACATTCTTAGAATTGCTTACTCTTGCAGATGAGAAACTGGACTGTGCATCTTTCTTGGAAAATACCAATCACCAGAACATAACCAGCTTCTATACAGAAAAATCTGGCAGCTATTCCCCGGGAAACATCAACAAGGAAGCAAAATCCGGAGAAATTATCCCTGCAAAAAGCTGACAGAGCTCAGAAATGATGGCTGAAAAGGACTGCTGGCAACCCATGTACCATACACTATTCACTCTGATGGGGAAGCCATCTGGGGAATTGCTACACACTGGACCAGAGTGCTATTCCATCTAGTCTGGTATCCTGCTTCTGGCAGAGGTTGGTACCAGATGCTTCTGAAGAAAATAGGGGAAAATCCATAATGCATCTTACCTCTTGTGCCATGAGATGACTAGGAGGAAAGGGGGTGAATTTCTTCTCTAATGCAACAGGTCATCAATTTATATTCTGAAGTGCGAGGTTTGATTCCCCCCCCCCGCCGCCCTTGCAATAGCAACTTAGCATGCATGATTAGATTTAGCATTTCTAAAATTCCTGTTAGGTTGTTGTTCTAGGATTTAGCCAAAGCTGTGCTAAGGACTATTGTACTATTGTAGCTGGCATAATCTGCCCCAGTTATTTTACCAGAGCAAATAAAAGATTGCAGAATCTGCAATTTGTAGTCACTGCAACTTTCCATAGAACACACTCTTCGAAGCATTGTGAATATATCCTCTATGAGCCAATGGGCTGCTGTCCTGATAGCTTTGCTTTTCTGCAAGGCTGGGTTGTTTCATAAACATGCCTTAGGCCCTGCCTATGAAGCAACCAAGCCACTTTTGAGCTCTTACTTTTCTTAGGCACATTTAAAGGTTGTTAGCAGAGAAATCCATTGGCTTTGATTTAGTAAGAGTTTCTCAAACTGTACTCAGAAGTTTTGTTCACAGGGTTGCAGCCTTTGAGACTCAAGCAAATATTAAGGGGTTTCTAGTATATGCAAGGATAGTCCTGTGGTCAAAGAACTGACTGGAACTCAGGAGATGTCAGTTCAATTCCAAGCTCCTCTGTGTACAAGTCGTGTAGCCCTTCTAGGGCTCAGTTCTCCTCACATCCCCAATCTATGTAAAGTGGGGATGATGTGAAGACATTCATTAATTCTCATAAGGCAGTCACATTTCTTGGTGATATGAGCCATACAAGCACTTAGATCCATGAAAACCTCTGTTAAAACCTGCAAATTATGTATGAAGCCAAGTTTTGGGGAAGCCCTTTACCTTTGAAGCCTCCTAGAAAAGGTGATAGCAGGTGGCCTGCAAATTACCAACTGCCTTAACGTTTGCTGTTACTACCTATCAGGAATGGTTTTTAGGCTTCCAGCTGAACTAGGTCAACCTGAGCTTGGAGTGCTGAGCTCAGTTTTCCTTCTCACTTCTGCAGTGTTGCCAATGCACAAGTTCATGACATTCAGTTCATGATAGCTCCTGTAGTCATGTGATTGCAAGAATCTGAGTTTTTGTTTAGAAAGAGTTTCTAGGCAGCCTGGCTGGGAGAAGAACATGACACTGAGCCCTACAGGCTCAAAAATTTAGACGGCAACTAAAAAGAACCCAAAGTATGTATTGTCAAGGGTTTGCAAATCATGAGTCTCAAAGCCTCAGCACCAGTATTAATGATTCTGCAGGACAAGTTCTGACCTTGGGTTGCACTTGTGCAACCTGGGACAGAGTCAAGCCATGCCACTTAGCTAACGGCTTTTGGATGATGCATGACTCACAGTAGCACAGGTAGGAGTAGAACAGTTAACACTCAGGCTGATCATTACAGTAAAC
The DNA here is from genome assembly GCF_965152275.1 of Natator depressus. NCBI lineage: Eukaryota > Metazoa > Chordata > Testudines > Cheloniidae > Natator > Natator depressus. The sequence continues at coordinate 246,184,746 of NC_134234.1, forward strand.
AGCTGTGACACCAGCATGACCAGCTCTCCTATTTATTTGGTCACTCCTCAAGCGGTTCTAGCTGAAGAGTAGGAAATCCCCTCTGGTTTCTGAGGTATTACTATTTTTTCAAATATTTCTGCTACTCTTCATTAATAGGCCCTTGAATCGATACAGTTTAATCAAGTTGACTGAAGTTGTCAGCCATTCGCCCAGCTACATTTAACATACAGAAGTTGCTATGTGTCAGTGCCAGTGGGAATTAACCAACAATCAGCATCAGAAAGGGGTGCAGTCTCAAGGCCTAAAACTTGCGGTCTCCCCAGCATTGTCTTGTGCTCTGGGAGTGTTACACTGGACTACTGTTGCATATCAGCAGCTCTGCATGTGTCAATGTATTCTGAAACCAAGTGAACATTGCCAGCTTGGCTATTATGGACAGCTTCTCAGTTGGTGTAGCTTGGCATAGCTCCGTTGGCACCAGCTGACAATCAAGCTATTCATATTTTCACTAAATTGAGTTTTACACTTTGCAACATAGGACTATGCCACTGTGTTCTAAAGTGTTCTGAAGAGGTATGTCCTAACACAGCGAAGGTATTAAAAGAGTGCTGGATTTTAGGAACCGTTTCCTCAAAGCCGACAGTGTTTAGAACAGACTTTGAGGCTTGAAATACAATTAGACCTGTAGAGAATCCATGCTATTCATATCCCTTTCCTGGGGCCAGGCTAAAAAACAAGTTCAGATTTTGAGTGATACAAAAACGGGCATCATTTTATGGGAATACAGATTTCCAGGGGCAGCGGGGGGTTAATTCCTAGAAGTACTTCATATCCTGACTCCTATCTTTAATGGCCTTCAGTTACACAGGTGTAAACCAGAATGGCCTTTCACCAACAGAAGCTGAGCCAATGAAAGCTATTGCCTCACTCACCTAGCCTCTCCAATATCCTGGGGCTGACACTGCTACAACACCGCATACAAGGATGCTCCTGTTTAATTGGAGATTCTGTATGGTGGCCATATCACTAAGTGCCATCTTTAATTGGTTGCAGTTCATTAAACACTAAGTGCATGCATGGCCACTGAAGCAGTTGGCGCTAAAGAAGAATTAATCATACAGTCTTAATTTGGTTTCTATAAAGAACTGTAAAATTCATGAAAATAAGGTCCTCAATATGGAGATTTTAGTAAAAAGTCAACTTCCCACATAGCAGAGAGAGTCATGTTCCCCTAACATAAAAATCCATTCATCTTACAGTGTGGTATGATCTTTGCCAGAACCAAAGCTGTAGGGAGATACCAGGCTATTTTTGAGTGGGGAAAAGGGTTTGTATGTGAAGAGTCTGCATATTCTCCAATTTGATAAATATCAATTTGTCAAACTCTGCTTTTGGTAGCAAGGAGGAAAAATTCTGTCCCATGACAAATATTGTGAATTCTCATGCTTGCCCCAGTTCAAAGTTCATCAATTTTTCTGTTTTCATGATAAGACTTAAGTGATTTAATTTCTTCCCCCTGTAAAAAATGGGAATTTTGACTTGTGAAAAAGTACATTGTATAGATTTCATAACATGTAAATTGCAATAGATTTCATAAAATGTAAAGAGCACTAGGCAAGAAATCAAGAGGAGGCTATAGGCAAGAGAGGAGAGGACTTAACTGAGCACCAAGAGGAAGGAGAGTAGGAGGCAGAGATACAGGTACTATCTGGAACAGCCTACAAGCTCCAGAGTTGAACAGCAGCAGAGGTGTACAAACGGGCAAACAATGCTAGTGCCAGGGAAGTGGAGAACTAAGGGAGAAGTAGCCATTAATATAAGTTTTTCCAGTGGTGAAAAGCAAGCAAAGTTCTAGTCTGAATTTTAAAAAACCTCACTGAGGATTGCCACAATGTCAAGTTTGTTTTTTAAAAATATAAAAAGACCCAATGATGCTAGTGATAAAACCTGAAGAGTATTTGTTAGAGATACATCTGCCTGTGCTACCTTTTCCACTGACTCCTCATCCCTTTTGTTATTGCAAAAGAAATTCATGAAGGCGGGATCTTTGTTGCTTAAAGATCCCTTACCTGAAGTCTGATTTGGTTGCCATCTTTGCAGAAAATAGCTGGGGCAAATTAAGACAAAACTAAGGCCCAGAGCTACTGAAGTTTCCCAAATTCCCATGTTGATTCCTCTCCCAAATGTCTTTTTTCAAGTCTGATCTCATTCCTAAGTAAGGCAGCCCAGCTCTTCCCACCAGAAGTCAGCATTGGTTCTGCTGCCTGCTAAAAAATTGTGCCTGCTTCTGTGCTTCTTTATAGCAGCTGGGGACCAATACCAAATATATCCCACCTTTATCCATTCTTGGCAACTAGATCGCAACAAAAATTCTAGGACTTATTTGAGGAATAAGCAACAGACTCCCAAGCCCCAGGATACTGTTTATAGAGCAAGTCCCAAGAGCAAAAAGGAGAAGGGAACGCAGGTTAGATACTATTTTGCTTACACTGTATGTCATGTTCATTCCCCATGACTTGTCATCAACTCTTGAAATATTGAGCCATGTAGCTTTTCAGACAAGGGTCCTGACTGCATATGTGGGAAGTAAAGAGAAACAGAGTTAGCCCGGCTCAAATGAAATGTGGACTGGGGCCAGATTAGGTATTCCCTAGCAGCCAAGCAAGAACTTTGAGATTTTTAGTGGATCCAGGAACATGGTCTACACCTCCTTCCTGTTGCTTGTGTATGGGGTGGATGTAACATTTGACCCCCCACATTTTCAAATTAGGCAGCCAGCCTGATCTGGCAGAGGAGCCATCTGCCATCCCCAAAGTCAAGCTCTGAAACAAACAAAAAAGTTCCACACGTGCTGCCTTAATAGCCCAGTGAAATTCTTGTCTCTTCACCAAAGCACTCCTCAAGGAGCCAAAGAAGAAAAAAAAATCCTGCAACCTGAGGTAGCAGCATGTGTTTAGAAGATGAGCCAATGGCTTTTCTAGTCATCTGCAGTCATTATGTCCTATGCACTAGGTGCTTTAGAGGTTCCAGTAGGAAGATAGGACTGAGGCAGCTTCCAAACCCAGCAAATATCCCCACCTCTTCCCTCAAGTTTGATCCTAATCTGTAGTGGAAAGATAAGGTGACCTCTATTGGCTGAATATTTATGCTAAAAACGAGCACAATTATGATGGGAGTTAATTCATGTAGCAATTAGAATTATTCATGTAAATGGTCATTACTCACTCTGCACTTAAATCCATTCAAGTGTGACCTTTGAGGTTGGAGGTATTCTTTTATAAAGGGATTTCATTTTGCAGAACAACAAGGTAGATTCCAGTTAGGACCGGAAGAGGCCGTAGTGGAAGTCTTGTGAGTGTTGCACTTTGGCAGCTTCCAGAAGCATCTGGAAGTGGGATACCTCATCTGAGGTTTTCAATATGCTAGATATTAGATATTGTGGCAAAAAGACAGTTGACCTATTTTGAAGGGAAAAGGACTGAAGCTGACTTGTGACCCACTCCAAAGTTTCTCTTCTCGTCCCTACAAAAGGGCCTCTTGACTTCGAGAGCACAACCTTCATTGTTTCCAAGGAGACCTCAAGTTCTCTAGGAATCTCCAATACACCAGCCTTTTTAATAGGCCCAACAGCTACCTTGTTCTTTACCTCAGGCCAGTAATTATCAAGGTTGAGTCAGAGATGAATTAAGACTAACATGGCCAAAGTCACCTGTAAACATTGGCCCTTGCACTCAGTCACATCTCTAAAGTGACTAGAAGGACCAATTAAAATAATAAAGCGTTAACAAGAAAACCTTTTGATCCTATTCTTAGGCTATGTCTACACTGGCAATTGAACAACAAACATTTGTCTTTCAGAGGTGTTAAAAAACCTTGAAAGACAAAAAAGTTTTGGTGACAACAAGCACCAGTGTGAACAGTGCTCTCCAGCTGACAATGCAAACGCTGCTCATTGGGGGGTGGACGTTTTTTTGTCAGCAGGAGAGCCGACAAACAGCGGCTACACTGCGAAACTTTTAGTGGCACAGCTGTAGCGACACAGCCAGGTCACTAAAAGCTGTGTAGTGTAGACTGAGCCTTTAGTTACTCCACCTCTGCAAGAGGCAGTAGCTATGTCAGTGGGAGAAGCTCTCCGCCCAACAAAGTGCTGTCTACACTAGTGCTTAGGTTGGTATAACTGCAGTGGTTTTCAAAACTTTTTTTCTGGCGACCCAGTTGAAGAAAACTGTTGATTCCCGTGGCCCAACAGAGCTGGGGATGAGGGGTTTGGGTCGTGGGAGAGCCTCAGGGCTGGGGAAGAGTGTTGGGGTGCAGGGGTGAGGGCTGTGGGGTGGGAATGAGGGGTTCAGGGTGTGGGAGGGGGCTCTGAGCTGGGGCAGGGGGTTGGGATGCAGGAGGGGGTCAGGGCTCTAGGCTGGGGGTGCAAGTTTTGGGTTGGGGATGAAGGATTTGGGGTGCAGGAGGGGGCTCTGGGTTGTGGGGGGGGCTCAGGGCTGGGGCAAGGGATTGGGGCACGGGCTTACCTTGGGTGGTCCTGGTCAGCAGCACAGCAGGGGTGCAGAGGCAGGCTTCCTGCCTGTCCTGGCACCGTGGACCGTGCTGCACCCCAGAAGCGGCCAGCAGCAGGTCCAGCTCCTAGGTGGATGTATGCACGCAGCTCCGCACAGCTCTTGCCCACAGGCATCGCCACCTCCCAGCCAATGGGAGTGTGGAGCCAGTGCTCGGTATGGGGGCAGCGTGCAGAGCCCCGTGGTCCCCCCGCCTAGGAGCTGGACCTGCTGCTGGCCGCTTCCGGAGCGCAGCGTGGTGTCAGAACAGGTAAGGACTAGCCTGCCTTAGCCGGGCAGCACCGCTGACAGGGCTTTTAATGGCCTGGTCAGCGGTACTGACCAGAGCCCACTGCGACCCAGTGCCTTACATTCTGCGTCTCAGTACTGGGTTGCAACCCGTAGTTTGAAAACCACTGAACTACAGCACACCCCTGCATGGTGATGTGACACTGAAGTAATTCTGTAGTGTAGACAAGGGCATAGAAACTGGGATTATACTCCAGTGAAAAGGAAGGTTTCAGAGTAGCAGCCGTGTTAGTCTGTATCCGCAAAAAGAACAGGAGGACTTGTGGCACTTTAAAGACTAACAAATTTAATAGAGCATAAGCTTTCATGAGCTACAGTTCACTTCACTGGATGCATAGAATGGAACATATAGTAAGAAGGTATATACATACAGAGAAGGTGGAAGTTGCCATACAAACGGTAAGAGACTGATTAATTAAGATGAGCCATTATCAGCAGGAGAAAAAAAATTTTGTAGTGATAATCAAGATGGCCCATTTAGACAGTTGACAAGAAGGTGTGAGGATACTTTACATGGGGAAATAGATTCAATATGTGTAATGACCCAGCCACTCCCAGTCTCTATTCAAACCCAAGTTAATCGTATCTAGTTTGCATATTAATTCAGGCTCGTTGGAGTCTGTTTTTGAAGATTTTCTGATGCAGAATTGCCACCCTTAAGTCTTTTACTGAGTGGCCAGAGAGCTTGAAGTGTTCTCCTACTGGTTTTTGAATGTTATGATTCCTTATGTCAAATTTGTGTCCATTTATTCTTTTGCATAGAGACTGTCCGGTTTGGCCAATGTCCATGGCAGAGGGGCAGTTTCTATGCCCTTGTCTACACTACAGAATTACTTCAGTGTAACATCCCCATGCAGGATTGCCAGAACGTTCAAGCAAAGCAACTTGTCTGTAGTGCAGTGCAAGTTAGTCAGGATATCACCTGCCAACTGATAAATGCCAGACTCTCTCTGCAACTCTCCCAGCAAGTGAGCTGCCCATCTCCAAACTGCTGACCCTTTAACCACTACCCAGTCAGGTGTCCTGCCCTCCACCCTACCCATTGACATAGTTACTCCAGCCCCTGTGAGCAAGGCCAGTGGGAGAGAGCTCTCCCATCAGCCTAGAGCATCTGCACTAACAGTGCTGCAGCTGCATCACTGCAGTGGTAAGCTCCGTAGTGTAGCCCTAGCCCCACTCACCAATGCAAACACTCCTGCAATTCTCCCTAGCACGTTCATTAACATCCACCCAGGAGCAGCAGAAGCTCCCTACAAGTGTGTGTGTGTGTGTGGGGGGGCATCAGTGACTAAACCATGGCCTCCGCCCCCACGCTGCCCCTTCCCCTCCTTGTTCCTCTCTGCTCTCTCCCCCATTGCTCATCCTTATGGCCAGTAATATGATGTAAAAAAAAGTGATGGGGCCATGGCCCCAAGCCCCCCATTTCTACCACCCCTTTCCCCACTGCCTCGTTTCTCCACTTCTCCCTTGAGAACTCCCTTGAGTTTCTCCACCTCTCCCTGACCCTTCTCAAGTGCCAACCCCTCTTAGGAGTCCAACCTCTCCCTGCCACAAACATCTGACTCCCATCCAGTTTACAGAGGGTGAGGCACCTGGAAGATGTTCTAAGGCTGATGTCCTAGTCCTAAACTTTAGGTGCCTAGAGTAACTGGTGCTAAGCAGAGTGTGAAATGTCTGAAGTAAGGTGTTATATTTGCCAGATTGACTCCCCCTCCCATCCCCCAGGTTATGCAACATTCTGCTTTGCTACAACGTGTTTCACTTGCCAGAAATAATCTATCCTTAACGTTCTATTAGCCACCGATCAACTACCTTCTGAATACTCATCTGATAGAATTCTAAAGCTGCTGAAGGACTTTAGGCATCACTCTCTGCATTTCTAGGGTTAATGTCTGGGTGTGAGAACCTGTCTCACTGCTGTGTCCCTTGTTCTGCAACAGTAATAAGTGTCTTAACTCAGATAACCTGCCTTGATTGTCAGACTATCTGAAGCCTTCAGTGATGATCACTCTTGTACTGCCTGCAACAATGCTATGTTTATTCAAAAAGGATTTTCTCTTTGATCATACTTACCTTTGTGTATTAATTTATTGGTACTGTATATGCTAAAGTACAAAATCATTGTTGGCCAAGTAATCACCTTCATAACAGGGGTGTTTTGGCTCACACTTAGTTGTTCATTTTAACTGCAATACCGTACTACAGGGCACAGGGTTCTGCCCACAATTTTTATCTCACTTCACACAAGACAATGACACAGAGCATATAAAAGTCAAGTAATTTGAGAGGGAGGCAGTCAATTTGTTCATTATTTCACTGTCAGGACATCACATCAAGGATCACAGAATATTTTGGAACCTTTTGGCATTCAGCTTTTGGGAGCCACAGGAATCAGGATGTAGGAATCCTGAGTCTTTGTTTCAGAAATATTCCTTTGAAAGTGTCCAAGCCAGCTGTAAGGTGTTCTACAAGAAACTTGAGTTTTTCTTTTTGCTCAGCAGAGCAGGTCTGCTGACCAGCTTGCAGCCTCAGAAATTGCTACTGAGTTTAGGGAAGGCAGATGGTCTCCCAGTCACTGTGCAGCAAGCACACTTTGCTCTCCAGCATATCTCTCTCTCAACAGATTCAGCTGGAATCAGGGTTTCTGGGAACTCAGGACTAAGCTAAAGCCAGTCTGCAGCTGCCAAGATGACTAGCAATAATTTAAAACTTTCCTGATTAGCAGCCTGTGCAACCTTAATGAAGTCAGAGTTGTATGGGGCAGAATTTGTCAACAAAACATATATAGGTGGACGGAACGCTGTTTCCACTGAATGCATCCGATGAAGTGAGCTGTAGCTCACGAAAGCTTATGCTCAAATAAATTGGTTAGTCTCTAAGGTGCCACAAATCCTCCTTTTCTTTTTGCAAATACAGACTAACACGGCTGCTACTCTGACACCTATCTCAAAGTGTCTGTGCACTCTATATCTTATAACAATACAGCACTGAACTACTGTAAGACAAATGCCAGCTCAACCAGCCTGCCCTATGAAGTTTCAATTAAATATGCCTGTATCATGGTGTGTAGTTAGCTATCAACCCAGATAATAAATTAATCTTTGTAAAGCACTGAGGATATAAAATGCTGTATAAATGCTAGGGATTATTTAGTAGTCCTAAAGAGAACGGATTACTTGGGGTAGGAGTTATCCACGGCTTTAGTTAGCATTTCAATCACTGGTTGTTTGCTGTAAAATACTGAGCTGGGAATATTTGGAAGTTAGCAAGAAAGAGTCCAAACTTTGCTATAATATTTGTAGTCCTTCCCGCTTTCAGGATGTGAAAGCACCATTGTTAACTGGAGGTTTTAAATTCTTCACAGTAAATTGAATGAGAGGACCACAGAAGAGGCTCGTAGATTGGCCACACTTTGCCTGAACTGCTAACAATCTTAAATTTAAAGAACCCTCCAGGATGCCAGCAGAAAGGCATTGTAAGGCAAGTGCCTAAGCCAGCAGTGCCTCTGAAAGGAAAGTATCAACTTTTAACAGTCCTCCTGGATCTTTGTGCTCAGAACAAAGTCTGGCAGCCTGATCCGAGCAATAAGTGTGTTGATAAAAAGGAAAAGTAGAGGATAGGTACTTACTTTTTTGGGGTCAGCGTAGGTGCCAAGTCCAATCACTGGGATGCTGTTCCCATCGCTCAGAGGTATGCGGTGGTTTGCAGCCGTTAGATTCATGATGCAGATGATAAAACACTTGACTGCAACTTTCTAAAAGACTGAATGAAAGCAGCAAGGGCTCACTTTGTGTGTGGCGCGCGCCCCAGGCTATGGCACTAGAGGGCGCGCGCGAGAGAACGAAAACTGCTGCTGCTCGGCCTGCCCTGGGCCAGCGACACGCGTGCGATCCCCTAAGAACAGCCTGGGGTAGCGTTTCCAACTTCGTCATGGGGCATGACTGACAGGCCAGGTCAGGGTTGCCCTTCCATTCTCCTGAAAGCAAATTTGCAGCAGGGTGAAATATTAACTGCCCGCTCTCGTTAGGCACGGGGGAGCGACTCAGCGCAGGAGAGAGCGGAGAGATGGTCCCCGTTAAACCAGCTTCATCAGAAGCACGCGACTTTTCTTTTCCGGGTGGCTTTAAGTACCTGCTAAAAGCAAGGGTGTGCTAGGAGCGCAGGAGGAGAGAGAGGAAGCTGAAAGGGGTTGTGGTTTTTGGGGAGGAGGGGCGTCTGCGTGTGGCTTATGCTTGCAGCGGGCTTCCACTGCCAAACAAGGTTAGTCTGTTTGCTGACTCCTCGAATCACTTCGGGGCTCATCGCAGGAGGAAATAAGGGTTTTTGGAACAAGTCATGGTTCCTGTCAAACCAGGAGATGCCCATCAGCCTTTAGCTCAGTCTTCACCTCCCCAGCGGCTCGTGTGTGCCAAACCATTGAATGCAGTAGCTACACCAGGGGTCGGCAACCTGTCAGAAGTGGTGTGCCAAGTCTTCATTTATTCACTCTAGTTTAAGGGTTTGCGTGCCAGTAATACATTTTAACGTTTTTAGAAGGTCTCTTTCTATAAGTCTGTAATATAGAACTAAACTATTGTTGTATATAAAGTAAATAAGGTTTTTAAAATGTTTAAGAAGCTTAATTTAAAATCAAATTAAAATGCAGAGCCCCCCCACCCCGGACCAGTGGCCAGGCCCTGCGCCGTGTGAGTGCCACTGAAAATCAACTCGTGTGCCGCTTTTGGCACGCGTGCCCCTGAGCTACACTATCCTGGATTCGCCTTCAGTCGCGTCTGCTCTCCCTCGCATTGATTCGTTCACTGTTCCTATTGCCCCTCTAAGCATGCGGGTTCCGATTATGCTAGTCCTTTCAGGACGATGGCCCATTATTTTATTAATGGAAGACTTGTTTTAAACCCCTTGTTTACATCAATCCATTCCTTTGCTTTCAGGAGAGGAAATCCAGTACTCATCCCCCCGTTGTCATAGTTTGCCTCTAGATCAGACTTGGCTAATTCATTCCCCTGCCCAAAGTCAGAGATTGTCTTTTTGGGGGGGGAAAGGGTGCTTTTCAGTCTTTACATTATTTACAAATCGGATGATTTAGTTGGGGATTGGTCCTGCTTTGAGCAGGGGGTTGGACTAGATGACCTCCTGAGGTCCCTTCCAACCCTGAGATTCGATGATTCTATGATTCTTCTTCCAGTAATTAAAGGACAACTCCAAACCCATGTGAAAGACTCACAAGAGCAACATTCAGTTTAGCATTTCAGTCAATGGCACCAGTTGTTCATTGCTTTTTATATTAGTAGTAGAGATTATCCCTTTGATTATTAATACCCCAGTTACTAGCATGAAGCCCCAGTTATTCCCATCACTTCTGTCTGTGCTAAACTTGTATTTGTATTGAATTTCCTTTGCTATTAATGCTGTTCAGAAACTGACATTTAGGGTTCACTTCTTCAGCTGTTGCATGTGCCCACTGTTGAAGTCAATTGGAATTACATGTGCATCAAAACACTCAGGAGATCCCTTGGCCAATTTAGTTTCCATTTCAAATGTGTTCAGCATGTGCCTTTTTCTGTACCTAATCTTCATACGGCCCTTTTGTCCTCCCCCATCCAGGCATAAAAATCTTTCTCCTGGTTAGTCTCATTTAAGCACCTTTTCACAGTTCTGTCCCAGCATCAAGCAAAAAAGCGTTAGGGACTCATTCAGTTGCAATCCACCCATCTATACATTAAATACAAAAGGACCAGGGCACTGGGGCCAGGATGGAAATAAGGTTCAGTCTCTCTTCTCAGCACAGAAGTGTGTTACACCCTCCTCACCAGACATTGTAGCACAGATTATTTTATTTTTTAATTAGGCCTTTAAATCCATAGTTAGCTGTCTAAAGGGCCCCAGTTTTTCAGAAGGGGGAAACAGCATCCAACCTCTTCCACTGACTTCAGTAAGAGCTGCTGGATATTTTAGGAAAGGGGGAGAGGAGAAGAGAAACAGGCCAACTTATTTATGTGGCTAAACACAGATTTGAGAGCTTAATGTTAGGCACTCTAGGTGCTTGAGTTAGTATATTGCAATCACAAATGACTGCAGCCCTCCACCCCCAAATAGCTTTAGAGGCATGAAATAAGGAAAAATGCTACTATACTAATGCATTTTGATAGCAATGGAGAAAGTTTAGAGCACAGGGAATTGATGAATGGTCCATCCACTGTGGGCAGAAGTCCTAACTTCTCTAACTTTATCCCATTATGATTTACTTCATTTATTTATTCTGAATTTTAAAATCCCTCACATAAATAGTTTCTGCTCTGTTACAATAAGCTATCCCACATACCAGTGATGTCCCCGAGGGGACAATCCCTTTCTGAAATCCAATTTAAGGCTCTCCTTTTCTAATCTCACACCAGGCTCCTAGGTTATGCCCTTATCCCACAGTGTAAATAGATTTCCCAGCTCCATTTGTGCTTCATCTAGTTATTTTCTATCCTATAATTAAGGTCTTGATGTTTTCGCTCCACTTTTAAATCTACACATGTAGAAACATTTTATGGGTCTTGCCTTATATCCAATTGAAATGGAGACTCAGCGGAATTGTTTCTCAACCCCCAACTTTGTGGTGTAGGTTATTTCACTGTTTATACATCCTAATACCCCACTTCCTTGCTTTGTAGCAGGTGTGCAATTTGAAGAGGCATGTATGAGTGTCACTGGCTGAACCTATTTAGGAGTGCACCGGGGGCGGGGGGGGGGGGGAGAGAAGAATGGCACTGTCAAATATGGCATTATCCGTTTCCAAATCACAGACAACTCTGATCCATAAGCATTCAAGACCATTTGTATCAGTGTCCTAGCTCAGGCATTCCTAATCATTATTGGTCTATGTACCTACCACCTTCTTAAAGGATTGATATTTGAAGTACCACATGCAAACTTCTTTTTGTGCACATTTCTCTCAGGTCCTTACAGGCCTAATTTACATCTTTCCAGACTACATAGTGTAGCTATATGCGTTGTGGCTGCAGGTTTGGAGCCACTCTCGACTAGCTATGTATGCATGCATCATGGAGCTTGTGGAGCAGGGCCTGGAACTTCACAAGTTCACCTCAGTAGGCTGTCAGGTCTGAAACAGGAGTCGCTTGTAATGAACAGTGATCCCGCTGCCATTTGGCACCAACGGGCTTCTGTGTCACAGGAAAATAATGCTACAGCTGATGTGGGATGCAAAGGATTAAAGGCAGGGAATATAATCAGTGCCAATCAACGTGGGTTTATGGGAAACCGCTCTTGTCAAACTAATCATCATTTGATGAGATTACAAGTTGGTCAATAAAGATAGTTTGTGTGTACTTAGAGTTGTGAGAGACATTGGACTTGGTACTGTACTGCACCTTAAGGAACGACACAAAAACTCCAACATCATGTGGATTAAAAACGGGTTACATAATGTATTTATAAGAGGGAGAATCAACCAGCACCTACGTTTCCATTGGGGTCTCACATGTAGGGCCAAGGACATGATTTGTCTTTTTTTTTTTTTTTTAATGACTTGGAAAACACGAAATTACTGAAGTTTGCAGGTAACTCGGGGAGTGGTAAATAATGAAAAGGCCAGGTTACTGATACAGAGCAATCTGGATCACTTGGTAAAGTGGGCCCAGGCAACAATATGTATTTCAATATGGCCAAATAGAAGGTCATACACATAGGAACAAAGACTATAGGTCACATTTACAGGATGTGGGGACTTCTCTGGAAAGCAGTGACTCTGAAAGAGACTTGGGCATCATGGGGGAGAGTCAGCAAACATGAGCTCCCAGGGCAATGCTGTGACCAAAAGGGCTAATGTGATCCTTGGATGTATGAACAGGGGCATAGGTACCGACTCCGTGGGTGCTCCGGGGCTGGAGCACCCACAGGGAAAATTTAGCAGGTGCTCCGCACCCACCAGCAGCCAAGCTCCCCCCTCCTTTGCCCCCCCCCAGGATGCCCCATCCCCACTCCTCCCTCAGCCCCTCTCAGCATTTCCCACCACCCACCCCCTAACACCTGTTTGGCGGCACTTAGGACTTTTCAGGAGGAAGGGGGAGGAGTGGGGACGGGCCACGCTTAGGGGAGGAGGCAGAGAAGAGGTGGGGTGGGGACTTGCAGGAAGGGGGCGGGGCAGGAAGGGGCGGGGCCAGGGTGTCAAGCACCCACCAGGCAGAGGGGCAGTCTGTGCCTATGAACAGAGGAGTCCTAAATAGAAGTAAAGAGGTTATATTGCCTCTTTATTTGGCACTAGTGCAACTGTTGCTAGAATACAGTGACCAGTTCTGGTAACCACACTTGAACAAGGATGTTGATAAGTTGGAGAGGGTTCAGAGAAGAGCCTCAAAGAATTATTAAAAGATTGGAAAACATGCCTTATAGTAAGAGATTCAAAGAGCTGAATCTATTGTGATCATGTCAGTCCTAAGTACCTACACGAGGAACACAGATTTCATAAGAGGGCTTTTCAGTCTAGCAGACAAAGGTATAACAAGATCAAATGGTTCGAAGTTAAACTGTAGGCAAATTCAAACTAGAAATAAGGCATACTTTAACAGGGAGGGTAATTAACCATCAGAATAACATGTCAAGTGTGGTAGTGGATTCTCCATCACTGGCAATTCTTAAATCAAGATTGGATGTTTTTGTAAGATAGGCACTCATTCAAAACGTGGCCATAGGATTTGAAGCAGGAATACATACAGAGAAGTCCTATGGCCTGTGTTATGCAGAAGGTCAGACTAGACTATCACAATGGTCCCTTCTGGCCTTAAAAATATATGGAGATAAATCAGAGTTACCTTTGTAGAATTCTTGAGAATCACTAGAGCCATGCTAATTTGGACTTGGGGGAGGGACAGAGAATGCTCATGGAGAATATCCTGCTAGCATCCACCTTTTATATCAAGGAGGATCCAGATTGGCCATCTCTGCTGAGCTTCTCTGTAGAACTAGTAGGAGATACTACCTGCAGAGGCAGCCATTCAGGCCTTTGTAGGTCAGAACACATCTTGAATTCTACCCAGAAGCAAGTAGGCAGCCAGGGCAGATCTCAAACCAGAACTTGTGTCCTTGTGGTGAAATACTCATCCTGACAAGTGGGCCACTGACGTCTGACCTTCTAAATGGATTTGTGGTGTAGCCCTAGGTAGAATGCACTGCAGAAGTCCAATCTAGAGCTGATTAAGTCTTCATGCAAAAGAGGAGAGCACAGCCTGCTGGCCAAGTGTCGATAGAAAGAAGTTTTGGTCACTGCTACTACTGGCTCACCTAAAAGCAGCTGAGACTCTAACCTCCCACCAGCTCCATTGAAGCTGTGGGTACATAGGATGTATGTACCCAATGTCACCCAGGGGAGAGGAGCCTGATAACCTCAGCCAGATCCTCCAGTTGCTCCCCAGACACCTTACCTTCATCTGTCTACTACTAAAAATAAAAAACCAAAGCAATCAGGCAGCAAGTCCTCACCCATGTCCTAAGGGTGCCCAACCACACTCCTTAGATTAGCTGTAATATCAAAATGAATGATCCTAAAAATCAGCTGTCAACAATATGGGGACCACCCTTACCCACGCTCACTCAGCTCTCTCAATTACACACACTTGTTTAAGAGAGTGATAGACTAATTCCTTGTCACACCCCACAAAAGGGGACTACTGGGGGAAAGTAGAGTAACCCTGCCCTTTGGGATGACTCATAAAAGAAGTAGCCAACCAAAACTCAGTCCTAGCCACTCCTGTCAGGGACTGCAAACACAAAACCACCTCAAGGTCAACATCAACAGTATCAAAAGGTAGCTGGGAGACCTGATATCAGTATTTACACTTGATTTATATCCACCCCCAGGAGTAGATCTGCCAACATAAGAGCAGTTTCTATGCCATACCTAGCTTGGAATAAAGTTGTCAAAGAAGTTAAAGGGAGTCCGATTCTCAATTATTTCATCCAGCTTTTTCCCATAGTCTTGACCAAAAGCACATAGAAGGGTTTCTTGTACGTGGACTAGAACATGTTTGTATCACACACAGCATTGTACACGGCCTCTCTGCTTTACTTTTCCTATGTCTTCACAGACTGAGCCCAACCTCCACCTTTGACCGGCAAACAGATTGAAAGTTACATTTTTTTAACTCTAAAGCTGAACTATTAAAACAGTTTAAAGACAAACAACAATCCTGATGGTACATTTACTCCTTGGAAGCTAGAATTACTAGTGTGTTTTAAGCTGGCATAAATAGCCTATAAAATAGTATTTAGGAAAAAGGGTCTCTGGATAAGTTTAGCAATGGGATCTGGAGCCTCTCACCTACAGCTCAGGTTGGTAGTAGCTATGTGAGGCTAGGTTTTCAAGGGAACTCAGTTGCTAATTGGGGATCTAAATAAGTTGTCCATGTGTTCCAGGGAGCACACAATCTAGCAGCTTCCATTAAGAATGAGAAGAGCATCTATGTACTAAGCTCTTGATCAGCTACTAGAGTTATTAGCCAACAGCTATTCAGTACTTATGTGGTTTCAGTTTATTTCCTAGGAAGAGAACAGTGAGGTTTCAGACTAACCTTAACATTACTTAAGGTGAGGTAGCATCATACCATAGGTTCAGAATTCCAAAATAGGCATTCAACTATGCTTTTAAAATATGCACAGAAGGACCAGCCTGGAGAACAATCCGTACAGCCTATGGAGCTCTGGGGAGAGAGAGAGGATTTTATGAATACTCTGACTAGACAAACACACAATTGTAAGCAATAATAGGAAGGTTTTAGAAAGAAGAAACCCACTCATTAACAAGCTTATTTTATTTAATGTATCTTTTAACAAAGCCCTGAGATTTGAGCTTTAAGAGAAAAATGCATCAAATATCCCTTTCCTAAAAAGCTGAATTATTCTTAGTACTAAAGAAATATAACTACTTTACAGAAACACCTTATCAACATAAAATAAGATTACTATCCAAAAGAGCACCTGAAGAAACAAGTCATTCCACAGGTTCCTTTTTCTCATTTTATATCCTATTGGTGAGCATGCTGGGAGAAGAGGAGGGGGCTAGGACCTTTTAAATACAGCCTTATTCAAGCATCAGGAGAAAAAGAGAAGATGTTAGAAAGAGGGGAGATGTATGCTGCTGAGTACAGGTGATGTAAAGGGGTGTAGGTAAAGGCCTTGAGTAATTCATTGTTCTGATAATCATTCTGAGAAATTAGTAAGGTATTGTTTGGGGATAGGGGAGGTATAAAATTAGTCCTCATTTATGTCTTGTATGTGTGTGATGTTAAACTTAATTTGGAGGTATTGTTGATTTGCAGTCTTTAAAACCTTGGGGTTTTTGTAAGTCTTTCTTCTTAATTGTTCTTTAACCTCTTGTACTTCTATGTTGACTAGAGGTCTCAGCTATACTGCTTTAGCAGTGCTGTGCATCCATTTTCTGTATGCTGTATTTTAGTACTGTTTATATAGCTAGGTGCTGGATTGCATGTTGAAATTTGGCCTTATATGTTTGCATATCCTCAACTGGACCTTTATCATCAAATTGTATAGACTAGTCCGTCTATGTTGGCATGTATCTATCATATACTGTTATAGCTCCTTAGCACTGAGCTTTTGGTGGTATACTTATGACTGGCATTTCTCTTCTCATCATGTATACCCAGTGGAAGATTAACACTTGGGGTCTGTGTCTGGGACCCTGGCCAATTTGGGGGGCCCCCTGCAGGAGTGCTGGAACCTGGGTAGAAGGGGGGGGGCTGGGTACCAGTGCTGGAACTGGGGCCCTGCCCCCTGCTCCTCCTCTTTCTCCCAGGAAGCCAGAAGCTGGAGCCAGGCCATAGTAAGAGCTGCCATGGGAGCCTGGGTTGCTATGGGGAGACTCACTAGCTTATTCTTATATATATGCTTATTCTAGCATATAAATACAAAAAAATCAATTGTACATAATGACAAAATACAATAAGTATGTTAAAAAAAAATCCTCTAACCCACCATCTATCTTTGTGAAGTAATGTCTGCACTGTGAATGTAGCAAATCTTTAATTGAAGGAGGATTTTCTTACACCCCATCTCCAATGTAGAAACAAACTGAATTGCATGGCTTTTTTCCCCCTTTGGGAGGATTTATATTTCCTATTTTACTTGAGGTTTCTCTGCTGTAATTCTTACCACCCGGAGTCTAGTTATCACCATTACATATAGTAGTCTAGCTCACAAGGAGACTCGATGAGACAAACAATTTATTATGTTGTACATGTTAATACTTTAACTAATGGCTAAGGATTTACTCATGTGTGGGCGTATATACTCTTCTCTCTTTGATCATATTGTTTGTTACACAATGAGGAGGCCACATGCCCTGCGGGATAACAGCCTAGTGTTGCATAGGAAGTGTGATATCAATAGGCTTCCTAAGAGGCGTTTTTTGCAAACTTCCCACTGTTACGTGAAAACTGTATAGTGATAGACCAGTTATTTGTGTGCTGAAAGCAATGAATATTGTGTGGAGAGAAACCGCTAAATAACATGCTCTTTGTTTTACTGCAATCATTATTTTATTTAAAAATATCCCATTGCTGTACTGGAGATGTGTCCTAATTACAGCTATCAGTGTAGCTGCACCAGAACGAACCCCTCGTATAGACAGGCAAAGCTGCTGGAGTTGTGATTTACAGCAGCGTCACCTGCCTATGAGGGGCTTTGTACTGATGCCATTATACTGGTGGCTTGTTGCTGATAGCTGAAATCCCTCAGCGTAGACAGGGCCTTCGAACCTCTGGAGGGCGTCATCATCAAACACCCAGAGAACAGCTGTGACAGCCGGAGTGACCATGGTTGATGGCGTCACACCTGGCAGCATGCAGTAAAATTCCTATATCTGGCTCAATCCTGAGAATCCATGAATGTCTGGGGCAGCCCTACAAGTGGTGCCAGGTACGGTCAGGCTGCACACCTCTTTGTGCATCAATGAAGAGTTTGAGAACATGGTGTGCGGAAGTGTTTTTGTTCATCCTGGTGACGTGGCTGAAGAGCATGCAATGTTGCTTTTGAATATGAGTGACTGAAGGACGGCCAGATCTCTGCAACATTATGACAGTTCACACAGTCAAACCTCTTTATGCTCAGAATTTGGCAGGGCCAGGGCATATGGAATGCCTCTAGCCAGTCCAAGTCTGCCTGAAAGTGGTCCAGGGTTTCTGATCCATATAGCAATACAGGTTTGATAGATCCTGAACTTTGTCTCAGGACAAAGACATAATTGCACCCATAAGCTAGATATGGACTGCATGCAGGAGGCAGCAAGACCTATTCATCAAAGAATATCCAGTTTCCTGTGGTCGTTTGAACTCTGCTGGCAGCGTAGGTAGATGAACTCCTCAATGTTCTCCACAGTACTCAACCCCACCTGCACCAGAGGTTTTGGTGGCCTAGCTCTGAGGTTCTGGACCCCAGTCTTTTGCAATGAGATGTTTAACCTCATAGCGTGGGCAGCATCTTGGACACTTTGGAGGGCAGGACTGAAATTCTAAAGCAAGACCATCATCTGCATAGTCTTGGTCAGTGAATGCTTCTTGATCAACCTTGTTTCTGATGTGTGGAGCAGCAAGTCCTAATATCCAGTTGATAGTTCAACAGAATAGTGCCAGGGTGAGAATGCATCCCTCCTGCAGGCCTAAGGTTGTATAGAAATGTAGCAAAAACTATGAACCAATAGGTTTCAGAGTAGCAGCCATGTTAGTCTGTATCCGCAAAAAGAACAGGAGTACTTGTGGCACCTTAGACACTAACAAATTTATTAGAGCATAAGTTTTCGTGGGCTACAGCCCACTTCATCGGATGCATAGAATGGAACATATAGTAAGAAGATATATACATACAGAGAAAGTGGAAGTTGCCATACAAACGGTAAGAAGTTAATTAATTAAGATGAGCTATTATCAGGAGGAGAAAAAAACTTTTGTTGTGATAATCAAGATGGCCCATTTAGACAGTTGACAAGAAGGTGTGAGGATACTTAACACAGGGAAATAAATTCAATATGTGTAATGACCCAGCCACTCCCAGTCTCTATTCAAACCCAAGTTTGAATATATGTATTCAAGTGACACCATCATAGGACCTAATCACATTAGCCACGCCATCAGGGGCTCGTTCACCTGCACATCTACCAATGTGATATATGCCATCATGTGCCAGCAATGCCCCTCTGCCATGTACATTGGCCAAACCGGACAGTCTCTATGCAAAAGAATAAATGGACACAAATCTTGACATCAGGAATCATAACATTCAAAAACTGGTAGGAGAACACTTCAACCTCTCTGGCCACTCAGTAAAAGACTTAAGGGTGGCAATTCTGCAACAGAAAATCTTCAAAAACAGACTCCAACGAGCTTGAATTAATATGCAAACTAGATACTATTAACTTGGGTTTGAATAGAGACTGGGAGTGGCTGGGTCATTACACATATTGAATCTATTTCCCTATGTTAAGTATCTTCACACCTTCTTGTCAACTGTCTAAATGGGCCATCTTGATTATCACTACAAAAGTTTTTTTTCTCCTGATGATAATAGCTCATCTTAATTATACATACATACATAATCTTCTTACTATATGTTCCATTCTATGCATCTGTGGAAGTAGATAAAGGGAATTTGGATGCAGGCCTCTGAAATGAGCAGGAGTCAGGCTAACTCTAGCTTTAATAACGTGAGATTTGTAGAAGCGGGGATACTGTGAAGCAAGTGGAAAACTACTGGGAAAGAGGCTGTTGTGACCTTGTATTAGATAAGAATAGAATGCAGACTATAAGAAAAATGGTAAGAAAAATAAGATATCATGAAGGAATATATATAAACAATATGCAGTTGTTGCTTATTATTGTCTGTAATAAAGATCTAAATACTTGCTCTAATTGTTTATCTAATTATTTATCTGGGAGAGACCTGCCTAGGTCAGGGAAACCCTGTGTCCTAGTGCACTCTCACCCTCTGTGCAATTGCTTGAGGTAATAAAGGGTATCTGATTTGCTGCACCCAACCTGAGAGTGAGAACTGTGTTTTTCTCCGACACATCCGATGAAGTGGGCTGTAGCCCATGAAAGCTTATGCTCTAATAAATTTGTTAGTCTCTAAGGTGCCACAAGTCCTCCTGTTCTTTTTATGAACCAATATGCATTCTCTCACTGGAATCAGTGTGAAGATTGCATACCAGATTTAGCAAAACATCTGGAACTCCAACTTCTTTCAGTGCGAGCCAAAGTGCTGACTTGTTGACCAAATCAAAGGCTGGTTTGATGTTGATATATGCCATGTGAAGTGGGCAGTTAAATTCTCAGTACAGCTCAGTCAGAGGCTGGAGGGTAAATACAGCATCCGTTATCAACTGCCCAACAGTGAAACCTGATTGCTGTGGATGATGGGAAGAAGGATAAAGGAGTTTGAGGTGCAAGTGGTGTTTTCGTCCATCCTCCCCGTGGAAGGAAAAGGCCTGGGTAGAGACCATCGAATCCTGGAAGTCAACGAATGGTGATGTGTCAGAGAGAAGGCTTTGGATTCTTTGACCATGGGATGGTGTTCCAAGAAGGAGGAGTGCTAGGCAGAGACGGGCTCCACCTAATGAAGAGAGGGAAGAGCATCTTCACGAGCAGGCTGGCTAACCTAGTGAGGAGGGCTTTAAACTAGGTTCACTGGGGGAAGGAGACCAAAGCCCTGAGGTAAGTGGGGAAGTGGGATACCAGGAGGAAGCAGGAGCACGCGAGAGGGGAGGGCTCCTGCCTCATACTGAGAAAGAGGGATGATCAGCAAGTTATCTCAAGTGCCTATACACAAATGCAAGAAGCCTGGGAAATAAGCAGGGAGAACTGGAAGTCCTGGCACAGTCAAGGAATTATGATGTGATTGGAATAACAGAGACTTGGCGGGGTAACTCACATGACTGGAGTACTGTCATGGATGGATATAAACTGTTCAGGAAGGACAGGCAGGGCAGAAAAGGTGGGGGAGTTGCATTGTATGTAAGGGAGCAGTGTGACTGCTCAGAGCTCAAGTATGAAACTGCAGAAAAACCTGAGAGTCTCTGGATTAAGTTTAGAAGTGTGAGCAACAAGGGTGATGTCATGGTGGGAGTCTGCTATAGACCACCGGACCAGGGGGATGAGGTGGACGAGACTTTCTTCCGGCAACTCACGGAAGTTACTATATCGCAGGCCCTGCTTCTCAAGGGAGACTTCAATCACCCTGATATCTGCTGGGAGAGCAATACAGCGGTGTACAGACAATCCAGGAAGTTTTTGGAACTGTAGGGGACAATTTCCTGATGCAAGTGCTGGAGGAACCAACTGGGGCAGAGCTCTTCTTGACCTGCTGCTCACAAACCGGGAAGAATTAGTAGGGGAAGCAAAAGTATCTTCATAAATGATCTGGAGGATGATGTGGATTGCACCCTCAGCAAGTTTGCAGATGACAGTAAACTGGGAGGAGAGGTAGATATGCTGGAGGGTAGGGATAGGATACAGAGGGACCTAGACAAATTAGAAGATTGGGCCAAAAGAAATCTGATGAGGTTCAACAAGGACAAGTGCAGAGTCCTGCACTTAGGACGGAAGAATCCCATGCACCGCTACAGACTAGGGACCGAATGGCTAGGCAGCAGTTCTGCAGAAAAGGACCTAGGGATTACAGTGGACGAGAAGCTGGATGTGAGTCAACAGTGTGCCCTTGTTGCCAAGAAGGCCAATGGCATTTTTGGGTGTATATGTAGGGGCATTGCCAGCAGATCGAGGGACGTGATCGTTCCCCTCTATTCGACATTGGTGAGGCCTCATCTGGAGTACTGTGTCCAGTTTTGGGCCCCACACTACAAGAAGGATGTGGAAAAACTGGAAAACGTCCAGCAGAGGGCAACAAAAATGATTAGGGGACTGGAACACATGACTTATGAGGAGAGGCTGAGGGAACTGGGATTGTTTAGTCTGCGAAAGAGAAGAATGAGGGGGGATTTGATAGCTGCTTTCAACTACCTGAAAGGGGGTTCCAAAGAGGATGGCTCTAGACTGTTCTCAGTGGTAGCAGATGACAGAACAAGGAGTAATGGTCTCAAGTTGCAGTGGGGGAGGTTTAGGTTGGATATTAGGAAAAACTTTTTCACTAGGAGGGTGGTGAAACACTGGAATGTGTTACCTAGGGAGGTGGTGGAATCTCCTTCCTTAGAAGTTTTTAAGGTCAGGCTTGACAAAGCCCTGGCAGGGATGATTTAGTTGGGGATTGGTCCTGCTTTGAGCAGGGGGTTGGACTAGATGACCTCCTGAAGTCCCTTCCAACCCTGATATTCTATGATTCTATGATGTCTTTTAAGAAGTGGCTGCATCCTACCAAGCAGAACGTGGGTGAAGACCTTTCCAGGAACGGACAACAATGAGATTGGCCTGTAGTTGCCACACACAGAGAGAGATCCTTTGCCCTCATTCAGGGACACTATGATGCAGTCTTTCCATTCTGTTTGACACCCACACTTTTAAGATGATGCAGGCTGATGCTCACTGGTTCCAAGGCATCTTTGAGCAGCTTGGGTGGAATATCATCAGGTCTAGCAGCATGTCTGTTCGTTAAATTTTGGGTGGCCTTTCATACTTTCCTGAGCAATGGAGGATCAGTGTTTGTCCATGGGTCTGCAGCCATGTCAGAGGGTGCATGGTTCAGCACACTTTCATAACTTGTTTTCTGTCCCTCAGTGAGTAGGGAGAACTGTCTGGTTTCATGATGGGGATGTTAGAAGGCTGTTTATGGCTGCCAGCCAGGCACATAATGGCACTGTAGGCAGGATTCAGGTTGTTTTACTTTAGGCTGTCCACAGGATCCTTGGATAAATGCTGCACATTGTACTGTTGGTGGATGTCTGTCTTGCAAGGAATTGGAAAATGCAGTGAGAGCTAAGTGACAACTAGTCTAAGGTCTTTTCAAAGAATTCACTCATACCATCATGACTGCCAGCATCAGAGGCTCATTGCCACAAAGCGATCAAGTTACTGTGGAGGGAGCAACCTTCCTCCACACAGTGGTGGTCCACACTGAACTGAAGGTGTGGTCTTGTTAGACAACCTCTTGCACAGACTTTAACCACATGGAACCCCATCTCTGCATGCTTACTCAATGCTCATTTTGTGCTGCTGAGGGCTTGTCTGTTATTGGCTTCTGGTTTAGGCACCTGAACAACCATGACTGGACCTGGATTTCAAACAGTAGATGTACCATGAAGGAAACTGACCACACTCTGTTAGAAATCACTCCATAGTGAAATTTCACTGGGTCCTCAGCAGCACCGAAGCATCCGCAAACTGAGACCAGAGATTGTCACTCAGCTTTCACTGGAGGGATGTTACAGCTACCTAAACACATTCCTGTAAAGGTTCTGACTCTTCATTCAAGTGACCTCTTTAATCTTAACAAATTTAATCTTGTTTGCATTGCTCCGTTCCCTTAACCTCACCCTTACTGTTTGTATCATGTCTGAAGGCCCCTGAGGAACTGTGTGATAAGTGGGGGGTAGCTCCCTTTAATGACTAGCCAGCCAGCCAGTTAGCTGTAAAATCCCTCTTGGTAGCTGTTCTCTTCTTGCTTTACCTGTAAAGGGTTAAAAGTCCCCCAGGTAAAGAGAAAATAAAAAAAGTGGGCACCTGACCAAAAGAGCCAATGGGAAGGCTAAAACTTTTAAAAATTGGGAAAGAAACTTTCCCTTTGTCTGTTGTTCTCTGGGCTGGAGGGACATGGAGCAGCAATGCTATAAGCAGGAATGCTGTGTAAGGTTTGAACCAGGTATGAAAAAGTATCTTCCATACCCAGAAAAAATAATTGGGATAGTGAATGTTTAGTTAGATGCTATCAGGTGTATTTCTTATTTTGGCTTGTGGATCTCCTCTGTGCTAACTCCTGATGCTTTTGTTTACTTGCAACCTTTAAGCTGACCCTCCCCTCCCCGTCCCCCCCCAGCTAGTTTGGGTGGTTAATTTTTGGAATTACTCTTTTAAAATCTATCAAAAGCATAAGTTCCAGATGTATTTTCTTCCTTTTTGTTTTTAATAAAATTTACCTTTTCAAAGAATAGGATTAGATTTTTGGTGTCCAAGAGGTTTGTGCATATACTGTTTGATTAGCTGGTGGCTACAGCTAATTTCCTTTGTTGTTTTTTTCTCAGCTCTTCCCTGGAGGGGGGTAAAAGGGCTTGAGGGTACCCCACAGGGAGGAATTCCCAAGTGTTCCTTCCTGGATCCAAGCAGTGGGGGGGGTTTGCACTGGGGTGGTGGCAGCGTTTACCAAGCCAAGGTCAGAGAAAAGCTGTAAGCTTGGGAGTTTAATACAAGCCTGGAGTGGCCCATATTAATTTTTAGAATCCTTGCGGGCCCCCACCTTCTGCTCTCAAAGTGCCAGAGTGGGGATTTAGCCTTGACAGACTATTCTGCTTTTACTTACACCAGTATAAACTGGGGGCGCTGCCACTGACCTCAGTAGAGTTACTTTGGAGTAAAACTGGTGTGAGGGTGGAATCAGGCACCATATCTGTACAATAGCTAGCACAGTGGAGTCCTCTTGGTTCTGACTGGAGCCTCCAGCTACGGTCATATGAATGAAAATGGTAACAAGTCAAGAGGAGAAAGAGCTACCTTCCCTATCCATTGCACTCTTCCTCCACGTCCCCCATTATCCATATTGACTATCCAGAGTCACAGTATCAAATGGCTCCTGAGAAAAGGGGAGAATAAGCCCAGGCTGTGGCCTGGTCTATGCTGCAAACAGTTTGCTAGTATAGTGAAGATATTATACCAGCAAGAGTCCTCTTGCAGGTGGTATGGCTTAAACCAGTTTCCTGTGTGGTGTGTGTGGGTTTTTTTTAAGGCTATACTGGCAAAAGGACTTATCTGCTGGTTATAACTGTGTTTACACTCGGGCTTTGCTCGCATAACTGTCAGTTAAGATTGTGACTTTTTCCCCCCCTTCACATTCCTAACTGACACTATGTTGCCAAAACTTCTAAGCATAGACCAGACATTTAGCTCTAGACCCATGTAAATTACTTGCCTACATACCATGCCTGACTTCTGGTTTTGTATCTAATCAAAATCACAGACCAGGCCTGTTGAAGGGTCTGTTAAGGTTCCCAAACCCAGCCACAGTGCACACAGGCCCAGTTTCAAGTGAGCCTGGACTGACTTATGGTTCTATTTATAAGTCATGCAAAATTAGTCTTGCATGACTGAGACACAACCAGGTGAACCAATGTGGAAGAATCAACCTACCTATGTGCTCTGAACCCCTATGAAACAAAACTGCCAAACTTCACACCGTTCTGCTCAAATCTCCTTTTAAACAAAAGTAAGATTAGGGACCAATCATAAGACTCCTAAATCTTGGCAATGGTTAGCAGCAGCCGGAAGCAAGGAGTGTATCAGTGGTGGTTCATGTAACTCTGGGGGCTCCTGCAAAGCCTTTTAATTTGGCCGTCTGACTGCAAGACTTGAGTCAACACTGTCTACACTGCACTACTCTGCACACTGCATTACAGTCAGAGCCCTATTTGTGCCAATTGGCAAAGGGCTCCGTATTCATTATGAGCAAATCCTGACTCAGACCTGACAAACTCACAACACCTAACACTGCTTTCCTGGTATTTATCCATTGGGAAATATGTGCTGTCTCTACTGAAAGCATGTAACTTACTGATACACACTTCTCACAGTGATGATGAGTAATCTTTAAGGAATAATGTAACTATATTGAAAACCATGCTTGTATGGTCCTGGAATGAAAATGAGGTACCAGGAATCCTGTGTCTGGGTGAAGGCCCATTCAGGTGGAGTTGTCACCCCTTTCTGGCTAGCGGATTAAATATGGTGTTGCTCAATTGTCTATCATTGTAACAACCCAAAAATATCAATGGAAAACCATCAAGGACAAACTCTAAACATCAAAACCATCTGGGAGTGAAAAGGAACCATATGACAGTGCGGGGCTTGTCCTCTATATGAATAAAGACAAAAGACTCCATCAGTATAGTACAGGGTGGAGACTGGGGAGAGACTTTCTGGTTCCATTCAGTGAGGTGGTCCCTTCAGACAGCAAGAGGGCTTCATGAAAGAAGCAGGCCAGTCCTCGCTTACAGACAGCCCCCCAACCTGAAGCAAATACTCACCAGCAACTGCACACCACACCACAGAAACACTAACCCAGGAACCAATCCCTATAGCAAACCTCATTGCCTACTCTGTCCCCATATCTATTCTAGCGACACCATCAGAGGACCCAACCACATCAGCCACACCATCAGAGGCTCATTCAGCTGCACATCTACTAATGTTATATATGCCATCATGTGCCAGCAATGCCCCTCTGCCATGTACATTGGCCAAACCGGACAGTCCCTACGTAAAAGAATAAATGGACACAAATCGGACATCAGGAATGGTAACATACAAAAGCCAGTAGGAGAACAGAAGCTGGATATGAGTCAGCAGTGTGCCCTTGTTGCCAAGAAGGCCAATGGCATTTTGGGATCTATAAGTAGGGGCATAGCAAGCAGATCGAGGGACGTGATCGTTCCCCTCTATTCGACATTGGTGAGGCCTCATCTGGAGTACTGTGTCCAGTTTTGGGCCCCACACTACAAGAAGGATGTGGAAAAATTGGAGAGAGTCCAGCGAAGGGCAACAAAAATGATTAGGGGTCTGGAACACATGACTTATGAGGAGAGGCTGAGGGAACTGGGATTGTTTAGTCTGCAGAAGAGAAGAATGAGGGGGGATTTGATAGCTGCTTTCAACTACCTGAGAGGTGGTTCCAGAGAGGATGGTTCTAGACTATTCTCAGTGGTAGAAGAGGACAGGACAAGGAGTAATGGTCTCAAGTTGCAGTGGGGAAGGTTTAGGTTGGATATTAGGAAAAACTTTTTCACTAGGAGGGTGGTGAAACACTGGAATGCATTACCTAGGGA
Source organism: Natator depressus (assembly GCF_965152275.1). Lineage (NCBI taxonomy): Eukaryota > Metazoa > Chordata > Testudines > Cheloniidae > Natator > Natator depressus. The sequence continues at coordinate 246,211,569 of NC_134234.1, forward strand.
GGTGGTAGAATCTCCTTCCTTGGAAGTTTTTAAGGTCAGGCTTGACAAAGCCTTGGCTGGGATGATTTGATTGGGGATTGGTCCTGCTTTGAGCAGGGCGTTGGACTAGATGACCTCCTGAGGTCCCTTCCAACCCTGATATTCTATGATTCTATGATTCTATAACACTTCAATCTTCCTGGACATTCTACAACAGATTTGAAAGTAGCTATACTTGAACAAAAAAACTTCAGAAACAGACTTCAAAGAGAAACAGCAGAACTAAAATTCATTTGGGCATATTTAACACCATTAATTTGGGCTTGAATAGGGACTGGGAGTGGCTGGTGAGTATCTGGGTATCTGAGTGTGTGTTTGTTGAGAGGATCAGAGTGTTTGTAGTGAGGGCAGCTGGAAAGTTTGAGCGAGTGCTTGATTGGTTGGCTGAAAAGGGCGGGAGTTGGCAGTGTTTTGTTTCAGGTGAGCCTGACTGTTTAAAAAAGCTGGCGCTCTGTGAACCAGCTGAGCGGCGGGGAACCAGCTGAGCAGCAAACAGCAGGAGTTTGCCTGGGAGTTCACCTGGGGTGAGCCCACTGAGGCTTACACCCTGACGGCTTCTCTGAGTAATTACTGCATCTCCTGAGGAAGCTCGTAGTAGGAAGGTAATATGGATGGGGGGTGTTCAGCTGTTGTGACCCGCACTGGATGTGCCATGTTTGTCTTTCTTCCACAGGACAGAAGCGACTTTGTATGTACAAAATGCAAACTGGTTTCCATATTGGAAGAGAAGGTTGAAGGTCTGGAGCAACAGGTATCAATCCTGCTTTGCATATGAGAATCTGAAGATTTCCTGAACAGACGTCAGGATATGCTTCTACGGGCACAAGGTTCTGAAGATTCAGAGCAGGCTGCACAGCGGGGACAGGAGGCCAGTGAAGAAATTTGGCAACATGTGACCTCCAGAAGAAGAAGGGGGAACGTCCATGTACCAGCAACGCAGATACAGGTAAGTAACCGTTTTCATGTTCTCTCCACAGATACCATTGCGGGGAGTGGCCCAGATGATACGTCTGGGGGAAGGGAGCAGAAGGAGACTCCGCCAGTTGTAAGGCATGAGATGCACTGTCCTAAGGTTGGGGGTTCCACGACCACCACTCCCAAGAGAAGGAGGCGGGTGGTAGTGGTCGGGGACTCTCTCCTCAAGGGGACTGAGTCATCTATCTGCCGCCCTGACCGGGAAAACAGAGAAGTCTGCTGCTTGCCAGGGGCTAAGATTCGCAATGTGACGGAGAGACTGCCGAGACTCATCAAGCCCTCAGACCGCTACCCCTTCCTGCTTTTCCACGTGGGCACCAATGATACTGCCAAGAATGACCTTGAGCGGATCACTGCAGACTAGGTGGCTCTGGGACGGAGGATAAAGGAGTATGAGGCGCAAGTGGTGTTCTTGTCCATCCTCCCCGTGGAAGGAAAAGGCCGGGGTAGGGATCATCGAATCGTGGAAGTCAATGAATGGCTACGCAGGTGGTGTCGGAGAGAAGGCTTTGGATTCTTTGACCATGGGATGGTGTTCCAAGAAGGAGGAGTGCTAGGCAGAGATGGGCTCCACCTAACGAAGAGAGGGAAGAGCATCTTTGCGAGCCGGCTGGCTAACCTAGTGAGGAGGGTTTCAAACTAGGTTCACCGGGGGAAGGAGACCAAAGCCCTGAGGTAAGTGAGGAAGCGGGACACCGGGAGGAAGCAGAAGCAGGAGAGTGTGAGAGGGGAGGGCTCCTGCCTCATACTGAGAATGAGGGGCGATCAGCGGGTTATCTCAAGTGCCTATATACAAATGCACAAAGCCTGGGAAACAAGCAGGGAGAACTGGAGGTCCTGGCAAAGTCAAGGAATTATGATGTGATTGGAATACCAGAGACTTGGTGGGATAACTCGCATGACTGGAGTACTGTCATGGATTGGTATAAACTGTTCAGGAAGAACAGGGAGGCCAGAAAAGGTGGGGGAGTTGCATTGTATGTAAGGGAGCAGTATGACTGCTCAGAGCTCAAGTATGAAACTGCAGAAAAACCTGAGTCTCTGGGTTAAGTTTAGAAGTGTGAGCAACAAGGGTGACAAAGCCCTGGCTGGGATGATTTAACTGGGAATTGGTCCTGCTTCGAGCAGGGGGTTGGACTAGATGACCTTCTGGGGTCCCTTCCAACCCTGATATTCTATGATTCTATGATTCTATGATGTCGTGGTGGGAGTCTGCTATAGACCACCGGACCAGGGGGATGAGGTGGACGAGACTTTCTTCCAGCAACTCGCAGAAGCTACTAGATCTCATACCCTGGTTCTCATGGGCGACTTCAATCATCCTGATATCTGGTGGGAGAGCAATACAGCAGTGCACGGACAATCCAGGAAGTTTTTGGAAAGTGTAGGGGACAATTTCCTGATGCAAGTGCTGGAGGAACCAACTAGGGGCGGAGCTCTTCTTCACCTGCTGCTCACAAACCGGGAAGAATTAGTGGGGGGAAGCAAAAGTGGATGGGAACCTGGGAGGCAGTGAGCATGAGATGGTCAAGTTCAGGATCCTGACACAAGGAAGAAAGGAAAGCAGCAGAGTACGGACCCTGGACTTCAGAAAAGCAGTCTTTGACTCCCTCAGGGAACTGATGGGCAGGATCCCCTGGGAGAATAACATGAGGGGGAAAGGAGTCCAGGAGAGCTGGCTGTATTTTAAAGAATCCTTATTGTGCTTACAGGGACAAACCATCCCAATGTGTAGAAAGAATAGTAAATATGGCAGGTGACCAGCTTGGCTTAACAGTGAAATCCTTGCTGATCTTAAACACAAAAAAGAGGCTTACAAGAAGTGGAAGATTGGACAAATGACCAGGGATGAGTATAAAAATATTGCTCGGGCATGTAGGAGTGAAATCAGGAAGGCCAAATCACACCTGGAGTTGCAGCTAGCGAGAGATGTTAAGAGTAACAAGAAGGGTTTCTTCAGGTATGTTAGCAACAAGAAGAAAGTCAAGGAAAGTGTGGGCCCCTTACTGAATGAGGGAGGCAACCTAGTGACAGAGGATGTGGAAAAAGCTAATGTACTCAATGCTTTTTTTGCCTCTGTCTTCACGAACAACGTCAGCTCCCAGACTACTGCACTGGGCAGCACAGGATGGGGAGGAGGTGACCAGCCCTCTGTGAAGACAGAAGTGGTTCGGGACTATTTAGAAAAGCTGGACGTGCACAAGTCCATGGGGCTGGATGCGTTGCATCCGAGAGTGCTAAAGGAATTGGCGATGTGATTGCAGAGCCATTGACCATTATCTTTGAAAACTCATGGCGATCCAGGGAAGTCCCAGAAGACTGGAAAAAGGCTAATGTAGTGCCAATCTTTAAAAAAGGGAAGAAGGAGGATCCTGGGAACTACAGGGCAGTCAGCCTCACCTCAGTCCCCGGAAATATCATGGAGCAAGTCCTCAAGGAATCAATTCTGAAGCACTTAGACGAGAGGAAAGTGATCGGGAACAGTCAGCATGGATTCACCAAGGGAAAGTCATGCCTGACTAATCTAATTGCCTTCTATGATGAGATAACTGGCTCTGTGGATGAAGGGAAAGCAGTGGACGTGTTATTCCTTGACTTTAGCAAAGCTTTTGACACGGTTTCCCACAGTATTCTTGTCAGCAAGTTAAAGAAGTATAGGCTGGATGGATGCACTACAAGGTGGGTAGAAAGTTGGCTAGATTGTCGGGCTCAACGGGTAGTGATCAATGGCTCCATGTCTAGTTGGCAGCCGATATCTAGCAGAGTGCCCCAAGGGTCGGTCCTGGGGCCGGTTTTGTTCAGTATCTTCATTAATGATCTGGAGGATGGTGTGGATTGCACCCTCAGCAAGTTTGCGGATGACAGTAAACTGGAAGGAGTGGTAGATACGCTGGAGGGTAGGGATAGGATACAGCGGGACCTAGACAAATTGGAGGATTGGGCCAAAAGAAATCTGATGCGGTTCAACAAGGACAAGTGCAGAGTCCTGTACTTAGGACGGAAGAATCCAATGCACCGCTACAGATTAGGGACCGAATGGCTAGGCAGCAGTTCTGCAAAGAAGGACCGAGAGGTGACAGTGGACGAGAAGCTGGATATGAGTCAACAGTGTGCCCTTGTTGCCAAGAAGGCCAATGGCATTTTGGGGTGTATAAGTAGGGGCATTGCCAGCAGATCGAGGGACGTGATTGTTCCCCTCTATTCAACATTGGTGAGGCCTCATCTGGAGTACTGTGTCCAGTTTTGGGCCCCACACTACAAGAAGGATGTGGAAAAAATGGAGAGAGTCCAGCGAAGGGCAACAAAAATGATTTCCACAGTATGCATCCGATGAAGTGAGCTGTAGCTCACGAAAGCTTATGCTCAAATAAATTGGTTAGTCTCTAAGGTGTCACAAGTACTCCTTTTCTTTTTGCGAATACAGACTAACACGGCTGTTACTCTGAAACCTGTCAAAAATGATTAGGGGTCTGGAACACATGACTTATGAGGAGAGGCTGAGGGAACTGGGATTGTTTAGTCTACGGAAGAGAAGAATGAGGGGGGATTTGATAGCTGCTTTTAACTACCTGAAAGGTGGATCCAAAGAGGATGGATCTAGACTATTCTCAGTGATAGCAGATGACAGGACAAGGAGTAATGGTCTCAAGTTGCAGTGGGGGAGATTTAGATTGGATATTAGGAAAACTTTTTCACTAGGAGGGTGGTGAAACACTGGAATGTGTTACCTAGGGAGGTGGTGGAATCCCCTTCCTTCGAAGTTTTTAAGGTCAGGCTTGACAAAGCCCTGGCTGGGATGATTTAGTAGGGGATTGGTCCTGCCTTGGGCAGGGGGTTGGAGTAGATGACCTCCAGAGGTCCCTTCCAACTCTGATATTCTATGATTCTATGGCTCATTACAGAAGCAGCTTTGCCTCTCCTGGATTTGACACCTCCTCCTGGATTTGACCAGGGCTGGATATTATAGGGGGACACTTTAAAGGGACTTGGGGGCTGGGATACATCTATTGCAACCAGCAGGGCTGATATAGTCCAGAGGAGAGTGCTTACATGACTGATTAACTGGTTGTGTCAGGGAGCCAACACCCAGCTGACACAGGCAAGACTTCCTCATGCTGGAGGCAGGTGGCAAGAAGGAGCCTCGCTACCCTGGGTGCCCTGAGGAGTGTCACAATTACACTGCACAGTAAGCCCAAGATCTGACTTGGGTTTCAGTCTCAGGCCCCCCTTCTGTTCAGACACTCGGTCAGCAGATACTCAGGACCCAGGTCCTGGGACCCTGCTGGAGGGTGGGTCAGAGCCCGAAGCCTGCTGAGACTCTGGTCCCAGCCCTGTCATTTTTTTGCAGTGGAGATGGAGGTCAAGCTGCAGACCTGAATCAATGTGTGCAATATGGATGCATTAGCACAGCTGAGACACCTGGGTCCAGCAATTAAGCCCAGGCTTACATAGCAGTGTGGACGCTCAAGCACTGGAAACACAAAGTCCTCAAGCCAGGTCCCCGGGGACTGGGCATAGTCTGCAGTGTAGTCATACCCTGGATCACTTCCTAGCCCATCTTATCTGACTCAACTTTTTCAGCGATGGAGCAGTGTTTCTGTTGTGTACCCAGGCAAAAAAGAAGGGAAATTAGGAAATGTGTCCACAACTAGTGCCTTTGGGGGGTGGGGTGTAAATTGGGGAAATAGTGAATTAAAGTTTGTTTGCTCCCCCCTTCTCCTGCATAACAGAAATGTGCCCCACCCACGGTTATGAGGAAAGGGAGACACTGAGGTGTCATTGAAGTTCTTTCTCTGCTGTTCGTAGCACTGAAGAGCTAGTATGGACTAGCATGTTCTGAGCAGGTTTAGGTAGGATTCCAAAACACTGGCTGATGGTGCGTGCTGCACTCCCACTGTTGCTAGCAGTGAAAGGGAGTTGCACTAAAGCAACACTGGAGGAAGTTCATAGAAACCCTGCATGTAGAAATGGCCATCCTGCTTCCTTGCAAAGCAGTTACCACCTCCTGCCACACAGTACGAGATCATGAGCAGTAAATGTATCGCTGTGCCTGGTATGATAGGAGCCCGGGTGCCCCGGGGACTGCAGGCTTGGCAATGCTGCCTGAAGAGGGGTTACTGCAGATCCGGCAGTGTCACAGCTTAGTTCTGCTGCAGCATGAGTAGGAGAGCCTTGTCCAAATGGGAGGTGCTTACCACATGGCTTCATTTTCACCTCCTTGCTGGTTTCTTTGTATTCCAGTAACAGAGGCATTGCATTATACTAGGTTCTCATACAGTCTGACAGTCCCAACCCTGCAGAGCTTATAGTCTAAATAAGAACAATAAAGAATGGGGGGGAGAGAAACAAAGTGACTTGCCCTTGGTGTGAGGGATCATGGGTCTTGAGCCTGGGTCCCGAAGCAATCCTCAGACTGCATCCACCAGCTGACAGCTCACGCGTACCATTAGGGAGTGTGGGCTGGTGAACCCTAGATCAGCACAGGCACTGCCCACAAAGCTCCCAATTGGAGGAGATGTCTGGCCGCTCTGATTGGCATAAATAGTGAGTCTGAAGCCAGAACAAGGCACACAAAGTTGTCTGAGCAACAAGGTGAATTCTTGGTTGGCTGCTGCATTGGACTCCACCTTCTCACCTGACTTGTGAACACTACCTTATTCCTGCCCTCCTGCTTTGTTCCAGATCCCTGCTTCTATGCCCCATTCCTGGCTTCTGGCTCCAACTCTTGGCTTGATGCCTATTTCTGACTCTCACCCTAGGCTTGACTCCCAAGTCTGTCTTAATTTCTGAGCTCAAGGTCCTGGCTCCTGCTGTGACCACTAGACCTGACCATCTGTGTTCTGCTCTACAACACTTGCTCAACATCATGCAGTTGGTCAGTGGGATTCCCACTGTAGTGCAATATCCATTGGGCCATGCTACTCTCTAAATGTGATCATCTTTCAACTGTTGGTCTGCTGTGCTCTAATTTCTTCAGGTAGGCTATAGAGATCACCACTGATCAGGCTTGGAAAGGGGCACAAATAGCCTTTGAAGGGCTTTTAATTACAGGAAGAGGGGAGGTGTTGCTCTTAATGCCCATAAACATAAAGGCTTTTTTGAAAGGCAGTAGCCCTTTTATTGCCCTACCAAGTGTCTGAAATGAAATGAAGGTGACTTCTTTCTGCACCTCCCGCTTCACCATGTCCCTCTTGGGCCCTGCCCGCACAATCCAGTTCAGAGTTAGCAGAGCTTGCTAGTAGTCAAACCAGAAGACAGCTGTCTTCTCCAAGTCTTCCACCTGCTGTTAGCACTCCCTTTTGCCACCTATGCCTTCAGCTTCTACTCCAGATCTTCTGCTATTGCACCGGTATTGCCCTGGCTGCTGAATCTCTGAAATAGGCGTGCACACTTCCTCAGAACCCCAGCTAAAGTCAAAATTTTAACAGTAGCTACTCAAATGAGTTGCTAACTCCATTTCCAGTGGAAGACTATAAAGCTTTCTCAGGGTATGCATGACTGTGAGTCACCTTGTTACACCCCCACACCCTGCCTCGCTCAGTGAGAGAGAGAGAGAGACTTGCTGGTGCTAACCTGGGTGTCAGCTCCCTGTTGCTCCAATCTGTTAGTCACCTCCTCAGAACCTCTGCCATTGTTTACTTTATGATTCACTGTACCTCAAAATAGCACCCTAAAGCTCCCATATTCACCACTGTTATATGTTTTGCACAAAGTATGCCTTGTGAGGTATCATTGGAAAAGTCATAATGGTCAACAGATTACACACATTTTAACAGGACAGTATCATTGTATATGAAGTTATGAGATTTTGCTATGTTTGTTACTGAAACGTTGTGAGTCTGGGAAATGACCACAGACTGGCTCTTCAGTGGCAACAAAGGGGGTGGGGGACCAACACCCAGTCAGGTGTTAAGCAACCATCACCGACCATTTGCCAGCAGGGGAGTTGTAAATGAGAGATTTACAATTAACATGAAAGACACTTGCTCAAGCCCATACCCCCGGTGCTGCCTAACCCGCCTGACACAGCAAGAATTTTTTCAGCACCTGGAAGAGAGTATAAAATAAGGGACAGTGACATTACCACCTGACCTCTCCTCCCCCAACTACACTGAAGGCAACAAGGTCTCTTGGAAGACACAGAAACATTTGAACTGGGAGGAGTGGCCTGAACTGGAAAAGGTTTCCATTAGCACAGACTGCTGTAAGTTTTTGGGTAAGAGAAACCTTATCACTTCAAATTTGACTTAGCTTGATAAATTTCAGGAATTAGACTGATTTTTATCTTTTATTTCTTTGTGTAACCAATTCTGAATGTTTATGCCTATACCACTTATAAATCACTTAACCTATGTTTCTGTAATTAATAAACTTATTCTAATGTTTTATCTAAGCCAATGTGGTTTTGATTGAAGTTTGGGGAACATACTCAGGTTACAAAGGCGGGTGCATGTCCACTATCCTTTGTTGGAGTGGCAAATTAATTAATGACCTTACATTGCTCAAGAAGGTCTTGAGCAGTGTAAAATGCACACTTCTGGAGTGCAAGGCTGGGGCGGGGCGATGGGGAATTGCTGGTGTCTCCCTGTATATAGTTCATGAGTGTCTGGGGAGAGCGTTCATGTACTTTTCTGGCTGTGCCTCTGCATGCTGATGGCTGAGTGAACAGAGTCCGGAGAGGTTTGCTGTTCACTAGTGTAGCAGTGAAGGAGAGAGCCTGGGCTGGAGAGTTAAAGGGGGCACAAGAGTCCCAGAGTCCAGACTGTACCCTGGAGGATGTTACAATGGCGCAGTGAGCAGGGTGAAAGGCACAGTTTGTTGTCTTGAGTAAGACTTGCACTTCATACACTGGTTTAGTGATTTTAAGTGTGGTGGCTGGAAACAGTCAAAAAAAGTTACTTTCTGTTTCTTTATTTTGAGAAAGGGGAAAAGGAGCAGAAAAAGCATAGATATGAGTGAGAGCAACAGTTACAAAGTTAGACATCTTCCAGTTAGAAGCAGAAGAAAGAGGAAAAATCACCAACACCAGATGGAAGAAGCATAAATTAGAATAAAAATGAAAGAGCTGGAGATGAAGGAGAAGGGGTGGGCAGGCTGCCAGTGAAGAAGCCTCACTCAGGAGGGCCATGGAGCTGAAAACCAAAGAGGATGAAGAGAAGGAGAGAAAACGCAAATGCCAACTGGATCTGATAAAAAAGCAGAGCCTCCAACCCCAGCGATTCCCATCACTCCAAAAGTTTCTAACTGGGAAACAACTGTGTCCCACATACCAAGAGTCAGACTGTATCATGGAATATTTCACCACTTTTGAGAGGCTACGTGAAGTCCATGAAATTCCTGATAACAAGAAGGTCCCCACCCTGGTTGCAAAACTGACTGGTAATGTTCAAAATATATTTAATGGAATGCCAATTCAGGCTGCTTTAGAATATACTAAATTTAAAGACACTGTTTTGAAAATGCTCCAAGTTACTCCTGATGTGTACAGGGTAAAATTTAGAAATCTCAAGAGAAATGTGGGTATGAGTAATGGTAGGTGTGGGGCCTGGGGTGGAAGTGATGTCACTTCCAGGACCGACTGGTGGGGGCGCGGGTAGGGGAAGCAGTGACTCTCCAAACAGCCAGGCATGGCCCTGCCCACACTCCTCCCTCCCCTCCACACCCAGGGCCCCGCTTTGGCAGCACTGCTGGGCTCTGGGGGGTGGGGGGACACACGCTGCCCGCCTTCCCAGGGCTAGGGAGGCTGCAGCAGTGCCGCCACATGCTCTCCCTCCCAGCGCGCTCTCCCTTGGGTGGAAGGGGCGGGGCTGGGAGTAGCCTCCCCCAGCCAGCCATTCACCTACCGCCCATGTGGCACCGGCCAATTGCGCCAGCCCATGAGACCCCCACAAAGCATGGGGCCTGGAGCGGTTGCCCCAATTCGCCGTCCCCTAGGGACAGCTCTGAGGATGAATGCCCTGATAAGGAAGTGGGTTAAGGGGAAAGGTATTGAAAATGTTGACCAAGTGATGATCTCATTGGTCAGAAACATTTCTTGAGTATATGTAAAGATGATGTAAAACTGTGTCTCTGGGATAAAACTGTGACATCTGTGGAAGAAACGGTTGCTCTAGCAGATGCCTCTGAGCAGATCCAGTTATGTATCAAGAATAAATCACAGAAAGAGGCATTTAAACCTGATGGAAAGCAGGGTCCCCGTTTTTCTCCTGGGAAGAAGGTAAGAGGCTGGGAGGCTAGGCACTCACCTTTCCAAAGTCCTCTTCTCCTGGTAGTTTCTCTCCTGAAGGGGATGAGGAGACTAAAAGGTATTAAAGTGTAACTCCACTGAACATCTGAGAAATCACTGCCCTAAATTAAAGGAAACCAAGCCCCAACCTGCTCATGTAAATTCTGCTATTAATCCAGACACCTCTGATGCAGGACTAACTTACCTGGCGAGTTTTGTAGAGGTTGGTTCTACACCTGTAATTAACAATATTGGTTTTGTAAGGGATGGCTCTCAAGAGCCAGATATGGGGCATGTTGAGACAGTTAAAATGAATGACAGGGAATGCAAGCTGTGTAGAAACTTTTTAAAGACGCCATAATAGAGGCTCAACTTAAATGTATACCCCAATTTAAAAAACATAGTAAGAGAACCAAAAAAGAGCCACTGTGGTTAAACAACAAAGTAAAAGAAGCAGTGAGAGGCAAAACGGTATCCTCTAAAAAGTGGAAGATAAATCCTAATGAGGAAAATAAAAAAGAGCATAAACTCTGGCAAATGAAGTATAAAAATATAATTAGAAAGACCAAAAAAGAATTTGAAGAACAGCTAGCCAAAGACTTCAAAAGTAATAGCTAATTTTTTTTAAAATACATCAGAAGCAGAAAGCCTGCTAAACAACAAGTGGGGCTACTGGAAGATTGAGCTGCTAAAGGAGCACTCACAGGACGATAAGGCCATTGTAGAGAAACTAAAATAATTCTTTGCATCGGTCTTCACTGTTGAGGACGTGAGGGAGATTCCCAAAACTGAGCCATTCTTTTTGGGTAACAGATCTGAGGAACTGTCCCAAATTGAGGTGTCATTAGAGGAGGTTTTGGAACAAATTGGTAAACTAACCAGTAATAAGTCTCCAGGACCTGATGGTATTCACCCAAAAGTTCTGAAGGAACTCAAATGTGAAATTGCAGGACTACTAACTGTCATCTGTAACCTATCATTTAAATCAGCTTCTGTATCAAATGACTGGAGGATAGCTAATGTGATGTCAATTTTTAAAAAGGGCTCCAGAGGTGACCCTGGCAACTACAGGCCAGCAAGCCTCACTTCAGTACCAGGCAAATTGGTTGAAACTATGGTAAAGAACAAAATTGTTAGACACATAGATGAACATAATTTGTTGGGAAATAGTCAACATGGTTTTTGTAAAGGGACATCATACCTCACCAATCACAGAATCATAGAATCATAGAATATCAGGGTTGGAAGGGACCTCAGGAGGTCATCTAGTCCAACCCCCTGCTCAAAGCAGGACCAATCCCCAATTAAATCATCCCAGCCAGGGCTTTGTCAAGCCTGACCTTAAAAACTTCTAAGGAAGGAGATTCTACCACCTCCCTAGGTAACGCATTCCAGTGTTTCACCACCCTCCTAGTGAAAAAGTTTTTCCTAATATCCAACCGAAATCTCCCCAACTGCAACTTGAGACCATTACTCCTTGTCCTGTCATCTTCTACCACTGAGAATAGTCTAGAACCATCCTCTTTGGAACCACCTCTCAGGTAGTTGAAAGCAGCTATCAAATCCCCCCTCATTCTTCTCTTCCGCAGACTAAACAATCCCAGTTCCCTCAGCCTCTCCTCATAAGTCATGTGTTCCAGACCCCTAATCATTTTTGTTGCCCTTCGCAGGACTCTCTCCAATTTATCCACATCCTTCTTGTAGTGTGGGGCCCAAAACTGGACACAGTACTCCAGATGAGGCCTCACCAATGTCGAATAGAGGGGAACGATCACGTCCCTCGATCTGCTCGCTATGCCCCTACTTATACATCCCAAAATGCCATTGGCCTTCTTGGCAACAAGGGCACACTGCTGACTCATATCCAGCTTCTTGTCCACTGTAACCCCTAGGTCCTTTTCCGCAGAACTGCTGCCTAGCCATTCGGTCCCTAGTCTGTAGCTGTGCATTGGGTTCTTCCGTCCTAAGTGCAGGACCCTGCATTTATCCTTATTGAACCTCATCAGGTTTCTTTTGGCCCAATCCTCCAATTTGTCCAGGTCCCTCTGTATCCTATCTCTGCCCTCCAACGTATCTACCACTCCTCCCAGTTTAGTATCATCTGCAAATTTGCTAAGAGTGCAATCCACACCATCCTCCAGATCATTTATGAAGATATTGAACAAAACCGGCCCCAGGACCGACCCCTGGGGCACTCCACTTGACACCGGCTGCCAACTAGACATGGAGCCATTGATCACTACCCGTTGAGCCCGACAATCTAGCCAACTTTCTACCCATCTTATAGTGCATTCATCCAGCCCATACTTCTTTAACTTGCTGACAAGAATACTGTGGGAGACAGTGTCAAAAGCTTTGCTAAAGTCAAGAAACAATACATCCACTGCTTTCCCTTCATCCACAGAATCAGTAATCTCATCATAGAAGGCGATTAGATTAGTCAGGCATGACCTTCCCTTGGTGAATCCATGCTGACTGTTCCTGATCACTTTACTCTCGTCTAAGTGCTTCAGGATTGATTCCTTGAGGACCTGCTCCATGATTTTTCCGGGGACTGAGGTGAGGCTGACCGGCCTGTAGTTCCCAGGATCCTCCTTCTTCCCTTTTTTAAAGATTGGCACTACATTAGCCTTTTTCCAGTCATCTGGGACTTCCCCCGTTCGCCACGAGTTTTCAAAGATAATGGCCAATGGCTCTGCAATCACATCCGCCAATTCCTTTAGCACTCTCGGATGCAACTCGTCCGGCCCAATCTACTAGAATTCTTTGAGGGGGGTCAACAAGCATGCGGACAAAGGAGATCTAGTGGATATAGTGTATTTAGATTTTCAGAAAGCCTTTGACAAGGTCCCTCACCAAAGGCTCTTAAGCAAAATAAGCAGTCATGGAATAAGAGGGAAGGTTCTCTCATGGATTGGTAACTGGTTAAAAGATAGGAAACAAAGGGTAGGAATAAATGGTCAGTTTTCAGAATGGAGAGAGGTAAATAGTGGTGTCCCCCAGGGATCTGTACTGGGCCCAGGCCTATTTAACATATTCATAAACGATCTGGAAAAAGGGGAAAACAGTGAGGTGGCAAGATTTGCAGTTAATTCAAAACTATTCAAGATAGTTAAGTCCCAGGCAGATTGTGAAGAGCTACAAAAGGATCTCACAAAACTGGGTAACAGGCCAACAAAATGGCAGATGAAATTGAATGTTGATAAATGCAAAGTGATGCACACTGGAAAACATAATCCTAACTATACATATACAATGATGGGGTCTAAATTAGCTGTTACCACTAAAGAAAGAGATCTTGGAGTCATTGTGGATGGTTCTCTGAAATCATCCACTCAATATGCAGCGGCAGTCAAAAAAGCAAACTATGTTGGAAATCCTCAAGAAAGGGATAGATAATAAGACAGAAAATATCATATTGCCTCTATATAAATCCATGGTACGCCCACACCTTGAATACTGCATGCAGATGTGGTCACCCCATCTCAAAAAAGATATATTGGAATTGGAAAAGGTTCAGAAAAGGGCAAAAAAAATTATTAGGGGTATAGAACGGATTCCATATGAGGAGAGATTAATAAGACTGGGACTTTTCAGCTTGAAATAGAGGCACCTAAGGGGGGATATGATAGAGGTCTATAAAATCATGGGTGGTATAGAGAAAGTAAAGAAGGAAGTGTTGTTTACTGCTTCTCATGGTACAAAAACAAGGGGCCACCAAATGAAATTAATAGGTAGCAGGTTTAAAACAAACACAAGAAAGTATTTTTTCATGCAACGGACTGTCAACCTCTGGAACTCCTTGCCAGAGGGTGTTGTGAAGGCCAATACTATAACTGGGTTCAAAAGGGAGCTAGATAGGTCCATTAATGGCTATTAGCCAGGATGGGCAGGAATGGTGTCCCTAGTCTCTGTCAGAAGCTGGGATTGGGTGACAGGGCATTGATCACTTGATGATAACCTGTCTGTTCATTCCCTTTGAGGCACCTGCCATTGGCCACTGTCCGAGGACAGGATACTGGGCTTGATGGACCTTTGGTCTGACCTAGTATGGCTGTTCTTATGTTCAGGGGCACACATTTCTTTGCTTAAACAGAGTGTAATTCAACAAGCTGACATGTTACCTGATGACATAGCAGAACTTGTAGTGGGTGGATCCAGGGTTCCTGTGCCTTTTGCTAAAATTCATGCAATGTGGCAGGGCCTGGAAAGCACTTGGTTGAGGGGGTAATAGGTCTCCCTGCTGTCATGCTTGTTGGAAATGATTTTTTTCCATTGTGCTAAAGCTGTCTGTGTAGTAATTCGCAGCAAAAGGGATAACAGTGTTAAAATCCCAGAGAAAGATCATAAAACCCGAGAATCTGCTGAGGAAGTGAGTGAAGGTCCCTCTGATTCCTCTGCAGCAAGGAGAAGCAGCATGCTTCCAGTAGGGTGTGTGTATGTGTCGGGACGGGGGGTTGAGACTGGCTCCAGCACCACAGAGCCAATGGGGGTAAGTGCCTGTCATTGGAAAGGCTGTTCAATTGCTAACTGCCAGAGTTTTGCAGCTGAGCAAGGTCACACAGACCCCATGCTAGAAAGCATAGAGAGATGTGTCCTAGAGGAGGCTCCAGAGAAGGAAAATGGGGAAGTAATGTTGTTAACACATGAATGTCCCCATGCTGATCACCTGGGAGGGAATGCCCAGGACAGAGGGGCTGATTCAGCATCTGTCTGCCCAGACAAGCAGGCTGTGACTCAGACACAGAGAGGGAACTCTGTAACTGACCTTTCAGAGGGAAGCAGACATACAGCTAATTTCTCCAGTGTGCCGGTGCCGTGCTGCTTTCACGTCCCCCTGGTTAATTTGTTTTTCCTGCTTACTTTACTTGAAAAGGTAACTCCCATTGTATTTGACACACAATGCCAAATTTACATTAGAGGTGGGGGAGATAACTACCTCCCCTCCTCTCTGGAAGAAATCCTGTTTCTCCCTGTGTTTGGTTTCAGACTTTAAAGCATAATATCAATAAATATCTGTAAGACCTCAGATAACATTAATTACATGCATTTCACAATGGTATTAGTGACCAGCATGTCACCAGCTTTATAAATACTATGACAGCTATGTGTTAGGTATAGTGAGTTTGTCAGGCCTGATAGGAGTCGCTGAAACACAATAATGAACCACCAATGGGGCCTCTGTCACAGACAAATTATAAGATTCTTAACAAAGTGGTTGTTACAAGGTCATAAGTTTCCTACATGTAGAACAAAGGCAACTAACCACTGTCTTTCTTGGGGACCTCCAGAATGCAGCAGTCAGTGCCCCTGCGCTGACATCAGTAACACATTTCCCACCAGACACTGTCAATGGAAAAGCAGCAGGAATATCATGTATAACTCCAGGTTTCAGATTCACCTCAATGGCTAAACAAGCCCCAGCAGATGGAACTGTTTGAGAACAAGTGGCTAGGTGCTCAGAGCCACTGCAGTTTAGATACAGTAACTGGTAGTAACTTGAGTTGATTATGCTTCCTTGCCATTGTCAGATTATTTTTTTAATGAGTAACTTCTGGATTGTTGACTGTGGACACAGTCTGTGTCATGTGACTAAGGTAATTACTTCTGTCACCCTGTGCCCGATCAGATAGACTGGTCTACTCTTAGCAGCACTCCTGTGTATCAGTCTCCTATTACACACATGAATTCCTGGGAGAGAGTAAGATGCATCACCTGATCTGGACTTGCCTCAGTTAAGGCGGCAAGATAATTCCCATGGCAGTGTGAAGCTTTGATCTAGCTTAGCTTACTACACTACCCCTTTTTCAAGGGTCATTACCCTATATTCACCCTATATCTATCCCATCACATAATTCTCTTGGTTGTATCTTGTGCTTTGTAGCCTTCTCAGTTAATTTCTAATATATTTTTCCCCACACCCCTGCACTGAATAAATAGATGTTTTCAATTTTTCCCTACCTCAGGTTTTTTCCTAGCATGTTGAGGGGGCAGATAACCGGCTTGTTTCTCTTCCTTATCTCCAGTAAGAAACCAAACATACCAAAAACCTAACTCAATGGGTAAACCCAAGTTCCCACCTGTCCTGTTATTAGCACAGCAGGTGTACAGATCAGAACTTGTTATTCAACAACAGAATGCTTGGCACAAGCTGCCCAGCAAAAATACTAGAGAGAGAACTTCTTTGTGCATCTGAAGAAGTGGTTTTTTACCCACAAAAGTTTATGCCCAAATAAATCTGTTAGTCTTTAAGGTGCCACCAGACTCCTTGTTGTTTTTGTGGATACAGACTAACATGGCCACCCCCTGATGGGCGTGGACTAACATGGCCACCCCCCTTAACACTTGCAATGTTCTCCCTCTTTTGCTTAGTACTATTAATGCAGATTATAATTCTAAAAGCACTGGTGGTTCTGAGATCATGAAGCTCCTAAAGCCTCCAATTTCTACTGATCCAGCTCTTTTGCTTTCAGCTTCAGCCACCACCACAGAGTCTTGCCTTTGAAGTACGTATGAGTTGGGTTAATGCCACCTTCAGTGGAGGAAATCTGCTGACTTGTAAAGACAGCCTTGCAGGTAAGCCCCAAGGAAAAACTTTAAAAACCTGCTGGTTTCTCTTACTGAAAGCATTTCCTGTGGCTACTTCAAAGATTTCAAAGGCAGGTTTCACTGGTGCCCCCTACCACTGACATACACACAGGAAATGCTCTCAGAAGGAGAAACTGGCAATGCAAAAGAGCAGTCTTCAAAGTACCCATAGGCAGACTTAATAGTCTTATCAGTGGATTATTAAAGTGTGCCCACACATGCTTTAATGTGCCAGGCAACACAACTTTTGGTATAGCACCTCCATGTGAACTGCATCGCCTAATGTCCTCTTCCTTTCTTTGGTGGGTGCCACCTCTGGTTCAGTGACCAGGGAAGGAATCCTTAGCACAGGGAAGTGTATTCAGCATCAGGGGCATCAAAGGAGAGGCCTTTAAAGGTCTACTCAAACTGCCAAGCTTTATGACCATAGGTTGTAGGTGGGGGCAGGATCTATTATTCCATTCAGGTTCTCATACCACGCTCCTCACCCTGGTATCCAAAGCTGGTCAAAAGTTTTCACTGGAGACTTTTTTTTTTGGATTGAACATGGCCTTTCTGGTTTTTTCACTGAAACACTCACAAATCCAAACATCTCTCTCTTCTTCCTCTCCCCACCATTTTTCTTTTCCCCTAATGCCGCTGACCTGGGGGGAGGGGGTGGGGTATTTATATTTAAAAATTGGGAAACATCAACATGTTTTATGAAATAGCTGTGTTTTGAACTGAAGTGCCCATATTCTGTCTTCCTCCTGAATAAACCTATCTTCCAGCTGGTGTAGCTGCTTCTGCTGTGCCACTGTCCTAGTGAAGAACTGTTGTATGCAGTGTAGCTGTAGCCATGTCGTTCCCACCTTGTCTGTCTAGTGAAGAGCTGTCATGTTATCTTATGCTGTGATGTAGTATTGTATTTGAGGCTTTAAAAATGCCTTCCATCCAAGAATATTAGCACCCTCCACACATGTTAATGAATTAACCTGCACACTGCCTCTGACAATCAAGTAGTAGTATCCCCATTTTAGATGAGCAAACGGAGGCAAAATTAAGTGAGGGGGTGGGGTGGGGCAGTTCATGCTTTATAGGCCCAGGTGTAGCCCAGGCCTGGATTAGGCTCAGGCAGCTCCAGTTCAGGGGAGCTGGGCTCAGTCGAAACACAGAGACCAGCTACCCTGTGACAGTCCATTACTAGATGAAAGTGGTAGAATTATCAGTAACTGTGCAGAAAAGGCAGAACTTTTTAATGAATCTCTGTTCTGTAGTTGGGGGAGTGGGGAACAGATGAAGTCTCATCATTTGGTGATACCTGTGGAATGGAAAGTGTGTTATCTCAGGAGGATGTTAAAGAGTAGCTACTAAGAGTTTTAAAACAGGTGGCTATGGAGCTCGCTGAACCACTAACGTTGCCTCTCAGTAAATCTTGGAACACTGTGGAAGTTCCAGAAGACTGGAAGAAAGCTAATGTTGTGCTACTATTTAAAAAGGGTGAACAGGATGACCTGGGTAACAATAGGCCTGTCAGTCTGACATTGATCCTAGGCAAGATAATGGAGCAGCTGATATGGGACGCAATGAATGAAGAATGAAAGCAAGGCAACATAACTAATGCCAGTCAACATGGGTTTATGGAAAATAAATCCTGTCAAACTAACTTGATATGTTTCTTTTATGAGATTACAAGTTACGTTGATAAAGGTAATAGTGTTGATGTAATATGCTTAGACACCTGTAAGTTATTTGACTTGACACCACATGACATTCTGATTAAAAAACAGAATGGTATTTGTCTATTCGTGGTCCCACACAGCGACATGGGGAGCTACACCAATCTGGTTCCAACTCTGCATTTAAATCCTTGTTGTGACCCAGCCCTCTGGCCAGATCCTTAATAGTCACTGTCCACTTCAGGAAAATGGGGAGTTGGAAGTTCTGTGGCCTGGGTTTAGGACTTCCTTCTCCAAAAGTCTTTGGATGGAGTAGGTAGGAGGAACCTAGGCCTGCCCAATCCATTGGGTTCCAGCTCAGGATTCTTGTTTGGAACAGCCAGAGCTCGTCCTTATCAGTTCCTTGAGCTACTTGCTACTGCTCCTTCTCTGTAGACTTCCTCAGCTTCTTGTCCTGCTTCTCTCTTTTTTGGAGTATTGATTTGTCTGGTAGCGTCTCACCAGTGTGCTGGAGGGATCATCTCTCTACAATACCTCTGCTTCTCTAGCAGCTGCCCCCTCACCTGCCTTGCAGCCCTTTTATCCTCTCAGCTGCAGTTGGCCTGCCAGTCAGCGCTGGCTGAGCAGGCAGGCAGTCGCTTCCTTAACCCTTTGGCTGCCAAATCAGCATGGGGTGTATAGACCCCATGACAGACCTCCTCTCTTTCAATATGTGTCCTTCATATGGTTCAGCCATTTCAGCAGAGCATGTTTGGTCACTAATCCACAGCAGTTGCCTAGCTGATAGTAGCATAGTGTCTGAGTGGCCTACTTCATTGTGAGACACTCCTTTTGGAATATCGCATAGGCTCGTTCATGAGGAAGTAACTTGCAGTTCAAGTATAACACCTGATGGTTCCTCCTTGTCATGTTCTTGGGACAGCATCACCCCTGTGATGATGTCTGGAGTATGAAGAGCCTCTCAAAGTCTGGAGTTCATAAAACCAGTTAACTACATAGAATCTCTTTAATTTTTTGTAAAGCTACTTGGGCATTTGGCAGTGTGATGTACCTTTCAGGGGCTGGAGCCCTTAGTTCTGTAAGGGGTGCCACTAGTGTGGAAAACATCAGTACCAATTTTCTAGAATAGTTTGCTAGGCCTAAAAAAGCCCATACCTGTTTTTTGGTCATGGGTATGGACAGCCTCTCAAGGCCTGCACTTTATCAATTATGGGTCTGATTGCCCCATCTCCCAGGAAGTACCCTAGGTATTGGGTCTCTTTCTTGATGATAGCATATTTGGCTGGGTTCACTGTCAGTCTGGCAGCCTTTAAGGAGTGTAAAACAACTATGACTTTCTCTGTGTCTCCCAGTCCTGGCTGAAGATGACTTCATTCTCTAAGTAGGCAGCCACATAATTGGTATGTGGTCATAGGATCTTATGCATTAAGTGTTGGAAAAGGGCTGCTGTACCATGTAGGCTGAAGGCCCTGGCTGTAAATTCATAGTCCCTAGGATGTCTTCTCCCAAGGTGCTCTTGTCAGGGGGATTTGCCAATATCTATGGTCAGATCTAATGTTGTTATACACCAGGCTTGCTCCAGGTGAGACATAGGGTTGGCATTAGACTTGTTCACTTAACAGAAGTCTATGCAGAATCTGACTAAGTGGGTGGGTTTGGGGACCAGAACTGTTGGACACTTTGAGATTCCACAACAACCCCTAACCTTCGCATCTTCTCAACTTGTCTTTCAAGGACCTGGTTCCCACACCACTTTCTCTGGCCCAGTAGAACATCAGACTTGTTTGTCCCAGCCTCTCTGAGAAGATGGTATTGAACTTGCTTACCAAGAGCCCAGCCTGCCTTTGTTGCCTGGGGGTCAAGCGTTCACCTAGTTGGACCTCTGAGCCTGTAACAGGCATTGGTATTTATGGTCCTAGTTCTGGTTTATAGAAATATGGGGCTGTAAGGAACCATTCTTTGGCTGTCCAGGCTTTTAATAGATTGATATGATTTGTTTTTCCTTCTTCCAGTCTGACTGCCGAAACTCAGCACTGGCCTGACCTTCTGGGTACTCTCAAATGGGCCCTGCTATTTTGCTAATAAATTAGATTCCCAGGTGAGTAACAGTACTAGTACCTGCTCACCAGGCTTGAACTCGCTTAATCTGGCTCCTTTGGTATAGGAACCTGTTCTTGGATCACCTGGGCTCTTTATAGGTTCTGCTGTGCAAAGTCGTGAGAAACCTTCAAGTGGTCCCTAAGTTGTAGAATATACTGTACCATATTAAGAATTGGCCTGTGCCTCTCAGTCCTCTTTCACTAAGCTCATCATGTCCCTCAGCTGGGGACCACAGAGAAGCTCAAAGGAGGTGAAACTCATTGAGGCCCTTGAGTCTTATTATATCGTGAACAGAAGGTGAGGGGAGAAAAGCAGCTCTCAGCAGCAGTCAGTCTTAATGAAGTGCTTGATCATTCCCTCTAGGGTCAGATTGAACCTCTCAGCTAGGGCGTTGGTCTGGGGGTGATACGCAGAGGTAAGTTCTTAGTTCACAGTAAGTTGCATACTACTTTCATCAGTCTGGAGGTAAAATTCACACCCTGGTCAATTAAAATCTCCCTAGGTAGTCCTACCATCACAAATATCTTAAATTCCAATGCTATCACCTGGACTGTGGTTTGAAGGGGAATGGCTTCTGGGTAATGAGTGGCATAGTCTATCATGACCAGAATGTCCTCATATGCAGCAGAACATTTTTCTGTTCTGCTTCCAAGGTCTATTCCTACTCATGGAAGTACCATTTGAACCAACAGAAGGGAAGCTAATGGGGCTGGTTTTACCCACTTCAGGGCCACTAATTGGCAGTCAGACGGGATGCCTCTTACCTCCTTGTGGATCCTCAGCCAAAAGTAGTAAGGCAAGAGACAGGTGAGCATTTTTTCATGGCCAGGTGTCCCACCACTGGTATTTCATGGGACAGCCTCAGTAAATCTTTTCTGACTATGCAGGGTATGGGTATCTGGGCAAACCTTCCAGCACCTGCTGGAGGTCTCATAGTTCAAAGCATGGCAGTCAGGTAGAAAATTCTGGTCTTATTACCTCTCAGTCTACAAGAGCTATCCCTTTCTTCATAAACGCTCTAGATAGAAGGCATACTCATTTTGTTGCTCAAGATGTAAATTAGAGAACACCAATGGTTTCCCACCATCAGTGGGACTTGGCTCAGGAGGTGGAACTCTGGAGATGTAGGCCACTGTGGCTCTTCCAATTCACCCACACAACTGTCTACGTTCCTCTTGCACAAGTTTTGCCCCTCATGTCCTGTGGCATGCTTTGACCGTTTGGTTCATTGGGTCTTTGTCTAGAGCAGGAACAGGTCCTTGTCTTCAAAAGGAAAGAGTCCCGAACATCTGTTCTTTTACCTCAGCCCCTCTGTCACCGCATCAATAAAGTCTGTGTCACGGGGTTTTCCATGCACCACTTGTCTGCTGCCTCTTCCCTGTCACTGTGGGGATTAGCTCTCAAGGTCGACGTCCCTTTCCGTGGTTGCACGCTGATGCACTGTCTCTCTCTCTCAGGTCTGAAGCTCCTCTCATCCCCGGAACTGCAGCGTCCTCTTCGTGACTCAGTCCTCCAGCTAGGTCACTCAGCATTTCCCCACTTCGGGGGTACAGTCCTTCAATTGTCTCTCTCTCCCACAGTGACCTAGGCAGTCTTCCTGTTCACAGCCTTGCCAGTCTATGCCATGCCCTCAGTGGCTGGTAGGGGAACCCAGGTCAGCCCACTACTTTGGATTCCAGTCCAGGGACCCTACACCCAGCAGTCTGGGCTTTCCTCTCCTAGCCCTCACTGCTCCTTCCCTGGACTGCTTCCTACACTTCTGGTTTCCCTGATTTCTCTGGGTGTACCAGCTCCAATCCTCTTCCTAGGGAGTGACTGCAGCCTACAAGTCTCTGCAGCCTCCAAACACTCTTCCCTCTTCCCAGGGAGTGACTGCTCTTTTCCAGCAGCAGCCCTTCTCTGTTGTCAGCTACCTGGTTTTATAGGCCCCACCTATTCCTGCCCAGCTGAACCAGCTTGCAGTTAGTTCCCTGGCTCTCCCTTCAGGTGCAGCCTTTGGAGTTAATAGGCCTACCTAAAATCCTTAACTCCTTCCAGTCCTGTGTGGGGTGGACACCCCATCGCAGTCTATAACAACATCTTGAAGTGGGACCAATCCCAACCCAGATGGCCTGGGTAGGGCAACTGGTGGCTATGCCTATTGTGACATGGTCCTCTTGTCCTCCAGCAGTTAAATGGACCTTTGTTCATGGATCACAGAAATGTAGGCCTTGAAGGGACCTCAAACTCACCAAGTCCAGCCCCCTGTGCTGAGGCAAGACCAAGTAAACCTAGATGATCCCTAACAGGTGTTTGTCTAATTTGTTCTTAAAAATTTCCAATGATGGGGATTCCACAAGCTCCCTTGGTAGCCTATTCCAGAGTTTAACTACCCTTACAGTAAGAGTTTTTTCTTATATCTAACCTACGTCTTCCTTGCTGCAGATTAAGCCCATTATTTCTTGTCCTACCTTCAGTGGACATGGAGAACAATTGATCACTATCCTCTTTATAACAGCCCTTAACATTTTGAAGACTGTTATCAGGTTCCCCCTCAGTTGTCTTTTCTTAAGATTAAACGTCCAGTTTTTTAACTTTTCTTCTTAGGTCAGGTTTTCTAAACCATTTAGCACTTTTGTTGCTATCCTATGGACTCTCCAGTTTGTCCACATCTTTACTAAAGAGTGGCACCCGGATTTGGACACAATACTCTAGCTGAGGCCGGCCTCACTAGTGCTAAGTAGATCAGGACAGTTACCTCCTATGTCTTACATACGACATTCCTGTTAATACACCCCAGAATGATATTAGCCTTTTACCAACTGTGTCACACTATTGACTCATATGCAACTTGTGATCCACTAAAATCCCCATATCTTTTTCAGAGGAACCAGCACCTAGCCAGCTATTCCCATTTTGGAGTTGTATATTTGATTTTTCCTTCTTATGTATAGTACTTTGCACTTAACTATCTTTAATTTCATTTTGTTGATTTCAGACCAATTCTCCAATTTCTCAAGGTTGTTTTGAGTTCTAATCCTGTCCTCCAAAAGTGCTTACAACCCCTCCCAGTTTGGTGTCATCCATACATTTTGTAAGCGTACTCCCCACTCCATTATTCAAGTCATTAGTAAACACACTGAATAGTACTGGACCCAGTACTGACCAATGTTAGACCTCACTAGATACATCCTCCCAGTCTGACAGCAAACCATTAACTACTCTTTGAATATAGTCTTTCAACGAGTTGTGCATTCATCTTATAGTAATTTAATCTAGACCACATTTCCCTAGTTTGCATATTAGAATGTCATGTAGTACTGTGTCAAAAAGCCTTACTAAAATCAAGATACACCTACTGCTTCCTCCCATCCACTACACCAGTAATCCTGTCAAAGAAGGAAATTAGGTTGGTTTGGCATGGTTTGTTCTTGACAAATCCACGCTAGCTATTCCTTATAACCCTACAGATGCTTCCCGGGTTACGCAAGACCCAACTTACGGAAATTCACACTTACAGAAAAGGTTCCATAAGCTAGAAATAGGAGGGGATGTTTTTTTGTTTGTGTTTTTCGTGTAACATTTGGGTATATGTTTCCGACTTGCACAAAATTCGAGTTACGCAAGGCTTTCCGGAACAGAACGATTGCGCAAGTCAGGGAGCGTCTGTATTTTCCTCTAGGTGCTTACAAATTGATTTAATAATTTCTTCCAGTATCTTTCCAGGTATCAAAGTTAGGCTGACTAGTCTAGTCTATAATTCCATGAGTCCTCTTTTTCCCCCCTTTTTAAACATAGTTACTATGTTTGCCCTTCTCCAGTCTTCTGGGACCTCACCCATCCTCCAGGAGTTCTCAAAGATAATGATTCTGAGATTGCTTCAGCTAGTTCATTAAGTACCCTAGAATGAATTTCATCAGGCCATGCCAACTTGAATACATCTAACTTATCTTTAACCTGTTCTTTCCCTATTTTGCGTTCCTTCCCCCTTGTTGTTAATATTAATTGTGTTGAGTATCTGGTCACCATGATCCCTTTTATTGAAGACTGAAGCAAACTAGGCATTAAAACACCTCAGCCTTCTTGATATCATAGGTTATTAGCTTGCCTTCCATGCTAAGTAAAGGACCTACACTTTCCTTCATCTTTCCCTTGTTCCTAATGCGTTTAAAGAACGTGTTTTTATTGCTCTTTATGTCCCATGTTAGATGTACCTTTTTTGTGCCTTCACCTTTCTGATTTTGTCCCCATGTACATGGGCTATATCCTTTTGTACTCCTCCTTAGCAATTTGTCCATCTCCACTTTTTATAGGATTCCTTTTTGATTTTCAGGTCATTAAAGGCTTTCTGATAAAGCTATATTGGCCTCTTACTGTTCTTCCTATCTTTCCTTTACATCAGGATAGTTTGCCAGCTGTGCCTTTAATACTGTCTCTTTGAGAAACAGCCAGCTCTCCTGAACTCCTTTATCTCTTAGATTTTTTTCCAACAGACCTTACCTGCCAGTTTTGAGTTTGTCAAAGTCTGCTTTTTTTTAAAAAAAATCCATTGTCCTTATTCTGCTGCTCTCTTTCCTTCCTTTCCTTAAAATAATGAAATCTAACATTTTATGATCACTTTTACCCAAATTGCCTTCCACCTTCAAATTCACAACCAAATTCTTGCTGTTGGTCAGAATCAAGTCTAAAATGGCTGTTTCCCTTGTTGCTTCATTCCCTTTCTGGAACAAAAAGTTATCCCCAATGCATTCCAAGAACTTATTGGAAACTTGGTGTTGTGTTGTCATATAACTTTTCCAACAGATGTCTGCCTGGGTAATTAAAGTCTCCCATTACAACCACATCTTGTGTTTTGGATATTTCTGTTGTTTGTTCTAGAAATGCCTCATCCAGCGCGTCTTTCTGATTTGGTGGTCTACAGTAGTTCCCTACTAAATGTCACCCTTATTTTTTCCCCTTTTATCTTTACCCAGAGATTCTGAACTGGTCTGCCTTTCACCTTCTTCTGGACCTCAGAACAAGTGTATATATTTGTGATGTATAATGTGACCCCCTTCTTCCCTTTTTTTCCTGCCTGCCCTTCTAAACAGGCTATGCTCCTCTATACCAATATTCTAGTCATGAGATTTGTCCCACCAAGTCTCTGTGATGACAGTTAAGTTCAATTTCTTCCTCTTTATTCCTCATACTCCTTGCATTTGTGTATAGACATCTAAGATGCTGAGCAGACTCCCCCGCTGATTTCCCTCTTGTTGCTCTTTTGAACCTATTGTAATTTTCCATGCTGCCTTCTCTTACCTCTACCTCCCAACATCTAGCCTTCTGTTAAGGTTGTCTCTCTTTATGCTTAGCTGTGGGCTCTTTGAACCTAGTTTAAAGCCCTCCTCACTAGGTTGGTAAGTCAATGAGAAGATGCTCTTCCCCTTCTTAGTCAGGTGGACCCCAGGTCTTTTCAAAACACATCCTTCCTGGACCAGCATCCCATGGTTGAGGAAGCTGAAGCCCTCCCATCAATACCATCTGCACAGCCATGCATTAATCTCCAGGATGTGCATGTCCCTGCCTGGACCCTTACCTTCAACCTGGAGGACAGACTAGAACATCACCTGAGCCCCTGACTCCTTCTCCCTCACTCCCAGAGCCCTGTAGTCACTACTGATCTGCTCGACATCCTATAAGGCAGTATCATTAGTGCCCATCTGGATGAGCCCCATGGAGTAGTGGTCAGGCAGACTGATGAACCTCAGCAACCTTTCTGTAACCTCTTGGATGCAGGCTCAATGCAGGCAGCACATCTCCTGGGACATACATCAAGTTGGCAGATGGATGCCTCGATTGCCCTTCAAAAGGGAGTCCCCAAGCACCAGCACCCTATGCCTCCTCCTCTTGCGTGCAGTGATCATGAGGCTCCAAGTCTTAGGAACAGATGACCCCTCCTTCTCTGCAACTGGGGTTTGCTCTTCACCTCCTGTTGCCAATACAGCCTACTGGTCCTTGACAGAGATGGATGGGGGACCTGGGTGATTGGTGGACCACTCTCTTCTGGCCAAGGTGGCCAGCAACTAGTCTTCTGCCCATAGAGCAGCTGGTTTTCCTTTGTCTTCTAATGCCAGTGTATTCATCTGTAGTCGGCTAGCATCCTTCAACCCAGATGTTTCCATGTGCGTCCTATCCAAGTCCTTGTGCTGCTGGATGTTATGCAGATGAGCCCCCTCCTCCTGCAGCTCTCTTACCTGTTTCCTGAAGAACTCCAACAACAGACACTTCTCACTCCACGTGGTTCCCCCTGCCTGGCTTCCGTCAATGGGAACATGCAGTCCATATTCCTAGCAAGTCAAGACCAGGGCCTGGGTGGAAGCCTCCAGGGTCAGGATGCCTGTTTGGTGGGAGTCCCACGGTGCAGGCAGAGGAAGTGGCACTGGCAACATGTTGTTTTCCTCCCACTGTGGTCTCTTCTTTGTCGGGTACCTGCAAGTTAAGGAAAGGGGAAAAAATAACACAACCCTACCTCCCTGCCTTTCTCTACTGGCTAACTCCCTTGTCTTCCAGCTGCATTCATCTCACCAGCCACTCAGAGCCTGCATGTTTTTTAAAGCCTGAGCCCCACGCACAGCTGGTATAAGGGACTGGGCATAGGCAGTCTGACCTAGCAGTCATAGATGGTCTGGGGTCTGCATGTCACTGAGCAGGAGTTGGAGGAATCCCAAGAGCCAGGTTCAGTAAGCAAGAGTCAGTCAGGCCATGGTCAGAGACCGGAGGTCAGAGGTAGTACGAGGCTGGAATCAGGAGTCAAGAGTCAGGGTCGGAATCAGGCTGGGATCAGAGACCAGGATAAGGAGACAAGGTGAAGTCTGGACTCACAGCAAGCCAAAGTCTGTGTGGTTGCCCAGACAACTTCCCAGGGGAATCCCCAGGGTTAAATGGAGGGCTAATGACTAATGACACCAAGAAAATGGAGGTGTTTAATGCTTAATGAAAAAGAGAACCTGGGGAATTATAGTCAGCCTAACTTTGATACCCGGAAAGATATTGGAACAAATTATTAATCAATTTGTAAGCATCTGGGGGATAATAGGGTTACAAGAAATAGCCAGCATGGATTTGTCAAGAACAAATCATGCCAACCCAACCTAATTTCCTTCTTTGACAGGGTTGCTGGCCTAGAGGATAGGAGGGAGTCAGTATGTTATTTTTTAGTAAGGCTTTTGACACAGTCCCACATGACATTCTAATACGAAAACTAGGAAAATGTGGTGTACATGAAATTATTATATGGTGAGTGAACAGATGTCTGAAAGACTGTACTCAGAGTAGTTATCAATGGTTTGCTGTCGAACTGGGAGAGCATATCTAGTGGGTCCTGCAGGGGTCAGTCTTGGGTCTAGTACTATTCAATATTTTCAATATATATGTATGTTTTAAATGCATTAGAGGTATATGTAATAATCCACATACTTTATATAGCTTATGATCCATGCACATAAATAATTATGAATTAAGATCAGTGACTTTTTTCCTCAGTTGAATTACAAAAATGTGAACTAGTTTTTTTTATATACAAGTGCATCTTATTGCATAATACTGTAGTAACATTACTGAAATACCATTGGAGACCGAGAGAGATTCCCCTTATGATGGCATGGAACTCCCAAGGAAACTAATGCCAACAACTGTGGAGCTCTACATTGTAGTAGAAAATGTTTAAAGCTGGATCCACCCTGCACTACTTTAATCCTTGAATAGAGGGCTAGGATCTTCTAAATTCATTCTGTATTAACAGCTCTGCTTCCCTCATTGTGTCATTCTGGTATGCTCTACTTTTCACTGACCGCATAATTCTTCTTTCTTTCCCACTACTACTTTCTCATAGAAACATCAATAGCAAATATAATGAAAAACAGATGGATGAATACACTGAAAGCAATAAGTGATTTTAAAAATTCCTTAGCATAATTTATGCTCTCAATTTTGAATGGTTTCTCAAAAAGCCACATGCAGCCATTTTCTCTGTATCTGTAAAATAACGACCATCACAGTGTCAATATTCCCTATTTTTCATCTCATTTCTAGCCTTTAGATAATATGGTGGGCTAATATATCTAGCAGTTGAAAAGTTGGTGAGCAAAGAACTGGGTAATTCTCCAAAACGAGGGATGAGGTAGTGAATATGCTTTGTGTGGTTTTGAAAATAATTAGTTCCATACATAACATACAAAAATACAGCTTTATGAAACCGAAGGTGTGCACTGAGTAAGCAATCATACTTGGGTAAATCAAAAAACACTAATAAGTCTGTGTATTGTAATTAATATCACAGGTGCAAAAATGCACTCTGATGTAGTAATGGATTTAGGTTTCTGTCTGCTCTGGTTTAACAGAAGCTAGAGTGTCAAGAACACTTGTATAGAAGAAACAAGTGGCACAAATGTGTGTGTATGTAAATAATCATGTACAATAGATTAATAGATTCTAAGGCCAGAAGGGACCTCTGTGATCCTAGTCTGACTTTCTGCTTAACACACACTATAGGAACTAGTGCAGTGGTTCTCAAGCGTTATTTGTCCACATACCACCAGCTTGAAAAACTGATGTCTCCTTTCTGTGCACGTTCTTTTTAAACATCTCCGATTTTTAGATAGTGCCTCAAAGAGAAACAGGTTGAAGCAACCATTACTACTACTCTTCTGCTACTGCTACTGCCTTTGTGTTACTATAATGGCAAGGAGCAGATGGCACTGTGATCTATTTTGATGAGCACAGCTGAACAATGTTCAGATTTGGCTTTAACTTGTCTCTTAAATTGGAAGTTCCTGCTATTTTGTATCCGGATCGTTGCTGAACATGAGCCAGGCTTGGCTGGAAGGGGAGATGGGGGTGGGGGGTGTCTTTACTGGGATCTTCACCACCCGGAGCCTCTTTGTTAGTATATAGGCTTGTCTGCCAGCCTGAGATAGAATTTTGGGTTTGATGCTCTGATACTCCTATCTTATACTAATATGTGTGAAGAACAATGAACAAAGAGACTGTTGCATTTCCCACAACTAGATGGGGCTTTTAGTACAATGGGAAAAGATAAGGGATACAGCTAAAGTGTTTCTGGGCATGGTGGGAATGTAATATATGACCGCACACTTAGACTGCCTCAACTCCTTATCTCAAGGCAAGGTCAAGCAACCAGTTAGGAGGAGCAAGGAGGGCTGGGCGGAAGGCATAAGAAACACTAAAAGCCGAAGAAAGACTTGGCCTTGGCCAGAACACAACCTCACTCCTTACCCTCCATGGGGTACAAAAGCGGTGGGACGAAGACCCCAACTCATGACTCTCAAAAATGGAAAAGGATCGTAAGTTGTAAGGAGTGTGACTAGGGGTGTGCACTGCAGGTTGGAGGAAATGGGAATGGGGAACGGGGACACAGGCAAGGCTCAGAGCTGGGAAGATGGATATGAGGTAAAGGGTCTGCGGCGTCAGAGCTGGGAACGGAACACTAGGAAACAGACTCTGCTGGTGTGTACAGCTATGAATATGCTTGCTTGGAACTAACCCCAATAAACATTGAATTGCCTGCTCTTCAGACTTCTGGTCTTCTGCTTTCTGTCTGCATGACAAGAACCAGGGGAGAGGGTGAAGGGAAAGCCCTCTAACATCTTGGTGCTGTTACTCGGATACATCATGCTGGACAGGTAAGTAGCAGCCATGTAAGTCCCCAACTGTCTGTGCAGCTGTTTGGAGGGGTATGGCAGACTCTCATGATGGTAGTTGTGGGGCCTTGCAAGATGGGATCAATCTGGGATGAGATTAAAAAGGAGATGGGACGGTGTTGGGGACACAGAGGGATGGGGGCTGGCTGAGGAGCCCACCCTCCTTGGTAAATGGGTAGCAGAATGAGGTCTGTGCCCATGGGGACAGGATGCCTTCCAGGGAAAGGAGGCAGTTAAGTCCACTTGTAAGAGGTTTGAAGTAAAGACAGCATTATGGGAGGCTGCCAGTAATCTTTCAAGTTCAGTGCTACTCCAGCAAAGGCAACTGGAGGATTGTAAATTAGAGTTAGGAGTGGCTAAAGATAATTTTGCAAAACAGGGTTTGGAGTCAGAAGCAGAGTTAACAGACCATCTTAAGAGAGGGGAGCTGCGACTTGGTTGTATGGGAATGAAGAAACAAAATATTTCAAAGTGAAAAGCAGATAGTGAGCCAGTTAGCTCATGGAGGTGCTTGGAAGCAGTTGACTGCAACGGAGAAAGGCACTCCTGCAACTCACTTGAGGTGCAAACAAAAGAAACAGACACTGGGGGAACAAATTCAGGGTTTGCAGGAACAGGTAACAACCCTCACTCTTCTCCCAGAGCAGGGACAAAAATCTAGGGGTAAGGGTTCTCAACTGTTTTAACTGACAGCCTGTACTTCAAACTAACCTCACAGGGTTAATCGGTTGCTTTCTACCCCACCCACCTCTCTCACACTTTCGGTTTTCTGAAGTTTTAATGGAGGGTACTTTGGATACTTAGTGAAAAGTTTTTTTGGACAAAGCATGACAGAAGTCTGCTGGATTCCATTTAAATTTTTGGAGCAAAAGATCCATGGGTGACCATGGAGACAAATGTTTTACTGCCTTTTTAAATAATCCCAAATTAAAGGAAGCACAGAGTAAGGCAGCTGTGTCGCAGAGGTTACAGGCAAAATGTACCACCTTAAAGAATTGAATTCAGAAGTAAGTGATTTAAAGTGAGTGAAGAGTTACAAGTAGCTTTGGCAGAAATTAATGCTAGAGTTTGGAGGGAATTTGAAGGGAAGTAAACAGTTGGGAGTTGTGGAAATGTTAAAAAGTAACGGTTGTGAAGATGTTAAAGAGTAACAGTTGTGGTGTCATAAGAAAGAAGTTTTTGGTTTGATAATAAAATCCAGCTATGTAAATATATGTTCAACTCGGTACAGTCATATTAGGTGGAACCCTGGTAGTTAAACAAATTATACAAGGGGGTCAGGTGGCTACTATCACCACTGTTTTTATCCCCAGTTTTTCTTTACAGTTATTCTGAAGGAAAATGGGCCCTTTTCCCACAGAAATGGTTTGTAAATATGATTTAATCAAAATCACTAAAGAAACTTGACTGTCTCTGATTGTACAAGATGGGAATGTAATCTGAATACAGTTGTGTAAAAAAAAATTAATGAAAGCAGTGCGAGGGTATTAGGCAAAAGAGAATTTGTGTGTGTGTGTGTGTGTGTGTAAATATTTTTGTGTAATTATGTAAGGTTTTAAGGACCTATACCAGCAATCATGGTTTGTAAAATCCTGTTTGTTTGTTTAAGATAAATTGGGTTGGTTTTGTTTTATTTTTTAAATTAAAAAAAAAAAAAACATTGCCACTAAAACTCCATTTGAATCTCTCATTCAGAGTTGCAACACTGACAGATTCCTGTGCCAGAGAGAGCCAGCAAGTGTGATGTGGCTTTGGTATTTAGCATGTAACCCTTTGGGTACTTCCATCTTTTTATAACGTTTAATATCTTTTTTAAATAAAGACCAAAGAATGTGACCCTGGCTGGGGCAGCCAGAACTGGGAGTATGGGGAGAAATTCTGGATCCATATTTTGGCAATAAATAGCAGCTAAGAACTGCAGGAGAGGAACAAAAAGTTAAGACAGTGCACCTCTGAAGCAAAGGTAGGGTGAAATGTACAAAGAAGCAATGTAATGACATGACATGCTGTTTCTAGGGACTTTATTAAATTGAGTGAAACCTCTGATTACACATATTTAACAAAGCAGGCATATCTATCAAATCTTAGTGTATTCAAAAAAGTTGGACAGGTGCTGCTGGGCTTCTCTGAAAGTGAGTATACTTTGAGTATTGAATAAATGGTAACCAAATAGTGAAGTATCTATTTGTCCTCTGTCTATTTTGCTGGGTATGTAACTGGTGCATTAATTTTTCCATAACAACCTCCCATATTTTAAACATTCCTCTAGAGTTGGACTATTTGTTTTCCTACGAGAGGCTACCAGTAATCTAGCAGCCACCCTGAACTTACTCTTGGCCTTTCATTATTCTGTATAAAGTCTAACACCACCCTCTATATTCCTGCTAGGATTTTACCTAGGATGATTACAGACCTATTTTGAAACAAGAAAGATATCCTTGGCAAAATGTTCATTTTTGACAGTGGCTGCTCTTCACAACCAAAAAACTGCATACTTCCCCAAATACTCCAGATCTTTTTTCATTTGCTGAAGCAGTGGTTTGACATTTTAATCACAGAGCTCTTCTAGGTTGTTTTGAGATTTGAACTCTCAGGGATCGTATAGAACTTGTTGCTGATTTGCATCCAAAAGTTTTCTGGAAGAATGACTTCTCAGAGTTTGGCAAATTAATAGCTCACATTTCAAATTTGGCATAATTTACTTTGAATCCAGATGTTTTCCCAAAGTCATGGATTTCTTTCATTATTTATTTTAGGAAAATGTTTGGGTTAGATAAAAATATTAGATGGTCATCCTATAAAGTTGTTTTCTGATGTGTTCCTGCAAGGTTTATTCTTTCATAGTTTCATTGTTCCTTATCCTCTGGCCATGGAGCCTTTTGCACAATGTGAAAAGTAAAGGAGACAATGAATATTGCTGCCTAGTCCCTCTGTAACTCGAACAGGGGGAGCTATAACCCCATTAACTTGCACACCTGCTTTTGGTATAAAGAGGCTCACTATACTCTTTACTACCCTGAAAGGGGAGAGACTCTTAACAATCCATTCAGCAAGTTGGAGTCTTAGTGAGCAAGTACCAGACAAGGCGCTAGTTGGTGATTGGCTGAACGAAAAGAAAACTGAGGGAGACTTGCCATAACACTCACTCAGCTTTGGTGGCCATCTACAGGTAAAAGCAATCCTGGACATGGGCCTTTGATCTTGGGACTCCTTGGGGCTGCAGGTTTTGCAGCTGTTCTGAACCAGCCTTGTATGCACATATCTTCTGGAATGAGAGGAGCTCTGGCAGTGCGATACGGACTTCGCAAGTTCGCCTCAGCATCTTGCACTGTGCAACTGAGCACAAGCTGAAGGCTAGGCATAGTGGAAAGCCAGCCAGCTGAGGACAGCACCCATTTGCACAGCCACAGCACACAATACACTGCTAAATAAAACTGCTATGCCAGCATGGTCAGTGAGTGTTCACCATTATGGCTGAAAGCAGCCAGGAAAGAGCACCGTACTGCTAGGCATTTCCTGGCATGCCACAGTAAGTGCAATGAGTGAAACTGAAATGTCTGGTATTGTTTTTTTCAGAGCTTTTGGCAAGAATTGAAGAGGAATCTGCAAAAATTGCAGTATTTCTAGGGAGATGGAAGGTTGCAGTTACGCCATGAAGGTGGCCATGTTTGCGTGAAAAGGCTGATTTAAAAAAAAAACCACAGGAAAAACAGAAGATTTTGATTGCTATTTACTGGCTTGCTTCTGCTCTCACTGAAGTCAGTGAGGATTTAACTGCTAACTTCAGGGGGAACAGGGTCTAGCATATTAACACTCAATCAGCCACTTCTTTAGAATGAAAGAACGTCTTCTCATCATACACAGTTAAATATAGGTTGGAACTTACCTAAAAGTGCTCAGAGTTGACTGTCTTCCCCCATAGACTTTGTCTGCCTTAACAGAATAAGTGAGCTTTCCTGGATTTCATTTTTTTTAAAGTTACTTTTTTTAAAAAGGTCAGTTCCATTTATCTGAACCTAATGTTAAAAGAAAGCTCCCATGACTTTTTAAAATGTTTCCCAGTGACTGAGTGCTGGTACAGTAGGTCTTTAAAAACCCTGTTGAATTTCATTCCAGTTTTTATTAGAAAACAAACACTTGCCAAAAAGCTGTTTCAAAAGTTCCTTTTTATGTCAGTGTTAGAGCAAAACTCTCCCCACGAAATCTGAAACCAGACAAGTTGAGTTCTGATACTTTGTTACAAATCAAAATTCAGGATACCTTTCTGAAAGAAAAGGAGTACCTGTGGCACCTTAGAGACTAACAAATTTATTTGAGCATAAGCTTTTGTGAGGAATGCATCTGATGAAGTGAGCTGTAGCTCACAAAAGCTTATGCTCAAATAAATTGGTAAGTCTCTAAGGTGTCACAAGTCCTCCTTTTCTTTTTGCGAATACAGACTAACATGGCTGCTACTCTGAAACCTTTCTGAAAGGTTTATGAACCTTCTGGAGAGTTAAGGTCCAAATTTTATTGGTCGTGAGCAGATTTATCACTAGAGTTGTGCAAATAGATTTTTTTTTTTCAGTTTGCTGGCTGAAGTGAAAAATTGGAAGAAAAAAAAATACAAAAACCCCTTCATTTCAGATTGACCCAAAACAAAAATTGTTTTCTTTTTCTTGGCAAAACAGAAAACCGAAGAAGTTCATGTTGGATCAAATGACATTTTTTGTTTTGATTTTAGGCATTTTTAAACAAAGGAAAGGAAATTTGGAAATAACATTGCCAAAAGAAGAGGAAGATGAGGTGGGTGTATCTCTGCCTTTAGACCTGCATTTGGCACACTCCCTAGGATGTTTGAGACCAAGGTTCAAGTCCCCGCTCTCCCTGATTTGGAGTAGGGTTTTTAACGTGCATCTCCCATATTGCAGGTGAGCACCTAACCAGTGGGTTATACAGTAATCTGGCGTAGGTCTTTCTCAGTGTCTCCTGTGGAACTTGTTCCACTTTGTATATAACATACGTAAATAGTAACTGGAGCAGGAACTGGAACTCAAGTGTCCGCTCTCTCACATGAGTGCCCTTAACTACCAGGCTCTAGAGTTATTCTAACTCTCTCTGGCCCAATGAGCCACCCACCACCACCTCCAGTGGTTTTGTGAATAGCACTTATGGGCACGTCTATAATGCAAAGAAGAATCCAAGTCAGTTAACTCAGCTCTCGGGGCCCAGGCTGTGAAGCTAAAAATAGCAGCATAGATGTTCCCCACTCGGGCTCTGAGACCCTCTCCGCTCGCTGGGTTTTAGAGCCTGAGCTCCAGCCTGTGTGGGAAGGTCTACACTGCTAATTTTAGCTCTGCAGCCTGGCCTCTGCAAGCCTGAGTCAATTTACCCAGGCTCTGAGACTTGGTGGTACAGGCTTTTCTTTGCAGTGCAGACATACCCTAAGTCCCCCTGTGAATCTATGCCCCCTATCCCCAAATTCTTCTCTAAAGCTATTTGGCAGATTTATGTCAAATTTACAGTTTCATTGGATCAGAAACTGCATTTTTTGGCAAATAAACTATTCCCCTGAAAAACTGTACCCAGGTCTGTTAATCTCTTCTGTCTCACAGGTAGGTGGAAGTCAGCACACCATTTGAACTAAGGTCAAAAGTTCATGTGAACTGAACTAGCCACATTTTCCATCACTCTGAGTGCAGTGCTGGGGACCAGTGATGATCTCCTAGTAAGTCACACCTCTGAGAGAGGTAGTTAAGAGGACTAAACCCCAACATAGATGGTGCTAGGTTGATGGAAGAATTATTTTGTCAACCTAGCTTCCGCCTCTCAGAGAGGTGGAGTCAGGGCCGGGTTATGACATTCTGAGGCCCTAAACTATGTCAAGTGTAAGAGGCCCCATACCATAAAAAAAAAAAAAAAAAGAATGTATCATTTTCACAGAAAGGACATTGGCTATATAAAAACAAAGGCTTTATATTCGCCTATATACAAAGGCGAAGTTGTAAAACTGGAATAATAATCTTCATTTTCAGCAGCCCTCTCTGTAATGATGACATCATGACAGAAATAAATTGTAGACACATTCTTTGAACTAATTGCATATCTAAGTAAAGTAGAAGTAAACAATACAATATTTTAAAAAATCTAGTAAATTGTATTATTTACTTTAAGAGTTCTGAGGAAATTTTTCTTCTCTATTGGGGCATCTAAACTGTGGAATTCCTTGTCTAAATACACAATGAGACTCTTAGAGGATATCAGATGGCAAGAGAGGATATAGGATGCAGATAACCCACAAGCTTAAAGCTCAGCTATTATGTGTATAGATATGAATTACACCCAGGTAATAAGCCAGCCATCAGAAAATTGTATGCGAGTTGTATTTTTCTAATAAATTGATTTGTTTTGTTTTTATAGAAGGTTATGCTGAATTACCTAATATGGGTTGTAAAATTAGTAGCAGAAAGCTTTTATTGAAACCAACAACAATTTAATTTTATATTATAAATGTTGAGATTTATATATCTATACACCAACAACAAATATTTTATTAAAATTATATATGCTGTGACAGGGTCAGGCCAGATGGCTACAGGAGAGTGATAGAAGACAGATATATTAGCCCCAAGTTAAGCAGGTCCCTTTTCCCTGGGTAAGGTAACAGGGGCAGGTCCAGAACAATCAGGAACTTGCTGGAACCAATTAAGGCAGACAGGCTAATTAGGACACCTGGAGCCAATTAAGAAGCTGCTAGAATCAATTAAGGCAGGCTAATCAGGGCACCTGGTTTAAAAAGGACCTCACTTCAGTCAGTGAGGGGTGCGCAAGGAGCTGAGACTGAGAGGGCATGCTGCTGGAGGACTGAGGAGTACAAACGCTATCTGGCATCAGGAGGAAGGTCCTGTGGTGAAGATACAGAAGGTGTTGGGAGGAGGCCATGGGGAAGTAGCCCAGGGAGTTGTAGCTGTCACACAGGTGTTACATGAAACACTGTAGACAGCTGTAATCCACAGGGTCCTGGGCTGGAACCCAGAGTAGACGGCGGGCCTGGGTTCCCCCCAGCCCCCCAACTCCCTATTGGATACAGGAGGTGTTGACCTGGACTGTGGGTCCTATCAATGGGGAAGGTCCCTGGCCTGTCCCCTGACCCTCTAGCTGGACCAGCAGAGACTGCGAGGATTGTTCTCCTTCCTTTTCCCCATGCTGGCCAGTGATGAGGTTAGCTGAGTGAACAGCAGGTTTGAGCCACTAGCAAAAGTGGCCAAACTGAGGGCCGCCATGAGTCTCTGAGGCGAGCAAATCTGCCAATAAGCACAGGACCCACCCAGGCAGAGGAGGAACTTTTTCAGAATGCCTAAAACCTGTGTTCTTTTACCAGGATATTTCTGTGAAAGTTAGTGCTGTTTTGTCTGTGTTCTCACAGGAAAACAAGAGGATATATAATTTTTTTACACCATGAATAAGGAAAATTATCCCTCTGTTCATATGAATAAATGAAAAAAGTTTGATTAATTTTGTTAGGGAAATACAAAATTTATCCAGACTATACATAAAATATATTTACAAATGTTTATTCCAATTTAATTTTTGCTACAAAACAATGAATTGCTGGGATTTTTTCTTTTGCCATACTGTAGAAATACAATGTATTATGCATATGGTGTGTGATTTATAAGTCTATAGAAGAATTTTTACATAGCATACTACCTATAATAAAATATCTTATGCACTCCAAACCCGCCAAACAGAAAATCCCAGTCTTTTTTCTAGGCAGACATCTCTCTTCGCATTTGCTTCTCTATCCTTTGTCTCCCTGTGACGGGGCATGCAACCCCTCACTGTGGGCTGAGGAAGCCATGCCCCCCACGGTATGCTCAAAGTGCAACACCACTATAAGAGGGAGCAGCCTGGCTCAGTCTGGGTGGATCGCCATAGGGGAAGGAGATGTGCTGCTGTCCCCTGCTGAAGGGCCGCGGGCACTTCACGACACGGAGGCCAGCCAGCTGACAGCAAACCTCAATCCCCAGGCGCTGGATGTGACTGAGGGCGAAGGAACCGAGGGAACTAGGAAGCCACGAGTTGCGGAGAAGTGGGTAGGAAATAGCCCAGGGAGTCTTTACCGGGAGTTGGTTGGACAACTGGAAGCTAGCTCAGCCTGTTTCGGCCAGATCCCCGCCGAGCTGGTGGCAGGCAACCCCGCCACCAACAGGGCCCTGGGTTGGGACCCGGTGGAGAGTGAAGGCCCGGGTCCCCCTATCCTGGCCGCTGGCCCCTGCCTCCCCCCCGCCCCGAGGTGGCAGCCCATCCTGACAGTGACTGACTCCAGCCGCTGGGCCGCACAACCCCTAGTCCTGGGGGCAGCTATTGACTCTGGCTGCTCTACCGTGCAGCCCCGACTGTGGGCCTGACCTGTGACAACATGGTGCAGAATGCAGGTAACAGTTTGGGCCTGGGGGGAGGCCTATTGAAAGAGAGCCCTGCTACAGTCACCCCTTTTCTTTCCCCTATTTTTTTTTCCTGTGGCCATTCTTTCTTTTGGCCATGAGGATCCCCTAGTGACCAATGTGAATGGAGGCCAAGAAGGTCCTAAAATGGCTGCTGGAGAGCCAGCAACAGCAGGTGGCCCAGCAGCAGCAGCAGCAGCAGCATCAAATACAGCTTTTGTAACAGATGGCGGTTCAGCAGCAGCAATTGGCCCAGCAGCAGGAAAAGCAGCAACAGCTATTGCGGAAGGTGTCCGCCCTGCACCAGGCCCAACAGGAATGCCTGATGCCACAGGTGGCGATGTTATGGAGGCCCACCCCCGCACCGGACGCCCATACCGGCGGGTTGGGAGCCGCAGGGGGCCTGATGGGACTACCCCTATGCCTGACCAAGATGGGGCCTGGTGACGACCCAGAGGCATTTCTGGTTACCTTTGAAAGGGTCGCCAACACGGCGCAGTGGCCAGGGGAACACTGGGCCACCCTCCTGGCACCATATCTGACTGGCTCTGCGCAGGCTGTTGATTGCAATCTAGACCTGCAGGATGCTTTAGAATCACCAGAAAGTCAAAGCGGCGATCCTTGACCAGATGGAACTTACAGACAACGTTTCTGCCGGGAGCGATACCCACCGGGGGCTCGCCCCGGGCCGTGGCCCAGAAGCTACAGCACAGCTGTTGGCGTTGGCGGGAGCCAGAGAAGAGTACGGGGGCTCAGGTGGCTGAAGTGGTAGTGCTGGAGCAATTCATGCAGAGCCTCCCCTCCAGAGGGAGGGAGTGGGTGAAACGTCATTACTTGACCTCACTCTCTGAGGCTGCCACCCTCATGGAAGACTACCTGGCTGCTGAAGGGTCGGAGGTGTGAGGTAAAAGGTCCGAGACCCCCAGAGACTCAGGCCAACCTTTGGAGCGAGTTACCCACCTGCACGAGCCAAGGGGGGTAAGGCCCCAACCCCGCCCAACCGCTGGGGAGGCACCTGCCAGAAAACAACAGGTGTAGAAGCCCCACCCAGTTATTGACTCCCACCACTCTACCGCCAGCCCCGACCATGGGCCTGATCCACGACACTCCCCCAGGACCATTAATTAATCTTGAGTAAACACCTTGGACGCAGAGTGACAACAAGCTATATGTGTGAAAGAGAGAGAATTTACCAGAAAAAAGACTGGTAATCTCCAGACAGGCATTGAGAGAGGCTAGTTTTTCTCACTATATTCAAACAAATATAATGAATATTATAGGCTTTAATAGCCTATAAATCATATATGCACATAGTCTGAAATAACTTGGTCACCAAGTACTCAAAATATTTTGAGATGTGTATCTTCCTTCACTTCTCTCAAAACCCTCTGTTTATCCTTTCCTCAGCACTCTCTGATATTTACTGTGAAGGTTCCCGAAGCTGACGGAGGGAAGCCAACACAAATTTATCCTTCTCAAGATCCACTCGACCCAAGTCCATAAGATGATCACCTGCAAACTCAATCATGTGAAGTGTGGATAGTGTATGAAGCAGAAAGCAGCGTGTTCACCAAAATATACAATTGAACATATGTACAGATCAAAAGAAGACAGAACACACTAACATACAGGTATGAGCTTGGCAGAATTGCTTCACGTCACTGCAGTCTCCAACCTCGCATTTTTCCCGATTTTTATCAGCGGTGAGATTGATTATTTATTTGTTTATTTATTAAGTTATGAAGGTACGGTCAGAATTTTCCCAGTAGCAGCTGGCCAACAAAATGCTGCCTTAGGAGACTGATAGCAGACTTACTTGTAGAAATACTAATTTTACAAGTGAAACTATTGTTTTTTTCCTCAGCTCTGGCCTCCTGCCTGTCGATAATGAACAATTAGTGAAGGGTAAGGGTAGGGTAAGGGTATTTGTGTAGTCAGATGTGTATATTTTTGTCATATTTGAACAAAAATGTCTATATTTAGAGAGAATCTTCTTTTTTCCATATCTTCTTTATCAACCAATTTTGATAAAATTTGAAATAGTCAGGTTTTTTTTTTTTTCTTTTTTAGAGGCCTCTCATATTGTGAGGCCCTAAGCTGTAGCTTAGTTATCTTGTATCTTAACCCAGCACTGGGTGGAATTACTACAGCAATGGACGAACCCTTCCCTTTGCTGTAGTACATGTCTACATTACAGCAGTGTATCCGCAGCGCTGCAGCTGTGTCGCTGTAGTGTTTCTAATATAAACATACCCCACGCTTTCTGCACATACATTGCAGTGTGTGCTAAGGGCAAGTGACACCCTAAAGAACCTTCTAGAAATTTCCCTGCGGATAAGCTCTCCTGCACTATAGAGATTACACTGGCTTCCTCCTTGGTGCTAGAGAACTTTGGGAAGCAGAGTCTACTTTCTGAGAAGCGCACAACAGCATCTACTGTGTCACTGAACTGAATAAATCAAAACACTGTGACTCCCTATATTTGCTGATCACCACTATTGATTAGCCAGCATCATTCAGCTGAAGCAGTCAAACAGCAGAGCTTTGCGTGCTACTAGTTCCCTTATGAGTTATTTCAGCATAGTACATGTCCCAGCTGTCAGGCCCAGCTCTTCATTATCCCAGGACAGAGCTCTCAGACAAGCCATAGGAAGTGTGGTAAAAGCCCTGAGGCATATTACGGTGCCCTCGTTTT
This sequence comes from Natator depressus, assembly GCF_965152275.1. Lineage (NCBI taxonomy): Eukaryota > Metazoa > Chordata > Testudines > Cheloniidae > Natator > Natator depressus. The sequence goes on from NC_134234.1 coordinate 246,252,953, forward strand.
CCCTCCAGAAAGCTCCTGTGTGTTGAACTATGATAGAGGTCTGCATTGGCTTAAAAATGTTTTTTATTAAGATTTTTGTAGTGCATTTAAATTGAGGCCTCTGTAAAACCTAGATTGCTTGATATTTATTAACTAATATTAGAAATGGGCTCAAGCTACACAATCTAGCTTTGGATTCATTCGTCTAATACCACAAGATTGGTGGGGGGACGAGAGGGAGAAGTTCTGAGACTGAGGTTTTGCCTTGGCCAGTTCTTTATAAATGTAGGGGTTCTTTTCAGAATCAGATCTGGGTAGGGATTTCACTCCCTCAGAATTTAGGCTCGTTTGCTAATTATTTTATGGTATTAAAATGGAATTTGAAACCATCATTGAGATCCCACTAATCTGGATCAATTGAAAGTATCTCTTATTATATTTACCCGCTAATGTCACTTATTTTAAGAAGCTCTTTGCAAGCTGTGTTTCTTTCTGTTTACTTCTACCCCTCTTTGGCCCCAGTTCAGCAAAGCACTTAAGTGTGTGCTTAACTTCAAGTCCATCCCTATTCAGGAAAACACTCAGGTCAGTGTTTAAGGTTAAGCCTTCATATTTCCTCTCCCCCCCTCCTTAACAAAGACAGAACATTCTACTATTATCCTGTGACTCTGCTCTAGGAGTTTCCTGCTGGAAGGCATAAGGTGGAGGTAGGGCTTTATAAAACCTACTTCTTTCTGTCCTGAGGAACTCTTCCCTACGCAGTACGATGCCCTCAAAATTTCATGAGCTGCTGCTCAAATACTGAACATTGATTCAGGCTTCAAAGTGGTACAAGCTGGAGGGGGCGAATGGTACAAATTCCTTTCATGAATCCTGGCCACATAGTAAGCAGAGTTACTCTTTGACACTGAACACTAAAGGACCTTTGGTTTAAACCTCCATATCCTGACCTACGTGTTAGTGCTACCATCAAAATGCAATTTGAGGTTTCCAAAGTACAAGTTCAATGAACTATACCTTTCTGGAGTAAAAGTGAAACTTCTAATCTTTGCTCCCGTCCAGGTAGGAGGGGGGAGCTCTTATCAAGTATCTAAATCTTAAGGAACAGGGATAATTGTGGAGCAGTGAGGGGAGTTTACCCTGACAGCTGATGGAAAAACTAGGTCAGCAAAAGATAAAGCAAACATTGAGTTGCATGCATCATAACTGTTTGTTTCAGAGGGCGTGGAAGCAACTGAGAGTGTGTGTGTTACGTACTAATGATCACATTCAATTTAAGGGCTTGTGTGCGTAAGAAAGTTGCACCAGTTTGACTCTGGTATGATTTTTTTTTCAAGCCATTTAGTGTGGACATTTACGTTAGTTGGAGTAGTTTATTTTTGGTTACCTTAACCGGTTCCTGACTGCCTTAAGCTAAACTGAAATCAGCTTCTTTAAACGGCGCTAAGTTCAGTATGTTTAAACTGAACACTGCCTTGACTATATTGGTTTAAAATCACTTCCTTTAGTTAAGCCAGTGCAACTCTGCATGTAAACAAGCCCAATCTTCCTAAGGATCTTTCCCTCTGTCATGTAGTTGAAGTTCATATTTTATACCATTAATAGTCTTGTACTTTAGCTAAAGTTACGTTGCCCTCTGGCCATAGAGATCAGTTAAATTCTGTTCATATTAGGTGCTCACCAGTATCTTTCTGGAGAGATGGCCAGGTTTTTCCTAGTGAGCGTTGTCTGGTGAAGTTCTCCGTTGTTCTGCTTCTCTTATGACAGTATTTGTATTGTGTTGCACCTGTGAGCCACTGTCCTGCAGCAGAACCCCACTGTGCTAGGTGCTGTGTGTACACGGTAAAAAGACAATGTCTGCCCCAAACCCCTTACAATCTAAGTACAGGACAAAAGACAACAGATGAAAAGAGAGAGAGACCAATGTGGGAATATACAGAAACAATGAGATAATATTGGTCAGCATGATAGACAGTAGTCTTAGCACACCAGTAGCCTAACAGGGTTTGTAGGCAACACAGCAAAGGAGAGATTTAAAGAGGGAATCTTCTCTGGTCTTTCTGCAATAGACGTTTACATGGAATATAACTTAGTCAGTTTTTCTTCTCTACTTCCAGACCCTTGTTCACCCCTCTATTATGTTTACCTGTCAATACAATGGTTTATTTTTTCTACCACTTTTACCTAGGCTCAATACAGAGGTGAAATTTAATGGCCTGTGATTATCAAGATGTCAGATTAGATGGTGTAATGGTCAGTGCTTCCAGTGGGCTGGAAAAAAGTGGGAGGTCTATCATTTTCTACAGAAATGAAAGTGATATCAAATCTGCCTGCCCCTTCCAACCCCCACATCTGTTCTGCCTGCCCCACCCCCAACCTTTGAGTATCAAATTAGCGCAGGAGATTTAGGCACAATCTCACATTCATTATAATGAAAAATGTGTGACTAAATTTCCTGCACTGTTTTAAAAACCTCAGCATTTAACTGTTGGTGACTAGCTTCCTTCTAAGAGAGAATGTAATTCTTTCTTCTAAGCGAACCTCATTACTAAATGCTGAAACATATTGAAACTTATTAAAGTGTCACCCCTCCATATGTTCATTTTCAAAGTCCTTCAGGTTTTGTTTGATTATTTTGCTTTGTCCATCTTCTTATCTGATACCTTTTGGATCCCCTTCTAACTGGAGCACAAAGTCCCAAGTCCAGGAGGGGAAGCCTGGCATCTACTCATTGCAAGTCACATGCATGGTGGAATTGGCAGAGCAGTGGTTTTATCAGTGCTCTCATCAATCCTGAACATTCTCCTCTTAACATAACCCAAGCTGAGGGAAGCAGGAGAAGCGTTTTCTGTACATTATGCATCTGTTACCGCAGTATAATGGACACCATGGGGAGTATGTCTCATTGTTTGTTCCTGTAAAGCCGTAATACTCAGACTGTGGATCTCAAGCTGCAAGTGGCTCTTGAATGCGTCTCCCTGCGGCTCTTTGCAGCATATGATATTTAAACACTGTGTGATTGGTTAATAACTTAGACTGGCTAATAATTAAATCAGGATGATTTTACTATATTAACCAATAGTTGTTGATAAAATAATACTTGGTCTCTCATTTTGCTGTGAGAATAATAGATAGACAAACTAAATACTTTCCCTGTCATACTGCTGAAATGTGAATATATAGTACTATAGTAAACGAAACAATGCATTGTGGCTCTTTTGGATAATGTTGATTGCTAATTTGGGTCCTGAACCACTGATGGCTGAGTATCACTGCTGTAAAGTATGGAAATAAGAAAAACAAAGGAAAACCTTTCAAATCAGATGCCTAAGCATACCCCACCTATTATATTTTGTACACTTTGCCTGGCTTTAAAATACAACATTCAGATTGTGGAGAGAGCAAAGAGGTGAAAAACAAAGTTAATTCATGGTTTGGAAGGCTCTGGCTTAGGATAGGTTAAGCAGGGGACAAACTGGAAGACAGAAGACTGAGGTGATCCCATTATAGTCTTCAGGCACCTAACGGGAACATACTAGTGTCCCTTGTTCTATCAACAAGCCAGAACTTAATGCATAATAGTGTTTGGAAGCTAGCTGTGGAAGGAAGGAGTTAGTCCAGATATGGTGGCAGGAGGAGCTTGTTGTCACAGCATTTGATTGGACTTTGGAACAGTCTGACATCCTGTAGAAGCAAGGAACAGCAGTGAGTCTGCCACCTCTTAGTTTAGCGTGAACAGACATGAGCGTGCATGAGAATGAAGAATGGAGTATCTGATAATAGCAGCATATCAGATTGTCCTACAATGGTGGTCATTAAAATATTTACAGTTATTTCAAAGTAATTAGCAGGTTATTCATGAGATTCCCTACTAGTGGAGAGAATAGCATGGTAATGTTAATTAGAAGGCCAAATAGTAAAGAGGTTGATGTCAACTACTTTAATCATAGAAATTAGAGAGCATGAAAAAATCTTGTATTAGGTCATTTCATCCATCCCCTGGACATTTTACTACAGTAGAATTGTTCTCTACTGTAAATTTCTCCACTAATTTATCCACTCGAGATTTAAATGATGCAAGTGACTAGGTTTCCAGCACTTCTGTTGGGAGCCTTGAGAAAAGACCTGAGCTCTGACCTCAGAAGCAGGATACTGTTTTCCAAAAAGGCATGGCTTTCAGAAAAACAGGCTAACACCTTTGAGTACCTAAGCAGTCTGAACTCCACATTAAAGCAGACAGTGGTCATTGTTTTACAGAAGACCTACCAGTGAAGTCAATGATGTGTGTGGGTTGGGATCAACTTGTACCCTCTTCACCAAATGTTTAGCACAGCATCCATTAGTCATCTGCTTTGAATGCAATAAGAGATGAACTGCAATGAATGCAATAAGAGTGAACTGAATAAAACTGAAGAAGCATTTCACAGACCTGAAAAGAGCAGGTTTTGCAAAGAAATATCTAAGCCAGTGGGGTCCAACACCTGCTCCCTGGGCCAGATCTTGCTGTCTAGTAGTATTTATCTAACCCCCATGTCAAATTTAGGTTCTGCAGAATGCAAGCTTTTGTCTTTTAAAAGGTAAGGGGCAGCTGTCCAATTGGTGTAAATTGGCATAGCTCCATTGAAATCTATGGAGCTACACTCCCTAACACCAGTTGAGAATCTGGCCTTCAGATTCTAGCCATTAGGGGAGTGAAGAAAACCTTCCAAATGTAAATGAAAAGCAATCAATGCAAAATCTGATGTGGCCTTCCAGAGTCTGCAGACAAGGCTATTCCAGGTTGTGATGTGATCTGCCCACATTCTTTTCAGTGATATATTAACTCTTAAGTCTAGTGATGGCACCTTATGAACTTGACTTTCAAATAATTAGGTGCACCTAATTTCTGCTGTTACTGCGACTGCATGTGAAAATGGCTTACTAAACAAAGAACAGCGATAGCAGTGGGCCTAAAAGTTCCTTGTCACTTTTTCCCACTGAAGTAATCTGAATGTGACATTACTAAATAAAACTTTAGTTACCACAAGGGGCCAAATTCAACCCTCAGTCACTCCCTGAACTTCCCATTGATGTCAGTGGAAGGTCTGTTGTGGACTAAAGAGGAGTGAGTAGCCCCTAACTTTGTAGATCTTGTCCATAAACCATAACTGAAGTGATTTGTACTTCACCAAAGGTGTTTTACATCCTCAGTTTGGACAGTGAATTAAAGAGACTTCAGTGTACAATTTGGACTCACAGATTTTTTTGTCCTAGACTGTCTAAATTCATGCTCCGACTGGCCTGTTCGGTTTTGATGATGTTCCAGCAATATGCCATCTCTCCATGGTGCATAGGTGGGACCTTTAAGCCTGTAATCCCCATGCCTAGATACCACTGTGATTGGGGTCTTTGTACGTAACTAGATCGAGTAACATAACCAGTACAAATATCAGGGGGTAGCCGTGTTAGTCTGTATCCACAAAAACAACAAGGAGTCCGATGGCACCTTAAAGACTATCAGATTTATTTGAGCATAAGCTTTCGCAAGTAAAAAACCCACTTCTTCAGATGCATCCTTCAAAGAGAAACAGCAGAACTAAAATTCATTTGCAAATTTAACACCACTAATTTGGGCTTGAATAGGGACTGGGCATGGCTGGCTCATTACAAAAGCAGCTTTGCCTCTCCTGGAATTGACACCTCCTCATCTATTGTTGGGAGTGGACTACATCCACCCTGATCGAATTGGCCCTGTCAACACCGGTTCTCCACTTGTGAGGTAACTCCCTTCTCCATGTGCCAGTATATTTATGTCTGCATCTGTAATTTTCACTCCATGCATCTGAAGAAGGGGGGTTTTTACTCACGAAAGCTTCTGCTCAAATAAATCTGTTAGTCTTTAAGGTGCCACCGGACTCGTTGTTTTTATAACCAGTACAGTAAATAAATATCGAAAACAGGGGGAAATGAATAGTTAGTATCTCTGTTTCCTTTTAAGATATGCAAGGATTTTCCTTGGTAAATGTTTTACAATCATTGACTGCCTTCGTATTAGTGGTGGGTTTGATCTGAGTGAATACATCTGCACAGGAAAAATCTCTAGCATAATGTTCTCGGATTAGCTAACAATCCATGGAGAAACTCTTATGGGACTGCAGAAGGGAACAGTTTCCCCTTCCCACTTCGGAGTTCATGGGAAGAGTCAGAAATGAGAACTCAGTCCCACACCCCTCCCCCAATCCATTCCAAGGAATTTATCATATTCCCTCAATATAAAGGAACTAATTGCTTATTTTTCAGGCTATTAACCCCTGTGCAATGTGTAGATGACCCCCTGGCGTGTTCTCTAGTTTTTGCTGCTGCAAACACAGCAGGAAAGTATTTTGCTGCTGCTGCTGCTGCTGCTAAATCCGTTGCCATATTTTCCGTGGCACAATATTTAGACAAAGCTCCCTCTTGTTCTTGTTTTTTTCAATAAAATAGGTAACTTCTGCTTTGCCAGTTTTCTCTTCAGAGCCCCCCTCAACTGAGTCATCTCTTTCAATGAATGACTCTTTGCTGTTTCTCAATCGTTCTTCTTTTCTAGAAAGTTCTCTCCACAAAACAAACGACCACCCAGAAAACCCCCCTCACCTCTCACCATTGTTTCTGTTCAATCCAAGCTTCCCTCAGCCCTTCTCAGGAACATTTGCATTACAACAATCACTACCTGCCTTACAGCCACAGCCGGCAGCCGTGCAACCGTGCCAGTGCTAAGTCACTAGTGGAGGTCTCTGGATGGGTGCAGGTTTGCATGCAGCTGTTGTAAAAGCCCCTAAGCGATGCTGGCTCAAAAAATGTGAAGTTTTGAAGAGCATTTCACAGGGTTGTTTGCATTTCACAGGGTTCAAAGTGGAACCATTTTTGAATTTTTTTTCTAATGTTTTGCAAACAATTTTTTTAATAGTTTCACAATTTCAAATTGTCTATTTATTCTGCCTCCTGCCCCCCTTTTTCACTTTTTGCTAGAGAGTGTAATACACTGAATATTATCCAGGGTTGTTGTGTGGGTATTTTTTGTTGGGTTATTTTGTGGGGGTAGGGGGGCTTTTCCTTTTTCCACCCTAATTTTTCAAAACTTCCTCAACTTTTGAAAAGCTACACAGTGGCAAAGTTACAGGGGTTTCGTTTTCCTCTTGCCACACTGTAATATTTCCAAAGCCAAATGTCTGTGTCTCCATATCACAAATTCTGGCTGAGCTGCATTTCCATTATAGCCGCGCAGCATCAACCTCTCTCATGCACACCAGTTATCACTGGTTTCAGAGTAGCAGCCGTGTTAGTCTGTATCCACAAAAAGAAAAGGAGTACTTGTGGCACCGTAGAGACTAACAAATTTATTTGAGCATAAGCTTTCGTGAGCTACAGCTCACTTCATCAGATGCATGCTCACGAAAGCTTATGCTCAAATAAATTTGTTAGTCTCTAAGGTGCCACAAGTCCTCCTGTTCTTTTTGCAGTGAAAAAGCAACCCTCCCAAGTCTCATGCATGTAGAAAACACCTCAGTCTGGATTTCCTTTTAGGGAGTTTTAAATAATCTTACTTTTGTGACGAAGGATTTTGCTGTGCATTACTTTGGAAATGACTCTGAATTTTTCAAAATCTTTTGCATTCAGATATTGCTTTTTTCATCAATATTTTGCAAGTTATACTGCCTTTATGTCAGTGATACAGTTTGAACAAGGATGGAATGTATACACAGTTAAACTTTTAAAAAAGTTAAGAATTGTGCATAAAAAAGCATGCTATGGTTTGTTTATTCAGTTACTGGGTTCATGACTTGTAGTTGTGCATGCAAACTACAAGCAAAATATCTGCCTGGTTACTTGCATGCACAGTTACTAGTATGCAGAGGTACTAGAATTATTAGCATGCACAATTTGTCTTTGTAATTTTGAATATTTGTGCCATGATACTTTTAATTCTCTCGGGGCAGCATTGCAGACCATGGAGAAGGATGCACATCTTATTGCTGGAGCTCTGATGGACCACGACTGTCAATGACCTGGTGATAATTATAAAATTTAGACTGGCCATGACAAAGGGCACATAGGCTGCAAACACTATTAAAGGCAATGCTCCTGGCCAATGATAGTCCTTGATTAAATGCAGCTGGACCAATACAGTTAGCCAGCACCACTGTCTGAGTACAGTGGTGTTAATATATATGAGACAAACTGCTCTCTTAAAACCTGTTCCTTCCGTTTTGTTGATGGTTAGGCTTTGGAGCGCTATTGAGGCTGCTGTTTGTCACGCAGCTCTTTTCATCAGCGTTTGCAGTGGAGCAACAGTGCCAACTAGTGGCTGCTTAGTTGAGTCTGAAAGCCGTGTAAAAACCCAGCCCCAATGACACTCATGTCATAATAAACAAGGGGAAATAGTTTTACTTTGTATAATGACTCAACCACTCATATAAACTGTGAGAGGCTAATTAGTTAAGATGAACTATTATCAGCAGGAGAAAAAAACTTTTGTAGTGATAATCAAGATGGCCCATTTAGACAGTTGACAAGAAGATGTGAGGATACTTAACTTAAGGAAATAGATTCAATATGTGTAATGACCCAGCCACTCCCAGTCTCTATTCAAACTCAGGTTAATGGTATCTAGTTTGCATATTAATTCAAGCTCGGCAGTTTCTCGTTGGAGTCTGTTTTTGAAGCTTTTCTGTTGCAAAATTGCCACCCTTAAATCTTTTACTGAGTGGCCAGAGAGGTTGAAGTGTTCTCCTACCAGTTTTTGAATGTTATGATTCCTGATGTCAGATTTGTGTCCATTTATTCTTTTGCGTAGAGACTGTCTGGTTTGGCCAATGTACATGGCAGAGGGGCATTGCTGGCACGTGATGGCATATATCACATTGGTAGATGTGCAGGTGAATGAGCCCCTGATGGCGTGGCTAATGTGATTAGGTCCTATGATGGTGTCACTTGAATAAATATGTGGACAGAGTTGGCATCAGGCTTTGTTGCAAGGATAGGTTCCTGGGTTAGTTTTTTTGTTGTGTGGTGTATGGTTGCTGGTGAGTATTTGCTTCAGGTTGGGGGGCTGTCTGTAAGCGAGGACTGGTCTGTCTCCCAAGATCTGTGAGAGTGAGGGATCATCCTTCAGGATAGGTTGTAAATCTTTGATGATGCGCTGGACAGGTTTTAGTTGGAGGCTGAAGGTGATGGCTAGTGGTGTTCTGTTATTTTCTTTGTTGGGCCTGTCCTGTAGTAGGTAACTTCTGGGTACTCTTCTGGCTCTGTCAATCTGTTTTTTCACTTCAGCAGGTGGGTATTGTAGTTTTAAGAATGCTTGATAGAGATCTTATAGGTGTTTGTCTCTGTCTGATTAGGCAAGGATCTTTCATCTGAGAAGATAAGGGAAGCCAGCACCTTGTGCTTTTGTGGAAGGTCCTGACTGAAAGAAAATCAGCCATGGCTGGGAAGAATGACTGGTGAGAGAAACCATCTTGAACAAAGCTTGTATCTTGCTAGATTAAGTTCTAGACTTTTATAAGTGTGTTTTGTTTTGTTTGTTTTACTTGTGACTCTTTCTACCTTCATTCCTTGTACCTGAACTCACTAAATCTGATGTATCTTTTGTTAATAAATTTATTTCATTTTTACCACAAACCAACTCAGTGCTGGGGTTAAAGGGAAGGGTGTATTTGCCCCATTAAGTTAATAAGCTGTGATGTATTTTTGTTTCTTTAAAAGAGCAAATGAACCTTATTATTCCTCTGAAGTGGCCCGGAGAGGGCTGGACATTGCAGAGCACAGTGTTTGGGGAAAATTCCAGACTGGGAATGTGTTGGGGTCACCCTGCAAGTAGCAACCGAGTCTGGTGGAAACCAGAGAGCGGCTGCAGCGCTGTACACAGGCTGCTGGGGTCAGAGTTGCTGAACCGGAGCTATCTAGCACACTAGACACTCAGGGTGTGACCTGCCTGCTGTTAGACTATATCTGAGCGGCCCAGGTTAGAAGCTGTGAGGCACTCAAGGTTACAGGGCAGGAGATGACACAACCCCTCACTGCTCTGGATTTCTTCCCCTCCACCCCCAAATGTGACAGTGTGACTCTTCCTTTTATAGCTCACTTGCTTCAGATGTTGTTGGTAGGTAAGGCTTGAAATCGATGGTGACTCCTAGTTCACGGGGGGTTAGGATCATCACCACAGAAGTTTGCATTCAGCATCCTCTTAGCTTCAAAATTGCTGAGATGGAAAGCTGTTGACACAGTTTTTCATGGGTCTGAGCTGCCAGTACCAAAAGTAGTTTAATGCTTTCCCTGATGACCCCTTTGTCAAACCACCTGGTTTCTTTCTCCACTGAAGACAGTGGACAACCATCAACAATATTAAGATATTGCATGGAAGATGCATGTACCTGATGCACAAATGGAAAATCAAGGATTCTCCACCATGTGAATGCAGAGACCTCCAAACCATCAAACACATTGTGAATAAGTGCCCCATCTTTTCATTCCCAGGAGGCATAGCAAAGGTCTATTCTGCATCTCCTGAAGTCCTCAAATAGATTTGAAACCTTTCTATTCACTTGTAAATGTTGCTATTTCCATATGAAAGCAGCAGCAGAAGAATTATCGTTTGCTCTTACCGGCTAGGCCTATTGCATGTTTTAGGCCAGAGTTGTTCCTGGAAGCTACCAAGGTACCCTAACAGAGGTAAACAGGGCATAACTAGGTGGAGGCACTGCCAACTGTTCTTCTTCCTATGAGAAGAGAGCTGCTGCAGATGGGTGGATAGAAGTTTCCCACCTCTCCAACACCACTGCTGGGGCCTCCCCGGATCTTCATTATCCTCAAGAACATCAGGCACCCAGTCAAGAGGTGAACACTTGCCTGCTCGTAGATGATCTGGAGAGAAGAGCGGGTTACAATAACTATGGATTTATTCACCCTCTTTAGTTTTTTTTTCACAGCTGCTGAATTTGGAGGAGTTTCTGAGACACCAAACTCCATATGGCTCCCTCATCCAGCCATGTGGATGCAGAAGTGGGCAAAGTAAGAACTTCCAGGGGTGTAGAAAGCTCCAGGAACTAGATAGTTTACCTGACTTCTTGTATCCTGGTGATGTCAGACTGGCTTTCAATTTGCTGATTAGCTGGTTCTTCTGAGTTCCTCCCCTTTCTCCCAATGTACCTTACACGCTTTGCTCTTCATGCTCTTCTCCAGCTTCATACTCCTCTTTTCTCTCCTCACCTTCCCTTTCCTTCCCTTCCTGTGCAAGGTCCCTCTCCTCCTTTTTTTTACTTTTCTACTCCCTTGCTCCTAATTAACTCCTCCCTTCCTACCTCTCCCTCCAAACCCCATAATCCATTATCCAAACAGTTTGAATCACAAACAAAAAACAAGTAGAAAAGACAAAACATTAGAGCTGATCAAAAAAGGAGAAATATTTTCCATGCAATTGTTTTAATGATGCAAAACATTGTTTTCTCATTCATGATTTTTTGTGAAATTTTCTTTTTCCAAATTAAATTAAAATTTTTCATTTAAATTTTCTAGTCAAAACCATTACCAAGGCTTTCTTTAGTTCCCCACTTCTCTTCCTTTTTTCCTACCAAAAAGGGGGAAAAGCACACAGTAAAAATCTGCAAAGCCACCATCTTCTTCTTCTCAAGTCCCATCTCTGCTGTGATGCATATAGGAAACTAAAATTTGGGAATGGTTTAGGCAGCTGGCATGTTGTGGTGCTTACTATTGAATGGCTCAGAATCATGCACACCTTATTACATCTGTTACCCTGTCTTTTCTAGGCAACAATTTAGCCTGCTTGTTTGTCTCATCTACCTGTTACATCTTGACTTTTAGATTGTCAGCTCTTGGACAGTGGCTGCCATTTGCTATTTGTTTGTACAGGGTCTAACACAATGGGACCCACACTGGGTGTGGCTTTGTGTGCTATATACAGTATAAATAGTAGATAGTGAGCTATTTGGAGCTGGGACCATCTCTTATGTGTTTGTACTGTGCCTAGCATACTATGGCCCCAATCTCCAGTAGAAAGAAAAGGAGTACTTGTGGCACCTTAGAGACTAACCAATTTATTTGAGCATAAGCTTTCGTGAGCTACAGCTCACTTGAAGTGAGCTGTAGCTCACGAAAGCTTATGCTCAAATAAATTGGTTAGTCTCTAAGGTGCCACAAGTACTCCTTTTCTTTTTGCGAATACAGACTAACACGGCTGTTACTCTGAAATCTCCAGTAGGTGCTACTTTCTGATTAGGTAATGGATTTAAAAGGTTGCAGGTGAAGGGGGTACATACTTTTCTAGATTTGGGGAACTCTGTAGAACTGAATAGACAGTCTGAGACCTAAGACTGCAGTGTTTCCAACTCTTGTAATTTTTGGTGCATTATTTAAAGCCCCAGCTCCTGGAATCAAGAGATTGCAAGAGAATCTTAGCTTACTTTTTTTCAAATGAAAGTCTCTAGCCATCTTGGTTACACAGAATAGTTAACAAATGTGAAGCAAGTGAAACCTAAAGGCTCAGAAACCAGAAAGCAAATAAAAAGAAACCAAAATGTTTAAAAAAAAAAAAAAAAAAACCCGCTCATCATTTTGTGGGGTCTTTTGACAAGCAGAGTCCAAACACCCCGAGGGAGAACAGGGGGCCTGTACCCCCAAGGAATAAGCAACTGTATCAACTGTTTGTATACAATGTTACTGTGTATGAAAATGTGTCAACTAAAGTCTTTTGTGAAAACATGTAATATCCTGAACATGCTGGTCATTAGGAGATATATATCCAGGTTATGGTTACGAATGTATGTGTGTATATATAGGACATTGTAATTGCATCTGTGGTGCAACTGCAGCAGCACCTCAAAACAGGGTGGGTGAAGCAAGCAGGCAGGGAGGGGCGTCTCCCAAGCCAGCTGTTTACATGACACTGGTTCCTAGTAATGACCCATTGTCCAGCCAGAAAGAGACAATGGTGGACTATTAAAGTTAATGGAAAGACACTGGAAAGGCACTGAAAAGAAAGCCCCAAGCTCAGAAAACTACAAAGGTGGGAGTTTTCTCCACCCTGAGTAACCATGAGTCATCAGGCCAGGAATAAGGGAAAGAAAAAAGGGAGGAAAAGCCTTATAAAAGCAGGCTTGTGTCTGAGGCTTGGCATCCAGAACTCAAGGCAGAGGCCTGTCTGAATGTTGGATCCCCTCTGGTACACTGGGAACCTGTTCAGAGGCACTAGGTAACTTACATTAGAAAAGGGAATTTATCTCCTATAGAAGTGTAAAGCCTGAAGTTGCATCTTGATGTTTATGTTCTGTGTAAGTTGTACATGTTTCCTTTCCCTACTCTTTCATCTTTGAATCTGTGAGTTTTCTATTAAATTTTTTAAATTTATTTTTACCCCAAGCAGGTCTCTGGTGTGCAAATAGTATGGAATGTGTCCCCCAAGGTGAACTGATAAGGGGCGGAGGAGGCAGGTTTCACACCCTCAGGAGCAATGAACCAGAGGGGAAACATCCCAGCGTCTGGTACTTAGGAACTCGGGGTGGATGGCTTTGGGGGCACTCAGGGCTGGCAGGGTTGTTGGTGTCCCCTTCCAAAGAGTAACTAGGCTGTGGGAAGCCAGGGTGAGACCTTTGTGCTTGTGGGCTGGCTACTGGTGTCAGGGCCCTGAGCCATAGCAGCGGAGCTGGAGCTAGGCATAAGCAAACTAAGCACTTGCTTAGGACCCTGAGCAGCTCAAGGGAGCCCCCCCATTTGCTTTTTATTATAAGAACTTGCCTGTTTTAGTCTTGTGGGGGCCCCCCAAAATATTCTGGCTTAGGGTGCCCCCAATGGGTAGCACTGGATCTGCATAGCAGCGTAGCATTAAGGCATCCAAAGTTACAGGACAGGTGGTGATAGAACCCCTTACTGGTCTGGAGGTCCCCAAAATATCACAGTCCTGACTTAACGATTTTTGAATACTTGGGGTTGGGAAGTTAGATAATAATTCAGGGTTTTCACAACTATTTCCATATTTATGTATCAAGACCTGATGGGGTTTATTTGCAGGAATTTTCCGAGGGGGGCTTTTTTATTAGATTATACTGTGCCCTGAGCGCCTTAGCAGAGGGGCACTTCATGTACTATTTGCCTCCTTGTGGATTATTTAACATTAGCTCGGTGACAGACAATCTAATACACAGACAATCTAAGGCTCCAGAGCTATTTTTCAGGGCTACAGAGGTGGCTCTGATTTGCACAGGCTTGACAGAGATAGGACAGCATCAGCCACATGAGTGCTCCTTGTGCTGTCTGGTATGTTGGCTTGATGGGTCTGTTTACTACTTATAGGTAAATACACGTGCCTCTGACGAGGATAGACCTGTTTAACAACTCTACCAATGTACCTGGTTTGAAACATTTTAGTTATCATTCCAGCATATGTCCATAACTCTTAATACCTACCATGTACATACTTGATGCAAAATTGTTAATGATCAGTGAGTTTTTCGTTTTCAAATGATACCTCACAAGGCATATTTTGCACAAAGATTATCACAATACTGTGTAAGGTGTGAATACAGGGTTTCTTAGTGTCACACATGTCAATATCCAAAAGCTAGCAAGTTCTAGCTGGGTTTGTGATGCTCAAACGCTATGCATGGCAATGCTGGCTTTAGTTTACTCCATGGCTGAGTACTGCACACCTGTTTGGGGAAGAAACTCGCACACAGACCTTCTCAATATCCAGCTAAATATGCCTACGACACTTGTAACTGGCACCCTGAAGTCCACGCTGCAGCCTTGGCCTTCAGTCCTCCAACTATCCGGCAAGAGAGGACTACATTGCACAAGTACAGGAAAGCTCTCACTAACCAAAAGCTCCTGTTCCACGACAACCTCATTCGCTCACCTTAAGTCCTCCTGAACATTCTGGATGGCTTAAGAAGCTCTTCTGTCATCCACCTTCAACCCAGAAGATGCCTGGAGGCTACAATGGGCAAGCTATGATATAAACAAGCAACTCAAGAAAAGCATTAAACATCCAAGTGGGAGCCAAGAACAGGTTTACTTAGGGCACTTGTATGCTACAAAATTAAGTGGACCTAAGTTATGTCTATGTACAGCCACTGCAGGAATGGAATTCGTTTTACACGTCCACACTATGCTCCTTGTGTTGGTGGTACACGTCCTCACCAGGCATGCTTGCATCAATTTAACTGTCAGTGTGGGGCATTGTGGGACCATTTCTGAAAGGCAGCAACAGTCGATGTAAGCAGTGCAGTGTCTACACTGACTCTGCATCAACCTAACAACATCAACTTAAGTGTCATGCCTCTCATGGGGGTGGAGTTATTAAGTCGGTGTAATGGGCAAGTTACATCAATGGGAGCTATGTTTTAGTGTAGACGCTTACAGTTAGGTCGATGTAAGCGGCCTTACGTCAACCTAACTCTGTAGTGTAGACCAGGCCTTAGAAGTAATAGAGCAAAATGCAATGATGATGCAACAGAATAAAATAGAGTAGCACAGTACTGTACTGATTGTGACAAGTTAATAGGTGGCATCACAACAGTTCAGCTAATGGTAACAACTTATAAACATTAAAGTAAATGTAACCACTACTCACTACAACTGAGGCTTATGTTAAAAACAAAACAAAACCCAAAACTTAAACGTACACGTTAATTTGGTTAACATTATACCATCTGAACCCCTCCAGTTGTGCTCACTCCCCTGCAGTTTTAAAATCCCAGACACTTCCTTGCAATGGCACGCTTGACGAATGGGAGTTCAAGGGCAGCGCTAGGTATCTCTGAATTAGCAGAGGCAGTCCAGATAATAGGAGCGAGACACTTTCATATAGAGCAGGTTCAGACTGACACAGCAGTAGCTGGTAACAATCCTCGTTATCAAACAAAACCACCAGCACTAAGGTTTTCTTACAAGCTCGCTGGTCTTCACCTTGGCTAGCCTGTGATGAGATGTTGTCCCTAGTGCCATGGCTTGCACGCCAGCCCACCGAGGGACTGATAGGGTCACCCCAAACAAGGAGGACCATCGCTGGTTCTTCACACTTTCCACAATTGTCTGTGGGCACAGCTCAGAATCCACCAGTGCAAGTGCAACCAGCACATTCTGGCCGCAGCTTTCAGTGGCTGGCTGCTGAGAAGGAGTCAAGGTGCTGAAGCTTGGGGCTAGCAGGCCTGCAGGTACAGCGTGGCCTGCACCAATCATGTGGTCTCAGCAACGGCAGCTTGACAGCAGAGCCTTTCAAATCTCCAACTCCCAACAAGGGCAACTGCCTCTAGGTCCAGTCCCATCAGACACTCAATTCTGTCAAGGCAGCACTACAGAAGGTGGTAGAAGCTCTAGGCCCAGCTTCCTTTCTCTTCTCCAGCTTCCCTTAGCCAGCCCTGCCCTTCTGTCTCCCAGCCTATCAATGCAATCCCTGTAGGACCTCCTGATTTTGCACTTCAGCCCAGACACAGGATCCTGGAGCAAAGTTCAAAATGTCCCTCCTCCAAAAGGTGCCAAACATCATGAGATTGTAGTCCTTGCAGTGTCTAGCCCAGTGCTGGGCAACCTGTGCTCCCGTGGACTGCATGCGGCCTATCAGGGTAATCTGTTGGCGGACCTTGAGACAGTTTGTTTACATTGATCATCTGCAGGGATGGCCGTCTGCAGCTCCTAGTGGCTGTGGTTCACCGTTCCCAACCAATGCGAGCTGCGGGAAGCGGCGTGGGCCACAGGGACATGCTGGCCGCCACTTCCCACAGCTCCCATTGGCCGAGAACGGCAAACCGCAGCCACTGGGAGCTGCGGGCAGCCGTGCTTGAGGACAATCAATGTAAATAAACTGTCTCGTGGTCCGTCAGTGGATTACCTTTATGGGTAGCGTGCGGGCCGCAGGTTGCCCACCACTAGGCTAGCCCATCCAATTCAATTGGAAATAGTTGTAATCCTTTGAAGCCAAGACACAGTACATACAGGCCTAATCAAAGCATCCCATCAAGGTTCAGAGACCCCCATAACAGGAGGAGCCTGCACTAACAACATTTAACCAGTCCACACCATATCACAGGTGGATTGCAGTCATGTGCAGTCTGTACTGTAAATCAAAATCAGGAAACTTTGGCCAGCTAGAAAGTTGGAGTTTATCAAAGGAGTCTGACCAGGTGTTACTCTCTTACTCGTGAGGTTTCTTCCCCCAAGGCTTTCAGAGTGAAATCTAAAGCAGGCAGCTTGAAGTTGCTGCACAACTTGTATTTTATTAGGCTCAGGAGCATCAAACTCATTCCATGAAACTGAAACCTCAAACTTCAGGGACTGTTCTGATAAGTGAAACCCCAATGATGGAAAAAATACCCCATACAGTCTTTCCATAGGTCAGCACTGCAACTTTATCTGGCAGCTACAAGATGGCATTTGTATAGACAGATTCAGGACAGGCAGCACACTGATTATTACCTGGAAAGATCTCAAGCAATGTTGTAAATGCAGTGTTGCAAATTCTCACAGTTTTATCGTGAGCCTTGAGATAAGTTGGTGGTGGTGTTTTTTTTAACTCCTAGCCCCTAAAGTCAAGTGGTTTTGTGAGTATCTTTCTTTCTTTCCTTCTTTCTTGTAAGTTCTAGCCCACATGGTGTGATGCTGTATGATTGAATATGACCATTTATGTAATTGACATTGCCACTGTTACACAATTGCAACAAATCTTGTACTAAGTAGGTCATGGAAGGTCTCAATGGAAAAGTTCTGAATTGCTAAGTGTGATTATCCTGTTTATACGCATGTATCATCTTTGTATCTGAAGTTATGAATATTGACTGTGTCCTGGTATCTTACACATATGTTGTATTCCTGGGTAACACCCACTGGATAGAATTTACATTAGGGCCAGACAACTATGTGTTGATGGCCTATTAAGGCCTCTCAACTCACATTGGACCATTGAAATTATCCATCCCGCCTAGTAAGCCTTTCTTGTGGATGCTTCAGAAAGAATATGGGCAATAGCTGCCTCTGTGAGTCATCAAAGCATATAAGGGCATGTGATATGCTCATGTGACCCTGGACTCCATCTTGGGCCAGTAATTTTCCATGAACCTGGGCTGTGGGCTTTGTTTGGGCCAGTAAAATTCCATGCACATGGGGAGAGGATATAAAAAGGCACCTGAGATACCTCCATTTTTTCTTCATTTGCTGCTTCTTTTCTCTGGACTGGATTTCTAACAAGGAAGCTTTGAACCAGGACTGATGAGCCCCCCGCCCCCCCCAATCTGTTTGAGTAATTCCAGAGAGACTTTTGCAAGCTTTCAGTTTCTTCCATCACTGCTTCAAACCTGGTATAAGGACTTTGCAATCACTAGTATGTATAGGATCTATTAATCATTTATAACTCTCTTCTGTTCTTTTATGATTAAACCTTTAGTGTTTCGTTACTAAAAGATTAGCATCAGTATGATTATTGCACAAGATCTGAGTTATATATTGACCTGGCAATGTGGCTGATCTCTTGGGAATGGAAGGACTCTATATATGACAAAATGGGTTTTCAGTAACCATTCATCATAAAATTCAGTGTGTGGGTGGTAAGCCAAGGGCTGGAATGCCTAAGGAGATCCTGTTTTTGGCTTGTTGGTAACCAGTGTGGTGCTACAGAAGTTCACTTTATTACTGGCTTAGTAGAGTCTAATGATAGAATATCCACCAGTGTGGGGCAAGTCTGCCCCATTTCTCAGCAGTCTGCCCTGAATTTGGCATCCCCAGCTGTGACTCACTGAGGCATGGTGGCTCACGGTTTCAGAGAAAAGCTTGAAAATGTGACCCAAATGCACCCAAAAAGCTCAGAAATCAGAAGGCAAATTAAAAGAGAGCCTACTTTTTTGTTTATAAATCTTAAAGCAAACCTCATGATGTTTGAATGCCCCAGGTTGACAATATTGTAACTCTGATCATACCCTCCAATTCCTTATGTGTAAAATCTTCTTAGACATACACAGTGATATATAACACACCCACCCAACCCCACCGCATAAACTTCTCCAACAGACTGGGAAGGAGGGATGGAAGAGAGAGGCAGTTGTTTCTATTTTTGAATACTTGGGAAGTGTTCAGATCCTATGCTGATAGTGGCTATATAAACACCTTCATGGGACTTTGGGCTAAAGCTATTTCTCGCTGAAATTAACTGACTTTTGCCCCAAATTCTACTGCCTAAACAGAATACCAGTACAGCTGCTGTGAATTCAGAGTCTTGCAGTGCAGTTTCATGGGGAAGGTTTGGCATCCAGATTTCTTAGTAAATTCTGTCAAAACTACTCCTCTGTCAGAGCCCCTCTGGTAGACTTAGTTGTTAGAGCGCTACTGCTGTGTGCAGTCAAATAAAGCTACAACAGATCCATCTCACCCTATAAATTTCACTCAGCTTTCACAAAGCACCAGGAGATGGAAACAGTGCCCAGCTAATCCAGTAATCCCCGTACAATATCTAGCAGCGTTATGATCTCTGGTAGCACAATAGAGCTGACCCATCCCCTTGCTGTGATACCATATGTTCAGGAACAGGAAGATGAATGTGAGCAGTAAATTCCCAGTGAGTTTAGGCTTACGCAGGGATGATTCCACTGTAATACTTTGTAACCACAGAAGCCTGGTAACATGGGGGTGGGGGGGCACGCGCAGATGGGCCATGGGCCATTGAGTTGGGGGAGCTGTGACAATGCTCTGCCAGGAATGTGTGTATATGGTTCCAGGCATGTTCATGATACTTGATGGAAAGGAAAAGAAGGTTTGTTTTAAACATCTCTCTCTCTCTCGGCTTTGTTATGTATGATGGGACCAAAACCAACTTCTGCTGTAGGCGAATGATGAATTTCAGTTGTCTCCCAAGAAAAGGGAAGATAGAATCAGGAAAGAGGGAGAGAAAAAAAGAAAGAAGCTGTTGCTGGAGACAGAAAGCAGGGTTGGGAAAAGGCACAGGAACACTCTCTGGGCCCAGGGAGCAAGGGGTAAGCTCCAGCTGAGCTTCTCACTCCTCTCACACAGATGCTCAGAGGAAGGTAGAAAGACAGTAGAACAGAAAGCAGGCTCCACAGTGGTGGCTGGCAGTGAATGGCCCTGGAAAACTATGCTGCTGCATGGATACTCTGATAGCAAGCTTGCTGATGGTGGGTGAGCCAGAATAAAAACCTGCTTCCTCCTCCTCCTCCTCAGTTCGAATTAGTTCTGCAGTGCTAAAGGGAGCACAATTTCGCCTGAACTTATGTGAATCAGTAAAGTAGCGTTTCACAATCTGCGGGGAGGGAAACCAGGTTTGTTTGGAAAGCCACAGAGCAAAGCACAGGAACAATGGGAGATAACAACACAGCATGTCCCTTTTCAGAGGACAACTGCACCCGCCAACCTTTCTAATGTTAATTGCTGGGTCTGAAATACAATGACACGAATCATCTGAATCAAGGGTTCAGAGTAGCAGCCGTGTTAGTCTGTATTCGCAAGTACTCCTTTTCTTTCATCTGAATCAAGGTATTATTTACCACTTCTAAGCACCTTTCATCTGAAGATCTCAGTGTAATTTTGCAAATGCTAATGAACCTCCCCACAGCTCCGTATGGGGTAGTTAAGTACCCACAATTTACAGATGGGGAAACAGACATAAAGAGGGAAGGTGACTTGCCCGCTGGCAGATTCAGGAACCCAATTCTGGAGTCCTAACTCCTAGTTCAGTGCTCAAATATCTGTGTCATGCTCCCTTTCAACACGATAAACAAGTAAAACAAAGGTTGAAGTTGGGATCCCAAATGATGGCCAGGTCATCCCTTGGCCCGTGCTGCTTCCCGCAGCCCCCATTGGTCTGGAGCAGCGAACCACAGCCAGTGGGTGCTGCGATCGGCTGAACCTGCGGACGTGGCAGGTAAAAAAACTGGCCCGGTCCGCCAGGGGGCTTACCTTGGCAGGCCGCATGCCAAAGGTTGCCGATCCCTGCTAGAGAGCTGTATCAGCATAACTACATCGCTCAGGAGTATGAAAAATCCACAACCCTGAGCTACGCAGTTATACCGACCTAATCCCATACATAGGCAGCGCTATGTTGACATAGAATCATAGAATAACAGAGTTGGAAGGGACCTCTGGAGGCCATCTAGTCCAACCTCCTGCCCAGAGCAGGACCAATCCCAACTAAATCATCCCAGCCAGGGCTTTGTCAAGCCTGACCTTAAAAACTTCGAAGGAACAGGATTCCACCACCTCCCTGGGTAAAGCATTCCAGTGTTTCACCACCCTCCTAGTGAAAAAGTTTTTCCTAATATCCAACCTAAATCTCCCCCACTGCAACTTGAGACCATTACTCCTTGTCCTGTCATCTGCTATCACTGAGAATAGTCTAGATCCATCCTCTTTGGATCCACCTTTCAGGTAGTTAAAAGCAGCTATCAAATCCACCCTCATTCTTCTCTTCCATAGACTAAACAATCCCAGTTCCTTCAGCCTCTCCTCATAAGTCATGTGTTCCAGACCCCTAATCATTTTTGTTGCCCTTCGCTGGACTCTCTCCAATTTCTCCACATCCTTCTTGTAGTGTGGGGCCCAAAACTGGACACAGTACTCCAGATGAGGCCTCACCAGTGTCGAATAGAGGGGAACGATCACGTCCCTCGATCTGCTGGCTATGCCCCTACTTATATGCCCCAAAATGCCATTGGCCTTCTTGGCAACAAGGGCACACGGTTGACTCAATAAGGGCACGCTGTTGACTCAAGAAGGGCACACTGTACATAGCTACCACCTCTCAGAGAGCTGGATTAACTACACCAATGAGAGCCGCTCTCTCCTCAGCATAGTAGTGTCTTCACTAAAGCCCTACAGCAGTGCGGCTGTGCCACTGTTGCACTGTACGTGAAGACAAGCCCTAAATCCGTTTTTAAACTAAGCTAAATTCAACTGGTGCAACTCTTGTGTGTAGGCAAGCCCACAAACGTGCATCCCATTAACCCACAAACGTGCATCCCATTAACCCACAAAGTTGCATCACATTAACCTAATTAGTTTAAAAAAAATACTACCTTAATTAAAATGGTGTCTGTTCATGTGGGGAACCAGGCCTAAATACTGAAGAGAATATCTTGCTGACTGCACTGGTTTTAATGGTGAATCATTCACCTGGCCTCCAGAAGACGTGTGCTTAAAAGAACAAGTTCTAAAAACTACTTTGTTTCATCTGTTTGGTTTTCGTAAATTTTGTTAAAAGTTGGCAGTTTTTAGAAGTTCGTATTGATTTTTTGCTGTTTGTGTCTCTGTCACCCTCTCCCCTCTCCTTACCGCCTAACTGCTCCAATTTAGATTTCCTGCCTTGCCAATATCTGAGAAAAGCCCCTTTGAGGCAATGTGATCTAGTGGATAGAGCACTAGACTAGGGCTGGGGGGACCAGGGTTCTTTTCCTGGCTCAACCCCTTACCTGTTGTGTGACTGTGGGCAAGTCACGTCTCTCCTCCGTGCCTCTGTTTCCCCACCTAAAAATAGAGCTAATGATACTGACCTCCTTTGTAAAGCTCTTTGAAACCTACTTATGAAGAGATAGGTATAAGTATTATATTATATAATGAAGGTTATAGCTATATATTATTATTATTATTATACCCCACCTCAACAGCCACCCAGCCTTGGAGCACAGAGAAGTCTCCCTACTTTGTCCTTTCTTTGCCAGCTGCTGGTGAGCCAGGGCCAGCCCCATATTTCTCAATATGCCATGGCCCAGATTTGGGACACAATGCGTGACAAAGTCATAAATATTATTCACTGAGGAAATGTGAAATGTTGTGAGACTGATACCCTCAGCTATAATCTCTCTATAACCTCAGTGTCCTGATTCTTTATTTCTTATGTAACTAATAGAGCTGTTTAAAAAAAACTGTCAAAACATTTTTTGGTTTTTTGGTTTTTTAACCAGAATGTACATTTCTGCGGGGAATTTCATTGCAATTTTCAATAATTGGTATTTAAGAAAAAACGTTTTGTTTTGCTTTTCAATAAAAGCCTTCTGTCTTTGTTTTCTGAAAACAAAAAATGCTTACCAACAACTCAAACATTTTACCGAAATTATTTTTTGAAAACTGAATCTTTCTTCAGTTGAAAAAAAAATGAAAAATGCATGTGGGAACTTTGGGGAAAAAACAAATATTTGGCAACATTTCCAGTGGAAAAGTAATTGGCATTTGTGATCAGCTCTAGTAAATAACTTTGAAGAGGGGAAGTGAGAAAACACCAAATTTGTGTGGAATGCAGGTAACTTTGGGACTAAAATGAGTGAAGTCCCTAAAAATGAGGGACACTTCAGAGTTGTGTGTCCATTTCACATCTTCAATAGCTCTGCTTGTGTGCTGTCATCATTCCTAGAGTAGTCATGTGCACAGCCTTCTGGGCTGCTCTGCCAGCTACCTGTAGGCAAACTGAAAGTCTGCCAGAGGTAGGAGTTCAGGCAGCTTGCGGGGCAGGGGTCGGGGTAGGGAGGGTTTTTGTGATGGAGGCAGCATGACTTCAGGCACTCTGAATTATAAAAAGCTGAGCTTGTCTAGGACAGGTAACTTTGGTTTTCTGTTCTTCAACATTAGCATGCAGGGTAAGTGGAGAAAGAGCTACACGTCCAAACTACAATACTGTACTTATTGAGGAGGAATGACCAGAAAGAGCTCTAATGAGGAATCCTGCCTCCTTGCTATGTGAGTGTGCTGTGGATGAGGGGGTGAAAATGCTCTCTCTCCCTCTTTCTCTAGTGCATTTGAACAACATAGGTAAGGCCCTACCAAAGTCAGGGTCCATTTTGGTCAATTTCATAGTCATAGAAATTTTAAAATGATAAATGTCATGATTTCAGCTATTTTAATCTGAAATTTCACAGTGGTGTAATTGTAGGGGTCCTACCCAAAAAGGAGTTGTGGGGCAGGACGGGTCGCACGGTTATTGTAGGGGGGGTTGTGGCACTGCTACCCTGACTTCTGCACTGCTGCTGGCGGCGGCACTGCCTTCAGAGCTGGGCAGCTGGAGAGCGGCGGCTGCTGGCCAGGAACCCAGCTCTGGAGGCAGAGCTGCCTCCAGCAGCAGCGCAGAAGTAAGGGTAGCCTGGTGTGATGTTGCCACCCTTACTTCTGCGCTGCTTCCTGCAGAGCTGGGCCCTCAGTCAGCAGCCGTCACTCTCCGGCCGCCCAGCTCTGAAGGCAGCAACGCAGAACTAAGGGTGGCATGGTATGATATTGCCACCCTTTCTTCTGCACTGCTGTTGGCGAGGCGCTGCCTTCAGAGCTGGTTGGCCGGCCAACAGCCGCCACTCTCCAGCCACCCAGCTCTGAAGGCAGCACAGAAGTAAGGGTGACAATAACACGACCCCCCTAAAATAATCTTGTGACCCTCCCCCCCCAAAACTCCCTTTTTGGTCAGGACCCCCAATTTGAGAAACGCTGGTCTCCCCCCGTGAAATCCATATAGTATAGGGTAAAAGCACACAAAAGACCAGATTTCACAGCGGGAGACCAGATTTCACAGTCCATGATGCATTTTTCATGGCTGTGAATTTGGTAGGGCCCTAAACATAGGGAAAGATTTGGTCCCTGTGCAAGTTAAAGCTACATTTTTTATTTTTTATTTTTAACGCATCCCTTTTGGTGGAAAACTCAACTTTTCCATGTCCAATTTAAGGCCTAGTCTAGAATGATGTCAGAGGGGAGGAAGGGGAGGAATCCTCAGGGTTGGGATTTGGGAGCAGACAGATGAACCACTGGTAACTAATCAGTGTGAACGAATTTTTGCAGGTCAGTGTAATATCAAGCATATTTTTAGGCAAAGTGGATTCTGATTTTTACTTCTGCACATGTGTGAACTCCTAATGTATGTATTTCTCTGAATAAAAGGCTTCATTGTCCATTACTACTAATGGTACTAGGATACCACTCAGTCCTTTACTGTGTGGATGGTTTTATTAATTTTGAGGAAGGGTTAATAGAATTGAGCATTTCCAATCTTGAGAAAAGGAGAAGAGCAGACATAGCTATCGGGATACAGGCCTGGGCCTAATAAGGAAGGGCAATCCATTATTTCAGTTCTCAGTGAGGACTGAACAAGAAGTAATATGTCCTCTCTGGTGCAATGTAAACTAAACTTTACCATGAGGAAAATCTTGCTTGCTAAATCAATGGTTCAGGAGGTTGTCGAATTACATTCATTGGAGTTTTAGGACTAGAGCTGAATCTGTTGGGTTGGTTTAGGATTAGTGAAACCTGTCCTGCTGTGATGCAGGGACTAGAAGAACCACTAGATGGCACTTCTAACCCAAAGCATTTAAATGTTTTTCTTTTTTCAGATTTTTTTTCTCCAGTCTCTTAATATGGTATTTTAGGAATATATAATGTAGCCCTCAAATAATTGGCAACAATATACTGAGCAGCAGAAAGAAACCAGTGTAGAAATTAACCATCAGATTTAGAAGAATTGCTGTAGGGGAAAAATGCTGTATATTCTGGTTTTAAAATGTAGGGAAATTCCTTGTGCAGTGATAAGTAATTTTCATCTAACTTTCTAGTGAAGGAGGAAACCCCTTTGTTATCCCCATACAGTGAATATGTTTCTATGTGTCCACGTCATTGACAATTACTGTAACCCATAAGATTCTGTCACACCTCAGCAACTGATTCTGTGGCCGATGGATCTGCAGCAGAAAATTTAAAAGTCTGTGGCCTATTTTTCCAGAACTTGATAACAGTTAATAACAAAAGAGCACAGACAGAAATAATAAGGTAACTTTTTTTGCTTTACTTCTGTAAAAACTTTGTCCCTTATTCCCACCCTTTGCATGCTGTGACTGTCTTAGTCTGCAAGCTGTCTTGGAAGGGAGGATGTCTTCCCTGTTTGGACAACACCTAGCATGTTGTGTGTGTTACTGTAATGCAAATAATAATTGAACTTGTGTATCCTTTGCTCACTGTGTTTCTATTGTGGTAAGTGACTGTGTTAAATAATGGTGTTATCTTACTCAACAGATCGTTGTGTATTCAGAGTTATGTCTGCTAGCTTGAATGACAAAAATGAGGTTTTGCAGCATTAATCCTTTTAAAATTACAGGTGCCAATGGCTAAGGGAGTGATTTAGGATTGTATTCCTTCTTGTGCGTCAACAGAATTGCATTGTACATTCCAATCTAAGGCCTGGTCTACACTAAAAAATATGTCTCCCAGGGTGTGAAAAATCCACAGCCAACCTAACCCCTAGTGTGGAGAGTGTGAGGTCAACAGAAGAATTCTTCGATCCACCTAGCTATCGCCTCTTGGGGAGCTGGATTACCTACTCCAGTGGAAGAACCCCACTAATTGGCATAGGTAGTGTCTACACTGAAGCACCAAAATGGAGCTGCAGCTGTGCCACTGTAGCATTGC
This sequence comes from Natator depressus, assembly GCF_965152275.1. NCBI lineage: Eukaryota > Metazoa > Chordata > Testudines > Cheloniidae > Natator > Natator depressus. The sequence goes on from NC_134234.1 coordinate 246,279,326, forward strand.
AAGTGTTGACAAGGCCTAAGAATTCTTTACAAAGCGACATCTGTGCAAATCTACTGCAGACAAAGGGTTTGCATAGGCATTACTGGCATGGCAGTTTGGCATCATCAGAATCTTTATTACTGGTGATGATGCATGAGAAGAAAAACCCAGCTTGATTCTCAGATCCCAGGCTGAATGTCATTAGGAAAAAAAGTACTTGTTAGCTAAGCATATTTGAGACTGAGCCTTTCTAAAACACAAACATGGAACCCTGCCAACACCATTGTTATATACATTAGTGTTAACGGCCACTCTACCTTGAATGGTCCATTACAATATGTGCTAACTATTTATGCTAAACAATCTGTTCCACCTTGAATTTAGCTGTGATGCTGCTAGTAACTTTCCCAGACCTGAAGAAGAGCTCTCTGTGTGTGGCTCCTAAGCTCCTCTCTCTCCCCAACAGTAGTTGTTCCAATAAAAGATATTATCTCACCCACCCTGTCTCTCTAATACCATTTTCATGCATTTTTCAGACTAGAGCCTCACTTTCAAGTAGCCTTTATAGCTTTCTGCTATAGAATTAGTGCTATGTTATTGACTGAATAGGATTTTCATAAAAAATTGACAATGGCCTAACTGTTTTCACTGAAATCAGTATGTGCTACCCTTCTGGGTCATGTCTTCAGAGAATTTTCTTTTCGGTTTACTGATTTAAAAATGAATTTTTATTAACATATTGCAGTGACAGTGATGTTGTCACAAAAGTTTGAGCTGAATGACAGTAAAATCTGTCTGTAGTGGTAACTCAAGGGACCAAAAAAAAAATTTCCTTAGCAGAAGTGGTCTTATAAAGCTGGAGAACTGTAGTCTGTTTGGATGGGCTCTTTACACAGAACATTGTCTAACAGGGTTTTTTTTTTTGAACCGATTACATTGTTTGCTCATTTTCATGCATCAGCAGAACTACCAAGTACATTCTGATTATAGAACCTTCTCTTCTGGTGATGTGATAGCTGGGAATGATATTTTATCATGTGAAACAGAGAAACCACAGTTAACATTGTAGACCCCAGAATTAGCTTGCAATGCTAACAATTCACAAGCATCCTTTTATGAATTATCAGCCTAAACTGAGCTAATTTGATAGGAAAGTCAGTGGAGAATAAAAGAGGCACCGTGAGAGTTTTAATTTGGTCTCCTCTCTTTCTTTAACAAGTTCATAACCACATTTTAATTATAGATGTAAAAAAGAACCGAACTTACTACCATGCTAATTAAAGTGTGTGTCACATGTGCCTCTGTGGTGAATTTCCCATGCTTTCCAGTGTGAATGGGAGGAAGGCAAAGCAGTGCTCACTTTAAACTGGAATTTTTTTCCCACTACCTTGCAAAAAGGATTCATTGTATTTTGATTAATCCATGCTTGGTCCACCTCAAATGTTTCCATGGAGACAGGATTTTTTTTTTTCTGGATGGCAACTGTTAGGCTCAGGAAAGTTAGCTCAGCTCCACACAAAACCACTCAAGCTCCCAAAGAACCATTTGTTTGAAGTATAATGTGCATAAACAGAACTCCCAAATTCCTTCTCAGTATTATTGTTGTCAGTGCTAATAGAGTGCTGTTTTCTTAATGATCCACAATGATGCCCTTTCACTTCTCTCAGAGAAGAGGAGAATAATCTGAATATTCTGTTCCATTGGAAGGAATCACTTTGTCTTGGTTCAGAAAAACTAGGCTCCAAAGCTACAAAAACTGAATGGTAACAGTTCTGAAGTGAGAATCTCAACTAGGCTAGGGCCAAAATATGACTGGCTAAAAGACTGTTACATTTTAGTTGACATTGTCCTGCTGATTGCTAGTGACCAAAAAATTGCCATTTTAGTGTCACCAAATATTTTTTTAAAGGGGGAAAAAAACTCTTACTGCATACATGCGTGTTTTGAATGGCTTCTGAAGAGCAGAGACCCACACTGACATTGAACATTTCACCAATATTATTTATTTAATTATTTGAGTGGGCAAAAACATGCCAATTTTTGGGAAAAGTAGCATTTTGTCAAAATTCACAATTTAGGTTTGTTTGTTTGTTTTTAAAAAAACAGCTTTTTTTTCCCCAGTTTTTCAAAAACAGTTTTCAATTTTAAAAACATTAAGGTTTTTAGGACGTGTGACAGACCCAGATCAGTTGGGTACAGGAGTCTGGTAGAAGGAAAACATACTTGATGAATACTTTTCTGTTTCCTGAATGACCAGGGCAGGAGCTACCCCAGAGCAGTCAGGAAAGTGCTAGAAGCAATTAAGTCAGACAGACTCCATAAGACACTTGAAACCAATTAAGAACTGATTAGAAGCAATCAAGGGAACAAGCTAATCAGATCACCTGAAGCCCATTTAGAACTGGCTGGGACTAGTTTAAAAGGAAGCCCCTTCAGCAAGGCTGGCTGGTAGGAGCTGGGAGCAAGAAGGTGTGTTGTGGGAGGACTGGGAGAAAGACAGTTTGTAGTAAAAAGAGCTGGGAGAATACACATGGTCAGGTACCTAGGAGGGGCCTTTTGGGAAAGTAGCCTGAGGAAGGGCTATAGCTCCGGGAGTATAGGAAAACTACCTGTTTCTACTGCCAATTAGGGTTCCTGGGCTGGAACCTGGAGAAGACGGTGGGCCCAGGTTCTTCCCCCCCCCTACACAAATGCTCACTGAGAGGGAAGACAGGGACTAAAGTAGGTTCTTACGCCAAACCCATTGACTGGCCGATCATGAAGGTGACTCAGTAAGCTGTAACCCTTGCCTCTAGGAGAGGAGAGAGGCTACACTGAGGGTCACGGCAAACCTCTGAGGCAAACTCTAACTGCCTAAAAAAAAGGAGTATTTGTGGCCCCTTAGAGACTAACACATTTATTGGAGCATAAGCTTCTGTGAGCTACGATGAAGTGAGCTGTAGCTCACGAAAGCTTATGGTCAAATAAATCTGTTAGTCTCTAAGGTGCCACAAGTCCTCCTTTTCTTTTTGCAGATACAGACTAACATGGCTGCTACTCTGAAATCTAACTGCCTAGAAGCACAGGACCCCCTGAGGCAAAGCTGGCGCTCTGCAACAGAAGTTAGTTTTCAAAATCCCCAAAACAATTTTTTTTTTTTTAAACCAAGAGCATTGACAGAAAACTATATTATTCTGTAAAAATAATTTTGGCTTTAGTTTCCATTATGTTACTGGGAAAGGGACACATTTTAATTTTTGACAAGAAGTTGTTTTTTGTCAACAAATATTTTGTTGACAAAATTTCAGCTGGCTGTATTTAACACATTTATTATTTGTGTTTCTGTAGCACTTGAGAGGTACCATCATGGCCAGAACCCCATTGTGCTGGACACTGTACAAACCAAACAAAAATGTTTATATTACAGTAATGCCTAAAAGCCAATGCTTATGACAGCCAGGAAGACATAGACTGGAAAATTTATACTAGGTTGTGCTTCATAAGAAATGTTTGTGATGATGGGGAGACTGTTTGTTTGTCAAATGAAAAAAAGAAAAATTACCTTGGGAAGGAAATATTACTTTCAAGCTTCTAAGTACATATTATGAGTAGGAAAGTATGTATAATATAACAGAGAAAGTAGGAACATCAGGATATGGCAATATTTCTTTAATATGTTCAGAATTACAGTCCATCCATATTTTAAATAATAATACTTGGTACTCTTGCTGTATACTTTAATCTTTCCTAATAGGCTCTAATGTTAGCTACTGTAATTAAATTTTATACCACATGTCTAAAGTAGGTAAGGAATATGAAGAAATCGTTTCTCTCACAACTGAGAACGTAGCTACCTAGAGTTGAAACCTTACAGCTGTTTTAAAAAGACACAGTGATGCTATGCAACAATTTAGGACAGGAAGGAAGAGACAAAAGAATACCACAGAAAATTGAAATAACAGGACAAATTTAGAGAGGTAGAATATAATTACCTTAATGGAATTTGGTCAGGACTCTGGTGTTAACATCTCATCTCATCTCTCAGGAGAATTTCTCTGGAGGTTTTAGTGGCACATGTAGTCAGGAGTGGACCTGGCTGACACGTATGATTAGGTTGTCCTAGAGAGATTTGATGACCAAAGTTCATGTCATTTGGAAGTCAGATTTATCATTGATAGGTAGAGCTGCTTTTCTGCTAAAAGGAAATGTTGAGCCTGTAACAGAATTCAGAGGACAGGGCCTCTGAATTCCTCTGGTGTCCTAAAAGAGCTTTCCAACATTTGGTACAAGTTCCTTATGTTGCATTTCTTGCCTGCAAAATTGGGAACACTGCATTGGATCCTTACCTCATATTATGAGAAACCTAATCAGCAACTGAATGTTTCAGGCTTGAAGGTAGGAAGGGATGGAAAAATGTTAGCAGCCTTTGCAACCTCTTAAACTAAATAGGAAATCATACAATCTGTGACACTACCATTCCCAGTGGAGTGGCAGCCCTATTTGTATTCCACTAGGCTATGCTAAGCATGTTAATTCTGAGAGTCTGCAGCTGTGAGAAACAGAGAATAAATGATAGTACACTGTGAACTGAAAAGTTGCTTACATATACCATAGTACCACATATGTTTTCTTTTTTCAGAGTAACAGCCGTGTTAGTCTGTATTCGCAAAAAGAAAAGGAGTACTTGTGGCACCTTAGAGACTAACCAATTTATTTGAGCATAAGCTTTCATGAGCTACAGCTCACTTCATCGGATGCATACTGTGGAAAGTGTAGAAGATCTTTTTATACACACAAAGCATGAAAAAATACCTCCCCCCCCACTCTCCTGCTGGTAATAGCTTATCTAAAGTGATCACTCTCCTTACAATGTGTATGATAATCAAGTTGGGCCATTTCCAGCACAAATCCAGGTTTTCTCACCACCACCCCCCCACACACATACACACAAACCCACTCTCCTGCTGGTAATAGCTTATCTAAAGTGACCACTCTCCTTACAATGTGTATGATAATCAAGGTGGGCCATTTCCAGCACAAATCCAGGGTTTAACAAGAACGTCTGAGGAGGAGGGGGGGTAGGAAAAAACAAGGGGAAATAGGTTACCTTGAATAATGACTTAGCCACTCCCAGTCTCTATTCAAGCCTAAGTTAATTGTATCCAATTTGCAAATGAATTCCAATTCAACAGTTTCTTGCTGGAGTCTGGATTTGAAGTTTTTTTGTTGTAATATCGCAACTTTCATGTCTGTAATCACGTGACCAGAGAGATTGAAGTGTTCTCCGACTGGTTTATGAATGTTATAATTCTTGACATCTGATTTGTGTCCATTTATTCTTTTACGTAGAGACTGTCCAGTTTGACCAATGTACATGGCAGAGGGGCATTGCTGGCACATGATGGCATATATCACATTGGTGGATGTGCAGGTGAACGAGCCTCTGATAGTGTGGCTGATGTGATTAGGCCCTGTGATGGTGTCCCCTGAATAGATATGTGGGCACAGTTGGCAACGGGCTTTGTTGCAAGGATAGGTTCCTGGGTTAGTGGTTCTGTTGTGTGGTGTGTGGTTGCTGGTGAGTATTTGCTTCAGGTTGGGGGGCTGTCTGTAGGCAAGGACTGGCCTGTCTCCCAAGATTTGTGAGAGTGTTGGGTCATCCTTCAGGATAGGTTGTAGATCCTTAATAATGCGTTGGAGGGGTTTTAGTTGGGGGCTGAAAGTGACGGCTAGTGGCGTTCTGTTATTTTCTTTGTCAGGCCTGTCCTGTAGTAGGTGACTTGTGGGAACTCTTCTGGCTCTATCAATCTGTTTCTTCACTTCCGCAGGTGGGTATTGTAGTTGTAGGAATGCTTGATAAAGATCTTGTAGGTGTTTGTCTCTGTCTGAGGGATTGGAGCAAATGCGGTTGTATCGCAGAGCTTGGCTGTAGACGATGGATTGTGTGGTGTGGTCAGGGTGAAAGCTGAAGGCATGTAGGTAGAAATAGCGGTCAGTAGGTTTCCGGTATAGGGTGGTGTTTATGTGACCATCGTTTATTAGCACTGTAGTGTCCAGGAAGTGGATCTCTTGTGTGGACTGGACCAGGCTGAGGTTGATGGTGGGATGGAAATTGTTGAAATCATGGTGGAATTCCTCAAGGGCTTCTTTTCCATGGGTCCAGATGATGAAGGTGTCATCAATATAGCGCAAGTAGAGTAGGGGCGTTAGGGGACGAGAGCTGAGGAAGCGTTGTTCTAAGTCAGCCATAAAAATGTTGGCATACTGTGGGGTCATGCGGGTACCCAAAGCAGTGCCGCTGATCTGAAGGTATACATTGTCCCCAAATGTAAAATAGTTATGGGTAAGGACAAAGTCACAAAGTTCAGCCACCAGGTTAGCCGTGACATTATCGGGGATAGTGTTCTTGACAGCTTGTAGTCCATCTTTGTGTGGAATGTTGGTGTAGAGGGCTTCTACATGCCACAAGGGGCCACAGCAATGGTTCCCTCAACCCACCCAGCAATATTGTTAACCTATCCAACTATACTCTTAGGACAGCTGCTTCTGCTGGGCTATCTCGGGGCCTCTCCTTCTGCCCCTCCACCCCCACGAACATGATACAGTTCTGTGGTGAGCTAGAATCCTACTTTCAACGTCTCCGACTCAAGGAATATTTCCAACATACCTCTGAACAACATACTAATCCACAGAGACCTCCCTACCAACACTACAAAAAGAACGATTCTAGGTGGACTCCTCCTGAAGGTAGAAACCGCAGACTGGACTTCTACATAGAGTGCTTTCGCCGACGTGCACGGGCTGAAATTGTGGAAAAGCAGCATCACTTACCCCATAACCTCAACCGTGCGGAACACAATGCCATCCACAGCCTCAGAAACAACTCTGACATCATAATCAAAAAGGCTGACAAAGGAGGTGCTGTTGTCATTATAAATAGGTCGGAATATGAACAAGAGGCTGCTCGGCAGCTCTCCAACACCACTTTCTACAAGCCATTACCCTCTGATCCCACTGAGAGTTACCAAAAGAAACTACAGCATTTGCTCAAGAAACCCCCTGAAAAAGCACAAGATCAAATCCGCACAGACACACCCCTGGAACCCCGACCTGGGATATTCTATCTGCTACCCAAGATCCATAAACCTGGAAATCCTGGGCGCCCCATCATCTCAGGCATTGGCACCCTGACAGCAGGATTGTCTGGCTATGTAGACTCCTTCCTCAGGCCCTACGCTACCAGAACTCCCAGCTACCTTCGAGACACCACTGACTTCCTGAGGAAACTACAATCCATCGGTGATCTTCCTGAAAACACCATCATGGCCACTATGGATGTAGAAGCCCTCTACACCAACATTCCACACAAAGATGGACTACAAGCCGTCAGGAACAGTATCCCTGATAATGTCACGGCAAAGCTGGTGGCTGAACTTTATGACTTTGTCCTCACCCATAACTATTTCACATTTGGGGACAATGTATACCTTCAAATCAGTGGCGCTGCTATGGGTACCCGCATGGCCCCACAGTATGCCAACATTTTTATGGCTGACTTAGAACAACGCTTCCTCAGCTCTCGTCTCCAATGCCCCTACTCTACTTGCGCTACATTAATGACATCTTCATCATCTGGACCCATGGAAAAGAAGCCCTTGAGGAATTCCACCATGATTTCAACAATTTCCATCCCACCATCAACCTCAGCCTGGTCCAGTCCACACAAGAGATCCACTTCCTGGACACTACAGTGCTAATAAACGATGGTCACATAAACACCACCCTATACTGGAAACCTACTGATCGCTATTCCTACCTACATGCCTCCAGCTTTCACCCTGACCACACCACACGATCCATCGTCTACAGCCAAGCTCTGCAATACAACCGCATTTGCTCCAATCCCTCAGACAGAGACAAACACCTACAAGATCTCTATCAAGCATTTCTACAACTACAATACCCACCTGCGGAAGTGAAGAAACAGATTGATAGAGCCAGAAGAGTTCCCAGAAGTCACCTACTACAGGACAGGCCTAACAAAGAAAGTAACAGAACGCCACTAGCCGTCACTTTCAGCCCCCAACTAAAACCCCTCCAACGCATTATTAAGGATCTACAACCTATCCTGAAGGATGACCCAACACTCTCACAAATCTTGGGAGACAGGCCAGTCCTTGCCTACAGACAGCCCCCCAACCTGAAGCAAATACTCACCAGCAACCACTCACCCCACAACAGAACCACTAACCCAGGAACCTATCCTTGCAACAAAGCCCGTTGCCAACTGTGCCCACATATCTATTCAGGGGACACCATCACAGGGCCTAATCACATCAGCCACACTATCAGAGGCTCGTTCACCTGCACATCCACCAATGTGATATATGCCATCATGTGCCAGCAATGCCCCTCTGCCATGTACATTGGTCAAACTGGACAGTCTCTACGTAAAAGAATAAATGGACACAAATCAGATGTCAAGAATTATAACATTCATAAACCAGTCGGAGAACACTTCAATCTCTCTGGTCACGCGATTACAGACATGAAAGTTGCGATATTACAACAAAAAAACTTCAAAACCAGACTCCAGCAAGAAACTGTTGAATTGGAATTCATTTGCAAATTGGATACAATTAACTTAGGCTTGAATAGAGACTGGGAGTGGCTAAGTCATTATTCAAGGTAACCTATTTCCCCTTGTTTTTTCCTACCCCCCCTCCTCCTCAGACGTTCTTGTTAAACCCTGGATTTGTGCTGGAAATGGCCCACCTTGATTATCATACACATTGTAAGGAGAGTGGTCACTTTAGATAAGCTATTACCAGCAGGAGAGTGGGTTTGGGTGGGGGAGAGAAAACCTGGATTTGTGCTGGAAATGGCCCAACTTGATTATCATACACATTGTAAGGAGAGTGATCACTTTAGATAAGCTATTACCAGCAGGGGAGTGGGGTAGGGGGAGGTATTTTTTCATGCTTTGTGTGTATAAAAAGATCTTCTACACTTTCCACAGTATGCATCCGATGAAGTGAGCTGTAGCTCACGAAAGCTTATGCTCAAATAAATTGGTTAGTCTCTAAGGTGCCACAAGTACTCCTTTTATTTTTACATATGTTTTCTGAGTATGATGGCCAATTTCATTACTGTGGTGACGTAAGTTAACTTCCAAGTTACCTAGTGAATTTTCACAAAAAGTAATGCCACAATGAACTCCATAGTAATCCTATGAAATAAAATCTATTCATTCTGACCCACACAATGTGCAGTAGACAGCCCCGTGGCTGCCACAAAAGCTCAGACTCAAATGCTTTCTTAAGTCAAGTTAAGGATATTAGACAGACAAGCTGAGTGAGGTAATATCTTTTCTTGGACCAACTTCTGTTGGTGAGAGAGACAAGCTTTTGAGCTACACAGAGCTCTTCCTGGGAAAGATACTCAGTTGCATCGATGTACAGCCAGTGCAGTAATTGAATTGGTTTTACACATCCATGCTACACTCCTTGTGTCGGCAGTGCATGTCCTCACCAGGAGCTCTTGCACCGATTTAACTGCCAGCGTGTAGCATTGTGGGATGGTTTCTGAAAGGCAGCAACAGGTGATGTTAGCATTGCAGTGTCTACACTGACATTGTGTCGACGTAACTGCATCAGCTGAAGTGCTATGCCTTTCATGGAGGTGGAGTTATTAAGTCAATGTAGTGGGCTAGTTACATTGGTGGGAGCTACGTTTTCGTGTAGACACTTAAAGTTAGGTTGCCATAAGCTAACTTACGTCAACCTAACTGTGTAGTGTAGACCAGGGCTCAGAGTCACAGCTAAATACAAGGTGGAACAGATTGTTTAGCATAAGTAAACACATATTCTAAGGGACCATTCAAGGTGAAATGGGGTTAGTGGGTTACAGATTATTGTAAACCATAAATCCAGGGCCTGTTCAGTCCATGATTTTTAGAGTGTAGCAAAGTTAAGAATTTAAGTTCCCAGGCTCATCTTTTGAACGTGTTGTGGAGGTTTCTGTGACACCCTGGCACCCCCACATTTACCACTGTCATATAATTAGGATATGTTTTGTACGTACTATGCCTTGTGAGGTATCATTCTAAAAGTCTTGATTGGCTAAATATTAATATCTCATTGGATGGTATGTGCTATTGTCGTATGTGAAGTTATGAAGTTTGGCTATGTGTGTGCTACTGAAACATGTTGTGAGGTTGAGAAACCCCACAAGCAGCCTTTCAGGGATGACAATAAAAAAGGCCAAACTATGTTAATGGCTCATTGAGGGGATGCGCACAAGCTCCAGGATTACCCCAGGAACTGGGTACAATAGAAACCTCTCAGAGATAGCACTACACAATGGGAACTGTTTGATCCAGGTCACAGCAAAAGAGCTCTCCAGCAAGTTGGAAGAAGATATAAAAGGGGGAAATGGCATCATGACTGGATCTCACTCTCCCTACAACAACACACCTGAAAAGTACCAGAGGAAAAAGACTGAACTGGGCAGGGGGGAAAGAGTGCTGGTTCCAAGCAGGAAAGAAGGAAGCCTGCCTGTGTATGTAAAAGCTAACCTGCTTGTTCTATCTAACTGGGTGAGAGGCGGCTTGCTTCAAATCCTAACTAGTATATTAGGCTTAGATTATGGTTTTGTTTCAGTTCTTATGGTAATCTACTTTGATCTGTTAGCTATCACGTAAAATCTATATTTCTATAGTTAGTAAATCTATTTTATATTGTACCTAAAACACTGTGTGTTTGAAGTGCAAAGGGGATAAATCTTAACTCATGAACAAGAGTTGGTGCACGTCCACTTTCCTTTGTAGAAGTGGCGGACTGGGTAATAAATACATACTGGTCAGGTTTTGACCAGGGTAGGACAGTACAGCTCTGGGATCTTAGGCTGGGGAGCTGGGAGTATTTTGGCTGTAGCCTCTCTTGTGGGTTCATGAGTGGCTGACCAGAGCATTCATGAATATAGCTGGGTGTGGTCCCTGCCTGTGGATGTTGGTGTGAGTGCAAACTTGGAGGGCTTTGCAGCTTGTTACAAGGTCACAGTGAAAGAAGGAATCCAGACTGGTGAGACAGAGCTCAGCTGTACCCCAGTTCCCGGTGGCACCTGGGGGGGACCTGTCAGTTTCTTTTCAGGATGAGCTCTGATAGGTCTGCTACAGAGTGATCACTTTGTGCAAAGTGTTCACTCACAGATGAAATAGTATTTTTGTGTTTTATCATTTTCCTGTGTGAGTTAATTCAAGAGCATAGTGATTATGGGTGAAATCAGAGTTGTTGTTGGGGCACTTAGTGCACTGGATGAGGTATACCACATGTTATCATAGGCATGTGTAGGATCCATGGATGTTGCGAGGTGTGTTGTAGGAGGTGTCAATTATTGTAGCGGTTGAGATATGTCTGCAAGTTTTGTGTCGGTGATTCTGGCAGTGTTTGATGCTGCTTTGACTTGGTGTGCCCTGATCTGTGGGGAGCCTCTAAGCGTGTTAGGCACCTAACCCTCATTGATTGCTGAGGATATGCTTCTTAATGAATTACCAGTTACTCACCTTTCCCTCATCTCCCACCCTATCCAGGAAAGTATATAGGTCTATGTTTAACATTGTGCGCATGAGTTGTCTCATTGACTTTAGCTGGAGAGAATTGGCAACCCTAACACAGGGAGAATGTCAATGGGACTAAACATCTGGCTAAAGTCGGGCATGTGCTTAAGTACTCTGCTAGAGAGGGGCCCAAATTTGGAGGATTCTGTAACTTCTGCATTTATTTTGATTGGCTTTTTATTTGAGAACATTCTCTTCCTGCATATAAAGCTGCTGACCATAGAACCTTGAAGTGGAGCCCAGACATTGTACAAAGGGGTCATCCAAGACTCCTGCATGGCATGTAATGTCTCAGCATTAGAGCAAGAAGCCTTTCCTCCTGGTGACATGCTAAGAGCATGGATCCAAGAGTAGTTATCCCTGGAGATATATCTTCAGAGAACAACATTACAGATAAGTAATTTTGTTGTTTGCTATAAATATGCATATTATGCTTTCAATGTGTTTCACAAGACAACTGTTAGCTTTCTCAATGCTAATTCCTTAGGGAAAATGTATAATTATAAATATTTTATGCATATGCATGTTTTATTGAATGTACTCTTTTTTAAGGACAAATCAGGTAGATCAGTAGGCTGACTTGAATGTCACTAGAACAGACAGGGTAATGGAGGCCTCACAAGTCACCAGGCATGACAAGTCAGAACCATGTTGCTGAACTTTAATGGAAACAATTTTAAAAGGCCAAAAGTGGAATTTTCAAGAGTGCTTATGTGATTTAGGAGCACTCATTGACTTGTGCTCCTAAGTCACTCAAAGGTATTTTAGACCTCCTAGTTCCCATTGTGGGAGATAAGTGTTTAAATACCATTAAGGATGTGTGCCTTAGACACTTCTGAAAACCCCACCCAGGACTTTCAAAAGCAGCTAGTGATTTTAGGGGCCTCTATTTTGGGGGAGGGGCCCAACTTGAGACTCCATAAAGGTGACTGATTTTCAAAAAGAGCAGCACACCTGCCCTTTGAAAATCAAGCTTTTTCAGAGTCCTAAGATGAGCACCCAAAATCATTAGCCATTCTTGACAACCTTGGCCACACCTGTTGGAGAAGAATAATTTAGAGAATCTTTGATGGTGATATTGTTTGAAGATGACATGCACAGGGATGGAGGAGAAGTTCTCCCCTTAAAAGGAGAAATTTGAAAAGAAAACTGAGTCTGTAACTCTCTGAGTCTTGAATCCTCACTACAAATAGTGTTCTTAGATGTTAACGAAACCATAAATTATCTGATAAAGAAACCAGGAATATAAAATCTGATATTTCTTAGCATATTCTTCTACCTGAAACTGAAATGTACTTTAGGAAAAAACTCTAGTGTCTGACTATGTTCAAGCGTACTTGGCTTTGACACATTGTCTAGGCAGTGGTAATCTTGATTTGCTGATTATGCCTACTTACAAGGATCCTGGAAAAGTTAAAAAATCAGAGGGCCAAATTCTTGCCAGTGTAAGTGATTGTAGCTCCATTAACTTCAATATAGCTGTGCCCAATTAGAGGAGCATGGCATTTGGCCATAGTGTGGGCCACCATTATGTCTTCATGGCCTATCATATTCTTAAGAACAATACCTGAAAGACTCTCACTAATTTCCAATCAGGTTTCAGAGTAGCAGCCGTGTTAGTCTGTATCCGCAAAAAGAAAAGGAGGACTTGTGGCACCTTAGAGACTAACAAATTTATTTGAGCATAAGCTTTCATGAGCTACGGCTCACTTCATCCGATGCATGCAGTGGAAAATACAGTAGGGGGATTTTATATACACAGAGAACATGAAACAGTGGGTGTTACCATACACACTGTAATGAGAGTGTTCAGGTAAGGTGAGCGATTAACAGCTAGGAGAGAAAAAAAACCTTTTGTAGTGATAATCAAGGTGGGCCATTTCCAGCAGTTGACAAGAACATATGAGGAACAGAGTGTGTGTGTGGGGGGGGGGGGGGGAGATAAACATAAGGAAATAGTTTTACTTTTTCACTGCATGCATCCAATGAAGTGAGCTGTAGCTCACGAAAGCTTATGCTCAGATATATTTGTTAGTCTCTAAGGTGCCACAAGTTCTCCTTTTCTTTTTGCGGATACAGACTAACACGGATGCTACTCTGAAACCTAGTTTTACTTTGTGTCATGACACATCCACTCCCAGTCTTTATTCAAGCCTAATTTAATGGTGTCCAGTTTGCAAATTAATTCTAAGCAATTAATTTGCAAACTGGACACCATTAAATTAGGCTTGAATAAAGACTGGGAGTGGATGGGTCATTACACAAAGTAAAACTATTTCCCCATGTTTATTTTTCCCCCCTACTGTTCCTCACAGGTTCTTGTCAACTGCTGGAAATGGCCCACCTTGATTATCATTATACAAAAAGTTTTTTTCCCCTCTCCTGCTGGTAATCGCTCACCTTCCTTGATCACTCTCATTACAGTGTGTATGGTAATGCCCATTGTTTCATGTTCTCTGTGTATATAAAATCCCCCTACTGTATTTTCCACTGCATGCATCCGTAGCTCACGAAAGCTTATGCTCAAATAAATTTGTTGGTCTATAAGGTGCCACAAGTACTCCTTTTCTTTTTAATTTCCAATCAGTTTCTCTCCAGGATGGGAATCTGGTGGTTATACACATGATTTCTCTGTACGTAGGTCAGTCATTTATAAATCCAACAAGTCATAGATTTTTAAGGCCAGAAGGGACTATTATGATAATCTAGCCTGACCTCCAAATCAAATTGTTCCTAGCCTCATTTATGTTTAATTCAGGTAGTATGTCCTCTTGTGATTTAATTCTTAATAGCCAATTTATATATGTCAGCACCTTGTTAGCTATCAAGCATCTCAGGCTGACTGGTAAATTCTAAGTGTCAGTCTTTCCACTGGTTTCAGAGTAGCAGCCGTGTTAGTCTGTATTCGCAAAAAGAAAAGGAGGACTTGTGGCACCCGAGAGACTAACCAATTTATTGGAGCACTGTTCTCTGCAGTGTTGTAGCCATGTTGGTCCCAGGATATTAGCAGGACAAGGTGAGTAAGATAATATCTTTGATTGGATCTTCAGATCTGAAGCAGAGCTCTGTGTAAGCTCAAAAGCACCTCTTTTTCATCAAGAAAATTTGGTCCAATAAAAGATACTACTTCACCTTCCTCATCTTTCCATTAACTCTAATGGATGCAGGGATCAGGCCCTGAATTTTTTTCCCCGTATCTAAAGGGCAGTGGCTGCTCTGTTTCCCTCGTTATAAGGAATCTTTTCATCTGTAGATATTTAAATTAATCTCTTGGGAGATTTGCACTAGCCACCCTACTTCAAAATTAGTTTGCGGTTTTATTTTGTTTTTAATATTCAGAACACTTCTATCCTGCTTGAATGAAGCCTGCGATTTCCATCATTTTAAAAATTTCTGTACTTAACTCTGCTTTCAAAAATATTCTATAGTTGGGATACTGTAACCTGAGTTCCTGGCTTTATTTTGTTGTCGCTCAGTATTGTTATGATGACAGGTGCTAATAGTTGTATTCAAGCGAGTCTTTGATCTAAAGACAATCTTAGACCAAATGAAAGCCACTGGGGGTGTGCCATGCACTCTTGTTCAAGCTCAATAGAAGAGGCAATCCAGCTGCTTTATATAGAAAACAACTGCTACACAAAAGGAGGGAGTCCCCAAGGCAGATGGCAGGTCAGAGATAAGCCATCTGGCCTGAGGGGTTTACCTGACTGCAAACACAGGGGCTAGATTCTAGAATATTTGGTTTTGCAGTCTGTGTGCACTAGAGTCAGAACAGAAGCCAGCAGAAATCCTGAAGAAGCAGTTATGAGTGAGACCTTGAGGCTTGGCTTTCACTTGAAAGTTATATCAGCATAGCTATGTCAGTCAGGGATGTGAAAAAAATACATCCCTGACCAGTGTAGCTATGCCGACACAATCACAAGTGTAGACACAACTATGCTGATGGAAGAACGTTTTCATTGATGTAGTTAGGCCTGGTCTACTCTAAAAAGTTAGGTTCACCCAGCTACATCCACACCCCTGAGCAACGTAGTTAAGCTGACCTAACCCCCAGTGTAGACAGCGCTCGGTCAACAGAAGGATTCTTCTCCTCCCCGAGATGCAGTAGCTAGGTTGATAGGATTACCTACACCAATGGGAGAACCCCTCCCACTGGCATTAGAATTGCCAACTTTCTAATTGCTGACAACCAGACCCTCCTGCCCTGCACTTTGCTCCGCCTCTTCCTCCAGGCCCTGCCCCACACTTGTGCTTCTTCCCGCCCTTCTCCTGTCGCTGGCTGCTATCCCCCTTCCTCATAGCTGGATCCTCTCCACCTCTCTCCCCACCCCTACTGGGTACCCTCTGCTCTGGAACAGCAACCTGATGTCGTGCCTGCTGCCTGCCTGCCCACATGATGCAGGTAGGAGGCAGCCCCTGGATGAGCAGGGGCTGGTGCAGGTTGATGACCCGGCACCTCACCTCCCCACCTGCAGTAACCAGACTTTTGGTGTCAGGTTAGTACATCTGACCAGACACTGCCAGGTCCCCTTTTCAACTTTCTGGTTGAAAACTGGGCACTTGGCAACCCTAGTTGGCATAGGTAGTGTCTGCACTAAAGTGCTACAGCAGCACAGCTGTGCCACTGTAGTATTTCAAGTGTAGACAGGCCTTTAACATCACTGGGAGAGGTGTGTTCCTACACCAATAGAAAACACCTTCTGTTAGTGTAGAATGCATCTGTACTGTGGGGCTATGCTGACATAGCTATGCCAGTATAGTCTTCATAGTACAGACAAACCCTGAAAGGAAGCAAGAGGGCCTCTTGGACACAGAGCTCGCTGGAGGGGCAGACTTGGTGATTTCTGAGTGAGGAAACCACCTGCTGTTGATTTCTGATGTGTTCAGGGAACAGGATTTTGTGTACGCTTGTGTGTTTAAAAAAAAAAAAATTACTCTAATATACCTGCCTCATATCATCAATTTCTCATTCTAACAGAAAGAACCCTGCAATATTAGCTAACCACTTGGGCCAAAAAGGACAACAATATTTATTCTGGGGTATGGTGACATTTCAGGAGAGAGCCAGTGCCTGACATGATTTAACATTTTTAAGTGAAATTATCCATTAAAAAAAGCCCCAGAGAGTGAAAAAGTCCTCAGTTTACCTACAGAACAAGGCTGCTGCAACAGAAGCAGTTTATTTCATTGTGCTTCAATGTGCTTCATTCCTCTTCTTTCACCTTTAAGGGAAGGGAGGATAATTTGGTCTCCATACCCATCTACCATTGTTCTCTAAGCTTAGACTGGCCACAAGGGTGCCAGTTAGTGATGAGGGATGCTCTGGTTGTTAGAGGGCTAGCCTGGAACTTGGGAGACTGTGGTTCCATTACCTGCTCTGCCACAAACTTCCAAGTCTCAGAGGCCTGGTCAACATTAGGGGCTTCAGGGGTGTGAAAAATCTACAATCCTGAACACTGCAGTTAAACCAAACTAACCCCAGTGTAGATAGCAATGTGTTGAGGGGAGAATTCTTCCATAACCTAGCTACCACCTTCAGGGAAGGGGATTACCTAATACAGACAGGAGAACCCCTCTCATCGCCATAGGTAGCTCTTCATTGAAGTGCTACAGTAGCGTTTAAGTGTAGACAAGCTCTTAGTCTTTCTGGGTCATGAGCCATTATCTGTAAATTGGGAATAATAGCACTGCCCTATCTTATAGGGGTGTTGTGAGAATACATATGTTACCGATTTTGAGGTGCTCAGATGCTCTGGTGATGGGAGTCATATAAGTACCTTAGATGGATGGGTTACCACCATTTGTGCTGGTGGCTTCTATGAAGCGGTCATCTGTCCCACAAGGAGTAGATTGAGACAACCAACGCATTTCATATAGGGCACCAGACAACCTTAAATGAAATAATGTTAGTTCACTTTTTTATATTATTCAAAACAAACTGCCAACAACAAAACAACTATATGTTAAAAGAATGTTATTAAGGTTGCAAATTCAAGTATTTGCAAGTTAGGAAATGCCCAGAATTAAGGTTGACTGTGTTCTACACTGTACTGCAACAGATGAAACCGAGGTCCTACAGGCAACAGTCTCTCTCTCCTCTTCAACTGATCTTAGGCCTTGTCTACGCTACAGAGTTTTGTCAACAAACGTTATGTCAATGACCAAAAACGCTATAATATCACTATTGCATGTTTCAGAGTGGTAGCTGTGTTAGTCTGTATCAGCAAAAACAACTAGGAGTCCTTGTGGGCACCTTAGAGACTAACAAATTTATTTGGGCATAAGCTTTTGTGGGTTAGAACCCACTTCATCAGATGCATGGAGTGGAAAATACAGGAGCAGGTACAAATACATGAAAAGATGGGAGTTGCCTTACCAAGTGTGAGATCAGTCTAATGAGTCAATTCAATTAACAGTAGGATACCAAGGGAGGAAAAATAACTTTTGTAGTGGTAATGAGTGGCCCATTTCAAACAGTTGACAAGAAGGTATGAGTAACAGTAGGGGGAAATTTAGGTTTAGGTTTTGTAATGACCCAACCACTCCCAGTCTTTATTCAGGCCTAATGTGATGGTGTCCAGTTTGCAAATTAATTCCAGTTCTGCAGTTTCACATTGGAGTCTGTTTTTGAAGGTTTTTTATTGTTGTTGAAGAATTGCCACTTTTAGGTCTGTTATTGAGTGACCGGGGAGATTGAAGTGTTCTCCTACTGGTTTTTTAATGTTATAATTGCTGATGTCAGATTTGTGTCGATTTATTATTTTGCATAGAGGCTGTCCGGTTTGGATGTTCACACTATACTCCTTCTGTCGGCAGAGCTCTAGTATTAACAGTAAGAGCAGTGCACTGTGGGTAGCTGTCCCACGGTGCTACTCACCACCTTCTGCCGCTCAGACTTGTGGGTTGGCAGAGTGGATCACAGCACATCATGAGTGAAGGCTCAACATCCCATGATGCATTGTTTTGCAGTCTCAGCATTCTATGGGCTTCCGACTGCAGCTTGTGGCATTTTTTCAACGGCCCCTATTTACCGTGTGCCATCTCTGTGTGACAAGATGGATCCTGCACTGCTCTCTAACTTCCTGTTAACTGTCATTAACAAATCATGGATGGCAGTGCAGGTAATCATGAGGTTCCTATCTGAACAGGAGTCAGAGTTGCTGGACCTGCTGTGAGCCGTCGATAGAAGCAACACCAGATTACGTTTGACATTCACAGAGCAGCTGCACACAGTGGACCATTGCTTTTGGGCTCATGAAACAGAGTGGTGGTGTTGCATCATGATGCACATCTGAGATGATGACCAGTGGCTGCAGAACTTTCGGATGTGTAAAGCCACCTTCCCAGAATTTTGTGCAGAGCTCGCCCCTGCTCTGCGGCCCATGGACACCAAAATGAGAGCTGCCCTCTTGGTGGAGAAGTGTGTGGCAATCACTGTGTGGAAGCTGGCAACTCCTGACTGCTACAGGTCGGTCACAGATCAGTTCAGAGTCAGGAAGTCGACTGTTGGGGCTGCATTAACACAAGTGTGCAGGGCCATTATTTGCATCCTTCTGTGAAGGACTGTAACTCTTTGGCAATGTTTGGGTGGCTTTGCGGAAATGGGTTTCCCTAACTGCGGAAGGGCAATAGATGGCACTCCATATCCCAATTTTGGCATCAGACCACCTTGCAACAGAGTACATCAATAGGAAGGAGTACTTCTCCATGGTGTTGCAGGGACTTGTGGATCATCGAAGGCATTTCACTGACATCAACACAGGGTGGTCTGGGAAGGTGCATGATGCACACATCTTCAGGAACACCAGCCTGTACAGAAAGCTGCAAGTGGCGACTTCCCTTCCAGACCAAAAGATTCCGGTGGGGGACGTTGAAATCCCAGGAAGTGATCCTAGGAGACCCAGTATACCCCTTACTCCCATGACTCATGAAGCCTTACACAGGACACCTGGACAGCAGTAAGGAGTGTTTCAACAATCTGCTGAGTACATGTAGGATGACTGCTGAATATGCATTTGGCAGATTAAAGGTACTCTGGTGATGCCTTTATGGCAGGTGAGATCTCAATGAGGAAAATATTCCCATGGTCATAGTAGTGTGGTGTTCATTGCATAATATTTGTGAAGCTAAGGGTGAAAGATTTGCTCAGGGTGGAGTGCTGAGGCAGATTACCCGGCTGCTGATTCTGAGCATCCTGATACCAAGGCTATTAGAGGGGCACAATGTGGGGCAATGTGAATCAGGGAACTTTTGAGGCAACATTTTGCTGCATAGAAATATACATCACCGGTTCTCATTCTCAATCTGCCATGCTTCATTAAATCGAGTTTTGTTTGGAAGCACTTGTGGTGATTCCTGAACTAGGTTTTCAGTAATCAAATGATTAAACTGTTTGTGTATATTTTTACTGCCAGCTGCTATCACAATTTGTTGGACACAAATAAAGATTAATTACCGTTCAGTTACTTTGGTTTTATTAAACATCAATTAACACACAAGCAAAGGCTTTGTGGGAAGGATTGTATCAGTGAAGGGCAGATTGTCACAGCTGTGTGTAAATCCAGCTATCATTTTGGAAGCTGTCCAAAGGGGTGGAGTGAACAGGAAACCAAGAAGTTCCGGAAAGTTGAAAGGCATGTGTGGGAGGAGTTTGGGGAGGCCATGGAAAACTGTTCTATATGGGCTGTGGAGAGGCGAGGGTGCAAGCACACACCTATTCTGATTGCAGGGTGATTAGGGACTTCAGCATCTCTGTTTCCTCCTCTATTACTTTTATCATACACTCTGTGGCTTTTTGAACAATCTCCTGATTTTCCTTTACTGTCCTGCCTTTCCCTTTCCCTTTCTCTCCAGTCCCTGAGTTCCCTTTTTTCTGCATCAGAGGATTGCAGCACCTCCTGGAACACATCCTCCTTGCTCCATCTGGGTCACTTTCTTATCTGGCAGAGGCACTCCTCCGGTGTGTAGGGGGTTCCCCCTGAAGGCCACAGCTGCAGAAGCACAAGAAACAATTAACAGAAGCATGATTGTGAGTTCACGCACAGCACTGAATCATTACAGTAAAATACACCTCCTGTAGCATACCAAGCACTTTCTCATTGACCCTTGGCAAGCAAACATTTTGGCAAACACTCTAAGCATGGTGCATTCAGCCCAGGCTGGGGGTGGAGAGCGTTCAAGCTGGGGTAAAGAGTGATGGTGGTGATTCAAGGGTTGTAGTGCAGGCGATTAGGGACAATATTGTAAATTCTCCCACCATTTTCCACAGGCGGAGGTCACTTAAGCAGAAAGCTCACTCCTGAGGGTAAACAAGGATGCAAGGGTGCATCTACTGCATGAGTGCGGCTTCAGACCCAGTCCCTACGCTGCTCGCCTGTATGCTGCTTTGGTCCCAGCACAAGTGATTGCCAAGTACCTCCAGGAAAGTTTCCTAGAGATCTCTGTGGAGAATGTGCAGCACACAGAAACACAGCTAGCCTTGTACATTTCTATCCCTTCACCCACTTCTGCACTCCACAAAGCAAAGGAAAGCTGGACATCATTATAACTGAGCGGCATCAACTCAAAAGAATCACTTATCGGGGTCTCCTCTTCTGCTTCTTGATCGCCAGAGAGGGACTGCTAGGACTGGCTAGACACTTCCGGAGTGGAGAAGAGTTCCTGACTCGCTGCCCCACCTGGTGACCCAGCCGTGGGCACCACATCGTCCTCCCACTCTACCTTCTTGTCCACAACTTCATCCTCCTGGTTAGGTCCACTTTCTGCCACCTCCAGTCTCATCGAACTATCCACAGTGCTCTTGGCGGTGGAGGTGGGGTCTCTGCTGAGGATAGCATCCAGCTTCTTATAGAAGTGGCATGTCTTCAGTGCAGCACCAGAGTGATGGTTTGTCTCCCTTGCCTTCTGGTACACCTGCCTCAGGTCTTTTATCTTCACTCTGCACTATACCATATCCCAATCATAGCCCTTTTCACACAAACCACAAGAAATCTGCCCATAGGTATCAAAATTTCTATGCTGGAGCACAGCTGGGACTGGGCAACCTCCTCTCCCCATATACTGAGCAGATCCAACACCTCCACATTGGTCCAGGCGTGAGAGCGTTTGCCATGTGGAACTGCCATGCTCAGATGGGAAGATGCTCTCCACACCGAGCAAATACGTGGAATTTAAAACATTTCTGGGCCTTTAAAGGGGGATGGGCGGATGGTGGTTGACCTGGCTGCAGGGTAGCGGAGTTCGAACTGCTGACGAGAGCAGTCAGGATGGGCATTGTGGGACATCGCCTGGAGGCCATTTACAGTGACAAATGTCTACAATGACACTAAAACTTTGCCACAAAAAGCCCTATGTCTCTTGTCGAGTTTGGTTTTGTTTTTAGTCAGCAGAACAGGACAGTTTTGTCACCAAAAGTCGCATTCCAGTTCATATACCTACACTGTTTTGTCAAAAAAACTGTAGTGTAGACAAAGCCTTAGTGTCCCCCCACCACCACCATCAACTTGTTCTGAGTCCACTACCCCTGTTTTCCTCACCTAATCCCAGCATCCAATTCCCCTCTCAGTTCCAGTCCCAACCTTTCTTCCTCCACATCTTTCAACTCAGCCTCCTTGCCCATCCTGTCCCAGTCCCAGACTGCTTATCCCAATCTACTCCCTTCCCCGGTCCAACTATGGTTCCCTCTGCATTCAAATCACATGGCTTCCTCCTCCATGCTCCTGGATGCCAGGAGGAGGGGGAGAGGGTCACTGAGCACAGGAGAGCCAGGACCTTGGCCCACCCCAGTCCAGAGCAGATGTTACAGGGGAAAATCTGGGTTAACCCTGTAGCCCTGGCTTGAGCACATTCAGTTGCTCTGAGGAGATGGCATGTGCAGTCTGGTCATACATTCATCCATGTGAGTGGATGGAGCACGTTCAGTGAGGAAAGACTCTTTGGAGATTTAAATTGCTAAAATCAAAGAAGTCTCTATTGAACATATGCAAACTAATTTTTTCAGATTTATAACAACCAAATTTGGGCAGGTTTTCATGGGGACAGCAAAAGGCACATGCCTGACAAAGACCACTTCCCTGCCAAATTTCAGGTCCCTACTTCAAAGCATGGGGGTGCTAAAAAGTGCACTAGAATTGTTTAATATGTGCAAAACAATGTATTCTTTCCAAGCCTCATTCTTGGAAATGGCTGAACTATTGTGGCTGAAATTAAAGAACGTGTGAGGCAGACACCTAGCATAGAAAATTTCAACCTGAAAGGTTAAAGTTTGGCAAAGTTATAAGCAATTGAAAACAAGGCTTTATAATAGGACATGTTGGGCAACCCTAATAGATGGGGGTTACCATCCTTGCCTAAAATCTCATATATTCAAACCAATAATTTACAGTTGAAAGTAATCTCAGTATAATCTCTAGAGCCACCCACTTCTCTTACAAGATTTAGTGTTCAGAGTGGTAGTTCTGTCAGCAAAAAGAACGAGGAGTACTTGTGTCACCTTAGAGACTAACATTTATTAGGGCATAAGCTTTCG
Organism: Natator depressus; assembly: GCF_965152275.1. Classification (NCBI taxonomy): domain Eukaryota; kingdom Metazoa; phylum Chordata; order Testudines; family Cheloniidae; genus Natator; species Natator depressus. The sequence goes on from NC_134234.1 coordinate 246,302,428, forward strand.
TGGGCTAAAACCCACAGAACATGAGAAAATGGGTTTTGCCATACCAACTCTAACGAGACTCCTCAATTAAGGTGGGCTATTATCAGCGAGAGAAAAAACTTTTGTAGTGATTAATCAGGATGGCCCATTTCAAACAGTTAACAAGAAGGTGTGATTAAGAGTAGGGGGAAAATTAGCATGGGGAAATAGTTTTTAGTTTGTGTAATGACTCATCTACTCCCAGTCTTTATTCAAGCCTATTTTAATGGTGTCCAGTTTGCAAATTAATTCCAGTTCTGCAGTTTCTCATTGGAGTCTGTTTTTGAAGATTTTTTTTGTTGAAGGATTGCGACTTTTAGGTCTGTAATTGATTATCCAGGGAGGTTGAAGTGTTCTCTGACTGGTTTTTGAATGTTGTAATTCTTGACGTCTGATTTGTGTCAGTTTATTCTTTTGCACAGAGACTGCCCAGTTTGGCCAATCTACGTGGCAGAGGGGCATTGCTGGCACATGATCACATATATCACAGTGGTAGATGTGCGGGTAAACGAGCCCCCGATGTGTGGCTGATATGATTAGGGCCTATGATGGCATCCCTTGAATAGATATGTGGACAGAGTTGGCAACAGGCTCTGTTGCAAGGATAGGTTCCTGGGTTTGTGTGTGTATGGTTGGTTGGTTGGTTGCTGGTGAGTATTTGCTTCAGGTTGGGGGGCTGTCTGTAAGTGAGGACTGGCCTGTCTCCCAAGATCTCTGAGAGTGAGGGATCGTCCTTCAGGATAGGTTGTAGATCTTTGATGATGCGCTGGAGAAGTTTTAGGTGGGGGCTGAAGGTGATGGCTAGTGGCGTTCTGTTACTTTCTTTGTTGGGCCTGTCTGGTAGTAGGTGACTTCTGGGTACTCTTCTGGCTCTGTCAATCTGTTTCTTCACTTCACCAGGTGGGTATTGTAGTTGTAAGAATGCTTGATAGAGATCCTGTAGGTATTTGTCTCTGTCTGAGGGATTGGAGCAAATGCGGTGTATCTTGGAGCTTGGCTGTAGACAATGGATCGTGTGATGTGGTTTGGATGAAAGCTGGAGGACTGTAGGTAAGTATAGCGGCCAGTAGGTTTCCAGTATAGGGTGGTGTTTATGTGACCATCTCTTATTAGCACTGTAATGTCCAGGAACTGGATCTCTTGTGTGGACTGGTCCAGGCTGAGGTGGATGGTGGGATGGAAATTGTTGAAATCATGGTGGAATTCCTCAAGGGCTTCTTTTCCATGGGTCCAGACAGGTCTGGATTACCCAGTAGGCAGACTAAGCATGTGCTTAGGGCACCAGCAAAGCAGGGGGCACAAAAAAAAATGAGAATTTTTTTTTGGAAAAAATTTGATATTTGATATTTCAAAACAAGCATCGAAGTAGCCATCATGGGAAAAATCAGAACTTTGTTAGACTTCCTTACACTCCACTCCACACTCTTCCCCTTTTTTCTGTTCTCTTTTTATTACTTATTCCCACCTAAACCATGGGGGTGTCCTACTAATGTAGATCGAAATAATGCGAGGAAATCAGATCCTGTCATGTATTGCAATAAATTTGTTTTATTATTGATATATTCTTCTGAGTTATGATACTTGATACTTGATTCGTTTTTTTCTTTCATATATATATATATACACATAAAAATAGTGTACGTTGTGTAATTTGTTTGTTTTTTTTTAAGTTCAGATAACTGAGATAAGGGGCAGGATGAAATGTAACCGAGTGGAGCACAGAAACCGGCGGAAGAAAAGAAACAAAAAACTGGTGAAATTTTCCAAAATCTTCCAAAACTGACATAATTTGTCAAAGCAAATCCATCAGAAGCAACATCTTCTCTCAGTAGCACAGACATCGTTCCAAAACCTGTACGTGTTTCAGAGACTGACCCTTCTTTTATTGGTGAAACAAACACCATTCCAGAACATGTGGATGTGTCAGAGACTGTAACTGATCATCCTACTCCTGTGGTAAAACAGACATTATTGTAGAAGCTGTGGATGTGTCAGAGACTGAACTTGCTCATGCTGTGAATAATAGGAGAAAAGATCCTGGTATGTGGGTTGATTTCAGTACCGATGGTGTAGCTTACTGGATAGATCGTGGACCAAATGACTGTCAACACCACACTGGGCCATTTGAGAAACCACGTCGGACTTTTACCAATGGCAAACAAACAAGATATTGTCCACAAAAAAATATTTTTCGGCATGAAAGCGAATGGTGAGAAATACACTCGAGAATGGCTACTGTATTCACCATCAACAGGGTCTGTGTACTGTTTTGTTTGTAAACTTTTTGCATATAAACCTTCAACATCCCGGTTTGCTGCAGTTGGATTTAGTGACTGGCGGAATACTGTTTTAATTGAACAACATGAAAATAGCACTACTCACAGAGATTCAATGTTGACATATTTAAATCGAAGACAGGGTTTTGGATTGACACAAAAATTGGAAGAACAAATTAAAGGGGAGCATGAATACTGGCAACATGCCTTGCAGCATGTTATAGCTGTTATTCAAACATTAGCTGAACGTGGTCTGCCTTTCCGGGGATCAAATGACACATTTGGATCATGGCAGAATGGAAATTTCTTGGGATTGTTGGAGCTTGTGGCTCAGATTGACCCATTTTTAGCAGGCCATATCTTAAAATATGGAAATGCTGGCAAAGGTAACCCATCATACTTATCCAAGATAATATGTGATGAACTCATTGATCTAATAAATGACAAAGTTCGTTCAACTATTGTGGATGAAATAAGTACTGCTGGGTACTTCAGTTTATCTGTCGACTCTACACCTGATCTTTCACATATTGATCAATTAAGTATTGTACTAAGATCCGTGTCTCCCACAGATGGAAAACCAGTTGAACAATTTATAACATTCCTCAATTTTGAAAAGCCACACTGGTGAAGAAATAGCAAATCAAGTACTGCATTATCTGTGCCAAGTTTGCAAAATAGATTTCTCAAAGTGCAGAGGTCAATCTTATGACAACACTGCCAACATGTCAGGGTGTTATCAAGGAATGCAGAAGAAGCTTTTAGAACAGAACAAATATGCCATATTCATACCATGTGCTGCACACTCTCTCAATCTTGTTGGCCGCAGTGCTGTTGATTGTTGTCTGGTGGCAGTAAGTTTTGTTTGGTTGGTTGTTTTTCCCCTCAACAGTCCAGTTACTTTATACATTTTTTTCTACCTCAACACACCGATGGGCAGTTCTTAAAACATATTTGGGCAATGATTGTTTGTTGAAATCTCTTTCTAATACTCACTGGGAGGCACATGCAGTGGCAACAAGTGCAATTCTGGAGTCCTACTCAAAGATTGTGGATGCATTAGAAAGTATAGCTGAAGACCAATCACAAAAGGGAGAAACTATACGAGAGGCAGAAAACATTGCAAACAAGATGCAAGAACTAGAGTTTGTATTCATGTTGACCATGTGGAATGAAATTTTACAACACTTTTACCACACAAGTCAAGCTCTCCAAGAAAAAGAATTGGATTTGAAAACATGTGCAGACCTCTGTCAATCATTAGCAGACTTACACACTTTGAGAAATGATTTTGAAAGGTTTGAAGGCTATCAAAAGATATCTTGCCTGATACTAACTACAAAGAAGCCCAGTCCCGCAAGCGAATCAGGAAAAAACAAGCAAATGATAGCAGTGCAACAGAAACAGCATTGAATCCTAGAGACAAATTTCGCATATCTACTTACTACGCTATAATTGATACACTTGAAGCTCATATGAAGAGGAGAGGTGAAGTGTACAAAGAAGTATCAAGTAGATTTTATTTTCTAAACTGTATGGACTAATCTGACTAACAATATTCACAAGGTTCCCAAAAGCTAGTTGACTCATACCCTGTTGACTTGAACATGAATCTCTGTGGAGAAGTATGGCATTTCCACTGTTATATGCGTGCAAAGTTCAATGAAACAGGAAAAATGAAATTCAGTCTTACTGATCTTCATGACACAATATTGAAAGATGGAATACAATGTGTAATTCCAAATGTAGAGATTGCACTATGTATTTTTCTAACATTGATGATTACTAACTGCTCCTCAGAACGCTCCTTTTCTCAGCTGAAAAGAATAAAAAGCCCTCAGAGAACAACAATGTGTCAGGACAGACTTGATTCACTTTCCCTATTGTGTATGGAAGCAGATGTGCTTCGTTGAGTCAGCTTCAATGAATTTATCCAGAATTTTGCAATCAGATTTTGCAATCAGAAAATCTAGAAAGAAGCTATTTTAATTTCAGCATACATGTAAGTTTTGTGTCATTTCGAAAAATAAAATTTTATTTTACAGTATAGTATTGTTTTTATTTTGAATTACATATGGGGGGGCACCATAATCTTTTCAGTGCTTAGGGCCTCTAAAGGTCTTAATCCGGCCCTGGGTCCAGATGATGAAGATGCCGTCAATGTAGTGCAACTAGAGTAGGGGCATTGGGGAACGAGAGCTGAGGAAGCGTTGTTCTAAGTCAGCCATAAAAATGTTGGCATACTGTGGGGCCACGCGGGTACCCATTGCAGTGCCACTGACTTGAAGGTGTACATTGTCCCCAGATGTGAAATAGTTGTAGGTGACGATAAAGTCAGAAAGTTCAGCCACCAGGTTTGCTGTGACATTATTGGGGATACTGTTCCTGATGGCTTGTAGTCCATCTTTGTGTGGAATGTTGGTGTAGAGGGCTTCTACATCCACAGTGGCCAGGATGGTGTTTTCTGGAAGATCACCAAAGGATTGTAGTTTCCTCAGCAAGTCAGTGGTGTCTCAAAGATAGCTGGGAGTGCTGGTAGCGTAGGGCCTGAGGAGAGAGTCTACATAGCCAGACAATCCTGCTGTCAGGGTGTCAATGCCTGAGATGATGGGGCGTCCAGGAATTCCAGGTTTATGGATCTTGGGTAGCAGATAGGTTCCTGTGCTTTTTCAGGGAGTTTCTTGAGCAGATGGTGTAGTTTCTTTGGGCAATTCTCAGTGGGATCAGAGGGTAATGGCCTGTAGAATATGGTGTTAGAGAGCTGCCGAGCAGCCTCTCATTCATATTCCGACCTATTCATGATGAGACAAGTTTTAAAAAATTTACTAAAGAAAAAGGTGGTAGTTTTGAGTTAATACTTTTTATTACATAAGTGAGGGGTGGGCAAACTTTTTGGCCTGAAGGCCACATCGGGTTTCCGAAATTGTATGGAGGGCAGGTTAGGGGAGGCTGTGCCTCCCCAAACAGCCAGGCGTGGCCTGGCCCCTGCCCCTATCTGACCCTTGCCCCATCCAACCACCCTGTTCTGGAAACCCTGTCCCTGACTGTCCCCCACCACCCCATTCAACCCCCCTGTTCTCCACCCTCTGACTGCCCTGACCCCTATCCACACCCCTGACCACCACCCCGAACTCCCCTGCCCTCTACCCAAACCTCCCTGCTCCCTGCCGCCCAGGGCATTGTGCAGGTGGCGCAGTGAGCTGAGGCTGTGGGGGAGGGGGAACAGCAGGGGAGGGGCCAGGGGCTAGCCTCCAGGGCCAGGAGCTCAGGGGCTGGGCAGGAGGGTCCTATGGGCCAGATGTGGCTTACAGGCCGTAGTTTGCCCACCTCTGACATAAGTCCATTTCATCAAAGTATTTAATAATGCTTTATTAAAGCTGATCATTAAAAAAAAATCACAAATATATTGAAATTGTTTCCATTTGGTGAGATTCAAATTTGGCCCTTTTTTCCCTTCAAAATTTCACACTTTTTATCGACCAAAGACTGGTGTTTGGTACGTGAAACATTTTGATCTTCATTTGGATACGTGTTGATATTAATAAAATGTTGATTAAAAAGTCATGAAACGTTTCAAAAATCAATATTTTGTTATTTTTTCACTTTAAAAAGGCCTTTTTCGTTCAAACTTTCACCAGTTCTAACCTTTAAGCCAGAGGTGGGCAAACTAGGGCCCTCAGGCCACATCCGGCCCGTGGGACTGTCCTGCCTGGCTCTTGAGCTCCTGGCTGGGGAGGCTAGCCCCCGGCCCCTCCCCGGCTGTTCCCCCTCCCCCGCAGGCACGCCGCCATGTGGGCAGCGCAGCTGGCTCAGTCCGGGCAGCGGGGCTGCGAGCTTCTGCCGCTCTGAGCGGCTTGGTAAGGGGGCGGCAGCAGCACGCACAGCAGCGGGGGCTTTGGTGGGGGGTTCCAGGGGGAGTCAGGGGACAGGGAGCAGGGGGTGGTTGGAGGGGTCGGAGGTTCTGGGGTGGGGCGGTCGGGGAACAGGGTGTGTTGGATAGGGCGTGGGAGTCCCGGGGGGCTTGTCGGGGGGGGTGCAGAGGGGGTCAGGGCAGTCTGGGGACAGGGAGCAGGGGGGTTGGATAGGGGGCTGGGTCCCAGGAGGCCTGTCAGGGGGCAGGGGTGTGGATAGGGGGCTGAGAAGTCAGGGGACAGGGGGAGTTGGATGGGGGTTAGGGGCAGGGGGTGCTGGGAGGAGGTGATCAGGGGACAAGGAGCGGGGTGGGGGGCTGGATGGGTCAGAGGTTCTGAGGAGGGCAGTCAGAGGGCGGGAAGTAGGCAGGGGCCAGGCTGTTTGGGGGGCACAGCCTTCCCTACCCAGCCCTCCAAACACTTTTTCACCCCGATGTGGTCCTCGGACCAAAAAGTTTGCCCACCCCTGCTTTAAGCATTCATTCATTTAGCCTCACAGCATTTCTGTGAGGTAAATTAGTATTAATATCCCCATTAGAAAATAATAAGGTTAAGTGACTTGGCTAAAATCAGTCAGGAAGTCTATGGCACAGGAAGGGATAAGAAACCAGATCATCTGATGACGAGTCCTTTGTTTATTGAAAGGATTCTTTTTGTATCAGCATTTCTAGGAAGAAACAGAAAGGTTATGGGTGTGGAGGTTAGAGGAAAGCACAAAGGGAAACCCATTGTATAATTTGCATGGTGAAAATTAAATCCATCTCCATAAACTTCTGAAAACTAATGAAATCTAAGCTTATGTGAATAATCTGATAATTTGCGCTCCCGTGATTTCCTGCTGTAATAAAGTTTGACCTGGGTCAAAAGTTGCTTTATAATGAGGTACTACCTGATCGGTGCTGTGAAAAAATAAAGTATCCCCAAGATAGATAGGTTTCAGAGTAGCAGCCGTGTTAGTCTGTATTCACAAAAAGAAAAGGAGTACTTGTGGCACCTTAGAGACTAACACATTTATTTGAGCATCAGCTTTCGTAAGCTACAGCTCACTTCATCGGATGCATTCAGTGGAAAATACAGTGGGGAGATTTATATCCACAGAGAACATGAAACAATGGGTGTTATCATACACACTGTAAGGAGAGTGATCACTTAAGATGAGCTAATACCAGCAGGAGAGCTGGGGGCGGGGGGGGCAAAAACTTTCTGTAGTGATAATCAAGGTGGGCCATTTCCAGCAGTTGACAAGAATTTCTGAGGAACAGTGGGGTGGGGGGAGGGGAATAAACATGGGGAAATAGTTTTACTTTGTGTAATGACCCATCCACTCCCTGTCTCGATTCAGGCCTAAGTTAATTGTATCCAGTTTGCAAATTAATTCCAATTCAGCTGTCTCTCGTTGGAGTCTGTTTTTGAAGTCTTTTTGTTGTAATATTGTGACTTTTAGGTCTGTAATCAAGTGACCAGAGAGATTGAAGTGTTCTCCGACTGGTTTATGAATGTTACAATTCTTGACATCTGATTTGTGTCCATTTATTCTTTTACGTAGAGACTGTCCAGTTTGACCAATGTACATGGCAGAGGGGCATTGCTGGCACATGATGGCATATATCACATTGGTAGATGTGCAGGTGAACGAGCCTCTGATAGTGTGGCTGATGTGATTAGGCCCTATGATGGTGTCCCCTAGATAGCTTTGTTTGTTGTGCCATGCAGGTTAGAATTGTGAAATAAAGCAAATATCTACTCTAGCAATAGTCAAGGTCTGTGAACCAGGGTAAAATATTTTTGGTTTCTCCCTGCTAAAATAAAGCAACTCAGATAAGAGCAAAAAATGTTTGTTTTTAATGCAAAAATGACTTGTGGTGAGTTTCTTCCTCATGCCATTTGTATTTGCCACTTGCGGGGTTTTTTGGTTTTTTTTTTTCCTCCCAAATGTTCCATTCTTGATGTCACCAGCTGAATTCAGGGTACCTCCTTGTAGCAAAGTGGTGCTCTGGCACAAGGAGAATGTTGCTTAGACATTAGAATACCCACAGCCAGATCCTTAACCCCCTTTTGCACAAAATGGGCTTAGAGTTTGTTGGCACAGTTGTCTGCCAAGGTTCTATGCTTATAGTAATTGGAATGGAGCTCATTCTCTTCTCTTTGAGGTTATTAATTGGAACAGATCTAGAAATCCCTCCATTGTTGTGGGGCTGGGTGGATTATCATCATGTTGGCCTTTGACCTCTGGAGCCTTGGGGTCAATGGCTGGTGTTAAGTCATTAGGAAAATGAGTTTAGTCTCATCCTAGCCCTATTCATCTGCAATTTGACACACATATGGATGAAATGTCCAGTAGAAACCCACCGGCTGGGGAAATTTTTTTTAAAATTTTTTTATTTGTGTTGATTTAAAATGGTACAAATCACAGATTTATAAAGATAGGTTCGTTAGAAAATATAATACGCTAGAAGGTGCTATGTTCACCATCAAATGAGTCTGATTAAAATGATAAGCGTTTGTCTTTCGAAGCTAATGGGTATGCCAAGCTCTCTTTCATGCTCAATGGAAGGAACAATTAAGCTTCTCTCTATTGAGTCAATAGAGACTCCCACCTAAGGTATTGGGCCACAAGGCAAGTCCTGATTAGAGCTAAATTGTGAGGGTTGAGGGATTCGCTGAATGAAAACCGGTTTGGGTTATAGGCTGTGGGTGTTAGAAGCAGAAAGTGAGAGATGAATTGAGAAGAAGCAGAGACAGATTCTTGGGCACAGCGCTTGCTGGAGTGGCAGACTTGGGGACTTCTGAGCAAGAAAACTGCCTGCTGTTTGTTCCCATTGTGATTGGGGAGCCAGGATTTTGTGTATGTTCTTTGTAAATAAAGTTACAGCAAAGATATAGCTGATGCATAACCCTGATTTCTCCTCCTACCAGAAAGAACCCTGCAAGGCCCCAAATTTTGGCTAACCGCTCGGGCCAAAGGGACAACAATATATTGTTTTGTCTTGGGTGGATTCTTGCAGGTTTGGCTGGCAGCAATAGTTTCATATCAGTTGTAATGACTGATGAGCTCCAAGTAATAACCTATTCATGATGCCATGGTATCTCAGAGTATCACCATCACTGGAAGGAGTCTGGTACCAACTGTAAACAAAATGTTAAGAGAATTCTTCAATAGGGTGATATTCCCTCTTGTGCTGAGGGCCAGCGCAAGGTCTCTGTACTACTTTAGTATCATGTAAATCCTATTTTGGGTACGTCTGCACTACAATTAGATACCTGTGACTGGCCTGTGGCAGCTGACTTGGGCTCATGGGGCTGTGGGGCTGTTTACTTGTGGTGTAGATGTTCCAGTTCTGGCTGCAGTCCGAGTGCTGGGATCCTCCCACCTTGCAGGGTCCTAGAGCCCAGGATCAAGCCTGAGCCCACAAGTCTACACTGCAGCTAAACATCCCCACAGGCAGCCCTAGCTGTAGCATGGGTCAGTCATCGTTTTTAATTGCAGCGTCCTTCGAGAACTTAAAGTGTGTGTGTGTGTATATGTGTGTATATGTGTATATATATACCTTATGCATGTGTATATGTGTATATATATACCTTATGCATGTGTTCTGCACTGGGCTAAATATCACCAATAAGGAATAATCTGGTTAATTCGCTTTCTACATTCTACTCATAAAATGAAACCATGAGCTTCCCAAGTCAGATGGGCTGAAAGGAAAATTTCCACCCTGTAAAGACTGAGCAAACTCTGTCAGGGATTTTAGTTCCAAACCAGTTCATTAAAATAATAATCAGTCACCATCTGAATTATTGTTAGTGATGTTTTTGTTTTCTTGATTAAATGATTTAATGTCAGAATATGTATTACTCAAAATATATCCCAGAGGCGTCTTACTTATGAGTCCCCACAATGTCTGGTCAAATAAATGCCATCCTGAGATTTTCACCTTGAGGGAACAAATTTTCAATTAATTTGCACATTTGAAATGCTGGAAAATATTAACATGGCTTCTCATTTTCCCCCAGAGTAAAATAGTTCCTGCAGGTTTCAAATGTCCATGTTAGCATCTTTTCTATCCTTGAGCTGAGCTCTGCATGCCAGTTTGTGCTTGATAATGTCACTGGACATGACTAACAGCAGGGAAGTTGGACACTTGTTAGTACAATCTGTGAATCTCACAGAACAATACTCCTGTTTCTTTGAAAGCTGCTTTTAGCATGTTCTTGTGCCTCCCCAATTCAGATCTGCACCAGCAGTGCCAGGGCTAATACCTTAAGAAATGTGCCAGTACCTACTCCTACACTCAGGCTTGTCTACACACAACAATTGTACATCTTTAACTATACTAGTAAAGTTAAAGCAGTACAACTTCCTCAGTATGGATGCAGTTGTACCAGTACAGCAGGGCTTATTCTGGTATAGTTTATTCCTGTAAATTTTGGGGAATAAGCTATATGGGTCTAAGGGTATGTTGAATGTACGAAATTATATAAGTCAATTTTTCGGAAGAGATTTTGTACAGTCGATTGTGTGTGTCCCCACTAAGCGCGTGAAGTCGGCGGAGTGCGTCCACAGTACTGAGGCTAGCATCGACTCTCTGAGCGGTGCACTGTGGGAAGCTGTCCCACATTTCCTGCAGTCTCCGCCACCCACTGGAATTCTGGGTTAAGCTCCCAGTGCATGATGGGGCAAAAACAGTCTCGCGGGTGTTTCTGGGTGCATGTCGTCAGTCATCCCTCCCTCCATGCAAGCTACGACAGACAATCATTTCACGCCCTTTTTCTGCCATCGTAAACCATACACTGTCGCTTCCGCTGCAACTTTGCTCTCCTTCGTTTCACGCTTTTTTTCCTGGATTACCCATTCAGGAGTCATAGCATGGCAAGCATGGAGCACGTTCAGCTCACTGCTGCAGTTGTGACCATTTTAAATACCTGGCGCATTATCCAGCAGTATGTGCAGAACCTGCAAAAACGGGCGAGGAAGCGATGACAGCATGATTATGATGAGGACATGGACACAGACGTTCCTAGAAGCATGGCATGTGGCGATTGGGACATCATGGTGGCGTTGGGTCAGGTTCATGCCGTGGAACGCTGATTCTGGGCCCAGGAAACAAGCACAGACTGGTGGGACCGGATAGCGTTGCAGGCATGGGATGATTCCCAGTGGCTGTGAAATTTTTGCATGTGTAAGACCACTTTCATGGAACTTTGTGACTCGCTGTCCCCTGCCCTGAATCACAAAGATACCAAAATGAGAGCAGCCCTCACAGTTGAGAAGCAAGTGGCGATGGCCCTCTGGAAGCTTGCAATGCCAGACAGCTACCCGTCAGTCGCGAATCAATTTGGGGTGGGCAAATCTACTGTGGGGGCTGCTGTGATCCAAGTAGCCAATGCAATAATTGACCAGCTGCTATCAAAGATTGTGAAATGTGCAGGCTATTGTGGATTGCTTTGCAGCGATGAGGTTCCCTAACTGTGGTGGGGCAACAGACGGAACACATATCCATATCTTGGCACCGGACCACCAGGGTGGCGAGTACATAAACCGCAAGGGGTACTTCTCAATGGTGCTGCAAGCACTGGTGGATCACAAGGGACGTTTCACCAACATCAACATGGGATGGCCGGGAAAGATGCATGACGCTTGTGTCTTCAGGAACTCTGGTCTGTTTGAACAGCTGCAGAAAGGGACTTACTTCCCAAACCAGAAAATTACTGTTGGGGATGTTGAAATGCCTATAGTTATCCTCAGGAACCCCGCCTACCCCTTAATGCCATGGCTCATAAAGCCGTACACAGGCAGCCTGGACAGTAGTAAGGAACAGTTCAACTATAAGCTGAGCAAGTGTAGGGTGGTGGTAGAATGTGCATTTAGCCATTTAAAAGTGCACTGGCGCAGTTTACTGACTCTGTTAGATCTCAGCGAAACCAATATTCCAATTGTAATTGTTGCTTGCTGTGTGCTCCACAATATCTGTGAGAGTAAGGGGGAGATGTTTATGCCGGGGTGGGAAGTCGAGGCAAATTGCCTGGTGGCTAATTTCGTGCAGCCAGACACCAGTGCGATTAGAAGAGCACAGCAGGGCGTGCTGCGCATCAGAGAAGCTGTGAAAACCAGTTTCATGACAGGCCAGGCTTTGGTGTGACAGTTGTTTGTTTCTCCTTGATGTTACCCGCCCCCTTTCTTGACTCTAATTGCCTGTAAGCCAACCACCCTCCCCCGCTTCGATCACAGCTTGCAGAGGAAATAAAGTCACTATTTGTTCAAAACCATGCATTCTTTATTAGTTGATTAAAAACACAGGGAGATAAATCACAAGGTAGCCCGGATGGGGTGGGGCTGGGGGGGAGGAGGGAAGGACAAGGTCACACTACAAATCAAAATTTAGGATATGCCAGCCTTCTGCTACTTGGACAATCCTCTGGGGTGGAGTGGGTGGGTCTCCGGAGTTCTTGGGCATCTGGGTGAGGAGGCTATTGAACTTGGGGAGGAGGGAGGGTGGTTATACAGGGGCCGCAGCTGCTGTCTGTGCTCTTGCTGCCTTTCCCTCATAAGATCCACCAGACAGCAGAGCATGTCAGTTTGCTCCCCCATCAGCTTGAGCATGGCATTCTGCCTGCTCTCATCACGCGCCTCCCTCCTCTCATAGCGGTCATTGAATGCTTTCTGGAACTCTGCCATTGTTTCCCGCCACGCATTCAGCTGTGCCCTATCAGTACGGGAGGACTGCATAAACTCTGCAAACATGTCATCCCGTTGCGTTTTTTCCGCCTTCTAATCTGGGCCAGCCTCTAGGATGGAGTTGATAGGGGGTGCGTTGAAACATTTGCACCTGTGGGAGGAGAAAAAGGGAGGGTAGAAGTTTAAAAGATACATTTTAGAGAACAAAGGGGAGACTGTTTCTCAGTGAAACAAGCAATTCATAGTACCTAGCACGTTATTTCTGTACAAGGTCGTATTTTGCCTTTTATACTGAGTGCCTGCCAGTTTGGTGTGACTGCATCACACACGGCTGGGCAACAACATTCAGCTTGCAGACAGCTATGGTAAGCCCTAGGGGCATGAGGGGTTCTGTTTCTTCCTCATTCATTACAATGCTTTTGAACTGCAGCGCCCTCCTTTCCCATACCAAGCAATGCCTGGTGGGTTGGCCATTTAAAAGGAGGGCCTGCTGTCTCCCTGGGATGATCACTACACACACCACCCCGCGCCCTTTAGGCCAAACGCCAACAGGCCAGTGTGGACGGGTTTCCCCTCACCCCCACCGCAGGGCTCTGACTCTTTAAGCCAAACGCGAACTGACTTTTCCTGTAGCTGTACTGGACGCAAATGCATCCCAAGTCTTCACGGCAATTAAATCAGTAAACACACTTTCTTTTAAACCCTGTATTGTATTTACAAAGGTACACTCACCAGAAGTGACTTCTCCGGCGTCATGGTCCCGGAGCCCGCCTTGGGACTGGGTGGAGGGTATTGGCTCCAGGGTGATGAACAGTTCCTGGCTGACGGGGAGGACGGATTCACCGCTTGCTGCCTGTGCACTGTTCTCGTCTTCCTCCTCCAAAAAAAATCATCCTGCCCACTCTGTGAGTCCCCCCTTGCAGGTGCCCACAGATAGTGGTGGTGTGCGTGTGTCTGCCCCCCTCTCCCCCAGAATTGCATGCAGCTCATTGTAGAAGTGGCCTGTATGGGGCTGTGACCCAGAGCACCCATTTGCCTCTCTAGTCTTTTAGTAGGCTTGCCTGAGCTCCTTGATTTTCACACGGCACTGCTGTATGTCCCTGGAGTAGCCTCTGTCCGTCATGCCCTGGGAGATTTTCGCAAATATGTTTGTGTTCCTTTTTTTGGAATGGAGTTCTGCCTGAACAGATTCTTCTCCCCAAATAGTGATGAAATCCAGTACCTCCCACTCGGTCCATGCTGGAGCTCATTTGCACATCTGGGACTGCATGGTCACCTGTGCTAATCAGGTCGCCACGCTGGCCAAACAGGAAATGAAATACAAAAGTTCCCGGGGCTTTTCCTGACTACTTGGCTAGTGCATCTGAGTTGAAAGTGTTGTGCAGAGCGGTCATAATGGAGCATTCTGGGATAGCTCCCGGAGGCCAATACCGTCGAATTGCATCCACAGTACCTCAAATCCGGAACAGCGATGTCGATTTTAGCGCTACTCCCCTTGCCGAGGTGACGTACAGAAACCGATTTTAAGAGACCTTAAAGTCGACAAAACTGGGTTGGTTGTGTGGATGGATTTAGTTTTAATTCGATATAACGCAGCTAATTTCTATATAATCGCATACTGTAGACCAGGCCTAAGGCACCTTGATACCAGTGTAACTGTGTCCACACTAAGGCAGCTGTACTGATTTAACTACTTTGGTAGAAAAATCACACCCATACCCAAACTAATTATAATGGTCCATAAAGTGTGTGGCCAAAAAGTCCCTGATGAAAATACTAGTTCTCCTTCTGAGATACAAGGACAGAGAGTGAAATTCATTCCTATGCAGAAGACTTATATGCCACTTAAGTTCCACATAAGCTCAGTTTTGAAAGCATGAGGGGTACTTAAGTGGTGCATGAGCCTTGCAATAGCTGTATTCACAGGGCTGAATTTCGCCGAGAGAGAGCATGCCCTATTGTTTAACCAGAACAAATACTTGAAAAGATCAGTTCTGCGCTTCTTCTTATCCTGTGTTCTCCTTCAATGCCAATTTCTTCTCACAATTCTGTCCCCACCTATAGATCACCTATAGCATTCTGCTCCTACAGCAACAAGCCAAAGTGTTCTCTATTCTTATGGTCTCACACCTTGCACAGCTGGATATTATTTTCATCTTAAGAAAGGGGCCAATATCTTGTCCATTAAGGGTCACTGACAAAGTTATTGTGAGTGTAAGTCCCCACAGAAGACTTAACAATACAATGCTGGTAACTGCACCCTGAGAATTGCTAGGAGTAGAGTGAGTCTAATGGACATTAGTCCTGTGTTTTGAAGCAGGGATTGTAACAAATGGCAGACTACCTTGAGAAAATACCTAGCTCCATGTCACTCTCTTCTGCTCCAAATGGGAAACTGCCCTACAACTCCCTGAAAATCTCCTACCACTCCAGGCAAAAATATCTTCACTTGTCACATTCCATGCTACAGCCTCTTCTCCCCACCTGTGGTTTCCACATTAGCTGTTATCCGGTCAGTCATCCATGAGAAATAGTCTCTAGACATGAATTTAGGAGATGTCCTCTGCAGGATTTGCATTCGTCTTTCTTCATATTTTCTTCACATTTTCACAAAGCTTTTCATGAAGCCTCCCCTCAGCCCCCCATACATACACATTTGCCCCATGTACCTCCTCACTATTCGCCAACTTCAGTGATCTATCTTCTTTTCATGCTCTTCCTTATGTCAGAGGTACTATCCACTCTTTGGAATAGCTCCTATTAATCCCTAACATCTTTCCTCCCACTCCCAACTTCTTAATTCTCATGATAGCAGAAACCAAGGTCAACTGAGATAATTTCTCACCACATGTGCATAATTTTAAAAAAGAAATTCATGTCCTTCTCACTACTTCGCACAGACAAAATAAATCATGTTATCAGCTTTCTTATGCCTTTCACTTCGAATATCCCTCCTTCATTTAACACCCTGGACATGAATAAAATACGGTATGTGCTGTTCAACCAGAGTGCTTCCCATGAGAACAGTGCCTCGTGGGCTCAAAGATTCCATGCAGTTAATACGTTGCACATCATTCATTATGCTTATGTGATGGCTCCGGGGGGAGCTGTATCTGTGATCTCTCCCTCAGCCTCTTTCCAATGACAGGCCTCAACCTGCATTCTTCCTAAAGTGGAACTGCATGGTTCACCCCACTTTAGACTGGATCACCAGGCTATGCCTGTTCCCATCATGCCCCCCTAGTTACAGATTTGAGCGGTGCATTATATCCCCTTGAAGTCCCTCATGAGTGCACCCCACAGGTGACAGATTCTGCTACCTTCCCCTCTTCCAGGTGGAACACCATGGCTCTCGCAGTCTTAGACCAGACCTCTGGGATGGCAGCCCCCCAGTTTCCAACTGTTAAAAAGAGAAGTCCAACTGCAACTGGTACCTTCAAGACACTCCCCTCTGGGTCCTGTGATCAGTGGCTGGTTAAAATGACTCAAAGCAGTGCCTTCTAACCAGACATATCCATTTGCCCAAAGCAGAATAAAGGGTTAAAAGCCACTCAAAGTCTGTACATCTGGGTCTTGCCTACCGCTAATCACTGTCTTTCTCAAAGCTTAGGTGTGTTGTAATAATTGGGCCTACACATTTTCTGTAATAGTGAAGTCAACTACAAAAAGTATGTGAAAGTTCATAAGATGTTACAATAATCTTTCATAGGAAACACTGATGGAAAAGGTACGAAAGGGAGGCCGAAAGCATGAATTAGAGTCCAAACAAACAGGCCCACTGATATAACTCAAAGAATGTGTTAAGATCATTCCTGGTAAACAAGAAGAGTGTGGAATCAGAAATCAGTAAACCCAAATTGGTATGTCAGAAACTAGGCCTAATTGGTGGACAAAATAAGAAGTATCTAGGGTATTCTGACCACCATTCTCTTTGTGGGTCCTTAAAGAAGGAGACTTTGAGGAGCAAAATTGACTACTGGAGCGAGCTTCACCATCAGGGCTGTCACCCACACTATATTCTGTAGCCCCAGGCCTTTGTCGTCCTTATCCTGAAAGATGCCCTGACCAAACTGGGCCAGAGAGAGGGGCCCAAATAACACCTCCACCTCTGTGAGCTGAATCTCAAACACCACCCGGGATGAAATGACTTTAACAACAGCAATTAAGAACACCTCCAGCCCATCTCAACTAATGTCTCTTTCCCCCCAAAAAGGACAGTTATTGCCATCTTTGATACTATCTAAGAGACTGTCAAACAATGGGAGGAGGGGATTCCTTCTAAAAACTCTCCCCTGGGAAAGGGAACAAGGGATGTTGTTACAATGAAAGCCTTATTTGATTCTTCACATGTCAAAAGCTTTAACTGTTTTTCCTTCTCCAAGAAAAGGTTAAAAGGATGTTTAATGGTGGGTTTGCCATGATACTAAACAGGCTGAGGTCTCTGCATACCAAACCATGAACCTTGTTTAACACTGTTCAATGTTGGCCAGTGATTGGGTTCTGTTAACACCTTTGACCCATTTATTCCATCTAAATTAATACAACCAATGAGCCCAGCTGCCTCAAACACATCAGAGGCTCTGGCTTTGTTCCACAGCTTGCTGCAGGCTTTGCCGATATCTGGGCAGAAAGAGACTGACTCTGCTCTTGCCATTTCTTTCTCTCTCTCTATCACAGCATCTGTCCCCACACGGCCCTCACTCCCCACCTCTTTCCCTTTCTAGGCTGGATTTTTTTAATGGATTAGTGTTCTTTTGATCTTAGGTTCTGGCCTTGGATAAATAGGCCTGTTAACCTGACTGGTGATAGGCAGGTAGGTATTTCCCAATGACTAGCTCACCCATTGTTCACTTAAGGATGCTTGATATGCTCCCTGAAGATACTTACCTCTGGCTTTCTTCTCATTTCCTTCCTATTCCCTTACCCCCACTCCTTACAGCCTTTGATTTAACTCCATGCAGTGAGCCAGAATAATAAGCAGGTAAACTGAGGTACACAATTTTCATACAATATAATACAGAAATCTCCCTTGTTCTCTAAATCTTACACTCACATTTACACAATAGCACCTCCTCATGTGCTGTTGCTTCCACCTACAAAGAAGAAATTCTACATAAGACATCAAGAAGCTTCAGTCAACCTGGATAAGAATAGTTCAGAACTATGGACCCTTCTGATCCCATTCCATTATCTATTTAGGAGAGTATGAGCATCTATTCACAACATAACGCATGTTATCTAGTATATCATAGGGAAAGAGTTGTGTAAAAAAATATCCTTGCTCTGAATGCAGCTATATTAATATACTGTCAAATAGAGATGAGTGAATAATGCATAAGAATAACTTCTTTAATTGATTTCAGAGTGGTAGCCATGTTAGTCTGTATCAGCAAAAAAAAAAAAACGAGGAGTACTTGTGGCACCTTAGAGACTAACAAATTTATTTGGGCATAAGCTTTTGTGGGCTAAAACCCACTTCATCGGATAATAGCCCACCTTAATTGTTGGTATGGCAACACCCATTTTTTCATGTTCTCTGTGTGTGTGTATATATATCTTCCTAGTGTATTTTCCACTGCATGCATCCGATAAAGTGGGTTTTAGCCCACGAAAGCTTATGCCCAAATAAATTTGTTAGTCTCTAAGATGCCACAAGTACTCCTCGTTTTTTTTTTTAACTGAATTTTGCCTCATTTTCTCTCTTACTGAATTGTCTGTGAGAAGATCACAATATTCTTGAATTTAATTGTTCTTCAGCTGTAGTTTTTCTTTCCCGAGCAGTTTGTACTGAACATTCAAAATCTGAGTTTGGGTTGTACAAACAACCCCCGGGATACGTTTTTGTTCCCTGACTGTGACTCTGATTGAGCAAAAGACTTATTAATAATTCCTGGAGCAGATTTCTGGTGCAAATAATCACATTTACAAATATTTTCCAATATTTGCCAACATTCTCTGCTTCCTAACTATTCTTGCCAGTGAACTAATTGATTAGAAAAAATAATGAGGAGTCCTTGTAGTACCTTAGAGACTAACAAATTGGAGAAATTAGGTTTAGGTTTTATAATGACCAAACCACTCCCACCCATATTCTAATGAGTATAGGTAAAGAAACATACCATGCTGCCTAGCTAAAGTGCTAAAAAACAGACTGTGCTGGAGGAACTGGTAATACTCTCTGAAGCCTCTTTGAAAGGGAATTACATTATTCAATCACTTTTTGCCTGCTTTATTTCTGTATTACAAGTCAGTCTAGAGACACTGATATGACAGGTTTTTTTAAAATATTGCTTTTTTTAAGAACAAAATGAGTTTGGCTGGGCATGCGATGAATAAGGGAGAAATCAAGGCCAAGAACATCAAAGCTGGGTGCTAAACATGAGGCTCTTAAGTCCATATTTAGGCATCTAAAGAAGTGATTTGATTTTAAAAAGCGCTGAGCCACACATGATAAAAATGACAAAGTGATGCCTTTTGCTGTGTTACATGAGTATAACACCATTGAAAACAAGGGCACTGCACTAGTATAACTGAGTTGATTTTAGCTCAAAGACATCAGAAATCAAAATTAAGCCCCAAACCTTCAGAGACTTACATTGGTGTGTAACTTGATTCATCTGAGTGATCCACTTCAATAGGACCACTCAGGTGGGTTACTTTATACACCTGTTTATCTGTTGAATGGATTAGGGCCTTGGGTTGGAATTAGTGGGTCCTACAATATTTTAACAACACTAATGTGGAATTTGTCAACTCTACAAAAATCAGTTTTATCTCTGAGACGTGCAGGAGAGAAGTATCTCTTTAATATCTTCATTCCTGCTTTGAAGCTTCCGAAACTTTTTGAAATAGAGAAAAATAATTTTAATCTTTTTCTGCTAGGGAGATATTAGTGATTATTAAAAATTAGAATGGAAATATTCATTGAAGAGGATGACTTCTCAGAAGAACTATATATGGAATCTAATGATATAATTTCCCCTTAATTACTGGGTTCATTTAACCAAATAATTATGAATAGTGATGTTTTGCTGTTGTGGCAGAGCACCGGCTTTGCCTCTGGGGGTCCTGCGCTTCTAGGCAGTTAGGGTTTGCCTCAGAGGTTTGCTGTGACACTCAGTGTAGCCTCTCTCCCCTCCTAGAGGCAAGGGTTACAGCTTACTGAGTTGCCTTCATCATCGGCCAGTCAACGGGTTTGGTGTAAGAACCTTCTTTAGACCCTGTCTTCCTTCTCAGGGAGAGTTTGGGGTCGGGGGAGAGACTCAGGTCTGCCCTCTTCTACAGGTTCCAGCACAGGGACCCTAACGGGCAGTGGAAACAGGTAGTTTTCCTACACTGCCGGAGCTATAGCCCGTCCCTGGGCTACTTCCCCAAACGGCCCCTCCTAGGTACCTGACCATGTGTATTCTCCCGGCTCTTTTACTGTATACTGTCTTTCTCCCAGTCTTCCCACAACACACCTTCCTACTCCCAGCTCCTGCCAGCCAGCCTCTCTGAAGGGGCTTCCTTTTAAACTAGTCTCAGACGGTTCTAAATGGGCTTCAGGTGATCTGATTGCCTGTTTCCCTTGATTGCTTCTAATCAGGTAATTGGTTCCAGGTGTCTTATGGAGTCTGCCTGACTTAATTGCTTCCAGCACCTTCCTGACTGCTCTGGGGTAGCCCTTGCCCTGGTCACTCAGGAAACAGAAAACTAGTCAGCGGCACTGCTATGGGTATGCGCATGGCCCCACAGTATGCCAACATTTTTATGGCTGACTTAGAACAACGCTTCCTCAGCTCTTGTTCCCTAATGCCCCTACTCTACTTGCGCTACATTGATGACATCTTCATCACCTGGACCCATGGAAAAGAAGCCCTTGAGGAATTCCACCATGATTTCAACAATTTCCATCCCACCATCCACCTCAGCCTGGACCAGTCCACACAAGAGATCCACTTCCTGGACACTACAGTGCTAATAAGCGATGGTCACATAAACACCACCATATATCGGAAACCTACTGACTGCTATACTTACCTACATGCCTCCAGCTTTCATCCAGACCACACCACATGATCCATTTGTCTACAGCCAAGCTCTACGATACAACCGCATTTGCTCCAACCCCTCAGACAGAGACAAACACCTACAGGATCTCTATCAAGCATTCTTAAAACTAAAATACCCACCTGGTGAGGTAAAGAAACAGATTGGCAGAGCAGGAAGGATACCCAGAAGTCACCCACTACAGAACAGGCCCAACAAAGAAAGTAAGAGAACGCCAGTAGCTGTCACCTACAGCCTCCAACTAAAACCTCTCCAGCACATCATCAAGGATCTACAACCTATCCTGAAGGATGATCCCTCACTCTCACAGACCTTGGAAGACAGGCCAGTCCTTGCTTACAGACAGCCCCCCCCGCCAACCTAAAGCAAATACTCACCAGCAACTACACACCACACAACAAAAACACTAACCCAGGAACTAACCCCTGCAACAAACCCCACTGCCAGCTCTGTCCGTATATCTATTCAGGGGACACCATCATTGGACCTAGCCACATCAGCCACACCATCAGGGGCTCGTTCACCTGCACATCTACCAATGTGATATATGCCATCATGTGCCAGCAGTGCCATTCTGCCATGTATATTGGCCAAACCGGACAGTCTCTATGCAAAAGAATAAATGGACACAAATCAGATCTCAAGAATTGTAACATTCAAAATCCAGTAGGAGAGCACTTCAGTCTCCCTGGACACTCAATAACAGACTTAAAAGTGGCAATTCTTCAACAAAAAAACTTCAAAAACAGACTTCATCGAAAAACTGCAGAACTGGAATTAATTTGCAAACTGGACACCATCAAATTAGTCCTGAATAAACACTGAGAGTGGATAGGTCACTACAAAAAGTAATTTTCCCTCTGCTGATACTCACACCTTCTTGTCAACTATTGGAAATGGCTGACGTACACCTTGATTGTATTGGCCTCGTTAGCACTACAAAAGCAATTTTCTCTCTCTTGATATTCACCCCTTCTTGTCAACTGTTGAGAATAGGCCACTTCCACTTTAACTGAATTGGCCTCGTTAGCACTGACCCCCCACACACACTTGGTAAGGCAACGCCCATCTTTTCTTGTGGGGGATGTGGGTGTGTGTGTGCTGCTTACTGTATTTTTTTACTCCATGCATCTGATGAAGTGGGTTTTAGACCATGAAAGCTTATGCCCAAATAAAATTTGTTAGTGTCTAAGGTGCCACAAGGACTCGTCATTGTTTTTATTCATCCAGTGTCCAGTGTGTTTTCCTTCTACCAGACTTCTGCACCCAACCAGTCTGGGTCTGTCACACTGTAAAATAACATTTTTCAGAGTAGCAGCCATGTTAGTCTGTATTCGCAAAAAGAAAAGGAGTACTTGTGGCACCTTAGAGACTAACAAATTTATTTGAGCATAAGCTTTCGTGAGCAACCGATGAAGTGAGCTGTAGCCCACGAAAGCTTATGCTCAAATAAATTTGTTAGTCTCTAAGGTGCCACAAGTACTCCTTTTCTTTTTACTATAAAATAAGAACAATGTATTCTCTCTTTTATCTAGAAGCTCAAGAAAGTCTTCCTTGTGTCAGCATTATTAACCAGTTTCATTATTAAACTCAGATTGTTATGAAAATGCTTCTTTAACAAGCTAAATAAGACTTTTCATGGGATTTAGACACCTAACTGAAAATCTCCCTCTGGAAATTTAAGTGATAAGGACTAGGTTAGACTTTCCCACAGAGGTCAGCTTCTGATAAATTGAGGCAATTGCTGCATAAGTGATGGGAATCAAGACAGAAGATGGAACTGTAGCATCTATAGCATTTGAGTCAGAAAATGTGTTTGGTAGTGTGAAATGTCTCTATACACTCTATAACACACAACCATGTTTAATATGTTCTAGTTATCAAAAATTTACATCCATAATCTATAGTTGGCCAGAGGCTGTAGCACAAACAAGTTGCTTGAGGAACAAGCAGAGATGCTCAATGTGTCCGTTACTATTTAGTTTGTCATTAGAACTACTAACTGAAGCAATAAGAAGTAGGAATGACTTCTTGTATCAAGGTATAATCACAAAACTTTTTCTGTGGTAGGGTCTTTATGTTGCCTCATTATGCAAGGTAGCCTAACCCCCCCCCCCCAAGACGTTCTGGTTAAACTTGGATTATTGCTGTGCACATTGTAAGATGAGCTATTGCCAGCAGGAGAGTGAGTTTGTGTGTGTGGTTTTTGGAGAGGGGTGTGTGTGTGTGGGGGGGGGGGGGTGGCGGTGGTGAGAAAACCTGGATTAGTGCTGGAAATGACCCACCTTGATTATCATGCGCATTATAAAGAGAGGTTTCAAAGATGGATGGGCTATTACCAGCAGGAGAGTGAGTTTGTATGTGTGTCTGTTGGGGGGGGCGGGGGGAAGGGTGAGAAAACCTGGATTTGTGCTGGAAATGGCCCTCCCTTGATGATCACTTTAGATAAGCTGTTACGAGCAGGACAGTGGGGTGGGAGGAAGTTTTGTTTCATGGTCTCTGTGTGTATATAATGTCTTCTGCAGTTTCCACAATATGCTATGCATCCGATGAAGTGAGCTGTAGCTCACGAAAGCTCATGCTCAAATAAACTGGTTAGTCTCTAAGGTGCCACAAGTACTCCTTTTCTTTTTTCTTTTTATGTTGCCTCAGGAAAAGATATACAGGATTTTAAGTGAGGGCAGGGGGGAGGGCAGAGGCATCGTTAGATGTTGAAATTTCCTGCCATCCATGTGAAAATGGCAGCTAATGCCTAAACTGCTGTTAGGAGTCACATTTTATTGATGAGACATCGGATAACCCAGGATCAATCAGTTTTATTAGTCAGTCAAGACAGAACAACACAGAAAGGTAAAGGTCACTGTCTGGGGAGCAGATTTGCATCTTCACTTCTGTTTCAAAGTGATTGCAAAAATCACCTGTTTACATATCCTAGTTGTTTACAACAAAACAGGAGGCTCCATGCATTACCCAAGATTTACACAGCAATGTTATGTGTCTTATCTTGTTTTGAATATGACATCCCAGAAGTCAGTAAACTTAGAGACATCTTCTCGAGGGAGCTTGGCACAGAGTGCGTGTGGGTTAAGCATCAACAAGATCATTTATCTTATCTGGTCTTTTTGGTATGTCTGTAACTAACACTGAAATTACAACACTTCACTTTTCCCTATGGTTAAACAGCTTAACATAAGTAAAAGGCATCCTGAGAGGAGCTTAGCATGAACACAATTTATAGTTATAATAACATATGTGATATTATATACAATATTAAATACTGTTAGTCTTTAAGGTGCCACTGGACTCCTTATTGTTTTTATGGATACAGACTAACACGGCTGCCCCCTGATACTATATACAATATTGATATTTGTGTATAATATTAATATTGTATGTGATATTGGCTAACACAGACCTTACAGACTTTCTCCGCTTTCTCCATACATGTTCTGCAAGACACAGAAGCATTTTGTATCAAATTCAGTCAAAAATAATTATCTTGTGCCTGGTGTATTGCCTCACCATCACCAGTATGGATAGAGAATTATGTTGTCACCAATGTGAAAACATTCACGTACTTGGCAGCACCATCAGGCAGGATGGTGGAACAAGCCAGGACATTGGAAACAAAATCAATAAAGCCAGAAACATATTCAGGAGCTTAAATACAGTCTGGAAGTCATCAAAATACAACACCAAAACCAAACTCAAGATTTATCAGAGCTGCATACTTTCAGCACTACTTTATAGTGCAGAATGCTGGGGAATGAGAAAGTATGACATGTCCAAACTGTCTTCATTCCATACAACCTGCCTCAGAAAAATCCTCCATATCTTTTGTCCCAGAACAATCTCAAACCAAAATCTATTGTCACAGTGCAGCCAAGAGGATCTGAGCACCACCATTGCCAGGAGGCGTTGGAGATGTATCAGTCATGTGCTTTGGATGGAAACTGATTCCATCACCAGAGTAGCAATAAGACGGACACCTGAAGGCAAGCGAAAATGAGGCCACCCAAAAACAACTTAGTGTAGAGCTGTGGAAGCCGAGCTGAAAAACCTGGGGCACAGCTGGGGAACCATTGAAAGACTTGCCAGAAACAGACAGGAGTGGAGGAGCTTCGTCACTGCCCTAAACGCCAGAGGAGTAATAGGAACATGATGAGGGTGTGCTACTTTCACAAACCTCAACTGGGTCTTACCCCCTGACAGATTCCCCACATACATAGAACAGAGATTACACAAAGATTACGTTTCACTACAGTAAAACTTGGTCAAGCCATAGAGCATTATGGGACACTGATTCCGTTTGGTCAACACTGCAAATACTACAAAATTTTAAAGCAGTGCAAGAGAAAGTCAAAGAGGTCTCTGCGAGTATCCCATTGCAATGATCTAGATTCTAAATAGTAGAAATAATGCCATTAATGCAAAGGGGGAACTACTAGGGGAGACTGGGGAACATATTTCCTTGTATCTCCCCCCTACCCACACACCCCAACTTTTATGTCCAACTGAATGTGACTGTAAAACTAATGATTTTTCACTCCTGGATCCCCGTCCCCAACACCACAAGTTTTTTAATAGGGTTGCTCCACTGCATTCATTGTTAACATCTGTCTATACAGTAGAGTAACTTAACTGCAGCTGTTACTGTGTCTTTTGATTCACATTCAAAAATCTGTTTTTCTGGGGGCAGGACTGTAGGGAGGATAGAGGGGCCCCTGTCATGTCAAGAGATGTGCTGTCAGGGACACGCTTCTTCATTTATGCTTTAAAAAAAAAAAAAAAACACCTCCAGACCTCCAAGATGTTTCATTTACATGTCCCTAAGGAAGACCAGAGAATTTGCCAGCAAAGGAAGAAACGAAAAACAAGACTCCAAGACAGAAAATAATTTATTTCCACAAGACTATGAGCTCCCCTCTGAGCATACAGAAGTCAGTAATGCCTGCTGCTGACTTGACCTCAGAGAGCTCTCAATGGGACTCAGATGTTGTTTGTAGTAATCCATGTGAAAACACCACAGACCAGGCCAGAGTTGCATCCGTTTGTTAAAATTTAAGGCTATAAATTAGAAAACTGCACTGCTAAAATGACAAAGATTGAGGAGCCTATCAAGTGATCTGGAAAAGATTAAAATAAGCAGATAAAATTAAAAATCTTGAAAATGCTTGGGCTTAAAAATAATAGGTGCTGCAGAGGAACATTAAGGCAAAAAGTCCTAGCTATTTAAGCCAAAAGGAACCAGTCTTGCTTTGTGCATAACGCAGGCTGTAGAATTTTACCCAGTGGTTCCTGCAACAAGATTGGTTGAGCCAGGGCACATCTTATAACGATATTCAATCTTCAATTAAAGACTGCAATTGATGGGGAATCTACCATACCACTAGGTAAATTGTGTGATGCTGGCAAACCAGCTCTAATTATCCTCAGAGTTAAAAATGTGTGCTTCATTTCTAATCTGAATTTGTCTAGCTGCAGCTTTCAACCACTAGATCCCAGTGTGCCTTTTTGGGGAGGGGGGGGAAGGGGGAGGATAAAGAGCCTTCTACTGTCAGAAATCTTCTCCTCATGGAGGTACTTACAAACTCTTATCAATCCCCTCTTAACTTTCTCTTGTTAAGTCAAATAGACTGAGGGTATGTCTAAACTGAAATTAAAAAAAAAAAAGGAAAAAAAAAGACCCACAGCAATGAGTCTCAGAGCTTGGGTCAACTGATTCAGGCTTGGAGGGCTAAAAATAGCCATGTAGACACCTGGGATTGGATTGCAGCCCAGGCTCTGAGACCCTGCCCCCTCTCTAGGTTACAGAGCGTGTGCTTCAGCCCAAACCGGAATGTCTACGCTGCTATTCTTAGCCCTGTAATGTGAGCCAGAGCCTGAGTCAGTTGCCCCAAGCTCTGAGACTTGCCACCACAGGTGGTGGGGGTTTTTTTTTGTTTTTTGTTTTTTTGCTGGGTAGACATACCCTGAACTTCTTCAGTTTCTCACTGTAAAACAGGCTTTCCAAAGGACAATTGGATTTGTAACCAAGCTAATTACTAAGATAATGGGGGGGGAAATGCTTTTATGTACATCTAGAAAGTGGTGCGAGCACATAAACACCTTTCTCTGAAAAGAGGAAGACAGACCCCATACTGTCATCAGGGAAATGGTGAGTTATGAGAAACAAAGGTAACTTTTTAGCACATGGTAGGCATCATGGAAAATTCACCCAAGAGGCAAAAATTCCTTCTACATCTTCCCAAAGATGAGTTTTGAGATCAGTAAGAGAAGTGGTAAATATACTGTAAGAGAGAGAGATTCAAGCTACTCTTTTACTTCCAATTAAGCTCAGATGTCATCATAAGTTCAGAATGATGGAGGATGCTGAACACTACCATATGTTCTCAGTCATTATGTGCCCCCCCCCTCTCCCCGCAGCACAATATCTGAGTACTTCACAATTGGAATGGCATTTATCCTCACAACACCCTGTGCCATAGGACAGTGTTAATACCCCCAACTTGGAGATGGTGACCCAAGGCCCAGAGAGAGACTTCATGACTCCTCCAAGGTCACCCAGAAAGCCCGTGTCACAGCAGGGAATTGAAGCTGTGTGTTGAAGCTGTGTGTCTCCTGAGTCCCAGGCTGGTGCCCTAACCACTGGACCAGCCTTCCTCTCTCACTTACATTTGATAATAAATAGTGAGACTCAGAGCTGCCACGTTCTGTGCAGTTTCATTTGTGATATTTCTCACTAGTGAGAACAAACCACTTTGGTCCCAGTTGAGCAAAGCACTTCAGCCCATGCTTTCCTTGAAGCATTTGAGTAGTCCTTTGACTTCAGTGGGACTACTCACATGCTTAACTTTAGGCATGTGCTTAAAATTAAGTTTGAGCTGAAGTGCTTTGCTGAAATGGGACCTGTTTCCCCCTCTGGTTTCCTCCTTCCCCTCCCCACCTGCACAATGGGAGCAGATATAGGGGGATGCGGAGCAATCACTTCACACTTCTCAGAATCAGGTAGCAGAGTGGGAGGAAACAGAGGGAGCTGGGGAAAATTTTGCTAGTTAAAATTCTTCATGTAGGATCCTGGTCTGTCGAGAGGATAAGAGCTAACTCATTTAAACTTTATTCTTCTGGATATAGATCTTCTGCAACAATGAATGACTAATGCTGGGACATAATGAATGGGTATACAAAAGGAGGGTAAAATATAGTGAGATACTATTAAGAAACCTCCTGTGCTTAAACTCTCTTCTTCTGAAAGAAGTATCCAATTCAGTGCAATAAATACAGTAGTTTGTCTTCTGGTGAACATGTGTGACAGAGTGCTGAGAGCCAGTAGTCGACCCAGCACTCTGATCATTTAAGCATTAATTAACACCACCAGGAAAGGTCTGAGGGGGGAGGGAAGTATATAATTGCCTACGCAGAGTGGGGGCTGATAAGCTAAGCAGCTAATTATCCCACCATCTGGGGAGACTAATTAAAAGCACAGGAAGGCAGTGTAAAGGAGGGAAGATTAGCAGAGCCCAGAGACAGATAGGTCTCAGGGTGGTGAGAGCTCTTCCTTTCTCTAGAGGCAGGTCTGAGGATTAGGGAAAGCTGTAAATAGACTTGCTGCCCAGGATTGTGATGGTGTTTTGGTGAAGATAATAACTAAAACTCATAGAGGTGATAACCATCCAAAAGGCATCCAAGGCTATTTGTGAGGGATCTCAGGACAGGAAAGGAGCCAGCCCTGTTATGATATATGGGGCCTGATTTTGCTACTAGGGAAAGACAAAATCTCCCATTGACTTCTCAGAGAACCGGGGTAAATCCAAATAGAGTAAAACAGTAGTATGATGACATTACTGTAAAACACAAATTTAAAAGGTTAAAATGAGAATGAATGGTTGTTCTGGGTTGCAAAACTAGTTTGTATAACTAGATAGGAAAAGGAAGAAGTGATGGGAAAGAGTAAATGCTGAATGATAACTTTTATAGAAAAAGGATAATTTAAGAAAAAGCAGGGTGAAGAGGAGGGTAAATACTTTTTTTTTTAAATAAAGGAAAAAATTATAATACAAAGAGAGCAATCATATGTAAGAACCTAATATTTAATTTCTATCAAAATATTATGAAACTAAGTATAATTTTAGAATGGAGAAATATGAAACATACATTACTAAAAAATTGGTCATGAAATCTAAGAAGAAAAAATAAACCAGTGGGAAAAGAGCCAGGATGAGCCAATGACACAGAAAGGCCTTTGATATTATTTTTTCTAAAGGAGACTCACATAAGTGAGGGGGAAAGTCAGCTGATGGTCAAAAAGGAAAACTGATTAGTGCTGTCTTCTCATCAGAAGGGTCCACTAATGCCTCAGAAATATCTATAGTAGCTTATTAAAAACTTAATTTCATCCTGTTAAAATTTACTAAAAATGATTAATATGTGATGGAATGTAAAAATTCTCAGTGGTTTCTGGCTGAAAGGCCCAATCCTACAGAGACTTATGTACCGTCTAGACATGGTATGTAGTGCCGTTGAAGTCATTACTTCAAATAAGACTGGTGAACAGTATAGACAGTTAGTACTTAAAATGGCAGGAAAAGCATTACAAATTCATAAAACAAGAGTGTGTGAATAGGAGAACAAAGCAGGCAACTTCCATGCTTGGCAACTTAAGTAGGCAGAAGCTCAGACTGCAATTAATGACTAGTTGGATGAAGAAGGGAAACTTAATAATAGGCTAACCAGAAAAAAAGAATACAAATCTTGAAACATTTCACTGTAGACATCTGACTGACCCTCAAGTATTTATGATAGAAGCATCATATTTATGACTAAGAAGAATACTTAGCTCATATAAACTTAGCCACCCTTACAGTGGAAGAGAAGTCAGAGCTAGGTAAAACTTATAGCACATGTAGCAATTTCTAAAGTTATGTTTCCTCCAATCTAAAGGTGAGCTCCAGGACTGGATAGTTATACATGAGAATGGCATATGTGTGTTAAAACAAATCACCCCTATGCTTATGAGTTCATTTTACACACACAAAAAAAAAAGAAAACACATCTGAGCAATTGAGTTTAGCTGCAGTCCCTATCTTAAGGGGAACATGGATACAGTAAGATATAACTCTTCTATATTGTGGGCTACTCACATGAATGGGAACAACTCAGGTGAAAAAGGGTTTTATAAATTTTACTTAACTCAATCTCTCTTCCACTGTAAGGGTGGGTAAGTTTATATTACCTAAGTATTCTTCTGTTTCTCTCATTCTTGGTGTTCAGTGGTGGGTAGTGTAATGTTTCAAGTCTTTTACTTGTTTTTTTGTAAAATGTTTCGAATATCCTTCTGAGATTAGAAGGAACTATGAATGATAGTAAGGGTTTTGGAGATTGGGCCAAGATATTTTGTCGTCCAGAGCAGAAAGGTATTGTAACATGGAGGAACTTCATAGATACAATTCATAACATACAATAGATTCATGTTACGGCTAGAATTAGAGCCAAATGCTGTGTATCACTCTGTCCTCAATAAGGAAGAGGGACTAGGCAAAACTGCTCACCTTTGCAAGTAAAGGGGGCTAATTTCATTATTTTACTTTGCTGCTTTTATCTACTTAATTCAACTAAAAACAACAAATGAGAAAGTTCTGCAGACCTGAGTCTTAATAATAGTAACATTACTTTTCCCGACTAAAAATATCACTAGCTGGTAGGCATGGACATTTTCTATAATAAAAACAATAACTTTTTGGCTACAGGGATTCAGCCGATGGTTGATAGAATTCTTGTTTAGATGTTCAGCTTCAGTTTACTTGATAGTTTTAAAATGTAATTTGGTATATTGAAGGTTTTTGCAGCTTATTCTAAGAGCTGTGGAAAACAAAGGCTAAAACGTGTTGTTTGTATCAGAAGTAAAGCTGGCTGAAAAATTTCAGATGAAATTTCCCTGTCAGAAAATGGGGTTTTGACAAAGTTGAAATTTTCTGTGTCAAAAGACAAATTTCAGTGGAATTTTCCTTTGGGAAAATTGTAACAAAATATTTTTTGTTTGGGTCGACATTAATTTCTGTGAGATATCAGCTAAAACCACCACCTCCTGTGGAAAATAGTGTCAATATAGGCAACAGGCTGCAAGAAGCAGCCAATCAGGGCCCATCAGACCCATATAAAAAGAATGGTAGGGTCAGACACAGTCAATTGCTGTAGGGAGCCCAAGGGAGAGCACTGGGTTCCTAGAGGGCTGCAGGACCTTGGACAGGACAGCTGCTAGCTTGGACCAGGGGAGCTAGAGTTGGAGCTCCTGGCTGGCTGTTGGGACTTGTAGGCTCAAGGCCCTGAGAAGGGGGTGAAGAAGATGCTGGGGCCATAGGGAAGTGGCCCAGGTGTCTGGTGGCAGGGACAGCTGGACCTGTGGGTACTTAGAACTTCTGAAAGTCAGGTCCATATTGTTTACATATCCATGTATGTTTGGAGTAGGCGGTAATAGTATTATTTAGCTTGAACTGACAAGCCAAGCGGGAATGCAAGCAAGCACTGTGGTTACACAGATGCTTTGCTCAACCCTGTGAAACTGGTGAAGAGCTTGCCTGGTAAGGTTTTCAGCAATCTTCAACAGTGGTAATTGATGTCAGCCTGGCTTAGAGAGCTTTTTATAGTATCTCACTAGCCAAAAGTCTCCTTTCCTTATTCCTTTTCTGTGATTTCTTTTCTGTTTCCATTATGTGCCAGTAAAATCTGTTTTTATTTAGGGTAGCTGGTATTGTATTTTAGGTAATGCTAAGTGAGGTTCTGATTGTGATAGCGCCTGGTCAAGCTTGTTGAGGACAGATGCTCTGTAGTACATCCCCTTAACAATTCCCTGAGCCACTCAATCTCCCTGGCAACTTTTAAATTACACAGGTGGAAAAAAGGAAGTATAACATCATAGTCTCCCAAAACAAGGGCTGATTTCAGAAACTTACATTTGATAAGGAATGAGGCCTATAATATCTAATAACTTCTGATATCTTGAAAAGAAATCCAGACACAATAGCCTCTCCTGCAATATACCAGAAAGCATTCTATTTAGAGACAATTGTGGTTATGTTGCTTTTTTCCCTTTCTCTTCCCTCTTCTTTTAATTATGAGACATTTGCATGAAAACAAGGTCTCTGTTAGTTCCTGCTGCTTATATGCCACATGAAGTCGATCATAATCTTCTATTTGCAGAATCCTTATAATCTCCATAGTAACCAATGGTAATGGCATTAATTGTAATGATATGAGTAACAATTAAAATAGAGAGAAAAGAAAAGAGAGAAATACACTCCATATATGACACATTGATACAATTGTTTCTAAATAGAATGTCTTTCAAAGCTTTTCCAGAAAGCATCAGCTGCTCTTCAAAGCAGCCAAGATATTCACCTTCAAAAAGCAGTTACTGCAGATAGGAGCCTTTTCAGTCCACTGAATGCATAATAAAAAGTGGCGAATACATATATTTGTACAGGGTTTAACTTATTCAGGGCCTGATTCAAAGCCCATTCAAGTCAATAGAAAGACTCCCATAGATTTCAAGGGGCTTTGGATCAGGCCCTTATTTAGGTGAGATTTAAAACCACTCAAAAGATGCCTGCCAAGCAGTAATTCACATTTTATAACCTTCTGTAAAATGAGGAATTCAGTTAAAAATAAACAAACCAATTATGTTTAAATAAGGTTGCCACTGTGATGAGGAACAGGAAATTGGAAGTTAAGGATTATGTGTGGCCATTAGCTCTATAAACTCCGTGCAGAGCATATTTTGTGTCTACTCTGAATAAACAGGATCTCCGTTTTGGTTTTTGTTTTTATTTTTTGTTTCAATAGAATTCTTAGACTTCACTGGGAAGGTTCTCAGAGAAGAATATATGTTTTTGTTGCATGTTTGGTGAATCCTTTAACCTAGAAAAGGAACAATTTAAGCACTACTCACCATTTGCACAGTAGAAGTCCACTACTACAGTCTACTGCATTTAGTCCATTTTATTAATCCACTACTACTCTGGACAGCACAGAAGCCCAGTCTACTACAGTCAGTAGAAATCTAGTGTAGTGCGCTTCCCAAACCAGCCACCTCTTTGACCTTTTTGACATTCTTAGTAAGACTCAAGAACTTCTGTCCTCATTATAAGCTTTCCGTTTATCATCCTTAAATGCCTAAAGCAGGACCTGAGGAATACTTGTGAGAAAGATTTGCCATTAAACACATTTCTGTGATACCACTCACTGTAGTATCTAGAAGTCCAGAGCATGCTGCCATATTGATAGGGAATGGAACCAGAAAGGTCTTAGCAGTCATTTTTCATATTCTCAAGATCAAATACACCTGACAGAAGATTCTCTAAAACCTGTTGGGAAGGAAAGAACCTGGATTCCAACCCCTTTATTCATGCTGACTATTGTTCTCAGTATTCACAGCTTGGGGGGAAAGGAAAGTTGTTCCTGGAGCATCTGGCTTGCTATTAGAAGGAAAGGAGTTTCAGCTACATGCTTGTGGTGGGGGCAACGAAGCAACTGGCGTGTGTGTGTGTGTGTGTGTGTGTGTGTGAGAGAGAGAGAGAGAGAGAGAGAGATAAGTGATTGTGGAGCAAAACAGAGGTGGCTCTGTGTAGAGAAAGAGTTGAATATTTGCAAATTATCTGTGAGCTGATTTAACATTGTGCAAATTTGTTGTTCAAAATTTTTCTATGAATGTTTATGCAAGTATATTCCAACCCATGGATCCCTTGCAAATTATTCATCACATCCATTGCATTGAGTATTTGCTGTTCATAACTTGCTACTCACAGTATATGATTGATCACACATGTCATATGTTACCGTTCTGGGAGTGTAGGACTCCCATTCCCATTGTACAGACACTTCAGGTAAGCATAGTCAAGAAAAGATGTATTTGAATGACTATTTGCAAAGTTTTACTTCTCTGCAAATATTCTCGTAAACAAATCTGGCCTGGAAGAATGTTTATGGGAAAATAAATGTAAGTTAAAGAGTTGCAAATATGGCAGAGATAATCTGCAATACTTTAATACCTGCTCAATACTTTTTGCATTCACCTAGCTGTGATTGCAACAACTTTACTTCCAGTGAGGACAGCCAGACATAGCTCAAAGTTACTCCCTCTATTAACGAAAGGGAGTCCTAGAGAACAGTGTAAAGAACTCCCTCCAGCCCATGAGGGGCTGAGCAGTTTGCCTTTACACAGCGGTGAAAGTACACCGGTAAGAAGTGGCTGACAGTACTGGCCCATACGCAGCCGACGTAAAAGCGCTTTAATCTTGCTTCTCCCTCTCCCCCCCGTCGGCGGCCCCGCCAATAGGGACCCTACCAGCAGGGCTGCCACCAAGGGGGGGGGCTGTAAAAGGGGCAGCTGCCGTGCGGTCCAGCAATTTAAAAGGGCCAGGGGCTCCTGGCCCTTTTAAATAGCCGCCAGAGCCCCAGGCAGCATGGGCCAGGCAGCGTGGATGGGCTGGCTGGGGGAGGCTGACCCCCCCCCCCAGCCCCGCCCCTTCCACGTGAGGCCCCACTCCTTCCAGGGGCCCGGAGCTGGGCCCCTGTACCGGTAAGTCCTCTGTGCTACTTTCACCCCGCCTTTACAGCGTTTCTAGCCCTTGCTTGCCAGAAAATTGAGGTGTTTTAGATTTAGAGACCAGAAGGAAACATTGTGATCATCTAGTCTGACTTCCTATATAACACAGGCCAGAGAACCTGATTTCCATACACAAACTATCTTCTATCAGACAAACTGAATATATTATCTGTAGAGTATTCTTGTGTTGAAAAATAAACGAAGAAAGATAACTGTGTGTGCTAACAAGCTGCTCCATTTTACAGTGGAAGTTTTAAATTTTAAGCTGGTGCAACCTCTTAGGTGTACCAGTTAGGCTCTGGAACAAATTCCAGTTTGTTACTTCAATAAAATTCTAGAGTGTATGGAAACTGTCATCAGGGAGAGAATGCAATCCCCTAAGTGCAGGAGACAAAGTACTGTCACTAGGAAATATCTCAAAAATGCACCATAAAAAAAAAGTTAACTTGGTTTCTTTTGTTTTTTTGAAGGGAAGGGTTAAATTTACCTAGGCCATAACTTTCCCAAATTTGTGAACAGAGGGACTTTCCATGCTTTGACAGTAAGTGGCTGGGTCCAACCAGCCCCACAGCTCTGTTGCCCCTCCTCTGGACCCCATAGAGGCTGGTATGTAGGTCAAGAGGCAGTGCTGGTGAGGACTTGTAGACTGAGTGGACCAAGTGGAAAGAGTGGGGTGGGTAAGGAGGGTGTGGCAGTGAGATGCATTCTTCCTCCTCCAGCCACATGGAGTTTAGTTAGTCCCAGGCTTTATTATTTTTCTATGTCATGCTGTCTGGAGTGGCTCACAACTGTGAGTGCCTACCTCAGGGCAGACTATCAGAAAACAAAGGCAGACACCCAAATGGGTGGCATGTTCTAAAATTAGATTTCACCATGCCAGTAACAAACGTGAACGCCAGGATCACTGTGCCAGTCTTATCATGGAGTCACAGACAGTCCCCTTAGACTCTCCCGTCTATCTTGCCACCCAGACAAATTGAACTCTGGGATAAAAGGTTACTTAAACCTAAAATTGCACCACATCAGATATCTCCCAGTCTCAAGAGACCAGTCACTTACCCCAGATCAATTGGTACTCCAAATCGCACACCAAAGATAATGCTGGCAGCCAATTCTATAGTTAAATATAGGTTTATTAGCTAAAAAAAAGAATGAGGGTTATTGAGAGGTAAACAGGTAAAATATATGTACAGGTGAATCACAGTTTGTAACTCCAGATGGTGGCAGCGATGTAATAAATTGCCAGTCTCCCGCTACGCAGAAGAACTCTGGGGATCTCTGTCTTCTCATTCAGTTATTAGGGCCTGTTAGCATCCAAACAGATCAGAGCTGGGTAAAGGGCCTCTGGAATCTGCTAAGTTTGGGAGTGGGTCCTATAGACTATTCCATGGGGAAGGGGAACAATCAGGAAAGAACTGCACAAGGACTTGGGAATCCAGCTTTGGGACCCAAACTCAGATTGTATGTACCAGCAGCATGTAGTCCACCTGGCATAGTGGCATAGGCATTTTACTATTTATCTTAACATGGCAAATAGTGTGTTCTCCTCATATAACGTATAGGTGGCTCTGCCTCCCTCCTATCCACACATTATATTCCATGGTTTCACTCCATCAGATCTACCCATCTGACAAAAATATTTATCATCAGCCTGGCTTCTTCTTTCCCTGCTGTATCTGGTATGCCACGCTACTATTATCTGCATCAGAGCATACTGTTAGTTGCAGATACAATGCCGTACACAGCAATAAAGCCCCCCTTTAAGAAGGCACAGCACCATAACCTCCATGAAACAGCATGCTGGACTGCAGATGAGAGGGCTTTAATAAGCCAGTGAATTTTCAGTGTTCTTCTAAGTAGAATTTATCCAGCTTCTCTCCTGCTGTGCAAAATGATAATTAGGCAATCAGCTGTGAACAGGTGCAGTGAGCTACTTGGAATACAGTGAACCTCCTCAGTCAATTGCCACATTTAGCATCTGAATCTTAATATCATGCCAGAAAGAGAGGCTGAATGTTAAATCTTATTGTATGATAAGGTAGAAACCTGGTAAATGCAGAACCTTCTAGAACTAAAGCTATTCTTTTAATAGGTCCGTTGCAGTAGCCGGTATTAATCTCAAGGAGTTCTGCTGTTCTTAGGAACTGTACATTTAGAAAATATTTAAGTAACAGAGATATTCTTTAATTACATTGCATTGTTTTTTATATATTTTAATGCCTTGGACACCTATTCCTTTTTTTACCTATTTAAATTTTTGATGCAATTTGTCTTTTTTAAATCCACAAATAACTGTTGATATCTAAAAGAAGCAAAAAAAATTTAAAAAAAATAATCTCATACTGAATTGGGCTCCACTCCTGTAAAGCACACGTGTTTAAGTTTGTCATTTTGAAGCATAATTTTTGATATTTCAATTCTTTTGATATTGTTCTTGAGACATTTGAATGACATTATTTCCTCTTCTCTTTTGAAACATTTTATATAACATTTTCTACAGGATTTGAACCAAGAAACTTCTACGGCAATCAAGGTCCAATTGTTCTAAGAAGTGTGTGTGTGTGTAAGATATATAATAATAGATAGTGCTTGCCTGGAAGAGCCTACCATCAAAGGCCCCAGTCCTGCAAAACACCAGAGTATATCTTAACTTTATGCATTGTGAGTATTACCATTCACTTCAGACTATAAAACAGATTTTTCTGCATTGACTAATTAAAGTCAATTATATAGTTTAAAGTGACTATCACTATTCACAGTACATAAAGTTAAGCACGAACATACATCTTTGCAGGATTGGGGACAATAGGCTAGACAATGGATGGAGAAAAGGAAGTATTATGTCCCTTGCAGAGACTGGGGCTTGCCAAAGATCACACAGGAAGTCTGGTGATAGAGCTAGGAATTAAACCCAGATCTTCTGAGTGCTAGTCCAATTCCTTAGTTATGAAACTATCCTTCCGTTGTTTCACCTGTAAGACTTTGTAGAGGAAGTTAATGGAGGATTTGTTGTTGTAGGATTAGATGGGTATATAAAGGGTTAAATTAGCTTGGTTAAAGAATATATATGCTTTAAAATTGTGTAAAGTGCCAGTACTCAGCAGTTAAAAGAAGGTATGCTTAGTTGAAATACTAGGCTTGGAATGTGGCTTAATTGGAAACAGTAGACCTGAAGTGTGGCTGATAAGATAGGGGGAAAATCTTTGAAGAAAAAGCCCCAATATAAAAAATGGTTCTAAGGGTTTTTTAGCAAAGTAATGTATTCAGGAAGCAATGACTATAGTCATGTAGAACCCGATGGATAAGGTATAAAAGGGTGAACTATTAAAGGGTTTGTTGGTAGTACCTGACTCTCCAGTTGGAGCCAGTGCCAACATGGGTTTGAGCATTCTGGGTCTAGTCCTGTTGTAAGTATCTGATCAAAGCTCATAACTGCATTTTACTGTATGGGTGTGATTGCTTTAAGGCACTTTTGGAGCAGCTGTTTAAATACCATTTGGCCTTTGGGATTTAGTAAAGGAATGTATGGTTAAATTGGTGGTGTGGTGATACCCTCTATTAATAATAATCATTCCAACAGTTATAGAATCTTTTTTTGTCTTTTGGAAGTTATGTATTTACTAAGCACATCTCATGCTGTACAGAGAGAGGAAGACACTACCCCTTGGTTAAGGAACTTTAAATGCAAGTCCTCACTCCTGAAAACAGTTGCTAACATGTTTAACTTTATGTGCATGAATAGTTGTATTGTGGGACTATCCATGCACATAACATTAAGCACGCAAGCAAGTGTTTACAGGAGTGAGGACTTGCATTTAAAGTTCCTTGGCCAAGGGGTAGTGTCTTCCTCTCTCTGTACAGCACTAGGTTCGCTGTCTGTGCTCAATAAATGGTAACTTCCTGGTTTCAGGGGTGAAAGTAAGTCAAGTGACTTACCGGTATGCTGGGGCCAGCTCTAGCCCCTGGAAGGGGCGGGGCCTAGGGCGGAAGGGGCAGGGCTGAAGGGGTCAGAGCCAGCCCCAGCCCACCCTGTAAGGTAAGTGCCCCCCCATCCTTCTCCTCCTCCCCACTCCCTCCTCCACCGGGGTAGCAGCAGCAGCCCAGGGCTCCAGGGGCTACTTAAAGGGCCCGGGGCTCCCCTGCTTCTACTTCCCCAGCCCTTTAATTAGCCACTGGAGCCCTGGGGAAGCGGGGGGGCTCCAGCGGCTATTTAAAGGACTGGGGCGGCAGAGGCAGCTGGAGCCCCAGCCTTTAAATAGCCGCCGGAGCCACACAGCCGCTACCCTATGGCTCCAGCAGCAGGGGGCCACTGCTGGGAGCCCCAGGTCCTTTAAATTGCCCCCTGGGGAAGCCGGGCTGCCCCAATACGGTGCACCAGCTCTTGCCGGTACGCCATACTGGCGCGTACCAGCTTACTTTCACCTCTGCCTGGTTTCAAGTGGTGGTAAGTGCAACAGATGCAATCATGGCTCTGTTTGTCTCTGATTGGGAGCGCTGGTGCTGCTGTGCTCAATGCCAGCAACCAGTGGCTGAAGCCCAACTATGGCCAACACCTATTTTGATTAGTATTTTCTTTGTGTAATTGAAAAATATAAAGTCATACCTATGCTTCACAATATGAATGCTTTTATATGCTAATATCTGTTCTTACAGTGTACCACCCACTATTCTGTCAATGAATCATCGCTTGACAATGACCAACCTGGCTCCCCAGAAACTATCTTGTTGAGAATCTAAACTGTAGGAGCCAGACATCCTTCTACTAGACTTGTTTTCGCCTCCACTCTTATCTCTTTCTGGTAGAGTGCTCTATGTTAATTTGAGCTTAATCAAGCCATAAAGCTCTGTTCCAAAACACTTCACCCTTTTCCAAGTAGTCTTGAGCAAGTTTTAATTGCACCACCTTGTGCTCCGGGTGTGGCTTCTGACAGGATAATCTTCCATTCAAAACCTCACTACTGACATAATGTTACAATTATGTTCCTTAAGCTTTTTTTTTACATCTGTCAAAACTCTACATTCTGTTTAATTAACCAGTTCCATTATCACTCCTTCCATTTTTTTGTTTACTGGTGTCTCTCTTAAATATTTTGCTTTAACAACACACTGTCTATTGTTTTACTGCAATTTCTATGAGCCACTTAGCCAACAGTTTTGAATGACTTCCTTTTCTCAAAGATCTGCCCTCTTTTAAAAACAAGTAAGGACAGGCCACCAATTGAAACATTTTAGATTCTCTGGTGGAGGCAAAGAAACCCTTCTCTGTCACCAGCACAGCCTGGCACGAGTACCAATAAACATTCCCCTCAACCTGCCAATGCTCAGATGTGGAAATCAGTGTGTGACCCAAAGTGAGGGACACAAAGATTATTCATGCAAATAGCTTAAAATGCTTTTGGAGTCTTTCCTGTAGTGTAAATAGCTCTTTCTGTAACCTTCCTTTCATGATACTTTATTTCTGGTGTGCATTATTTTCAACATTAAAAGTAAAGGGACGCCAGACTTGTGAGGCACTTGGGTAACTTTAGGACTAAAATGGGGGATGTCCCTCAAAATGAGGTATGACAATAAATAACCCAGAAAGACCAATATAGCAGATAGTACAAAAAATACACAAACCATTTTTTATTTCCATGTATGGTTTCTAAACTTTTGGAGGCAACAGTACATCCTTGTAATTGTTTACCATTGGTATGTGTGGCCGGAGGCCTATGAAAATGGCAGTAGACAGAGGGAGTGAAGGTCCCATGATCTTTGCATCCTGGGCACGTT
Organism: Natator depressus; assembly: GCF_965152275.1. Lineage (NCBI taxonomy): Eukaryota > Metazoa > Chordata > Testudines > Cheloniidae > Natator > Natator depressus. The sequence goes on from NC_134234.1 coordinate 246,342,727, forward strand.
TACCCAATTCCAAAAATTCAGAATGAGAACATTTTTATATTTCTTTCTTAACAGTATGAAGCAGTTCACAGCTATTTTAGATTAATCTGATGCTTCAGCTTCTTAATTTTGCTGTGATGAATATTGTGGTGCCTTGACATTGTTTCCTTCAGTGATTCTCTACTGCCACCGCATTCTTTGAATTTTCTTCCATCATTCAGACTGTCTCCTCTCCTCTTCCTCCAAGTATTGTTTTTTTATCTCTCCTCCAGCCCCCTCTTTTTTTGCTCTAGACTTTCTGGTGAAGCATTTATAGGTTTTTCTCTCCCAAACCATGAAGAATGTCATGCATTTGGTCTGTGGTGATGATCAGAATCTCCACAAGCTCTTGATGAGAATGTCATTGGCTCTCTGCCACCTCACCTGCTTCTTCAGCACTAAAGCTGAAGACTAGTGACAGACATGGCAAGCTCTGTGTTGGTGTGGGATAGATTCCACTCTTGAGAAGTCTGACTTGTTTGTGCTTTGATTTAGTTTCTCAGAAATGTTGGCTCCTTTAAACACATTCCTTTTCATTCCTCAAACTTCAATTCAAGTACAAGGGCAAATTGCACAGTAAGATACGCAGAGGGATTTTCCTACACCCCCCCCATGGGGGTGTTTACCCCCCCGAATTTCCCTAACCCCTCCCTCCCCCCAGTTTTGTGAACTAGTTACATGCAGTGTTGCCAATTTAGTGATTGTTTGGAAATTTGACTTGAAATTGAAACATTAATACACCCTTTAAAAGCATCTAAAGTGTATCATAAAATATGTGTATCTGAAAAAGTATAATAGATTTGAAAAGTATGAACATAGACTAGCTTCCTTATACAGCCGTTGTTTTTTATGACAGTGTCAGTGCATTCATTTTGGTGATTGTTGGCCAGCCTAATAATTTCAAATTATGATTTATAAGCAAAGTCTAAATGAGCTGTCCCTGACAGCTAGTGATGAGCTGCGGGCTGGGGGGAAAGGCTTCAGGACCAGATTGTATTTACATTCACACCTAATCTACCTGGGTATCCAGCAAACAGAGCTGTGTTGCCCAAGTGATAGATTTTGGCTGGGGTTGGGTTACAAATCACTTGAATGCGGGGGAGTAAAGAAATGTTGTTGCTCTTATTGCATGAGTAAAGGGCAGTAGAACTGTATTTACCCTGTGCTGATTGAGGGCATTGAGAGAGGGTGGGGGCAGGTGTTTTGCTTGATGGTCTGCCTGAGTCACAAGTACTATTTGACCTGCCCCTCTCCACTGTTTAAAGACAGAGCTGATTAGGCTCCATAGATAATCTTTTGTTCTGTTAAGTGACCACTACAGCTGAAATCACTGATAATCAGGTCTAAGTGCTTAGACCTGCTGTGGGACAGCGTTTTGTGGAAGAGACGGCCCCTTGATTATCATACACATTGTAAGGAGAGTGATCACTTTAGATAAGCTATTACCAGCAGGAGAGTGGGGGGGGAGGTATTTTTTCATGCTTTGTGTGTATAAAAAGATCTTCTACACTTTCCACAGTATGCATCCGATGAAGTGAGCTGTAGCTCACAAAAGCTTATGCTCAAATAAATTGGTTAGTCTCTAAGGTGCCACAAGTACTCCTTTTCAGTCTGCACTATCAGTGAGGTTCTCCCACTGAGAGCTCAGCTGAAATCCCTGAGAGCTGGGTGGAACCTCAAGAGACCAACTCACAGAGGTCACAGTGGCAGGTGGCAGCAGAAGGTGACGGCGCAGGGCCATTGGCAACAGAGCGATGGAGTGAACAGTAGCACAACGAACAACAGTGGCCAAAGCGAACAGTGAGCAGCTGGAGGAATGAGCAAGGTGCCTTCTTGCCCCCCACCTGGGAGGTGAACTCATGTGAAAGCAGCTCTGAACTCTGAGTCTCCACTGACCAAGGACAACACCGGTGAGTGTTAATGAAGCTGTTAAGACTGCTGGAGACACAACACAGTTCATGAAAACAAACATGGCTATGGCATCATACTTTCTATTTAAGCAAGAGATACCACACGCTACAAACTGGAGGCCAATGTTATGTGCATTGTCACTTGTTCATCCTGAAGTTGAACTCTGGTTCCGAACAAGATCAGCAAATGCTCACTATCTGTCTGCAAGAAACTCAACTGACTGACTAGACGCAAGTGGTGCAACAGTGAAAGACTCAACAGTTGAAAAAGTGAAGAACTCTCTCACCACATTCAAAAAATTTGCATACAGGGCTGATGAATGCACCAGTGCAAATGGTCATCAAGTATTAAGTCATTGTGTACGTTATCTTGATGTCAGTGGTAGGCTAGAACATTTCTAGATGTTCAAGTTATAGAAGATAGATTGGCTGCATCTGTGACATCTTAGAAGAGTTAAATGCTTGTCAATGGGACCCTAAACAGATTGCTGCTTGTGCATTTGATGGAGCTGCAAACTTCTCTGGAAGACTTGGTGGAGCACAAGCTTTGGTCAGAGAAACTTGTAACTCTAATCTCTCCTATACACATTGCAGAGGCCATCTACTCCAACTAGCGCTAGTACCGACCTGCAGACTCTCCAAAAGACATTTTAAAAGCTATAAATTTAATGTCTTCATTATATTCTTTTTTTCAGCAAGAGTCCAAAAAGGCTGAATATCTTGGAAAATATAGAAGATACACTGCGACTGAAGTTCAAATTAGTCCAACCTGGGAAAACCCTCTGGCTTTCTCATGAGCGATCCTTGGCTGTTGTCTTAAAATTACTTCATCCATTATTACTGGCTTTGGAAAGTATCTACCAAGATGGGATGGATCTAAGTAGTGAGGCTGGTGGATTACTTTTGCTACTACGTTCAGAGAAGACTATTGCCATTCTCTCTCTTGAAACCACTTGGGTCATTAAACAATGCCATCCAGGCATCTGCTATAACAGTAGGAGATCTTTGTCCAGCAGTAGAAGCTACATTTGGATCAATCAGAGAGCTATCCACTGAAAAAGTACTGGAAGAAGCAAAGTCTTCTGTCCAGAAGTTGACTAATGAAGGCATTTATATTGAATCCTTAAGTGAAGAGGACAAGGAGTGTTTAAGACAATTGAAAAAGTACACAGACTTGATTCTTAAAAATCTACAACAGTGACTTCTAGATTCTACTCAACCTCTACGTAGCTTTTACAGATCCCTGTCTTATGAAACACCAACTGCTGAGTGGAGTGAGGGGCTGCCATATGCTCAGGACAGAATAGAGAATTTGAACACAGAGTGGAATATCATACGACGAATGAATGAAGATTTGACTTCAGCTTCTTTTTTATCATCACTAGTGGCTCGACCCAATCTTTATGCTATGTTTCCTGGGCTGAAAGAAGTAGGAATTCATCTCTTACTACTCCCAGTCACAATAGCTACAGTTGAGTGTTCTTTTTCATCATTGAATAGAATTTTGTGTTTTGAAAGAAGTTGTCTTCTGCCTGATCATGTGAATGAACTAATGAGCATATCAATTGAAGGAATGGAAGTACTGGACATAAGAGAAGCCACCAAAGATGAACACATTGCATTCAAGAAGTTCATTAACAGAGTTGTGCAAAATTATAACAAGAAACCAAGAAGGATGTAGATGTAGTGCTTTATAGAAGGCTTGAGTAGCCAACTTTAATTTGTGTGATGATTTAAAAATCTAATAAAATGGTCATGAAGCATTTTTCAGTTTTTACTATGGTGCCGTACAGCCCAACTTCACCCTCATGGTCTCACCCCTCGTCGGCCCTGACCCCTCCTGTAAATTTGAACACCTCCCCCTAATTTCAATTCCTGGGAAAAATACTGGATATGCACTGAAGCTTTCTACGGAGTTTGTAAGTGCTCTAGAAACACATCTTGCCTTGAGGATTGTTGGCTCTGCCAGTACAGCCAGGAATCTTTAAGGCAAGAGTCCTTCCCTCCCTGAAATCATTTACGCTGCTGTTTGTTCCTTATGCCAGACAATTGCGGATTTGCAATGGTGCCAGTGGCACCATAGTGCCGGGCCCATGCGCAAAAGGGGGCCCGGCCTGCTCCACTTGCACTGCGCCCCCAAGGGCTGGCTCCTTTCCTCCCCCTGGCCCATCCCCCACACTGCTCGATCCTCTTGGCCAGCTGGCCCATGGCTTCTTTCCGCCACTGCCCCTCCCCTCCGCCCACTGCTCACACCTGTTGGCCAATGGCTGGCCAGCTGTTTGAGGGCTCCTCTCTCTCCAGCTGCCAACTACAAGCCAGTGATGGGGGCAGAGAGGAGCCCTCAGCCGCTGCTGCTCCCGGCCAGTGACAGTCTGCTTCGGGCTCCCTGGGATCAGGGCCCGCCTCCAGGGCTGTCCTTAGGATTTATGGGGCCCTATGCAGTATTCTTAAACTGGTGCCCCTATTCCCAACAGCAGCCCGGGCTCGCATATATATTTTAGATAAGGGTGGTCTTTTGAAGGGTTTATTTAAAAACGATATGTCTGAAGATCCAAGCATTTAAGACTAAAGGTGACTACTCAGATTGTGCATCTAAAAATCTATGCAAGGATTTTTTAGAGATGTGATTTTTTATAATCTTCTGCAACACACAAATGAAATATTTTTAAAGCAAATTTTAAACTCAGGTCCTGCAGCGTAACATGTTCTGAGTAAATATTACAGTAAAGCATAACTGTTTTCGTCAGGGCTTGTCTACACTGGCACTTTACAGCGCTGCAACTTTCTTGCTCAGGAGTGTGAAAAAAACATCTCCCTGAGCACTGCACGTTTCAGTGCTGTAACGTGCCAGTGTAGACAGTGCACCAGCGCTGGCAGCTACGCCCCTTGTGGAGGTGGGTTTTGCCGCAACTACACAAGCCACGTTAAAGTGCTGCCGCAGCAGAGCTTTATCCTTGCCAGTATAGACTAGCCCTCAGTAAATTCAGAAACTGACAGTGTATACCTGGGGGTTGGCAAATGCCTGTTAAATGGCTTCATTACCACTTGAATGGCTCTTTAACAGTTTCAGTGTGGTGCTAATAGGGCTGGCAGGCTGGAAGGCTTTTTCACTTTTAAGTACTAGATCCCCTCTACAGGAAGACTCACCAGGCTGCAGCAGCCAGCTGTGGTAGGAGCCTGCAAGAAGGGTCGGAACAGGTATAGGAAGAGCCTGAAGTGTGGACACTCAGACCCAGGGGTGCCCCAAATTTTTGGGTGCCATACGCAGCGGCGTATGTTGCATATGCCTAAGGACAGCCCTGCCCGCCTCTCCCTGACGCTCGGCTGAAGCAGTGGGCTGGGGAAGTCGGAAGCTGTCCCCCCACAAGGAGACGCCTCCTCTCCGCCACAGGCACCGGCGCCAAGTGGGCAGGGCTGGGTGGGGCCCTGGGGGACGGAACTGCTTTGTGCACCTGAGCTTCAGGCAAAATGGAAAAACACTCCTTACAAAGTTTTAGTTACATACACTCCTAAATGCTGCAGGGCAATTACCAGATAAGCAATGGAACTTTATCCAGGTTTTTGAAGCCGATTCTTGTAAACAATTACACAGTGAAACTAGCTCTCACAAACAGAACTATTAACCAGAAATGTAATTAGCAATTAAGCAATTTATGAGAAAACAGATGCATTCAGCTCTCACAAGAAAAATGTATTGATCAAAACATGGAAATTGTTTGTTGCTGTAGCTATAAGTGTGATTGAAAAGGAGTACTTGTGGCACCTTAGAGACTAACCAATTTATTTGAGCATAAGCTTTCGTGAGCTACAGCTCACTTCATCGGATGCATACTGTGGAAAGTATAGAAGATCTTTTATACACACAAAGCATGAAAAAATACCTCCCCCCACACCACTCTCCTGCTGGCAATAGCTTATCTAAAGTGACCACTCTCCTTACAATGTGTATGATGATCAAGGTGGGCCATTTCCAGCACAAATCCAGGGTTTAACAAGAACGTCTGGGGGGGGGGGGTAGGAAAAAACAAGGGGAAATAGGTTACCTTGCATAATGACTTAGCCACTCCCAGTCTCTATTCAAGCCTAAGTTAATTGTATCCAATTTGCAAATGAACTCCGAGTCAACAGTTTCTCACTGGAGTCTGGATTTGAAGTTTTTTTGTTGAAGAATTGCAACTTTCATGTCTGTAATTGCGTGACCAGAGAGATTGAAGTGTTCTCCGACTGGTTTATGAATGTTATAATTCTTGACATCTGATTTGTGTCCATTTATTCTTTTACGTAGAGACTGTCCAGTTTGACCAATGTACATGGCAGAGGGGCATTGCTGGCACATGATGGCATATATCACATTGGTGGATGTGCAGGTGAACGAGCCTCTGATAGTGTGGCTGATGTTATTAGGCCCTGTGATGGTGTCCCCTGAATAGATATGTGGGCACAGTTGGCAACGGGCTTTGTTGCAAGGATAGGTTCCTGGGTTAGTGGATCTGTTGTGTGGTATGTGGTTGCTGGTGAGTATTTGCTTCAGGTTGGGGGGCTGTCTGTAGGCAAGGACTGGCCTGTCTCCCAGGATTTGTGAGAGTGTTGGGTCATCCTTCAGGATAGGTTGTAGATCCTTAATAATGCGTTGGAGGGGTTTTAGTTGGGGGCTGAAGGTGACGGCTAGTGGCATTCTGTTATTTTCTTTGTTAGGCCTGTCCTGTAGTAGGTGACTTGTGGGAATTCTTCTGGCTCTATCAATCTGTTTCTTCACTTCCGCAGGTGGGTATTGTAGTTGTAAGAATGCTTGATAGAGATCTTGTAGGTGTTTGTCTCTGTCTGAGGGGTTGGAGCAAATGCGGTTGTATCGCAGAGCTTGGCTGTAGACGATGGATCGTGTGGTGTGGTCAGGGTGAAAGCTGGAGGCATGTAGATAGGAATAGCGGTCAGTAGGTTTCCGGTATAGGATGGTGTTTATGTGACCATTGTTTATTAGCACTGTAGTGTCCAGGAAGTGGATCTCTTGTGTGGACTGGACCAGACTGAGGTTGATGGTGGGATGGAAATTGTTGAAATCATGGTGGAATTCCTCAAGGGCTTGTTTTCCATGGGTCCAGATGATGAAGATGTCATCAATATAGCGCAAGTAGAGTAGGGGCGTAAGGGGACAAGAGCTGAGGAAGCGTTGTTCTAAGTCAGCCATAAAAATGTTGGCATACTGTGGGGCCATGCGGGTACCCATAGCAGTGCCGCTGATCTGAAGGTATACATTGTCCCCAAATGTAAAATAGTTATGGATAAGGACAAAGTCACAAAATTCAGCCACCAGGTTAGCCGTGACATTATCGGGGATAGTGTTCTTGACGGCTTGTAGTCCATCTTTGGGTGGAATGTTGGTGTAGAAGGCTTCTACGTCCATAGTGGCCAGGATGGTGTTATCAGGAAGATCACCGATGGATTGTAGCCTTTTATTAGACTGAGAATCTTTACCAGAATGTATGGTTAAAGAAAACATCTTTTTCTATTAACTTTTTATTTTTTAAATATATATAAAAAATAACAAACTATACATAAACTTGGTTAATATATGAAGATAAGTTTATATATTAGGAAATTTGCTACCTAACTTTAGCTATAGTTGAAATATTTAATTATATAATATGAGTGGTTAAATTACTAAATCAATTTGAATTGCACAATTTAAAAACAAAATTTGTTTATAAAAATCTAACTAGTTTAAAAAAAATTTAGATAAAGAAGCAAAAATTCAGAGGAGGGGGATTGAGATGGGGAGGGAAGGAAGTGGATAAAGAGGAGAAAGAGGCAAGCAGGGGGGCACATGCATTTAATAAGATCATTCAGATACTTCCAGGAAAATATCCCATATCTCTGAGAATTTTTCTTGGGTATAGCAGTACACTATTCTGTCCACGGTGGTCAAACTTACAGTATGTATGCTCCAGACTTCAATTGTTGGTTGCTTTTTGGCTTTCCATTTTTTGTGGTACTAGTCTTTTAATAATTATTTAGTGCTCTGCTTAGCCAAAGTTTTTCAGATTTATTCAGCTTCCAATCAACATCCATTAGATTTAAAATTACATGGTTAGTGTATAACACAATTTTATTTGATAGGAAAAAAATTAATTCTTCAGTTTAAGTTCTGTCCAAAATATATGGGTGTAGACGCAGTCCAAGAGCATGTGAGTTACGTTAGCACCTGCTGAATCACAGCACCAACGTTTGTCTGACTTAGCAGCACCTGTCTTGCACAGTTGGAGACGGGTCCGATGCATCCTCCACATGACTTTCTGCTGGATTAATCCTAAATGGAAGTCTAAGGAACAGTTCATCGCACTGGCTAAAATTTGTTTCCATTGGTTAGAAGAGAATAATTGGCTTAGTCCCTCCTCCCATCTCTCTTTTAGGGAACCCAGGTTTAATTCAAATTTGCTGGCCAAGTATGCATATAGTGTTGCCATAGGTCTTGACAATCTGGGTAATATTTGGAGAAATGAAAGCAGTTCAGGTGGATCGAGGGTAGGGTGACAAGACATCCTAATATTATCGGGACCATCCCGATATTAGGGGCTTTGTCTGATATACGCAACTACACCCTCACCCTTGCCCTGGGGGGGGAAAAAAGTGTCCCGATTTTTCACACTTGCTATCTGGTCACCCTAGTCGGGGTAGCACAGGCATTGACCAAACAGATGGGTGATAGCATGCTTATGTTGGATATATTTCCACTCCATTTTAGTCTCTAGATTGAACCTTTCTTTTAATATTGTAAAAAGGAGGAAAGTATTGTGAGGGAAAATTAACAGGACATAAAACTCAGGTCAAGGCCCTGGCTTTGGTCAAGCTTGCCTGCAGGCCGTAAACTGAGATCCTGCTTGCTTATATGTGCCAAGGGGTAGGAGAAGTCACAGTGGAAAGTCCCCAAAATGGAACAATGGTTTTCTGTGCATAAGGGGCATGAAGGGACAGGATGGAAAAGTCCCCAGATAGAACAAATTTGCAATAGTCAAGCTTACGAAATATGTAACCCCAACAGTTGTGTTAAAAAGGTCGCTGACCGCAAAAGAACAGACAGTGAGTAACAGGAGGGGCCTAGTGGGGGAGACGCTTGTTTTTGCTTTTGACCAGCGTTAATTTTGCAATGTATTCCAAATAAGGTAATTAATACGAAAGTATGTGTAATTTGTCTGTGGTTTTAAGCTTTAAAAAGCTGTGTGCGCTTTGCATTGGGGGGCAGCTACTTAGAGCTGTTACCCCCTGCACTTGTAATCAATCAAGGAGCCTCAGGCTTGTTCTGATCCAAACACAACGCTTGGGTAATTTTCCACCACAGTATATCATTTTCAATAACTGAACTGATGGTCAAAATCCCTTTCCTAATCCAGCCTGGCCACATGATAGGGGTGCATGCTATACAGAGTTTCAAGTTACCCTTGCAATAGAGGCCTCACTAGCTCTTTTTCTATCCTCTGAGTAGGAAATGATCCTGCTCCTAATAAAAGCTTTCAGTTTGTCACATAGGATGGATCGGGATGTCTCTGGTGTGTCACTTATTTAGAAGAAAAACCGAATTTCTTCTGTGACATAGTTTTGAAAATGTTTATCTTTCAAAGGAGAGGAGTTCAGTCTTCATCATTTACCAGTCCAATTCCTCTTGGGAGGGGAAAATTGTTGCATCACTGGTACATGATCAAAGCGCATGATAGACTTGATTTCATTATTAAGCACTGAGTCCACCAGACTCGTAGAAATCTCTTCATAAATATGTGGAATGTGGGGAGGAGAAAAAAAGTAAAATCCTTTATTGTAAGGATCTACAACTGCCATACATCTTTTAACCCTAATTCTTCTCATTAATCTGGTATGATGTTTCTAACATGTAATTGCGTATACTGAGGCCGGCCTGACCTGTCTAAAAGGATCCAACGCCTCATTAAAATGTCCTGCTATGGTGATTGATTCTAGTGGGATATTAATTTAGGGAGAAAACTTATTTTAAAAAAACTTGGATCATCTTTATTGGGTCCATATATATTAATTAGGTTATAAATAGAATCGGAGATCTTAGCTTTCACCAGCAAAAATCTAACTGCCTTATCTTTATTTGTATCTAGAACTTGTAAATTGAATCTTTTGTGAAGCAATTATTGTTACACCTTTGGCTGAGGAGGAGAAATTGTTAAACTCTCCTTCCCCCATCTACCCTCTCCTACATTTCTCTGCCTCCAAGTCATTTAGGTGAGTTTCATTGTTTTTTAGATGGGTGATCATTCTTTTGGATTCACCCCTTTGATGTTCCAGGAAATACAACTTATAATATTAGCCATAAGGAGTATTTAGGTCAAATATCTCTTTATCAGGAACCTAGACAGTGTCATTGCGTGGGCCATTGTTAATTCCAGATCTAGGAATGGCATATCTGGCTACCCCCTCACCACCCTGGGGGCCTGAGGGGAAAAGGGAATAGTTAAGGCAGACCATGAAAGGTAAAAGATAGAAAAAGAAATGAAGTGGTCAAAATTGCCAAGGATCATTTTAAAAAAAATACATAACACTTGTCAAACGGAAATAGGACCTAAGTGGAGGAGGTTTACAAGGGGGTGGCCTTTTCATTCACTTCCCCCACACCTCGAAACACCCATGTGAGGTTTAACTGGATTCCCTTTAACTGTATACAGAAAATAGTCTAATATCAAGGGAGGACATGCACTATTCACAACAACAACAAAACGGGGCCGGGGGAAGGAGGGGGAGGCTAGTGTCTAAACTTAAGAACAAATCCACAGTGGATAGATATTTAAGCCATACAAATTGTTTAAATAACCTTATTCTAACATAACTGGACCATTTTCAGAGAAGGGTTTTTTGGCAGAACTGTTCTGCTTACACTTTGCCTGCTATAGCCTTGTCCATGCTGGGTACAGTGTGAACACCATTGCCCAATAGTTATACCAGCAGTGTAAATCGGCATAACATTTATTTCAATTCATTTAACAAAAGTAAAAACTAAAGAAAAGAACCTGAATTAATATTATTGAAGAAACAACAGACCATCTCATACTAACACATTCTCAGTGATCTGGTGAATCATCACCAGCAATAATAATTATTTCTTGGATAGCATTTTCGGAAATCAGATTCCTTTGCAGTTTGGGAATTGAAAAAATTCATCATTAAACTGAAATCTTCATTACGTTGTTTAGATCTCGTATCTCTTATAAGTTTATATTTAGGGCAATTGGATTGTCTATTTCTGGATTTATATAAACCCAGACTCTAGGAAATTAGATGGGGATGAAACAAAGTACAATCTGCTGAGAAGAGGTGGGGTTGGAACAGATACCAGGAGAGAGAGTGCCTCAGCTAGAAAACAAAATCACACTTCTCTGCTGAATGTTGACAATTCATGGGTGTACATAAGGAATCCCCAGGTCCAGTGAAGTGATTTGTTTGGAGTCAGAATCTCTGTGCACTGGAATCATAGGTGGAGGATGGGAGTGCTAAATGCAAGCAAAGCAGGTGTGGCCATATTGTAACACTGCAACTTGCTAGCAGCAGCAGCAGCAGCCAAAGCCCATCGCTGCTTTCTGAGTCTGGAGAGAGGGCCAGGAGGGTCAAAATTCAATCAGAGATGAGATCTTTCTTGCCTTCCTCTTCAGCTTTGAAAGTAACAGGAAAGGAAAGGAAATAGTCCAAACCAATCCTTTGACTAGGGCTCTTGCTCTGTTGAATTTAGCCCTCTTTTCCACCACGTTCTTGTAATCTGAGAAAATCACCAGTCTGTGTCCATTCTATGTTAGATTTTCAAAGACAAAAGTGCTGGCAGCTTGCTGAATAAAAATTCCACAGGCCTCCTTTTTCCCAGCTCCTTTGGAAGGCCCACAATTCTCAGATTGCAAAAAGAAAAGGAGTACTTGTGGCACTGTAGAAACTAACAAATTTATCTGAGCATAAGCTTTCATGAGCTACAGCTCACTTCATCGGATGTATTCTCAGATTGTTTCTCCTTGATCTTCCCTCAAGATCATTAACCCCCTGCAGTGCTTTGAGTCCCTTCCGGTTGTTCTGAGGCTATATTGATAGTACACACTGTGTCTTCTAGCAAAGAGATTCTGTTCTCAGCTTCCTCTAATCTTGATGCCAAGCCTTGGAAACTGGCTTCATGTGTACTAGTAACATTTTTTATCTCAGTTGTATCTTCAGATATTTTTTCTCAAGATTGTCTGTTCACTTGAGATATGCTTTAGCCAGTCCATAATTTCATCCAGTCTTAGAGGGCCAGTCTCTCCCAGGTCAGCCATCTTGGCTGCAAGAGGGCTGTCTGACAGCTTCCATATTTTAGGATTTAGTTGAAAGTCTGGAGATGGAGCAACATACATAATGGTATTAAATTAAAAGAAAAGAGTTGGAGAATTATATTGGATGAATATTAGATGGGGGAAGTGATTTGATTCTTGGTGGTTGTGGATTTTAGGAGGTGAGGAAGGGAGCTGTAAAGCTATGCAGCCACCAGAAGTCCAAAGTAAATTTCTTTCCAAGTAAAAATATGTGAAATGTAATTGTTTGTGGAGTAATGTCCCTTTGACCATTTGAAAATAATTCCTTTCAGCCTTTATTAACATTCTTGTAGAAATGCTACAGGTTTCTCATTCCCATATGTACCAAATCACAGCTCTACTCCCTACTAGAGAATCATGGCATGTTAATACTAGGGGAAGCTTGCCCATTTTATATTTTTCTATAACAATTAAGATGTTGGGCTTATTATTCTAGACCTATCTGGATGAAATCTTCCACAGTCATTTAACAAAGCTCTGTTAAATATTAACAGACCACAACGTTGAAGCATTTGGGGAACAGTCACATTCTTAATGGCTTTTACTGTTCCTGCTGTTGTTTATTTTATAGGTGATTATCCCCTGTCTACATCTATGCTATGCCCAAAATAAGTGTAATAACATCCTGTTTGGGGTCATCTGCAGGGCTGAACCCGGCACCTCTGGGTCTAAAACAATGAGTGCCTACTAAACCCAGATCTTTTACAACCTCTTCAAGGTTCCTCAAGTGGCTTTCAATCTGAGTTCCTGAACAGATCAATGGGCCTTTGCTTTCAAAGAGGGAGTGGGATAGTGCTTGAGAGACAGAAAGTATGAAGGCAGGGGGGTACTAAATTGGCTTACAAAATCTTGGACATTTTCAACATTTCTCTCTCTTCTTTTCCTCAAAAGAGAGCATTATATTTGGCTATTCATGTCAATCTCAGGATTTTAAAAGTGGGGGTTCCTCGCTGAGAGAGAGACTGCAAGGTAGAAGCTACATTTATTATCATAGGTTGTACAACAGACTTTGCACTCAGTTTCCTCTCATCACACTCCCACAAATTTCATTTGCATGTAATTGTGCAGTTCTGTTTGCAAAATTCTATTTGCAAAAGGTGCAGTATCCTGTCTTATCCTCTGTCATTTGATTAACTGCCTCAGTACCAAGTCTTTGGCCAATTGGACTTTGAGAAAGTCCATCCCCTATACAAAAGACTGTAATATTACTGTGTGCTGGCTGAATTACTCCACCAGGCCTTGCAGCACTCTCCCCCAGCCTAACAGACTACGTGACAGATCATGAATATAAAACTCCCCAAATCTGGAATCCTGTATGTGTCTCATTACTATATCTCCACTGCACAGTAAAGCCTGGTCTATGTGACCCATGCTTGCAAACCTGATTCTTTTCCTCCCAAGTTTGCGCCTGAGCATCCATGCTGCATTGCTATGCATTCCTCAGACCTGTACCAGCACATTCATACATTGATTCCAGGGTTCTTAGGGCTCTCAGTAGCTGTAGCCACTCTAAGTCTTGGTATAGTGGGGAAAAACTTGTCTATCCATCCTGCAGCACTTCACCTGATGTGCCCTTAGCCCACGCAACATTCAGGAGAGTCATTTTGGGTCTGCATGCTCCCGGTTACTGGAGACATGCTATGGAGCCAGCTGCAATGGAATACCTTCTCCCGCTTGCAGTTTCACAGCTGTTTTCGAATTCAGGGAAAGAATTGGTGGACATTTTGGTGGTAGTATCTGTCCTATAGAAATCAGCTCTCAGAAAGGCAAAAACATGTCATTTGCAGCCTAGATGACACAGATGCTTCCTGCCATCACCATATGTAGATTGTCATTTCCTGAGCAGGGTCACAAGCACAGACTTGTGGGATCATATCATCATGCAGACCAGGATGTCTGTCTCTCAAGCACTATCCCACTCCCTCTTTGAAAGCAAAGGCCCATTGATCTGTTCAGGAACTCAGATTGAAAGCCACTTGAGGAACCTTGAAGAGGTTGTAAAAGATCTGGGTTTAGTAGGCACTCATTGTTTTAGACCCAGAGGTGCCGGGTTCAGCCCTGCAGATGACCCCAACCAGGATGTTATTACACTTATTTTGGGCATAGCATAGATGTAGACAGGGGATAATCACCTATAAAATAAACAACAGCGGGAACAGTAAAAGCCTTCTACCCCCCGAGCACGCCATGTCCCCGCTCCTCCCCATCCCGCCCAGTGCTTCCCACCTCCTGCCACCTACCAGCTGTTTGGTGGTGCTTAGGACTTTCCAGGCAGGAGGGGGAGGAGTGGGGACGTGGCACACTCAGGGGAGGAGGCGGAGAAGAAGCAGGGCAGGGATGGGGACTTGCAGGAAGGGGGTGAAATGGAGGCAGGAAGGAGGCGTAGCTGGGGTGGGAAAAGGTGGGGTGGGGACTTTGGGGAATGGGGGTGGGGTGAGGGCGGGGCCAGGGGCAGGAAGGGGCGAGGCTGGGGGCAGTGGGGTTGAGCACCCACCAGGCAGAGGGGAAGTCGGTGCCTATGACTAGGGCAGCATCCCACGCACGAGGGAAATCAGGGGTGCCCACATAATGGATTTGCAGGGTGCTATAGATATGGGGAAATGAAGTAGTATAGTTTTCTCACACTTAAGTTATCCCAGAATTTCGGGGGCCAATGCAGATTATGAATTTAATAGAACCGGTTCATGTAGCTCTATATACAGATTATTATAGTGCTGTAATGGAGTTTTATTTTTTAATGAATTTAATAAAGCCTGCATGTAACCTTAGGACTTGTTCTTGTTTGGAAAAGAAACCCTTTATTTGAAACATGTACCTAAATAACAACTAACAAAACTTACAGGCAGACCAGCTGCCAGCAAGAGGCAAAAGACATTAAAGCAAAAACAAAAAGTGCAGAATAAACAATCCAAGCAACAAAAGTGCAAAACTGCCAAACTATATATAGTGCAATTGCTACAGTCTCATGGATAGTGGAACTGTGTCCCCACTCTGTTCTCCTTGTTCCTTCTGGAGCATTTTGCATGTGTGGGCCTCACTGGACTGTTGCACTGGGTACATTTTGACTATTCCATGTACAGTTCATTGCTTGGGTCGTGGGTCAACCAATCTCAGAACTGTCCACTGCTTGCACAGGCTGCAGGATGTGGTACTGTGGTGGGGACTGAGAACCTGGAGGTTGGACAGTAGCTGGAGCTTCAGCTGGCATTGGAGCTGGTACTAGAGCCTTTCACGTGGGGGTCATGAGAGGAAGCAGCCTCTCAGTGTTCCTTCTGCGCTCTGTCCTCTTCACTCAACTTCTGGTCATGTTCCTGGAACTGTGCACCCATTCTTTCCTCATGCTAGGGTTCCACCTTCTCCCTCTGCAGCTCTCTCTCTGAAAATCCAGCTGTTCATCTGCCTTGGCCAAAATGTCCTGCAGCATTTTGTATCTGATTCTTTTCCTTTTCCCTTATCGGTGGAGTGTCCCTTTCCCCAGTTTCCTAGTTCCTTGCCTCTACCTTTGGGGTGGAGTTCTGGATTAGAGGTGTGTTTAAATTATGGGGGTACCTCAAGGGTCAGCAGTGGTCCTGGAGGCCTAGAACAGGTATCGTGAGGAGCCCCACTTCCAAGAAGGTGACTGAGAGTCAGTGCCCAGGAAATGTGCCAGAGAGGCCAAGGAAGGAACCAGTGCTGCATCTTGCTGAGGTTCTACAAGCTTAACATACCCCAAGGGATGCAGAACACAGAGACTTGGATTCCCCTCATAGCAGCCCTGGTAGGTGGCCAGGAGGGGGGCACTCAGTAGGATCTGTGACAGAGGCAAGGATAGAATGAGGTTCTACAGGGTGGCATGCAACTTCCTAAGCAGGAAGACCATCATTTCTCTTTCTGCAGTCCCCTGCTTCATTCACTTTAACTTCAGCAACAAATGAGGCAGAGGCAACAGACAGCCTCATGCACTACCCTACTCCCAATTAATTTCCAGAGCATAGTTCACCTTGTGCACTTAATGAGGCCTGTGGGCTGGAAAAATAGTATGTGATCATATAATTAAACACTGTATCATGCATGCATGCAAGGGGGCTGAATTAAGGTTGTACAGACATTCCTAGTTTTGCAGTGCTTGATTTTGCTACCCTAAAGTTCTTTTAATTAATTTGTTTAAATATAGCTTTCAAGGTTTTTAAAAAAAGCACACTAAAAAATAATAGAAATTCCATCATGTGGAACCATATTGACTCCCATGTGGTTCATCAACAGAGATAGAACCTTTAAATGCACAGCACAGAACTCTGCCACTTGAAATAATGGAATAATTGACAGCAATAGAAGGTTTACTTGTCATCTTCTATGTCGGCCACATTTTGCCAGTGGGTTTCAAAGCTATTTGCTGACAGGAGAGGAGTGTTGAGACCTGGCCGCTGGAAATTGCAGGGAAAGTTCTGCTTAGCTCCTACAGCACCCACATCCCATCCCTGGCAAATTTCAAGCCCCTGCTCCTAAGTATAGAGGTACTAGAGCTTCTCAAACTTTTGTAAGATTTTTTGTAACATGGGGAAAATATCATATTTCCCCCTAACTTCATTCTGAGAAATGCCATCTTTGCTGTGGAGTGTGGGGGAGCCTGAAGCAGACACCCCTGCCTGGAAGATTTCAGCCCAAGTGGTTAATGTCTGGTAAAACTATAAGCAACTGAAAACAGGGTCTTATAATGGGAATTGTCGGACAACCTTAATTAAAGCCAGCATCACCTATAAAAGTTTGGACTTGCTGTAGCCAGTACACAAATGTTAACAATGGATTTATCCAAGATACTTGTAAAATAAATGGCCCGAGGGTCTCATAATGCCAAGTTACAAGAGAAACAAAGCAAATTGGCTGTACATTGCAGGAAAACAAAGCCAGAACCCCCCAAATTATGTTACCTTCCTCTGGCCTGTAGGTGGACATGATCTGAGCCTGGGTGTGGGGTTATTCCTGAGCATCCCCAACATCACTCCCAAGTAGGATCTTCTCATTGAGTTTCCTGCCAGGGAACCCCACTAGCCTGTAAACTCATCCTGCCTTGCTCTGTAATCCTGTGTACCTGTGCAAACAGGGGAGGAATATGAGCTACAGTTAACCTGATTAGCTAGGGACAAGACAGGGTCTGTGCCCTCTGTCATATATGCATAGTTATTTCAACAGTCCTATTACACCATCAACCACTAAAGGTGCGTCTACTTTATTTGATCATTTCACATTTTAATGTATGGGCCTTAAAGAACATGTCTACAACCTTTATAAATAAATCTCCATATGCTTGATTATTAATGACTCTGCAAACAGTAATAGCCACAGTGCATTGTTTTAAATATTTTATGAGGCATCAGTGTCGCCTATTAGTCATTTGTTACAGGTTACTAAAATGTTTTACAGATTATTTGATTGAATTACTAGGAAGGGTTAAATAAGGGATATGGATTTCAGTGGTAAATGAGGCTGTAATTCCATTGCATAGCAGAGCTGTAATTCTTGTGACAACATCATTATTATACTTAGCACTTAAAGTATTTTTAATCTTCAGAGCATTTCACAAACATGAATTATTCAGTTCACGCAAGGTCCTTTGAGGTAAGTCACCACAAAAAAAGAAATTCACATGATTTAATTACTGTGTGTCACTAAAAATCTGAGACTGAATTACAGCCTTCTACACTAGCTTTGGTAAACCTTGGGTTTTGGTATATAAATAACATACACTGAAGTACTTTTTTTTCTTGTATATAGTATTCATCTTACCTTTCCTATAATACTTCCCTTTGCATTAGATTTCACCATGGCTTTTGTCATATACAGTGATCTCACAGTTACAGTGACCAGTTTACAATCAGACACAATAGTGTTTTATTTATTGTCAGGTAGTACAGAAGTCCTAATTTGTTTCAATGTATTGTAAGCTATGTGCCTGGTTACAATGAACCTCCTCTTAAAGTGAAGTTGGTCCATATGTGAGAGGGGAGAAGCATGTGGAACCTGCACTGTAAAAGAGTTCCCCAATGTTTTAATCAAACAAATAAAAAAACATTAAAAATAAATAACCAAGATAAGAGGCCTGTTTCTTATTTACCCTAATGCCTCTTTACACCATTCTGGCAGTGTAAAGGAACCTTAGTGAAGAGCTGGTCAGAAATTTTCCAAAGTAACAGAGTTTTGTCAGAAAATGCTGATTTGTTGTGGAAACGTATCAGGTTTGATGAACTTCCAATGAACCATGAGCAGGTTTCCATCAGAAACCTGCCTGGTTTCCTGCCAACACACCTGGTGGACTGTTAGAGATGCTGGGCTTCTATGGTCTGTGGCTGCCATACCATGCTGTAGTTGGGACTCAGCTACCTGCTCCACAATGGGGAGCCTGGAAGCCCTGCAAACCCTGGCTCCAGCTGGAGCTCTCAGAGCTTCTACTAGGCTCCCCACTCTGCAGTGGGGGAACTCCTGACTCCCCAGGAGTGGGGGGCAACCCGGGGAATGCCCAGAAGTCAGGGGGCAGACGGCTGTTTCATTTTGGGGGCTGGGAGGGGGAATGGAAATCTAACTGAAACTTTTTTTTTCCAAAACAAATAATCAGAATTTCCCTTTTGTGGGAGATTTTGAAATGTCTAATTTTTGTTCCAAATCAAAACAAAACCTTTTGAAATGTCCAAATTTCCCACAGAATGAAATCTGCAAGTTTCAGCCAACTCTGTTTTAGTGTAACTGAGAATCATGGCCTAAGTCATTACATCATCGTGGTATAAAGTTTACAGCAATGGTGCTCAAACTGTGTTCTGTAGTTTTTAGAATCCAGCAGTTAGAGCATTGGGGAAATGGGTCCATGAGAAAGTCCCAGTCTTAATGAAATGGTGCACACAATGCAAGAGTCAAAAAAATCCTGGTCTAAGGGCTTGGCTACACAGGTTTTGCTCCCTGTATCAGATATAGTTAAATAATATATTAAAAACTTTTATATCTCTATAACTGCATTCACACTGGGGGTTGCATCAGTTTATATTAGGTTCTGACTTGATATAGTTAAGTCAATCACAAAAACACTCAAAAAACATGTGCATAATCCAACCATAAGATTAAAAATTCTTAGGATCTGTTGCTGCAGTCCCTACTCAGGCCAAAGTCACAGTGACTTCAAAAAGGAGCTTGGTTTGAGTAAGGCTTACAAGATCTGGTCTGACATCTTTCCAGTTCCTAAATGTAAGCGGGGGAATAGTCCCGCTATTGTGGGTAACTTTCTTGGCTTCTGCACTACCCTGGTGAAGTGGGCTAGTGAAAGGATCTGAGTCCTCACTCCCACTTCCTTTACCAAGTGGCCTCCCTGCCCTTGGGGACTCCCCTTCCACTCTCCTGTCTGGCAGAATCCTTGTAACCCCAACAAGGCTGGGCCTAGGATTCCTGGGTGGCTCGACCCCCAACCCTGCTGCGGTCACCTAGGACTCGGGCTAGGGTGTCCCCACTCCTGGGTACTCTCTCTGCACTGGGCACTTCTCTGACCCACTGACCATTTCATACAAGTTAAAGCAAATGCAAGTTATTTAATCAACAATTAATTTTAAAAAGAATAAGGAAAAAGGTGAAAGGAAACACATCAACCCGCTCTGTGGCAGGGAACATCACAAACAGTGTCTCTGGAATGTCCGGGCAGTTCACACTCTGTTCCTTGTAAGTCCCCGGCCTTCTTCTCAGGCCCTGGCTGTGCTGCAGGGATGCTGTGGGTTGGACACTTGCTCTGGTGGTGGCCACACGCTCTCG
This sequence comes from Natator depressus, assembly GCF_965152275.1. Taxonomy (NCBI): domain Eukaryota; kingdom Metazoa; phylum Chordata; order Testudines; family Cheloniidae; genus Natator; species Natator depressus. The sequence continues at coordinate 246,362,756 of NC_134234.1, forward strand.
GGCTCTAAGTGGTAGGACCCTTCTTCCCAGTGTTGCCCCCACCCTGTCAGGGTTACGATCCAAGCCTGGCCTGCAGAGCCTCTTGGCTGAGGCATCTCCCTGTGCTGGGCCCACTGCCCAGGGTCCCCCTCGCTCTCCCCAGCTGCTCACCGCACCCAGCCCCGGACTGCTCCAGCCCCAGCTCCACCACTCTGTCTCTGCTGCTCTGCCTCCAGCTCCCTGGGCTGCTTCTTTGGCCCCTCTAGCTCTGGTTGCTGCAGCTCTGCTCCCAGGACAGGTCTGCTCTGCAGGCTGCTTCTGTGACTCTGCTCCCAGCACTGACCTGCTTCGTGGGCTGCTTTTCTGGCCCCTCTGGCTCTGGTTGCTGCAGCTTTCTTCCCAGGGCAAGTCTGCTCTCTCTGGGCTGTGCCTCTGGCTTTGGGACTGCAGCTCTACTCTCAGGACAGGGTCTGCTCCCTCTGGATCTGGCACGGCTATGCTCCCCAGGTCAGCTCGGGCCCATGCTTTCTCCTTAGCTCGGCCCCACTCTGTCTGACCCGGGCAAATCCAACTCACACGGAGGACGGGACCTCCCTGGCCTCCTGACTCCCTGATTAGCCTGCCCGCCATGTCATTCAGGCTGACCTGGAGCATTGGCCTCTCCCCATTGTTGCTGGGGTCTTTCAGTCTCAGGGTCCTGATTTACCATAGACCCTTCCCCTTTTAGTACTGGGAGGTAGCCAACCAAAACACCCCCACTGAATGTTAGTAAGGGGGCAACAGTCCCCTTACATAAACTTGGCAGCTAAATGTGTCAGAATAGCCTCCCTCTTTGCGTCCAAGAGTGATTCAGACGCAGAGGCTTCACCTTTCTCAGTGCTTGAAGTTTCAGGGTCACCAACCTGGTGATTCCACACAAATTTTTAATATTAAACAGCCCTCAAAAACATGATTTACTTACATATAGTTTACACGGAGCAGTGGAAGAAGAGTTGGATTAACCTGCTTTAAAGTGGATTAAATGTATAGGTAAACCATACCGGAGGCCTGTTCTGAACAAAACTTGGCCTAGAATGAACTGCTTGGTGAGCCTGGGGGTTATTTCTGATACTTTGGATGAGTTTTGCTCAAATGGGAGGTCTGTGGTGCCAGACAATTATTTGTATCGAGGGAACACCTAGAAGCACCAGGACCCCACTGCGTAACTGTACAAACACAGAACAGAGACAGTCCCTACCCAGAAGGGCTTCATATATTGATGCACAACCATGACAGACATTTTGTGCCCCTTACTGGGAGGAGACAAAAACGTCAAATCTGATATGTGGACTCCATGGGTATGTCTACACTGCATAATAAACCCAGGTTCTGTCTCATGTTTAAACCCAACCCCCCCCCCACACACACACACACGCTGTCCATACCCAAAGCCATCTGACATGCACCAGAACTCTCTCAGAACCCTGGCCTGCTGACTTGCCGAGGGGCATGGATCTGAGCCTGCATTTCGCTGTACTGTATATCCAAGCCCACTTCCTTTGCAGTATGGACATAGGAGAAACGAAGGTTGCCAGGCTCCTTTCAGAGAGTCTGCCTGTGCTATCCCACAGTCCCCTGGATCTGTGTGGCCAGGCTCTTCTCCCACCAAACTTCCCACTCAACTCCCAGGAACCAGAAGCAATCTCCTATTTCAAATGCAGTTGCTCAGTGTTTAACGCTTCCTTTTCCACACAGGCTGCTCGATTGTAAGCACAGTCAAGCCCATCTTGCTGGAAAATGTTGACTGAGAAAATGCCCTGCACCTGACATGCTGCTAGCTGGCCAGAAGGACAAACCAAGATTCTGGTCAACATGGGTGTGCGGAGAGCCAGCTCCATGACTTTAGCAATAGTACGAGAAAGAAGCATGTTTATGTTGATGGATCCAAGAGGCTGGTGGTGGTAGTGGTGATCCACTGGACCAGTAGTCAATGCTGGGAGTGAGTCAAGCACCTCAAGACTGTCTACTGCATGTGAGGAATGAAAAGCATATCCAGGAACTCCCCAACTACCTACCCTTACTACAAGGAATTTGAGCAGATGCTGAGAAGTACACCAAGCACAGGGCTCACAATGCAGCATGAGAGTCTCCTGAGCGGGGATGGCATATTTGAAACCCCAGAGACAGAGGCAGCACTGAGAAGAGCCTGAAATCACCAGAGCAGACCCACAAAGGAACTGCTGCTCTCACAGGGCCTGGATCAGGCTATGGGATTGGACCAACTACAGCATATCCTGGGTCCGTATTCAGTAGACAGATCTATCTGGGGATGGCCTTGGGGAATGGCTCACAGATGAGGCAGAAGCACAACAAGCTCCAGAGCCTGGTATGTTACAACTGCTTATATATATACTTATTTCTTTTTGGTGGTTGTTAGTAAGAATGGGAGGGTTTTCCAGGTTTTGACCCAAACAATTATGACATACAGGGGGCTTCCACTGAAGGTGAAAGCCATGCCATCTCCTTAGCTACCACCAGACCCAACACCAGGTGGGATCCAGTATGGATTCCAGGACTTGGGGGAGGTGAAGAAACAAGCAGTCAGCATTAACTTTTGACTAATTAAACACGTATGTATGTTAGAGGGACTGGGGTATTCGCTTTATCAAGCTTTGATTCCTATTTCTGCATGTATGTTTCTGTTGATAACTCGGCCAAGTGCTGAAGTGTCCTGGGCTGCCTGTTTTACCAGTCCAAATTGCAGTGGTGGATGTGTTTAGTGCCAGGATGCCAGTCTGGTCTACACAGAAATGCCAAGTGGTTGTAAGGGGGCTGTAATGCACTCCATCCTACATCAGCATCTTACTGATTTTGCCACAAATTTACCTTCATTCCTGGTGTCACGGGGTGTCCCTTTACCTCCCCCTGAATACCGCTGCCTGGCTTGTTCTTGTGGTCTCCTAGTCACAAACACACAGAGGCAATTTCCCTTTCACCATGTGTGCTTTTAATCTTCAGTTTCCAAGCATAACAGAAGGAACTACAGGGATAGAGCAAGAGGAGACTTCCACACAGCTTTTTCTCTACTCCCTGGCTCCATCCCCCGAGCCCTGCTTTTCTCCCAGTTGCTCCCAAATATATCCTACCAATTACTGAGCCAATTGCTCATTAGCCCAGCAACTCTCACCCAGTAATCCCCAACAGAAACCGGTCAATTAATTTCAGTTAAGCCTGCAACCTTCCCAGTGCTGCAGCAGCCGCGGTGACCAGTGTGCTACTAGATAATACCCTGTCACACCTGGCTAGTGATGCATGCTGACTTCACATGGAGTAGGAACTCTAGGCAATTGGTTAAATTCCAGGGCAGGGCAAAATTATTATGGCTGCCTCTGTAGGCATGAGTACCCCTCCATTTGTAGATATGCTGGTCAGTTACCAGATGTGGAAAAATCTCCTTAGCATAGATGGATGGCTTTCTGCCACTAGCATGGAAATGAAGTTCTTGCTCCCGCTCAGGTACTCCTAGGAGGTTAGTGTCTTTGAGAGATAGTCCTGCCTGAAAGGATAGTAAAACTGAAGCGAGTAACAGGTTCCTTCATAGGAAACCCACCCTCTACCATGGGAAAAAAGTTAATGAAATTTAAAAATAATTAATTGATTTTATTATGTTAATCTTACCATAATGTCTCTTGGCTTGGGCTGTGGCTTGCTAGAGCTTCTGAATAGGCCAGTGAAATAATAAAATAAACCTAAATGATACCTTTTTATCATTCTGTGACCTTGTTGTGATGCAGCCTCATGAAAGGATAGAAGTCTTTTCCTCATGGTCAGACAATATGATCTTTAATTTTCCTAGGCAGGTTTACAGTTTAACTCTTTCAGGGGATGCTGCAGTTGCGAAGCAGTCAAAACACACACTTTGCACCGTTCTTTTTTTACTTAATCTTGTAAAGCACAGGAGAATGCAGATAATACAAAACAATCATATGACACTGCAATGTCCCTCACTTTCTAGCTCATTCTTCTGTTGTAAATCCTTGGGGAACCATCTGGGTGCAGGTAGGCAGGGTGTCATGAGAGGAGGTTTTGGAACAAATTGATAAATTAACAGTAATAAGTCACCAGGAACAGATGGTATTCACCCAAGGAGAAGGAACTCAAATGTGAAATTGCAGAACTACTAACTGTGGTATGTAACCTACCATTTAAATCAGCTTCTATATCAGATAACTAGAGGATAGCTAATGTGCATCTAAGGACTGCAGGTACCCCATCCAAGGGGGAAGAGGGTAAGAACCCGCAGGAGTTGAGAGGGGCTGGGGCTCAGAGTGAGGAGCAAACCCAGACCCCTCACCCGCTTCCCTCCTTTACCACCTTCTTGGGCCACTAGCGGGGCGAACAATGCCCAAGAACAGGGGCAAGGAACGGCATCTTAGCTCCCCGCCAAGAAAAGCGCAGGACCCACCAGACTAACACTGGCCATCTTGTCACACGTGGTGTCAGGAGTGGGATTTCTGTGCCGTGAACATAGTCCAGGGGGGGTCACAACCACCCTGCCTCAAAATGGAGGATGTGGTCAAAGCACTGGTGCAAACCACTGCCGCCCAGCAGGAGGCCATGCAGCTGCAGCAAGAGACCAATCGCCTGCTGATGACCCAGGCCACCCAAGATCAGGCCATGCTGCAGGGACTAGTGAACCAGGTGAAGGCCCTTACGGAGAAGAGCCGCAGGTATGATGGGACGCAGACCATACGGGCCAGCTACTATCTGCAGAAATTGACCCGGGAGGATGATGTGGAGGCATACCTTCTGGCCTTCAAGAGGACAGCCCTGCAGGAGCCCTGGCCCCGAGACCAGTGGTCAGGCATCCTCACCCCATTTTTATGCGGGGAGGCCCAGAAGGCCTACTATGATATGACTGCAGAGGAGGTGGAAGACTACCCCCGACTGAAGGTGGAGATGCTGGCCAAGGTAGGGGTAACGACGGCCCTGCGAGCCTGGAGGTTCCATGAATGGCAGTACTGCGAAGACAAGACACCACAATCACAACTATTTGACCTAATTCACCTAGCCCAGAAGTGGTTATGCCCGGAGGCTCTCAGCTCAGAGAAGATGATGGAGCTCCTGGTGCTGGACCACTATATGAGGGGACTACCCTCAGGCCTCCGAGCCTGGGTAGGCCAGAATGACCCCTCCACCTACGATGAACTGGTCACCCTTGTCAAGAGACAACTGGCAGCCCATGAACTGTTCAAAACCCCAGGAGGTGGAACATGGCGTTTCAGTAAACCAGTCCCGACCCCGAGGACCCGGATCATCGAGAATGCCAGGAAAGCTATAGCCAGAAGAACAGGCCCCAAAGAGTGGCCTGAGGCCCCAGGAGAACCTGGGGGTCCAGGGGGAAAGAGTTGGGGGAGCGAGTCAGAGGGTGTAAGACAGAGGGCAACCTCTGGGATGAGATATCACTGTTATGAGTGTGGGGAGTTGGGGTATATAGCAGCCCAGTGCCGCAGTAGGGAGGAGCCCATGCAATGTTATCTGGGGGATCCCAGTGACCAATGTGGCCTAATCAGCCTGGCGGGGGGGTCACAATGGCCCCACATGAGTACACCAGGCTGGTAAAAATGAACAGCATCCAGACCATAGCTTTGGTGGACTCTGGGAGTGCTGTCACATTGGTCTCAGGGAAGTTAGGGGGGCAAGACCAACTGAGCTGGGCCAAGAGCACCAGAGTGACATGTGTCCACGGCACAGTAAATTTCTACCCCACAATTCCAATACAGATTAAGATCCAGGGAAACACTACCAAGATGACTTCGGGGTGGTCCCGAAGCTCCCCTGCCAGGTCTTAATTGGCAGGGACTTTCCTGGGTTCGAGAGCTTACTCCCCCCATCGAGTTAGGGGAGGGAAGTAAACCCCAAGCAGAGTTTGAGGCGCCCAGGGATGACCCTACCACAATTTTTGCTGGGTTTTCCCCAGAGTTATTTTAGCCCCCCGGGAAGTCCCGGAAATCTAGATGGGAAAGGAGGGCAGATAAATGATTGGGAACCAGGATTTTGGCGGCCAACCAGAGAGTTGCCCTGGTTGGGAGGAGGCCCCATCAGGGAATCCGCAAGGTAGTACGGACTAGTGGAGACTCAGAGATGGCCCCCAGCATGAGCGGAAACACCCCAAGAGAAGGAGGGGAGCCCAATCCAATAGAATCAGGCCAGATTCTGATTGCAAACGTGAGGGAGGGGGTAGTAGAAGTAAATGGCGTGCCAATAGAAGGGAAAAAGCAAAGGCCTTAGGCCATACTATATAATCAAACAGGGTCTGTTGTACCCGGTAATGCAAATATGGGGGGAAGTAATAGAACCGCTCTTGGTGCCACGGAAGCACACAAGGGCTGTATTAGAGTTAGCTCACAGTCATCTGTTTGGGGGACATCTAGGAGCAGACAAGACCCTGGATAGAGTCCTAAGGAGGTTCTACTGGCCGGAGGTACGGGCAGAAGTCCAGCGCTATTGCACCTCTTGCCCAGAGTGCCAGTTGCATAGCCCCCGACCTCAGTTAAGGGCCCCATTGATACCCTTGCCTATAATTGAAGTCCTTTTTGAAAGGATAGCAATGGATCTCATGGACCCCCTAGAAAGAACGGCCCGGGGCCACCGAAGCATACTCGACATCCTGGACTATGCTACATGGTACCCCGAAGCCATTCCTTTAAGAAACCCCACATCCAAGGCAATTGCAAAAGAACTGGTGCAGGTTTTTGCTAGGGTAGGCATCCCTAAGGAGATCCTGATAGACCAAGGGACTCCCTTCATGTTGAGAGTAATGAAAGACTTATGTACCTTGCTCCACATCCAAGCGTTGCGGACCTCGGTCTATCATCCCCAAAGAGATGGTCTGGTTGATTGATTTAACCGCACTCTCAAGAGCATGATCCAAAAGCTGGTGGCCCAAGACGGAAAAGATTGGGATACCCTCCTACCATACTTGATGTTTGCAGTGCGAGAAGTTCCCCAAGCATCTACTGGCTTCTCCCCCTTTGAGCTACTGTATGGACGCCACCCACGTGGCATATTAGACATCACGAAGGAAGAATGGGAGGAAGAACCCAACCCGGGGAAGAATGTCATTGCACATGTAGCCCAGATGAGAGAATGAATAGCCCAAGTGACCCCCATAGTATGAGAGCATTTGGAGAAAGCACAAGAGGCCCAATGAACCTACTTCAATTGTCGGACAAAAACACGGAAATTTCAACCAGGAGAACGGGTGCTGGTACCAACAACAAAAAGTAAGCTCCTGGCCAGTTGGAGTGGACCCTATGAGATCATGGAAGCCTTTGGGGAGGTGAATTATAAGGTAAAGCAGCCAGACCGCCGAAGGCTAGTGCAGATATACCACATCAACCTACTGAAACCCTGGCTCGATCGGGAGATGTGCCTTGCCGTCCTGCCGGCTCAATCCCAGGCAGATCACTCACAAGGGCAGGTAAAGATATCCCTCAAATTAGCCCCAGAACAACAAACAGAGGTCGTTGAAATGACCCAGCAGAACCAAGACGTGTTCTCCACACAACGAAGCCGTACAACGCTGATCCAACACCACATCGTCACCTGTCCTGGAGCAAGGGTGATGATAAAACCATATCGCATACCAGAGGCAAAAAGAGAAGAAATTAGGGCTGAAGTAAGGAAAATGCTGAAACTTGGGGTAATTGAGGAATCACACAGCCAGTGGTCCAGCCCTATTGTCTTGGTCCCCAAGCCTCATGGCAGCCTGAGGCTTTGTAATGACTTCCTGAAGTTAAATGAGGTATCCCAATTCGATGCCTACCCAATACCACGTATTGATGAGCTGGTGGATCAATTAGGCAAGGCCCAATACTTGACCACCTTGGACTTGACAAAAGGCTACTGGCAGATTCCCCCTGGCTGAGGACGCCAAGTTAAAAACAGCTTTCTCTACACCTGATGGCCTTTTCCAATATACCGTGCTCCCTTTTGGGCTCCCTGGGGCCCCTGCGACTTTCCAACAATTGATGGACAGATTACTTTGACCCCATGTCAAGTATGCTGCCGCCTATTTAGATGATGTGGTAATCGATAGCCCTGACTGGGAGATGCACCTGAGGAAAATGGAAGCAGTACTGGATGCTCTTAGACAGGCTGGCCTCACTGCTAACCCATCTAAATGTGCAATAGGGTTAGCTGAGGTCAGATACCTCAGGTATGTAGTCGGAAGGGGCCTGGTGAAGGCCCAATGGAACAAAGTGAAGGCAATACAGGAATGGCCTTGCCCAATCTGCAAGAAGCAAGTTAGAGCATTCTTAGGGATAGTAGAGTACTATCGCTGGTTCATCCCTCACTTCGCCACAAGGGCAGCACCTCTGACAGACCTGATGAAAGCGCAGGGCCTGGAGATGATTTAGTGGACCAAGGTGGCAGAGGAAGCTTTCACAGATGGTGGGGGATGAGGAGCACCCAATCCTTTACCTTAGCCGAAAGCTCCTGCCCAGGGAGCAACGGTACGCTGTAGTAGAAAAGGAATCCATAGCAGTTAAATGGGCCATGGAGATTCTACGGTACTACTTGCTTGAGTAGAGGTTCACCCTTGTGACAGACCACGCCCCACTCCAGTGGATGCGCACAAACAAGGAGAAGAATGCATGATTGACTAGATGGTTTCTATCCTTACAACCTTTCCACTTCCAGATACAGCATAGAGCCAGAAGCCAACACGGACAGCCTGTCACGGCAACACTGTCTCTCATCCCAAGTAGCCCAACCCTGTGGTGTTGAGCAGGGGAGCAAGATATGTGACACAGGAGGGCCTGGGAGCAGTGGGAAAGTGCTAGGGGGAAATATATAAGCTCAAGGCTAATTAAGGTGTGGTTCCCTGTAGACTAGGGAAGGTGGCTGCAGGTTAATTGGAGCACCTGCAGTCAATTAAGGCCCTGTTAGGAATTTAATAAAACCCCCTGCTTCAGGCAGACAGAGGAGGAGGAGGAGGAAGGAGAGAGGACTGGAGCTTGGAGGTGTGCTGTGAGACTTGGAAAATCAGAGAACTGAAGTAAGGGGGACTCCCTTCCCCAGCATCTAAGGACTGCAGGTACCCCACCCAAGGTGGAAGAGGGTAAGAACCCACAGGAGTTGAGAGGGGCTAGGGCTCAGAGTGAGGAGCAAACCCAGACCCCTCACCCGCTTCCCTCCTTTACCACCTTCCTGGGCCACTAGTGGGGCCAATGATGCCCAAGAACAGGGGCAAGGGGTTGCATCTTAGCTCCCTGCCAAGAAAGCGCAAGACACACCGGAATAACATTGGCCGTCTTGTCACAGGAGTATGGAACAGTTTTCATATGAGGACAGATTAATAAAAATGGGACTTTTCAGCTTGAAAAAGATTAAGGGGGGATATGATAGAGATCTATAAAATCATGACTGGTGTGGAGAAAATAAATTAGGAAATGTTATTTACTCCTTCTCATAACACAAGAACTAGAGGTCACCAACTTAAATGAATAGGCAGCAGGTTTAAAATGAACAAAAGGAAGTGTTTCTTCACACAACACACAGTCAACCTGTGGAACTCTTTGCCGGGGGAGGTTGTGAAGGCCAAGATTATAACCGGGTTCAGAAAAGAACTACATAAATTCATGGAGGATAAATCCATCAATGGCTATTAGCCAGGATGGTCAGGGATGTGAAACCATACTCTGAAGTGTCCCCTAGTCTCTGCCAGAAGCTGGGAATGGCTGACAGGGGATGGATCACTTGATAATTACCTGTTCTGTTCATTCCCTCTGGGGCACTTGGCATTGGCCACTGTTGGGAGACAGGATACTGGGCTAGATGGATCATTGGTTTGACCCAGTAAGGCCGTTCTCATGCTCTTACGTCCCCTGGCTCATGCAGGTTATTACATGATGTCTCATTTTGCTCTCTCCCTTATGGAGCCCCTCACCCAACTGCCCCATGCTTCCTCTTCTTGTCTGGTTCTCCCTGTTTCTGTGTGTTTCTTTATTTAAACCACTCCTGGTGTCTTTTGTCCTACTCCTGGTAAGTTTCCACTGCTCCTACCTCACCGCCTCCCCTCAGGGTGGTAAGCTAGACTGGATTTCCAAGACTTGAGCTATAGCCCTTATGAGGGCTAAGAACCATCATTAACCCTAAGTATTTCCTATCATCTCTGTCTGGTGTGTCCCTGCTACAGGACCTATCAGCAATGGTGGACCCATATATATATATATATATATATATGTATATATATATGTATATATATATACACACACACACAGTATAGTTGAAGCCGTTTGGTTCCCAGGATATTAGAGAAAGAAGGTGGGTGAGGTAATATCTTTTATTGGACCAACTCCTACTGGTGAGAGAGACAAACTTTTGAGTTTGCAAAGGCTGTTCTTCTGTGTAAGCTGCAAAGCTTGTCTCTCTCACCGACAGAAGTTGGTCCAATAACAGATATTACCAGTGGTGAGCTGGACTCGGTTCTCACTGGTTCGTGTGAACCGGTTGTTAAATTTTTCAGCCAGTTTAGAACCAGTTGTTAAATTTTGCAGCCGGTTGAGAACCGGTTGTTAAAGGGGTGGGCAAACTCCTGTCCTGCCCGCCCCTGACTCCTGTCCTGCCCGTCCCACCCAAGCTCTCGGCTCCCCCTGTGAATTTGTACTCACCCGGCGGCACTGCGGGCCCTTCACTCTTTCCAGGTCTTCAGCGGCACTTCAGCGGCAGGTCCTTCAGTGCTGCCAAAGACCCGGAGCGAGTGAAGAACCCGCCGCCGAAGACCCGGAGCGACTGAAGGAACCGGATCTTCAGCTTCTGGCAGCTCATCACTGGATATTACCTCACCCACCTTGTCTCTTGCACATATATAGACGTTCATGATACAACTTGACAATATCAACCAGAATTCATAAACTGTACAGACACATTCCCAGAATATCACAGCTTCTGCCACAGAGTTCCTATGCTAGAGTAGGCATGTCACTTAAACCAAATGGGTGGTCACTGACTGTGTGTTCATCATTTTTAGGTGCCCAACTTGAGACACCTGGATTCTGATTTATAGAAGTGCTGAGCACTGACCGCTGCAGCTGAAGTCAATGAGAGCTGTGCTCTGAACTAATAAAGTGCTATATATTGCTAAGTACTCTGAAAAATCACATCCAGGGCATCTCACATTAGGCACCCAAATTAATGTACACTTTTGATATTAATGTCTCCATACCTCAGTTTCCCATCTGTAAAATGGAAATAATACCACCTTTTCTTACAGGGTTTTGTGAATATAAATTCATTAATGTTCGCGAAGCAATGAGATGCTACAGCAATGAGCTCCATAGAATATCCTATGAGTAAGTTAATAATTCTGTATTCAGAGCAGGGTTTTAATAGTGTTCAGTAAATGGTGCATGCAGCCACACATGGATTATGATAACGCTAAATATTGAATAGCTGCTCATCAAATGAGCACCATCCATCCTATGCACTGAATGAGACAGTATGAGAGAATGTGAGGGGCTAGGGGGTAAGGGTATGTGATCATGTCATTAAAAACTATTATGATACATACACACAAGGGGAACAAATTAAGGTTGCCACTACAGGCATTTTCCTACCTTTTGAATACTTGACTTTGCAATCTTTAAATGTAGTTTAGTGTATGTCATTCAATAGAAATCATTAAAATATTCTGTTTCTCCTGCCTGTCTATCCACTCCTGGCAGTTAGATTCTTCTCCTGTGCTGCCCTCACCATCTGGAACTGCTAGTGTGTGCCTAATTGGCTTCCTGACTCTCTTCAGATCCTATCTTCAGGTCAATCTTCTCTCCCAGGCCTATAACTCCTATCCCTCTTTATAATAAAAGAACTAAATCCCATTTCTTGAGCAGTCGAGTTTTCTTTAGACTTCTCCCTTAATTCTTGGCCTCTGCTCCATTCTTCCCCAGGTCTTCTTGCACCCTGTACAGAGAAGATCTTTAGATGTATAATAACCACTACAAAATAACTTACATTTGCTAGTATAAGATGTAACTGTCTGTAATTTAATATTCTGTAGTATTCCATCATAAAAGACCATGTAAGAGCAATTAGTCAATTGAGAGAAGGGCAAGTTCAGTCTAAATTAGGCTTTAATGTAATACCAGCAGACTGACTTACTATATATGGAAACTCAAATTGCTTGTTCTCTTTCCAGTGAAATCTGAGTTGCCGAGTTTAGTAGCCTCCAGGAGATATTAAAGGGAAAAACTAGGAGAAAATCTAAATTGAAATCAAATTACAATTCAAGACAGAAAAAATCACTTCTTTTTTTAATTTGCAGTTACAAGCGTGTAACATGATCAGTACACAGTACATCAAAATTTCAAAGATAGTAAAACTGTTGTAGGGTTAAATTCATTGCTGGCATAGCAGACACAACTCCACTGACTTCAGGGGGCTTGTCTTTGTTTACTATCCAAGTGAATTTGGCCTATTGTGTTGTGACTGAGGGCATGGCTACCCTTGCAAATGTAGAGTGCTTTGAGTTAAACCAGCCTTCGGAGAGTGCAGTAGGGAAAGCACTGCAATCTGTCCACACTGACAGCTACAAGCGCACTGCGTGGCCACATTTGCAGCACTTGACGTGGCATTGGGAGAGGTGCATTATGGGCAGCTATCCCACAGAGCACCTCTTCCCATTCTGGCGCTGTGGCTTGTGGGAAGGGGGCGAGGGGCATTCTGGGTCCTGTCCCAGATGCATCGCTTCGCATCCCAGCAATCCCTGTGCTTCCGTCCATATTTCGCGCCATCTTTCAACAGTTTTTGTACTGTGCGCTCTGTCTTCCCTTTCGGTCTGCGGGAATGGAGCCCGAACTGCTGAGGAATATGCTGACGAGTCTCGCCAGCACATCACGTTTGGCAGTCGAGTTACTCCTTAAGATCCAAACTGACAGTGAGGACTCTGACAATGATATTGACACGAGTAACGCTTACGACACGAGACTGCTTGTGGCGTTCACGGACATGCTCACCACCATGGCACGCCGCTTTTGGGCTCGGGAAACAAGCACCGAGTGGTGGGATCACATCGTCATGCAAGGCTGGGATGATGAGCAGTGGCTGCAGAACTTTCGGATGAGAAAAGCCACTTTCATGGGACTGTGTGCTGAGCTCGCCCCCACCCTGTGGCGCCAGGACACGAGATTGAGAGCTGCCCTGACGGTGGAGAAGCGGGTGGCTATTGCAATCTGGAAGCTGTCAACTCCAGACAGCTACCGATTGGTCGCTAACCAGTTTGGAGTGGGAAAATCAACCATTGGAATCGTGTTGATGCAAGTTTGCAGGGCCATTAATCACATCCTGCTCAGAAGAACCGTGACTCTGGGTAACATGCATGACATTGTGGCCGGCTTTGCACAAATGGGTTTTCCTAACTGCGCAGGGGCGATAGATGGGACACATTCTAATTCTCCCACCTAGTCTCCGAGTACGTTAATCAGAAGGGGTATTTCTCTATGGTTCTCCAGGCGCTTTTGGATCACCGTGGGCATTTCATTGACATTAACGCAGGCTGGCCCGGAAAGGTGCATGACGCACGCATCTTTCGGAACACTGGCCTGTTCAGGAAGCTGTAAGCTGGGACTTTTTTCTGCAGACCAGAAGATCACCGAAGGGGAAGTCGAAATGCCCATTGTGATCTTTGGAGAGCCCGCGTACCCTTTAATGCCGTGGCTCACGAAACCCTACACAGGGAGCCTTGACAGCAGCAAGGAGCAGTTCAACAACAGGCTGAGCTGGTGCAGAATGACTGTGGAGTGTGCTTTTGGCCGTTTAAAGGGCCACTGGTGCTCTCTGTATGGGAAGCTGGACCTGGCCAATGACAGCATCCCCACTTTTATGTCCGCTTGCTGTACCCTCCATAACATTTGTGAAGGGAAGGGTGAATGATTCACTCAGGCATGGAATTTGGAGGTTCAACACCTGGAGGCTGAATTTGAACAGCCGGAGAGCAGGGCTATTAGAGGGGCCCAGCGCGGGGCTGCAAGGATTAGGGATGCCTTGAGGGAGCAATTTGAGGCTGAAAGCCCGCAGTAATGTTTGGTGCCCTGCACGGGAGTGAAGTGCAGTAATTCCAGTGTTAGTAGGAATCTGTGTTTGCTATGCTGACTTGCAGTTCCTGTTGCTTTCCTGGGCTAAGGTATCTTTTACTTTATGCAATAACAAAGAATGTTTTCAAAGCCAAAAAATCCATTTATTGAAAACAAAATGCATTTATTGAAAAGAAACACAACTGCTTGTGAAACAGAAAGGGCAAGGGGGTGAGGTGAGGAACGGTACAATCACAGATTTGCATATGTCCTGTTATATTCAGCCTTCCTGTACTTCAGGATGTACTTCAGGATGGCTATACTGCATGGTGATGGGGGTTGAGTGCAGTGGGTAAGGGTCATAATTTTCAGGGCTGGGTGGTGAAGCTACACGTGCTGGAGGCAGCTGGTGGCAATAAGAACCCGGATGTTGGGGAAAGTGAGTTGGAGGTGACATGGGGGCACAAGGGAAAGAGTTTTGGGACAAGGGCTGCAGGGTGGGTTGGGCACGGTAGTGCTCCGCCTGCCTGGCTACAAGCGCCTGGATCAAGTCCACGTGGTGCTCCATGATGCTTATCAGCCGCTCCATGCTTTGCTGCTGGAGCTCCACGCTTTTGTGCCTGCGCTCCTCATTCTGCTGGCAGGTCATCCTTTCACTCTCCCTCCACTCCTGCACTTTTAGATTCTTATTAAGGGACTGCTGCATGACTTCATGCAGCATGTCTGCTTTGCTTTTACGCGGCCTCTTCCTGATTTGTTAAAGTCTTTCAGCCGGTGATAACATGGATGGCTGAGATCTCAAGGTTGCATCTGTAAAGGCAAAATGCAATACTTAACAGAGGCAGCATTGTTCACACCAGACAAAGCAATGATTCCCCCATACTTAAGGGTAAGCACAGTCTACACAATAGCATAATTTGCCTGCCCCAAAGCAAGTGCACATAACCCACGGGAGCCCCAAAATGGTGAGTAAGCACAGGGTCAAGGGGGACTGATTGTTTCACGGCTGTACCGTCTTCCAGGTTTCTGTGCCTTGGGGAGAGCCAACAGCTGCAGGGGGACACTATAGTGAACACTGTCCCCACAATTTCGACAGGAGTTCGTCCTGGAAGATATCTCGCTGCTGCGAGTGACCTGGGAAGCAAGGGAGAGTCTTCTACTACAATGCGGCTTCCGCCCTGGCCCATACGCAGTTTGCCTGTGTGCAGCAATGGTCCCCCCGCCCCCCATGACACAGTGGCGCGGACATGTTAGCCTGACTGGGACAAGGACCACAATGGCTCTCCCAAGAAACCTGCGCAAGCGCATTGCCCAACTTCTAGATGAGACCTTTGAAGAGATCATGGAGGCCGATTACCGCGATGTGAGAGAGCACATCAACACCCTATTCCGCATCTAGGCATGCACGCAGCCCTAACCCTCCTTGCTCCAAGAGCCTGCACAGAATAACTTCCTTCCCAAAATCAGTAGCGTAGCTAGGGGGGGAGCGGGGCAGCGGCTGCTCCCCTACCAAGCACAAGTTGCGCCTTTTTAATTTTTTGGTGCCTTTTTAATTTTTACTCACCCGGCGCCGCTCCAGGTCTTCAGTGGCGGGTCAGGAGGTGCTCCGTGTCTTCAGTGGCACTTCGGTGGCGGGTCCTTCACTCGCTCCGGTCTTTGGTGGCATTTTGGTGGCGGTGGGGGGTCCTTCAGTGCCGCCGAAGACCGGAGTGAAGGACCCGACACCAAAGTGCTGCTGAAGATCCGGAGCACCGCCGGATGAATACAAGCGGGTGGCGCCTTTGTTATCTCCACTCCCCCTGTTTTCTCCACCTGGCTACGCCGCTGCCCAAAATAATAGCTGCTTACTGGAAACCTCCTCTGGTGTTTGTCCTTCCCCAAGCACTGGCCGCCGTGACTGGCTACCTTCCTCCTGGCTTGAGAACAGCTCCTTGCTGCATGCATCTAGGGATGCCGGGGTGTCTTCCTCCTCCTCAGCACCCTGGCTCCTGCTTTCCTCCTCCTCCTCCTCCTGCCTTGTTGAACTGGGCTCTGAAGTGGCCATGGTGGTACTCGGAATGGAGATGGGGTCACCCCCGAGTATTGTGTCCAGCTCTTTGTAGAAACAGCAGGTTGCGGGGGCAGCACCGGAGTGGTGGTTTGCCTCGCGGGCTTTGCAGTAGGTGTTCCGCAGCGCCTTCACTTTAACCCTGCACTGCAGTGCGTCCCAGTCATGGCCCCTTTCCATCATGTCCCTTGATATCTGCCCAAAGGTATCATAATTCCTACGGCTGGAGCGCAGCTGGGACTGGACTGCTTCCTCCCCGCAAACACTGCTGAGGTCCTGCACCTCGCCATTGCCCCATACTGGGGATCGCCTGGCGCGGGGAGGCGTGGTCACCTGGAAAGATTCGCTGAGAGCACTCCACGCCTGGCTGAGCAAACAGGAAGGGGATTTTCAAAATTCCCAGAGAATTTAAAGGGTGGGTCTGATCATAGGCGGGTGCAGCACATTTTATTAGGGTGTGCACCCAGGGAATTTTATTGATATTTTTAAAGGCGAACATTTATTGAATACTCAGTCATAAAGGACATTATTTTTATTCATCAAACAAACTAAAGAAACTAAAATTCAGGTCCCACCGGAGCCACAGCGCTGTCCAGGGCTGCTCCTGGAGGCGCGCTGAGGCACCAGGGGATGGGGGTGGGGGAAGGTGGGGCCAGGGGGAGCCTCCCTGGCCTGGAGCTCAGGCAGAACGAGCTTGCCCATCCCTGCATTAGGGTATGCCTGGGCACACCCTGCACACCCCATACGCATGCCTATGGGTCTGATGGTTGGTCACCTGAGAGCAGGGCAATAGAGTTCAAAGTGATGACCAGAGTGGCTAGAACAGGCATTGTGGGACACTTCTGGAGGCCAATCAGAGCGCATTAACAGACCAAGGCGTCCATGTAGGATTCATACAAGGTTCATGCGCTTGGCAACATTCAGGGCACACCCGGAGTGTTGTGCTGGACCTGTGCACACACAGCTCCTTTCAAGGGCATGAACCTTGGAATCTCGCCCAGATGACATGAACCATGGGAAGCCTCTCAGGACTGGGCTCAAGGCCCGAGAGCAAGGAATGCGGTAGATAGAAATTGGTAAATAAGAATGTTAAACAAAGCCAGTGTATTCCTTTTATCTGTTGGAGAATGTAATGCGCGGGGGGAGAGAAAAGAATAAAGGAGAGGGTGGAAAGCTGACAGGCAGAAGCCCGTTAGCAGACCAGCCGCTTGCTTGCTAAAAGCTGTGTTCCGTCTTGTCATTGAACCGCCACACGTCCACACTGGCGCTGCGGTGCTCCAGCGGGGCTGCATCAAACGTTATTCCACTTGCCGAGGTGGATTACCAGGAGCGCTATAGCCATGGAGTCAGTGCGCTCTATGTGCCTTGCCAGTGTGGACGCGTCATGAGGTAGGGCGCCCGGAGCTGCTTTAATGCGCTCTAACTCGTAAGTGCAGCCATGCCCTGAGAAATGCGAGGGTTGGAATAAAGCTACAACAGAAGGGTCTCTTCAGCTGACTCTTCACTATGACTGTTAAATAATATTTTAAATATTCATTGTTTAATGCATAGGAGAAATGTCAAATGTATTTTAATAGTGCAATGGGAATTTTGGTGTTGACTTTAAAGAGAGCAGAACTGGGCCTTTGGCCCTATTTTGTTATAACTTATAGATGTCTGTTACAAATGTTCTCTTATTTGTTCTTTTTGCCTTCTGCTCCTTCTACTAATTTGTTATTTTGTCCTAGTTGTTCCAGTTGTTTGTTTTCCTGACTACTTTCTCTGTCACTGCTTCTGGTGATGGTTCTTGGCTGTTGGTTTTTTTTGCAAAGTTTAATAACCCCAAGATCTTGCTACTCTTTATGTGTGTATAGTGTGTGATGGGGGGCAGGTTTTGTTGGTTCGTTGTTTTGTGTAAGCACCCTTTACTAGAGGGGCCTCTGAACTTAACTGGGAGTGTTCCAGCTGGGAGGATTCTGTGTGCTGCAATCCAACCTTACAGAATGTGACCGGGGGGCCTGGGGCAGCCCTCACTGAAAATGCCAAGGTCAGGGCAGGCTTCAAAAGGTAGAGCACTCCCAAAACTGGTGGTTAACACTGAGGTTAAACTCACCAACCAGTCACAAACTCTGCTTCCAATACCATACTGGTTATCAAGAAGCTGAAAAAAGAAATCACACAGTGCCCTTTATTGCATTCCAGTTCTCTGGCTCTCAGTCAGCACATAGCTCCAGTACAGATGCTCCCCGGGTTACGCAAGACGCAACTTATGCAAATTCGCACTTACGGAAAAAGTTCCATAAGCCAGAAATAGGATTTTCAAGTTGCGGAAATTTTTGCAAAACGTACAGGTATACGTTTCTGACTTACGCAAAATTCGAGTTACTCAAGGCTTTCCAGAATGGAATGACTGCATAAGTGGTGGGGGTGTCTGTACAGTGAGAAGTATCAGGGGGTAGCTGTGTTAGTCTCTATCCACAAAAACAACAAGGAGTAGTGGCACCTTAAAGACTAACAGATTTATTTGGGCATAAGCTTTCACGGGTAAAAAGCCCACTTCTTCAGCTGCATGGAGTGAAAATTACAGATGCAGGCATTATTATACTGACACATGAAGAAAAGGGAGTTACCTCACAAGTAGAGAACCAGTGTTGACAGGGCCAATTCGATCAGGGCGGATGTAATCCACTCCCAATAATAGGCATGCCCCTACAGGGCTTGCTGACTCATAAGGTGTAGCCCCTGCCTTCTCTCAGTGGGTTAATTGTATAGTTGATTTCCCTTGATGGGCCATCAAGCAGGTTTAATGCTGATGGTATTCTGTCTGGGGGTGTCACCCAGAAACACAGCACAAGTTTTGAAATACAGATATACCATACTTATCTATAACTCACAATAAAAAGGTGATACAAACAAGGTTATCATACTTGGTAAATCATAGCATTTTCACTGACACCTTATATGGCATATCTGATCAGATTCCTTGCAATTTTATAATATTGGTATTAGCAATATCATAAAGTGTCTCCCATATTCCATACAGGGTCACACCTCCCAAGCAAAATTGATGCAGAAAGGGGTGTCCATAGACACTGCTGAGTGCATCAGAGACCACAACTCCCATGATGCCTTGGGGGAAGAGAGAGCGAGCAAGGGAGAGAGAGACTTCCTCTTCCAGGGAGTGCAGGGAGAGTATGTGGGGGGTTCCATTTTGGGAGAGAAGCTGAGCTTGCTTGCTTATGTGGAACTGTGTCCATACCAGGAGTTGCTGTTAACTGCGGCTAGGAAGCCAGCAGCTGCTGCTGAGAGCCTGTTGGGGCTTTGATCGAGCAGGGAGCCTCTGAGGTGGTTGGTGACTTCACTGCAGCCAGGGCAGAGACTGTTGCTATGCCTAGAACTGACTGAGCTGGGCCTGCAATGAAGGCCGCGTGAGTAACCATCACCCTTGTTTGGGAAAGTACTTGCAAGGGAAGGGGGACAGCAAAGAGACTTTCAGGGGTTGTCTGAGTCTGAGACGAGGCACAGTGGTCTTTTCATTGAACCAGGATCTAGGGTTGCTGACATTTGGTTAAGACAACTCCAGTCTTCAGAGAGGTTGTGCAGCTTGTTGCCTTGGCTGGACTGATTCACTAGATCAACAGAGTGTTGTCTCCAGCTTTGAGATCTTCAAACACACCCATACAAGTGTTTAAAACTGTGAAATCCAGAGGAATGTACACTCCGGGGTGGGGTAAATGGTGGCAGTGTACATGCAAATTAGATAAGTTTCATTTATTACTGTAAACTCTATTTGTTAATTAATTTATTGAACTGCCACCTGCTGGTTTAAATTAGTGGTGACATTTAATCTGTTATATCATGTTTTCTTAAATTGTTAAATAAAGGTGTGTTAACTTTAATCTAAATATATATTAATCATAGAATCATAGAATATCAGGGTTGGAAGGGACCCCAGAAGGTCATCTAGTCCAACCCCCTGCTCGAAGCAGGACCAATTCCCAGTTAAATCATCCCAGCCAGGGCTTTGTCAAGCCTGACCTTAAAAACCTCTAAGGAAGGAGATTCTACCACCTCCCTAGGTAACGCATTCCAGTGTTTCACCACCCTCTTAGTGAAAAAGTTTTTCCTAATATCCAATCTAAACCTCCCCCATTGCAACTTGAGACCATTACTCCTCGTTCTGTCATCTGCTACCATTGAGAACAGTCTAGAGCCATCCTCTTTGGAACCCCCTTTCAGGTAGTTGAAAGCAGCTATCAAATCCCCCCTCATTCTTCTCTTCTGCAGACTAAACAATCCCAGCTCCTTCAGCCTCTCCTCATAAGTCATGTGCTCTAGACCCCTAATCATTTTTGTTGCCCTTCGCTGGACTCTCTCCAATTTATCCACATCCTTCTTGTAGTGTGGGGCCCAAAACTGGACACAGTACTCCAGATGAGTATTGTTTATAAATGGTATTTTTGAGTTAGACCCATTGCACAGATTAGCCTAGATTTATTTCTAGAGGCTCCCAAGGGATGCCATTGAGTGTGTGTACAAGGCCCAACCAGGTGGAGGTACAGCCAATTTTAATTTCCTTCACAAGTAAAAGGACTGCAGAAGAGGGATGGATAGAGGATTCCCCCCTCTCCACCATTGCCACTGGGATACTCAGGATCTCCTTTATGGTCACCAACGGCATCAGGTGCCCGGGCACACAGGGGGGTGCTGCCTGCTCCTGAGTAACCCAAGGAGAACAGGGGAGGAGGGTTACATTTGCTTTTTTTTTTTTTTTTTTTTTACAAATTCTCAAATTGCAAGTTGCATGATTTTTTACTTGCTTTTAATAATTTTTTTTTTTTGCAGGAATGTAAACATACCCCATGCCTCTGCACCTTTACAAAGATCACTGGTCACATTTTTATATCCTTCTGTTTTCCTTGAAACTCATATAGCAACTAGTTATCCCTGCTGAAATTTTAAGTTAACTCCAAACTCTTTTCATGTTGGTATGAATATCTCAGTGCAGAAGCAAGACAATCATTCATACAACACCACGTGAACTAAATTGTATGGTATGTGCTCCCTTATGGCAAAGCTTTTAAAATAAAGCAATAATGAGAGAATATACACATTAAGCTTCAAAGAAAAAACAACCCTCCCCTGCTGACAAAATCATTTTCATTGCTCCAAGAATTAGAGAATACAATTATTTATTTTATTGCATTCTTTCATTTTCATGCCACAATGCTAATCCTGCTCCTGGTGTTTTAAAATCTATAAAACTGCCTCCTGCCACTGAGTTCCAATTTCTTTATTAACCTAAACTTTTAAAATTCATTCTTTTATGCCTGAAACAAAGACCTGCTTACAGTCTATCATCTTACGATGGCACCAGTGATCTACCTTTATCTTATGTGAAGATAGAAATGGCAGAACATTGGCTGAAACTGTAGAAAAGTGATTAACATTTTCTAGGGTGAACAGTGTATACTTCCACAAAGAGTGAATTTGAAATGATCGTGTTCTGGCTTGGAGAATTGGCACAGTCCAGAGCATGAGTAATACAAGGTATGAAAGAATATCTCCATACACTTCTATAATAGAACATAGTTTTGTCTAGCTCCTTCTATACACCAAACATCCAAAGTACTCCTGAATGGATCACTGGTGTTGCGATGGCACTGTAAGCAAACAGTCACCCCATGATCAGAGATGCAACTCACACCCTGTCACACCTGGTTAGATGTATCAACCCCACACTGGCAAAGCAAAAGTTAAGGAGCTTCTCTGGATGATGCATGAAGCCATGTCCCCTCTCTGTTGGACATGCTCCCAGTGGTGGGAACATTCAAAAGGGAGCAGCTTAGCTCAGTCTGCGCTGACAGAGGAGGAGAGCAGTTGGATGCAGCCGCTTCCTGCCAAGAAACTGCCAGGCCTCCAGGCTGCTGGGACTGGAACCCATAGCCAAGCCACTAGAAGCGCATTGACCGCAGAAGCCAAAGGTGACTACTCTCGGTTTCCAGCAGAAGAGACTCCAGAGACAGATTAGAGGGGAACACAAGAGGGATCCCAAGTCCAACCCATGATGTCGTCAGAGAGACTGGAACAAGAGTAGGAAGTGACTCAGGGAGCATGCTTAGCAGTATCCGACCCTAGGCCTTGTACAATGGCTACTGTTTTGAAGGGCCCTTAGTCAGAACCTGGTGGAATACAGTGGGCCCGGCTTCCCCTACCCCCATCTCACCCTACTACTTCCCTGAGCTATGGCCTCTCGACTTACGCCAGTGGGTGGCACTTCCCAAACTGTAACTGCCAGATAAATCGAACCTTGGACTCTCACCATGAGGAGTTATGCCCCAGAGTATCGCCATTAGGCAGTACTGCTGGCATGAGGGAATAAAACAATTTTTAGGATTGAGGGGGGGGGAGAGAGACTGTTGACCAGAACATTCTGGGCCTGATTTTTCAGAGGTTCTGAGCCCCTGCAGCTCCCACTGACTTCAGCTGGAGTCTGAGAATCAGGGCCTGAAGTTACTTCCAACTATTTTAGAAAGTGCCAAGGGGCTATAGCTGAAATAAGGAGAAAGACTTTGAGTTAAACATCTGCCTCCTTCCACTATTGCAGTGGCTACACCACCATGCTTGGTCTGACACTTGAACTCATAATTTTCTAGCCCACAGCGGAGGATGCTATCAGCCATACTGAGTCTTAGCATAATTGGTTTCAGTGACATGCAGATTTCAGGAGTTCCTCAGTCTTCATAAGGAAGTGGTATCTCAAACACATCTATGTTCTTATTAATACTACTGTTCCCCCTTGTTGACACTTAAGATAGGCCAAGCAAGGTTTTTAAGGCTTGCCAGGGAGCAAGACTTCCGTGATGCTTTGCAGTTAAGCAATAGAAGGTGGAATTTTACTGAGCAGTAACCTTTAGCTTATTTTGAAATTGCGGTAGCAGATATTTTAGTAATATTAACTGCAAGATGTGTGCAAACATTGTCCAAAAAAGGACAAACAATGACTACCCATAAGGTGTTGAGGCAGTTGGAAAGTGGGAACAGGGAACTTAAGAAACAACCTACACTATGATAGAAAGTATAATAAGGGGGTAGTGTGATGCTTCCCAGGGGTACCCATCTCTGTGAGGCACTTCACTACCACCTGCCAATTGGTATTCTATTGTTTAACAGTGTGATTAAAACTGCGATTAATCACGATTAATTTTTTTAACCGCCATTCATTTTTTTGAGTTAATTGCATGAGTTAGCTGCAATTAATTGACAGCCCTACAAATAATTAATCATCAATATCCTTTTTGACCCAAGCAGCTAGTCAAAGTCCAAGGCCCTGAGGATGTCCCAGTAAGGGAGTAGAAATTGATGATAGAGTCTGGTATTTCCTTTGATGCAGTCTTGTTTTAGTTACAAGGAATGTACAAGGTCCTGCTTCTCCAAATGCAGAAGGCACCAGAAACAAAAGAATAGTTTCTTAGCTTACAGCCCCAACCCTCTTTAGCCAACACCAGACCCAAATCTATCTCTCTCATTTTCCAGGGTCATACACTATGCTCACAGGCTGCTGCTTGGCTTTCTTGCTTTTTGTTTTTCTCTCTCTCTGATTCTGTTCTCCCTTCCCTCACACACACACACGGGCTCCTCCAGAAATTTTTCGGATGGTATGCACAGCTGACCCGCTTTCGCTTTAACTTAACACGGTATCTACATGTACACCTTTTTAATCTTACCCAAGGCAAACCCCTTTGTGTCTACCCCACCAGACCTCCCCACAGCCTCTCTTCTGATCAGATCCTCCATGCAGGCACTTGCCGCAGCTCTCCATACTCAAAGCAGGTTTTGATGCTGTCGCTGAGCAAGTCCAGCATTCAGAGCAGAGGGGACACAGGTTGCTGAAAGTGGGGTGAGGCCGATCAGTCCCTGGTTCAGGAGCTGGCCCCATGGCAGTGGTGAGGAGGAACAGCACTGGCCACTCCACCACCCACTTAGGTTTGACCCCTGGATCCCTCCTATCATGATGGAGAGTGGCAGGACCAAAACTGAGTGGCTTTGCACAGTGTACGGTGATTGCAGTGTAGCT
This sequence comes from Natator depressus, assembly GCF_965152275.1. Lineage (NCBI taxonomy): Eukaryota > Metazoa > Chordata > Testudines > Cheloniidae > Natator > Natator depressus. The sequence continues at coordinate 246,386,892 of NC_134234.1, forward strand.
CAAGTGTGGCCCCGCAGACCCTCCGTGACAGGAGTATGGTGGGGCTTGTTGTAGTAATTTCAATGGAATATGTGGGCTAAAGGTGATAACAGTTGCTGTTTAACATTAAACAGTGTTAAACTAGGTGTGGGGTTTAGTATACAGAGACTTTAGCCTGCTTAGTACCATGGCACACTCATCAGTAAAAACCATATTTAACTTTTTAGTAGAGAAGAAGGAAAAATACATTTCAAATACCTTACCTAAAGTATTAAGAAAGCGTTCATCCCTTGGTCCCTTTCCCTTTAGCTGGAGACAGTTTTAGAAGGAAAAAAATCCGTTGTTTGACTGATTCTTTGATGGTATTAAAGACAAACTGTCTTTTGGAGGGGAAAGAGAAGTTAGTTGAGATGAGCTTGAGCCATTGCTGCTATTAAAGTTTGATCCTGTTTCATCCCAGGTGTTGGTTGGGATTTAGCTGCAGCTGATAGGGACCTCAAATAACATTGTCACCCCTCTCTCTGGCACAGTCTGGTCAGGACATCTCTCAGGATTCGGATGATGAAGGCCTGGGGTCCCGACTCTCAGGAGATGGTGGGGGTGGCAGGTACGATGGCGAAGCATGCTAGAGAAGCCTTCATCTGTCAATTGTCACAACAGCCCAAATGTAAGTGGCACTGTGATCCCCACGCTCACAATGTCACTGACTCAGTTTTGGCTGTACCCTCGTCCCCCCAATCATGATGGAGAGACTGCACAGTTGTGGGCACCACTGCACATATGCTTTACCCAAAATCATGCTCAGCAAAAGCCCCTCTACCCACCCAGTCTAGAACTCCAGGTGGGGTTCACCTACCGCTTTTGTCTTAGGTAAGGGGTTGTGATTAACTCATCATTAGTTATGCTAATTGAAGAATATATTCATACCCATCAACCTCACTGAGGTTTTTTAAGTCAGCCAATAACAAGGTTTCACCCACCCTAAAAAAAGTAAGTGTTACACACACACACACACACACACACAATATTCAAAGGATTAAACACTAAGGGGCAGCTCCTCAGCTGCACCCAGTTTCTGCTGATTGTCCCTGCAGAGGTAAAAAAGAGCTGTTTACGGCACCCTAACCATGGACCAGTTGTAAATTGTCCTTAGACTATGATACAGCAGCTGACTACAGCCCCAAAGGGCATCTGCCAGCCAGGGATTGCCATAGCACAGATTGCTTCAGACACACACCCTATCTTTGGGGCTGCAAGTAGGGTTACCAGGTGTCTGGTTTTTCACTGCAGCTCCTGGTCAAAAAGGGACACTGGCAGCTCCAGTTGGCACCACTGACTGGACTGTTAAAAGTCTGGTTGGTGGCACAGTGGGGGCCTGGAGCTAAGGCAGGCTCCCTACCTGCCTTGGCTCTGTGCTGCTCCTGGAAGCAGCCACCGGGTCCCTGCAACCACTAGGCACATGGGCAGCCAGGGAGGCTGTGCGCACTGCCCCTAGCACCTGCTCTGCAGCTCCCATTGGCCAGGAACCATGACCAATGGGAGCTGCGGGGAGTGGTGCCTGTGGGCGTGAAGGCAACATGCACTGTGCAGAGCCACAGGAACCTGGCGGCTGCTTCCTCGACGACGTGGAAGCGCCGCAGGGACCCCACACACACCCCCAGCACCAAACACCCTGCCCCAGCCCGGAATCCCCTCCTGCAGCCCAAACCCCTCATCCCCAGCCCCACCCCAAAGCCCGCACCCTCAGCTGGAGCCCACACCCCTCCCGAACTCCAGCTGAGCCCCCTCCTACATCCCAGAGCCCACACCCCCAGCTGGAGCCCACACCCCCTCCTGCACACCAAACCCTTCAGACCCAGCCCTGAGCTCTCTCGTGCACCCAAACCATTTATCCCTGGCCCCACCCCAGAGCCTGCACCACTGCAGCCCTCAACCCCTCCCGCATCCCAACCCCCTGCCCCAGCTTGGTGAAAGTGTGACAGATTTCTGTTACCAGTCTGCCTGAGGTGTCAGGTGATCAGGCTGAGGCCGCAGAATTGTTAGGGGAGGAGATGACGGAGCACACCAAGTAACTGAGTTTTAAATCTTTATTGTGATTTAAAGGGGATGTGATTGCAGAGCCATTAGCCATTTGAAAACTCATGGCGATCGGGGGAGGTCCCAGACGACTGGAAAAAAAGTGCCCATCTTTAAAAAAGGGAAGAAGGAGGATCTGGGGAACAACAGGCCAGTCAGCCTCACCTCAGTCCCTGGAAAAATCATGGAGCAGGTCCTCAAGGAATCAATTCTGAAGCACTTAGAGGAGAGGAAAGTGATCAGGAACAGTCAACATGGATTCACCAAGGGCAAGTCATGCCTGACTAATCTAATTGCCTTTTATGATGAGATAACTGGCTCTGTGGATGAGGGGACAGCAGTGGACGTGTTGTTCCTTGACTTTAGCAAAGCTTTTGACGTGGTCTCCCACAGTATTCTTGCCAGCAAGTTAAAGAAGTATGGGCTGGATGAATGGACTATAAGGTGGATAGAAAGCTGGCTAGATCGTTGGGATCAACAGGTAGTGATCAATGGCTCCATGTCTAGTTGGCAGCGAGTATCAAGCGGAGTGCCCCAAGGGTTGGTCCTGGGGACAGTTTTGTTCAATATCTTCATTAATGACCTGGAGGATGGTGTGGATTGCACCCTCGGCAAGTTTGCAGATGACACTAAACTGGGAGGAGAGGTAGATACGCTGGAGGGTAGGGATAGGATACAGTGGGACCTAGACAAATTAGAGGATTGGGCCAAAAGAAATCTGATGAGGTTCAACAAGGACAAGTGCAGAGTCCTGCATTTAGGACGGAAGAATCCCATGCACCGCTACAGGCTAGGGACCAAATGGCTAGACAGCAGTTCTGCAGAAAAGGACCTAGGGGTTATGGTGGATGAGAAGCTGGATATGAGACAACAGTGTGCCCTCGTTGCCAAGAAGGCCAATGGCATTTTGGGCTGTATAAGTAGGGGCATTGCCAGCAGCTCGAGGGATGTGATCGTTCCCCTCTATTCGGCATTGGTGAGGCCTCATCTGGAGTACTGTGTCCAGTTTTGGGCCCCACACTACAAGAAGGATGTGGGAAAATTGGAAAGAGTCCAGTTGAGGGCAACAAAAATGAGTAGGGGACTGGAACACATGACTTATGAGGAGAGGCTGAAGGAACTGGGATTATTTAGTCTGCAGAAGAGAAGAATGAGGGGGGATTTGATAGCTGCTTTCAACTACCTGAAAGGGGGTTCCAAAGAGGATGGATCAAGACTGTTCTCAGTGGCAGCAGATGACAGAACAAGGAGTAATGGTCTCAAGTTGCAGTGGGGGAGATTTAGGTTGGCTATTAGGAAAAACTTTTTCACTTGGAGGGTGGTGAAACACTGGAATGCGTTGCCTAGGGAGGCAGTGGAATCTCCTTCCTTTGAGGTTTCTAAGGTCAGGCTTGACAAAGCCCTGGCTGGGATGATTTAGTTGGGGATTGGTCCTGCTTTGAGCAGGGGGTTGGACTAGATGACCTCCAGAGGTCCCTTACAACCCTGATATTCTATGATTCTATTGATAAAATAATAAAACAACAGCGGAGAGTGCTGGGTGTTGGGGGGTTTCCCACGTCACTCGAAGGAAGGAAGCATTAGTGCCCCAAGCCCAAGCCCTAACCCACTTTCATACTCACACCCGCACTACCCGATCCTGGACAAGCCTGGGTGTAATGTAAGAAGAAGGGTGAACGGGAGTTCTTGTCCTGTGCACAGGTCGTTCAGGGTCCGCTGTTGATCTCTCCGATTTGCCTCAGCTCCCGGAAGGGTTTTTAAGTCCTGGGGTCTCTTGGGGGCATTTCCTTCAGGGACCTTTGTTCCCCGTGCTCTCTGTACCAGTCCAAACTGACCTTCTGAGGCTTCCTTGGTTTCCCCAAAACACATTGGCTTCAGGGTCGCAAGACTATTATGTTCCCAGTCGCTGACCTTCGCATTCTCACTAGTTTTGCACCCCCCTTTCAGGTCTGTTTTGTTCAGTTCTCCTTTCCCAGAGGCTTTTGGCTGTTTAGCAGCAGGGAGCTTGTTTGTGTGTGTGTTGGCCTTGAGCAGCAGTTTCGCCCGTTATCTTCAAGCCTAGTTGAATCATTGAGTAAACCCATTCCTTTATTTCTCCCTCCCTCTTTGGCCTTTTACAACCTGCAAAGGAATCTTCCATGCCACATTCACACCTTTAACCCTTCCCAAAATGCTCTGCAATGCCTGCAACAGCATTAGCAACATACAATGCTGATCTGCCTCCCCAGAGGACCCCCTGAGGGAGGGGGCCCTTGAGTTGTAATAAAAGTGAGTGAGGGTAGGGAAGAGCGAGCGACGGAGGGAGGGGGGATGGAGCAACCAGGGGGTGGGGCCTCAGAGAAGGGGCGGGGCCTCCAGGAAGGGGTAGGGCAGGGGTGTTCCGTTTTGTGTGATTAGAAAATTGGCAACCCTACCTGCAAGGGTGTAGCAAAGACGCATGCTCTACTCTGGCTCTGAGCCCACTGAGAGTCTCTCATGCTGGGAGAAATCCCAGCCAGAGGGAGGCTGAGAGTTACTGTTCTGCCTGAGCTGTGTAAAGGGGGCAGAGCTTTGGGGCAGGATTTGGGCCTAAAGGCTTACGTTAAATTCTGAAACCTCAAGGCAATTCAAAAGTAAGAATAAAATGCTGTTATTAATTAATATATCCAGATGTCTAAACAAAGTCTTCAAACAGTTGGTACCTTGGGATCTGCTGTTGACTCTGGAAGCCTAGGAGAATTTAGTGGAATGAATCTCAAATGTATTTCTAGAAGATTTAATTCTAATAGGCTTAGCTGAGGTCAGTTTCAGCCTTATTCTGAATTTCTTTCCTATGTATGGGCCAAATTTTCCACTTAGTTAAATGGCTGGAAGTGCAGCTCCCCTAAAGTCAATGGGAGCTACACCCAAGTAAATTTGCCCGTGTGTGTTTAAAATCAGACCCATTTAACATTTCTTAATGCTGTTTCAATGGGCCGGTAATCTGTAAGGCTGTCATTTATTTTGCAGAAAATAAGTTTATAGTAGAAAAATCTATCTTTAAAAAAAAAAAAAACACATTTTTGTTCTGTAAAGTGCAAGATTAATGATAGTGGCTGTAGCTAGGCACAGATTGAGCAGGTGTTGTCTAAACTTCCCTTTACTAGCTTTATTGCTGTTGTTTCTATCCCAACTAGATACCCTGCTGTTCAGATATTCAACATCCCCCCACCCCCACTCCTGTGGAGACTCTTAAGTAAGACAGGTTTCAGAGTAGCAGCCGTGTTAGTCTGTATTCACAAAAAGAAAAGGAGGACTTGTGGCACCTTAGAGACTAACCAAATTATTTGAGCATAAGCTTTCATGACCTACAGCTCACTTCATCGGATGAAGTGAGCTGTAACTCACGAAAGCTTATGCTCAAATAAATTGGTTAGTCTCTAAGGTGCCATTAGTACTCCTTTTCTTTTTGTTAAGAAAGACAAATTGTTGTAGTGGTTTTGTGATGCAAAGAATGTTGTGTAAGGGCTAGTTTTTAGACCATAAAAATGTTTTTTTTAATTAAAGGCACCCTGTGCCTTACTTTCTCTATCCCCAATAATAATTCTAAAAGGGGCTTTATAATACTAAAAAATCTGTCTCTGAACCACTTTCTGGTACATTCCTCTGCAAATAATATAATGATTTTCATAAAAACAGGAAAGCTTTAAAATCATAATCAAATCATTCATTTCTTTGCCATTTATTGTAATATTGTAAGTCATGGTGAATTCTTGGTAGATACAGAAGTATCTATGGGATATTAATATGGGATTTGTCATCTAATATTAATTCAAAGAAAGCAACACAAAGCCTGATTCTTGCTTCTTTGCTCAGAGTGGTTTTAATTTCTCTTCCCTACTGAAAAACACTGATCAGTGTAGCTACTTTAATGGGCAATCATTGGTTACACATTTATTCAATTCATGTAAACGATGTGTGAAATCAAACAGACATTCGAATAATGGGGCCTAGTCTCTTCTTGCTGCATAATAACTTTGAGGAAGATCCATCTCCCTGTAAGGGAGAGAATCGGTAGCTTAGAATGTTCATCAAAGGAATAAAAGGGTTTAAAGCACACCACATAAAAGGCTGGATAGAGGATACTTTGGATATGAATGCAGGCTTCAACAAAAGCTGAGAGAGAGAAAGGGGTACAGAGAGAACATAGGCCTTTGTGCAGAGATAGGCAGTGCACACAGAAGAGGTTGCTGGGGCAATACACAATACCATGATCTAAGAGGGAGTATGCTGTAGGTACAGGGCTATGAGCAGACACAAAAGCATTTTGATGAGGGGATAGGCTGTGCAAAGGCAGTCTGTGGCTAGAAGAGGAATGAAGAGATCTGAAAAAGGATCAGGGCTTGGAAAATGACACCAATTAACTCAAGATAAAATTTGTATATTGCCACTGACGTAAAACAACCATTCTTTCAAGTCCACAAATGGACAAAAGAAACACATGCAGAAGAAAAATTGGAGACTAATTGTGGTGTTTTAATTTCAATGTCTGTATTTTAATAAATGTTTTCCTTTTTCACATATGAAAAGCAAAAATATGGTGTTTGACCTGAATGAAATTAAAAAGTACCTACTTTCTCATCAATATATATTGAAACAAAAATCATAACACTTCCTCACACTTACACATCTTCCATCAAAATTTTATATTCCTAGCAGAATCCAACTGATTATATGCCTAGAATACAATAAAGACACTGTTGACATTTCAAGATGCATTGTTCAGGCTCAAACCTTATAGGTCTTGTCTGGCTGTAGAATTTAGCTCTTAAAAAAAATTTAATTAGATTTGGTTAAATTCTTAGAGTTGGTCCACGTCAAAGAAAACAGATATGCTGAAACCAAACCCAAATTTTAAACTCACTTATTAACTTTCCACGTTATCGGATATGTCATGTCCCAAAGGTGTAGGGACCTGAAACTGGCTGACACATCTCAGGCCAATGGCCAGGAAATTTTTCAGACATTTTGTTTCTCATCTGAGTGGCATTGTTCAAAGACTTATATCTGGAAAATAAAAAAATAGCTTGAATAACTTTGAGAATTATCAAAACTCTTGTTTCCTGTTTGAACAAATTGCAAAATGTAGCAGCCAGCCAACAACTCACCTAGTGCCTCTTCTGGTGAGTCTGAGCCAATTGGAGAGACTGGACATCTCCTCCAGTTGGGAGGTATGTGGGCAGTGCCTCTGGTGATCTAGGTCCACCAGCCCACACTCCCTGGGGTGTGGCTGCAACCTGAGCACTACCTGCAGACCTGGGTGTGAGATCTGCGAGGCCTCATGCTCCCACTCTGGTCACCTTTACCATGTATTATCCCAACTCTCTCCCCAGCCTTTATCGAAGTACTTTCTTGGCTGCTGGCCAATCGAAACATTGGGCTGCATCCAAAGTCTAAATGCTGCTCAGTGGTTGTACTGACCCGCAGCCAAAATCTGGATGAGGAAACTCCAACTCCACCTCTGGGGATGAGGAGTTTATTTTGGAGAGGGATGCCTGCAAATTTAGGTTGAGTTGAGAGCTGTGTTTACATGGATGCCATATCTGTTGATGAAGAAGCGTTCTCCTTCTTGCTTAGGTTGCATATAGAGTCTCAGAGAGGGGAAACATAATATTCTAGCACTCTCAGACAAGTCCAAAATCAGTTCCTTGTCACTATCACAAAAACAGCTCCAGTAATATACTTTTAACCTTATTACTCTTATCCATGTTTTCTCTGCTGTGTCCTGGAATTATCTGTAAACTATTATTTAAACACTGGATTTGCCCCTGTAAACACTGAACTTATTGTTTTCCCCCTAGCAACGTATTTCTCATAGCAGATTTTATAAGGTGTTGAATAAGGTTATCCCTCTCCTCCTGATGACATTGTTTTAAAGCTAGTTACAAAGGTGAGAACTAGGGCTGGGCTACACTAGGACTACTTTGCCAGTTGTTACCTTTTGTGACCTTTATGTTGAAATGCTCCCAATTTATATTACATTGTTAAAGATAAGGGCACAATAAAAACCTTACAGACCATCCAGTGGCAGAGCTGTACCCCTGCAGCTGTGCTGCAGCGAGGTTTCCTGCGTAGGCACTCCATGCCGGCAGGAGAGAGCTCTCCCGCCAGCCTAATGAAACCATCCATAATGAGCGGCCGTAGCTATATTGGAGGAGAGCGTCTCCTGCCGACATAGCGCTGTCTACACCAGCGCTTTTGTCAGTGAAACATATGTTCCTCGGGGGGGGGGGGGGAAGAGGAGGCGCAGTTTTCACACCCCTGACCGACAGAAGTTTTGCCAACAAAAGTACTAGTGTAGACAAAGCTTTAGTTTACAGGTATGAGCCTCTAGGTTGGTTACAGAAAAAATATTTAGTAGAGGACCACTAGGTGACACTTTGAATGATAAAAAACAAACTTTATTTAAAAGGAAAGTGATTAGTTAAGCAAACAGGCATGCCATGACCACTTACACAATACTGCAATTATACTTACACTCAAAGATGAAATAATGTATCAATGGGTAATAAATCCATTGACAGCAGAGTGAAGTACAGTCTTATAATCCTGGAACCTAATAGCACCCTGCTAATGTTAGTTGGAGCTCTCCCCAAATTAACAAAAACTACTCCTTTTATAATCCATTATAATACTAATTAACATTAAACTAGCACTTACCATACTTATCTTTCTGATAACTCCTTATTGCCTCTTTACATTACACATTTAAATTGACATCTACGCTAATGTCCTTCCCATACTATCAATATAGATAGCATTTAATAAAACATTTACAATTCTCAAAAACACTCCTCATAAACCTTGCTTAAACCAGTTATAACCATAACATAACGGCAACATAACCTTGGGTCATGTCCTTGCTAACTTCAATTTTCCCATCTTACTGTCTCCCACTTATCTGTAACTTTTCCACACTAGCAGTCTCAATTTCCCATACTCCTCTACACTTCAGCTAAGTTTAGGCCAAAGCCTAATTTCTATTGAACATATTGTACAGACTATACTGTATAGCTTTACCAGTATATTATACCAGACTATAGGTCTGTGTGGCCCTTAAATAAGATAAAAGTTTTGATGGAGCATCTTGGTTTGTTTTCAAGGGGCGATATGTCTTTTAAACAAACAAACAAAATAGTTTGTGAGAACCCAGCTCTCGTGTCTTTGTGGAAAGAGCCCTATTTACAGCAAAAACCTGAAATGTGTGTAATAGAATCCTGAGAAAAACAAAAACGTGTTTAAACCAAAGCAAAAAGAGCTCCTATATTGTGTATAAAACGGATGTTTGAGACATGTATTTGAGTACAATAGAGCTGACTCACCCTATTGAACTGAATGGTTTAACCACACCCCTACTGACTCTACTGCCTTCAACGAGTCTGTAGGTGTAGGTCTAGATATGATTATCCACCCTTGTCTCCATCAGAGTTAAACATATTAGTGATCAGTAATTAAGTTTGATGGGTGTACACCCACAGTAGGGAAAGTGGGTGGGTGGGGATGGTGAGCTCTGATTAATATTAATCAGGAGTTTGTAGAATGCTATTGGACAGTTTAAACATAACCACAGGAGTTTGTAGATGCTGTTGGACAGCCTAAATAAAACCTCAGGAGTTTACACAAAGACATAAGAGTTCAGCTGGGTACTCAAACTATTTTTTTTTTTTTTAATTTAAAAGACATACAGCCCCTGAAAAACAAACCAAAATGCTTCATCAAAACTTTTATCTTATTTAAGGGCCACACAGACCTAACAGAGACCTAACTACCTAACAGATAGTCACAAAGCCTTTTTCAATAGATATTTTTATTTACAGCTACCAAGCTTTATATTGCATGATTGTCCCCTCACCATTCTCTAATTTAGTCCTTTTAGATTTCTTAAAAATAGTCTCTTAAGCAGGGTTCAGTAACTGTTTGTGTGGACCAGACGGTCAATATAGCGCGCTAAGCAGGTAACCCCTTGTAACCAAGGTCACCACTTGTGCTAAATTTTCTTGGGTTAGGTACAGACTTTGCAAAATATAACTCAGGGCTGTCCTTAGGCATACGCAGCATATGTAGCTGCATAGGGCACGCAAAAATGTCAGGCACCACCAGGACCATAGACGCCAACTTCTCATCTTGCTGGGGAGGAGGGGTGCTCGCCCCCACCACTCCAGGCCCTGCTGCCACTTCACGCATTCCCCCAAGACCCCCTCCAACCTCTTCCCACCCCTGCTCCACACCCGTCCTGCCTCTTCCCCACCTCTTCCCCCCCGAGCGCGCCCCGTCCGCGCTCCTCCCCCTCCTTCTGGGAGGTTGATTCACAGCATTCCGGAAACGCTGGGAGGGAGGGGGAGGTGTTGGTAAGTGCAAGGCCGCCAGCACGCAACAGGCATGGGGGGAAATGAGGAGGGAGCTTGGCACTGGTGGGTGCTCTGCACCCACTGCATTTTCCCCATGGGTGCTCCAGCCCTGGAGCACCCACCCATGGAGTCCACGCCTATGACTGGCACAGCAGGTAAGAGCGGGTCAGCTCCCGCACACCCAGTGCGCACTGGAGTCTCCTTACTAGGCAGATGGCAGGGGCCGTATTCACAGAGCTGAATGCACCGGTAGAGGGGCACCAGTTGAATAATACTGCATAGGGCCCAAAAATCTGAAGGATGGCCCTTGCATAACCTGTGGCAATAACAGCGTTTAATAAGCTTTCCAAACACAGGTCAGTGCACAGGTCCTGGAGCATGCAGTTTATATTCTCCAAAGTCCAAGTCACACAGTCATGGCGCTGTTGGCCTGGTGCATCTATGACAGCCCTCACAGTCTTCGAAAAGCTTCTACCTAAGGCAGTGATTAAGGACAGCATAGACAGCAACACATACAATAGACTGCATGACTTTTTTACGCTCATGACATGGCACTGGCTCTGTTAGTTCTATGCCAAGGGTTCTCCTTAAACCCATATAGCCGTCATCCTCAGCGTCCTCATCAGCAATTTGCACTGGCGTTGAGCAAAAATAAGATGGGCTCAATTCATCTTCGCTGTCCGATGCAACGCTGTCCAGGGCCTCTAGAAAGGCATCGTTGAGCTGTCAAGAGATTTTCGGAAAACAACTGTAAGCCCCACGCCTATTTTTTTTTTTTTAAAGATTTACACAACCCCGGCTCAGTTCCTACTGGTTCCTACCAAGAAGCCATCATGCAGCTCATTGATCTGCTTCACAAACTGTTGGGTTTCGGAGTCGGGTTCCAGCGTATCCATCAACGGCTGGGCCAAAGGGCTCCCCTCAGCCGGTCCCTCCTCCTCCTCGGAACTGTCTGTCACTGATGTAGTGCTTTCTCTGCAGGCAGTCGAAGGCCCTCGGAGCTAAAACAAATTCTAAAGTTTTCATAGGGGTGGTGAAGGAGTCCATGTTTCCTCTCAGTGTTTCCATAATTTCTGAAACACGCATTCTTGGAACAAGATGGCCTCTTCCATGCATCGCTGGGACTTACGGGCTGGGTTCTGCCGGCCGGCCAACTGTCAAGGTCCACAGATCGGGGAGTTCCAGCCTAGACCCATGTGCTACACCTATTCTGATTGGTACACATTTTCCTTCTGGGACAGCCTAAGGGGGCTGAAACCCACCGCAACTGGTAGAGGGCGATGGGAGGAGTTCTTAGAGGGGTCACATGACCCACTTCCAGATGGCTCACCCAACACCAGAACTTCTCCCAATTGGTCAAATCTCCTCTTGGGGAGGTCCTATGGGGGAAAAACCCATCCCAATTGGTAGAAGGTGATGGAAAGAGTTTGTAGAGGGGTCACAGGCCACCCCTTGCTTCTGGTCATGTGTCCATCTTGACCCCAGAAGAAATACCCCCAGGGGCGGGTCTTAGAGTGGCAGATGGGCAGGGCCTGACAGGTCAGGGAGGGGGACAACATTTGATTGATGGTAAGCCCCTTATAATACTTACCAGAAAAGTGCTCCTGGTTTGACTGCAGTTTATGCTGGCAAAACTGAGCTTTTGCAGGTATAGCTCATTCTAGCCTCCCCAAGCAAAATAAGGTGTCTTAGTGAATTTTTTCTGGTATAACTGTGTCTACACTAGGCACAGCTATGTCAGAGATCACACCTCTTCACACCCCTAACCAACCTAGCTATGCTGACAAATGTTTACACCTAGCCCTAGTTTAAACGGTAATGTTCTGTCCTGGGAATCCCAGGATGTAGAAACTTGAGCTAACTTAGAGCTGCCCGTTGATATTTGTAATTTTTACTGCATTATTTTGTTCACATACATTTTAGACATGTAACAAATCTATTAGCTCATCTTATTCATCCTTCTTACCATGCAGAGTTGTTCCCTAGTTGCTAGTGCTTTGCCTACTTTAGTTTAAATGAGTAAAGCAATGGGGCTTCCAACATTTCCATAATAAGATAATTCCAGTCTAAGAAGTCTCACTGTTAAGAAATACTTCCTGTTGTGTTATTTCAGTATATTCTAAATGTGTGGGGTGAATGTACAGCTCATGAAACCAACTGGGCATAGTGCAAAAAAGCAATGTGTAAGCCCTCCTCACACAACTTGCCCATGCACCTCCATTTTAAACTGCAACGCCCTTTACTATTCCATTGCTGAACCGCTCTCTAAAGCTCCTAATTGTACGCAATTGTAATTAGGGTTTGTGATGCTGACTCTTAACCAGCAGGGACCAGGATGTGATCAAACAGACTTGGATCACTTATTACAGCAGTTCTCGAGCAGGTTTCAGGGGGCCCTCCAAGCCGGGCCAGCATTAGACTCACTGGGGCCCAAGGCAGAAAGCCAAAGCCCCACCGCATGGGGTTGAAGCCCAGGTCCCTGAGCCCCGCCACCTGGGGTTGAAGCTGAAGCCTGAGCAATGTAGCTTCATGGGGGCCCCTGTGGCATGGGGCCCCCGGCAGTTGCCCTGCTTGCTACCCCCTAATGCTGGCCCTGGCTTTTATATGCAGAAACCCAGTTACTGCAGCACAGGTGGGCCATGGAGTTTTTATAGCATGTTGGGGGGGGGGGGGGTGACAGTAAGAAAAAGGTTGAGAACCTCTGACTTATTACTTTGTAATGACTAAAGAAAGCAGATCTTTCAAGGTAGTACGGAGTCTAAAACTCTAGCCTCTCTGCTGCCTGTGCCAGCTGGAAGAAGAGAGAGACAGCTCTGCCCTGGTAAAGTATCTGTATCATAGATGAAAAGAGCTTTGTGGTTGAAGACTGTGGACTCAATGAATGGGCTCTCCATGTGGGAACTGAAGTATACAACATGATAGGGAACAGTGCCATTTGTAACATATTGAAGGCACAGCTACTAAAACAAGTACAATGGTGACTAAAGCGAAAGAAATGCTATTAAATCTCCGTGTTCAGGAGAAAGTATTTCAATTTAACATTTAACTCTTAGGCCTTATCTTCACTAAGAAAAAAGTTATGTACCTTAACTCGCGTTAGTAACTCAAAATAAAATCCTAGTGAAGAAAAGGCAGACTAGTTGTCACATGAGTTAGTAAGTCATATTAAAACCCAAGTCTTTAACTTGAACTGCAAACTCATGTGACAACTACAGTCTGCCTTGTCTTCACTAGGATTTTACTTGAAGTTCAGAACACACCTTTTTCCCTAATAAAACACTGCCTTATAGTATACCCAGCAAAACTGACTTTGCTAGGGCTTTCTTCATGCTGTTATGTGCTGCTTGGTTGTCCCCTACCACCAGAACTCAGAGAGCAATGAGACTAACCAACAAACATAACTGAAGCAAAGATTTGGACCCCAGATTAGAGTATTGTACTCCTAATAAGGGACTCCAAGAGAACAAGAAGTGCATCAGAGGTGATCTGCTGCAGCAAGATCAAATTTATTTCAGTGAAGTGTTGAATTCCCAGCCAGGTTTACACTACAAACTTATGCCATCATAGCTATGTCAATCAGGGTGTAGAGAGGGTTCGTCGGGCTTCGTCACTCTCTGGGGCGGTGGGGAAACCACACCGCCTCCTTTAGTCCTTGGGGAATTGGTTGGGCCTCAGGAGTCCTGGCTCAAGCCGTCCGGCAGGGGGCTGAGCACACATAGGTAACAATTAGCAGATAACCAGCCCAGGCCCTGGGTCAAGGCGGGGCAGTAAAGAGTCACAGCTCAGCCCCTTAGGCAGGGGCTGAGCAAACACAGGTAAATAGCACACCCAGGCTTCAGGCTCTGAGAGGGAGACTGCCACCCACATGTTAGGTGCCAGAGGGGGACACAGGCCCTCCCACTCCACTGCATCCCAGCCCAGGGCCCTAGTAGCAGCCAAAGGCCCACTGCTGTGTCAGTAGGGATCCTGGCCGCAACACACGGACATGGATTCCGGCTGTGCTGCAGCCAGACTCGGGTCAGCTGCCCCTGGGCTACTTCCCAGCTCCCCCTCTGGAGGTACCTGGGTCAAGGTGGTGTCCTCACGGGGGTCAATCACCATTGGATCCTCGGGGTAGCTGACGAGGGGTAGGCTCAGCGACTCTTCTGGGTAGCTGGTGAGGGGTAGGCTCGGTGACTCTCCCACACACTAATCCATGTTGAGTACTGGCCGGTCGGGCCAGTCTCCAGGTCTGCCGCTGGTTGCTGTAGTCTCCCCAGCAGGAGCTGGGCCAGAGGCATCTGGCCTCTCCAGCAGCTGCCTCTTAGGGAGCTCTGAGATTGGGCTCTTATACTTCCTGTCCGGCCTCTGACCCTCCGGGGGGCAGGCTTGGAGTGCTCTGGCTCCGCCCACTCTGGTGTCTGGCTGGGCTCTTCCCTCTCCAGGGCACCAGGGAACCACACCGCCTCCTTATACAGGGTGATGAAGAGGTGTGATCCCTGACCAACACAGCTGTTCCAGCAAGAGCACCTAGTGTTGACACAGATATATTGGCAAAACTGTGTGTGATGGATTAATATTAGGGCTGTCAATTAATTGCAGTTAACTCAGGCGATTAAAAAAAATTAATCGTGATTAAAAAAAATTAATTGCAATTAATCGCACTGTTAAACAATAGAATACCAATTGAAATGTATTACATATTTTTGGATGTTTTTCTATATTTTCAAATATAATCAATTTCAGTTACAACACAGAATACAAAAGTGTACAGTGCTCACTTTGTATTATTTTTTATTATAATTTTTACAGTGCAAATATTTTTAAACAAAAGAAATAGTATTTTTCAATTCACCTCATACAAGTACTGTAGTACAATGTCTTTATCGTGAATGTGCAACTTACGAATGAAAATTTTTTGGTTACATAACATAAGAATGGGTCAGACCAAAGGTCCATCTAGCCCAGTATCCTGTCTTCCGACAGTGGCCAGTGCCAGGTACCCCAGAGGGGATGAACAGAACAGGCAGTCGTCAAGTGATCCATCCCCTGTCGCTCATTCCCAGCTTCTGGCAAACAGAGGTAGGGAAACCATTCCTGCCCATCCTGACTAATAGCCGTTGATAGACCTATCCTCCATGGATTTATCTAGTTCTTTTTTGAACCGTGTTATGGTCTTGGCCTTCACAACATCCTCTGGCAAGGAGTTCCACAGGTTGACTGTGCATTGTGTGAAGAAATACTTCCTTTTATTTGTTTTAAACCTGCTGCCTATTGATTTCATTTGGTGACCCCTAGTTCTTGTGTTATGAGAAGAGGTAAACAACACTTCCTTATCTTCTTTCTCTACACCAGTCATGATTTTATAGACCTCAATCATATATCCCCTTAGCTGTCTCTTTTCCAAGCTAAAAAGTCTCAGTCTTATTAATCTCTCCTGATACGGGAGTTGTTCCATACCGCTAAAAATTTTTATTGCCCTTTTCTGAACCTTTTCCAATTCCAATGTATACTGCACTCAAAAACAAAACAATTTAAAACTTTACAGTCTACAAGTCCACTCAGTCCTACTTCTTGTTCAGCCAATCGCTAAGACACACAAGTTTGTTTACATTTATGGGAGATATTGCTGCCCACTCCTTAATTACAATGCACCTGAAAGTGAGAACAGTCATTCACATGGCACTGTAGTAGCCAGTGTCATAAGATATTTACATTCCAGATGCACTATAGATTCATATGCCTCTTCATGTTTTGGCCAACATTCCAGAGGACATGCTTCCATGCTGTTGACACTCGTAAAAAAAAGAATGCATTAATTAAATTTGTGATTGAACTCCTTGGGGGAGAATTGTATGTCTCCTGCTCTGTTTTACCCACATTCTGCCATATATTTCATGTTATAGCAGTCTTGGATGATGACCCAGCACATAGGCGCCAACTTCTCCTGGCACCGGTGGGTGCTCTACCCATTCCCACCCTCAGCCCCGCCCCCTCCCGCCCCGCCCCACCCCCATTCCACCCCCTTCCCCAAAGTCCCTGTCCCAACTCCACCCGCTCTCTGCCCCTATTGGACTCCTTCCCTAAATCGCCACCCCAGCCCTGCCTCTTCCCTGCTTTCTCCCCTGAGCGCGCCATGTTTCCACTCCTTCCCCCTCCCTCCCAGAGCTTGTTATGCCACAAAACAGCTGTTTCGTGGTGGCAAGCACTGGGAGGAGAAACGCAGCACACTCAGGGAAGGAGGCGGATGTGAGGTGAGCTGAGGCGGGGGGCAGAGTGGGGAACTGGGCTGCCGGTGGGTGCAGAGCACCAACCAATTTTTCCCAGTGGGTGCTCCAGCCCCAGAGCACCCACGGACTCAGTGCCTATGACCCAGCATATTGTTTGTTTTAGGAACACTTTCACTGCAAATTTGACAAAATGCAGAGAAGATACCAATGTGAAATTTCTAAAGATAGCTACAGCACTCGACCCAAGATTTAAGAATCTGAAGTGCCTTCCAAAATCTGACAGGGATAAGGTGTGTAGCATGCTTTCAGAAGTCTTGAAAGAGCAACACTCTGATGCAGAAGCTACAGAACCCAAACCACCAAAAAAGAAAATCAACCTTCTGCTTTTGGCATCTGACTCAGATGATGAAAATGAACATGCGTTGGTCTACACTGCTTTGGATCGTTATTGAGCAGAACCCATCATCAGCATGGTCACATGTCCTGTGGAGTTGTGGTTGAAGAATCAAGGGACATTTGAATCTTTACCTCCTCTTGCATGTAAATATCTTATGACGCCAGCTACAACAGTGCCATGCAAACGCCTGTTCTCACTTTAAGGTGACATTGTAAATAAGAAGCAGGCAGCATTATCTTCTGCAAATGTAAACAAACTTGTTTGTCTGAGCGATTGGCTGAACAAGAAGTAGGACTGAGTGGGCTTGTAGGCTCTAACATTTTACATTGTTTTATATTTGAATGCAGGGATTATTTTTTGTACATAATTCTAGATTTGTCAATTCAACTTTCATGATAAAGAGATTGGACTACAGTACTTGTATTAGGTGAATTGGAAAATAATTTTTCTTTGTTTTTTACACTGCAAATACTTGTAATAAAAAATAAATATGAAGTGAGCATTGTACACGTATTCTAAGTTGTAATTGAAATCAATATATTTGAAAATGTAGAAAACAGAATACCATTTATTTAAATATTTTTCAATTATTCTTTAACAGCATGATTAATTGCTATTAATTTTTTTAATCACAATTAATTTAATCACTTGACAGCCCTAATTAATATATGTCTGCATATTATCTGTATCAGTCTGCAACCTCCATTTTGTTTTTATTTGTATTTATTTTTTTGTGAAGGCCATTTTGATTGTAAATCTGTTCTGTGCTTTCACCTTGGTGCTGTAGCCTTCACATTGAGCTTGAAATACATAGGAGGTATTAGGAGAAATTCTTGCACCTAGCAGAGGGCTAACAATGGAGGGTCATTAAACCTTGGTGACCTTCCATTCAAATGGAAGCACCCTCAGATAAAGGACTGACTACCACCAAAGGAAGTCCTCTTCTCCCAGGTGGGCTGGTAACCAAGCAACAGATCACCTGATGGGAGATTTTGGTCACCTGATGGGCACTTGAAGCAGATGAGAGAGGTCACCTGACAGACACCACTGGAAGTTATAAAATGGCATGGTGTGCTCTGAGTAGCTGTGTCTCAATGAACAGAATAAGAAGGCAAAACTGAGGGGGAGGGGATAGAGCAGAATCCTGGATTTCCTGAATAGACACTGAGTGAATCTCAAAGGGCTCTTAGAATGGTGAGTAAAGTGAGGCAAGGATTTTCATGCAAGGTGTTTCTTATTTTGCATAGATCTGAATATCTCTTGTGTTGTCTATGAGTAAAGTGTGATAGGTTTAGAATTCCTCTGGCAAGGTCTGTGTTTTCTTGCTTCAACTATCACACGTTCCCAAGGGGTTAAACTACAAACCAGAGTACCCACACGGACAAAGTTCTGGGAAAGAGTGTGCTTGAGCTACTAGGGTGTCTTGGGGAATCATCACTGGTCCTGGGGCACAGGGCAGCTGTACTTTAGGGTCTCCTGAGAAGTGATACCAGACAGAGAGTCTAAGTCCAGGAAGTAAGCCTAGAGGCCAAAGAAAGAGAATGGATGAAGCCTGCTGAGACCCAGGGGCGCTCAGAAACACATCAGATCCTAGGTTTGGATCCAAGCACAGCAGCCTGGTGAGAGTCCACCAAGGGGGAGTTCACTCAGGTCTGTGACACTACACTTCTGCAGGTATAACTCATTTCCCACAGGGAGGCTGGAATATAAAGCACAATATAAGATGCATCCATACTAGGACTGCTTTGCTGGTATAGCATACTGGTATCACTAAACCAGCAATGCACTGCTAGTGTAGACCAGGCCTCAGAAGTATAAGCCCAATTTTCCAAGTTTATGCAAAGCAGAGACTTGAAGAGAGATAGCAGAGCATCTACTTGATGCCTTTACTTTCACTAGTTAACATGCAGGAAGCACAGTGATTCCAGATTACGATATCTAAAATACATGAAGAACTTTCCCAAAATTCATATATTCAAATGCAAGGTTCTGGTTTTAGTCCATATCTAAAAGTGGCTAAAGATTTGCCTTCTAAATTTGGCCATGACTTTCATGGTTTTCATGTTCTTTTAAAGATATCCATGATTTTTAAATATCAAATGAGAGGTGTACTAATACCTTTTCAATGAGATGGATTACTAGTTTGACGTTTTATTCAAGAGGATGAATGTGATAGTGTGGTGCTTTCGGGAACTTATTATTACAATTTATGAATTATCATTGATGTTATGAAGTTGTCGCTATGAAAATTGCTGTATAATGAATGTGCCTCTATCTGGGTGAGACAAGGTGGGTAAGTTAATCTTTTATTGGACCAACTTCTGTTGGTGAGAGAGACAAGCTTTCAAGCTACACAGAGCTCTTCTTCCTGGGATCAACCTCTGTCTCTATGTCCACCATTGCTGACAAGCCTTAAGTATGTATCTCCCTGACCAGGTACAGTGGTGGATCTTTAGAACTCAAAGACCACCTGTTTTGGGTCAAGCACTTTTGGACAGTGAGTTTGCTGCAGCCTAGGAGAAGATACTTCTTCCTGTGGTCAGAAGGGAGGAGGAAGTAGAGAGAGTGGAAATCCCCCAAGCAGGACAAAGAGAGAGAGAGGTGACCAAACAGAAGGTTATAAAAGGACTCACAAGGGGAAGACTTAGACACGCAGGAAGTTTGGGCAGAAGGGGGAAGGAGACAAACAAGCCGAGACCAAAAGGGGCAAGCTCAGGGAGAGGGGAGGAGACGGCACCACATTTCAGAACTCAAGGCATGCACTGTAGCAGAGGAAACTGGATGGCCCCAGACAACCCTGATCCCACCCCAGAGAATGCTCTGGAGTGGTGAGGAAACCAAGGCAGGGAAGTGCAAGGAGGGTGTATTATTTTTGTATATATCTGTGTAATTTTTATGCTATTAAAGAGAGCAAAAGTGCTGTAAAATCCTGTGCTAAGTGTCTGTGTGTTATATGCTACTCCTATCACATGTTCCCTTTAAGAGGTAAACCGGAAGGCTCACATCTTGAGGTAGAAGTCTGGGATAGGATTTGTTTGCTATGGGGAGAGTTGGAAGGGTAAGCATGGGTTCAAGAGGCTGGCTGGGCAAGTGTCCACATGGTTGCAGCTTTCAGGAGGGGATGCCAGAGAGTGTGCCCAGGGGCCCAAAGACAGCAACAGTGCCTGAACTGCGTTCAGATTCAGGGATCTTAAAACACTCGGGGACTCAATGGCTGGTTCCCCACACAGCAATCTGGTGAGTGACGAGAATTGGGGTGGTCATCTGGACCTGTGACAGACAGTAACAGCTATGAGTTCAGATTCACTGAGGTCTGCAAAGTTACTCCCTGGCATTCATAGATGACTAAAGGACTACTGGAACTCCATGGCAAAAGGCCAAACCTGTCTTGTTCTCAAGGACAGCTTTAATTCCACAGAGTGAAAAGAGAAGTTAAAAAATAAACAATCAAAACTTAGCCAGGTTGAGTTTACAAGGTCAGATCCAGTTTAGCTATTTCTCTGTTCAAACCTATTTACTCAGGGGTGGACTGGCTGGTTCACAGGCTAGGACATTATGCTACAACCTCAAACAACATGCCAAGAGTCTAAAATGGCTTAAGCTGCTTAAATAGCTTTAATGGCTTTAGGCAGCTTTGAAGACTTAGGCACTTAAAGCTTATAAAGGAGCTTAAGGTGCTTATGCCACTCTAGGATTTAAAGATGGCCCAAGGGTGTTGCTCCTCCGCTGGATGAGTGAAGGGGAGCTGGCCCTGTGCTGTTGAATGAAGGAGTGCTGCTGCCAGAGAGGGAGTGAAGAGGAACCATCTTTGGTGCTACTCCCCTGCTGGGTCACTGAAGGCAAGATACCACATCTCAACCATACCTGTAGCTTCTGCCATGGTGAGCCAGATCCTCAGCTAGTATAAATCAGTGTAGCTCCACTGAGGCTGAGCATAAGCTTTCGTGAGCTACAGCTCACTTCATCGGATGAAGTTTTGAGGGAGAGCTTTGGTGTGATTTTTCAGTGGGTATGTCTATACAGCAATGAAAAACCCATGGGTGGCCATATCAGTTGACTCAGGCTAAGGGGCTTGGGCTTACGGGGCTGTTTAAGTGTGGTGTAGACATCCAGGCTTGGGCTGCAGTCCTGGCTCTAGGACCCAGCGAGATGGGAGGGTCGCAGAGGTTGTTTGCAGCCCCAGTTGGAATGTCGACATCGCAATTAAACAGCCCTGAAACCCAAGCCCCACTAGCCCAAGTCAGCTGGCACAGGCCAGCCACCAGTGTCTAATTGCAGTGTAGACATACCCAGTAAGACAATGCCAGGTTCCCTAATGCAAATTGTCTAAGGTGATTTCTCTTCTTGTCTAGAAAATGTGTAACTCTCTTCCCTTATTGTTGTCACTCTGTGCTCAGGGCTTCTTTAAACTCTGCCAAATATCTAGGCTTGGAAGGATTAGATTTGTAGAGGTAAATGTCAATAAATATCTATACACAGTGAAATAAATCTGTTAGTCTTTAAGGTGCTACTGGACTCCTTGTTGTTTTTACTGTACACAGAAAAACTGACAAATATTTCCATTGATAAATTATCAAAATTTACAGATAGGCAAAGTAAAATGCTGTTTGTATATTTTGATGTATGATGTTGACAATTTGTGTTGTAATGGTTATAAAATGTAGACTGTTGGAATGTCATCACCTACTGTCATTATATTATTACTCTCTCAACCTCTCAATCATAATTTCCCAAAACTGTGATCATTTAAATAGGTAAAATTTTTAAAAAGTTTAAAACTCCTAATTTTGTTCAACAGTGAAAATTAAATCAGTAAAAATAGAAAAAATGCTTTAAACAATATTGATCAAAATTATCAAAATAATCATATTCTGCCAACCCTATAAATATCTTAGTAGTTGTCTATTGAATATGTTCTGAAGACTATAACTTTGTTCTCAAACTTTTTGTTTTAAACAAATACATTATCCTACAGTCATTACCACAGCCACTATAGCATTATTATTGAAAGAGTTAGTGTTTTGGACCATTGCTGTAGAATAGAGTAATATCCTTTATTATACTATCCCTCAAAGAGGAATAGCCACATGTTCATTGCTATAGTTGTTCTTAAATTAGAAGTGAGAAGAAAGAGGGGAAAACCCAACAGGAAAACATAACTATTCTTTTTTCATTCTGAAAAGGTGTTTATATTTTTTTCCTTTCTCAGTAACTCAGTAACGGCCTGATTTTCCTTAAATTGGAAGGAAAAAAACCCTCATCCTTGGGTGTCAAGGTTCCTTCCCCACTCTGAACTCTAGGGTACAGATGTGGGGACCTGCATGAAAACCCCCTAAGCTTATTTTTACCAGCTTAGGTTAAAACTTCCCCAAGGTACAAACTATTTTACCTTTTGCCCTTGGACTTTATTGCTGCCACCATCAAGTGTCTAACAAATATATAACAGGGAAAGAGCCCGCTTGGAAACGTCTTTCCTCCCAAAATCCTCCCCAAACCCTACCCCCCCTTTCCTGGGGAAGGCTTGGTAAAAATCCTCACCAATTTGCATAGGTGAACACAGACCCAAACCCTTGGATCTTAAGAACAATGAAAAAGCAATCAGGTTCTTAAAAAGAATTTTAATTGAAGTAAAAAGAATCACCTCTGTAAAATCAGGATGGTAAATACCTTACAGGATAATCCGATTCAAAACATAGAGAATCCCTCAAGGCAAAACCTTAAGTTACAAAAAGACACAAAAACAGTAATATCCTTTCCATTCAGCACAGCTTATTTTATCAGCCATTTAAACAAAACAGAATCTGATGCATATCTAGCTAGATTACTTACTAAGTTCTAAGACTCCATTCCTTTTCTGTTCCCAGCAAAAGCATCACACAGACAGAGAAATTTTTGTTTCTCCCTCCCTCCAGCTTTGAAAGTATCTTGTCTCCTCATTGGTCATTTTGGTCAGGTGCCAGTGCGGTTATCCTAGCTTCTTAACCCTTTACAGGTGAAAGGGTTTTTCCTCTAGCCAGGAAGGATTTTAAAGGTGTTTACCCTTCCCTTTATATTTAGGCTGAACCCAAGTGTCCTAAGTTTGGAAAGTTTCAGCCCTAAAAGACAGGTTTCAGAGTAGCAGCCGTGTTAGTCTGTATTCACAAAAAGAAAAGGAGTACTTGTGGCACCTCAGAGACTAACACATTTATTTGAGCATAAGCTTTCGTGAGCTACAGCTCACTTCATCAGAAATCCGATGAAGTGAGCTGTAGCTCACGAAAGCTTATGCTCAAATAAATTGGTTAGTCTCTAAGGTGCCACAAGTACTCCTTTTCTTTTTGTGAATACAGACTAACATGGCTGCAGCCCTAAAAGAGAATTTTTCATAAATATAAGCAAGAGAAAACAAGGAAGTTTCTCTGCAACCTTAACTATAGTGTTTGTTATCACAGATAGCATTATGCATTATGCCAGGTATACAGACCATGATTCAGCAAAGCACTTAAACATGTACTTAGCTTTAAATAGGAATTTAATTCCCATTGGCTTCTATGAAACTATAACTTATGGTTAAGTGCTTTGCTGAATCAGGTCCATAGTTATGTTCTGGGTTCACATTCCACTGTGTCTTGACTGATAACACTTATTTATTTATTTTACATTTCATACTGATCTGATTAGTAAGATAACAGATATCCATTGATCAGCTGATGTACATGAAGCTCTCAAGCCTGTTGCTGGGCAGATCACCGGGTGCTAGCAAATTGCCAGCCCGGTTGCCAGGCAGATCACCAGCTGTTGTTGAGCTGCCAGGAATTTGTTGGTCCAATTTCTAGCTGCTCACACTACAAAAATTAAAGGGCTGGTATGTTTATCCTTCCTCCCCCACAGCAGGGCTGCAATCTCCTTGAAGATTGTTTTGTTCCTCCTGTTTAGGATCACAGCTGACCTCTTCCCCTCCTTTGAGCTCACCAATTTCTAACAGGGAAAATGTGAGAGCATGAGCAAAGTTGCTTCTTCTTGTTGTTCCCCTCACTTTCATCCCTTGCTCATCTCACCCCAAAGCTTCCCGCCTTCTATCCACCCCTAACTTTTTAAAATGTTTTTAACCTTAT
The DNA here is from genome assembly GCF_965152275.1 of Natator depressus. NCBI lineage: Eukaryota > Metazoa > Chordata > Testudines > Cheloniidae > Natator > Natator depressus. The sequence goes on from NC_134234.1 coordinate 246,411,013, forward strand.
ATAGAACTTGCTAACTTTTAAAAACAATCTTTTTTCCCTCACTACCGATGTTTTTGCAGACCATACTCCCGCAAGTTCCACAGATGGCTTCATCTGACTGCTGGATATAGAATGGATTTTCTATGTCTTTCAAAGCACGCATTTGTGGATGTTGAGAAATGTATGGAAATCTCAACACCAACCCAACTCTTGGACTCTGCTCAAAGCCAGACCGAGAGCAAGGTTGGTCTTGATATTTTAGGACAGGAGCCAGAATCCACAATATTAAATCCTGCTTGACTGACCTTCCCACTCACATTCTTGAGTCTACAATTTACCCTAGCTGCCAGTCACCACTGTGTTCACTTCAAAAACATACACCCCTCACTCTGATGACTATGGGGAATGCTGGGTGAACAAGTCAAACAGTCATCAAGTAACCTGAGTCAAGGACTTGCAGGGGCTAAATGTAGAAGGCACAACAGGAGCAATCATTAGAAATGAGGGAGAATGTGAATGTACAGATGTTCCAGTCACCTATGGGGCAGGTGACAGAATTCAGAGAGGAAGAAACTACAAGATGTGTGCATATCAGCTCAGTCTGAGCACACTTCACCAGAAGCTAGGCCACCCAGTTCATACTTAATGTTACCAATGCTAGTACAGTCCAAAAACTGCCGCATCATATGGTATGCTGTATGGGCTGTGATCGTTTGCTCCTCACCTGAGAGAACTGATTATCGGTTGGCTTTGAACTGCAATAGTATTCTAGTTAACCTATGAAGTAAATGGACTTTTGTTTGATTTGTAACCACCTGAAGCTATAACGCATTCCAACTGGGGAAATTCAATGCCATAATATACTGTTGTTCACACACCTTCAAAGGAATAAATGAGAGGAGAATTTTACCCACTGTATATTAAGTTTGAACAGTCTAGCTAATTTGAAAATATTATATATGTACAATGTGGATAAATTATGAGAACCAATGTTCCTGTATATACCTTGATTAGCTTTCTGCTTTCTTTGTTAAAGAAAATTTGTTTTATTTAAGACAATTTGGTTTACTAGCTATTATGGGAGCAAATTGTTGTGAGCCTTTCTGAAGAAAAGGAAAATTAAACTCTTACCTTAGCGAAGTAGAGTGGAGTTAAAGGTATTCAGTCTGGAGCACTCTGTCAAATACTTGAGGGAGCAGGGCTGCCAAAAGATGCTGCCAAGTGTATGTTGCCAAGTGCTTGCTGCAATCACAGTGGAGCAAAGGGACAAGTCTAGAGGCCTAGAGAGGTTGGCAGGTGTAGGGGACTGCTAGTGACAAGCCAAAAAGGAAATAACAAAATCCCTGCTTACAGATTTTATCATCTCCCTTATTGTCTTCTTAGATATATCTGGAGCTTGATAAAATCTTAAAGAGGAATGAGTTCTTATATGCATAGAATGAACAAGGTATCTTTTAATAGTAATGCGTGACATTTCCATACTCTTGCTTCAGAGTAACAGCCGTGTTAGTATGTATTCGCAAAAAGAAAAGGAGTACTTGTGGCACCTTAGAGACTAACCTTGCTTGTGTCCTATCAGTCATTTCTTGGGAATAATACTGTAGCACAAATGGTAGACCTATGAAATCAATGATTTAACTGAAACAAATATCTGAGATGACACTTCCTCATAAGTAAGGTGACCAGATGAAAAATCAGGACAGGGTTATAGGCATCTATATAAGACAAAGCCCTGAATATTGGGACTGTACCTATAAAATCGGGACATTTGGTTACCCTACTCATAAGTGCATATAGCATATGTGTCAGCCTTTACATGCTCAGCAATAGCTCCCACGCAACCTGGGACATTAGTACATGTTTCATTGAGAGGGAATTCTGGCCAGGACAGCAAAAGTTGATCCCCTTTTTCTTTTGAAAAGCATCATGAGATCTTCAACTTACTCCTGGCCAGCCCCCAGAAATTGGTCTTATTTTATAAGTAGCTTTGAAAATGTTCTAGATGCTGTACAGACATTCAGGAAGACAGTGGCCGTCCCAAAGAGTTTGCAATGTACAAGAAAAGTGATCACAGTGATGGCTGGCATGTGACTTGTTAGTAACAATGTATTTTTAATGTACACATACAAATTCTGTTAAAAGAACATTATTAAGGTTTCAAAGTCAAGCATTAAGAAATTAGGAAATGTCAGAATTAAGGTTGCCTAGGCAACCTTAACTACATTAAAGGACATTTTTAAGGTTACAAAGCCAAGCCCTTAAAAGTTAGGAATCACCTGAATCACAGTTGCCTGTGCAGTTCAAGGCCTGTTACACAATCTTAATTCTGCCCCTTATGAATGTGTGTCATGTTACAGTCTTTAATTACATGATCGCATAATGTTTAGGTGGGAAGAATATGGAGTGTAATCAGGACATTAGGGTAAACACTTTTAATCTCGTTAAAAGAAAGTGTCATGGCATCTTTAACCACCCTACTGACCCTTGTACATATGTAACGCTGATGGACCCCGTTCGTCAACGGTTAGGATTGAACTGGGGACCTCGGGAGCTTCATGCATGAGCCTCTACTGCATGAGCTAAAAGCCAGCTGGCTCTTAGCTAAGGCTGTAGAGCAGACTCATTTAACGCTCTCTAAGCGGTCTCTGTGCCACTAGATGGGACAGAACACCACACCCAGGAGGTGTGTGGCTTACACATGCATAAAGTATGCCCTTGCAAAAAAAGAGAGGTTATGATCTGAATCACCTTAGGCCATGCTGGAAGATTATTCACTTCATGCCATGATACTGACTCACTCCCACCATCCTCTGCCCTAGTATGGGCCTGACTCATGTTATTATCTAGCATTGGTACAGTTAAATAGGAGAAAAGTTACTTGTAAAATACTTATAAATGTATTTTATTCCTAAGGAATACTCATTACTAACTACTGTACATACTAGACTGGGGGGGAAATATTTTAGTAATTTTTTGGTAAGGAAATGGTGGCTCACTATTCTAGTAGGAAGTGAAACTCTACCATATGAGATGTTGTTGTTGTGGACCTTGTTTCAACCTGCATCTAATCTGATGTGTGAGAGGTTAGTCTATAATGAGGAACCTGGAACCAAAATACCCTATACAGAATTATTAGAAAATACGAGATCAGTCCTACATTTGATGTGGCCCCTCTTTTTTACTAATTGGGCCTACAAACTTACCCACTGTAAGTTCAACTGTGAAAAGTATGTAAAAGTTCATAAAATGTCACAATAACCTATAACAAATTTTGATGGGGGAGAGAAATTGAATTAGTTTAAACAAAAAGGCCTACTGATATAACTCGAGGGTTATGTTAAATCATGCTTGGTTAAAAACAGAAGATATGGAGTCAGAAATTAATTAGCCAAAATTGGTGTGTCTGACAGTAAGCCTAACTGGTGAACAAAATAATGAGGGGATGGGCTAGTCTACTCACCATTCCCTTTGTGGGTCCTCTTTTTTTTTTTTTTTTTTTCCCCTCCTCTAAGAGGGGAGGTGGGAAATAGAGAAGAATCGATGTGCACAACTGGAATGAGCTTTACCATCATGGCTACCACCCTTGGTTCCTAGAGCCCAGGCCTTCATCACCCTCATTCTGAGAGAAGACCTGACCAGACTGAACTAAAGAGAGAGGGACCCAAATAACATTGCCACCTGATCAGCTCCCAAAGTGAATCCCAACTGAATCCCAAATACTACCAGAAATGAAATGGGAATGGATGTTAACAACCAGAGCAACAACAGCTCCAGCCCATCTCAACTAACTTCTTCTCTTTTTCCCAAAAGGACAGTTATCACCATCTTTGTTATCTTCTACGAAACTGTCAAATATGGGTTTTTTCCTTCTAAAACTCCCTCCAGCTAAAGGGAAAGGGACCAAGGGATGTTTTTTTAAAATAAAAGCCTTATTGAGTGCTTTACATTTCAAATACTTGCACTGTTTTTTCTTTTCTGTATCTTTAAGAAAAAGTTAAAAGGATGTTTAAAGGTGTGTTTGCCATGGTACTAAGTAGGCTGAGGTCTCTATACGAAACCCTGAACCTTGTTTAACACTGTTTAATATTGGACAGAGTGGGTTAGGTTAACATCTTTAGTCCATTTATTCCATCTAAATTAATACAATGCCCCCCACACACGGACAGAGTTATTGCACTCTACAACTCAATTTAATCTTGCATATTTGCCGTATATCGTGTGCAGATAATACTTGTGTGATATATTGTCTGTGCCAAAATATTTTTTATATAAAAATGTCAAATAAGAAAAAAGACAGTTCACCCATACAAGGATGTGATCGCTACAAAAACTGCCACAATAGAAAAGAGTTAGTTTACAAGGTCAGATTATGAAAAAGGCCCTGTTCGTGCTAACTGGCCTCTCTTCTCTCCTAGAGTTCAGAAAGCCACATATCAGAGCCAGGGCTGGTCGAAAGAGGATTTTGTTGTTGCATTTTATTTTTTTAGTGGGAAATTTACAAAAAAAAATGTTTTTTGATTAAAGAAAAATAAAAACTGAGCATTTTTAAGGGTTTTGGAAACAGCAATGAGATTGTTTCCTTTTGTTAAAACAAAAAAATTTTTGAAAATGTTTTGCAAAAACTTTTTTTCCCATAAAGCCATTTTTTGACAAATATTTTTTCAGTCTGCTCACATGGGAATCTTGAATGAGGGTAAGGAAGTCAGCATCAGGGCATAAGGCAACCTGTGACCACTGGAGAACAAAACTTTCCTTGAGGTCAGATTTTCCCATAACTACCTACTCCCAGGTCTCTTGCAATTTCCGCTGAAGCATCTAGTGCTGGCCCTGGTCAGTGACTTCATAATGGACTAGCTGGACCTCAGGTCTGATCCAGTCTGGCAATTCCTATATTCCAAGACAGCCCTGTGACTTGATTACTATGCCATTTAAATAGCTAACTTTTTCCTAATACAGCTTGATTTATTTTTTAGCTTACCTTTGTTTCTAATATGTGACTTTTTTGGATCACATAGGTATGAGTGGTAATGATTTTTTAAATTGTGCTCTATTCCCTATTAGGTGAAATCCAAGGAGAGTTTAAGTGGGACGTAAGTGGTGTATAGCACATGTGTTGGCCCTCTGTAGAGGGGTGAATTGCACTCTGTTGTGACTCTCAGTTGTGACTGGGGTTCACAGCACAATTGTAGAACTTAGGTTCCACCACTGAATTTGTTCCCCTTCACTCAAATATCTCCATTAGTGCATGAGTTATATCACTGGCTCCCAGTCTGAGAGATCTATTACCAGTGTACATATTTCAGGCCTTTGTGAGTGGCATTCTGAATTTGATGAGATTTTTTCTTCTATGATGTGATTGGCCATTGCAGCCCACCTCCTGTTCAGTTCTGTTCACTCTAAACCACAGTGGAGTGTGAGTTATTTCAAACTGATCAAAGAACTGGGGTATTAGAGGCAGCATACTCCAGTGACTGTGGCACTAGACTGGGATGCAGAGTATGTGGGTTCTCTTTCCAGTTCTACCATTGAACTGGTGTGTGACCTTGGGCAAGTAACTGTCTATTTGTGCCTCTTTCTCCTCTCCCAGTTAGGCCCCCTGAAATATTTGAAGTTCTAACGCCTTAATATACACACACTTTGATCTAGGATTATTTAATTACTGGGCTACACGTAATGTGATGGCAATCAACAGGTTTATAGATAAGTGAAGACAATGTCATTAACATTCCCTTTGAACTAAAACAAGTGAATTGGTCCATGCATACTAATACATTTAACATTTCTTAGATATTCACACACAAGTGAAATGGTCTGGCTCCAAACTGAGTGGTCTGTCAGCCTCACACCTCTGTGAAAGGTGGTATTCCAGAATTAAATGTTGAATCCACAATGTTAAATTGGCTTTCTGAATTCAGCAAATCAGATGATGTGTCGACATTCAGTGTCTGAACAAGGTTGTTGCAAGACAACGTTCTGTTACATTGCAATAGAACTACAGATAAACATTGTTACACCAGCTAACAGTAAATGTCAGAATATTTTAATTGGATTGCCGGTCATGGGATAATTCCTTCAAAATTAAGACTCTCCTGAAAAAACTAGGATGGGCAGCAACCCAAAGCCGTTGTCTCTGATGAAAGGTATATCGTGCATTCCCCTGTTACTATTATACTAATCTTTTAGTAATGCTGATGTACTTCTAAGTGGTTTTTAATTTTTGGAACTCAGGAACTTATTTTTTTATAAAGCCTGCCTGATTCACCACTATTTTTCTGATGCAACTGGAATGCTGCTTGATAACACCATTTCTTTTATGTGTAATGTATCAGTACATGACTGTCACGGGACTGAGGTTTGACTAGGGAATTACTGTGATATCACTGGTTTCAGAGTAGCAGCCGTGTTAGTCTGTATTCGCAAAAAGAAAAGGAGGACTTGTGGCACCTTAGAGACTAACCAATTTATTTGAACATAAGCTTTCTGTAGCTCACGAAAGCTTATGCTCAAATAAATTGGTTAGTCTCTAAGGTGCCACAAGTACTCCTTTTCTTTTTGTGATATCACTGACATCTAACTTGAGATATTTATGGTGGCTGTTTGTAGAGAATTTTGAATAACTAAGTTTTTAGTAGATTGTAATGTCACTAAGGAATTTCTCTCTCCCTGTCTGTCACATTTTTTCCTGACAACAATTGATGTGTAGAGACATTTTCTCTTCATTTTAAGGATTGTCTCTTTGGCTCCATGTGATTTCCCCCCCACACCCCAAACGCCTCCCAAATTTTCCTTAAACTATGGTGAAATTGTCCCGTAGCTTGAGATACTTATCATGGTCATCTACACAAATCACTAGAAAATTTATTATACAAAATAATTCTGCTCTGGCTGAGTCTAAAGGATGGGCTACAGTCAATGATTTAATAGTCCCTTTCTATTTTTGTCTTGTATATATTTACATAATTTTGTCATAGCTGGCTTGTTCTAGCTGAAAAATGTATTGGCTTTTTTCTTAGAAGATCATTTAAGAGTGCTTTTACTACACTCCTGTTTTGTTTATATTATTCCCTCAGGGCAAAAGGTTGTCTCCCTGACACATCTATATCAGTTGTAAGAAAGTAGCATATTATCACAGGTTCATTTTTACATTAATCCTCCCTGGGTTATCAGTCTTGATTGTGAATAATCAGGGAGAAGTTAAGAAATTATACATTTTATACTATTTCAAACATTCTTTACTGCAAACTAAGGAAACAAAACAATAGCTGTAAAAAAACTACAAATAGGGACATTTGGCCAGATCCTGCAGAGGAGTAAATTGGTGTAGCTCTATTTATTTCAGTGGGCTATGTCAATTACATTAGCTGAGGTTCTGGTCCCTAACTCATCCTTATTACAGAAGGAAACAGTTTTTATGTTCAGGAAAATTGATGAATAATATTTGTCCTCTCCTAAACTTTAATTTTTCCTTGCAAGCTTTGGTAAGTTCTATTCAGCCCAGTTACCTCTGGACTCAGAGATACACACTGCTTGCTGCAGTTTCCAAGGCTTGGTCTACACACTACCAACATATGTCCGCATAACTATGTCACTCGGGTGTGGAAAATCTGGGATGTGTGTAGACAGCACTTTCTCAACAGGAGGGCTTATCCTGTCAACACAGTGACTGCCTCTGGGGCGAAGCTCTCCTGTTGGCGTAGGTAGCATCTTGAACAAACGCTACAGCAGTGCAGCTGCACCAGTGCAACTGCGTTGCTGCAGCACTGTAAGCGTAGACAAGCCCTGAGTCTCTCTTGCTCAGGGCATGGCTACACTGGAAACTTCAGAGCGCTGTCGCGGCAGCGCTTTGAAGTGCGAGTGTGGTTGTGCACGAGCACTGGGAGAGAGCTCTCCCAGCACTCCTGGTAGTCCACCTCCATGAGGGGATTAGCTCCCAGCGCTCAGAGCCTGTTTACACCAGCTTTAAAGTGCTCTGACTTGCTGCACTCAGGGGGGTGATTTTTCACACCCCTGAGGAGAAAGTTAGAGCGCTATAAAATGACAGGTTTCAGAGTAGCAGCCGTGTTAGTCTGTATTCGCAAAAAGAAAAGGAGGACTTGTGGCACCTTAGAGACTAACCAATTTATTTGAGCATAAGCTTTCGTGAGTTACAGCTCACTTCATCGGATGCATTTTATAAAATGTAAGTATACCCAAGCCCTCAGTGTCTCTCTGTCAGCATCTCTGCTCTGGGCAACTGCTGAGAACCCATTCAACCCTTCTTCCCTAAGCCAGCTTCTTAGGGTGTGTCCACACAGCAAGTGGCAGCCTATGGCAGTGGCCTCAGGGTATGTCTACACTGCAATTAGACACCCATGGCTGGCCTGTGCCAGCTGACTTGTGCTTGTGGGGCTCAGGCAGTGGAGCAGTTTAGTTGCATTGTAGACTTTCAGTCTCAGGATGGAGCCCAGGTTCTAGGACCCTGCGAGTTGGAGGGTCCCAGAGCTCAGGCTGCAGCCCAAGCCCAGAAGTCTACAGTGCAATGAAACATCACTGCAGCCTGAGCCCCGGGAGACTGAGCCAGCAGGCACAGGCAAGTCATAGGTTTATAACTGCAGTGTAGACATACCCTCAGAGCCCAAGGTGACAGACTACAGTGCTAAAAATAGTTGTATAGACATTACTGCTAGGGCTTCAGAGCCCACCTAACCCTAAGCTTCCCAGTAGGAAGTGGATAGAAGAACTAAGGCCTGGTCCACACTACACTACGTCGACTCACTGTAAGCATCTACATTAAAATGATATAACTCGCCCACTACACCGACTTAATAACTCCACCTCTGTGAGAGCCGTAGTGCTTAAGTCAATGTAGTTAGGTCAAGTCAGTGTCAATGTAGACACTGGATTGCTTACACCAGTGGCTCTCAACTAGGAGTATGCATACTCCCAGAAGTGCTGGAACAATTTTTATAGTGGGGGTGCTGAGAACCATTGGACCAAACTGGAAACCCTGAATATAATCAAAACCACTTCAAGCCAGGGGGTGTGGCAGCATCCCTAGTTCTAGTACCTATGCATATCTCTGGTGGGATACAGAGGTCTTCCAGGGGGTACATCAACTCATCTAGATATTTGCCTGGTTTTACAACAGACTACATAAAAAGCACTAGCGAAGTCAGTACAAACTAAAATTTCATACAGACAATGACTTGTTTATAATGCTCTGTATGCTCTACACTGATTTATTTTGTAATTATATGGTAAAAATGAGAAACTAAGCAATTTGTCTGTAATAGTGGGCTGTGAAACTTTTGTGTTTTTATGTCTGATTTTGCAAGCAAGTACTTTTTTAAGTGAGGTGAAATATGGGGGTATGCAAGACCAATCAGACTCCAGAAAGGGGTACAGTAGTCTGGAAAGGTTGAGAGCCACTGACTTACATCAACTGTTGCTGCCTTTCAGAAGCCTTTTCTGCAGTGCCCAATACTGGCAGATAAATTGATGCAAGGGCTCCTGGTGAGGACATGCACTGCTGATACAAGGAATGAAGTGTGGACGTTTAAAACCAGTTCAATTACTGTGGTGGCTTTATTTTGAGGTAATTTAGGGCAAGTCTATTCTACAAAATTAAGTTGACCTAAATGTTGATGGAGTCTCAGTGCATTGGGTGGGAGACTTCTGATGGCCTGAAGAAAATGGTGCCCTCCAAGCTGTTGTTGCACCTCCTCAAAAATATGTAACAGGATCATGGCTCTACTTCAGTCTTTTTAAACACAGAGCTGGTTCTAAAAAGAAACTAATTAGGATTCCCTACCAAAGGAAGAGAGGAGGGCAAGAGACATACATAGGCAGGTATGGAACTAAGTGTTCAACTATGACTGAATTTAGCATCCACAGAAGCAGCATTTATACCCCTTTCTATATAATTCCTTGGGTTCGCATAATTCAGGCTCTCAAAAAGGGGACACTTGTGGGGAGTGGAGGGGAAGCTGGGCATGGGGTTACAGTTGGGGGGAACTGGAGGGGGAAGGGGGAGCTGGGGAGGGTACAGTTGGGGTGCCAGAGGGAGTAGCTGTGGTGAGGGTACTCACTGGAGATGTGGGGCAGTGTTGCTCCCTGTCATGGTGGCAGGGCAGCTGGTACAAGCCCAGAATGCAGTGACAGCTGTCACTCAGCACCTCCCTGCGGGACCCCTTCCCCAGGGCTGGGGTAGGGGAGGGTGGCCTGCAGGGATGGGATCCAGCAGCTGTGGCTTGCAGGAGAATCGGGACCAATCAGGAAGCAGACCAAATGGGGGTTCTTTCTGAACTGCCTCCTATCTGCTCTACAAAACAATCCTCTGTCACCCCAGATATTTCATGTTATTTGAAAACCCCACTTGGACAGAGAAAGTAGGCTTAAAAAAGAGTCTCTGTCCGGGAACCCCAGATTGTTGATATATAACAACAGAAGCATGCTCCCCTCTCTTCCCTCCTGCCCAGATAATTCCTAGTTTCTTAAAGTGAATCTGGTACACTATCAGTGTTACTTGCCCTGCTGGGAAAAGCTATTTCTGGCCTTTTATGTGTCAGAAGAGAAATTGGTGTGATAGATTTGGGGCTGCCCTGTGATTTATGAATGTTACGTTGGTGTGAGTATTGGAAGATTTGATGTATGAATATCTGGGTTTAACTAACTAGTATTGGTCTGGAGCATAGGCAGGAAGAAGGTGATCAGACCAGAGTCCTCAGGGCCATTGGTTTGGCATTGTCCATTAATGACTCTAAAGTGTCTGTTGATGGATGGCTATCTGGAGCCATCTCCCCCTTCCTGTCTGCCTGACCAAACCCCTAGTGAGTTAAACACAGATATTCAAACCCAAAACATCCCTATAACCAGGCCAACATATTGCATTCATACATTATCACAGGGCAGCTCCAAATTCATCACACTGGAATTCCACACATCCATGCTGCACTGCCATGGATCTGAGGGTCCTCCAGGGGCACAGATCCAGTGCTGAGGTACAAAGCTTCTGCACAGATAGCCCTAGCCTCTTGCAGATCCCCCTATGTGGAAAACCTTTTAATTGTTTTTTATGTATTTTCTCTGTATGTTTTTATCATGATTAAATGTGCTGCTTAGAAAGAGCTGTGTGATAACTTGTAACTGCTGGCATACACTGTTCATTGCCCTTGGAAAGAAAGCAAAGCACAGCTGCTGGACTCAGTCACACCTGCCTGTTGTGAACTTCAGCCAACTCTTTAGTTTAACAAAGGTGAAGCGGTGTTTTGATTACCAGCTATAAGTACCTCCGTGGGGAACAAATATTTGATGATGGGTTTTTCAATCTAGCAGACTAATATATAACAATCTAATGTCTGGAAGTTGAAACGAGACAAATTCAGACTAGAAATAAGACATGCATTTTTAACAGTGAGGGTAATTAACAACTGGAACAATTTACGAAGGGTCATGGCAAATTCTCCATGACTGACCATGTTTAAATCAAGATTGGATGTTTTTCTAAAATATATGCTCTAGGAATTATTTTGGGGAAATTCCATGGCCTGTGTTATACAGGAGGTCAGACTAGATGATCACAGTGGTCCCTTCTAGCCATAGAATTTATGAATTTATAAGATCCACTGCAGCTTAGGGATGGGACCTGCAACTGCTTCATATGTGGGAGCAAACCTGCCATCTGTGGAACAATTGGGTAGAAAACTGCAAGAGAAAGTTCACTGAGATTTCCTCCCCTTTAGCTCTCACCCCTGGGATTTTCCATGAGAGAGCCATGAGATCCAAAATGAGGGTTGGACTTAAACACATTTTTGGTCACTCTCAATGGGAGCCCTAACTAAGACTGTCTGCATTAGCACTTTGGTCAGTAAAACTTTTGTCTGTCGGGTGTGAAAAAACACCTTTCTGACCAACATATGTTACACCGACAAAAGCATCAGTGTGGACAGTGCTATGTTGGTGGGAGACGCTCTCCTGCCAACATAGCTATCGCTGCTCATTGGGGGTGGTTTAATTATGCCAACAGGAGAACTCTCTCCTGTCGGCATAGAGCAACTACACAAGAGACCTAACAGCGGTGCAGCTGTGCCTTGTAATGTAGTCATAGCCTAAGAGTAGCCCCCTGAGTTTTAACTCCATCTCTGACCTTGGGCAAGCCTTTATCTCCTCATCTGTAAAATGGGGGCCATAATACTTCATGGGGTAGTATGAGAATTAATTTTGTTAATGTTTGGTAACTTCTTTGAACATGTAATAGAATGCGTCATTGGTAAGCATTATTATTATTCCTTACTTAACTGGAAGAAATATTGGAAACAGTATCTTACTGGGTTCTTGAGAATGGTTTTCAGAAAGACTGGAAACAAGCCCAGACCATATTGTGCATCAATTCCTAAAACAGCCACTACAGTCAATGATGCACATATATTTATTCACTGCTCATTCTAGCTATTCTGGCATATAAAGTCCTTCCTTGCTCACTGTAGCCGGAAAGGCTAATATATTAAATCTGTCTGTCTTTGAATTTCTAATGCAGTCATCTGGCCCACATCGCGCACATTTTTATATTTTTGTGGTATTCATTTGACAACATAAATAATAATATATTAAGGAATCCATTTATCAAGAAAAACTGGAATAGGAAATGTATATTTTGGGCCAGGCCATCCAGTGGCTGCTTTGTGCTACACCGCTGGTAGATTCTGGCCATAGAACTGACATATCCAGCTCTAGGATGACCCAGTGCAAAGGGGATTTTTCAGTGGCATAGATCCAGCACAGAGGCACCTCTGCTGCTGCCCCATAGAAGGTATGGCTGAGACACCCTGATAGAGCAGTGATCTCCAGGTGTGATGTTTTGGCCCCTGGGAGCCATTGGCAACCAGCATAGATTAGAGCAGCCCTCCCAGCAAAGCAGAGTGTCTCACAGCTACAGGGCTGCCCTATAGTCAGAAGAGAAAGCACTCACTGGTGGTGGCTACAGGGAAATTGTGAGGTTTGTGTGTTTCCCAAAAAAAAAAAAGCCACTGCTGCCAGAAAATCTAGAACTCAGGAGAGGAAGCAGTCAGAGAGCCAGAGCTAAGAGCAGAAACTTGGACCCTCCAAACAAATTCTGGAAGTTACACAGCTTCTAGCTGCAGTAAAATCTCAGAGTTACGAACTGACCAGTCAACCACACACCTCACTTGGAGTTGGAAGTATGCAATCAGGCAGCATCCGATGAAGTGAGCTCTAGCTCACGAAAGCTTATGCTCCAATAAATTGGTTAGTCGCCAAGGTGCCACAAGTACTCCTTTTCTTTTTGCGAATACAGACTACCACGGCTGCTGCTCTGAAACCTGTCAAAAAGCAAATAGTGTTAAACGTAAACTACTAAATAAAGGGAAAGCAGCTTTTTTCTTCCGCATAGTAAAGTTTCAAAACTGTATTAAGTCAATGTTCAGTTGTAAACTTTTGAAAGAACTATAATGTTTTGTTCAGAACTCTGAACATTTCAGATTTACAAACAACCTCCATATCCTGAGTTGTTTAACTCTAAGGTTCTACCGTCTATGAGAAGCACTACTGAACAAGTGAGCTGATATAGTCTACAGTAGTTGAAGCTTTTTAATTGTAACCATGGGTGGTGGGTATAATAGGCCAGGGGAGGCTAAGCCTCCCAAACAGTCCCTGCTGCCTTTGAGAGTGTGGACACCTGGGTCATGGTCCCACCTATACTCCACCCCACTCCTGCTCTTCCCTGTGGCCCTGCCCGTGCTGTTCCTGCCCCCATTCCGTCTCTTCCCCTGAGGCCTGCCTTCATTCTGCCCCTTCCTGTCCCCCTCCTTCCCTTCCCCCGAGGTTGCCGCCACTCACTGAGTCACTGCTCTCCTCCAACCCCCTCTCCTGAGGCCCCTGCTGCTCGCTGAGTCACTCCTATCCTCCACCCCATCCCCCGAGGCCCCCATCCACTGAGTCATTTCTCTCTACCCCCCCTTCCCATGAGGCCCCCCACAGCAGAGGAGAGGAGCGAGCAGTGGGTGAGGGGGTCAAGCAGGGAGGGGAGCAAGTGGGAGTGGAGCCTGGGGCTGAGCATGGGTGGGGCCTGGGGGCAAAGCAGGGGTGGAGCATGGGCAGGGTGTGGGGTGGAGTGGGAGTGGAGTGTGGGTAGGATCTCGGGAGGAGGAGGCCGAGTGGGGGTGGGCCTGAGCAGAGCCATGGTCCAGGCAGCAGGGGAGCTTCCGATGCTTGTGCCAGCCTCCCCAAATGCTGGAGCCATGCACCACCTATGATTGTAACTCCACATATACACTGCAGTAATCCAGTCTGAAGATGACAAAAATATGGATTGTAGTAGAAAGAGAGAGCATGAGACATAAGGCCCAAACAGAGTCAAGCCCTGCTATAAAGCAAATACCTGCCTGCAGGTTTACTGTCCAATACATGAACTTGGCAAAAATGAGGGTTGGTATTGCAAAAACACAAACACTCCAGAGAAGTGCTAGGCACAGGACACTCACGTAAACACCTTCCAGAAGGATAGTACCAGAATACACCAATACCAAGCATAGTATAAACACAATCCCCTGAAGATAACAGGGACATATCCCTCCCCCCCATAAAGATAAGGACAGGATGACAGCATGATGGATAGAGATGTTTTAATCAAACCAACATGTACAAGGTAAAGGGTGGTAATTAACCATGTCAGAGGGGCACTATGTAACTTGTTTATATCAGTGTATAAAAGAGGCTTCGCAGAGGGTGTGTCTTTGTGTGGCCTAAGGGTAGGGTGACCAGACGTCCCGATAAAATCGGGACTCCCAATTTTTAGGTCTTTGTCCCACGTCCTGATCAATGTACGATCGGGACACCATTTGTCCTGGTATTGCGGCTTTGGATGCTCCGGCTTTTTTTTTTTTCTTTTTTTTTGTTTCAGCAACTCTGGCCATTTTTTTGGCTTCCCCCATGTGTCCTGATATTTTTCCCCGTTAAATCTGGTCTCCCTACCTAAGGGGGAATGGAAAGTCCCACAATTCACTGAGCCGAGTCCATTCCAATGAGCATACATGTGTTAGTGTACCTGTAACCATTGAGCCAGGGCATTAGGTCCATGCTTCGTTGGCAATAAACCTGGCCGAGTGCCTTCGCTATGGAACCGAGTCTGTGGTCTTATTGGCAGTTCAATCAAAGTCTGCTGTGTTCCCTATCTGCGCAGAGCTGGGACAACACACAGAGAGAACACACACATGCAGCCAACAACTGACTACATGAATTACTGTGACAAGGTCTACATCCAAAATACCAGGCCAACTGCAGATGGAAAAATGCCACTCTTGGAAAGTGCTGTTATCTGGATATCTAGAAGCAGCTGAGGATTGAACAAAACTTATAAATTGTGAACATGTGTAAAAAATGGCAGGCGAGCCCCTAAACTGAGGGAGTTGATCTCACTATTTCTTCTTCTTCTTTTATGCAGCCAGTCAGCATAACCTCCACGTTACCTGTGCTGAATATCAGCTTGCTGTCATCTTCAGCCATCGCTATCAGCTTGCCCCATTCGCAGCTAGATATTGGAGAAACCATTAAACCATACTCTCTGACTCTGATGAAAAAGAGACATTGAATTAGCTGTCATTTGGCTATTGAAGATAGCGCATGCCATACTGCCTCACCAACTCCCCTAACAGCCCTGGTTACAGTAAACTCAAACAGGCAGAGGAGCTGTCATGATGCCAGACAAAGAGGAGAGGTGCAGGGCTACTTCAAGTTAGTGAGAGGAGGGGCAACTCTTTGTCTTCTTTACGAGAGGAGGCGAAGCTGAGCTCTCCCATATTTTAACAATATCACAAACGTGTTGACAAACTGATGAGATGACGGAATAGAATCCTGTGGCACTCCACATGAGAATGGCCTTGGGACAGATGAACAATCTCCCAGGGCTACCCTCTAGGTCCTCTGAGAGAACAAAGAATGGAGCAACTCAGAAGTAATTCCATTTGCCCCAAACAGGTATAATGACTAAGTCCCAAAATTATGAGTTATTAGGATTTAAGAATTGCCCAGACATCAGCCTTTTTTAGAAATGATAGGACAGAGGTCTGAAAGAATAAAAAAAATCAAAGTCTAATAGTAAGATTCTTCAGACCTTCCAAACAATCAGAGGAAAGTCAGAATTTCTGCCACCTTTCACAAGAGTGTATCACTGGTCCAGCTGAAAAGATTTCCCTTTGTCCCTAACTGTGAATTAATGTATTAAATGAATCAAGCATTCACAATCAAATATTAAGATGCTATATTAAGTTCCCACAGTAGTGGGAAAAATAGGGAACCAGATTGAATACCCTATTGTGATTAAATAAAGTTATATGTGTAAAGTGAAGTTGACTGTAAGTAATACAGCTTTGGGCAAAATACTGTGAACTTTAAAGACAGGGTTTATCTCCTGGGCAATCATGTTAGGTAAAGAAGGGGCACGCATTCATATTGATTTCTTTTAGTTTAGTGATAAAATAAAGAAGTAAGGCTAACATTTGCAATCAAACATGCTTATGCTATTAAGTGAGTGAAATACACCTAAGCTGAAAGAGGCAGTAGATAAAAGGGACTAAAACCAAATAGTGTCCTATAAGGACACTTCATTGCAGAGTGGAATAATCAGAACTTTAACTGTTTGATCAATAATGAACAGACTCAGCTGAGCCATACATTCCAAGGTCCGACTATTGTTGTTAAAACAAGGAAAACAGAAATGGAAGATTTATACTGCTGTTTTGGCCTGCTGGAGATGAAGTGGGTTTTAGCCCATTAAAGCTTATGCTCAAATAAATTTGTTAGTCTCTAAGGTGCCACAAGTACTCCTCGTTCTTTTTGCTGATACAGACTAACACGGCTACCACTCTGAAACAGTTCTGAAAGTGACTTTGTATAATGAACTGTTAAAACAAGCTTAAAGAGCATAAAACAATGTGTCAGGACTTTGTATAAACTTATGAACTTTAATCTGGACATGTCAGCAACTAGCAGAGTTGCAATGGAGAAACTGCAACTTGAGCAAACATGCAAAGTTGGCCAAGAGATGCACCACGGAGGGTCATAAAGTGATTTATGGAAGTAAGTTGCTGACCAGAGCAAACCAGCCAGGGTTCAGCATGTGCCCTAAGATGGTTGTACCAATATCTATGGCCTATCTTGTCTTATACAATAAGACTGGACAATTCCAGTCTCAGTTGGAGAACTCAAGTGTGGTGCCTCATTCCCTGATTGGATGGTGAGAGAGGATAATTCTCATTTTGATTGGACATTTCAAATCTTCGGAAGAAGTATGAGTCAACATCTGATTGGTCAACACCAGCATCTCTAAGAAGAAGAACCATGTTGGACCACCTAATAGAAATGAGATAAAAGGGCCCATCTGCTTCAGCACATTGTTTCCTGAAAGCAGAAGATACCTGGAAGGGAGAAGACTGAGGTCCTGGGCCACCCACCTGGGAGTCCTCCTGGTGATATCCAGTACCTATCTTATATCGGCACTTTTAACTGTCTCTTTCTATTTTCCAGCAATTTGGGTTGCATGCTAACACACCAGGAAAAAGAAAAGGAGTACTTGTGGCACCTTAGAGACTAACCAATTTATTTGAGCATAAGCTTTGGTGAGCTACAGCTCACTTCATCGGATGAATAAAGTGGAAAGTACAGTGAGGAGATTTTATATACACACAGACCATGAAAAAATACACATTGTAAGGAGAGTGATCACTTAAGAAGAGCTATTACCAGCAGGAGAGTGGGGTGGGGGGAGAGAAAACCTTTTGAAGTGATAATCAAGGTGGGCCATTTCCAGCACATTTCCAGGCGTTAACAAGAATGTCTGAGGAACAGGCGGGGGGTTGGGGGAGGAAATAAACACGGCACCCATAACTATTTCACATTTGGGGACAATGTATACCTTCAAATCAGCGGCACTGCTATGGGTACCCGCATGGCCCCACAGTATGCCAACATTTTCATGGCTGACTTAGAACAATGCTTCCTCAGCTCTCGTCCCCTAATGCCCCTACTCTACTTGCGCTATATTGATGACATCTTCATCACCTGGACCCATGGAAAAGAAGCCCTTGAGGAATTCCACCATGATTTCAACAATTTCCATCCCACCATCAACCTCAGCCTGGACCAGTCCACACAAGAGATCCACTTCCTGGACACTACAGTGCTAATAAGCGATGGTCACATAAACACCACCCTATACCGGAAACCTACTGACCGCTATTCCTACCTACATGCCTCCAGCTTTCACCCAGACCACACCACACGATCCATTGTCTACAGCCAAGCTCTACGATACAACCGCATTTGCTCCAACCCCTCAGACAGAGACAAACACCTACAAGATCTCTATCAAGCATTCTTACAACTACAGTACCCACCTGCTGAAGTGAAGAAACAGATTGACAGAGCCAGAAGAGTACCCAGAAGTCACCTACTACAGGACAGGCCCAACAAAGAAAATAACAGAACACCACTAGCCGTCACCTTCAGCCCCCAACTAAAACCCCTCCAACGCATTATTAAGGATCTACAACCTATCCTGAAGGACGACCCATCACTCTCACAGATCTTGGGAGATAGGCCAGTCCTTGCTTACAGACAGCCCCCCAACCTGAAGCAAATACTCACCAGCAACCACACACCACACAACAAAAACACCAACCCAGGAACCTATCCTTGCAACAAAGCCCGTTGCCAACTGTGCCCACATATCTATTCAGGGGACACCATCATAGGGCCTAATCACATCAGCCACACTATCAAAGGCTCGTTCACCTGCACATCTACCAATGTGATATATGCCATCATGTGCCAGCAGTGCCATTCTGCCATGTATATTGGCCAAACCGGACAGTCTCTATGCAAAAGAATAAATGGACACAAATCAGATGTCAAGAATTATAACATTCATAAACCAGTCGGAGAACACTTCAATCTCTCTGGTCACTCAATTTCTGATCTCAAAGTGAGTATCCTTCAACAAAAACTTCGAAAACAGACTCCAACAAGAGACTGCTGAATTGGAATTAATTTGCAAATTGGATACAATTAATTTAGGCTTGAATAGAGACTGGGAGTGGATGAGTCATTATACTAAGTGAAACTATTTCCCCTTGTTTATTCCTCCCCCCCCCCCCCCCCCACTGTTCCTCAGACGTTCTTGTTAACTCCTGGAAATGTGCTGGAAATGGCCCACCTTGATTATCACTTCAAAAGGTTTTCTCTCCCCCCCACCCCACTCTCCTGCTTGTAATAGCTCATCTTAAGTGATCACTCTCCTTACAATGCGTATTTTTTCATGGTCTGTGTGTATATATAAAATCTCCTCACTGTACTTTCCACTTTATGCATCCGATGAAGTGAGCTGTAGCTCACCAAAGCTTATGCTCAAATAAATTGGTTCATCTCTAAGGTGCCACAAGTACTCCTTTTCTTTTTGCGAATACAGACTAACACGGCTGCTACTCTGAAACCAGGAAAAGACTGTAATCATGTCCATCCTTCACTCCAAATGTGTTGCAGTGTCAATCCCTGCTGTGAACAGTAGCTGAACTGAAAGTTGATGCTGAACACAGATCTGATCATAAGTAACACAGAGACTTTCTCCTGGATGTTAAATCAGTCAGTTAACTACATGTAGAAATTGGGTAGCTAATTAGTAAGGAAGTGTACATACTTGGGAAAGTTCTTTAAAGATTGTCACAGAGTTACAGTATGTGTCTTTTTTTTTTTTTTTTTTTTTTTGGTAACAGATTGCTGTAAAATAGCTTTGAATCTGAACTAGTTACCATGGTTAACAAACATTGTGAAACACTATGTGTCTAACGTAGTTAATGGTTTCATACTGTCTTTCAAGTTCTAGACATAAAACGAGACCAAGTGGGCAAGACTCTTGAACTCTTCTCAGTCTATACAACTTGTTATAAGTGTTACAGTTCATGTTAGGTAGTTAGGAGAGTTAATCAGATCATCTAGCTAATATAATTCATGGTGAAGTAGATTAAGTGTTTACTATAGATTCATTGGGAAGGAAACCCTAATGAATGGGCATGTAAGTAATTGACCAAATTTTTGTACGCTTTAGTTTTGAATAGTTTTTCCTCTGATGTGCTAGCAACCGTGGAATTGATAACCAATTGGCATAAATGAGGACCTATT
Organism: Natator depressus; assembly: GCF_965152275.1. Classification (NCBI taxonomy): domain Eukaryota; kingdom Metazoa; phylum Chordata; order Testudines; family Cheloniidae; genus Natator; species Natator depressus. The sequence goes on from NC_134234.1 coordinate 246,431,158, forward strand.
CTGAGCAACCTAAAAAAACTAAAGAAAGTCACCTTCCCAGGATTGTAGTTAAGTGTCATTTTCTATTGTGATTGTGTTATTTGATTCTGAAAACCTGGATAGTTATTGCATGAACCAATTTTCTAATTTATGTTAGCAAAATTATAGTCCAATATAATTTTTGCCTTCTTATAGACCAGATGACTAGTTGCTGTTCTTAAGGACAGTTAATAAAACTCAATAAACTTAAATTAAACTCTGGAGTCTTTTTTTCTTTAGTAAAGCAATCAAAATTCAAAGAACCCTGAGAAAGGTGGTATGGGTAATCAATTTTGTTTTGTACCTTTCTTTCTTACACTGGGTTTGCAAAAATGTCAATGACTCTTTGTGATCACCGGCAATCTGGCATCAAAGCCATCAGACAGATCTAAAAAAAGGATAAAAAAATTCAGCATGCTCATTCAATCCTCATCCATCATCAGAAGGAGATGATTGATCAACAAAATCAGTACAGTATTGATGCCATAGGCAGGTCTAAAACTGGATTGATCAGGGACAAGGAACTCTGTGGACTTCAGATATTGTCAGGGTTATTTTGCTACCACTTTCTCCACACATTTTTACAAAGAAGGGAGATTCAAGATTGGGTGATAATTAACAGGATTCCCAAAGTAAAAAGATTATTTCTTAAGCAAAGGTATAATGATCACCATTTTAGGAGGAACTGGCCCTCACCTTCTCTAAAGTCTTGTTTACATGGGAAAGTTATACCACCGTAAGGTTGGGAGTGCATTTAAAGTTCTCCAGTTGTACCAGTATAACTCCCCATATGCACACACTTCTTTTGATATGAGTGCCTTTTTTCAGTTTAGTTTGTCACTTTGGGAGGGGTTTAAGATAAACAAACAAAAATAATCCCACTTATTCCAAAATAAGAGAGTCCGCATGGGGGTTTATGTCAATGAACTCTAGTGGATTTGCTATAATTATCTCAGTATAACTGTTAAAACATTCATAGAATCATAGAATATCAGGGTTGGAAGGGACCCCAGAAGGTCATCTAGTCCAACCCCCTGCTCGAAGCAGGACCAATTCCCAGTTAAATCATCCCAGCCAGAGCTTTGTTAAGCCTGACCTTAAAAACCTCTAAGGAAGGAGATTCTACCACCTCCCTAGGTAACGCATTCCAGTGTTTCACCACCCTCTTAGTGAAAAAGTTTTTCCTAATATCCAATCTAAACCTCCCCCATTGCAACTTGAGACCATTACTCCTCGTTCTGTCATCTGCTACCATTGAGAACAGTCTAGAGCCATCCTCTTTGGAACCCCCTTTGAGGTAGTTGAAAGCAGCTATCAAATCCCCCCTCGTTCTTCTCTTCTGCAGACTAAACAATCCCAGCTCCCTCAGCCTCTCCTCATAAGTCATGTGCTCTAGACCCCTAATCATTTTTGTTGCCCTTCGCTGGACTCTCTCCAATTTATCCACATCCTTCTTGTAGTGTGGGGCCCAAAACTGGACACAGTACTCCAGATGAGGCCTCACCAGTGTTGAATAGAGGGGAACGATCACGTCCCTCGATCTGCTCGCTATGCCCCTACTTATACATCCCAAAATGCCATTGGCCTTCTTGGCAACAAGGGCACACTGTTGACTCATATCCAGCTTCTCGTCCACTGTCACCCCTAGGTCCTTTTCCGCAGAACTGCTGCCTAGCCATTCGGTCCCTAGTCTGTAGCGGTGCATTGGATTCTTCCATCCTAAGTGCAGGACCCTGCACTTATCCTTATTGAACCTCATCAGATTTCTTTTGGCCCAATCCTCCAATTTGTCTAGGTCCTTCTGTATCCTATCCCTCCCCTCCAGCGTATCTACCACTCCTCCCAGTTTAGTATCATCCACAAATTTGCTGATGATTCCAGGTAGACAAGACCTAAGGGAGGCATTGGCAATTCCCTCCAAAAAAAGAACCTAATGCCTCTTTGCTACATTTCAAGAAGTATGTTTTGGAAGTATTGTTATAGGTTGGGTTAAACTTTGTTATTCTGGATTGGATGTAACCACCATCCTTCATTCAGAATAATTGTGAAGAAGTGGCTGAAACAATAGCAGTAGCACCCAAAACAGAGGTGCATAGCAAAGCTTAAATAGAAGCAGAACTATATGGCTAAGGGATTGCAAATGCATGAGCAAGGGCTTTTACTGGAGAAACTGTGAGAGAGAGACACAGTCTTGACCAGAAAGCCAAGTAGATGATAACAGAAGCACAGGTAATGTGGCCCTGGAAGAAGGCTACAAGAGGAAGCTCTTTGGGCACAGAGTGCTGGCTGGAAAGGTAGGTTTGGAACAGCAAACAGAGGAACTGTCTCCTGCTGTTTGATTACTGTGTTCTGGGAAACCAGACTGTATGTACAATATTTGTAAATAAGATTGCTTCAAAGAAAATACCTGGCTGGCTCTATCATCCGTTTCTTTTCTTAGTGGAAACAACCTGCAGGACCCTGGACTTGACTAGTCACTTGGATCAAAAGGGGTAACAGCATGTTATTCCCTTTTCAATTTCTAATGGATACAAGTATATTCAGGGCTGGAGAAGTAGACTGAGTTTGATTTAAAAGTGAGATTGGGAAAAATGTTTCCTATTCCGGTTTATGCTCCAGATGCAAAATTAAGGCCCTGGCACTCTAAATCTGTGTTCAGGGCCCCAGCTCCTCTAGCCATGAGATTACATCAAAATCTCAGCTTCCATTACAATAAAAGTAAGTTTCTTGTCTTTGTGGTTATGGAGAATATGAAATGAGTATAACTAAGTGAGGCATGCAGTGTAGTTGAAGCCATGTCGGTGACCCGAAGAAGAGCTCTGTGTGGCTCAAAAGCTTGTCTCTCACCAATGGAAGTTGGTCCAATAAAAGATATTACCGCACTCACCTTGTCTCTATAACTGAGAAATACAGATATGTCTGTCTGAGTGGGCAGACACATTAAAACAATAGCTCTAACTGGGAGAAAACTGTACATTTCAGTGGGGCCACTGCTCTGGGGGCCCTGTCAACACCACCCCATCAAAGAACACTGGGAGGCAGAAGGAAAAGAGTGCAGTGGCCCTGGCTGGTACACCCACACACCCAAACTGTTACACCCTGATTACTGGGAAAGTACTGAGGGGACCCTGCTGACTAGCACTAGATGCCCCCACTGTTTTCTCTGCTGTTTCTGAGAGGAAGGAGGACCCTTGATGCAATGCCTCGGAGAGTAAAAAGACTTCATATTACTGCCTCTGCCTTTCTTGGAGGGGACCTACCACCATGCCTACCATTGTGCCCACAAGGAAGGTGGAGGGGAGGGGGGCTTGCTGCTATTTCTGCATGTTCGAGGGTTAGGGATCCCAGTTTTTCCAAAAAGGAGTGGTGGGAGAATCCTCATCCAGCAGTCAGCTTTTGTGAGAGATGGCCCTGCCACTGATGGGGTGGGGCCATAGCATGGAGATGGAGATATGGAGGGCCTGTGTTGTGGTGTGCATAGAGCATGGGATTGCCTTAATCTGGCCCTGATATTTCTTTATGACCAATGAGGAAACAAACACTAAAATTGCATCAAGCACCGGGGCAGAAGACCTGAAGAAGAGCTCTGTGAAAGCTTGAAAGCATGTCTCTTTCACCAACAGAAGCGGTCCAGTAAACGATATTACCTTACCCACTTTGTTTCTCTAGGAGACTAGTTAAAACAATTAATAATAAAAAGAAGAAAAATACTTGACAAGAGAGTAGTAACCTTTGTACTTTCAGTATCCATACCTGTAAAACAGGGCAATGCAATTTTTAGTGTACACACTAAATTATCTGAACTGCTTCCCACTGTAACTGCTCCAGTCTGCAGACCTAAATATAATTTTTTTATTTCTTGAAATACAGCAATGGCCTCTGAAATCAATTTGCAATAGAGTGAGTTTTCTATTTTTATTGTATTGTAGAATATTTTCCTGTTTCATGTGTTGGCATGCTTCTGAGGTAAAATTTTTTGTATGAATTTCTGTGAAGGCTAGTTTAAAAATGTATATATCTGAGGATGTCATAACAGACCTGGTGTTTCTATCCCTTCTCTACCATGTAAATGAAAGATGCATTGAAAAAGAAACTGCTGGGGTTTTTGTTTTTTTTTGCAGAAGAAAAAAAATGAACTGCATTAATTAGTTTTTTTTTTTCAGTACTCAGCTACTGCAATTCCACTTTAAATGGCTTTCTGTCTCATTCTATTGCAACTGCATACTCAGTAGCTACTTGTCTGGCAATGCCTATTCCAGTTCCCCCTCAGATGGCTTTTTGTCTTGTTCTGGATATCCCGAAACAATTCCACCTTAAATGAGAAGAGAAGTGGGGGGAGGGAAGAGGAGAGCGTGAGTGAAAGCTAGTGTATATTAATATTAATGACTGAAACTGAAGACCCCACCCTTCCGTTGATTGCTCTAAGCAAGGCAGGGAGATGCGACAGGACTGGAGAAAAGAAGACATGCAGATGACGGATGGGCTGGCTGGCATCGTTCTTATTAACATAAATAAGACAGAAGAGTTAAGAAAGAGTAGCCTGTTCCTGTGGTGTTATTCCCAGGAAGAGAGTGAGCTTTATCTCTTAACTGTCCCTCTTTTTAAATCCAAAATTGCTTCTGTCCTTAAACAACTTGGTGGGATCGTGAGCTTATTACTGTAATTGTTGAGGCTGGATCGTGAAGATAAGCATGCTTACTAAGCATTGTTCTGTGTGGTAAAAAAAATTGTCTTACATCATTAAAAGCTTTTTACACTAATACCCTTCGTGTGCCCATTTGTCTGATTAATTATGTCCCTATGCGGAGGCAGTGTCTTTTGTGGGTGGGGAGGAGAGAGATAATTAGGTTAGCGCTCAGTTCAGTAATAGTATGGCTGCATTACAGTGGAGGTTTTTTCCCCTCCACTTTGAGTTAATTGATTTCTAATTAACTTCAAGTAGTTGGCACATCTGTAAAGGCTAGTCTGGACATGCCCCACGTGCTTGTTCCAGAATATAAAACGTTTGTGGTTTAGTGTAGCTTGAATCTTAGGGTAAAAGTTGTGAAGAGGAGCCCTAAGATTTTTTATTGACATGACAACCTCTACAAAACTCAGTGTTAAAAAAAATAGAGAGAGAGAGCAAGAGTGACAATCACCGTGGCTAGGTGCTGGAGTTAGGTGGGAGCCTCCTAAACTGTTTGAGGTTTGATCCCCTGTATCTGTGAACAGTCCTCATCCTTGATGAGTTGGCAGGTTGATACACAGCACAGTGCCCAAGTAGGGTGACCACATGTCCTGATTTTATAGGGATTGTCCTGATATTCAGGGCTTTGGCTTATATAGGCAACTATTATGCATCACCCCATCCTAATTTTTCACACTTGCTGTCTGGTCACCACCCTATGTCCAAATCTCTGCATCACACTCATTCTGGCCAAAGGCTAGGAAATGGGAGAGCCAGCAAGTGTCCCTAGGACAGGTGGACGAAACAGCTGGTTGAAAACAGTGGGAGGAAAGGAGGGGATTAGGGTTACCACCTAGCCCAGGGATCGGCAACCTTTGGCACACGGCCTGCCAGGGTAAGCCCCTGGCAGGCTGGGCCAGTTTGTTTACCTGCCGCGTCCACAGGTTTGGCTGATCGCAGCTCCCACTGGCCGTGGTTTGCTGCTCTAGGCCAATGGGGGCTGCGGGAAGTGGCAGCCAACACATCCCTTAGCCCGCGCCGATTCCCGCAGCCCCCATTGGCCTGGAGCAGCGAACCGTGGCCAGTGGGAGCCACGATCAGCCAAACCTGCAGATGCAGCAGCTAAACAAACTGGCCTGGCCCGCCAGGAGGCTTACCCTGGCGGGCTGCATGCCAAAGGTTTCCGATCCCTGACCTAGCCTGTATTTGACCGGCCTGGCTGATTTTTGTATGGATTTGTCAATTGCCAGAAAAATAATTGAATCTGCTGGGGCTTTTTTACGGGGGGGTCTAAAGATTTGCATTATTACCACAATACACTGGGATAGCTAATGTTAAAAGTAGGGCTGTCAATTAATCGCAGTTAACTCATGCAATTAACTAAACAAAAACTTAACTTAATCATGATTAATCGCACTTATAACAATAGAATACCAATTGAAATGTATTAAATATTTTTGGATGTTTTTATACATTTTCAATATTGATTTCAAATACAACAGAGAATACAAAGTGCACAGTGCTCACTTTATATTTATTTTTTATTACAAATATATGCACTGTAAAAATGATAAAAGAAATAGTATTTTTCAATTCACCACATACAAGTACTGAAGTGCAATCTCTTTATTGTGAAAGTCTAACTTACAAATGCAGATTTTTTTGGTTACATAACGGCACTCAAAAACAAAACAGTGTAAAACTTTAGAGCCTACAAATCCACTCAGTCCTACTTCTTATTCTGCCAGTCGCTAAGACAAACAAGTTTGTTTACATTAATGGAAGATGCTGCTGTCTGCTTCTTATTTACAATGTAATCTGAAAGTGAGAACAGGCGTTTGCATGGCACTTTTGTAGCCAGAAAGAAAAGGAGTGCTATTAGCACCTTAGAGACTAACAAATTTATTTGAGCATAAGCTTTCATGACTACAGCTCACTTCATTGGATGCATTCAGTGGAAAATACAATGAGGAGATTTATATACACACAGAACATGAAAAAATGGGTGTTATCATTCACACTGTAAGGAGAGTGATCACTTAAGATGAGCTATTACCAGCAGGAGGGGGGGGGAACCTTTTGTAGTGATAATTAAGGTGGGCCATTTCCAGCAGTTAACAGGAACGTCTGAGGAACAGTGGGGGGTGGGGGGAGGGAAATAAACATGGGGAAATAGTTTTCCTTTGTGTAATGACACATCCACTCCCAGTCTCTATTCAAGCCTAAGTTAATTGTATCCAATTTGCAAATTAATTCCAATTCAGCAGTCTCTCGTTGGAGTCTGTTTTTGAAGTCTTTTTGTTGTAATATTGCGACCTTTAGGTCTGTAATCGAGTGACCAGAGAGATTGAAGTGTTCTCCGACTGGTTTATGAATGTTATAATTCTTGACATCTGATTTGTGTCCATTTATTCTTTTATGTAGAGACTGTCCAGTTTGACCAATGTACATGGCAGAGGGGCATGGCTGGCACATGATGGCATATATCACATTGGTAGATGTGCAGGTGAACGAGCCTCTGATAGTGTGACTGATGTGATTAGGCCCTATGATGGTGTCCCCTGAATAGATATGTGGACACAGTTGGCAACAGGCTTTGTTGCAAGGTTTTGTAGCCGGCATTGTAAGGTATTTACACACCAGATATGCTAAACATTTGTATGCCCCTTCATGCTTCGGCCACCATTCCAGAGGACATGCTTCCATGCTGATGATGCTTGTTAAAAAAATAATGCATCAATTAAATTTGTGACTGTACTCCTTGGGGGAGAATTGCATGTCTCCTGCTCTTTTTTACCAGCAATCTGCATATATTTCATGTTAAAGCAGTCTCTGATGATGACCCAGCACATGTTCATTTTAAGAACACTTTCATAGCAGATTTGACAAAACGCAAAGAAGGTACTGATGTGAGATTTCTAAAAATAGCTACAGCACTGGACCCAAGGTTTAAGAATCTGAAGTGCCTTCCAAAATCTGAGAGGGACAAGGTGCGGAGCATGCTTTCAGAAGTCTTAAAAGAGCAACACTCTGATACAGAAACTACAGAACTCAAACCACCAAAAAAGAAAGTCAACTTTCTGCTGGTGGCATCTGATTCAGATGATGAAAATGAATATGCGTTGGTTTGCACTGCTTTGGATCGTTATCAGGCAGAACCCATCATCAGCATGGACTCATGCCCTCTGGAATAGTGGTTGAAGCATGAAGGGACATATGAATTTTTAGTGCATCTGGCATGTAAATATCTTGTGATGCCAGCTACAACAGTGCCATGCGAACGCCTGTTCTCACTTCCAGGTGACATTGTAAACAAGAAGCAGGCAGCATTATCTCCTGCAAATTGTAACCAACCTTCTTTGTCTGAGTGATTGGCTGACCAAGAAGTTGGACTGAGTGGACTTGTAGGCTCTAAAGTTTTACACTGTTTTATTTTTGAATGCAGATTTTTTTGTACATAATTCTACATTTGTAAGTTCAACTTTCATGATAAAGAGATTGCACTACAGTACTTGTATGAGGTGAATTGAAAAATATTTTTGTTTTTTACAGTGCAAATATATGTAACAAAAATAAATATAAAGTAAGCACTGTACACTTTGTATTCTGTGTTGTAATTGAAATTAATTTATTTGAAAATATAGTAAACATCCACAAATATTTAAAATAAATGGTATTCTATTGTTTAACAGTGTGATTAATCGTGATTAATTTTTGTAATCGCTTGACAGCCCTGGTTAAAAGTTTCTGTGTCCAGCTAAAGATGCTGCAGTGTTCTCACTTCTGCAGTTTAAGCGATAACAGATCAAAACTGTTGAAAATACAGTAGCTGTCTGCCCACCACCACTGCAAGCACACCATGCATGTGTGAGAGAAGGTTTGAGTCATGTGAGAGTGAGGAGTTGTGCAATAGTATCAATCTTATGCTCCAGTACATTTGTTAGTCTCTAAGGTGCCACAAGTACTTCTCCTTCTTTCTGCTCATATAGACTAACATAGCTACCACTCTGGAATCTTATCGATGTATGTTCTTTCTGTAGATACTATAAGTGACTGTTGAAAGGGCAGGGGTTGCAGAGTTGCCTTATGGTTAGGGGGCAGGCTTGCCTTCTGGGGGTGGGTGCCAGTTTTTTTCCTTTTCAAAGGTGGTAAGCCTAGAAAGGGTAGGGAGGGATAAACCCCCTACTTCCCCCAGGCCAGGTGTATTGTCCTGAGAGGGAGCAGAGTTTCCCTTTAGGAAGGAGTGTGGTGTGATGAGGAAGCCAGGCAGGGGAGGACTGCAGAAGCAGGACTCTCAGGCCAGGGACACCCATGAGAGGGGTGGGGGATGGAGCTATGTGAGGGGAGGGGACGGGGCAGGAAACAGCTTGCGTGAGTGGAGCAGGGGTGAGGGTGGGGGTCCGTGTGCAGAGCGGGTGGTGTTGGGGGTGGAGCTATACGGGGGTGGGCGGGGTCTCCAGTGCGCGGTGACAGGGGAAAGGGAGGAGCCAGGGGGAGGAGCGGGGCGGAATCTATGTGCAATAAGGGGGCGGGGCGACGGGGAGACCCATCTCCGAAGAGGGGGCGGGGCCCGGCTGGCCGTTGGCCGTGTCGCGCGGGTGCAGTTGCAACCTCCGAGGATAACAAACGCCGCGGAGGGGGCAGGGTCCGCTCGTTGGCGGCGCGGCGCGGCCCGGGGTCTCGGGCGGGGATCGGCCGGTGGAGTCGCGTTCCCCACACCCCCCAGGGCGGGAGGCGCCGGGCGGCGCAAGGACAATGGAGGCGGCGGCGGTCTCGGTGGCGGCGGGGGCCTGGCCGGCGGATCGAGCGGGGGCCGCGGCGCTGAGCGGGGAGAACGAGGCCGAGAGCCGGCAGGGCCCTGCGGAGCGCGGCGGGGAGGCGGCCCAGCTCAACCTGTTGGACACCTGCGCCGTGTGCGGGCAGCACATCCAAAGCCGGCGGCCCAAGCTGCTGCCCTGCCTGCACTCGTTCTGCCTGCGCTGCCTGCCACAGCCCGACCGCTACCTCATGCTGCCCCCCGCCGCCCCGGCCCCCGGCCCGGGCACCCCCAAGGAGCTGCAGCCGCCGGCGTCCCCCTCCTCGCCCGTCCCTTCGCCGACCTCGCCCCTGCACTGCACGCCGGGTAAGTGCCCCTCGGCCCGCCCCCAGCCGCATCCCACCCCAGGCCGGGCTCCTCGCTAGGGGAGCTGGAGGGCGGGGAGCCCGTCCCCGCTAGAAGCCGAGAGGCGCCGCTCTTGCCATCGCTCTGTCAGGGACCGCGGCGGCCCCCCTGAGGAAGGGGAGGGCAGGTGCTCGCGTGGGTCGCCGCCCATTGGCGGGCAGCGGGAGAGGCCCGGGGGTCTCTGGCCGCTCCCACCGTGGCTGTTGTGTAGGGATGAACTGGTCACGGGGGTGAGTGAGTGCCTGGGTCATGTCGCGATGCGGGGAACGGCGGGGGGGTTTGATATTGAGAGGGAGCCCGGCCCCTCTGCTGTGTGTGCTCTGCAGGCAACTTCCAGGAGCAAGTGGGGGCTTGGGATTCTTTTGTTAACTACCACTCTTCTGTCGGGGACCTCCTAATTGCTGCTGTTATTGCGGTGCGTCCTGTGTCAGAAACGAGAGATGGAGCAAACTCTCTGATACCATCTGCATCTTCCACCCCCCTCACGCTGCTGGGTTATTCTCTGCATGGTGTTCTCTGGCACTTCACACTCTAGATCTAGCTCTGGTTCTTGGAAGGAGCTTCTATTATTTCCTTTTGGAGCCACACCCGTTATCATCTGTAACAAGTTGCATGTGCTAAACAGAAGGCGAGAAAGCTGAACAGTGCAATTAGTGATGTGGATTTGTTGGTGGTTTTGCATCTTCTCACTGCTCACTTTTGCACGTTGAAGAGATTTGACTTGCTCAGTACTGTAAAAGATAACTGAGAAGGGCTTGTGGTAGGGAGAAAAGAAGTATGGCAGAATAAAAGATCTGTCATTTGGTGGTGAGAAAGTTGTGTTCCGAAGTTTAGCTGTTTTAATCGTTTTAAGAGCAAGCTGTTAAGCAGCCCCAGATGGATTTTTTTACACCGTTTATAGGTGTGATCTTGTTTGCACCAAGATGAAGTCTGTAATGGAATGTGCTTTTCATTGTAAAGATCTATCTGATGTCTCGTATATTTCTAGAAAATAGATACATAGTAGCAGAAATCTAGTACTATGCCAGTAGTTTATCAAAAAACAGGGAAAACAGTTTAAAATTTTCTTGATCCCCTTTCTTATACATAAATTCATCCTGAAGAAAACCTCAAACAAGCAGCATAGTATGGAAATGAGTGAAGTTGATATATTTAATGGGGAAAAAGAAGGTGTAACAAAATTAGAGCTGCTCTGTAATAATGTAGGTAGACCTATTATTGGGATGTTTACTCTATGACTAAACTTAGTTCAATAGGACAATGGTTTTCAAACTCTTTCTGTCCACCCAGTTGAAGGAAAATTGTTGATGCCCAGAACCCAATGGAGCTGGGGATGAGGGGGTTAGGGTGTGGGAGGGGCTCAGGGCTAGGGCAGAGGGTTGGGGTGGAGCTGGAAATAAGGGTTTGGGGTACAGGAAGGGACTCTGGGTTTGGGGGGGCGCTCAGGGCTGGGGCGGGGAATTGGGGCATGGGCTTATCTCAGGTGGTGCAGTGGGGGTACTAAGGCAGGCTTCCTGTCTGTCGTGGCACCATGGACCACGCTGTACCCCAGAAGCAGCCAACAGCAGGTCTGGCTCCTAGGTGGAGGAGCGCAAGCATCTCTGCATGACTCTCGCCCACAGGCCCCCCCCTACCCCCCCCCCCCCACAGTTCCCGTTGGCCAGGAACCGTGGCCCCCCTGCCTAAGAGCCGGACCTGCTGCTGGCCGCTTCCAGGGTGCAGCGCGATGTCATATCAGGTAGGGACTAGCCTGCTTTAGCCGGGCAGCACTGCCAGTGGAACTTTTAATGGCTCAGTTGGCGGTGCTGACCAGAGCCACCGTGACCCAGTGCCTTACATTCTGTGACTCAGTACTGGGTCGCGACCCACAATTTGAAAAGGGAGGAAGGGAATAGAATAGCTCAGCATAAGCCATCCCTCCGCAAACAAGGATTGTTAAGGGGCAAGGTTAGAACTACTAGCTCTGAATATTTTACTTCCTCCTAGCCAACCTGCAAAACTAGGTGGAACCACAAGAAAGGGACTGCTTGTTACTGAGGGGCAGATGTTCTCTGTGATAAGTTAAACTCCTCTCCCAATTGCTCATTATCAGGAACTACTTACAGATGTTTTCTGTCAATGTCATAGAGTTTGTATGGCAAATTCCACCTTCTCTGCATGTGTGTGTATGTATATATATATATATATATATATCCTTACTATATGTTCCATTCAGTGCATCCAATGAAGTGGGCTGTAGCCCACGAAAACTTGTGCTCTAACAAATTTGTTAGTCTCTAAGGTGCCACAAGTACTCCTGGTTTTTTTGTCAATGACTTGGTTACATGTGTCTTTAGCTTATCAATTAGATAGACCAGATACAGTGAAAAGAGCTCTGTAGGTCAATGTGTTTTCGTTCTCGTTTTCTGTAAACACACATTGCATATAAAGGGGAGAGTTTCTGGGTGTTAGTTGCAAGTGAATCGAGCTGTGAAATCACTTATCCAGTCTGGTTTTGTATGTATAACTTTCCTATCTGTGCTTTGCTGTGTTGATCATTATTAATTAGTGATTACCTGACACAGAATCACAGAATATTAGGGTTGGAAGGGACCTCAGGAGTTTATCTAGTCCAACCCCCTGCTCAAAGCAGGACCAATCCCCAATTTCTGCCCCAGGGTCCCTAAGTGGCCCCCTCAAGGATTGAACTCACAACCCTGCGTTTAGCAGGCCAGTGCTCAAACCACTGAGCTATCCCTCCCCCCATCTTGTATTTTTAAAATTTGAACCCATTTGAACCCAGGGATGGTGAGCTTTTAGGTAAGATAGACTTGCACGTCGACTTGTTTTAAAATTCTTTTTCTGTGGAAGTTTCGTTTCTACTATGAAATAAACGCTTTGGTTTTAAGAAGGTGGTTGGGTCACTACATACGCTAAAGGCATTAGACTTTGGCATGGGCTGACCCCAGTCAAACTTATTGGGTAAGCATTGTTGATACATAGGTTGTTCTAGTCCATGGACTGGTCTAGGGGTGGAAGGATTGCAGAGTTCCACCCAGGAGAGGTAAAGGCATGTGGCCTGACACATGAGGTGTTGCACTCAGAGACTAGAAAGGAGATAGAGTTGCAGTCAGCCGTGTAACCATGACAGTGGGGTTAGGCCACATAATCATCTTTTGTTGGTGAATTCTCTTGAGTTTTGAGGTCATGAGCGCAAACAGCCCAAATGAAATGTGAATCCAAACTGACAAGTTAAATATAGAAGAGGTCTATAGTTAGGAGACAGATAAGATTAGGACTGTTCAGAGATTACTTGAATAGGAGGGGACGTATGGTAGAATAAAATGAATAAAATGGAAAGAGTAGATTGAACACTTCTATTTTTACCCTTTTTTTTTTTTTATGATTGTGGAAATGATGGCTGCAACTATAGTTTAAAGATTTGGTTACGGTTGCTTTTTTCCCTCCACTGTAAGGCTAGCCTGGGTGCCAGTGCAGGCTGGGGAAGGAACAGGCACAATCTGTGGAGCAGTCTGTCAGAACTACCAGGCAGCTGGGAATCCTGGCAAGATGTGGCACTCTGTAGTCAAAGCAGCACCTTGGAACCCCCATATTTACTCCTGTTATGTAATTATGATATATTTCATACGAAGCGTGCCACATAAGATGTCATATGAAGAGTCATGATCTGCTGAAACCCATTGTTCTGTCCAAAAAAAAGTATATCATGAGTAAATATTAAGTTGAGATTTTGCTGTATGGTTGTTACTGAAATATGTTACAAGTTTCCTAGTGACAGACAAAGAAGGCAAACCACGCCCAGGAAGGTGTTCAATGACCATTAATCAGCAGGGGAGTTGTAATCAAGGGATTTACAATTCAATGACAATTGTGCTAGCACCAACTCTAGGACTCAGTTGCACAAGACTATACTGGGGGACTGCTCAACCCTGTGACTCGGCAAAGCCCACCAGGACATGTCTGGGCTAGTATTTTCCAGGTGCGTAAACTGAGGATATAAAATAAGGGACAGTTGCATCTTGCCTTGGCCTTTCTCCTCCCCCACCTGTGCTGGAAGCAACAAGAATGCTGAAAAGATGGACTTCAACTGTGGTGACTGGCCCCAGGATAGAGAGAGAGAAGCCTGTGTATTAAGTACTGTAACTTCTAGTGGGGTGAGAAAACTGCTTGATTTAATAAGGTTTAAGATTTAGACTGTGTGTTTACCTTTTTATTTTCTTGGTAACGATCTCTGACCTTTTATGCCTACCACTTATAATCACTTAAAATCTCTTTCTGTAGTTAATAATTCTGTTTTATATTTACCTAAAACAGTGTATTTTGGCTGAAGTGGGTAAACTGAGCTGAGATTTCTCAAAGGCTTGTGTATGTCCTCTCCACATTGAGGGAGGGGTGGACTAGGTAATAAACTTGTACTGGTTAGGCTTCGGACAAGGAAAGATGGTACAGCTCTAGGGTGCAAGGCTGGAAGTGGGGGACATTGGCTGGTGTGATTTGCGAGTGTCTCTGGGAGCATTCATGCTATCTGTCTGGTGGGGCTCCACATGCTGTTGTGCTGAGTGATCACAGTGCCTAGAGGGGTTTGCTGCTTGTCACTAGGAAAGTATTGTGAGAGACAGCCCATATTGGAGAGTTAAGGGGGCACAGTAGTACCCCAGTTCCAAGTTGTACCCCCCGGGGATCCTGTCACTCAAGGTAGCAATGTTTTGCAGGCTGGAGTGGCTTGTTTCCTAAGGAGCCTATATACCTTGTTTTGGAGTCTCCCAAGGTTAGGCCCTTGCTTGTGGATTGGCTGGGCCCTGGTTCATTAGCATGGGCCTTTCAGAGGACTTGCAGGTAATTACCTCAGAATACTCACCGGCTCAGGGATGACTCATCATACCCACTTCACAAACAAGTTGAATCCCTGCTTAACTTATGGAGAATACAAGGTATCTCCTTTCCACACTTATCACATTGTAGTTCAGGTCCATTGTGACATGAGAGAACTCTTGACCAAATTGAACCAGAGTCCCATAATGCATTATGCCTACACCTAGGATGAAAACTACTGCTTATGGAGCTAGTTATATGTAATGCTGGTGCTGCAGTGGTGATTATACTACATATGGAATGAAACTGTACTAATGTTGGGTGAGCTTGGGGCCAAGACACTCAAGTTTATCAATTCAGACCTTTGTTTGAACCAAAAACATGGCCTTGCAGTTGCAATTTCTATAAAAGCAATGAATGATAGCTACACAGAAAAATAAATTGATCAGCTATCTTCTCCTGGGGCATATGTGGGTCACAAGAAATTTCCCTTTACATTCTAACATCTATACCATTCCAGATTATATGATCATCCAGTCAACATTAAGCATTGTCTTACATAGCAAATACAATACTGTACCACATGCAAGCTTCAGTTTACATACATTTTTCTGCCCATGCTATTTCTCTGTCATGTTTCTTTTCTGTTACCACTAATCATGCATGCTGGCCAGGCCTTTCACCTCGTCCCTACATTGGTAAGACTTGGCAGTACATTTTGTGTGTTCATTGTACTGATAACTTCCTCTTATCTATGTAATGTCCTTCAGCTCAGTACATTCTGTTTTTAAAAAAATAAAAATAAAAAAAAAAATCACCTTTGTCCTGTACAAATGCTAAGTTTTACTGTGGAAACTTACTAGTCAAATTATTGTAATTTCTGTTCTTTGTGTAGCGTCTGTCAGAAAATAAGATTTGTTTTGTTGAGGCTTATGAAGTTTGCAATCGACCAGGTATGGAATTACGGATGGTTATCTATATTGGGTCTGTTTGGTACAGATGCCTCTGTCTTGAAAACCTAGTATGAAGCTAGGTAAAAAGGTCTGTAAGGTCTGGCAATAAAGTGGAATTTGTGGAGGATTCTATCAATCATAAACAAGTATGGCATGAATATGGGTAGATTTGAATGCATACCTTTGAAGCAGGCTTACAGTGCAAGGTGTAATGCTGCAAGACTGTTTTCTGAAGAGGGCAATGTATGTATGACTGTGGCATTACCCAGGGTACAATCTGGACTGTTGGACAGTTAAGGGTATATAGTAAAAGCCATGGACAGGTCGCGGGCCATAAATTTTTGTTTACGGCCGTGGCCCGTCCATTACTTTTACTAAAAATACCCGTGACTAAAATGTAGCCTTAGTCATAATCCAGCATTGGTTGTTTGCATAGCATCTGTATAAAAACAAAAGAACATGAAATGAAATTGAAAGGCGATACACATTAATATATTCTAGGAATTATTTGTGCGGAATTTCTGTGGCCTGTGTTACACAGGAGGTCAGACTTGATGAGCACAATGGTCCTGTCCTTAGAACCTATGAATTTGGAAAAAACTGTTAAGTGGTTATACAGTTTTACACAACACATATTTAACCAGTAGAACTCATTTACTGCAATTTTCCTTAAGCTCAAGAGCTTGTTAGAATTCAAAAAGATTTGGTTTATGTTGTGCTGTGAGCCTCTTTACACCATTCAAATCTGATTTTTTTTTCATGAACAAAATCGGAGTCTGTGATATCTTATATTTTGTTCCTAAAGTTTAGACTGTCGAAGAGTAAGTCTCAGAATGCATGCATGTGTATAAACCATAGCACCAAAACTTCACTCATAGGACAAGATCATTAGGTCAGGTTAATTTAATTTATCAATAGTAAAGGCAATTCACCAGGCCCTGAAAGTTTCCTGGTAGGCTGTCTTATCCCCCCCCGCCACGTCCCCGCTCCTCCACCTACCTCCCAGCGCTTAGGACTTTCCAGGAGGGATTGGGGGGAGGGGGGGGAGAGCAGGGAGGAGGTGGAGAAGAGGTGGGGCTGGAGCGGGGATTTGGGGAAGGGGTTGGAATGGGGGTGGGAAAGGGAGGGAATAGGCGGGGCCTCATGAACTAGACGAGCAGTCTGAGGTATGAAGTTCAGCATGTATGATTGTTTGCTGGGAGTAGTTGGGAAGAATGTTAAAAGTGGCAATGTATTTTGTATGAGTAGTTACTTTAAAAAGTTCCTGCCATGACAGCTGTGTTGATAGACTGTTAGTGTAGATCATCATCAGTGTTTCTGACCAGATAAGGAATAGTTACAGGTATTTATATTTTATTGAAACCCCTCTTCACATTAGTTTTAAAAAAATTTAATACATTGACTTTTAATAGCATACGATATTACTCTTCATTTTTTTCATTTTTGACTATACTTCTGTATCATTGTATGCGGCCCCTCAGGCCAATATACTAGTCCTCATGTGGCCCTCGTGGTGATTTGAGTTTGACATAGAGTAATATGGGTTACGAATATTGGTGCAAGAGTGTGCTCCTAAAACTTAGGTTTTGGTGCTCCCAAAACTGAGTTTAGTATATGACCAGTTATCATTGCTCTTGGACATCTGGGCCTGATTGAATTTTTGGAAAATAAAAATTCACTTAATTTATTGGTTTTTGAACACTGAGTGTATGCTTGCAAACTGAGGTTTGATCACTGAGTATAAGATGATTTTTTTTTAGAAATTTTCTTTTTGCATGAATGTGTATTTTGAGTGATGCCCCAAAGGCCAGTTGAGTAATAACCTCTGTTTAATTCAAGGACAACTTCCATGGTGGAGGGAGTTCAGAAGCATTTATCTGTTTTTGTGCATTTTTTTTAAATTGAGGCATCTGATAACCACATGAGTGAACATACTTTTTTCACAACAAAATTTCAGAACCATTTATTTCTTGCCATGTAAGCTTGAAACATCTTTGTTTCACTCTTGAATTTTCCATTATTGCCAATTTGGAGACAGAATAGATTTTGCAAATGAATACTCTTTCTAGGTCAGCAGTTCTCAAACTTCATTGCAACGCAACCCCCTTCTGACAACAAAAATTACTACATGACCCCAGGCCAGGGAGTGGGGGTGAAGCCCAAGCCCCGCTTCTCTGGGCTGAAACCCTCAGGCTTTGGCTTCCGCCCAGAGTGGCAAGGGCTCAGGCTTCGGCTTCAGCCCCGGACTCCCGCGAGTCTAATCCTGATCCTGACCACCCCTTTAAAATGAACCCACTTTGGGGTCCTGATCCACAGTTTGAGAACTACTGTTCTAGATAATGGACCTGTATGTCGTGGATGTGATTGGAAATACGTGGCAAAATTTTGCCTTCACCTATATCTATGAAATACTATTAATATCAGTATTCTCATATGTAACTGAGGCCAGGATTTGGCCTTTGTCAGTTGGCTTGTCTACACTAGAATTTCAAAAGCTTTTCATACCTTTGTAAAGACCAGTTTGGACACACCTAAGGGTACAAATGTCCAAGAATCTCCAGACTGACTTTTACAGATGTGCTAAATTCCTTGAGTTGGATTAAGTGAAAACTTGACACAGTAAGGGTTTCAGTTTGATATTTCATTGGAAAGCTGTCCAGAAGTAATTGCTAACCATGACTATTTTGTGCTTTACAAGACAGATCCAAGAACTACTCCATCTCCCTTCATGCATTCAATCCATGTCCAAATCTTGTCACTTTTTCATTAATCTTTACCATCCTAACTCTTTTTTCTTTATTCACACAGCTAAGACTCTTGTCCAGACCCTCATTTCCTATGTTGACTACTGCAGTCACATCCTCTCTAGACTACCTTACATGTTCAAAATACAACAGCTAAAATAATCTTAGGATATGTTGAAGCTATAGAGACTATTCCAGCAAAGCTATGTTGCTGTAGCTATGTTGGCATAACCCTGTAGCGTAGATGCAGCCTACACCAGTGGAAGAGGTTTTCCTGTCAGTATAGGAACACCACTTCTGTGAATGATGATGGTAGCTACATTGACAGAAGTATTCTTCCATCAAAATAGCTGTGATTATATTGGGTGCTAGGTCAGCATAGGTATGTCATTCAGGGATATGGACATATCCCCTGACAGATGTAGGAATGCCAACCTAACTTTTAAGTGCAGACCAGGCTTTACTTGCTTATTGCTGCATGTAATTCTTCTCGTTTTCATCAGTGATTGAGCTTCTTGTCCTTGCCATCAAAGCTGTTTGTGACTTTGCCCCTCCCTGTTTATCAGCTCTTGCCTTATTATCTTTTTCCTCCCATTCCTCTCTCAGGCCTCTCCAGTCCCTCAATGATTCCAGCCTTGACAGCCTGTCTGCTACACAACTATTTCATACCACCTTGCATGTTACACTTTACGCAATGAATGCCCTTTCTGGGCTGATCTGAAAGTCCATTATTCTCTCTCCCATATTCCTCCTCAGGACCCAGTTCTTGATGCCATGATTCCTGGAAGAACTTAGGTCATATCTACACTATGGGTACTATAACAGCATATATACGGTGCCATAGCTATGCCAGTGTAACCCCGTAACGTAGATGCAGACTAAAGCGATGAATTGGTTTTTCCATTGCTGTAGGAATTCCATCTCCCTAAGCGACAGTAGCTAGCTTGAAGGAAACATTCTTCCATTAACCTAGCTCCATCTATATCGGGGGGTAAGTCAGCATAGTTATGGCAGTCAGGGGTGTGGATTTTAAGCTTTTAAGTGTAGATCAGCTCTTGGTCAGCTGATTTGGGGCAGTTGGAAGTTGTTGGTTTCTGTTTTAAAAAGAAAATGTTTGATTCTGTTTCTCTCCCCCACCTTTCGTATGCTGCTTGTTGTCTTAAACTGTGAGCTCACTGGGGTGGGGATTGTGTGTGCCTAGCACACTGTGGACAATGCTAGAATAAAAGTAGTACATAACATTATTATTTCTATCCTGAGAATGCCTTGCCTGCTGTGGGCACCGTCTGTGGGCACAGTTCATGCACACGATGGTCAAGTCTCTGATCGAGAGAGTCATGTTCCTTGTGAAATAGCTTAGATACAGATTGTATACCTTAAATTTAAAGAGACAAAAACACAAATGTTAGACAAATTACAAAAGTACTTTCTTCTTGTGAGCCTAACTTTTCAAAAAGGAAAAGTGATTATAAGAACAGCATTTGAGTTAACATGTCTGCAGGTACTACTTTGAAAGGGGGAGGGAAATGTCTTCAAGTAGCCTCTATATATTTCTGTGGGTATGTTGCCTTTTTTCCCCACTGACCTCTGTGTGTAACTACATTCCTGCCCCAGTCAGTCTTGATCATCACGGATGCTGAAAGGCATTTTAAATTCTGCGCTTCCAATTTGGGAAATTCACAAAGCCTAATCTATCTAGGAGCCTCATCCTCCAGATGAGGATGGTCATGTTTGCCTCTGCCCTAAGTCTTGACTCTGTTCCTGTTGGTGCTCAGACGTTTTAACTCTGAAACCATGTGAGGCTTCACACTCTCTAGAGCAGTGGTTCTCAAACTAGGGCCGACGGTTGTTCAGGGAAAGGCCCTGGCAGAATGGCCAAACCTGCGGACACGGCAGGTAAACAACTGGCCCAATCGCGGCTCCCACTGGCCATGGTTCGCCGCTCCAGGCCAGTGGGGGCTGTCGGAAGTGGCAAGGGCTGAGGGATGTGCTGGTCGCCCTTCCTGCAGCCCCCATTGGCCTGGAGTGGCGAACTGCGGCCAATGGGAGCCACGATCGGCCGAACCTGCAGACGTGGCAAGTAAAAAAACCATCCCGTCCCGTCAAGGGCTTTCCCTGAACAAGCGGTGGCCCTAGTTTTAGAACCATTGGTCTAGAACACTGATGTTTTGACTGAAAAGTGACCTATGTCTTGTTCATCATGGTGCTGAGTCTTCAGCCACAGTGGGTTGAATAACCAAGAATAAAATTGGAAACCATTTACATAACTTAACCTGACACTAAACATTTCGGAGTGGGGGGGTGTGTCTGTCCTAAATGTTTTAGATACTCTACCCCTTTTGTGGAGACCTTGTCTCCTATGCCATGAGAAACCAACTTTGTAGAACCTTAATTTGTATTGTCTCAGAATTAAGAATGCACCTATTAACCAGTTAGTAATGTTAAAGAAATATAGACATGTCATAGCTTTGCAGCTCACGATAATTGACAAGGCTATTTTTAAAATTAAAAGATAAGCATATGCCATTGTCTCTGTTCAGGCAAGAGATGCATATTGAACGGAGGGGCATGTGGTCATGAGTTTCAGATTTGTGTTTACACTCTTGGTAGTGATGCTTCTTGATGCCATAGACTAAGGAAATATATCTTACCTCATGGGCCTTGTCTTCACTGGGGATGAGCGAGGGAGAGGTGAGTTAACTAACTTGAGATAAAATCCTAGTGAAGATAGAAAACAAGACCATTCGTAGTCTTAACAAAAGTTAATTTATGTGAAGATTACAAATTACCTAATCCTCATTAGGATTTTACCTTTAAATTAGCTAACTTAAGTTAAGAACACATTTTCCCCCTCCACCTCCCCAGTGAAGACAAGGCCACAGTTTAGAGCAGTGTTTCCTGTTGCAATGTGCTAAAAACCTAGAGTTGGACACTGGAAAAATTCTTTCAAAGCCAAGGGGATACATGAGTTTGCATCCACCTGCTGTGGATGGAATTTCCCTGTAACATGGGTGGAATTTTCCAATTATGGTACATCTATAAAGTTGATATTGCTTACTATAGCTGAGCTACTAATGGGGTAGGGGAAATCCCAGAAATATTTAATCTAAGTCCGAAGTGAATTTTGACTTGATTGTAAGAACCACCTCTGATGCATAACTGAACACTCAGACTTCATGATAGTAAAAACTATGAAAGCTCAATTCTAATAGTATACTTGTTTGTAAAATTTGCCATTTATGCTGTGTAATTTAGTCAGATAACATTTTACAGTGGATTCTGCTTAATAGCAATCACAATATTAACAACTTCCCTTTAATAGCAACAATTTGCCGGGAACTGATCCCATCCCACTGACTTTGATATTCATGGGATTTAGATATTGGCAACAGGAATACCACTTAACTTTTTAGAAGAGAGGTCCTACCTGTAAACAATTTCCTGGCTCTCATCCTTGGCAGCAGAGCACTTCTTCTGCAATGTCATGGCTTCCAAACATGTGGACCTCTCTGTCACTGACTAAGTTAAGATTCTGGAGGCCCTGTGTGAGCCTGGTGCTAAGCATGAGTGAGTAGCGGAGAAGCTTCGTGTCTTGAAATCTGTTTTGTGCATTGTTAAGAATAGCAGTGACATTTTAATAGGAACATGAGAGCAGCACAAACCAAGACTTCAAGTAGCAACACAATGGCAAGGAGGTGACATGAGTGACATTAGTGAAGTCTTGTGGTTCTGGTTTCAGCATATACCTGGCCAAAATGCTTGATTTTTTCCAGTCTGATATTGAAATAGAAAGCAGCTCAGCTGGCAGCAGCTCAGGGAAAGGAGTTCAACTCCTCTGATGGCTGGCTTAGTTGTTGGAAAGGCCAACCCTGTGTTCTTCAGTGTCAGGGGCACGGCAGGAAGCAAGACCCACTCACCTTCCAGCAGCTCTCATTGGAGGGCGGACACCCTGGTCAGCTTTCTAGTCCAGTTCCAGCCATGTGACCTCTTCATTGCTAAGTCTACTCTCTTCTGCCTGGCTTTCTAGACAGAGGCCTTGGTTTGGTGAAGAGTTTGCAGGAGGGGGGAAAAAAGCCATGGACCTCATCATTATATTGCTATGTTGTGCATACATGGATGGGACAGAAAAAACTGCTTCATATGGGGATCGGAAAGAGGAAGCACCTATTTTGTTTCCTTAAAGATTATTCAGAGCTGCCCATGAGCTACAGAAACTCTGCCAATGCCTTCATGACTAGTTTATTTCAAGAGTGGCTGAAGACTTGGAACAGGGAGCTGTGCCTACAAAATAGTCACATGTGCCTGTTGATTAACAGCTGTCCTGCTCACTTAGTTAATGTACAGCTGTCACATGTGTTTAAAATTTTTGCCTCCCAACACGACGTCAGGCATGCAGTTGATGGACATGGTATGTGATAAAGAACTTCAGAAGTCACTGTCACACTCATCTGAATGTGTGCATCATTGCCTCTCTGACCCACACCTACAAGTGATGGATGTTGCAAAACAAAACAAAATATCCTTTAATTGATGCAGTGCATCTCGCTAAGGAGTCATGGATGCTGTTCTTTCCAAGACTGTTTACAACTGCTTCAGAAAGAGAGGGTTTGAATCATCCACAGAAAACACTGGCCTAGTGGACAATGTGTTGTCCCAGTAATCTAACGGAGGAATTTGAAGCCATTGTTGAGTTTGAGAGTCACCCGGAGACAGGAGGTGACTCACAGATGCCAAAATTCTCATGTCTGTTTAGCACCCACAGGCTGAAAAGCCACAAGAGAGTAATGTGTCACCCAACAAACTTAAAGACCCTTTGCTTCCAGAACAGGTATGTGCAATGGACATTTTCCGCAGGATATTCCAGTATTGTGACGTTGACAATGGCTACAAGGCTGTATGCAAAATTGAGAAGGATTTACAGCTAAAGGTAACAGATCATAAAAAGCAGGCAACGTTGGACATATTTTAAATTATTTTTTGTTTTTGTTTTAAATTTGGCTACTTGATCATAAAATTGTGTGCTGCTTCACCCCATGTCTCATGTAAGTACTAGCAGTATATCAAGATTTAAGTTTGCTCTACTTCTTACAGTGTAACACTTACAGCATCTTTTGTTTATACCTTTTTAAATTTTTTTCTGCCTTGTAGCGAAGTGAAACTTAGACAGTAGCCAAGCTTCTACAATTTCAGTGGATTGTTCTTCCACACCCATACAGGTATGCATGGGCTCAAAAATAGCGCCTTATTGCTTAATGTCAGCTGCTGGATAATGGCAACTTTTTGCTGAGAACTGAGAAGTTGGTAAGAAGTGGAATATACTGTATTTTTGCTTTTCCCTTGTAGGATATCTTATATAACTAACGAACACATCATGAATGGCAAATATTTCAATGAAATATGCTGTTTGAAACTTACACTGCATTGATCAGTTGGACAGTGTTCAATTGAATTGTACAAATGTTTTGCAGAGGAAGAAAGTTGTGAATAACTTCAGATTTAAAAAAAAGAGACTTCTGTGATATTTGAACAAAAAAGGCAAAATTATGACTTGTGAGATTGTTTCAGCTCTTAATTACCTACTTGTATGGATATTGTGGGCATTTATATTTAATGCTATAGGATCCTTCCCCTGTGGCCTGATTTTTCTGGTACAGACTACTGGCTCTGGTGGTGTTACTATCACCATTTCATTGGCCTGCCTTGGTGACCAATCACATTGCAATATTGTTTCCCTTGAGACATGCACCAGGATGGATTGATTTAAATCAGTTTTAACCATGTTTTGCATTTGTACTTTTCTATAGGAAAATAATTAAAATGTTGGTTCTTGATGTTTGGTAATCACTAGGACATGTTGATTTGCAACTGAATATAGCCTTTACATTAAATTTGGTGCTTCTTTATACTAATCAGGAAATTGTTCTATATCTATACATGTATATATAAGCAATTTATGTTAGAAAATGATGAATGATGCATTTCTTATTTACTAGATTAATTTTTTACTTGCGATTTTTTTTTTTGGTCTGGCTCCATTTTAATGGAAATTCAAATTTAACTAAATGCACAAAAATATCACTTCGCTTTTTTATTGAATAAAGCTGTCTTAAATGTGCTTGATGCAGAAGACAAAAACAGATTTATCAAAATGTTTTGCATTTAAAAAAACTGATTTATTGAACAAAGGAACTATTCTTTTGTAGTTAGTATATTGAACGGATTTTGCTTTTGTCACAGTGTCTTTCAAGACTTTAGAACTAGCAGAGCTCATCCTCTTGCACCTAGTTTTTATTCATAGTTTGGAAGGAACTTTTTTCCTGCTTTTTCAAAGCCCAGTTGGTTTCTTAACTTCAAATGAACTAGTCATTGAACTGAACTAGTCAAGTAAACTGAAATGAAGAAATATTCCCTGTACCTGCAGAAGAAGCTCAAATCAATGAACTGGTTTAACTTTCTTTAAAACTTGGCAGTAAACATGTACTCAATTTTTTTGTATGTAATTTCAATGATTTTTAATATTTGGGCAGAGACCCCCTGAAATGTTTAATGTCAGAGGAAGTTATATTGATAGGTGGTACTATGTTGTCACAGTCTGCTATCCTATCATCAGCATATTTTTCTTTTAAATAAGAAATGTTGATTAATTGGACATACCTCTGATAAGTATATTTGCTAAGTACCTGCTATATCAGTTTAATGTTGAAAAGCAAACATGAAGTGAAAGTCTTCAAAATCTCCCATCGAATGTGTCATAAAATACTTGTTTATTGCTAATGCCTTGTCTACACAGGTTTTCTGTGTATTTAGATTTGTGCGTGCTAACTTGTGGAATAACTATCTTGCAGTAATTTCATCCAGATGGCTGGCTTTTACTTACTTGCCTCCAAATCAGTGCATATACATGGCAATAACTTTTTTTTCTGTCTAAGCACTCAGCATTCCAGACAGGTGCTCTGTCCTGCTGCTGAGTTCTGTACATTCTGGGATTTTTCTCATGGTGTATTGTGGGATATCTACCAGAAGCTGTTGGAATTCTGGAACTTGGGGTCACAGTAACAAATTCCCATGATTCCTCTCCTTTCATTCCAGCATGTCTTTTGTAAGTTAGCACCACTTTCAAACTTTGGTGAGCTGGCATGGAGGGCACATTGCTGTGTATCTTAGTCAATGTACTTATTAATACCAGGGTCGATTTGATTTGATTTAAATTGATTTAAATCACCAGTCAGGAAGAGTCGAATTAATCATGGATTTCTACATAAAAGTGCATTCTTGTTGCACTTAATACATATTCTTCACAACTCAGAGATAAATGTAGGTTTCATTTTTAGAAGATACACACTATACTTTTTAAAGTGATTTATTTTGAAAACTTTTCAGATTAGTTTTATAGCTATATCAGAAAATGAATGATTGTTTGGTTATTTCAATTACCAAAGGTAATTGAAGCAGATATTTATGAAGTCATTGGAAGGTGAGCTATCTCCAATTCAACAGGTTAATCATTAATATTTGGAGGATTTTCTTGCCATGCTGTATTAGGAGGAGAACATCACCAGACAGACGTTTAAATTATTCTGTTGAACTAAAACAACAACATTATGTATTCTGGATTTTTTTTCTTCAACAGCAAACATGCTTGTTTTATGTATATTATATGTGAATTTTTGAATTTAGTTAAACATTGAAGTTTTTTTAAAATCCAGGTTTGTTTTTGTTAAAATTGTTTTTAACTAAAATATTTAAATCATAGAATCACAGACTTTAAGGTCAGAAGGGACCGTTATGATTGTCTAATCCAGGGGTGAGCAAACTTTTAGGCCCGAGGGCCACGTCGGGGTTGCAAAACTATATGGAGGGCTGGATAGGGAAGGCTGAGCCTCCCCAAACAGCCTGCCCCCCCCCCAACGTGCCCCCTCCCACTTCCCGCCCCCTGACTGCCTCCCTTAGAATCCCTGACCCATCCACACCCCCCCCCCCCCCGCTCTCTGTCCCCTGAGTGCCCCAACCCCTATCCACACCACTGACAGGCCGCCCGGGACTCCCACGCCGTATCCAACCCCCCTCCCCCCCCAAAACCTCTGCCCCATCCAACCACCCCCTGTGCCCTGTCCCCTGACTGCCCCCTTCTCCCAATCCCCCAACCCATCCAACCACCCCCTGTCCCCTGACTGCCGCCCTGGAACCCCCGCTCCCCACCCCCTTACCATGCTGGAGCCAGCCAAACCGCTGCGCTGCCCAGCAAGAGCGGTGGGCCAGAGTCCTGGGGGCGTGGAAGGGGGACAGCGGGGGAGGGGCTGGGGATAAGCCTCCCCGGCTGGGAGCTCAGGGGTTGGGCAGGACAGTCCTGCAGGCCGCATGTGGCCTGTGGACCATTGTTTGCCCACCTCTGGTCTAGTCTGACCTCCTGCACAACGCAGGCCACAAAATCTCACCCACCCACTCTTGTAACAAACCCCTAACCTATGTCTGAGCTACTGCAGTCCTCAAATTGTGGTTTAAAGACTTCAAGGTACAGAGAATCCTTCAGCAAGTGATCCGTGCCCCATTCTGCAGAGGAAGGTGAAAAACCCCCAGGACCTCTGCCAATCTGCCCTGGAGGAAAATTCCTTTCCGACCCCAAATATGGCGATTAGCTAAACCCTGAGGATGTGGGCAAGACTCACCAGCCAGACACCCAGGAAAGAATTCTCTGTAGTAACTCGGATCCCATCCCATCACAGGCCATTGGGTATATTTACTGCTAATAGTCAAAGATAGACTAATTTTGTCAATTAATTTATCCCATCATACCATCCCCTCCATAAACGTATCAAGCTTAGTCTTGAAGCCAGACATGTCTTTTGCCCCCATTGCTCCCCTTGGAAGACTGTTCCAGAGCTTCACTCCTCTGATGGTTAGAAACCTTCATCTAATTTCAAATCTAAACTTCCCGATGGTCAGTTTGTATCCATTTGTTCTTGTGTCCACATTGGTACTGAGCTTAAATAATGCCTCTCCCTCCCTGTATTTATCCCTCTGATATATTTATAGAGATGAAATATAAAAAAAAAAAACCAAATTAAATTGACTGTCAGCCAGGTCAACATGAGAAACTTAAAATATTGGCTTCTGCAGCTAACTCGGTCATCTTCACCTTCATTTCCTGTTTGTTCATAATCTGGAAAAGAAAAACAAGCTTTCCTGCTTTTTCAGGTCCCAAACAATTTCTCATTTTGAAATGAATTAGTCCAAAGGAAGAGAATATTCTTTCTACACTGGCAGAAGAACCTACTGCTGTTAAAAGTGAGATTATCACTTCAAAAGTCTCTGAATCCAAGTGCTTAAGTGACTTCCACCAGTTCACTGGTGTGACTTTCTTTAAAACGTCATCAGCAAACGTATTTCTTGAATGGTTCACCCTTAGCTCTGAAGTTTATTATAGTTGGCATTACGGAGGGATGATTGCTGGATGTCCATGTCCTAGCCAACTCCTTTTCTTCAGCAGTTAAGGTTTGACCTGGTACTGGGTATTGAGACTATTTGCAAGAAAATGAGCTGGAGATAGTGCTTGTCCCATTCATTTTTTAATGCTTGTAATTTAACTTTGTCATTGCATATTTCTCTTTTTAAGATCTCACTCAGTTCCTTCCAAATTTCCATAGCATCAGCAATAAAACAGCTATTTCCCTGCATTTTGTTCAAGGCTACAAAAATAGGCTTCAGGGTACTCAGCACGTGTTCAACATTTCTCTTAAGCCCAATGTTGAGAACTTTGGCTGTGACAGTGCCATCTATTTTTTCCACGATTTTGTTCACAAACTGTCATCAGATTAGGCCAGTTCTTGATATAGTGCTCAGAACAGTCCACTAGTGAGTTCCATTGCATGTCGTGTGGGAGAGTTAACTTGGTTCCTCCCACTTTTTTGAGAGTAGCTGCTGCAAAGTGGTTGTTACAGAAGTATTTTGCAATTTCAACAACATTAGCCTTTATTTTTGGAACACTAAAGTCTTTGGCTAGGAGGTGCATCAACTGAGCACTGCAACCGTATGTTGTTAGCTTGGGACTCTCTTCTTGGATACATTTGCAGCATTGTCGGTGACCAAGCTGCGTACTAGACATTTTAATTTTTTTTCACAGTTTGTTATAGCTTTAACTGCTGCTACTTGTAAGTATTCTTCTCTGTGTGCATTACCTGATGTATCAGTTGTTTCTGTAAGGAAGACATTCCCTTCTTCTATTGTTGCACAAGCACGTACAACAGGATCATCGTGGACGTTGCTCCACCCATCAAGACTCAGGTTAACAATGTCACCCTCTAGACCTTTTGCACACTGCTCAATTTCTCTTTCATACGCTTTATCCAGCAATTTGCCTGCGACATCTGCTCTGTTGGGTGGACTGTATCCTGGTCTTAATGACTGAACCATGTTAATGTGGGTTCTCAATCATATGGAAAGGAGAGTTTGTTGAATAAGCAAACTGGACAATTTTTTCATCAATTACCTCTTTTTGTAATCTGCTGGTTCTTATCACAAACTTACCTATGGTTGCTTCTGGATGATCGAGATTTTTTTTTTTTTCCTTTTTGCTACAGGTGATATACTGTGGCTATGTGACATAGATGATGTGACTCAAACACTGGCATTGGCAGATAACTCTGAAACTATGGAAAATGATGGTGATCTTGAAGGTGGATAGTCTTCAGAATCCTGTATGTTGAGGATGGATTCTCCTAAACACAATAAGTTCATGCAGTTATTTAATAATTATTATTACCATACTGCTCATTTAGTATTACCCATTGCATTCACTGATACTCCGTACTACTTTAAAGGTGAAATTGTAAAAGGAAGATCTGCCTATTTCAGCTGTTTTGGTTTTTTTTATCTACAATGGTAGTACCATAGAGTAACAACTATATTTTTTGCTCAAACATGAGAATTCAGGAATAGTCTAGAAGGAAGACAGGCAGTTCTTAAGGAAGAAGTATGAAATAAAAAAGTTTACCAACCTGAAGATCCTGCATGTTCAGACATGATGAAAGGAATATCTTCAGCGTAGCTTCCTCCTGAGAAGGAACACTTCTCATGCTGCTGTTTTATTCGGGCAGCCAGGCCTTGCGTTTCTTTGTTGCACTGTTTGCATTTTGCACACATGCCTGTCTTACCCACAGGTAGAGGAACTTCATCAAAATCTTCCCAAACTGGGTCCCATTTACGGCCTGCTGCCATTATAGTTTTTCCCTTCCAGTGAGAGAATGGTATGGTAGATCTCAAATCAATGAAGGCTACACTCAGAAAGACCTCAAGACTTCTGGAATATACTGCTCGAAGAGTTTCACTTTTGTTTCTACTGCCTTTCCCTCCCTTCTCACATTTATCTCGAGACCTCTTCTCCTTGTCCAGATCTATTCCGCCCCCAACAATCTTTTATTCATTGAACTTTTTGAAACTTTGCACCTTTAGAGAGAGAGGTAAGGGATTGACTCTGTGTTCACAAATTTGCAGAGGGACAATAGGGTTGAGGTCTGTTATTTCTCACCTCAATATATTAATATTTATTTATTTTAAAAACATTTTTGCTGTTAACAAGCATGTTATCTCTGGAGACACAAATCCACAGTTTTTGAGAGCTGCAAAACTAAGTATCTCTGATGGTATCTTCTATACTGAGCCCTGAGTCCCATTGGGTAGGTAGAAAGATTAACTGAAATAATCTATACAGAAGCCCCCGGAACTCTGTAAGACTTTGCTAGAGATCTGTGTGGAGCTCACCTTGCAGCTGCAGTGGCATCACACCAGCATGAGAGTTCCCCCTGGTGTGGAGAAGTGTGTGGCCATCTCCATCTGGAAGTTCACCACTACTGATTGCTGCTGGTCAGCAGCTAGTCAGTTTGGGTATTGGTAGATCAGTGGTCAGGGCTGTTGTCGTGCAGGTTTGTGCTGCTTTAAGATGCTGAGGACACAAGTCACAAATGCTGGCAATGACCAGGAGGTTGTTGATGGATTTTGCACAGCTAGACTTTACTAAATATATTAGGGCAGTTGATGGAGCCCAAGTCCCTATTGTTTTGCCGCCTCCCCACATCCCCACAAGGCTTCCAAGTCCATCAACAAAAAGGGGTACTTCTCCCTAGTGCTCTAAGGCCTGACTATCACGAGTATTAATACTAAGTGATCTGGAAAGGTCAATGATGCTAAGATCTTTAAGAACTCACTCCTCTTTTTTTTTTTTTTTTCTTTAATGAGAAATGGAAAATTTGCTGCTCAGACCCCTGTGGATATTAGTGCTGGTGTGATTCTCCCATTCATTCTGGGATCCCCAGCTTACTTTTGCTTCCCTGGCTTATGAAACATTTTACTGGACACTTGGATAGGAGAAAGGGCCCATTCAGCTATACCCTGAGTAACTGAAGAACGACAGTGGAATGTGTATTTGAAGGGGAGATGGCATCTTATGAGAAGGCTGAAGGTTACTGAATCATAACTGCTTGCTGTATTTTTCACAGCATCTGAGAGAGCAAGGGAGTCTCACTGATTGGTGGGAAGCACGGTTGCAGAGACTTTCAGGACACGAACTTCCTGAGGCTTTCTCTGCAACCTGAAGCAAATCATCAGGGCCTCAGGGTCAGGGATGCTCTGCCCTGTACTCCTCCTTTGAGGTAAAGAGCTGAAAGGTTACAATGTAATTTTATTATGCACTATTATACCAAGGTTTCATTACTCTGTGTATAGATTAAGTGACATAGGAGTGTATTTTGCTTTTTAAATGCTGTATTCAATGATTTTTGGAGAGGGCACTTTGTTTATATGGTTTACAGTAGATTCTGCTTAATAGCAATCCTGATAATAGCAACTTCTCGTTAATGGCAACATATTGCCAGGCACCAGTCCTGTCCCATTAACATCAGTGTTAATGGGATTTAGATATTAGCAACAGGCATGTTGCTTAATAGCAATTTTTTTAGAGGGGAGGGTTGTCTAATCAGTTTCCTGCCTCTGAGCATACACAGTTGAGTGCGCTCATTGTGTGCTATGGCGTCTATATGTGTGGACCTGTCTCTTGCTGATAAAGTTCAGGTCCTGTGGGCCCTATGTGAGACCAGTGCTTGTCGGGTTAATTTAGTTGATGTGAGGAGGCCCAAGTTAAGACAAGCCTGAACAAGTAATTGCTGAAACAACTAATTATTGTGAATGTCTACAGTAAATAAAGTAGGCAGGAACACCCCCACCTGATAAACTTACCTTACACAATCTGCAGATTATTAGTCCTTGCATGCTTGCAGTATAGATGTAAGCTAGGAAAGATGTATATAAAGTTTTTTGTGTGTGGAATGGATTGGAATTGTGGTATCACTTTGTACCTAAATCCCCAGTGTCTGGGCGTGGCCAGTGCTGGCAAAGAGCTGCTACATGCCTAATATGATAACCTCAGTGACGAGCTGGAGTCAAACTAAGGTTTTGGTTTTTTTGGATCCCAGAGAATTGGATGAAGTATTCGTCCAGAACTGGATGAGGTGTTCTGGTTAAACTGAGTGGAAAGGTCTTGGAGGGAATCCCAACAGTGCTAAACAGGTGAGAGTAGCTGAGTGGTGTGGTATCTCAAAGTTTGTTTTGTGCATTCAGAAGAAGAACCATAACATTTTAGAGGAGTACAGGAACAGCATAAACCAAGACCACAAGTGCCAACGTAAAGAAAAGGAGGCAGGTGTTGGTGACGCCCTTTGGCTTTGGTTTCAGCATAAGCTTGGACAAGATGCTGGACTCTTGGGCCAATGCTGAAACAGAAAGCGAGGCAGCTGGCGGCAGAACAGGGGAAGGACTTTAACCCTTCAGATGGCTGGTTCAGCTTGGTGGAAAGCCCAGTGCAACATGGTTCAGCATAAGGACCATGGTGAGAAGCAAGACCTTGACGTTATGGCAGCTACTGAATTGCGGGCAGACATCTTACCCACTATTCTAGAGCAGTACCAGCCACATGATATCTTCAGGGCTGACCAGACTGGTGTATCCTACTTGGGTTTTCCTGACAGAGGCCATGCCATGCTGAAAGAAGGGTTTGCAGGAGGGAAAAAAAGCTATGGACCTCATCACATTGCTCTGTTGTGTAAACGAATGGGATGAGAAGTGGCCTCTTCTGGTGATCAGAAAGAGCAAGTTCCCTATTGTTTCCCTGAGGTCCAGTCAAAGATGCCTGTATTCCACTGAAACTCAGCCAATGCATGAATGACAAGTTTGTTGTTGGCTTAAGAACTGGAGTAGGGAGCTGTGGCTACAAGACCAAACTATGCCTCTTATTTGACAATTGGCCAGCTCATTCAGCAAATGTAGAGCTATCACATATGTTAAAATTCTTGCCTCCAAACATAATCTCTGTCAAGTAGCCAATGGACGTGGGTGTCATGAAAAACTTCAGAGGTCACTACCATGCTTATCTTAATGTGCACATTCTTGCCTCTCTGGATGCTAACCACGTCTACAAATGGTGGATGTCAGAAAAACTGATTGCACTTCATCTTACTAAGAAGTCATGGGTCTTCATTCTCATACAAAATCTTCTAAACTCCTTCAGAAAGGGAAGGTTTTCATTAACAACAGAAAATGATGTCCTGGTGGACATTGATATGCTGGCTGATGTTTCTGTTCCTGAAGATCTAACCACAGAGAACTTTTGAGGCCATTGTTGAGTTTCCCAGTTATTTGGGATGAAAGGTGAACTTTCTGATGCTGAGCTTCTGGAGATAGTAGCAGCTGGAAAGCACCAACAGGCTGAGGCACAAGAGGATAGTGCATCTGATAGTGCAGTGGCTGCTGTTAAGGCAGGACTGAACAGTCTCTTCTCGCCACATCACAGTGAAATCCATGACCTCTGCATGGCTTCATGCAGATGCATGAGGCATGGCTGTGTAATTTTGAGAAGGGTATGTGTCTCTAGGAGTGTGTGACTGCAAATATGGTACACAGCCAGGCATGCCCTGTCATAAACAGGGAGGTGACATCCAGTCAACATTACTTACCCCAATAGAGTGCACAAGGGTAAACAAACAGGTGAGTCTTAGTGTGAAGCAATGCAGTGTGGAATAGAAATGAGGACTGAAATTAATCCCGAATATATGCTTGTCCATACAAACCTTTTTCGATGTTAATTTTATTTAAAAATATCCACTTGCAAAGTCACAGGTGCTGGCTTCTAGCTTTCCCTGAGGGTGCTCAATCCCAGGTCATGCCCCCACTCTACCCCTTCCCCCAATGCCCCACCCCTTCCCTGCCTCTTTTTGCTCCCTCCCCCGAGTGTTCCTCTTCCCCACTCCTCTCCCTCCCCTGCAGCGCCTCCTGCATGCCATGAAACAGCTGTTCTCCAGCATTCAGGATGCATTGGGAGGGAAAGGGAGGAGTTGATCGGCAGGGCCACTGGCGGATGGGAGGCGCTGGGGTGAGGGGGAGAGCTGGCTGCTGGGGGTGCTAAGCGCCTGCCAATTTTTCTGTGTGTGCTCTAGCCTTGGAGCACCCACGGAGTCAGCGCCTATGTTTAAAGTGGATTATCCAATTGGCCAGTTAATTCAGAAGAGTAGGACATTTTAATGGGAAAAACCTCTTCAGTTAGTGTGAAATACCCTTGTATAAGCAAGCCATAAATGAGGCATGGATAGCTCAGAAATACACAGGTGATTAGTTCCTTAACTGTAATAAAGAAAGTAAACGGATACAATGCCTGCATAATTTGTCGTGCAAGGGGATGTTTTTTACACCCTTGAGGGACAAAAGTTTTGCTGACATAAGTGGTAGTGTAGACATGGCCTGAGTGCTGGACTCACTGGTCACCATGGAGGGATTCCTAGTCATGGTCATAACTGGAAAAAATTTTTTTGCCACAGATAAGCACCTTATTTAACTGTCTTTCTACTTTGCAGTCCCTAACAGAAGAGTGCAGCAGTAGTAGAATAAAACAAGACTACAACTGAAATACCATCTGAAACTGAACTGAAATGTCAAGCAGTCATTGTGAATTGTCATATTACATCAGTCTATACTGCAGCTTTATGTTGTAAAGAATGCACGTGCTTTCTTTTTACCCAAGTGACTTAATTATTTAAATATTTTTCTGAAAGTGTGTACCTGAATTAAAAAGCATGTCAGTCTTAAATGTATAATCTAGACTTTTTTTTTTTGTTTACTAACAAACTTCACTGTCAGTACCTAGAAACTTTGAGCCAATCAGTGATTAAAATATGCAGATGGGAAGTACGTCGTTCGTTCACCGTAGCATTAGTTTAACGGGAGCTTTTCATATGCATTGTAAAGATGTCGGAGAACTTGCATGCCTAGTTCATGACTTGTGGTGCCATTGATTTGATAATCTCTCGGACAAAAGCTTGGATTAATTTTATAAATCAGCTAACCAAGTGATAAAACAATTGACAGAGAAATTTCAGAGTTCATAGTAAACCAAAATTAGGATTGCAGGTTACCTGTAGTAATCTCTATTGGTCAAATTCAAGAGGAATTAAAAATAACTTTAAATTACTACCTATTAGATGATGATTGTGTGGTTCAAAAAAACAACAACCCCACAGAAAATCTGGGAATGCAATTTTGATTTGAAGCTTCAGTAGTTAACTGTTCAAATTTGTAGTGTGTAAATCTTGTTTAAATTCACACCAACAGTTCTATAACTTTTGGCAAATCAGTTAAGGCTCTATTTCCATATTGACTTTAAAATCACCCACTCATGAATATAGAATTTGAATAGGTTTATCATTGTGATAAGCCTTTGAAAATATTTGAATGTAGTGTGATCGGATATATTTTAGTAAATTCTCATGTTAAATTCTTTTAAGTTTGCAAGTATTAGCACTGAGTAACTTTTTTTTATTTACTTTTTGTAACCTACTTTAGGAGGGATTTTCAGACACACTCTGTTGGCCTAACTGTGCTTCCAGTTGACTTCAATGGAAACAGACTTGGGCCAATACTAAATGCTCTATAACAAGGGTGACCAAACTGTGGCTCTTTTACCATTAAGGTGCGGCTCACGGAGCCCCACACATCCTCCCTTCCATTTTCCACCTACCAAACTGAGGGTGGGCGTGGGGAGAGCTCAGGACCTCTGCCTTGCAGCAGGGTGGTGGGGTAGGGGCTTCTGCCCAGCAGAGAGGGCGGGTCTCGGGGTGCACCCCAGCTCTTGAACTTCTGAAGATTTGTCCTATGGGGCTTGGAGGATCAGTAAGTTTGGCCACCCCTCCTCTATAAGTCCACCCATTTAGCTTTTTGAAGTTGTGTTTTTGATTAGTAAAACATAGCTACAAGAAGTCTTGAGATTCTAGTTTGGCAAAGTAACCTGAAGACCAACAAATTTGCAAGAAATGTGATATAGGTAACTGATTTAATCTTAACGACTTAACCAGAATTACTTATCCTTCTCTGACCGTGTGTCTCTTGTCTATTTAGACAATATTATTTCCTTGTACTCCACAGTCTGTCTGTGCATCAGTCTGTTGTCCCTTGTCTTAGATTGTAAGTGTAAGTTCTTTGGGGCAGGAACTATTTGTACAGTGCCTAGCACAGTGGGAGCCTGGTCCATGACTGGAGTTCCTAGGCACTACAGTCGTACAAATTACTACTACCATAATGTTCTCTCAAACTCCCTTCCTGCTTCCTCAGGCAGGGTGTGTCTTCAACCTTATGCTTTTGTTCTTATGCTCATCTCTTCCTGCAGTTTGAAGAGGGAGAAAGAGCTGATGAGGGCTATGTCTACAGTAGCACTTCTGTCGGTAAAACTTTTTGTTGGTCAGAGTGTGAAAAACCACACCCCTGATGGACATAAGTTACATGACTGAAGCACCAGTGTGGACAGCACTGTGTTGGTGGAAGATGCTCTCCCATCAACAAAACTACCACAGCTTGCTGGTGGTGGTTTAATTATGCACCTTCATGGGAGACCTTACAGCAAGGCCGCTGCATCGGTACAGCTGTGCCGCTGTAAGGTCTCTAGCGTAGACATAGCCTTAGATTTGAAAAAGCATGCCCTAAACCTGACCAGTACCTGATTTTTTTAGAAAAAGGAAAAGCACGTGGCTAAGAGAGCAGAACCTGGATTCTGAAGACTTGTGACTTTTTTTATTGGCTGTTGGGAGACAAGATAGGAGAAATTTTCCCTGTTAGTCCAACAAATTAGAGAGATGACTTATGCTTTTCCTGACATCAAACCTTGAGTCACTTCTGTCTTGGGACCCACATGTATTGGAAGTACCCCCAATACCTCCATGCTTTTTAACCTGTTTGTGGGTGGAGAGGGTGGTAGTGCTGTATGGAGGCCCAGTTAGTAAGCAACTGTCTTGGCAGGGTGGGGTTGGAAACAACACAGCTATGGGAGAGTGAAGGTATGGCAGGAGTAAGTAGTTGGCTTGGGGATGATCAGGCATCTTGGGGATATCTGCTCTCAATTAATGCTCCATATTAACACCATCTCCTTGGCCCAAGACAAGCTATTCCCCCCCCCCCCCCCCCCGCATCATTGACAGAGAGCAGATTGCTGTGGGAGCAGTGCTCCCTCTGTCAAAATTAAGAATTTTTGTCCAAGAGAGAAGCTGACTCAGATGGAGCTGCTGGCTCTGCTCTTGACCTGCCTATAATTGCAGCTTTCCCCCCGTGTTGGCTTCCTTTGTAGAACCTCTGTTCAGCTTGAGTTGAAGGACACTTGTCTTTGGACATTCCTTTCTTCTGGCTCGTGCTGACTCCCTCCCTTTTGACACTTGATCACAACCATTACTTGTAGAGGTACTTGGTACTCCCATGCACCACAGTGAGGGTGAGAAGTCTGTTCGGCCAGATTTCCTAGAAAGAGCCTGATATTCTTGCTTTGGGGGTGCTGTACTCTCTGCCCTCTTTTCATATAAAGAGATTGTGATGGTCCTGTCTTTCCTGTTTTTTAAAGCGCATGCATACTGACAAAAACCTTCCTAAAAGACGCCACTGAAAATGGGCATTGTTGTATCCTCATCTGTTTTTGATAGAACATGGATAATGATATTACCATTTTATCTAAAAGAAATCTCATCACTCGTGCACGTACACACAAATCACTGTCCTTATCTCAGTGTTCAATGAAGCGATCTTGAAAGAAATTAAATGTTCATATAACTTCTCAATAAAAAATACTTTAGTTGATCCAAAATAGTCATATGAAATCTTGGGTTTTTTTAAAAGATGTAAATTAAAAATGATGGAAAATGGTCCATTTCATTAATCTTGTACAAACACGTTCTCAAAACGGAAGGTTTAGAAATTGTCACTGTTCAACCGAACACCCTTTAGTACAGCAGTTCTCAAACTGTGGGTTGGGACCCCATTTTAGTGGGGTTGCCAGGGCTGGTATTACACTTGCTGGGAGCCTGGGGCCAAAGCGAAGCCCCACGGCTGGGGGCTGAAGCCCAGGGGCGTTAGCCCTGGATGGAGGGGCTCAGGTTACAGGCCCCCTGGCTGAGGCTGAAGCTCTTGCGCTTTAGCTTTGGCTCAACAGGCTCAGGCCTTGATCCCCTCTTCTGGGGTCATGTAGCAGTTTTTGTTGTCAGAAGAGGGTCGCAGCGTGATGAAGTTTGAGAACCCCT
The DNA here is from genome assembly GCF_965152275.1 of Natator depressus. NCBI lineage: Eukaryota > Metazoa > Chordata > Testudines > Cheloniidae > Natator > Natator depressus. The sequence continues at coordinate 246,469,101 of NC_134234.1, forward strand.
GCGCTAGTGCCTATGTGTATTTCTCAAATACCATTAGACAAATTGTACAAATCTTTAACTTCAACAGCATATTAAAAGTAGCATTAATAAAATGTTTTGCTGTCTATATATGGTAGTAACAATTATTTGTATTGCTACTATTACCTGCATTTAAACAGATTTCTGTGTTGTTACTTTTACTAGATAGTAGTAATGTGCAACATTGATACATGACTTGGAGTTCTGTGATATTAAAATACACAATTATGTGACTATAACAGTATTTTAAAGCTATCATGCATAAAACAGATGACTCCAGTAAAAAAATCTTAGCAATTTACAGTACTGTTTGAATATGACCTCAAGGTCACCGTGGTTTTACGGAGTTGTAATACAAATATAAATTACTTGGCAGTTCAGTTGTGCTTTTTCATCAGAGGCTAAGTGCATTATAGACAGCTAAGTTTCAACACTTCTATGAAGTAGAGAATTGTTTATACCTGATTAACAGATGAGATAAGTGATTTGCCCAATGTCTTACAATGGGTTCATCTAATTAGATGTTCTGTACACTTCTGCATTGGTTTTATCAACTGTGTACACAGGGTTCAGAGGCTTCTATATACTGTTATCCCATGTTGCGGTAAAATGGGTAGGAAATCTTCTAATATAGACAGAACCAGTGAGTCAGTGGCAGAGCCTGAAAAGAATGCAGAAGATCCTGTTCCCAGCTCTTTCAAACTAGAAAGAACTCCTTCCAAACAGTAATACATTAAACATTCCAAATTGCACTTCAACATCATGCAACTTGAGGATGAGTTGGGCAGCAATCAGCATAGATACCCTCGACAGTGCTGAACAGTCTCCCAGAGGACATGCTGCTTAGTAGAACTAAAAGAAATTACTTCTAAGAGACCACCAATATTTGGCAGATTAACAGTTGTGCTGTCGCACAATTCAACAGCACCTTCAAACTTGGAAAGCTTGGTTCTCTGACATGGCAGCAGTTGTGGAATCTCTGGATTGTTATTCCTCTGTAATGTCTTGATAGCTCTGCAGATATTTCCCACGTTACTTTCTTTAATAGTTTAACAGATTTTTACTTTGTCTTTCATTTGTTGTCATAGCTACTGGCATTTTCTTAGCTTACTTCATTGAGTAAATCTTTGAGTGACTCTTTTGGCACAATAAAGGTTGGCATATGAGCTAAAAAAATTTAAACCATTCATTCAGTACACAAGCCTATCTTTATCTGTGTTCTGATTCACTGTAGCTGAAATAAAGTCAGATTGTCAAGAACTTCTGTGGTTATGTATGGGTCGTAATACAACAGGGATGCATGGTTGATTCGTGCTAATATCTAGTCTCTACTGGCTCTAGTAGGTAAACAGAAGCCATCCAGCACTAAATTATCAGAACCTAATAAAACGGGATTGAATCTTCGAGCAGGAGGGGCCAGTATGAGTGATTATGGAAGGGCATCAACTGGTGAGATGCCCAGATACCATCTCAAGTCTCCTACAGCTTTATGCCTATGCCCAGGAGGAGGATTAGAGTAGCTGAGAATAAACCCCCATCAACATGAGAGGATGGGTAAGTGTGTTCCTTTTTCCTCCCAGCAGCCAGAGAGAGGCTGGGATCCAAATCCCACGTTTGTGCTGATGCAGACCACACCACAGATGGTCAAATTATTTTCCTGATTACCTGCTAATTGCATTGTCTCAATCAAGCTATGAAAAGCTAGAGTCCAATCCTGGCCAAGGTCTTCAAACTAAGGAGACTTTGCTTACTTCAAGAAGTAGAGCAGACTGATGGTCCTATTTCAGGCTGGAAGAAGTCAAACTGGAAAAGCAGAGGTGGGAACACTGTTCTGGATAGGGTAACCAGATGACAAGAATAAAATATCAGGGCACGGGGGTGGTGGGGAGGAGCAGCCACAGGCTCACAGCCCCCACCCCACTGGAGCCATGGGGGAAAGGGGATACATAGCCTGAGGAAGCCGTGGGGCGGGGACGCAGGGCCCTGGCTCTGGCTGCAGCCCCACCGCAGGTCAGGGGTGCCCGGCTCCTGCTCCTGCAGCAGCCCAGCTGCGGGTTGGGGGCACCTGGCCCCAGCCCCTGCCACAAGCACATGGCTCCAGCTCCTGCCTGCAGCCCCGCCGCGAGCCGTGGGTGCAGGGTCCCAGCCACAGCCCCGCTGCTCACCTGGGGGACAGTTCGCACCCACTGGGAAGCACCTGGCAGGTTCCTCTGGCTCCTAGGGTCAGCAGCGGCCAGCAGGGTCTCCACTCTACATGCTGCGCCTGCCACAAGTACTGGCTCCAGCTGCCATTGCCTGGAAGCTGTGGGGGCAGGACTTATTTGGGAACATGAGTAGCATGCAGTGCCCCAGGGTCAGGGGTAGCCGGGGGGTGGGTGGGTGTGTGTGTGTGTGTGTGTGTGTGTGTCTGCGCCTGCAGCTCCCATTGGCCACAGTGGAGCCAGCGCTTGTGATAGGTGCACCATGCAGAGACTCTTCCCCCCCCCCCCCCCCACCTCGGCTGCCCCTGTGCCTAGGGGCCGCAGGGTTTGGCTGCCTGCCGTTTCGTGGGAGCCACCCCAAATAAGCACTGCTGGGACCCCAGGTGAGCACTCACCAGTGTACTCCTCCAGCCCCAAGCCAAAATATCGGGACAAATGGCGTTCCAACTGTACATCGGTTGGAACGCGGGACAAACAACTAAATATCAGGACAGTCCGGGTTTTATCGGGACGTCTGGTCACCCTAATCCTGGATGACTGGTAAAGCTGCATGTTAGCGCAAATGAAGAGGAACCCCAATATCTACATTTTCAGCCTAGCCACAGAAAAGAAATTAGCAAGTATTTGGGAGTATAATTGGTTTATTGTGAGGGAGTCCATAGTATTTTAACTTTATTTGTGTTCTGTCTGTGACCTCTTGTATTAACTCATTAATGGACTTGTTTAGTTCTTTCTGCTATGCAATTTTGAAACCACAGATAAATGTTTAAGTTGGCAACCAATGAGTTTCTGCTTGGTAACCCCAATTTGGCAGGGCCTTCTGGTTAAAGGTGGGCTAAATGCAAAACTATATGTTGTGCACGAGACAGCCCAATTTGTAAATGTCTGTGATCAAAGGCTTTGTGTGTGTGTGTGGGGGGGGGGGGGTTGACTTATAGCACACACTTTGCTCCAGCCATCTTTTATTATTTTCTGTTTTCACAGCATTTTCTGGAAGGCAATTGAAACTGCAGTACCTGGGTGTCTACTGATGGCCTTCCAGTGCAGAACTACTGTTCTTGTTTGTAAATTATCTATGCAATAGACATTAAAGCGAAGTTTTGTCACTTAGCATTAAATACACTGTTATTGCTTGTATATGAACCCCAGCACTTTTCTGTCAGCATAGCTGCAAGTTGGCTGGTAGTGTGATTTACCCTTCCTCTCCCTCACACTCTTAGCAGACATAGCTATGCTGGAAAAATTATGTAGTGCAGACTAAACCAAAGCACAAGTTAAACCAGTACAATTAAAATAGAATAGTTAACAATACAACACCCCCAACCCACTGTGGATGCAGTTATACTGGTATAAAGCACCTATATACCGGTATGACTTCTTCCTGTATGAGAAGAGGAAGTTCTTCTTTGAGTGATGGTCCCAACTGCACCCCATTGAGGGTTTACGCATGCACCCCATGTGTCTGGAGCCAGAGAATGTAAAAGTAGTTGCCAAGTATCAGAAGGGTAGCCATGTTAGTCTGTATCCACAAAAACAACGAGGAGTCCGTTGGCAACTTAAAGACTGACGGATTTATTTGGACATAAGCTTTCGTGGGTAAAAAACCCACTTCTTCAGATGCATGGAGTGAAAATTACAGGTACAGGCATAAATATACTGCATGTGAAGAGAGGGCAGTTACCTTACGCGTGGAGAACCAATGTTGCCAAGGCCAATTCAGTCAGGGTGGATGTGGTCCACTCCCAGTAACTGATTAGGAGGTGTCAATATCAAGAGAGGGAAAATTGCTTTTGTAGTGAGCCAGCCAGTCCCTATTCAAACCTAAATTAATGGTGTTAAGTTTGCAAATGAATTGTAGGTCTGCAGTTTCTCTTTGAAGTCTGTTGTTGAAGTTTTTTTTGTTGAAGGATGGCTACTTTTAAATCTGTAGTTGAATGTCCAGGGAGATTGAAGTGTTCTCCTCCTGGCTTTTATATGTTACCATTCCTGACGTCTGATTTGTGTCCATTTATTCTTTTATGTAGAGACTGCCATGTACATTGGCCAAACCAGACAGAGGGGCACTGCTGGCACATATCACATTAGTAGATATTCAGGTGAATGAGCCCCTGATGGTGTGGCTGATGTGATTGGGTCCTGTGATGGTTTCGCTAGAGTAGGTGTGTTAGCTTTTCGGGTGCCACCGGTCTCGTTGTAAAAGTAGTTGTGTGCATTGGTCAATGCACGTGCCCTGACTCACCCCATGCTTTTAGTTCAAGGTGATACAGGGTAGGATGGACTCACTATATCTTCAGACCATGCAGATGTGAGAAGGAACTGGGTTGGAATGGTTGGTATCTGTTTGCTTGTGATACACTTTCTCAAACTTGTATATAGTAAATTTTTAGAGATTTTTACTGTTTTTAGGTAGTTTCTAATAGTTTGAATAGAATAGCTAGTTTGGGGCCTGATTTTTGTCTTTTACCCCCCCATGCCCCACCCACATGTGGGTAATAGACTATGCTGAAGACCCCAGGCTTTAAAATCTGTGCCTCCTGTCTGCATTCCTTGTTGGTCAGCGATGAACATGAACGCTGCCTCTACTGCTTGGGAGAGGGCCACATTGCATCCAGGTGCAGTATCTGCCAGATGTACCCAAGAAGGTCAGGCTATGTGCCTCAGGACGCATTTCATGGAAGTTGCCATGAGGCTTCATTCGAATACCAGCCAGGGACCCCCATATGTTATCTTGAGACAGCCAAGAGTGCCCATCTGGCAAGAGTCCAAGTCCAGCCCTATGGACCCTGTGCTAGGGCCTAGTTGGGAGACCCAAGCTCTCCACACCTGTCCAGACCCTTCATTTCTAGGGAGATTGTACCTCCCCATATAAACATGCCGCATTTGGCTCACCACTCAACTCCTGCTCCGGCAATCCGCACACTTCCACCAGTTCTGACGGTACCGCCTATGGAACCCATCTCTGAGCTCATCTTCAGATGAGTCGGACGGTGGGCAGGGTCTGTCCATCACATGCCGCTGCCACCACCAGGACTACTGCAGGAAGCTACCTACACCATGGCAGTATCCTCTGGTGCAGCTGTCATGGAGCCATTGGTTTCCCATGCTATGGGGTTTTCTGCAACACCCTCCAGATTCGTCATGCTGCCCATATTGGGGACCTTGGCCACAATACCCGCCATTGGAACCCATGTGATTAGCAAGTGAGATTTCTCCAATTTCCCCATCCCATGCGCCTTCCAGCAGGTGCTTGGAACCAGTGATAGAAGAAGAGCCACTTAGCCTAGTTCCAATGGTACCGATGGAGCAGGAGATGTTTCCATCTTCCTCTCTGGACATGGCTCTTGCGTCAGCATTCACCGCCTGATGTCTTCTGTCAGGATATAAAGCACCTTTATAACAGTGTACTGCATCTACACTAAAGCTTTTACTGATATAACTATTCTGGTTTTAAAGAAAATCACCAGTCGTCCCCCCGTTCCCCCCGTCAAAATATTTACACTGGTATGTAACTTTTAAGAATAGATCAGGCCGTAGCAGGTAAGAAAGTAGTATATTAAGCAGATCTACATCAGTGTTTCTAAAAGTATTGGGCATGAAGAACTACCTGAAAAGATGAAGATGTATAAATTAAGTTGGGGAGGCTTTAGCAACACACTGAGAGCAGTAAGGGATGAATTTGATTTAAATTTCCTGAAGGGGGCTCAACTTCTAAAAATTTGGAAAGCTGTCTTAAATAAAACCCAATTTAAGGGTAGCCTTGAAAAGCTCTCAGAAATCTACTGATGGAAATTGCCAAAAGCACAAAGTATCACTTTTCTTAATAAGCAAGCGTATGAAAATAAGGATTTTCCAAAGTAAGTGTTAGTGCTTTCTTCTCTCTCATCCTGTGGCAACTACTATTGTGCAAATGATTTAAAAAAATCCCAGGTTTATCGTGAAAACAAATCTCCGCTCTGACATGGCAACCTTAACGGCAACAGATTAGTGAAAAAGTGAAAACTTTACCGTATAAAATATTTAGAAGTTGTTGATAAATACAAATTAGAAAGTTGTGGGTTTTTGTTGTCATTAGGCATATGAGTGTGCTGGACATTGTACTTTATGGTGAGTATACAGTTATCATGTCATCAGTCAATAGCTTATTGCAGTGACACTACAGTTAGCATGAATTTATAGTTTTGGGTTGGAGTCTAAAACTTCATTTTAAAAAAAAATGTTTCTTGTAGATGTGATACCTACTAGTTTATTTTACACCAGCACAAGCTGGAGTTACACTGCAGAACAGTAACGATAGATAGATATTTCTAGAAGCGAAGCTAATCTAAATACTGATTCACCTCTATAGTTTCTTTAGTTGGAATAAATTACTTAGCCATGGATGAAACAGAAATGACACTAAGGAAACTGGGTTTGTTACTTGGTAACATGGCTAATCTGGATTTGGCTACAAATATTTGACTCTCATATCGGTGTCTGTGGGACAAGTAAGAGCTGTAATTTTAGTTTTTTTCTGTTTGACAGGGATATTCTTTGTCCAGCAATTCCCTCTCCAAAAAACCCAAAACAAACAATATATCCCTATCCCCTAATAGCCAAACCTGAAGTACCAGAACCATAGGTTAATAAACTTGCATCTATCTGTTCTCTGTATATGCTCTCCTTCTGGGGTGTGTGTATGTGCAGGTTTTTCTTCTCTGTACCTATGTAATTTCTTGATAAAACTGATAGTCCTCATTACAATTACATCAATTTTAATCTGTTGTAAATTAAGTAGTGTGGGAAGTGAAGATATTGACAACTACCTGCCCTGCACAATGGTCTTCAGGAAATTTTAAAATTGATATCAATGTAGCAAAATACAGATTTCTTGTTTGCTTCTTTTTGATATATGAAGACCTGAAAATAATCTGAGAAGTATCAGCAACATCAAATCTTGTCTTCCTTATTTTTGCTGGAGGACTCCTCAGAAGTCTAGAAAGTTGTGGGAAATAAGGCAGCCTTAAACAGAAGGGGTGGGATGTCAGCATTATTTAAAAAACAACCAACCAACCAAAAAAACCCCCAAACCACTCTTTTTCCTCATGTGTTTGAGTTAAAAACAAACACAAGACAGTGTTTAAAATTGCAGTTAATAGTTTAACAAATACAAAAAATACATTCAGTTGTTGAAGTTCCTCTTTTATGAGGTCAGCCTACTAATTTTCTCGTCCTACAAGTTCTCTCTTTGGTTTTTACTGGAAAAGACCCAATACTCTTAATGTAAAGACAGGCAGAACAAGTTTGTATGGGGGGAAGCAACTTTCAGGCCTTCTTTATATAAAATAACAAAACAAACTTTTCTTGCAGTTTTCCTTTAAATGTTAATCCATTACATACCTTTTACAGCCTTGTTTAGTGGATTCTTTTTAATAGCTCCCCCAGCAGAAATAGAAATATGCTAATCATTCAGTTGTCCCACTTACTAAATTTATAAAAGTATATCATGCTGGTATATATTCTGTTTTATTTCACAAGCTGCTTTAAAATGAGCCTTTAATAATTTGAAAATTTATCTTTTGATTCATATGGTTAGCCAATTATTTGAGGCCTTGCTGGTTGTTTTCATTAGGAGAAGAAACTGATAGGTATTTCTTAGATGCAATCCTGTTTCATTATAAAGAATGTACACAAAGTCCTGAATGCTGTAGGAATCGAACAGGAGACAGTTTCCCTGCTCAGTTTTCCAAGCCTTTTTTTCTCAGCAAGCACTTGACCCAAAAAAGCTTTCTCTTCGCTTTCTCTCAGGGTTAGTCTATACCTCAACCTTTCCAGACTACTGAACGCCTTTTGAGGAGTCTGATATGTATTGCATACCCCGAGTTTCACTTCACTTAAAAACTACTTGCTTACAAATCAGATATAAAAAGACAAAAGTGTCACAGCACACTATTACTTAAAAATTGCTTACTTTCTCATTTTTACCATATTATAACATAAATCCATTCAAATATAAATATTATATACTGAAATGTAAGTATAATATGTAAAGCCATATAAACAAGTCATTGACTGTATGAAATTTTAGTTTGTACTGACTTCACTAGTGTTTTTAATGTAGCCTGTTAAATTAGGCAAATATCTAGATGAGTTGATGTACCCCTTGGAAGACCTCTGTGTACCACAGGGGGTACACACAACCCTGGATGAGAACCACTGGTCTATGCTAGTAGACTTTGCTGGTACAGTTCTACCAACAATGTACCTAAGTGGAGATGCAGCTTATATCCTTTTGCTGTTATAGTCAAACCACCTCCTCAAATGACCATCTAGATCAGCAAAATGATTCTTTTGCCAGTATAAAATATGTCGACATGGGGTTTTTTGTTTGTTTGGGGTGGGTTTTTTTGTGTTTTTTTTGCTGGCGTAACTGTCTGGCAGTGGTGTGATTTCCCTGCCCCCATTCCTAACCCTATAGCTATTCCAGCAAAACTTTGTGGGGTAGACCTGGCATCAGGTCTGGCTGTCCTTGGCTTTTTGCGCCCTTTTATCTTTTGTGACATTTCTGACTGCATCTGTTCTCTCTGTCTTATCGCTACCAAACCAATACCCAGCCCTCTATTTGCATTCAGCCCCCAGAGAATCTCCTACACCTGAATAGGTCAGCTTTTATCAGAATTTCATGTGGACTGGGTTTTGGGAGGTGGCTCCTGTTTTTCAGCTATCTCACTCTAAAAGGGGCTTAACTGCTTCTTACACCTAGCCTGAGTGAAGGACAGCTATTATGTCCACCAGTTTCATGATGATTCACTCAACCTCCAGCACAACAGTGTTTAATGAGTTCATGGCACTTACATTCAAAATAAAACTGAGAAGCTGGATAAAGCAAAGATCCATACAATACATTTAATGCTAGTAAACACCTGTTGTCTGCACAGCATATATACACACAGATTGCTACTGATATAAGGTGTGAATTAAAACTGATTTTAGTTACTTTGGTGCAAGTCAGTAAGTTTGGTATATACCAACACCCGAGGTAAGTTAAGGGTTACTGGTGACAGAGGAAGTATGGATCAATGCACAAAGATGAGAGAGAAGGTGACAGAGGGACGCTGCTGGGAAATTCAGTGGAGAAGAGTAGATGGGGGGGGGGTGTTGTAAAAATTCAGAGATGATTTTGTTTGCATAATAGTGCTTTAAAATGAAGTCTTTATTTCTGCGTTCAGCTAAATATGTAGGAAAAGATACTGCTTTTTCAAAACTTCGTTTGTGGAACAATAGTGAATCTGAAACTTCATTTTGTGAGCAGCATTGTCTCACTTCAAAAAACAAACGCCTGGATAATGTAGACCGATCCCAATTAAAGACTAGATGGCTCTGAGCACTGATGCACTGTCCGCACGGAGCATGCAGCCCATCAGGGTTTTGTTTGGAGCTGTGGGGCAGAGTCTCTTCAGGCACTCTATAAAAGCAGCACTGCTATTTTGCTTCTTGGCTGCTCTTTCCTGCAGGGAATTGGCATTGATTGATCGGTTGTTCAGTGCTGAAGTAATATCACTGGACGAGCATGAAAAATTTAAGCAGTTGGTGTCAGTGGCCTGCAGGTGAGTGCAGAGGAGCCTTGGTCTCCAATGATCATCATTACCTGGATAGAGAGAGGGCTTGTCTCAGGGTGGATTTGATAATCATGGTTTAAATCACTAGTCAGGAAGACTCGATTTAATCATGGATTTCTACATAAAAGTGCATTCTTGTTGGTTGTTATAACCTTAGTACATATTCTTCACAACTCAGAGATAGATGTAGGTTTCATTTTTAGAAGGTACACACTATACTTTTTAAAGTGATTTATTTTGAAAACTTTTCAGATTAGTTTTATAGCTGTATCAGAAAATGATTGTTCGGTTATTTCATTTACCAAAGGTAATAGAAGCAGATATTTATGAAGTCACCGGAAGGTGAACTGTCTCCAATTCAACAGGTTAATCATTTAATATTTGGAGGATTTTCTTGCTATGCTGTATTAGGAGGAGAACATCACCAGACAAACATTTAAATTGTTTTATTTAACCAAAACAACATTATGTAGTCTGGATATTTTTCTTCAACAGCAAACATATACTATTTTAACAAAGCAAGCATATGAATTTTTGAATTTAGTTAAACATTCAAGTTTAGTTTAGTTCAAATTTAGTTAAACATTCAAGTTTTTTAAAATCAGGTTTGTTTTTGTCAATAGTTTTAAACTAAAATAGTTAAATGAAATATTTAAAAAAAAAATAGACTGTCAGCCAGGTCAACATGAGAAACTTAACATACTGGCTTCTGCAGCTAACCCAGTCATCTTCACCTTCATTTTCCTGTTTGTTCATAATCTGGAAAAGAAAAACCAGCTTTCCTGCTTTTTCAGGTCCTAAACGATTTCTCAATTTGGAACGAATTAGTCCAAAGGAAGAAAATATTCTTTCTACACCAGGGTACTCAGCATTTTTTCAACATTTCTCTTAAGCCCAATGTTGAGAACTTTGGCTGTGACAGTGCCATCTATTTTTCCACGATTTTGTTCACAAACTGTCATCAGATGAGGCCAGTTCTTGATATAGTGCTCAGAACAGTCCACTAGTGAGTTCCATTGCACGTCATGTGGGAGAGTTAGCTTGGTTCCTCCCACTTTTTTGAGAGCAGTTGCTGTAAAGTAGTTGTTACAGAAGTATTTTGCAATTTCAACAACATTAGCCTTTATTTTTGGAACACTAAAGTCTTTGGCTAGGAGGTGCATCAACTGAGCACTGCAACCGTATGTTATTAGCTTCTCTTCTAAATAATTTTTTCTCATCTTGGATACATTTGCAGCATTGTCTGTGACCAAGCTGCGTACTAGACATTTTAATTTTTTTTCACAGTTTGTTATAGCTTTAACTGCTGCTACTTGTAAGTATTCTGCTCTGTGTGCATTACCTGATGTATTAATTGTTTCTGTAAGGAAGACATTCCCTTCTTCTATTGTCGCACAAGCACGTACAACAGGATCATCGTGGACGTTGCTCCACCCATCAAGACTCAGGTTAACAATGTCACCCTCTAGACCTTTTGCACATTGCTCAATTTCTCTTTCATACGCTTTATCCAGCAATTTGCCTGCGACATCTGCTCTGTTGGGTGGACTGTATCCTGGTCTTAATGACTGAACCATGTTAATGTGGGTTCTCAATCATATGGAAAGGAGAGTTTGTTGCATAAACAAACTGGACAGTTTTTTCATCAATTACGTCTTTTTGTAATCTGCTGGTTCTTATCACAAACTTACCTATGGTTGCTTCTGGATGATCGAGATTTTTTTTTTTTTCCTTTTTGCTACAGGTGATATACTGTGGCTATGTGACATAGATGATGTGACTCAAACACTGGCATTGGCAGATAACTCTGAAACTATGGAAAATGATGGTGATCTTGAAGGTGGATAGTCTTCAGAATCCTGTATGTTGAGGATGGATTCTCCTAAACACAATAAGTCCATGCAGTTATTTAATAATTATTGTTACCATACTGCTCGTTTAGTATTACCCATTACATTCACTGATACTCCGTACTACTTTAAAGGTGAAATTGTAAAAGGAAGATCTGCCTATTTCAGCTGTTTTTTTTTTTTATCACAACTGCATCTAAAATGGTAGTACCATAGAGTAACAAACTATATTTTTTTGCTCAAACATGAGAATTCAGGAATAGTCTAGAAGGAAGACAGGCAGTTCTTAAGGAAGAAGTATGAAATAAAAAAGTTTACCAACCTGAAGATCCTGCATGTTCAGACATGATGAAAGGAATATCTTCAGCGTAGCTTCCTCCTGAGAAGGAACACTTCTCATGCTGCTGTTTTATTCGGGCAGCCAGGCCTTGCGTTTCTTTGTTGCACTGTTTGCATTTTGCACACATGCCTGTCTTACCCACAGGTAGAGGAACTTCATTAAAATCTTCCCATACTGGGTCCCATTTACGGCCTGCTGCCATTATAGGTTTTCCCTTCCAGTGAGAGAATGGTATGGTAGATCTCAAATCAATGAAGGCTACACTCAGAAAGACCTCAAGACTTCTGGAATATACTGCTCGAAGAGTTTCACTTTTGTTTCTACTGCCTTTCCCTCCCTTCTCACATTTATCTCGAGACCTCTTCTCCTTGTCCAGATCTATTCCGCCCCCAACAATCTTTTATTCATTGAACTTTTTGAAACTTTGCACCTTTAGAGAGAGAGGTAAGGGATTGACTCTGTGTACACAAATTTGCAGAGGGTTGAGGTCTGTTATTTCTCACCTCAATATATTAATATTTATTTATTTTAAAAACATTTTTGCTGTTAACAAGCATGTTATCTCTGGAGAGACAAATCCACAGTTTGAGAACTGCAAAACTAAGCATCTCTGATGGTATCTTCTATACTGAGCCCTGAGTCCCATTGGGTAGGTAGAAAGATTAACCTATATAATCTATACAGAAGGCCCTGGAACTCCGTAATATTGGGTCCTTAATCCATGAACTATTGGAACTCATTTACAAAACTTTTATTAAACATTACATGAATATATTGTCTCATACTATAGAATTAGATTTTATAATCCCTATTCCATGGTGAGATATTTTTGAGCTATAGTGTATCTTTATTAAAACTCTTTAGATAGGTGTGTTTTTCCCTGCAAATCTGATTTAAATAAAAATAAATCATTTCTTTTTTAAATCATTGGTTTTTATCCACCCTGGTTTGTCTACACTTGAAATGCTACAGTAGCACAGCTGTTGTAGGGGTTCTCCCATTGACATAGGTAATCCACCTCCCCGAGAGGCAGTAGCTACGTTAACGGAAGAATTCTTCCATTGATTTAGCACTGTCTATGCTGAGGGATTATATCAGCTTTATGCTGAAGAATCCACTGCCCTGAGTAACATGATTAAGTCAACTTAGTTTTCTGGTGTAGACTATCCCTAAAACAGCTTCAGTTGTGATCAGTCTGGGTGTTGGAAGGGGTTGAGGAAAGAAGGTGCCACTCTTCTGTTGTCCATTTATCTGGTGGTGAGCGGGATCAAAGTCCTCAGACAAAGAGGGGTGAGGAAACAGGGTAGAGTGGAAAGAAGTTTGAACTTTATGGGAAAGGGAGAAAACGGCATAAAGAAGAAAAGTGGGATGCGGATTAAGGGTTTCCTTTTTTGTAAGCAGTTTTGTAACATTAAGGTGTCTAATGTAAACACGCAAGTCAGGAAATGGATTAAAATTTAGCAATGGATGTTAATTTTGCTATGAGAATCCTTAGTACTACCTCACTGTTACATGAACATTTGCAACATATTAATTGCAAAACTTACCTTAATGCAATTTTAAGGTTTCCAAATGCTGTGCTGTGGCATGAACGTATTACAGTATTTGAATTGAAACTACTGTCCTCCTGAAGATCTTCTAGTGGCAGTCTTGTGGCTGGAATGTTTCCTAGTGGGTACCCAATGATCTTCTACCTAGGCCCTGAATCAAGTAAGATCTCTACATAGGATGGCATACCAGCATGTGGTTACGTCACATTGAAGCCTGGCACCTAAAGTTATTCACAGGATCGCTTTCAACCTGACCACCATTATGAATGCAAAATTCTTCGAGTTCTCTCTGAAGTCGTCTTTAGATATATTTGTGACAGATACGACAGCGTCCTGAAATATCCTGGATAACCCTTAGTGAATTAACATCTTTGAGGTTCATTGAAAAATGCAAATGTTTTTATGTACTATTGTGGGGTTATATGGAACTTCTTTAGCAGGAGACAGGATTAATGCAATCTCTGGATGATATTAAGAACTTTTTGGGGACAACGTGTGAAGTGAATTTCCTAGGAAGTACCTGGGAGTGAGGGGAATGCAGATGACCCACTTTAGAGCTATTCTTTTGAAGCTACATCCTGGGGAGAGAAACTGAGTGTCTGTTAATTATCTGCATCTGTAAACTCTATAAAGTTGGGAATTAACTTTTCTTGGGGGTTCTAGTTCTTGTTGGGATTCCCTCTGAGAGCTCTCTTTCACTTGGCTTCCCAAGAACTCAGTTCGACTCCAGATTTTGACATTTAGGTATCTTTATTTGGCATACAGCAAAGCTATGCTGAGTTGATCGGACTCAAATGCAAGGATAACATCACAAAGCTAAGTTACACAGAAAAACCTCTCTGTCTGTCCGTCTGTATACATAATTTACCCACTACGTTGCATTACACATTTTGGAGTTTGGCTTGGTTACGTTGCAGAAACCAGTCCGTGTACAACATGCTCTTGTCCACACATTGTCCATGCACGACTTACTTTTTACCTCATCCTATGTTCTAGGCTTATCTTGTCCATTGTTATGTTGTGACTGGTTCCCAGAATGTTTCCCCTTATGTTAGCTAGTTCAGAAGTTCAGTTTCTTAGCTTAGTGATCCATTTACCTATCTTACCACAGACGTTGTTTCCAGGCTGCTGATCTACTTACCTCTCTAATCCTCTCTCCCAAGAAATGAGGTCTTCCTCATGTCCAATTACTCATGTCAAGCCAGGCCTGCAGTTCTGAGCTGAAGCTGTTATGAGCCTGTGACCACAAAAGAGACCTCTTTACATGGTTTGAAGGACTCCCCTTTTTAGAGCCCATGTTGGAGACAGTCAAGGGGATCTCTGGTAAGCTTATTAGCAGGTGTGTAGTTTTTTTCATTTTTTTAAAAATGTTTTCTCTGTAGTGATTTTTACTTTAAAAATAAAATAGGCTTACATATGAAATGCTGTGTGGTAACTTATAACTGTTGGCAATTACTGTGGTGTTAGTCTCTGAAGAGAGAGCCTATTTAAGTAGATTGTCTTTTGCTGGGAATAACACTGAAAGTAGGGAACTGGTCGGTCTTGAAATACCTGTGTCTCTCCCTTCTGACCAGGGTATCCACCAAAGAAGGGCAACAAGTAGGGAGCCTGACAGTGGATGCCCTTGCTGAACCACTAAGGAGAAATACAGGTGCAGTTGCCCTGAGCTATGATATAGCTCACCAGCAGAGGGGTTGGGAAAATCAAGATAGAAAGTGCTCGCAGAGCCCCGATCCCAATAGTATCATAAACGCTGACTCCATGGATGCTCCAGGGCTGGAGCACCCACGGGAAAAAATCAGTGGGTGCTCTGCACACACTGGCAGCCAAGCTCCCCTCACCAGCCTTCCCCCCCCCCCCCCCCCCGCCCCGCAGCACACCATGTCCCTGCTCCTCCACCCACCTCCTAGCGCTGCTCCCCGGCTGCCGCCAAACAGCTGTTTGGTGGCATGCTGGGAGGGAGGTGGAGAAGCGGGAATGTGACGTGCTCAGGGGAGGAGGCGGGCCGGAGATTTGGGGGAAGAGGTTGGAATAGGGGCAGGGAGGGGGCGGAGTGGGGGCAGGGCTGGGAAAGCGGGGAAATTGGTGCCAATGAATACTAGTGATAGCTGTGTCTAAACCAGTAATCAATCAGTTTCATAATTTTAGTGTCTACCACAGGATCTTGGCTGTAGCAACAGGAAAGAATATTACGTATCAGAAAACATACTTTTTCATCTGCTATAGAGGCAGCAAGGTCTCACTGCTCAGAAGTCTTCCAGAATGCCCTGAATCTCTTTTTTTATGGAGTCTTGCCTGAGATTGGCTCTAGCTTCCTAAAAGACAGTAAAAAGAAAAGGAGTACTTGTGGCACCTTAAAGACTAACAAATTTGTTAGTCTCTAAGGTGCCACAAGTACTCCTTTTCTTTTTGCGGATACAGACTAACACAGCTGCTACTCTGAAACCTAAAAGACAGTGTCTTTCTACTTCTCCATAATCACAGCTTCCACTACAACACCAAAGTTGTCAGTTAGTGGTAGGAGACTGAAATTTCACAGGATCTAGTCTTAAACTATAGAACTCAATGCCAAAAGAAATAAAAATTATTACTAACCTTGCCATCTTCAGAGCTAAATGCAAGACCCACCTCTATGCCAGTTTTTTGGTAAGAGTTATTTTACAGCAACACTCTCCCACTTGAATATATTTAGTAATAACCACAAACTTGTTTTTTGTTTTCTGGCAAGCAGAGAAGAAAGTGGAGCTATTGCTTTCCTTACTCTGGAGAGGCACTAGGGCACTATATCCTTGACCACCAATATAAGAACCAGGAATGTAGATATATAAAATTTAGATTTGCAAAATATTATTTCAGTGGCATTTATGTAGAATTCCTAACGGAAGCTTTAAGCTTAGGCAGTATTAAAACTACAGTGGATGCCAGTCATTAGCAATCCAAATATTAACAACTTTCAGTTCATAGCAACATTTTGCTGGGAGCCATTGACTTTGATGTTAATGGGGTTCAAGTACTGGCAACAGCCATACTGCTTATTGAGAACTTCTTTTGGAAGAAAAGCTCTGGCCTCAGGAAGACTGGGAAATGCTGGGACATGCCTTCCCTGGCTGCAGCCCTGAAAACCTGCCTGCAGCTGAGGACCTGCTGCCCTGTAAGGAAGGGCGCTGGGGGCCACAGGGCTAAATGTTATCTCTCTCGATGCCGTTTCATGGCGCCAGAGGCCTGGGCTTGGCACATCCCAATGCTTCCGTCCTTGGCTACAGCCCTGCAAACCTGCTTTTTGCTTATTGGCAACCTTCATATTATAGCACCTTTTTGCAGGGAACTGGAGTTTTGAAAGTTAGAAATTTCTTTTTAGAACAACAAGTTTCTATCAAATTTAAAGTCTCTGAAGACATTTTGTCTTGTGAAATTGGATTAATTACATATCTGATAAATATAAAAATCGGAGCACTTGTAGATTTCAGGACATGAAAAGATGTTTCTTTAATAGTCATAATTTTTACATAGTCATCACAATTGATGTAACTGTTGGTAGTCCTTAGGTCAAGGTTTAGTTGACGGCAGGGAGGTGAGAGGAATTGTACACCTTAATGCTGTTCTGCTATTGTGGCACTTCTCATACCACTAACCTTGTCTTTTAAAGAAAATAAATTGGAGGAGAAAAGGAGTATTTGTGGCACCGTAGAGACTAACAAATTTATTTGCGCATAAGCTTTCGTGAGCTACAGCTCACTTCATCGGATGCATGCAGTGGAAAATACAGTGGGGAGATTATATATACACAGAGAACATGAAATAATGGGTGTTACCATACACACTGTAAGGAGAGTGATCAGGTAAGGTGAGCTATTACCAGCAGGAGAGGGGGAAAAAAACCCTTTTGTAGTGATAATCAAGGTGGGCCATTTCCAGCAGTTGACAAGAACGTGTCAACTGCTGGAAATGGCCCACCTTGATTATCATTACAAAAGGCTTTTTTTTTCTCTCCTGCTGATAATAGCTCACTTTACCTGATCACTCTCCTTATAGTGTGTATGGTAACACCCATTGTTTCATGTTCTCTGTGTATATATAATCTCCCCACTGTATTTTCCACTGCATGCATCCGATGAAGTGAGCTGGAGCTCACGAAAACTTTTGCTCAGATAAATTTGTTAGTCTCTAAGGTGCCACAAGTACTCCTTTTGGTGTTGCAGATACAGACTAACACGGCTGCTTCTCTGAAATACGAGAAGAAATACTCTTGCTTTCAGCCATACATTCTGCATTCATAATGTTGTGATAAGTTTCAGTGCAATACAAGAGTTGCAAAATCTGTAGGTTGTCTGTTAACTGAAACATTTAAAGGCTGGCATGTGGTAAAAACAATAAGCCACGTTTGCAGAGCAGCTGAAGTATTTTTAATTCTGCTCTGCAGTGCTTTCCATTTCAAGAAAGTCAATGCACTGCAGCATTGAAACTGTCCTGTAACACTTTTTCGGAGGGGGGATTGCAATCAGGTAGTCTCTTATCTTTAATATATTAATCCATTTTATATGATGTTTAACTATACCATTTAGATTTTAATAAACTAATTTGCTTGATTTATAGGTTTGCAGTTAGAGGCAGGTTTCCTCTAGAGACACGTGTGCTTGTTGGTTTAACCTATGTGAACTCCACTAGAAGCAGCAGACTGCTAGAACTAGATAGAAGCAGTTTTTTCTGGAGGAAACCAGTTTGAAGAAGTTGTTAATTTTGCCAGCACAGGATTGATTTACTGAGGAAAAGGGTATCTTTAAAACGTATTCAGGCTTATTGCGAGTAATATCTCCAGTGTTAAGTCTTTTAATAACATTTTATGTAACATTTAACAAAAATATGACCTGTATGAGGACTACAACCAGTTTACCCCAACCCCATGCACATGTTTAACAATATTTGTGTCATATTAGTGGGAGTTATGTGCACATATTGAGGAGAGGAAGTTTTTGTTACAAGTGAAACGTCCTTATTTTGGAGTCAGAAACAGTTATGGGTTGGCACTGTTTTAAAATTTAAAATACCTGTGTTTTTTCTGTCGTTAAAAATACCATGTCCATCTTTAAATCTTGCTTTCTGTACTTATAATTCTTCTTCAGTATAACTGATAAATTACAAAAGGTAAAGTTAGTATTATAAATAAAGATCTTGCATCTACAAAAATTCAGAGCATGACAATTCTTAGTTAACTTGGAAAATCCTGTCTTGCTGTCTGTCATTTTACCACCTTTTTACAATGCTAACTAATCTGCTTAACCATAGATATACTTTGGGAAAAACAAAAGTCCCCAGTTGTTCCCAGGTACTCTTCAGGGGAAATGCCCTTTAAACAGGTAAGCTTTGTCTTGGATTATCTTGGAACTATTTAACCATTAAACCACTAGAATGTTTGTAGAACATTTCCTCTCCTCAAGCAAAAACCACTGCATATCTACAAATGGCTTACAACTGGTTTAATTACCATTTGGAACAGACTAATTTTTCAGCAAGTTTATCCAGTTTAGTGCAGTGCCAGAGCACACTAGATTTAACTGTTCAGCTGGTCTTCCCACTACTGTCACAGAGTGCCTCAGTGCCTTGCAAAATCTTTCAATATTGCTTCTGGGAGCTGAGTTAGAGACTGTGGAATAGATATCCAAAGGTAATTGAAACTGAATGGTTTAAAATAGTGCTAGTGTGGATGCCAGGCAAAATTCTTAATGGCCTTGTGTGACGTTATTGACATAATCTGGGACCGTATAGAACATTGTTGCAACCAAGGTCCTGTAATGACACCAAATCTTGTATAAAGGGGGTCAAATAAGGTGTCTAAGACAAGGTTATGGTTTGCTGGTTATGATTATGCTATGAATATGCATGTATCATTTTTGTATTTAAAGTTATAAGTATTGGCTCTATACTGTCTGTATTTCAAACTTGTGCTATGCTTCTGAGCGACAGGTTGGTGTCAGCTCTGCCTAGCCTGCTTGATGGCCCATTAAGGACCATCAGATATACAGCTGACTCATTGAGAGAAGGCAGACACGCCTTGTGACTCAGCAAGGTATGCAGGGACATGCCTATGGACAAAACTCTGTGGTTTTTCCATGCCATGTGATGGACAGCTTGTCCTTGGGACAAAGAAAGAGAGACCACATGGCATGAGAATATAAGAAGCTGCTGCAACTCCTCCATCTTGTCTCCAATCCTGCTTCATACCTCTGGAGGGACTTAGCTCTAAACAAAGGAATGATGACCCATCCCAGCTGTGGATGTACTCCAGAGACTGGATTTGAACATGCAGTTTATTCCATCAATGCTGCAAGCCTGAACCAAGAACTTTGCCATTACTGTATGTAATTGATTCCATTTAACCAATTCTTGCTCTCATCTATATCTTTTTCATTTCATGAATAAACCTTTAGATTTTAGATTCTAAAGGATTGGCAACAGCATGATTTGTGGGTAAGATCTCATTTGTATATTGACCTGAGTCTGGGGCTTGGTCCTTTGGGATCGAGAGAACCTTTTTTCTTTTACTGGGGTATTGGTTTTCATAACCATTTGTCCCCATAATGAGTGGCACTGGTGGTGATAATGGGAAACTGGAGTGTCTAAGGGAATTGCTTGTGTGACTTGTGGTTCGCCTGTGGGGTAAAACCAAGTCTTCTCTGTCTGTCTGGTTTGGTTTGCCTTGGTGTGCATAGAAACCCCAGCCTTGGGCTGTAACTGCCCTGCTTTAAGCAATTTGTCTTGAATTGGCACTTTCAGTTGGGTCCCGCCAGAGCCAACATCGTTACACCTTGTTAAGAACACAACTCGTTCATAGCAAAGACAAGGACAGACTAATTCAGCTTGATTAAAGTGGACACACTGAGCTATTTGTGTTTAAATCAGTTCAGTTACAAACTGTTCAGTTTTCTAGTGTAGACAAGGCCTCTTCACGTAACACTTCTGAGACTAACCTCAAAGTACAGGAGATGAGAAAAATAAGTAGGTCACTAACTAGAAGACTTACTGTACTTTCTGTTGGTACTCCAGGGATATGTCTACACTAGAGCTTTTAACTTGAATTAACTGATTACTGATTAACTTGCTAGTCTCGCCACTCCACAAACACTTGTTCCAGGAAAACCACAAAACTGTCTTGTGAATTGGAAATGGTTGTTATATTTTTAAAACATGGTGGCTGTCACTCTTGAGAACATTCTACCCCTTCGTGCCCTTAGGACCAGAAGCCTCCGTTCTTCTGACCAAAGAGTAAACTGGTATATATATATGCTTAGAAGCTAAGAAGTTCATTTAGCAATTTAATGGTCTAAGCCTTCAATTCCGCATGTTCAGTATGTCAACGTGTAATCTAATTGCTCTTTCTTCTCAAAAACTAGGAAGGGCCAGAACCAATCCTGGCCATGTGTGGGGTTTTTTTTGTTGTTCATCCCTTTTCTCTAGCTTCGTTCTGCTGACATGTACTCTAGTTTTTTGTCCTTTGCTTCACAAAGGATAGTAAGAGCAGAAACAGGTCTCAACCCTCTCTCTCTCTCTCTGATAGACCCATTTTATTCAGTACATCTAAGCAAAGAAACTCACTAAATAAATGTGTTTTAATTAAAAGGGGGCTAAAGTTGGCTAGCAGTGCCTTTATACCTTCTAGAACACAGAAGTTGGCAGCTGAAAACTGAAACCTCCTGGGAAGCTGGAAATACAGCAAAACAAAACACCAACATTATAAAAGCAGGAAGTGCAGAGTTAAGGTAATACCTGCCAGACCTTACTCCCATGCAGCCTTAACTCTGCCCCTGTGAAGATTTCAATAAGCACGGTGAATATAACAGAACTGTGGGAATATAATAGAACCGTACCCATCCCTAACAATAGCTGCTGGTTTTTGTATGCCCACCACAACTCCAAATACTCACTCCTCTTGCATTTACACTGCATTTCTGTGCAGTCAAGCCCAAAATATACTCACGGTGGAATATAACAGCTGTCTGTACAGATTTAACAGTTGAAAAATTTTCCTTCTGACACTGCAAGAGCATTGTGCATTGCAGTATCAACAAGAAGTTTGAGCCTGGTATTAACATGCTGAGTTGAATGCACAACCTTCTGGCCCAGAGGCAAATGTGTCCTAATGATCTTCACTGATAACTAGTATTTCACAATGTGATTGTAGATATCTGGCTTTCTCATGTTTTTGATTGTCGGCAGTGCAACATGATACAGCTGCAAGCACTAGAGAACAGAGAATGACTTGTTCAAAATGCCAGACAGCAACTTAGCTTACCTATTATAGGTCAGTACCTTTTAGTGGAGTGGGCACTTACCCTGTGGAAAGTTTTCAAATGTTTCTTTGCCCATGAAAGCTTCCTTTAATGTACAGTTTGATCCACTCACCGTCTCAAAGCCCTTTACAGAAATGATAGTTTTCAGAGTAGCAGCCGTGTTAGTCCGTATCCGCAAAAAGAAAGGAGTACTTGTGGCACCTTAGAGACTAACAAATTTATTTGAGCATAAACTTTAGTGAGCTACAGCTCACTTCATTGGATGCATTCAGTGGAAAATACAGTGGGGAGATTTTATATACACAGAGAACATGAAACAATGGGTGTTACCATACACACTGTAAGGAGAGTGATCAGGTAAGGTGAGCTATTACCAGCGGGGGGGGGGGGGGGGGGAAGGAACCCTTTTTGTAGTGATAATCAAGGTGGGCCATTTCCAGCAGTTACAAGAATGTGTGAGGAACAGTGTGTGTGTGTGTGTGTGTGCTGGGGGGAGGGGGGGATAAACATGGGGAAATAGTTTTACTTTGTGTAATGACACATCCACTCCCAGTCTTTATTCAAACCTAATGTAATAGTGTCCAGTTTGCAAATTAATGCCAATTCAGCAGTCTCTCGTTGGAGTCTGTTTGATTTTTTTTTTGTTGAAGAATTGCCACTTTGAGGTCTGTAATAGTGACCAGAGAGATTGAAGTGTTCTCCTACTGGTTTTTGAATGTTATAATTCTTGACGTCTGATTTGTATCCATTTATTCTTTTATGTAGAGACAGTCCAGGTTGGCCAGTGTACTTGGCAGAGGGGCATTGCTGGCACATGATGGCATATATCAGATTGGTGGATGTGCAGGTGAACGAGCCTCTGATAGTCTTAGGGATGAGTTGTGTATTAGATCTTACTTGTGGAATTTAAGGACTGTTGTGACATCAGTTTGACTTTTTACCCCCTTCATATTCAGTGTGGCTGAAATTTTGACCAATGTACTGTAACTTTCCTTCAGTTCTACTCATGGGGTTTCCCATAAAAGTCAGTAGGTGTTTTCTGAGTGATTGAAATGCGGCGTTAGAGCCCTGTGCATTGAAGTTGTAAGAAGCTTTGCTATCACAACAGCAACAAATGTAATTTCTACCTCTCCCATAGTTTTAATAATTTAGGGAAGACTATGTTGGTAAGGGAAATAAAAGCAAATAATGAAATAAATTAAACACTTAGTACTATACTATCTGTATTTGGGTTCTCCAGGACTTACCCAATGGGGACATATGCTAATGTAGTTAGTTATTGCATAAACACAAGTTGATATAGTCCCCACATTGAAAAGAATACGGTAACTTCAGGCAAAACACAGGCAGTGAGGGTGACCAAACTCAAAACAAGATAATAGTTACATAGGTATTGTAGAAATTGATGTTTCCAAATCTTAAATTAAAATCAGCGTGCCCTCGCTACTGCACAACCTAATCATCATTGACTGGCAGACATGTAGGCATCATAGAAGTGTGTCTTGAAGAAGGAATTAAGGGAGGAGAGGTTAATTGCCTCATGGATTAATTCAAGTATATCATTACATGCTTACGGAACAACTATAGAAGGAAGTGAGGAGATGTTTTGTGGGAGACTTATATAATGAGCAATAAAGGCTGGCTTCACAAGAGTGACTGACTAAATCCTTCTCCTTTTTCGAGAACATTCTTGATTCATTAGACTCTTATTTTAGAGGGGTTTTCACTGTTCCTCATCTTAAATGGGTATATGTAGTTTCTCCTCTTCAAAGTGCTTCATCAGTACACAGTGACGAATACTGTCTGTTTCTGCCCCCTGTATTTAGACCATTACTTCTACTTATTCTCTAACTGTAAAATACGGTAAACATTCACTTGAGCAATTTGAAACTCAGAAGCCTAAATCGGTGTTTCCAAATATGTATTGTGAACTAATGAAAATTCTGTTTTCCAAAATGGAAAAATTCATGGATTGTCGAAAACCAGTGTGCAAAAAACAGGCAATGCAATACAAACTTTAAATATAAATTAACAGATTAGGACTTCAAAATTGGAAGAGCAGCAAACGCCCATTTCAGTGCACAAACACCGTCCAACAAGAATCACAGTTCGTGTGTGAAGCTGTAGTCTTCCTTGCTGTCCTCTGGCATGAAGTGGTAAGGGTAAGGAGCAGCCCATGATGCCACGTGTTTATGTTGAGAGGCTAGAGAGCTGCTAGCTTGGAGTTCTCCATGCTGTCTGCCTTGTTGGCCCTCCAGGCCCTTTGTTCAGAGTCTAACACAGCACTGGCTTGCAGGATTTCCCTGAACGTGTGCTCCCTAGTCCTCTTCTTTTTCGCCTCATCAGGGTCAGGTATTCTGCGGCTGATTAAAAACAGTTGTATCATTGGATTTACAGTCACATCAGAAAGGGAATGATAAGGCAAAACTCCCTTGCCTTATTCCCATAAAAACTTTTAATAAGACATGCTTATTAACACTTCAGCTTTGGAGAGCCTCTACACAGCATCACTCTCCAGTCCCAGCCATGGTGAGTATGGCTTTGCTTGCATGATGCACTAAAAATTCAGTCTCTATCCCACAGGGCTGTGGTAATATTGACACTATTTTCCGCAGGCAATGGAAAGCCCAGCTGCTACTAGCATCCTGAAGCTGCCTGGCCAATATGCTACTAGCCTGTTTACTGCAGTGGTGCCACCTGAGCTCATCAGATAGTGGCATGGGAAAATGTCCTACCACAGAGGAAGAAATAAAACAGCCATCCCTAAAAACTTTCAGGAGAGTATTGAGTCTTGCCATGAAAGTTTCCTCGAGATGTTCTGCATGGTGCCCCCTCCCAACCCACCCCTCCCCTTCACTTATCCCAAGAGGGGAACGAAAAGCAGATGCCAACTCTACCTCTGTTGTACTTTTTTTTATATATATATATATGAGTAAAATAATGGGGAGTTAGTACCTGTGTCTTTTAGTGGTGAGCCAGTCACAATCTTTAAATTTTAAACATTGGACAATGGACACAACAAGGGAGAGTTTCTAGGCATGCTTGCCAAGGTGGGCAATCGCCAAAAGCAACACTTATATTGACCAGAGACAAATTTGAGTGTAGACGTGCACAAAGAGCTTATAAGTTGTCTTGAGTCAGCAACTGAACTTTGTAGTGTAGACCAGACCTGTGTTTCAGCACTGTTTGCATTAAGCTCTAGAGCTTATCAGACTTCTTGAAAACAGAGTTCCTGATTTATATCCAGAATGATGGTAACAGATATCTACTGCAGTTTTGACCAGGGTGTAGAAAGTGTGTGTGTAAAGATCCTTCTACGTGCTGTTCCACAGTGAATGAGTTGTTACAGCCTGCAGCTATAAAGTGTTGGCTATTTAGCTCAAGGTGTAGCATCTCACTTTCAGTTCTAGAGTTCCCTAGGTCAGTCCCTGCCTGGTCTGTCAGCCAAGAGAAGAGCTATCACATGTATGTCTAGTGATGCAGCACAACTGTCTTTGAGATATGTAAGCTGTACATCTTTCCTCTTTGCTAAAGATTTTGGGCCTGAAATAAGAGCTTAACATATCTATGATCGTATGCGTAGAAGTAAATGTATTTTGTCAAACTCAACTTTAAATGTGATAAGGTGGAAGCAAGTGCAGTGCACAAGTCTGAACTCTCTATAATCTGTGTTAAATGAATGTCCAGATCACAAAGTCACTCTGAGAAAATCAATGGGCTTGTATCAGAAAAGGCCTAATTCTCGTATAGCAGGGAGGTTAGTAATACACATTAAGATACATTGGCAAAATTTTATGGGGAGGCTTGTGTAAAAGGTGAGTTCAGAACACTAACCATGTGAAACATAGTTGATTATGTAGTAATATATATTTTAACTTCTACATCTTCTTGTTAGTTTAAAAGACTTAACTGTGAAATGGTGTATCAGGTGTGAGATACCAGGTTAACTGCCCCTCTGATCCCTCCTGTTTTCAGCACCCCTTCTCTTAAAGCATAACCAAAGCAATTAAAAGAAAATAGATCTTAACAAAACTTCATAGAATCATGGAATGTCAGGGTTGGAAGGGACCTCAGGAGGTCATCTAGTCCAACCCCCTGTTTAACACAGGACCAATCCCCAATTTTTGCCCCAGATCCATAAATGACCCCCTCTAGGACTGAACTCTCAACCCTGGGTTTAGCAGGCCAATGCTCAAACCACTGAGCTGTCCCTCTGCCCCAAACCAGTCTGTATTCATGCCTGCATTCCCCTAAGGCTTATTGTTCCCTGGATTTGGGGAAGGGTCTAACGCAATCTATGCCACAGAGGCTCTCTGTGGGCATGTCTACACTGGCGGGATTACAGTGCCGCTCAGAGAGTGCTGAAGGGAAACTGCTGTTGTATGTTCACACTGTCCGTTGCCTCCGCAATAGCATGTTCACACTTGCGTCACTTGCAGTGGTATTCGGAGCAGTGCACTCTGGGGAGCTATCCCACAGAGCATTTCTTCCTTTTCTGCCACTAAGAGTTGTAGGAAGACGCATAGGCACCAACTTCTCAAGGTGCTGGTGGGTGCTCGCCACGCCCCCCCCCCCCCATTCCAACCCCTTCCCCCAAAGTCCCTGCCCCTATTGGACCTCTCTCCAAATCCCCACCCTGGCCCCACCTCCTCCCCTGAGTGCACCGTGTTCCTCCTCTCCCCCCCCCCAGCACTTTGCGGGGACAAGTGCTGGGAGGGAGGGGAGAAAAGCGGGTGCTCGCAGACGAGGCAGAGCAGAGGTGAGCTCTGGCAGGGGGCGGGGCAGGGAGCTGCCGGTGGGTCGGCACCTATGTGAAGACGGAGGGGGTCGCAGGGCATCCTGGATCCTATCCCAATGCCCCGTGATGCATTGCTTTGCATCCCTGCAATTCCTGTCCTTCTGTCCATATTTGGTGCCATCTTTCAACCATTTGTGTACTGCACGCCCTGCCTCTTCGGGCTGCAGGAATGGATCCTGAACTGTTTATCAGTATGCTGCTCGCTCTGACCAACACATCACGAGTGGCAGTGGAGTTATTCCTTAAACTACAAAGGCAAGAGGAGTGCGACATTGATCTTTCCACGCTACCATCTACGACACAAGAGTCCTTGTGGCATTCATGGAGGTGCTGCCCACAGTGGAACATCGCTCTTGGGCCCGGGAAACAAGCACTGAGTGGTGGCATCACATCGTGATGCACGTCTGGGGTGACAAGCATTGGCTGCAGAACTTTTGGATGGGGAAAACCACATTCATGGGATGAGCTCGCCCCAGCCCTGCACTTCCGTTGGAGAAGCATGTGGCGAGAGAGAGAGGGAGCTGCCTTACCATTGGAGAAGTGCATGGCGATTGCACTGTGGAAGCCGGCTACTCCAGACTGCTACTGATCGGTCGCTAACCAGTTTGGAGTGGGAAAGTTCACAGTTGGACTTGTGTTGACGGAAGTGTGCAGGGCCATTAATCGCATCCTGCTCTGAAAGACGGTGACTCTGGGCAACATGCGTGACATTGCGGATGGCTTTGCACATATGGGGTTTCCTAACTGCGGAGGGGCGATAGATGGCACACACATTCCAATTCTGACACCAGACCACCTACCCACTGAGTACATTACATTAATCTCAAGGAGTATTTCTCAATGTTCTCCAGGCACTTGTGGATCACTGTGGGCATTTCACAGGCATTAATGCAGACTGGTCTGGAAAGGTGCATGACCCACACATCTTTTGGAACGCTGGCCTGTTCAGGAAGCTGCAAGCAGGAACTTTCTTCCTGGACCAGAAGATCACCATAGGGGAAGTCAAAATGCCCATTGCGATCCTCGGAGACCCTGCCTACCCCTTAATGCCGTGGCTTATGAAGCCATACATGGGGCAACTGGACAACAGCAAGGAGCGGTTCAACAACAGGCTGAGCAAGTGCAGAATGACTGAGTATGGTTTTGGCCGTTTAAAAGCCCACTGATGCTGCCTATATGGGAAGCTGGACCTGGCCGATGACAATATTCCTATGTTTATAGCTGCGTGCTGTATGCTCCATAATATTTGTGAAAGCTTCACTGAGGGCTGGACCTCAGAGGCTCAGCGCCTGGAGGCTGAGTTTGAACAGCCAGAGTCCAGGGCTATTTATTAGAAGGGCACGGTGTGGGGCCATAAGGATCCGGGATGCCTTGAGACAGCAATTTGAAGCTGAAAGCCACTAATATCTGTTGCTATGCTTGGAAGTGCAGTGTTTGTAATGCTAGGAGGGGATTGTGATGGTGCAATGTGAACGTTTAACATAATTGTCTGTTGTTTTGCAGGGCTCTGTTTGCTTTCAATTCATAGAATAAAGATTGCTTTCAAACCAACACAATTCTTTTATTAAAAAACAACAACCGGAGGAGAGAGTCAAACAAAAAAAGAAATCTGCAGTGAGGGGGATGGGGGAAGGGAAGATCCCAAGAGGAGGTGGGGATGGCTAAAGATTTGTGTATGTCCAGGGATCATAGCCAACCTTCTCCTTTGATGTACAATGCAGCGGGTACTGTACTTCAGCAGGGCCAAACTGCAGAGGGATGTGTGTTGAGTGCAGTGGGTTGTGGGAGTCCACAGTGCTGGACTGTGACGGGGGAGGAGTGAAATGCCGCGGGTATAGACTGGAGCCGGGAGATTGATAAGAGTGTGGTGGTGGTGTCTGGGGGGAGAATGGGAAAGAGTTTTGCAACAGTGGCCGCAGGGGAGGGTGGGCGCAGAGCTGCTCGGTTTGAAGAGCGAGTATCACCTGGAGTGAGTCCACTTAGCGCTCCATAACATTTAAGAGCTACTCTGTGTCTTCTTTCTGGTGTGCCGCGTTCTCCTTTCGGTCCCTCTTCTCGCTGTCTCCGTCACTCCTTCGATTCCTGTTTCTCAGCAATGGAGTGCATCATAACATCACGCAGAAAGTCCTCCTTAGTTCTTCTTGGCCGCTTTCTAATTCTGCGCAGCCATTCAGCCGCCGATGACCTGGGGAGCTGAGCCTCCCTCTTTGTTATCTCTGTGAAGTTTAAATGCAACATTTTACAGAAGCAGTATTGTTTGCAACACACAGAACACTGATTCAGTGATTTAAAACACAGCCAGTACTTACACACCTGTCACTAACTGGCTGACCCCAGGCAAGCACACGAGCCACAAGACCCCCAAAATGGTGAGTAGTCGCAGGGGCATGGTAAATCACTTATCCCAGACTCAGATGTACACTGGGCACGTGGCTCTTGGGGAGAGCCAGCTCTGTAGGTGGGGCCTGATGATCATTCCTGTCTCCACACTTTCCACAGGATGTGATCAGTATGGAAGATATCTCGCTGCTAAGGGTGAGCAGTCAATCAAGGGAGGGTCTTCTCCAAGACTGCAGCTTCTGCCCTGGCCCCTGTGCGGCTTGCCCCCCCCCACACACACACGGTGATGGCACAGTGGTGTGGGAAAGTTACCATTAATGGGGCAAGAAACAAAGCAGCTCTGCCAAAGAACCTGTGGCAGCGGGTTGACCAGTATCTCCATGAGAGTTTCCTGGAGGTCTGAGGCAGATTCCCATGAAGTGAGGGAGTCAATCAACAGCCTGTTCAGCCGCTCAGACTAGGCATGCGGTGGGAGACAAGCCTGCTTTCTGCAACCCTCTTGCCCCGAACAGCTCACTTCAAGTCCACATACTAGGGGCCTTCTCTCCTGTTTGCTCTTCACCGACAGCTGTGACTGGCAAGCCTCCTCTGGTGTAGAAAAGAGCTGCTGGCTGTATGCATCTCTGGCCTTCGAGTCATCCTTTTGCTTCTGGGTCCCCATCCCCCTCCCCCATCACATTCTTGTCCAAGATTTCCTCCTCCTGGCTCGGTCCACTCTCAACTGGAACGCGACCTACCGAAGTATCCACAGTGGTCTTCGCAGTGGAGGTGGGGTCGCTGTTGAGTATCGCATCCAGCTCTTTGTAGAACCGGTAGCTCCTGGGCGCAGCACCGGAGCGGTGGTTTGCCTCCCACGCCTTGTGGTAGGCGTTCCGCGGCTCCTTCACTTTGACCCTGCACTGCAGTGTGTCCCAGTCATGGCCCCTTTCTGTTATGCATCGGGAAATCTGTCCGTAGGTATCATAATGCCTATGGCTGGAGTGCAGCTGGGACTGGACAGCCTCGTCTCCCCAAATGCTGATGAGGTCCAGCAGCTTGGCATTGCTCCAAGCGGGGGATCGCCTGGTGCGTGGAGCAGGCATGGCCACCTGGAAAGATGCGCTGAGACCACTGCACACATCACCGAGCAAACAGGAAGGGGACTTTCAAAATTCCAAAGGAATTTACAGGATGGGGAGGATGATTGGTCACCTGAGGGCAGGGCAGTAGAGTTCAAACTCATGACTAGAGAGGCGAGAACAGGCATTGTGGGACACCTCCCGGAGGCCAATCACAGCGCTCTGGCACCGCAGCACTGTAGGCCCGGCACAGGAAGCTGTACGCCTCTCGTCAGGGTGGGTTTTTTACAGCTCTGCAACTGCACAGTTTCTGTGCACTGAGTGGCTTGGCAGCGTGTACACCTCGGGAGTTACAGCACAGAAAGTTGCTTTACTGCACAGAAACTTGCCAGTGTAGGCAGGGCCTTTGTTAACCTGTCCCTTTGACAATGACAGCTCTCTAACTGTTTATAACCCTTTGATCTGTGAGTTTCCAGACTGGTAAAATGTCTGTCTCACTTTGGGCTGTAGCCTGGAAGTACGCCATTGTCTTGCAATTGTCCTGGGGGGTTTGTTTATAGCTATTATTGTGTTGTCCTGCTTGCTTTTCCTGAAGCCCCCTATTAATTAGAACAGGAAGGTCTTATAACCAATATACAGTAACTTCTCCTCATTGATCAGACGGTATATTGTATTCAGAAAATTATTACATCTCAATATTCTTAGATTATTACACAACAATTCCATGTCCATCACATCACTGTTGCAGTTACGTACCTCTAGTCCTGCTGAACGTATCTGGTACCTTACAAACTGACTCTTTAGCCATTTTGCAACAAACTGCTCATGGGAAGACATGAACCTTTGAGTAGCAAAGGGGTGAAATAAGTACAAGATTCACGACAAAACTGATTATTGAAACTAAAGTGTCTGAATCTTACTAGGAGCTGAGATACTCGGTGATTTTCAGGCAGAGACCCAGAGTCTGTGGGTTGGCAGTGGATAAGAATTGGCATCTTATCCCTTGGGCTCTAGAAATGCTAACTGAAAGTTTTCAGAAAAGTATATCTCTAGAACAATTATTTTTGAAGTTTTTTTGATAAATTGATAAGCTTACAAATCTTAGAAGATTTCTTGCCAGTTGAACTTGCTCTTTATTTTTCTCTCCAGTTGGTGTTATCCGCTGTCCAATTTGCAGCCAGGAATGTGCAGAGAGACACATCATAGATAACTTTTTTGTGAAGGACACCACAGAGGTTCCCAGCAGTACAGTGGAAAAGTCAAATCAGGTGAGTACATTAAAATGTAACCCGCCTCAGCATCCTTTGGGTGCCTAGGTATATTCTAAGTTGCTAGCTGTGTGGCCTTTATTGCTTATTTTGTATTGGGGTCGGGGGAGAGAGGAAGGTAGAAAGAGCATTCAAATAGCCATACTTTTGTATTTTATGACTGCCGTTGAAAATCAGGTAGTGTGTTGGGAGTGGTGGTGATGGTAACTTCTGATTTAAAAAAATAATGGTTTTAAATATCTGAGATGAAGTAAGTGCATGGCTACAACGATAATGAGAGAAATAAAGTATGTATTATCTTGCTACAGTGAAACTTCCTGAACCCAAGACAAAACACTTCCCATGGAGGACTCTAAATGGGAGAATTCCTAGAACAAGAGACCAGAATGACTTAGAATAATAGAATCAGAGAAATGTAGGGCTGGAATGGACCTTTAGAGATTATCAAGCCCAGCCGCCTCTGCTGAGGCAGGACCAACTATAGACATCCCTGACAGCTGTTTGGAGGTATTTACGAACAGATAGTGATGGGGATTTCACAACCTCTTGCAAGCCTATTCCAGAATTTGACTACCCTTATAGTTAAAAAGCTTTTTCCTAACATCTAACCTAAATGTCCCTTGCTGCAGACTAAGCTGATTACTTCTCGTTCTGCCTTTCGTGTAAAACTCAATTTAGTTTGGTCAGGACTGGGAAAATAGAACCTAATTAGTGTCATGTTTTGCTAATATTAAACAGCTGGGTTCATTAAACAAGAAGTTCTCAAATGTTGTAGTTGAGATCATATCTTACTTGTGTGTCTATGGTCCACTGCCTTCTCCATTCACAAGTGCATAATGATTTTTAATGTACTTTTAGTTTCTTTTCATGCATTTTAGCCACCAGATATAAGAAGAGGTAGCACCAAGTAAATAGCCAGTGACGCATATGGCCAAAGTTTAGGAACCTCTGGCATTAGAATTTGCCATCTTGGCATGGCCCAGAATGAAGGATAAAAGTCCATGTGCTTTATAAATGGACTTTGTTAGACTTTAGGAAATGATTTTAACTCCTTTAACCTCTTTCTACATAGATGCTTTCTTTATAATGGCAGCAAGAAGACTACTTTTGCAATGCTGCAGTCATTTAAAGTCAAGACCCTAACTGCAGAGATACTTTTGTATACTATTCTCTTTTAAAATAAAGATTATTTTGAAAGTGCCTTTTTTAATCCCTTCATTTTGTATAAGCAGTGCATCATAAGTCTTGATCTATTTTGTATTCTGGCAGTCTTTAGGGCTTATTTAATTATACCATGCAATCTTTTTTGTTTCAAAGTTTCTAGTGGTGGGGGTGGAAATATACCTTGTAAGTCTCCTTCCCCTACCCCAAGGTAGGTGCGGATATTTAAACTTATGGGCATCTGAAGCTTTTGTTAGCTGTCTTCAGATGCTCAGACAGCTTGGGACCTGGACCTCTACGTTATGATGATATCAAATATTCTGAACCTGGACTGGAAAGTGAGATTTGATTAAAGCTCTCCAGAAGCTTGGACAACATCTGTCTACCTTTTTGTGTAGGAATAATTTTTTTTTTAAATGTGGAGTATTTTTGATCATGCATATTTTGCATGTGTCACCCACTGAGTCACCAAAGCAACCTATGATCTTTAATTTATGCAGTGATTAATCACTGCTTGATTTGGAAAAGTGATCATCTTATCTTTAGTCAGTTAGCTTTTCTAGTGAGTTTGTCCATTAGGAGGAGTAGCAAGAAGTTATCTATTTCCAGAGGTGTCATAAAGAGTTTGATACCATTCAGAGGTATTCCCAAATTTTCTTAAACTTATGAGAGTCCATACTGCTGTCTTGCTCCAATATATGTAACAATCACTGGGGGTTATAATGGATCACAAATTGAACGAGTCATCAATGTGATGCAATTGGAAAAAGGACTAATATTTTGGGTTGTATTAGGAGTATCATATGGAAGACATGGGAGACAATTGTCCGACTCTGCTTGGCACTGGTAAGGCCTCAACTGGAGTATTGCAGCAAAGGCATTTTAGGTTAGATAGGAGGAGGAACTTTTCAACTATAAGGGAGTTAAGTTCTGGGATAGTCTTCGGAGGAAGGTTGTAGAATCCCAATCATTGGAGGTTTTTAAAGACAGGTTGGACAAACACCTGCCAGGGAAGGTCTGGGTTTACTTTGTCCTGTGTCAGCACAGGGGTCTGGATTAGATGACATCTGGACGCCCCTTCCAACCCTACATTTGTATGATTCTATAAGCTTCCCAGAACCTTAGTTCAGAGAGCTATGACCGAACTAGTTGAGGTAATCTTATTGACAGGATCAAGGGTTTTTTATTTGTAATTGCCTTTCAGCTTTCTATCACTAGTATCTCAGGCATTGAGGCCTTTTTGATTGGGGTGCAGATCACAAAATTTGTATAGCAGGACTTCATTCGTCATTCTCAAGGTCTTAAGTCTCTAAAAATTATGGAGTTCCTTCAGGAGTCGTGGCTTAGCATATGAGCATTTCTGAAACTCAATAATACTGTACACCCTCGTGGATTAGAAAATAGATCCCCATTCTTCCCTGGATTTTAAGTCTTTCTGAATGCTTGCTGGTCCTGCTCTGCTGGGGAGGATACAAACAGTACTTGAACCAGTGCTTCAGAGTTCTCCATTGGAAGCTGGATAGTCTGAGTGGGCTGCAGGGAAAGCCCTGTGTAGATATTCTTCTTCGAGTGCTTGCTCATGTCCATTCCATGTTAGGTGCATGTCTTGCCACATGCACCGGTGCCGGAAGTTTTCCCCTTGGTCTACCTGTAGGGGACCCACTCTGGCGCCCTCTGGAGTGGTGCGCACATGCCACGGTATAAGGAGTTCTGCTGGCTCCCCCCACCCTCAGTTCCTTCTTACGCCAGTGATGGTGCTGGAACGTTTGTTGCTTTGGCAAATTCTTCAGGTCAGAACTGTTTGTTGCAAACCTTTTCCTGTAAATAGTTAGATAATTTTTATACATAGTTCCCTTAAGGTTTGTTAAACTAGTTGGTGGTCCCAGACAGGACTTAGCCCAGGGATGGGGTACACCCAGTTCCCGGTTTTCAAACGCTGCAACAGCTGCAAGAAGCATATGCTCATCAGCAACCCGCACAGTAGCTGTCTAAGGTGCTTGGGGGAAACCCACATCAGCGACAACTGTTGCATCAGCAAAAGTTTTAAACCTCAGATGAAGAAGGAGCGGGACGTTCAACGCCGGGCGCTCCTTATGGAGTCTGTGTTAACACCAGAACCATCCAGGTCGGACTTTGCACCCAGCATCGCAGCCTCGGTGTGGAGTGTGCCACTGGCGCCATTTTTGGACCGGCGTCGATCCCCCTCCCCGGTACCGACAGGGAAGAGGAAGAAGATGGGAAGAGGTTGTTC
Organism: Natator depressus; assembly: GCF_965152275.1. Taxonomy (NCBI): domain Eukaryota; kingdom Metazoa; phylum Chordata; order Testudines; family Cheloniidae; genus Natator; species Natator depressus. Next base: position 246,503,816 of record NC_134234.1, read on the forward strand.
TGCTCCCCGCAAGGACAAGGAGAGGGCAGAGGAGAGTAGAAACCCATGAGAGGCAGCCCGTCACCTTCGACAGGGAGTTGGGCCCCAGCTGTGGTTGTCTCCGGGATCTCGATGAGGACGATCGTCTCCCTCGTACAGATCCCACTCAGAACATGGAGGCAAACACCGCCAGAACTGAGGTGCCTGGTCGATCTTGGTGCGGTTGAGATCTCCGGAACACAGCCCATCCTCGTGAGGCTCTGAGTCGAGCCAGGAGTCCCTACCACCAGGACAAGGCCCTCCCTCCAGAGCTCCAGTTCTCCCTGCAGTACCGCTAGGGCCATCGTGGCCATCCCAAGGGTGCAAATTGGTGTTGGGAGTCTCCAACAAACCCTCTGCCATGGTCTCCCACTCCCATGGGGAGGCAGAGGTCACCATCCATGGGACCCCTCAGGTGCAACCTGCTGGGGAGGAAGGTCCTGTAGATCAGATCTCAGGGATGGCGGTACCTACTGCACCTGCATCCTCCTCCTCATCAGCCAATGAGGCGATAGCCGGATCCCCGCTTCCGGTCCCTGAGGACGATGCCAGAGCTCATCAAGAGCTTTTGAAGAGGGTCACCTCTAATTTGGGGCTAGAGGCTGAGGAACCGGAGGAGCCCTTGGGCTCTCTTCGATGTCCTCACTTCGTCAGCCCCAGCGAGGGTGGCATTGCCGGTGCACAAAGGGGTGGCCAAGATTACGAAGTCCCAGTGGCAGACCCCCTACTTGCTACTCCCAATTTCCAAGCGATCAGAACACAAGTATTATGTGCCCACTAAAGGGTATGAATATCTGTATACCCACCCTGCCCCGAGCTCGCTGGTGGTCTCAGCTGTCAGCGAGCGGAAAAGGCAGGATCAACCAGGTGTGACTCCCAAGAATAAAGAAGCAATAAAGCTCGATTTATTTGGGAGAAAAATTTATTCATCCTCAAGCCTGCAGCTGAGGGTAGCGAACTATCGGGCCTTGCTGGGCCGCTATGATTTTAATATTTGTGAATCCCTACCCAAATTCTCCGACTCCCTCACGGAGGACCCCAGAAAGGAGTTCCAGGTGATCCTGGAGAAGGGAAAGGGAGTGGCAAGAGCAGCACTGCAGGTGGCCTCAGACGTGGCTGATTCTGTGGCACGGACCATGGCCTCCGCCATATCAGTGAGAAGGGGTCAGTCCTCGGGCCTGTCGGTGGAGGTCCAACAATCCATCCAGGACCTCCTGTTCGATAGTCAAGCCCTGTTTGCAGAACAGACAGACAGTAAACTGCATGGGCTAAAGGACTCGTGCACTACGCTTAAGACCATGGGCCTTTACACCCCGGGCCCACAGAGAAAGCGTTTAAAGCCGCAGCCATTTTAGTGGCTGGACAGGCAGCCTAGATCGGAGCCCTTCCGAAAAAAGAACAAGGGCTACAAGTGCCAACAGGGCCAGCAGCCCGCTACTTCGGCGCAGTCCGGATCCACCTGCACCCAGCCAGGAGTTAAGCGGGCATTTTAAGGGTGTGCCCAAGGGCCACATTTCAGCAGTGGCTGTCAATGGTCTATAACTCGTCCAGAGATCACCTGGACAAGATCATCACCATCCCGCCAAGGGTAGTCGCTTCTCTCTACAGTGATGGACCGACCCAGGGGCAGTCCTCGAAGGAGTGCCATTTGACAACCCACAGTCCTCGGTCTCGTTGATATCAGATGCCTTGGACCTCAGTTGGGGAGCACGTCTCTGCACAATGCAGATCCAAGGGACGTGGTCCCCAGAGGTGCTGACGTTGCATATCAACATCAAAGAGCTCAGAGCAGTCAGTTTAGCCTGCACAGTCTTCCTGCCATAGTTGACGGGCCAAGTGGTCCAAGTGCTGATGGACAACACGGCCTCAATGTTCTACATCAACAGGCAAGGGGGAGCCTGCTTGTCAGCTCTCTGCCAAGAAGCACTCCGCTTGTGAGATTTCTGCATCCATCATGAGATCCATCTGGAAGCCTCACCTCCCCTGCATAAGGAACACGCTAGTGGATCACCTCAGCAGGTCCTTCTGCTCTCACCACGAGTGGTCACTCAACTCAGAAGTGGGGAACTCCCTAAGTGGATCTGTCTGCCACCAGAAAGAACAGGAAGTGTTATCAGTTTTGCTCTCTGCAGGGCCTTGGCAAGGGCGCACTCTGATGCCTTTCTCCTGTTGTGGTCTGGGGACCTGATGTATGCTTTCCCACCGATCCCTTCATCATCAGGATCCTGTCAAAAATCAAGAGAGACAGGGCTTGAGTCGTCATGATCACCCCAGCATGACCGTGCTAGCATTGGTTCAACATGCTGATGGACCTCGCAGTAGCCACCCTGTGTTCACTACCCAACCGCCTGAACCTTCTTTCGCAGGATCCTGGTCACCTCCTTGCCCCCTCTCCACCTCATGGCGTGGATGTTGCGTGGTTGAACCCAGAAGAGCGGACCTGCCCTAGTAGGGTACAGCAGGTCCTCCTAGAGAGTAGAAAGTCTTCCACTAGAGCGACTTACCTGGCCAAGTGGATGAGGTTCTCCCGCTGGATATCTGAGTATAGCAGCTCCCTGACGCGCTGATCTCTGCAGTCCATCTTGGATTACCTGCTTCACCTGAAGAATCAGGGCCATGCTCTTTCTTCTGTCAAGATCCACCTGGCTGCCATTGTGGCTCTTCACCCGCCGATCCAGGGAAGATTGGTGTTTTCACATGGAATGTTGATCAGGTTCCTGAAAGGCCTCGAGAGGTTCTTCCCTCTGATTTGGGACCCAATCCTGCAATGAGACCTCTACCTGGTCATTGCCAAGCTCACAGGACCGCCCTCTGAGCCCATGGGCTCTTGCTCCCCTTCCTACCTGTTGTGGAAGGCCGCCTTTTTTGTTGCAGTGGCGTTGGCGAAACGGGTGTCGGAGATTAAAGCTCTCACCTCGGAGCTGCCATATACAGTGTCCTACAAGGTACAACTGCAACCCCATCTGGCCTTCCTGCCAAAGGTGGTGGTCTCCTTCCATGTCAACCAGGATATCTTTCTCCTGGTATTCTGCCCTAAGCCGCACAAGACCGCTGAGGAGAAGCGGCTGCGTGCCTTGGATGTTTGGCGTCCCTTGATGTTTTACCTCAAGCGTACCAAACCCTTTCGCAGGTCGACCCAGCTCTTCATTGCGACAGCGGATAGGATGAAGGGCCTTCCAGTGTCCTCTTGGAGGATCTCTAATCAGATTACCTCCTGTATCTGGACCTGCTACGAGCTAGCACAGGTCCAACTGCTGCCTATTGTGAAGGCCCACTCGATGGGAGCTGAAGCGTCCTCTGTGGCCTTCCTGGCGCATGTCCCCATCCAGGACATTTGCAGGGCTGTGACATGGTCTTTGGTGCACATGTTCACAGCACACTACACCATCACACAGCAAGCTAGAAACGACGCTGGGTTCGGCAGAGCATGGTTGCAATCTGCACACCCGTGAATTCCTGTCCGCCTCCGATGGTACTGCTTGGGAGTCCCCTAACATGGAATGGACATGAGCAAGCACTTGAAGAAAAGACAGTTACCTTTTCCATAACTGCTGTTCTTTGAGATGTGTTGCTCATGTCCATTCCATGATCCACCCCCCTTCCCCACTGTTGGAGTTTCTGGCAAGAAGGAACTGAGGGTGGGGAGAGCCGACAGCACACCTTATACAGTGGCATGTGTGCACCATAGAATCATAGAATATCAGGGTTGGAAGGGACCTCAGGAGGTCATCTAGTCCAACCCCCTGCTCAAAGCAGGCCCAATCCCCAATTAAATCATCCCAGCCAGGGCTTTGTCAAGCCTGACCTTAAAAACTTCTAAGGAAGGAGATTCTACCACCTCCCTAGGTAATGCATTCCAGTGTTTCACAACCCTCCTAGTGAAAAAGTTTTTCCTAATATCCAACCTAAACCTCCCCCACTGCAACTTGAGACCATTACTCCTTGTCCTGTCCTCTTCTACCACTGAGAATAGTCTAGAACCATCCTCTTTGGAACCACCTCTCAGGTAGTTGAAAGCAGCTATCAAATCCCCTCTCATTCTTCTCTTCCGCAGACTAAACAATCCCAGTTCTCTCAGCCTCTCCTCATAAGTCATGTGTTCCAGTCCCCTAATCATTTTTGTTGCCCTTTGCTGGACTCTCTCCAATTTATCCACATCTTTCTTGTAGTGTGGGGCCCAAAACTGGACACAGTACTCCAGATGAGGCCTCACCAATGCCGAATAGAGGGGAACGATCACGTCCCTCGATCTGCTGGCTATGTCCCTACTTATACATCCCAAAATGCCATTGGCCTTCTTGGCCACAAGGGCACACTGTTGACTCATATCCAGCTTCTCATCCACTGTCACCCCTAGGTCCTTTTCTGCAGAACTGCTGCCTAGCCATTCGGTCCCTAGTCTGTAGCGGTGCATGGGATTCTTCCGTCCTAAGTGCAGGACTCTGCACTTGTCCTTGTTGAACCTCATCAGATTTCTTTTGGCCCAATCCTCCAATTTGTCTAGGTCCCTCTGTATCCTATCCCTACCTGCCACCGTATCTACCACTCCTCCTAGTTTAGTATCATCCGCAAATTTGCTGAGAGTGCAATCCACACCATCCTCCAGATCATTAATGAAGATATTGAACAAAACCGGTCCCAGGACCGACCCTTGGGGCACTCCACTTGATACCAGCTGCCAACTAGACATGGAGCCATTGATCACAACCCGTTGAGCCCGACAATCTAGCCAACTTTCTATCCACCTTATAGTGCATTCATCCAGCCCATACTTCTTTAACTTGCTGACAAGAATACTATGGAAGACCGTGTCAAAAGCTTTGCTAAAGTCAAGAAACAATACATCCACTGCTTTCCCTTCATCCACAGAACCAGTAATCTCATCATAGAAGGCGATTGGATTAGTCAGGCATGACCTTCCCTTGGTGAATCCATGCTGACTGTTCCTGATCACTTTCCTCTCGTGTAAGTGCTTCAGAATTGATTCCTTGAGGACTTGCTCCATGATATTTCCGGGGACTGAGGTGAGGCTGACTGGCCTGTAGTTCCCAGGATCCTCCTTCTTCCCTTTTTTAAAGAGTGGCACTACATTAGCCTTTTTCCAGTCATCCGGGACTTCTCCCATTCGCCACGAGTTTTCAAAGATAATGGCCAATGGCTCTGCAATCACAGCCGCCAATTCCTTTAGCACTTTCTGATGCAATGCATCCGGCTCCATGGACTTGTGCACGTCCAGCTTTTCTAAGTAGTCCCTAACCACTTCTTTCTCCACAGAGGGCTGGCCACCTACTCCCCATGCTGTGTTGCCCAGCGCAGCAGTCTGGGAGCTGACCTTGTTCGTGAAGACAGAGGCAAAAAAAGCATTGAGTACATTAGCTTTTTCCACATCCTCTGTCACTAGGTTGCCTCCCTCATTCAGTAAGGGGCCCACACTTTCCTTGACTTTCTTCTTGTTGCCAACATACCTGAAGAAACCCTTCTTGCTACTCTTAACATCTCTTGCTAGCTGCAGCTCCAGGTGTGATTTGGCCCTCCTGATTTCATTCCTACATGCCCGAGCAATAGTTTTATACTCGGGCACTCCAGAGGGTGCCAGAGCTGGTACCCTACGGATACTGAGGGGAAAAACTTCCGGCACCGGTGCATGTGGCGAGCACACACACCTAACATGGAATGGACATGAGCAACGCATCTCGAACACCAGTTACGGAAAAGGTAACTTTTTTTTTTTCACCCTCCTTTGTGTTACAAAGAAACTGCATCAGAGGGTGGATAAAAATGAGGTTTTTATGATTTAAATTGGATATATATTTTTTAAATTTCAGTCAAATACAGATTTTTTTTTAAAATAAACCTCAAGTTGTCATTTAAAATGTCATTTTATGTTAAGGCCTAAACTTACTATGGTTTATTAAATTATTTAAATTAAAAAAAAAAGAATCACTGCATTTGCTGCCAAATCTTGAAGTCAGACCACTGAACTGGTGGAGTTCTATGGCTAAGCACCTGAATCAGGGTCTATTGATATGCTAAGCTAACTTTTGACAGCAGTAGCCTTTTCTGCAGGTGCAAAAGGGATATTTTCTTTGTTTTATTCAACTAGTTCAATGACTAGTTGATTCAAAGTTAAGAAACCAATGTGGAGTTGAAAAGCAGGAAAGCTTGTTTGTTCCCTCCAGTCTTTGAATAAGAACTAGGCCTAAAAGGATGATCTACTTGTTCCAGAATCTTGAGGGACATGGTGACTGGAAAAAAATCATTTGAATTCATTAACTACAGATAATACTTCCTTTGTTTAATAAATCAGTTTTAAATGACACACATTTTGATAAACCTTTTTCGTATGTATCCAGTACTTATTAAATAAGAAATTAAAATACTGTGTATTTTTAATTAAATTTGAATTTCTATCTAAATGGAGCTTTACACAAACCCCACATAAAATATTAATCAGATACTAGAAAAAGGGTGAATGTTAGATTTTTTTTTTGATTACATTAGAAATCTGAATAAAGGTAAATTAAGCTACATAATTGCTTAAATAAATGTGTATACATATAGTGTATCCTCCTGGTTTAGTATAAAGAACCACCAAATGTAGTATAAAGTGTGTAATTAGTGCAAGGGCTATCTTTGGTGGCAAATGACATGTTTTAATGGTTACCAATTAATGAGAACCAATCTTTCTGTAGGAAAAGAACTAAAAAATAGAAATGGAAATCATGATTAAAATCCATGATTTAGATCAGTTTCCTGTTTGCTGATTTATATCACTTTGATTTAAATTAGTCCAGCCTGATGCACGGTTCTGTTTTGTTTGAATAGATCTGCTCTAGCAAGTGATCATATAGGAAAATAATCACAGACTTTGTTATATGAAAGTTGGATTTCTGGAAATATTTTCTGCCTATATGGATATCCACCCCATTGTTTAGTTAAATTTTGTATTTAACAGTTTGTCAGGTATTCTTCAAGAAACGTCCATTGGCGAGGACAAGCCAGGGCTGCTATACAAGAGGTAATGGCTTGAGCCCAGTGTTTCTTTTCTGAAACTGGCTTTTACACGTATGACATCAAGAAGAAGGAGCAGTTTTTTCTAGCTTAGGGAGATTTTTCAAAAATACAACTTTCAAATAAGAGCAAAGTTTGTTTGTTTCAAGTTGTACTGTGAAGGCAGTAGAAATCATAATATGTGTTAAATAGTTCACTGTTTACTCCTGCTGCGTTTCATCCAGGTACATAAGGGATGGGGAGCCTAGTCTTCACAGAACAATTCCAGACGTAAGAATGGTAATGGGTCATGTTAATAAAACCCTCCAAAGCACTACTTGTTACAGATAACCTATTGTGATATATAGCCATTCCATGAATGAAAGACTTATTTGAAACATTTACAATGCAAAGAATCTCATCTTCTGGGAACATAATTTAAAATTTAACTGGGGAAGATAAGAGAGCATTCTCTTCTTGACTTCCCTGAACAATAAATTTATTACAAGGGAAGTGGGAAACCATCAAAATGTCAACATCCTCCCCCTCAAAAAAAGCAGCGTGCTGAGAGCTGGCTTTGACTTATTACCCTATCCATGGCTGTGCCTTCAAGCTTCAGTAACAGAAGGGAGGCATAAAGTTAATGAAAGTTCCTGAGGAATACTTCCAGTGTAATGGGTCTTCCTGGCTGTTGCATGGCTGAATTAAGGGCCCAGCATGGAGGGCATATCAGAGGGAGAGAAGGGGAGTGTCTGTAGTGCCATAAACAATTGCTAGTCTTATCTTCAGGCAGCCCCTGGGTAACCCTAATGTAAATATGCTGAATGAGCAGAGGAAGGTTCAGATCTTTTGGGGTTTTTTGACACTCTGACTTACTGAAAGACTTTGAAAATAATGGAATGTTGAGGTTTTGAAAATAAATAGGGTGACTGTGTTGTGTACAAAGAGAAGGAAGGAGTTCCAAGACTACAGGACAGCTTTGAAGGAGACAATAAATTAAGATTATTACGAGCACAGGCAGAGGAAGAATTAGAGATGAAAAGAAATAAAAGGTGAGGTAGAGCTGTGCAAGGCCTTGTGAGAATTAAGTTTGATTTTGATTTGGAAAAAGGAGAGGAAGCTATTAACCATGTAGGAATTGCCATGCTGGATCAGACCCATGTTGTGCTTAGTCCTGTATCCTATTGTCCGCGTCCAGCACCAGAAGAGGGAAAGGACACTTTTATTTAGAAGTGTTTTTGTATAGGTTGGACATAACAAGGTATGTTGCTTACTATGATTGAGTTGAATTATAAAGGGTTTTGTTGTAGGAATGGAGAAGAGAGGATGGGTTTTGTTTGAGATGTCAAAAAAGAAGCAACAGGATTAGAGCTTGGGAGTGGAAAAAGTGGAGAGAGAAGACTGATAGACACTAGCATAGCAAGCCTGTGTGATGGAAGTATAGTGGAGCTGTTGATAGTGAAGGGGGTAGAAGGGTTGGGAGGAAAAATCGGAGTTTGTTTTTTGTCACGTTGTGTTTGTGAGAGGGGGAGCTGATGAAATACTGTTGAAGAAGGGAAGTGGTGGAGTTTCGGTATTTGGGTTTTGGAATACTCAGCTCATATTTGGAGCCACGTGTGGTTGAGGGTGCCCAGAGAAAGGGAGAAGAGTTCAAATAAACTAATGTCCTTGGTGATTTTTCGTTCATTTAGTCACATTAAATCAACACACAATACAGATGCCAAGAAGTGGCATTTCTAAACTTTTTGGAATACTTAGTTTCATATTTTTTCTCATCTTCTCTTGTGGGCAATTAGATTGGCAAATTTTGGAACACTTGTTGAGTGAATAGTCCTCCAGATTTACCTGCTTCTTGGCATTCTTCCTAAATTGAAAACTTTTGCTTGATGTACCCCTTTGCTACCTAAAATATAGTTTGCCTGATTGCAGTGAAGGCCTTCTAAGTCTCTAACAGGATGTTGCCTTACCTGGATTTTCAAAAGTAAATTTTAATTTTTTTATGAATAGAAACAATCCTGTACAAAGATAAATATATGTAGGGACCTTTCTGTGATGCGAGGAGTATCTTCAGTTTTTATTGAAGCCCCCTTGAGATCTGAATGAGCGCCTTGTGCTATTACAAATATTATAACTAGTAAGGAGGAAGTAGAGTAGCTATAGGCTTTTCCTGTAAGCATAATTGTTAATACAGAACTACCTTCTAATCTTGATCAAGAGGAAAAAGACAAGAGAATTTAGAAGCAGTAGCATAGCATTTCTCCTAATTACTAAAATAAAGGACGTTTTGAATAACATTAAGGACATGGTTTGGTCCCCCCGTCCCCCCCCCGAGAAATTCCTGTGAGTTTTAACAAAGTCCCATTTTTGTCTTTTTCAAATGGAAAATGGATTAAAACAAAACTTGTTACCACATAAGAGTTGTTTGAGGACGTGACTTACCACATCTGATCCTTGTTTTTTAATTAAATATAAATTGAGAACTCTGATTTTTTCCTTGGTGTCTTAGGACATTGCACAAATAAAGGATAGTATGTGCTTTGTCTCATGGAGGAGAGGTGAAGCTTTAGTTCATTTGGCAGCGCCTGCTTGGCAGTTACTGAACAGCATCTGAAGGGACTGGTAGGTCTTTCAAGCCCTAACAACTTTTACCAGCCGAGAAAGCTTTAAAGTATGTCAGAAAGAGTGGACAAAGAACTTGGAATCCTAGGAAGGATATTTCATTTCTGAAATCCTTTGAACTCATTTAAATGTTCTGGCTTGTAACAAGTTTACTTGGTAAGAATGCCTGAAAGATTTTTAAGGTTTTTTTGTTTGTTTTTTGTTCTTTCTTTCTTATGTCCGCTTGTTTTGCACTTTAGAAATAAAAGGAATGTCAAATCTCCCCTCTTCTCTTCCCTCCCCTTTAACAAGGTGTTAGAAAAGGATATTTACTTGCCTGTTCTAACTCTTTTTAGTTAAAGATGCCGAATCTTTAACAATGCTTCTTTTATGTAAAATGTCACTGAAGTTATGCATGAGTCAAGGAGAACATATAGAAAGTTTTAAACAGTCTGACTAAAACTTGCTTCCTCTCTCCATTGTTCCTTTCATTTTCTAAAGTCTTGTGATATCACTTCTTTTTTTTTTTTTTTTAGTTCTCCATATCTTGCAGCCTAGAATAGGACCCGAATTCTTAGCAGAAAATTGATTTTTTTTTTTTTGAAGTCTTTCTGGCCTCCTTTATCACAAAGAATCAGAAAAAGGGCATGAGCCAAGTTTTTTTTTTCTTTGCGTGTAACATTTAATGAAACCTCTTGCTTTCACTTGGAGATTATCCACAATCCCTGTCTTGACTTCCTTCTCGGAAGAGTCTTAGCTTGAGAGGCAACATGATCTAGGAGAGCAGTCATAGCTTTGGGAATTTGGAACTCCGCAGTTCAAATCCTTGTCTGGTCATTGACTTGCTGTATGGTCTTAAGCAAGTCATTTCACTTCTTTGCCCTAGTTTTCTCCTTCTGTAAAATGGGGATAGTTCTAAGCATATATAAAGCATACCTTCACCATCATATATAAATGCTTGCTTCCTCTTAACCCTTGTCTACAATAGCGATTATTGCTAACATTTTCTCATTGCTCCTACTAGTTCGACACCACCAGCGAGGGCTCTAGTGAATATAGAGTTCCAGACAACTTGAGGCTATTGCTTGGAATAGAGTTAAACAGTATGATGGCTACATGGAGACTTATCCACACTAGCACACCCATAATTGTTACCATCAGTGCTAAATTATACCAAAAATCCCATTACAGGTACAGACACAGAGGTGTTGTAAGGATTAGTTAATACTGCTACAATGCTATGAAGATGTCCAGTATTATCTGGGAGCTAAGTGTTATCTTCAGTCCATTTAGTTTTATTTACCATTTAAACAGTTTCTAGTTTCTTGAGTAGTAGTAGAGGAGAAACTCGTGCTGATTAATGAGCATATTTCTAGGAAGACAAACCAGTCCAATGGATGCTACTAGATGCATAGAAAAGCTTTCAAAGTTAGCCTTACTTTAGTTAAATACTTCTCAAGAGCAGTTTACTAAATATATAGTACAAGACAGAAGGAATTGAATTGATTTTTAGCTAATTCATTTTTTAAAAAGTGTTTTATTAGCTATATGAGTTTTTTCTTGAAAAATCACCTTAAACTATGTATAGTTAAGGGGGTATCTAATGGACAGAGCTGTAATGTGTTCTGTACTTCAGACCGTATTTTTCTTCCTTTTGACTCACTTACCAGAAATAATGCACAAGATGCACTTACAACTTGAGGTTATCTGTCAGTTTTATTTTAATTACTGTTTTGTATTCCCCCTTCTTGTCAGGTCTGCACAAGCTGTGAAGACAATGCAGAAGCCAATGGTTTTTGTGTAGAGTGTGTAGAATGGTTATGCAAGACCTGCATCAGAGCTCACCAGAGGGTTAAATTCACAAAGGACCATACAGTCAGACAGAAAGAAGAAGTATCACCAGGTAATACATTTTGCTTTCTTCTTCACTTTGGGTGCAAATCTGTCTTGGATAATTTTATTTAAGCCAGTATACTTCTTTAGGAGGATATGCACTCTAGTGTAAATTTAAGAACCCCCTTCACCCTGTTAAACATAAAGGGATAAATTCATCCCTGGTGTAACTCCACTGAAATCAAGGGATTACATTATGTGTGAGCTTGGTCCAGAGAGACTTGAATCGGGGAAAAATGAGGAAAATCCATGCTTAAGATATTGTTCCACACTAAATGGTATTAAACTATTTTCTAGCTTTTCCTAAATTGACTGCACAGGAGATAATCTTTCGAACAGTCAGCTCCCACACTGTAGAGCTCTGCCAACTATTAACATTTAATTTACTGCAATAAGCCACCACAGGGAGCGCAGCAGTAGGTTGTTCCTGCTTTCCTTTGGCATTCAGCTGCTGAAGAATTGTGCCTCTAGCTACTAATTCACATCCTGGCATTGCTTATTGCTTTTCAAGCTTGTAGCTTTAGTTTATAATTTTACTGTATATTAAAAAGATTTTAAAACTGTTTTTGAGGCAGTGTGTTAAGCACTGTGAAAAGTACTTCTTAGAAGTCCAAGAAAACATTAGGGAGAAGGTTGTTATACTTTTTTGCGACTTTAAATATATTTATTGCAAAGTTATTTTTCTAACATTTTAATAGGTTTGTTGTACACATTTGGCCTGTTCAGACTGCACTCATTCTCTCGTCGTCTCCTCAAGCCCCCCATGTCTCGTGCACGCACATGAGCTTGGCTACCCTTATTCTTGTACTTCATAGCCAAAGGGTAGCTTTCAAACCAGGTACTCACCTTCAAAACTAAGCTTAAAGCTACTGTATTTAATAATCTTGATTTATTTATTTTTTAGGATACAGCTGAACTCACAGGGAGATGATAAAAGCAGTAAAAACTTTCATTTTTTTCTCTTCCAGTCCCTACTAACTGCCTCCTGTACTGTTTAGCTCTCAACTTTCCTTGCTATAACTTGTTTTAGTTAGGTAACGAGAGTTCCAAGTTTAACTGTCAGCCATCAGGTTTAGGTGCTTAACAAATTATCTGAGTTTTCAAGGTACTGAGCATGTGCAGTTCTCACCATATGGTATGGTATTATTTCTTATGTTGTTAACACTTGTCCACTGAAGCTAGACTGAGACTGCCAATTCATTTAGAATTGGTTACTGATCAGCTGTTAGATGGTAACTTCTGGTTACTGGTTTTCTTGTCTGGTTTTAACAAGTGAGTAAGAAGTCAAAGATTGTTTCCTATTATCAGTCCCTTGAGCTGTATGATGCCATGGTCTGAGTGACTTGAGCACAATAAAATGTGAATGACTGTTCTTTTATTGTCAAGATATTGTGAAGAACTGCCAGTTTTTAGTTGGTTCTCTGTCATGAGAATTCATTGCCTTGTCAGGCTTAGAACTACAGGTTTTTCTGACTTTTCTAGGGCCCAGAGTCAGGCAAGTGATTGTTTTGTTTCCAGTGCAAATCTGCCTTCAACTCCCTCTACAGGTATGCTGATGATATTCCTCCATCGTCTAGTCCATGCTCAGTCAGAGCTGTCTGCAGAAGCTCTTTCTGAGGGCTCTTTTCCCTCAAGATTATTAGCTAATTTTTCGCGATCTCTTCACCTTCATCTCCAGGTGGCAAGAGGAGGGTCTTCAGGTGAATACTTTGAAGAACATGAGGGGGAAAGGAGTCCAGGAGAGCTGGCTGTATTATAAAGAATCCTTATTGAGGTTACAGGAACAAACCGTTCTGATGTGTAGAAAGAATAGTAAATATAGCAGGCGACCAGCTTGGCTTAACAGTGAAATCCTTGCTAATCTTAAACACAAAAAAGAAGCTTACAAAAAGTGAAGCTTGGGCAAATGACCAGGGAAGAGTACAAAACTATTGCTCAGGCATGCAGGAGTGAAATCAGGAGGGCCAAATCACAATTGGAGTTGCAGCTAGCAAGGGATGTTAAGAGTAACAAGAAGGGTTTCTACAGATATGTTAGCAACAAGAAGCTGGTCAGGGAAAGTGTGGGGCGCCAACTGAATGGGGGAGGCAACCTAGTGACAGAGGATATGGAAAAGCTAATGTACTCAATGCTTTTTGTTGTCTCAGTCTTCACTAACAAGGTAAGCTCCCAGACTACTGCACTGGGCAGCACAGTATGGGGAGGAGATGACCAGCCCTCTGTGGAGAAAGAAGTGAATCAGGACTATTTAGAAAAGCTGGATGAGCACGAGTCCATGGGCCCAGATGTACTGCATCCGAAGGTGCTAAAGGAATTGGCGGATGTGATTGCAGAGCCATTGGCCATTATCTTTGAAAACTCATGGCAGTTGGGGGAGGTCCTGGATGACTGGAAAAAGGCTAATGTGGTGCCCAGCTTTAAAAAAGGGAAGGAGGAGGATCCGGGGAACTACAGGCCAGTTAACCTCACCTCAGTCCCTGGAAAAATCATGGAGCAGGTCCGCAAGGAATCAATTTTGAAGCACTTTGAGGAGAGGAAAGTGATCAGGAACAGTCAGCATGGATTCACCAAGGGCAAGTCGTGCTTGAATAACCTAATTGCCTTCTATGATGAGATAACGACCTCTGTGGATGAGGGGAAAGCAATGGACGTGTTATTCCTTGACTTTACCAAAGCTTTTGATATGGTCTCCCACAGTATTCTTGCCAGCAAGTAAAAGAAGTATGGGCTGGATTAATGGACTATAAGGTGGATAGAAAACGGGCTAGACTGGGCTCTATGGGTAGCGATCAATGGCTCCATGTCTAGTTGGCAGCTGGTATCAAGTGGAGTGCCCCAAGGGTCGGTCCTGGGACCAGTTTTGTTCAATATCTTTATTAATGATCTGGAAGATGGCGTGGACTGCACCCTCAGCAAGCCTGCAGATGACATTAAACTGGAGGAGAGGTAGATACGCTGGAGGGTAGGGATAGGATACAGTGGGACCTAGACAAATTAGAGGATTGGGCCAAAAGAAATCTGATGAGGTTCAACAAGGACAAGTGCAGAATCCTGCACTTAGGACGGACGAATCCCATGCACCGCTACAGACTAGGGACCGAATGGCTAGGCAGCAGTTCTGCAGAAAAGGACCTAGAGGTTACAGTGGACAAGAAGCTGGATATGAGTCAACAGTGTGCCCTCGTTGCCAAGAAGGCTAATGGCATTTTGGGCTGTATAAGTAGGGACATTGCCAGCAGATCGAGGGACGTGATCGTTCCCCTCTATTCAACATTGGTGAGGCCTCATCTGGAGTACTGTGTCCATTTTTGGGCCCCACACTACAAGAAGGATGTGGGAAAATTGGAAAGCGTCCAGTTGAGGGCAACAAAAATGATTAGGGGACTGGAACACATGAGTTATGAGGAGAGGCTGAGGGAACTGGGATTGTTTAGTCTATGGAAGAGAAGAATGAGGCGGGATTTGATAGCTGCTTTCAACTACCTGAAAGGGGGTTCCAAAGAGGATGGATCTAGACTATTCTCAGTGGTAGCAGATGACAGAACAAGGAGTAATGGTCTCAAGTTGCAGTGGGGGAGGTTTAGGAAAAGCTTTTTCACTCGGAGGGTCGTGAAGCACTGGAATGGGTTACCTAGGGAGGTGGTGGATTCTCCTTCCTTAGAGGTTTTTAAGGTCAGGCTTGACAAAGCCCTGGCTGGGATGATTTAGTTGGGGATTGGTCCTGTTTTGAGCAGGGGGTTGGACTAGATGACCTCCTGAGGTCCCTTCCAACCCTGATAGTCTGATTCTGTGAAGGCTAGGAACTCCACTGTTCCTGCTGTTCTACTACGTCATGGTTGATTTGTGCCCTGTCAACAAAGCTTAAGGTTCCCGTTCTTACATTCTGATCCATGTGCTAGCAGACCACTCGCACGCCCCTTAGCTTCTACACCTTCATTTTCATCCTGACCCCATACCATTTTTCCCAGCATATGTCTTTCTCTTTCTCTGCTCCAGGATCATGACAGCCAACAAGCCTCAGTTCAATCAATGGGGGAAGTAGTGAGAGCTTTATGGGAGTCCCCAGGCTGTTGTGCCAACCAGCTTCTATTGTCTATAGCAGTGCTTCTCAAGGTATCTGATGTGGGGGAACCGGCAATTTTTTTTTTCTCCAATGTGCGCACAGACTGGCAGCTGATGGCTCACGGACCAGCACCAGTCCGCGGACCACCACTTTGAGTAGTATTGGTCTATAGTGTTCTAGGAAGAGTTCTCACACCAGTGCCTTTTTCCTGCGTTGCTTCCCTCCCCATTTTCCTTTCAAGAATTTCTTGAGACATCAGAAGTATTCACTATAATCCTTGCTGACAAAGAGGAACTTTCCTCCCATTTGGTAATTTAGGTCACCCACCATCTAAGGAACCATTGGAAATCGTGGACGAATTGATCAGTTCCACTTTTCAGATAGCTGAACCAGCAACCCATTTTCCTCCAAGTCCTTCTCCTAGCCAGAACTCCTTAAGATGAAGAGGTAAAAAGACCTGTCTCCCTGTACTGGAATCTTTTGAGAAAATTGACTCTCAGTACTCCTACCCTGGAAAAAAGAAGTCGATTAATTATACCTCTATGAAAATCCAGTCTGATAAGACTACCTTTTTCTTCCGTTCTGAAGATAGATTGCTTTTTCATCTTAGGATTCTTCTCAGGTAAAAAGGGTTTTGAACCCAATTTAATGGGGTGAATTCTCCAAAGGACTTTGTATACCAGAAGACTGAAAACTTTTTAAAAGAGACTTTGAATTGTCTTCCATGGCTTTTGTGGTACCACAATACGTATGGTGTCTGCTCAAATGCCTCTAAATATCACCCATTCTCTCTAGTACTTTCCTCTTCAATGCTTCGTGTGACATCACCAGATTCTTCTCCAGATCTTCTTTTTTTCCCCCCACAAAACCCTTGGTCGAAGAACCTGGAACCGCACACCTCTAGGTAGGGTCACTACTGCCACCAGCAATCTGGTTCAGTTGCCCTTTCAAAGGGTAAAAATGCTTGACATGTCCCTAGCAAAGTCCTTAAGAATTCTTTGGATGTCTGGATATAATTTAATTTGGGTCCAATATCAAGACATTTGCTGGAGTTCAGGTCACTTCATCTCTCTGCAATTTCCAGTCCTCACAGAACCACCAATCTTTTCATCCCTTTCAAAACACCGGGGCCAAGAATTCTTTCCCAAGTCAGCCAGAGGGGCCTCTCCAGAAGAGGATTCTCTACAAGATAAGCTCTGCTGATTTGAGCCGACCGATCTGTGGCATGAAAGCCCAAAAGTACCTTCTTAACCTGGGCTGATACCACACATTTTCAAGATTCTCAGACAAGGTCTTCTCATAGACTTTCAGCAGCCACCCTCTCTAACTTGTCTTTTGCCTCTTCTAATTGAAGACTATGTGAAAAGATGAGGGTTTCTAGACTCTGTAGTGCATTTTCTTTCCCTTAGAGCAATAATCTTGGTTCTATCTTAAGAAAGGTTTGTTCTCCAGGTTCTTTGTGTTAATTAAAAGATCCCATAGATGTTCATCCAATTCTGGAGCTGTCCAGCCTCAATCATCACAGGTGAAAAACTTACTTCAGAATGAGGCTTTAGCGTTTCTAATCTAAGAAATTTCCCTATAAAATGCTTTATGATTCATAGTGTAGGAGCTGATCTGTTTGGGGTCTTTTGACCATTTTTAGCAGCTCAAGCAGAGAGAAGTTACTTCAGGAGCCTGGGTAGGTGGGGGAACCTAGTTTACCTAAACTGCAAAGGACTCCCAAGGGAAGGGTGAAATAAAACAAGGGGTGTTGTGTTCAGGATGTGTGTTTTCTTGATATGTACTCTATTTTATCTCTTAAGTAAAGAGCAGTGGTGGTCTAGAGTCTTGTACAATGTCTGTCTGTGTGAGCAGTGTTACACCTACCACGTGTCCCCATGAGGGTGTAAGCCAGTAGGCTCTCGGTTGTAGTTCTGGAAGAGAGGTACGGGGAAGAGGGATTCTAAGGAGTCAGCATTGGTAATGGGCTAGGCTGTTTGACTGTGGAAGTCTCAGCACAGTTTGCAAGACAGACGGTCTGCATCCTGAGAGTGTGCCTATGGACCCCAAGACAGAGGCAGTGCCTAGACTTCGTTAAAACTTCTGGATGCTCAAAACAGCTAGGGATTCAGCAACTGGATCACCACACAGTGAGTGGCTAAAAGGGGGCACTTGACTGGACTTGTGATGTTCCTATTTTCTGAAAGCAGCATCATGTCAAAGACCCCCTCTAGTCCACTGTCCAACTGAAACAATGGAGCCTCAATTAAGTGTTACACACTCATACTAAATAACCCTTCAAGTCACCAGGAAAATGTTCTTGTCTTTTTCTAACTCAAATGTTTGTCTTCCTTTTGGCCATCAGAGAATTAGCATATTTTGTGGTTTCTTTGCAACAAGTAGTCTTACTTTAAACTTTTTTCAGATAAGGTGGTTGAAAGGCAAGCTCCCCATTTCATCTGTAAGAGAAATTTAACCTTCCATGTAAGCGAGTCAGTTTCCTTGTCCTCTTTGTCCTTAAAGCCTCTCTCATCGTGAAGCTAGAGCTTTTGTAGAATGGTAAAATTCAGCGGGTGGGGGAAGCCCAATGCTTTATTGGTGGTACTTACTTCTGCACCCCTTTCTTCATCCAGGTGGATTAAGGCCACTATCTTCTAAGCTTCTAATCAAGATCTTCCTGAAATATAAGTGTTCACTAGGGATACAACTGCTTCATGGACAGAACTTGCAGGGTAGCTACTCAAGGGTCCCATTCACAAGACAAAGCAGACATGCTTTATGTTCAAAGGCAGCACCGGATGAACAGAATCCAAGGCTTTCATGGATGTTCTCCCATGAAAGCACTTGATACAACAAAGCCAAAGTATAAATTTTCAACCTGTTTGGCTTGAAATGTCATCGCTTTAGCACCTCATATGTTTATACTCCAACTGTTGGATGGGAGTGCTACTGCACTGGAGGGGGAGAAGATCTCTTGTTTGCCTCCAAGACTCGAAGAAAGCAGAAAAGTCCAACAGTTCCAAGATGGAACAATGGATTCCTGTTCAAAGAAGATAGAATGGAGACATGGAAACTAACCAACTTCTCATTCTAACCCAAGCCAATAAAGATTGTTTTAACTTGCTAATAGAAATTTTAATCCTCCTTTTTTCTACAGAGGCTGTTGGTGTGAACAGTCAGCGGCCTGTTTTCTGCCCTTACCACAAAAAGGAACAGTTGAAGCTCTATTGCGAGACGTGTGACAAACTTACATGCCGGGATTGCCAGTTACTGGAACACAAAGAGCACAGGTACCAAAGGAAATTACGTAATTTTATACAACTAGTACCTGATGCCTTATGAAAGATGTTGAATGAATTCTGAATTGGTTACAGTACTAGCCTCGGTTATATTGTTGAGCAGGGCTCCTGCTAAAATGCAAAATTATTTTTTAACAAAAAGACCCATGAAGTAACTGAAGTTAACTGACTGAAAGGTCTTGCTAAAGAAAGTCTTTGGTAAAGTTGAAAATAGAATCTTGATCTTCCAGCTTCTAACCCTGTGTGGGCCTTTCCTTATTGGCAGTTGAATTGCAGTAGACTCTCTGAGTTACAAACACCTTGGGAATGGAGGTTGTTCATAACTCTGAACAAAACGTTATGGTGGTTCTTTCGAAAGTTTACAACTGAACATTGACTTATTACAGCTTTGAAACTTTACTGTGCAGAAGAAAAATGCTGTTTTCCCTTTTTTTTTACTGGTTTACGTTTAACACAGTACTGTATTTGCTCTTTTTTTTTTGGTCTCTGCTGTTGCATACTTCTGGTTCCAAATGAGGGGTGTGGTTGACTCATCAGTTTGTAACTCTGGTGTTCATATCTCTGAGGTTCTACTGTAGATGGAAATCTTTGCTATGCAGTTGTTCAAAGAGAGAGCCCTTAAAAGCACTGGGGCTATATTATGTAACTATATAGTCAAACATAATTCTCAGTTTGCTGTTGAACAGGATGGTTGTTTAAGAGGACCTGACGAAACCTTTCATAAAGGGGAAATGTTCATTTCTCTCTGAAGACTATTTATCAGAGGAAATCTAAAATGTCACTTTAATGGCTCTCACAAAAACTAATACTCTTAATTTCTATGAAGAAAATAATTACACAAGAAATACTTCAAAATCAGGCATATTTGCCTTTTATGGGCTTCCTGGTATTAAACTTGGTCTTTTAGCAGTGTTTTTAGCTGGAGTGATGATTTTGTTGGAGTGCAGTCTATTTTTTAGTAAGTATAGTTCAAACCTCTTTCTCATGTTTAAATAGTTCATTAAGTCACTGATTATTGCAGGTACCAGTTTATAGAAGAAGCTTTTCAGAACCAGAAAGTGATCATTGATACACTAATCACCAAGCTAATGGAGAAGACTAAATACATAAAATATACAGGGAAGCAGATCCAAAACAGGTCTGTATCATGTTGCTAAATAATATTGACACACACTGAACATAAGAATGTTACCTAACTCACCAAGGCTTTCAAATTAAAGTATTCCTAAATGGATTTTGTACATAATCTCTGCATTGTTTGATACTTCCAAAAGGAAATAATTTCCAAAATGTTTTCAGTAGTGAAATATGAAATTCTTAGGTTTTCAGTTGGTTGTGGTAATCCTTGTGTATTTGTTAACTTAAACTTGATGTTGGTTACATAACTGTTCTCTTAGCCTGTAAACTTCCAGGACAACAGGAGGGCAAGCTCAGCCAATTAGGCTGCTAGGAGATTTTTAGAAGGCAATTGCAGTATCTCTTCGCTGCCCACCTTCCTTTTTAGTTTCTCATGATATGTATCTCTCCTATAAATAAGATGTTATGGCTCAGGTTTTTGTAAATAAATGCTTGTGACCGATTTACTTGAAGATCATTTGTGGAATAACAATGTGATCAGGGTTCATACCTGACACTTGCAAGCCAAAAGCATAACCACAGCTGCAACAGTACATAGAATCATAGAATATCAGGGTTGGAAGGGACTTCAGGAGGTCATCTAGTCCAAACCCCTGCTCAAAGCAGGACCAATTTCCAACTAAATCATCCCAGCCAGGGCTTTGTCAAGCCTAACCTAAAAACCTCTAAGGAAGGAATTCCACCACCTCCCTAGGTAACGCATTCTAGTGCTTCACGACCCTCCTAGTGAAGAAGTTTTTCCTAATAGCCAACCTAAACCTCCCCCACTGCAACTTGAGACCATTACTCCTCGTTCTGTCATCTGCTACCACTGAGAACAGTCTAGACCCATCTTCTTTGGGAACCCCCTTTCAGGTAGTTGAAAGCAGCTATCAAATCCCCCCTCATTCTTCTCTTCCGCAGACTAAACAATCCCAGTTCCCTCAGCCTCTCCTCATAAGTCATGTGTTCCAGTCCCCTAATCATTTTTGTTGCCCTCAACTGGACTCTTTCCAATTTTCCCACATCCTTCTTGTAGAGTGGGGCCCAAAAATGGACACAGTACTCCAGATGAGGCCTCACCAATGCTGAATAGAGGGGAACGATCACGTCCCTCGATCTGCTGGCAGTGTCCCTACTTATACAACCCAAAATGCCGTTAGCCTTCTTGGAAACGAGGGCACGCTGTTGACTCATATCCAGCTTCTCATCCACTGTAACCTCTAGGTCCTTTTCTGCAGAACTGCTGCCTAGCCATTCGGTCCCTAGTCTGTAGCGGTGCATGGGATTCTTCCGTCCTAAGTGCAGGACTCTGCACTTGTCCTTGTTGAACCTCATCAGATTTCTTTTGGCCCAATCTAATTTGTCTAGGTCCCACTGTATCCTATCCCTACCCTCCAGCGTATCTATCTCTCCTCCAGTTTAGTGTCATCTACAAACTTGCTGAGGGTGCAGTCCATGCCATCTTCCAGATCATTAATTAAGATATTGAACAAAACCGGTCCCAGGACCGACCCTTGGGGCACTCCACTTGATACCAGCTGCCAACTAGACATGGAGCCATTGATCACTACCCGTAGAGCCCAGTCTAGCCCGTTTTCTATCCACCTTATAGTCCATTAATCCAGCCCATACTTCTTTTTACTTGCTGGCAAGAATACTGTGGGAGACCATATCAAAAGCTTTGGTAAAGTCAAGGAATAACATGTCCATTGCTTTCCCCTCATCCACAGAGGTCGTTATCTCATCATAGAAGGCAATTAGGTTATTCAAGCACAACTTGCCCTTGGTGAATCCATGCTGACTGTTCCTGATCACTTTCCTCTCCTCAAAGTGCTTCAAAATTGATTCCTTGAGGACTTGCTCCATGATTTTTCCAGGGACTGAGGTGAGGTTGACTGGCCTGTAGTTCCCTGGATCCTCCTCCTTCCCTTTTTTAAAGTTGGGCACCACATTAGGCTTTTTCCAGTCATCCAGGACCCCCTCGATTGCCATGAGTTTTCAAAGATAATGGCCAATGGCTCTGCAATCACATTCACCAACTCCTTTAGCACCCTCGGATGCAGTGGACTCATGGACTCGTGCTTATCCAGCTTTTCTAAATAGTCCCGATTCACTTCTTTCTCCACAGAGGGCTGGTCACCTCCTCCCCATACTGTGCTGCCCAGTGCAGTAGTCTGGGAGCTTACCTTGTTAGTGAAGACTGAGACAACAAAAAGCATTGAGTACATTAGCTTTTTCCACATCCTCTGTCACTAGGTTGCCTCCCCCATTCAGTAAGGGGCCCACACTTTCCCTGACCAGCTTCTTGTTGCTAACATATCTGTAGAAACCCTTCTTGTTACTCTTAACATCCCTTGCTAGCTGCAACTCCAATTGTGATTTGGCCCTCCTGATTTCACTCCTGCATGCCTTAGCAATAGTTTTATACTCTTCTCTGATCATTTGTCCAAGCTTCCACTTCTTGTAAGCTTCCTTTTTGTGTTTAAGATCAGCAAGGATTTCACTGTTAAGCCAAGCTGGTTACCTGCTATATTTACTATGCTTTCTACACATCGGGATGGTTGTTCCTGCAACCTCAATAAGGATTCTTTAAAATACAGCCAGCTCTCCTGGACTCCTTTCCCCCTCATGTTGTTCTCCCAGGGTCTCTCAAAGTGGGTCCTAGCTAGTACCTCCACAGCGCTATTCAGATGCAATACTCTGATAATGTAAGTCCAGTCTTCCCCCTAGGTTTAGCTGTTGGGACATGGAGAAGCTTTACTTTTTATGCTTGTTCTCTCCTGCTTCTCTCTCATCAATTCTTGGATGATGGATGCAAATCACTGTCTGTCTGTCTCCCTCCCACCCCTTGCTCCTGGATGGCAGGAGAAAAGTAATATAATACTCTTCTCCTCCCACATGGAATCCAAGTGCCTTTCTCTCCTTCCTAACTTCTTCTGCCTGGTGTTTTTAAGCACTTGTACCAGGTGCTCAGCACTGCCTGATACCCATGCATAGAGCAGGGAACACTTTTCACTACCTTATCTCATTCACCGCACCAAAGAGAGGGTAGAATGAGCAGCATATTGATTGAGTCAGCAGTGTAGTAGCAATATTCACATCACTAGATAGGGCTGCAAGCCGTGCTGAAGCAGTAATGTGACTCACCATTGGCAAGTGTATTGTTTCAAGCTGTGCATTAAAAACAACAAACAGAAATGCAAAGGCCGCGGCTACATTGCTGGATAACTTATTTCTGGAGAAACTTTCTGTATTGGAAAAAAATGAGATCCTGAATTCCTGTGATGTATGGAGACTTTTGTATTCCCTGCAAGAAAGGCTTAGGAGACTATTAAAATCAAGACTCTTTCAACCATTCGTTTTTATCAATAAAACTCCCTTGCTTAAATAAGTGTCCTACTTTTCTAGTCCATATAATTAGAATTTCTCAGACTTGCACCAAGGTCAGATGCATTCCTAAATCTGTGTTTTATTTTTTTTTTTTTTTTTTTTTTTTAAACTAACTCAGCCTGATAATTTTCCTGGCTAATGGTAACATCTGATTCCATATAGACTACTGGATGCACATGAGCATTCTGTGTACAAAGAATTCATTTCCTTTGTTGAGTCGGGATGAGCTTTTGTGTTGGTTTCTTAAGGACACTGTGCTAAACAATTCTAAATATTTATTCTTTACTTACAGAATCCTTGAAGCGAATCAGAATCAAAAGCAGGTGGAACAGGACATTAAAGTTGCCATATTTACACTGATGGTAGAAATAAATAAAAAGGGGAAAGCTTTGCTGCATCAGTTAGAGGTAAATTCACTTTTAAGATTATAAGTAACAGTCATCTTGTAAGTGCTTTTACAGAGGCTTTAAATGATCCATCAAAATTCAAACACAGCAAAAACTATCTTTCAGCATGAGTTACATGTTGGTACCCCTTAATGAGAACGTTTCAAATAAGGCCAAGCAGAGAAATATTTCATACAGTAGCAATTTACTTTGCCAGTAACTCTGAATTCCTGTTTGCATTTAGTTTTCATGAATCAGGACTGCCCTCCCTCATAACCAAGCAAAAGAAGCTGGGCTGTGCAGTGAAGTCACAGATCTATGTCTGATGCAGGAAAACGGAGGTTGAGATGCCACAAATTCAGCTGTCCAACTTCATTATAATAACAAGTAGGAGAGGATAGACTGTGAGGGAAACCTATTTAAACACTACTATAGAGTAAAAACCCATAGAAACTTTTCTGTCCCTAAGGAAAGAAGATGGGAATCTGAATACACCCAGTGGGCTGATCTCTTGAGTAAGAGTGTACCAATTTTGGTGACTTTTTAGAGTATATAATCACTCATTAAATCTTTTCTGACAAATGAGGTGAAATCATTTGATATTTTTGAGGAGTATCATGTTTATGGATTAGCAAATGAGAGCTAATACATTTCTGCTGTAAATTGAAAATTTCACTGGAAGTGCTTTACCCCTTTCAGAGTCTGTCAAAAGACCATCGGATGAAGCTTCTGCAGCAACAACAGGAGGTGGCAGGTCTTTCTAAACAGCTGGAACATGTCATGAATTTTTCCAAGTGGGCAGTTTCCAGTGGCAGCAGCACAGCGTTATTGTACAGCAAACGCTTGGTAAGGCTTGGAAAGACAGTATTCCTTAGTTGCTAAGGGGCCATAGTTAAGTCAAACAAGTGAATTTTCTGCGTCTTAAGTAAAGTCAAGGAATTAATCTTGTTGATTACTTCTGTATATTTCAGCACAAGTGTGTAATATACATTTTTTCCTACAACAGCACAAGTTGAGGAGGATGTTAAAACTTTGACTTCTGATCCCTCCTGGATATTCCTGAAAATTTGAATTGTTACAGGTTGTCCACTGAGATAGGGATTGTCACACTTCTGTGGAAGTGTATGAATCACTACTGTTAACCTTTTTAGGATGAAGCATGTCTCTGTGTATACATGCTCATACTATTAACACAGTTTTTTAGCTCAAGGATGAGGTGATCCAAACATAATGGATAATGTAGATATAGCTTTTTAATGTAAAATTAACATGTTGGCTCCCCACAGTCAGTATAACCTTCCATTGAAAGGTTAAGACCTTGTCTTCAGACTTTCAAGTCTGCATAATGTACCTGATGCTATAGGTTGATATATACTAAAGCCAAACTTTTTAATTTTAAAAGAGAAACCAAGGCCTAAAGATACAAAGGTCCTGCTCCATTACAAGTACAATTGTAATTAAAATAAAAATGAAAATTAGAAATGTGGGCATTTACACAACTGCAGATAAATGGAATTGTGTTATATTCACACACTGTCTTTTCTGTTATCACAATTGTTTGCTCATCCACACCTACCAGGTTTCCTAACCATGATTGTATCAGTGCATTCTGGTTAACTATCCCATCATGCCTTAGCAAGACACAGAGGGAGACTTTCAAAGCACAGAGGGAGTTAAGTGCTCAGCTCCTGCCAAAGGCAAAGACATTTGGAAGTTGGATGCCTGACTGTTTTGTGCCCTTTGAAATCTCCTCCAGAGGACATACACCTGTACAGAGGAACATGTGAGGCTGTGCACTGTGGGATATCCTGCCACAGAGAGCTGGGAAGGAGCATAACCTAGCCAACTAAATTACACAGATTACTGCTAGGAAGCCCTATCCACACTGCAGAAAAAGAAACGGGCTGAGCAGGTTGCAGGAAGACTCCATATGCCAACCTAGACTTCTGGCATGTACAAAACACTGTTAGCTGTTGTGAATAATTGTAGTAGCTAACAGTTTTAGTCATGTAATGAATAGATAAAAACCATATGTAGAGCCTGGTATGCCATAGGCAGTTTAAAAGCTCTCAAGTGAAATATGAACTAAAATTGAAGCAATCTCGTGATGTTAAGTACCCCAGCTACTGTTGGTGTCCACAGGAATCCTGCATTCAAAGTGGTAGTGATTACAGCTTTAAACATTCCCACATCCCCTTTTAAAATATATATATTTTGTCACGCATTTTCACACTGGTTAGGTATTCTAGAACTGACGTACCTAAAGTTTAGGAAACTACAAGTAAATAAAGAACTCTATGAAAATATTTATATAGTGGGTAATTCATGTCAGTACAAGTAGGGAAGTTAAATTAACCAAATGGTATGAGATTAAGAGGCATCTTCAGTAGGATTTTTTTTTTTTTTTTTTTTTTTTTTTGAGGAAGGTTTTGAGAGGAATTGGGATTAGGAGGAATCCAGAAAGAATAGGTGTGTTGAGTTGGCTAGCTTTTGCCTGTCTGAAGTTGTCTGTATTATGTTATAATTAGTACTTGGATTAATACGTCAGCCCTTGTGGTTTCTTGGGCCTTTTTTCCCCAGTTTTTTCCTTCCTAATAAAACCCGAATCTTTAATTGTCTGACCTGAAGTATTCTACTCTTCATAATATTTTCTCTCCAATTGTAAACATAATCTAATTGTTGAAACTAAGGGCTTAGAAAAGCTCTTAGATATTAGAACATTTCAGAGAATTCTTATACATTAATTTATTTCATTATTGGGGGGAGGGAGGACAGAAATTTTTATTCTGAGATAACATCCTTTCTAATGAGAATAGTAAGATCTGACAAATGTGAGAATAGAGGACTTTCAGACCAGGAATGATCACATAAAGAACAGAAAGTTTATTTGCAAATATATTGGGTCATTACATTGTCATCTAAAGATGACTACATATCTCTACAGTTGGAAAAACTTAATTTCTTTATACTGTAGTTAATGAGTGTTGAAAATTACTTTATTTGTGTGGGTGGGGAGGGGAGAGTGGGAAGCTGAAAATCTTCGCTTTTAGTTGGTTGCACAAACCTCTGTTCTTTTCACCCCAATTTAAGGCATTTTTCTCAGATAATAAACATTAAACCCTGCTGTTGTCTTGTGGGAAAACAGTACAAGTTAATCAGGTTTTTTCCTATTAAAAAAAATTTGTTTTGTACAAGGTGTTTTCCTGTTCTAGATTACATATCGTCTACGGTATCTCCTTCGAGCAAGGTGTGATGCTTCACCAGTGACTAACACCACTGTCCAGTTTCACTGTGATCCTAGCTTCTGGGCTCAAAATATTTTCAATCTAGGTATGATGTGGCTCCTGCTTGTTTTATCAACTTCTTTAGAAACTGGTGGTATCACTAAAAATAGTTTTGTCAGCTGAACAGCCTTTCAGATATATAATTGAGTGTATTTCTCATGTGTTCTTTGATATATCTTCTACTGGTGGACAGAAATTACTCTAAAGTGCGTGTCTGATCTGACTCCATATTGGATGCTTTTCCAGGTAGTAAGGCTAGATAGGCAGTGCCTAACTAGTTTTAGCTGACTGAGCTGAGGCATAAGAACTGAGGTTTGGAGATGAGAAGGAAAAAAGGGGGCAGGGGGGCAGGGGAACTACAATGGAAATGCATCAGGTACAGAAAGCAGTCTTTTGAGTAATAGTTCTCAGTTGGGGTTGGGTGCTTTTTTCCTAGCTCTATAGATTTTGCTTGTTGTCCTTCCTGGCATACTGTTAACAGATGTGAGCTCATAGAGCAAGCAAAGATTGACCATCCCCACTGTACCATGCTCTCTAGGCAGGCTGGATTCCTACCGTCAGACTGGTATTTGCATTTTCTCTTCTATCTGCCGGTGGCTAGGTTTCTGCTTGTACATCCTGTGATAGGGAGCTTTGTGAATAGCCTATTCAATATGATTGACTAAGTATACGTACTCAGTCTAATGAAGACATACAGCATAGGAACTGCCCTGCTAGGAGCAGGAATTAGAGTCTAGAAAGACTCTGTCTCGATGAATTTGATTGTCATGCCTCCCTTGTTTTCAATATCTGTAGGTTTTTTTTGTCAGTGTCTTCATCTTTCTGTTGGAACATGGTTTTCAGCCATTTTGGCCTTTGGTCAAAAAGTGCAACCAGCTTTGCATTATAACTAGGGCCCTACCAATTTCACGGCTGTGGAGTCAGCCCTTCCCTATGAAATCTGATCTCCCCTGCTGCTGGGATCCCAGGGGCTCCTAGCTGCCAGTCCAGACATGCGGGAGGGACAGGAGTTGTCCTTCCCCTGCGTGGCTGCTCTTGGTGGGGAGATCAAACTCCCCTCCAGAGGCAGCACACAAATGAGTGTGGTACACCCTCACTTCTGTGTTGCAGCAGCCCGGAAGCTGGGCTCCTGACTTGTCTCTCTCTCCCCCCCACCTCCGAGCTCAGGGCTTCCTCCCACAGCTGCTCCTGCCGGGCTAGGGGCTTCTGCTCTTGGAGGCTGCAGCCAGGGAAGCCTGGGGTCTGGGCTTCTGCCCCCCATCTCATGATTCCTTCCGCAGCTCGGGCCATTCTCCCCTGACGGTTCCTGGGGCTGGGGGATTCCGCTCCTGCTGGCTGCAGCCGGGGCAGCCCGGGCTCAAATTGACTTGGAGCCCCCTGCCTTAATCTGTCACTGGCCTGGACTAGCAGCTAGGAGCTCCCTGCTGGGGTGCTCCTAGCAGCATGGGGGAGAGCCTATTCACTTCAGAGAACCTCCTCTTAACTGCAGGAAGCTCGGAGGCTGCTGTCTTGGCAGCACAGAAGTGAGGGTGGCAATTTTGGGATCTCTCCCCTCTTTCCCCCTCCCCACCCCCGCACAATAATTTTGCAACCCCCCACGATACCATTTTGGGCCAAGACCCCCACGGTTACAACACCCTGAAATTTCAGATGTAAACATCTGAAATTGTGAAATTGACCAATTTTAAAACCCTCTGGCCATGAAATTGACAAGAATGGACTGTGAATTTGGTAGGGCCCTAATTTTAACAAAAAGGTGGGGAAATGTTGTCATAAGAGTGCTGTCATGACAAGATCCTTTCTCACAGGTACTGGATAACTACTCGATTTGTTTTCAGGTGATTGCATATGTCCATTCCACTTCAGGTATGTGGGCGCCCAGTGCACTAGCATCTGGGATTTTTCCCTTAGTGGTACCTGTTGGGATGGTGAATGCACTTTCTGTTGTCTCATCCTGCTGTGCGATGATATGAAGGGCAGAGCTGTCCCTTACCTCTCTCAGTTCCTTCTTAGTGCTGTGACGGTTGTCGGAGCACTTTATCTTGTTGCTGCAAGTGTTTCCCTTTCTTAGTCTTGTATATAGTGGGTACTTATTTAATGGTTTGCCTTAGCAGAATTTTTTGCTATTAAGTTTCCTTGTCCTGGGATACTTATTAATATGCTCTTCGGTTCCCACCGCTGGGGTATTGCCTCGGTTGTTGGGCTTCAGCCTTTCGATGAATGCAAGAAATCAGTGCCAGGCAGTGACTCTCTCACTCCAGGTGCCGCACATCAGAGACTGGTGCTGAATCTGCAGGGACTTTAAGCCCGGAATTAAGAAGTACAGGGCGATCAGACTAAAGCACCTTATGGAGGCAGCCCTCCACCCACCTTAGGAGTGTCCCCATTCAGAGCATGCACCAAGCGAGTCTCCTTCAGTTAGGAGCGGTTACCTGTCTTAGAGTCTCAACGCAGATCTTCTCTGGTACTGAAGAGGAGGCACCGTAAGCTGGCATCGAGGGACTCAGCGCCCAGGAGATTAAGGTCTCTGGCACTGAAGTCCAACAAACAAGCTGGGAAGGAGGGTAGAGGGGCAAATAACACATCAGTCAGGGTCGTTGACTGGTGCTGATTGTAGCCTTGTTGAGACTGACATCTAAGGTGACACCATCTTTGACTCAGCAGTATCAAGAGACTGTCCCAATGCCAACAATACCTCAGGTATATGCTGTGGCACACAATCTGCTGAGTCTCTTGGTACCAGTGTCACCGGCAGTTTAGGAAACATCTCAACAGAACCTTCTAAAAAGTGTGACTTCCTCCCTAGACATACAGGTGGAAGTAGTTCAGGAGAGCTCATACAGATTGGTTGATATTGTGGGATCTGTGGGGCCTTCTGAAGTGGCAGTTTGCATAAACGAGGCTATTCTGGAGTTCACTAAAGTGTTGTGACAAACTCCATCTTCCATGCCTCCTACAGCTAAAAGGATGGAGCAGAGGGATTATGTGCCCTCATAGGGGTTTGTGCATTTTTGTCTCTCTCCATCCCTGGAATCTTTGCTGGCTTCAGTTTCTAATGAGAGCGCGCACCAAGGTCAGCAGGCATCTACTTGAAAATGAAAAGTTGCAAAAGGGCTTGATCTTTTTATGGAAAAAATATATTTGACAGCAGGATAACGCCTCCGGATTGCTAATCAGCATGTATTGCTGGGGTGTTATAACTTCTCCTTCTGGGACAATATTTTAAAATTCATGGACAAGTTGCAGGGTGAGACCAGGCAAGAGTTTCTCACTATGGTTAGTGAGGGAAAGATGATAGCCAAGACCTCGCTTCAGGCTGCATTGGATGCAGCGGATTTTGATGACAAAGCCAGGGCATCGGCTGTTACGATGAGTACGTGTTTGTGGCTCCAGGCATCAGGTCCTCCTCAAAAGGGCCAAAAAACCATTCAAGATCTCCCCTTTGAGGAACTATAACTATTTGCGCAGCAGATCGATGACAGGCTTCATAGCCTGAAACAGACTCTTGGGCTATGCACAGGTCTTTGGATATTTACACTCTTCTACCAAAGAAGCAGTGGTTCTGTCCACAGTAGCCTCATCATTATGCTTTCTGTATACCTCACCATCAGGACCTGGCTTACAAAGAAAGGGAGAAGTTACAGGAGAATACCTCCGCCTTCTCTCTTTTGGGGTCTGCTATAGATTCGTCCAGACAGCATAAGAATACCATGCAGTCAGTTTGACGTTCTGGTTGAGGACAGCTTACCAGTTTACCAGCTTCTCCTATCCCTGTTTTCTTCCAACAGACTATCCCACTTCCTAAGTGCTTGGACCCATATCTCTACAGATAAATGGGTTTTACGCATGATGGAATTGTGATACACTCTTCAGTTTATTGCTGCCGCCCCACCACCTCTGTCCCCCATCCCTTTTCAGGGACCACTCTCACAAAGGTCATCTTTCAGAGGTACAGTCTCTCCTCCTGTTGGGAGCCATAGAAGAATTTCCTCCTCTTCAGAGAGGTAAAGGGGTTTTATTCTCGCCACTTCCTAATCCTAAAAGCAAAAGGAGGTCTCAGAACCGTACTAGACATGCCGGAGCTCAATATTTATCTAAAGAAAATAGTTTTCTGTGGTCACTCTGGCTTCCGTTATGCCCTCCCTGGATCCTGGCAACTGACATGGTGCGCTCACCTTTAAAGGACACACGTTTCCATGTTCCAATACATCAAAGCCACAATAAATTCCTCAGATTTACGGTTAGCCAATCCCACTGTGAGGCTACATGTCAGGACTGCAAACTGTCTGTCTGTGACCCCACGCGTTTTTACAAAGTGGATGGCAGTGGTGGCAGCATTTCTGAGGAAATCAGAAGTCAAGTGTTTCTATACCTGGATGAGTGGTGGGTGAGAGGCCACACCAAGAGCCAGGTAATATCTAGCATGACCATGATCCAAACCACCTTCAGCACAGTAGGATTACTGATCAAAGAGGAAAAGATAGTCCTCTCACCTGTTCAGAGGATAGAGTTTATAGGAACAGTCTTAGATTCTATGGAAAACAGGGTGTTCCTCATGCAAACAAGATTCCAGACCATGCTGGCCGTTTTGTTAGACGTGAAGGCCTGTCGTACCACAACACTTCAGAATTGCCTCAGCCTTCTGGGGCATACGGCCTCATGTATTTACATGGTTCAGTTGGCCAGGCTTCATCTCAGGAAGCTGCAGAGCTGTCTGAGCTTGATGTACTCTCCAATTCGTCATCCAGTGAGCATGGCGGTTTGAATGACCACATGGATCTTAGCCTCTTTGGACTGATGGATAGACTCATCCTGTGTGTGTGTGTGTGTGTGTGTGTGCGCGCGTGCGCTTATTCCTTTTGTTCCCCCACAACCTACTTTGACTTTGGTTATGGACACTTCCGCCCTAGGTTGTGACAGTCCACCTGGGTTCTCTGAAGACTCAAGGGCTATGGCCTGGCCAGGATTAGTTCACTTCATAAATGTAAAAGTTGAGCCATTCATCTAGCTTACCACACCCGGATGGTGTTTAAAAATCAAACTGGACCATGCTCGCGTGAAACTCACAGCATTGATGTGGCCTGCTCAGTCTTGGTTTTTCCACTCTGCTGAGCATCTCAAGCAGGTCTCCATTGACGCTATCACCAGACCTAGACTTGATTTCACCAGGCCATGGTTGCCTCCTTCATCCCAATGTGAAAATCCTTCACCTTACAGCCTGGATGCTCCCTGGTTAACCCCTCAAGAGGAGATCTGTTCAAAGGAAGTACAAAACATCTTCTTGAATAGTAGAAAGCCTTCTACTAAGTAGGCTTATCTATTGAAATGCAAGGGATTCTCCATTTGGTCTCAGCAAAAAGGGGTTTCCCCTGTCCAGGCTCCAATACAACATACACCAGACTGTTTGTTATATCTAAAATAACAAGGTCTTGCTGTTAGTTCTGTTAAGGTTCACCTAGCAGCTATCTTGGCTTTCCGCCATCTGACTGGTAATCACTCTTTTCTCTAACCTCATGTCAGTCAGGCTTTCAAAGAGTCTGGAAAGGTTATATACCCAAGGTAAGGATTCTGTTCCTCCTTGGGACTTAAACCTAGTGTTAGCAAAACTAATGGGTCCTCCCTTTGAACCTCTGGCTACCTGTTTGTTGCTCCATCTCTCAGTGAAGGTCGCCTTTTTGGTGGTACTTACCTCATTGAGGTAACTGGCGAGTAGGTGAACTGAGAGTTCTAGTATTTGATCCACTGCATACAGTCCTCTACAAGGAGAAGATAGACCTATGCCCTCATCCGAAGTGGTTTCTCTCATCCATATCGGTCACTTAGCAGCTTACCAGCTTTCTTTCCTAAGCTTCATGCTAAGGATGAGGAGAGGCTCTACCTATTGGATGTTAGGAGAGTATTAGCATTCTACTTGGACAGAACTAAATTGTTTAGGTTGTCCTCACAGCTGTTTGTGGCAGTCATGGGTCTTCTAGTCTCATTTCAGAATCTTGTCATGGATTTCCTCCTGTATACATTTGTGGGGTGTCCTGGCCACTGTAACTCTGCCAGATAGGGTGCTGGCACGTTCAACGAGATCCCATGTGGCCTCTGCAGCATTTCTATCTCACATGCCTATACTGGACAATTGTAGCACTGCAGCTTGGTCATCAATACGTACTTCTGCTTCTCATTACGCCATCTCCCAACAGTCTAGAGATGATGCCAGATTTGGACGTGTCCTACAATAATTCAAGTAGACTCCAGTGCATCTCCAGATTGAACTGCTTGTCACCTGAAGTGGAATAGACACATGTAATCACCCAAAGAAAACAGTTATTAACCTGTTCTGTAATTGTTCGAGATTTGTTGGACATGTCCATTCCATGACTCAGGGGTCAACAGAACAGTGGCTCCACCCTTTATATCGTCGCGCAGCTAATTCCAAAGTGGAATGGATGTGTGCAACACATTTTGAAGAACAGTCATTACAGAACAAGTTAATAACTGTTTATTGTCTTTGGGAAAGAGATCACAAAAGAGGTGTATCTGTATTTTTCCTCAGGGGTGAACCGTCCAGCCATGTGAGTAATGTGTGTGTGAATAAGTATAAAAGAAGCTGTTTTTCTTTATTTCCAGGTAACCTTTCTTTCCTTCCTTCTGATATGCCTTTGAATTGTTGGGTTCTGCTCCCTTGAAGTCTGAGATACTGAAATGGGAACAGGAATTCCATGTGGGAGCCTGTGTGTTTCAGGCTATTAGAATGGTTTCATAAATAATGATTTAGCACTGGCCCCTTTTGGTGTGTCTCCATGGTTTATTACACAGTTTCAGAAGTTGAAGCCACCAGGGGTTAAAGCTTCAGAGTCAAGGTTGATCGGGAACTCTTTTTCCCCATAGACCATGTCTTGTAAGAGTTCTTGTATATTGAAGAATCTCAGGTCTGAAGTTGTGTTAGCTGGAATACTAGCTAGACTCTTTACTGGCAGTGTGATAATATCCGAAGGCTAACTGGGTGTTACTAAACAACTTAGCGATTGGGTGCTGTTTAGAATATATCTAAGAAAATGAAATAAGAGCATTATCAAGTATCTCATTTCAAGTTAAATAACCCATAGTTTTCAGTGTAATGGAAGGGCCCTCATTGTTATCGATGGCACAGTAATGCACACAGTTCTGCAGCCACTGATACAGATTTTGGAAAGAATTGTTTACCCATCCTTTAAACTGCAATTAGGAATGGTGACCTGATGGCATAAAAAGAGGGAAATTATGAGAACCTGCATATCTCCCAAGTGTAAGGTGAACATTAAAACATATATTTTTATTTTTTACCAGGTTCTCTGGTAATTGAAGATAAAGAAACCCCACTACACATGCCCAAGAGCCCTGTGATGGAACAAAATTTACAGCCACAAAGTGGCTTACCTTCAAACCAACTGTCTAAGTTCCCAACACAGATCAGTTTAGCTCAACTACGACTCCAGCACATGCAGCAGCAGGTGATGGCTCAGAGGCAGCAGGCTCAACGCAGGGTAGGCCCAATGGGTCTACCGAACCCAAGAATTCCAGGGCCCATGCAGCACACTCCCACTTCTCATCAGGTAAACTATCATTGTTCCAGAGAGAAGACATGTCTGATCGTACTTGTTCTAATAGAATGATAACAGGGTGACTTCTAGTGACATTTCATTGGCGCAGCAGTCTTTAGCACATATAGTTATAAGGAAGCCCATATTGTATGTATTTACAGCATTTTTTTCAAGATCTCAATGCCCGTATCTCTAGAACTTCCAGATAATCTCTAAGCATTGTAAAGAACTCTTATTCTTTGAGTGATGGTCCCTGTTGTATTCCACTGTGGATTACACATGCTCCTGGACCAAGAGAATTTGAAAGCAGTGTCCATTGGTCTGCACATGCACCCTGGCTCACCTTGTCTCTCCAAGGGGATAAAGGATGGGGCGGCCAACTGCCTCTCAAGTTCCTTCTCACCGCTGCGTGCTCCGAACAGAACCTTTAAGTTTCCACAGCTTCGGCTTAGTTCTACAAAATAAAAATCATCAGTTTGTAAATAGTGTTAACAGTTTTAATAGTTTTTACTGTTTAGCATTAAATTAGTCTAAAAACCCTGGGACACCGCTATGCCCAGGACTCCAGGCTTCAAACTCTGTGCTTCCTGCCATGATCCTTCTCAGTCAGCGGCAACCACCAGTGCTGCCTATACTGCCTTGGGGCAGCTCCCTGCACCTCGCCGCGATGTATCGGCTGATCGTTCCTCAGCCGTATCCAAGAAGGAGAGGAACTTTAACTCCGCAAATACCTCATGGAGAAGGCCATGACTATCAGACCCAGACTAGGGAACTCCCCTCGTACGAAAGCCTGACTCAGCAAGGAGTGCACCTCCTGTTGCAAAGTCTGACTCTGCTTTGGGAGAATCTACCCTAATGGACTCCATGGCGGGATCTTGTCAGGAAGCTAGGAAGCACATTCATAAGCATGAGACTAAGTCTTCCTCTAAGTCCACTTCAAAGAAGTCTGACTTGGCTGTAAACAAGCCCACTAACTTGGCCTATGAGGATTTAGGATGTATGAAGTCCCAGTGGCACAACAAGAAAGCCCATAAGCATTGGGCTCCATCTGTACCAGACTGTGTTCCATCGGTACTGTCATCCCTAGCATGTCCCAAAACCTGGGATCCATTGGCACCAACGAATTCTGATCACTGCCAACTTCAGATACCACCCTTCTCACCACTTCCAATGGCCTGAACAAGCAGAACTCCTCTCACACTGGGGAGATATGAATCTGTTGCCACCTCAAGGACGTTTTCGCTCTCCCAGATCTGGAATCCGCTCCTCCACCAGGCTCTTCCACTTCCAGGGAGATATTGCCTCTGGGAGAATCAACTGCTGGAAGGAACTTATCACCCGTCCCATATGCAGAATACATCTCCCCTCCAACAGCATCAGCAATACTGCCACTGGAACCAGAATCAGCCTTCTCCCTGGGAGATTCTAAACCCTCTGATGAACTGCTTTTCCCTGACCCTGTGTGTCCTCCACCACCTAAAAGACCCATATTGGTTTGGGTCCAACATCCGCCTAAACTCACTCTGAGCTGCTGGTACCTCATGCCATGGGGGCCCCATGACCACCTATCTATCCCTCCTACTGGCTGTATTGGGGGCCTTTGGACAGTATCCATTTGCAGAGTTGATCTGATTTGCTAGGGAGCCATCCCTTGCCTCCCATCTAAGGAGACACTCAGATCTGCACCTTCATCCATCGGAGGAGGAGGAACATTATGCTCCAGATCCAGCACTTCTGCCAGAACCAGCAAGACTGCCATTGTCATTTCTAGACAAAAAGGTGACTTCTGTATCCCCTTCCCTTACCCAACAACAGTGACTTTGGGCAATTCCAGGACTTTCTCCTCAGAGTTGCTGGAGAGCTTCAAATTCCTTTTGAGGAGATCCAAGACTCCTAGGACAAACTCTTAAATATCCTGCACACTTATGGGCCCAATAGAATAGCTCTCCCTGTTAAGGAAGCTATACTGGAGCTAGCTAAGACAGTTTGGCACACCCCTGCTAGCTGTGCTCCTACCACCAATAGGGTAGAGAAGCATTATTACGTGCTAGCCAAAGGTACAGAATTTTTGTTTTCTTACCCCTCTCCCAACTCACTGGTGGTCCATGCCGCTTCTGAAAGTGCGAGACAGCAACATCCCTGGTCTATTCCTGCTGATCCAGGGCAAACATCTATCTGCTGGGAAGAAAGGTCTTCTCACCTAGCCTCCAGGTCAAGATAGCCAGTTACCAGGTGCTATTGGCTAAATGCGATTTCCTGAACTATGCCGAGTTTACTGAGAGCCCTCCACAACAGGACAGAGCACATTTTCAGGCTCTGATAGATGAAGGGAAACTGATAGCCAGGACTGCACTCCAATTTGCAGTCGATGCTGCTGATGTTTCCTCTAGAGTTATGGCTACTGCCTTTATCATGCACAGGGAATCATGGCTCCCATGTGTCAGGGCTCCCTAGGGAGGTCCAGAATACTACTGAGGACCTCCCCTTTGAATCACACCGCTTTAATCAGAAGATGGACAAGTCCCTCCATACCCTGAAAGATTCCAGGGCTACCCTCCACTTGCTGAAGATATACGAACCTGCCCTTAAAAAGAAGTTTCACTGCCCATCGGTTAAATCTAGACACATGGCTCAGCAGTTTTTCCTTCAGAGGGCCTATGAACCACCACGTAAGAGACAGAGGTTTCAAAAGTCCTGCTTCCCTACACTCTCTGCAACAAGTGTGGCACCTCAGTCTCAGCCACTGCCTTAACGTTATTTTTGATGGGAGCTCGAGAACCATGAAAGATACTTTTTTCAACACCTGGAGTGTGATAACAGACGGATGCTAAATGTCATCCATTCTGGCTGTCCAATTGAGTTTGCATTCCTACCTCCTCCAAAGACCCCACCACCCCTTAAGGGACCACTCTCACGAGAGTATTCTCAACAAGAGGCGACTTTTACTGCAGCAAGGAGCAATAGAACATGTCCTTCCTCAATACCAAGGGGGAGGGTTTTATTAGTCTTACTTCCTGATACCCAAAAAGAAGGGCAGTTGGAAACCAATTCTCGACCTCCACCATCTCAACCGCTTCATTCATAAACTCAGATTTTGCATGGTCACACTAGCAGCAATAGGTCCATCTCTAGAAAATGGCATATAGTTCACGGATCTCGATATGAAGGATGCCTACTTTCACATAGATATTAGTCCTGCCCACAGACATTTTCTCAGATTCATAGTGGATTCTAACCATTTTCAGTATAGAGCACTCCCCTTCAGAACAGCGATCG
This sequence comes from Natator depressus, assembly GCF_965152275.1. Taxonomy (NCBI): domain Eukaryota; kingdom Metazoa; phylum Chordata; order Testudines; family Cheloniidae; genus Natator; species Natator depressus. Next base: position 246,541,685 of record NC_134234.1, read on the forward strand.
TCCCCAGAGTATTCATCAAGTTATTCTTAGTAGTAGAAGCCCACGTCAGATGATGTGGTTTCATTGTATTCCCCTACCTCGATGACTGGCTCCTTGCAGCCAAGTCCCACCAGGAAGCCTATGCATCAACCTCACTGATACTGCACATCTCCTCCTCGCTGGGAATCAGTGTGTAAACAGAAAAATCTGTTCTCACTCCCATGCAATCTCTGAACTTCATCAGGGCAACCTTAAATTCTATCATAACAAGAGCATACCTGATCAGAGACAGGTTACAGACCACGAACAATATCCTAGCTTACATCACAAGTAATCCTCAAGTACCAGTCAAGACATATGTCTTTTGTAGGTGCACAAGGCCATCTGACCTAGGTCCCCACCTTCGCTAGACTCCACCTTTGTTGGCTTCAAACATGGCTGCAGTTGGTATACTCCCCAAGCCACCATTCCACGAACCTCATAGTGACAGTTCCATCCCAAGGTAGTGTCTTCCCTGCTATGGTGGACAAATCCTCATCAGGTCTGCATGGGGTTCCCCTTTCTCCCTTCCTCTGCAGACAGATGCATCCCTGTTAGGTTGGGAGGGCCACATGACAGTCACACAGCACAAGGTGCTTGGATATCTCAAGAGTCCAGAATGCATGTCAATGTCCTGGAGTTGCAAGCAGTCTTGAAGGCATGAGTCTCTCTTTTGTTCCCTTCATCCGTACACTCTGTGTCCGTATGTCAAACAATGTTATGACTGTCTTCTACGTCAACTGGAGTATCAGCAATCAAATCACCCTATTGGCAGCCTACCTTCTGGGGAAGCAAAATGTACTTGCAGATTCTCTCAGCAGACATATTTCGTCGTCGACCACAAGCAGGAGCTCCACCACTTGGTACTGCACAATATTTTCCCTCTGTGGAACCCCAACCAGCGATCTGTTGACTTCCTGAAACAAACAGGAAATGCACTACATATTGCTCCATAGGAGCCCTGGGCCGCCACTCCTAGGGTAACAGTCTGCTTCTTCCCTGGTTGGACCAATACAGCTATGCCTTCCCTCCACTACCATTCCTGCTACGAGTTCTACGCAAAATCTAGGAGGACAGCACACAGGTCATCTTGATCGTCCACTTCTGGCCCAGACAGTTCTGATTTCCCAACCTCCTACGTATCATCCCAACCACTAACTGCCCTCCCAATGTTTCCCAACCTCCTGACCCAGTGGCACGGCAAGATCAAGCACCTTGATCCATGTCCACCTCCCAGTGAGTCCTCAGTATTTGGATGGATATCATCCTGAGAATGCGTTTGGTATTTGGATGGGCATCATCCCAAGAATGTTCATGCTCCACAACTGTACAAGTCATCCTCCCTAATAGTAGAAAGGAATCTACTAGAAAATGCTACCTAGCTAAATGGAAGCGCTTGTTTTCTTGAGCACATAAGAGAGACATCCTCCCAGAGACTACTCTCTCTCCCAGTCATCTTGGACTGTATTCTATCTTTGAAAACATCAGGTTTGTCCGTCAGCTCCTTGCGGATTCATTTGGCAATGATCAGCACGTACCATCCACCTTCTCAGGGCTACTTGGTCTTCCCACATTCACTGACCAGTAGATTCTGCAAAGGCCTAATGAGAACCTTCTCATCTATTCAGAAGCCTACTCCCTGGTGGGACCTAAACCTTGTTCTCTCTCTACTCATGAGGCTCCACTTTGAGCCTTTAGCTACTTGCTCCATGTCCCTTCTTTCCATAAAGGTTGCTTTCCTTGTAGCCATCACCTCAGCGAGAAGGGTTGATGAACTTGGAGTGGTGATGACAGATCCTCCATACATAAATTCCATAACGATAAGGTATTTTTGTGTCTATACCCCAAATGCCCCCAGAAGTAGCTTAGGAATTTAACCGTAACCAATCCATTCAGTTACCTGTGATCTTCCAAAAACTGCACGCTTCCACAGAGGAATGAAGACTCCACTCCCCCAATGTTTGGCGAGCCTTAGCTTTTTACCTACGGAGAACAAAACTAATCAAGTATTCCCCAAGAGTGTCTTGTCGCTATAGAAAAAAAGAGTCAGAGGGCATGTCCTCTCCACCCAGAGAATCTTCAGATAGATTTCTGGCTGCATCCTACTCTCCGCTTTCTAACCTTGTTGCACCAGAGCACAAGCAACAACTATGGCATCTCTTCAAGAGGGACCCTTCCTAGACATCTGTAAAGCAACCACAGTTGCAAGACAGCATGCACCGGTGCAGGACTCTTCTGCCGATACCTCCTTTGGGATGGTGGTACCCTGATCAGTCCTACTGTCTACATCGTCAAACCCTCCTCCTGCTTAGGTACGGCTTGTCAATCACCCACAGTGGAATGGAACAGGGACCATCACTCCAAGAAGAGGAGGAGGTTACTTAAAGAACTGGAGGTTCTTTTGGATGCATGGTCCTTACCTGTATCTCACTATCCGTCCTCCTTCCCCTCTGCTTCGAATCTTATCTGATTTGTGGTAGAGAAGGAACTGGAGAGGCAATAGGTTTGCCCCACTCTTTATCCCTTCGGTCAGAAGCACAAAGTGAGCCTGGACACCCATGCGGACCAATGGACACTGCTTTCAAATTCTCCGGGTCCAGGCACGTGGTGCCCAGGTGTAACCCACAGTGGAATACAGAAGAACCGCCAGTTAGAGGTAAGTAACCTCCTCTTTTCATATTATTACACAATTTGCCTCAGTGATTAGTTCAGATAGAATAGTTAATTGTAACTTGTTATATTTTACTCTTATCTTAATTGTCAAGATGCATCAATGCTGAGATCTGATTTCATCTTACATTTGAGTGAATGGTTCAATACTATGTTTGTCATGTATTTTAAAAGTTTAAATAGGAAGTTGAGGGAACAGTTTTTTCTGGAGTGTTTGGTGTTAGTCCTCAGACAGCTAACTGAGGGGATTGTCTGTCTCTTCCAGCAGCCACCTCCACGCTTGATTAATTTTCAGAATCACAATCCCAACTCTAATGGGTCAATTCTTCCTGCTCAACAAATGAGGTGTCCCCAGAACCAGAATGTACCAAGACTAACAATAAAGCCCAACCCATTGCAGATGGCATTCTTGGCACAACAAGCTATTAAACAGGTAAACTTTCTCCACTCACCCACCCAAAAATAAAAATTGAATACTGTAAACATTCATTTTATAACTTACATTCCTTACTTTTCCGGGATGGATTTACAGCGAATATTCTACTGTCTAGTCCAGTGATTCTCAACCTGTTTACCATTGTGGGCTGCGTGGGCAGCATCCACACTATATATATAGTCTCTGAGCCATACAACTGTGTGGTGATTGGGCCGCAAGCGGCCCGCAGGTTGAGAGCCACTAGTCTAGTTCATGACAAGATACCTGATGATTTTGAAATGAGTTAATTGTCAAGTCCAGTCCATTCCAACTACTTTGACTAGAGAAAGAGTTAGACTTTGTCTACACAACATGTTACTTCGGTATAACTTATGTCATTAGGGGAGTGAATAAACCATACCCCTGAGCCATTAAGTTGTACTGACCTAAGCACTGGTGTAGACAGTACTATCTCTCTCATTGGCATAGCTACCGCCTCTCTCAGAGGCAGGAGTTACTAAGCCAATGGGAGAGTTCTCTCCTGTCTGCTTAGAGCAGCGGTGGGCAGCCTGTGGCCTGTCAGAGTAATCCGTTGGTGGGCCGCAAGACAGTTTGTTTACGCTGATTGTCTGCAGGCACGGCTGCCTGCAGCTCCCAGTGGCTGCAGTTCGCCTTTCCCAACCAATGGGAGCTGCAGGAAATGGCGTGGGCCATAGGGATGTGCTGGCCGCTGCTTCCCTCACGGGCCGCAGGTTGCCCTCCGCTTGCTTAGAGCATCATCACCCCAAGCGCTACAGCAGCGCAGCTGCATCAGTGCAGCTGTGCTGCAGTAAGTGCTATTGTGTAGATGTAGACTGAGTGAATTATGGTTTAAATGTTTGCTTTAATTTATTGCTATGTTTATTTTGTATCTATCACTGACTTCTGGGCAGCCTGCAAAACTTAACACAAACACAAGTTCTGTTCACTGCAGTCTACGACAAACAGAGTACAAAACCCCGCCCTCTAATTTCTCCCGCTCGCTACTGCATCAGTAAACAGACAAAAGCCTGCTTAAAAAGCTGTAGCTGCCACTAGGCTCTGGAGCTTGCCATGCCTGGACTCTTACAGATGAAGAGAGGAAAGAAATTCCACAGTTGTGGACCTTCTGCTGCAAGTGATCAATCCCCAGCTGATCAGCAGTTATGTGGGGATAAGAGTGAATACTTCAGCTACTTTCTAGCTGCTCAATGAGGCAAATACCAATGAACCAACACACCATTTAAGGCTTATCGTACACTTAAAAAGAGCAGAGTATCTTGCCACCATAGGAAGGAATGAAACACTGATCTGTGACCTAAGAAATGGAATAATAGTGCCATGGCTATCACAATCATGTGAGCTGAATCAAAGAGAAGATCAAGATTGCTTCACAAGTCCTTCTTAAATCATTTGAAAAAAAAAAACACCTTAACATCATTCCACTGTCCACTTAAATAACAGTACCTAGTTTACAGTACTAAAAATACAGGAGCAGGTTTTCACATTCAGCCCATTGTTGGTAGTGCATTTATTCCACTAAAACTATTCTGTCCCTCTGCAACATTGTGCATGTTCCCACATGTAAATACTAATGCACGTTATCAGCAGGAAATAAATTAAATTTTAAGTTTTAAAAATCTCGTACATTTGTCCTACCTCTTACTTCTCTTTTTTCCCATTTCTAGTGAGTCACGATTTGAGGCTACAAAGCAAATATGAATTTCAGTTCTAATTTCAACTCATTCTGCTTTTGTGTTGCTGCTTGCTTAGTTCAAACATGTTAGTGTCAGTGTATGTAATAGATGTCTTCTACCACGCAAAAGAACAATGATGAATTCTGGTTGTTGTTTTTTGTTTTTGTTTTGTTTTGTTTTTTTAGTGGCAGATAAGCAGTGGACAAGCATCAGCTGCTCCGTCAACTGCAAGCAGCACTACATCCACCCCTTCCAGTCCCACTGTTACTAGTGCTGCAGGGTATGATGGGAAGACATTTGGTCCACCCATGATAGATCTGAGTTCTCCAGTCGGTAGTTCCTATACCCTACCTTCTCTTCCTGATGTAAGAGTAACACACAAGCAATGGTTTATAGCTTTTATTTTAAAGTGAATTGTTTGCAAAAGGTGATCAGTGGAAAGGTCTTTGACACTGAAATTCTTTCTCTGCCTACCAAACTGGTACAATATAGAAAGCAACAGTTCAGTTTTCCTACATGGTCCTGGAGACAGTGCTCCTGCACTGTTCTGGAGGCACTGCCTTTAAGGGATTTAGAACTGGCAGGAAGAGTAAGAATGAAAAATGCAATTGTACTCTTTTTATGTAGACACCTACTAGCCTTCATCTGTCATCTTCTTCAGTTGCTGCTAATAAAAAATGAGTTTCCTCAGCTTTGGTCATCAATACCCAGAACATGTAATAGTACATGCTATAAATCTAGGGTCTCAGTACTATATTACTGAGGTTTCTGTATAATTGAAAGTCTGTCCCATGTAGATATTAATATACAGTGCTAGGCTGAAATAATTTTTCTTCATCAGCGCATTCAGTATTTTTTTTTCCTGTGGGTGGGAATGGGTGTTAACTCATCTCCCACAATTTGTGTGTGGTAGGAGGGGAAGCAGTGTCATAATCTTGCTGTGTTTTATCTAATAGACTTTGAACTGGAATACAGCAAGAGTCTCTTCAGATTACTACATCTTTATCAGAGGGCCAAATTAGATATTTTGAACTTTAAGCGATCTACTTCATTGTGTCAGAAACAAGAAAAGTGCACTTTAACAGCTCTCAACAGTTTATGAATAACTGAAATTTCATACCATTTCAGCGGTAATTTGCTATTCATCCCTGTTTCTTCCTCCTGTCTCCTGGTCCTTCTGAGTTGCTCTCGGATCTTGGATAACCTTTTTATCTTTTATTTTTTTTAATTGAAAACATTGGCAGAGGCATTGTGATAGCACAATGTAATGAGAACTGGATACCCCATCATTTAAAATTGTTTTAAGATACTTAGTTAACACACTCAAAACACATCACACTCTACAATCATAATCATGTAATTTGAATCCATGACAAGTACTTTAACATTGTTCTGCATGTACAAGACTATCAGCAGCTCTGTTTCACTTGTGTATCATTGAATACATGCTATTAGATACCTCACCATATTAGTAGTGATTCAGAACAATGTAATGTGCTTTTTGGAACACTTCACAGTAGTCACATCATCACACTAATCTACAGTGTCAAAGGTCAGTGCAGCCTCTACAGGTGGATTTGCAAGGTGCAGCTTGCCATGTGAATGCTTTAGAAAAGTATGATCCTAAAGTTATTTGTGTTTTCTAGCCAAACGCTCTTATTTAGAGTATTTGTGTTTCAAAGGCCATTTCTCTAATCCTGCAGCATGTGTGAAAATTTCAGTGGGCTGGGATGATAAATTGGGACTGGTTTTGCTCTAAAACAGGTGTCTCATTTTTCTGTCTTCATGTGTCATGGCTGAATAGACATAACCACTTAGCTGACACTGTGTACCTTTTCTACTGAATATGCATGTCCTCTGGCCAGGATGTGGAATGTGTTTGGGTTGCTTATTGGGTGATTCCTGAATTAATTCTTTGAATTGTATATATTTGCATGTTGTTCTTTTTTAATTAAATGAAATAAATGAGCATGTTGAAAGAGGGTGTGGAAGTGCAAACTAAGATAAGGTGTCTATATTGATCACAGTATTTCTGTCTTAACAATAACCTCCCTTCTTACGTCTTTTAGATTGAGTGTTCGGGAAACATTACACTGGATAACATTGTAAGGAAAGATGGTATTGTGGAGCAGAGCCAGCCAAAACCCCCTTCAAACAGAACCGTCCAGTCACCAAATTCATCAGTGCCATCTCCAGGCCTCTTGGGTATGGTGATTATCCTGATTTTAAATGGTGTGGTGGGGAATCTAGCACTTTACTCCCTGATCTCAGAGTTCCCATTTATCAACTTAATGCAGGGGTGGGCAAACTTTTGGCCCAAGGGCCACATCGGGGTTGCGAAACAATATGGAGGGCCAGGTAAGGAAGGCTGTGCCTCCGCAAACAGCCTGGCCCTTGCCCTCTAGCCGCCCTCTCCCACTTCCTGCCCCCTGACAACCTCCTTCAGAACCCCCGACCTATCCAACCACCCCTTCCGCTTCTTGCTCCCTGACCGACCCTAACCACCACCCCCCCCCCCCCCAGGACCCCACCCCCTATCCAACCCCTCCTGCACCCCATCCCCTGACAGGCCCCCCGGGACCCCAGAGCCATCCAACCCCCCTCCACTCCTTGTCCCCTTACCGCCCCCTCCCAGGACCCCCATCCCTATCTGCCCCCCCAGGACCTCACCCCCTATCCAACCGCCCCTGCTCCCTGTCTCCTGACCGCTCCCCTGCCCCCGAACCTCCGCCCCATCCAACCGCCCCCTGTCTGCCCCCTGGGACCTCCTGCCCCTTATCCAACCCCCCTCCCTCCGCCCCCTTACCATGCCACTCAGAACGGCAGGACAGGCTTACTGGAAAGCCAGGGAGGTGGGCGGGCACAAGCCGCGCTGCTGGCATGGCTGCGAGGGAGGGGCCAGGGGCGAGCCTCCCCGTTTGGGAGCTCAGGGGCCGGGCAGCACAGTCCCGTGGGCCAGATATGGCCTGTGGGCTGTATTTTGCCCACCTCTGACTTAAATGTATTATCATGCCTTCTAGCTTATTACGACATACTGACAAATTCAGGGCAAGGGAGAAGGCTGGCATTGATCAAATGGGAGATGAGGGCCTAACTAAGAGTTTTAGCTTTGTGGTCAGAGATTAAAAGATCAGATCTAGTCTGACCTCCTGTGTATCACAGGCCACCATGACCATTCAGCACTCGCACTCTAAACCCAACAACTGAAATTATACCAAAGTATTACAGCCCAGAGGCAACTACGCTATTAAGTGCCACAAGGAGAGAACAGGAGGGACAGAATTACATCAATACCCCAGGCCCCCCATACTGACAGGTAACTGATATACCCAGGTAATCCTGGTAAGTGACCTGTACCCATACACTGCAGAGGAAGGCGAACCCCTCACCTCTCCACAGTCACTGCCAAACTGAGAGGAAAATTCCATCCCAACCCCACATATGGAGATCAGTTAGACCCTGAGCATGTGAGCCACAAGATTTAGATAACTGTGATGTGAAGCTCTAGGCAGAGAATGGAGTCAAAGTTGGTAACCAAGTTACAAGCCTGAGTGATAGGTATAATGGTGATGATGTCTACTGTGACAGAGAGAGTTAAGTAGCATGGAGGACTTGTAAGGGGAGACAGAATTTGATTTGGGCTATGTTTTGCTTTCGTTGATGGCAAGGGAATCAGGAAGGTCAGAGCAACGAACTAATGAAGAATTGGGTGGAGAGAGAAATTTTGTAGTCGACTGTGCAGAGAAAATTGTTGCATCATATGAGTAGATGAGGTTACGTAAGGAAAAGATGTAGAGAGAGAAAATAAAAGTGGTCTGTTAGTGGCCTGGAAACTAGTGGAGGAAAAGAGAAGGAGGTTCAGCCATTGAAAGGCTGAATGAATGACCACAGAGATGGGAAAACTAAGACAGTACAGAGTTGTGAAAACAATGGGAAGGTAACAATTTAAGAAGATGGAGTATGATCAGCTATCTGAGATGGCTGAAAGGTTGAGGAGGATGAGGATAGAGTAGAAACACCAAGCTTTGACCATGAAGAGGTAGTTAAAGACAATTAACTTAAGTTAAAGCAATTACAGTGGAGTGGGGAAGCTGGAAACCTGAGTTGTGGTGGTAGGAGGATTAAGATCCAAGTCAGGGAGAGGGACATGAGGTGGTAGATGTACAAGGTAGGATCTAGGATGAGGAATATCATAATGTGTTATATTGTGTAGTAAAGGTACCTAATGGGACTGTGAGGTTAAGGAGAAAGGTGAGGAAATTGCAGGAGGGGAGTATAAGTTTGTAACGGAGGAGGTTCTTGCCTCTGGGACTTTCTTCAGGGGTGCTCATGAGTAGAGGAAGAGGAAATTGGGTTAGTGGAATGGATTTTACTGTGCGAGAGACAGGTGAAGGAGTACAGTATGATGGAGAGAATTGAGTTGAGCCACTGACAGCTGAGTCCTACAGCAGAGTGGTCTGGGAATGCTGAAGTCATGGATGTTGGATTGGAGGTCAGAGGTATAAGAGCAGAGGACAGATGGAAGATGAGGTTGTGGTTAGAGAGGGAACTCTGCTATTGTGATATCGGATGGAGAAGTGTTTAGTTGTGGGTTGAAAGAACACAAATACAGTGCAGAAGCTGTGAACATCACAAAATGTCAGACTTCCTGAGGTTACTCCTTTCCTAGTTCCAGTAGTTAGTTAAATTAGCACTTTATACATTCCTGTATTACAGCTATGTATTTGCTGCTTGTGAAGCATATCTTTCCAATGAACATACTTACAGCAGTAAAATAATTCTTTTTTCCACTTAGCGGGTGGTGATTTTTCCATCTGTCAGTAAGTGCGTGCATATTCACTCTCTCTGAATTTCATTATTTTGCCTTCTCTAATACTTTTTAAATAAAAAGAGTGAACAAATACTCTGGATTGGAAATGTGCAGGATAAGATGTCTCATTCTTTTCTAGACTTGGGTTAAATGAGTAAAGAATGACGAAAGTCACAGTAGAGGAGAGGAAGAAGCATATTCTGGTCTGTTTTACAAATAGAATGTGTAGGGTGGTCTGAACAATGAATATCGAGAGATCAAAATGAATACTTATACACAAATCTCTATGTACTTCTCTGACAGAAAATTAAATGTAAGACTTCTTGTATGAACAAACCTGGTTGGGTTTTTTCTAATTTCACCTGTTTTTTAGGACCAGTAACTATGACCAGTGTCCACCCTCCAATTCGCTCACCCAGTGCCTCCAGTGTTGGAAGCAGAGGCAGGTAAGCAGACCAGTTGAAAAAAACATAGCTTCAATCTCAAAGGACACTATATGCATGTGACCGCAGTTGACAGAAGCTTTCACCAGTAATCTATGTCGAGGTTTGCCATGTTATTTCGTCTGAGAGACCATTTCTGATGGCTTTATTGTAATACTCTTCAAGGCCTAAAATTTAGTGCTAATTTCATATCTAATTTTTAATGGCACATTAAAGACTTGTAATGTGTTTAAACATATGGTAGCTGTGAGATTGACAGCTTGATCAGATGTTTTGATAACCGTGTACTGTAAATAATGGTGTAAAGTTCATGACAGTTACACAACTGTTTTTTTAAAGTCTGAAGCAGAAAATCCTCACTGAACCATAAGTAACTTCAGATTTGAGGAATCAGCTTTATAGAGAGGATTATAAATAGGAAGCTTTAACCATGTTGTGGTCAGTTAAGTGAGTACTAGATATTTTGAGACACAAAAATAAAGAAATGATTAGGGCTGTCAATTAATTGCAGTTAACTCATGCGATTAACTCAAAAAAATTAATCGCAATTAATTGCAGTTTTAATTGCACTGTTAAACTATAGAATAACAACTGGTTTCAGAGTAACAGCCATGTTAGTCTGTATTTGCAAAAAGAAAAGGAGTACTTGTGGCACCTTAGAGACTAACCAATTTATTTGAGCATAAGCTTTCGTGAGCTACAGCTCACTTCATCGGATAACAACTGAAATTTATTAAATATTTTGGATGTTTTCTACAATTTTCACATATATTATATTCTGTGTTGTAATTGAAATCAAATTATATATAATTTTATTACAGATTTTTGCACTGTAAAAATGATAAACAAAAGAAATAGTATTTTTCAGTTCACCTCATACAAGTACTGTAGTGCAATCTTTGTCCTGAAAGTGCATCTTACAAATGTAGATTTTTTTTTTTGTTACATAACTGCACTCAAAAATAAAACTGTGTAAAACTTCAGAGCCTACAAGTCCACTCAGTCCTACTTCTTGTTCTGCCAATCGCTTAGACAAACAAGTTTGTTTACATTAACAGGAGATAATGTTGCCCTCTTCTTATTTACAGTGTCACCAAAAAGTGAGAACAGACATTTGTATGGCATTTTTTGTAGCTGGCATTGCAAGGTATTTACATGCCAGATATGCTAAACATTTGTATGCCCCTTCGTTCTTTGGCCGCCATTCCAGAGGACATGCTTCCATGATGATGACGCTTGTTTTAAAAAAAAAAAAAAAAAAAAAAAAAAAAAAGGCGTTAATGAAATTTGTGACCGAACTCCTTGGGGGGAGAATTGTATGTCCCCTGCTCTGTTTTACCTGCATTCTGCCATATATTTCATGTTATAGCAGTCATGGATGATGACCCAGCACATTGTTCATTGTAAGAACACTTTCACTGCAGATTTGACAAAACTCAAAGAAGGTACCAATGTGAGATTTCGAAATATAGCTTTAGCACTCGGCCCAAGGTTTAAGAATCTGAAGTGCCGTCCAAAATCTGAGAGGGACGAGGTGTAGCGCATGCTTTTAAAAAGTCTTAAAAGATCAACGCTCTGATGAGGAAACTACGGAACCTGAACCACCAAAAAAGAAAATCTGTCTGCTGGTGGCATCTTGACTCAAATAATGAAAATGAACATGTGTTGGTCTGCACTGCTTTGGATTGTTATCGATCAGAACCCATCGTCAGCATGGATGCATGTCCCCTGGAATGGTGGTTGAAGCATGGAGGGACATATCAGCGCATTTGACATGTAAATGTCTTGCGATGCCAGCTACAACAGTGCCATGAGGATGCCTGTTCTCACTTTCAGGTGACATTGTAAACAAGAAGCGGGCAGCATTATCTCCTGCAAATGTTAAACTTGTTTGTCTGAGTGATTTGTTGAACAAGAAGTAGGACTGAGTGGACTTGCAGGCACTAAAATTTTACATTGTTTTATTTTTGAATGCAGTTTTTTTTGTACATAATTCTAGATTTGTAAGTTCAACTTTCACGATAAAGAGATTGCACTACAGTGCTTGTATTAGGTGAATTGAAAAATACTAATTTTTTTTACAGTGCAAATACTTGTAATAAAAAATAAAGTGAGCACTGTACACTTTGTATTCTGTGTTGTAATTGAAATCAATATATTTAAAAATGTAGAAAACATCCAAAAATATTTAAATAAATGGTATTCTGTTATTTAACAGTGTGATTAATTGCGATTTAATTTTTTAAATTGCTTGACAGCCTTAGAAATGATGGAATATTCATGAACAAATAGTTAGACAATGCTGTCTGAAGAGCAGATCTGTTAATGTGTTCCAATAAATCAGGGCATACAATTAATATAGAGTTAATTTTTCATGTTGAGAAAAAGCAGAGAATATGTTCGTGCTGCTGGAAATGGAAGTTCAGATACTTTTAACAGAATATTTCTTGTTCTGTTTTATTTATATAGTAAGTCATGAAGGGTCCGTATCTTCTTATTATGTCCAAGTTAAAAGTTTTATTTATACATAAATTTTGAACTACATTTAGATATCTGCAAAATCTACTCTCACAAAATAAATAAGTTTAGTTCAAGTGATTGTCCCTGTAGGAGCTCCATGTGATGTGCATGCACCTGTACGCTCTTGACCAGAGACTTTTCTGTTAGCAGTGTCTGCAGGTCGATGCCTTTTATAGTGTGCCTCTGTGTACTCGAGTATGAGGCCATGTAGGAAGGAGCGGACCTGCACCACTCCAATACCTTCTCAGTTGCCCATAGCTCAACATGGAATTGTGTAGTGTCTGCTATCTAGCTGAGGCAGTTGTTTCTTTATAGTCTTAGTAGCTTCTTTTAGTTTTTGTTTCTTAGCAGGGTTTGTGCTTCTATTCTGTCCCTCCCCTTTCTGTGCCACACCCCTCCTTTTTTTTCTTTAAGGTCAGGTCCTTTTTTCCTCAGGTCGTCTTGGCCAGTGGCTTGCTTAGCAGGTTATGCCCCAAGGCCCTAGGATTCAAGCCTTGCTAGACCTGCCACAGGTCCTTCCCCTCAGTGATGGAAATGCGAGCTGCCTCCACTCCCTTGCAGAAGCCCAGATCCTGTCCAGATGCAGGATTCAAGAGCAGATCTTGTAAACTGAGGGAAGAGTATTTAAAACTGCTCCTCATGGAGTGCTCCCTTAGACCTGCAGGATCCAACTTCCCATTTTGTACATCAGATTCAGCCCCACAGAGTACTCCAGAGACTTCATGCGCTCTGGCTCTGAACTCCAGAAACCAGGAGCTGGATTTGGTCTCTCAGAAGACTGCCAAACATAAGAGACCTCACTCCCCGATAGACTAAGAGGAGAGAGAAAAGTCTTCATTTGGACCTGGGATTAGGGAGACCTCATGTCCCGGTGTAGCTATCACTGAGTCTCCCACTGGGCATAGTGCTAAGATGTTGGTACTGTTGTTGGACTTCCCTAAATGGAAGAACTCCTCGAGGAATATGGAGTCTTTGAAGAAACCATCTCACCTGGCACAGTCTGACATCACCGGGTCTCTCCAGAATGAGCAGGCCTATCATTGGTACCTGCAGAAGTGGAAATATTGCCAGATTTGATGCGCCCAAAACATATCTCCTTCCAGATCTTCCCTTATGTTCATTCTCTATTACCGTCTGAATCTAAAATCTGCTGGGTTTGTCCCAGAGCTCTGTCAGTGGTCACTTAGTTGCTATCACAGCATTCCACTTTCCAAATGAAGGATTTTCAGCACTTGTCTAGTGAAGACCCACTAAATTGACTGCAGATCACTCTCCCGTCGACTCCTGTACTCTACCAGATCAAGAAGAGTGGGGGGAGTTGATGACATCGCGTAGTGTGGACCCCACGGTAAGTAGATCTAAGCTATGTCTATTTGAGTTACGCTATTCAGGTAACTCAAATTGCGTAGCTTAGATTGAATTTCCCCTGTAGTGTAGACAAGGCTTAAGTCTTCGCCCATCCTACAACCATGACATTTTGATTAAATAACTAGAACAATATAAATTTAACTTGGCACACATTAACTTGATTAAAAACTGGCTAACTGATAAGTCTCAATGTAATTGTAAATGGGGAATAGTCATTGAGCGGATGTGTTTTCAGTGGGGTTCCACAGGGATCGGTTCTTGGTACTATGCTATTTAACAATTTTATCAATGATGTGGAAGAAAACATAAAATCATCACTGATAAGGTTTGCAGATGGCCCAATAATTGAGCAGGTGGGTAATTCATGAAGAGGACAGGTCACTGATTCAGAGGAATTTGGATTTCTTGGTAAACTGGATGCAAGCAAACAATGTGTTTTAACGTGGCTAAATATAAATGTATACATCTAGGAACAAAGAATGTAGTTCTGCCCTTGCATGAGGGGGAACGCTATCCTGGGGAGCAGTAACTCTGAAAGATTTGGAGGTTGTGGTCTAAGTCCCCTCTAAGCTGTGTGGCTGCGCAGCTGCCTATTAAGCCCCATGTCTGATGAGAGATGCCTCTCCCCCAGACCTGCTGCGGCGGGGAGAGCACCTGTCCCTGCCAGCCCTAGCGCAGACCTGCCCCGGACTTGCCGGGGGAGAGGAGCCCCTTGCCCAGCCCAAGCCCACTGAAGCTGCCAGGAAGATGAGCTCCCCGTGTGATTGTGACCTGTAGAACTAATGCGATCCTGGGATGTATAAACAAGGGAATCTCAAATAGGAATAGAGGTTTTTTTACCTCCGTTTAGCACTGGTGCACCCACTACTGGAATATTGTCCACTTCTGGTGTTGACAATTCAAGAAGAATATTGGTAAATTGGAGAAAACATGCTCTATAGTGATAGACTCAAGGAGCTCAATCTATTTAGCTTAACAAAGAGATGGTTATGGTGTGAGTTGATTTATAGTCTATAAGTACCAACATGGGAACAAATATTTCAATCTAGGGCTCTTCAATCTAGTAGAGAAAAGAATAACACAATCCAATGTCTGGGAGTTGAAGCTAGACAAATTCAAACTGGAATTAATACATTTTTAATAGTAATTAACCACTGGAAAAATTTACCAAGGGTTGTGGTGGATTCTCCTTCATTGAGAATTTTAAAATCAAGATTGCATGCTTTTCTAAAAGATCTGCTTTAGGAATTATTTTGGAAAAGTTCAATGGCCTGTGTTATTCAGGAGGAGGTCAGACTAAATTAACACAAAGGTCCCTTCTGGCCTTGGAATCGGAGTCTGTGAAATTTCTTAAGGGCTTCCTTAATCAGTTTCCTCCAGTGCAGGACCCTGCTCTACCAAGGGACCTCCATTTGCCATTTAACACATTAAGAGGGCCCACTTTTGAGCCCAAGGCAACTTGCTTGCTCCTGCATCTGTCCGTCAAGTTTTCATTTTTTGTGGCAATGACTTTGCCCAGAATGGCTGGGGAACTGGAAGCCCTCATGGCTGACCCACCATATACAGTGTTTTATCCAGACAAAGCTACGTTGCATCCCCATTCTTGTTGCTTCCCTAAAGTGTCATTAGAAGTCCAAATCAGTCAGGATATTCAATTGCCAGTTATTTTACCCCAAGCCTTACCTTTCCAGGGAATAATCCAGTCTCTATAGTCTATAGAAAAGAACAACGCTGGCCTTCTACCTTCACCAGATTAAGCCCTTTAGGGTTTTCCTTAGATTCTTCATTTCCTTTGCTGAGAGGATGAGGGATCATTCTATTTCTATTCAGAATATCTAAATGGGTTTTGGGGTGTATTTTGACATGCTATGAGTCCTCTGGGATACACGCCTTCTTAAAGTCACTGCTCATTCCACTAGGGCTCAATCAGTTTCCATAGTATTCCTTAGAAAGGTACCCCTCAAGAACATTTGTAAGACAGCCACCTGGTCTTCTCTTCACATGTTCTCAGAACATGATGTATGGACCTACAAACTTACTCTAAATGTGAGCTCAAATGGAAAAAAGGGAGTTTAAGTTCATAAGATGTCACAATAACTTATAACAAAAGTTGAAGGGAAAAGGTGCAAAAGTGAGATTCCAAATTAAGGACTGTGTTAAGATCATCCTTAGATTTCCAGTTCCATACTTGTTTTCTATGGACCAAAATTGATGTGTCGAAAACTAGGCCTGATTAGTGGGCAAAATGATGAGGAGAATGGGTTATTCTATCCATAGTGTTCCGCGATTTCAGTTTTTATTTGTAAAAAGGAAAGAAATCCAGGAATTTTTCAGTGTTTATTTTCCAAACATTAAAACCGGGATGAAATCTGTTTTAAAAAAAAAAAAGAATAAAAAGCAAGAAAAAAGAAAAACAAAAAAAGTTCATAATATACACATTTTACTACAGTACAACTGAAACTTTTTTTATGTACAAAGGTATTTTTTGGTCTCTGTCAGAGCTAATAGCTTTTCAAGAAATCCTGGTTTGTGTACGCTCGCATAACTTTCTTCCAAGTATCCACACTCATTTTGAGCCCCTTGTGCTGTCTTTGAGGTAGTCCAACTTTGAAAATAAGCACTCTGCACCAATAGATCCAGGGGGTATAATCAAAGCTTGCCATGTCACTTCGCTGATGTTGGGAAGTGTGTCTTGATGACTGTTCCAAAAAGCCAGCACATCCAGTTTCAAATAGCCAGGGTTAGGTATGCTCAGGTACATTGTAAATTTCCCCTTTCAGACTTGAAGTTTCATCTTTAGTGGCAAATGGTGGAAACAGTCTGGCATAATGGCCATAATCTGCTGCAAAATTCACCTTAAGGAAGGAGGTGTAACACCTGGATGACATTCCAAAACGAGTCTTCAGCACCAAACACTTTGGGTTTCCCATTCCTTGCTGAGCATTGTGTTGAAGGTTTTGAACTCTTTTTTTGATGTTCTCGTGTTGCAAGGATTTCCAGAAACATCTGGGTTTTCACGCTGTGTTTCTTCTGCAGCTTTTGTGCTCAGTTCTGCTGAGATTTTGGCTGTCAGGATCCAGTAAACATCTGTAGGGGCAAATGTGTTGTCAGTAGTTGGAGAAACTCCAGAGTTTTCTGTGTCACACAGTGATTCCAAGTTTTCAGCAATGAACGTCATCCCCTTGGTACACAGTTATTTTGGTTATTTGCCAGTCTCTTCCAAGTTTCTGCTTTAGAACCAACAAACTCAGGATGATCCAGGAGACGCACTAGCACAGTCCATATGTTGTTTATATGACAGGCAGCAAAGTACAAGTTCATCCACCAATGTGGCACAAAAGGAGTAGGTAATCGGCAGTCGGCTTGTCACTCATCTCGCACTGTGTAAAACAAAGCCTTCAGCTTCTTCACGTGCTTGAAAATGGCCCCACATGCAATGATGCAAGATTTCATGTCTTTCATTTCTTCTGTAGCAGTAGCTGCTGGCAGCTCAATATTAGTCAGATGAGCAGGACAGGTAATACATAGCAATTCTGGTTTCTGGTTGAGTTTAACTCCTGTGCAAACTTAGCCATGCAGGAAGTTAGTTGTGGCCCTGTTTTCCCAAGTCCGTTGGTACATGTCAAACATGTCAGTTATTGCTGTATCAACAAAGTGGCTGTCAGCTGAGGGGATGAATATCCCATTGGCACAAAATAATGCGGGATTATTCGCTTTGAAATAAAAAAAACAAAAGGCCAAGAATCGGACGGTCCAAAGCATCAGAAGACTTGTCAAAAATCAGACCAGACACCAAATTTCCATCAATTCATTCCATCGTTTTAGATACTAAAGAATCATTTTCTTTCAGATACTTACGAGGGAGGTTGTTTGCATTAGGAAGGGTTTTTGCTGCTGGACAGTATTGTTGCACTAAGTCACCAATAGGCCCCTCTGCAATTAACAGCGGTTATCCAACGAAACAGAGCATGCACACACTCATGCTGTGTCCTCTTTCATTAAAACCCTGGTGAAAGCTCCAGATATTGACTGTTTATACCAAAGCTCACTTTCTTATTTAAGCTACTTGTGTTGCTTGCTTTTGATATGCTTCTTTATTCTGTCAGCGTGAGCATTGACCTTG
Source organism: Natator depressus (assembly GCF_965152275.1). Classification (NCBI taxonomy): domain Eukaryota; kingdom Metazoa; phylum Chordata; order Testudines; family Cheloniidae; genus Natator; species Natator depressus. Next base: position 246,559,767 of record NC_134234.1, read on the forward strand.
ACCTCAATGCTGCAGTACTTGGAGTGTAATGCATCCTCTTCACTCCCATCTTTACTTTTCTTGCAAATTTCTAAGCACTGATTTTTCTTGTTGATATTGAGGCATGGATTTGCGTTTTTGCCCCATGTTTATCTTTTTTTACCTTCTCTATCTTTATCTGTGGAGGATTGATCATTTAAATTCAGTGCCAAACTAAAACAGATGCGAAGAAATAAGTGGCCAGCATCTACTTGTGAGCCAATTTGATTTTCCAACCATCGCCGCGTGTGTTCTGTGTTTTATACTGCGGATCTGCTTCAGTCTCAGAGCTTCAGGACACAACAATCACATAAAGTTAGTGTTTAACAAAAATAAGTACCCCCCCTAAAAATTGAGTGGATTGATAAACGGGTGTAAATCAGTAAAAACTGAACTCCTTTAATTAAAATAAGTGATACTTTATTGCTGAAAATTGTTAAAAACTGAAAATGTGGAACACTGTCCATCCATACTTCCCTTCTGGGGTCCTTAGAGAAACTTTGGGAGAAAAATTGACTACTGGAGCAAGCTTCACCATCTGGCTGCCACCCCCACCTTCTCTGGGAACTCTGGGCCTTCATTATCCTGACCAGGCCACAGAGAGGAAGCCAGATGACATCACCACACCACCAGTTCCGTCGGAATCCCAACCACCACCTGGAATGAGAGACATTGTTTCCTGCCCCCACATATACTTTTCCTTACTTATTTTATTTTCTCTCTCCTTTTTCTTTCTGTCCAAGGGCCTGGCTTAGCTCACCAGGGCTGTTTGTTTTGCAACACTGCCGTAAGCCTACAACCAGAAAGAGGAAGCTAAATGTCCTAAACATCCCAATGCTGGTACAAGTTTGCCAGTCTGAAAGTAGCTGATAAGACTGTGCTGTACCTGTTTTTTCCAGCAGCGAGGATGCAAGTAAGAGTCAACTCCGGAGACAGAACCTGCATTTTTTTTATTTTTGCTGCTGTTTTCTCTCCCCTATTGTGTGCTTGTCCTGTTCTGTCTTTTAGGAAATGGGATCAGACTTTAACGGCAGAAACCTCCAACGGTGTTTATAATTGTTTAAAGTTGGACAGTGATTGGGTTATTTTAACACTTTTGACCCATATATTCTATCTATATTAATACAATATGCTTTAGTATCTGCCTCCAGAGTTAACGTGGCCTTTGAAGCCGTTCTACACGGTACTGAATCCACCTCCTCAGCACCCTCTCTTCCATAGTGAGGTACTGCTTGGGTGTTTCCTCACATGGAGCACCCATAGGGACAATAACTCAAAGATGGAGAGTTTACTTATTTTGGGCAGGACCTGGAATTCTTCAAGGTGTTAGGTCCCTATGGGTGCTCCACCATCCACTCTCCTTTCCCCTCTGCATTGGAGTCCTACCATGCTCAAAAGTGGAGAAGGAACTGGAGTAGCATGGATCTACTCCTTCCTATAGGCTGTCTTACTGGGGTACGAGGAGGCATACAGCCCAGGTGCAGACCCGTGGCCACTGTTAACTGAAAAATCTCTGGTCATGAGTGCATGGACTTAATGCACATCCTTGTATGGAGCATCAGTAGGGACAGAACATCTCAAATAATTCCACTTACTGTATATAGTAAGTAACTTCTCCTTTTGGGTGCAGTCTCCTGTTTTGAATTAAATTGAAATTCCATCGTAATTTAAGGTTAAGATGTCCTTTCTCTTTTTGTTATGATTATGCACAAAAGCAGTGACATGGAACCTGATTCTGAGGGAAGGACCTGACTGGATATAGTCCAGTGTGTGGTGTTTGAGTGGACGTTGCTGGAATGACACTTACTTTCTCCAAAAATGTAACTGTTCTTCTCTCAAAAACTTCCCAAAATATTGCTATTTTTTAGGTTTTGTTAAAATTTGTATTGGGTGGAGTTTAATGAGAAAAGTGCATTCACCATGGGACCTAAACAAACCAATGCTGTATTCCAAACCTCTGACCTATAGAAAATAAAACTCTGAGCAATTTTGCAGTCCTAGGATTAGATTAGCATTTCCCCCCTTTTACTATCCTATTTTAAAAAACCTGAAGATTTTGTTCTATGGTGGATAGTGCTGTAGCCTCAAAATGTAGAGAATGGAAAATACTGTAGTATTCCAGGGTCATGAGTCTTAATCACTACAAGAGGTGTGATTTTTCTGAAAGCACTATGCTCTCTTGAATGGTGCAGATGATGTTCAACAACTTCATTTCTCTTCTTTCTGCCTCTTCTCATCCTCTATAGCTCCGGCTCCTCCAGCAGGCCACCAGGAGCTGATTCTACACACAGAGTCCCTGTTGTCATGTTGGAGCCAATCAGGATTAAACAGGAGTCTGGTACATCCCACGAGAACTATGATTTCCCAATTGTTATAGTGAAGCAAGAAACAGATGAAGAATCCCGGCCTCGGAATGTAATATTAACAATAATAAAGAATCTCTTCTGAGTTTGGGTTTGGGGGAGGGTGTTTTCGTTTATTGGAAATAGAATAAATTACAAATATTCTGTTAGAGCGTTACTCTTAGGTGTTAACTTTAAGGGAAGCAAATAATGTATTAGTGGGTGTGTTTTGTTGGGTTTGTTTTTTTTTTAAAAAAAGGGATGAAGTGAGATTCCAAAACAAGTTGTATTTCTTAATAAACTGGGATGACTGAATAACTGACATGATCAGACTGCCATAGTCTGTGGGGATCTGGGAGGTAGGGGGAATCTTATAAATACTGTAAATTCTTTCACATGGTGTTTGGAGATTTTGCTACTACTAATGCGTATGCTCAACTTTAGGAGTGCAAGACCTATTTGCTACTGGAAGATTATTATAGTTTTCTATTGGAAGCAGTTTTTTTAAATGTCAGAGCTAACCTACTTGGGTCCTGTTATACTAGTTTGCTGTATTAAATTGGCTGAAGCCATAACAGTGATAATTCCTGTGTAGAGGTTATAAGGGGCATGACTAACAATACATGTGAAAAAAGTAATGTTTTTATTTTCAATGTGTTTATGCATTGATAATTATACCTGACAGCCTGGTATCTAGATGTATCTTAGCATCTTTGCGTTTTCCTACAGACCAACTTTTCAAGAAGCATACTCACCTCACTGCTATTGGATAGCAGTCATAATACCACTTCTGACAAAACAGTCTTAAGAACAGATGCTCCAGATAGCACAGGTGACCGACCAGGGATACTTCAGGAGAATACATCCAGTGGGAAGACAGCATGGATGGGTACCCCTCACATTGGAGACAGCAGAAAAGAGGATGACCCCAATGAGGACTGGTGTGCAGTGTGTCAGAATGGAGGGGAGCTCCTGTGTTGTGAGAAATGCCCTAAAGTGTTCCACCTTTCTTGTCATGTCCCTTCACTGATGAACTTTCCTAGGTAAAAATGACCAAATGAATTTTGCCAAACTTTGCTCAGAAGAAACCACCTTTGGGTTGTGAGGCCAAGTACAGGACGTTTCTGCCCCAAAAGATAACTCTAAGGTTATCTCTACATTACAGCTTATGTTGGCATAATTCATGTTGCTCGGGGGGTGAATAAACCACCCCCCGAGCAACATAAGTTACACCAACATAAGCACTGGTGTGGACAGCACTATGTCGGCAGGAGAGCTTCTACCGCCAACATAGCTACCTCCTCTTGCGGGGGTGATTTTATCATGCCGACGACAGAGCTCTTGCCTATTGGCATACAGCGTCTTCACCAGACACACTGCAGCGGTGTTGCTGCATCAGTGCAGCTGCATCCCTGCAACTCTGTACGTGTAAACAAGCCCTAAGAAAGTTTGAGTCGGTGAAAACCAGGATTTAACTAAATTTGAGTTGTGTAACCTGAACTAGTGCTGCTGCAAAAGCTATTATAAAATGCTGCAGTTTCTTGGCATGATTGCTTATATCTGGGCCATCTATTATTATCTGTAGCCACAAAATTGGGCCATAGAATCACCATTCTAAACAGAATCCTTTAAGGACAGCAAACCGTTCTTGTTGTTGTTTTTTTAATTCTTTTAAAGAAAAAGCTCTAAACAGGGGCCACATCAGCCATAGGGCACAGTGCTTGCTGTCTGCTCATAATATTTTTAAAACTACCGCAGTAAGCACTGAGAAGAAGCAAGACTAATCTTTATAGGCCTTAATTGGTTTGTTGGAAGGCAACTGTGCAATTTGCTCAGCCCAGTTGGAACAATCAGAAGATTAAAAATCCATTTTTCTATTAAGTATAAATGTTTGAAAATAGATACTTATCCTTAGTATTTCTAAAGTTTATTATTGGTGTCAGCTGCTTTGCCAGAGTAAAAATGAAATTTTTGTGGCACTCTGGTATAGGAGCATTGGATAAAAGACTTAAGCTAGTACTGAACAAGGATACACATATGTTTACCATAAGATGGTCAGCGTTCAGTGATTTGATATAAATGTTAAATACTGGTTTAGTTTACAGTTTCTTACACTGGTCAGCTCTGCTTACATGCTTTGATTAGAACGATCGCTAGTAGCACATCAGGCTCTGAAATACCAATTATATTCAAGTACTGTACTTAGTCTGTGCACATCGAATTTGTGCCTTTTGAATCTCCAAACTATGGGGCTGTCTTCCTTTAAATACAGCACTGTTATTTTGCTGATCATAAAAGCTTTCTACAGTTTTGTTTCCTCTGTGCATAAGCAAAGACTGTATGAATATGATGGATAACAAACTGTTTTTTATTAGTTAAATGTTGTCCTCTCAGTGTAAAGGAAAATTATCACTATTTTCATGTCACATTGTACAGTTATTGGGTTTTCTAAACATTCCAGAAATATCTTTCTAAAGTTTCAACTTTTCGTTGGCTGTGGCTTTTGCTGAGCTTATTCAATGGGGCAAAGAGCAAAAAAAGAAGTTTCCAAGTGGGGCTCAAATCTGTAAAGTGCATAGTAATACTAGTGGCCAGTACTCTTAACTCTGAGCAGTACCGTCACAGATACTGAGATTTCACACTTGAACTCCCATCTCTAAACCTGCCCCTCAGCCCCATCCCATCCTGTCAACCTTCCCTCACTCCCTCTTTTGCCCCTTTTGCTCCTTACTGTCTTCTGGCCCGTTCCCTTCAAAATAGTTTGCCCTGGACTCCAACTGCCTCTCCTACTTGCAGCCCTTCACCCTGAACATGCTGTTACAGCCATTGCCTTGAATTGCTCTCCTTGTACTCTGTCTTGAATCCCTTTCCATCTGACATCTGTTCTCTTCACTCCACCAAAACTGCTGTCATACCGTGTCCCTAACCTACTCTTTTCATGGCTAAATATGTGTGAAAAGCTGCTAGGATTCAGAGAATTGTGAATTACTGTGTTACCCATCTTAGCCTCACCAAGTGAGTTTTGCTGCTGCTAAGCTGTAGGACAGCTCCCGGACACACAAGCTCGTATGCCTTGCCAGCAAACTCTTCAGCTCTCTGCCAGTCCAAACCTTGCCTTGTGGGTAAGAGAGTGAACCCCAGCTTCCCCAGAGATGTCTCCCTACAGCAGTGGTTCTCAGCCTGCAGCCTGTGGGCCGCTTGCAGCCCAATCAACACACAGCTGTGGCCCATGTGACATCCTCAGGGCCATATGGGTAGTATTGGATGTGGCCCACATAATACACTGTGGGTCGCATATACGTCTCACAGTCATAAATAGGTTGAGAGCCACTGCCCTATAGTGTCCAGCCCTCTTACTGAATACTTAGAGAAGTTATTAGGTTTGCTGCTCTTTTTTAAAGAGACAGTATACTGCAGGCAGGTATCTTAACTGGGGTTAACACACCCTTCTCTTCAAACAGTGCTGAACTGGCTTATCGTAAAAGTAAAACAAGTGTATTTAACAAAAGAACATAGGATTAAGTGGTACCCAGTGTAAGGAATAAAGGTAGAAAGGGTTACAAGCAAATAAAAGTAAAAATATGCTTTTTAGGCTAAAACCTTATTTAACAAATTAGACTCTCTTGTTCACAAAGTCTCTTTTCCAGCATGGCTGACCAGACTCTGAGATCTGTGAAGGGTCCTGGACAGAGTGCTTGGTTCCTTTGTCTCTTCAGGTGAAAGATAACTTGAGTTTGCTCCCCCTTCTTTATAGACCAGTGAACCTGTGAAATGTATTCTCTGGTAAAGTTCCTTTTTTTTTTTTTTTTTTTTTTTTTTTTTTTTTTTTTGCTAGGAAGAGATGCCACATGGTCTGGTGAAGACTTCATGCTAGTTCCTTCCCTAGTAGTGATAGTTGAGTGGTTGCTTCCGCCCCTTGTTAGCTTGATGGCTTTGTTTACCTTTTATGTAAATACATTTTCAGTTGCGTCTTGATTTACCTTGGAGACACATTCCTTTGTCTTGGGTGGAGTATCTTGTCCTGCCTGGCACACATTTTAAGAACATAATTTTAGCAGGTTTCTAATTTTTCATATGTTACCTGTATATACACTATGCAGTAATATCAGTGAGTTACTCTTAGGCCTTATGGGTCTTAAAACTCCATCCCTCAGCACCAGACTTTTTTTTACTCTACCAACAATGCCAGCCTTGATTTTTTTTTTTTTTTTTTTTCACGCCTTCAGTACATTTATTTATGCTTTCTTCAGTGAATGGAACATCTTCCCCATACTGATCCTTAAGGCTACTATTCTCTTGTGCTCAAGATCCATTTCTGCCATGATTTGTATATATTTGAATATCTCCTTCCTCCATCCTTCAGATGTTTCTTGTTGTCTTAGAGATGGGCCGAGACCCAGATATACCTCTGTACTGCACCTAGCACAGGCTCCCTCTGTTACAGGTGGTTAGGTGCTACTAAAATATAAGTAGTTGTTAATTCTCAAAATAAAAGCAAACAAACTGACATTTGCCTTCAAAAGAGTTAGTCACTCATTACCCTCCAGGCTCAGGCTAGCCTAGGAGAAACTAGAAATCTTTTAATTATCCTAATAGGATGTATGTCTGTTTTTTGGAGGACTTGTAGTTCTGATGTAGGCTTTAACAAGTTTCACTGTCTAAAGTAATTTTAACTTGCTCCTGAAACTAACCCCAATGCCGGAGGTCATGTTTATATTATTAGATCAGATATGTGGTACATACAGGCATGTTAATACTGTACTTTTCATAATCAATCATAGCTGAATTCTGTCTTTATTCATTTTTGTAAGCAAGTTAATACAATTCAGCCATATTGTAGTTATTCGTGAAGATGCAGGTGTCTCTGTAAAGAATTTTACTAAACCACAGACATTCGCTAGGATTGCTCAAGTATTTGAGGGCATCACTAATGGTAGGGGGGGAAGGGCAGTTAGCAAAAGTAGTTTGTGAACCATTATTCCCCTGCCATTTAGAGTTTTTCCCTCAAGAATAACTGAGATGAGGGGGAAAAAAAGCTGAAAAGTTATTTTGTTAAGAATAGAAAACTATAGCCTATAGGCTAACTTCTAATGAGAAAATATACTTCCCACAGGTCCCAACCTCTCCGTTGCTCTATTTTTGTGGTTTCTGAATTTTTCGTTTTGCACTCCGCCTATTCTGTTCCATTTTTCATCCCAAAATTTTAATTTTTTCTCCTTTCCTCTTGTACTTTTTTCTTCAAATTGCCTCCTAACCAGCAACTGCACCTGCTGTTAAAATTTGAATTTAATCTGTCAACCCATATGAATGGTTTCAAAACTAGTGGAAATAGATGCTATTTTTTGGTGTAAAACTATTCCAAAAATTTCAGGAATGAGTGAGCTTTTCTTCCAAAGAGATGTCCTTTTCCATCATTATCCCTCCTTTTGGTGGTTGCAAAAAAATTGACACAGAGCAAAAAGAAAATAGAAATGAACAGCTTGTCCAAAGGCATTTGAAAACCCCTCTATTGAAGACCGTGAAACTTCAGCAGGTGCCCGGAGTAATATATCTGTTTTCCCCCTTGTTTAGAGGAGAGTGGATTTGCACGTTCTGTCGGGACTTGTCGAAGCCGGAAGTAGAATATGATTGTGATAATCCCAGTCAGAGCTCTGAAAAAAGAAAACTAGAAAGTTATATGGGATTGGCACCAATAGATCGGCGGGTGAGAATACGTTGTTCATTCAACCAGTCTGCTTGTCCAGTCGTTTTGTAAATGCTGCTTTTTATATATTTGGTGGTAGTAATAAGAGTTCACTGGAGGATTTCTAAACAGTTCTGAGAACTTGGCCGTACATTTAAAATATAGCCAAGAATCACTGAGTGCTCTTCGGTTGTCTTGAGTAAGATGTTAAATATCTTTGCCTTGGTTTCCCACACCTGGAACAGGCCTATTCTGAAGGCTCTTCTTCATTCATAGAGCACTATGAAGTCTAAATATTTTTCTGGTGGGCCGCTGCATATCCCCAATATTGGGAGGTGCTCTGGAGTCGCAGTTGCACTAGTAGCAGCCTCTGGAACAGGGCCTGCATGTGGTGTTCTCCCTTTGTGGCTCTGAATCTTAGAGGTGAAGCTATAAAAGCCACCTCTGTTCCTTCCAGCTGTGGCAGTGTGCAGAACAGAAACCTGGGCTCAGTCTCTTTGACCTAACGTTCTGGAAAAATTGTTTCCCAGAGCCTCTTGGTTTTTGTATTTTACCCAGTATTAGTAGATTAGTTTAGTAATTTTAGTTAATGTTGGGTTCTAAGGGGCTTTCTGCACTCTAGCTTTAGTCTATAGGTATAAAATGGAGGCTCCTACTATAAGGAGAACTAGGGCTGAGGTGTGCTTCTCACCCTGCAGTCTTTGCAGCACCGGACACTCTAGGCAGAACTGCGGGCAGGGGGGCACTCTCTTGGATGGCGCTGTGGAAAAAACAGAATTAGGCTTCTTGGTAATGATGATTGACTTGCTTTCACTGACTGTCTGAAATTTTCAAATGTGCTTGATTTTGTTTTGGGGGGCCAGGGAAGTATTAAACGTCTGCCTGAATTTTTTAGCATAATAAATTATTAAAAGTAAAATCGCAGCATTCTCTAATACACAGGCATTCTGTCTTTCCCTATATACAGAAGTGTGAAAGGCTACTGCTGTACCTCTACTGCCATGAAATGAGCCTGGCTTTTCAAGATCCAGTTCCTCCTACAGTATGTACATTGTCATTTTTGCCTTATAAAAGAGTCAGAGCACTTGGCACCAGCACTTCTGTGGGCGTTACTGGTAACAAATCCATCATCAGAAGAGTAATCTACTCCAGATATTTAATGTAACAAATATCAAAATGTAGGATAGCGGTAACAGGTTGATACTAGATGCATGGAATTTCTGTGCTCACTGAATCCGAGCAGAGATTAAGGTGAGACTTAGTTACCAATTGCAGTAAATTAACAAACTTTACTATAAAGTGTGCGCTACATCTTAAAAATCATGTGTTTTATGCATGAAACATGACTTAACCCTTAACTTCTGGTTTTCCCACTTCATCTTGAGTGTTGCTGCATTCTTTTGAAATCAGTGGTAGTTGGCACATCGTTGAATTGCATAATGAATGGTGCTATTTACATTTAACAGCAATGAAGCATTTATTTGTGTGAACTCAAAATGGAAGGTTTCAGAGTAACAGCCGTGTTAGTCTGTATTCGTAAAAAGAAAAAAGAAAAGGAGTACTTGTGGCACCTTAGAGACTAACCAGTTTATTTGAGCATGAGCTTTCGTGAGCTACAGCTCACTTCATCGGACGCATAGCATATCGTGGAAACTGCAGAAGACATTATATACACACAGAGACCATGAAACAAAACTTCCTCCCACCCCACTCTCCTGCTGGTAACAGCTTATCTAAAGTGATCATCAAGGAGGGCCATTTCCAGCACAAATCCAGGTTTTCTCACCCTTCCCCCCCCCTTCCCCCCCCACAGACACACATACAAACTCACTCTCCTGCTGGTAATAGCCCATGGGATGGGCTATTACCAGCAGGAGAGTGAGTTTGTGTGTGTGTCTGTGGGGGGGGAAGAAGGGTGAGAAAACCTGGATTTGTGCTGGAAATGGCCCTCCTTGATGATCACTTTAGATAAGCTGTTACCAGCAGGAGAGTGGGGTGGGAGGAAGTTTTGTTTCATGGTCTCTGTGTGTATATAATGTCTTCTGCAGTTTCCACGATATGCTATGCGTCCGATGAAGTGAGCTGTAGCTCACGAAAGCTCATGCTCAAATAAACTGGTTAGTCTCTAAGGTGCCACAAGTACTCCTTTTCTTTTTTCTTTTTTCAAAATGGAAGGAGAGGCTTGATATATGCTACCAATGTATGCCAGTATTTTCCACACCCGAGTGATATAGTTATGCCAACCTAATCCCCAGTGCAGACAGCACTGTGTGGATAGGAAGGCTTCTACCGTTGACATGAAACCTTCCTATCCGGGGGGAGGGACAGCTCAGTGGTTTGAGCATTGGCCTGCTAAACCCAGGGTTGTGAGTTCAATCCTTGAGGGGGCCATTTAGGGATCTGGGGCAAAAATTGGGGCTTGGTCCTGCTTTGAGCAGGGGGTTGGACTAGATGACCTCCTGAGGTCCCTTCCAACCCTGATATTCTATGATTCTATGACATAACTACCACCTCGTGGGAAGGTGGAGTACCTACACCGATAGGAGAAGCTCTCCCATCAGCATAGGTAGAGTCTTCACTAAACGCTATAGCTGCACCGTTGTAAGTATAGTTGAGCCTTAAGAGAAGTCTCTCTTTCTGTAATGTCAGTAGTACAAGCACATACTTTAACTCCACAACTTGGACTACATCTTAAAATTCTTCACAGATCTGCCTAGATTGTTGGTGGATGGGGAGAAAAGAATGGCTTCTGGTTCATAAATAACAATCTGGAATAAATTTATCCACATCTCTTGCTGACATGCAAGTCAGGATTTGCTCATTGTTTGTGCATGGGAGCCAGGCAGGAGCATACAAAATTACATCTTTTAAAATTTGCACCTTCATGCCTTAAGTACCCTCTATCTTCTTTTTAAAGTGTCATATGTTTAATTAAACACACAAAGGAAACTGCTAATCTGATAATTTATTTCAGTTTGACAAAGGAAATGCATCTTTGGAACACTTCATGTTGCTGTAAGGCAAGTTAACTTTTTTTAAAGTGAAGTTACATGAACCACTTTTTCATCTAGTCAAATATTGTGCTGTATTTCCTCTGTTCTAAAACTGCAGCTATCTGCGGTTCATCTATGGTGCCTATTGCTATTATAGCTAAGCACTGATGTATCCGTAAAATGGCAGATCTAAGTGAAAGGAAGCTTACCCTTTTATTGTGGAGATACTGAAACAGTGACTCATTTTTGGAGTTAAATTTCTGATTTTGTTTAAAATCAATATTTAAAAAGGAGATGAAGATGTAAAATATTACTGAGTATTTCTACTGTAGAACACTGAGGTTTAAATCCCTTTGAAAAATAGTTTTGAAAACTCATTTTTTTAAACAAAAATGTGCCCTGCATACATGGCAGTAGCTATACGATGCATTACATTTCTTTATTTTTGAGAGCCTCACCTGCATTTTGCCCACTGATTTCACTCCAGACTGCTTCTAACATTCCAACACTTTGAGCTGCTTTCTATGAGTTACTGTATTAAAAAATAAAAAACCTCTGCCTCAAAAATATTTGCTCTTCCTCCTGAGGCAGAGTCCTTACAATACTCAACCTAGATCAGTCACAGGTTTTTAGGTCCAATGTCTTGTGAACCACCAGAATTTGAAATACAGGTTCTATTCTATTGGATAACAGGGAAATCACTCCACCCACCTTGAGTGCACTTTAGTTCTTGCCTGAGCAGGTTGTCAGATACGGGAGTTCAAAACCATGACATGAGTTTCAGAAAAGCTATCTTAAATTTGTAACTCTCCTGTACAGTTGGACCCCATATATTAAGACAGTTGTCCCCAAACTGTGGGGCGCATCCCACTGGGAGGCACAGAGGAACATTCGGGGGTGCGCACTGGTGGGGCCTCGGACAGCCCCCACGGGGGGTGGGGAAAGAGCCCCACTCTCCCCCATCTCCACTCCTCCCTGAGTCCAGCTCCCCCTGCTCTACCATCAGCCCAGCTCTGCCCTCATTCCCACTCCACCTCTAGCCCCAGGTCCTCCCCCAGCCCCAGTTCAGCCTCCAGCTCTGCCTTCAGCCCAAGCTCCTCTGCTGAGCCAACTGTGCAGTAATGGAGGGGGACGCAGACAGATTCCATTACTGGTAAGGGCTGGGGGAGAACAGGAAAAGTTTGGGCACCACTGTATTATGACAACAGCCTGGCTGCACAGGTGAAAGGATTGAAGTAACAGTTTAAATCATGTGTTGGTACTAATATATATAGATCAATAGATAGCTGTTTATACCTCAAATGCATCTTTAACTAGTCTTGCCATTTTCATTTAATGTAGTATGGAGAACACTTAGGGCATGTCTATACTACAAAATTAAATAGACTTAAGTTAGCTTGCCCCACAGCAACCATAGTAATTACATCCGTTCTTCATGTCCACACTATGCTCCTTCTGTCGGCAGTGCACGGCCTCACCAGGAGCACTTGCACCGATGCAAGCGAGGCATTGTGGGGTGCGGACGGGCTGTGAAAGGCAGCAACAGGCAATGTAAGCAATGCAGTGTCTACGCAGACACTGCGTCGACCTAACTACATCGACCTAAGTGCTATAGCTCTTGAGGTGGAGTTATTAGGTCAACATAGTGCGCAAGTTAAATCAGTGGGAGAAAAATTGTAGTATAAACACTTACACAGGTAGTTTGACGTGAGCTGTCTTATGTCGACCTAACATCTGTAGTGCAGACCAGGCCTTAGTGGTGTAGAAATAAACCCAAATACATCCTTTATCTTATCGTAAAGGTAAGCAGAGTTGTGTCTCGCTACTCACAGGGAGCCAGGCTCAAGGAAGAAGGCATTATGTTTACATCTTAAAACTATACTTCAGGAGTTAAACTGAATAGTATTTTGCCTAGAAATGATGATTAAAAGTGTGTGTCTGTGTCTGTGTGAGAGAGATATCTGATTGAATTGATGATTTTTTTTCTTTTAGGTGCCTGAATACTACAAAATAATAAAGAAGCCTATGGACTTGTCAACAATCAAAAAAAGACTGCAAGTGAACCATCCGCTGTATATGAAACCAGAAGATTTTGTGGCTGATTTCAGACTGATTTTCCAAAATTGTGCTGAGTTTAATGAGGTCAGAAAAGTAAAACCATATAGTTTTACAAGCTTACATATTTCCAAGAAAGCAGAATTTGTGGCAGGTGGTAGAATTTCTTGATACAAATGACATGACATAACTTTGTGAATTAATCTTGCTTTGGTTATAAGACCTATTCAATGAAGTTATAGATTTCACTTGAAATTACTTTTGTATTAGATTAGTATGTAGTAGAGACAGTTCCATAGAAGGAAGAAGGGAAAGAAGGCAGTAGCAAACAGTTTGGTTTAATTGTTATTACACCAGGATTAAATATGCATTAATTCTTCTTTGAGTAGATACAAATGTGTATTCTAAGTAGGTGTATGCGTGCCCCACGCTCCAGAGCCTTTTGCCTAGCAGTACCTGTAGAGGGATGGCATTCATGCCTCGGGCCTGTCACTCCTCCCCTGGATATATGTGGCGGCGGCACCCCAAACCCCCTCAGTTCCTTCTTACTGCCCATTTGCTGGAGTTGGAGCTCTATACAGTTATTGCTTCACAACCTCACGAGTTTATATCTTAGCCTAGTTTGTTGTATATATCTATCCTCCCTGCTTTGTCTCAAAATGGCTTGCTTGCAGCTCTGGTCCTTCAAGACACCTACTTCTATGTGGCTATTCTACCGAGTCACAGGAAGTATCTTTGCTTCATGGTAAGAGACTGCCACTTTCAATACATGATTCTCCCGTTCGGCCTCTCTTCTGCTGCGCCCCCGAGTCTTCACCAAATGCATGGTGGTAGTCATGGCATATCTGAAGAGGAAAGAAATCCATATCTTCCCTTACCTTGATGACTAGTTGCTGCAGGCTCCAGAGAGGAGGTTCTTGCCCACATTGATACCATACTACACTTTCTTGACTGTTTGGGACTTTGGCCCCCGCTCAGCAAATAGTGTTCACTGGGGCCCTGTTAGATTCCACGAGGTCAAGGGCGTTCCTGATGTTCCACAGCTGTGCCTCAGTTTGCAATCACAGCTGTCCACGACAGTCCATGTGTGCCTGAGCCTATTGGGCCACATGGGAACAGGGAACTGTACCACCACCAACAGCACCTAGGTGGTCCATCTTGCCCGGTTACGCCTTTGTCCTCTTCAGATGTAGTTCAGGATGGTTTACAGCCCTGCCCTGTATCCTCTAGACAGGTTGATTCACCTTCATTCATCAGTCCTGAAGTCCTTGCACTGGTGGGAGTCCCCATCCAATATGTGCCAATGGGTCCCCTTCACTCGGCCCTCTCCCACCAAATCAGTGGTTACCACCACATCCCTTCTGTTTTGGGGAGCACATCTGCACTCGCTGGAGGTGCAGGGTCTGTGGTCGGAACAGGAGACTTGCTTCATATCAGTGTGGAGCTTCGGGCCATCCACAACACGTTGTGCCTTCTGGGACTGAATCAGGCATTCAGTGGTTCACATACTCACAGATAATATTACTGTGATGTACTATGTGAACAAATAAGGGGGGAGCCCACAACAGAGCACTCTGCCTGGAGGCAATCAACCTGTGACAGGTCTGTATCAGATGATACCACCCCAATAGCTGTCCACTTACCAGGGGTCCAGAACCATCTCATGGATCATCTCACTGGGTTTTCTCCCTGAGCCCCGAGTGGTCCCTGAAGACTGAAATCTCATTTCATCTGCCTGTCCAAGGAAAATTTGTTTTTCTCCAATGCCATGGTGATGAGATTTCTGAAAAAACTACTCCACCTGCATCCTCTCGTCAGAGAGCTGGTCCCCTTGTGGGAACCTGAACATGGTTTTAGTGGGTCTAATGGGGCCGCCATGTAAGCCCCTTGCTTCCTGCCTCCTGTCCCAGAAAACTGCATTCTTGATAGCCATTACCTGTGCCAGAAGGGGTGTGAGTTGCAGGCCCTGATGGCTGGTCCTCCTTAAACACAGTTTTCCAAGGACAAGATTATGCTTTGGCCACATCTAAAGTTTTGTATCCAAACTGGTCTCAGTTTCACTTGAACCAGGCAGTGTATTTGCCTGTATTTTTCCCCAAGCTGCATTCCTCCCCCGAGGAGCAATGCCTCCATATACTAGATGTTAGACGCTGTCTAGCCTTTTATCTGAACAAGATGGAACAGTTTTGTGCTTCGCCTTGCCCTGTTTGTATCATATGCAGACCATATGAAGGGTCAAGCGGTCTCTGTTATCCATCTCTAGATGGATAACCTCTCACTTCAATACTGCATACGAAATAGCATCAGTTACGTGTCCTCAGCAGATATGGGCACATTTGACGAGAGCACAGGCAACTTTGGTGGCGTTCCTCAATGACATTTCCATATTGGACATTTGTCGGGTGGTCACTGTGTATACTTTGACAGATCATTAGGCAATCGTTGCTTCTTCCAGAGGAGACACTAATGTCAGAAGAGCAGTCCTGCAGTCCTTGCTCAGGTGGATGCTAAGTCCTCGCTCCAGATGGGGTTCGCTCGTTATCTGCTTGGAATACGTGTCTGCATCTACTGAAAGAAGACTAAACAAGTACTTACTGTAACTCTGGTTCTTCTAGATAGGATGCAAACGTGTATACCACAATCCGCCCACCATCCCCTCAGCATCAGTCTTCCCTGAACATTCTGTGCAAAAGAACTGAGGGGAGATAGGGTTTAGTCGCCTCATATAGCCAAGGGAGGGGCTACAGGCATGAAGCGTGAGCGCCACTGCTCTACGGCTACTGCTAGGCAAAAGTCTCTGGCTCCAGCATGTGCACAAACCTACCTGGAATACACATCTGCATCACATCTCAAAGTGCAGTTACAGTTAGTAACCATTTATTCTATGGAAATGGATAGGAGCAGATTTTAATATGGCTTCTTCTGTTGGGTGAAAGGCACAATCCACACCAGTTACTTAAGCTTAATTAGTTGAAAACTTTAAGAACATTTTAGGACACTATATTACCACCTTAATTAAGTATAGAGCATAAGTAAAGCAGATCAGAGTAGGATACAGTCCTGGGGCACTGGTAGTCTGTTTCTGTTCTCATCAGAGCCATTCTGGTCCAGTCTGGTAGGGGTCCTGCATTGCTCCACATGTCCTTTATACCTTGTCTCATACAGGCACCGATTATTTAAAATTCCTTATCTGTCAACATTCTATTCTAAACATTTTCATATACACACCATTGTAACTCTAGTACATCTTTTACTTATCCTTCAAAAACTCTAATTGGTATCTCTTGTCTTTTTAACCATTGCTACCGTCCTTACTCAATCTAGCTGTCTTTTCATTGCTTTTGTGTGTCTTATTCTTATCTTCATCTTGTGACCTTGAACTTCGCTAGTTCTGTCTAGTTAATATCCATCCTCCCTAGTCCAAGATCTTCACCTGGCTAGTAAATCTCACACCTTGTCTGAAGAAAAGGAGAACTTGTGGCACCTTAGAGACTAACCAATTTATTTGAGCTGTAGCTCATGAAAGCTTATGCTCAAATAAATTGGTTAGTCTCTAAGGTGCCACAAGTTCTCCTTTTTTTTTTTTTTGCAAATACAGACTAACAGGGCTGTTACGCTGAAACCACACACTTTGTCTGGTTTGCTTTGCCCTGTTATCTACACGAACCAAGAATCCACTGTAGATAAGAGACAAACCAGCTTTCTGATTTTTACAATCTTTAAAGTTGTTTTAGCAGAGTTTTGAGAGCTGTCATCTTGACAGATACAGAAAACAGACAAATTCCCTTTTACATATACCATTATTATATATTTCTTTACATCTCTCTCTCTCTCTCTCTGCCTTTTGCCTCCTATCTGCAGAATAATATCCTTTCCACTGCCCTTCCTCCCTTCCCTGACCCCTCAATGAGTAGTGAGCCTTTCATTCCCCACCCACCTTGTCCTGCCCTTCAATCAACCTCTTAAGTATACAGTGGCTTCTGACTGCCATGCCAAGAACTCCGTGGCCACTGCTGGCTTTGTTAGCCATCTGCTGATTCCTCATTTGAAGTGAGGGGTGGAACCCTGGGGAAGAGATAAATGTCCCATGTAGGGCAGGAAGGAGGCAGACCTGACTAGAACTGGCTTTAGCTATTAGCCTCTGCTTAAACCAGGAAACTGGCCAGGGCTGCTGATGTGAAACACCTTGGGGCTGGTTAGTGTCCTAAGGTATAATCATCCATGTCAGTAACATTTTATATTCTGCTGTGTATATGAGAGAGGTGGAAAAATGGCAGCATAGCAGTCAAAGCATCTGGTACAAAATACTCTGTCGTCTTAGTGGCACAATTGACCCAACCCTTCCATTTCTGAAGTGGCTAAACTTTGTACCATGTATGATCTCTTAAGTGGGTTTTTCAGTGGAGATCTTAAACCAATGATCTTGTCTGTACTTGAACATTAGATTTTATGTCCATTTTGTAAGAGAAGGAATTAGCTGTGATGTCCTTGGCCAAAATTTCCCCTCCACCACTGATTTTTGCAGAGTTCTGTGTGCTGGTTGTTTGCCACCCATGTCCCAGAGATGTCTGTGTCTTATTGCTACTTGATTTTTGTAGTTTTCACTTTGAGATTCTTTGGGTGCTATAAGTGTCAAACTATTTTATGATGCACTGATTATTGTAAACTCACCCAACAGCCTGATTCAGAAGTGGCTGATGCTGGCATGAAACTTGAAGCCTACTTTGAAGAACTCCTAAAGACCCTTTATCCAGAGAGAGAATTCCCTATACAACCCTACTGTCGGAGTGAGAGAGAGAATCCAGAATTTAGTGATGACTCTGATGATGATTTTGTACAGCCCCGGAAAAAACGCCTCAAAGGAGAGGAGCGCCAGTTGCTTAAATGAATGAGTCGCATGTACTGGAATGAATTTTTTAAAACTAAACAAATATATTTATCAACTGTCAGTTGTCAAGAGGAAAAGTCTTGACCACTTTGACCTGTACGTTTGTGGATGTCTACTAGACTTTATACCCTTCCCCCTCAAACAGAAATCTACCAGGGATCAAGGCATTTGGAGAGACTGTTCTCTGAAGTTCAGTCCTTACATCCTACATGTTGAACGTCATTCAAACGGCAGTCTGGAACAACAGCTGCTCAAATTCATTTAAAGAAAAGAATTTGTACAGAATTAAACTTTAAAATGTTACATGAATTCAATGTGTGACTTTCTCAGTTTCAAGACAATGTAATATCACCAGACATTAATTTTACCAAAGGCATGTGGCTGGCCAGAATTTGAGTTTTGTACTGTACTTAACCCCAAGCCATGAAAGCACATGGTGTAATTTGTTGTCCTAGGATACTGACTGGTACAATGGAAGTGTAGTTGCCCCCCCAAAGAAGTTACTGGTGATTTAAAATGTAAAGGGGGGGCTGTATTAAAATATATTTAAAAAATCAGGGATTTGTTTGGGGTGTTTTTATAGGTGAGGAAGGTTGTTCCTCTCATCCCAGCAGTTGGATTTCTCTTGGTCACTATGCATTACTGCAATGAGATGCACTAAAATGTCTCTGAAATGTCCTCTAAACAAGATAAGACAGATTCAATGTACATGTGCTAATAGGAGTTAATGGCATAGTTGCAAGGAAGGAATAATTACTTGTACCTAGGGTTGTTTAGACAATTTATTGAACTTCTAAAAATGTCATCTTTGGAATACAGTTTTGCATTTCTCATTCCTTTCATAGAGGTGGTCATGGTGATCGCTCCTGGATGACTGAGTCATCACTATAGCAATACCTCTTCAAATTGGAAATCAGGAGACACTGTTGTTCAGCTCTCCTCCTTCTCCCTGCCATTGACCTCACTAGCTGTCTTGTGGCAGTGTTTGTGAAATATGTCAACCCATGCTTCCTTCTCAAGCCGTTCTCTTTGATGCTCCACTGACCTAAGTACAATTTCCTTTCAAAGGCACCTGTCTGTGAGTGCTCCACAGACCAGTTAGAAGCCCTAATTCAGGTTGGTTTTATGTGGAAACTGAACTTCACAGGGGCAGCCGTAGCCAAACTGTTCCCATTTGTGGGGCACTGTGGTAGCTGTCTACACCAATACTGCAGGTAAGCAAACAGATAGATAGGTTGCTGCTCCAGTGTACATGATCGTTACCACAGGAGTTTAGAGGCTGGCCACAACCATTGATGACTACTTGGTGGCAGAGCTCTGGAGTGAGGGGAAGAAACCGACTGAAGGTGAGCATTATAGCCAGGTAAGTCGTCTTTGCCTTAGTAGAAGGGTGGCTGGTACTTCCCCTTTAGCTGTAGGTTACCTGCCATTTTTCATTATAAAATATTAGCAAGTTTGCAGCAGGGATGAAGCGAGAAGGAAAAAAGGCAGAGGCAGGGTCACCTCTGCTCTGGAATAAGAACCTTCTGCTGCTGCCACCTGAGGTACCCTGGAGCCCCAGTAGCAGTATGTATTCTATTGCCGGGGGTTCTAAGCCCCCCTAATACATAAGGGGAGTTGCTAAAAGTAAACAAACTATTTTAAAAAATCTGACAGTTTTTCTGTAGGTAATTTCCTAAACATTTAGTTTAGGTTTTAGATTAACAGTTGCCTGTTTTTGTTACTTTATTTTGGTTCTCCAGAGTGGAGTATAGGGCTGCTGCTGGTGGGTGCTGAGCTGAGTGAATTATCAATGATTTTAAATTTACAAGTATCAGGGGGCAGCTGTGTTAGTCTGTGTCCACCAAAACAACAAGGCGTCCGGTGGCACCTTAAAGACTAACAAATTTATTTGGGCATAAGCTTTCATGGGTAAAATACCCCACTTCTTCAGATGCATGGAGGTTTCATGACTCTATATCAGTCACCTCACCCTCCACTCCCATGTGATATAATGTGCAGAGGCATAGCCAGCTTGAAAATTGGTATGACCATGGAGGGCACAGGATGGATGGGAAGTGGGGAGGAGATTACTAATGTTCAAGGCCAGAAGAGACCATCTGGTCACCCCTCCAGTATAACACAGGCCATAGAACTTCCTTAAATTAATTCCTAGAGCAGATCTTCCAGAGAAACAGCCAATGTTGATTTAAAAATGGTCAGTGATGGTGAATCTCCTATGACCCTTGGTAGATTACCCACTGTTAAAAATGTACACCTTACTTCTAGGCTCAATTTGTCTAGCTTCAACTTCCAGCTATTAGAGTGTTACACCTTTCTCTGCTAGGCTGAACAGTCCATTACTAGATGTGTTCCCCATGCAGAGATTATTTTACTTAGGGATGACTTGATTACAGATATGACTTAGTGAGTGAGTTCCATAAGTCTGTTTTCTTATCATTTGCTTGACTCTTAAACCCCCTCCAATTATCAACATCCTTCTTGAATTGTAGGCACCAGACTTGGATACAGTATTCCAGCAGCGGTTGCATCAGTGCTAAGTATAGAGGTAAAATAACCTCTCTACTCCCCTGTTTATGGAGCCAGCAGCACACTAGCTCTTTGGGCTACAGTGTTGCACTGAGAGCTCATGGCCAATCAACGGATTATCCATCACCAACCCCAAATCATTTTCAGAGTCCATTTCCTAGGATTAAGTTCCCTGTCATGTAAGTATGGCCTATGTTCTTTGTTCCTAGATGTATACACTTATGTGCAGCTGTATTGAAACAACTAGTGTTTGGAGCCAGGCCCCTGCCCCGTGGTTGCCAGACACAACGAGCCTCGGGATAAAGACTCTGCGAGCAGGCACAGACAACACTATACAGGCACAAAGTAGAGAAGCTGGGCTGTGAGCATTAGAGGATAGACTGACCATGTCTGTTCTAAATACAAGTGGGTGTGTTTCATGTGCTTACTCCTGGGGGAGTTCTGTACCAAAAAATTCTGCACTGGTATTTTAAAGTTCTGCAATTTTTTTTGTCAAAATGACACCCTATAATCCTGCCTGTTTTAATTACCAAAATAATTTATTTCAAAATGCCTATCTGTCTGTAACATTACAGACACACACAAATTCCCCAGGAGTAGAGTTTTAAGGAAATTCCTTTTCTCTACCCCATCTCCCCAGAGCCCACCTCAGACACTGGCAGCACATGCCCCCTCCTGCCCAGAGGGAGAATCAGCCTGTCTCCTGGGAACTGCAGCTGCAGGAAACCCTGCAGCTCCCTCCCAGTGGCAGCCCCTCTAGTGGCCAGCATCCCATTTCTGTGGAGGAAAAGGAAATTCTGTGGAAAAAACATTAATTTCTGCCCAAATTCTCCATGGCAGTGGCATAATTAAGGCAAGGAGTGCTTCCCTCATATCATGATGCATTAGCTCAAGATTGTATTCCCATAGTGGGGCAAGTATCCACTAGCAAGGTAACAGTAGCTTACTCATCTCCAACACCTCCTGTCTGTCTCTCCATGTGGAGAGGAGACTGAGGTGAAGTAACTCCCCCAAGAAGGCAGTAGCCTCTTGATAAATGCTGCATTTTACCCCCATACACACTAATGATTAAAAAAATTCTAAATGGTTGCGGTTACACTGACTGTCCATTAGCCTCGTTCTATCCCAGCCTGTGACAGCCAAGGGAAGCTTTAGTTTTCACAGTAATGAAATACAGGTATTTTGAAAAAGATAAATGATTTTGGAATGTTTAAAAACCACTATAGTTTTCAGACTTCCAGCATACAAACACACCACAGCTATGCAGACACTGCTCCCTCTGTGGGCCTGATCGGGAAAGCTGCCCCCTTCACCCAGGTTCTGACTCCTCTGTATTGAACCCTGTTTTGTATCTGCTGTTTTAATTGAGCTCTGTACAACTTTCCAGTCTTACAGAAATATCCATTAGTGGAAGTTATATTTAAAAGGGGGTGGGGGGGGAGCACCCTAGTGTTGTGCCAGGGTCCCTGATTGCTGAGGCGAGAAACAGAAACTGGCAGGTGTCCAATGGAATAATTCCAGCCAGCTCTAAACATTGAGGTAAATGTAAGGGCCAGAGCACTCACCCGAAAGCCCCATTGTGAGGGCAAGTGAAACTTGCTTTTACAGGTCAGTCCTAGTGATGGGAATATTTGGTCCTTGAGGAAGGAATGTTGTACTTGATTAGTATGTACATGCTGTAAGCCAGATTGCCATGGCAAAAACCATATTCCACTCATGAAGGAAAAACACCCTCCCCATTAGTCCAGCTGTAAAGTAAATACACCAACTTGCCCAACACCAGGTATTCCAAGATGGGCCTAGGACCTATGTATTTTAGTGGCCATCTTGTGGCATGGGACCAATACTAAGCCCGGGGGGGGAATCCAATCTAAGTTACGCAACTTCAGCTACATGAATAATGTAGCTGAAGTCGACATACTTGGATCGACTTACCGTGGTGAGTCGACTGCTGCCGCTCCCCCATCGACTCTGCCTTAGCCTCTCACAGAGCTGGAGTACAGGAGTCAGCAGGAGAGCACTCGGGGGCGATTTATTGCGTCTAGACTAGACATGATAAATCGACCCCTGCTAGATCGATCACTGCCCGTAATCCAGTGGGTAGTGTAGAGACTTCATCTTGCTCCAGGGGCTGGAGAGAGATCTATTTATTGAATCACAGGAAAGACCGCGCACACAACAGTTTTTCCAAATGCATCCTGTAGCTTGTGTGCTCTTCAACTGTGATTATTTATGCCTCCTCTTTCCAGAAATGGCATCAAGAAGCAATCAACATAAAGCAGCTCAACTGCAACTGAGAAACTATTCAAAGGGTTCCTTTTTCTCTCACACACGAGCCAACTTTGAGTGTCTTCATTCATTTCGTTTGCTAAAAAAGGGAAAGATACAAAAGGATAAAAATTTCAGAGTCAAATTGAAAGAACAGGGGCATATGGACCAGTAGCAGGTTCCGCTCTCAGATACAAATGTGTATTTTTATCTGTCTAAAAATCCTGCCTTGTATTTGCAAGACCCATACACTATTCTAAGATTGCATCAGATTTTAATCTTAGAGCAAAGGCTGGATATTTTCAGCCTGTGTCTCTTTCAAATAACATTGAGCAGACTTCTAAAATTACTCTTGAAATATAGCTGCCTACAAAGCAGATTTGGAAGGCACAATGTAGACATTGCCACCTTGGCTCTTAGCCTTAAATGTCACTGTGTTAAAGAATACAGACAGCATTTTATATGGCCTCCTATCCCTACTATTAGAGAGCGAGGGGCAATACATTCATTAGTCTAGAATCTGCAGCCATGCATAACTTTATGATCCCATTGATGTTAATAGGATGTTATCAAGTATGCAAAGTTACACATTTGCATAAGCATTGGCATCATCCCTGCTGAAAATAAAGCCTGTGGCCCTAATCTGGTTAACTTTTGTGCACAAGTAACTTTGCATACTTGATTATTTCTATTAACCTCCATGGGACTAATCCTTTGTGAAAAGTATAACTGGTAGCAAAATCAGGGCCATAGATCTTGTCTGCAAAAAGGATGATGTCTATTGAAACTTCAGCTGTGATATTAGCTCACAAGAATGCAGCCCATTTATCTAGGTCATGTCAATTATAGATGGATCAAAGCTTTTCTCTTACATGTAATGCAATTTATTGGAGTGTTTTTGTTTGATTATTGCAATATTAACCATTTGAGGGTTTAAATAGTGTGCGAGCCTTCAGCACAGGGCTGCCTTTTACCCACAGAGGCAGAGTAATTAAAGAACCTTAAGTCCTTCTCTGAAACTCTTTTTTTTAGGAAGGTTGTGGCATTATGCCAAGAGGTATGGTGACAGTGCTCTGGCAGCCTAGCTATGCCAATAGAGCTATAATGGCAAAGTAAGTAGTAAGACAAGGGCTTAGTTAGATCAGTCCAAGCTGTGTGTGTAAAGACACTTATTTTGGTTTACTTGTGGCACCGTAGAGACTAACAAATTTATTTGAGCATAAGCTTTCGTGAGCTACAGCTCACTTCATTGGATGTATTCAGTGGAAAATACAGTGGGGAGATTTATATACATGAAACAATGGGTGTTTGTTACCATACACACTGTAATGAGAGTGATGAGGTAAGGTGAGCTATTACCAGCAGGAGAGCGGGGAAAACCTTTTGTAGTGATAATCAAGGTGGGCCGTTTCCAGCAGTTGACAAGTTTTTTTGTTGATATATATCTATTCAGGGGACACTATCATAGGGCCTAATCACATCAGCCACACTATCAGAGGCTCGTTCACCTGCACATCTACCAATGTGATATATGCCATCATGTGCCAGCAATGCCCCTCTGCCATGTACATTGGCCAGACCAGACAGTCTCTACGTAAAAGAATAAATGGACACAAATCAAATGTCAAGAATTATAACATTCAAAAACCAGTCGGAGAACACTTCAATCTCTTTGGTCATTCGATTACAGACCTAAATGGGGCAATTCTTCAACAAAAAAAACTTCAAAAACAAACAGACTCTAACGAGAGACTGCTGAATTGGAATTAATTTGCAAACTGGCTACAATTAACTTAGTTTTACTTTGTGTAATGACACATCCACCCCCAGTCTTTATTCAAGCCTATTTCCCCATGTTTCCCCCCCCCCCGCCCCGGTTCCTCAGATGTTCTTATCAACTGCTGGAAATGGCCCACCTTGATTATCACTACAAAAGGTTTTCCCCCCCCCTCCTGCTGGTAATAGCTCACCTTACCTGATCACTCTCCTTACAGTGTGTATGGTAACACCCATTGTTTCATGTTCTCTGTGTATATAAATCTCCCCCACTGTATTTTCCACTGCATATATCCGATGAAGTGAGCTGTAGCTCACGAAAGCTTATGCTCAAATAAATTTGTTAGTCTCTAAGGTGCCACAAGTACTCCTTTTCTTTTTGCGGATACAGACGAACACGGCTGCCACTCTGAAACCTGTTATTTTGGTTTGTGTGCTTTTTATGGAGCTGGGAGAGGATAATGATTTTAGGAGCCTCTAACCTGATTTAGTTAAATCAGTATCATTTTCTCATGGGGACAAAGCTGTAGCTGTGTCAGAAATGAGATATTACAAACCTGGAGCGCTCTTCCTTTGGTCTCTATGGGCAGAGTGAAGGCAGAGATGGCACACACCACACACACGCCTGAGAAAAGGCACAAGGCCCCAAGGAAGGAAGCATTCATGAGAACCTACAAACAAACAATTCAAGCATCAGCTCCATGCTGCAGTACAAGATTGTGGTCAGGGGGCATGGTAGGAATCAAGATGTGAAATGGATAAGAGACTAAAGGATTCAATAATAGCCAAGAAAACAAGCTGTTCTAACAGCTTCTGCAAAGTGTGTAACACACGCTAACCAGTTATTTTCTGTACAGAGAGCTTTACACAGGGCAGGAGCAGCTTGCCAGCCCAGGAACATGAGCCACAGGCTACCCAAGAATTCCCAAAAAGCTACACCATACCTTTTGCATATTCTTGTTTATGTAACTGATACATTTATACAGCTTTAAATTTATGATTTGGTATAAATGGCACAATCCATGCGCCCGTAGCGAAACCCCACACTAGGAAGTTTGACGAATGTGGTGCTGCGTGAGGCTGAAATGTGGGATAGCGAAGAGTGCCTCAAGGAGCTGCCTTGTTACCATGACAATTTACCCTGCAGAGGTCTCATTTTATCAGCATTGCTGTGGTAACCACTGCGTGGAGGGGCCACAGCTGGGGAATGAGAGCAGTTGAGGCCAGGCTCAAGGAGGGGGCTCAGGGGGCAGGGTTGGGACCTGTGCCTCCCTAGCCTCAGGGGGGCTGTCTAAGTTAACCACCAAGAGCTGTTGTCAACTCCCAGGCCGGCCTCATGCTCCACCCCCTGGTTGCGGCCTGAGTAGCCGCAGCAGCAGCTCCAGCTCCTGCTCCTACTACATTATAAATAAGATAAACTTTTAATATCTATTAAATTATACACTGGGGGGGGGGGGGGAATGTAACCATTTTGTGACTTGTGTCTCACCTGTCAAGAACCACCATGGATGCGGGTCTTTTTGGCAATGACCACGTAACTAATCCTAGTGTCCACATAAATATCAAAGACCCAATGTCTTGGCAAAAACAAAGGTCAGTATGTACACGTGTATGCATGCACCTATGAGCTTTCAGGAGATCTGTGGGTGCATCTGAGGGCAACGTTGGGCATAGAGTTTACCAAAAACCAGAACGGTGCCCATAAAAACAAAGGCCAGTGCTGAAAGCTCTTCCAAGGTAGCTGAAGAAATACCATCCTAGGGCTTTTTTTTTCCATTCCCCATCACTGACAACCCCCACCTCATACCAGGCTGATAACAGGAAAAGCATCTTACTTGTGCTATAAATGGTGCCACCATAGCTCCAATCCGACATAGTGAACCACTTGTCCCCATCCCCAGAGCGCGCATTGTGGTAGGGTAAACCTGTAGCAGGACAAAGAGGGTTTAATTCAATACCAGTAAGAACTATGGCATGCCACTGGTTCCTGGAGGCTCACTGCACAAGAAAGGACAGCTGTAGGGGGAGATTTTCAAAGGGCAGTAAGGCTCCCAAATCTCTCTCTTCCATATTGAATCAGTTTATGTTAGTCAAATGGTTCTCAACGCGTGGCCCATGGGCCACTTGCAGCCCAATCAGCACACAGCTGCAGCCCATGTGACATCCTCAGGGCCATAGCGGTACTGTTGCGGCTCACAATGGTAAATAGGTTGAGAACCACTGCGTTAGTCCAATCAAAGCTGGAGCGGACACTGAACGAATCCCTCAGCCTTGGAGGTGGTTGCTCAAGGTCAGGGTTGCAGAACCGTGATAGGGTGATATAGGGTACTCTTGCATGGCCACGCTCCACGTCTGATGGACAGAGACAAGAAGTGTCCACGGCTTTCAATCCTTAGGCAAGACCTAAATTCACTTATGTATTAGACAAAAAAGTGACCTAAAAAGAACCTCCAAGACTCACTGTGGATTATGCTTTTTGCCACTCCTAGGCCCTGTTTCAGCAAAGCACATAAGCATAAAGGGGTGGGACTGTGTAGTTTATTATCTGTTAGAAATATGGTTGTAGAAGGACTCAGAGGGGTATCATTCTCACTAAGCCACTTCAAGAGAAGGATTCCCCAACTGCTTTCCATCTTCGAGGGGAGCAGTCTCAAGAAGCATTTTCCAGGCACTGGGTGGGCTTCATTGTCCCTTCTTATTAAACGCTCTCAGGTTAGTGGTTTCTGACACATCCATAGCCAATAATGGACTTCCACAATTCTAGACCACCAAAAGATTAATATATCTATGCAGGTGCATTCTTGTAAGCACGATTGTGATATACTAAATTATTAATGGTACAGAGATAGTAAAGCAGACTCATAGATAATCATATAGTTACAATAACTTTGCCACAGACAAGTAGCATGGGAAAATTCCTGAGAATAGGCAACTGTGCTGTTATTCATTTAATACACTCCATAAGAACAGCCATACACTGTCAGACCAAAGGTCCATCTAGCCCAGGATCCTGTCTTCTGACAGTGGCCAATGCCAGGTGCTTCAGAGGGAATGAACAAGAGAGGTAATTCCCGTCGCCCATTCCCAGCTTCTGGCAAGAGCAGCTTAATGAGGAACTTTCAGAAGGACCTACCTCTGCTGTGTAAATGTAGATGGTGTTGAAGTTTGCTGCTACCAAGGCACGCAGCATGAAGAGAAAACCGATCAGACCCGTACTAGGGAGAAAGGGGTGGAGAATATGGAACTAGCATCAGAGAACACTTGTTAAACACAGGCAAAACAAATGGTTACTGCACTAAGGAACTTCCCTCCAAAATAAGAATATAATAAAAGACACAAGTAAAATGTAATAATGACAAATGTAACCTTTATCCATTCAATTGACAAGGAAAGGTTGATGATTCACACTGAGGGACTTTCTTCTTGAGGAAATGCTTGGAAAATGGACTGACCAAGCTTGCAAGCCAAGGGAGAGATGACATCTATATTCATTATAGCACCTCAGGTTGCATCTGCTAGAGTTAAGACTGGGTTCTAACTTGCTGTCTTATCCCTCTTTCTCAGTTGCTAATTAACTCTCACAAAGTCTATGCTTGGACTCAGCCCAAAGGTGAAGACTGAGCATAATTGTTTCAGGTATTTGGCCACTGGAAAAAGCCCTTTACTCCAATCAGAATTTTGCATTCAAGTAACTATTGCATAGATTTGGCTAGAAACTTTGACTTTGGCTTGATTTCTAAATTTCCCTGCCATGCATGCAACAAGCCAAGTTTGAAGAAAATTATACTAGTCAGGGGCGCTGGAACAATTTGTACAGTGGGGGGTGCTGAGAGCCATTGAACCAAACTGTGAACCCTGGATATGATGGAAACTACTTCAAGCCAGGGGGTGCAGCACCACTGGTTCCAGCACCTATGATACTAGTAGTAAAGTTCCCATCTCAAACATGAACGTACAATTTTCCTATGCTGGTTTTCAGGCACCAGTAAAGCAGACCATTAGCTACTGTGCTTCATGGCCGTCCCTCACAGCTGAAAGGTCAGTTTAATGGAACCTTTCAGCTGAAGGGTCATTTCCGAGCCCTAGCTGAAGTCCTGGTCCACTTCAAAAAACTGACAAGCTCTGCCAGCTTCACGGGGGGGGACGGGACCTGTAAATCCCTTCAGCTCAGTCTTTATTTAGTGAATATAGTCAAACCTTGCTAATTCATCCTGATTAGGAGACCCGACACCCCCCCCCCCCGCCCCGTGGATTATTAGTCTAAGGGGATGTCTACACGGCAAAGAAAAACCTGCAGCTGGCCTGTGCCAGCCAACTTGGGCTCATGGACTCGGCCTGGAGCCTGAGCTCTGGGACCCTCCCACTTCCCAGGGTCCTAGAGCCTGGACTCCAGCCCAAGCCTGGAAGTCTACACAGCGATGAAAAAGCCCCACAGCCCAAGTCGGCTGGCTCAGGCTAGCCACAGGTTTTCTGTTCTCCATAGAGACCTACCCTAACTTGGTAAATGAGCAAACAAACAATGCAAAAAATTATGGGCACTGTACCACACAATGTACTTTGTTTCCTTATCTTGATGTGTGGTTTAGCTATAATTATTTATTGCACTTCATAGCACGCTAGGACACGTCCTGTCGTATAGTTTGTGAAATCCCCGTAGTCTCAGCAATACAAGACCTCACTACAGCTTCTGCTATTACATTTTTTTGCTGGGAAGTGACAGGAAACTGCAGGAGATTTTTTTTGAGAGAGAGAGAATTATCAGGACTACTGATTAGCAAACTGAGAATTTAAGAGGTCCTGCCCTCTGCCTGTGGTATTACAAACCACCACGACAGTACTAGCATACTAATCTAATACGCTACCTTGTAGTGCAGATATTAAGGAAGAGGAAAAATAGTGCAGTGCATCCCATTGTTATAGACAGGCTCAGCCGTCTTCCTAGGAAATTGATGCCTAGAATGTTTAAGGGATTTACTGGAAAACAGAACAAAACATAAATGTCAAACTTCAGAGTTAGATGATCTAATTATGTCTCAGCCCCTATTTAGCGGTCATTTCCTGACACTACAAACCAGGAATTCCATCCCACCGTTCCCAGTAGAAAAGATTTCACCCTCCATTACCCAAACACTATGATCTTCCTCTTACTTATTTTTCCTTTTTCTTTTTTTTTTTTTAATGTCTGGAGTTTCTGAACCGGCCTCACTTGAGACACTTTAGTTCCCGCTATAGACACACTACTATTGTGTCACGACTACAGTAATGTCTCACTAGCATTATAGCCTTGATCACTTCTTAGTAACAGCAAGATGCTGGGAGGAAGGGTGGGGTCATGTGGTTAAGCACAGCACTTGAACTCTAGACAGCTGGGTTCTATCCCCAACTCTCCCAAAGACTTCCCGTACGAGTTGGGCAAGTCACCCAGGGCTCCAGGATGCTAAGCAATGTGGCTCCAGCCCAGCAAAACACTGAAGCACATGGTTAACTTCTAGCTTAAGTATGTGTTTATGCCCTTTGTTGGACTGAGGTCAGAGAGTTTGGCACCTTACAGGATCAAACTTTTAATCTCCTTTTATCTCATTGCTCTAGATGTAAATGGGGATAAAGCTTACCTCACAGGGGAGCCATGAAGCTAAATCCAGTAATGTTTTACCAAGTACTTTGAGCGCCTTAGATGGAAGGGGCTATGGAAACATGTTATCACATGACACTTTTACCACCTAATACTGAAGTAGAGGAGATATACCAAGAAACATGGTGATTTGTGTTGCTCTGGATGCATTGTGTACTTTCTGCTGTATTCCATTCTAACCTACTCTGAGCAGGTCTCTGCTGCACAGTACAGGATGACGGCATTGAAATAATACCCTTTCTAAGCTAAAGCACACCTTTGCTGCATTCTGTTGCCTACATATCAGTGACTGGTTGCAATTCTTGCTAGCATTTCCAAAAGTCACGTTCTAGTTGTCTGAAAGTTTGCCTTCAAGCCAATCCTGGCTCTCTGGTAACTTAGAAACCGAACTTCAGAAGTGCTTAGCCTCCACTGATTTCAGTGCAAGATAGGCACCTAAGTATCTTTGAGGATCTGGACTTTACTGTTCAGGTAGTTTCCTATGGTCATTTTAAAAAAGGAAGTCATTATGTATCCCCTGCATAGGGGCTATTCGGCTTTGCCAGTTAAATTTTCACAACTGTCCTTAAAGATAAATTAGTCATGTAGGGTGAAATTCCTCCCTGTGACACCAGCACAAAGCATATGCAGCTACAGCAGAACCTCAGAGTTATGAGCACCAGAGTTACAAACTGACCGGTCAACCACACACCTCATTTGGAACCGGAAGTATGCAAGCAGGCAGCAGAGACCCTCCCTCCCCCCGCCCCCAAAAAAGCAAATACAGTATAGTACTGTAATAAATGTAAACTACGAAAAAAATAAAGGGAAAGTTTAAAAAAATGACTTGACTAGGTAAGGAAACTGTTTCTGGGTTTGTTTCATTTAAATTAAGATGGTTAAAAGCAGCATTTTTCTTCTGCACAGTAAAGTTTCAAAGCTGTATTAAGTCAATGGTCAGTTGTCAACTTTTGAAAGAACAGCCATAACGTTCTGTTCAGAGTTACAAACAACCTCCATTCCCAGGGTGTTTGTAACTCTGAGGTTCTACTGTAAATCCCACTGAAGTAGTGCATTGCCATTGGCTGGCTCTGTGCACAGGGTGAATTTCACCTATAGCCTATATATTGTTTTGTGCACGGGCATGTAAAACTGCCGAGTTAAACACTTTGCATAACACATTAAATAGCCACAGAAAGACAACTTGGAGATGTTTCTGTTACATGCAATCTCTCCAATTGTGCTGATGATCATGATCCGGTAATCCGAAGGGGCAAATAAGCGACAGTGACATGGGCTGTGGCTTTCCTCTGAATCATTCCCCAACTCCTTCGCTGCTGTTGTCTGCAAACTACAGACCATGTCCCGCTCCAGTAACTCAGCACTGGCCAGGATGACGCCATAATAAGCAAAAGATATTCCAAGCCTGGGGGAAAGAAAACCAATGTTGACAAGGAGAAAATAATCAGATTCATGGAACCATAGAGGAGTAAAACTCAGCAGATATTAAATGCCCAAGTACAATTACAAAGCAAAACAGGTAAACAACACTTAACTTTTGGAAATCTTAAGTCCAGAGAAACCCCAGTATTTATTTGTGCAACCAGCAGCAAACTGGTTGTCACGAACGTGTTACACAATGGCAGCTACCATATAAGTACACCTCTTTATTAAAAGAAAAAGCCCAGTTCTTAACTGGACTGTTATTATTAATTTGTAGTATGGTAGCACCTAGAAGTCCCTGTCATGGACCAGGACCCCACTGTGCTGTACAAACAGGGATGAAAAGACAGTCCCTGTCCAAAGGAGCTTACAGTCCAAATAATGCTGATCTCTGTGTGTGTCAGTTTTCCCATCCATAAAATGGGTATAAATCTATCTCACAGAGGGTGAAATTCACCTTGGTACAGAAAGCCAGCATAAGGTCAATGTTTCACTTACACCCTGTTTTGAGGACTTAAGAAGTAGAATTTAAGAAATACATAGGCTTTTGTTCAGACTGTCTGCATAGGGATGAAATTACCACCACAGAATATGAGCTTATTCCATGTTAAGGCCGCAGAATAAAATACTACTCAGCTTGAGGAAGTGTGGCAGCATTGGGCCCACGGTGTTCTTAAAATTCTTTGATGCAGGGCTCTATATACTGTAGTTTACAAGCTTTCATTTAAAATGTAAAGCCAAGATCCTGATCCCTTGTGACCATTAAAATTCCCATTATACTTTTCATATGAACAGGAAGGTTAGCCCTGAAGCTCTGGCCAAATGCCAGTCTGTAGAATTACATTCTGCCATTTCAGTTAAAGACAATTTTTCCCCACATGTATTGTGAAGTATTGCTGTGCACTGCTAAACAGCTGCGATGTTCTATACCAGAGGTGGGTGCATGGTGGGTGGAAATTATCACTGTATGTTTCTTACCTACCTTATACTATTTTCCAAATGTTTGAGACCCATTGATGAAAGGAGCAATGGTATTATTTACAGGCTGGGGCAGTGGACCCTAAAAATGTGTAGCAATGCATGTTTGTGCCGGGAAATTTTTCAAACATTCATTCCTGGTGGAACCTGCCCATTGAATATTTAAAACAAATCCCTGATGCTTCTTTTACCAAATCCTAGGACCATCAGAGCTTCATTCTCCATTCTGTGCAGTGACTTTTAAAATCAATTTTACGCACCGTCTGATGGGGGAAGCTCATATATTGTCGTGGCTCTCTGTCAAGAGCAGAGTATTAATGACGGCAGCCTTGTTGCAACATCATCAACTAATTCGGCATGTCCCTCATCATAAACAGGCTAAGAAGTGGATTTTCACTCCCCTCCCCCCCCCACCCCCGGCAATTGAAGAAGCGAGCCTCAGAATTACAAGCTATCAAAAGATCTGCATACCGAATGCAAGGAGAATGCTAAGTACACAGAGGATGGGGAAGTAAACCTATGGAGCCTATAAGCTGATTTATAACTGTAGAAAAACTGTATTTTACAAAAATAGAAAAATCATAAAAGATGCAGGGACCGATATACAAAGATTCTGGGTCACTGAGCTTCCACACACCCATTATCAGCACATTACAATTCTAGTCTGCAGTGGTGTCAGAGCTGCATTGGTCCCAGGAGCTGAGAGAGAGAAGGTGGATGAGGTACTATCTTTTATTGGACTAACTCCTGTTGATTTGAACTACACAGAAGTTGGTCCAATAAAAGATATGACCTCACCCACCTTATCTTATTATAATTCTAGACAATGGTGCCATTAAAATATAGATTGATCTACTTCAGGCCTACTTATGAGACTTCAGATGAGAGTCATCTTTTGTTCACTTTGAATTTTCCAAAGCCAGTGGAATTAGTAAGAGCTAACAACATTCTGTCTGAAACCTATTTCACTGGTACGCTGGCTGTGCTACCAAAGCAGCTGGTGGAGCACCGGTTCTCGTTTTGGGAAAGCCAGGGGTGAGAGAGCAATCTTAAAACCAATCCAGACGTTCCCCCCTATTCCAGCTACACCGGATGTCTCTGTAGGTCACTCAGAGTCTGATCCAACTTGCTTTAGAGTCAATGGGAGACTTTTAATCAGGGTCCTACCCCCCTCATATGAAAGAATTACGTTAAAAACAATAACCAAAACCAAATAACATATTTACCATATGATCCATATTTGCAAAGTGGTTCGTAAGTATTTGGAGTCCAATAGGTCGCAGAATCTACCTCTTCTTTCCTGCAAATTATTTAATAGAAAACACAAGTTTGGAGAAGTATCTTGGCTCTCTGGACTAATTTTCTGGTGCTCCCATGTATTTCTACACACTAATATGTTTGCTGAGCTGAAAGGCAGACATGTAACACACTTCAGCAGCACACAGATGAATCTGGAGATTAAAGAGCACCAAAAGGGAAAAGGTTGTAGAGAGAATGTGTGGGGTTGTGGCTGTGATCCTGTAAGTCCACGTGCAGCCCCACTGACTTCCACAGGGCTCTGAATGTTCCCAGGCTCCACTTGTGTGGAAAAATTTGCTGTATTATGGCCTAAGCTGGGAAAGGTGTTGGTTACTTATTTGTTTCTGGTTTGACTACTGCAGTCTGAACTGACCGCAGTTACCACTTATATGTAACATTTTATGTTACAAGACATAAATGCCGTAATGAGAAACAGAGTCAGAAATTAGAGGCTGTACGCTTGCTTTTGTATTCTGCATCTAACCAGCTGTCAGACATTGGGCTAGCAGATATGAAAGTGAAGACATGTAGTAACAGCTAGAGGATTGGTACATCTAAGGCAAGATTCTTGCTGCCATGAATGTGAAGAGAGTCAATTAATCATCACTTGTCCCAGGGGAGGGGGAAAGAGTTCACATGAATGTTTCGAGTTGATTTTTTCCTCTTTGTTTAACATGGCTGTGTGCGTAACTTTAAATTTTAATAGAAACATCACAGAGCCAGTGAGATCTCTTTACAGAAATTCTACAGAGCGTATAGGGAAGGCCTTTCTTGTTTAATCCTAACGCCAATTCAATAGTACCACATTGCCAAGGCCAATGCTAAGTGCCTGTGGGATTAGATAAGCAGCAAACAGGTCTAGAAGAGGGACCCCTCCGAGCTGGGTGATGGTGTTGAAGATTCCCATGGTTCAGGTCTAAGTTCCTTCGATCTAACTGTGGGCTCTTGAGCCACTCACACCATGATGTTCCCTTTAATATTGATATGCAGGGCCTGAGCCATATTGTAACCAATAATGACTGCTCCAGTGCTCCCGCACCGTCAAGTGCTCCAGCTCCATTCCCCCACATCTGCCACTGCCCGGGTGTTGCCGGTCATGACTAGTACATGCTTGTCTTGTAGTTCTATCTGGAAAGGAAGGAGCATAAGCCCAGTTTCCCACAGTTCATGATTCTTTTTCACTCTTGGTCTGTCTGTTCTCCCTGAGTCACTTGTATGTTTCTATGGGCCCCCATTTGAGGAGCTGGACTGCATACCTGAGGCAGTAAGCCATGCTTAACTCTGTCCAGCCATGGCACAGGGAGGGGAGGAGGAATCTTTGTAGCTCTTTATCTGGAAATGTGCCACCTGGAGAATTTCCACACTTGATACTAGCATGCCCTGGAGCTGCATGAGGAATCTTACTGATACCAGGGTGCAGTTGTCAATCATTGAGTCAGGCCAACAAGGGGCAATTGTCTCATGTCAGAGATGAAGGCCTTGTCTTTGGCTCGGCTAGCATTACTCCGAGGTGCTTTGGTCTCTGACTCAGAACCAGATGGTTCTTCTTCATGTTCACCTACAAGCTATGCTCTTGCAGGTAGGTGATGGTTGTTTGTGTGTCCTGAAGGGCCATTTCCCTCAAAAAGGAGCTTGGATGAACAGATCTTCCAGGAAGGGAAAGACATGAATTTCCTGCACCCGGAGAGCTGCTGCCAGATCTCTCAGCAACTCGGAAAAGACTGCTTAGGGATCTCACCAGGTCAAAGGGGGTGCTCTCTACTGGAAGCCTTTTTTATGGTAGCGAAAGCAAACATTTCCCCAGCATTACGTTCATGTGAATGAGAAGAAGAATATAATAAACAAGCCCATTAAAATGAAAGGGCTAAGATTTCTCTCTTTTAAATAGACAAGTGACAGCTTCTATCATGGCATTCAATATTCCTTTGGAATGATGCCTGATATAGTAGAAACGCATAGAACATGAAAGCTTAAGCAAGATAGCCCTGTCCCCTAGAATCCCAGTAATCCTGTGCCCCAGGAAATATCCAATCAACCATCAGCGTGATGAGAGAAGATATTTTAACTCTCACATTAACAGACTCCACCAAGATCCCTTCTGGCATTACTGAGCGGTTCATCTTGGCTATCTTCTCCAGTGTTCCAACGGCGGCTTTGTTATTTCCAGTAGATACATTGTACCGAGCAGACTCTGGAATGAACTGCAAATACAGGTTGGTTAGGAAGAGCTTTAACCGCTTTGGGCAGCAAGACAGAGCTTTGGTTAAGTGCCAGGAGACAGTGCACAGACCCAACAGTTATTGGATTCCCCCCTTCTTTTTGCTGTTTCCCATCTGCATGGTTCAGTTTTCCAATCCACTGAGAATGCACATTCGTAAATATTAAGCCAGACCCTCAGCTGGCGTAAATTGGTGTCACTCCATCGACTGCAGTGGAGCTATGTTGATTGACCCAACCTGAGGCTCTGGTCCAGTCTATAAACAGTGCTAGATAAGTGTTCTGAACAACAGCAATTCCTTCCACATATTCAGTGAGTTCTCAGAGAACTAACAGAACTGCTGATCTCCGTTCTACAGCCATTCTGGGACAGCCAATCAATAAAAAGAAAATGGCTTTTTTAAAACTGTGGGGAAACCAAACCAAAACAGTGAAACAGAAATAATAATTAAACAAAACCTAACTTGAATCTGACATTGTAAGCTGAGACTAACAACATACCTCTCCCTCTTAATAAAAGCGTCCCAGACTTAAAAGAGATTTTGGGTTCATTTCAAGGGATGGACAAAATTGGGGGACATTAGTTTAACTGGAGTGTTTCACTCATCCCTCGTATTGATCACAAAATAAGTAGAACTGAATGAATATTACAGAAAGCGGTGCTTGAATTTTTAAAGGCATTTGCTTGGCCATGCTTGTGCCTCTCGTTTTGTTATTTCCATGAACAAATCATGCAGCATAGTTTTACTAGCAGAGATGTTCAGAGAAGTCAAATTTCAAGACATGGGTATTTACAGAGATCCTAGTTTATATTTGCAAGCATACGTATTTATCTCAGTCCATGTCTGCACTGGACTGGTGTGATTGCAGTTTGGACTGCAATCGAAGGTGTGATTGCAGCTTGGACAGGCATAATATAGGCCTAAATATAGCAGTGAAGATATAGGAGCACAGGCTTCAGCATGGGTTTGGAAAGTGAATCCATATTCCAGGGGACCAGGCAGTTTTGTACTTCACTGCTATTTTTAGCTGTACTAAATACATTAAAACTACAGCAATGATGTCTCCCCAAGCTGCAAATCACATTTTTGCCTGCGGTGTAGACATACTCTCAGACATGCTTGGGCACTCATCCAATCAGGGAATGGATTTTATCGTCTATGTGATTTATCTGACCAATCACAGCTAATCAACATAGCTCAAATTGCGATATTCACAGAGACTTGTTTACATCAGTCCAGAGAGAGAAAATATGCTCTCCCCTGAATAAATAAGACGACGTTGCAACCTGTTAAAAGGCTAACTTTGTTGGGTACATTGTTTGTTGTGAATTATTCACTTAGTTCTACAAAATGTAAAGAGTTACGAGGATGGGGTATATACAGGGATGACAGCAACAAATTCCTAAATTTGCCAGCATATGAATTGCAAGCTTCTACATAATCTAATCCAATCTCATCTCATCTATGTTTGCATGCCCTTCCCTCCCCCACCACCACAATATCAGAACACAGTGTATGGATCCAGAACACCGATGCCCTAGTCTTGGGATGCTGCTATGAAGGAACAGCAAATCTGTAGAAAGAGGCTGTCTCCTGCAGGTCCCTGCGTGCTGGTGGCTGGTGTGGGCTCTTCAAAGTTTGTCTCCATGAGAGGGCTGCTGTGGGTTATGGTGAAAGCAGGACCACAGAGGCAGGCTATCAGGTCCTGCTGTCTCTATCAGCTGATGGCAAAATATACCTAGAGATTCCAGACCTAGTGTGTTCTTTTGGGTGGGAGGGAGTGTTCTTCTCACCTTAAATGCCAGGATGAGAATGATGCCTGGAACAGAGGAGATTCTGATCAGCCAGCGCCAGCCTATGGTCGGGTTAACCACTGATGCCAATCCAATAATTAATAAGGAGCCTGCCAACCAAAAGACCTTTCAAATGGAAAGTGAGAGGTTACAATAAAGGAGCCAATGGTTATGGTTTGTATATTTTAACCACCGGTGTTCTCATTCTTTTCTGAGCAACCTTCTCCATCCACACCATTAGAATATGGTAGAGATTTGACCCAGACACAGTCAGGGAAGTTGAATTTTTGGAGAGAGCTGGGCCAAAGTTTTGGTGCGACTGGGCCCAGGATGGTTTCAGGTAGCTGTGGTTGAACACAGAAAGCCATGTGTGGTTATCATTCCAAATGAAACCCTTTAATCTGCTTCCCTGGTATTCATGAGCCTTTTGATTTGCTTCATTAGTCATATGAATGAGATTTTTTTTTCTTATAAGAATGCTTGTAGAAGGCAATAGTGCTATGAACACTAGTGCAAATAGTGAGCAATACTTTCCACTGATTTTACACCACAGGAGAATCTGGCCCAACACTTGCAAGCATGTGTGTCCTTGAAGTTCTCATGTAGCCATTAGAAAAAATGCTTTTTTTTATTTACACAAATAAGGTAAGCAACAACAAACAAATTCATAAAAGCCACAACCTGTCCACTGAGTAAACTGGGGGAAGGGAAAATAAATAATAAATAATAATCAAAGGATTTCGCCTGTTTATAAATCTTAGGTGAGAACAGAAACAATGACTTAAGTGATCAATCCAATGGCTCAAACAGAGAATAATGAAAAGCAAACACTCGTTGCTACAAGACCATGAATAAGCCAGAGGCCAATATATGTTTGCACAACTATTGGTTGACAGGGGTGTCGGAACCGAGGGGAGCGGGGGTTTAGGGGGCCAGGGCCCTTTCGCTTTTTGACTCCCACCCCCATCCCCTCCTCTTTCCCCAAGGCCCCATCTCCTGTCCAGGCCAGCATGGAGCCCAGCCAGGGAGGGGAACCTGGGCAGTTGTGGGAGCCACGCATGTGGCTCCTCCACCTGCCCATGGTGTGGCGGGGGAGGCTGCAAGCAGCCCCCGGCCCATGTCCTCGCCCCGGCCCAGGACAGGTGGAAGTGGAGGGTCTGTGACTCCATGCCAGCGCCTCACACGGCTCTCCCTGACCCAGCTCCAGCTGGGGGGGCTCAGAGTCGCAGCCTGGTGTGGGCAGGGAGCTGCAGCCCCTCCACCTGCCCTGGGAGGAGGGCCTGAGGGGGTAGGGACACAGCTAGGGGTTGCTCTCAGTGCTCCCCCACCCCACCGGGCAGGTGGAGGGACCCAGGCTCTCCTCAGCTGCCCACACTGTTCTGCCCACACAGCTGGGCTCCAGCTCTGAGGGTCGGGAAGAGCCCACACAGGCAGTTGTGGGGAGCCTGGGTCCCTCCAGCTGCCCTGTGCGGGAGGTCTGGGGGACGGGAACATGGGCAGGGGACTGCTTTCAACCCTACCCCCACCCCGGGCGGGGCGGGAGGGGCGCGCGGGTTCCCTGGCCCTGCTCCAGCTTCCGGCTCGGTAGGGGATGGGGCCTCCAGGGGGAGAGGAGGGGAAGTGGCTGGGCCTCGGGCCCCTCACTTTTGGGAAGGCTCCAGTGCCCCTGCTGGTTGAGCAATTGGACAAATTCCTATGTATCAGGAGCTCTTTACAGATAATTCCAGAAACCCATGGAAAAAGTGCTAAATTCATTGGACAAATCATTCACAAGAAAAAATTCAAGCAGCTCCAGATTTAACCAGCCCTTGCTAGGCAGTACAACCTGTCCCAGAGCACCTCAGTCCTAACTCGCAACCATCAATGCTGCTCCATTCCTGGCCACCCAGGGCACCTTTAGCTTTTCCAGCTCTGAGCCTCTCCTGAACAGAAACTGCCCATTATGCCACACTATATGATAAGTTTTTGATGTGCATAAATTGGGAACTCGCATGGGACCACCTAATGAATCTCTTATTATGACCCAAATCAGATTTTGAACTCATCTCCAAAGGTACACAGCACATGTGCTGATTCATTTGTCCTGGGCCAGCCCCAGTTTGAGTACTGAAAATTGCTTCCAGATAGACAGAGTCCAGTCTACCGGCGTGGAGCACATTTCTATTTCAATTTTTAGCTGCCTATATGCTATTATCTTGAAACGAGATTGAGCGGCTGACCCAGCTCCTGACTGACAGCCTGTCAGGGGCGGTACTGTTAGAACAGGCAACGGACGCATTTATCAACCTGGCAACCAAAAGGCTGGACGTCAGCTGTCAATCAGTGTCTCAGTGCCATGTACAGAGCAGCCAATTATCAGAAAAGAAATTGCTTTTCTTCTGCACACCCGTGCACATGTTTAATAATGCAGTGTTGCCTGTGACACACGCTGAGAATGAGAGACCCTCACTGCGTGTAATACATATTCAGATATTGTGGAACACATTAAAACTGGCTAGAATTCTGCTTTCTGAGCCAGACACAGGAAATCTGGGACTCTGGGCTGCAATGCATTTAATCTTACCTGAGATAAAGGCAACATATACCCTCGGTATTTTGTAGGCAAGAATTCGGTTTTTATGATAAGTCTGAAAAAAATGCAGAGAGTGTGAGAATCTGCATGCAGCTGAAATGCCAGCTCAGTCAATTTTAGACTCCACTGTCAGTCAGTAGAATTGAGACTCCACTGTCAGTCAATTGCTCTTTCACTGCTAGCAACTGAAAATTGGGCGCGGAACAAATAAATGTGCATAGCGTTTGTGAGCATGTCTCATTGCGTACCATAGAGCCAGATCCTCAGCTGAAGTAAATAGGTGTAACTCAACTGACTTCACTGGAACTGTGTCCATTTACAGCAGATGGGGGTTTGACCTTAAACTTGTAATTCAGTGAAGAGTCTCTGGTCCTTTGACAGAGAGTGTCCCCTCCTCCATGTCAGAGATCCTTTAACGTTACTGCTCCTGCAGCAAAGATTGCTGCCAAATATCGACCTAGTTTAACACAACATGCTGCACAAATATCTGCCCACAGGGACAAGGAGGCTATGTAATGTCAATCCAATAGTACACTTGAGGACATAATCTCAGAATACAAGTATCTGAGTGCTGGCACTTTGCATCATGCACACCTCTAAGGGAAGGATCCGTGGAGCTGTTTGGACTCCATGTTTAAATGCTATGCATTCTGTGTGATGTGAAGTTAAAGAAAGGCTGGTTTTGATTAGGTATCCTGAGGGGCTTCTCTCTTCACCTGCCTATCCCCAGAGCCTGGAGGTGGGTCATAACCTTTCACATTGGATTGAAGCCACTTTGCAATTCATCAGTCTGTTCACTACTCCGCCAGCAGAGTCCCTGGTTGAGAACAGTAACCTCTGCAGGGCACTGTTTCTTTCCCAAGGTCCAAGTGCCCTGCAGCATAGCACTACCAGAGAGAGCCAGTGGAAAAAGGGAGGGAGGGCGGGAATAATGAAAAATGGTGAGTTTTCTGATTTGTTTCCATGTTGCATGGTTTGAAATGAAACAGTTTTTCCCTAAAACTTTGGTGAAATTTTGTTTTTTCAAAAAAAATTTTAATTTTCAATATTTTTAATTTAAATTCCCTCCCCTTTCTCCCTTTCTGCCACTGAGTGCAGAAAAAGGAATAACATGTGAGTGGGAAAGGGTTCTTCACTTTTTTTTCTCCCCACCATAACTTTTTGAAACATCTCCAACTTCAAAAAAGTTACAGGGTTTTATTTTTCCTTTTGTCACGCTATAACTTTTCCAGATTTGAATATGTTTTGAAAAGTTAGAGTGGGGGAAAATGGAGGGAAAAAAAACCCCAAATCCAAACCAAACCAACACAGGGAAAAGTGAGGGGGAAAAACCCAACATACATCATTCAGCTATTACAGTCAGTGGCAAAAAGGTTGGGAAAGGGGAAGAAAAAAAAAAAAAACCCAAATCCAAAATTTTTGAAAAACCCAACCAAATAAAAATTTCAATTTGAAATCAAATGTTTTGCTTTATTTCAAAATTTCCTGTCAAAACAATTAAAGAAATAATCAAAAATTACAGTATCCTATGAAAATTTTCATTTTTGACAAAACTCCATTTTTTAGCGGGAAAATGGTGGGGGTGAAAAATATTGACCCGCTGCACTTCCAACCCCTGCCTGAGAACTGGGAGTGACTCCAGGCTTCCAACAACGGAACACGCCAAACTAGGTCACCTGGGCAGCTCTCGTCTTTAGCTTTTTGATTTGAATGGACTCCCATGTGTTTATTCCTAGTGGAATTCATGAGCCTTTAATCTCACTTTCCATGCTGAGATTTTCATGAAGGGGGGGCATCTAATATCCATTTAGTGGGGAAAGACTATATGTAAAGTATCTCTCTCTCTCTCGGGGTTTTACACGGCCTCCCATCTCCACGACATCTGAGCACCTTCCACAAAAAAGAATAGCAATAGCAAATTCCACCGTGGATTTCATGTAATCTCTAGTACTTTCCCTTTTCCAAGTAAAAACTGTACTTGCGGTAGAGTTTTTGTTCTAATTTTTTAGATGTAGTTATTTTCTCCTCTTTTTCTTCTTTTGTTGTTCTTGGTTGGTTGGGGGGTCAGGAGTAAAAGGGCTGACAGTGTTGTGAGTGTCAATGTTACAGCATAAAGGCTTTTTCTGAAAAGGAAGTACTGAAAGTGTTCGCTATAACACTGACTGTGTAACACTTAACACTGTGGTTCTCAAGTACGCACTGCATTTACATTTCAATACAAACATACTATTCTCATAAAACAGTCCATTATTAAAACAGAATTGTGTCCATTTTTTTTGTTTACTGTAAAGTAACATTTACACATCGATTACCTGTTTATTTGCCCCTTATCAAATGTGTTTGATAAGCCATGAGAGAGACAAGGTGGGTGAGACAATATCTTTTCTTGGACCAGACTTCAGGTCTGGGCCTGAGGTAAACCTGAGGAAAGCTATGGCTACACTACAGAGCTTACAACAGCCCAGCTGCACTGCTGCGAGTGCCGATGCTCTATGCCAACAGGAGAAGGCTCTCCCGTTGTCTTAATTACTCCAGCCCCCGGGAGCAGTGCTAGCTATGTCGGAGAGAGAAGCTCTCATGCTGACACGTAGTGCTGTCCGCACCGGCACTTAGGTCAGAGTAATTTACATCATTCAGGGGGGTAGCTTATTCTCACTTAAACTGTAGTGTAGCCATAACCAAAGACCTGAGGAAGAGCTCTGTGTAGCTCAAAAACTTGTCTCTCTCACCACCAGTAGTTAGTCCAAGAAAAGCTATTACCTCACCCACCTTGTCTCTCTAATATCCTGGGACTGACACAGCTACAATTATCTTGTATACACCATTTGATAAGCCATTGTCATTCATTTAGTGTAAACTAGCTGCCCCTGTCTAATCTAGATTGTTTAGATCTTCGGGAATGTAATTTAAAGCTCTGTTCAGAAGGGTTCCTTGAAATTCTGGTAAAGTGGATGGGGGAATTTCCCCTCATTTCCCCTTTATTCCCAGCCCTCTTAAGAAGTCCCTGGTTGACGGTCTACTCCCATGATTGCCCCTGCCTGCCTGAGGTGAAGTAAACTGCCTCCACATCACTCCATGGGCTAAATACAGGGGGAAATGGGGGAAATTCTATGTCCTGATATACACTGGAGGTCAGACTAGATGATCGAATGGTCCCTTCTGGCCTTAAACTCTATGAAGCATCCAGCCTCTACTAGGCCCAGGATGCTGTGGATTGAACTCGTAATCTGCAGAGCACTACAATTTAATAGAACTCTGTTATCACTTTTAACCGACTGAGTCTAACAAAATTAGATCAGTTCAAAGTGCATTCTAGTCTGGCTACCACAGCTAACCGAGTAGTATAGGTCTTTTCCTCTTTACCTTTGAAAAAAGGGCACATTAGTCAGCTTGCCAGTAAGTTTTTCACTTGCTTACACTGGTTGGAAAATTTCAATGACCTTTTCTTTGGCATAAAATGAGAATTTAATTTTTCCACACACACCCCTCATGCAACCAGCTCTATCTGTCACATTTAGTAAGTAGTACTTAGTCACATGAGACAAGGGGAGAATTCAGCTGATCTCCTCCCCTTAAAAGGTGTTCTTGATTTCTATTTGCCTATTGCTTCCAGGGCTACAGTGCTCAAAGTACAACGTTACCCTTGTG
Source organism: Natator depressus (assembly GCF_965152275.1). NCBI lineage: Eukaryota > Metazoa > Chordata > Testudines > Cheloniidae > Natator > Natator depressus. Next base: position 246,603,882 of record NC_134234.1, read on the forward strand.
CGTGGCCTGACACACCGCATCCCACCATGGCCCGGAGGAAAACAAACCAGATGTACGATGGGGAAAATGATGTCAGCAAGGAGAAATAGGCCCCCCATAAGAAAGACATCAGCAGAATCTGGAAGGGAAAGATTAGAAAACATCCCTGTTCAGGACAGCACTTCAAGCATAGGATTGAATGTTTTGCTGACTTGGGGCATAAATAAAGCACAGATCAGCTGAGCCCAAATGGAAATTCAAAGCCTTGGTCTCTGAGACCTTGTCTACACTACAGGTTACTTCAGTGGCAGGAGATATTAAGCTGATAGGAGAGCTCTTGCCTGTTGGCTTACAGAGTCACCACCACCACCACCAGTGCAGCTGCAAGTGCTGTAGCACGGATGTAGCCCGAGAGACTCTTCAAATAAACAGAGTTGGGCGAGGCTTCCTCCTTAGTTAACGTCACCTACAGCTCCAGTTGGCCCCATTCTTTCACATTGACCTCTTTAAAGACCCTGATCCAAGAGCAGGCTTTCAAAGGGCTTTAGATCAAGCTCAAGGGGAAGTGAAAAGGACCAAGGATCCATAAAAGCCTTTGAATGCTTCTGTACCCTTCCAACAACCAACCACTGTGCAAATTCGATACCCTCTGACACAAGTGCTCATTGTCATATAGTCTGACTGCCCATCGTGAGAGACACAAGGGCTCTGCTTCCTGAACCAGTTCTAACTCTGGAATGTGGAGTGCCTAGGAATAGGGTGGTATCCCTTTAAATAGCTTGCGAGCAATCTAATGGTGCCCACCATATTCTGTGATTATGTTTCAGAGGCTTACCTGTAGGAACCCATGTTTGAAAATGTCCTTAATTCTCATCCCAGCCCTGCCACTGATTCACTGTGCAGCCCTGGACAAGTGTATGTGTAAAGGGGGACATGAATAACAATAGCCCCTTCATAAAGATTGATTAGGTGATGTGGTTAAAGGTGTAACAGTCTGGGTCAGTGCTAACCTTATTATTTTGACAGTTCTGTCATCAGGCCTGGCTCTGTTGTTAAAAGGGACTAAAATGGAATGCTCCAGAACTTTCACTTACCTTCCAGCGGCCATATCTGTCAGCTAAGAGTCCAAAGAGTATACTGAATATCATATAGCCAAAAAACACCATCTAAGAGGGATTAAAACATTGCCTTGGTTAATCAGTAGGGGTTTTTCCACACCTTGTACCTATTATGTGGCACTGCTCTTAAATGTGTGGTTGAACTTAATACACCTGAAACTGAGGGATTAATAACTGTGACTTGAGCCGTGTGTATGGTCAGGTTTACCATTCACAGCTTTCCCAAGGTGGCTTAATCCAGACCTGTAGCATCCTCTACTATTTCAATCCTGGGACTGATACTTCGGATAAACTACGACAAATCTTTAAAAGGGAGAGAATGGTTTTGTGATGAAGGCACTGAACTCAGAAGGTCGGGATTCTAACCTTGACGGTGCCACATGCTTGTTGTGTGACTTTGGGCTATTCATTTAGTCTTTTTGCCTCAGTTTCCACAATTGTAAAATGATGATAACATGTCCCTCCCTCAAAGGGCTATTGGGAGATTAAATTCATTAACGTCTGTGATGTGTTCAGATACTGCCCTGTGGAAGAGTCTATAAATAACTAAAATTAGTATATATTAGGTAGCAATTTTCTGAGTACTCATATATCCCTTTTCTCCATAGCACTGAGCATCTTCTGATCTGGTTAAATGTGCATTTAAACTAAACCAAACAGCTCCTTCCCCTGGCAATGTTTGCAGAGTACAAGCTTAAGGGGTTATAAATGACACATACCGTTGTCACTAAAGCCACCTGCCAGTCGTTAAGTTGCCACTCACAACGGATAAGTGGAGAAACAACAGCTATTAGCATGATCTCCATGGCTTCTACCACCTTCAAGAACAAACACAGACATTTGCAAAGACCATTTCCAGTGGCAGCACAGTGAACAATTCCTTTGCATGCCGGGGGGGGGGGAAAGATTGCAGTCATGCTAGGGCTTGAAATCCAGGTGACCAAACGTCAGGCCATCCATTTGGAACAGTACACATACACTTTCCAGAACCAACCTGGAACATTCTGCAGGCAGAGCCAAAGGAATCATGGAACGGGCATCTCCCTCAGCCCCTGATATGGAGTATATCCAGTACCTCTGCAAGGCATGCATACCCCCATCGGTTGTATTACTGGGATTCTCAGTCATTCAAAGAACAGTTACTGTGGTACTGGACTCAGAGAATAACAACCATTTACAAGGCCTACTGGAGGACCCAATCTTTGTCTTCTCCAGAAAGTTGTGAATTCTTGGAAACATGGGGGGAGGGGTTCAGAGGGAAGCTTCTCAAATTATTTTTGGGAGGGCTAGAGACTGACAGGGTCCTCTCTCTCTGCCCATGTGTATTAGTGGAGACCGCTTTGTCCTTCAGACTCTTGAAAAATCAAGCTACTTCTTTCAGTGTCTAACTATGAATTTAAGAGTTTTAACTCGAGGCACCCACGCTTGAAAATCTTGGCTGGGAAGTGCAATTGTACTACATTGATTTAATACATGTGACCATGTTGCCCGCTAGTGACTGGTGACAGCAAAGATAAGAGCCTGCTATTTGCTCATAGCTAATGAGATCCCTCTTTTAGCTGAAATTATAACACTTTGGTGCAGTCACTCTCAGGTCTGAGCCCAGCTGACAACTGTGGTGTTTCTGTGTTTTTCAGGATGGCTTGTTACAAAAAGAAGAAAGGAAAGGGAACTAAGAGTGACAAATGCTGACCCATGTACACCCATGCAACCCCAGTTAAGTCAATGGTGAGTGATAGGTGAGGTCAGAAGTGAACCTAGAGTCTATGGATTCTGTTTCATATCAATAAGGATACTGTAATAGGATTTTTAGGCTCAAGTTAGTAGACAATGAAAACCTACACCAGTACTGCCCATGACCAGGAAAAGCACTATATGAAACCGCCCAAACCCGATGGTTTCCACAGCCTCTTCCACTGTAAATGTCTTCTGTTCTAAACATCAAAGAGAAAGAGAGTGTTAGAACTGAGACCACCCCTAAGTATGTCCTTGCAAAACAGAACCACTTTTTGTTATTGGCAGGAAAGATGTTGGAAACTCCATCAGTGCCAGAGAGCTTCTTTCAACTAAGCAGCTGTAGAATTATATAGATCCCCAAGAGGTCAGGGTTGCTGGGCACTTTAGAGATTCAACAAAATGAGAGAGAGATAAAATCAAGAGATGATAGATAGCCAGTGAGAATACAGAACATACATGGAAGGAAGGACGAGGTCTATCATCCAGTGCTTTTCATATAGTATTCTGAGCTACTGTATGTATTGCTCAGACCAAGGAAGAATGGTTTCGGGTTAGAGAACTGTACTGGGCTGCAGGAGCCCTGGGTTCATTTCCCAGCTCTACCATAGATTTCCTGTATGGCCTTGGGCAAGTCTCTTACTCTGGGGCCTCTGTTCCCCAGCTGTACTAGTCAGGATAATACTACTTTCCCCAGCACAGCAGGCATTTCAGAAGGGGAGGAAGCCAGAGCTCACTGCAGCCCAGTAATCCTTGTTATTTTAACGGCCCCAGATGACAATTACAAGCTGGCTGCTCTAACCTGTGCTATAGGTCAGGTCAGCCGCTGAAGAGCTTAGTGCCAACTTTACTTTTCCATCTTCAGCATAAGCATGACACAGCTGAGGACTGGGCCCTAGCTTTCCTTGCATAAATTGCTTTAAAATAAGCTTAATAGAAAGTGCTAAAATCTACCTTCAAACTATATTAGGGTAAAATTCACTTGCTGAGTTGCTATCACAGAGTAGCATCCAGGGGGCTGGCTATTTATCCCAGCAGAACCTTGCTCATCCCGTATGGAGGTGGTAGGGCTCTCTGTGGGGAAGCCACACCCAACCCCAACCCAGGGCCAGACTACCCCTCCTTACTGAGATATGACAACCACCACCCTAAGTCCAGCTTATATGAACCAACCTTTCTTGGGTTCTTGCCTCTCAGTGCCTATTTCCTCCAGGCCAATGGCATTTGGCACTTCTTTTTGCTGGGTGGCCATCTTCAGCTCTTGTTGGGTTCCCAAAGATGACAATGGAGATTACTTTGATTTCACTTTCCAACCTACAAGATAGTCACAGTCTTAGTAATGAGCCATCAAGTAATTTCCAATGCAAGACTGGTGGTAGTGAGGGCAGTTTAAAGTCTCTTAGTTTCACAGGATGCTAATCGGAAATGTTAAGGGTTCGCACCTACCTCCTGTTGGTGTGCATTTAAATAAAAAATTAGAAGGGCTGTCACGGACAATTTATTAAAATTGGCAAAGGTCAGTCACCATCCTGGCCTATTCATGAAAAGTCCAATGAAGCTACTAAAAAAGATAGGATAACACTCATATACCTTTGTGGGGTATCGTGGAGGCTTTTTAATCAACATTTGTAAAGAGATTTGAGATCCTCAAGTGAAAGGTGCTATATGTGCAGAAGTCATTGTCTGAAAGGCACCTAGCATGCTGTGGGTTTGTGTTCGTTCAAGGAAAGGAAGGCAAAGAAGGAATCAGGTAACCTAAATGGGAGACTGTATGAATGGTGACTTTCTAACTTTTTTCCTTAGAGTAGTAATAGACTCTCTCTTCACAGAGAGACAGAGTGTGTTTCCACCGAAATCTAAATGCTTCACTGAATCAGGCTGATTTCACCAGAATTTTGTTTTGGAAGAAAACTGGAAAAAAGTTCCAACAACATTGAAACAACCTGTTTTCACGTTTTCGTAATGGAACATTTACATTTTTCATTACAAAAGGACTTTTCATTTGAATATTTGGTTATATTACATATTATGATGCATACAAAACATTTAAAGGGTCAAAACTGACATGAAAACGAAAAACAAAATGCTTCAGAATTTTCCTTCATGGAGAATTTTGAAATTTTCTGCTTTTGCTTTGCTGCAGAACAAAGCCTAATTTAGAAAGCCCCAAATCCTTAGCAAAATGAAATCTCCCTCCTCTGCGCAGTTCTGCTACTCACTCTTAGCAGCAGGGCTTGTTCTGGGGCGGGGGGGGGGGGCGGGGGGGTGAGCAGGGCAGTTGCCTTAGGTGCCAACTTCCAGGGGGTGCAGTGCCACTGTGATGCTCAGGTTGTTTGTTTTCCTCCTCTGCTGTTTGGAAGGGGAGTGGGGATGCAACAAAAACATTTTCCGCCCTGGCTGGCACAAGAGCCACCTCCTGTTTAGGGGAGACTCTCGTGTGACACAAATGAGAGCATCACTCCAGATGAAGTCCCAGTAGGGGCAGGTTCCTCGTTACACACAAGCACTGAGAATGTAATAAAGAGGGTTGTGCTGTTGAGTTGGAATTCTGCCTGCTTTTCCGGTTTCCTCAGAAACAGATCCACACTGGGTTTCACATGAGGTACCAGCAGTGCTGGGGAAAGGACCAGACGCACAACATTAGGGATTGCCATCCTCTTTCTCTGCATTCAATGGGGATTAGCCTGGGCAGCAGCAAAGTAAGCTACCTTAACACTGCTCCCCTCCAGCCATCAGCGGCACCTTCAACCTTGTGCTGAAAGGACAACTTCTCGGGGTGAAGATAGCTGTGGAGACTGGGATTTGCAAAGACGCCTAAGGGAGTTAGAGCTTAAATCTTCCGTGTGTCTGTAAAAAGGGGACAACAATGCCTCCCTCACAGGAATGCTGTGGGGATTACTTCCCATTGGCTAAGCTCTTTTAAAGACATAATGGGCTCTCTAATTGCTAATCATTATTATATGGTGCTTTGAAATTAAGCCCAGCAGGTTGGAACACCCTGCACACGTATCAAAAGGGATCACGCATCTGTGCTCTTAAGCACTTTTTCTTAAGCCCTTCGTACGCTGCCCGAGAACAACACTGCCAGTGTATTCTGTGCAACCTAACCCCCCATTATATAACCAGCAAAACACTGCCCGTTGTTGGTGTCGCTCCTCAATGAAAACAACATCATGAGGTTGTTTTGCCCAGCTTCCTCAAACAGTTTTAACCCCCATCTCACATTCTACTGCCTCCGGGGCAGGGGAAACAGGTCCAAAAGATTATAATAGAGGCAATCACAGGTCTCCTCTGCTGGCTGGGGAGATGAAGGTTAGTGTTTTCACTAAGGCTGCAGGGCTGTGCGCTTGCCTGCATTCGGGATGTGGGTCCAACTCCCAGTGAAGTCAATGGAAGGCTCTCTTTTTGACGTCAGTGGGAGTTCGGTTGGGCCCCTGGAAAGTTACGCTAAGAAATTCACTCAGTCACCCTCTCAAACACATTCCTCTTCCAGGCGCAGGACCAATGTGCTGTTTCCTATCCCAGTAGGCCCAGCAAGGGGAGAGAGGCAAGGGAGGAGAGAAATGTTGACAGAGAGGGTTGAACACTGAAGACAAAAATAGATAGAGACCAAAAGGCCAAATCAGAAAAGACAATGGTTTGAAGAGAGTCAGAGAGTTTGAGACAAAAAAAATGAACTGTGACATTTTAAAGAGATGTAAAATGTCAGTTATATTAGTTAGAGGGAAACACAAACATTGAAAAAAAATTGAATTCTGGAAGCATTCAAAATTTAGGTCAACACTTTACACTGAGGGATATTTTAAAGGGTTAATAATTGATTAACAGATGTTTTAGATGACAGAATCTTTGTTATAAATTGTTAAAGAGTCCAACAGGTCAATAAGCTGCTTATTGCATAGCTCAGTGGTTCTCAAACTTTTGTGCTGGTGACCCCTTTCACATAGCAAGCCTCTGAGTGCGATCTCCCTTGTAAATTAAAAATGGTTTTATATATTTAACACCATTATAAATGCTGGAGGCAAAGCAGGGTTTGGGGTGGAGGCTGACAGCTTGGGACTCCCCATGTAATAACCTCGCGACCCCCTGAGTGGTCCCAACTCCCAGTTTGAGAACCCCTGGTATAGCTTATAACATCTTCCTTTGAGGTGTTTATAACTGTCCACAACACATACTACTCATATCTGTAATATGTTTATACTGTCTCTTCCCAATTCTTAACCATTTATAAGTGGAAACAATATAAATTGTTACTAAAATGGATTATCTAGAAGAGCCCTTGGAAAGAGAACAGTGCTTCATTCCAGGTTAGAAATGTCTTCTTCACAACTATAAAGGCTAGAGATAAATAAATAACTCTGTCAGTACGTCCTGCCCTAATATTGCTGTGCACTGCTGAAAAGCTGCGGTATGCCAAACCAGAGCTGGCTTCGATGCAGTGAAGTGGTGATTATTATTAGAGTTCAGAGTAGCAGCTGTGTTAGTCTGTATCTGCAAAAAGAAAAGGAGGACTTGTGGCACCTTAGAGACTAACAAATTTATTTGAGCATAAGCTTTCGTGAGCTACAGCTCACTTCATCGGATGTAGCTCACGAAAGCTTAGGCTCATATAAATTTGTTAGTCTCTAAGGTGCCACAAGTCCTCCTTTTCTTATTATTAGAGTGTTTGTGGTGGAGGGTAGGGGTTGGAAGGCAGCTAACTAGATCAGATGAAAGGAGAGAGACACAGGAGGTCTTTTAGCTAGTAAGGGCCCGATCCAAAGCCTGCGGAAGTGAAAGGAAAATCTCTCATTGACTTCAGTGAGCACTGGACGAGGCCCTAATGCCATGCTTTTACTATGTCAAAGACAGGGTGGGTGAGGTAATATCGTTTACTGGACCAACTTCTGCTGGTGAGAGAGACAAGCTTTGGAGCTTACACAGAGCTCTTCTTCAGGTCTGGGAAACGTACCCTCAGTGAGGCTTGGAGTGCCTTTCCCAGATCGGAAGAAGAATTCCATGTGGTTCGAAAGCTTCTCTCTCACCCACAGAAGTTGGTCCAATAAACAAGATTACCTCACCCACCTTGTCTGGCTAATATTCTGGGACCAACACAGCTACTACCCCACTGCATATGCTGATTCAGACAGTTTGATAGTAAGGTGCCCATCAGAACCCTAAATCGAGGGTAGCGCAGAGAAAGCATTTGGCAAATCAATGTTAACAGAAGGCTCTACCTTTTTAGTCACTCTCCAGTGCTCCCACGCTGGCTGGATGCTTCACAGTCAAATACACTGATAGATCTTTCGCAGTGCCACTGTGGTGGTCATGAGAAAAAGCCCCTTGCTTCACATCTACAAAGGAGCAGCACCACAGAAACATGCCCTGTATATTCATCTCTCTCTCCATACGGTGTCTTGTGCTGGATGCATCATGACAGACGCTGTATACGTCAAATGTCTATAGTACCACATGCTACACAACAGCTTTTATGTCTACAAGAATGGGTGAGCGGAGAGTGACGTTTTCATCCATATGTGAATACTTCCAAGAAATCTTACTACAGATCTTACTAAAAGTGCAGGCTTGCTCCCCCGAAACGTTTCCAAACTTATTTGCCCTGGTACAAGAGCTAGAGTCTTCTGTCCTGGGGCTGTCACAAGGGTTAATTGATTAATAATTGTAAGTCACTTTGAAAACATTAAGTGCTGTATAAGTGATACATTAATAACCATCACCACCACAATAATGCACTAGCTAAAGGGAGCAGCCTGAGTGATAAGTTTAGTGGCACAGAGATAACACAGAAAGATTAACTGACCCACAATGAGAACCCTGGCAGGATTTCTCAGCAATGGAGGCAGGTATAGGAAATACATGGCTGCTCACTAGGCCTTTAGATAACGTAGTCTCCGTCACAGCAAAACACACAAACATTCAAATAACCCCACTCCACCTAGACAGGACTTGGTTTTGATTTTTGCGTGAGTTTCTTACCTTAGAAAGCTCTCAAACTTGGGGAAATGGCTCTTTCCTCGTTTACAGTTTTAACTATTCCGCCTTTTTTCCTTTTATTGCACTAGCTGCATTGCTGCTTTAGGGGCCAGCTTCCATAACTTACTTTTCTTCCTAGCCTGGGGCACACACATCCCTCTCTAAATCCTTCAGCTCTGGCTTGTCTGGGTTTTAAATGAAGGGTTTCAAAACTTCCTCATTCCTTTCCAAAGTAAGTTGCTGCATTTACGGTATCTTAATAGGTCAATTCACCCTGTGCCTCCAGGAAATGTTTTTAAGGAATTTACACTAAAATATGCAGGTTAATATCCTTGAGCCACACCTCCTCCACAACAACATTTCACCTGTCCCGTCTTAAAAGGGCAACACCAACCCATAATTTCATAGCATTTAAGGCCAGAAGGGACCACTAGATCACCTAATCGGACTACCTGCATATCACAGGCCATTACATTTTACACAGTTACCCATATATTGAGCTCAATAATTTGGGTTAGATTAAAGCAATTTTAACTCCTCAGGAAACTAAACTATTGTGTTCCACAGGCAGAGAACAGTAGAGACTGAGGTGCCACCTATGCCCAAGGCCTCTGCAGTGTCAGGGAATTGATTCGGTGAGATGTGCCCAGATGATCCCAGCAGGCAAACCAGGCCCCATGCTACAGAAGAAGGTGAAAACTCTCAAGTTTCCTGCCAGTTGCCCTGGAAGAAAATTCCTTCCCGATCCAGAAAATGGCAGTCAGTTTGACCCTGAGCACGTGAACAAGGCGCACTGGCCAGGTATAGAGAAAAAGGCCTCCATATATCACCTCAGAGCACTGATCCATCCCATCTGTTGTCCTGTCTCCTCCTCTGGCCAATCCCTCCTGCTTCAGAGGAAGGCAAAAAAAAAAAACCCAACCAAACAAAAAAACAAAACCCCAAACCAAACCAACCTAACTCCCTTTCCATGCCCCCACCCTCTGATCCACACTACTCCTGGCCAATTGTTCATCAGGGGGAAAAAATTCTTCCTGACCCCTGCAGGTGACCAACTAAAGCCCTGAAGCATGAGATGTGGTTATAGTCATCATCACAATGCAGAACTGAAAGTGGCATGAGCATGTAGAGCTTCCTGTTCTCTCCATGACTAATGAAGGAAGGGAATCAATGGGAGAAGTCACAGATTCACAGACTCCCCTCAAACTCTGACACACAGAAACTGATGGGAAGACATCCTTTGTTAAAAGAGAGAGGCCCTAACATAATGAATGGGAGTGTGAGATTCCAAATGGTCTCCTCTGATGCTGGCATGACGGCCTGACGTCTATTCCCAGATATTTCCAGTTTAATACGAGCACTGTTTCACAATGAGGACTTATGAGTTAAGTAAAGGAGGGCAGTTTTCTTTAGGTACCATCTTCTCCCTGTTTAAAATGTGAACACCAGAACTGAACACAGTGTTATAATAGTAGTCTTACCAAAGCATTTTAACTTCATGCCGCATGGCCTCTGGGGTCAGGAAGGAATTTGCTCCAGCCCAACATATAACATTCCATAGCATTATTTTACAGCCTCCTTTTAAATATCCCGTATTGGCCCGTGCTGAACTAGATGGATCAGTAGTAGGATTTGGTGTGCCAAATCCACGATCCTATACCCACTTTGTAAACTGGTTCCAGCAAAATTGAAACGCTTCATGTAAAATCACAGCATTTTGTAGAAATTTCACAATGCCAACTTCCCTGTGTTAATGTGAACAAAACTGGCCACAGTTCTGTGACATTCCCAACCAGTAGAAACTCATAATTTTAGGCCCAGAGATCCAATGTTCAAGCCCTCCCAATGATACATCCAGGAGAATCGTGACAAATAATGTTCTGTTGGAGGACTGAACTTTGTGGATCTCTAATGCATGGGATGAGCTTTCCTGACCAGTGAGAGTGTATAACCTACACTAACATGGTTGACTTTGTTCCCCTCTAATGGCTAGGCTATGTATAGAGATTTGTGGGTCTATACTGCCATTAAACTAACACAGCTAATTCTTTAGCTCAAGCAGTAGAGGCTTGTGCATTTAGATCCAGAGCTCTCCACTAGTGACCCACTTAGCCGCATGTTTGTACAAACATATGTGAAGGAGTTCAGAGAGATTATTATTATTATTCAGATGCCCAGAGAAACTGGGAATAAACTGGCTAACAGAATGTGTGCGTGGGGGTGGGGAGGAGTAGATGAAGCAGCAGTGTTGCCTATTAGTATTCCGAATGAAGTGGGGCCAGACCATGTCCAATGAGACACGTGAATGTCACTTCCTGGGAACGTCAGCCACCCAAGAAATAGAGGTGCAAACACACAAAAAATACGCAGAGAGAGCAGGAGTAAAAATGAATGACTCCTGCAGCTGCCCTGAGAGGGACATCAACGACTGGAAGGTATTAAATACGATGGTGATGAGGGCAATATAAGGGCCAGTACACAATAGTGCAATTATAATAACCTGGTGAGAGACACATTCCTCTCATCCCTGGCCCCGGTAATGCCTATGGCATGCAGAAGGGGGAAGATGCATCTGGCTCGGCACTTGTACATAAACAGGAATGGAAATGCAAAACAATGAAGATTTTGGATAAAGCGAATGAAAATAATACATCTCAATGCCTTTGTTGAATTGGCAGCTGCCTTAAAGACTGAACGAATTCAATCCAGTGATGTGCATGATTGTGTCAGTGATGCGAGAATGAACACTTGGATGGCAGTGGTCTGGATGGCTACGGGTTCATCCATTAATGTAATCAAGGCTTCAGTATAACAAACCGGTGTTAAGGAATGTGGTAACAGAAAGGGGCATTGTGTTGGAGCACAGGAGGGTCTGCATCATGCCACGCCAATCTGAGAGTACTCTGGAAATAAAAGATGGTGAAGTTAGCAATGATGTGTCAGGCACAAGGCTTTTTTCAGCAACGAACTGCAAAGGAACAAATGCAGCTGGCAGCTTGTGGTTCCCAGTGGAATTGCCAGAAGCATTTTCTGGCGCTCGTTTTTGGAAGTGGTTTTACCACGTTGGCGGAGGGTGCTAGATTGCCAACGGTCCAGGCTGTTTCCCCACATGAGAGGTACAGTGTGGGCAGCAGCACATCCAGATTTGCCATCGACGTGTTTTAACGTTTGCGCTAGCGGGATCACTTCTGGGGAGGAAAGAGGTTTTAACTGCCTCAGCTTTGGGATGCGAATTTGAACCAGACTGCCCGAGGCTTGGCAGTTCCCCTGCTCTGGGTGGATCTCAGGAAACATGCGCTATAGCCCTGACAGGAGATGACAACAGTTACCGTGGAAAATGTCAGGAAGTGCTGAGATTTTTTTTGTTTTGTTTTGTTAACCACCTCACGATACTGTGTAGCTCCCATCACCTCACTACTGCAAACAAACACCATCCAGATCAACGGGATGCACGTAAGCCTGGATACACAGGCAACAATTTCTTGCCAAGCTCAGATCATACAGCGCTTCCCCCATGTGAGGACTATTTTGTAGGCTGCTAGTCTTGGACCCGGCAAGTCTTAGTGACCACGATCTCAGAGAGAGGACCTCTCTTTACTGTTTTAACAAGGTTTGAACTCGTGCAATGGTAGCTACGCCCCCAGATATCTGTGGAGCCTCAGGCTTTTGAGAGCTTATTCCCAGATGTATATCCTGTGAAGCCCTTACTCAGGCAAAATTCCCCGTGACTCCCATGGGAGTTGTGCCTGTGGTCAGCACTGAGTAAAGAGTGAGCAAGGATTTCAGGATTTGTTGCTAAGACCTGCTAGTAAATAATGATCAGCTTTACTGAGCTCAGCCATGACAGGTACACACTAGAACTAGAAACCCCAAAGGCCCGCATTGCTGATCTGCAGCTGGTGTGTCCTTGTATTTGTGTGATTCAAATTTACTGCTTTTCTAAAGTGACAATGTGTGAGAAAGCCTATAATCCAGCGATGTTAAGCTCTGGAACAAATAAGATAATAAGCAGTTTGTCGTAGTAAAGGATGTCTTTAAAAGCAAGCATTTTTCTCAAGTTACTTTGAATTGTATTTGTGTGCTGTATTAAGAAATGTAATCTTGTACAGGGATTCATCACATGCAGTTGTCTTCTGATCACCCAAGGAATTCATCTAAATCAACCCTTAAATGTTTTCTTAAAAAACAAAAACCACAAAGCAGGACAGCAAAGGGGGAAAAACACGTGAGAGTTGATGATTAATTTATTTCAAAACAGTACACATCCTCTGTTTTTAATCCAAAGAGTAGACAGATGACTCCTACAGATAGGGCCAGATACGCAGCATTGACATCAACGGAGCAATGCACGTGTACACCAGCTGAGGATCTGGCCAACATGCTGGGAGTTGTCTCTGTGTTCTGTTGCTCCACTGATTTACAGTTTAGCATTGTATAGGTAAAAATGGTCACCTTTTAGATTAAAATTTTTGCTAAATTATGACAGACGGTTAACCCTTCAATGAGAGTAGTGTCTGGTTTGTACCTAGTGCTAGGCCAGCGCAACCATTCCATTTAACCACATAGAATATGAAGCTCACTTGAAGAGGATTCTGTACTCCACAGTGTAATCTGTTTCAAGGAATGAAAAATATGGTCCAGGGAATAAAGGGTTTTTGCAATGAGTTGTCTCTAGTCTTCTGTAGTTCCATCGATGATAGACTTAAAGCAGAATGGAGAAAACTTATAACCTGTCCCCACGTAGAACTTGTTCTGGAACTCCACCCTGATAGGGGGAAAATAAACACAAAGAGAAGTTTAAGAGGCACTGTAATGTGTTACATGAGTTTGCAAGAGAACATAGGGGGGTGGGGAGAGAGGGAAGAAAGGAACATTTAAAAGTCAAGCAGTGAGGTACAAAAATAGCAGCTCCAGGAAGAGAGAGACCGGCAGCTTAACTAACAGTGGAGGGTGGGTGTCGGAAACATGCACACGTTTCCAGGAATCTCTACAGCTTTGTGATGTGCATATGGTCTGGACTGGTGGCTGAGCTAGGGTTTCCTGAGGGCCGCTCTGACGTAATGGAAAGGGGCAGGATCAGCAACAGCACCGTTGGCAACTACATTTCAAAGGAAGAAGAACCACCCTTGACATATTTGGTTCCCACCTTCCTTGGGTTGGGGGTACAAGGAGGAAAGTAAAGTGTCTGAGAGAGAGTATGGCTAAAAAAGGAATTCAGAAGAGCCACGGACCATTACAGCCCCTTTCATACATCAGTCTGAAAACACTGCCAGTGAGGGGACAATCACCAGTATCTTGGAAGCAGTGAAAACTAGGCCCTTGTTCCTACACTAAACCTAATATCCGAGAGAGCTTTGATAACCACCAGGGGCAGCCAAGTTCACTCCTTCATGCAGTACAATGGAATCCGAGAGCTAGCAAACTTCTCAGGCCCTCCAGCCCCATATCAAGTGATTCCAAGCTTTACAAGCTGGTTTTTGCTCACTGTATTGTGTGGTCAGGGATGGAATGTCACGTGATGCAAAGTAAACAACACAAGCCCTCCAAGAGAACTCCAGGACTGATGAGTTCTTTTTTTCCCTTGCATTGAGTTTGTTTTACACATCAGTCTGGGTTCTTATAAGATCTTAGAAAAGTTTCTGAACTCCTAAGTGCAGGTGGAACAGTGAGTTAACCCTAAATCTTCCACCACCAGGAAGGAGTTTACAAAAGAGAGTTACCTTTCCTGTAATGGGTGTTCTTCGAGATGTGCTGCTCATGTCCATTCAACTTAGGTGTGTGTGCTCGCCACATGCACTGGTGTCGGGAGTTTTTCCCTCACCATTATCTGTAGGGGACCGGCTCCAGCGCCCCCTGGAGTGGTGCGCACATGCGGTATATAGGGTGCCGCCGGTTCCCCCCACCCTCAGTTCCTTCTTGCCGGAAACTGACAGTGGGGAAGGAGGGTGGGTTGTGGAATGGCCATGAACAACACATCTTGAAGACCAGTTACAGAAAAGGTAGCTGTCTTTTCTTCTTCGAGTGCTTGCTCATGTCCATTCAACTTAGGTGACTCCCAGCAGTACCCTTGGAAGTGGGTAGGAGTTCACGGATGTGTTGACTGCAACACCGCTCTGCGGAACCCAGCGTCGTCCCTGGCCTGCTGCATGATGGCGTAGTGGGCTGTGAACATGTGCACCGAGGACCATGGCTCGACAGATGTCCTGGATTGGGAAGTGTGCCAGGAAGGCCGCCAAAGATGCCTGCACTCTGGTCGAGTGAGCTCTGATGATCGGCAGTGGAAGGACTCCCGCCAACTCATAGCAGGTCCAAATGCAAGAGGTGATCCAGTTAGAAATCCTCTGCATGGACACCGGGAGGCCCTTCATCCTATCAGCAGTAGAGATGAAAAGCTGAGTCAACTTACAGAAAGGCTTTGTCCGATCTAGGTAGAAAGCCAGAGCCCTTCTTACGTCCAAAGCGTGAAGGTGCCTCTCTTTGCTAATCTCATGGGGCTTAGGGTGGAAGACCGGAAGGAAAATGTCCTGGCTCATGTGGAAAGTGGACACACCTTGGGAAGGAAGGCTGGGTGGGGCTGGCGCTGAAACTCATCCTTATAGAAGACCATGTAAAGCGGTTCCGAGGTCAGGGCTCGCAGCTTGGAGACTCTCTCCTTGCCAACATCACCGTCATCAGGAAATCTACCTTCCACGATAGGTGAGACAGGGAGCATGAGGCCAAAGGTTCAAAGGGCAGGCCCATGAGCCTGGAGAGAACCAAACTGAGATCCCATCGAGGGACCGGAGACTGAACTCGAGGAAAAAGTCTCTCGAGACCTCTGAGGAACCTGATCGTCATGTCATGGGAGAACACCGTCTGCCCCTGGATGGGTGGATGAAAGGCGGAAATGGCTGCCAAATGCACCCTGACAGAGGAGTGTGCCAGACCCTGGTTCCTCAACTGAAGCAGGTAGTCTAAGATCGACTGCACTGAAGAATGCGAAGGGGAGATGCCCCATTTGGCCACACAGTGGGAGAACCTCGTCCACTTTGCCAGGTAAGTCTGTCTAGTCGAGGGCTTTCTACTCTCGAGGAGGACCTTCTGGACCCCTTCTGAAGAGGGGAGTTCCCCACTTGGGGAGTTCCCCACCTCTGGAAGATCACTCTGGCTACCTCTAGATGGAGCACCCACTCATGGTGAGAGGAGGAGTCCCTGCTTAGGTGTTCCGCTAGCATGTTCTTGGCACCCAGAAGGTGACACGCTTCTAGATGGATTCCATGGTCGAGGCAGAAGTCCCAAAGATGGAGTGCCTCTTGGCAGAGGATCATGCTCCCCCTTGTCTGTTGATGTAGAACATCGAGGCTGTGTTGTCTGTCAGGACTCTGACCACTTTGCCTGACAGGTGAGGTAGGAAGACCGCACAAGCTCTGCGCACTGCCCTGAGCATTTTGATGTTTATGTGCAGCGTCGTTTCCTCTGGGGACCACATACCTTGGGTCTTGGCCCTGAATCGCTCCAGCAGCAGGAATGCCCTGGTAGGGGTAGAGTTGAACACTGCTCCGATGAAAGGAGCAGGCCCAGGAGTCAGAGTGGGCCCAATGCCGGGAAGCACCCGCATGCAGTGATGCCCTCTTAGGGGATCGGCCACGGTCCAAGGAATGGTGACGGTGATCCCTCGACTGGTCCCTGGAGCGGTACTGCAGTCTCAGAGATACCAGGTGCCAGGATCGGTATTTCTGCCGGGGGGCACGTGCCTCCAAAGGTCTGCACCCAATGACTGGCGAGCTGCGCCTCGAGCCTCTCTGCCTGTGCCCAAGGGCTGGGGACCGAATGGTGCTGCGCGGTGTCTGCCTTTTGCGGTCAGATGCGTGGCGGCTATGGGAGGGTGAGTGCCGGCGGGACGTCCCCCCACGATGGGGAATGGTGCCCACTGAGGTGGGGACCGTGGTGGTCTGAACACAGGTTTACCCTGTGACCGGGGAACCGCAGGAGCCAGCGTGGGCGGCACCGGGAGGGACATGATCTTCTGCACCGCCTGCGGGGCCTCTGGCATGGACGGCACCCGGAGCTGACGGAAGCCTCTGCCACTATCCGAGGTAGCTGATGGGGAGCAGGTTGGGCTACATCGCTCCACAGAGGGCTGATCTGTTATGCCCTCGAGCCCATCGTCCGCACTGAGCTCACTTAGGTCTGGGCTCGGTGGGGCTTGTGCTGCCGGGACTGTCGGTGTCAGCGCCGGTACCGCAGCCTTCCCGCTCTTATCGGCACTCGGGGCCTTGGGAGGCACCAGCCTCCTGTGCGGGGAACGACCACGCCATCCTTTAGGCTGCACTGGGGGCCACACCGGGGAGGACAATCGGTGCCAGGATCTAGCCTGGCACTCCAGGGCCGACAGTTTATGGTGCTTAGCCAATGCCAGGTCTCTTGACGGCTCCGGGGCACTACGCACCAAAGAAGCCTGAGCCGGCGTCAGGCGCTCCAGGCCTGGCAGCTGCAATGCAGCCTCCATCAACAGTTGCTTTAGGCGAAAGTCTCTTTCTTTCCTTGTCCTTGGCTTAAAGGCCTTACAAATCCTACACCGTTCAGTTTGATGTCCGTCCCCCAGGCAACGTAGACACGAGTTGTGGGGGTCACTAATTGGCATAGGTTTGCGGCACGTGGTGCAAGCCTTGAAGCCGTGGGCCTGCAGCATGCCCCGCGGCCCGTGCTAGAGGCCTCCAAGCACCTAATGACTTAAGTGTCCACAATCTGTAAGTAAACAAACTGATAACAGCTACTCTAAAGGCTAAGGGACTGCTCTTCTATGAGAGAGAGAGAGAGAGAGAGAGAGAGAGAGAGAGAGAGAGAGAGATGGTTCCAACGCCGCCACGGATGGTAAGAAGGAACTGGAGGGGGTTGGGCCGGCCGGGGTATATATGCAGGGCGCAGTGGTGCCCTTCGGGGGACCCGCCGGCAGCCGCTAAGGGAAAAAGTTTCCAACGCTCGTGCACGCGCCGCGCGCACACCTAATGTGGAATGGACGTGAACAAGCACTCGAAGAAGAAACATGAGCTACTCCCCAACAGACATGAGTTTGGAGGTCTCAGTTAGGCCACTTCACCTGACCGTTTACATATTTTTGCATGCCTGCCCGTCTTCAAACAGGAAAGTGCAATCTCGTGCAGTGTTATGGCATAAGCCTGAGGTACAATAAACGGCTGTGAATAGAAAACATCCTGTAACAAATATGAGCATCTACCGAGGCATACAGTCTCACTTCTAATTAAGTATTTACATGCCCTCACCCCGTGCCCCTCCCCATGCACATCGTCATGGACTCTCTGCAGTAAAATGCGTGCCCTCGTCTCTGCACTAGAAAAGGCTTCCATAGCTTGAAGAGGGACGAATACGTACCAGTGAAGGCGCAGTGCATGCAGGAAGGCAGAGAGGCCCTCCATGACAAGCAGAATAGCTACAGTGAGAACTGCAAAGATGGCAAAGATGATGAAGACCCCAATAAGTCCTCCCCAGCCGCTGTTCTTCAGTCCGATGTTCATCACCATGGTCCAGAGGACCTCTGATAACTCTGCAAAGCAAGCAGGGGGGAAGAGCAAGATTAGTTCAACCATCACAATGGTAAAATCCATACGCCCACCCTGTTCGCTGTATGGAACAATCCATTTGTTCTGTGCTCCATCATTCACAATGCCTTCCCTAAAGGGAAGCTGTGTGCAGAACAAATGGGAAGTGGGTATATAGTGCAGCTGAGGTGTAACATCCTGGTCCTCCGTAGAGCCCCATTGACTTCACTGGAGCACTGCCAGTTTACACTAGCTGAGGATCTGGCTCTATGTCCTTTTGCGGAGCTGTGTGTGTGACTGCACCTGCCAGAGATCTTTAGAGAAATCCGGGCTGCTTTCTCCTGAGATCTCCCATTTGTTTCTATCAGAGTTATAATAGTCTGTGTCATTGTAATAGTTCTGGTCCCTCAGACAGTGGGATGCCAGGAGTGTCCTTCATGGTTTTGCATTTCATCCTTACTGCCAAAATCAGTTCCCTTTCTTACCACTGAGTGTCTACTTGATCTCCAGCTAATGTTAAGATCTGTGATCGCAGGCAATAGGTGCCTGTGTAAAAGGTGGGTTCTCTTGGGGTTCAAAATTATTTCTCTGATCAGTCTATCCTATGATTTTGCCTTGCAACGCTGGCTACAAAAGTCCCTTGCGAACGCCTGTTCTCACTTTCAGGTGACACTGTAAATAAGAAGAGGGCAGCATTATCTCCTGTAAATGTAAACAAACTTGTTTGTCTGAGCGATTGGCAGAACAAGACTTGTGGACTTGTGCGTGGACTTGTAGGCGCTAAAGTTTTACAATGTTTTGGTTTTGAGTGCAGTTATGTAACAAAAAAAAATCTACATTTGTAAGCTGCATTTGCACGATAAAGACATTGGACTACAGTACTTGTATGAGGTGAACTGAAAAATACTATCTCTTTTGTTTATCATTTTTCCAGTGCAAATATTTGTAATAAAAAATAATAATATAAAGTGAGCACTTTGTATTCTGTGTTGTAATTGAAATCAATATATTTGAAAATGTAGAAAAACACCCACAAATATTAATAAATTTCAATTGGTAGTCCGTTGTTTAACAGTGCGATTAAAACTGCAATTAATCTTTTTAATCACGATTAATTTTTTTGAGTTAATCACGAGTTAACTGTGATTAATCAACAGCCCTAGTTTTTACATGTCCCTCTTGACTACAGTATTTAGGCACCTAATAGTCTTCATTGTATTTCTCCCCACAACACCTCTGTGCTGCTATCCCCATTTTACAGATGGGGAACAGATGCTAAGTGACTTGCCCAAGGTCACACGGTAAGTCTGTGGCAAAGCAAGGAATTGAACTCAGCTCTCCTACAGTCCATGCTGGCACCCTAACCATTGGATCATCCTTCTTCTATCTCCTTGGACAGTACAGAAAGATCCTTAGACTATATTTTGATGTAAGAGTTCAGATGAATGGGCTATCATCTTAGCTGCCAATAGTTGTAATGAACACCTCTGCTAAACCTCCCAAGAAAAACAGGTGTTCAGATGTTCATAAAAGGGCTACCTGTATATTTAAGTGCATGTCACCCTTTTACTCAAACGTCTTATACTTTTTATCACTTTATCTCCAGTATAAGGCTAGTGTGACTTGGCTTCTAATTAAGTCCTATTAGACTCATTTATGTGCCAACAAGACTGTTATAAGGGGAAGTGCAGCTCACCCCTTCCAATCCAGGGATCTCTGCACTCCTTCCTTCTGTAGTTGCCCATTTCTAGATTGTAAACTCTATGGGGGCAGGGACTGTCTGGTACTGTGTTGGACAGTATTTAGCACAGTGGGGTCCCCAGTACATGACTAGGACTCCTGGGTGCCACAAAAATATAAATAATAAATATATAATAATACTTAGAGTTGGTCAAAAAATCAGAAATTCTGTCCTACAGGGAATTCTGATATTTTCACATTTGTTTCATTCCAAATCAGGATGAAAAGTTGACATATTGAAATTTTTCATGAAATGGAGAGTTCTAAAAAATTCTGATTGGAAAATTTCAGATCAAAATGAAAAGTTTAGCTATTCCCACATCAAAATGTTTCATTTTTATTTGCTGCACGTAATCAAAATATTTCTTTTCACGTCAGTTTGACCTTAATCTGTGTCTGCCTGAGCTGCCCCGGTGCCTCATGGGGAGTTGTAATTCTGGTGCCTCGGGCTCTCATTCTCCTTTATGGGCTGGGTTCCCCGGATGTGCTACCTCTTCCCATGATGGTTCAATCAGTGCATCATGGGAAATGTAGTTCAGCCAGAGAGCCAAGGCCACAGCGTGGACATGAGGAACCACAATTACAAGACACCAGAGGGACTTGGACTTTAAGGCCAAAAAGGACCATAATGATCCTCTAGTCTGACCTCCTGCACATCGCAGACCATGGAACCACCCCCACCCCCTCCTGTAGTAGGCCCATAACCTCTGGCTGAGTTACTGATGTCCTCAAATCATGGTTTAAAGATTTTAAATTACAGATAATCCACCATTTACACTAGTTTACACCTGCAAGTGACCCCGTGCCCCACGCTGCGGCAGTTTAGGTGAACAGACTGAACTGCCACAAAACATTTTGATTTCGTTCGACCAACCAAAACACGTTTATTTGGGTTGACATTTGGTTTGATTTTCCTGATGGGTAATTTCCCTGATTTTTGGGGAAACCAAAATTTTCCACAGAAAACTTTTTGACAAAAAATTCCCAACCAGCTCTACTCAAATCCTTTCTGTAGCAGCCCTTCACAGTCACTACCTGAAGAATAACGAACACAGAGCGATAACTCACGTGCATGAGCCAAGCTGAGGGCCCAGAGCCGAAGGTAGGATGCTGTGTTGGAGATGCAGCCCAGGCAGTATTCAATCGTGTGGATAGCTTGGTGGACAAACGTATCGCCAAAACTGAACTGGAATGATGTAAAAATGAAGCTGCTGAACAAGCAGCACTAAACGAGCGTAAGTGAACAGCGCAGTGCTGCCTTAATGTGCGGCACATTGGTCTCCTTCCTCGTCTTCATGGCCGTGGGAGCAACACATGGGTACTTCACAGGTCAAAAGGAAAGGTTTGAAAATTGTTCCTTCTCCTTTATTTTCCCAGCCCACCATTCGGAAGAAAGGCAACTTGAGGCAACTGCTAAAGAACTACCCTTTACCATCCCTACAATTTAACCCCTGCTGGGGGGTGGCAGTGAGATGACCACTGTCGTCCTTGAACTCCCCTAAGGCCTGAAGCTTTAGTTTATGGCTGGAACTGCACAGGAAACCTGGTGGCAGATGCTTCTGGGGACATACGCCGAATCAGTGCATTTCTTAAGAACCATCTCCCTCCTCAGCCAGCCAATCCCACTTCCCGAACTGCCGGCTGAGACTGAACCCCCTCCCCCTGAAGCATCTGGGACTGCTGTGAACCCCAGTCTAGGCAGAGTGTCTGCTGCCAGAGGCCCACATCCTGGGTTCCCCCAGTTCAAATGAATGAGGCCTAATGGCCCCCTCCCCCGCCACACACACACACACGTTACAGGCTGCAAGGGTGCAACCCTGAAATAAATGTGGAACACAAAGGGGCTGATCCAACACTACTGAAATCAACGAGAGTCTTTCTATTGTCTTCAGTGGGTGTTGGATCAGTACATTCAGGTGAGAATTACGCCCAACTTCTGTCACTATCTTAGTTGCTCTCACCCTCCTCTCCAGATTTCAAGTTCTTTTACTGCCGAACACTCCTGTGCTTTTTCCACCGGGACAACTGCTTTTCCTTCGGGCAAGTCTACATTTAAAACATTGCACCGATACAGCTGCTCCGCTGTAGCACTTTAACGAAGACGCTCTAAACCGACAGAAGAGAGCTCTCCATCGGTGTAGTTAATCCAACTTCCCAAGAGCGGTAGCTATGTCAGCGGGAGAAGCTTTCCTGCTGACACAGTGCTGTCTACATAGGGGTTAGGTTGGTATAACTACATCACTGAGGGGTGTGGATTTTTTGCACCCCTGTGCAACATAGTTATGCCGATAGAAGTTTGTAGTGTAAACCAGACCTTCGTGACGGACAAAACCTCAGAAGGTGGGGGAGATGTTAAACCTTGGGCTTCAGGGCTTAAGCCAACTCTGGTAATTAGAGAGCAGGATGAGACTTCTATGGGGAGCTGATTGTTCTACATCTGCCTTCTGCAAGGTCTTTACGCCTTCCTCTGAAGCGGCTGGTACTGGCCAATATCAGAGACAGGGTACGGGACTGGATGGGCCTGAAGTCTGATCCAGTCTGGAAGTTCCTATAGTTAGGTTCACACCCAAAACCTCCGATGCTTAGCCTCAAAATCTGAACCTCATGGGTTCACAGAACTGGGTGAGAAGATAAAAAAGAACAGGTTCTCCCATAGGAAGTACATTATGATATGCTACACGCTGGCTTTATTTTGCCAGCTATAAACCCAGTGAGGCATGAAAATGAACAATAATAGATGGGGAGTGGAAGGGGATGGGGCGTTATACCTGTCTGAATCTCAACAAAGTTTAGGTTCAGATTTGGTCAGAGGATTGGGTTAAGGTTCAGGGGGCTCTTCTCTTACAAGGAATGGGTTCAAGAGCTTTCCCTGAAACTATTGAAAAGGCCGCAGGCAAATTCCAAGACATAAGTTTGGCCTTGCAGAAGATCATCCACATTCCAGTCTGACCTACTTGCAGGTAGGATTCATGAGGGCTGCTCCTCCCCCTGTCCTGTGTTCTGATTTCCCTACCTCTTCATCATGGTCATGTCCCACATGGCCACCACTACGGTCTTCCTGACCAGCTTTCTTGGCGTGATTGGAGTCAATGATCTCCACTTCAATGTCACCAGCAGGGTTTTCTGACATGGCTGGTGTCTGGAGCTTTCAAAAAGGAAAAGAGAGAGGCGAGGTTTGTATTATTCAAATTGCCTCAGTGGTCCTACAGGTCCATAGATGCACTATGTAACTATACCTATACGTATGTGGTACATAACTCCCCTATATAGTTGTAGCACAGACTATGTGTGACATACTGGTGATTTCAGCGACAGTCAGACATTTATTAGCCTAGAGAAAGAGTGAATTGCTGCCTCCGTCACTAGGAATAAATAAATTCTTTAATTTCTAGAACATCTTCCAGCCAAGGATTGCAACATAATTTACATGCACTACCTTCAGCCTCGCAACCCCTCTGTGAGGCAGGGGGATACCATCTGCACTGGGCAGATGAGGACACTGTGGCACTGAAAGCCTGATTTGCTCCTTGCAATCACACCGATGCAAATCGAGAATAGTTGTAACCAATGGAGTCACGCTCTTAAAAGCCAGAGGAGAGAATCAGCCTCACAGAGACTGAGTGATTTGCTCAGGGTCACACAGTAAGTCTGAGAGAGAGATCTGGGAACAGAATCCAGATCTCCTGACCTATATCCGGTGACAAAATCTCAAGACTATCCACCCTCTCTCCATAATCAGTATTTGTGGAGCATCATCAAAGTGCACAGCATTATAATACACACAGGATGACTTGATCCATGCCTCCAAAGACCATGAACGAGTATGTGAAGAATCCTATAGCCAACATAATATAGGGCACAATAAAAGTCTCATTCTAGTACGGATATAGCAGCTTTTTAGGCCGGATCCTGGCATTCTTTAATGCTTCCAACATGTTTTGTAGAAAAGGTCTCATAATAATGTGTTTTGTTCCGTTGCACCAGTAATCTCTGTGATACCCGCTTATCTTAGAGTTGTCTTGAATATCATACAAAGAGCGCCTTTTGTTGGAGCTGTATGAATCTGGCCAAATCATAGAATAGAATATCAGGGTTGGAAGGGACCTCAGGAGGTCATCTAGTCCAATGCCCTGCTCAAAGCAGGGCCAATCCCCAATTTTTGCCCCGGATCCCTAAATGGCCCCCTCAAGAATTGAACTCACAACCCTGGGTTTAGCAGGCCAATGCTCAAACCACTGAGCAAATCTAAGATCTGATCAGACAGCTGACATATGAAGATCATTGGTTGGAATAGGGGGGAAAGAGGGAAAGAGGAGGAAAGATATCAAATGTTATTGGCGTAAAGCAGAAGCTGGAGTCAACAATGTAAAACTTGCCTGAAAATCCCAGAAGAGTTACACAGTAAGAAGTTACAGGACAAATGATAGGTTATGAGCTACTGGACTGGAAAAGGTCACTTAGCATAACTAGCTGATCTCTTTTTAAATGAAAACATCTGTGCCATATAAAAGATACTCCAGTCACTACATCTAACTACCAAGAAAAGTAAATTAGAAACAAATGTGATAAAGAACAGAATTCACAAGCAGCTTTGACTGTTATGTGCAACAGAGTAGGACCAGGGGCTTTAAAACTTGCTCAGATGAGTTCTATCATTTAAGGAGGAAAGCATTATTTAAAAGTGGTCAATCACTTTTAAATCAGGCATTTCCCCAGGTACTGTATACATTCCCTGAGAGCACCATTTCTGCCCTGCTCCCCGTTTATATGGAGCAAGCAATCAGCCATAACAGTGATTGTGAACTGAGCACAGCAGGGAACTGAGGCAATCACCAGACCACTGGCCTCACAATTACTTTTTTCTAACTGCTTCTGACCTAGGATATAGTTTCTAAAAAACACTCAGTGTTGGCCTAACTCTGCTCCAATCAAAGTCACTGGTAAACACTGTTCCCTCTAAGCTGCGTGCGCGTGTGCACGCACACACAGATCCTAAACCCCGCACACACGGCAAAACACCACGCACACAACAGTTTGCACAGAATTAATTTTTTTGCGCACACGGCCTGTCAAAAATTAGAGGGAACATTGCTGGTAAATAACTCCCGTTAACTTCAAGGGAAGCAGAGTTAGGTCCTATGCTGAGTGCTTTGGAAAATCCCACCTCTAATCTTCAGCTCTGGCCCCATGTAGTGAAAACAGAGCTGTCTGCAACTTCTGATTGCAGCAACGGACTTGTGCCCTTACCATACGCTGAGCTTTCCGGTGATTGGCTCGGAGGATGAAAGGTTTAAATAGAAGCATCCAGGGAACGGCTATCAGGGCAAATATGACCAGAAAGCTCTGGACTTCTTCCTACAAGGGACCAAGGGGGGAAAAAAAATCTGTTAAAGGGACGTCACAAAAGCTTTTTTTAAAAAAGCTTTGCAAGCGCAATTATGGTCAGAAAAGTGATTCAGTAAAAATGGCCCCTTCTCACTCAACCAGTCTGCTCCCTGTGTGCCTTCAGAGTGTCATCTGCTTGCTTGGTGACAAAAATAAGCATATACTCTCCTTTGCATTCCTGTTAACACTGCAGACTCTACACAGCTATTGGACAGCGAGTCTATTCCATCTTAGGCATCAACAACAGTCTTGGCAACTGAGTCCAAACTGCAGGACAGAAATCTGACCTCAGAATGCTGTAGGGTTGCACAGATGCGACGAAGGGCAGAATTTGTCCTGCAGAACCTTTCTTATTAGAGATTAAGTATGTACGAGCCAGAAAGAACACAGCTGGACTTTCTGAAGCCAGCATGAATTTGCAGGGCTGACAGTTAGAAAAAACATCTTCTCATGTATTATCTGACCAAATGGACAGAGCTGGTAGGAAAACAGTTTTCTTTTGGTGTAAGATTTTGACTTTTCATTAAAAGTAAAGAACCTCCAAACCAAATAATTTTTGATCAAAAATTTCCTGAAAACAAATACATTTCGGTTTTCAGGCAAAAATGTTGAGTTTTCAGCTTTTCTGATGAAAAATCAGAAATTCTAGAGGAAAGCAGACATTTCTGGAAAAAATTTTGCTTTGTCAAAAACCTGGTTTTATGTCAAAAATAGTTTCGCCAAAACATTTATGAGCAGCCCTGAAAACGGAGTCACCACGAGACAATAGAGCACCACAGCTTTGCTTCCACAGTCACTCTCCCAGTTTTGGGCGCGTCATCACTGGGGTCAGCAATTAGACCCATTTCCTCACTACCGGAGCAACCTGAATTCCAGGAAAACAACGCTCCCCAGCCTGGCACCTGGCAGTTGTTACTGGGGAGGCGCACAGGGGCTCAACGTTGATTTCGCTGCCTGGAGACAGGATTTGCCTCTCACAGAACAAAAAGACAGCAGGGTTAGACATTAAGAGGAGATACTGCTTTCACTAGAACCAAATTCCACCCTACACAACCCACCACACACGGAGGTGTGATGGAGGGCAGAATTTGACCCTGTCAGGGTTTCCTCCCCTCTCTGAACTTTGGGATACAGATGTGGGGACCCGCATGAAAGACCCCCTAAGCTTATTTCTACCAGCTTAGGTTAAAACTTCCCCAAGGCACAAATCCTTTCCTTGTCCTTGGACGGGATTGCTGCCACCACCATGTGATTTAGACAAAGATTCAGGAAAAGGACCACTTGGAGTTCCTATTTCCCCAAAATATCCCCCAAGCCCCTTCACCCCCTTTCCTGGGGAGGCTTGAGAATAATATACCAACCAATTGCCTTTAATAAAAGTACAGACCAGACCCTTTCTTTAGGGCACTAAATTCAATCAGGTTCTTAAAAGAAGAACTTTATAATAAAGAAAAAAGGAGCACCGCTGTAAAATCAGGATGGAAGGTAATTTTACAGGGTAATAAAAAGATTTAAAAACACAGAGGATTCCCCTCTAGGCTCAACTTCAAAGTTACAAAAACAGGAATAAACCTCCCTCTTAGCACAGGGAAAATTCACAAGCTAAAGCAACAGATAATCTAATGCATTTCCTTGCTATTACTTACAATTTTTGTAATCTTAGATGCTTATTTCAGGTAGGGTTTTAGGAGATTTTTTTTTCTTGCCCTGGTCCCTCTCTGTCTGAGAGAGAACAAACAAAACCTCCCCCGCACAGATTTGAAAGTATCTTCTTCCCTTATTGGTCCTTTTGGTCAGGTTCCAACCAGATTATTTGAGCTTCTTAACCCCTTACAGGTCAAGGAGGGATTTTATGCTACCCATAGCTGTATGTTTGTCCCATAGAAATTTTCTCAACAGACTTGAACTGTTTGAAAGGTAGGACCAGTCTAAACTGCTTATTATACCAGTGCTTGTCTAATTTTCAAACTAACATAGCTTGGGGCCCACACACACCAGTTAATGAAGCTGGGCTGAAATGGCTCTCTAAACTTGGGGTAAAACTAGGTGTAAAAATACTCGAGTCATTACCTGGTGTGGATATAAGGGACCGTTTGTAGGATCGTTGTAATTAAACAGAAACATGTTGATGAAGTGGATGAGAATGCTCGGTGCTTTCTGGGATACATGGACGTCGAAGCGGCACCATTTGAAAATAATCATGAAGACCAGGTAACCAAACAGGCAGAGGATAAAGATCATCTCTGGAATGAACTGCAGGACGATGTTTATGGTTTTCTTGAAGTAGCTGGAAAGACAGAACCCCACCAAAGGGATTGGTGCGGCACACCTGGGACAAGGTCACTGGGTTAGGGCTGTGGAGCACATAATGTAGTCTCCGAAAAATGAAACTAGAATTGTACAGCTATGGATGGACAAGGGAGAAATGTGTGACTTGGGCAAATTTAGGGATTAAAGGTACTATTAAGATATAAATATTATTTTACAGATATTCTATTCAGGTCTTACACTTTGCCTATCACTATGGTATCTGAGCATCTGTATAGATTATTACATTAAAAAGTACATTAAAAGAATGTTAAAGTAGCAAATATTAGGAAATGCCAGAATTAAGATTGCCCGTGCAGCCCTAATTCACACCCCCCTTGTGTGTGTGCATGATACAGTCTTTAGTTACATGATCACATACGACTTTTCTATAGGATTCCTGCCGCAGTCAGTGCACAGGAGGGATGGTGCTCGCTGAATGAGCAGTTATTCAATGTTTTGTTTTCTCCTCCCTGTGTGACCCCAGGCCTTATTTATTGCATACCATCCACACCCTGCACTGAATGCAGAATTATTAATTTCCTTATGGGCTTTTCTGTGGTGCTCTCATCACATTACGTTAGTTCCTAACAAGCACTGGTGAATTTATCTTCACAGCACCCCTCTGAGGCGAGAGGTTTTTAGCCCCATTTTACAGATGGGGAACTGAGGCATACAGATTAAAGTCAAAAGTGCCCAGTAATTTTGGGTCCCCAATTTGAGGCATACAGGGCCTGACTTTTCACAGTGCTTAGCTTTATATAACACTGTGTTCAAAGCACAGCTCCCATTAACTGCAGTTACAGTTGTGAGGGCTAAGCACTTCTGTAGATCAGACCCAGGGTCTCAAGTTGGGCGCTCTGAAAATGAGGAATACACAGTTAGGGGCCACCTGGGAAAAGTTTGGTTTAAGGGACTTGCCCGGCATCACACTGGAACTCTATGGCAGAGGCAGGGATAGAATCCAGTTCTCCAGGGGAGCGTTCAGCTGCCTTAACTATGAGACCAGCCTTCCTCTTCCTGCAGTTCCCTGCTTCATTCACTATGTACCTTCCGACTTTTCAGCAAACGAGGGTCCTATAGGCAGCCTCATCCACTACACAACCTCCATGAGATCCCAGAACAGAGTCTGGGTTTTGTGGATGTATTGTACATATAAGGCCTGATCCAAAGCCCACTGAAGTCAATGGAAAAACTTCCATTAACTATAGTGGGCTCTGGATCAGGCCCAGAGAGAGAGATTTTAGCCAAAAAAGCTATAGATTCTACATATAAAATTAACTGCACTTCTGTATCTCTGAAAATAGTTTGTGAAATCAAGAACACATACACACACACAGATCACTCAGCAGAAAAGCCACAACCCTAATCAAGAAGAGATTGTGAAAACTGGTGACCTATTGCTCTTGGTTCGGTTTCAGCAATGAATTGGAGCGGTGATGTGCATCAACACACAGGGCTTGCCCATCTGCATTAGAGGGAAAATTCGCTTCACCTGCAGTAAACCGAAGAATCAGCCTTGATGTGGGTGAAGTGCAGGTGTGGGGCACCAGCACGGTCAGCAGGGTTTCTGCATGGTTAGGGTGACCATATTTCCTAAAGTAAAAACAGGATGGCACAGGGCTCGCTTGAGCTGCCCTCCCCCATGCCCATGGGGCTCGACCGAGCCGCCCTTCCCCCTGCCCATAGGTCTCGCCAGAACTGACCACACCCCTGCTACCCATTGCTGACCTCCCCTCCCCTGATCTCCGTGCCCCATGCCACCCAATGCTGGGGCTCACTCCCCGAGCTCCGCGCCGCCCAGGGCTGGGGCTGTACCCCCAAGTTCCGTGCCCCGTGCTGCCCATGACTGGGGCTGACCCCCACCCCCCTGAGCCCCATGTCACCTGCGGCTGGGGCTGAGCACCTGAGCCCCATGCTGCAGCTGACCCCCCCCCGAGCACCGCATCACTATGGGCTGAGGCTGACCCCCCCCACCAGAACTCCCTACCCCATGCCTCCTGCGGCTGGGGTTGAGCACCCGAGCCCCGTGCCTGCTGGGGCTGACCCCATAAGCCCTGCTGCCCAGCACCTCGCATCGCTGGCCCCCCCCACAACGTTCCTCTGCACCCCCCTGGGGGGGTGCACCCGAGCTTTTTGCTAAACTGGGCATTCGTTCATTTGCTCTTGCCACCTGATCAGCTGGGAACAGCAAACGGGACAAATGCCCATTTTTGTCAAAAAAGTCGGGACAGCCAGGACAGAGCTTAAAAAGAGGACTGTCCCAGCCAAAACGGGACCTATGGTCACCCTATGCACAGCCCTCCTGTGGCTACTACCCTATCTTATGAGCGGTAGAACTGTGTCCCATCACAGGTCTATCTCCTCACCTAGCTAGGTTTTCATAGGGCATGGCTACACTGGAAACTTCAGAGCGCTGTCGCGGGAGCGCTCCCGCGGCAGCATTTTGAAGTGCGAGTGTGGTTGTGCACGAACGCTGGGAGAGAGCTCTCCCAGCGCTCCTGGTAACCCACCTCCACAAGGGGATTAGCTCCCAGCGCTCGGAGCCTGTTTATACTAGCGCTTTAAAGCGCTCTGACTTGCTGCGCTCGGAGGGGGGGGTGATTTTTCACACCCCTGAGCCAGCAAGTTAGAGCGCTATAAAACGTACGTGTAGCCAAGCCCATACTGTGCTCGTCATGATATATGAGCACCAGCTAAGGTCCCATTGGCACTGCAAACTGTAACCATGTTGTAAATGGGTCCTCTGACTCAGCTGTCAAGTGCAGACGTACCTTACTTCCAACCTGTTTTCCTACAGGCTTCTGGGCCTTATTTTCTCTCAAGCCCTGTCTACACTAAGTAGAGGCTTTGATACAAACAACAGTCCAAGGCTTTCACCTACCTACAAGGACATCGCTAGGTCCCATCCGCACTAAAACATGTTGCAAGTAGGCTGAGGGACAAGTGTGCGGTTACTGGGACCCCTGACTCAGCGATAGCTGTGGTAGAAAAGTGAACGGTACAGGGAATGTTGGGCTGGGGAGAATTTTCTGCAAGGCTGAAGGCCAGGAATGCAAATCTCCTTCAGTGGAAGCTAAGGCCGTGGAAAATACGTAAAACATAAGTACATAAGAATCACTTGCTGATAAGGATAAAATATTCTGGCCAACACTTGATCCTTATCAGGATTTTCCACTGTACCAGACGAGGGTGCGGTGCCCAGGCTTCAGAAAAGGAGTTAAAGCCGCGAAGCTATTCATGAGCAGCAGCAACAGGCCTAGAGTCCACGCCTCTAGCCCAGTAACCCAGAGCAGCCTTTAAAAGGCATGCGCGAAACCGTTACACTTACATGTGGTTGAAAAGACTGAGTGTGACCCCAAAGACCATCTGCATAATCCCCATGACGACAGACATCTTCATTTTGTAGGAGTTTAAGAACGTCAGCTTGTTTGCAGCGATGTTCCAGATCTTCAGAAAAGCGAAGGGAGAAATGGATGAAAACAGCAGGATTTGGGGGAATGCTTTTGATGACGACAGGTGAAAAATCATTAGACCATTAATTTCAAATGCCATCAAACTCCTTTTGCTAGCTCTACTTCGAATGGTCCCAAATGACTGAAATCTAAGGCTGACTCATAATACACTGGATTTATATAAAGCTTTTCACCCAAAGATTTCCAAGATAATTATTATCCTGTTTTTAAACAGATGAGGAAACTGAGGCCCGGAGTGCTGAAGTGACCTAAGATCATGCACATGGCAGGCCAGTGGAAGAGCTGTTAATACAACCCCGATCTCTCCAGCGTCAGGCACTAGCCACTAGACTGTGCCATAGATGCTGAACTACGGGTGCTGCCGCACCCCCTGGCTTGAAGTAGTAATAACAACGCAAATACATAGTTTCCACCCTCAGCACCCTCATTATAAAAATTGTTCCAGCACCACTGGACTGTGGTGTTTCTCTCCACAGCAGAGGTGGATAACAATGTGAATATCCTTCCTGCCTTCATCCACTATAAAAAAGGTCTTCATGTTCGCTGGAGGAAACAGTGACCTGTAGAACACATGCTCATTTCAACTCAAGAAAGACTATTCTCATGCATGAAACTGAGACACAGCTCTGGTCACCACTTAAAGGAGCAGCTGAACCATTATGGTTACGGAAACCATTGAAACAGATCCGAAGGCAGGAAAGCCTGTAAGAGAATCAGAGGGTTCACTGGACTACCTGAAGCTGAGGGAGAAATTAAGGATGAAAAGTACCTTGCATGTAATTCAAATAGTTTATTTGCCTCATTTTCCACTGTGGAGGATGTTGAGTAGATACCTACTTTCCTCTTCAGGCAATACTTGTGAGATACAGTATAAAAAGGAGCCGGGGAGCGGGGTTGGGGGGGAAGGGAGGCTGGACGGGAAAGTAACATACTAGTTATTTATTTATTTAGCTAGTAACATACTAGCTTCTACACACACTTTAGAGTAGGATATACTATCATTTTGAAGGCGACCCCAAAATAGTCAGATCTCAGTCTAGGGTGACGATTTCTCTTCAAGGTATAAAGGCATCATACCATCCTACTAAACCCGCACAAAAGTATTCTCCACAAAAGAAACAAGCCAGGCCTTTATAATGAGTGAACTGGTTAAATCCCATAGAAATGGTCATATTAAAAAAGCAGAGAGACAAGGCGGGTGAGGTGATATCTTTTATTGGACCAGCTTCTGTTGCTGAGGTGAGAGAAACTTCCAAGCTCACCAACAGAATTTGGTCCAATAAAAGATATCACCTCACCCACCTTGTCTCTCTCCTATCCTGGGACTGACGCGGCTACAACAACCCTGCAAACACACCAAGAAATGTGCGGCACTGTCCATTTTCTTACAGCCTGCTTCATTGTTAGGATTCCTGTTAGAACTTTCAGCTAAACCTGTGCAGTACTGGAGAGAAAAGCTGCCATCTAGTGGCTTGCTGGGCTCATCACAGTTATTCTTGTCC
Organism: Natator depressus; assembly: GCF_965152275.1. Taxonomy (NCBI): domain Eukaryota; kingdom Metazoa; phylum Chordata; order Testudines; family Cheloniidae; genus Natator; species Natator depressus. The sequence goes on from NC_134234.1 coordinate 246,636,635, forward strand.
GCTTTCATGTTGCTGTATGCCGCACATCTACATTCCAGTTAAATGACACAGCTGGGATAATTGCTTTGTTTCAATAAAATCCAATTAACTAATAATAATTATGCAGCAAAGCCCATGTCCTGCCCTAAAGCTAGCTGACCCAACCACCGGTGGATTACCAGAGTGCCGGGGAATCCTCAGATGGCGTACATAGAGTCACTGTAATGTCTTCTATGCACAGCCGGTGGCATATGCCCATGGTTCACTTTTACCCTCCTCCCACCACATCCTTGGATGCCAGAATAGCCCACTGGGAGAATTAGCAGCCAGAGTAAATAAAAGCGTACGGCTGTTCTAATTTACACCAGCGAGTGGACACAGATGGTCCCAGGAGTGGGGGAGGGAACATACAGCTGGCTTAAACCCACTTTAAGGCCACTTCTTGAATTGCAGTGAATGCTTCTCAGCTACACTGCCAGGTCTGGGCCCAGGACATTAACATGTTACTGTGCTGCTATGAGTTTCTTTGCCTTGTTTTTTGACAATGAAATCCCATCTAGCTCTTTTACAAACAGGGGCATGCTGGATGAGAATGAAAGGGAAGTAGGGAGGTTGGTGCTAGTGACCACTTGGTGCTAACTGAATTTCATACCCAGCATGAAGGAAAAGGGTTCACACAAAATTGCAATGATGGGGTATTAGATGTCAATAACTCAAATTTGGAGACATTAATAATCCTTACATTTATTTAGTGCTTTAAATCACTGTACACACATTAAGGAGTTAATCCTCAAATCAAAATGATGAGATACATAGGTACACGTTATCATTATCCTTATGCAGTTGGGTAAATTAAATCCACTGACTCACAGGCAGAGCAAGGATTAGACTCAGAATTTCCCAAGTCCCAAATCTGTGCACAAGCCTGCAGACCACACAGCCTCTGTCTATTGGTCATGGCATGAGGGGAAGGAATATTGTACTAAAATCTTGATGGCTGAAGATGAGCATCCTAAAAGACTCCATAACTAAGGTGTAATGGACTTGCAAAGAGCAGGAAGTGGCCAATGTGGCTTCGGGAGGGACTGCTTGCATATTTGAAGGCTATACACAAGCTGCTGATGTACTAGATCTGGAGACGTGAGGAAGGAATATAACTAAAGATCTTGGACCAACTGAACTTTATTACCGGATCAATTCCAAATGGATATGGATTTCCTGAGTAGACTCCAGGGATCGCTGGATCCAACTGCAATAGTTGATTTTCTTCAAGAACATGTGGACTACAAAAGAAAAGAGAAGGGGCAGTTTCTTACTGCCTCAACCTGAGGTTTTTCTCTATCAAGAGTGCTAAGTACTACAAAATTAAAAATGTCATATACCCAAGGCCTACAGTGGCATTGTGCGTGTGCATATGCTATACATATATGTGTGTGTGTGTGTGTGTACACACATACGTGTCTATGTTGGATATACAAGGCCTGACACTCCTATTCCAGCTACAATGAGTCTGGGAGGAAACACATCAAGGTAGCATCCGAATAATTCCGGAATGTCTAGGCAATTGCTCTCTAGCATTTTGATTGTTCACATTGTCATTGAAAAATCTGAAGGAATGTCACAAATCCACTTCTCCCTGCTGTGTGGATACTAGGGGCTAGATCCTCACCCTCATTCCAGTCCCTTCACACCTGGTAAAAGGGCTGGAGGGAGCAATGTAAAGGGCTCAAAAAGCCCTGTAAGCTGGACAGGAGTGGGGGTTCCCCAGAACAGGAACTGAGGAAAACTGCCATAAAGCTGCCTTCCAAGACCCCCCTTGCTAGCATCATAAGGACCATGTCGGTGGCAGGACTGGAGGTGGGACTGGGCCTTAGCACACAGTTCTGCAGAGGTTCCAGGCAGTACTGCGGCCCATAGGGCAGCCCAGGGGAGGCTGCCATAATTTAGACAGGCCCCCAACACTGTTTAAATTATGCCAGAAGCTTCCCAAGCTCCCGGAGCATGAGAGTTTTGGTACATCAAAGAATCTCAGTCCAGGAATTTATTGGGCCTTGGAATCTCTTGGATACCGACAACGAAGCTGGATCGTGAATATAAGAACGGCCATACTGTGTCAGACCAAAAGTCCACCTAGCCCAGTATCCTGTCTTCTGACAGTGGCCAATGCCAGGTGCCTCATAGGGAATGAACAGAACAGGTAATCAAGTGATCCATTCCTTGTCGCCCATTCCAGCTTCTGGCACACATAGGCTAGGGACACCATCCCTGCCCATCCTGGCTAATAGCCATGGATGGACCTATCCTCCATGAATTTATCTAGTTCTTTTTTTAAACCTGTTATAGTGATATGGGGCTGTGTACAGACAGGGGAGGAGAAGAAGTGGGCAGGGCAGGCTCCAGGAGTAAAAGGGGGCTGGGAAAGGTGAGTGGGAGGCAAGTGGAGTGAGAGAGAGAGGTGAGGAACAGGAAAGCCAGGTCATACTCCCATGTGCCGGGGTGATGGAGTCCACTATGCTTATGATGGCCCCTCCCCAAGTCAGCAGCTATTTTAAGTATCTGTTAAAATACACCTTGATTTTGAGATGAGATTTGTCTAAACGTGAATTCAGTCATACAGCTTGGTCCATTCACACATGAATTCACCCCAGGGATTCAGCCCAGCCCCACATGCATCCTCAGCAGGTCTTTCTTTTAATCCCCATGGAACAAAATATTGTTCCATTACATGTCATCTTGCTTTTTGTTTTTACATCATTTACCACTTACTTCCACGTGTTGTTTCTAAACATGGGGCGGGTATGCCAGGAAGAACCAAAGATGTTGAAAGATTTGGAGAAGCAGTCATTGTAGATAAAGCCAGTATAAATAGAGAATATGCCCATGAGCAGGATCAGGTAGCGCCCACCAAAGAAGGTGTTCCAAATCTGCAAGGGAAGAATTCAGGGAGAGTAAGCAACCATCACACAACACAGCAATGCTCGCACTGTGCAGCATGCCTCGAGAGAGGAATTCTTTTAGAGTGTCATTCACTCACTCCCCGTATTTCCAGATGTTCATGCTTGGATAAGATGTTCCTACAGAAATGGCCTAATTTCAGACGTGCTGAACACCCTGCCATTTTAATGGGAGCTGCTGGTTGCTCAACATTTTTGAAAATCAGGCCAATTACTTAGACCCCTAAAGGTGGATTTAAGAGCCTGACTTTAGTATCCGACTTCTGAAAACTGAGCCCCAATTTGTACATACAAATGCCAGCTGCAGTTTTGTACAGACATATACGCGGGTGCATGAAACTGCAGGTGCAAAGTTAGAGCGTGTTTGGGGCGATCTGGCCCTTTGTGTTATTATTAGGCAGAGGAACTACTTGCCAAACAGCAAGGCCTCTTAGGTCCTCTGAGTTTTACAGAAGAAAATTCATTTAACATTTTGGGGTTTAGATGTCTTCAGTATTGAGTAAGGGTTTTGGAACCCATTGCAAGGCTGACAGGATGCATTCAGCCCTAGGAAACTCACCTCGTTATTGCTTTTCTGGGCCAAAAGTGTCTTCTCGTTAGCGACCATCCAGAGGGCAAAGCCCAGCATAACAGCCCCGTGGCCACAATCTCCAAACATCACCGCGAACAAGAAGGGGAAGGTAATGATAGTGTATGGAGCTGATGGAAGGAGACAGACAGGAGCTCAGTTTCACTGAAGGGCCTCAACAAGAATCAGCTTTTTAAATCAACCACTAGGGTCAGAAGGCCAGACTCTATGCCACGTGTAAAGGGGTCAGTTTCACTGTAGTCAATGGAGCTGAACTAATTTGCACCAGCAGAGAATTTGGTTCAGCTGTGACTTATGTGGTTTTGGATCACAAAGTGTGGTCAGAGACCGGAGGCCTTCCCCTTTGACCCACGCCCTTGGCAGGATCTCACCTTCAGGCTGCAGCAAAGCACGTGTCTTTTTACCTGGATTCATCTCCCTGTAGCTCCCCACACCATAAGCATCCACAATGTTCTGAAAACCTGCAGTGAACTTGTTGGTTCTGTTGAAGGTGGGTGGGGCCATCTTAGACTGTATTGCAGTCAGGATAGGGGAGATGGTAGAGCCGCTACGTTCCTGCAAACAGGCGACAAGGATGGACGTTAGCCCATTTTTACTAGTCACATCACGTGGTTTTGCCAAGAAACCTCACCCATGGAGTATTATTTGGCTAGTGAACCCTGCCCAACAGGTCTGCATTATACACCCCTTTAGCCCACGGTCTCCCAACCTTGGAAGCAGGTCCCCTCAGGAGACGGGATAGACAGACTAGCCCCAGCAGACTCAGGGCACAGTGGCTGTCATAAATATAAAGGGAAGGGTAAACACCTTTAAAATCCCTCCTGGCCAGAGGAAAAACCCTTTCACCTGTAAAGGGGTAAGAAGCTAGGATAACCTCGCTGGCACCTGACCAAAATGACCAATGAGGAGACAAGATACTTTCAAAGCTGGACGGGGGAAGAAACAAAGGGTCCGGGTCTGTCTGTGAGATGCTTTTGCTGGGGACAGAATAGGAATGGAGTCTTAGAACTTAGTAAGTAATCTAGCTAGGTACGCGTTAAATTATGATTTCTTTAAATGGCTTGAGAAAATAAGCTGTGCTGAATGGAATGGATATTCCTGTTTTTGTGTCTTTTTGTAACTTAAGGTTTTGCCTAGAGGGATTCTCTCTGTTTTGAATCTAATTACCCTGTAAGGTATTTACCATCCTGATTTTACAGAGGTGATTCTTTTTACTTTTTCTTCTATTAAAATTCTTCTTTTAAGAAACTGAATGCTTTTTCATTGTTCTTAAGATCCAAGGGTTTGGGTCTGTGGTCACCTATGCAAATTGGTGAGGATTTTTTATCAAATCTTCCCCAGGAAAGGGGGGGTGCAAGGTTTTGGTGAGGATTTTGGGGGGAAAGACGTTTCCAAACGGGCTCTTTCCTAATAAAATAAACCCGGTTAGACGTTTGGTGGTGGCAGCAAAAGTCCAAGGGCAAAAAGTAAAATAGTTTGTACCTTGGGGAAGTTTTAACCTAAGCTGGTAAAAGTAAGCTTAGGAGGTTTTCATGCAGGTCCCCACATCTGTACCCTAGAGTTCAGAGTGGGGAAGGAACCTTGACAGTGGCGTTGGGCAAAACAGCGCATTCCTATACCGTACTCACTTCCCTGAGGCAAACGTGCTCCCACAGCCGCAAGTGAAGGAGCAGGCAGTCCATGAGGGCCGCCCACCTCTCCTCCTTTCTCTGAGTGGGCCTAATGCTGCTGGGTGCTCAGAGCAACTCAACGCAGAGCTCAGCTCAGCCACGACAGCACACGTGGCCCAACTCCAGACGCACCCAGGGACGTCCCCACCCAGCCTGAACCACGAGTATCTCTCTGACAGGGAATGAGGACAGGAGCCACCAGAACTGGGAGAGCCAAAAATAAGAACAGACAAGGAAAAGGACAGGAGAGAGATAAAAGAGAGGGACAGACAAAAAAAACTGGCAGAGGAAAAAGAAGCTCTGGTGGGTCCTGGGAGTCCATTCCGAAGCAAGAAGGGGGCTCCGATACAGAGTGGTTGGGAAGCGCTGCTTAGCCCCTCACCATTCCCTGCTGGAGAGCCCTTTTTATCTTGCCGGAGTCAGCCACTGGGAACCAGATCTCAGCGATGACGCACTGCTGGGTGATGTCAATGTTACAGCAATTCAGGATGTGGTAGATGGCTTTGATTTTCTTCACCTTGATCCCCCAGGTCCACAAGTTGGCAGCCGCCTCGCACAGCAGCTGCTGGCGGTGCGATTCCGTTTGGGTTATCACCTGCAAGCAAAGCAGGAGCAATAGTGAAGCAATGGGAACTTATTTGGTGTGGTGCCCTTCAGCTGCATTTCAGGGAAGCCTGAGGAAGGATTGCAGGTGTTTAGTATGAGTCAGCCAAACACCTGATAATGGCATTCAAAGATGTCTGAACATGGACGCAATTTGCCAATCTCTGGAAAGCTGAAATACTGGGGGGGGGGAGGAACGGGGGAGAATTATCACAGCTTCATTCCTGTTAAGAAATTTTCCAGGGAAGTGGCTCAGTAGCTGATACTGTAAGGCACATTTTCCTGACACCAGAAATTTAAAACTCTGCTCATTGCGAGCTTGGTCCTGAAAGGGGCTGAGATATTTCTTGCAGATATTGAGCACCTTCAACACTGATGACACCTTCAGGAGTTCCTGGGCAACAATTGTAGGATCAGGCCCTAGTTCAGTCTCTCTCAAGAAGGCCTCCACAGCTAACAAGCAGATAGAGGAGTCTGGCTGGCTGAGGCACGCAGAATTAAAAGCAAAATCCTGACCAGCTGGCTAGTCAGCAGTGAGACTATCAGGGGGTCAGTCTGACATGAGCATTTAAAGAGGGGATGATATCATGTCAAATAAACGTCTGCGTCTCCAACTGCTAGCTGGGACGGTTTGGAACAAAGACAGAGAATGAGGGCTGCCCACTGTGTCGCACTGAGCAGTATTACCGAAAGTTTGCACAACATAACAGGCCAAAGCTCAGCACCCAATGCATCAGTCTCATTTTCAAATGGAGGAAAATCTGTGTCTTTATAAATGGGCGGGAGCGTTTTATTTTAACTATCATACTCTTTCAGGGCCCCATCCTGACTTCCGCACACTACTCACAAAGTGGAGCATGGGCCACAGCACTGGGCCCCTAGTTCTTACCCCACATCCTTACTATGCCACCCTCCTGCCTTACAGGTTAATGTGTGTCTAAATAGGGGCTGGGTGACAAAAGTCAAAGCAATCCAGACAAATGAGTTTTGGAAAGCTCAGCGTGATTCAAAGACAGCAGAATTCATGGATTATTTAGGACATTATCAGTGCCAACTAACCAGTCAAATAAATAGATTAAACACCCAATCCAAACCAATGGGCGTCTTTCCACAGACTGCAATCTGAGTTCAATCAGGCCCTTTAAGAGCAAAGGTCACGTGTGGGATAAATTATCTCACAAACACATGGATTTTTAATATATCACACGGTTTTGCAATTTATCATGTGCCTTTAGCCAACTCAGCTGCTCAGCCAGCTTCACTAGACGACTGCTACAAGCCTCGGAGCCTCTTCATTCAACTGCCACTGGTTTTTTTTCCCCAAAGGAATCTGTTAAAGAAACTTTTCCTTCTTTCCCCTCAAATGTGGAATTTTCCCCACAAAATTATACACCTCTGAGGCCCAAGATGGGTAATTTTCAGTTCTGCCGCTGTCACAGATTTAAGGGTTGAGATTTCAAAGTTAGAAACAGGAGATGGATACCACTGGAAAAGGAAGATCCCTGGCTTTCCAGAGTGGTTCAGGACTTGTTACTACACCAAGGGCCTGAGAGATCAGCCATTTTAGGTACAGTAAAGCTATTTCAGGTATTTTTAAAGGGTTTTATGGTGCCCTCTCATCCCTATACAGTTGGACCAGGTGGTAAAGTAGGTGTTTGTATACAAGAGTTGAGATCCCCATCCTCTGCTAAAGCTATTGCACAAAACAAAATAGTTCCAATAAAAACATGTAAAGCTCTCTCAAACATTTTTCTGTCACATATGTGGCACATACATGATGATGCAATGTGGTACAAATACGTTACCAGCACCTCTTGAGGGGAAGCAGTGTTGCCTAGTGGTTAGACCACTAGACTGGGACGCACAAGACTTGAGTTCTATTCCAGCTCTGCCACGGGCCTGACTGGAGAAGTTGGGCAAGCCAGTTCCCTTCTCTTTGCCTCAGTTTCCCTACTGGTAAAACAGGGACAATGACACCTTCTTTCGGAAGCACTTTGAGATCTACCGCTAAAACGTGCTGTAGGAGTATTATTATTATATTGTCTTGGATGACCTGTAACGTGTGGGGCCTTTCCGGCGTCGCTCTCCCTGTGTCTAATGGAAAATGGCACAGCTACCACCCTGTGCATAAAAAGAAGGCTCTGCCCCAGCTGACAAGTTGCAGAACTGGTCTGAAATCAACCAGATGAAATTAAAAAAAGACCAAGTGCAAATTTACTACACTTAGGAAGGAAAAAAAAAAATCAAACCCACACCTACAAAATGGGGAATGACTGGCTAGGTGGTAGCACTGCAGAAGAAGGATCTGGGGGTCACAAATTAAATATGAGTCAACAATATGATGCAGTTGCAAAAAAGGCTAATGTCATTCTTGGCTGTAATAACAGGAGTGTCGAATGCAAGACATGGGCGGTAACTGTCCCGGCTACTCGGCACTGGTGAGGATTCAGCTGGAGTATTGTGTCCAGTTCGGGGCAGCATATTTCAGGAAAGATGTGGACAAACTGGAGAGAATCCACAGGAGAGCAACAAAAATGCTAAAGTTTAGAAACCCTGAGCTATGAGGAAAGGTTAAAAACCTGGGCACATTAAGTCTTGTGAAAAGAAGACTGAGGGGGCAGCTGGTAACAGTCTTCCAATATGGGAAGGGCTGTTACAACGAGGACTGGGATTAATTGTTCTCCATGTCTGTCGAAGGTAGAAAAATAAGTAATGAGCTTAATCTGCAGCAAGGAAGATGTAGGTCAGATATTAGGAAAAACTTTCTAACTATAAGGGTAGTTAAGTTCTGGAAAAGACTTCCCAGGGAGGTTCTGGAATCCCCAGTATGGGAGGATTTTGAGAAAAGGGTTGGACAAACACCTGTCAGGACCGGTCTAAATTTACTTGGGCCTCCCTCAATGCAAGTGGCTGGGCTAGGTGACTTCTCAAGGTCCCTTCCAGCCCTACAGTTCTATGATTCCATGATTAGCTATTCCTGGAGCCTGTCCTCGTCACCAGGTCCCCAATCCTGCAACTGACTGTACATGGCCAGAGCCCCATTTGTGTGTGGATCCCTGCCGTTGTCAGCTGGGCTGCCCAGGACCATAGGAGCCAGTCTGTCTGCACGCAGTCAGTCACAGGATCGGGGCCTAAATAAAGCTAGTGTCACTTACTGCGTTTAAATCCTCAATCCTTGTGTTCACACCATCAGACATTTCTCGACGTTCAGTAGCAGACTCTGGACAGGTATATACTGTAGCACGAAACCTAGTATGAAGAAGGGGGAAAAGACCCAGTCATACTTACTGTCACTATGCACAGTCATCTGTAAGGCTATTTGCACACTCTTTTCAGTTGAAAACTGGTCCCCATCTCCACTTCATGCATTGAGATGCACTGGCACTGAAGCTGAGGTGCAGTTATACATAGGAACCTCCCTCAATCCAACAGTAAATGAGACTCTCATTCAAATGTGGCTGCTCAGACAAAAGGCCTCTCATTCTGTGCTGTGAGTTAAGGTACCTGATTTTCCTTAGGTCATGTCTATCCATACAGCTCTGCAGTGGGGCAACTGAATGGATACAGCTGTATCGCTGAAGCACGTCTGGTGAAGATGCTCCCTATACTGACAGGAGAGTGCTCTCCAGTCAGCATAAAATACCCATCTCCATGAGTGGCATAAGCTATGTTGGCAGGAGAAACTCTCGCGCCAACACAGCGGTGTGCACAGAAACACTTACGATGGGGTAACTCATGTGGAATATTCACACTCCTGAGCAACATATGTTTTGCCGACATGTAGACCTAACCTTAGTGGAAAGGATTTTAAAGTGTGACAAAAATAACATTTTCTGCAAAGCCAAAGTGGGTGAGGTAATATCTTTCATTGGACCAACTTCTGTTGGTGAGAGAGATAAGCTTTTGAGCTTACACAGAGCTCTTCTTTGGGTCTGGGAAATGTACTCAAGAGTGCCACAGCTAAATGCAAAGTGGAACAGATTGTTTAGCATAACACATATTTCAAGGGAACATTCAAGGTGAAGAGACCTGTTAACATTGGTGGGTTACAGATTGTTGTAATAGGCCATAAACCCGGTGTCTCGATTCAGGCCATGATTTTTAGTGTCTAGCAAAGTCATGAATTTAAGCTCCCAGGCTCATCTTTTGAAGATGTTGTGCAGGCTCCCTTTGAGGCTGAGGACTGAGAGGTCAGATATAAAGCGATCGCTTTGTGAAAAAACTGTTCACCGACAGGCAATAGGGTGTTTTTGTCTTTTCGGGGGGGGAGGGGGGGGGATCATTTTGTTATGTGAGTTCATTCAAGAACATAGTGATTGTCTCATTTCACCCGCTTAGCTGTTACTGGGGCATTTCATGCAGTTTCTGAAAAGTCAGTCATTGAACAGAGCAGCCAATAGATGTCCCTGTAGCACCATGTCTTTACAGTAGCCATTCACCTTTCTCTTTGCATCACAATTGCAAAATCAGCATATCCCCAGTCAGTGAGCTGTTACACGACGCTTAAGAGCCTTCACTGAGGAAAATTTTAATAAAACACAGTTAGTCTATAACGTATGTTTTCTATATTTATTTGCCAGTGTAAACAACTAAAATTGAGAATGTACAGTATTGTGTAGACTGAGGCCAGGCCTACACAAGCAGTGCTATACTGGGATAGCTATAGTTGTATACTACATCAGCAAAGGACTCCTAGCATGAATGCAGCTATCGCAGCAAAACTGCAGTTTGTATAGTAAAACCACCCCCGAGTGAAACAAGCTATACTGGTGAAAGCCGTTTTGACGCTATAATTGCATCTACACAGGGAGCTTCTGCTGGCACAGCTGTGTTGGTCAGGAACCACACTTCTTCACACTCCTGACTGGCACAGCTATGCCAGCCGAAGTCTGTAGAGTTTACCTGGGCTGGGGCGTGGACTCAATTATGTCAATCTAAAAGTGTCGACCCCAGTAGAAGCACTTTTATATCGATAAACCTGTGTTCACACTGGGAGGGTTTTGCTGATTTAACTGTACAGGGATAGTTACAGTTAAAGCACGGTCTGCATGACTAAGGCCTTGTCTACACACAAAAGTCTACACCCCCCCAATCTGGATTCAGCCATACCAGTGTAAATGTGCTTATACCAATATAGTTGAGGCCTGGTCTACACTGAGACTGAACTAGCTACATCGCTCAAGGCTGTGAAAAGCCCCCGAGTGCTGCAGTTAAGCCGACCTAACCCCCGGTGTAGACGCAGCCAGGTAGACTGAAGAATTGTTCCATCAACCGGCTTACTGCAACTCAGGGAGGTAGATTACCTACAAAGACTGAAAAACACCTTCCATTGATGTAGGAAGGGTCTACATGACAGTGCTAGGCAGCAGTTGTGTCACTGTAGCGCATAGTGTAGACTTGGCCTTATTCCTGTACAGGAAGGGGAATAAGCAATATTGGCATAGAACACCTTTATTCCAGAATAACTGTAACCACAGTAGGGGTTGTACTTGTATAACTAAAGCAGTCAAAAAACAAACACCACACACCCCTAACATAGTTATACCAGTACAAAAATTACACACAGAGCAGGCTGTAGTTTGTGTTACACTCATGTAGTGTACACTGACAGATTTTTCTGGCCTGCTGTCCACTGGGACCCTCACAAAACGAGACACACATCTCACGAGGCTCTCTCAGTGGATAAGATTTTTAACTGCAGAAAATAAATGAGTGCAAGGTAACATATTAGCTTCTACTTATACACAGATTTCTCAGTCATTAGCTGTTTGATTCATGCAGCGATGGCATACTATCTAGTGCTCGTGCCACCACTGTCACTTCAGGGGATGTCACAAAGGCTGTCCTGAGATATGGCTCCATGAATCAAACAGCTGAAAAAGAACGCCTAGAAGAGAATGCTGCTTTTTTACACAAGGATACGTGGTCAGATTATCAGCTGGTGTAAAGCGACCATTCCATTGATCGTTTTAAAAGACAGCATGTGACATTTAGAAATGCGTGTCACATTATGGTCTCAAAGCATGTCACGGTATGTTTCCCAGAATCAGTTCTAGCCCGTGCGTGAGGAAGAACAGTGGCAAACTTAACAAAACACACAGCCGTGTATTTGAGCCCTCTATAATCACAACAATATCTCTTTACCTAGCCTCCCACTCTGAACGGGATCTCTAACCACAAAACATCCTGCAAAAGAATCCCAGGGTTACTAGCCCCACTTAATTATCTCCAGCTTCTTATGCTTCAGAGCTCTTAGCCCATCTTTTAATTGGTATTTTTAATCAAACTTGAAAGCTTATTCCACCATGCTGTAGAGTTCCTACATTTTGCACATTATCACAGCAATGCTACTTTGATCGGTTAACAGCCCCTTTGCATATTAAATATCGCCTTTGCCTTCATGACAGACATCTATGAAAGCTGAAGGAGAATTCAGCAGGGAACCCTTACACTGATAAACCCATTTTGGCATTCACATTAGCATCTAGGCAGCCACCAGCTTAAGAGAAAGGGGAAAATCTCCTTGTTCCCACCCCTCCGTCTCTTTAATAAATTTGTGCATGGGATTAATGCTCATGAAATTGGCAGACTAATGTTATCAGTTAGAGCCAAGCATACTGGAAGTGAGGGATGTGCAAACATTTCATATACTGTTCCCCCAATCAAAGCTTATTCTAACCTGTAAAAGTCCTGCTATTCCAATCCAGGGGTTCTGCAGAATATTAACTGTTAATGGTTGTGCTTAATTGTGCACTGATGATGTTGGGTTTCTGATGTGAGCAAATGCTTTTTAAGGACTACAATGGCACCACCAAGTTCACTTCTACTTTTAAATTAACCAGGATTAGGAGAACCTACGGGCATGTTCATAGAGCCACTGCTCAGTGTCTGCTTCCCACAAAGGAGGAGTCTGCTTCAGCTCTCAGGTAGAGGGTGTAGGTGTTGGTGCCTAACTCCCTTTGAATTTAAATGGGATTTGAGTACCTAACTCCCTTAGGCTCCCAGCTGCTGCCCTTTTATTCAAGGGGCAGAGGTTCATGCTTTTAGCTCTGGGGACCTGAGTTCAATCTGCACTGAGAACCAAAATGATGATGGTTCTTATATCTACTAAAATTGTTTTCTGAAAAATTCCCGCTGGTTCTACAACGGATTGGGTGGTGGCACCGGTGAGAGCCCTGGCACAGACAAGCCTTCAGGCATAGTCGTCGCCATGTTACATACATGAGAAATTTTTGTTGTTGCTTATTGCAGCACGCTGTAAAGGCAGCCAGTAAGGGACTGATCCCACTCCCACTGAAGTGAAGGACAAAACTCCCATGGATATCAATTATGCAGGAGCAGATCTTAAAGGTCAGATTGTCAAGTTGGAGCTCCACAGTCAAAGACCTTTGCTGGGAAAATTCTCCTTCCCGATCCAGTCCTGACTGAGCCTAGGGACCAAGGAAAAGACCCACCCACCAGATGGCTGTGTCAGGTATGGTCAGTTCTGGTTCTCACATAGGGTTCTTTCTTGGAGTCACCATTGCAAAAATCTGCCAGCCTTAAGACTTCGGCTAACCATGCCAAAGGGGAGGGGGTTATGTGTGAGTGACAGTTAATCAAATCTGACTTACACAGTACAAAGCCCATCAGCACTGAGTGCTATGAAGCAGTAACGCAGTATTCAGACCTGATTCGTTTTTTTAAAGTTTGCTCAATAGGGTGGGAACGAGACGGAATGTTTAAGATTTTAATTTTAATTTTTATTCTTTGCTGTTTCATTTTGACACCAGTTAAAGAGACTAGCACAGAGGTCAGCAGTTAATTCAATACAGAAAGGTTTATTAAAAATATAGCACCAGATCCTTTAAACAGAAGCTTAATAAAATTTGTCCTAAATTTTCAAACATGACTAGAGATTTTAGGGATCCCCAGTTTTGGACTGCCCATCTTCTGACACCCTAATAAGGGCCTGATTTCCATAGAGTGGGTGCTGAGACCTTCTGAAACCCAGGCCCATTAAGGTATCAGCTTAGAAATCTAGAAATTGAGGCTCCTGAAACCTCTAGTCACTTTGGAAAACTGAGGGCCTTAATTTTAAAATGCCAAAGTGATATATATTTTTATTATTAGACACAGCAGAATTGAAAAGCAGGATAGAGCAAATTGGTAGAACTGACAGCAGAGTGCTGAGAAATAATCTCTACTCCCAGGCTCCTTTTGTCAATCCTGCCAAGTAAACACCCCCGAAAGAGTCATTGCTACTTTCTCAGCAGCCTGCCTTACCCATCACAAATCTTCTTGATTTTTTGGTTGAGCTGCTCTCCTTGATAGAAGATAATGAACACATTCTTTTTCATCTGTTCCTTCTGAAAAGCAATGCAGACAGATTTTAAAATGCTCATAACAAAGTACAGCACAGTACTGAAAAGGGAAAATTTTTAGTCACCCTTTTTCAACAGCATTTTTAAAATAGTTTTCCAGGAACAATAATTAAAACACAAAATGCTGTTCAGAGGGGTTCCCCTGGTTGCAGACCCAAGGGCTAGAATATCTGTTGCAGGCTGTGTATACTGGAGACAGAAGGCCAGCAGGAGTCCTAAGTGTGACCGTCAGAGGAAGCAAAGGACAGGGCTTCTTGGGCACAGAGCTTGCTGGAGGGACAGACTTGGAAATTTCTGAGCGAGAAAACCGCTGTTTGTTTCTACTGTGTTCAGGGACACACAACTTTGTGTACACTTTCATAAATAAACAAGAATACACCAAGAACGTACCTGACAGTGAGTCCTCATCCTATTGAAAACAGCCCTACAAGGCCCTGATTATTGGCAAACTGCTCAGGCCAAATGGGCAACAGTGATCATAACAAATGAAAATGGGGAAAACAAAGATCTGTTGTGTTTTAAAGAGGGCCTCCCCACCTCATATTTGTCCCGCCTCTCTTACTATATGGATTAGCCTCTTTGAACCCCAGGTTTAACTAAGGTGGCAGGTACAGTAGAGTGGCAGAGGGTTATCATGGCAGTAGTTTGGGTTTCTCTACAGGGGTGTGTGTGTGCACATAAAATGGGAAGGAGGTAAAGCAGGAGTATACCTACCGTAATAGGGTCCTCCAGGGAAGTGTCCATTTCAGTGTACCTCAAATAGATGTTTCCCCTGCAGGCTCTCCACAATAAACGCTCAAAAGGCACCATCCTTTCCCTTTTTATCACCCCTGCTGTGAATCTAGGCAGTGTTAACAAGACCGATAAATGGCAGGCATATTTTAAATATTTTTGAACATGTACCATACTGGGTTTTATAATCATTAAGGCGCCGTAGTCTACGATAGACTGTATTTACATTCAAATCCAACCTGGGACCCTGGCCACAGGTGTGGCTGTAGTTAGGTGAGGCCTCTTTATTAAGAGAAGTTCAAGCACGGATCTTACTTCTTAATCTATTCACTTTTCTCTATCTTTTTAGGGGGCCATAAGCCCACCTCTCTGCTTCACGATTAGGGGAGGGAGGGAGAGGAACAGGGAGAGAATGATTCATTCTCTTCTTAAATATGTGAAGCGGATACAGTGATGGTGAAAGGCACCTGGATGACAGCACTGGAAACTGAAATACTCTCCATACACACAGCCGGTGCAGCATAGGTAGGGCATGTGAGTTTCACCATATTGACCGAACAATGTACCTCAGCCTCAACCCGATGAGGTCAAAGGTTTAGAGCAGAGTTCAGTTTCCCGGCTTTCTCTCCCTCTTTCTCTAGCGCAAGGCTGGAGTAACTAAGCCCTGACCCAAGGCAATCTTGCCATCATGAGGGCCACTGAAGAATTGCCTACTTTACAAAACACCACTATATGGAGATTTATCCACGACGAGCTAACACAGTGCTGAACGTGACTTGTCTCAGCCAACATTGCTGCAAAGTCACAGTCAGCATCATGCCATCTGACTCGACTGCATTCAAACTCACTGCAGCTTTCTGCTGTAGACAAGCCCTGAGTGTAAACTGCAGCGGTGGTTTCTGTGATGTGCATATCTTTCATTAGAACATAATGGCCATCCTGGGACAGAACAATGGTCCATCTAGTGCAGTATCCTAAATTCAAACAGTGGCTGGTGTCAGAGACTTTGGAAAGAATGAACAGAACAGAGCAATTTATTGTAGATCCATCCCCTGTCATCTAGTCCCAGCTTTTGGCAGTTGGAGGTTTTGGGACACGCAGAGTATGGGGTTAAATCCCTGACCATTTTGACTAATAGGCATTGACAGATCTATCCTCCATGAACTTATCTAACTCTTTTTGGAACCCAATTATACTTTTGGTCTTCACAACATCCCCTGGCAATGAGTTCCAAAGGTTGTGTGAAGAAATACTTCCTTTTGTTTGTTTTAAACCTGCTGGCTATTATTTCACTGGGAGCCCCATGGTACTTGTGTTACATGAAAGGGTAAATAACACTTCCTTATTTACTTTCTCCACACCAGTCATGATTTTATAGACCTCTATCATATCCCCCCTTAGTTGTCACTTTTCTAAGATGAGCAGTCCTACTCTTATTAATCTCTCTTCAGATGGAAGCTGTTCCATACCCTTAATCATTTTTATTGCCCTACTCTGTACCTTTTCCAATTCTAATATATCTTTTTTGAGATGGGGCAACCAGAACTGCAGTCATTATTCAAGATGTGGGCGTACCATGGATTTATACAGTGGCATTATGATATTTTCTGTCTTATTTATCCCTTTCTTAATGGTTCCTAACATTCTGTTTGCTTTTTTGACAGTCACTGCATATTGAGCAGCTACTTTCAGAGAACTATCCAAAATGACTCCAAGATCTCTTTCTTGAGTGATAACAGCTAATGTAGACCCCATCATTATGTCCGTACAGTTGGATTATGTGTGCATTACTTTGCATTATTAACATTGAATTTCTTCTGCCCTTTTGTAGCCCAGTCGCCTAGTTTTGTGAGATCCCTTTGTAACTCTTTGCAGTCTGTTTTTGACTTAACTATCTTGAATGCTTTTGTATCGTCTGAAACTTTGCCACTTCACTGTTTACCCCTTTTTCCAGAACTTTATGAATATGTTGAATAGCACTGGTCCCAGTACAGATCCTTGAGGGCCCCCATAATTTACCTTTTTCCTCTGTGAAAACTGACCATATATTCCTACTCTTTGTTTCCTATCTTTTAACCAGTTACTGATCTGTGAGAAGACCTTCCCTCTTACCTGACGACTACTTAGTTTCCTTAAGAGCCTTTGGTAAGGGACCTTGTCAAAAGTTTTCTCAAAGTCCAAGTACACTATATCCATCGGATCAGCCTTGTCCACATGCTTGTTGACCCCCTCAAAAAATTCTAATAGATTGGTGAGGCATGATTTCCCTTTACAAAAGCCGTGTTGGACTCTTCCCTCATATATCATGTTTATCTATGTGTCTGATAATTCTGTTCTTTACTATAGTTTCAACCAATCTACCTGGTATTGGAGTTAGATTTACTGGCCTGTAATTACCGGGATCACCTCTGGAGCCTTTTAAAAAAATCGGTGTTACATTAGCTATGCTTCAGCCATCTGGTACAGAAGCTGATTTAAATGATAGATTACATACCACAGTTAGCAGGTCTGCAATTTCATATTTAGTTCCTTCAGAACTCTTGGGTGAATACCATCTGGTCTTGGTGACTTATTACTGTTTAATTTATCAATTTGTTCCAAAAGCTCCTTTAATGACACTTTAATCTGAGACAGTTCCTCAGATTTGTCTCACAGAAAGAATGGCTCAGGTGTGGGAATCTCCCTCACATCCCCCAGAGTGAAGACTGCTGCAAAGAATTCATTTCGCTTCTCCGCAACAGCCTTGACTTTCTTGAGTGCTCTTTTAGCACCTTGATCGTCCAGTGGCCCCACTGATTGCTTTGCGGGCTACCTGCTTCTAAAGTACTTAAAATAAATTTTGCTATTACTTTTTGTATCTTTTGATAGTAGCTCTTCAAATTCTTTTTTGGCCTGCCTAATTGCACTTTAACACTTGACTTATCAGAATATATGCTCCTTTCCATTTTCCTCACTAAGTTTCCCAGAGGCCACTCAACAGCTGTCAGATGGCAGTGATTTTCAGTCACTAGGCACATTTGAACCAGTGACCTGGAGCTGAAAGGCTGTCCATCCCATTTAGCAATAGTCTGAGCCATAAAGATCAGTTTTTAAATCATCTATTGTCTCCTTCAAAACACTAATGTTGCTTTCATTTTAATCAATGAGTTACAATTAAGAGACTGAAAAGCAGCCTGTACTAAGCTGTCCGAAGATAGGAACTGAATTCAGCAAACCTCTAAGACTGGGTCATGGTGCTGAAACCAGCTTATTAATGCTGGTGGAAGTAAAAGGGAAGGGTATATTTGCATTGGCCTTATTAAAGCTATAAGCCTATAACCACACTGACCCCAGCTTTGCAGCCACTGCAGTAGGAGTACTTCTTAATTCCAACAGACCAGAAGTGTCTTCATTGAAGAAATCATCTGGGAGATTGGTTTCTGTCTGAAAGCAGAAATCATCATTTTCTTTTGAAATTATTTTAAAAACACTAACATGTTCCAATGGATTTAACTGTTGTCACGTCTTTACTGTTGCTATTTTTTGTCTGAAGACAGTTTTTTACAGAGAGCTAGACCAAGTGTCTAGACCAAACTTTCAAGTGTCTAAGTGACTTAGGAGCCCATGAGATTTAGGCACTGAGAAGCCTGAGACCCAGTGAGACTTGGCTCACCAAGGCATTTTGGAAAATTTGACCTCGAATCTGCAGTAAAGGAAATCTGGAGTCTTTTTTACCCCCCCCCCCAAATAAAGCCAAAAGCATAAACAACTTTAAAATTCATCAACCCCTCTGCGAAAAGAAAGAAGGACAAAACGGACAGATAGTAACACATCTGAAGAACTCTCACCTCAAAGAAGTCCTGAGTTTTCTTCAGGAGATGTTTTAGTTCGGTCAGTTCTAGAAAGTTCTGTTTCAGGGTTTGCTGATTCCGATTGGCTTCCTGCAGCTCACTCTCCAATTTCTCCAGAACTGTCTGTTTACAACCAAAACAAAACAGGAAAGATTCAAGACAGGCCCAGTTATCCTTTTACAGGCTGCCACATCCCTATCAAAAGGATTGTAAAATAATATGGGCAGACGTACGATTGTGCAATGAACATTTTAAAATATGCATCGGCTGTTTAGGAATATGCACACAGCTATCAAACCCCTGACCTTCCCCCGCCACCTTCTCTGTTACATGCAGTGACTCAAAGTTATATTTAGGCATTAAATTAGGCAAGCCAGCAGACCATCATTCTATGTGAAGAGAGATCATGGTCTCTTCCCAGACAAACAGTGACAGTCAATCTTGATTAAAACCAATCAGCGATATATAAATGCAGTATTATTGATCTAGTACACAGGGTTGTGCCACAACTACAGAACAACATGGCTAACCCATGAGAATCTGTCACTGGTGAGTCACTTTCCTCCACTTCTGGGACCCACATGTTTTTCCTGAGATGTTAAATATATGGGTATATATGTAATTTCACTCCTTCCCTGCCCAATCTTGCTCCATATGCCCCCGAGGCAGGGCAGAATTCTGTACCTCCAGATCAATCATTTCTCGAGGCAGGGGGGTCTCAGGATACTTTTCAGGTTTGAAGATCACAATCTCATTTTCCATTTCATTTTCCAGAAAGCCTGCAAGGAAACCACACAAAAGGCACTGTTAGGCTTTCCCTGGGGTCACTGACACGGCCTGTGGTGGTGACCCGCATGTGACATCATGACACATGATCACAGTATTCAAATGTCATTCGACACTTATTCTAGGAGATTCACCAAATATTTGTGGAACTCTTCGACACCCAAGAATCTGGCTCCCTGGAGCCTCCCTCAGCAGTAAGGAAGCTGCTCCTTCTCCAGAGGAGATAATTGTATACACCTGGGAATCGTGACTGTAGTACGAAGCTAACCTAATCATAGACACGGCAGTGGAAAATGATCATCAGTTCATTGTGCCTGCTCTCCAGACTGCTGTTCCTTACAATACAGCATACAGTGGTTTCTCCAGCACAGTTTCAAATCCTCAAGGGGTGGGGCTACTCCAACCTCCCTTAGTACTCCTGGTGGAATTCTGTACTAAAAAATTAAAAATTCTGCGCACAATATTTTAAAATTCTACAAAATTCTGCATATTTTATTTGTCAAAATAACACAATATAATCACACCAGTTTCAATTATTTTTGGTCATTTATTTCAAAATACCTGTCAGCAAGTATATCTGTAACAATACAGACAACAAAAAGATTAAGGAAATGTTTTTTGACAAATAGATTCCTTACTAAGCATATTAATACAGAACTCTGAGTAATAATTCATTTAAACTACAATACAGAACCATATTTCCCACACCCCTCAGAAGCAAAGTGCAAAGGTTTGGGGGAGTCAGAGCTAACAGAGGCGCTGAGGGAGAGGAAAGTACATTGCTGGGAAGGAGCCTGGGTGTGAACTTGGAGGGTTGTTGTATAGGGTGGGAAAAGTATGGAACAGGGGAGCGGAGGGATTGTTAGGGAGCTTTCCCCATGCAGACCCTGGCTGACCCCTAGCCTCTCCCATTCAGTCAGACACATCTGCCCGTCCCCATGTGTCTCTGTGCTCTCACCCAGCCACCCTCTGTCCCTGTACCCCCTCCCTATGTGTCTCTGTGCCTCCACCGAGCAACTCCCTTGTCCCTATGTAGCTCTGCACCCCCCATCAGCATGTGTCTCTATGCCTCCACCCAGCCACTCCCCTGTC
This sequence comes from Natator depressus, assembly GCF_965152275.1. Taxonomy (NCBI): domain Eukaryota; kingdom Metazoa; phylum Chordata; order Testudines; family Cheloniidae; genus Natator; species Natator depressus. Next base: position 246,657,233 of record NC_134234.1, read on the forward strand.
CCTGTTTCCCTGCATCCCCTCCTCCTGTATCCATGTGTTTCTGTGCCCCCACCCACCACTCCCGTCCCCATGTAGCTCTGCACTCCTCCCCCTGTCCCCATGTGGCCCTGCACCTCAACTCTCATTCAGCCCCTGTCCCAGTCTGTCCTCCCCCACTAGCTGTTTTGAACCCGGCCTGACCCGGCAGCATCCCATACTGTCTGTCTCCCCATAGCCCTGTCTCCTGACCTGGCCCGCTGTGAAGAAGGCAGCTCTCGCCTTCCCTCGCTGGTGGGGAGCTGCAGCTTTGCTCTATTGCCACAGCACCCTCTGGTGCGCAAAAGGTGGAACTGCAGCAACATTTTGGCAGAAGCTTTTTTCCTCACAAAAAATTAGAAATCTGCAGGGCTCATTAATTATGCGCATGTGCAGTAGCGCAGAATTCCCCCAGGAGTACCTCAGGAGAATACACTGCAATAGAATAGATCCCACTGGTAGCAAAGGTTCTTTGCTATCCAGCCTACATTTTTCCTGTGTTTCATTTCATACAATAGATTTATTTAGACACCTTGAACCTTGCACCTCCTCGTTTTGATATCACAAAGCCAGGGTTTGGTGCCCAGGCTCCTGGACAATGAATGAGACAGGCACCTGAGAATGGGATTCACAAAAGCCGGCATGCTAGGCAGCTCCTCACCTGAGCTAGCTAATGGGAGATGCCAAAGCAAGGGGTGAGTCCTTGCCCCACCCCTCTCAGGGAGTTCACCGCCTAAATCCAAGCTGGAGAGAGGTGCCACCCTCTTTTGGGATTCTCTCTTGGTGCTAGGGGCCAAGTGGAACAGCTTCAACAGGAGAAACGGCGGAAACCCCATATCAGACTATCCCATAGGCCAGCGGTTAGGGCACTCACCTGAGAGATGGAAGATCCCTGTTCAAATCCCATCTCCTCGCAGCTGGAGCGAGACTTGAACTAGGGGTCTCATGCATTCTAGGTGACCAACCTAGCCACTGGACTAAAAGTTATGAGGGAGCTCCTCCTTCCCTCCCCTCCAGTTGTTTTGTGTGAGTTCACCTGCAGGGGCCCAATCTGGTAGGCAAGCTCTGGGCCTGCTTACCAGATTGGGCCCCACAGGTGAGTTGGGCAGAGGAAGGCTGATCTTCCTGCAGTTCAGGCATCACACTGGGGCTTGGACATCTGGATGTCTAGAGCAAGGCAGCAGTGCACGTGCTCGGAGAAAGAAAGACAGGGGCAGAGGGAACTTCTAATGCAAAAATGTAGCCGCCAAATTAGTTTCTTTGCCTACAGCATTCAGTGGCAGCTGACCGGGGGTTTGTGAATCCCGGTGGGGCCTGATTCTGGGATTTAGGTGCCTAAAATAGCAGTTAGGGTACCTATGTCTTTTTGTGAATCTAGCCCTATATCCATGGCCACTGACTTTTTGTTTGCACCCCTTCAAAATCCGCACCCTGCAACACCAACTGAAAAACTGTCCCCAGGCAACAACAGCTTTCACCCTCCTCTCCCCGACAAGCAGCACTTGTCTTAAGTATCCAGGGCCCTCTTCCAAAAGGGATAGGGCTGAAGGCTGGAAGGTAGGAGACCTACGGTCTATCCCCAGCTGTGCCACTGACCCACTGAGAGACACTGGACACGAAATTTAACCTCTCTGGCCCTCAATAGAGCCGCCTGTAAAATGCGGAGAATAGTGCTTACCCACCTTTGCAAGGTGCGTGAGGATCAATGGGTGATTAGCACTATAAATGCTAAGTGAGTGTAATTATTTCCCCCTCACACAGTAGAAAAGTAGACATTTTAAGGATCCTATGGACACTTCACTGGATACCATTTCCTAGCAAGCCCCACAAAAATAATGACTTTAAGAAAAAACAGCTTAAAAAAACCCCCCTTTTTTATTGCCTGCCGGCTTTTTAAAGAAATCTCTGACTGGGACAGTGTGCTTTGCTGCAGGAAGTATGTTCTAATGGTTAGAACACGGGACTAGGAGTCAGGACCCCGGGTTTCATTTCCAGCCCAGTTGCTGGAAATGTGATTTTATGCAGGACACTTAACCTCTCTTCTGACTTTACCCATATGCAAAATAGGTGTGATACGTACACTCCCCCTCCCCCTCCCCCTCCCCAGCCCCAGTAGTATAGTGGCACTTAATTGGTGCATGCAAACACTTCAAAGCCTTCAGATGAAAAGTACAAAGACTTTCTAATGAAAGCTTTGCCATCTTTAGAACAAATTCCATTCAATTTTGCTAGTTAGATCACTTTGCCTTTTGAAATAGTAGATTACCACTTCTGGAGCCAGTAGCATTGTACAAATGTCTACTTACGGAGGATCCTCTCCAAGGATTCACATCTTCTGACTTCATTCACAAACTTTCTCTGGAAGCTGTTCACATTCACATTCAACTAGAAATTAAAAAACAAAACAAAAAACCAAACAAACAAATCCAGGGCTGAATGCACATTGCCAATTGGGAGACTTTTAGTTTAACTGTATATTAGCGTGGGTGAAAGATGCTGCCTTTGCATATTACTGAAACTTGTAGCCTCCTAGCCACACAACAGGCACCACACAAACAATGGGAATACAAAACTTCTTCAGACAATCACTGTGCCTCAACCTTAACTGGTATGCTTGGCCCATTCAGTCATGGCTTCTCTGGCTGCCAGAGGTCTGAGCAGGGGTAGAAAAGGCTTCTTGGATTTTATAGAAATTAAGGCCAGAAGGAACCACTGGGACCATCTGGTCTGACCTCCTGCATAACAGGGACCACAGAATTCAGCCAGTGATTCACTCAAGACAGCCTGCTCATTATCCTGACAGAGGAGAGTTCTTCCCCACTTGCCACCGAGGAACTGAACCAAGATCCCTGAACTTGTGTCACCAGCGCCACTGAACAGGCATCAGACAATTATTCTCCACCACTGCTGACCTCGCTTGGATATGAACTGGGGTCCTAGCAATGGGAGACTTGATATTCTCCTGAACAAGACTCTGAATCCTCTTTCCTCTCATTTCTTTAAATAACCAAACCTCTGTTTGGGGATGTACATGCCAATGTCACAGGTGTAACTATTTGGGGTGTAATTTTGTGAGGCACATTCCATATACCTTGTTTACACTAAGCAAATTAGTAAACATTTATCTGCACTGATGCAGCTCCACCGGTGGAAGACACTAACCATTGCCTCCTGTCTGCAGTACAGCTTCCACCATTGCTACCAACAGCACCACGGCAGAAAAAATACTCATGAATTTTCCATGTCCCACAGCAGACTCTTTTGGTCTGCTAATTCACCAAGGATATGTCTGTCGCTATGCCATTCACTACTGGCAGTTATCAATAAATCTCAGCTTCAAGCCTTGTATAAATACTTTATAGTCCCTGCCTTGTACAGATAAATCTCATGCTGCAGTTTTTGCTCTCCAAAAACAACGTTCTTGTAGATACCCACTTTGGAAAACCACCAAAGGTAACCAGGTGATTTAGGTGGGTGATGGGGATTGACTTTAAGGATATGCAAATGATGCCTAATTGGCATGCAGAGAAATGGTTCATATTTTCTTAGCTGAATCTAACTTCTGGCATCAGGCTCAGATTTAGCTGATGAACTGGAGGAGCAGCATCTTCCTTGATGGGCTTAGATTTTTGCAGAAGCACCACACTGTGCATATACTTCAATCATGCATAATTGGCATCACATGGAGACATTGCATCCTTGCTCATCTTTACTATAGAGACTACAATACCCAGCAAGCAATGCTCTATCTGGAGCCAAGATGTCTCTGCTCTGATTACAATGGAGCTCTGTGGATGTAATTTCTGTGGATCGTATCTCCATATTAAATTATGGGTGAGGGTGGCCACAGACTGCATTGTAGGGTAGTAGACACCCTTGGACTCCAGCAATTCCAAATACTCCCCTTACAAGTTGTTATAATTCTCACAGAAGAAACCCCCTTTACTGTAGATAATTTAGACTGTGGCTCTGTTTACCATACTGTATCTGGCCTTAAACAGACATATAAATAAACCTTTACTTTCAATTTTCAGACAGGGACACTGTTCAGGTAATCCGATCAAACTGGAAAGTCAATGATAGGAAGAGTATTATGTGTAACAGTAAACTCAGAGTAATTATTGTTACGGTAGAACCTCAGAATTATGAACACTAGAGTTATGAACTAACCAGTCAACCACACACCTCAATTGGAACTGGCGTATGCAATCAGGCAGCAGCAGAGACCCCCCCAAAAAAGGGGAGGGGAATACAGTACAGTACTGTGTTAAATGTAAACTACTAAAAAAAAAGGAAAAGCAGCATTTTTCTTTTGCACAGTAAAGTTTCAAAGCTGCATTGAAGTCAATGTTTAGTTGTAAACTTTTGAAAGAACCACCACAATGTTTTGTTCAGAGATATGAACAACTTCCATTCCCGAGGTGTTCGTAACTCTGAGGTTCTACTGTATTTGTATTTGAGTAGCACCTAGAGGCCCAAGTGAGATCACAGTCCCAGTGTGCTCTGTGTATACACAGACTGTCTCTGCCTCCACAAGTTGACCATCTAAATAGACAAGACAGATAAATGGAAATATTTTTATCCCCATTTTACAGATAGGGAACCGAGGTGCAGTGAAAATAAGTGACTGGACCAAAGTCATGCAGGCAGTCTGTGTCAGAGCTGGGAATTGAACCTGGATCTCCCAGGCCACCGCCTGAACCCCATGGCCTCCTTCCTTTCCAGAGCAAGACAGGTATTTACAGTCTTTATGCCAAGCCCTTCCAGCATAGGTGCTGGAACTAGAGATGCAGGGGGTCTGCCACATCCCCTGGCTTGAAGTGGTTTCCATTATAGACAGGGATTACAGTTTGGTTCAAGGGTTCTCAGCACCCCCACTATAAAAACTTTTGTAGCATCCCCGCTTCCAGATTAATCTATTGTCCCAGCATCTTTTGGGACCAACCACATTTCCCGTGGCCCTTTAATAGCTGATCCCAACATTCCTACCCGAGAACCTCTCATAACTACTTACATCTCTGAACTGGACCAAGCCCAGCTCGCCAAGCTCTGCAACGCAGCAATAGGCAGCCTCCACCTGGAGAAACAGCTGCATCAGACACATCTCCTCACTCCGGAACATCGACGCCATCTTGCTCGCTCTTGTTCTGCACCAGTGTTGATGGGAGAATTAAGGTGGTGACGCTGGCTCGTTTGCTTTGTGACAAACTTTAAAATGTAAAGGGCAGTATAAATGCTGGCTTATTAAGCCAATACAATGAACGCTAAATGCTGGGCATCCAGAAAATCTGCACCTTTGGTAAAAATTAGGGCTGTCAAACGATTACAAAAAATTAATCGTGATTAATGGCAAGAAACTGCGATTAATTGCGATTCATTTTTTAATCGAGTTAATTTGTTTGGAGTTAATCACTTGAGTTAACTGTGATTAATTGACAGCCCCAGTAAAAGTGTGACAGGTACAGAGCACTGGGGTGTTTTGATATGCCCTAGCTAAGGACAACGATGGAACTGGGTTTAGCTGTGAGGGGTTACAAAGCCTGTCAGCCACAGCCCAGCTGCAGAGGGCACTGACCGAATCCCAACCAGATCTCCAAAGGGCTGCTCTAACTTTACAACTGCTTTCCACCGCTACCTCCAGGTCATTTCGGAGCCAGAACAAACAGCTATCCAGCCATGCAACCTCCTGCCCACCCAGACACAGCTTGGGGGCAAGGGGTGTAGGGCTGTTATGACAGCAGGAGGACCCCCCCTTATGGTAGGGGGATTCCTGGCACATGAGGATCCAGCTGCTTCCCCCATCTCTTTCATGGCCCTCCTGTGGCATAAAAGGGGGCAGAATGCAGCCAAAGGGCAGTACCCCTGTATACAACAATATATGGTCTTTGTCCAAGATACTAACGCATTAGGGAGACTGGATGAATTTTAGGCATCTAGTTTGCTTCTCCCTATTTACACCTCACAACTCTCCAAACAGAAAATCAGGGTGAGAGAGAGAGAGAGAATCCAGAAAGGGTGCCCCGTCCACCTCTCCCACCTTTAGGGTGACCAGATGTCCCTATTTTATAGGGACAGTCCCAATTTGGGGGTCTTTTTCTTATATAGGCTCCTATTACCCCCCACCCCCGTCCCGATTTTTCACACTTGCTGTCTGGTTACCCTACCCACCTTTAATCCTCTGTCTGCTCACAGTCCCTCCACTTCTCCTCCTCCTGGTAGCTGCAGTGAGGAAGAGAGGAAGGAGCAGGCCTGGGGAGAGGAGAGCAGCAGGGAGAGGGCTCTCTACACAGCACAACCTGCAGGGGAGGAAGAAGTGCTGCAGCACAACAAACAGCAGTGTTTCTTCCTCTCCTGAGGGCAGTAGCCATGTTGCCCGCAGAGTCATCATCATGGCAGGGTAGGGTGACCAGATGTCCCGATTTTATAGGGACAGTCCTGATATTCAGGGCTTTGTCTTACATAGGTGCCTATTACCTCCCACCCCGTCCCGATTTTTCACACTTGCTATCTGGTCACCCTATGGCAGGATGGAAAGTTAGCGGTGGGGCTGGGAGAGGTGCATGCTTGTCATGGGAGGTGAGTCTCATAGGTCTTCTACATTAAACAGGTGAGTGAATCCTGCCCTCTCCTCTTCTCCCTGTGCCCAGCCTAGGATCTGGGCACTTCAGACCACCCAAATGTGGGTGATTAACATGTTTGGATACTGAAACTGAAATTCACAGTATGTCCACAAAAGTGATGAGCCAAGAGGCCTGACATCTTGTTCCATTAAACTCATCTTGAATATAGATAGGTAAGGGAGACTGATCTGTTTCGTGTCAGTTTCACTCCTAACACAATGTGGTGTCTGGGTTGCAAACACAGCAAGGGACAGTTTACATCATAAAAGGGAAATCTATTTTCATTTAAATCTAAATCAACATTTCTTGGAATGTTTCATACTAATATTTGTTTTATAAAATGCTTTCTTTCTTTCACAAAGGGCCTATTTTCAAAATAAGGCACATGTAATGACATACGCAAAATGCACATGCAATTTTTCATTTGCTTTGTGCATGCTATTATCACTATTTACATTAGGTAACAGCACATGCAAACTGCAGATAATCATGTCACTGAGCATTCATGCATGTAATCAGCTAATTTCAATGCACAAACATAGCAATCACTTGGCCAGAAGAAACATGCAATTGAACACATTATTTCCATGCATTTAAAAATAAAAATCAGACCCAAACCGACATTTTTATACTTCGACTACTAACTGCATCCCTTGATGAATTTCTTCCACCTAATAACAAAGGCGGGAAGGGAACTGTCCCTAACCTGCTCTCTTTTTCAACCCAATCTTGCAATGCTTATTCCTAGTAGGTCCGTGTGTGTTCAAATCACCTCTTATTTAAAGCACCAAGGACATTAAAAAAAACCACCCTAAAAATAATAGATGAGTTTTACAAAAGGTGTTAAATGGCCTGATTTATGGAGATTCAATGAAGTCAATTATTCGTATATAGAGTCAATGCATATCCCTTTTCCTCTGAGCTTTCATTGCATCACTCACTGTACCCATTCACTAGGTAGTTTAAGGTATAGAAAAACAGAACATTTGATAACTAATAACTTGCTAAAATAAAATATATCATCTGTCAGTTTCACATGGCTGAGATAGGATGCGAGCAATACAGCTGGTTGGGAATTTCACAGTAAAACATTTTTTCCATCAGAGAAAACAGATCATCAAAACCTAAATTATTCAGTTTCAACAAATCTCCCCATTTGAAAAGATCTGAAAAGAAAAGTTTCAAATTTGTTGAAACAGCCCATTTCAACATTTATGAAACAAAATCTTCAACTTTCATTTTGAAATTGTAGGTAATTTATATACTTTAAAGGTAAAAAAAAAAATAATCAAGATTGAAATCTTGAAATCATTTTTTTAAAATGAAACATTTTGATTGACCCAATCCAAAGTGAGGGTTGTTTTTTTTAAAAAATCAGATTTTTGATTTGTGACAATTTTCAAGATTTCAGACTGGAAAATTATTTCCTGCCCAGCTCTAATGAGCATAGTAGAAGTTTCTCATTTACTTTAGCCACTATTAATTTAATATGGAATATAATCCCAATCTGAGTTGCTGTCAGTTTTCTTTTCCTCAAAATTCTTCAGTTTGACAAAGGGATAGCTAAACAATCATCCACAGTTACTCCATTTGTGATCTCCTAAGTTATAGTTAGAATGTACACACGTTTAGATATAGCTGTAAGAGTTAGTTGTTGATTTAAAAAGAATATTATTATGTGTCATCAGGTCAATGACCAAAAAACTTTATGTAGGCTGTTTCCTTAGCAGGGGTGAGAGGAGAACCACCCATCAAGTCTTAACAATTCTAAAGGTAGTTCTACAACAATGAAAATATTGCATTTTGGCTTAGCTAGCCAGAATTCTTGTGTTAGGTAATATGAATGCCTGTTCTTACCTTGATCACCTGCTCTTTATGGAGCCTGAAGAATTCTGGAACTACTTCCAATTCTACTGAGCAGCAAATGAAGGACTGAAGTAAACTTTTCTTTCTTTAACATATCTATAGAAACCAGTTCTTTTAAGGGCTGAACTGGTCTAGACCAGAGAAGAGAGACCCTTTTTGTCCTAAAACAAGCACTGAGTGAAATGGATCAGGAGCTGTCTGGCTCATTCTAAATTTTTCATGTCAGATCTGTGACAAGAGTTGGCTGTTTTGTCAGCGTGCAAAGTGTTGTGATTAATAACAAATCGGACATGCTTCTTTGCACAGCCAAGGTGCTCTCAAATGAAAATGAACTTTTGTAAAGTGCTGTACTCTGAGAAGTATAAACCAATGAAAACTCATTCAAATATTGGTTAAAGAAATAGCAATCCCCAGGAAACAGAGAAAACCTTCAAGCTGTTTCTCACACATCTCTATCAGCTTTAAGGCAAAGACACAATACTGGAGATCAGATAGGAACAAGGAGAGATTTATGACTTTCTTCCAGCCAAACATTGGTATGAGGTTAATGTGGAATGTTCACACACCAAAAAGAGGTTCTATGAGGAGTATTATGTTAGTGATCATGAATACTGATTTTATGGACCTTTATTTTTATTGGTTTGTGTGATGGGAAATGAATGCTTTATATTCCTTCCCCTCAAATGCTAAAGAAAAAAGACTCAGTGAAATCCTGGCTCCAGTGAAGTCAATGGCAAAACTCCCATTGATTTCACGGGAGTTGGGATTTAACATTATTTTTTTCCTTTTGAAAACTGTACTATTTAAGCGAACTTTAGTACTCATGAAAGCTACTTCATTGTGAGCCCCAGAGACTTGAAGTCCTTTACTCCTCAACATGGCGAGCAAAGGGGAAGCAGGGAGGGAATGGTGTCTCAGAGGGATGGTCCCTTCTAGGGTCTCTCCTGGGGTGGGGATTCTTATGAATTACCCCTTGCTCAGGGCTGTGGACTAAGGGTATTTCTACGCTGCAGCTGGGAGCATCCTTCCCAGTGCAGGTAGGCAGATGTGCTAGCTCTGCTCAAGTTAGCTGGGGGCAGAGCCCTCCCTTGGGTATGGCGAATCAGGGCGACCGCCCTGGGCTCTGCACTTTGGGAGGCCCCACACTTGTATAAAATCATGGGGAGGTGAGGCGCGCAGGTGAGTGGGGTGAGGAAGCAAACGGGGAGGTGAGTGGCAGGCGGCGGGGAGGAGAGTGGCGGGCAGGCAGGTGGTGGGGGCGAGGAGGTGAGCTGCGGCCACCAGCAGCCCCCCTATGAGAACTTCCCCCTCCCCACAGTGCCTCCTGCCCGCTGGCGGGCCCCGCCAATCAGCACCTCCAGCTCCCTCTCAGCGCCTACCGCCCACCGCAGATCAGATGTTTCACTGCAACAGGAGGCACTGGGGAGGGGGGGGAGGAGGAGAGGAGCGTGGGCGTGGTGCGTTCGGGGGGAGGGGGTGGAACTGGGCAGGGGCGGGGCCTTGGGAGAAGGGGTAGAGTGGGGGCAGTGCCTGGGCTGAGCTGGGGGAAGGGGAAGCACCCCCTGGTAGATTAGAAACCCGGTGCCTATGTCGTGGGCCCTGCACTCCCCCAGGGATGGCCCTGCCTGGGGGTAGCATGGGCATCGACTCACCCTAGCCACCTAAGTATGCACCCAGGGGTCCGGATGTGTTTGTACTCAGGCGGGTAGCCCAAGCTGCAGTCCATGCTGCTCCTGGCGACACTGGTATTTTTAGCATGCTAGCTCAAGCAGAATTAGTGCGTCTATGTACTCATGCTGGGAAGCACGCTCCCAGCTGTAATGTAGACATACCCTCAAAAGCACAATCGAGCACTATATGACTAAATTGTACTTGTGTGATTGGACAAACAGCTCCCAAGGTTGGCCTAGCTACAGATATATACCCCTCTACAGCTGGGGACTGGGGTCCACTGGAGGGACAAAGGCCTGTCTCAAAGCAAAATCATGAAGGCTAATGATAATGCATGTTACTACGTAAAATAGGGTATTGTCTAATACCTGCAGACTCTGGACTGTTAAAAGAGACAACGACACACTTTCTGAGACCCAGACATTTCTGGACACACAACAGTGAGCTCACAAGCGGAAAGCCACAGTTTGACCACGTGGGGTAGACAACCACACTGGCAGAAATAAAGAGCTTGTGAATATGTAAGGCCTACATTTTCAAACAAGGACAAGTGATTCCGGATGCCTCAGTTTCTGGTTGCTCAGCTTGAGAGGGAGGGTGCTCTGCACTTTCTGAACCTCCCCCACCTTCTCCAATTGGGGTAGCTAGAAAGCTGAGGCATCTAAAACCAGGGGTTACCTTGGAAATTTAGGCCTAAGGTTTTCATCTTGATCACCTGGCATCCTCCAAGTGACTTTAGAGCCTAGAAACTCTGCTTGGCCCAGCACTTGCCTGCTTCGTGCCTGTTTTGCTTGTGATTTGCTCCTCGTGTTCTACCCTGTGTCAGTGAACTCTGCTTTTCATTTAAACTAGCCAGAACTGGAGGCGACAGCTGTTGAACTGAGGTACTTACTGTCAGGAGAAGAAACCTCATCTCTGACCTCCAAGGAGACAGAAGCAGGAGTGAAGTAAGAACACAAGAATGAACTTACTGGGTCAGACCAAAGGTCCAGTGAGCCCAGTATCCTGTCTTCTGACAGTGGCTAGTGCCAGGGGCCCCAGAGGGAATGAACAGAACAGGTAATCATCAAGTGATCTATCCCATCACCCATACCCACCTTCTGGCAAACAGAGGCTAGGGACACCATTCCTGCTGATCCTGGCTAAGAGCAATTGATGGACCTATCCTCCATGAATATATGTAGTTCTTTTTCTAACCCTGTTATGGTCTTGGCCTTCACAACATCCTCTGGCAAGGAGTTCCACAGGTTGACTGTGCATTGTGTGAAGAAATACTTCCTTTTATTTGTTTTAAACCTGCTGCCTATTAATTTCATTTGGTGACCCCAAGTTCTTGTGTTATGAGAAGTAGTAAACAACACTTTTTTATCTACTTTCTCTATACCAGTCATGATTTTATAGACCTCAATCATATCTCCCCTTAGCCATCTCTTTTCCAAGCTGAAAAGTCCCAGTCTTATTAATCTCTCCTCAGACGGAAGACATTCCACACCCCTAATCATTTTTGTTGCCCTTTTCTGAACCTTTTCCAATTCCAATATATCTTTTTTGAGATGGGGCAACCACATCTGCGCATAGTATTCAAGATTTAGGCATACCATGTATATATATAGAGAGAGAGAGAGAGAGAGAGAGGCAACATGATATTTTCTGTCCTATTATCTATCCCTTTCTTAATTATTCCCAGCATTCTGTTTGCTTTTTTGACTGCTGCTATACATGGAGTGGATGTTTTCAGTGAACTATCCACAAGGACTCCAAGATCTCTTTCTTGAGTGGTAACAGCTAATTTAGACCCATCATTTTATATGTATAGTTGGGATTATGCTTTCCAATGTGCATTACTTTGCATTTATCAACACTGAAATTCATCTGCCATTTTGCTGCCCAGTCATCCAGTTTTGAGAGATCCTTTTGTAGCTCTTCGCAGTCTGTCTGGGTCTTAACTATCTTTAGTAATTTTGTATCATCTGCAGATTTTGCCATCTCACTGTTTACCCCTTTTTCCAGATCATTTATGAATATGTTGAATAGGACTGGTCCCAGAACAGACCCTGGGGGACACCACTATTTACCACTCTCCATTCTGAAAACCGACCATTTATACCTACCATTTGTTTCCTATCTTTTAACCAGTTACCAATCCATGAGAGCACCTTCCCTCTTATCCAGTGGCAACTTTCTTTGCTTAAGAGCCTTTGGTGAGGGACCTTGTTAAAGACTTTCTGAAAATCTAAGTACACTATATTCACTGAATCCCCTTGGTCCACACGCTTGTTGACCCCCTCAAAAAATTCTAGTAGATTGCTGAGGCATGATTTCCCTTTTCTAAAACTATGTTGACTCTTCCTTCACAAATTATGTTCATCTATATGTCTGACAATATTATTCTTTATTACAGTTTCAACCAGTTTGCCCAGTACTGAAGTCAGGTTTACCGACCTGTAATTGTCGGGGTCACCTCTGGAGCCCTTTTTAAAAATTGGCATCACATTATCTATCCTCCAGTCATCTGGTACAGAAGCTGATTTAAATGATAGGTTCCAGACTACAGTTATTAGTTCTGCAATTTCACATTTGAGTTCCTTGTGAATACCATCTGGTCCTGGTGACATATTGCTGTTTAATTTATCAATTTGTTCCAAAGCCTCCTCTAATGATATCTTAACCTGGGACAAAAAGAAAAGGAGTACTTGTGGCACCTTAGAGACTAACCAATTTATTTGAGCATAAGCTTTTGTGAGCTACAGCTCACTTCATCGGATGCATAAAAGTGGAAAATGCAGTGAGGTGTTTGTCTCTGTCTGAGGGGTTGGAGCAAATGCGGTCAGTAGAATTGTCAGTAGAATTTCAACAATTTCCATCCCACCAGCAACCTCAGCCTGGACCAGTCCACACAAGAGATCCACTTCCTGGACACTACGGTGCTAATAAGCGATGGTCACATAAACACCACCCTATACCGGAAACCTACTGACCGCTATTCCTACCTACATGCCTCCAGCTTTCACCCAGACCACACCACACGGTCCATTGTCTACAGCCAAGCTCTACGATACAACCGCATTTGCTCCAACCCCTTAGACAGAGACAAACACCTACAAGATCTCTATCAAGCATTCTTACAACTACAATACCCACCTGCTGAAGTGAAGAAACAGATTGACAGAGCCAGAAGAGTACCCAGAAGTCACCTACTACAGGACAGGCCCAACAAAGAAAATAACAGAACGCCACTAGCCGTCACCTTCAGCCCCCAACTAAAACCTCTCCAACGCATTATCAAGGATCTACAACCTATCCTGAAGGGCGACCCATCACTCTCACAGATCTTGGGAGACAGGCCAGTCCTTGCCTACAGACAGCCCCCCAACCTGAAGCAAATACTCACCAGCAACTACATACCACACAACAGAACCACTAACCCAGGAACCTATCCTTGCAACAAAGCCCGTTGCCAACTGTGCCCACATATCTGTTCAGGGGACACCATCATCACAGGGCCTAATAACATCAGCCACACTATCAGAGGCTCGTTCACCTGCACATCTACCAATGTGATATATGCCATCATGTGCAAGCAATGCCCCTCTGCCATGTACATTGGTCAAACTGGACAGTCTCTATGTAAAAGAATAAATGGACACAAATCAGATGTCAAGAATTATAACATTCATAAACCAGCCGGAGAACACTTCAATCTCTCTGGTCACGTGATTACAGGCATGAAAGTTGCGATATTACAACAGAAAAACTTCGAGACCAGACTCCAGCGAGAAACTGCTGAATTGGAATTCATTTGCAAATTGGATACAATTAACTTAGGCTTGAATAGAGACTGGGAGTGGCTAAGTCATTATGCAAGGTAACCTATTTCGCCTTGTTTTTTCCTACCCCCCCACCCCACAGTTCCTCAGACGTTCTTGTTAAACCCTATATTTGTGCTGGAAATGGCCCACCTTGATTATCATACACATTGTAAGGAGAGTGATCACTTTAGATAAACTATTACCAGCAGGAGAGCGGGGTGGGGGGAGAGAAAACCTTTTGAAGTGATAAACACCCATTTTTTCATGGTCTGTGTGTATAAAAATATCCTCACTGCATTTTCCACTTTTATGCATCCGATGAAGTGAGCTGTAGCTCACGAAAGCTTATGCTCAAATAAATTGGTTAGTCTCTAAGGTGCCACAAGTACTCCTTTTCTTTTTGCGAATACAGACTAACACGGCTGCTACTCTGTAATCTGGGACAGTTCTTCAGATCTGTCACCTAAAAAGAATGGCTCAGGTTTGAGATCTCCTTCACATCCTCAGCTGTGAAGACCGATGCAAAGTAACTGGCTTCAATACTTGGTGAAAGGCAAGGGAGTTGCATTTCCCCACCCAAATGGTGCTGTGAAGGAGCCGGCACAGGTCAGAGTGGGCATTGCCAAACAAAGGGGTTGCTAAGCTTGGTTATAATGCTAAGAGAACAGAAATCATCATTCATTCCTTGGCTGAGGTGTACTGACGCAATAAAATAAACTGGCTACTCAGGGTCTCCCATGTTAAGTCTAGTATCCACAAGATCACCTTCCCTCCCAACAAGATCATATTATTTTAATGCTAACTTTGTTTGTACTAAAGGGGTAGGAACAAAACTATAAAACTCTTCCCATTTTTATTCACAACATTTCAGTGGCAGGTCCAGAATTACATTCAAATACTGTCCTAGAAGGTAGCTGGGAGAGGGGCCTGGTATTTCCAGACATGCAATCATCACCAGCTGAGCACTGCTAAGATCCCTCCTACATTGGAGACTAAATCTAATTAGTTGACACTGAGTGAATATAGAGAGGAGTAATAAAGCTGGATCCCCATTTTTATTACCTTCACAGACTCATGATAGAAGCTGAAAGGATAATCCATTTCATTCCTTCGGCATTTTGAATGCAGAACATTATTAAAAAGAATATTATTAAAGATCAGATTGTCACTGGTGGTGACCAGACCCAGGAGTAAATTCTATTCAGAAGAGCCCCTCCCCCATATGCAGTGCCTAGACTGGTAGTGAGCGTGTTCTAATTAGTACTGGATCTGGGTCTCGAATCAGGAGCCCCATTGTCTGTATGCAGCAGCTGTGCTAGCTGGAATTAAAGGGAGCCTCTTTCTAACTCAGCCAGAAGGAACTGTGTAGTAATGACTTATACAATTTCTAGGGTGCTGGAGGGACAAAGGGAAGAGAAAGGAAGGCACATTAAGGTCACACTATCGTGGACCAGTCGAAGTAACAAACCTAGCACTGGCTGGCAAACCCAAAAGTTTTGCAAACCATTTCAAAACCTCGAAATTGATTTTGTTCCGAAGCATTTCACACGGAACCACATTGCATTTGCTAAGAGATTCTCACAATATCTTTTGCAAATTCCCCCCAATTTTTTTTGTTCTCAAACACATCATCAAAAATGTTATTGAGAAAAGTTAGCCAATGTTCATTTTGATAACATTGATAACATTTTTGCTTTACAATTTCAACAACAAAAATATCCAGAAAACCCATGAAAGAGAATTAGCTATTCACATGCTGAAAGTTAGGCATGTGTGTAAACACCTTCTTGAATTGGAGCTGTGAGGGGGCCACTGCAGAAAGCACCGAGTCCCAAATATAAATATGATAAACTAAAGGGGAGGGGAGGCTAAGGGGCTTTGGAGCCACTGAACAGCCCCAGCCATCCCCACAAATCTCTTTTCTAAACGTGGACCTGGAGGTTTAGTTACTCACAGGGAAGATGCAAAGAGATAGAGGCTTATATGATCGATATCAAGACTGGATCAGGGCTATCAGGGACCTGAAGACGTTTATTGAGCATTTAGCTCTGCAGTCCTCTTTTGCCATATGAGCAGGATCTTTGTTCGTAACGCTCTGAATGTTAGAATCCGGGAACTGCAATAAACAAAACTAAGCTAGGACCCAATCACATCAACACTCAAGCACATGTATAATTTTACTCGTGTGTGTCATCCCACTGACCTGAGTCAAGTTACACACAGACCGAAGTGTTTGCAGGATCAGGGCCTCAGATTCCATTTGTACTCAGCTCTATCACACAAAGATATTCTGTATGGCTACATCAAATGTGAACAGGTACTTTTTCTTTACACCAAAGCTGCCCTCCTCCACAGCAGTAGTAAAAACAACAGTAGGCCGGCATGCTGAAGACAGAGTAGGGACCAAAGATGTAACTGACTACAAAATGCTTCATTTGAAAAAGGGGATTTGCTCTCTTTTTACTTGACTGTGTTGTGCCACGTACTTAATGTTCTTTGCTCTAGTGCAGTGTGTGTTGGATTGATTTAGGTATTTTTTGCTCTAGAATGCAGAACACGGCACTCTTTGCTACTCTCTTCAGCAGAGTTGCACTGATGCAAAGATCAGCTTTTGTTTAGAATGTAAAAAATAATCATCGGTAGTAATCGGAGGGTCACACAGTTGCAGGCAGTGGGCAAAGAACATTTAATTAAGCACAGAAGCCGTAGAAGCAGTCACTATAAACCAAAAAATACACTCAAATGGTAGCTAATCCCACATTTGAGATTATTATGAAATATTGCCTAACAGATCTATTAGACTATGGAATAGTCTCCCAAGGGGAGTGGGGAAAGCCCCCTTACTTGAGTCATCTGAAAATAAACTGGGCAAGGCATTCAGCAAAATCCATAAAAGAACAATCCCTGGCACGGGAAGGACCAAAATGACCTATATCTTTTCCATTTTTAATGTCTGTGATTCATGCACTACCCTTTCTCCTCTGGAGACTGGAGTTCAAATACTGCGATAGATCAACAGCTAAGAAAAGGTTTGATGGGTCTCCCCACACAATTTAGCATGATTAGCAGCTTCTGCTGAAGGGAGGTACAGCACTGAAACATTACAGTGTTACAGATCAGAACTGAAATAAAGCCAGAGTTGTGTGCGGAGAACCTTTAACAGAGTTTACTTGAGCTCATCAATAATCCCCTCATTTCAAGCCCAAGCCAAAAGCCATTGCAGTCAGTGGGAGTCTTTCCATTCTCTTCAGTGGATTTTGGCTCAGCTACCAGTTGTTGTTTTTAAAAGGTAAAGAAACAGATCATTGTGCATGTCAAATGTTCTCTAGCTGTGCAAATGCTCTGAAAGCAGTATCAGTCTCTCTTGGAGGTTGAAGTATTTACATACAATCTGACAAAGGCAGTTTGAATAATGGCTACAATTGAAAAGATGCATCATCACAAATTATTTGCTAAACAACAAAGTTTCTCTCTCTCTCAAAGATTTTGTAGCGTGAAGTGGGTTTTGATTTTGATCATGTCTGTGAAATGAATTTCTGTATCAACTCCCAGCAAAACCCAAAGAGGAGCCATTCAAGGAGGGAAGGGTGGAGTGGAAGGGAGAGCACTTGGCTTGCTTCCCAGTAAACAATTTCTGTTTTTCAGGTAAGCTCATTCTCAGGTGAACATGAAAATAAAAAACATGTATTAATGAAAGCTCTGGACACTGTAATTAGCCAGAAGCGAAGAAGATCTTATACAATGAGTTCCAAAGGCATTCTGTATCTGGGCACTCAGGTACTTTTTAAAGCATTGCCTGTTATGGAAAGGCTTATTTCTTTCAGGATCACTGTCTGATGGTTTGATCATACACGCAGTTCTGTTGTCACACAAGCAAACTCCATCCATAATTGCTCCACTGTCAACAGAAAGTATTTACAGCGTGTACAGAAGGCTCTGACAAGAACAAGCCATTGCAAACTGGCTAGAGGCAGTTGTAACTTCATCTGCTGTGGTGGACAAGCTAAAAAACATAAAACAAAGCAGATCTGGAATGGCAGGGCCTGGTGGCTAACTGTCAATTTTCCCATTTCAGCTGTCTTGTCTTTTTATTCATTTGCCGCTTGACAAGTCTTTTCTCATGGAAATCTCAAGTTGTATTTCATCATGGAAATATTTTATTTCAAGGACTGGGTGTTCTGAAGGGAATCAGTAAAGCGATACGGAACCGTTCACTGCCAGTACAGAACTGGTGGCAGTCTTCTCGGTCCATTCTTAGTGAACTGGTGGCTGCATCACAATTGTCATGAACCGGATGTCTTGTCGTTAGTCTGAGCTGAGTGGCAAAGAACTAAACAGAACGACCCACTCAGCTCGCCAGGTCAGGGTCAGGGCCGGTTGGAAAACAATTCCATTTCGCAAAAGACAGGTTTTGACATTTGTTTTTGTTTGGCCTCAGAATGACATGGAAGTCTTGTGAAAATTTTCACAAAAGACATGAGAACACGCTCCCGCAGAAGAGTGAACAGCTTGGTGGCTGGAGCATGAGCCTGGGTTGTGGGAGACCCAGCTTCGACTCCCCGCTCTGCCAGATGTCAGTGAAACATGTCACTGTTGATGAAATGGGTATTTTTTGACAGAAATATGTTTAGTTGATACTGACAATTCTTCAACCAGCTGGAATGAGAGTGGAGGCCAGGTAGCTGGGGACAAGGCAGAGGACAAGGCTTTCCCTGCCTGGGGACAAGGCTTTCCCTGCCATTCTCTGTGCTGCACCTGTCTATAAGAATAAATCAAAGACTTATTCAGCCTGATGCCTTTTGATTTCACCAGCATGAAATTGCCTAGCCTATTAAATTTGCTCTCCCAACAGCTGTTTCCACGCAGCACAAGTTTACTGAACAAGGCACAACAGATCTCTGTGCTGACTGCACAGATCCAGCATAGCTTTTATTTTACTTGTGCACCTGAAGTTATTTGTAATTATGGCAAAAAAATGTCAATGATCTGTGTGCTGCTGGAATCCAGGTGGTTTTCTGTCTGATTTAACTTCTGAAGTTTCTTTCGTAAGGACATCATAGTGGGTAGAAGACAGGAATGGGCAGAGATAATGGCTTATGGGACCTGTAATAGCATACAGATTCTCTCATAGCTGTACCTTAGGTAACCAGTTCTAATTCATGGTAGAATCCAGATCACTAGTGACAGCCAGTCATCATCATCTGACAGCTGTGAATGGCCTACACAAAAGGACTGGTCTCAGCTCTTTTCTTAGTGGACAAGTACTAATCTCAACTGACACACTGACTGCCCTCTGCACTGAAACTGCCAAAGACTGTGTGAACCTAACATCTGAATTACTCTCTTATGCCTAGAAGTACCACCTCCAGAAGAGAGTTAAGGCGCAACTGCTACACAGTGTGGGGAAGGTGACCAGCATACAGAAATCTTTGGATATTAGATCCAAAATGTAAGACAGGTTCCTCCCACTGATCATCTTTTTTTTCAGTTCTTAAGCCACCTAGCTAAGATCAAAGATCATGACTTATGTAGCTGCAAGCCCCATTCCAGAGCCTGCAGCTGCACCACAATGCCATCCAAGATCGCCTAGTCAAAGCCATCCCGCCACCCGTGGACTTTGCTATCCCTGGAATGGACAGTCAACTGCAACAGGACATCGTCATCACTAACGAGGAATGGAAGAAGATGGTCATGGTGGACATCACAGTTGCCTTTGAAAACAGGACCCCGGCCTTCTGCAAGACCTGAGGTCGAAAGGTGGAGAAATACACCTCTCTGGTCGATGTCTTGAGTGCTAGGGGTTATGAGGTTCAAACACATGTGCTGATCGTCGGAGCACTGGGCGCATGGGATCCCTGTAACAAGTAAGCGTTGCGCGAATGCGGGAACGGTCAGTGCTATGCTCGGCTGATGCGGCAACTCATGATGTCAGATGCCATTAAGTGGTCAAGGGACATTTATTTAGGACACATCACCGGACATCAGCAAAACCAGGAGCTGGCGTGCCATTGAGAAGTGAAGTCAGGAAAGTAACTGAAAAACTTCTCTGATGGATTGTATTTACTATCCTAAATTCTCAGTTACTGAGGAACAATCTACACCCATTGCTATATTTTCTTTCCACAAGCTACTCTTAATATAACTTTTTATGAGTGATGTACCCAAATATTTGGATGCTACTATTTTAACTGTATTCTTAAATTTATTAACCTTAATTTGGGGTATTGCAGATTATATACTATGTGTATTTTCTTTCCTTAATTTGTGTATTAGATAGTTTTAACATTAGCTTTAATACAATTTTTATATCAAAAGATGTACATAAGCAGATCAGGGGCCTTTGCAAGAAGAATGGACTCCAATAGAAAAGGAGGACTTGTGGCACCTTAGAGACTAACAAATTTATTTGAGCCTAAGCTTCCGTGAGCTACAGCTCACTTCATCGGATGAAACCTGACTCCAATAGGTCTTTCCTATCTCTTACTACAGTGATCCTGTCAGGAACTGGGGCCTGACCTTCAGGGAACCTTTACCAGGTGCACTGTTTGTAATCAACTTACCCTGAAGGCTGCCAACACACAGACTTTTGTTTTGGTTAAAGCCCTTCTCTTTCACTGTACAGTACGTGATAGGAAAGTTCAAGGTGTACTGGCAACAGGAATTTCCTTTGCTCCACCCTTCCCCCTGAATGTTAGGCTTGAATTTTATCAAGGACCTGCAAAATCACCTTCAGAGCTGCCATTGACTGCATATTGATTAGCACAGCTGCTCGGCCAGGGTTCCAGCATGAAGCTCTTTACCATCGTGCCCTGTACTACCATCACCCTCGTCTTCCTCTCCATCATTCTTCTGAGTTCTTACTTAGCAGGTAATTCTGTTCTATTTAGGTTCTTATACTGCAGTTGTCACCTAGGTATTTGAGTGCCTTGCACCTCAGCATTCAGGTGATTAACGGACTAAACAAAGATTTTGTTCTTGATTTATGCAAGAAATAAGCCTCTGTCCCTTAGCTAAGAAGTGTAAAGAACTGGTGCTGGTTAAAATTAGTGATAGTTACTGCAAAAGGATTCCTTGAGGGGAGCACTCACAGTATCGTTCTGAAGAGATCTGATGTTATTAAATGCAGCAGTTTTTCAAAACTCCCATGCGCCTTTGCCAGGCATGTACTTTAACAGTGCCACAGACCGAGTCTGCTGATTCAGCTGTAATTTGCTCTGTAGGATGTTAAGTACTGGAGGCAGCTACAGAAGAGACATGTGGCTTCCATACTCAACCTGCTGGGTTAAGCGACCACTTTAAAGTATCCAACATTTTTCAGTATAATTTGGTTCAGTCTTTAACTGCTAATTATTCCAGACAACTGATTTTCGCTGCTCCCTTGAGAGGAGTGGCTGCTTAAAACAGGGCAGGTATTTTCCTCTCAGGATATTGCGTCCATTTAGGTGTCAGAATTTCTCTAGGTCTTTTAGCAGATTTTTAAAGATGGGCTACTTAGGGTACGTCTACACTACCCTGAAAGCCCCACAGCACTGCTGCGGTTGGCTGGCTCAGCTGAGTCTGGCTGCAGGATACACATTCAGGCTTGGGCTGGAGCCCACGAGGAGGGAGGGTCAGAGACCAGGCCCCAGCCTGAGCCTGAACATTCAGACTGCTATTTCTAGCCCCGCAGCCCAAGCCTCATGAGCCTGAGTTAGCTGACCCAGGCTCTGAAACTCAGTGCCATGGGCTTTTTATTGCAGTGTAGCTGTACCCTTAGTTTGCTTTCACAGTAGCTCTTTTTCAGCTAGACTAGGGGTGGTCAACCTGTGGCTCCAGAGCCACATGCGGCTCTTCAGAAGTTAATATTTTAACGGCTCCTTGTACAGGCACCAACTCCGGGGCTGGAGCTACAGGCTCCAACTTTCCAATGTGCCAGGGGGTGCTCACTGCTCAGCCCCTGGCTCTGCCACAGGCCCTGCCCCCACTCCACTCCACCCCTTCCCACCCCCTCCCCTGAGCCTGCCATGCCCTCACTCCTCCCCCCAGAGCCCCCTGCATGCCACAAAACAGCTGATCAGGAGGTGCGGGGAAGGAGGGGGAGGCACTGATTGGCAGGGCTGCCGGTGGGTGGAAAGCACTGGGAGCAGAGAGGGTGGGAGCTGATGGGGGGCTGCTGACGTATTACTGTGTCTCTTTGGCAATGTACATTGGTAAATTCTGGCTCCTTCTCAGGCTGGCCACCCCTGAGATAGACTGTAAAAGTAGAGATTATAACCACAACGCTGCTTTGTACTTCCGTGGTGCCTTTCTTCCAAAGATCGCACATTATTTTACAAGCTTCACAACATTCCTCTGAGGTAGTTATTAACCCTGTTTTACGAGTGGAAAAACTAAACACAAATGGATGAAGTGAGCTGTCCAAGGTCATGCAGCAAGTTGTAGCAGAAGTGGGAAAAGGAACTGGAAGTCCAGACTGCTCCTGCCCTTCTCTAAGCTGCTCTCGATATAGCTGTGCGGAGGAAAGGACAGGATTCGCAACTCCCTGAGGCCAACTGACCCAAAGTCAAAGGTGGCACACAAGAACGTTATTCTGAGCGGGAAGATTTCTTTAGTATTTCCTGTAACCTCAAGTTTCGTGGCTCTAGATTTCTAAAAACATGGAACAAAATTCCTGAAAAACAAAACCAAACCAAAAGAGGAAGGATGGTTTTGTGGTTAAGACACTAGACTGGGACTTAGGAGACCTTGTTCAGTTCTTAGCTCTGTCAGCCTTCCTGTGTGACCTTGGACAATTCATTCAGGTGGGGATTTTCAAAGAGGCCTAAGGAAGGAAGACAACTCCTAGGCTCCTTTAGAAATCCCAGCTTTATTCTCCTTGTGCATCAATTCCCACAGTTGTACAAACGAGATAGTATCTCCTTCCCTCCCACTATTTGGCTGTCTTGTCTATTTAGGCTATAAACTTTTGGGGGCAAGGACTGACTTTTCCTGTTTGTAGAGTGCCTGGGCACAACGGAGATGTGATAAAAAAAATGAAGCATTCTTTAGGTCTTTCGTGACGAGAGACGCTCCTTTCTAAGCTAGTGCTGACAATGGTGGTCTGAGGGGAAGGGAACCCAGAGGAGACAGCATCCTAGAACACACATTTGGGAACTGTGGGCTTTAATAGTAGAAGCACTGGCAACGTACAACAGCCAGACAAGGGGCAACCTCCTCCCACACTAGTGAGTTGTAGATCAGCTGAACAACATGCACTGTCAGAGACAGCACCTGCCCTGGCAGAAAACCCCATGCGCTGCCATTTCACCTGTGCCACAGGAAAAAGCTCTTTTCCCCAGTGCTTCTTGCAGAAGAGGATCATCATCAGATTGCCTGTGGTCAGCAGACTCCAGCCGGGCCAAGACATTTCTCCATTTCCTGTCTTTGTTTTTCAGTCTACGGAACCCTTTTCTCCTGTGCTTTTTCCTTCCAGAGGCCGAAAGGAGCTCCAGTGTCTCCTTGACAGACCATGGGGGCAATGGGAGCCAGTGGCCATGCCCTGGTAAGACTTCTTTGATTCATTACTACAGCTCCTAAGCCTAGTGGTGAGATTACACAAAAAAAGCATCGAAAGGCAGCTATGGGGTAGGATTTATTACTATGATGCACTTAACCGAAAGCTCAGGTTATGGGTAAAGTTCTGTGAAACATTTTACTAGAATCCTAAATTCACCTGATATGGGTGGCTTTTGAGGCCTAGTGCTTCCTGGGACCAGTCAGCCCAGGTTCACAACTTTCACGGGCCTGGACTAATTCAGTTTGCATAGCGTTTGGTTCCACATCCCTTTCCACACAAACCAGACCTTTGTTTTCTCAGGCACCCAGTGGTTTGAGCCCCTTCCCTCCCAGCCAGACCAGCCATGTCTGTAGGGTGTGAAAAAAACCCTTCTTAAAGAGCCCACTGTCCCCTCCCCACAATCCCCAGTTACCAATCCCTCCCCAAACTACCTAATGCACTGAGTTTAACTAATCCAAGAGCCTCCTTCCAGCTGCTAGCTGCTCCAGTGCTTCCAATCTCATCCTCTTTCCCAGGTGCCAAATATTTCTGTGAGCCATGCACCTCCACCGGACTTTTTCCTGCTTCAGAATGACCCCCCACTCACTCACACATAAATGAGATTTGCCTTCACTCCCCCCTGGCTTTTTTTCTTGGAACAGCTACTTTTACCTTAGTCCATCCCTGGAATCAGTCAGTGGACAGATGCTGAACTAGGTGTTTTCAAAGGATGCCCCCTTGAGGGAGCAGCAGCTCTTGAATGGGAGGGTTAATACTGTCCCCCACCACCCTATGCATTCAGCTAAATGAAGGCAGTTGGCCAGAGAGTGTAAAACTGGGGCATGAGGAGCTGGAGAGCGCAGAATGTAGAGGCCAGGATCAGGTACATGCAAAAGTCATTCCCCCACCTTCCCTCTGGCAAAGAGAAGTCTGTTCTGTGTAAAATGACCTGGATGGCTCGTTTTGCTTTCTCTGCCATCAGATGTGCAATTCTGCCCGGATGTAGCCAACTGCTGCCAGCTCGGGGTAGACGAGTACGGCTGGATTGCAGCTGCTGTTGGCTGGAGCCTCTGGTTTCTGACTCTCATCCTGCTCTGCGTGGATAAGATCATGAAACTCAGTCCCGATGAACCCAAGTATTTGCAAGCATGAGATGTGGCAAGCCAGCAAGAACCAGCATCCGCCAAGGTCATCCAGGGAAGAGCAGATGGGTTAAGAAGCAATTGAACTGCTTTGCTGAAGAAAGTAAAGTACAGTCAGGCCTCTTATACTAAAAATGGGTCCAGATCCAAGCGAGGCATGGTAGTGCCTTCCCCAGGAGGTTTTATAGCTGATCCGCTTGAGCCAACCAAGTCCTGGAGTGGATTCCAGTCCCTTGTAGTAATTTACAATTAGTCCTATGATGCAGAATGCCCTCTTTCCTGGATACCTGTACTCTGCTATGAGCTTGCCACCTGCAATTCACCTATCACTAGCCCACATAACACTTACAGAGGACAGTTCAGTACACAGCTTTTGACCGTTGAGCAGACAACACGTTAGTGAAGCTAATTTTATTTATAAAAGACCCACCATTAGCAGCTCCATACTTAAGAGTATGTAACCTGGGCCAAATCCTCAGCTGGTATGAATTGATGTAACTCCACGGCTTTTATGGAGTTGTCTTCACACAAAAGTTGCACTGGTTAAATTAAAAGTGCGTTAAAACTGATTTATTTAAACTAGTGCAGACTTCTGTGTGGACACTCAAGGCTTGTCTACACAATAAAATTGTGCTGGCTTAATTTAGAACTGATTTAGTTCAGCTAGTGAAACTTGTGTTTGTGGATTCTCTTGAATCAGTTCAGAATTGCACCAGTTTAATTTAAACAATTTTTAAAATTATATATTTAAACCACCGTGAACCCATCTGGACTCACTTTGGTTTAAGAGAGCATCATTTTGTTTTAATAATCAAGATCAACTTAAACTAAATCCAAAAAAGCCACCGTTAAACCAAAGTAAGTGCGTCCACAACAGGTTTGCACCCTTTTAACTAAATCAGCTTAAATTCACACCTCCGGTTCCAACTGTGCAACTTTCCTGTCTAGACAAGGCTCAAGTCAATTAAAAAACCAACCTTTAAGACCTTGTCTACACCTGTGGTGGTGGCGGCATGTAGGGACATGTAGCTCCACAGCACAGTGAAAAGTGGGGAGGCAGTGGGACCTGCAAGGCACTGCTCAGATGTGTAGAGGGCTGGGTAGGGTATATACCCTAACAAGACACCATTTAATACAAGGTAACTCCTCTGTGGAGAGAAACGCTGAGCTGAAATTTTAACATCAGGAAATGAAGCATGAAAAAGGAAGGACTTTATTCTTTTGTGGCTTTTTTATTGTGATTTTTTTTTAAACATGCGCAGAAATACCAGTAGGAAACAATCACAAAACATCGCTCATCAAGAAAACCTCACCATTTCAACATGCAAAAATTAAACAAAAGCAACAGTCACCTGACAAATATTAGTGTTGGACCCGCCAACTACTCCTTTTCACAAAAAATATATATAAACTTGTATATTTACAAACTTACAGAAACAAAGGATTTGTATTTTGTCGTCATTGATTGAAAGAACAGTGAGTTGACAGTTAAACACTGTAAATTACGGATGAATGACAAATCTTACAGCTATATACACACAATGGTTTTGTCCTGATCTATTATTTTAATGTGTATTGGTCTGACTGCAACATGATGTGTGTTGTCAAAAACGCCATATACTGCCTAGTATCTACCTGCTGCAGAACCCTTTCTGTTCTTCGGCAGTTTTAGGGAGATTGTTCTCCAGATTAGAAATAGATCAGCGGCTGCTGGAAGTGGGATTAGCTATGATTTCTGTAGTTCTTTCACTACCCTAGCTAAGTTCGGAAAAAAAAATCACGGCTCTTGATACGGTGCAATTCCACCACAAAACAAACTTTATACACCAGTGTCATGGGGCAACAGCCTCCCATTCTCAGCAAAAGGCAGGTCTGAATTATATTGACTAAATTAATTATTTAGAATTTCTGTTATTAAATGGATATATCCCAGATCCCCACTCCTGTGTAAATTTCTTATGTAGTACAAGGGCCTTGTTTGCAAGCTGCATAAACCCTTTGCATTTGACATTACTAAGAGACAACTACACAGTACAGCATATGATTTTAAATACCTATTTGGTGCTTGATCCATAGCCTTTCAGTTGGACTCACTCCACTGACTACAGCGGGCTTTGCATCAGGCCCTTAAGGAAAATGTAGTCCTGTTTATGAATGTCATGAGTATAATACTACCATCACCAATATGCTCTGGGGTCCTCAGAAGTGGTGGCAGTATACAAAAAGCTCCTAGGCTACCAGTGCAAACAATTTAACAGTCCCATTTGTACACAGTAAGTTATGATGTAATTAAAACTCTTCTAAAAACAGAGACTGTCAACGAGGCATGTATTATATTTTTGCAATGATGACACGTGTTGTGAGAGACAAGCACAATGTAAAATCTACACACACACACACACACGGCAAATAGCCAACTGGTCTTCCAGTAACAGGACTTCAAGAATTAGACAGCAGTTGCAGAAAGTGCAAAATAAAAGGTTGTATCCAAGGACTCTGGAAATGGGCCTTCTAAAGATAAATAGAAAAATAACTAATGAGCTGTCATATGCACAGCAGGGTACCTCAGAGCTGGTGCACAACAGTGCACAGTACCCAAGTACAACCAAAAGTTTATTTGTGATGTGCCGCTACATTTGTTAGCGTATTTGGGAGGTGGAAAACACATCACCGTAGGATTTATGTTGTGGAGCTGCTAAATAGCTTCTTTCTGACTGACAAAATCACAACAGAAGGTTTATCAATGTGAAGATACACAACAAATAAGATGTCCAGTTTTCATTTGTAAGCCAAAGACGATTCAGTAGTACAGCACCTTTTACAACTGTGTTCTTTATGCAAAACCATGAAGCATTTAGTCTGCTACAGTCATACTGCTAATAATAAATATATCCGACCAGAACCTCAGCTGGTGTAAATCTGCATAGTTTTATTGATCTCCAGTGGGGCTATACCAATATACCCCAGCTGTCCCAACCTTTAGTTTCGGCATTACAAATTAGCAAAGCCAACCAATCTCTCTTTCACAGTACAGAACATTAAGCCCAACTAATTTGTGTGCAAGCTTCATTTTCACCTGCGATAAACCTCACAACTCTTAAGCTAGTACATACTGTACGGGTGTTATCGGATTGTTTAAGATGTTTTAGGTCCCCAAATGTCTAAGACAAAGCATGCTGAAATGAACACAGACTGACCAAGTGATCTATTAAACTGTGAAATAACCTCCCACAGATGATGATGGAAGTCCCAATGCTCAAATCATTTAGAACTTGACTAGTGCACTGCACAGAACCACCTTGCATTGGCAGGAAGATGTACTAAATGTCTTCCCCATCTCTAACCCATGTAATCCAGTCCTGGCCATTAGAACACAGAAAAGGCAAAAAGGGTTGAATTTGGATGGTAAGACAAATAAACATAATTGAATAACCCCAGTGTGAATCTTATGATTGTTGGTCAAACCAGCAGACTTCTATTTGCTTTTGATGAGGGTAACAAAGATTCCCAATTCCAGGCATGAGATGTAGTGCCTATAAAGAGGGAGGGAATATCCAGTAAAGTTGCCATTAGCTTAAACAGAATGAGAGTTCTATGCACCCTAATAAGATGAACAGAGCAGCAGGAGGCTTGCAGCTGATCAGCTTTTCTAATACCACCAAGTGCCATTGAAATAAATGAGCATTAGTCGCAGCAAATGATTCTGGTGTAAATACATTAACTTGCTCTGAAATACAATAAATCCAAATACTGTATATCTGACTAGGGTTTTTCCTTGTTCCTTAACTCAAGGCTAACCTGATTAGCACTTCATGCGTGACTCTTCATCTTTCTCGATACCGCTGTTCTGGTAATTACTCACACTACTCACTCACTGTTTCTATCAAGGGGCTGTTCTTTGGGGTTTTACTGAATAGGCTACACATTAATCAATTGCACTTTACAATGATTGCACTTTACAAGTTCACCACAGGGATGAAAGCTGGCAAAACACCAGAGCTTCCTGCATGCATCTAATGTACAGAGTGAAGACAGAGATTAACTTCATAAGAAAAGATGGTCTGTACTGGGACTTTAAGAGCTGGGATTTTTTAAGCCAAAGAAGTTAATAGATTTCATTAAAGTAGTATACTTAATTACTTCCATTATAACCAAGGACAGTAGCAGACATTCATGGGAAGCCACAACAATTATGCTCAGAACTATATGCTCAAGACCTCCTGTATTCCATGATTCAGAGGTTTCAGCATCTGCCATAGAATTCACTCCTTGCTGCAGATGTGAACCGGTATCTAAACGTTCACTTTAAAAAGAATAAGTTTCCAGCCCTTATGTCACGCTGATAACCTTCCAAATGTGATTGAGCGTAAACAATGCAGTACTGTCTTCCTGAGTCTGCAAACAGCTTGAAACAATAGCCGTAGAACTGCCCCTTCATCTAAGTGGGATGTCAACTCTGAACCCTAAGGAAGTCAGTTTAATTGTTCGCAATTAAGTATCAGCATTTCACTGCTGATCATTGTAAAAGAAACATCCAGCTAACTCATTTGTGTTGGATGCAATGGCAAATAATAGGGCAGGGGCTGCAAAATGTTGCTGGTAAGAATTCAACTTCTGCTTCAGAACCTAAAGTCACTTCTGAGGTTTGGTTGACATCTAAAAGTTAGGTCACCCTAGCTACGTCACACGATGATGTAAAAAATTCAATTCCCCTGAGAGATGTAGTTAAGCCAACCTAAGCCCCAGTGTTGACAGAGCTGCAGCATTTATAGCATAGACATACGGTGACTCAAAGAGGGAGGGAAAGAAGAGATGCATCCATACGTCACGAAAGCTAAAATGCTTCCAGAGTGCCAAAACTCAGTGTCCCCTTCGCTGTCCCACATTCTGAAAGCTCCAACTGTCCCCTCCTCAACTGTGGAAACCTCTAATTTCTCCCTCTGCCAACATCAGCTACACAATTAGGTTTTTGCCATACAAATATCTGCAGCACGTTGAAAATTAGGGGCAGGATAAACTAAAACGACAACACGCTACACACTGTATTAGTTAGTCAGAAGCCTCCATTTTTATACTTACCAAAAGGTGCCACAGAAGCTTGAGTTTGCCACACTAGAGAACCCCAGAAACCAGGGACACTTGCAACATAATTTAGATCTAGTTGCCAGAGAATACATGGGCTTTTCACATGCTCCTGCAATATGGTTCTTTTCAAAAATAGAATAGAATTATTTAAGCAGTCGGCCTGGGCATTTTGAAGTTAACCTTTTGGAAACAATGGATAGATTATATCAACACTCCTCAATGACTTTCTCTTTCTCTTTTCCCTTTTATTCTGGTCACCACTCTTGTTTCTCTCTCTCCCTTCTGATCTTGGTTTCCCTTTAACACTTTCATATTCACTATATAAGATTTGCACAGCACTTTAACCACATAAAAACTCTATAATTCCTAAGTATTGGTGATATATATATATATATATATATTTATATTTTTAAGAGACAGACATACGTCATCCTACCTTCAATCTTGTGTTCCCATCATAACTCTTTCCTTCTGCTTCTAGGCTCCATAACCACCTCACCCTCCAAACCCTTTGGTCATCTCCACATCTTGTAGTGTTTTTTGAAACTTCAAGGCTCTATACCCTTTTCTCCAGTTCTCCACCCCATAGGTGCATTCAGTGTTTGTTGTGACAATCCAAAAGTCCTGTGAAACTCCCCTGGCTTCCTAGAGAAAAACATGCCATTTTAATCACTCCCTAGTTTATCTTTCCATAAACTAATCTTTCTTCGCTGATGACTGCACTTTACATGACAGTTCTTTCCCCTCCACTGGCTTTTTTCCATAACATACTTCGGTGTCAGAGGCACTTCCAAGTCTACAATAAACCACATTGCCCACCACATTATTTGACTCTCAACCTTGGTCCATGGACCATTGGTATTGTATGGAGAGTTGGTTGGTCACATGGTGCTGGCCTTTCCTAGTCTCTTAGGCTGACCAGACAGCAAGTGTGAAAAATCGGGACGGGGGTGGGGGGTAATAGGAGCCTATATAAGAAAAAGACCCAAAAATCGAGACTGTCCCTATAAAATCGGGACATCTGTTCACCCTGTAGTCTCTAGTTATTAGATCAAATTAGTAACAGCTAAACATTCAGCCAAATACTTTCTTAATATTACACTTCCACGTTACACAGGGATGTCAGGCAGTTATGAACGGGAAGTGGAGGTGGTCCACATGACGGTGAATGGGAACAGAGGTGTGCTTGAGGCACTCTCTCTCTGTCAAGTTGTGGTCCACACAAAGACATCGATTGAGAATCCCTGACTCGTAGGGTGTCACTAACGTAATATATTGTACCCAACAGTTCCCAGGATCTGTTAGGAAAATATTCTCTTCATCAGCATGCTCAGAATGCCCTAGCTCAAATCAATACCAAAGCTAGTAAATTTCATTTTCCTTTGTTAATGTTTGTAAGCTCTCTGAAGATATAAAGCACTTTATAAATGCTAAAGTGTTATTTTATTGCAGGCAGACACACAAAACATTGGCATTTGAGTCTTCCGGGGCTTTTCTCTACAGCCGGAAATTCATAGTAGATTGAATGGTAAGAAATAAAGCTTTTAGTATGAAATAAGACTTACGTGTCTCTCACATCAGTAGCGCCTCCCTCTTCTGAATCCATTCTAGAAGAACTGACAGAATAGGCACTCAGCTACATTTTTGCCCCAGTATCTTCCTGATAATCAGGGATTATAATATACTTATTTGCCCTACAAAAGTGAGCCATCACTCAGAGTTTAGGGCCTGATTCTCTATTGCTCTGTGCCTTGTGCAGTCATTTACACCAGTGAAAAGGAGATGTAAAACTCAACCACTCTGATCTGGTAGCATCTTAAACCCACTTGCACTGGTATAAATGACTACACAAGGTACAGAGCAATGGCAAACCAGGCACCTAGTTATTAGTCAGTGTTCACAGTAAGCTGACTGAGACATCACTATGTCATGTAGTGACTCACCAGCACAGACAGGGTCCTCCTAACTCCCATACCTTCGTTCTAAGCAATAGGGACAAAATTTTCCCTCGGTGGTTTATAAAATTTACACCTAAATACACATTTAAGTAGCTAAACAAAAGTGGCTTTTCAGGGATCTTCAACTCTGAAAACCAGATCACTTATTTAGGTGCCTGACTGAAGAGACTTGCATTTGAAAATTTTGTTGCAGAGGACTGCAGTTTCATTGTACTGTGTTGGAATCTGCAGTGGTGCCCTATTCCCACCATCATCAAGGCTGTAATTCAAAATCAAGAACCAAATGGCAGAGACTCAAATGCTGTTCACTACATAACTCTCATTTGCTCAAAGCCCACTGAAGTCTTCTGTTGGATGAGGGCCATAGCGAAGGTACAAGAGTACTTATAGCACTGGGACGGCCCCCAGTCTGAGCCAAAGAAGTTACATTACAAATACCACGCTGATTAGTTTGGAACCATTTGTCATATTCATTAAGTTCTAATTGTTCTGCAATCAGCTGAAAATGCTGACTAATGGCGGTTACTGCACATCAGCCCTAAGGGACCTACTACATTATTCACTGTATCACCTCACTTCCCCCCCTTTCTTACTTACCGAAGTTCATGCATATGGTATCAACTAACAGAGCCAATCAGCAGAGATTCATCTTCTCTGACAGGGTAGTGTAATTAAAACATCTGTTATATTAAGTGTATAAGAGTAAAAACTTAAGGGTAAGGTAATAAATTTGTTAGTCTCTAAGGTGCCACAAGTCCTCCTTTTCTTTTTGCGAATACAGACTAACACAGCTGCTACTCTGAAACCTTTTAATATTCAGTTGATTCTCCAATGCTCTAGTAAGTGCAATATTTCAAGTTGTTAGCCTTACCACTCAGGCTGCCATTCTGTCATATCTCAAAAGCTGAGCAGGCCTGAGCCTGAGCAATGCTAAGGATGAGAGATATTCATGGGCAAATAGAAGTGGGATTTTCTAATGTGCTCTGCACACTAGCCTCAACTCTGTTCCCACTGAAGTCAATATTAAAACTCCCACTGGCTTCAGTGCTGAATGCTTCCGAAATCCCACCTCAGAATGCAACAGGAAGTGGTAATGGTGATTTCAGGAAGTGGTGTTCTTGTCTCCCCACCTATTCTGAACCAACACCTTTGAGTAGCGTTAGGAGGCACTGTGTTGCTGGAAATGCTCTCTTTCTGAAGGGACAAATATCCTTCAACACTTGTGGTCACTAAAAATCCTGCTACACTTTTCACCAGAGCAAGATGATTGGCACCAGCATCCTGGCTAAATTCCAATTAGGTGAAACTCCCCTGTAGTTTGTACTGAATAGGGGATTCTTCACTTTGTATCCTGAACGGTTGCAATGTGTTGTGTAAAGGTTCCCACCTTCAACAGCAGAAGTGGAAACGTTGCAATGAGTACAGAACTTATCACTGTTTGTAAATGGGTTTATGAATGTCACGACACTTGGGAACTTTTGATAAAATGTGCTCTATAAATATCTGTTACCAACTTATCTGGTATCACTTTAATCAGGGTCACACAGTTTAACCCCTCCTATACCAATCAATCCATAAGTTTGTTTGCTATTCCACTATTTTAAGTGCCAGAATCATTCATAGCTGATAACCCTTTAATTGGTTTAATGTTTGACAACAAAGCTACATCTTTTAAACTGCCACAGATGGTGGCTTAATTCACAACTCCATCTGCTGTTTTCCTGTTGCCAGTGCTCAGTAATTTCCCGCTTTATTACTATTTCAATGTTTTCTTTTAACTACAGAACCACACTTCATCCAGGTCTATCTTTTAAATCCAGAACAACGTTAATGTATTGCTGTATATAATGATACTTTGTTTTGTATACCAGTAGAAGGAAAAGCAAGGTCACAGTCTATGGTAAATCTAGCTATTGCTCTCAAATTACACACATCACAGGACACTAAAAAATAAACAGCCTGACAGAGAAGCCAATTCCGTCTTTGCCTCAGAAATGACAGGAAAAACGTTAAGGAAATGGCCAGTGGAACATGACATAGGAGTGCCACAAGTATAGCTCCACAGGAAACCTGACAACTCTCAGTCCTCAGTCTCTTTTCCATCCTCTCTTGATTCTCATTTCACTGAAACTTTGCTAAGTAACTACCAACAGGCTAAAATAACACGAAACCAAAAAACCCACATTACATTTTCATAGCGGTTTAGCATACATAAGCTGAAGAAAACCTTCACTTCATCCATTCAAACATACTGATCAAGGCAATAGGGAGGAGTAGTCTGAACATAAACCTCCAGTTATGGGGCAAGAACTACTGAAAACTAAATAGGGTTAGCCATTCCAAGAGAAATATTTGCTTTAAATGCGAAATAAGGCATCAGTAAACAACACACAAAACCAAAACTAAATACTGCAGCCCTGCAAGCTACATAGGCAGAGACCTTTAGCGTGCTGTTCTAGAGTAAGTGCCCTAAAGTCACTTTTCTGTCTGTTGGCCTTCAACAGAACTCTCAATTGAGCTTCTGTTCTGGGGAGTGACTCTTTAAAAAGGCATTGTTGGGTTCCATGTTTCCTGTTCTTCAGTCAATTCCACATACCTGTAAACTCACCCTGGGATCTGAAAGTCAGATTGGATGTTCTCCGGCTAGCACATCATGTGCCAGCAATGCCCCTCTGCCATGTACATTGGTCAAACTGGACAGTCTCTACGTAAAAGAATAAATGGACACAAATCAGACGTCAAGAATTATAACGTTCAAAAACCAGTCGGAGAACACTTCAATCTTAGGTCGATTACAGACCTAAAAGTTGCAATTCTTCAACAAAAAAACTTCAAAAACAGACTCCAATGAGAGACTGCTGAACTGGAATTAATTTGCAAACTGGATACAAATAACTTAGGCTTGAATAAAGACTGGGAGTGGATGTGTCATTACACAAAGTAAAACTATTTCCCCATGTTTATTCCCCCCCTCCCACTGTTCCTCAGACGTTCTTGTCAACTGCTGGAAATGGCCCACCTTGATTATCACTACAAAAGGTCCCCCCCCCATCCTCCTGCTGGTAATAGCACACCTTAAGTGATCACTCTCCTTACAGTGTGTATGGTAACACCCATTGTTTCATGTTCTCTATGTATATAAATCTCCCCACTGTATTTTCCACTGCATGCATCTGATGAAGTGAGCTGTAGCTCACGAAAGCTTATGCTCAAATAAATTTGTTAGTCTCTAAGGTGCCACAAGTCCTCCTTTTTTTTTTGCGAATACAGACTAACACGGCTGCTACTCTGAAACAAAAGATCTTTGGGCCAAATTTAACCCTCATTCACATCTCTGCAACACAATGGTTTTCAGAGGAGTTGCACTGGTGTATGGGGATAGAAAAATGGATCAACTACTGGAACTCAAGCCTGATCTACACTTAACAATTAGATCAACCTAGCTATGTCGCTACGGGCTCTGGAAAATGTTGTGTCCTATGCAATGCAGTTAGGTCACCCAAACTCCCGGTGTAGATGGAGTTCTTCTGTTGACCTGGATACTGCCTCTTAGAGAAGCAGATTAAATACATCGATTGAAAAACCTTTTCTGTTTGTAGCATAGCTATACTCAATGATTCTGTGGACATGTGAGCAGCAGCAGAATCCAGTTCACTTTACCAGAGCTTATCACTCTACAGAGTTACAAGGAGTAAAAAGTAACACAAAAATAAAACACACCCTTACTTCTGACACTAGAGCAAGATCTGACTGAATGTACATGAGGAGCAGATTTGCTGAGCATGAATTTTTACAGTCATTTTTCTGACATGAACTGCACTTCAAAGAATGTTGTGCATGCACAGGGGAGACCAGGCACCCAGCAGCCAAGTCCTCTCCATGCTTCCGAACCATAGAACTGCTTTGAAAATTGTCCTTTCTAAATTTAGGTTTCCCCTTTCTTCCTTAAGCTTTAATCTCTAGCCACATTGGAACATGTGAATATCAAGAGGCTGGTGATAGTGATGTACAGAATTTCCTTTTCCTCTTTACATTTATTATAAAAAGTACCAGAAATAGGCAAAAGATGCCCAAGACACAGGGGTGGCAAGACTCAAAAATGGGAGCCTAAATTTATGCTCCTCTGTCCATACTTAGACACCTAAATAAGTGTGGACATAGGAGCACAACTTCTGGGGCTTAATTTCAGAAGTCTTGGTCTGAATGTAGAAGTAAAAAGTGAGCACCTTGGGTGAAGCTGCCACCCTCCAAACACTGGATATGAATCCTTGCTGCGAACTGTCCTGACACTGGAGCAAGAGGACTGGACTTTGAAATATCTCCTCTCCCCTGAAGTCCAGATTTTGAACACTTTCTGCTATGAAGCCTATCCGTCCACCAACGTTCCCTTTTCTGAATCACACGCTCATAGAAGCTATGCAGTGTTTCCTAAGCAAAACTATCTTTGAAACTATCACTGGACTATTAGTATAATCTCCTTGTGAATTATGTTGTATCATAGGGAGGCATGGGAAACACACGGCAACCTCCATGCGATCAATTACGTAAAGCGTAGGTCTAAAATATTTCGGTTAGTTCCAACAACTAAGTATCAAACAGGCTAGAGGTCAGCACTTTTGACAAAAAAAAAATCTAGCTTTCATTTTGCCAGTTTTTCTTTCTTTCACCTGTATATTCCAAATTGACCACTGACTATACACATAATAATTCTAGGAAAATTGTGAAGGGTTATGAGAGCGTGTAGGCTTCTACAAAATAGAATGGTGTAAGCATGGAATTAAAATATAAGCATTGGTAACACTGCTTCTTCTGCATGTACATACTAGCCAAGTGCTCAATGGGATTGATGAGATTCATTAACATATGCTTTATATTTTACCCTTTGTTCGTCCACAAAGCTGTAACACAACAGTACAATAAAAAGGACAATTGACAAAACCAGACACCTAGTTGGCCTAGGTAACCAATCTCCCTCATCTTGAAACTCACTCTGTTTTCCTTCTCCGGTTTCCTTTTTAAAGGTGACTAAAAACATTACAATTGGTTGGTAAACATGTACATGATTAGTACTGGATCATTTGCCTAGATTCTAAAGAGGAAATACACATCTTGGCCCATCTGTTTCAGACAGTGCTCTTTTCTTGCACCACATGAGCCACCTAAACCTTCAACAATTCAGCAGTTGCAGAAAGTCTGTACACAACCCCTTTGTGTTATGGCCATTCTTTTGAGTGAAGCATTGGACATCTTCCATGGAGGGTTTTAAATGGCATTGGGAGACAGAGGACCATATATAGATGGTGAATAGCAAATAAGGTCTCTAGCAGGTCTGAGAGCGGTACTCGGGCACAAACCTGTTACATGTGTTTTCCATTGTACTTCTCTATGAACGCTTCAGGTCTTAAAGAAGGACTTTCATACTAGAGAAAGCTTAACAGACTAACTTAAATCCTTCACCTTTCTCAAGTTGTTCACAGTGTTTAAACTGGGAAGAAAAAGTGCTTGTTCGCCCATCCCTACAAGTGATGATTTACTCCAACGTTCTCTCCACTTGCTGCAGTGAGGGTATGGCATAAATCACCTATCCTCCCATCCATTTCAGAGCTATCCTTCCATAATTCTTACTTATGTTTGCTGGTTACAGTATTTGCATTTAATAAAGATTTTACACCCAACAGCCCATTTTCTCCTGGAGTGAACTCAGAACACTATATTAATGATTGCACAATGTACCAATGATCATGTATTAATAGCACAATGTATTAATGATACCATAAGCGGAGTGATGTCGGAAGCACAGTAATCAGACTTCACTTCAGGTTCTAGAAGGAGAATCTGGGCTGTGAAGGACGGAAGTTTTAATGAAACACCCAATAAACAGTCTTCAGTAATATCAAAACATACAAATACTGACCCAAGTACATTTCTCACCCTGCTAATGCTCTTGTTTTTCAAATTTGCTTCAGTGTGAAAGTCTCTCTTTAAAGCATCCTTAGGGTTTGCTTTTACAAACCATTGTATGAAACCAGTGTTTCATCCATTATGTTTGTACCAGGGATGACATGTTATACACTAAGTCAACAGGTAAATCTTGAAGAATGTCATATTAAAATATTTAAAAAAAATATAAAAATTCAGTGACCTGATGGCTCCGCTGGTCATAACCATACAGGCATCAGGATTAAATTCAATCTGGGCTCATGAAGGCTTGGAGCACTGGCTGGGGGATTGATTATAAACCTCAGAATTTCACTTCGACTGCAAGTGCATAGCCTCATAGTTACCCTACCATAACAATGCTATCTATGCATACTATACCAATGCGGATTCAAGTATCAGCCAAATAAGGTATCTATATGAGGCAGATTCAGACATACCCCAAAGCCACCTGCTTGATGACCCCTTTTGTGGTCCATAGTTCAGACCATTCATTACTATCCTTTGGTTCTGTTTGAAAATCCCAACTCCTAGTATCAAGTAGTCAAGAACATCACTGTCTCAGTGAGAGACTCCTAAGCCTCCTGACCAATATTAACTTACACTTTCTCTATGCCACCATTTTAGATTTAATTTGATGTAAGTTAAAAATAAAAATACTCCAACAAACCAAAATTTAGTCAGAATTTTCACTTGTATTATGCAGGTTACAATTGTGCAATGGCCAAATATTAGTAAACTCATAGCTAATTGTAAATTAAACTCTGGAAAAATAATAACAGACACTCCAAGACATGTACCATCATTACTGTGCCCCTTCATCCATGGGGACAGTAGGAACAGATAGAAATAAAATAACG
This sequence comes from Natator depressus, assembly GCF_965152275.1. NCBI lineage: Eukaryota > Metazoa > Chordata > Testudines > Cheloniidae > Natator > Natator depressus. The sequence goes on from NC_134234.1 coordinate 246,695,710, forward strand.
GTCTCAAACAACAAATCTAAGCTTATGTTAATATTCTAAATGTCTTTGCCCCAAGTTTTATCTTTTGTAAGATTCAGTTTCACTAGATATGACTGAGATCCCAGCGTAAGCTGTGGTTTATGGTAAATGTATACCTAGTGCTGGTGATCCTGCATCACCCAGGCTGGCTTGCTTTCTGGCCACACAGCAAACTACAGATTAGTATATTTTATCCCTCGTCTTGTGAAAGCATATAGTATGAGAGTATTTATGTTTAGAAGACAAACGTACATACTTATGCTCCAAAATTCAACTGTGACTAAGAATTCTCAACTAGATTTCAATGTATTTTTAACAAAATAAATATCCAGCCTTTTCTTTTTGGACATTTTGCTTTTCCACTCTGAATGAGTTTCCAGATATATTCTTGGATTTAAAAAGGCCATGGTTTTACTTTGCAAACATGAAGATGAAGGGACACTTGAAGCTTCAGCACCAGAAAAAAACGAAGAGGAGTGCAGAGAGTAGCTCCATTTGAAAACACAGAGCTCTAACAATTATTGTTCTGGTTTGTTACAAGTAGCTCAGAAATCCTTTTTCCCCCCCCTAAGTAGTCTTACTGTTATTGTCATTAAGGTGATTTCCCGTTCTGGATCACACCTTCAATGTCTCCGATCCTATATAGTTTGTAATCCCGCAAAGCAGCAACACGAGCCACTTCACTAAAAACACTGGAGAGGTTAAAATTCTTGTAATCTCTCATCAAATGTTAATTCAGTCCATCTTGCTGGTAACAGGAAAGCTTTGCCTTCTTCTTTAAGCAAGGTGTCTCACCATCTACTATTCTTGGTGGGGGTTTTGTGTGCGCGTGTGTATTTTTTTAGGGTTAGCTTTTGACCTAAAGTTTTATTTTGTTCATTAGATCAAACCAAAGAGGGGCACAGTAATGCTAACAGATTAAGCAGGATAGCCAGCTCTGACAATACCACTTTGGCCTCCCTCTCCCTGCCTCCACACAAATCTCTCTTTCTCCTTCTGTTGCTGCTCTTTTCTGAAGTGTAATCTCTGGTGCCGTGGAAGTTTACTCTGATGACAGAAGAAAAACGTTGCTGATTTCCTTTGAGTCTTGCTTCCATAGGAAGCAGATACCTGGCAGATTTGCAAGAGCATGACAAATCAGCTGTGAAAGTTCTGAACTGTTGTCTGTTTCTGTGAGAGTCGCAGAAGCTCCTCTCTAATTGCTTTTATGAGAGATGCCGAGGAGTGACCAGTTTGGAGGTCCTCATTGGAACCGGTGGTGTAGCAGAGCCCCTGTCCCTGAAGGCTGCTGTGTGGAAGATGAGCAGGTGGTGCTGAGGGCTGTCTGGCCGAAGTCCTCTGCATCTGGAATACTGGTGAGGAAGAATATTCTTGATGTCCATACATGTGTGTCTGCAAAATGGAAAAAAAAAAAAAAGTGATTGTTCCTCCTATTCAAAATAAGATGAGCTTGAGAAAGGAGAAGAAAGGAGAAAGACAAAAGGCAGAGGAGAGAGAGAAAAAGCAGCACGGAGATATGTCTAACCCCTGCTAGTTCCCTACTGCGTGAAAGGGTGATTGTGCTTGTGAGGTACAAAACAAATAAGTTGCTGGCTTGTCCTAAGTTTAGGAATTCTCATTTTCTCTTCTAAGGTTTACAAAAATTTGGCCATTCTCTAATGTCTGATGTTTAAATACAGAAAAGATGGGAGAAAGTCACGAAGGACTGTCTTGTGGATAAGGCACTGGACTGGACTTGGTTTAATTCCTCTCTCTGCTATCAACTTCCTGTTGGCCCTTGGGCAAGTCACTTAATCTCTCTGTGCTTCAGTTCCCCATATCTGTAAAATGGGGATACTAGTACTTCCCTTTCCCTACTCATTTCTGTCTTGTCTATTCAGACTGTGCAATCTCCAGGGCAGGAACTGTCACCATGTGTTTGGACAGTGCTGAGACCAACAGGGTCCCATATTAGTAAAAGTAGAACTAGAAGAAAGACTCAGCAAGAAAAATTTCATTTTTCCACTCTCTAGAGTTGTTTGAGCTACACAGTTTCAGAAACATTGCCTTGGTGTAGGCCCAATTGTCCCAAATTAACAAGGAATACACCCTGTTTTTGTTCTCTAGTGCTATTTGCTTAAGAAACAAAAGAGGGTCTTAGTTTAAGTGGGGGAGGAAAAGAGGGGACCCTAGTGAAGAAAACTGTATTCATTAAGCAAAACAATAAATTCTCTGTAGTCTCTTTTAATGGCTCTCAAACTGTGAATGGAGAAATATGGCAAAGCAGTTGAAACTAGTAATGGATGACAACTAAAGAATAGGCTTGGGATTTTTGTTAAAATGACAATCTTGAAATCACAGTCATCCTCATAATATGTAGGATGCTATCTTGCACAGCTCATGTATAGTGCAGCTGGGTTTTTTTGGGGAAAGGAGCTTTGATAGGAAAATGAAAGGATTTATGCTGGATAAAGTAGGACTTTTTTCTGTTATAAGTGGTATCCCATCTTGCTTGTGAGAAAGAAACAATTCCAGTTACTGGAAATAAATTAATTGCTGCTTTGATTTTTCAAAATAGAGGCATCCCGGCCAAATGCACTAAAATAATTCTTACCTGCAGTCTTTGGTTAGCAGACTTGGCAGGTAGTCTAATTCTATATTGAAGAGGGACAGGTTCTATGGTCCCAATTGAAAAAAGCAAACAAACTCCATTTGACACTGAGGTTTTACCAGCAAATTAAGCTATTTTCAGAGTACATTAACATTAGAAGTCACTATACAATTCAGCTTCTTACCTAGTAAAAAACAGTCAGTCAATAGTATACTGCAGGAATGGTTTCTTGGTGGAAGTAAAAGAGAATGTTTGCTGACTGTGGTTGTTGATTATTTTAGTTTTAAAGTTGCCTGTTTTTTAATATCTTATTAAAAGCACAGGTGGCTACTGTTGGGCTCTAAACAAGTCTGAGGCTATAAAAACGGAGACACACTAGCTCACAATGCCACCAATAAAATGGATTATGACAACCAGTTGAAGATGATCTACCAGTAAAAAGGCACAAGGATTTGTGCAAATAGTTTTAGTCTATTATTTTTTCCTTTTCTTACCAAAACAAAGATGTTTTCTACCGTGCAGATAAGTATCAAAGTAACATGAACTGCTGTTAAGTGTTTACCCTACTTCACTGATGCTTTCTCAATGAGAATTCTTTCCTCCTTCATAATGCGCTCTATTTTGACACAGAAAGAGTACCAGTGATGGCTGTATTTTACTATTTCCTAAAAGAAATATAACAACTTGTTCTAGCTATCCAAATCCCTCTGAAATCAATGGAAAGCCTCCCACTGACTTCAAAGGAGTCTGTATCAAGCCTTCTTGGATTAGCTTAGTGGAAAAGTAGGATGAAGTGTAGCGACCTGCTTGCTGATTTTGGGTCAGGAAGCAAGACTGAAGACTCATATCTTAGCATATTCCAGAGAAAATCTTCGAGAGTAAAGACTGTGGAAAGCAGAGGTAAGAATACTGTAAGGTAATAGAATCCATCACAGGAACACGAAAGAATCAGAACCCACCTGTGTCAACCAGGGAAGAAAATATTCTAGTTCTAACCTTCCTAACTGTGGAGGATAATGTCAGAAATGTGTGTTCATATGAGAGAGACAGAGTGAGCGAGCGAGAGAGCAGGAAGAATGTTGGTGAAAGGGTCCCAAGCATCCAGGAAACATGACACCTGAGGAACGCAACTGTAACAAAGAAAACTTTTAAAGATGTCATCTTTCCAAAGAGGAGAATTGCAAAGATCTGAACTAGCGAAAGAAATCAGTCTGTGAAGGTACAATAGAAAAAAACTTCTTTTCTGTTACAGGGAACCGTCAGATTAGGGCACGGATTTAGCATTTTTTTCTTTTTTTCCATTTAATTACACTTTGTAAGAAGGAGGGAAAGAACAACTGCCCCACTAGAGAGGCACACTAGGCATTCACGTGGGCTCTGTGACAAGCAACAGAACTGATGTTCTGTAGGGTGTGACAAAGTTCCTCCTCTGCCTTGGTGGGTCCTGCGCTTATTGGCGGATTTTCTCACCTCAGAGGTTCACGTCAGCCCTCAGTTTGGCCACTTTCATGGCTCCAATCTGCCGTTCACTCAGTTAGCCTCATCACTGGCCAGCATGGGGAAAGGAAAAAGAACAATCCCCGCAGTCTCTGATGATCCACCTAGTGGATCGGGGAACAGGCCAGAGACCTTCCCCTCTGGTGGAACCCACAGTCCAGTTCAACTCCTCCAGTATCGAGTAGGGAGTTGGAGGGATGAGGAGAAACCTGGCCTGCCCTCTACTCTGGGTTCCAGCCCAGGGCCCTGTGGATTACAGCTGTCTACAGTGGCTCCTGTAAAACCTGTGTGACAGCTACAACTCCCTGGGCTACTTCCCCATGGCCTCTTCCCAACACCTTCTTTATTCTCATCACAGGACCTTCCTCCTGATGCCAGATAGCGTTATCCTCAGTCCTCCAGCAGCACGCCCTCTCACTCTCAGGTCCTTGTGCCTCTTGCTCCCAACTCCTCGCACACACCACAAACTGAAGTGAGCTCCTTTTTAAAACCCAGGTGCCCTGATTAGCCTGCCTTAATTGATTCTAGCAGCTTCTTGATTGGCTGCAGGTGTTCTAATCATCCTGTCTGCCTTAATTGTTTCCAGAAAGTTCCTGATTGTTCTGGAACCTTCCCTGTTACCTTACCCAGGGAAAAGGGACCTACTTAACCTGGGGCTAATATATCTGCCTTCTGTTACTCTCCTGTAGCCATCTGGCCCGACCCTGTCACAAGGGTTTTAGTCAATGTTATAATCTGCACAATTTTTTTTTAAGCAAACTGAGAAAACCTCATAAGCATCTGCATATAAACTGTAGCAGTCAGAAAGGAAAAAGAGCAGGGAACATAATTAAAATGTTACCACAGTTGACTAAAGAAAAGGATGTTTGCTGAAACCACATTAGAGCGACGCGTGCCTATTTGAAATGGTAACAAGAGCTGCTAACTGAAAATAAGGGCAATAAAATCCTTTTAAATGGGTCCAGAAGCTTTGAAATGCTCACAAACCACTCAGACAACTGATGGGAGAAAATGAAGAGACTGTCTATCAAGGAAAAAATTATTTAATTAAATGTATGACAATATAGAGATAACATTGGAAGAGTGTATATGATAGGTATTGATGTCTGAAACAAACAACTGTTTACTTAGCATCTTGCAAAATGGGGCTCTGATCCTGACTGGAGTCTGAGCAATACTGTAATACAAGTAATAAAATAATAACAATATAATGGTCCATAAGCACTTGAGAAAAAAGCCCTGAAGACCGATAAAACTAAAGTCACTTGAGCTGCCTGGGGAAAGGGCTGAAGGACAAATTATGAGAGCTGTCAAACCAACATGGACCCTGAGATACCACTGGAAGAGGCATGGAACAGAGCCTGTAAGATCTCTCCGCTGAGTGCCGGTCCAGGTGTAAACGAGCATTCGGATGCTTACCTTGACCAGAATGGAATGAGTTACTTGGATACCACATTCCTAAGCACGGAACAGGGGTACAGATATCTAGCTACATTAGACAAACAGACCATTTTGGCCTTGTTAGCTATGTTTTGCATAGCATGAGGAGAGTCATATTTACATCCTGTCTGATTTTCAGAGGTGTTGAGCACCCACAATTCCAACTGAAGTTAATAGGAAATGCTCTGCATCTTTGAGAATCAGGCCCCAATCCTGCTTAATTTTGATTTTGTTGAGCCTCTCAATATTTTTATTAAATACACCTATTTTAAGACAACATGGAATATGGATCGTGGTGATTGCTAGTGGGGACAAATGCTGGTGGAAGTACACAAAGGGAGGAAATTCTCTTCCTCAGGGAGGGGACGAATTTGAACAGAGGTGACAACTTGAGAGTGGGGCGGACAGCCAGAGCATAAAGGGGTTATCTCCAAAAGGGTACCTTGAGAAAGCTGGCATAGGCCAGTATGGGTAGAGGAATGGTTTAAAGACCAAGTGCATGAAATGCTGGTGACAGGTATCCACATCTTTCCTGAGAAAGACAATACAGTAGCTGAAACATCACAACGCTTATAGTTTAATCAGAAATTTCATCTTCTGGAAGCAGTATTCTGTCAAATCATGGTGCCTGTCCGGTAGTATAGGTAAACTAACAGATATGTTGTTGACAGGTGAAAGGAAAACACCTTGTCCAGAAATCTCTACTGCTGTACACGACACATCTAATTCTACGTTCAGTACCCAGATTCTCTGCCCTTATGAACTGGTGCAGCTCCATAGAAGTAATGGAGCTGTGCCAATGCATGCCAGCAGAGAACCTGGGCCATTTACTTCAGTGCTTTCTACCTGCAATTATCTCAAATTAAAGAAGTGCATGGAAAGCAGACTCGACCTCTGCTCGAACTCTGGGGTAGAAGTGGTGAACTATAACCAGAACACAGTGGTTAAAGGCCTTGAGTGAGGAAGCGGTTAGGGAAGAGTGAGAGAAAGAGGTTAGAGAAGCAGAGGTGAAAGAATAGCAAGCAAGAGAGGTTAGAAGAGCTAGTGAAGGTTGGAAGAGCAAGCGGAGGTTGTCAGAAAAGCAAGTGAAAGAATCATCGGAAGAAATTCCAAACAGCAACGAAGGCAAAATCTGAACATATCACTGCTTTAGAAACTATATAAATGTGAAACAGTACTCACTGCATCTCTCCTAGCACATTCATCCTCTCCACGATAGTGGGGCCACCCTGGTCCCCCCGGCTGGCCATGCCCTGCTCTGACTGAGGGAATCTCCACTTGTTGGGCTCCGATTCTGCTAGCAATTCCCACCTGAGTGAGGTGCTGTATCTGAGAACCTTAAAAGCAAATATTGGTTTTTCATCTTTATACACAGTATGTTTGCAGGGCAGACAAATGACAAAAAGCTAACATATAATTTTTTGGGGGAGGCAGGAAGAAAAAGAAGCTTAGTTTTTGTTTAACACACAAATCAGGATCAGCAGACAGAAGGATACCAATGCAGATTGGAGAAGAGAAATGCATTTACTCTGGTGCAGCTCACTCAAAATTTGGTATTTTTCATTACCTTTCATTGATAACAAACATTACACATACATGCACATCAGACACTGAATGTACATCTCAAGTATATGCCAGTCATTAAAACAAAGACTACAGAAAGCCCTTACAATTTTAAATGCTAGTGATCTGGCAGCAAAGAGGAGACATTTGCTATTGCACCAACAGACCAGGAAGACCCTAAGTGCGCACTGTTCTCTGTTCCATCCCTCACAGCCACAGCATGAATGGCTATCCCTGTATATTGTTTTTCCTGCTTTCATTTGTGCTTAAAGATTAAACAGTACTGACATTAACCAATGGGAAGGTCAGTACACAGCTTACTTCCTTTATTAACTCAGCCTGGAACCTAAATCCACTCCCTTCCCACTGCTTTCTGCTGAATGCCAGGACAGCTATCATCATTAATTGCAAGAGAGACATTTAGCAACATGCCAAGTTTACTTTTCTCCAAATTTTCTCTTATGATGGGCCAAAATTTTTCTGTAAATACATTAGGAGCGAAATAACTTTAAAGATCTGCAGATACCTCATTGAAAACTTTGAAAAACAGAAGCTGTTGATACTTTGTGACTGTGTGTTTTGTGCGGGGGTGGGCACATAGACAAGTTGCCTAACTTGCATGTAATATTTACTTTACTCTTCTTTCCTTAAAATAAATTTTTAAAAAATTATAAAACTGATATTTGGTTGTTCTTGTATCTTAATTGAAGGATAAAAACTGGTTATTTGAGTTCACCAGAAACAAAAACTTGCAGCTGATCAACCATAGAAACTTAAGGAACAGTTTACATAATATATTAAATCATCTATGAAATAATGAACCCCCTCACCACAATCACTTTGCACAATTATAGGGAGAGGAGAGCTGCAGGTCAAAGTTAATTCTCTGGACTACAACATGTACATGTCTAATTTAGAAATTCCTGAACACTCCTATATTTTCAGTATTTTAAATTCCCTCTCTTTTGGAAGAAAGTTAATAGAGACATTTACATGAGAACAGAATCTTTGTTTCTTAAGAGTTCATCAGCTCCTGCCGCTTAAACCCAATGTGAAGTTAGAACCTTGTTTGCTATGGAAATTGTCTCACAGTCAGGAAGATGATTTCATGTGGTACAGATAGACTCTTCAGATACTGTTTTTATGCAAATGTCCCTAGTAAGAAAAAAGAAAAAAAAGATGCAGGATAAATAGGCAAAATTTTGCTGAACAGAATATTTTCTCCAGAAGGCATCAGTTACCGTTTAACTTACCACAAAGGAAATACTGCAGTCACCTGTGAAAAGTCAACATTCACTGAACTCTTTTTGAAATGCTGAAGTTATTTCCTATTCTAAGGCTATCTTTTCACTACAAAAAAAAAAAGGTGTTTTTAACCATAGGATAACTAATCCACATTAGCTATCCCACTGAAAAATCCTAGTGGCACTGTAGTTTTTACCACGAGGCAGCGAGGCTCAGGCCTGGGTATGGTGATGATCTTGCCTTGCAAGCTAGCAGTAAAAACTACAGTGCCTTGTCTCCACTAGGGGATAGCTAGCAATAGTTAGTTGGCAGTGAAAACAAAGCCTCAGTTTGGAGTATACCATTTACGGTGACCAGATGTCCCGATTTTATAGGGCCTGTCCTGATATCAGAGGCTCTCTCTTACACCAGACCCTATCACTCCCCACCCCAATTTTTCACACGTGCTATCAGGTCACCATAGTACACCTGATGGCAAATGATGACTTTTAGTAGGGACAACTATATATGGAACATATTGGAAAAAGGTGTAATATTCCAGTGCACGTTCAGTATAAACCCAAAGTACCTGCAGTGCTTCCTACTGGTCGTGGCCGTGCCACCGATGGCATTTCTTCTGGGTATAGCCCTCTGGAGGAATACTGAACATCAGATTGTTGCTGGTCTGGGTGCATTAACTCTGCAGGCTGAAGGAAACCCGGGCCAAAACTTTGCCTGTTGGCAGAGCAACACATGATCACACTGACTGATCTTTCCACTGTGAAAATATTTACACTTGTCCCTTATACTTAACCCTATTATGATCACTCATGCGTATTTTTACCGTAGCTGCTACAAAAAAGAATTAAACTTCATTACCATAATCCTCTTTCGTAACATGCACTTCATAAGAATAGGCTTGTACAAAGACTAACACAGGAGTTTGAACACAAGCATTTTCATGGATTGGGGTGGCTTCAATGCACTGAGAAGGGTTTGAAAAAAAAAGAAAGATTTACTTTTTCGCTGAGGAAAACCATCATCACTACTACCTCAAAGCGACCACGGAACAGGACAGAGTCAAATTCACTACTAATGTAAGCAGGTTCATCTAACTTCACTGACTTCAGTCGAAACACACCTGCATAATTTAGGGACCCAAAAACCCTACTAACTAATGTTGCTGAGTCAGGGGCTTGGATCTAAATCAACAGGAAGAAAGTGCAAAATGTAACATGTATTTGGCAAACAGAGATACCATTTGGTTTATGGGTACTTCCCTAAGTGTTATGAATATTTGTTGTGTTGAGCTCTAGAAATTTTCAAACATCCTCTGATTATATATGATACATCGTACCATGTCACGTTGTGTCGTGACACAGGTCAAGAGAAGGTATGTTAACATCCCTACTTCCTGCAGTGTGATTATTCAAAGGCAGTCTCCACCAATGGTGATAATCATAACTCCACAATTGTTTGCTTACCAAGGGTAGTCTAAGGTGACTTAGCATTAATAAAATGTGTCAGATTGACAGCACTGGAGAGGAAAGCCTATTCACTGAACTGTTATACCAATATGACTCACCCTGAGCTGGAGACATCACATTTAAGGATTAGCTTGATCTCCACTGTCTATCGAATTCTCAGTTTCTCTGCTGAGTGTGTCAACATGGTGCCAATCAGTGCTCATTGTGAGAGTGCTCTCTGTGACATGGACTCCCATTTAGCTATACCCTCGATCCTGCAATGAGCTCTGCAGGAACTCATGTGCCCAGATTGAGCATTTTACAGGACTGGGACCCAAGTTTCTATACTATGCTCATCACCCTGGTGTCTGAGCAGCTTTTTCCTAGGAATTTGGCTATTTATTCTCCCTAGATTTTTATTCCACTCATTAACATGGACCACTAAACAGTCATCTGATTGTATCTTACTCAAGCCACTGCTGACCTGGGGAGCATTTGAACCAGTGACCTACATAAGAAAGGCTCAGAGGACTGCATGACTCAAAGTTGGTAATGGGATGTGGAACCTAATAGAGAGAAACCAGTAATTTAAAATACAATATATTAGTCATTTAGGATACAGCCTAACAAAGAGTTCTGAAGGGTTCAAGAGAAACATTTTTAGTTTGGAACAGCCACACTCTCCCTATATCCCATGGACTTGTTCCCAATTATCTACTCAGCAACTCCAGGGAAGTGATTTGGAACCAGCTTTCCAAGCATCATGGGACATTAAAATGAATGTCTGAAAGGGGTTTAACGATGCCTATTTGGGGTTGTTATCTGGGGACCAGTAAGAGTGGAACAGTGAGAGAAGCGCCCATATGGTATTTCATGCCTACACCACCAAGCTGGAACCTTATAATCAATAATCTATTAGAATCATTTTAGATGTTTCCTTTCAAAGGAAATATCCTCCCAAGATTACAGCTGAGGGTATTATTTTTGTGCAAAATTATTTTTTGAGGGGGGGCACAAGTATTTCCATTACTGTTGCTCTTTCTGTAGATGAAAGAAGTTTATGTTTAACAGTTCTCCTCAAGCCTCCCATTATAATAAATGATGGTTTTAACTACTCTTTACCACTAGTCAGAGATCCATGACAGATGATGCAAAATGGATACCTGTATCATTACCTAGCTATTGCTGGTCCTAATTTGGATCAGACAGACTTTCCAGTCCTGGTTTCTATTTTCCAGACCAGCCTTCCATCTGGCTTCTCTAGTTTCAATGGAAAGGTTTCACTTCCAGCCAATTTAATTGGAAAAAACCCTTTGCAAATCAATTTTTAGATTTAGACATTCTCAGCATGCTCAAGATCAGTGTACGTCTATCGCATGATGCAACATTCATACCATGATAATGGCTGCCAAGCCCCAGTATCAGCACAGTAAGTAAGTGACCTAACTTAATATGTTTTGCCTTTCTGCCCAGGTTGGTTCCAGCCCATTAAATATGTTGATTGCATTAGTACAGAGAAAAGGGAACAATCTGGTTTCCCGATCACTGTTCCATGCATTGGCTATTTAAGCCATTGGACTGTGACGTTAACAATGTCGACCTGTAGTGATTTCAAAACACTCCCCTTCCTATTTCTATAGGTTTCTGCATTGTTTCTACCAGTTTCATTAACTTTGTCTTCAGGAGATGAGTGTAACCTTCTTTACTAGAATACAATACATTTCTTCCCTGCTCCGTCACAATGTAAAATGAAGAAGCCGTGGTATTTTATACGGGTTTTAAAGAAACCTTCCTGTGCAGGTCAATGAAGTTGCAGGTTGTTACTTTAACCCTGTGGCACTAGCAGGTCCTGGGTTTCCACCACCACCACCACCACCTGTGGTATTAATGTTTAACTTAAGGAAATTCAAACTGCGGGTATCAAGGGGCTCATAGCCTTTTGAAAAAGTAATACACAGTGAAGGTACTGCCTTGTTCAAGGATTTGATAACTGGCTATGGAGCCTTTCACTATTAGCCCGCCTCTGTAAATCTGAGACAGGTTGAGAGCGAATGAAAATTGTTAATAATTGATGCCTAGTGGTGATCTACATACAGCGCGCTGGTGATCTCAGTACTGTTTCTAATGTGCTAGCGTCTCAATCACAAAATCATCTTCTCACGTCATGATTGGCCGTATCAGCCAAGACCTCAAAGAGCAAATGTGCATGGGGACTAAATTCCCCTCTCCCCTTCTAGAGGTGATCCTTTCACTCTCAGTCCCATGGGCAGGGAAAAACTGTCCATCCCCATTCTGCAGATAGAGGTTTTCAGTGCCTAGGACTGTCAGCACAGCCCTTCTCCAAGAACTACATTCATTTTAAAATAAATAAAATAAGGAAGTAATACACTATGTATAAATCAGACCCCGACTTTCTCTTGGAGCATTGTCCTGAGGAGAATTTGTGCTCTGACACATCTGTCTCCAAGGTTAGCAGGTGATCTTCCCTTTACTGGGGTAAGCTTTTGGGACTGTAACTTGCTCCCACTTGATAATGTATATTGAACATTCGTGATTATATGGGAATTAAAGGGAAAGCCAAATAGTAAATTTGGAGTTGGGAGGGAAGGGAGGCATTTATCAGTTGTAAACCTACGAGGAATAATGTTTCCCTTATATATCTACATAGATTGGGATTTTCTCACCTCCTTCTTCATATGAGACTACCACAGCAGGGCCAGGAGAGCCTATGAGATAGATCCCCACTGATTTTATACAGGTGGGCTTGCTACCAGGCCTTCCCTGAGAGGCCCCCTTTGCTCTGGAATTTATTCCCCACTTGGCCCAAAATAAATTGAATCTCTTAATCTATAAGGCATGCAGGGAAGACCATTTATTTACAGGGCTTTTCAAGAGGGCAGAGGGAATGGACAAGAGGGAGTCTTTGTGTGGAGTGAAGTACATTTGGTTGCTCTGATTTACTGTTGGTTAATTTAATTTTTTTTATTATTAACATCTGACATTTGAGCATGGGCAGTGTTCCGCTATTCATTCAGCATCTGGCACAAACCTTAATCTCCCCTAACTACCACAGTGCTTTTCCATCTAGCTGAGACTGCAAAGTATGAGCTTCCAATAGCCCGCTGCTGCACCATGAGCAGAGCACTGAGAAATACGGAAGGGATCATACAGTTCCTTCCAAACTTCTCTTCAAGCACTTGTCCTCAGAATATGGCTAACTTCCCATCTCTGGCATGAGAACTGCAGGGGTGTATCCATGAAGTTCTCAAAGGACTGGGACCTGTATCTCCATTTGTGCAGTAGAATAAAAAGAGTTAACAAGCATGGAGTTTCCATACGTTTAACCATTGCAAAAGTGGCTGCCCAGCAACAAAGAAAGCATTCTATCATTGGCATACAGCTTACACATGTTATATGAATGAAACAAAGACAGGAGAAGCAGCTTAGTGCAAAGGAGAGTGCACTGGACTGGTATGCAGGACACCTCTATTCTGGGCTCCACCTCTTTGTGCTCCATTTGCCCTCACACCCTTTGTCTGTCTTGTCTGTTTAGAGTGTAAGTTCATTGGGACAGAGACTCTCTCTTAATATGTGTTTATACCAAGAGTGTCAAATCTACTCAGATGAGAGAGTTTAATTACTTGTTTAATTATGGCCCATGGCCAGGATATAAATTCAGAACTTCATATTCTCCTCAATCCACAGTGCATCTCTCACTGACATCAGTGAGAGAGGTCTGCGCAGAGATTAAGTGAAAGATACAGACAGCCTCTATGTAGTTACTAAACTTTTATTTATTAGCTATTTATTCAGCAACTTTTTGACATATTCAGCATCGTTCATTGAGATAATCAGCTCCCCTTTGGGTCGATGCTACTCCTGCCATGTGTTTTTCTTCCTTCCCCTCCCCCCACTTCTCTTAAGTCTTTCATTCTTCCTTCTGCTCTTCCCTCCCAGGAACTCCCAGCTCCCACGCTCTTTCCTGTTCCATCTATTAAAATGATCAGCAATGGAACAGTTAATGTTGACAATGACATTTCTTCGTCACTGGGCTTTAGAAATGCCACTCCAATGAGATTAACATGTTACACATGTTGATGTCATTGTTTCAGGCTCTCTGCAGACTCTGGCACTCAATGGTATGCTCCATTCACATTTGGAAGGTTATCTTCGCAGCCATGAAGGCTTGAAATTTATTGTTTTTTAATTAAAGCTTGGAATCTACGTAATCCAAGTGTGTCATGTTGGCCACATAAATACTTTATGCAGGCTGTACCTGGCCTGTGGGCCATCTGTTTGACACCCTGAGTTTGCACAGTACCTAACAGAGTAGGGTCTCAATCTCAGTAGGGCCTCTTGGAGCTAATGTAATATAAATAATAATTATAATTCCATGAACAGAAAGGTACCTCTGCAGCAGACCCGGCGCTGTTGGAGGAGTCATTCCAAATTCCACGTATCTCTATTGGAAATAAATTAATAAAAATAAAATCAATAAATTGGAAATTTCAGTCAGTGTTTTACAGGTTGAATGAGACCCAATTGCCAGGCCTACATGTGAGCTGACTGCAAGTTTACTGACAGAGATTTACAAACATTTTTTGTTAAGTGGCACAAGAAGACCTGGGAAGTGCAGCTCCAACAGGACAACCAGCTCTTCTATGTTTGCTCATGCTCCTTATGTGGCTTATCCACCTTTTGAAAATGTGTTCTCTGACTTGCAGCTCAAGGCCCCCTACAATGTGTATTTAATATAAATTTTATGAAAAACTAAGCTATTATTTTACCTTGTGAGGGTGGGGGGAGCCAATGGCACACAGGTAGTGCTAGATCTTAATTTATCCTGCCTAAAATGATTTATTTGGTACAACAGACTTCCAACTCTATTTACAATTTCATACAGGAGCATCAGCTAATGGTTAGAGCAGGGGAGGAGAAAATCAGGATGTCATGGTCTCAAATGTCCAGGTGGAAAACTCTGCCTAAATACTTAGAACTTTATCTTCGTGGGCTCTAAATAGGTGCTAAGCTAAAACAGACTTTAGAAAAGAAATGTTATTCATTTAAATACCAAGACTGATCTGTGAAAGATCACAACTGAGTGGACCAGGCAAGTGTTCTCTTAAAAGAGAACTCCTATCTGCCTCCAACTGAGAAAAAAAGTTCACAGGATGGTTTAAACAGTGAATCCCCCATTTGGTAACTGTTCACATCACAGATATCCCTGGTTCCAGTAATTGCTCAATATCCGTGATGAACCCTGATCTAAAAGGTATAACAATAGTGACCATGGCTCAACTGGTCCTAACACCCTGCCCTGAAAAGCCTTTCAAGACGTATCACTCACACTAAATGGGTTGTTTACTGCCTGGGCTGGACCATATGGTGATCCCCACTGGGGGCATGTGGTTCCCCTCCCTGCTCGAGCAGGAGTGTTGTTTACCGGCTGTCCCGCAGAGACCCCAGGTGATGTGATGGCAGTGGAACTGGCTGCTTGGCTACTGGGAGCCACCAGGGCAAAGGCATCATCCAAGAGAGAGTGCATGGTCTGCCGGGCCTCTTCAATGGATGGCTGTGGAGGGATGTACTGAGAGGCTGGGTGGGGAGGCAAGCCTGGGTACTTCCCGAGATCAAGAGAAGAAGGTGTCTGTGGTTCTGCAGGCAGGTCAGGATCAGACTACAGAGAAGACAGAGAATGGAACCAGGAGTCAGACAGACTTTTACATACGCAGTTTCAAGTCAGTGACATTTAACTTCTGAATAAGGATTAGAACAAGCTGGAAGCAACAGAGGAGAGAGACCTGGGTGTGTGGATTGATCACAGGATGACTATTAGCCACCAGTGGGACGCAGTTGTGAAAAAGGCAAGGCATTTTCAGTAGAGATAGAGAAGTGTTAATGCCACTGTACGAGGCCACTGGTGAGACCTCATCTGGAATACTGTGTACAATTTTGGTCACCCATGTTCAAGAAAGATGAACTCAAACCGGAGCAGATGCAGAGAAGGGCTACTAGGATGATCAGGAGAGAACGGACAGCCTATCTTATGAGAGGAGACCAGAAGAGCTTGGACTGTTTATCCTAGCAAAAAAAAGGCTGATCGGGGATATGATTGCTTTCTATAAATACATTGGGGGAGGGGTAAATATCCGGGAGGGTGAGGAGCTATTTAAGCTACAGGACAGTGTTGGCAGAAGAACAAATGGGTTGAACTGACTCCAAACAAATTCAGGCTGGAAATCAGAAGAAGGCTTCTAACCACCAGAGGGGTGAGGTTCTAGAACTGCCTCCTAATAGGAGTTGTGCAGGCAAACACGAGAGAACAGCACAAATTGATCAATGCGACTCTACGACAGCACTGCTGGTGATGCTAGGTGCCAGGGCTCATTTCCGGTTTTTGTCTTATAAAAGCTCATGCTTCAGAGCTTCAGCGAGCCACCTGCAGGAATCAGGAAGGGATTTCCTCCCTCCGCCCCCCATGAGAATTTGGTCGGGGGTTGGTCTCCTTCCTCCAAAGCATCATCCGGCGTGGACACAGCTGTAGATGAGACCCTGGATGGAGTGGGCCAGTGCTCTAAGGTGGCATCAAGCATTCTGTCTCTCAGGTGCTTGCTGGCTGGTTCTTGCTCACCTGTTCAGGGTCTAACTGATTGCCATGTATGGAGTCAGGAAGGAATTTCCCCCAAGGTCCCCCAAGGTGATCTTGAGGGTTTTTCACCTTACTTTGCAGCATGTGGGGGTGGGTCACTTGCCAGGATTATCTGGGTATATCTCACTTAATCATTTCCCTGCCACTGCGGGGGTCTCAGGCACTGGTGCACCTCGGTCCCTTCTATTCTCTCCCTGCAGCATAACAATCTAATCTGGGTGCTGTAACACTTTGGTCTCAATTCGGCTGTTGGGTTTAGTATGTGGGGTGGTGTTGGTGGCCTGTGACATACAGGAGGTCAGACCAGATGATCTGGTGGTGCCTTCTAACCTTAAATCCTATGACCATCGAAACCAAGTTGAGATTTAAGGCATCTGTGTGCATGTCAGACAAAACCAGCGCAGTTCTTCTACCAGAGAATCATTTAAGTTCAACTGTTTCAGCCAATTTAAGCTTCCTCACTACATTACTAGGTGGGGAACAGCGTACCACCTGATAGAGACCGAGCTGCACTAGAATGATGTGGTTTGTAAATGTATATGTATCTGAAATCACATAGTGAATGCTGACTCTTATCTAGAAGATGACAGTCTGAGCTAGCTCTCTCTCTCTCTAAATCAGGGATGGGCAAACTTTTTGGACGGAGGGCCTCACCTGGGTATGGAAATTGTATGGCAGGCCATGAATGCTCATGGTTCCCGGCCAATGGGAGCTGCGGGGGTGGCGCTTGGGGCAGGGGCAGCGTGTGGAGCCCTCTGGTGCCCCTATGCATAGGAGCTGGAGCGGGGACATGCCGCTGCTTCTGGGAGCCATGTGGAGCCCCAGCACGTGCGGAGCAGGGCAAGCCCCGGACCCTGCTCCCCGTCAGGAACTTGAGGGCCGGATTAAAAACGTCTGAAGGGCTGGATGAGGCTCTCGGGCCGTAGTTTGCCCACCCCTGCTCTAAATGAAGTCTTTCTGAACCTTTGCAGCTCTACGGAGCGAGTTGAGTCTTTGTGTAACAACTGACCACGTTAGCTGAAATGTGAAACAATTACGGCTATCCTGAGCAACACAGGACAGGAGCTATTCAACAGCTAAGCGGTTAGCTGTGAGGAAGCTGAACTGAAGTGCATCGTCCTAAAGGGATTCACAATAGTGCCTGATGTAGCCAGCACAATTACTACATACGGTCTTACCTCAGGAGCATATTGCTCCTCAGTAACAGGAAGTTACGCAGCCTTGCAGTAGCAGACTTATTGTGTCAGCTCCTTCTTGCTACTGCATGCCGGCTGCAGTGTCACCTATCAAGCCACACCCCTCTACGTCACTGGGAGTTTCGAATGCTGAGGGCCAACTCTCCACGGGTGCCGAAAGGGCTGAGCTTGCGATGTGACAAGTTTCAATTAAATAGCTGTGGACTAGAATTCATTCCAATATGGGTGACATTAAAATGATCATGTCGCATGTTTGAACGCCGATGAAGACCACAGAAAGAAACGTTATGGTCCTTCACTACATTTTAAAAAATGGAAACTGTTTGAAACTGTCCAGAGGTTTTGACTGTTAGCAGCGTCTGAGTGAAGACTGATTAGTGGGCAGAGTGCGGGTGCACCAGTCCAGAAAGCACAGTAAGTGCAGTTTATTACATGATATTATTAAACTTAAAAGTTCTTAGTTACTATTTTTAACATGGAAAGAAAGCTAATTTGCTAGATACTGTATGAAAATTATTTCAGTTATTTCTGCACTGATATCTAAGTTTAAAGAAAAGAAAATCTATCATTGAGGGACCTCAGTTTTTCACTACCTGAAAAACTAGAATAAAATTTCCTATAACATTTGGGATTATTTAATCACTGGTAATGTGGACTAGAATGTACTGAACTGACTGTGCTCAAAGGATCCTGTCGCATGCACACGTTTTCATGTGATGGGTCTTTTCCAGGATTTATATTTTAGTTTCTAACGTTGCTCATTGGAGAATCCTTTTCTCATTTCATAGCATTTCCTATGATTACTGTCCCTAATGGCCCCATTTTCAATTCTCATTATATAGTTTATTGGGACTGATAAAAATGCTTTTCAGTGCTTCTGTTTTGAAGACCAAGCAACACCAGCACGAGTGGAAAATGACAGGTTTTACTATTTTACCCAAACATTCTGCATAGGAGGTTCTTGACTCACTCAGTTTCATCCAAATGGAATTAGCATATAAAGTAGCCACTCAGAGCATATCAGGAAAATAGGATATTCGCCTAAGTCACAGTTATCGTAAGAACTATCAGTGTATTCCTGTCATCTGAAAGACAAACATACAATATATGCAGAATTATTGACTCCTGGTGGTCTTTTGTATGTCCCATCACTGTCGGTGGTGATTAGCCTGTCCTTCTCAGCATCAATAGGGCTTCCATTTATCTGATGTCTCCGACGCTGCTTGGGAGAACGTTTTGCACGTGAACTTAAAAAAAAAAAAAAGAGAGAGAAATCAAAACCAAGAGAAAGTTCAGCACCTTTTGTCTTACTAGAAATACAACTAGTTTTTATGGCTGGTTATGGATTGTCCTCAGTTCTTCTGTGCATCCTTTCAGGTATGACCCCCTGCTGCACATGAACATTTTGGAGAGTCCTCAGGCAAGGGACATCTCCTATGAAGTATAGTGCAATATCTCAGTCATATGTAATTCTACATGAAAACTGCCAAAAATTATGTCATAAAGGAGGGATTTAAAACAAAAAGAGAAACGTACATTTGGTCATCCTTTGGCAAAGCATCAACATACTTCTGAGAATGACCTTGGTGACAAGGATGCTATCACTACACACAGCCTGTGCGTGAGTGAATGAGTGTACAATTTTGCTTTGGAAGACAATTTTTCTACCTTGGCTGGCACCTAGAATATTTAATAAGTTCATATATTCTTCCAGTCTCCTTCAATCACAGTAGAGAGTATTGATTTACAATTCATATTTTTAGGATTTTTAAGAAATAAAACTACATAAAAAGTAAATCAATACTCCCTAATACAATTGAATGACAGAATCTGATAAGCAGTCAATCCTATTATAGTGCCTGTATGATGGAATGGAATTTTGAGTGCCCAGTTTGAGACACCTAGGATCTGATTTTTCAGTGTTCCTAGCATTATATAGCATTCTGTATGTTCAGAGCAGTCTCACCACTGACTTCAGTTGAAGCTGCAAGTGCTCTGGAATTCTGCAAATCAGACCCCAGGGTCTTAAGTTAGTCACCCAGAAAATGAGGAACTGACCACCCGTGAAAAGTTTGGTTTAACTGACTTGTCCATCACCATATAGGAACTCTGTGCTCTACTGGACACAGACTCTACTGCCATTTCCCCCCAGGTCTTGAGACCTTTTGTCCTGTCACCATCCCAGTCTTGTATCTTCCCACCCCAGCTCCTCGTTCCTGTCTTGTTTTCCTCAACTAGCAGTCTCCAGTGAGGCTCCACTCAGGCTTCTTATCCCAGTCCCAGTCTCCTTGCTTCACAAATACTCAGTCTCCCTTGTCCCAGTCTCACCCAGTCCATTCCCATTCTTCTTGCCAAGCCAGTCCCAGCTCAGTTTCCCGAACACCCGATATTCCTCATTCCAGACCTGCAGCATTCTAAATGATGGCATTATGGAGCTAACAAAGTAACCGTCAGACTGCAGGACAGAGATTACGCTGAGCTTTAAATTGATGTATGTAAGAGCAGGTCTTCACTACCCGCCGGATCAGCAGGTAGTGATCGATCTATTGGGGATCCATTTATCGCGTTTCACCCATCGACTCCGGAACTCCAGCTCGCGAGAGGTGGAAGCGGAGTAGACAGGGGAGCAGCAGCGGTAGACTCGCCGCCGTCCTCACGGCCAGGTAAGTTGACCTAAGATACGCCGACTTCAGCTACACTATTCCCGTAGCTGAAGTTGCGTACCTTAGGTCGACCCCCCACAGTGTAGACCAGGGCTAAGTCAGCTGAAGGAAAGACACAGTGGAGGAAAAGTTTTGTTTGTTCTCAGTGTGAAAGTGGTCCAGGCAGGACTGCGTTTAGGGAACCTGGAACTCAAGAGAAAGAGCCCCCTGTGTCCATATACCCCACAGAAGACACAGAGCAGACACTGTCTTGACATATAAGACCAGGAGGGAAGATCTGTGAGATGGGTTAAGTGCTGTGTGCATCTGGTTACCATGAAGGAATAAGGAAGAAGGGATTTTATTGTCTGGTATTTGCCGAGTTTTAAAGATAAATTTGAACTTTTGTATATTTTATCATTAGTTTTCATGGTCTCTTGACTGCATGTTTTTCTCTGTTTTGATATGAAAATAGTATTCTTTGCCATTTACTTTTTTTTCTTATTCCTTAGTCTCTGTTAGTGCTCTTAAGTAAATTCAAACTTTGTTTCACCCTGGGTTTGTTACCTGTGATACTTAGTACAAATTGTGGTGGTGGTGTGGGGATAGTGTGTGATTAAGTAGTTTGCTTCAGCCTGCTCCCAAAATTACGTTGCATTTAACAATTACGCTAGAGGAATTAGACAGTTTCCATGTGATCTTATGCAGCTACTAAACAAAAGAGTGTGCAAAAGTAGCGACACAAATAATAAATATCTGCTTAAAAATGGCTTTGGTATGTTTCGTTCCGCTATTGAGAAATGTCCATGAGAACCTGTAAAAAAAACGCATGGCCCTCTGAATGCTGTTAAAAAAATCCAACCACCACGCAAAAAACCTCTGGCATGTATTGACTAGACCAAAACACCTAGAATAACCCCAACCCTTTCATCTCTCCAACTCAAAAGTTCTTTAGGGAACAAAATGATTCTAAGCTCTCCAAGTGCAGAAATACAGGCCTGATGCAGTTTGCAAGTCTTGACACTGATTCTAAAGGAGACTGAATCTTCCCCTTGCTCTCAGTCTGTACCTCTTCCTGGGTTCTATAAAAACAGTAGGCACGTTGCCTCCAGGGTCCAAGATCTTGTCAATCTGCATCTGCGCTTTGCGGTATATTCTATGCTGCTCTTTGGCGTCAACAACAATCACATCATCCACAACTGGAAATTCATAGTGGCCTTTGCGCTTGGCTCGAAGACGGATCTTATTGCGGTGATGCTCGATCTCAGACTTATGCCTCAGAGCTGTTTGTATCTTAAAGGAAGAAAAAGAGAAAACCATGAGATACACTTTTGCAGATAGAGCCTATTACTGCTGTACAATAAAAAGGAAAGCCAGAGCTAAAGCAAGCAATTTGAAATTGGCACACAGGTCCTCCCTCAGTTATCTCGTCCTTTTGCGGGTAATAGACCTATAATCTCCCCAGGTAGATGTGCTATCAGACATGGTATAATCACTAACACAGCAAGTGAAATTAAAGACAAGTGGCAGAGTGTTTATAAAAGGCGTGATGGATAACAAAAAGTCCTGCCAGTTGCCATGAGAAACATTGCTCCATTAAAATTAGACTGCAACCAAGGGTGTACGTGGCATATGTCTGCCTGCACCCATCATAGGAGAGATTTGATAATTATAGCCAAAGTCTGTCTCTGATTCCCTTTTTAAAAAAAACCTCATAATACAAGGGGCAAGAACTTAAGGAGCTGCTTGAGGAGCACATTTGGAAGAGGGAAGGAGGAGTGGAATGGTCCGGGGCATGGCAATAGGTTCTTCAGGTCACTAGTTTAAGCGTAGACCAGTGCTTTTAGAGCTGGTCCAACACCTACTGAAGTCAATGGGACTCTTTCCATTGATTACAGTAGATATTGGATCAGGCACTTAATGGCCACTGTGCTTGTGTTGGAACTGTGTTGAGGTGCACAAAAAGCACGAAAAATAAAACCCACTATAATCTTTTACAAAAGTATAAAAAAGCCATTAGACCAATGTACATAGCAGGATTTTTCCTAGTAGTTAAATTTACATTTCCTGGACTTCCTTGTCTACAGGTATTAGATGTATTAATTTACTTTCCAACATATTATGTAAGGTACTCAACACAAAGGACGAATTGAGCTTTTAACCTAGAAGCAGGGGGAGGAGACGATCTTCAACCAAGTACAAAATGAGTTACTGAGCAGCAGCTGGGAGAAGCATGCAGAACTAGACCCAGATAGCCGAGTCATCTAGGTGTCACACAAATGTACAGAGCCACCACGCACCACAGAGTGTTTATAAGTACCTGCATGGTAACTCAAGGTTGCATGGTAAACAGTGTGTCACCACTCTAGTTGCAAGATATACCTAAATCAGAGCTCAAACAAAAGGTCAGGCTTTTCTCCATGACCCAAAACAACAGGCAACTCATGACTACACACTTATAAAAGAAAAAAACCATTCACAGGATCTGAAGTGTGACTCTCAACATATAAGGGAAATGCGAACCTTTTTGCTCCCCTTCTCACTTAGCAGCCCATTTCTATATCCACTGTATATACACCACTGCATGAACACAAGAACATAAGAATGGCCATCTAGCCCAGTCCATCTCAAAGGTCCATCTAGCCCAGTATCCTGTCTACCGACAGTGGCCAATGCCCGGTGCCCCAGAGGGAATGAACAGAACAGGTAATCATCAAGTGATCCATCCCGTTGCCCATTCCCAGTTTTTGGAAACAAAGGCTAGGGACACCACCCCTGTCCATCCTGGCTAATAGCCATTGATGGACCTATCCTCCATGAACTTATCTAGTTCTTTTTTGAACCCTGTTGTAGTCATGCACACAAACACTATCTTAAAATACCTCTTTGTTAATTTTGTTGGACTCTGCTACTCGGTCAGACAGTGCTGGGTTCTGAGTGGGAGGGGCTGCGATTGGCTGCATGGCAATCAACTGGATCTTGCTGGGGACCCGTCTACTTGCGTCTGAGGAACGAGACATCCTGTCCACATGCTCAAAGATAGAGGCTGAGGAGTGCTGCTCGTTTCCACTACTGGTCTGCGGAGGTCCTGAATTACCAGAACAAATAAAATAAAAGACAGTGTCATAGCTAGGATCAACTCAGTGAAATGTCTGGCCATACAAGATAACATGAAATGGTGTGCTACGACATTATGCCTTCTTTGCCGCTGCATTTAATTTGCCCTGGAGGTCTTCCATCTGCTGCAGATTTATTGCAGGCAGTTTACTCAGTAGTCTGCAGATTACTAAACTTTTTCATTTTTTCTCCCGACGGTGAACAATCATTCTTTATTTTTTTAAATCAAGTATTTGATATTTTACAAAGATAAAAATCTCAAACTAGTTTTATCACACCAAAAGCTATTCAGAATGCTCTAGTACGTACTACAAATTGCTATTGATAACATTACTTAAGAAGGCTTAGATTCCACAAATGGAATTTTACAAGCCAATAAAAGACTTCGAACTACGAAATGCCATACTTTAACAGATAAGTGATAGCGAGGGCAATTTTTCAACTAAACAAAGATTTAAAAATCTGTCCAAAATCTAGTTTTAGAGGTAATTTTTACAAATTTAAGCTTTTTAATTGTCTGTTTTTTCTTACCAACAGAAAGTAAACAGTCTAGCATTAGGTGTTTAGCTGTACGAACAGTGCTTTGCTCTGATTCGTTGGGAAAATTAATTTCTACACCTACAATCCAAATATACTTAAGAGTGTCATTCTAGGGAACCAATGGACATTTGCTTGATAACGAGCTCATCAAATATCTTGTTACATTTTTGTACTAATTGGTAACATATGCAACTATACTACTTAGTCAGAACCTTTATAATTTTATCGATAACTTTTTCTTCACAGTGCCTATTCTATAAATGAAAATTTCAGAGAAAATGTCAATCTGAAATATGGTCAATTTAACGAAATTAATTAAAAGTAGTTTCAAGTACTGCACCTGCCCCTATGTCCTCCTGCCAGTTTTTGTGGTTCTACAATAACATTTTTCTTTTTGAAAAAAATATGTTCCTCTCCCCACTGCTGCTGCATGATAGACCTACAAACAAAGGAAGAAACCCACTAAAACTCACTATTCCTACAACAAACTCCATATGAAGGCACTGCTGTGCTTGTGGAAGCCCTAAGAAGTGAGCCAGAAGAACTCCGCATAGGTCCTGGGGGCTGCTCATGTGGAACAATTTGCAGGACTGAGGCCTAAATGACTGATTGTACAAATGAACTAGAGAAACAGACTATACAAAAAAGTGCTGTCAAATGCATTAATGGAACACATGGAAAAAAAGAGAATTTTATTTTGCCTAATTTTTTTCAGCACCAATAATCATAAGTATTATTTTTAATACAAATACAGAAAGTAGCATATTTTAAGACGATTGTGTCCCTTTAAGCAGAAAAATAAAAGACAAAAATTAATTCCTTCTGTAAATACTAAATGGGGAAAAAAAGTCTCTGAAATGATTATATTATTTCAATTGATCCATCACATCTGTAATTTGCTAACCTACAATTAAGAGAGTTAAACATTTTATTTAAATAATATTAAATATTAAAATGAATAGCAAATCTCCTATGGATATCTCATTGAGTTTATCTATGCTATTGACAACAACTTAGATGATTAAAAATAAATAATTTTAATCACCTAATTTACTTTTTACTATCTACGGTGTTTGTTTCCTTTCCTCTTGAACAATTTAAACACACTAGTCAGTTTTTCTTGTTCACTGTCCATTCTAGTTACTTTCACTTTCAGCTTCTCACGTATTAAAACAACGCAGTGGCTTGGGTTCCAAGTGCAGCTGAGGAATGCTACTTTGTTAAAACAATTATTTCCCCTAGAATGTAACAAAACACATTGAGCATTTGTATTGG
The DNA here is from genome assembly GCF_965152275.1 of Natator depressus. Classification (NCBI taxonomy): domain Eukaryota; kingdom Metazoa; phylum Chordata; order Testudines; family Cheloniidae; genus Natator; species Natator depressus. The sequence goes on from NC_134234.1 coordinate 246,720,927, forward strand.
TTTTAAGAATTTTGCAAAAGCTTGTCTTTACAAAACCTAAGTTGCTTGTACAAATGTGATCTAACCTCTCTAATTTTGTCCCCCTAATTTAACACAAAGCAAGTCCAAGTGCAGCTATTTCCCTTCAATGGGCATCGTTCAAAGTCCACTGTAGTCAATGGGCAGTAGTAGGTACAGTAATGAAGCCACCAACCTATTTTCACATATGACACTGAATAACCAACTGATAATTTTTAGTCCCAACAGACCTGGGCTGAGTAATAACTGTGAACAAGTGAAAAGAAAAAAGAAAAGGAGTACTTGTGGCACCTTAGAGACTAACCAGTTTATTTGAGCATGAGCTTTCGTGAGCTACAGCTCACTTCATCGGATGCATAGCATATTGTGGAAACAATATGCTATGCATCCGATGAAGTGAGCTGTAGCTCACGAAAGCTCATGCTCAAATAAACTGGTTAGTCTCTAAGGTGCCACAAGTACTCCTTTTCTTTTTTCTTTTTGCGAATACAGACTAACACGGCTGTTACTCTGAAACCTGTGAACAAGTGAAGGCTCATTATTCAATTATCAACCCCTTGAGCCATCCAGTCCCATGGAAGTAAAGACTCAAATTTACGAGTCACAATGATATCACTTAGGGCTAGGAGCTATCTAAAAATATATACTACATTAAACTGAACAGCTGACAGAGTTCAAAGCAGCATAAATATTGGCCATTTAAAAGATATTAACTATTCACATTCTGTTCAGGGAAGGAAGCCAAAAGGCAAAGAATAACAGAGATCACTTTAGCATACAATACTTCAATCAAAACATCACAAATCACATAATTAAACAAAAAGCCTCAATTAGAAAAAATGCACTTGCTACCGGATAAACAAATTATCCTTTAATATAATTTGTGTTGTTGAGAATTCTTTCTGACAGTAAATTGCTCAAAACCAATCTTCGTTTTTAGACTCTGAGGACAAATCGACTCAAACTTCAGATACAATTAGTTAAGCTTTCTAAGACTTTTATTCGCATTTGTACCACAAAACTGCCAGTTAAACAAAGGCTGTCAAACACTAGGATACTTACCCACTCTGTTTGCTCCTGACAGCATAAAGGAGAAAGCAAGAAAAGATGACACCATAGTTACGAATAATTCAGCAGAAATGGCATTTAGAAAAACGTATGATAAAAAGGCCGCTCTGGTGCTGAGTGAGATACATGATTGCCAAGCCTTAGCTGTAGGAAAAGGAGGCTCAGACTGGAGTTTAACAGCAGTAGACTACACCATTACAGTGGGGTCTGGTCTTGAACATTAAAAATAGTCCCCTTTATCCCTTGACCAGGAGGACCAATTACTGAGAAACGGCTTCTTCAGCCCCAGAATGGCAGAAGGGAAAAAGAGGACACATTTTGCACAGCTCTCCAGCAAATCCTTTCAGATAATTAAGATACAGTTAAAATTAGCTCTTGCTGTAACAACTTCTAACACTCCCTAAAGCCTAACATGGAAACTCTGAGGAAGATGCGAAACAAGGTGACAAATAGGGAGTTTCCCAGCAGGAGGCAATGGGATAGTATTGAATGAGATGCAATAGGGCTGGATTCACATAGACTGGAAGTAGTAGTAATCCAACAGTCTTTCATAATATTAACTCCTCATAAAACACTAATATTATACTCATTTATTCAGGCATTAATTCTGGTCCTTACAGCAAACATAAGACATTATAACATACACCCTAGGCCACTAGGATGACATCTTACAAAATAAGAAGGGCACCTCGTGAAAGGTATATGCAAGGGACCTGTATTGCATTCTAGTTTACTAGGAAGCACACTTTATTTTCTGGCAGCATTTGCCTACTTTGTGTTTTGTTTGCTTACATGTTACAACAGAATGTTCATCTGGAGGTAAACCAGCCTCATCAAACCAGCCCTTTCAGAATCATTCAGTGTGCTAAGCATTGCGTAGGTAGAAGCATACACTGGGGGAAAAACAGGTGCTTTGGAAGGGAACTAGTGATTGATATTATCATAAAGACCTCTTGCATCTTACTCATTATCACCTCTTCTCTGACACAATGGTAAACTGGGAAATGTATGCTATTAGCTCAAGTATATTGGCATTGCATTCCTCAATAGCCACCTCATGGAAAACTCTGAACACCATTCAACTTTTAGAGAGATCTGCCTGTGGTACTTCCAGTATTCCCTTCTCTCTTGTTTTACTACTACTAAGGACATTTGTACAAAACAGGATTGTAATGTATCTGGACCTCCACACTGGAGCTACTCTGATTGATGAGCTGAGGATCTGGTCCTAAAATCTCCAGTGAGAAGTAAGCAATATGAATAGAAGTGTTAGCTCTTAATCAAAATCCTGTTTTCATGCAAACATTTTAAATACTTTAAAATGCAGGTAAAATGGAATAAAAATATGATAGGGGTGAGGTGAATAACGTGCAGTATTTTCCATGAGATGCCAACAAGTCTTTACCAAAACTCGTGCTAATAATAAGGCATCCTGACTTCCTAAATTATACCATGCACAAGCACCACACTGATTTTTAAACTCTTAACTTGCCACCCTATTTTTAAATCTCACTTTTTCAAAGTCACAGTTAAAGGCATTGCCCCCACGGTGTCAAGTCCTGTTGTGATCTCCTTACACCTGTAATTTCCTGCAAGATTTCTACCAACAGAGTCATAATGACGTGATTAGAAACGTATTTGCTGGATGAGAGAACAGAGGGTGATTGGTGTTATATCACTTGGATCAGATGCATGCCTGAATGAAAGAAACATGCAGATCTCCAACTGCAACATATGAAAAGAGAAAATAAACAGAGGGAAAAATGGAGGAGAACCAAAACAAGAAGATCCAATAGACAAAAATTATTTTTTAGAAAATAGCACTGAAATGTATCTCAGTTGTGCCCTACCAAAACACTGCAGCAAGAGACTGAAGAAAAAAATGTAACAAACCACTCTTTGGAGCTCTGCGTGGTTTGCCCTCATTGGCAGTGGTTGGTGGTCTTGCGTTTTCTTCCCCTGTCTCTCTCCCACTGGACTGTTCACTTGCTGTGGAGTCAGCATCTGAAGGGGAAACTCTGCAGCCATAAAAAAAGAAGATATAAAAAAAGATGAATGAAATGTTAGATGGGTTTATAAAGGGCTATAGCCAGCAGGTACAAGGAGATCCCATAAGAACATATGTTGGTAGGACTTTTAAAGTTCTTTTGAGAAAGAACTTTGACTTATAATACATAACTGATCACCCTTGTCATGAACGTGGGAATTGCAAAATTGTGGCAATGCTGTGCCCCGTGACTTCACTCATACACATGACAGGATTGTTAAGTAACCTGTTTTTACTTTTAAAAAGGTAATCTTAATTGTAACAGAAAGCCCTTCACATTAGCAACTAGCAGGATTACTTTTCAGGCAGAAAAGTCATCTGTTACTTCAAAAGTAATATGACTAAATGTGTAGTTAGTATCAGAGTATGAACTTACCAAGTCCAGCTACTAAAGTAACTCTGAAAGTAAGTCCACACTGATAGTTTTGCTAACTATTTAAGCCTACAATCAGCCAGGACTATTAATATTTTATTTACTCAATACGGTACAAAACAAAAGAAAGATACAATCCCTTGGTTTCTACAAATCATGGACATAGCTTGTCTATGCAAAAACACATTAGCATTATTGTTATCCCATCCTTCCTCCTCAGCAACTCTGTTTACTTGTTTGTCTTAGATTTAGATTGTAAACTAACTGGGGCAAAGACTGTGTCATCTACATGGTTGTTCAGTATCTAGTAAAATGGGGCCTCCATCTATTTGGGCATTCAGGAGCTGCAGGAATACTAATAACCTACAATTTCTTATATCACTCAATTTAATTAGCTCATGGTAGGTATATATAGAACAATTAAAGGCAATCTTGTGGTTTTCCCCACCAGCCTCTGAATTGCACGCGTATTTCAGCTGACAGCTATTCAAAAAACAGAATACAAAACAATAACGGGACAAAGTACACTAGATGCAACTGATTCTAAATTCAGCACTTCAGCAGAGGATTAGCTGATGCGATAGTATGCATATTGGATATATAATCTTGTAAACATTCATAGTCTGTCTGTGCACTAATGCAATGGTTTCATGAAGCGGACTAGTTGGTCCACCAACCTTGCTAAGTGCCAGATTTGGCAGATATTTGATCCAGTTACTAAAGCCTTCAACTAAAGGTCAGCCTTCCCTAGAGAGTGCACACTAAGATAAGTGCTGCTCAGGCAGATGAGTTCATCAAAAGTTCAACCCACCACATGCACTTGTTAGCGTTCCTAACTCAACTTCCCTCACCCTATGCATACTGCCAGTCTATCTACAGAACTCTATACAAATTCTCTTCCTGTAAAAGTAGTATATTGGTTATTCACATCCCAATACAAAATACTCCTGGAAAAAAGAGAATCACTATAGTATGTACAAATCTTCCTCACTACATAATCTTTTTTATAGACAGAAGAGCCCCACAAACAGGAAAGTGAGAGCTGAGCTCTCTCTGTTTGAGCATCTCTTTGTCAGAACATAAGAATGCCCTTGCTAAGTCAACACCAATGGTCCATCTAGTCCAGCATCCTGTCTTCCGACAGTGGCTGGGGGCAGATGGTAAGGAGGGAATGAACAGAACAGTATTTATTGAGTGATCCATCCCCTGTTGTCCACTACTCCCAGCTTGAGGCAGGCAGAGGCTTAGGTACGCCCAGATCATAGGGTTGCATCCCTGACCATCTTGGTTAAGAATTAATCTAATTCTTTTTTGAACCCAGTTATACTTTTGACCTTCACAACATCCCCTGGCAACAAATTCCACAGGTTGACTGTGTGTTGTGTGAAGAACTACTTCCTTATATTTGTTTTAAATCTGCTGCCTATTAATTTCATTGGGAGACCCCTGGTTCTTGTGTTATGTGAAAGGGTAACTAACACTTCCTTATTTACTTTCTCCACCACCATTTATGATTTTATAGACATCTATCATATCCCCCTTGTCTCTTTTCTAAGATGAACAGTCTCACACTTTAATCTCTCCTCTTATGGAAGCTGTTCCAGACCCTTAATCATTTTTGTTGACCTTCTCTGTACTTTTTCCAATTCTAATAAATCTTTTTTGAGATGGGGTGACTAGAACTGCATGCAGTATTCAAAGATGGATTTATAGGGTGGCATTATGATATTTTTCTGTCTTATTATGTATCCCAGGGATCGGCAACCTTTGGCACGCGGCCCATCAGGGAAATCCGCTGGCGGGCCGGGACGGTTTGTTTACCTGCAGTATCCGCAGGTTCGTCCGATCGCAGTTCCCACTGGCCGCAGTTCGCCGTTCCAGACCAACGGGGGCTGCAGGAAACAGCGTGGGCCGAGGGATACGCTGGCTGCTGCTTTCCGCAGCCCCTATTGGCCTGGAATGGTGAACCGTGGCTAGTGGGAGCTGCGATCGGCCGAACCTGCAGACGCTGCAGGTAAACAAACCATCCCAGACCTCCAGCAGATTTCCCTGATAGGCCGCGTGCCAAAGGTTGCTGATCCCTGATCTCTCTCTTTCCTAATGGTTCCTTACATTCTGTTAGCTTTTTTGACTGTCTTTGCACCAGAGAACTATCGCTGGTGACTCCACGATCTCTTTCTTGAGTGGAAACATCTAATTTAGACCCCATCACTTTGTCTGTATAGTTGGGATTATGTTTTCCAATGTGTATTACTTTTCATTTATCAACACTGAATTTCATCAGCCATTTTGTTGCCCAGTCACCCAGTTTTGTGAGATCCCTTTGTAACTCTTTGCAGTCGCTTTGGACTTACCTGTCTTGAGTAATTTCATATTGTATGCAAACTTTGCCACCTCACTGTTTCCCCTTTTTTCCAAGATCATTTATGTATACGTTGAACAGAACTGGTCCCAGTAAAGATCCTTGGGGGACCCTGCTATTTGCTGCTCTCCACTACAAAAACTGACTGTTTATTCCTACTCTTTGTTTCCCATCTTTTAACTAGTTACTGATTTATGAGAGGACCTTCCCTCTTATTCCATGACTACTTAGTTTCCTTAAGAGCTTTTGATAAGGGACTTTGTTAAATGCATTCTGAATGTCCAAGTACAACATATCCACTGGATCACCCTTGTCCACATTTGTTGATACTTTAAAATAATTCTAATAGATTGGTGAGGCATGATTTCCCTTTGCAAAAGCCATGTTGACTCTTCCTTAACATATTGTTTTCATCTATATAGCTAATAATTCTGTTCTTTGCTATAGTTTCAATCAATTTGTCTGATACTGAAATTAGGTTTACTGGTCTGTAATTGCCATGATGGCTTCTGAAGCATTTTTAAAAAATCAGCATTACATTAACTATCCTCCAAGCATCTGGTACAGAGGCTGATTTAAACCACCAGTTACATACCTCAGTTAGTAATTCTAAAATTTCATATTTGAGTTCCTTCAGAACTCTTGGGTGAATACCATCTAGTACAGGTGACTTACTACTATTTAATCTATCAATTTGTTCCAAAACCTCCTCTACTGACACTTCAATCTGGGACAGTTCCTTAGATCTGACACCTAAACAGAATGGCTCAGGTGTGGGAATCTCCCTCATATCTTCTGCAGTGAAGACTGATGAAAAGAATTCATTTAGCTTCCCCACAATGGCCCTTCCTTGAGTACTCCATTAGCACTTTGATGGTCCAGTAGCTCCACTGGATTTTTTGGCAGGCTTCCTGCTTCTGATGTACTTAAAAATGTTTTTTGCTGGTAGTTTTCATGTCTTCTGTTAGCTGCTCTTCAAATTCTTTCTTGGCTTGCCTACTTATACTTTTATACTAGACTTGCCAGAGTTTATGCTCCTTACTATTTTCCTCAGTAGGATTTGATTTCCAAATTTTAAAGGATGTCCTTTTGTCTCTAAGCACCTCTTCTACTCTGTTGTTTAGCCAGGGGGGCATTTTTTTGGTCCTCTTGCTGTACTTTTTATTTGGGGGGTTACATTTAGTTTGAGCCTCTATCATGGTGTTTTTAAAAGTTTCCATGCAGCTTGCAGGCATTTCACTCTTATGACAGTTCCTTTTCATTTCTGTTTAACTAATTTCCTCATTTTCCTCATTCTGTGCCTTTGTTCTACCTCCCACTCTTCGTCTTCTCTATTTAGATTTTTAGTAAATATGTATTTTATGGTAGCATACAAATGCCTTATTAGGGATTGGTGCTCCATTTTGCTGGGTGCTGTTGTAAGATGTTCAGGGCAGGGGAATGTCCCTTATTATGCATTTGTACCTTGCACAGTACAAAAGGACCCTGATTTCAGTTGGGGCCTCTAGGTGCTACTTGAATAAATAAATAGTTTATATATCATAAGTCTCTTCCATTTGATCAGCCCATGATGTCAGCCTCCTCTGCCCACTAGTTAAATTTTCAAACAAGCACCTTTGTGCTTTCTCCCATGTTGCCCCTCACACTTATAGGAGCTCCCCGTAAACATCAACAAAACTACTTTATTATCCTCCTTCAAAACCCTCCTCTGCCATGATGCCTACAAAAAAACCCTTGACAACAGTCAGGCTCGTGGCGTGCTGAGACCACAGGCCTATCATGTTGACCAACACTGGTTTATTGTTCTCTTCTAGCTTCCCACCTGTCTGTATCCATTTGCTATCTCTTGTTTTATGCATAGATTGTAAACTCTTTGGGGCCCAAACCATCTTTTTGTTGTGTCTGTACAGTACCTAGTACAATAGGGTCCTAGTCCATGACTCAGTATTTCAGTAAATACAAATAACAAATATGAATATTCACCATACTGTTTTGTACAGCATTATATTGAATCAGATTCTGTTTTATTCTGTACATTCCCACAAAACCAAATAACTGAAGGAATGATCCATAAAATATAAATCCGTAATATGTTCGTCTTTCCCTCCCGCAGGGAGAAAATGTTTTAAACGTCTCACTGGCAGCTGCACATCAACATATTATGAAGTGACTCCACAGCTGAGCCTACATGGAGATTGCACTTAAAGCAGGGGGGGAAAATGCCCACATTTCAAATTTGGCATAATGATTTTTTAAGTAAAATATTTACTAACTTATCCAGAGGAAACATTTAAAAAAGCTTCTTTTTGAAAATTTACCATGTTTTCCTTTGAGTCCTGCTAAAACCCCCAGACACCACAGAGCTCTCAAACTCCAAGCTACTCTCTCTCTTTTCACACACTTACACATTCTGATAATATCTCTGACACAGGCCACTTTTGAAATTTTAAAATGAAACACACGAACTCATCTCTCTCATTTAGAATAATCTAATTGATCTGAGCCAAGATTAGCTGACAGACGTGACAAGTTCCTTCAACTGCTTCTGTTTTCTGGGATGCTGCTAGCCTCGGTCCCTGACTCACTAGCTCTACTCCTTACAAAGCCCATGGGGAGGCAGGGAATATGGGGGATGGGCTCTGGAGAAGCCCATGTGTGGCAGCAAGGGTGTCAGGAGGCCAGAAGAGTGAATGAAGCTCTGGGGTGCATGAGGGATTGAGTGGAGAGGTGTGGAGATTTATAGGGGTGAGTTGGGGTGCAGCGATCTGACACTGAGCAGGGAGACTTAGGTGGGAAGGAAAAGGGGATGTCCATCCTCTGCTTTCTGGCACACCATGCTGCGGAGAACCAGAGGAGTCAAGTGCTTCTCTGCAGAGGCAATGATATACCAGGGGTTCCCCACAGTTCTGCCAGTGCAATGCACTAGGGAGTCCAGGCAGCAGCAGATGAAGAGCCCTTCAAGTGCCGACAAGTCAGTGCAGAGGCAGTGTGCTGCTTAGACCCCCAAAGCACCATCTGTATGCCCCTCATTCTTCCCAGCAAGCCTCTCCACCCAAAATATTCTCTCCATACGCACCCCACACGCACCCCTCACTCCCTCTCCACATCCTCACCCACCATCACTCTTGGTTTCCCCCTGTCGTAATGCAGCAGCACTGCGGGCAGCCAAGGTGGGATCAGCAACCATGCTGGGGGACACAGCAAGGGACAAATGGCTGTGTGTGTTGGGGGCATCTGGGTTGCAAACAGGGATGGTGAAGAAGGGGTGGGAGTGAGCAGAGATGTGAAGGGGAGAGGAGGAAGAACTGGTGAAAAGTGCAGCAGAGAGGAGCTCTGTTCTGCTGAGCCACTTGTGGTTCATCATACCATGGCTCCTCGTCTCTGCTTCATTTCTTCCCATCAGGCCCCACCAAGCTCTGGCCCATTTGTCCCACATTTCCCTCTCACAGTCCAAATTTCTGTATGCCCCCACAGCCCAATCAACTGTCATGCCCGGCTACACCCCTGCACACCACTCAGTACTCTCCCGGCAATGCCACACTCCTTTCTCTCACAGACTTCCTCGATTGCCCCCCCCCCCCCCGCACTCTTCCTAGGCACCCACTTACAGTAATGATACAATCCTACGCCCCACGTCCTCACACAGCCCCGCTCCTCCATATGCATCTCCTACCCATCATCTTCATCCATCACACACCCTGCTAATTCTCAACCACATTCAGCTTTTAAATACTGATATGCATCAACACTGATAAATGTGGTAAGGGAGTAGGGTAGCATCAGCCCAGGGACTTGGGTGTGGAAGCACGGTGAGGAGTGAGGCTGTAGAAGTTATGGATGCCAAAATTGCAAACACTTGATATAGGTGGTTTCATAAAGCACCAGTGATTTTCATTCAATCAGCACATTTGTGAGCGAGGAAGCCACCCGTCTTCCACAAACTAATATCCAGTCTCTTCTGCAAAGCTGCAACGTATCTCAGTGTCCTGCTTTGGTGAGAACGATTCCGACAGCAGCTCTAGTGAAGTTTAGTTATGTGACATACACATATTCAGGAGAATATCAGAGTACCGTATTCCTTCCTCAGTATGCTGCACAAGACAGAGAGAACTGGGCTGGTAGGAGACCTTCCTCATCACAATACTCAAGATAATTAATAGCTCTATGAGAGAGGAAGATGGATGGCTTCAGTCATCACAAATGCCACAGCACTAATATCTCTAACTCACTGTCTCAGCTACACACCCTTTCTCCCCATAGGCCTGATTCTCTCTGGCTCTGGCAATGCAATGAGTAGTGGATGAATGATGATGTCATTCAGCCCTTGCTGACGGTCAGGAAATTCTAAGTGAAGGGTGATATGTTGTTCTCAACTTGCTGAGCTGTGCACCTTTTTGCCTGACATCAGTTTGAGGAGAGTGTTGGACATTTAGCAGATAGGTAACACAGTGATGGGCACAGAAAAGAGTGTCGTCTTTGAGTTTTGCAGCTTTTGTTGATTTGTGGGAATTTTAGTCTGACTTACATATAATAATTGCAACTAGTATCACTAATAGGATTTCTTAATCACCCATTTCCCTACTAACCACAAGCAATTACAAAATTCAATGCATTAAAAGCAATACACTTAACATTACCCCATAATAGGTAATGCTCCGATTCTGCCCAACCTACACCCTGCCCAAGATATCCCATTTAACTGAAAATGCTGCAATTAAAAGCCAAAAAAAAAAAAAAAAAAGCAGCCTTGCAATGGCGCCTATAAAGTAGCTAGACATAAGCTCTGATGAACTGCTAGAAAAAGCAAGTTCCAAAGTCGAGGATCCTTCACTGAAAATGCTTTGCAGTTTACAATACCACTTTGCATTTAATTAACCGTAATCTAGCCAACGCTACTTCTCTTCAGCTGAACTAACCTCCCTCTGTGTCGAACATTCTTTGAAGGCTTTGAAGCGGTCTTTGATTTGGGGCTTGGCACATCTCCATTTTCAGAAGGGGTAGTGTCCTTAATAGGTCCTGGAAGAGGAGCTGGCTCATGAATGATCAGGATGTCATCTTTGTTGTGCTGGCCCAGATGCTGCTTAGCAAAATCAAACCCCTTCACACTGGGGGCTTGTAGCTGTAATGAAAGAATAAAGACCAAACAAAAAATATTAGAAGACACAGTGTGAAAGCTTAATGTCAGACTGTTGTTCAGAGTTGTAATCAATGATCTTTAGGATGCTGACCAGAAAACAGGTTCCCAGGGTGAGTGGGAAAGCGCTGTAAAAAGAAAAAGAAAAACTATATCTGCAAACATGTTTTCAGATTATATATAAGATACAAAGGCAACAGCTCCAGGGGAGAGAAGGCATTATGTTGCTACCACACAGACAACTAATTCCTTAGATTTAATAATTGCAATAATACCCATCATTTTCATTGGGTTTTCCATCTGAGGATCTCAAAACACTGCACAAACTTTACAAGTGTCTCTCAGTACCTAAGAGATACGGAAGGATTATTGTTCCCATTTTACAGATGAGGAGACTGAGGCATAGAGATACAGAGGACTGTAGAAACTGCCATACCAGATCAGATCCAAGACTATCCTTCCTTACCCATTTGTACAGTATTACTAAATTACAATAGATGACTGTTTTGGCTGGGAAGCGGTGCTCTGAAGGACCAATCCTCACCAGGACCACAAAGCCAAAGTGCAGGTGCAATCGGATCACTGTTACTGATGGGATAGTACTGTGCTTTAAGCAACAGCAATCCCGGTGGGAAAGCAGGAAAGGAGTTACAGGGCCTCAGGAAACCACAAGATTAAAAATTCTTTAACTACCTGTACTAGGCTTCACTCTGGATGCGGGGAAAAAAGTTTGTCAAGTTCTGCTAATCTAAAGACGTTATGGCCCTCACATCATTATTTAGGTAACACTCCTACAGGATTTAATGGGAATTTTATCTGAGTAAGGAGTTCAAAATTGGGCCTTAATAGTCTAAACAACATTTATAAAATAACTAACTTACTTTAATAATATTTGTTTTTGGCTCTTTCAACTTAATCAAATTATGAGAATGAGAAGTTCACCTGCTAATTTTCCAGACCTTGAAATAATCAGAATCTGTTCCATTCTAATTTTGTACACATTTTTTTTTAAAAATTGCTTTTCTTTAGGTCACATTTAATTAAAAAGTCTGGAAGCTGAAAGTAAGAAAAACCTTTGACGATTCCGGTTTGCACAGCAAACACACACATATGATGGCTGCATAACAAACACACCCACCACTCTGTTTGTTCCCAAAATAGGTTTGAAGAGAAACCGAAAGGTGTGTCTGAGTATGCTGACGGGTGCATCTAGTTTTAAATGTTTAAATGAGCCCCCTTTCATTAAGCCTAGCATGTAGTTTCCAACTACAAAATGGCTGATAAAATGCCAAAACAAGTCTGCCTATGGAACATTTTGAGATCGTCAAAATATTTTCCAAAGGTTCTAGAAGAGCATGTTGAAGAAGTGTGCACTGTCTGCTTGATCCAGCAGATGGTGATAGAAGCCCTACTGTTGAAAAGATTCCTTGACAAGGGCATACATAACACATGCCCAATCATGTCTTTTTTGGGTACATTTTGCATAAGAGGAGAAAACTTACTAGTTTACTAGATATTTTGGATTTCCTCAATTTACCCCTTCCACACACACTTCTCCCCTGCAAGGTGAAAGAGGGCAGCATTCAGCATTATGGGCCAGATCCAGAAATGAATAAATCACAGATCTATTGACTTCAACTGAGCTATGTTGATTTATACCAGCTGAGGAACTAGTGCTGTTTCTCCACCTTTATTGACTTCCGTGCCCACAATCCCAGCCATGTATCTGAACCTCTCCCCCACACCACATCCCCCTCTTCTGCACACAATCTTATTGACTTTAAAAATATATATATATAAAAGACCAATGTCTGACATGATCTTCCTCTTTTCCCTTTCTCCTCCACTTCCCCACCCCCTTTCATCATCTTCAACACCCTTTCCTCCAACCCACTCACTTGCTCACTCGACCCCATCTACTCCTGGCAACTATCTGCCCTCCTCCCAATCCCTACTCTCACCCACTCCCTATCACTCCTCCACAACCTCTGACTCTTTTTCTGGTCTGCTCCCCCACGAGCAGAACACCCGCCCTAACCCCAAAACTATGGCTCCATCTTCCTTCTGCCCTTTTTCTTCACATTTATGCAGTGTGCCATTTATAATTGCTAACTCCATTCTTCCTCCTTCATTCCACCAAAAACACACTCACCTGAGGTCTTTTGCAGCCTCTTCCTAAATCTCAGATCTTCTACTCCATCCCCATCCTCCTTGGCTTCAATACTAACAAAAACAGCAGAGACCACACCATCCTTCTTAAACTCTTCTCCTCCCTTGGTTTTCTCAACCCCGTCCTTTTCTAGTTCTCTTCAATCCTTTCTGACCATTCTTTCAGTGTTTCTTTTGGTATTGGGTGGGGTGGTGTGGAGGAGGAGAGAGAATCTTCTCCCTTTACACTCTGGATGATCTTATCCACTCACGTGGCTTCAACTAGCAATGGCCAATTACTTAAAAATTACCAGTGACTTAGGAAATGTCAGAATTAAAGTTGCCCCTGAAGAGTTAATTCAGACCCTTTGTACATATACAATTTTTAATTATATGATCACATACTATTTTCCCCCAGGACCCCTGCCTCATTCAGTACACAGGATGGACTGTTCTCCAAGGATGAATCAGAACTGTGTAGTGCAAGAGGCTGTTATCTGTCTCCTCTGTTGCAGAAGATGGAAGGTGTCTAGTGAATGAGCCAGGAATGCAGAGAAAGGGAGGCTGTTATCTTCCATGTGGATCTGCCACTAAAGGAGAATGAGATATGCACTTTGCCGGTGGTTTCAGAGTCACTTGCTGACAGCAGAGGAATGGTGACTCAGGAATATCTAGTTCCATTCCAGGTTTTGGAGGGGCATGTGGTCTACTGGCCACACACCACTCCGCCCTGTTTCTCCCACGCCTGACCACTCTGGTTCCTCATCAAACATCAGTCCCAATCTTCCTGTTCCCAGTCTCTCCCCGTCTCCCCTCCCTAGGGTTCCCATTTCCAGTCTATTCCCTCTGCTGCCCTCCCAGGTCCATCTTTTATCCCTTCTGCATTCCCAGGCAGCAGGTTTCTCTTCCTCGCTGGCTGGGTGCCAGCAGAGGGAGCACTGAGAGCACAGGAGAGATGGGATATCCCTGGTCTCACTTCTGGTGCCTGACCCCACAGCCCTATCCATTGCAAGGAGAGTTGTGCTCAGCCTCTGCGACCTTGGGATAGAGCATGTTCAGTACAGATGGAATCTTCTGATAATTTTGCCCCCAAACTCGACTAAAAAGCCTAATGTGCAAACTGCAATTTTTCTAAGGTTTACAACTTGGTTGCATTTTTCAAAAGAAAACATATCCCTGGCAGAAATTCCACCCTCCTGCCAAATTTTGAGCCCTTGCTCCAAAGCACAGAGGCTCTAGATCTCCTCAACAAAACAGTTCCGACACGGTTTTAGTAATATGTACAAAACAATGTATTTTTCCTTAATCTCATTCTTTTAAAATAGCAGAACCCTTTTTGCTGAAACTTCCCAAAATGATTCAGCCTGAAACAGACACCAAACATGGGAAATTTCAGCCAAAAGTTTAACAAAGTTATAAGCACTGAAAACAGGAAGTGTCAGGCAACCTTTACTACAGCTGGCTAGGAGCTACTGGCTCTGCCTACTATATATCTGTATCTATCTATACTGTATCTATCTATATCTACTCGCTGCTCAATATTTTTATTAAAAATAGAAAAACTAGTGTATTTTTGGATACAGACACAATACCCATAGACTCCGATTTTGTAAAAAACAAACAAAAACAAAAAAAAACCCCAAACAAACAAACAAACAAACAAACAAAAAAAACCACCTCTACATTTCTATGATCTTCATTCTTTTGACCTCATGATTCTTCTTAAAAATGATACTGGCCAAAATCACATTCTTGGTGACAAGTGTCAAAAGGACATTGCAACACAAGTCCAAATTCAGCAAAGCAAGATGGTCATAACACTGAGATGCAGTGGAATAAATAACATCAGCGTAGTTCAAGATTGAAAAGGCCTTGAGGCCTTCCTGTATTTGTTTTCATGTGCGACAACAGACTACTTTCATCTTTTTTTTTTTTTTTGGTAATAAAAAGTGATAAGCTGTAGCAGGCTTACCTGATTATACCATCTGTGTTCATCTCTGAATAGAGGTAACCAGAATCCCATGGGTAGATCAGTCATTTTATTCCTCACACACCAGTGATGGAAATTGTGGGGGTAGGAATGGAAGAGACCAAACTATTACACCTCTTTGAAGAAAACACATTTGTTCTGGTACATCTGTCTGTCCTGGCACTGAAATAAAACCTTTCAGCTTTATTTTATTGCCTTCTCAGCCTGTGCCTAAGACTGCACAAAATCAGCACTTTGAAAATCTCAGGTTAGGTTCTCTTAGGGGGATGTTTAATTTTACGTTGTAAAAAACTCAATTTTTAAAGCCAAGTTTCTAAATGGTAAAACAAAAAGCAGTTACAAAATTCAGTGAAAACTACTGTCACACCTTCAATAAAGAGAATGAGCTAACCCATTGTTAAGGCAGCTGTTGTTCAGTACAAGGTGATATCTATTGAAATTGAGAGTCAAGATGTTTAAAAAACTGGTGCCTCAGGTTAGCCTCTGAAGTCTATATTTAGACACCAAATTCAATGGGAGCTCTTAGGTGACTGACACTTTTGAAAAATTAGACCATTTATTCAGGTGCCTAAATATGGATTTAAAGAGACTAGCATGAGGATTCCATTTTTGAAAATCTTGGCTGAGACATTCAAGAATGTTCATCCAATCAAGGGGGAGAAGACTGTCTGAAAATCATTTGACGCTTCTAACGTAGACCATGTGTTTGCCAATATACTGTTTTCCTAGGTAAAGGCACAACATGAATGAGACCAATTTGTTTTCCAATAATAATGTTTGGACACACATCTGTGAATGGTTAGAATGGAAAACAATATGGAGGAAATTGGTTTTCTCTAAAATAACGTACTCATTTCATAAAGCATCAATCACACATCTCCTACACTTACAGCTACTACTGAAAAAAGAAAAGGAGTACTTGTGGCACCTTAGAGACTAACCAATTTATTTGAGCATGAGCTGTAGCTCACGAAAGCTCATGCTCAAATAAATTGGTTAGTCTCTAAGGTGCCACAAGTACTCCTTTTCTTTTTGCGAATACAGACTAACACGGCTGTTACTCTGAAACCAGCTATTACTGATGTACTAGTCTACATATTACATTTGAGACATTGTTTTTTCTATTTATTTTTATATGAACAGTATTGCCTTGTTCTTTGAAGAGACATATGCACTGAAGAGAGGTTGCCAAAACATATTGCTAATGAAACAAAGGAACTAAATTTGATCCCAAGAATAATATTTCAGATCTGGCAGCTAATCTGTGAACAGCACTGGAAACCCTGTAAAAATGTCTTGCTGAATTATGATATAACTAAAATACTAGTGCACACAGTTCTGGAAAACCAACAGAACAAAACAGTGAACATTTACTTTAAAAAAAATTCACAGTAAAGATATTTTGATATCTACTCATTTAAATCTAGGGAGGAAAAAAAAGCCAATAAACATAGCACTAGCAGACGCTGAAGATCTATTTCAGTGGTCTGACAGCTAAAAGTTATACAACGGTCACAGACTTCCACAATTTCAGACTTACAGCATTAAGCTGTTCTATGTATTCCGAGGATAACACAGCACGGTCAAGTGTGAATTCATTGTATTACTCTCAGAATGCACCAGTAATGCAAACTATTTCTAGCAACTGCTGTGCATACAAAGGTGTACATTTAATTGCACCTTATTTGGTTTTACCATTTCTCTATCCAATTATCCAAGTTATTTCTAAAATTACATTTTTTCCAAGTGACCTATTAGCCCATCCTCTCAGCACAGTATTAAGAGACATTTGGAAACATTTACCACTAACTAAAGTTTTGGAACTCCCAAGACACATATTACATTTTAGCATTTAATTCCACTGTGTTTGTATCAGAGTAGCAGCCGTGTTAGTCTGTATTCGCAAAAAGAAAAGGAGGACTTGTGGTACCTTAGAGACTAACAAATTTATTTGAGCATAAGCTTTCGTGAGCTACAGCTCACTTCATCGGATGCATGCAGTGGAAAATAAGGTGGGGAGATTTTATATACACAGAGAACATGAAACAATGGGTGTTACCATACACACTGTAACCAGAGTGATCAGGTAAGGTGAGCTATTACCAGCAGGAGAGAAAAAAAAAACAACCCTTTTGTAGTGATAATCAAGGTGGGCCATTTCCAGCAGTTGACAAGAACGTGTGAGAAACAGTGTGTGTGTGTGGGCGGGAAATAAACGGGGAAATAGTTTTACTTTGTGTAAAGTTCCCCAGTGCACTTTGACTTAATAGGTGTCCCTGCTTGAAAAAGTACTCTTTGCAGATATGTACAGACACAGTCAGATTCCTGGCAAAGCAGGGGGCATCAGGAATACTCGTCCAGCTGTAGGTGCTGGAACTAGGGGTGCTCGGGGTGTTGCCGCACCCCTTGGCTTGAAACGGGTTCCATCATATCCAGGGTTTACAGTTTGCTTCAATGGCTCTCAGCCACCCCACTATACAAATTGTTCAAGTGCCCCTGGTCCCAGCTATCAGCCCCGGTGCACATTAAAGAAGCGCCTCTGCCAGCAGGCAACAGTTCCCCCAGGGGACTGCACATTAGCTGGGAATAGCAGAAACACAGTGTGCTCTGGCCATGTCTCCTTCCCCAACCTGACATATCCCATGTTGGGAACTGCAGGCAGGGTTGTGTATGTTCTATGCCCTCTGGCAAAATCCATATCAAGGGAGATGTGGCCCTTCTCTGCTGCCTTTGAGGCACCTGAGTGGCACAAATGGAGCAGAGCAAGGCACAGAATTGGTTCTGGTGCCTTGAAAGGTGGAAAGTCACCTCTGGACTTTTAGATGTGGTCTTCTGGTGAAGGTGGAGGAATTGCACATCCCGTTCAGTCAAAGCCATAGCTGTAAAGCCAGTGGATACAAAGTGCCAAATAGTTGTAAGAGAACTTACAAGATCTTTTAAATAAATCAATATACTTATCCAGGACGCCTCTATGGGTGATACTGATTACCTTCAGTCAGAGAAGAACTTTTTCCTGAATAATTGGCAACAGCTGAAATCACCTTGGAACCATAGCGTAGAATTTGGTTTTATCAGCTGGAAGCTTGAACAGCTTAGGCAAATTGACAAAGTAAAATGGGCATCCAGAGCAGATCAGGTTCCATTAATCAATTTTTGGATGATCAGAAGGAGAGAAATAGTGCTTAACCTAGTGGCCTTACAGGTAATAAACAGAACTGCTCTGATTGCTTCATAATCTACCAATTTAAGGAGGGTCCAAACAATTCTAGTTTTGATACTGGTTTCTCATCTAAACCCTTGCACCAAATGAAATGTAATATAGCTTTGTAAAGCCTAATTTTAGTGCTATGGGGCTGGGAAGAATCAGATTTGTTGTTCACGATCAGCACAGGGGCAGGATCGTTTCCTTTGTCCATGGCTCAGCACTGGGGGGAAAGGAGCAAAACGCTACTGGGAACGAATTCTGTAAGTAGTTAAAGACCGATCATGTGCAACATTTAATATAGGCTCAGCAAAGCATTAGAAAATGCATTATCGGGATAATCTTGCAGGCTTTCTAGACAAGTCTGAAGCAAGACTTGAACAAAAAATTCAAGATTTTTGACTCTCTAGTGACTAAAATGGAAAGTACAATGGAAACAGCGAAGGAAAGGACAAACTGAGTATAGAGTCCAGATATTTCCAAAACAAAGTAGATACTACCTAAGCTGTTTCTGGTCTGTGGGTCAAAGAGACTGCTTCTCTTATCTCTGCTTGAGACAATAGAAAACGGAGGATTTGGAGGATACAAGAGTGCACTAAGGTTACAGATTCCTCTCTTGGGACACAGATTTATTAGACACTTTGATAAAACGGAAATGAATGTTGGCACTTCATTACAAATTAGTAAAAACTGTTGAAGCTATTGTAATATGTTATATTGCAAGATTTCACGTAATCAGCCACCATCTTGCTCTGAAATTTCTGGAAAAAATTATGAACGGTTATAAGCACTCTTCATACATGCTAGTGGTGAAAGTCACCTCACTGCAGAGATGCCTTGCACAAAAACATCAACACTGGGGTTAATTTAACCCTAAATTAGCAACCATCCTTTAAGTCCCTCCAGTGCCTTCATAGCTGATCATTGCCTACCTATTTCAATTTTAATCCTCTTCAGGAAGGGACTGCATCTTCCTTCATTTATTATATAGCACAGACCTTCGCATATTATCAGTGCTTAACAAATAAATAATAATACTATTTATCACTGTTAAGTTTATTTTTAAACACTTCCTCCAAACAAAACAACCCCCCGCAACCCTATCAAAAGTATTATCCTTCACTACATGCCAAATCTCAAATTAATTTTCAACTCCTATTCAGGATTAAGTATTATTCCAATCAAACGCTGAATTAAATATTACCATAGCCAGGGTAAAATGAAAGTTCATGTAAGGTTTCACTTGTTGACCTTGATTCTGCAACTGAATCTACAACGGCAAGATAAGTGGCAGCTGCTATTGATTTATTCTTGCTGCTTTACAAAGTGCAGCCACTTTCTACTTCTCTCACCTTTTCCAAGACTTTTAGAGAGGAAACTGTTTGACTGAACATGAGGTGACAGTAGGCTGAACATAACTGTAGTAATACCATACTAATGTCCCTGGCAAGAGAAAGCAAGAGTTTAGCCACGAACAAGTATTTCAGACACACTGCCATGTCCTCCTCAGTTTTGTTCAGTAAGTACAAAGAAAAAGGAGGATGCCATACTAGTTTTGTCTTTGTACTAATGCGTTTTTTATGAAAATACAGCTTTAGGCAGTTTAGCATAAAAAATACACTATCAAATTCCTCACCATAAGAATGGCCATACTGGGTCAGACCAAAGGTCCATCCAGCCCAGTATTCTGTCTACCGACAGTGGCCAATGCCAGGTGCCCCAGAGGGAGTGAACCTAACAGGTAATGATCTAGTGATCTCTCTCCTGCCATCCAACTCCACCCTCTGATGAACAGAGGCTAGGGACACCATTCCTTACCCATCCTGGCTAATAGCCATTAATGGACTTTACCTCCATGAATTTATCCAGTTCTCTTTTAAACCCTGTTATAGTCCTAGCCTTCACAACCTCCTCAGGCAAGGAGTTCCACAGGTTGACTGTGCGCTGAGTGAAGAAGAACTTCCTTTTATTTGTTTTAAACCTACGACCCATTAATTTCATTTGGTGGCCCTTAGTTCTTATATTATGGGAACATAACTTTTCCTTATTCGCTTTCTCCACACCACTGATGATTTTATATACCTCTATCATATCCCCTCTTAGTCTCCTCTTTTCCAAGCTGAAAAGTCCTAGCCTCTTTAATCTCTCCTCATATGGGACCCGTTCCAAACCCGAATCATTTTAGTTGCCCTCTTCTGAACCTTTTCTAATGCCATATATATCTTTCGTGAGATGAGGGGACCACATCTGTACGCAGGATTCAAGATGTGGGCGTACCATGATTTTATATAAGGGCAATAAGATATTCTCCATCTTATTCTCTATCCCTTTTTTAATGATTCCTAACATCCCATTTGCTTTTTTGACCACCACCGCACAGTGTGTGGACGTCTTCAGAGAACTATCCACAATGACTCCAAGATCTTTCTCCTGATTAGTTGTAGTTAAATTAACCCACATCATAATCTATGTATAGTTGGGGTTATTTTTTTCCAATGTGCATTGCTTTACATTTATGCACATGAAATTTCATTTGCCATTTTGTTGCCCAATCACTTAGTTTTGTGAGATCTTTCTGAAGTTCTTCACAGTCTGCTTTGCTCTTAACTATCTTGAGCAGTTTAGTATCATCTGCAAACTTTGCCACCTTGCTGTTTACCCCTTTCTCCAGATCATTTATGAATAAGTTGAATAGGATCGGTCCTAGGACTGACCCTTGGGGAACACCACTAGTTACCCCTCTCCATTCTGAAAATTTACCATTTATTCCTACCCTGTGTTCCCTGTCTTTTAACCAGTTCTCAATCCATGAAAGGATCTTCCCTCTTATCCCATGACAACTTAATTTACGTAAGAGCCTTTGGTGAGCCATCCATGGCCTAGCCCTCCATGACTTTAGCTATAATACCCGAAGCTCTGATCTTGTTCAATCTCAAGCCCCAGGCCTGCATCAGGACCTACTAAGCAGGGACCCCAGAGCCCATGTTGAGACCGGCTCACTTGCAGGGGGCAGCACACAGATGCAAGGGTTTGCTCTAGCAGATCCCAGTGCAGGACTGGGGTTGACATATGGTTTGCTTTGCTTAATGCTTGGGTGGAATACCTCCAAAAACCACTTTGGGCTTCCAGAGAAAGTGAGGTTTGTGATTCACCAGGCAGCATGCTTCCCTGTGAATCAGTACTGAGTCAAAGCAGAGTGGTTGTTTTTTGTGGGGGTTTTTGCTTGTTTGTTTTTTTACATTTCCAAACCTTTCCCCACTTCTGGGAAACACAGCAAGGCCAGACAATGCCTTGCCACACATAAACTTGTGGAGGGAAATGTTGCACATACCACATAAAAATTTGTGGCTGAATACTCAGGCTACATCTATGCTGCAAGTAGGGGTGTAATCTTCAGCTCATGTAGACACACCCATGCTATCTTTAATCTAGGTAGTTCACTAAAAATAGCAATGAGAACACTGCAGCACAGTCTACATCATGCCTACCAATGCCTGTATCTACCCGGGGGACCAGGTGGGATTATACAGCCTGCACTGAAGTTTGTGGCACCAGGGCATCACTGTTATTTGTAGTTAACTGGCTAGATTAAAGATAGTGCAGGTACATCTACAAAAGCTACACATTAAACCTCCGGATGCAATATAGACAGAGCTTTAAGTTGTTAACCAACTGCATATTTCTATCAATATTGAGTGAGCTCAGTATATCAGCTCCAAAAAACAAAAGATTCTCTCTCCAGGAAGTTAAAGGAAGAGCTCTGTCAGCACAGAGAACTGAAATGACCAAAGTCTGATATATTCCACTCAGTAGAGCACACACATATCTCTGTATACATACACACACACAGCCATAAAGAACTGCACAGCAACGAAAATGTGCAAGAACAGACCCATTACACAGCCCAGGTTATAAGATTTCATTATATGCATATACTATGTTATTTGTGATAAGACAAATTGTACATGATTGGTGGGAGGGATAAAAGGTTTTAGCTGCCATTTCCGGAAGCTAAATCCACTTGTAAAGGCAAGTTAGAAAGTTAAGAGGACAAAATACATGCTTTTTACAATATACTTGCAAAACACTTAGTAAATTTGTAATAGCCTATGTCGAAGGAGCCTTAAGATAAGTCTTGAGTTCCAGGAATTAATGGGACAATTGGGCAGTGGAACAATTTGGCTTATGAGGTATTCAAAAGACACAGAGATGATCCAGACAAAGTTAGAGTATTTCTTGCATCTAGAAGGAATAATACAGCATCTTTCTCACAAGGAATAAAGGTAAGAAGATGGATTAAAATGATGCAGGCAAGTTTCTTTCAACCTTGTCACCTAGGTTTCCCCAACGGGAAGACAGATCCTAGGGGTGTGACACAGCATTAGATAATACAACAAGCAAAGGAAAAGCAATGGTAACCACTGAGTTTTTTGGATTTATATTATTGTGTAATTCATAGCAGTTCCACTTTTTTTTCCAGATTGCAGGAAGCCTCTCCCATGGTGCGTCTCACCTTCTCATCTAACGACACTATATATTTCCTAGACTGTTGCATTCACAAGTGCTCAGGTTACCTTAACTATTCCCAACACATCTTCCCATCTCCTTTTACCTTCTGTCGCTGCTGAATATTGCTCATGGTGTCTGGCTGAAACTCCAACTTGTCTGTTCGGCAGAGCTTCCAGTATAAAATAATAATGATAAGCAGCACCACAGCCACTGGGACTGCCACACCAACAATAATCCACAGATTGTTATTCTGAGACTCAGACGATGACTCTTTCACTTTATCCACAGCTGCAGAGTTAGAAGGGGGTAGTGGGGAGACAAGAATTTTATACAGTTATATATTTTTTTTTAATCTGTTGACACTTTAGGGGATATTCATTTCTACACTCTCATAATTGTTAGTAAAGAGCTACATTTATAGGAAACAGACTGCCGTATAGGCAAGGTGATAAATGTATTACTTAATGTACATCTTGGCCAGGAAACACAAGTGTGGAGCAAATGATCAATTGTCTTAAAGCCTACTTTCAATTCTGGAGACCTGTGCTTAAGTTGCAAGTGAAAATGGGTTTCCATCACAGCCTTTGACATGATTAGTCCTCTCTGTTCAGGAGGAGCCATAAATTGAGTTGACATGTAACAGTGTGGGAGAACTTTTAGCATTCTTGCCTGTACCCTGACTTTGTAAAAGGGACACAGTCAATTTGAAATCCAGTCACCTACAAAAAACAGGTTAAACAGTATTTTCACGTACAGTATTACACCTAGCCCTGAGTTCTGCAATCATATTTTCCCAATTTATTTACTAAATGTTTTTCTTTCCCGTTATTATGTGCAAATCCCTACTAACAAAGGAGGAAACTAATTATACAAGGGGACACAAGGAAACTACTATGCACAAAGTAAACAAACTGGAAATAGAGAAAATTAATTCTAGTCAATTTCATTTACAGTAATTATAGATGCTACTTGAAACAATAGCAGGTAAAACATTTTCAGTCAGAACTGTAATTTTTAAAGGGGCACTTTCAAACTAAAATTAGTATTTCTGTGTGAATTTATTTTTGTGTATTATTCTTACAAGTAACTCCAGCTGGTACAACTGGAAGAGATTAGAGGAAAATAATTATCAGATTTTTTCCCTTTTGTTTACTTTGCACATTTGATACCACTTGGAGTATAGTCGGTTTCACTGTTTCTATCAATATATTAAGTTTTCCTTTGGTTTCTGTGGGCTTTTGACAGCAACAGGAGAGACAAACACATAAAAATAACATATATGCTTTTTATTTGTGATTTATGATCTTCAAACTTTTTAAAATTAATTATTTGGAAATGAAATTTCATTTAAAATGATAAAATAAAAGAGAACAAACTTAAAAACACACTTGGGTGTACACAGCCATTAGCATCTTCCCTGTAGCAGGAAAACACCATAGCAGCCCAACACCGTCGCATTTAACTTCAGAAAGGGGGACTACACAAAAATGAGGAAGTTAGTGAAGCATAAATTAAAAGGTACAGTGTCAAAAGTGAAATCCCTGCAAGCTGCATAGAAACTTTTTAAAGACACCATAATAGAGGCTCAACTTAAATGTATACCCCAAATTAGAAAACATAGTAAGAGAATCAAAAAAATGCCCCCATGGCTAAAAAACAAAGTAAAAGAAGCAGTGAGAGACAAAAAGGCATGCTTTAAAAAGTGGAAGTTAAATGCTAGTGAGGAAAATAGAAAGGAGCATAAAAGGCCAAAAAAGAATTTGAAGAACAGCCTAGCCAAAGAATCAAAAAGTAACAGCAATTTTTTTTTAAGTACATCAGAAGCAGGAAGCCTGCTAAACAACCAGTGGGGCCACTGGATGACTGAGATGCTAAAGGACTCACTCAGGACGATAAGGCCATTGCAGAGGAACTACATTAATTCTTTGCATCGGTCTTCACTGTTGAGGATGTGAGGGAGTTTCCCAAACCTAAGCCATTCTTTTTAGGTGACAAATCTGAGGAACTGTCCCAGACTGAGGTGACATTAGAGCAAGTTTTGGAACAAACTGATACACAGTAATAAGTCACCAGGACCAGATGGTATTCATCCAAGAGTTCTGAAGGAACTCAAATGTGAAATTCCAGAACTACTAACTGTAGTTTGTAACCGATCATTTAAAACTGCTTCTGTACCAAATGACTGGACGATAGCTAATGTGACACCAATTTTTAAAAAGGGCTCCAGAATCCTGGCAATTATAGGCCAGTAAACCTGACTTCAGTACTGGGCAAACTGGTTGGAACTATAGTAAAGAACAAATTTATTGGGGAAGAGTCAACATTTTTTTGTAAAGGAAAATCATGGCTCGCCAATCTACTAGAATTCTTCGAGGGGGGCAACAAGCATGCAGACAAGGGGGATCCAGTAGATTTAGTGTACTCAGACTTTCAGAAAGCCTTTGACAAGGTCCCTCACCAAAGGCTCTTAAGCAAAGTAAGCTGCCATGGGATAAGAGGAAAGATCCTCTCATGGATTGGTAACTGGTTAAAAGATAGGAAACAAAGGGTAGGAATAAATGGTCAGTTTTCAGACTGGAGAGGGGTAAATAATGGTGTTCCCCAGTGGTTTGTACAGGGCCCAGTCCTATTCAACATATTCATAAATGATCTGGAGAAAGAGGTAAACAGAGAGGTGGGCAAATTTGCAGATGATACAAAACTACTCAAGATAGTTAAATCCCAAGCAGACTGAGAAGAGCTACAAAAGGATCTCACAAAACTGGCTGACTGGGCAAGAAAAATGGCAGATTAAATACAATGTTGATAAATGCAAAGTAATGCACATTGGAAAACATAATCCCAACTATACATATAAAATGATGGGGTCTAAATTAGCAGTTACCACTCAAGGAAGAGATCTTGGAGTCATTGCGGATAGTTCTTTAAAAACATCCACTCAATGCACAGCAGCAGTCAAAAAAGTGAACCGAATGTTGGGAATAATTAAGAAAAGGATAGATAATAGGATAGAACATATCATATTGCCTCTACATAAATCCATGGTACGCCCACATCTTGAATACTGCGTGCAGATGTGGTTGCCTCATCTCAAAAAACATATATTAGAATTGGAAAAAGTTCAGAAAATGGCAACAAAAATGATGAGGGGTGTGGAACGGCTTCCATATGAGGAGAGATTAATAAAACTGGGACTTTTCAGCTTGTAAAAGAGAGTACTAAGAGGGAGGGATATGATAGAGGTCTATAAAATCATGACCGATGTGGAGAAAGTAAATAAGGAAGTGTTATTTACTCCGTCTCATAACACAAGAACTTGGGGTCATCAAATGAAATGAATAGGCAGCAGGTTTAAAAGAAACAAAAGAAAGTATTTTTTCGCATAACGCACAGTCAGTCAATCTGTAGAACTCCTTGCCAGAGGATGTTGTGAAGGCCAAGACTATAACAGGGTTAAAAAAAGAACTAGATAAGTTCACGGAGGATAGGTCCATCAGTGGTTATTAGCCAGGATGGACAGGGATGGTATCCCTAGTCTCTTTGCCAGAAACTGGGAATGGGTGACAGGGAATGGATCACTTGATGATTACCTGTTCTCTTCATTCCCTCTGGGGCACCTGGCATTGGCCACTGTCAGAAGACAGGATACGGGGCTAGATGGACCTTTGGTTTGACCCCGTATGGCCGTTCTTATGTTCTTAAATAACATCCCAATACTGGTTTATCCTTACAACTTCGTGAATATTTCCCAAACAAATATTACACTTCATTAGTAAATATAGAGCATAAGCTTAAAAGGTAACTGAGCTACCTAAACTACTAAACTAGAGGGAAAATAATATTTTAAAATCATGCGTGAACCAATCATTAATATTTTCATAATAACTACCTCACTGGGCATATACATTTTTTCCATAAAAATCTTTCTGCAAGTGACTTTGTAGATCAGACCTATGCTGTATTATATCTGACTATTCTAGCTACTGCTACCAAAGCAAAAAGACTTTGTGCTTTCGTGTCACTCACTTCTCATCTACATACAGCAAAGTCTTGTGTTCCAGTAGGAGTACTCAGGGCAAACAACCTAACTAGTTTTAAATGGAGTTTGCTAAATTTATGAACTGGATTATGAGACGTGATTGCCTGAGATAGGAGGTGACTGGACTGAATGATCCAGGAGACCTCTTCCAGTCCTGTGTCCTATGTTTCTATGTGTTGCCTACACTGAAAAAAAAAATGAAGTTAATTATGGATTTAAATCTAGTCAGAGATATTATATTGTTTATATTACAAATGTTATAGATTTTAAACCTTCCTCCCTCACCAGGGTGCACAGTTTAGAGTAATTCTTATATGGCACCTTAGCTTCATTTGGCTGTAAATATTTTCCATTTCACATTCCCGCCTCACAACTCTCATTGAGTTGGCATGCTAGGGATCTCCTATACTAATGTTCATGCACATCTAGTTAATGAAATCTTATTAACAGGTAATGACAAGATCAAACTACAGACACATCACTAATAGATCAGTAAATAAAGATGAGATCTATGACATTCAATCAAGGAAAAGAAGCCACAAGTTGTGCCTCCCAGCTGTTATGATCCAAACAACCCCTTCCCCACAGTAACTGCATCTTTCACTCACAAGGAAAAAGTGTCTTTCTTTTTTTGCTTTTTTGGGGGGTAGGGAGTTATAAAAAGAGTAATATTTAAATTGTGTAGGCTTGCATATTTCACATAGATGGAATATTCCATCCCACAAGTATACTTTTTCCCCATTACCCTAGATTTTTTGTAAATTCACGGGTGAGAGCCTCACCCCTGCTCCAGCTCCTTCATGGTGCTTAAAGGGGCTGGAGCAGCACAAAGAGCCTCAAAAGTCCCGTTTCTGGCTGGCGGACACAGAACAGGCATCGCACAGACAGTTCTAATGCATTACAGACATGATATAATACGTATTACAGTTTGCTTTGTCTCCAGATTTCCATAACTAGGGTCATGTTTCTCCTTTCTTTTCAGTGGTACAGCGATGCAGAGTTGGTGGGACTTACGTTGTGCAACTGCGCCTTGAATGCGGTATCCAAGAATGATAGCGGCTCTCTGGATGTCAACTCTGTTAATCAGATCTGAAGACTTTACAGCGCTGAGCCTCTCTCCAGTTTGATCTTCCACAAAATAGATCAGTTCTACAGGGTTATCAGCACCCACTAGCCGTGACACGTTGACAATCTGAAGAGATACAGGAGTGTTTTAAACTTCAAATAAAAAATTTTTTTCCTCCAAGGTTCTCCCATATTTCATCTTTTAACCCTTTCCTCACACACTTCTATGCTTATGGGTTTGCACTCAAAAAGAAAGGCAATGAGAACAGCTTTACTTAGAGAGAATCAGTGCTTCTCTTTGAACTGCCACTGTCACTAACCCCTGATGACGCAAGAGCAAAAGGCCCCAAATTAGATCACGGTGAGAAAACATGTTGCTGCTAAGGTGAAATCTTAATATCCATCAGACCAGGCACGCCAGAACACATGGTACCCCACTAAATGCTCACTGCGAAACCTGGAAATGGACAGTATCCAGAGAAACCCAGCAGAAAGACGTGTTGTGTAAACAACTCCAAGACTGTGAGAGTATTAAGAGACAATATAAGACCTAATTCTACACTACTTCTAAGCATGCAAATATCCCTGATTTTAGCAGCATTCTAGTTAATACTGAGGAAGCGAGGACATCAAAAACTGATTGTTAGGTGTTTATCATTAATCCATAATAATTTGCTCCCAAAGTAAAACTCAAGACATCACCTCATAAGTAATAATAATGGAATAATAATCACAATTCATTATTAAGAGAAAACTCCATCTATTCCAGTGGATGATTACATCAATGCAGTGTTAAATCAGTGCCCTTAATTACACAGGCCAACATTCAAGTGCTGCAGGAAAGGGAGAAATCTATAGACATGACTGCCTGGTGGCTGAGGAGGCAATTATTTACGGTGAACTAACCCTTTGCACAACACAACCGCTCAAGCACAAAGCTGAAGTTCTTGGCTTGAACAACTTTGGTATCGCTGTAACACAGATTTCTGGGTGTGGGATGGGAGTAGGAGTGACTTCTAGCGATTCAGATTTGTGCCAAATAAAGAAGTTAATTCCCAGCTAAATTTTACCATGCAGTTGGAAAGTGATGTCAGGAATTTGTAATACTCTAAGGGTTCGTGGGTTTGATTTCCCTTATGGTTTGATTTCACTTGCCCTTCCCAAAGCACCTATTTTGGCTTCACTTTATTGTTTTTGACTTCATTTACTTGACTTAGACCCAAACCGTGTTGATGTTACCCATATGCATAGGAAGGCTTTGTATTTGCTCCAAATAAATCATTTTGCTTGTCCATAACTAGAGCACCGAACCTTCCTACAAGAAGCCAAGAATTTACAAGACACACTAAGAAGCCAAAAAGAAAAGGAGTACTTGTGGCACCTTAGAGACTAACCAATTTATGTGAGCATAAGCTTTCGTGAGCTACAGCTCACTGCATCCGATGAAGTGAGCTGTAGCTCACGAAAGCTTATGCTCACATAAATTGGTTAGTCTCTAAGGTGCCACAAGTACTCCTTTTCTTTTTGCGAATACAGACTAACACGGCTGTTACTCTGAAACTAAGAAGCCATTCCTTCAGTGCAACTTTAATGCCATTAATCAAAAATATGTGTTCTCTGAGGCAGCCCTGTAGACACCTTCTCATGAATGAACATTTAAATTGTAGATGAGAACCCTCAATACTCTGTTCTTGTAAAATTAAATCTAATACATTTTAACCATCTTTAGATTAACCATTTATATGGTGCATTCAGTTTAAAAGTAGGTGAAATAAATGCTGGGAATGATTCTATGGAAGGCTGAACCAAGGTAATGCGATATGGAAAGAATCATAACAGTAGGGCAATGGTATTGTTCTCTCACAGAATTATCTTCTAATAAGGAATTCATTCCACTGATGATTTCGAGTCCCATTCCTCCAACCATTTGTGCACATGTTTAAAGTTAAGCACATGCATCAGTGTTTGCAGGATCAGGGCTTACGAAAGCAAAGCCAACTACTCTCCCCTCCCCAGTTTCCAACACTCAAATTGTTATTAGGGAGTGCAGTGCAATATTCCAGTTCACACCAGTTGTATTAGCTGTAACATTCCATCTCAGAACATCAAGTTTATGATGAAATCATTGACAGATCCTTTATCGTAACAGTGTTATTGGACTCTGATGCAATTATATCACGAATATACACTTTAGATTTCACACACTGACACACAAACAAGACAAATTTCTTTTCAGTACGAAGATTGGAAAAAGATGGGAGGATCTCACCCTCCCACTCTCCTTCAACCCTTCTGCCAGCTGAGGAGTTGTCTATAACTCAGTGGTTCTCAACCTATTTACCACTGTGGGCCGCATATGCAGTTCTCTATGTGTTACGTGGGCTGCAACCACACAATATAAAATGCCATTGCCCATGATATATAATACTGGAGGGGTGAGGAGGGGGATTAACCTGGAAAAAGAATGTATGGGGCGGGGTGGCTCTTTGATAATTCCAGCTGAAATAAATGTTCATGCAGTTGGTAGGGCAGCATTTAAAAGTGCACCCCTTTGTGACCCGGCTCCACTTTTAATTCTTTTTTACCAGGACTGTGACCCCTTGCGACTCTGCCTACTTTAAGCCTTGCCTGAGCTGGGCCAACGAAACAGCTCATGGTCAGCAGTATATCCTCCTCCGGGCCGCTGCGCTGCAGTCCAGGGGGCAGCGTGCCTGGCGTGTGGCACACAGCAGCTCTGTGCCCTGGGCGCCTCTCACCTGGAGCTCATCTGAGGTGGAAGCAGAGCAGGCTGCCCAGCTGCTGTCTCTGTGCATGGGTGAGCGGGCACTGACCTCCGGCTGGCGGTAATGACTATGGAGGGGGTACAGCTGGGAAACAGCAGGTTGCTCCAAGCCCAGCTCAGTGCAGTAGGAGTCCCATGTGGGGCTCAACACTAGGATGCTGTCCAGGCCAGAGAGGATCACTGCTGTGGAGGGCACTAGAGCCCTGTAGCAGAGATTGCACAGGAGGGGGAGAGGGCTCCTCCCCACCTGGCCTGTTGCGGCTGCCCAGTCGGGAACATGTCCCTCCACGGCTGCTCCCAGACAGTCAGCGGCAGGGGTAATCCCATCCACCAAGCCAAGGGACACCCCAGCTGGGAAGTCACCCACAGGACAAATTTCCACCCTGCACCAGCTGTTGCTTGCAAATAATGGTACAAAATTTTAATATGATGACTTACAGGGCAGCCTGCTGCTCTAGCTGTGAGCTCCGGGTCTGCCATGTCAGCAGGGGATGGGCAGGCAGGCCCTGTCTGCTGCAGGCAGCCCAGGGCGCACTGCAACCCGGAGCATGCTCATCCTCTTATGACTCTTCTTTGAACCCGCTCCAATTTATCAACACTGTCCTTGAACTCTGAACAACAGAACTGGACACGCTATTCCAGCAACAGTCGCACCAGTGCCAAGTACAGCATAAAATAAGCACTCTACTACTGAAGATTCCCCCGCTTATGCATTCCAGGATCACATTAGCTCTTTTGGCCACAGTGGCACACTGGCACAGCGGTTCTCAACCCATGGCCCACATGCAGCCCAATCAGCACAAAGCTGCAGCCTAGCTGAGCTGTGTGCTAAAGGCCCCGGGCGCCGGGCTCCCCGCTGCCCTGTGGGGTCTGGGCTGCCAGCGGCTGCCCGGACCCACCTGGCTGGCTGCAGGCTGCCACCGGGGTCTGGGCCGCCGCCTGATCCCACATGATGGGGTCCAGGGTCAGGGTCCCTGCCCAGCTCTCTGCTTCTGGCCCCACTCTGTGGAGGGGGCTCTGGGCAGAGGGCGCTGGGTATAGGGGTTTGTGGGGGGAGGTGGCACTGTGGTTCTCAACCTGTGGCCCATGTAACACTTTGTGGGCTGCATATGTGGCCCACAATGATAAATAGGTTGAGAACCACTGCACTAGGAGCTCATGTTCAGCTAGATTATCCACCATAACCCCAAATCTTCCCAGGATAGAGATGCCCATCCCTAAGTATGGCCTACATTCTTTGTTCCCAGATGTATACACTTAAATTTAGCCATAAACACATATTGGTGCTTATGCCCAGTTTAGAAAGTAATCTAGTTTGCTCTGAATCAGCGACCCATCCTCTTCATTATATACCATACCCTCAATTTTTGGGTCATCCACACACTTTATCAAGTCAACATCTGTAAAATGGGGTAATTAACACCCACTTTTGCAAAACTCTGGATTTCTCTACACTTACATAGCAGTTTACATCTAAAGTATTATTTTAGATATATTTCATAGTACAAGGCATAGACCACAGTGTGTATTATATATATATATATATAAAGTTTATGTGTAGTAGGTCTCATACTATTTTACCAGTGAGGTCTTCTGTACAATTTCAAATTATTTTTGTTTTATAATTTGTAAAGTGCTTTAAGGTGCTAAAGACAGCACAAATGCATAGAAATCCAGTTTTCCCATCAAATGGAGATGCCTTCCATGTGTTAAGAAGCAAGAGCCAGTATTTTATATCTGTGCTTTGAGGGTGGAGGAGAAGGGAGA
The DNA here is from genome assembly GCF_965152275.1 of Natator depressus. Classification (NCBI taxonomy): domain Eukaryota; kingdom Metazoa; phylum Chordata; order Testudines; family Cheloniidae; genus Natator; species Natator depressus. Next base: position 246,753,431 of record NC_134234.1, read on the forward strand.
GGAAGCATATGAAAAAAGCAAGAATTTTGATCATTAAAAAACAAAACCAAAAAAACCCCTCGTCAGTGCAATTCACTCCGTTTCTGCATAAATCACATCTTTTCTGTTAATATTAGACATGTGCTTTAACCTCTACAGACTAAAAGCTTAACTATGTTGCAGTGTCAGTAAAAATTAATTTAAAAAAATGTTTCCAAAGGAGTACCATAGGTCAGTGAATAGTGTTGCCTTGGTAACCAATTCCAGTCCATAAATTACAGTAGGAAAATCTACGTAGTGGAGCAACTCAGAAAGCATTTGCACTGTGTCAGTAAGCCAAAAGATCCTATAATCAGTTGCCAATTTGTTAGTAAACAGCAGGATTACTTCTTTTTGAGAAATATGTACATCCCACAGGAAAAAAGAACAAAAAGAGATTCTGCTCTATCAAAAATAGGATTTAAACATCAATGCAATTAAGTCAAGCTGTGCCAGGGTCTGGATTACTTAGCAGACATTACAGCATGAACCATATGTTCAATGAGCAACACACACACACACACACACACACACAAACACACACACACACACACACAAAGTCTACCTTAGGTTTGAGTAAGATGTTGCATAAACCTGCAAAACCAGGAAACACACTGGTGGAGCTTTAATGATGGCAGCTGTGTCCTTATGCAATCTTGCTGGGTCTACATGTTGCAGTATTTGTGACTAATATCAAGGATTCATCCAATTTGGCATTTAGGCTCTGATTCTGTAATTGTCATGTTGGGAGGGACTAGTAACTAAATCTGCATGAGGCGCCAGCTACAAGGTCTGTTCCTGTAGCAGCTATCCCAGCCAGCAAACCACCTCTATTTTGCTAGCTGGAAATCTGGTTTGCCACAACAAAACGGGTTTGTCCAACAGTCATAGGCAGAGGGGAGCCTGAGGACTTAATCTCTATCTGAGGACATTACTGGAAGCCTAAGGTACATGGAAACACTACAGTTCCCTTCAGAAATCCACCCCAAACACCACTGCCAGGAACACCCTCATGTGCTGGATGGGTCCCTCAAGCTCTCTCCTGCCAGTACAGGTCTGGTGAACTACCTCTGGTTCATCAAACCAGGCCTTGTCTACACTAGGGGGGTAATTTGACAGAAGTTATGCAACTCCAGCTTTGTGAATAATGTAGCTGGAGACAAGGTAGCTTAGGTCGACTTACTGCAGGGTCTACACTGTGCTGCATCGACAGGAGATGCTCTCCCGTCGACTTACCTTACACTTCTCATTCTGGCGGAGTACCGGAGTCGATAGGAGAGCGATCTGTGGTCGATTTAGCGGATCTTCACTAGACTGGCTAAATCGACCTCTGGCGCATGGTTCGCAGCAGCGTCGATCCCCAGTAAGTTTAGACATGCCCCCAGCAAACTAACAGGTGGTTCACCAGCTAGGGCAGGTGCTGGAGTAGCAAAAGTTAACAAAAGAATTCCAACAAAAAGGTCAAACAGTGGAAATTCTTGAAGTTTCCATTTAAAAATAATAAAAATCCCAAATAACCTCAATCTTTACTCACAGATTATGTGCTGTCAATTTGGGAAGGGTACACTGATCATACAAAAGAAGACACTGCTCTCAGTGAAAAGCTGAACCCACCTTTGATATCAAGGTTGCTACCACACTTATATAATAATTATTTTCTCATATAGATTCTTAGATAACTAAATATTAGCCATATGAGTTATTTAATTTCTGTAGTTTTCCTTTAAATGAGAACTTCACTGCTTTCGTCACGCTGTGCCACAACCTTAATTGCCATTCTTTTCTAGGATTCACCTTTTTGTTCTCTACAGCATTCAAAAGGAACATAGATAATTTCCATCTAACATAAATGAAGTATTATTTTAATATGAGCTTCTGGTGGGTTTTTTTTAAAACAGTACTTAACAGCCTCATTCCTCATAAAAGTGCATGAGAGCTGACATGACAGACTACTCATAAAAATGTCAAGTGCCTTTAAGTCCGCATGATGTAATGTAACCTACAGAGTATGCCTTGCATTTGCAAGAAGAAGCTATAAAAGGTGAAATTCTCTGTGAAACATTTGAACGAACACACAAACATAGATGGGATTGTGTTGTGTATAATAAGCAGCCGTAAGGCTGTAAATCCTGTGTGTAGCTATGGCTTTAGGTGTTTATCTAACAGAGCGTGCCACCCTATGAGCAATGCAGATGAGAGAATGGGAAAAGAAAAGATGAGCCCTTTGGGTACTGCCAGTCCAAACCTCTTATTTTTATGAAAGGTTCAAAAGTGTTTAGATTTAAAGAAGTGATTTTACCCAGTTATGATTTTCAATAAATATATTTATTAAGGAAAAAAATGTGCCCCCCACAACGGTGCCAGTCCTACTTCCACAGCATAGGAAAAGAAAACAATTACTGTGATAGCATTTATCAACAATTGCCTCCTTTTCAGCACAAGCTCTTCAATTTTCACAGCACTCAGTGGTGTCGTGTTTTCATACAAAGTACCTTTCACTTCAGGAAACCTCAGTTCTAAACTGGCTTGTCACAAGTGAAATGAATGTGTGGTCTCAGTTTAGTCTCCAGTGGACAAATGTCCTTTTAACTAAAACAACACACAGTTTGGTACAACTGGCAGTCTGCGCCCTTATTTCACTCCATTGTGGGTTGGTATTAGAACAGAGCTATCAGAAAAGGCATTACATTATGCACCACATGTTGCTAGCCTGCAGTATAAGAGAAAGGTTGAAAATAACATGCATAGACTGGAAATTTTGTTATTTGTGTCATGGTTTCCTCTGGATGCGCGTGCATGCGCACACACACACACTTCTCCAAACCAGTTCACAATCTCGTTCAGAGAAACCTGCAGAATCTGCTGCAGCAAAATTAAAAGATTTATTGCGGTTGAGAATTGATTTCTATGCCTCCTATCCTCAGCTGAGGTGGGAGAGGTGATGTTCTATGTTACAACAATTTGCAACAGGCTCCAAGGGGCTATTGTGCAGCCAATGGACCACTGAAATGCCACAACACTCCAGCCACCCACCCTGGTCTCAGACATGTGCCAGGGCTGGGCATGATGGCACAGGACTAGCTCTGCACCACCTGGAGTCCCTTACACCAAAAGAATCCTCATATAATGGTGCAGAGTAGCTTTATTGGGGTCAGGAATCTGGGCTCAAACCTATACTTCTGCTACCTCACCCTCAATAATTACAGGCCAAACCCACAGAATCATAGAATATCAGGGTTGGAAGGGACCGCAGGAGGTCATCTAGTCCAAGCCCCTGCTCAAAGCAGGACCAATCCCCAACTAAATCATCCCAGCCAGGGCTTTGTCAAGCCTGACCTTAAAAACTTCTAAGGAAGGAGATTCCACCACCTCCCTAGGTAACGTATTCCAGTGTTTCACCACCCTCCTAGTGAAAAAGTTTTTCCTGATATCCAGCCTAAACCTCCCTCAAATAGCACCACTGTATACACTAAAACTCTGCTGCTCTAGCAGATCCTGTTAGCAAGTGGCTGCAAGAGGCAGGACAAGGAGCATGTGCAGTAGTTCTATGTCCTGAACACTGAGAGAATAACAGTTCTTATGAAAAGATGAAAGAAAAGGAGTACTTGTGGCACCTTAGAGACTAACCAGTTTATTTGAGCATGAGCTTTCGTGAGCTACAGCTCACTTCATCGGAGTGAGCTGTAGCTCACGAAAGCTCATGCTCAAATAAACTGGTTAGTCTCTAAGGTGCCACAAGTACTCCTTTTCTTTTTTCTTTTTACGAATACAGACTAACACGGCTGTTACTCTGAAACCTATGAAAAGATGGTTACCCCCTTAATAAAACAGCTGCTGATCCCCCAAAAGTCAAGGTTACCCTATTACTACATTAACTACCTATCTGCAAAGGGCAGCCCAACTGAAAAGAACTTCATCACTTTTGGTGGGAACACTGCAAAGTTTCACTGTCTAATATGTGGTTCTGAGGGCTGAGGAGGGAAGAACACAAGTCCTGTTTAGGTGACAAGTCACAGATTGTAAATAGTGCACTGTACTAGTTACTCTTTTGCCTATAGAAGAAAAAATACTGCAGGTAGGGAGAGAAACGTTTATGTTCATGTTTACACTCAGTTACATGCAGGCTAAAAGGTAGGGAGAGAAACGTTTTTGTTCATGTTTACATTCAGTTACATGCAAGCTAAAAGTAAGTGCTCCAGAATTTTCAGTCACATAGTGCAGACACTATAACTCCATGCTCACCCTAGGATTGTAAATCTAAACTTGGGTGAAGACACATGAAGGGTTGTGTTTGTGGGGGCATAAGATTCTTCCCTGTTGTCTTCTAAGTGGGTACTGGCAAACAATGGAGTGTAAAAAAGAAAAATTACAAAAGTGTGGTCACTTTCTGATAGTTAATAACTTGATCCAGGAGATAAAGAAGGTAACTGTCAGCCAACACAAGCACAAGGGACTACATGTACCAGATCACAGGTGTCACTTATGTGCCAAAAGGACTGTTGGAAGTATTATATATAAAGTATACAAAACTCCACAGTGAAGAGGACAGGGTTGCTACATACACGGCATACCTGACACTAGCCCACAAAAGCAAGGATATGAGAAGTTAAGCTACTTGGCAATATATACCCTCTCCTCCTTCATCTACAGGCATGTGTCTTAACATTATCACAATTACCATACACCACAACCTGAACTCTTTCCCCTTCAACCGTCTCTTCTCCATACACCCATTCACCAAACTACCCTCACCTAACACAATTAGCTATGGCGGTTTGGTGTAGTGCTGTGTTGTGCTGGGAGAGTATGGTATAGTTTGGTAAAAAGGAGTGATGAAAGGCTGGTATCCCTAGGGAATTAAGCAAAGGTTGTGGGGTGCAGTACTAGGTTGTACTGCCTCACCACTGGGGCAATCCTCAGCTGCTGCCCAGTTAAGGAAGCTTGATAGCTCCTTTGTACCAATGAAGCAGTAAAAAGGAACAGTTATTGGTGACTAAGGCCATGTCTGCAATACAGCTGCTGCAGCTGTGCTGCTGTAGTGCCTTAGGGCAGATGCTTCCTACATCAGTGGAGGGGTTTTTCCATCAGTGTAGATAATCCACCTCTCCGAGAGGTGGTAGCTAGGTCAACCAAAGAATTCTTCCATTGGCCTAGCTATATCTACACCAGGGTTAGGTCAACCTAACTTACAACACTCAGGACACAAAATTTTTCACAGCCCTAAGCACAGGTGCTGGAACTACGGGTGCTGCTGCTGCACCCTGTGGTCTGAAGTGGTTTCCATGATCTACAGGGTTTACAGCTTGATTCAATGGCTCTCAGCACCCCCACGAGACAAATTATTCCAGGGCCGCTGGCCCTAAGCAACGTAGCTAGGTTGATCTAATTTTTAAGTGTAGACCAGGCCTAAGACCTGGCCCATAGAATACAGCAGAAGTACAGCCACTTCCGGGAGTAAAGCTCTGTGTTCTCTCCCAGTGAAATACAATGCTATCGCTAGAAAGGGATCTCACTTAAAACCTGTGCATGTAAACAACGCAGAACTGGCGGTTTATTACCTAAAGGATAAAACAGTAACTTTTTCCATGCAGCCTAACTGTATGTATTTTCAATATGATCGCATCTTTGTGGGTAAGACATAAGGTTTATTTTATTTCAAGAGGCAGAGGGATAAACATGTGCAATGGGGAGAATGAAAAATCTGAAACAGGGCTCTGTATTCACAGTGAATCATAGCGGCGCAAAAGAAATAAAATACAAACTACTCATAGAACAGATGCTTCTTTGAGCCCCAAACCCCTCAAACATCTGGAAATTAAAACAGGAGGGGACACTGCAGGGTTATACTGAAGGAAGATGACAGGTCTGAACTGCCTGGATGGCAACTCTGAGGTCAACTGTTGATGGATTAGCTGGCAAAGTTATTTTTAAACAACTTTCCCATTAAAAAGGTAGACTGGGTTTCAGTTTGTTGATCTGGCTGATAAAGGACCATCTGTGACAGCCAGAAATCTAAGGAAAGGTTAAGTTTTCAAACCTTTGCAGCCAAAAGGTGGCTTTCACCCACATGAACACCACCAGCCACAATGAAAGTACAGTCTGAGAACCACCAACACCCAGATATCACAGCATGGGAGGGGCTGTTATGGATGCCAAACATGGTGCTGGTGCAGTTAATTCTTCTTTCACTGCAACTTCTATGACTGAGAATATCAGACCAAACAGGCAGTTAAAAAGTGTAATATGTTATTCTGTTTGACAAGATCCCTTAGCTGCATAGCATAAGTGCCAGCCAGCACTCAGACGCATTATCCTATTTCATATTTATATACTGTTACAAAACACGACAGAGTACCTAGAAGCGTTTTAAGAGCTGTATGGCCCCCCCAAAGGGGGGGGGCAGCCTTTGATCCATAAAAGCGTTGTCCCTCTCTTTGCAAGACACCTCAACTAAATCAGGAACTCAGTCAGTTCTTAAAATAGGCTGCTTTTAAGAGCTGTTCCTGAGGATTGTTTTTAAAATCACAATACTTACTTTATAACCATTTAACACTCCCATTGTTTTCACTGTTATCACAGTCATTAGTTCAAAAGGCAGCAGGGCAGCTAAAAGAATGTTAAGTTGCACAACATGATTTATGCATCAGTCACATATGGCAGCTGGACTAGAGGCTTTCATTTCATTTCTTCTTCCTTCAAGTGCTAGGTATTATTTACTGTTTGAACAGTTTATTCCCCTTTACACATACACACACACAAGCACAGGTCCAGCCTCTGACCTATTAGTACCTGCACAACGTTGCTGCCGGCAAACGTGGCTCGTTTCCATATTCGCCCTCCGGTCAAAGCCTCATTTAACAGCTGAGCCAATTTCCGCTCCATCCCAGCCTGAAACACTTCCTCCTGAATTCGCTGGTTGACAACACCCAAGAGAACTACATTAAAAAAAAAATCAACCCAAGAACAAACAAATTAGTAACAAGCATTAGTGTCTTTTATGCAACTTCAATTGCAGGCCTTGAATCATTCTCTAGAGCCCTCTGCTGGACTACTTAAGCATAGCATTGAAATATTCACACAGGAATCCCTCCCAGCTCAGCGGGAGATTGCAAGTTGCAATGCAAGACTTTGGAAGAAGGGGTATTAAAACTAAAAACCGCTGAGGTGATTCCTGGAACTTCACAGGGGCTAGACTGGTCCAGAACAAATGTAGTCACGGGGCAGCCCTGCCTCCAAAAAAGCTAAATATATGAAAATATATATATAGTGAGATATATCAAAACACAAGCAGCAGAGAGTAAAGAATTTAAAGTTATAACCAATTCCGATTTACCTGCTTTCAATGTTAACCATACTTTGAGTTCACCAGTCACAGAGTCAGGGGTAGGCAGGGATAGGGGATATAAACAGGAAGATAAAAATAGGACAGAAATAGCAGAACACGTAGGAAACAGAAAGGAGAAGAGTGTATTGTCACCTGTTTCAGACAGCCCCGAGCCTAAGCCTATGAGAGCAGTGGTGCACAGAAACTGGTTAGCACGAGTGGCTTGGACAACCCAGGAGGCAAGTGCTGTAGACACTCCAACCATTAGAGCCACCACGGCAGTTCAGTTAAAGGGGTTACACTAATCATCGTCATTAAGGCATACCACATTTAGCAATTCCATCAGTAGTTACTGGGCACAGAAGCCCTTTTTTGGTTCAGACAGGTTCTAACCTCCATGGGCCCATGCACTCCCCTGGAAGGAACCCACAGGTTCTAAAGTCTTTAGGGCTTGTCCATGCTGGGCAGCTGCCTTTCTACTTTGGACCTCACCCTTTTGAATCTGGTCTCCAGCAGGCTGGAATTCCAAGCCCGCACCTGCTACAGTCCTTTAGCTGAGACTTCCTTCCCCAGGCCCCGAGCCGTCTCTGTGGCAGCCTCTAGCCATAACTGTGTTCCCCAGAGACTTCCTCGCAGCATTCCCATTTCAGGCTGCTTTTCCTTGGCCTTTTCTTACTGAACACCCCCACCCCCTGATCTCACATACACAAAGATGCGAGGTTCCTTAACTCAGCCTTCCCTCCGCCCCCTCCTCCCGCTCTTTTCTCAGCATCTCCTCTCTTTCTGCCTCTCTACAGAAAAGCTCCTTTCTTGGTGTGGGCCACATTCCAGGAGCATCTCTTGCTCCCTTCAGGGCCAGAGGGACCACTGCTTCACTCTCCCACTTTCTAAGATGGCTTCCATCACTTGTTCCACCCCCATGATTTGACCGACTAATGGAAATGTTAGTTTTTGATCAGTCCCAAAGCTGGAGCAGCACTTCCCCTGGCTGGTGAAACAGTAACAGCCTGGCCCTTTAGCGGTCCATGAATGTATAGAAAAGCAGCTGACTCTGTGACTAGCACTACCCTAGTGTACTTCTCAATCACAGGTGCATGGAAAAGGATTTACCTGCTTGTGAAATTTCTATCATAGGAGGATGCTAGACTGACACTCTCAGCAACAGAAATTAATATATCAAAAATATCCTTCACAAACAGAGCTGGTTGAAACATTTTTTGGATGAAAATTTTCATACAAAATTTTCATTTTGGTCAAATTTTTCTTTTTTCTTGGTTGAAAAAATGGATCAAAAGCTCAGAAGAGTCTGACCAAAAAATTCAGTTTTCAGAAAAGTTTATATATTTTTGGCTAAAATTCTCATTTTTTAATTTGGTTTTCAGTACAAATGTTTGTGTTTCAGTTTTGAATTCTTTTTAAGCCTAAATGATTTTCAAATGCCTTTTTTTTTTTTTAAGCTTTTTGTTCTAGTTTCTCCATTGGGGGAAAAAGAAGTCACAGGAAGTTTTAGATTCTCTGTCTCCCCCTCCCCCCCAAAAAGAAATTTTCCACACAAAATAAGTGGTATCTTTCAACTGGCTCTAATCACAAATGAAGTATCTCAGAATTAAACAGCAATATAAATGATCAGTGATCAAGAACAATTAAATGCAGGAAACTTGACAATATAATTTTTTCACCTTCTTTTAAATTCATATAGATTGAGAATTACAAATAATAGCAGCAAGTGTATTCCACACCAGAAGGGCATAGTTACAGAAAGCACTAACTCTCACTGTTTTATGATTATATTCAGGGCAAATTAGGTCAGCTGACTTGGACGAGAACAATTTGCAGGAAATTAATTTGGGGGGAAAAACAAAATAGGATGGAGCTGCATCATTATAGTCCCCAAAACCATTTAAATTGTATGGCATCTATTTGTATTCTGTTGTATAGCCGTGTGTGCTTTGGTGAAAGGTGCCATGAATAAATCAAGTGTTAAAAGTTTAAAAAAAAAACATAGCTTAAAAAAAATAAAATAAAGCAATGTCCAACTTAAATGGCAGTTAGTGTATACAGCACCCTCTGCATATCGGAACTGTGTTACTGCACTCTGAATAAACTGCATTCTAAATATAAAACAATTTTTGAGCCAATAAACAAGGAATTGCAATAGTTCATTCTACACAAGTGCATTTCCCAGCAGTTCCAGGTTATTCATTCTTTTGCTTTGGAGTTTATTCAGACCTGAATATAGTTATTACCTCAAACCGTAAGCAATCTCAAAAGTTATTAATGTGTTATCTAGGTCCCGGCTAACAAAAATGGTCTCACAGCTATCTACCCTTATATAGTCTACATACCTGTTCTCACCCAGGAAGATTTCATCAATTGAGACACATTGAGTTGAGGGTAATGAAAGGCTGGGGGGAAAAAACATCTGTAAGAACTGTATACTCAACAGCACAAAAACAAGAAAAGAGGCTGTTTCATAATTCACATTAAGTCAGTGAACATCTTATTTGCCGATATAACTCTTAGTGCTATAAATAAGTGACAGAAAGACATTGCTCTTGATATATATTTTCTGGTTCATACGTCTGAACGTAAAGCAGCTGACTAAAGTGGTCAGATTAATTACCTGAAATATTTAACATACCACCCCGACAGCTTTGCTTCTAGAAATATTAAGCAAAGCCTGTTTGGCTAATTTGTCTTTAATGTAAGATGAGATTTTTGTTTGCTAAGATCAGGCTGTACACTGGATGACTCTAGGTCAGGGTTTCTCAAACTTCATTGCACTGCGACCCCCTTCTGACAACAAAAACTATTACATGATCCTGGGAAGAGGGCCCGAAGCCTGAGCCCCACCACCCTGTATGGTGTGGGGGTGAAAGCCCAGGCCCTGCCACCCTGGGGAGGGGCCAAAGCTTGAGGGCTTCGCTCTGGGCTGGGAGGTGTAACCTGAGCCCTGCCGCCCAGGGCTGAAGCCAAAGCCTGACCCCTGCCACCCAAGGATGAAGCCCTTGGGCTTCAGCTTCAGCCGTGGGTGGTGGGGCTTGGACTCTGGCTTCAGCCCTGGCCTCAAGAAGTCTAACACCAGCCCTGGCAACCCCATTAAAATGGGGCTGGGACCCACTGTTTGAGAACCGCTGCTCTAGGTGAGTCATTCATGGCTTTTTGAGGAAGAAAGCATCTAATTCTTTGTGACTGCAACCAGGTAGAAAAGTTAAGACTTAAGTATAAAAGAGAAAATTGAATGTACCTATTTTGTATTCCAAGCCCATAACAAAATAAAATATGCATTAACCACTGTGAAGCTCAAACTGGATTTATGAAAATCATAAATGAATTCCATGACAAATCCCGTGGCATTATGGTTTTATTTTGTTCAATAGCCCAAGTTTTGTCAAAATGACCAGCCTCCTGGAAACGCTAAGCTTCAGAGGTAAAATCCAGGCCTCACTGAAGTTAATGAAAAAACTCCCATCAACACCTGTGGGACCAGGATTTCACCCCAGATTCCCACTGGAGCAAAGTAAAGAGGCACTGATGAATAGATAAAGACAGAGGCTGGGACTAGTTTTCCTGAAAAGAGATCGAAACTTCATGAAAGGAATGGGGGTGGGGGTGGGGGGAGAAGGCATAGTTTTGTCAAAGTTTTCCCTGAATCATCCAAAGTTCTTAAAGTGCTTAACAAAGATAACTTGTTTAAAACACATTTTAAGGATGGGGAGAGTGAGGCACACAAAATTAAACTGACTTGGCCTAAGGTCACAAGGCGAGTCAAAACCAAAAATCAAGGTACCCTGACTTCCAGTTCTGTGTTTTAACCACTACACTATAATTAGTTCAACTCCTGCTATTGTAGGCACTCAAAGAAACAAAAAAATTATTAACGTTCTAATTTACTCAGTGTGTCTTATTGGCAAGCTAGCTAGCTAAGGCCTCTCCCTCTGTGTATAAGGTTGTTCACATAAATACGCTACCTTCCAGAATCTGCTGATTTTTACTATTAAAACCCTGATCACTCTTTTCTCCCTTAATGCAAAAGCAGAAGAGCCTCCAGATATATAGAACCTTTTCTTTAAAGCTCGGGTTTTTGACACCGCACTTTCCTTCTGTACAGTGAAGGAATTTACTCTTTATTCTCTTCTTGTTTAAATTAAATGCCACTGTGCCCAAAAACTGACTTCCAATTCAACATTTTCTGATACCCTTATTCCAGTTTAGTAGCACCTTGCTTCACGGATCGTGCTATTGAGACTTCAATAGGGCCACTACTGTGAAGTACGGGAGTGGTCCATGTGCATAAGGGTATCAGAATATGGCCATTTATGTATTTGAATTAAGTATTACATAACAAATGTTGAAAAATGCCACTTGCAATGTACAAACAGGAAGCGCCCCGCTTTTTACATTTCTATATTATATAACAATATATATTGCTGCAGGGTTCTTCTAAACCAAAGGATGAGAGGGTCTGGCTCAATATAGCTGGAAGGCTGGAGATTGGTTTCCTATGGTAAGGCACTCGTTTACCTCAATCTAAAAATATCATCCTGCAAAAAATATGTGTAAACTGCAGCTGCACTGGTGTTTTCCAAAGCCCAGGAAAAGCAAGATCACAAGATAATTAACCATCTGCCAATGGCAATAAAATTTTGAACTGTTAAGAGTGTTTAATTACTTTCTTTTTTTTAAACAAGGTAACAGTTGTGCTTTGACACTCAATATGATATACCCTTTTTTTCTAATTAGTGCTTGAAAATGATTTAATGTATGCAAATTCCTGTATGCCTAACAAACTTCATATAGAACTAGAAACTTAAAAAAAATCCTTGAGCATCTGATCTTGATGGTACAATGGGAGAAGTGCTCTAATCTTTCAGCCATGCAATATTGGGCTGAAAATCTGGCAAAGAGTGCAGGAAAGGATTGGGAATATGTACATGGTACAGCTGAGCTCTGTCCAACTCGCCGCTGTGTTTCATGCTCAGAAGGAGTTCCACGTTGATAATGTTCCCATTGCTACGCAGCCTTTGTAGATGCCACTTGTTTTTTTTGGCATGATCTAGGTAATGAATTGTAAAATGAAAAAACAGAATATAGTACACTTAAGTGCAATGTAATATGGGCTGGTATTTAAATGCACCTGACACCCATAAGGAGTACTGAATAACCCAAATGTAATTTCTGTTCTTTGTACGCACTCCCTCCCTCATACCAGAGGCTCTGTGTGCAACCTTTTCTCCATACTATGGTCTCCCAATCTCCCCCTCTCAGGGCTTTGTGTGCACCTCCATTCACCCTTTCCCCTCTCTAGTCAGCACTGGATTCTACTATTCTAATTAAAAATTGTATTTCTTTTAGAATCCAATAACCATCGTGATTTTAATGGTTTCCTATGGGAGATTTGTTTAAGAGCTCCAGAAAAACTTTGTTCCATTACCTTTTCACTTTCCTTCAGTTTTTAATGATACTTTGTATTGATTAGCAACATGTTACTGAGCAAGAAATGTCTCAGGTTAGATACCATGATTTGGGGAACATTTACATAGAAAGAACTGAAGTCATAAACCATACGTTATATAGACTATTTTTAAACTATTCCTAAAACGATTCTTCACTCTTTAACCTCTCCCTTAAGCCATCCAATAGAGTGATCTGTTTCCAAACAAAATAAATCGCCCAATATATGGAGTTCTGGAAGTTATCAGCTGTGCTCTTTATGAAAATAGTTAGTCTTACGAAAACGTCCACCGTTCTGCAGAAATGTGGAGGATTAAATAATCAAAAATGGACAAAATGTGCAGAATTCAAAGAAGTGACCTGACACATCTCATTGATCCATATTACTGCACCACTGGGCTATTTATCAGGAGTCCAGTAAGTTTATAAACCAGAACTGAACTGGAAAGGGGAAATTAAAAACAGTTCTTTAATCAAAACAGGCTTTTCTTGAACTTTTTTGTACCGGGGAAGAGGGGTTGGAATAATCGACTCACTTAAATTCAAAAGCCAACCTGTTCACTGAAACCTACCAGCCATGAAGACCACATGTTGTTTCATCTCGTACTGTATTGTATCATATTGTCCTGTACCTTTTCGTGCCTTTAAGCCTGCACTCTCTTTGGAACACGAAGCCTTTCATTTGACACAGTGTATCTTTTACAGAACATACAGCACTATCAGTGTTGCCCACTTTCATGATTTTATGGCAAATCCTGTGATATTTGTTGTTCAGAGTCCCAGCTGCTGGAATCATGTGAATGCATAAGAATCTCAGTGCTCGCACTCAAAACAGGAAGTATATTTCTGCAGAATAAAGCGATCCCTAAAGGTTCAGAAGCCACAAAGCAAAGAAAAAGAGCCCAGAATTTATTATTTAAAAAAAAAAACTCATGATTTTTGGAGGGGGTGGGGGGGTTTGATTCATGATTTTTGGATGCCTGGGGACTGGCAACAGAGCACTATGATAATGATAACACTATAATTGTCTTCGTAGCAGTCCACCATGCTCAAGATCCTTGTCAGTCCAGATTATAAAACATACTCTTATTATTTGTATTGCAGTAGCACCCTAGAAAGCCTTGATTAGGTTGTAGTAAAATCTCTGCCCGAATCAGCTTCTAATCTGAGAAACTAAATGTAAACACATGGGCAAGGGAAAAACAAATGGACAGATGGAAGGGGAGATGAAATAACAGACAGGATATTTTAGTAGAGATAAGATGTTAAAATTGCCTAGCACTCTTTAGTACCTTGCAAGAAAAGAGAAAAAAAGAAAAAAGCTGGCAGCTCCCACCCTTGGCCATTCCCACTGCCATTATTCTTGCACAGACCCCTCCACTGTGCAACAGGTACCTTTATTAAAAATAAGAAAGTTACAAAATATCCCGAAGTACCTTACAACCAAACCATGTACTGCATTAGGACTATCCTGCAAGCGTTCGGATTCTGTTTAAGCTTTATGAACAGTCTCCAGTAAAAGGTTTTTATACAGAAGATGATCTAAAATAGACAAAGACTGGGCATAAAAATTTCTTTTTCCAGACACAGTTACTAATATTCAGGCTGTCAAAAGTTTCATTTAATCACGCCCAACAGTTTGAGTTATAATATGAGATTAGCTTTTCCTTAGTTTGAACCAACATCAACTTGCTTGTAACTAAACTCACCTGGAATTTGCAAATCAATCCTTTACTTGCACACTATTTTAAACACATTTATATATAAAAAAAACATATACACAGACAAGACTGATTGAAAAAAAAACACTGGGAAAAATCTTTGGAATGCATTAAACCACTCTTCATAGTGTAATACTGAAAGTGGTGGGCCAAATAACTAAGAAGCAAATGGCACAGAAAAGTATGTTAGGCAATATGAGAAACTGAGATGTAAATGCATTTTCCAGAATTAATGAAAAGCTAAATATCCATCAATTTTGCATCAAAGATGAAGGATTCTGTATAATTTGCTGAATGCATAAGCAGATTTCTGACAAGGGCGGACATCTTACAAGAAGGGATATCCCGGGTCAGACCAATAGTCCATCTAGCAGAGTATCCCGTCTTCTGACAGTGGCCATTAGTAGGTGTTTCAGAAGGAATGAACAGAAGAGGCAATCATCAAGTGATCCATCCCCTGTCACTCATTCCCAGCTTCTGGCAAACAAAGGCTAGGGACACTTCAAAAATGGGTTTTGCTTCCCTGCCCATCCTGGCTAATAGCCATTGATGGACCTATCCTCCGTGAACGTATCTAGTTCTTTTTTGAACCCTGTTATAGTCCTGGCCTTCACAACATCCTCCAGCAAAGAAGTTCCAGTGTGAAGAAATACTTTCTTTTGTTTCTTTTAAACCTGTTGCCTATTCATTTCATTTGGTGACCCCTAGTTCTTGTGTTATGCGAAGGAGTAAATAACGCTTCCTTATTTACTTTCCCCACATCAGTTATGATTTTATAGACCTCTATCATATCCCCCCCCCCTTAGCCATCTCCTTTCCAAGCTGGAAACTCCTAGTCTTATTAATCTCTCCTTATACAGAAGCTGTTCCATACCCCTAATCATTTTTCTTGCCCTTTTCTGTACCTTTTCCAATTCCTATACATTTTTTTGGAGACGGGGCAACCACATCTGCACGCAGTATTCAAGATGCGGACGTACCATGGATTTATATAGAGGCAATATGACATTTTCTATCCTATTATCTATCCCTTTCTTAATTATTCCCAACATTTGGTTTGCTTTTTTGACTGCTGCTGTACATTGAGTGGACGTTTTCAAAGAACTATCCACAATGACTCCAAGATCTCCTTCTTGAGTGGTAACTGCTAATTTAGACCCCATCATTTTATATGTATAGTTGGAATTATGTTTTCCAATGTGCATTACTTTGCATTTATCAACATTATATTTCATCTGCCATTTTCTTGCCCAGTCACCCAGCTTTGTGAGATCCCTTTGTAACTCTTCACAGTCTGCTTTGGACTTAACTATCTTGAGCAGTTTCGTTTCATCTGCAGATTTTGCCACCTCATTATTTCCCATTCTTCCAAATAATTTATTAATATCTTGAACAGTACTGCTCCCAGTGCAGACCCCTGGGGGACACCACTCTTTACCTCTCTCCATTCTGAAAATGGACTGTTGACTTCTACCCTTTGTTTCCTGTCTTTCAATCAGTAACTGATCCATGAGAGGACCTTCCCTCTTATCCCATGACAGCTTACTTTGCTTAAGAGCCTGTGGTGAAGGACCTTGTCAAAGGCTTTCTGAAAGTCCAAGTACACTACATGCACTGGATCACCCTTGTCCACATGCTTGTTGACTCCCTCTAAGAATTCTAGTAGATTGGTGAGGCGCAATTTCTCTTTACAAAAACCATGTTGACGCTTCCCTGATATATACCATGTTCATCTATGTGTCTGATAATTCTGTTCTTTGCTATAGTTTCAACCAATTTGCCTGGTATTGGAGTTAGACTTACTGGCCTGAAATTGCCAGGATTGACTCTAGAGACTTTTTAAAAAAATTTCTATCCACCAGTCATCTGATACAGAGGCAGATTTAAGCAATACATTACATACCACAGTTAGCAGTTCTGCAATTTCATATTTGAGTTCCTTCAGAACTCTTGGGTGAATACCATCTGGTCCTGGTGACTTACTACTGTTTAATCTATCAGTGTGTTTCAAAAACTCCTCTAATGACACCTCAATCCAGGACAATTCCCTCAGGTATGCACCTAAACAGAACGGCTCAGGTTTGGGAAGCTCCCTCAAATCCTCAGCCGTGAAGACCAATGCAAAGAATTAACTTAGTTTCTATGCAATGGCCTTATCATCCTTGAATGCTCCTTTAGCATCTCCATTACCTAGTGGCCCCACTGGTTGTTTAGCAGGCTTCCTGCTTCTGAAGTATTTAAAATTTTTTTTGCTGTTACTTTCTGAGCCTTTGGCTAGCTATTCTTTAACTTTTTTTTTTGGCCTTTCAAATTATATTTTTACACTTCACTGGCCAGAGTTCATTCTCCTTTCTATTTTCCTCACTAGGATTTAACTTCCACTTTTTAAAGGATGCCTTTTCGTCTCTCACTGCTTCTTTTACTTTGTTGTTTAGCCACAGTGGCACTTTTTTGATCCTCTTACTATGTTTTTTTTAATTCAGGGTATACATTTAAATTGAGCCTCTATTATGGTGTCGTTAAAAAGTTTCCATGCCGCTTGTAGGGATTTCACTTTTGGCACTGTACCTTTTAATTTCTGTTTAACTAACTTCCTCATTTTAGTGTAGTCTCCTTTTCTGAAATTAAATGTTACTGTGGTAGGCTGCTTTGGTTTCCCCCCCGACAGGGATGTTAAATTTTATTGTGTTATGGTCACTAACACCAAGCAGTTCAGCTATATTCACCTCTTGGATTAGATCCTGTGCTCCACTCAGGACTAAATCAAGAATTGCCTCTCCTCTTTTGGGTTCCAGGACTAGCTGCTGTAAGTAGCAATCATTTAAGGTGTCAGGAAACTATCTCTGCATCCCATCCTGAGGTGACATGTACCCAGTCAATATGGGGACGGCTGAAATCCCCCAATATTATTGAATTTTTTATTTTTAAAACCTCTCTAATCTCCCTGAGCATTTCACAGTCACTATCACCATCCCTGTCAGGTGGTTGGTAATATATCCCTACTGCTATATTCTTATTATTCAAGCACGGAATTACTATCCATCAAGATTCTATGGTACTGTTTCGTTCATTTAAGATTTTTACTTCATTTGACTCTACGCTTACTTTCACATATAGTGCCACTCCCCGACCAGGACGGCCTGTTCTGTCCTTCCGATATATTTTGTACTCTGGTATTAGCATGTCCCATTGATTATTCTCATTCCACCAAGTTTCTGTGTAGCCTATTATATCAATATCCTCATTTATCAAGGCACTCAAGTTCACCCATCTTCATGTTTACACTTCTAGCATTTGTATATAAGTACTTTAAAAACTGTCACTTTTTAACTGTCTGCCATTACCTGATGTAATTGAATGGGACTCTTTTTCATTTAACTGTTTCTCATCAGATCCTACCTGTATTTTATCATCTTCCATCCTCTCCTCCCTACTAGGGTATAGAGAATCTCCATTAATAGATCCTCCCCTAAGGGATGTCTCTGTCCAAACCACGTGCTCTTCCGCACCTGTCAGCTTTCCCCCTTAATTTAAAAACTGCTCTACGACCTTTTTAATTTCATGTGCCAGCAATCCGATTCCAATTTGGTTTAGGTGGAGCCCATTCTTCCTGTATAGGCTTCCCCTTTCCCAAAGGCTTCTTCCTGTATAGGCTCCCGCTTTCTCAGTTCCTAATAAATCTAAACCCCTCCTCCCTGCCCCATCATCTCATCCAAGCACTGAGACCCTGCAGTTCTGCCTAACTGGCCTGCATGTGGAACTGGAAGCATTTCAGAGAATGTTACCATCGAGATCCTGGACTACAATCTCTTACCTAGCAGCCAAATTTGGCCTCCAGGACATCTCTCCTATCCTTCCCTATGCCACTAGTACCCACATGTACCACGACCACCGGCTCCTCCCCTGCACTACACATAAGTCTATCTTGAGAGATCTGCAACCTTCGCACCAGGCAGGCAAGTCACCATGCAGGTGTCTCAGTCATCGTAAACCCAGCTATCCGTTTCTAATGATCAAATCCCCCAGTACTATTACCTGTCTCTTCCTAATAACTGGAGTTCCCTCCCCCAAAGAGGTATCCTTAGTGCGAGAGGATACCATGACATCATCTGGAAGGAGAGTCCCAACTATGGGATCGTTTCCCTCTGCTCCAGTTTGATGTTTTCCTTCCCTGAGACTTTCATCCTCCACAACACTACAGAGGCTGTCTGACCAAGGATGGGACCGTTCTACTGTGTCCCAGAAACTCTCATTTATGTACCTCTCTATCTCCCTTATCTCCTCCAGTTCAGCCACTCTAATCTCCAAAGCCCGTACAAGGTCTCTGAGGGCCAGGAGCTCCTTGTACCGAATGCACACAAATGACACCCACCCATAAGGCAGGTAATCCTCCATGGCAGATATACAGGTCAGATATAGAGCGATCACTTTGTGAAAAGTGTTCACCCACAGGTGATACGGTGTTTTCGTCTCATCATTTTTCTGAGAGAGTTCATTCAAGAGTATAGCGATTGCCTTGTTTAGTGGGTTTAAGATCTTTAGATGTGACTTCCTGCAAGTATATGACTGCTCTGCTGATGAAGTGAAATGCATGAAAGCAGAAAGACTTGGTCCCCATTACCAGAATTCAGTGTAAAAGGCAACAGGAGTAGTTTTCCGTCTTAACACCGCTTACAAACTCTTTAAGCGTGATCTCAGTTTTAACAATTTAGAAATACTCTGCAAGTTATAGGACAAAAATTGGTCTTAACCTTTGATCAAACTATATTAACACTTCCAATTTGAAAACTTTATAAAGGCAACTGGAAAGTCTCTTAGGTATGTCTACACTGAAGTTAGACACCCGCGGCCGACCAGAGCTAGCTGACTCAGGCTCGCGGGCAAACGGGTTGTTTAATTGTGGTGTAGACACCCGAGCTCTGGGACCCTCCCCACCTAGCAGGGTCTTAGCTGCCTGTGGACAAGTGTTCTGATTCTGCCACCTCCTCCTCCCCTCCCATTGCAAATTACAGATTGAACCAATACTGGAGTCAGTGATTAAGTCCAGCTACTGTTGCACAGGGACAGCTTATGTGATCAGAGGCACTGTTGTACAGATTTGCATAGAAAGACCAAATTAGAAGCTATGGAAATTAACTAATGTTAACACTTACATAGAACATTACTATGAAACTGCAGAGAACACCACACAAAACCAATTTTCTGCCTCCTTAGTGATATGACGTACTCACGTTCAGCAATTTGCTGCACAGGAAAGCCCAAGTAGAAACTGAACTCCACCACAGACAGGTTCCTCAGCAGCTCACTGATTTCAGATCCATTCAAGAATCCATATGTATCCTGAATGGCAAAGACAATGTTCACAGGGCCCTGCCGAAATGCCACACGAGGCTTGCTCAGAGTTATATTCAGTATCTGAAAAGACAAAACTGGACAGGTCAGGAACAGCAAAAACACCAGCACTTCTGTTCCCTCCCTACCCCATTTTTTTTTTTAATAATAATAATATAAAGTGGGATGCTTTACAAGAGAGCTGAGTAACATCCATTTCAGACTGATTCAGCCACACTGTCTCAGCAAGAACACTGTTTCCCTTCCAAGATTTATTCTTTAAACTGGGTTACAATCCATGCTGATGAGAAAGGTGCTATCCAGAAAATGACTGAAGAAAATGTCCAGAGAAAAGTCAAACGCAGAGTCAGCAAAACAAAAGCTATCAACAAAAGAAGCCTGTGTGGATACCTTACCTATCTGGAACAGATAGGAAAAGACCCCCAACTTAAGGTAAATGAACACTGTGCAAAGAGAGCTGTCCTGTCAAAATCCACTATGCCCTGCACTTCCAGAGCCAAAGACGGGTGAAAACAAAGTACAATCAGATCTCAAAATGTGCTTCCATAGGTCTTTCCCTGGAACTTCACCTAGCAGCTACGTTCACAAACAGATCACATGCATCAAAAGCAGACAGGCTAGTGTGTTTAAAGTTAATTTTGGTATGGGAAAATTACAGGTATTACAAGCTGTTTCATAAATGTTTTATTATGACATCTTATATTGTCATTTTTATTAACCCAAGTATTTCTATTTACTTAATATCTATATTGTATAATATTTTGCATATATTCTTCACTTTAAAGACGTACTTAAACACAAAGAAGTTATTTTATTTTTATGACAGGTTTCAGAGTAACAGCCGTGTTAGTCTGTATTCGCAAAAAGAAAAGGAGTACTTGTGGCACCTTAGAGACTAACCAATTTATTTGAGCATGAGCTTTTGTGAGCTATGAAGCGAGCTGTAGCTCATGAAAGCTCATGCTCAAATAAATTGGTTAGTCTCTAAGGTGCCACAAGTACTCCTTTTATTTTTATGGTGATTAGATACTATTTTACATTGTTTATGAGTTTATACAGCACAATTTTTATTGATTTTAGTTTTAGAACAAAGTTAGAATAAATAAACTTTCAGGAAAAAAAAGCAGCATGTCTTATTAATTAGATTTAGAGTTTATATCCAATGAGTTTTAAGCCCCTTTATTGAGTACAATATCGAATAAAGACTTCTCAATTTCCAAATCTAAAGTTCAGGTAATCGCTACTAAGGGCACATGGCACTGGTGGAAACACTAATGAACCGTGGAACCCAAAAACCTTAAAATCTATTAGTTATCCTCAGTATAAACCCACCATTAGATTACCCACTCAAAATGTGTGATGCAGAGTACGGTGAACTTCCTTTTTCTCAGTGCATGCTAGCATTCTTACCTGCACTGTGAAGTTGTAGATATCCTGGTGATGTTTTCTCACCTCCATGAATGCCATTGTCAGCCCTTTTTCAATGCGCTGGCTGAAGTTACAGAAGCCAGTATCAACGTTTTGAGGCACAAACTGAAGCACTGGAGGTAAAGGGTATGTGTTAATCCCACTGAGTGCAGTGCAGTTATTTGCACTGAAGGGAGAGAGTGGGGAAGCAGGGAACCCTCTCCCTCCATAAATGAATCCGTTTTCCATTAAATCCCGACTGCACTCTTGGCAGCTGAAAGTCCAAACAGTGCAGCTCAAGAAATTAATTACGGCAGAAACTGTTCTGCATTGATGCAGAAGGTTTTCTTGTCAGTAAAATCTGATGTGACAATAAGGCTCACTTGCTGTCAAGAGATTCTGCAGCCAAAAAATAAAATAAAATCCACTTCCTATTACAGGCGACAAAGATTCCCAGCTATACATAAATTGTCTCTAATACTGAGTCAGTCTGAAGCTCTGGAATCCCTGAATTATCCAAGATTTTTTTTATGAAAATCTTTAAAAAGAAGACGACCAGCAGCATCCTTCTTTGTAGGCTGATGGTGAAGTCTAGTATTCAGTTTGGTTGAAAGACTCCAACTTTGGTATACCAGGCATCCATTGATACCAGTCTGACACCTTTCAACAGCACTTAATAAGCATACATACATTATATATAATGTGTGCATACATGCGCACACCAATTAAGCACTGGTGAAAGGTGCCAGAGCGACAGCACTCGAAAGTGAAATTCTTAAATATATAATAAGAAGTTCACTCTCTAGTGCTGTCATTCTGGCACCTTTCACCAGTGCTTAATTAGCATGCACGTGGCTAGTGAAAGCTGTCAGATTGACAGCACCAGTCTCCCACATCATGAATATAAATCAATCTGAATATGAAAAGGTCTTTTTAAAATTAAATTATAAGCAAAATAAAACTAAACATTTTAAATAAAATAAACTTTAAATTCAAAAATAATTTTCAGATATACATGAATAAATAATTAAATATGCCTTACTATTAAAAGCAAAATACTGGAGAACAGAATACCTTTCTCTTTTATGTATCTGCCAAGACCCTTATTCAGGGTTCTGTATTTTCCCTGCAACAGTCTGCAAATGGTAAGTGGCCAGTGAGGATGAAGAAAGATCTGGAGTTTTGCACCATGATAAAATTGTTAACTCTTAAAACTTGGTAAAAAAATGCAAACTCCCTACACTGACTGTCAGAGACATCATCAGCTATAACAAAAAGTAGGGAGTAGAATAGAACATTGCATTCACCTCTTGCCAATTAAAAGTTTTTCAACTAATTAAATAAACAACAGTAATAGCAATGTTTTGAATGTATATAGCATTTTCCATCCAAAGATCTCAAAGCACTTTGTTAATATTCATGAATTAAGCCTCACAAAAATAAAGCCTAGATCTTTTGATTCCCAATCTTGTATATTAATCACAAGACCATCCTTCTTCCCAGATCAAAATCTGTATCAATACTACGTTATTTCTCCCCCTCTCTACAGTGTGAAGCACAGAAACAAGAACTCACCTGTGTGAACTTGGAACCTGGGATCTGGCATGGTGAAAGAAGGCTGCAGTGACAGGATGACAGGGGCCTGACCACGTAGAAGGCTGCTGTTCATAAGCACATTTATGACAGCTATTGCTGTGTAAACAAAAGGACCCGATGTCACCAAGAAAGAGAATTTTGGGGAAATTTTATAAACCTATGGAAAAGAAATTAAATAAAATTATCAGCATCAATATTGGCAACAATACCTCACATCTCTCTCTGTCCATCTAATGATCTTGAAGCACTTGGATAAATTAAGCAACGTATCCCTGACAGGTAGAAAAATAATTATCTTAATTTTACAGCTGAGGAAAGAGAAGCACACAAAGTCAGAGAGCTGGGAATAGAATCTTTATCTGGAGACTCCAACTCCAGTGGAGTAACCACAAGAGCATCTTCCCTTTGCTAAGTTTACCCAATTAGAAGTTGTACAGTACAGCAGTTCTCAACCAGGGTTATGTGTACGCCTGGAGGTATGAAAAGGTCTTCCAGGGGGTACATCAACTCATCTAGATATTTACCTAGTTTTACAACAGGCTACATACTAACGAAGTCAGTACAAACTAAAATTTCATACAGACAATGACGTGTTCATACTGCTCTATATGCTGTACACTGAAATGGAAGTACAATATTTCTATTCCAATCAATTTATTTTACAATTACATGGTAAAAATGAGAAAGTCAGCAATTTGTCAGTAATAGTGGGCTGTGACACTTTTGTATTTTTAGGTCCGATCTTGTAAGCAAGCAGTTTTTAAGTGAGGTGAAACTTGGGGGTACACAAGACAAATCACGCTCCTGAAAGGGGTACAAGTAGTCCGGAAAGGTTGAGAGCCACTGGTTCAGAACATTCACCTTTGCTTTTGCAAAAAGTACTGCAGGAATTTAAATGGCCACAAAGTGGTCAGGACTTCAGTTTTATGGATCATCTCTAGCAGCACAGTATCTCATCCTCTACACGATATTGGAGGGCACTACAGATTCCATACCAATAACTGGTGACTTACTGAATCACCAGCATGGCTTCTTGCATACTGGACACACATATGGTAGTGTATACATCCCATTGACTGTGTGTGTGTGTGTGTGTGTGTGTGTGTGTGTGTGTGTGTGTGTGTGTGTGTGTGTGTGTGTGTGTGTGTGTGTGTGAGAGAGAGATGCAGGAAGCAATACACACAATATAGTTTATAGATATAATACAATTTTGTATGTGTACCTATACATACACTTTTTTTTTTCAGAAGACACTCCTCCCCCTTATTTCAGCACAGCTACCAATAGAAACTTCCCACAATTCATATATCCCCTTCTATTCGTTTCAGAAGATAAATCTAGAGTTGAGCTGTCTATTCTGAAGATCTCTAGCCATCACATAACAGATGAGGATCTAAATAGAGGATTTACTATAAAACCAAGTGAAGGTTTCAAAGCAGGCGCTTTTGTATATCCTTACAATATTATCTAAAACAAAAACAAGGTGAAGGATTTGAGTATTTTACAGTATTTCTTTCTCCAACAGGAAGTCTCCCCTAACCCAGTCAACACACCTACTTCCTGGCTGCTTCTTCACACTCCAGTTCCCTCCATCTACCACACATGATCACATTGTGACACACTTTCTACACAAAAAGCCAAGACCAGAGCCCTAAGACTTCAGGTACACTTCCACATCTTTACAGAGGGAGACACCAGCTCTCTCCAGACCTTGCCCGAATGATGGGATACCCTGAAGAATTTGCAGCTGAGGATCAGCCTTGTGGAAGAGCACAAAGTGCTACCAAATCCTAGCTTACATGTCTCTTATTGACATCTCTATGGCAGCACAAATTAATAGAAATTAATTTTCAGAGGACACAATAGAAAGCCTTTTCTTTTTTGAAAAACAAAATGAGCAAGATGTATTAAAAAAAATTAAAAAAAAAACTGCAAGGAACAACCTCAAGTATCAAGGAAAAAAATACGGTCTCAAGAAAAATATATACAGATCTCCCTATATTCCTTGTCATTAGACGCCAAAAGCGTGTTACTGTCAGATTTTATTATAAATGGATCCAGACCTGTAGCATTCAAATTAGTTCAATATAAACAGTTCAATATAAACAGATACTTCAAGCCTTTTTGCCTGAAGTTTACCCTTTTATCTCAAGAAGAAATGTTTTTAGCAGCTTCAGTTTGTGAAATGGGGAAGGAATGCCAGAGAAATGTTGTCTAGTACCCACAAAAGAAGACAGGCAAGAAAAAAAGAGGAAACAGTGTTTTCAATCCTTCAGCTGCAATTATTTGGTGTTTGCTAAAGTAAAACATGCAGAAGGAGAACAGCCCAGCATAGCACGAACTGATACTGATGTACTCTAATCTGACACTTCAGTGGTAAGAGAAGAAAAAAATTGTTATCCCCTAAACTCCCTCAAATTTTGCATAAAGTATTTAGCCTGAACAGTCAATACACACCAAATGAGTCCATTTTTGTGCTTCATCATGACAGGAGGTGGACAGTAAATCCAAAAGAAACATAATTTGAAAGATTTTGAGAAGTGTGAGCTGGAGAAAGGTAGTGAGAGGAGAACCATTACAGGCCCAAGACAAAAGTCTAAGTAGTATGCTTCACCACCACCACCGTACCAAGTGTCTGATGATAAGAAGTATCCCTAGAAAGCACTTTATTTCCCAAAGGTTTACCAAGGCCGGTAGGTGTTAAAAGTGAAATGCAGAGCTTTTTATTTTTTGAATTACTGTGTGCGCGAGGATGTGCAGCTTAAGATCCTAAAGGTAACATTTTCAAACCATATTTTGGCACCTAAACAAAAACAGCCTAAATTTCAGAAATGACAAGCACCCACAGATCTCACTGAAATTAATGGGAGCCACAAGAGCACCTCCAAAAAACAAGGCCACTTTTATTTAGATGCCTATCATTTAAGTGCCTAGCTTTAGATAGGCAGGTTTGAAAATCTTGGTCTAAATCACTAACAGGATTAGGAGAAGTCTTAAAACATAAATAAATACTATAATGACCTGACTAATGTGTATTTGTATACTGCCTTCCATAGGATAGAATCAGAACTGATCAACTAGTCTCATAAGCCCCATGCAGCACAGAGTTGACAGATTCTCAAAAGAAAGCATTTTCAATTCCTGTTTAACATTAACATTTGTTCATATTTCAGCGGAGCAGCAGTTACATCAAATTGCAGCCAAATATTTTATTTTTGTAAAGGATACCTTGCTACTATGCTAAATTTAACAGAACTGCGTCCTATTTTACTGTGCTGTAAAAATGAAACATCTGTAAGCTATAATAGGAGATGTAATAAAAGAAAAATTAAAAACAAAATGTACTAATTTACCTCAAGTTGTACTTTACATAAACCAGTTCATGACACTGTTGCCAAAAAAAAAAGTCAGATTTGTTTGCTTGGTTAAGCTAAGCACCAAGGAAGAATCTGTTTAGAGGGCTGCATGACTGCAGTCATTAATACATGTTACTATATTGGACAGCTGTTAATTTTAAAGCCTAACAACCTTGGCAGTATTCCATTACTGACATGAAATTATATTTTGGTAGGGTAGGGAAGCAAGAATACTTCAGCTTTCTGGAGTTAGAAACAGCTACCCCCAGTGCATCACTAAGAGAAAACACATACGATAGTACTCTTCTAGTTCAACATAAGCATGACTTATTTTACAGAGCTGTTCTCTGCCTTTGATGAGAAAGAATTTGCAAACGATGAACCAAGACTCGGAAGACTAGCTGCATTATTTATAAGAAGAGTAGACTCCCAGCAGCCTTAGGGTCAATATAGTCTGTCAAGAGGTCTGCATGGCAATAGTGGACATAAAAGGAATGAGTTTGAAAGAGAAAAATCATAAAGGGACAGGATATCAGATGTTTGCTCCAGTCACTTTACAAATATTTAGTAATATGTCTGGTTTTATTGCAGTTGACATCACCATGTCAGCAGAAGTTTCTCATATTACTGAAACATACAGGGCTAGTTCTCAGCTAGTGTAAATCAGTGTACGTCCACGGAAGTGAACCTTTGACTTCAATACAGCCATGCAGACTTGCACCAAATGAGGATATGGCCCATAGTTTGGAATCACTGGATTTGTCTAAATGGAAAAGAGAAAGGACATTTCATTTCAAAATGGTTTATTCTGCAGATCTACTGTAGAAGCGCCTATTCTAAGCTACACAGACTATTCATATACATAAAATGTAAAGGATATAAATAAATAATAGTACTTGCCAGTCATAACGATTCACAATTTGCAAAAATAAATAATACAATTAAAGAGCTTACCGGAAGCCTAGATAGCCACCCTTAACAAACCATCCCATTTCCCTTTAATCCACATCACTATCCTCCTTCAAAAAGCCCAGGAAGGTAGAGGAGCTTTGTAAAACCAATTGCTTAGGCGAACAGAGGGATTTGAATCCAGGACCCTGACAGTTAAAATGATGAACTTCTACCACTTAAACCAGAGGACTAAATAATATAGCAGAAACTCATAAACCACTTATGTGGACCAGCTACAAGATGTGGACAAAGATCCACATTCTTAGGATAGGTCTTCACTTCAGAGTTAATTCAAGTTACAACATTTGAGTTTCTCCACTTGAGCTAGCCTAGCTTGGGTGACAGCAACCATACTGTACCTCTAGCTATACCAGAAGTATTGCATGCACATAGGTGCTGTAATGAACCAAGTGAGGTGTTAGGTCTTCCAGGGAGCACATCGCTTAGTTCTTAGTGCTACACTGGTGTCTCTCTTTTGTGGTGTACTATGGGAAATGTTGTCTGTCCTTCCCGGGCACATGGACAGAAGTAGTCTTAGACTGTCAACTCGTTACAGGACACAACTTCTGGTTGTGTGTACCTAGCCTATGTTTCCGTGAAGACCTGGGTCACACTCAGAATGATGACGTACCAAATGTTGGCATTCATGTGGACAAATAAAGGACAGGAGACGTGAAGCCCAGAGTCTTTTGGCAGCAGTTTGTTGCCCTCGGAAGGTGGAAACATGAAGGAGAACACACAGGCTGCATGCAGGCAGGATGAAGGGACAGAGGCAGCTCATGCAGACTGTCGTAGCTGAGAACTCTCTCTGTGCTGACCAGCTGTTCCAAAGCACCAAGTGACAGGACTGCAATGTAACACAGACCTGGGATGAACAGCAGCAGAAACAGAACTTTCACCACCTTCCTGGAGTTGTGTGAAGAGCTTTCCTCAGCACTTTAAAGACAGGATAAGCAGATGAGACAGACCGTACTAGTACAGAAGTGTATTGTTATTGCTATCTGGAAGCTGGCTACCCCAGACCGATGCAGGTCAGTGGCTAATCAGTTTGGCATCAGGATGTCAACCATCAGTGCTGTGGTGATGGAGATCTGCAAAGCAATTATAGCTTTAATGAATTATAGTTTGGTGAAGATTGGAAATGTTCATGAAATAACAGTCTTTGAACAAACTGACCTGAACTGTGCTGGCACCATTGGTGATAGAAATGTGCCCATTATCTGCATGCTCCACAAGAACCTCATGACTACATAAACCAGAAAGGATACTGCTCCATTGTTCAGCAGTCACTGGCTGACCGCAGAGGGAGGTTCAGAGGCAACTTCATGGGATGCATTGTCAGGGAGCATGATGCCAGTGCATTCTGGAGATTCTGCCTATTTGAAATTTGACAAGCGGGGACTTTATTCCCATCCAGTGGGATATCAATAGGATGTCTGTCTCCACTGTTATTTTGGGAAACCAGCTTATCCTGCATTGCCCTGGCTCATGAAGCCCTGCCCGGATGTGAGGACATCTGGCAGAAGGTTCAATTATACCATGTGCAGCTGCAGGATGGTGGTGCATTTGGCTGACTGAAGGTTAGATAATGTTGCCTACAAAACCATTTAGACTGCAGCTTCTAAAATGCCATTCATGTCATTGGGGCATGCTGTGTTCTGCACAGCAGATGTAAGGTTAAGAGGGAATACTGTGGGCAAGACTTGGGCAATGATTTTGCTGCTTTACAAATCCGATACAGGCAGCCAGGAAGTGCATCAGCTAAGGTTGGGCCTGGGAAGAGCTAGGGAAGTAACGGACTCCTTGGCTTGGAAGGGGAAAATAAGATAATGAAAGCATTTACTGTAATGGACTGCACCTATATGAGAATGATGTGCTTGTATATGTATTGTCAAGCTGTGAGAGTATTAAAATCATAGAAGTGTAGGACTGGACAGGACCTCACTAGGTCATCTAGTCCAGTCCCCTGCACTCGAGGCAGTTTAATAGAGTTCCTCTCAGTCTTGTTCTCAAAGTACTTACACACCAAGTGACTATACAACAAAAGATTTTATTGAAAGAGAGTAACACTGTCAGTGCAGCTGTCAGAAGGTCGTCAAGTGCACAGGGGGTGCAATACCACATCACCTGTAATGAAAACGCACATCGTCAGAGTTCTTGCCATCACTCTACTGTGCCTGCACAGGGCGGAGTGCACAGGGTACAGCTGACCATGTGCCCTCCCTCCCATCCATGGACTGGGTTACCCCTTCTGTAGAGGGCACTGGCTGCAGGATATGTTAGTGTGGAGGGGAGGCAACAGCAGGAGGCTGACCTGGACAGGGTCCAGACCCAAGTTGTACTGAAACCTGCTGCCATCAGTCCCAGCATGTGCTCAGACAGATCCCTCTACTCCTCATGGTCCTGCTCCCTCATGGTGCAGTCATGGGTGATGTAATCTGCAGCCATCTTCTTCCTCTCCAGCCTCTCCTCAGCTGCAGCCTGGTTCTGCCTGTCCTGTTCTATCATCTCCCTTGGAGCTCAAGGAGGCAGTCTCATCTACAGACAAAGTCCCTGTGCATCTCTATCAGCTGGTTATCCTTTATCCTTTTCCTTCAGAGGTTCTGGACCCTCGTGCTGACTGTCAGTGGTCTCCTAGATGGATGTCTCACCTGCACTGGGACAGATGGCCCTGAAAAACAATGCATTATTCTTCTGCCCAGAGCGGGAAAAAAGAAAAGTTTCTTCCCTTTAACTTCACAGCGAGGGAAAAGTCACAACTTTTATCTCCTTGGCATTCATTGTCCTCCATCTTTACATTTCTCTACTCTGAAGCTGCCCAGTTCCAGCATTCCCTCCCCTGCCCCCGACAATGGCAAATGCTTTATACAGTCACACAATTTTTTTTTATAATTTCATTTTTAAAAAGGGGGTTGGGGACTTGGGTGTGCAAGGGACAGGCCTGGAACGACAGAACATTAATACCATGACAGTACTGTTACTTCAAGTTGTGCTGGCAATGGAAGAGGTGAACCTGCCTGACATCCCTGGACAGGTGTTCCAGGATGCTGGGAGATAGCTTCCTAGCATAGATGGGTGGTTATTTCATCATCTGGTGAGTGATGGGCAAACAGATGACTGGGGACTAGTGAACTAATCTGGGACAGTATAAACAGGCTGCTAAAATAGAGGCAGTAACACAGAACCACCACAGATGTGCCTTTGCAACCTAGCCCCTTCCACCCTGGCAGCCGAACCACAGACCAGTATTTCCAAGAGACTTTGGAAGTGTTCTGGATTTAATACTACCAAAGACCATGCAATGGATTTATTTCCTAGGCTAGTGGGGTTTTTTTTGTTTTTTTTATATAAAGTTTTGGCTGCCTCCAAAAACATAATGCTAGTGTGAGAAAACACACGTTGCTGTACACGCATTCTGCAGCCATGCTTGTCTCACCCCCATTGCTGCGTTTGCTACCATTGCTCAGCTTGTATTAATAGCCACGGCTTTGCACACCTGGAGGGGTGTGCACCACACAAAAAAAAAATCACTGCTTGCATGTTTAAAATTTTGTTCCCCCATGCAGAATTCATCTTGGACTGTATGTGCCCAGTAGGAAGGCATTTCTCCTCTTACCCCTCAAGTATACCTGAAACCAGTATAGTATAAAAGCCTGCCCTCCAGCACCCAACACCCCCCACTACAGTAATAGAGATTGGTACTAAACAGGCAACAACAGCCCCCTTATGTTGTCATATCCCCCCTAGCCATAACAAGGGCAAGTCACTCACTCCCTTACCCAACTGAGGTGATGCTGGTTCCTCTGCTGCATTCCCCCCCAGTCTGTTTCTCCATCTCCTCCCCAAACAGGTCCTGGGAGTACTGAATGAGGTCAGACTGGCTGTGCGTGGACGTGGCAAACATCTGCTCTGCCTCCGCTGAGACTGCTGTGGCTGGTGCTGACCCTGGCTTCAGTTCCTCCCCTGAGTCCACGCACAGGCCCTTGAGGTGTCCGGGGTGTACTCGGGCTCCATGTTTGGGACACTACTGAGCACCCAGTGCAGCTCCTCAGAGGATGGGGACATTCTAGGGGAGTCATCAGACTAGGACTTGTAGTTCTTTGCCTGGCAGTACAAGTTCTTCATGGATTTTATCTTCTCTAGTCCAGTGAATCCCGTCCTCAATGAGCTTACTGGAGGTAACATTGTAAGACTTTTGATTTCTGGTCCTGGACCTGAAGCCATTCTGATTGGCCTCACACCACAGGTCCACAAGAACATTGGTGTCAGACTCAGGCCAGCTAGATGCATGCTGGGAGGATGCTCTACCAGATGCCATCTGATCTGAAAAGTGCAACAGGTGCAGAAAGCTGCGTGCTAAGGCAGTGTCTGAAAACCAAAGCAGGCTATTTATACTGACTGGAGATAACTTTCAGTCCTGAACTAAGGACCAGGTAGGTAAACACAACAAAAGTCCCAAGGTGAATTCTGGGACAGCATTAGAGACCTTTCAGCACTCAAGAAGACTCTAGCTGCAACCAAGCTGCATGCATTAGCTTGAGCATCAGCAGCACTCCTTCTTCAACCAATACCCCAACAGGCCATCTAGCTTGAGTTTAAAGTATCACTGTGCTCGAGCTCGAGATTTGTG
This sequence comes from Natator depressus, assembly GCF_965152275.1. NCBI lineage: Eukaryota > Metazoa > Chordata > Testudines > Cheloniidae > Natator > Natator depressus. Next base: position 246,785,240 of record NC_134234.1, read on the forward strand.
AGAGTAGACAGGAACAACCCTTAAGTTATAACTCAAGATGACTTTGCAGGAAAGACAAACCTTTCTGATGGGTTGCACTTGCAATACGCCTTGACGGTCAACACACCTGAGCTTTGTTCCATCAAGGGAGGCTTTGCTAGATTGTATAAATCTATACAGTTGTAGGGCTAGTATCTCTTTAAACAATGTTTATAAGGAAAGCATGAACGCTTGGGGAGATAATATTATCCCAGATTCAAATAATAACTAACTCCCTTTGTGACCCTGGGGCAAACTGCTGGATCTTCTTGTGCCTCAAACTATGTCTTCATTGCAGTTAAATTGATATCTACACTCAGATTAGCCTAGCTCAAGTGAGACACAGAGTTGTGTTAACTTGAGCTTTAGCTTACCCCTCCTCCTCCCGAACAGGGCAGACACCTCAAGTTACAAGCACCACTACGCTCAAGTTAAGGATTTGTGTATGTGGACAGGAATCGAGTTAGGGGCAATATACAAGTTATAACTCAAGTTACCTAGGCAGTTAAGACAAGCCATCAGCCACCCAGGAAAGCTGGGAAAATTAAAAGAGGAATCTTGCACAGAATGAGATGTTGCATCTGTGTTGAGCTATTATGGTCAAATTAACAGAAAGCTGGAGAAAAGCTCTTTGTTTATAAAACTTGGTTTGTTGAATGGACAACACTGAGTATAAACAGAAGATGTTTTGAATATTCTTCAAAATATTCACTAGAGTCAACAATAATAGTTAAGAATGAAAGAAAGCTAAGCCAATAATTCTTAAGGTAAACAGAAATACACCCAAAATGCTAAACTGAGCTGGCCCCAAAGAGTTACTATTAGCATTACTACGCTAGTTACCCTTAGTCTCAAAATATAACATCCCAGAACAAAGATACTATTAAACCCTATGCTACTGTTGACAATCAAATTATGGAAATTAACCCTCACCTGAAAACCTATGTAAAAATAGCATGACATTTACAAACTATTGTTTATTTATCCATATTTTATTTTACTTGGGCTGAATTAGCTTTCATCTTATCCATGCCTCTTGCGTTCTTAAAATTGAGATGGAAATCTCATGAGAACACAGTATCAGCAATGTTCTATTTAGAACCCAGAGGGTTAAAAGGAAGCATAAGTGAAAAATCACTGGACAGGGAGAAAAAGTTAACTAAACTTTCTGAAGCCTCAAAGCACATTCAACTTAAATTTGGTGCAAAGTTTAGGGGTAATTTTCTTGTTTTCACCCATCCTAAAATAGCACTAAGTTGCATGACACTGCTAAGCAATTCCCAGCCCATTCAGACACAGCACAGACTTTAGACTGTTATTGACCAGCTGGATTACTCCGTGACATTTATTGAACTGCCTTATTTGCAATAATGCATCAATAGTTTTTGACAGTGGCACTTCCCATAATATAGCTTGTGTTTTGCAAAAGGCCTTGCATTTTATGTGCAACATCTTCAAACTAAAAGAATGAACTTCCAAAGAATGTAAAGGATCTCTTTTTGAAGAAGAAAGTTACACAGTATATACTGAAATTCTGAAAACCTTATGCACAGTACATTTCATCCTTTTGTAATATGAAGTTGATTCATGCTTCCTAATTTTAATTCAGATCATTCCACACAGCTACATGTAATAAACTGTAAATTAAACTTTGCTTAGTCTTTAAGGGCCAGATTCTTCCACCTTTACATAACAACGGTAATTATTTCAAATTTTAGAGTATCTGATTATGCAGAGACTAAAGTCAGCATTTTGTTTGCCACCCAAAAAACTACTTCTAGGGTCTGTCAAAAAAATTTTTTTTAAAAGGGGTACTTTTAACTGAATGCAGACTTTAATGTAAGTTCCAATTTACACTGATTTTTTTAGACTTGGGAACCATGTTGAAACATTATATAACGATGACAAGAAGTAATTCTTCTGTTCTACTCCATGCTGACTAGACCTCAACTGGAGCATTGTGTCCAGTTCTGGGCGCCACATTTCAGGAAAAATGTGAAAAATTGGAGAAAGTCCAGACAAGAGCAACAAAAATGATTAAACGTCTAGAAAACATGAACTATGAGGGAAGACTGAAAAAATTGGGTTTGTTTAGTCTGGAAAAGAGAAGACTGAGAGGGGACATGATAACAGTTTTCAAGTACATAAAAGATTGTTACAAGAAAGAGAGAGAAGAATTGTTCTTCTTAACCTCTGAGGATAGGACAAGAAGCAATGAGCTTAAATTAGAGCAAGGGATGGACTTTAGGAAAAACTTCCTAACTGTGAGGGTAGTTAAGCACTGGAATAAATTGCCAAGGGAGGTTATGGAATCGCCATCGTTTAACCTACTCTTAAAAATCTCCAAACACCTGTAAGGGATGGTCTAAATATCACTTAGTCCTGCCATGAGTGCAGGGGACTACTGGACGAGATGACTTTTCGAGGTTCTATGATTCTATGATTCCCAGACCTGATTTGAGCCCCAACCTGGAGGGTGGTCTAAGCCTTTAAAACAAACAAAAAACAAAAACACAAAACTTCAGCATCACAGAGGAGGGAAGGGAAAACACTACTGAATATCCCAGACGTACCTATCTGTAGACTTAAAAATGACATTTAACAACTGAAAATTATTTCCTAGTTTCTTCAATCTACCAAGTCTTGAGTTCAGGATTCCATATTTCCCCTGCAAGCACTGATATCACTAAAACCTAAATGAGCACAAGCTATGGAAAAGGCTCCCTGCTTTGTTTTAAATGCTTGGGATGTCATCAGCTGGCACTGGAGAAAGACAGAGCCCTGAACTGATATTTTAGACGGTATAAGCTTTTCAATTCATCTTTTGATATTAATCTATGCAGGGGTTAAAGTGGGGGAGCTCTCAACACAGCAGCCAATAAAGAGGGTGAGCTGTGGGGGAGCACTGCTAAACCAAGCCAGAGAGGAAGGCACGCTTCCCTAAATCTGTCACATTATAAAAATATAAGTAACAATTCATGTTACACTTGCACTAAAAATGCGAGAAAAGATGTTTTATGTATACAGTATTCCTGTTCAACCGCAAACAAAATTCCATTGTGCTTTAGAATCACCAGGTTTTTGTGTTTTTAATCATTATTTTACATAGGAAAATTACAAACGAAAACAAACACACCACGCTATAGCATTACACTAAGCAAAGAACGCACACATTTGGTACCACTTACCTCCAGTTCTACTGATCGCCTGAACTGAACTCTCAGCACTTCTTTGATGGAATTACTGACATTTTCTAGCACAGCTCTGCGGGCCAGCACTGGAAATTAACGAGAGTCAGTAAGTACATTTTAGCTTCATCTATGGTGCTTTGGTTCATTGTTGCATTTTCAACTGTGTGACGCATGACAAAGCAGATAATGAGGTCAAGTGTGTTGAAGGCGTAAGACACAGGGATAAGGTGCAGATAGAAGTATAATTATACCCTGAAAAGGTAACTCTGTAAATAGCTTCATGGGTTCTGTGGTTATTTTCTCTCAACTTTGTTCATTTGCTAGTAAAAACAATTACCTTTGTAACAGACGGACTAGAAATTCAAACTGGATCTGAAAGTCAAACTGCGTTCTTTTTTACTTGAGCACTTGTAATAAAGATTCCGCTGTTGTAATACAGTTAACAATTCTGTAGATGATGCATAAGTCAGAATAGAATGCAAATCACTGTCCAATAACTGTGCTGGATATACACTACTAATAGGCATTTAAAAAAAACAGTTATTTTTATTAAAAAAAAAAAAAGTAAGCAAACTCTGCTCTGATTACACATGGAGGCACGACTGTTGAATAAGAAACTACCTTAAAAACACTCACAGGTGCATTGCTAACCATAACCACACTTTAAATTATAACAGTGATTATTGAAAGCAACTGTAAAATGGCATCTCGGTGTTTTGTACTTATTCTCCATCAAATATTTACATAGTAAAACTGCTCTGTTTACAAGTCCCCTCCACCCCCCAAAAAAGGCTCTTTCTTAACACTAGCACAGCCAACTCACCCTCGTAGCTGGAAAAAATTGAACTCTGTTCTTTCTGTTTTATACATCAAACGCACACATTCTGACCATAAAACTTAAATGGAAAATTTTTGTTGATTGACATTAAATATGGCTCCTTCACAACTGTAGTATATTAGCTCGGCAGGAACAAGGCAACTTTCTTTTTAAGCATACAAAGTCAGTTTTCTGATCATAACCACACCACTTCCAACTAAAATAATCCAAATACAGGTACATAGCTCATTTTCACATGGCAAAATAAAATGTTAAAGATATTTAGAAAAACTAACTTTAGTTTCACATGTTCTAAAGTTTATTTTAAATTATGGCATTTATAAACACTCCCAATATCTTCAAAGGGAAACTTATTCCACCATGCTATTAAAAGATTCTGCATAACAGTTCTGTAAGAATACTATAAATTTAACACCAAAATTATAAAGGAGCTGCAATTAAGCCTACATGTATGCATGATCAATTTTAAAGCACCATTTGCATTCCACTTTTCCACAAGGAATAGGTTTTGTGCAGCTAAATTTTATAATTTGTATGAGCAAGGGGTAGAAACCAGGCTATATGCATGGAAATATAGGCTGAGTTTTGAAAATCTGGCCCTTCATAACAACTACAAGTAAACAAGACTGTATGTTTACATTTAGTAATCTATATTCCATGCTGTGTTTCTTTCAAATGTTTACTGAGCACCCATACATGTGTAATTTAAATGATAAGATTTGCATTAGAAGGTGACATTCATTAGTGATTTGGGGGAGGGGGGGGAGCCGGGAGGAGAAGAACGGGGAATACTTTTGAAACAATTTTAAAGAAAAAAATTGAAATAAAGTTAGCAATATCTTACCAGCCATGACTAAGTAAGTATCGGGAACCGTGATGTCACAAACATATGGTTGTCGGGTTGTGGTCATGGCAGAGGTGATAATTATAGCTTCAGATGGAGTCGTGGCCACTACAGCAGTAGAAGGGGATGACGAAGTACTTGAGTTGCTCTCAGTAGTTGTACGATGGCCAACTATACTACTAATGGTGGTAGTAGTGGAACTAGTAGCACTTGTTCTATTGGTAAGTTCAGTTACATTAGTTTTTGTTTGTATGCCAAATTCAGTGGAAGTGTTTATGGAGGGAGGCAGCTGTGTAGGTACAAATGATGTGACCACAGAAATGGACTCTGTAGGTGAAGCTGTAATGCTGTTCACATCTGTGTGCAACAACAGTGTATATGGATTTGTTATAACATGTGCTGTACTAGCAGTTGCCTTGGAAAGAGATGTTAAAAGTAACGTGTGGTTAGCAGTAGCACCAGTATCCTCATCTGAAGCTGTAACAGTTGAGAGAAGGGACGAAGATACACTTAAGACAGGAGTTGTCTGAAAGGTGGTAAACCATGAGGTCAAGTGTGTTTCATCAACCAAGATATTGCTGGTGAGAATAGATTCTGAGTCAGAAATGGACAGCACCAGTGTAGGAACTGCTGATTCAAGGGAGAAGAGTGAAGACTCTAACTGAGAGGTAGCTTCTGCGAAAATTGAGGTAAACGAAACTTCAGAACCCATTAGCAAGACTGATGTTCCTTCTAGTAACATGGAAGAGTAAGAGTAAAAACTTGATGATACCACTTCAGAATTGTGTGTGTTTGGAACAGAAAATGTATTTGAATAAAGGTATGAAGTCTGCCAGGGAGAGAGATGAGAAACCTCTATGCTTGTGCTGTCAACGGCAGGAAACTCAGTTGAATCCCAACTAGAGGAATCATCAAAAACTACTGATGTCCCCAGCAGTGTAGGGAAGACCTGAGGTAATAGTGTTGATAAATCACTTGGCATTCTTGAATAAAAGGTCGATACAGCAGATGATAAAGATGACCAGCTGCTAGGTTCAGAGAGAAATGGTGTTGATAAAAGGTTGGATGAAAAATCTGAAATATTTACAGATGATTTGTCTGTTGAAACACTTGCAGGTGTTTTGTCAAGCAAAAGTACAGATTCTGAGGGCATAAATTCAGGTGATTCCAGCAGGCCTGTATGTTTGATTGTAACTGATGGTACATTCTCACTTGTGGTAAACATGGATTCAAGGAGAATGCTGGTGATAACAGAAGGTTTTGCTTTAACACCAGATGTTAAAGTAACAGTTTCAGTAATAGGGAAGGAGAATTGAACAGAAGTGATATCCAATGATATTCCCTCAGAGGGCTGTCTGTAGGAAGGAAATATTGTTGTACTCATTATGTTAAGACCAACGTCCACACTGTTTGAAAAAGACAAGTTTGACTCAGAGACTTCTATAAGTCTTGAAGAAAATGAAACAACAGGTCTTGATGGAAAAGTAGTATCAAAGATTTCAGGAGTTGACTCCTCCAGTTCATACAAGTCAGTAACTACAGTTGTAAGTGGAGTAATGCCTTTTTCCTCAGAGGCAGTGAATGACAATGTTTCAATATAATCACCCGAACCCACATCATGTTCTGTGTGTCCTGCTGAAAAGCCTTGTTCCGGTGGAACTGAGGCAAAGCCACAGTTCGAACATGAAGCATATGGTCTAGTGAAAGGCACTGGGCTTATTAACTCACTGAAGAGCTCAACTTGACTTGGTATTTCTAAATTGCCAGGCAAATTTGGTGTTGTACTGGAGGATTTATGGGAAAATACATGTGTAAACAAGTCATCAGTAACAAAAGTATCAGAGTCAGTGGATCCAGCAGCTAAGTGAACTGGGAAAGACACATATGGAAGACTAACTGAAAACAAAGCAGGCTCCATGCTAGTTACCAAAACAGGTGCTGCCCTAGAAATGCTTGCAACAGAATAGGTCCTTAGATCCAAAGTTTCTGTTGCATCGCTATTCACATCAGGGTAAGCTTCAGTGTATTGATCAGTACTTTTTGCCAAAGCATCTGGTGTAATTTGGCTATCCTCATTCAGCTGTCTCATAAGAACAGAGGACCCTTCTGAAGCAGTATCAAAAGGCAAAAACAGTGAGGAGTCTGAACTAGATGCATAGCTTCCATCTACATTTTCCACCAGTCCAACCACCACCTCTGATGTAGTGGAACTTAAATAAAAATCTGTATTTGTGGGGTCCAATAGCAGGTCTCTGCTTGTAGTCGGAATTATACCATCTGGAGCAAAAGGCTTCAACTGTATGAAAGCACGACTGTGACCAGAGGCAGCACGTGATGTTGTCATTTGTTGTGCTTTCGTTTCATCATATGGCAACAAAAGGACAGATAATGAAGGTGTTAGCAACACAGTTTCTAAGGTTTCTCTTGGTGGCTCTACTGAACTATACTCCACTGTAACAGACTTTAGCGAAGGAGTCCACTGTTCATTCAGAAAGGAGCTCATCAATCCATGGTCACTTAAAAATGCTTCATTGCTAGTTACTGTGACATCTCCTACTGGCATAGTTCTTCCTTCTTCACTTCTCCTCATTCTTTCTTGGTCATACAAAGTCATATCAAAGGCAGTGGTAAGTGATGATAAAACCACATGAAGAAAATTATTTTCCTGGGGTTCTACTGTGCTTTGTGTTAAGGCCTTGTGTGTCATGATGCTCACTGTACTTTGATGTAGTTCAGATCCCACTGAGACTAAGGAAAGATTTTGCTGCTCCAAGGATAAACCATCTGAAAAATAAAAGAAAAAATTTGATCAGTTTTAATGTAATCAAATGCACAAACACTAAGACTGCAATCAGGAAACCCTACAAATGGTGGTTAATAGGCAACATACTCAGAATTCTGAGATAATAATCGTAAAAAGTGACAACCAAGACAGACAAAACTTCTGAATGACAGTATAGACTGTCAACACAAATGTTAAATTTTATTACAGTCATAAATTCCATGGGGGCAAGTAGCTTAACGTTAAAGTCTTCCCAATCCACACCTGACGCTAAACCCACCAAACTGATAGGATCTTTAAAGAGACAGGGTGGGTGAGGTATCTGTTATTGGACAAACTTCTGTCAGTGAAAGAGACAAGCTTTTGAGCTACACTTAGCTCTTCTTCAGGTCTGTATAGCTCGAAAGCTTGTTTCTCTCACGGACAGAAGTTGGTTCAATAAAAGATATTACCTCACCCACCTTGCCTCTCTAATAACCTGGGACCAGCAGGGCTAAAAAAACACTGCAAACAGGATCTTTAAAGGCAGTAGCTTTGTTTTCAACTGTCTTTTTCATATACTATAATACGCGCCAGCTAACATCCTAAGTATATAAAAATGAGTAAAAAGGCATAATACAGAGTAAAATTCTTCTGCTTTTTAAAATTAGTATTACTGAATTTCCGTGAGTTCTTATTACGCTCACCAGTAAAGTGAACACACAGTGCGCAGTGAAATAGTTATGTAGTGCATGCAGGATTCTAACACCTCACCAATCAAGATATAATGGGCCAAGTTTTCAAAAACAGACTCTAAAGTTATGCCTACTGCCACCTGGACATGCATACTTGGGCAGACATCCAAGCACAGTGCTGAATTTACGAACACATTGCTGTTTATGCATGGAAATATGAGGCGCAATAGTCCAATATAGAGGTGTATTATTATGTTTGTTGACTAGCAAATTGACACATGCAAAAATTGCACTTTTCACTCACACAGAGTTCTTTGGTCATAGGATCATAGAAAAGAAGGGCTGAAAGGGACCTCAAGAGGTCATCTAGTCCCCGGATATAACTTTTTTCAGTCAGTTCTCCCCACCCATCCACCCATGAACAGTAGGTGGCAATCCCACTCCCTCTACCTGCTACAGGCACCATCCACAGAAAATTATTATAGCTGTCCTATGCAGAGCACTTCATTTGGTCACTGAGGCCAGTTGTGTCCGGCAGAGAGCAGCCAAGTTTTCTCATCTCTTCACACTCAGGCTGCTGGAGCAATCTTGTAAAATGGAATCTCTCAAAAGGATCTGGAATCTCTCAAAAGGATCCACTTTTATTCACAAAATTTTTTACAGAATTACTAAATTAGCCACAGGTTCTTTAAAAACACTTTTTTGCCTGTGGAGCCTGGACTTACAGCAATGAATGGTCCATGAGACCTTTATGTGATGAGGCAATTTCCTATATCAGTAAGTGTTGATATATATATAGCCCAATACTGGTTTTATTCATTATTGTACGTCTCCCTGTTATATTATAGGAACTTGATGCAGTGTTAAGTGTCAGCAGTCAGCACAGACACAGATATTACAGCCCGTGAGTAGAAAATCCTGTAGTTCCCTTTATAGTGTAGCACACTGTAGCAAACACACCAACCTTTTTGGTGCACTATTGTACAAAACCTAATATACTTTCACACTGTCCTCATTTTAGGGACGAAGGGATGATGCTGGAGATCTTGCCCAAAGCACAGTGAACCGAAAAGACTTGGTAATGTTGCTGTCAAGGTTAACATTCATGTGAATGCTGATGGGACAGTAGGCACCGCTAAGAGATGCCCTGCTCATGGCTCTTTGGCATGACTTTAACTGAGAGTCCTTTCTCTGGGAGTAGAGCTGCTTCATGAGGTCATGTGTAAAGCTGATGTGTGTGTTGTTCTGCTATTTAAACAACTGATACCTGACAATATTTTAAAGGACTTACATTCATGTTAATTATGCTGGACCAAGGGGTATGTCTGCACTCAATGTCACTCGAGTTTATTAATTGCAAAATTATGTCATTTGCTTCTAGCAAGATATGAACCTGTATTAATGCTACCATGTGGTCCTCTCCTAGTCTCTGAGCAGTATACTGTGACCATTTCATTTGATCATTACTCTGCACTTGCAAGCCACTGACAGAGTAATTATTACTCTATTACTTCATTTGGAATACAATTTTACTGTTCCCATCTACCAGAATCCAAGTGGCAATGGCTGGATTTGAGCACCTATGAGAAAAGCTAGAAGCCAACTGTCAGGATACCCTCATTTGAACATTACTTGCTTTCTCTTAGCATGTCACTTTCCCGTTTCATGGTGGTGTTCTTGGGGCGTGATGGAGACCTATGTGACAGCTATTTCAGAAACGCGTGTGCTTGTGTGAATCAGGAAGGCAGATTGTGGCTTGAATACTCCATGTGAGTTTCAGGATCCAAGTACTGACCCTGCAGCCAAACGCAAGAGAGCTAGCTCCGGACACATCACATATAAAATCTGCCATCTGATCACCTTGCTATCCCATCCAATCCCGCTGCTGTCATGGTAATGTTCGTGGGATGCTACTGGCACACCACTGCAGTGGTGCATGTGACAAGAGAAAATATATACAGGGCAGTTTAGTCACAGAAAAGGAATTAAACAGTTAAGAAATATAATTAGATATCATCATATACAATGCAGTGATATAAAACAAAAAGTGCTCTATAGAGGTACAGTAAGTTGTCCAACTGGAGCTGTGTCCTGCTAGAACATCCCTTTCATTCAATAACCTGTGGCAAGTCTTTGCAAAGCTGTCTGTTACGCTGTCAGACTGCCAACACCACCTCCTCCCAAAAATGATGCTGTGACAAGCTGCTCCTTTTTGATCAGTCTGGCAAATGCCCCAATATAATTTTTCAACTGAGAGGTGGCACATTAATGTGATTAGTTTCATATCTGGTGATCTGAAAAACGCCAACAGATTAGCATTAGTATGCAGGACACTACCAGTAAAGGATGTGTGCTATGGTAAAATTTTATTTTATGGAACTCATGCACAGTGTCTTGCAGCATATGCACTACTCACTCAGGAAAAATCTGAACAGAGTTTATCCCCTGAGCCTCAATACAGGCAGAAGCAGTTGTGTGGCCTTGGGTCACTACAGGAACAGAAAACAGAGTGACGATACAGCATGGACAAAGTATAAAATCACTGCATTACAGTAAACAATCTTTGATCGTACCTTCCTTGGAAAAAAAATATGTGCAAGACTAATACCCACACATAATCACAATTGTATCCCTGATAATTTTCTGCTCAAATAATTTTCATTCCATTATCCCTGTGAACCCAGTGTATAGTGCAGTGTACCATATCATTATGAATTTTACAAAAGATTTTCATTCACTTGCATAGTGATTGGAATGATTGTGAAAAAAGTGCCTTCCAATATGAAGGCCAACACCTTGTCTGCTAATTGCTCCCCAGACACAAAGCTTCAGCAGGTGCTTTGGATACAGTTCAGGTTAACAAACTCCAGGGTGCATTGCTCCATCATCAGAAGCCTCCCTGACATTGATCCATCTTTTGACCTGGTTTTTGTGCTTCTTCTTAATCACCTCGAGTGTGCAGACAGTGACTAGAGAATAAAGTGACAGACTAATGACTGAACATTGTAAACATATATAACTTCTAAATGTAGTATACACACAGGCACGCAATAAGATTTACCGAGTGTTTCCATAACACTGTCCTCCTTTCTCACTTTGTTCTCTGTGCACTTGCTTACGGCAATGCCAAACTTTTCTTGAACGCTCAAAGACTTTAGGGGAGGCAGTTCTTTGTTTTTTGTTTGTGACTTATAATTTCATTTGTATCAGCAAGACAGATGTATTAGGCTTCTTTACCACAACAACCACAGTAACTATAAAAATGTATACACTATTTATATCTATTCTGACATGCAAGTATTACTACAATCTACTTACTTTGTGCAATTATGAGCTGATCTCTTCACATGTCCTGGGAACACTGGTCCAAATCTATATCGGCTGATATTTATGCCCATTCCAGGGACACTGGAATCACTTTCAGTGGTGCTTGCACTACCTCTGGGCATCATCCAGAGATTCATATTGAGAACTCTGTGGATTTTTGGCATTATGATAGTGATAGAAGAATGAATACTAAGCAAATTCTGCTGGAAGCAATTGAGAGTTGTTGCATGACATTGTGTTGTAAAAACAGTTGCAGTACTGCAAGACATCTAATGAGCATGCAGGCTGGTAATACACGCTTATATGTACAAATATAAAAAGGTGGGTAATGTTGCTCTGAATCCAGGCTGTGACTTTGCAATAGGCATTTCTTGAGAGGAGATTTCCATTAGCTCTTATTCAAACCACACAAAGGGTTAACAATACAATAAAAGCAAGCAAGACCTTTGCCATGCTCTGGTGTCCTTTACTGGCCTAGAGAGCCACCTGACGGAGGTCATGAAAGTGAGCAAGCTCCTGTAAGATGCTGGGAAGGATACTGAAGTTTTACTGAGATACAAATGCTTTGGAGAAGTTACTAACAGAGAAAGGATAAAAGTGCAGGGTGATTAGACAAACAGAATGTCTAATAGTCTCACTTCAATAGCTTGCAAACCTTTAGAACAAATCTTGCAGGAAAGAATAACTACATCCATGGAGGTAAACAGAAAATGGGATGTAATGCAACATGGGTTTACCAAAGGTATATTGTGCCAGACTAACCTGATTTTCTTCTTTGCGAAGATAACTGATTTTTTAAATAAGGGAAATTCAGTAGATCTAATATACCTGGACTGCACTAAAGCATTTGACACAGCACTACATGGGAAATCATTAGTTAAATTAGAAAATATGGGAATTAGTTCAATAATTGTAAGGTGGGTAAGTAACTAGCCAAAGGGAAGAAGGCAATGGGTGGTGCTGAAAGGTGAGTTATCGGACTGAAAGGATGTTAGAAGTGGAGTTCCTCAAGGATCAGATTTGAGACCAATCTTATTCAATATTTTAACAACCTTGGCACAAAAAGGAGCAGGTTAATGAAATCTGCTGATGATAAAAAGTGGGGAGGCACCATCAATACAGAAGAAGATCAGATTATTATATAGGAAGTGACCTTGTAGAGACTGGAGTAACAGAAATGGGATGTTTTAGAGTAGGAGCCGTGTTAGTCTGTATCCGCAAAAAGAAAAGGAGTACTTGTGGCACCTTAGAGACTAGCAAATTTATTAGAGCATAAGCTTTCGTGGGCTACAGCCCACTTCATCAGATGCATAGAATGGAACATATAGTAAGGTTATATATATAATAATAACAAACTTATCTGTTTGTGTGTGTATATAAACAAATAAGTTGGAAGTTACCATACAAACTGTGAGAGGCTAATTAGTTAAGATGAGCTATTATTAGCAGGAGAAAAAACTTTTGTAGTGATAATCAAGATGGCCCATTTAGACAGTTGACAAGAAGGTGTGAGGATACTTAACTTAAGGAAATAGATTCAATATGTGTAATGACCCAGCCACTCCCAGTCCCTATTCAAACCCAAGTTAATAGGATGAAATTCAACAGAATAAAGGCAGTAGCTAGTGCTGGTGGCCTGTGATGTACATGAGGTCACACCAGATGATCTGGTAGTCCCTTCTGGCTGTAAACTCTATGACTATTTGTTCATTATTGATTTTGAAACAACCGGATAGCAAGTTTGCGAGCCAAAGTTCTACATACTGTATACATTGCTTGGCTCTTAAGAAACAAGGGAGCATCAATGGCACGTCATTAATAATACAAATTATTGTTTTCTGTCATCTCAAGGACAACACTGCATTATTAGACTGCTACATATCAGAACAGTGTGTGCAACTCATCAAGAATAGATAGGACTTGTAGCAGGGGCTCCAAAAAGCAGACAGACAGAAGAGAAAGCATAAAAATAAAGTGAAGTTCATGGAAGGAGGTAAGCCTCAGGTAAAGCATGCTGCACGACAGACAAACCCCTCGTTACTGCAAAGCAGCCAATCCAGCTATTCTCTGGGATAAAAACATACAGACCACCTGTGCTCTGATATATTTTAATGTTGTGAACTGCACGAAGTTATTGACTAATATCAGTACTGGCTTGTCTGCCAGCACAGCTGTTATCTTTGGACAACTATACTGTTACTGAGCCAGCCAATGACGACAGGGCAACAAGCCAACAAGCCAAAATCTACAAAGCTGATAACATTAAAAGAGAGATTAGATGGCTCAGGAAACAGAATTAAGACTCTCAGCTACAGATTGAAAAAGTAAAAGGAGAAAACCACTCACTTGTGGTTCTGAGTAGATGAGTCATGGATGGCACAAGTGCAATGGCTTAGGTTGCAGACTACTCTTTAGTCGGTGCAGACATAAGGATTTGCCAGTGAAACCATGGTGATAAACTATCTTTAACATTAACTTCCAAACTACCCAAAGTAATGAGTGGAGTTAGAACATAACCCACCAGTAATTCAAGTACATCACTGAGGACTTCTGAGCACGAGAACATGATGTTCATTCAAACCGGTTGATCTACCTTTGGAGATTTCAAGTACGAACAGGATTATGGCCATACACCATGGTGGATACACCAACACAACCTCTAGTAGGCAAGAAACATCAGTGCAGTATTTTGCTATAACCAAATCAGAGTATTGTTCCATAATATAGACTCCTTCTGTGACAAGCTGCACAATGCCATCTGGCCAAGTGTGTCTCATAAGCCAGCAGCGGGACAGCCAACTTTTCATGGAAGTCATAGGAGAGATATATTCCTATGGCCTTGTGGCACTCCAGCATCATATGCCCAACGTCATCTATAAACTGTCCTCCAAGGGAAGGAAGAATGATCTTGTGGTAAAAAGCACTGGACTGGGACTCCAGAGATCCTACTTCTAGTCCCATCTCTGCCACAAACATCCTCTGTGACCTTAGGAGAGTCATTTCACTCATCTGTTTCCCAGTTCTCCATGTGTAATATGGGCTATTAATTTCCTGCCTTAGAGGAATGTTGCAAAGCTGAACTCATTAATAGATGTGAGGTGCTCAGACATTACAGTGATGAATGCAATAGAAGAGACTATACATTTTTTGAAAACTACGTTTTGAGGGTAGAAATAAAAATGCTCTTAGAGAAACCAAAGCAACACTTGCAAGTCGGTAAGTAAAGGTCTGTAAGCCTCAACCAGGACCAGCAAACTACTCAAAACAAAAGTTACTTCATGAATGATCTTTTCAATGCACATGGACACAGTGACCTATGCATAATAAAGGTTTATTTGTAACAGTACATTCCTATTTTAATGCTCTTATTCTGTAGATAAGGAACAAAGCTCCCTCCTGTTACCATGCTCAATAACATTAAAGAGAGACCACCACATGATAGTACTTAGACCAATACGGGAAATTATTATGATTAATGCATTACATAACAATGGATCCTAAATTATGACATGCTAAAGCACTCTGCAATGCAATGTACAAGTCACACAATTACTTAAATGTCGGTGTGTTTGAGGAATAGCATGCCTCCCATTTCAAAGAAACATTTGCCAACATTTTCCCCACCTGCCACAGGGAGCAAAAGGAGATGGAAATACCCAAATGCAGCTCAGGAGGGGACCATCAGTGTGCTTGGTGCAGAGAAATCCTCAACACAATGACAGTGGCAAATGCATTTGAAAAATCAGAAAGTCTTCCTCAAAGGGTCAAAAACTCAAAGACTCTATGACTGTTTAATCATTTAACATTTTCCTTTCTGGATTAGCTGTGGTCAAGCAAGTCTGTGTATGCTGTGTCCTCACAAACCATTTACACAGTTATCCTGTCAAGTCTGTGGGCAAATTTACTTGGATGCCTGGTTCATGAGAAAATACCAAGTCATAATAGCATTTGCACTTGAAAAGCAGGATGCCTGGGACTTTTTGTAGAGAGGTACACAAAAGCAGTAAAAGAATGACTGAGAAGGGAGCTTGTTTTGCTTCTCTCCCCTATAAATCATAAAATACTATTAAGACAGTTATATTAAGACAGAATATGGAACAACTTTTTAAGTGCACCCACTAATTTAGAGAGCATGTACTAACCTAGAGAATGGACCTAGGCCTTTCTGAAGCTTTTGATCTCTATATAGTGGCATGCATACTGATAGAATATTATTACCTTGCTTGGGGATATATATAACTGAACCACAAGTATGGCAAAATCTTTTAAAACGTCACAGAAAGTCATACTAGACCAATATAATACACAGGTGTGACAGGGCCAGAAAGGGTTACACAACTAGCAGGCTATTTGATCCAGATTCAACCTTTAGAGACATGTTAGAAAAGTATGTAAATGGTAATTAGGGCCATTTCATGTTAGATAGACTAGAGCTTTGAAATGTAAACTTGTATTTTTAGAAAATTAGAGGTAATACTAATTGAATGAGTTTACTTACATCTGGTTAGACACTAACCATGTAAACAAATGGTTCCTGGCTATTACTATAGCTATTAATTCAGAGATCAAAAGGAAATTTTAACATTTAGATGAAACTTGGGTGTAATAATGTCACTATCTATATTTCTCTTTGAAGTCTGTAGTAAACTCTCTATGAACTGCTTACTGGATAATTACCTTATGCTGATGAATGCAACAAGTTACTTGTGTGTACATAGGAAACAGGTAGTTCTACTTCAAAGCTGCTATTCTTCACCAAAGGAATACCTTCTGTCAAGAGGTTATTATAGCTGCCAGAGATCTATATAAAAAAATCTTGGGTCCTGATCCTTTTTATCTCAGATGTGCTTAAGCTTCATGCAGGGGAAGTTTAAGTCGCAAGACTGAAGTCTCCAGTCCCTTCTGGACTGCCCTGATATTGAATATTTGGACATTGAACTATAACCTGATGAACTGATTTTGAAAAGGGCTCTTTGCAACTGTAGAACTCACCATCTCTACTATGAAACTGAGAACTCTATTGCTACATGTATAATGATCTTTTAACCAAGATTCACTCTCTCTTTTTTTTTTAATACATTTTAGTTTAGTTAATAAGAACTGGCTGTAAGCATGTATTTGGGTAAGATCTGAAATATTCATTAACATTAATCCGGAAGGTAATGTGTCCGATCCTTTGAGATTGGTAGAACTTTTTATATGATTAATAAGATTTTCAGTAATCCTCATCATATTTGACTTGGCTGTCTGGGTGGAAGCCCAAGGCTGGGTTGCTTTAAGGGAACTGTATTTCTGGCTTCTGGGTAACAAGTAAGGTATTGTAAAAGCTGTTTTGTTGCTGGCTTGGTGAATCTAAGTATTAGAATAACCACCAGTTTGGGGGACTGTTTGCCCCATTCTTTGCAGTTTGCCCTAACTGAGCAATCTCAGAGTGACCCCCCCGGGAACCCCAGTCACAAAAGGTTACTATATTTACAACACCAGTGCACGCTTTTGGAAATTACACAGGCCATGCTCAATAGCTATTTCTCTGAGAAATTTTTTTATTCTAAAAGATCCAAAATGCCTACATTATTTGACATGTGCGCTTGTGAAATTTAATTGCAATGAATTAAGTTGCTTAGTCCACCTTCAAGAAGGCAAACGTCCAGAAGCCTATGCTAAGTTGCAGCATTATACAAAGCTGGAGATAAAATACCAGGCCAAGTATAAGTGGTTATATTTCAAAACTTTTGTGCAAGTATAAAGTGTACAGTGAGAAGGTATATAACATTCACACACTTTCAGTGCCCTCTATGTTTCTATAGATTTCCAAAAGAAGGACATCTTGAAGTCTCTCTTTATCCACGTAGGGTCAGACTGTGCCCAGCTGCTCCACAGGTGCACACAGAACGAGAAGCTACCCATCTGGTAGTCTGCACTCCTGCGCAGCAGCTAGACACAACTGCAGGCTTTCTGGGAGCAAGCTCCTTACAACAAAGGAGACAGAGGTGGCAAGGCTCTCTCTTCATATTTGTCAGCAGAGATGGCCAGGCTCACACGAGAGGTATAGCAGCAGATGCATTCTCACTGCTGGAGAGCCTAGGCAGAAATCCTGTCTTCCCTGAGCACAATCTTTCATGCAGGGGTTGCCAACCTGTGACTCCAGAGTCACATGCGGCTCTTCAGAAGTTAATATGTGGCTACTTGTATAGGCACCGATTCCGGGGCTGGAGCTACAGACACCAACTTTCCAATGTGTCAGACGGTTCTCACTGCTCAACCCCTGGCTCTGCCCCCACTCCACCCCTTTCCGCCCCCTCCTCTGAGCCTGCTATGCCCTAGCTCCTCCCCCTCCCGCTCCAAGCCTCCTGCACGCTACGAAACAGCTGATCGGGAGGTGCGGGGAGGGATCAGGAGGAGCTGACTGGCGGGGCTGCTGGTGGGCGGGAAGCACTGGGAGCGGGGGAGAGCAGATGGGGGGCTGTTGACGTATTACTGTGGTTCTTTTGCAACGTACATTGGTAAATTCTGGCTCCTTCTCAGGCTCAGGTTGGCCACCCTGTTTCATGGTGATACTTAGGTGGTACTGCACCTGCACACTGCCCTCAACATGGGCCAAAATCCTGTAAGACACGATCAGGCCCACAACAAGCTCTACTTTTACGACTTATCACTGCAAAATGATTAAATTCTCCATTTTTCTCCTCCTCCAGCATGAAAATAGTTTCCCATAGCAACTGACAAAAAGGGTCCCACTTATTTTAAGGGAGAAAAGCTTTTGACTTGGTTCAGGATTCTGTATTTCCTCTGCAGTAGCAAATAGAAATAGCTGCAGTCATTACTCTGATTCAGGAATTTGTTGTAAGACATCCTTTGCTGGAGTGGAACAAAGACCCTCTGCTAAGTCCTTGGCAGATAAAGAAAAATGCAGCTTTTATTTATTTAGCACCATTGTTGTGCATGCTGCTTTATAAACAAGTTAAAAAGCCCAAGAAACAAAACAAACAAAAATAGTCCTTGCTTTGAGACACTTGTGATCTCAGTAAAATTTTTCATACATCAAAAATAATGATAGACCAATGAGTCAGGAAGTAGGGAAAGAGGGTAGGGAAGGGATTTAAAAAACAGTAAACATATGTAGAACCATACTGTGCAACACTACTGCCTTTGGACATTTTGCATATTATGGAGCCTTGTGTGAACATGATAGGTGCACAATATACAGAGTTGTTCTTTTTTGGGGGGGGGGGGGAAGGGGGAAGGTTTGAACCATGAAGACAGAGCACCCATGGATCTGGTTATAAGAGAAATCCTCCTTTAAGGCAGTCCACAAAACATTCACACCAATGGACGCCCTGAGTGGATATTCACATTCCTAACAAACTTGCCATGATCCAGATGTGAAAACAAGATAAAAGTGATTATTCAAAACCAGGGTATTTTGGAGCATTTGCAGGAGAAGTCAGGAGAGAAGACTGAATTAAGGAACTAATCACATTCTCCTGAGAATACCGCAGATATATAAAAAGAAAACCCAGAGCGCTAAGAAAAAAAAAGGCAATTACACTGTACAAGCCCAAAAGCTCTGCTTCAGCTTACGCGCACACACACAGAACTGCAAATCGCAGTTCAAAGTCTAGTTTTTGCTGGGAGCATTCACACTTTTTTGGCAGTTAGCTGTACATGACATCGTGTGGGAAGCCTTATATCGGGGAAAAAGTGCACGCAACTTGAACTGGACTTACAAAAGTTAATTCTAAGAAAAACTCTAGTTACATTTGCTCATCATGATAACTAGGTCACACTTTTAAAGAAAAATATAAAATGCCCCCCCCCTTAAATTAAAGACAGCCTGCATTGTGATTTGAGTTCTATTCTCTAAAGACCTTGTGTCAGTTTATATCCAACCAAAATACAATTGACACGCTTTCCACATTCTGGCCTCCTCTAACATGCAGACTCTAGAAGCACTGAAAATTGCAACTAAATTTACATTAACCTCCTCTTTGACAGAGATTACCCAGACCAGATAGAAGTGTTTTAGATCCCTTTGTTCAGATTTAACACATCCTTTTTAAAAATAAAGATGCACTTTGTAAAAACTATGTTACAGTTGTAAAAAAAAACTCTAGTGGTGAGGTAACAGGCAGCCCAAAAGACAAGCGCAACTGCCTAATTAAAATGAAGCTTATTCTGTATCTTAGTAACCCCATTATCCATAGGGACACTTCTCACTGACATAGTTCCTTAACTATGCTGACAAAGAAGAAAATAAATAAACTTCACTGAGCTTTAAACTGTTTGGCCAACATACTTTTCTGCTTCTAAGCAGCGCTGTCTCTAGGATTTAATTTTAGTACTCATAAGAATATACAAGTGACCCAAACATTCAGGGCCTCAATCATCCTCTTTGTGAGCTTAATTTAAAAGACAGTTGTTAGGCAAGGCATGATTAAAGTTTTAGAAGACAGAACTTTTAAGGAGTATCTTTTGATCCTGCTAAATACTATTAGGCCTTGTCTACACTACCAAATTTTGTCGACAAAAAACTGCCTTTTGTCAACAAAACAGTGAATGCGTACACACTGCGATGTGACTTTTGTCAGGAAAAATGCCCGGTTTTGGTGACAAAATACAACCACCCCGACTAGAGAAATACACCTTTTTCCTCTAAATTTTTCTCGACAAAGTGCCAGCGTAGACAACATGCTTGATTTTATTGCTTTAATTGGTGTCCCACAATGCTCAACCTGACTCCTCTAGTCAGCAGTTTGAACTCCGCTGTCCTGCAGCCAGATAAACAACCATCTACAACTCCCCCTTCAGATGCCCCTGGAATTTTTGAAATTCCATTTACTGCTGGCTCAGCATGGAGAGGTCTCATCACGTCTTCCCAGGTGACCATGACGGGTTATCACAGCAAACACTCTCCCGCTTGGACCACTGCAGAGCTGTTGAATCTGATCAGTATATAGAAAGAGGAGGCTGTGTGCTTGAGTCATAGGAATTGGGATACCTACGGGCACATTTCTCGAGGTTTGTGCAAAAAGGACTGGGATTGGGACATTTTGCAGTGCAGAGTGAAGATAAAGGAGCTGAGTTAGGCATGCCATAAGGTGAGGGAGGCAAACCGTCACTCTGATGCTGCACCTAAGACCTACTGGTTCTATAAAGAGCTGGACGCTATCCTTGGTGGTGACCCCACCTCCATCGCCAAGAGTCCCATGGATACTTCGGAGGGCTTGGAGGAGGCAGAAAGAGTACCTAACCTGGAGGACAAAATTACTGATGAAGAGGCGGAATTAGACAACGATGTGGAGCTCCCAGGAGGGTCGCCCACTGGGAGCCAGGAACTGTTCTCCACTCCAGAGGTGTCTAGCCAGTCTCAGCAGTTGCTCTCCGGCGAGCAAGAAGCAGGAAAGGAGATGCCTCATAAGTGGCTGTGGTTTGCGTAGTGCAGAGGTGGGTTCAGGGTATAGAAATGTAGAAGACTGGCTGTGTTTCTGTGAGGTGGCCATGTCCCTGTGTAGCTAGTCTTTACGGCGGAACAGGGTGTTGTTGCATCCCAAGTTCTCACAGAAATCCTCCAGAGAGATCTCCTGAAAAGTTTATTGGAGGTACTCAGCAATCCTCTGCCAAAGGTTCCGTAGCAGAAAAGCTTTGTTCCTTCCCCCATTCTAGGAAACTTCCCGCGCCCTTGGGCAATCACTTATGCAATGACCAAAGCGGCACACAGGCGAGCAGCATAGGGAGCAGGGCGGAAGCCACAAGCATGGAGTAGATGTACCCTCATTTCTCTGCTTACCCTTAGCAGTGAGATGTCTGCTAGAATGACCCCCGCCTGTGGAAAAGTGGGAGAGAATTTTTTTCCTAGTCGGCTGCACCACAACCCTTGCAGAGAGTGTGCTCTTTTCCCCATGTGGAGCACCTCCCTGCTCCCCCTCCAACACTCACCATGCTTTGGGTGTTAGCAGAGATGTGTGCCTGTCAAGGGTCAGTGAGAAAGTGATTATTATGTTGCCAAAGGTGCATTTAACTGAAATGTTTCAATGCTGTGTGTGAATTTAACAATCCTGCTTCTGTGCATTGTCCCTTGTGCTTTGGCACATGTGGCCTTCAGGAACACCCCACACACCCCGGCCGAGCATCTCTGCCAGGTAAGAAAGTGCCCAAGATGGAGCAAAGGAGACATGTTCCGGGAAGTACTGCACTGCTCTAATGCAGAAAAAAGGGAACTTAAGGAGTGCTGGGAAGCCAAACGGCAGGACAGGAAAGAGAATCAAGAGTTTGTTAAGGACGCAACTAAGTGGATGATTAAAATAATGGAGAAGCAAACGCAGATGCTGCAGTCCTTAGTACTGCTGCAGACTGAGAGGATCCGTGCTCGCCCGCCCCTGCAGCACATTCAGAAATCTTTTCTGTGCCCCCAAAACTCCACCCACACAGTCCTTTCTGCTTTCCAGGACTTCTCAGTTTCCCCTTCACTCCACCCCGTGGGACAACTTTCACAGTGATAGCTGGACCTACATACAGCTGTGAAAGTCTGCCCTTTCCTGGTACCTCATTTCCCACCAAGCATCTTTGTGTGTTTGTTTGTGTGTACTGTTTCTTGTGCAATAAAAGCAAAGTTTTTAAACAGTAACTCATCTTTATTTGTTTCCTACAACTTGAGATAGCAGGCACTACCAATACATGCACAGGCATTTTAAATCATTTGCTTACTGGAATGTAAGGCCCCCAGTGTCACCACTGCTTCCTAGCAATGTTACATTACATGTAGTTTTCCAGCACCAATCACAGAGATATACATTACTGGTTCTCATTTTCGAAGTGTTGACTCAAAGCCTCCCTGATTTGAATTGCCCCCCCGGGCTCCTCTGACAGCCCTGGTATCTGGCTGCTCAAAATCAGCAGCCAAGCAGTCTGCTTCAACACTCCGCCCCTGAGCAAACCTTTCACCCTTAGCTTCACAGAGATTATGCAACGTACAGCACGCAGCTATCACCATGGGAATATTATCCTCATTGAGGTCTAACCTGTCATAAAGGCATCGCCAGCGCACCTTTAATCTGCCAAAGGCACATTCCACTGTCACCCAGCATCTACTCAGCCTGTTCTTAACCACTCCTTACTGCTGTCCAGGTGTCCACTGTAAGGTTTCATTAGCCATGGCTGTAAGGGTTACGCCGGGTCTCCCAGGATCACTATGGGCATTTCAACATCCCACACTGTAATCTTCTTGTAGCTTTCTGTACAGGCCAGCGTTCCTGAAGATGCATGTGTCATGCACCTTCCCGGACCACCTCGTGTTGATGTCAGTGATATGTCCACGGTGATCCACAAGCGCCTGCAACACCACAGAGAAGTACCCCTTCCTATTGATATACTCCGTCGCAAGGTGTTCTAGTGCCAAAATTGGAATATATACGCAATCTATCACCCCTCCACAGTTAGGGAAACCCATTTCTGCAAACCTGTTCACCATTTCACACACATTTCCCACACATTTCCCAGACTCACGGTCCTTTGTAGCAGGATGCGATTTATTGCCCTGCATACTTGCATTAACGCCGCCACAACAGTTGACTTCCCCACTCCAAACTGATTCACAACCAACCGGTAGCAGTCTGGAGTCACCAGCTTCCACACAGCGATTGCCACATGTTTCTCTACCGATAGGGCAGCTCTCACTCTGGTGTCCTTGTGCCGCAGAGCAGGGGCAAGTTCTACACATAGTTCCAGGAAGGTGACTTTCCGCATCCAAAAGTTCTGTAGCTACCGCTCATCATCCCACACC
Organism: Natator depressus; assembly: GCF_965152275.1. NCBI lineage: Eukaryota > Metazoa > Chordata > Testudines > Cheloniidae > Natator > Natator depressus. Next base: position 246,808,693 of record NC_134234.1, read on the forward strand.
TGCATGATGATACGATCCCACCATTCAGTTCTTGTTTCCCAAGCCCAAAAGTGATGGTCTACCCTATGCAGCTGTTCTGTGAATGCCAAAAGCAATCTAAAATTGCTCCTATTCATATCACGCAGCATGTCAGGTGCCGAGGAGTCTTCTTCAGTTTAGAACTTAACTGCACTGCCACCCATGATGTCTTCATGACAGTTAACACAGCATAGGATAGCAGTGCAGGATCCAACCCTTCTCACAAAGATGCCAGGGTGCACAGCAAAGAAAGGCCATTGAAAAATGCTGCAAAAGAAAGCCAGAAGCCCATGGAATGCTGGGACAGAAAACAATGCATCACGGGACATTGAGCCATGTCCCAATCTGCACCCCAATCTGCTCCACCTTCCTACAACACCTAGTGATAGAAGGTGTTGATCTGGACTGTGGGAACACCTTGGAAACACCTGAGGTACAAGGTCTGATCCAGGCTAGAGGGATTTCTAGCCTGTGAAAGGAATACCCGGGGTTTTTAAGATGCAAGCAAGGGCAGCTGGCCCCTTAAGGAATCTCTGCAGTGGTCTTAAATCACCATTTAGGGTGAGAATTTGCTACTTATATCCAATCTCTTTGGTATATTAAGCTTAGATTGCATTTTTGTTTATTTGCTAGGTAACCTGCTTTGATCTGTTTGCTATCCCCTATAATCACTTAAAATCTATCTTTTGTAGTTAATACATTTGCTTTTGCTTTATCACAAACCAGTTTGTGGGAGTTATAACTTGGGGCAAAAAGCTGTTGTATATTCTCTCTCTACATTGAGGGAGGGAGTGAATTTCATGAGCTTACGCTATACAGATCTCTGTGCAGTGCAAACAGTATAATTTTGGGTTTACACTCCAGAGAAGGGTGCATTCTTGAGCAGCTGGGCAGTTTCTTAGCTGAAGCCTCCCCATGAAGAGCTGATCACAGCAACCTGTAAGTACTGCATCTGGGTGTGTCCCTACCTGTACGTACGCTGATGAAAGAGCAAGCTTGGAGAGCTTGGCAACTTATCACAGCAGCACAGTGTGAGAGGGAGCCCAGGCTGGTGGGTCAGGGGGGCTCAGTGGTATCCTGGTTGCAGGTGGCACCCCGTGGGGAACAGTCACAATGCTTAGCTTCACTCACAAGTATTCTGTAACTGATTTCAATAACACTACAAAGCTGAGTTCCTAGGAAAGAAGGCTGCTTGGCAGCACCTCTAGCAAACAGTACTGCGCAAACTGGTTCAGATGAAATAAAGTCAGCCCAAAAGTGAAATGAAACCCAAATATTTGAGTATCAAATAAGTTTGGCTAAACTGTTTTTTTCTTTTAAATCTGTTTTTTGCATGCCTGGTGTGGACCTTAACTGGAAAGAGAAATACCTCAAAATACTACAGTAGATACTCAAAAAGCTAGTCTTAATACCAAAGAGCAAAATTTTTTTTACATCAATGCAATCCCACGGTAGTAACCGTAACAAAAAACCAGAGATACAGAAAGGTTTTCCTAACATTTTTCTTCAATGGGATGTTTGTTTTGTTCCAAAGGATGGCATAACCATCACCTTTGCTAGAGACACTAGAAATGCATTCACTGGAAGGATGGATTGGGCAATCAAATTGTGCATATATTGCAGCAAAGAGTCACAACATTTAGCAATTAATTCTAGTCTTCTTATCAGAATTCTTATTCTCCTTTGATTGCATCCTCAAAGGTGAAAAAAAGAATATTTGTTATCTCAGAGCAAATAAACTTGCCCAAAGCCTTCTCTTCTTATTCCTCCTGTATACCTAATGCATTACAACAGGCTTGATCACTTCTGTCAGAGGCCTTGTCGACACTAACCTTGTAAATCAATCCAAGTTACGTTAGTTAAGTTACGTAACTTAAGTCGACGTAACTTATATAGACTTAGAGCAGCGTAGGCACCGCTTTATGTCGAGGGGAGACGCTCTCCCATCCATGACAGCGGCGCTGATTTAGCGTGGTAGTGAAAACACGGTCAGAGTATTCTCCTGGAAACAGCTTATTCTGGACGATCGTCAGCTGAGCAGAATCCATTGCTTGGCTAAGAAAGTTCAAGTCAGTTGACTTCAATAGAGTGTACCCAATTATTCCAGCAGTGAACTTGGTCCTCAGAGTCCAAAAGTTCACCTTTTTCCATAGAGCTACTATTATGCAAGGTACTAACATGTTTTGTGTCCTAATACATCTCTTGGTCTTTTTAATAGCTAAAAGTGAATGCGCTTCTCAGAGTTGACCAATAAATTGTAAGTTAAAAAGCAGGAGCATCCCCAGCTCCTGCCTTCATTCTCTTGCCTGGTGGGAACAGGACTGGACAAGACTTCAGCCCAAGATTCCAAGTGACAGCTCTGAATGGTCCACAGTATCTTTGTAAAGGCAATCAGTCTGCTCGTGATGGAAACAAAAGGGAGAGGGATAAACAAGAGGCCAACATCAGTGGTGTGAATAAATTGGGACTCAGTGGATATGAAGTCAGAGGCAAGATGTAATGAGTCCATACTTGAGAAAAAAAATCAGAAAGGCTGATTTTTAACTTGATTCAGAGATTGAGAAGAAACCAACAAAGGTAACAAATGATTTGTGTGGGGGATGTGGGAGTACGACTAGAAAGCATTGCATGGTTCTTTACAGAATATTCTGGCTGCAGAATTCTTGACTGCCTCAAGTTTAAAAGAGTAGGGCTTTATGAATATTACAAAAAGGGATTTTCCAATAGTTTATTATATCAACAGGTACTTCTAAGGCTGAAAAGTAAAAGCGGAAAGGAGCAGATCATTCAGTCTCACCAAAAGTTAATATGTATGAGGACAAAGAGAAGAGGCCTGTTGGGAAATGGATCGGTCTACACAAATTTTCTAAAGGAATGCTAACGTAGCCTGATTGAAAAAGGACAGTAAGTATTAAAGAGTCTGAAGTGCCTCACTTTTGCCTTGTTATCCTTGAGGAAGATGTTCTGTTGTGACAGATGGTTCTTGGAAGGGTGAAACAAAACAGCCTCTTCAGGACAATGAGGAGCAAAGAGGGTGGGCAAGGTATCATGTAAATGCTTTTGACAACAGCCACACTGAAGCATTCAGGAATCATCCTTTTTACACTCTTCTCTCGCTGTTGCCTATCCTTCACACTGCACTGCATATGCCATGCCCTGTGTGACCTTGCGTTTAGGGTTTCCTGCAGCAGCATTTTAATTATTTATCTGCCTTGTAGAAGAATTAAGTGATACTGGAAACTATCCTCTCTCTACAAACCCATAGAGTACCAGCCCCTTTGCCAGGCTGCATTGGTCTAAGTGGAAGGAAAAAAAGAGAGGGGGTAGATTTCTTTATTCTCCGTTCACAACAGATTAAACTTTAGCTATCAGTCTGGAAAATCTAGAGATGCTATCAAGATATACTTCAATTTGAGGTCATGGGGCCATTCTTGAAGAAGCAACAGTCAGACTGCCTCTATCCTTACAGAAAGGAATCTTGAAGGGACAAAACGCTAGGTCTCCTCTGGATGAGCAATGCTCACTGATGTGCTAAAGGTACTGGACATGTGCCATCCCACAATCTGTTCTTAGGATCTGCATCCCTTCTGGCTGATGGAGACTAGTGGGGGAATACTGGGTCGATTGCTGACAGAAACTGTTAACGCCTACATTAAAGATGGCAGGGTGCTGGCTTCTCTTAAAGAAGCTATTGTGGGTACTTTGCTCAAGAAACCAATATTTGATGCCGACAACCTGGCTATCCCCCACTGTCACATCTTCCATTTCTGGTAAAGATTTTAGAGAAGGTTGTGTCGGGACAACTGAGTGACTAACCACCTCAGATATTCTTGATCTTTGTCCATCTGGGTACCAACTTGGATATGGAACAGGAACTGCACTGGTAAGGCTGCTAGACAACAGCCTCCTGGTCATGAAGATATGTTACGGATGCTAATGACAGATGTTTCAGTAGCCCATCAGTACCACAGACCATGAGGTATTGTTGACTATGCTGAGGACTGCTGCTGCTGGCTGGCTCTGTTCTTTCCTGGGTTGAAAGGCCGCTCTAAGGCCACTATCGTTTGACATTCCACAGGGTTCCAAACTGTCTCTCTCAATATTCAAAGGCTATATGGGGAGAGTCGAAATGTTGGTAAGGGGGTATAGGCTACAACCTGTTCAGTATGCCAACAACACCTCACCCAACTGGAGCTGTTAAACTCCTTATCCTGTGTCTGGTGAGGTTGGGGCATGTCTAAGAACTAGCTGGGCTGCATCTCAGTCTGGATAAGCCAATAGGCTGGAGAAAGCAACCAAAAGACATGGCCAGGATGTATCAAAGGTATTTACTCTCCATTTGTAATTACGATACAAGCAGCATTGGGGAACAGTTCTGCCTTTGAGAATACAACAGTTTCATTTGGATTCAGACCTTGCTACCATGATCCAGGTCTCTGTAATGTCAAAGTTAGAGAACTACAATGAACCTTGTATAGTACTACTGTGACATTACCCAGGGTGCAATCTGGACTGATGAACAGTTGTGTCCTCTCAGTTCTCAAACCTGGGGTGCCTTTTACTCTGCTTAGCTGTGACAGCAAACCACTATTGGTCTGCTCACAGACAGCCTCCAGAATTTAAATTACTCCCAGCTTTACTGTATGAGTGGTAATGCCAGCCACTCTTGAATTACACTGCAGAGTAACACCAGCAAATTTCCAGTCCCAGACTTTCCCCCAGAAATGTGTGTCTCGTACTTCCCGCATTCTCCTGGACAATACAAGCTCATAGAAAGTCTGTCATTTTACTAATAGAAAATTATATGCACAAATCCTGTTATCCCAAAGGGAGCTTCCCAAACACTTCAATCCAAACACACAGGGTTAGATAAAACACTAAAACAAATGTATTAACTACAGAAAGACAGATTTTAAGTGATTACAAGTAATGAAGCATAAAAGTGAGAATTGGTTACAAGAAAATAAAAGTAAATTGCAACCAATTCCTAACTTAACAAGCTAAGTAGATTCAAAACAAAAGTCTCTCTCACCACGTCTTAGCAATCTTACTGGCTGAACTCTTTCGATCAGGATTCTTCTTCCAGTCCAATTCTGTTTCCTTTGCTCTTCAAGTGTTGTTGATGCCATGGATAGAGAGGAAAGGGAGAGATAATCTGGGGGGTTTGCGCTCCTTTCTTATAGCATTTCTCTTCTTTGAGAATCATCTAAAGAAGAGGCTCAGGAATGAGTCTCAGGAGACAATGTTTGTTTTGACGGGAACCGCCAGCTGTTTCTTTTGTTCTTCATGTAGATTTTTGCCCATCTCATCTTTCCTGATAAAGAATGGCCATTTAACCAGGTGACAGTCCATTTGACTTTGCTGACACCTGGCTAAGGCACTGGCTAGCCTTTTGTCTCAGGGGAACTGGCTTGTGGCTGCTTTCAGATTTGGAATACATTTTACCAAAACAATAATTATCAACGAATTATGAACAACCATAAACGGCTTAAGACCTTCCTACATGAAAGACAGCTTCTCACTTTGTGCCTTATCACAACTGCAAACAGCAGAAGGCCTTGGGCTGGATCCCCCTCAATTTAAAAGGGGAGGGGGGCTGGAAGTAATTCTCTCCATGAGGGATCCTCAGATTTGGAACCATCTCCCTACCCTGTCTGAAATAGCCCATTGTCCTTCAACGCCCTACGCAAGGCGCAATTTGCTTTTTTTTGAGATTGTGGGCGTGATGTAGGAAGTTGAATTTTAGTGGGTGTTGTGGTATTAGTTACTAATTATCTATTTCATTCTTCTAATTTGTGTGCTTTGGGTACTCACTTTGTGTGTGTGTGTGTGTGTGTATAAATCCAAGTAACTAAATGGGTAAATTTTTCTAAAATAAAGATCAAATTAGCCCTGGTCTACACTAGGACTTTAGGTCGAATTTAGCAGCGTTAAATAGATGTAAACCTGCACCTGTCCACACGACGAAGCCCTTTTTTTTGACTTAAAGGGCTCTTAAAATCGATTTCCTTACTCTACCCCTGACAAGTGGATTAGCGCTTAAATCGGCCTTGCCGGGTCGAATTTGGGGTACTGTGGACACAATTCGACGGTATTGGCCTCCGGAAGCTATCCCAGAGTGCTCCATTGTGACCGCTCTGGACAGCACTCTCAGCTCAGATGCACTGGCCAGGTAGACAGGAAAAGAACAGCGAACTTTTGAATCTCATTTCCTGTTTGGCCAGTGTGGCAAGCTGCAGGTGACCATGCAGAGCTCATCAGCAGAGGTGACCATGATGGAGTCCCAGAATCGCAAAAGAGCTCCAGCATGGACTGAACGGGAGTTACGGGATCTGATCGCTGTATGTGGAGAGGAATCCGTGCTATCAGAACTCCGTTCCAGTTTTCGAAATGCCAAAACCTTTGTCAAAATCTCCGAGGGCATGAAGGACAGAGGCCATAACAGGAACCCAAAGCAGTGCCGCGTGAAACTTAAGGAGCTGAGGCAAGCCTACCAGAAAACCAGAGAGGCAAACGGCCGCTCCGGGTCAGAGCCCCAAACATGCCGCTTCTATGATGAGCTGCATGCCATTTTAGGGGTTTCAGCCACCACTACCCCAGCCGCGTTGTTTGACTCCTTCAATGGAGATGGAGGCAACACGGAAGCAGGTTTTGGGGACGAAGAAGAAGATGATGATGAGGTTGTAGATAGCTCACAGCAAGCAAGCGGAGAAACCTGTTTTCCCGACAGCCAGGAACTGTTTCTCACCCTGGACCTGGAGCCAGTACCCCCCGAACCCACCCAAGGCTGCTTCCTGGACCCGGCAGGCGGAAAAGGGACCTCCAGTGAGTGTACCTTTTAAAATACTATACATGGTTTAAAAGCAAGCATGTGAAAGGATTACTTTGCCCTGGCATTTGCGGCTCTCCTGGATGTACTCCCAAAGCCTTTGCAAAAGGTTTCTGGGGAGGGCAGCCTTATTGCGTCCTTCATGGTTGGACACTTTACCACTCCAGGCCAGTAACACGTACTCGGGAATCATTGTACAACAAAGCATTGCAGTGTATGTTTGCTGGCGTTCAAACAACATCCGTTCTTTATCTCTCTGTGTTATCCTCAAGAGAGTGAGATATCATTCATGGTCACCTGATTGAAATAGGGTGCTTTTTTTCAGGGGACACTCAGAGGAGCCCGTTCCTGCTGGGCTGTTTGCCTGTGGCTGAACAGAAATGTTCCCCACTGTTAGCCACGGGGAGGGGGGAGGGTTGAGGGGGTAGCCACGCAGTGGGGGGAGGCAAAATGTGACCTTGTAACAAAAGCACATGTGCTATGTACGTAATGTTAACAGCAAGGTTTACCCTAAAAGAGTGTAGCCACTGTTTTATAAAATGTGTCTTTTTAAATACCGCTGTCCCTTTTTTTTTTCTCCACCAGCTCCATGTGTTTCAATGATCACAGGATCTTCTCCTTCCCAGAGGCTAGTGAAGCTTAGAAAGAAAAAAAAAACGCACTTGTGATGAAATGTTCTCTGAGCTCATGCTGTCCTCCCACACCGAAAGAGCACAGACGAATGCGTGGAGGCAAATAATGTCAGAGTGCAGGAAAGCACAAAATGACTGGGAGGAGAGGTGGCGGGCTGAAGAGAGTAAGTGGCGGGCTGAAGACATGGCTGAAGCTCAAATGTGGCGGCAGCATGATGAGAGGAGGCAGGATTCAATGCTGAGGCTTCTGGAGGACAAAACCAGTATGCTCCAGTGTATGGCTGAGCCGCAGCAAAGGCAGCTGGAGCACAGACTGCCACTACAGCCCCTGTGTAACCAACCGCCCTCCTCCCCAAGTTCCATAGCCTCCACACCCAGACGCCCAAGAACGCGGTGGGGGGGCCACCGGCCAACCAGCCACTCCGCCACAGAGGATTGCCCAAAAAAAGAAGGCTGCCATTCAATAAATTTTAAAGTTGTAAACTTTTAAAGTGCTGTGTGGCATTTTCCTTCCTCCTCCACCACCCCTCCTGGGCTACCTTGGTAGTCATCCCCCTATTTGTGTGATGAATGAATAAAGAATGCATGAATGTGAAGCAACAATGACTTTATTGCCTCTGCAAGCAATGATTGAAGGGAGGAAGGGAGGGTGGTTAGCTTACAGGGAAGTAGAGTGAACCAAGGGGCAGGGGATTTCATCAAGGAGAAACAAAGAGAACTTTCACACCGTAGCCTGGCCAGTCATGAAACTGGTTTTCAAAGCTTCTCTGATGCATACAGGGGTCGGTCCTGGGGCCGGTTTTGTCAAAATGATCTGGAGGATGGTGTGGATTGCACTCTTAGCAAATTTGCGGATGATACTAAACTGGGAGGAGTGGTAGATACATTGGAGGGCAGAGATAGGATATAGAGGGACCTGGACAAATTGGAGGATTGGGCCAAAAGAAACCTGATGAGGTTCAATAAGGATAAATGCAGGGTCCTGCACTTAGGACGGAAGAACCCAATGCACAGCTACAGACTAGGGACCGAATGGCTAGGCAGCAGTTCTGCGGAAAAGGACCTAGGGGTTACAGTGGACGAGAAGCTGGATATGAGTCAGCAGTGTGCCCTTGTTGCCAAGAAGGCCAATGGCATTTTGGGATGTATAAGTAGGGGCATAGCGAGTAGATCGAGGGACATGATCGTTCCCCTCTATTCGACATTGGTGAGGCCTCATCTGGAGTACTGTGTCCAGTTTTGGGCCCCACACTACAAGAAGGATGTGGAGAAATTGGAGAGAGTCCAGCGAAGGGCAACAAAAATGATTAGGGGTCTGGAACACATGACTTATGAGGAGAGGCTGAGGGAACTGGGATTGTTTAGTCTGCAGAAGAGAAGAATGAGGGGGGATTTGATAGCTGCTTTCAACTACCTGAGAGGTGGTTCCAAAGAGGATGGTTCTAGACTATTCTCAGTGGTAGAAGATGACAGGACAAGGAGTAATGGTCTCAAGTTGCAGTGGGGGAGGTTTAGGTTGGATATTAGGAAAAACTTTTTCACTAGGAGGGTGGTGAAACACTGGAATGCGTTACCCAGGGAGGTGGTAGAATCTCCTTCCTTAGAAGTTTTTAAGGTCAGGCTTGACAAAGCCCTGGCTGGGATGATTTAATTGGGGATTGGTCCTGCTTTGAGCAGGGGGTTGGACTAGATGACCTCCTGAGGTCCCTTCCAACCCTGATATTCTATGATTCTATGATACCGCGCCCTCCTGTGCTCTTCTAACCGCCCTGGTGTCTGGCTGCGCGTAACCAGCAGACAGGCGATTTGCCTCAACCTCCCACCCCGCCATAAACGTCTCTCCCTTACTCTCACAGATATTGTGGAGCACATAGCAAGCAGTAATAACAGTGGGAATATTGGTTTCGCTGAGGTCTCACCGAGTCAGTAAACTGCGCCAGCGCGCCTTTAAACGTCCAAATGCACATTCTACCACCATTCTGCACTTGCTCAGCCTGTAGTTGAACAGCTCCTGACTACTGTCCAGGCTGCCTGTGTACGGCTTCATGAGCCATGGCATTAAGGGGTAGGCTGGGTCCCCAAGGATAACTATAGGCATTTCAACGTCCCCAACAGTTATTTTCTGGTCTGGGAATAAAGTCCCTTCCTGCAGCTTTTGAAACAGACCAGAGTTCCTGAAGATGCGAGCGTCATGTACCTTTCCTGGCCATCCCATGTTGATGTTGGTGAAACTTTCCTTGTGATCCACCAGAGCTTGCAGCACTATTGAAAAGTACCCCTTGCAGTTTATGTACTCGCCGGCTTGGTGCTCCGGTGCCAAGATAGGGATATGGGTTCCGTCTATGGCCCCACCACAGTTAGGGAATCCCATTGCAGCAAAGCCATCCACTATGACCTGCACATTTCCCAGGGTCACTACCCTTGATATCAGCAGATCTTTGATTGCATGGGCTACTTGCATCACAGCAGCCCCAACAGTAGATTTGCCCACTCCAAATTGATTCCCAACTGACTGGTAGCTGTCTGGCGTTGCAAGCTTCCACAGGGCTATCGCCACTCGCTTCTCAACTGTGAGGGCTGCTCTCATCTTGGTATTCATGCGCTTCAGGGCAGGGGAAAGCAAGTCACAAAGTTCCATGAAAGTGCCCTTATGCATGCGAAAGTTTCGCAGCCACTGGGAATTGTCCCAGACCTGCAACACTATGCGGTCCCACCAGTCTGTGCTTGTTTCCCGAGCCCAGAATCAGCGTTCCACAGCATGAACCTGCCCCATTAGCACCATGACGCATGCATGGGCAGGGCCCATGCTTTCAGAGAAATCTGTGTCCATGTCCTGATCACTCACGTGACCGCGCTGATGTCGCCTCCTCGCCTGGTATCGCTTTGCCAGGTTCTGGTGCTGCATATACTGCTGGATAATGCGTGTGGTGTTTAATGTGCTCCTAATTGCCAAAGTGAGCTGAGCGGCCTCCATGCTTGCCTTGCTATGGCATCCGCACAGAAAAAAGGTGCGGAACAATTGTCTGCTGTTGCTCTGACAGAGGGAGGGGCGACTGACGACACGACTTACAGGGTTGGCTTCAGGGAGCTAAAATCAACAAAGGGGGTGGCTTTACATCAAGGAGTATTTCAGGCAGGACTTCACGGAGGGTTCCAATAAGAAATGGTGCACCTAAGTTATTGTTCTTATTGGAACAAGGAGGTTAGTCTGGTGCGAAACGATTGTCTGCCCTTGCTTTCACGGAGGGCGGGAGGGAACGGGGGCCTGACGATATGTACCCAGAACCACCCGCGACAATGTTTTAGCCCCATCAGGCATTGGGATCTCAACCCAGAATTCCAATGGGCAGCGGAGGCTGCGGGAACTGTGGGATAGCTACCCACAGTGCAACGCTCCGGAAGTCGACGCTTGCCTCAGTACTGTGGAAGCACTCCGCTGAGTTAATGCACTTAATGCACTTAGAGCATTTTCTGTGGGGACACACACACTCGAATATATAAAACCGATTTCTAAAAAACCGACTTCTATAAATTCGACCTAATTCCGTAGTGTAGACATACCCTTAGTCTTACAACTCTTTCTACCCAAGAAACTTAAAAAAACAAAAACAAACCCACCACCCACCTACCACTTATGCTCAGTAAATCTAAATCTTGAAGTAATCCAGTGCCAGGCTAGATAGTATATTTCTCCTGATGATCTTCCTAAAGAGTAAATTACATAAAAAACACTTTGCATGTCATCGTCATCATGTTCCTATTACGCCTCTGACGTTTAGGGGTGTGACAAAGCTCCTCCTCTCCTGTCTGTTTCTAGCAAGTCTTTAAATGGTTCCCCAGCTGTGCCCCACATTTTTCAGCTCGGCTTCCACAGCTCTTCGCCATGTTGTTTTTGGGCGGCCTCGTTTCACTTGCCTTCAGGTGTCCATCTTATTGCTACTCTGGTGATGGAAGCACATGACTGATCCATCTCCAACACCTCCTGGCAATGATAGTGCTCAGGTCCTCTTGGCTGCACTGTGCATGTATCAATTAGAAATTCATCATTTACAAAACAAATCTTAAAGGCCCCAATATGCTCCTTTTAAAGGGAATGACAGTATCTGGATTATCATTTCTCTATTCAGAAATTATATTTTAATCTGTATCACTTGGGATAGATAATAGAATGTAAATAAGTGAAGTATATTACAATTCCACAAAATTACTTCCTTTTTCATGACATTTCTACTTAGAACCCCCCCCCCCCCCCATCTGAAGTTGAACTGGTACAAAGGAAAGAGAAAGAAAAATGTTTAATTTCTGCATTAGGCTTAAGGACTCTTGAGATGGCAGATTTACATTACCTTTTATACAAGTTGTTTGAGTCTATCCTGTGAAGTTGTAAAATTAATTCTTGGCTCCAGATGAAGATATGGTCAGAGGCCTGCCTATTAGGTCTAGCCAGACATGTTCTAGGAGCCCATCTTAGTTCCTTAGTATGTTGGGATTTTTCCTCTCCGTGATGGAAGAGCTGAACTGAGGAACCAGGTTAAATCTGGATGCATCCTAAACCGCTTTCCTTGCAGAAATCTCCTAATAGCATATTTCCATTGAATAACATCACTTCCGAATCTTGGGGCCTCAGTGTATGCATCTCAGATGTCCTCGTCCTCCTTCCACTCACCCTCAACTTGTAAGATGGGCAACTGAATTGGATCACTATAAGGCAATGAGGGTATCCAGGACATTGGCTACAAGTGGCAATTTGACTATAAAAGAAATGTTAAAAATTTTAATAATTTTTAAGAAAAAGCTCAGTATTCTATAAGACCTCAGCTACTAAGTATCTGCTAGAGACCTTGAGAATGCCTGCTCCATCTGCCAGAAATAAAATCACGTTGGGAGGGATGTCCCTGGCTAAGCACTAAGGCAGTAACGATCAATTTTGGAAGCACAGGGAAGTTTCCAGATTCTGTTTAACATGAACTAATTTATTCCACCAAAGAGTTTAACGATATTGTTTTGGTGATCATACAAATGCAGCAGAAAAAACATGACAAAATATTTTAGAGACCTCTCATTTTAGAGATCTCTTACATTTAGTAATCTCTTACAATTGGAATCCTCTCTCTGAATTAGCTTGGATTAAGGTTTCTTAGCCTGGGTTTTTAACATTTAGGAAAAGATTTCAATCTTGATGAGAGAAGCATGAGAAATTTGGAAAGAGCTCCTATTTGGCCTGTTGCAAAAGTAGAAGGAACCACAAGGAAAGAGATGCTAATGAATTTCTGAGTCCCCATATGCATCCACATATTGCTGTAGTATTTGCCTTCAGGCTAAATGGAGTTTCAAGGAATATGAAGGACATGGCTACACCCAAAGGCAATTGAACCTGATCCTCCACTACTTTGAACCTTGTGTAGTTATTTACACCTGTGCAAATGCTAATATTCTGATTTGATAGTATTGTACACCCTTGAATAGGCATAAATGACTGCACAAGATGCAGGGACAGTTGAGAATGCGGCCCAATGAGTACCTGTCACCATAACCACCTTTAAGAAGGGGCATCCTTTGTGATGAAATAGAGAGACTACAACTGGAAGTACTGGGGTTTGGGAAGCTTTCTTTACGCCAAAATGCACTGAGAGCAGAACTGCAATGACTATGGCCTGGTCTACACTAATGTCAACATAGGGCAGTTTATGTCAAATTATGTCTGTGTACCCAATACAGCCTTGTCCTGCTGATGTAAGTGCACTACAATGCCGACATAATAACTCCACCTCCACGACAGATGTAGCGCTTATGTCATTGTAGTTAGAGTGAGGCAGTACACTGCCTTACTTACACTGGCTGTCTTGTCAATTTCACGGCTCCTTGCTGGAGCCCAGCTCCCCATTCCCAGCCAGGCTGCTGCCCAGAAGCTCCCTGCTCCCAGAACTGAAGAGCCCATGTGCCTGCACCCCCTCACATACCTCCAAGTAGGGAGGCAAGAAGCCCGGGTGATTGCCCCCGCCCCAGGCCGGGAGCAGGGGGGGACAGGGGGATGGACAACAGCTGGGCTCCTGGCAGGGAGCTGCACGGAGCTGAGAGTCCTGGCTCTGAGCCCTCCACACTGTCCCTCTTCAGTTGGTGGAAGCGCTCTGATGAGGATGCACACCCCTGATAGAAGGAGGGTAGTGTGGACATCAGGCACTGTAGTAATTACTGCAGTGGCTGAAAGTTGACCGAACATAAATCAACTTAGGACTGTAGTGTGAACATGCCCTGAGTGATATGCTAGGGGAGACACAGCTAGGTCAACAGAAGCATTCTTTTGTCAACCTAGCCACCGTCGCTCAGGGAGGTGGCATTCCTACGGCGATGGAAAAATCCCTTCTGTCACTGTAGTCTGTCTCTACACTATGGGGTTACAGCAGCATAGCTACAGCGATGACTACACCAGTAGCACACAGCTGGCCTACGTCTGCTCACTCAGTCGGAAGCAGTGAACTGGAGTCTGAGTATGGTGCTCTTAAAAGTCTACCAGGGAGAGACTGAAATTTAAATAAAAAGGGGACAAGGGAAACAGCGGTACACCCTGAGCTGTATGATAGGAACTGGTGTGAGCGGAGTTGGTGTAGAACAGACAGTTCATGTGGCCATGACCAGTGGTTTGAGAGTTGATGGAGCTGTGTTCTAAGCCAGCACATTTGTGGTTTAGCTGGTAATTACGTCGGTCACCTGTAGCAAGTGAATTATTCACAATACCTCTTCACCTATCCAAGGCTGGCTGCATGAGTACAGCTGTCCAGCCAAGCGGTCCAGTGCCTCCAGTGGCACTCTCAGCCGTATGCACATGACGCACAGTACATAATATTGGCAAGGGCACACAGAGCTCAGGTGGTTGGCAGTGGGGAAAGGCCAGGAAGGCCAACAAGGTTGGAGGGGAGAGAAAGAAGAGGGCATTTGCAGGAGCCAGGCCCACAGCAGTGGCAAGAACAAGCAGCATTGGCCATTCCAGGCTGTCATGACAGAGGGGCTCCAGAGACAAACCTGAGCAGTGCTGTGACCCCCATGTACCAGGTCACGACGACACTCACTCAATTTTGGCCCTGCTCCCTCCCCGCCTCCATCGTGATTGGGGGATGGGGGCATGCAGGGCCAAACCTGAGTGCGACGTGCGCTGCTCCTCCTCCCCGTTGTTGCCCCGGGGCCAGCTCCTACACCAGGGTTTGCATGGCCCTGGGGCTTGCCTGGCCTTGCCCTTCTTCCAACAGCCAGTGTCTCCCTCTGCTCTGCCTGCAGGACTCGCTCAAGACCTGCTACAAGGGGCTGAGAGAGCCTGCATGGAAGAGCTGGCCGGGAGAGCAGGGAACCCTGGTGGAGTAGACTCAAGGGGGTTCAGCTATGCACCATATGGAAAAATTTCTGGGGGAGTCCCAGGGTGTCTTTCCAACAGGGAGACTGTAACACCCAAAGTCGCCCCCTTGAACCAGTCTCTTTGCATATCTTTTTCTCTTTCTAAGGACTGAAGTGAGGAAAATTATGTGCTATATGACATTTCTTGACGGGTTATTCAATACTCTGTGTTCGAAATGAAATAGTCTCAAACCTTCCAGATGTGCTAGGTGAGCATATCTTAACAGTTCTGCTTATTTTTTTATTGTTTCTTCCCCCCCCAACTGGTATGAGAAGCGTTTGTAAGTTCTCAGCCAGCTCATTCTTAGGCCATGTCTACACTACCACTTATATGGGCATAACTTATGATGCTCAGGGGTGTGAAAAAACACCCCCCTCAGTGACACAGTTATGTCGGTATAAGTGGTGGTGTACAGCACTATGCCAGCAGGAGGGTATCTCTCGCTGACATAGCTACCACCATGGTTTAATGATGGCGATGGGAGAGCTCCCTCTCGACAGCATAGAGTGGTTAAATGAGAGATCTTACAGCAACGCAGCTGTACCTGTACAGCTGTGCCACTGTAAGGTCTGTAATGTAATGTCATAAGGTCTGTAATGTCTGTAATGACATAGCCTTAATCACAACCGCAATTACACAATATAAAAACATAACAAGCACAGATGCATCAACTAAGCATGGGCAACTGGCCGTCAAATACATGCCAATGTTATTTTATAACAATACACCACCCCTCCGAACAGGGATAGAAATGTTTCAGTCACTGCAGGTTCCTGTGGGCTGCTTCCGTCCCTTGCAGTTATGGAAAAAGTTTCTCAGCAGGTTATGCTAAGGTTATACTCAACTTCACTTCAAGGCCCATTTCAGCTTCCAAAAGTGCAATACTTTTTTATTTGCTGCCTCTAAGTGGCATTAAGAGCAAACTAGTACAGTTCCTGATGCTGCAATATGCTTTAAAACCTTTCATTGCCAGCAATGATTGCCTATAAAAAAGCTGCAAGCATGTACTATAAAGTGGGATGCAGAATTTCCCCACACTCATACGGTGTCAGGATTCCATCTGAAGAAGGATCATAGACACAGCTGAGAGGAGGCGGTCACGGACAGATACATTTGAATGGTTTAGGGCGAAGGTTGGTGCTTGCAGCACTGTAGCTGGAGCTGAGATCTCTCTGAAGTTGAGAGAAGATATCAGTTTTACTTTTAGTGTGCTAAATAAAGAGAAACTAGAAGGAATGACAATCATTTGTCCACACAATGTCTGCTCCCTATAGAGCTGGGGTTATTAAAAGGGAGCTGGCTGTTGTTGAGAAGGGTTGTGCACATGCTTTTTGTATTGTATGCTGATGCCAGGGGAGAGAATACCAGAAGTGGAGACTCTAGCTGATGCTTCTAGTCACCTTAGTTCAATATTACTTTATTAATCACTGCTTTGTATACAGGCCCCAATCAGGGACCACTGGGCTAGGCACTGTACACACATGAAATGATGAGAGAGTCCCTCCCCCGAAACTCTCTGCCTATAAGAAAATACTCTAGGGGAGGGTATATATAGTTTTATGCAAGTCAAAGATTCTGGTTTGCATTTGTCATTTTAAAAAACCTGTCTGTGGTTTCAGCAATTAATGTCTACCACCTTATTCTCCATCACCACTTCCTTTTCCCCTCCCCCAAACCCCACCACCAGGCAGTTCTCGTCTGCTTTAGGACAGGTATACAATCCTAGGTTACAGTCATTTAAAAAAAGTAAACAAACATAACGTTACATACCACTTAGGTTTTTGCAAATCCTAAGCATCTTATCC
Source organism: Natator depressus (assembly GCF_965152275.1). Classification (NCBI taxonomy): domain Eukaryota; kingdom Metazoa; phylum Chordata; order Testudines; family Cheloniidae; genus Natator; species Natator depressus. Next base: position 246,825,364 of record NC_134234.1, read on the forward strand.
TGCAATCTTTTTGCAGCACTGTGAATAATACTGAGTATTAATTTGTTTCGAGATATATTTCATTCTGCTCTGTTAGGAAGTCTCAAATCACACAATCATTTAGCACAGGGGTGGCCAACCTGTGGCTCCAAAGCCACATGCGGCTCTTCAGAAGTTAAATGTGCGGTTCCTTGTATCGACATCAACTCCAGGGCTGGAGCTACAGGCGTCAACTTTCCAATGTGCTGGGGGGTGCTCACTACTCAAGCCCTGGCTCTGCCACAAGCTCTGCCCCCACTCCACCCCTTCCCGCCTTCTCCCCTGACCTGTCACGCCCTCGCTCCTCCCCCTCCCCCCCAAGAGCCTCCTGCACGCCATGAAACAGCTGATCGGGAGGTGCAGGGAGGGAGGGAGAGGTGCTGACTGGCAGGGCTGCCAGTGGGTGGAAGGTGCTGGGAGCAGCGGGGGGGGGGAAAGGGGAATCTGATGGGGGCTGCTGACGTATTACTGTGGCTCTGACAATGTACATTGGTAAATTCTGGCTCCTTCTCAGGCTCAGGTTGGCCACCCCTGATTTAGCATGTCACTAAAGTAAATTTGCTTATTATATTTTCAAATGAAGCACTTAAAAAGTCTGAAATGTATTATTCAGTAGTGAATATTCCTGTCCAGAGGATGTGAGGGTAACTGTATTGATCCAAGATTTTTTTTTTAAATTTAAAATTTAAAATATTTATGTAAGCAGAGTCAGGATGGGCTCCACCCTGACATCTGGTGGTGAGGTGTGGCAAGTAGTGGAAAAGAACTTCAGGGGCTGATCTCAATTTGCATAGGCACACCCACCCCGCCTAGAATGAGGCCATAACTGCCCAAATGGTCACTTTGGCTGTTGTGGGATCCCCAGTGTCTTTGTTATTGGGGCGGGAAGAGTAAATTGTTATTACCCTGATTATGGGAACTGTGCTTGGAACTGTACTTGGCCTTTTGTTATGATGGAGGGACTCACCATCAACTGAGTAGCACTCGCTAGGCAAGGGACATGGGTTCCAAAACTCTGTGAGGGGAGAGAGACTTGAGACAGGTATTAGTACCTGGTGGTGTGGGCCCCTTTGTGAGGGCCTGAAGCACCAATTGCACCTCTGTCTCTCTCCACTGTGGAATGTCAGAGCTAATTTTGGGTCTATTAAGAGTCTTGCTACAGGTACTGTGCTGCATTCACTTTGGCCTTATGGTGCACCAGCACTAAGGCCCCCACTACTATGAGCTGAAATCACTGAGAGCGGAAATCACTAAGAGCTGAAATCACTGAGCACTGTGTCAAGTAGTGGGGAGCCGGAAGATCTAGAGTGCAGTGGTGCTGTTCGTGAGACGGCGAGCTGTGCAGAGCGGAGCCGTTCGCGAGACGGCTAGCTGAGCAGAGCTGTTCGTGAGACGGCGAGCTGTGCAGAGTGGAGCCGTTCGTGAGACAGCGGTGTGATCGTGAGACGGCGAGCTGAGCCGAGCTGTTCGTGAGACGGCGAGCTGTGCCGAGCGGAGCCGGTCGTGGTGGAGCGGAGCCGTTCGTGAGACGGCGAGCTGAGCAGAGCTGTTCGTGAGACGGCGAGCTGTGCAGAGGGAGCCAGTCGTGGTGGAGCGGAGCCGTTCGTGAGACAGCGGTGTGTTCGTGAGACGGCGAGCTGAGCCGAGCTGTTCGTGAGACAGCGAGCTGTGCCGAGCGGAGCCGGTCGTGGTGGAGCGGAGCCGTTCGTGAGACGGCGAGCTGTGCAGAGTGGAGCCGGTCGTGGTGGAGCGGAGCCGTTCGTGAGACAGCGTAGCAGAGCAGAGCCCTGTGGGGCAGTCAGCTTCAGGACACGTAAGGTACCCCTTACCTCTTTCCCCCACACACAGGCACATTTTAGCCAGACTGGGGAGTAACACTCTGCAGATGAACTTTTGAACTCTGGGGCTGGACTTTTTGGATTTTGGGTGATTTGAGGATTGCTGGACTCAAGAGACATTTGGGTTCTGGGACTCAAGAACCCGAGGGAAAGGATGTGGCCCAATTTTCTGGGGTGGGTCTTTGCTCATGGTTTGGTTAATGAACACTAGTTGTGGTGTTTTCCCAATTTAATGCTGATGTCGTTTACCTCATGTTGTTAAAGATTCTCTACTACACCGAGACTCCGTGCTTGCGAGAGGGGAAGTATTGCCTCTTCGAGGCGCCCAGGGGGTGTGTAAGATTTTCCCAGGTCACTGGGTGGGGGCTCGAGCCAGTTTTGTATTTGCTTTGATGAGAGGGAACCCCTGTGTACTGAACCCGGCCCTTGCTGCTATCAACTTGGCCTGGCAGAAGGGTTACATTTAGTTCTAGTGTGCACTTAAAGCAGACCACAACCTTCTAGAAATAAAAACATAATAGCATAAGTATTCTCATAACAGCAGGAAACAGTCACCTTATTAGCAGCTAAATTACCCCAAGTCTCCTTTACATTACATTTCTGCCAACTAATCATCTGTAAATGGCCAGGGAGAGCTCAATGCACATTTTTCCCCATACCATGGAATTTAAATCAGACATGTCTTCTAAAAGAAAGATGCACGCCTCCACTTGCCCAATTTTTTTCTGTGCTGCAATCCAAAAATTCAACCGATGACTGCAGCAGTTCTCTGAAGATGTCCAACTGCTCTGAACGTGGCATGAGTTTCATCAGTTGTCTTCAATCCTGATCTCTACTTTTGACACCCACCCACCCGAGTAGTTTGAAAGTACAAAGCTGTTACAGTGAGCCAATTAATAGTTCCAACACATGCACAGGCTTAACAATTTTTCAGTAGTAGTATGGTAAATATGGACTAAAAATTTACCATACTGGCAAGCTGAGATTTTGGAAAAATGCTACCTAGATAAATTATTGCTTTATCAGGCAAGTAGAGCTGTTAATCTAACTCAGTGGTTCTCAACCTGTTTATCACTGTGGATCGCAGCACCCAGCACCCTAAAACCACTCACAGTCCCTTATGCCCAGTGCCTCCGCCCAGAGCGTGGCCAGGAGCGGACCCCTGGGTGTGGGACGGCAGGTGGACCCCAAATCCCACTGCGCAGGGCCAGGCAGCAGCCGGGACACACCCCCGGACTCCATTGCCACGCAGGGCCAGGCAGCAGCCAGGACTCCCAGCACTAGGCCAAGAACAGAGAGGCTGGTGGGCTGGCAGCCAGGACCCAAGAAGGGGGGCCAGGAGCAGAGCCCCTCCTAAAACCTGGGGAAAACCCCTATTTCCCCCACAAACCTACCCACAGACCCACTCTCCCACCCTCTGCCCCACTGTGGTACTCACCAGCCCCCTGCTGGGAGGGGAGCACTGGTGCAGGTTGCAAGACGCTGTCTCCCCCTTAGCCAGCCCCGCCCCCTGCCAGACCAGAGCAGCAAATTTTGATATTTTTTTGTAGCACACAGCTGGGCTGCAGCTGTGTGCTAATTGGGCCACGTGTTGAGAACAGCTGCTCTAACTCCACTTCAGAGTACACAAAACCCTGAAATGTACTGGGGGACTACGGTGATCCTAAAAGAGTGTCTACTCTGCAAACCAAGGTGCGATTGCAGCATAGGTAGACATACCTGCACTAGCACAGGTAAAAATAGCAACGAAGACATGGGGGCATGGGCTTCAGCACGAGCTGGCAACACGAGCATGTATCCAGGGTCCCTAGCCTGCCTGTACTGCCCGCACTGAAGCCCAAACTACGACATCTGCACTGCTATTTTTAGCTGTGCTAGCGTGGCTATGGCCATCTGAGCCATAATCACACCTCAGATGGCAGTGTATACATACCCTAAGATTATCAAGCCTGTTAAACTTTGTTTCAACTATGTGTCCTACACAGAGTTTTACCAAAAAGATGGCAACCTCTTTAACCGTACATATGTAAACTGCAATATTTAAAAGGCAGGTTTCTAATTACAGTTGTCATTCCTGAACCTCACCCGGTAATGATAGCAGTCATCTTGCTGACCACAATGGACACATGCAAAACTGGCAGTGCTTCTGGGAACAACAAAACAGTAGGAACAGTAAGGAAATTTTACAGCCAGCACTAAAACCTTACCCTATCTCGCTGCTAAGACTCTAATCCCATATCTATGCTGAAGTTCTTTTGATAGACTTCTGTCCCTTTGCAGGAATCCATTTGTAGACTCCATTGATATTCCCCACCCCCCTCTAAATTCTGCTCCCTAGCTGTAAACATTAAACAAGCTTCCCAGCCAGCAAATACAATTTTCTGCTTTCAATACTTTTACTATTTGTATTATCACTGCATTGTTAACTATAGCGTTAGTTACCTCTGTGTGCCACTTCAAATCCTTTCAGATTGCTTTCCGTCCCTCGTGAGAGCTTCACAAATCACTTTTTCATTGAAATGACGGACAGTCGGTGACTACCTAGGTACATCTGGCAGCAGCAGAGGTGTATTTTGCTCCCTGTTTCTGGCACGCTGTGTGCAGGTGAAGCGGTTAGTGGTGGGGGAAAGGGAACAGTGTTTACACTGTCAGTGTTTTTAGGAAGGGTACAGAGTTCATTTACAGAGGTATGCAACTGATTATATGGGAATGATGGAATTACATTTTTGATAATGGGCTGCAAACTGGGGTTAGTGAGCTAGAGCCATCTTACTCTCAATCCTCTGCAGCTCTCTCACTGACAACAATGGATTGTTTGCACAAAGACTGAGGACAGAACATGTGCCTGGTGAAATAACTCAACTTTTAGCAAAATTCACTGCTGCACTGAGCACCACTCAGTGGAAAAGAAGTGATGTAGGGCACTTTTAAGACCACCACTATTGCTGCCTGTTGTCTATTTGTTTATCCAGTTACCCAATTTATGTACACAACTGCAATAATTGTGTAAGTAAATTAGGCACAAAATTGTTCATTTAAGTTAAAATGTGGCCTATACAGTATCATCATTAGGCTTAATAGCCAAGAACTTTCTGAGATGACTGTGGACAGTTCATAGATAGTGTTATCCTTTCAGAGTGCCTAAGACAGTGCTGTATTAATTTACATTTGGAAAGTTATCTTAGTACCCTCTAAGACTAGAAATTTATTTCTATTTGACACTAAACTTTAAATTCTGCAGAACCTGAATTTGTCATGGGAGCCAGATAAACACACCAAGCAGGCCAGAGGTGGCCTGAAAACTGGATATTTGGCACTCCTGCCATAATATGTTTTACTCCTCTAATTAAGAGCTACACATAATCAGGTCACACAGACTCCGACAGAGGTCCTGTGACAAAAGATTTGGGTGAAAATGTCTTAAATTGTAAGCTTAGTCAAAGTCATTGAGCGTGTACAAAGCATTTAGTAGAGAGTTGTTTTTCATTTTTAAAGGAGCCATTCATTTTACCCTTGTAATATCAGAGGCTCAGCTGTCAACACTTTCAGAAGCAAAATTAAACTAATCCCTGCAGAGAATGTGCTATGACAAAGGAGAAAGAAAAAAAACAACACACTAAACTTCTGTTAGCCATCTGTTCTAAAAATGATTTAATACAAAACAAGGCCCGTAACAGGAAAAGTGATACTACAGCTTTAATAATTGATAATATATTCAGTTGCTCACAAAGTGGGGACTCTGTGTACATATTCTTTCATGACTAAGCAGGACAGTGAATTTTTCTGTCTCCCTAATGCATGATCCAGTAATAACCAATGAAAGTGGCTTTTTATTAGCACTGCATTAATGATGCCAGGGTGGTGACCCTTCAGCCTTACAGTTCTGCTTCAATTCCCAGAGCAGATTATGAAGTCTGTGAGTAACTAAACAGCTGGATACAGTTAATTTCTGGATCCTGAGTGTGTGCATCTCTCTCTCTCTCTCTCTCTCTCCATTCTTGTGAGGACATTGTTAGTGGAGCAAGAGGAAGAAAAAAAGTGGAAAGCCACAATGGCTCTATTTGCTATATTCTAGTTTTAGTTTAAACTAGTGAAACTATATGAAGATGGGTTTATATCATATTTTGCACGTCATAGAAATAAAAGAAGGGTCAAACCCAGCACAGAACAAAGAAAGATCTGGGGGTAAAAGCAGGGCAAGACAATATTTATAATTCTACAACATCAGAAAATAAATTTCCACAAGTAAAATTTTGGGCTAGCAAATACATTTGAGTTCTAAAATTCAGTTTTTAGGTGAAATTTAAAAAACCCAGACACACACAGATGGAAAATGTGAAAAAAGGAGTCCTAGTGAAGATTTTGGGTTGGCATAAAAACTTCAGTTGTTTTATACTAAAATAGAATTTACATTACTAAGATGTAAAATCAGCTCCTTTGTTTTTAGATCAAAAGTTACTGACTATAAATCAAACTTGTAGCCAGTTGTGGTCTTACCATTACACTTCCCTAATTTTCTTGCTTGATGCAAGGATGTGGCAATAGTCATGGACTAGTTAAACTTATTTCCAGTCTGATGAGAGAATGTATGAGAACATGGGTATTTTTAAGAAACAGCTTAGGCCTATAATGTATGGTGGTGCCAAGAATGGGCCACAGGGCCATTATCCCTCACTAGAAGGCTGGAAAGGGATTCCTTAGGGTGGGGCCCACACAATTGCTATATTTGTATTTTGAAAGAATACATGGCATGCAGTTGCAACAGCAGAGCTTTCCAGACAGTGGCCTCCTGACCAGGCCTCTCCACAGTGACCTCAAAATGAAGCCTGCCCACCTCAATAAGGACTGGGCCATGCTGATTGTATCCAGAGCACACGGACCACCTAACTGGCCCTGAAGCGACAAAGGTAGTGCCGAAAACAAAATGGGAGTTGCCCCATAAGGGTCAAGACCACGAAGAAGGCACTACGTTCTCTCTGTCCCACATCTCAAAGGAATGCCCCTCCTTTGGAAGGCTACCTAAGAGAAGATGTAATAAAGACTTTTCACTGCCTAGCCAGTCAGAGCTGTCTGCTGCTGTTTAAGAGACCCCTACTGGCGTCCAGCTCTGTCACCAAGCTACTCCATCACCCATTTCTAGTAACACTAGCTACAACCAAGTAATATGTGAGACAAAGACCACAAGACAATGAAGCTGAAAAGTTCCATCTCTTTTTACCTAAATTCTCTCTTTTTTCTATTTTATTATTGGGGGGGAGGGGAAATGGAGGGGAGACATAGCCCATCATTAAGGCTAAGATTTTGTCACAGATATTTTTCGTAAAAGTCAGGGACAGGTCATGGGCAATAATGAAAAATTCACAGAAGCCCGTGACCTGTCCCTGACTTTTACTAAAAATATCCATGACAAAATGGGGAGCCTGACCAGCTGCAGGCAGGCTGGGAGCTCCAGGCCCTCCACCCACCCATCCACAGGGGCTTGGAACCTCAGGGTCCCCCTCTGCTGGCAGCCAGGAGCGGCAGGAGTCCCTCTCCCATCCGGGGCAGCCGGGAGGACTGGGAGTCTCCCACAGTGGCTGGGAGCTGTGGGGGTCCCCCTTTCCACCCGTGGCGGTCAGGAACTGTGGAGGGTCCGCCTGCTGCCACTGGTGGCCAGGAACTGCAGGGGGCTCCCACCAGCTGGGGTGGCTGGGGTACCCCGCAGCTCTCTGCCTCCGCAGCCGGCAGGGGACCCTGCAACGCCCAGGCAGCGCTGGATGAAATCATGGAGGTCTTCGGAAGTCATGGATTCCGTGACATCCATGACCTCCTTGACTAAATCACAACCTTACCCATTATCATTTTTCTCTACCTCTTTTGAGATATGAATGTGAATACGTGAGATTCTCTCCTTTTTGGGAACCAGCACCAATAATGATTCCCTAATCCCAAATCCTAATTTGGACACTGAATCATTACACAGTTTTCCTCAGTTGAGGAAGAGTGTTATTCAGAGTTGCTGTACTGCAAACTCTAAGTATTAACGATTTTAAGCACTTTGAGATGTACTCATGAAAAGACCTATATACAACAGATGGGTATTAATATTAATACCTACTTCTGTTCTGAAATAACTTGCAAGCTCTGTGGGAGGGGAATAAGAGGAGGAGAATATTATTTACTATAACAGTGATATTTATGGAGAAAGCATGAAGTAGCATTCAGAGGTGGCTTAAGAAACCACTTTGGCCTGTATGTTTCATTAAGACTAACTGATTTGACCACTGCAGGCAATCTCTTAAAACTGAAATGGACAGCTATGACCTACACCAACTAAAGAAGTTTCACAACCATGTGCAGAATCTCTTTGTAGAGGTGGGGTGCATTAGACTGAACCGAAACAGTCACCCCTTTCAGTTTCCTGCTGCAAGAGTAAGAGTAATCATTTATGTCAGCCCATGATCTGGTTACCTGTTATATTTATTTGATGATCTGACCGATTGACAGACTTAAACCAATTGTTAAGCCATTAACCTATTGATTTAATTCCAATTGTCACCTTGATTTGAAAATATATTCATTTAATTTGATCTGTTTGCTTATTTCTTCATAAACCCCATAAAAGAAATGCACAGAGCTGGCTTATTCTTTCAAATAAGGAACTTGGGTCAGAAACCTCAAGAATGATGGAAACTTAGGCAAGGTAGTTAAGAGCCACTTGGCTCTTTCACTAAATTAAACCCTTTGGTCTCACAAGATCATTTAACATTGTTTGGTCTGTGTAACGATGCAAACAACTATTGTAAAGCAACACTGGTGACAGCCTGCATTAGCACTATCCCTACCTTTATGGTAACAGCCCAAAGGCCTCGTCTCTTATAACAGACTCATCCTTCTAGCCCATAGCAAGTTCAAATTTCACCTTGAGCAAACAGGACCAGGAGCTGCTGACTCTTTCCCAGTATTTATCAGGTAATTCACAACAGCAAATATATTCAAGAGGTTATGTACTATTCATCTAATCCCTTACACACTGAGGAGGACTAGCAAACGTCTGAGATGAGGGGAGAGACAAGGTTGCCACAAAAATATTTATTAGGGTGTGTGACGGGGAGCACTTGCCCTGCACTGGACAGGGAAGGGTTAACCCTACATTGTGGGTTGAGAAAACCACATCCCCTTCACTTTACTGGGCATGCTCAAAGTGCACTGGTATAAAAGGGAGCAGCTCAGCTCAGCTGGGGCTGACCACTGGGGAGGAAGGAGGTACTCCACTGGCTCCAGCCAAGGATCAGTCGAAGCCCAAGGCCATGGGGGCTGGAGACACCATAACCCAGGCAGACGCCAAGGTACCTATGAAGACCTCGCTGCATCAGGAATCGCTGGGGACAGCACAGACCTGGGAACCCAGAGATAGCAGAGATGCCCAGACCACAGCAATGGGAACTACAGTAGGAAGCAGGCCAGGGGAATTAGATAATGGTCTGGTTAGTGAACCAGACTTTTGAGTCAGTGGGTTTCAGTCGGAACCCCCAACACTGACTCAGTGGCACGCATTCCTGCCACTACCTGGGCTAGGGTCCAGTGAAGAGGGAAGGCCTGGATCCCCCTACCTGAGCTACCACCCCCTCTTCTTGTGTGTGGCAGCCCCCTTCCTGACTCTGGCCACTAGGCCTTGCTGAGGAGGGTGAATCTATGGACTCTGGCTGCTAGGGCTTACAGCCCTGTTAACTGGGGCAAATCTTACTCCTGAGGGCATTCTGAGCCAAAAAATTAAAAATTCTGCACACGATATTTTAAAATTCTGCAAGTTTTATTCGTCAAACAAATGCAGAGGCTCCAGTATGGCAGTGGGGAGCACAGGTCACTGGCTACACAAAGGTGAGAGATCACCCTGCAGCCTCCCCACCCCCAGGACATGGACTCAGTGATGAGGCTGCACCCGACCCTGATGCAGCACAAGGCCTGCACCTACCCCAGAAATACCCTAGGGCCCTGCCCCTTTGCACCAAGTATGGGGCAGGCAGGCTCAACCAGGCAGGATCTAAGTGTGGGGGGATCCAGATGTGGGTGAGAGGATTCTGTGTGTGACAATCTGGGTGCAGGCAACTGAGTTTGGGGCGGGGGGAGATCTAGGTGTGGCGAGATCTGGATGCATAGAGTCTTGTTAGGGGGCGGGGGGGTTTCCAGGTGCAGGGGCAATGGGATTCTGCAAGAGCTTCCAGGTGAAAGTGGTTGGGGCTCAGCAGAGGGGTCTGGGTGCAGCTAGTTGGGGGTTGATGGGGTGAGAGCTGGATGGGGGGCTCAGAATGGTGCAGAAGGCGGGGCTCATCAGCATGGGTGTTTGAGTGCAGGGAACTCTGTGGGGGGTGGTCTGGGACTGGTTGGGAGTCTGGAGGCAGCAGGTGTGGATGCAGAGGCTCCAGATGCAGGAATTGAAGTTCAATGGGTGGGGTTCACGTATGGAAGGCTACGGAGGTTCTGGGTGGATGGGGTAAGGCTGGGTGAGGGTGTCTGGGTATGGGAGGTCTGGATGCACGGGGATTGGGCAGATAGGGGAGCAGCTCCCTCTACAGCGACCCCTCCCCCCACAGCTGAGGAGCAAAGGGGGCAGGATGCTGAGCTTTCTGCAGCTGGGGGAGGTTTTGGGGGGTGGGTCTGACACAGCCACTTTGCAGGGAAAGAGGAAATCCTGTTCTCTCCTGCCTCCAGCCCAGCCGGGACTAGCAGCTAATCCTGGCGCAGGGTAGGAGCTACTGGCTAGGGTGTCCCCAGCCCTGCGGTGATTTACCTCTCCACCAGCTGCTCCAGGTGCTTGAAAACAACGTATCTGCACAGCTAGGGAGTGGTGTGACTGCTTTTGCAGCTTCCCTGTCAGAAAGTCATTTTTCTTCAGGGAAGCAAATAAATCTGTGGGGGACATGAATTCTGTACAGGTGCAGAATTCCCCCATGAATAAAATCTATTGACACTGACCATTGGATAACACTGCCCTGTTGACCAGGGCAAATTTACTGACTTTGGCTGCTACATCTTACTGCCCTGCCAAGAAGGGTGAATCTATTGACACAGGCCCCTAGGCCTTACTGTCCTGTCGTCATGAGGCAGATTTACTGACTATAGCTGCTAGGCCTTACTGCCCCACTAAGAGGGGTGACTCTAGCCTGTGGCCACTAGACCACCTTAATGCCCTGCTCAGAGGGGTTAACCTATTGACTTTGGCCATTGGGCCACGCTACCCAGCTATTAGGGGCGAGTACGTTGACTCTAGCCATTAGGCCTCATTACTGTGCTAAGGGTGAGTATATTGACTTGGTGTGATGAGATGGATGGTTTTTTTCCCAACCCTGTCACAGGGTGCCAAAAAGTCAAATACTGAAACTGACTTGTTGGGAGCGTAATAAATGAAGAATATTGCAACTGCACAGAGTATTATACTCTGCAACCTATACAAGAAAGTAGAATCATCATCGCTCTCATTTGGAGGGTGATCAATGATCCACTGGATAAAATCAGCCTTAAATAGTGAAACCTTGCAAAACTCCAAGTTCCATGAATCTGTAATTTGATCATAGTACTTTGAAATAGGACTAGATCAGTGGTCCATGGAGCCTAGGGGTCCACAGACTATCTTTAAGATTTCCAAAGGGGTATGTGCCTCCATTCAAATTTTTTTTTTGGGTTCACAAATGAAAAAAAGGTTAAACCACTGAACTAAATCAAAGGACACTAAAGAATGGTTAGTGTGCAGCAGCAGGGTTCACAGGGACAGTTACTGCATGGCAGGCATGGGTGTGACTCTAGCCTATTGCAGGCTATGTTCATGTAGAAATGCCCTAAGGGTCAACTTTTGGGTACTGGTTTTAGCATGTTAGAGTAAGATGCAATGAGTAATGCAGGACAGATTAAAAAAGGCAAAGTTGTAACAGAAAAGTAGAAAAAAAGACAATAGTTAAACTGAAGCCTGTATCATTTAATAAAGCAATTAATCAATCAAAATCTATTTGGCTTACACTCAACCTGCAGGGAGATATCAAGAAAGATATATAATCCCAATACCATTTTGAATTTATGATGCTGCAAGAATGCTTTCGAGACAGACTAGTCCCTAAATCTGATCTTTTTTTCTTCTCCCCTATGTTTACAAAGTAAAAACCATCCTGTGAGCTTGTGGGTGTGGTGTTTTTCCCCCCTTTAAATAAAAAAGGTTTTGTTTTAAAAATAATCAGTGACGGCAGCTCAGCATTCATTAGCACCCCCTGGATAATAAAACAGCGTCTGTATACCAGAGAGAGAAAAGAACAGTTAAGGAAACAGATTTCAGCTTTAAAATGTCCATGGGGTAGTAACAGAGTAGGAGAATAAATATGTTTGTAAAAGATGAGGAACACCATGATAGTATCCTTTAAGAAATTTCACATTCTTCTCTCCCTTCACCTCCATAAAGAATTGATAACATGTTTGGGTTTCAGACATGCATCTGTTTGGTACAGCTACTGTATACTAGAAGTAATGTTTCTTGAGGAAAAGTGCTACAGAAACAATCTTTGATGCTTAACATCCAGAATAATACCACCTAACTCTTATAGCACTTTTCATCAATTGATCACAAAGTACTTTACAAGTCTTTAATGTATTTATCCTCACAACACATCTGTGAGGTATGGAAGTATATTATCCCCATTTTACAGATGGGGAATTGAAGCAGAGAAGCTAAATGACTTGCCCAAGGTCACACAGGAAACATGGAGAAAAGCGGGGAATTGAACCCAGCTCTCTCAAGTTCTAGGCTTGTACCCTAATCACTGAAACATTCGTCCTCTCTCTTGTAATATTTTCCTACAAGTTAACAAGTAAATTCTTTGATATCTTTGATAGTATTTCTATGATTAAAAACATTACAGTATTCTTCCTGGCAATCACTAACATAGTAAATCTAGTAAAAATGAGACACTTCATAAGAGTAATACTATGTTCTTGAGCTAAAAACACATTTTATGAATTTACACTTCATGGGAACTACTGAAGTGCCTCTCTTTCCAGTAGTTAGCATACAGGTAAAAAAAAACACCTGAACATAAACAAGATTGTATGCCATGAACAATTACATACTGCAGTTTAACACAGATCTATAGCAGTCTCACGTCCACTGCAATTTCAAAACCTTTATTAGAAAAAGTAACTTATACTACCAGAGAACAGGAATTCTCCACTGCTGTTGTTGCACAAAGGGGGATTTAGTGAGCCTAATAACAGAGCCATTTGGTGCCATTAGCATTGGTTTCAATTTTAAGAAGAAATTTCATTGGCTTTAAATCTAGTAAAGTACATTTTATGCCTCACTCTGCTTTGTTACACATTAAAAGTCTGAAAAAATGAACCATGTTTATATTTATTGTACCCTGTGGTCTGTGCTTGGACCTTAAAGGTGAGGTTAACTGAGATGTTCAGGTATTAACACTAATTTGAAAACTGCTTCAAATAAGTTTTTACTTTCCAATTTGACATTCAGTCTGACCGGGTATTAGAAGGATACTTTCCACAGCCTCAACAAGTAGCTTCGGAAGAAATGCCACTGAACTATGACAATACAGCAAGGCATCTGAACATCATTTTGCACACCACAGGACATCTGCAAAGAGCTTCTACATGTTATCTTCACTAACTCATCAGGGGACTGTCAGAAATGGCGACAGATGCATTATAATCACCTGAACATCTTGATACTGCATTTGTTTGACACTCCGGGAAGTCGAAAGAAGAAAATCAACCTAATTTTTCAAAAAAAATTGATCATGCATTCAAATACATAAACCAGGTGCAAGAAAAAAAATATGGAGGCGTATTGTGGAATATGGCTCAAAAGGCCTAATTATAAGGAGCAGGGATGGGGAATTGGTGTATGTAGCTGACCCATAGGTGTTGGATGTTGCATTGGAATAGAATTTTGAAGAGGTACAGAAGAGAAGATCGGGGGTATTTTCTTGGTATTTGGCTTGGTAGAAGGGTGATGAAAGGCTGCCATTCATAGGAGGAAGAGTTTCAGAGTAGCAGCCTTGTTCATCTGTATCCGCAAAAAGAAAAGGAGTACTTGTGGCCCTTAGAGACTAACATTTATTTGAGCATAAGCTTTCGTGAGCTACAGCTCACTTCATCGGATACATTCAGTGGATAATACAGTGGGGAGATTTAAATACAATGGGTGTTACCATACACACTGTAACAAGAGTGATCAGGTAAGGTGAGTTATTACCAGCAGGAGAGTGGGGTGGAGGGAATAGTTTTACTTTGTGTAATGACCCATCCACTCCCAGTCTTTATTCAAGCTTAAGTTAACTGTATCCAGTTTGCAAATTAATTCCAATTCAGCAGGACAGGCCCAACAAAGAAAATAACAAAACGCCACTAGCCATCACCTTCAGCCCCCAACTAAAACCTCTCCAACGCATCATCAAGGATCTACAACCTATCCTGAAGGACGACCCATCTCTCTCACAGATCTTGGGAGAGAGGCCAGTCCTTGCTTACAGACAGCCCCCCAACCTGAAGCAAATACACTCACCAGCAACCACACCAGAACCACTAACCCAGGAACTGATCCTTGCAACAAAGCCCGTTGCCAACTGTGTCCACATATCTATTCAGGAGATACCATCACAGGGCCTAATCACATCAGCCACACTATCAGAGGCTCGTTCACCTGCACATCTACCAATGTGATATATGCCATCATGTGCCAGCAATGCCCCTCTGCCATGTACATTGGCCAAACCGGACAGTCTCTACGTAAAAGAATAAATGGACACAAATCAGACGTCAAGAATTAGACCATTCAAAAACCGGGCGGAGAACACTTCAATCTCTCTGGTCACTCGATTACAGACCTAAAAGTCGCAATATTACAAAAAAAAAAAGACTTCAAAAACAGACTCCAATGAGAGACTGCTGAAGTGGAATTAATTTGCAAACTGGATACAATTAACTTAGGCTTCAATAAAGACTGGCAGTGAATGGGTCATTACACAAAGTAAAACTATTTCCCCATGTTTATTCCCCCCCTCCATCCCCCACTGTTCCCCGGACGTTCTTGTCAACTGCTGGAAATGGCCCACCTTGATTATCACTACAAAAGGTTTTTTCCCTGCCCCGCTCTCCTGCTGGTAATAGCTCGCCTTACCTGATCACTCTGGTTACAGTGTGTATGGTAACACCCATTGTTTCATGTTCTCTGTGTATATAAATCTCCCCACTGTATTTTCCACTGAATGCATCCGATGAAGTGAGCTGTAGCTCACGAAAGCTTATGCTCAAATAAATTTGTTAGGCTCTAAGGTGCCACAAGTCCTCCTTTTCTTTTTATAGGAGGAAGAGTTAAGGTTATCATGTGGGGTCTGCTTTTTGGTAGTTTTAGTAGTGGTAAGTTGTGCGTCAGGTTAGGTCTATGCTTACGGTCACATGTCGAGTACAGCCACTACCCGTTTAGCTACACGCTGCAAAGACAGACAGGCTGCGTCCACACTTCTCACAGCTGTGCGTAGCTACACATGGTAAGGAAAGGCAGAGGGGATGTGCTATCCCTTTCATTGGGGCAGGGAAAGGCTCCGGCAACAAGCAGCATCAGGACTCTACGCGGCTAAAAACAGCAATGTAGACATAGGAGACACCGCTTGGCCACACAGAAAGCCATGTAGGATATATGCCCTGCGAGTTCAAGGCATGTGGGGCACTCTACTCAACTCACCTAAGCGGTGCGTCACTGTCTACACTGCTATTTATACCCGTGCTAGCTGGGTGTGCAGTGTCTGTTCTCTACAAATTGCCTAAGCGTAGACTTATCTTAGGACAGTGGTCTCCAACCTTTTTACGCATAAGATCATAGAATATCAGGGTTGGAAGGGACTTCAGGAGGTCATTTAGTCCAACTCCCTGCTCAAAGCAGGACTGATCCCCAATTAAATCATCCCAGCCAGGGCTTTGTCAAGCCTGACCTTAAAAACTTTGAAGGAAGGAGATTCCACCACCTCCCTAGGTAATGCATTCCAGTGTTTCACCACCCTCCTAGTGAAAAAGTTTTTCCTAATATCCAACCTAAACCTCCCCCACTGCAACTTGAGACCACCACTGAGAACAGTCTAGAGCCATCCTCTTTGGAACCCCCTTTCAGGTAGTTGAAAGCAGCCATGAAATCCCCCCTCATTCTTCTCTTCCGTAGACTGAACATCCCCAGTTCCCTCAGCCTCTCCTCATAACTCATGTGTTCCAGTCCCCTAATCATTTTTGTTGCCCTCCACTGGACTCTTTCCAATTTTTCCACATCCTTCTTGTAGTGTGGGGCCCAAAACTGGACACAGTACTCCAGATGAGGCCTCACCAGTGTCGAATAGAGGGGAACGATCACGTCCCTCGATCTGCTGGCAATGCCCCTACTTATACATCCCAAAATGCCATTGGCCTTCTTGGCAACAAGGGCACACCGTTGACTCATATCCAGCTTCTCATCCACTGTCACCCCTAGGTCCTTCTCTGCAGAACTGCTGCCGAGCCATTCGGTCCCTAGTCTGTAGCGGTGCATGGGATTCTTCCTTCCTAAGTGCAGGACTCTGCACTTGTCCTTGTTGAACCTCATCAGATTTCTTTTGGCCCAATCCTCCAATTTGTCTAGGTCCCTCTGTATCCTATCCCTACCCTCCAGCGTATCTATCTCTCCTCCCAGTTTAGTGTCGTCTGCAAACTTGCTAAGGGTGCAATCCACACCATCCTCCAGATCATTTATGAAGATATTGAACAAAACCGGCCCCAGGACCGACCCTTGGGGCACTCCACTTGATACCGACTGCCAACTAGACATGGAGCCAATGATCACTACCCGTTGAGCCCGACAACCTAGCCAGCTTTCTATCCACCTTAGAGTCCATTCATCCAGCCCATACTACTTTAACTTGCTGGCAAGAATACTGTGGGAGACAGCGTCAAAAGCTTTGCTAAAGTCAAGGAACAACATGTCCGTTGCTTTCCCTTCCATCCACAGAACCAGTTATCTCGTCATAGAAGGCAATTAGATTAGTCAGGCATGACTTGCCCTTGGTGAATCCATGCTGACTGTTCCCGATCCCTTTCCTCTCCTCTAAGTGCTTCAGAATTGATTCCTTGAGGATCTGCTCCATGATTTTTCCAGGGACTGAGGTGAGGCTGACTGGCTTGTAGTCCCCAGGATCCTCCTCCTTCCCTTTTTTAAAGATGGGCACTACATTAGCCTTTTTCCAGTCGTCCGGGACTTCCCCCGATCGCCATGAGTTTTCAAAGATAATGGCCAATGGCTCTGCAATCACATCCGCCAACTCCTTTAGCACTCTCGGATACAACACATCCAGCCCCATGGACTTGTGCATGTCCAGCTTTTCTAAATAGTCCCGAACCACTTCTTTCTCCACAGAGGGCTGGTCACCTCCTCCCCATGCTGTGCTGCCCAGTGCAGTAGTCTGGGAGCTGACCTTGTTTGTGAAGACAGAGGCAAAAAAAGCATTGAGTACATTAGCTTTTTCCACATTCTCTGTCACTAGGTTGCCTCCCTCATTCAGTAAGGGGCCCACACTTTCCTTGGCTTTCTTCTTGTTGCCAACATACCTGAAGAAACCCTTCTTGTTACTCTTAACATCTCTTGCTAGCTGCAACTCCAGGTGTGATTTGGCCTTCCTGATATCACTCCTGCATGCCCAAGCAATATTTTTATACTCCTCCCCGGTCATTTGTCCAATCTTCCACTTCTTGTAAGCTTCTTTTTTGTGTTTAAGATCAGCAAGGATTTCACTGTTAAGCCAAGCTGGTCGCCTGCCATATTTACTATTCTTTCTACACATTGGGATGGTTTGTCCCTGTAACCACAATAAGGATTCTTTAAAATACAGCCAGCTCTCCTGGACTCCTTTCCCCCTCATGTTATTCTCCCAGGGGATCCTGCCCATCAGTTCCCTGAGGGAGTCAAAGACTGCTTTTCTGATGTCCAGGGTCCGTATTCTGCTGCTCTCCTTTCTTCCCTGTGTCAGGATCCTGAACTCGACCATCTCATAGTCACTGCCTCCCAGGTTCCCATCCACTTTTGCTTCCCCTACTAATTCTTCCCAGTTTGTGAGCAGCAGGTCAAGAAGAGCTCTGCCCCTAGTTGGTTCCTCCAGCACTTGCACCAGGAAATTATCCCCTACACGTTCCAAAAACTTCCTGATTTGTCTGTACACCGCTGTATTGCTCTCCCGGCAGATATCAGGGTGATTGAAGCAGGGCCTGCGATCTAGTAACTTCTGTGAGTTGCCGGAAGAAAGTCTCGTCCACCTCATCCCCCTGGTCCGGTGATTTATAGCAGACTCCCACCATGACATCAACCTTGCTGTTCACACTTCTAAACTTAATCCAGAGACTCTTAGGTTTTTCTGCAGTTTCATACTTGAGCTCTGAGCAGTCACACTGCTCCCTTACATACAATGCAACTCCCCCACCTTTTCTGCCCTGCCAGTTCTTCCTGAACAGTTTATATCCATCCATGACAGTACTCCAGTCATGTGAGTTACCCCCACCAAGTTTGTTATTCCAATCGCATCATAATTCCTTGACTGTGCCAGGACTTCCAGTTCTCCCTACTTATTTCCCAGGCTTCTTGCATTTGTGTATAGGCACTTGAGATAACTTGCTGATCATCCCTCTTTCTCAGTATGAGGCAGGAGCCCTCCCCTCTCACGCGCTCCTGCTTCCTCCTGGTATCCCACTTCCGCACTTACCTCAGGGCTTTGGTCTCCTTCCCCCGGTGAACCTAGTTTAAAGCCCTCCTCACTAGGTTAGCCAGCCTGCTTACAAAGATGCTCTTCCCTCTCTTCATTAGGTGGAACCCATCTCTGCCTAGCACTCCTCCTTCTTGGAGCACCATCCCATGATCAAAGAATCCAAAGCCTTCTCTCTGACACCACCTGCGTAGCCATTCGTTGACTTTCACGATTTGACGGTCTCTACCCAGGCCTTTTCCTTCCACGGGGAGGATGGACGAGACCACCGCTTGCGCCTCAAACTCCTTTATCCTTCTTCCCAGATCCATGTAGTCTGCAGTGATCCGCTCAAGATCACTTTTTGAATTCAAGATCAACCCAGGATCTACCCCACCCCTTCCCTGAGGCCCCACCCTGCTCACTCCATTCTCCCCTCCCTCTGTTGCTTGCTCTCCCCCACTCTCATTCACATTCACTTTTACTGGGCTAGGGCAGGGGGTTGGGGTGCAGGAGGGGGCTCTGGGCTGAGTCTGGGGCAGGGGGCAGGAGTGAGGGGTGATGTGGTCACACTGCACCTAATCTCATAGAATCCACTAGACATTTCATGAGTTTTACTTTTTGTTACTGTAATTTGTGATTTATAGATTCAAAATCCTTCAGGGATCATCACAAATCAATGTAACATTCTCAACTGTGGGGTGTGCACTGCCTGAGCCTGGGGCAGGGGATTGGGGTGCAGGAGTGTGGGTGCAGGAGAGGGCTCCGGGCTGGGGGTTGGGGTGTAGGAGGGGCTCTAGGCTGGGGCATTGGTGCAAGGGGGGGTGCAAGGTGCAGGCTCCAGCTTACCACAGGCGGTTACCACAGGCGGCTCCCGGTCCATGGCACAGAGGGGCTCAGGAAGGCTGCCGCCTGCCATGGCCCCACACTGCTCCTAGAAGCGGCTGGCTGCTGGCACGTCTCTGCAGCCCCTGGGGGAGGATCTCCGTGCATTGCCCATGCCCGCAAGCACTGCCCCTGCAGCTCCCAGCCAATTCCTTAGGTTTCTTTTAAACCTGCTGCCTATTAATTTCATTGGGTGACACTGGTTCTTGTGTTATGTGAAGGGGTAAATACATTCTTATTCATTTTCTACACGTCATTCCTGATTTTATAGCTATCACAACTCCTTAGTCCCACTTTTTAAAAATCTCTCATCACACAGAAGCTGTTCCATATCCCTAAACATTTGCTGAGCTTCTCTGTGCCTTTTCCAATTCTAATAACTTTTTGAGATGAGGTGACTAGAACTGTATGCAGTATTCAAGGTACGGGTGTACCATGAATTACAGAGTGGCATATTTTCTGTTTTACAATCTATCCCTTTCCTAATGGTTCCTAACATTGTTAGCTTTTTTGATTGCCACTGCATACTGAGCGGATGTTTTCAGAGAACTATCCACGATAACTCCAAGAATGTGCATTATTTTGCACTTGACACTGAATTTCATCTGCCATTTTGTTGCCCACTCACCCAGTTTTGAGAGATCTCTTTGTAACTCTTCACAATCTGCTTTGGACTTAGCTATCTTGAGTAGTTTTGTATCATCTGCAAATTTTTCCACCTCACTGTTTACCCCTTTTGCCAGATCATTTATGAATAGGTTGAACACCACAAGTCCCAGTACAAATCCTTGGGGGACCTCGCTATTTACCTTTCTCCACCATGCAAATTGACCATTTATTCCTAACCTTTGTTTCCTATCTTTTTAACCAGTTACTGATGTAGGAGGGGATCTTCCCCTCTTATCCCATGTGACAAAGTTCCTCCCCTACCTTGGTGGGTCTTGCCCTTATTGGCGGATTTGCTCGCCTCGGAGATTCATGGCAGCCCTCAGTTTGGCCGTTTTCATGAACCCACAGTTCAGGTCAACTTCTCCTGTGTCTGACCAGGAGTTGGGAGGTTTGGGGGGAACCTGGGCCAGCCCTCTACTCCAGGTTCCAGCCCAGGGCCCTGTGGAATGCAGCTGTCTAGAGTGCCTCCTGGAACAGCTGTGTGACAGCTAAAACTCCCTGGCCTACTTCCCCAGGGCCTCCTCCCAACACCTTCTTTATCCTCACCATAGGACCTTCCTCCTGGTGTCTGATGATGCTTGTACTCCTTAGTCCTCAAACAGCACGCATTCTCACTCTCAGCTCCTAATGCCTCTTGCTCCCAGCTCCTCACATGCACACCACAAACTGAAGTGAGCTCCTTTTTAAATGCAGGTGCCCTGATTAGCCTGCCTTAATTGATTCTAGCAGCTTCTTGATTGGCTGCAGATGTTCTAATCAGCCTGTCTTAATTGTTTCCAGAATGTTCCTGATGGTTCTGGAACCTTCCCTGTTACCTTACCCAGGGAAAAGGGACATACTTAACCTGGGGCTAACATATCTGCCTTTTATCACTCTCCTGTAGGCATCTGGCCCAACCCTGTCACATCCATAACAGCTTTCTTTGCTTAAGAGCCTTTCATGTAAGACCTTGTCAAAGGCTTTCTGAAAGTCCAAGTACACTGTATGAATTGGATCACCCATGTCCACATACTTGTTGACTACCTCAAAGAATTCTAATAGATTGGTTAGTCATGATTTCTCTTTACAAAAGCTGTGTTGACTCTTCCCCAACATATCGTGTTTATCTATGTGTCTGATAAATTGTCGTCTTTGCTGTAGTTTCGGCCAACTTGCCTGGTACTGAAGTTGGACTCACTTGCTTGTAATTGCCATTACGATGTCTTGAGCTTTTTTTTTTTTTTTTTTTTTTAAATAAATCAGAATTACATTACCTGTCCGCCAGTCCTCTGGTACACAAACTGATTTAAGCAATAGGTTAAATATCACAGTTGTTAGTTCTGCAATTTCATATTTGAGTTCCTTCAGAACTCTTGGGTGAATACCATCTGGTCATGGTGACTTATTGTTTAATTTATCAATTTGTTCCAAAACCTCCCCTGACACCTCAATCTGGGACAGTTGCTCAGATGTGACACCTTAAAAAATGTCTCGTGTGACAATCGTCCTCATCCTCTACAGCGAAAACCAATGCAAAAAATTCATTTAGCTTCTCCACAACGGCCCTCTCTTCCTTGAGTGCTCCTGTGGCACTTTGATCCTCCAGTGGCCCCATTAATTGTTTGGCAGGCTTCCTGCTTCTGATGTACTTGAAAAAAAAATTGCTGTTAGTTTGTGTGTCTTTTGCTGGTGGTTCTTCAAATTCTTTCTTGGCCTGCCTAATTATCCTTTCACACTTGACTTGCCAGAGTTTATGCTCCTTTCTATTTTCCTCAGTAGGATCTGACTTTCAATTTTTAAAAGAATGCTTTTTTGCCTCTCTTTTTTTTGTCCTTTATTTTTATTTGGGAATATACATTTAGTTTGAGCCTCTATTATGGTGTTTTTAAATAGTTCCCATGCAGCTTGCAGGCATTTCACTCTTGTGACGGATCCTTTTAATTTCCATTTAACTAGCTTCCTCATTTTTGTGTAGTTCCTCTTTTCAAAGTTAACTACCATGGTGGGGTGTTTTAGTGTTTCCCTTCCCTCTCCCCCCCAAGGATGTAAAATTTAATTACATTATGGACACCACTAACAAGCTGTTCAGCTATATTCACCTCCTGGATGATATCCTGTACACCACTTAGGACTAAAAACAAGAACTTCCTCTCCCCTTGTCGGTTCCAGGACTAGCTGCTCCAAGTAGCTGTCATTAATGGTGTTGAGAAGCTTCTCTCTGCATCCTGTCATGAGGTGACATATAAATCAATAAATATAGGGTAGTTCAAATCCCCTATCAGATTTTCTGTTTTTTGTAGCCTCTAATCTTCCAGAGCATTTCACAATCACCATCCTCATCAGCTGGTCGACAGTCTATTCCTACACTTTATTCTTATTATTCAAGCATGGAATTTCTATCCACAGAGATTCTATGGTACAGTTTGTTTCATTAAAGATATTACAATATGCTTCCCTTTCGCTGACAGAGTCCATCCAAACAAGCTTTACAACAAATAAAGATTCTAGCATATTCCACGTGCTTTTAAATACATTAATGGTAATTCATTTAGGTAACTATGTGTTTCAGGAAATTATTAGTCACATTTAGCTAAAAATCATTCAGTACAATTTTCATAACCTATACATTTCTACTATTAACTGGATGTTGTTGAGTAGTCATGCAAATATTGTTGTGAATAAAAGCTTTTTCTAGGGTTTTTAATTCAGAGAGATGCATACACACACATCAAGCCTTGTTACTACACTCAAAAAGTTGTGATAAGCTTAGGTTACCACGATCCAGTTACTAATAGGTCAGAGACTGACCAAGTACCACTGTGGCTTTGCCTCTTGGGAGACATACAAATTACTGCCCAGAGAATGATATCATTTCCTGGTGAGTTAACCAAGAGAAAACTGTCTGCCTTTGTCCACCCACGCAACCAGTTTAATGGTTCCACAATAATAATTTGATATTAATATAGTCTAAATGGCTTTGCTTCCACAGATGGTTCGATTTATAGTTTCTGCCATTGCACGTTCACAGGCTCACCAGCCCAGCGTATGCTGCATGCTCCTGTACACACAGGAAGAACTGAAGACTTCAAAGCTGTGGGGTAAGGGCTGGGAGGTGTGGGGAACACAAGGGGAGAACCATTTGACAAGTAGTCTCTCTCTGAAGAGCAAAATACTCAAGACCTGCACAAAGAAAAGTGTACCCGTTATTAGAATATATGTTTGAGAAAATACATTTGTACAAGGTTAAAGAAATTCAACGGAAGTAATTCATGCTACTTTTAAATACTGCAGACATAAGCTTTTTTAAGTCCTCAACTAGACTAAGTTTACTTCCATTACTTTTCCCTTTTTCCACCAGGATTTTAAGCAACCAGATGTTTTTATGAACTGCAGTTTAGAGCAGCTCCTTGTGGATTTGCAACAATAACTACAGAGACCTAAGCAGAGATCAGGAAGAAAACCAAGTTGGAAATTGAGTAACTTTATACCATTGAAGTTTTCCAGTGTATTATTTCCAGCAAATAATACACTTAACATCTTTCTCAAATGAACCTGATTAAGAGGCATGTCAAACTTACTCTGAATCCAAACATTAATCTCTATCCCACCAGGACCTGCAGTTTGCTCACGTTTGATTCAGAAAAATGACTGGTATTCAAATAGGTTAGCCAAGTGCTTCCTTGCAAGGGACAAAATACACTCATCTCTCACTCACATAAATGGGATATCAAATGATAAACCTCAAAATTTAGGTTGTAACAATGTTTTACAGGTTGAAGAAATTAATCCCAGATCATACTAAGCTTCTTTGTTTCTTTAATGTTGTATCTTCCACACATTTGGTGTTTGGGCAGCTTGAATATCATCTTGTGTTTGCTTTTTCCACACCATTTTCCCCTTGTTTAGGGAATAAATGACAGGCAGCTGTATTACCAAATCAGGAGCAACACTATAAAAATCAAGCCTCCTGTTGAAAGCCATGATAGATATTAAATAAGGAAATATTTTCATATGTCACCAGATTTTACTATGGGAAGACAACGCAAAATATGCCCACCTCGTATCTCAAGGATACCCAGTCAGCTATTGGATTTACTATGCCTACAAACTGCTCATTTGGCTTATACCCACAGAAGACATTTCCTTCCAGATTCACTCCCCCTATTAACAAAAGATAACTACTGTAAATTCATATAAAACCACGTCTCCTGAGATTCAGTTACCAATTATTTGTATTACTGTGGCACTTAGGATAACTACTCATGGACCAGGACTCCATTGTGTGCAAACACAGAACAAAAAGACAGTCCCTGCACGTCCATCTTATCTCCACAAATGAAAAGGGAACATTTATTTTGTTAAATGAAAACAGGCCTTTTCCCCACCAAATCCAGTACATAAGGTTCTCAAAAGAAAAAACTTCTAAACCTAAGTAATAACTAGCTGAAACCAACAGGTCTTTCCTTATGACATCTGATGTAATTATTTCAGTAAAATTTAACCCTACTCTAGTCTGCACTGGACGATACTGAACAGATTTTTACTGAGGTTATTTCATTGTTTTCTCAATGTGGGTAAGCAGCTTTTCATAAGAAAACAAGAAGTTCTTGTGCTTAAGGGGGTTTCATTTTGTTTTCTTCAGTCAAATCAGTTTACGTCATTAAAGAATGATCTGAACAAAAAAAGCTTCTTAAAGCCAGGCAGTAAAATAAGATTAATGAGACCCTAGCCAATCTGAATTAAGAACTTAAATGTTGTAGAAACAAACCCAGGATGTTTTATGTGAATGGCAGCATGGAGAAGTTTAATTCAAATATTTCATTAAAATGGGGTTGGGTTGTAAGTCATGAATGTTTTATTGACAAGTCTCTGCAACTGAGCCAGACTAGACTGAGCTCCAACACATTTTGGTTGAAAGTGTATTGTTGGGAAGTCTGCATCTGAGCTTTCCTACTACTGTATTTATAAGCTGTATTTTATGTTTAGTAAACAGTGCATTTTTATATCAATTCAATGGTCTAAAAATGTGGAATATACATTTAAAACTGGGCAGCAGGAGAACAGTGTGCTGCTGTATTCTGGGACAGCAAGAGGCAGCCAGCATCTTATGTTTTGTGAAAACCTCCTTGGTAATAATGACTGACAGTTGCATTTTTGCCTTCTGCCACCTGTGACAGTCTCTACAGCGAGGTGGGGAAGAAAAATGAAGTAAGTCCACAGGTATCCAAGGCAGTATTTCAAGGATGCCTTCAACCTAAAGGGAAAAAGTTAAACAGTGCTAGGTATATTCTGTTCAGATATCAGACAATTCTGCAGCCACAAAGATTTGCTCTAGAATCCCCTGTGCTCTATAATGGTATTCCAAAAATCTAAGCCTTCATTTAATAAATAAAAAAAAAAGCCAGATTTGTAGCCAGTTTGGTTGAAAAGATAACAGTCAAACATAAACCAAGAGTAAGCCAATGAAGTCCTGTCTTCCTGAATTTGCAAGCTTCCTAAAATAGCTGCAAGAACAGTGTGAATTGCTCTGACTGATATCAATGAGCAGTTAAAATGGTCAGAATTAGGTTTCAGAGTTAACTACTTCTCTGCTGACCACTTACGCCAACAACCAGCTAACAACCGTAACCCCACAACCTTTAACTGAGTCCCGCACATTGCCAAGTGCCAAAAGATCCAACTGGTGTCTACCCAGTTGTCAATGTATGCAGATTCCACCTTCACAACATACTTACAACACTCTGAAAATATCAAATTAAAAACAGATTAGTACAATAATCCTTTTTAATTTTCATATTTAATGTGATGAAAGATAAAATTTATTTGACGTGCCCAAAAAGATTCCCAGTCTCTGCACTGGAGTGCTGCCGCACTTCAGAGGTCTGACCACAGAATTGAAGTCTGATTTGCTGTGGAGTACCAGGGGATCTTGACATAGAACATGCTTCTTTTGATTTACCTCTGCTACCTAGAGATCAGGATGAGATCACTTCACTGGCTGTATGTGGAGCAAATATATGCTCATTTTAAAGAGTGTTTGCTTAGCAATACTCCTCCTTTCGAAAGAGTAGAATGAAGACCTCTAACGTGCCACACGTCAGGTTCTCAGATCTGAAGGGTACATCTATGGTTGGGGGTGTGATTCCCAGCCAGGGTAAACAGACACATGCTAGTTCTGCTTGAGCTAGTATGCTAGAACTAGCAGTGTTGATGCTGTGACACAGGCTAGCCCCCCTGACTATAAGCCCACTCAACCCCACCCCCTGGGTCCACACACAGGCTCCTAGCCTGTGCCGCAACATCCACACTACTATTTTCAGCACACTAACTCAAACAGACCTAGCACATATCTTTCTACCAGGGCTAGGAGGCATGCTCCCAGTTGCAGTATAAATATACCCCATATCAACATTCCAACAGAGATCTGCATCAACATCCATTAGTGAAAGAATGCACTGATGATTTATATCATCTTATCATGGAGTGACACATTCTTAAAGCACTAATATATGAGTGAGGAGGAGGGTAAACCAAATCAAGTATGTATGGACCTCAAACATCATTTGTTGCACAAATTCAGATCAGTTTTCAGTAGCATCCAGAGCTGAAGGATTTTTAAAAGTCCTCCCTTTTGTCTTAATATTAAGTGGAATTCTAGACCTTTAGAGACATATGTTTGAAGCATTCCCTTAAAACAAACTCAAAAAAAGTATTTTAAAAACCGAAGTACGTACAAGTGCTAGATGCACTTATGGCAGAAGAATGCAAAATACCACTAATGCATATCCCAGTGTTGCTTCCAAAACACGACAGTTTTTCTATAAATATCTGCAATTATTGGTCAAGAGCCAAAAGCAGGTCAAGGTACATTCTACTCCAGCCTAATATCCTGCTCCCTAATTTGTAAGTTACCTCAATAAAAAGTATTACAGAACAGGCAGGGTGCTGAGAGCCATTGAACCAAACTGTAAACCCTGTATATGATGGAAACCACTTCAAGCTAGGGGGTGCTGCAGCACCCCCAGCACCTATGCAGAACAGTGAAACTATACTATAACAAATCAGTACCTCAATACCACAGCATTTGCACTACATACTTATACTTACAACAGAAATCTGGCTGGTTGCATTTTTCCTGGAATTGATCGAGAAATAGTCTTTCAAAAATTCTTTTTTTTTTTTTTTTTTTAAACAGGCAGGAAAGAGATGGTTGTCCCAGATAGTGAATTTTTGAGTTCACTCCCCAGGCAGTGAGGAATCCTGGGAGACTGGCATCCTACAAGGCAAGCTGCCAAGAAGCCCAGGAAACGCTTGTCTCCAAGCATGTGACCAGCAGGCTGTTGGTTACCTGGGGAAAAGGCTCAAAAACCTGCCTGCTTTCCACCAAACATGTGGTCAAAATCAACACATACCCGCAGAACATTTTCATTTTAATGAATTGGCATTTTCGAAGGCGTTCCATCAAAAAAAAAAAAAAAATTTACAATTAGCTCTAATTTTCCCCCAGCTCTAATTTTGTTATCAGATCTACCAGCTTGGGGATACAAAGAGATAACTTCCGGTGATTTCAGCACAGCAGAATGCAGTTACCAAACTGTGATTTGTTTTAAGGTATACCGAGGAAAAACCAAGATTTCACATCTATTCCTGTTTAAAAAAAAAAAAAAGAAAAAAAAAGGACAACTGACATGTTGTAGACTACACAGTACCAACTCTTAAGAACATGGCTTAAGTAGCCGTGAACAAACATAGCACTGCACACCCTTTTCAAACAAAAGCTATTTGCAGGTAACATTACTATTATCCGACCCATATTTCTGCAACATTTCCCTTCCTCAGCGTTCATTCTTACAAGATGCTGAACATCTCCTCCAACATGGGAGTGAAGGCCATTCAGCACATTACAGTAAGTGCTCATCACCTCGCAAGAATTTAATCAGCGGAAACATTATCCCACATCACTAGATTCCTTTGGAGGTTTAAACCATCCAGTTACTTTCTACTGCTGCCTAGTTGAAATATGAAATTAATAAAAGATAGGTGGGAAATCCCACACTGATTTCATAAGTGATCACAAGGCAGCTCTTTAGCATTTTTTTAAAGCAGTCTGTAGAACTACAAAGGATTAAAAAAGCTAAGACCCTACATTTTTTCCTTGAAGATTCAGACAACACATACAGAAACAGGTAGTCAGAGGGTACGTCTACACTGCAGCGTAAATCTGTAATTGAGCCTGGGGTTAAGCCTAACCCCCACTTGTATCTACACTGCAATTGCGCTGAACCAGGGTTCCAGGACTCTGCAGGGCTGGAGGGTCTGACCTTGAATTAAGCTGGGTCCCAGGGTCAGAGCCTATTGCTTTGCAATGTAGACGCAGCCCCACTTGACTTGGGACCCAGGAGTAAGCTGGAAATATCCCACAATTCCATGGGACAACTTCCTTAGTCCTCTCTATCCTAACAATCGGCAATCTACTCTATTGAAAACGGAAGCCACCCTCCCTTTGTAAATGCCAGCAACTCAGGTCAGTGTTAACGCATTCTATTCTGATCACTGCTCTGCAAGCAGCACTATCAGAGAGCCTCCTGGGTTTGCAACAGAGAAGAAAACAATCAAGCCTTTTGCAAAGCAAGCGGCTTCCAGGGTGCAGGGCGGGTAGTAAAGTTTTCCCACAGTGCACCATGGTCCTAGGGTTAAAAGTTTTAACCTAGGATTGAAATACAACGTAGATGGTCAAGCCCAGGGTTCCCTATCACAGGTCAGCTGACTCAAGTCCCACTAACCCTGAGCTTATATTGCAGTGTAGACATACCCTAAATAACCAGTTTCTACTATTCTTAAACTATTCATACTCCAGCATAAAAAGTGCTTTTAGTCAGTATTTTCTGTATTTCTTTAATCCCAAAGGCAACTGCAGAAAATTGAGGACTTCTGTTTTAAGAGTCCGTTCGTTTCTACTGCTTCTGACAGACTTTCACCATCACAACCCTCTGCTTGCAACACCAAAACTGCTTCAGGTGGAAAAGATTCTGTTATCACATATCAGGAGGAGAATAAGCAACGGAAGCAACAGGGGAGAAAAGGTTACACTTCCAGAATCTCTACTCAAGGACCTTTAGTAGAGAATAATACAGAAATCAAGATTATCATTTCTGAGACCAAATCCTTCAAAGTTCTGCACAATCTACTATTTAAACAGTTGCATCGCTCCAATTTTTCTAGCCATGTTAGATCCCTAGTTTCATATTAAGTCACCATTGACAGTATAAGAACAATGCTTTCTTCTGTATCAAGTCAATCTTTGGGTCATTTTTATACAGGACTTGCCACTGTACTATGGTGGTCCCCTCCAAACATAAATGTCTCTAACGGAAGGAGGTTTTGTAGCCATTACGTCCAATGGACTACATGTGTTTGCAATAGTTTGTGTTACTCATGCTAATTTCTCATTAATATCTGGGGCATGCTGCTGACCTACTGTTGCCCTGATTCACTCCCCACTGGGCGTCTGCCATAGACAGAACACAGAACAAACAGGACAGCTATATAAAAGATTAACTCGCCAAGTGTGAATTTTTAGTTTTTATGAATAAAACAAGAAAATGTAACTAAGTCATTCTGATTTTCAGACTCCAGAGACCTGCATTCAAATTCTTGCATTACTCACAAGTGAAATGATTTCAAAAATCTTTTTAAGTCACCAGGACCAAAGTTACTTGCTCACTCACTTGTGATAAGTGGAAAGATTCTTTTCCAGAGCAGTCAGGTCTAAGCCATAAGCTTCAAATTTAAGAGCCTTTAAAAAAATCAGTTTCCGTTTTTATATCCCTTATGGCTGCAAAGATAACCATCTCAATATAAGCTAGTGAAGTGACATCTTCCTAGCCTGCCTGAAGCTTCAGGGCCTTTGCTGCTGCCTATGCATTTGCAAAGCAGCGGCCAAAGTGAAATTAAAAAGACCCTCCATTTTTGGGATGCAATTCAAAAGACTTTCAACAGTGTTAAACTGTATCAGCTTCCCAAGTGGCAGAGTGTAAATACTCAGGTCTCAGAGTAGCAACCATGTTAGTCTGTATTCGCAAAAAGAAAAGGAGTACCTGTGGCACCTTAGAGACTAACAAATTTATTTGAGCATAAGCTTTTGTGAGCTACAGCTCGCTTCATCCGATGTAGCTCACGAAAGCTTATGCTCAAATAAATTTGTTAGTCTCTAAGGTGCCACAGGTACTCCTTTTTTTTGTAAATACTCAGTAGCCCAAGGCAGACAGGAGAGTTATTCCCAAGAGAGTAAGAACCAGACAACACATGTAAGAAGTGTACAATTGAAGAGACCTCTTCCCCCTTTAACCCCATGCCCTATCTTCACAGCAGCCAGGAACACAGTAACTTGGTAAAGTAGCAGAGATCTTGCCCCTGCCTTGCAGCAGCAGGTGGTTCTGGACATAGGCGCCAACTTCCTCTCTATCCAGGGGGTGCTCAACCCTGCCTTTTCCCGCCCCCGCTTCACCCCCAGCCCTGCCCCACTCCATCCCTTCCCCCCAGGCCACACCCTCTTCCTGTACCCACCCACTCCCCGAAGCATGCCCGGTCCCCACTCCTTCCTCTTCCCCCCAATGCCTCCTGCACATCACAGAACAGCTGTGAGGGAGGGGGAGGAGTTGATCAGTGGGGCTGCCAGCGGGCAGGAGGCACTGGGGGGGGGAGGGTGGAACTGGCTGCTGGTGGGGGCTAAGCACATGCTAATTTTAGCACCCATGGAATTGGCACCTATGGCTCTGGAAGGGATAAGAGTCAGAAAGTTTCTTATTCCAGAAACTACAGGATCACACTAGGTGGCATTCCACCACAAGCACACACCAGCTACAAGTCAGCACTGCGGGTACATCAGACAGAGCTGAAGTGGTTTAAGACCTGTAGGAAAGCAGAATTCATTCACTGAGGACTAAGGGTTTGAGTTTTTTAATATACCCTCTTTCTGTAGCTGCAGTGGAGCAGTGTCATTGTTAATAATTAAATTCTCCATAACCGCTCTTCTGTGTCCTCTTTTTCTGCTAGGAAGAAATATTTGTTTAAAAAAATTCAGCAGTGTTTGTATTCTTGCTACATTGAAAACAAGCTCAAGCTCTAAGCTCTTTGAGTACTTCAAGTGTCCCAAAAACTACTTTACATAAAAACAGCCATAAATATAATTACAATAGTACAGTAAACATTTCTATATAAATCACTACTTTGCATTATAGTTGACTTGGCTACAGACCAAGCTGAGTCTAGTTAAAACTTCACCGGTTTAAGATGTTTAACAGCTCTGAAAGGCTGTCGCTCCAAGTGAACGTTTCCAGTCCTGCCAGCTGAAAAAAGTGAGAGACTTGAAGAGAATGGAAAAAATCCTCAGGTGACATGGAACAGGGAAACAGCATTTCTTAAAAGGGTGAATGCTAGTTACATAAATCAAAAATAAGGAAATGAATGAGATTGCTAGTGGAATACAAGTAATAACTTTCAATACAACCACCTAATTTACTCTTCCATATGAATGAACTCAAACCATTGAGTGTTTTGTGTTAACAAGGCTACATCTACCCTACAGCTGGGATCAATGCTCTAAGATCAATCCACCAGCGGTCAATTTAGCGGATCTAGTGAAAACCCGCCAAATCGACAGCAGATCGCTCTCCAGTCAACCCCTGTACTCTACCCCCAACGAGAAGAGTAAGGTAAGTCGACGGGAGAGTTTCTCTCATCGACCCCCCGCGGTGCAGACCCCATGGTAACTCGACCTAAGGTACGTCGACTCCAGCTACATTATTCATGTTGCTGGAGTCGTGTAGCATAGGTCGACTTACCGCAGTACTGTAGACATAGCCCAAGATTACTGCAGCATAATGAAAGCAACAGTCCTCTTTACTTGAGCTGCCTATCAATAGTTTTAGGGATTTTTTTCTTCTTTTGACCTTGAGTATTCAGCGAAGTGACAGGCTTTTTATTTGCAGTAGGAAAAACCTTATCCCATTTTTTTTTCTATTCCATTTCAGAATTGGGTCTCTGCTGACTATTGCGCCTTAACTGTTGTATGCAGTGTAGCTGTAGCCTTATCAGTCCCAGAAGGTGGATGAGGTACTATCTTTTACTGGTTTCAGAGTAACAGCCGTGTTAGTCTGTATTCGCAAAAAGAAAAAAGAAAAGGAGTACTTGTAAGATGAGCTATTGCCAGCAGGAGAGTGAGTTTGTGTGTGTGGTTTTTGGAGGGGGTGTGTGTGTGTGGGGGGGGGGGTGAGAAAACCTGGATTAGTGCTGGAAATGACCCA
The DNA here is from genome assembly GCF_965152275.1 of Natator depressus. Lineage (NCBI taxonomy): Eukaryota > Metazoa > Chordata > Testudines > Cheloniidae > Natator > Natator depressus. The sequence goes on from NC_134234.1 coordinate 246,857,785, forward strand.
CCTTGATTATCATGCGCATTATAAAGAGAGGTTTCAAAGAGGGATGGGCTATTACCAGCAGGAGAGTGAGTTTGTATGTGTGTCTGTGTGTGTGTGTGGGGGGGGAAGAGTGAGAAAACCTTGATTTGTGCTGGAAATGGCCTTCCTTGATGATCACTTGATGATCACTTTAGATAAGCTGTTAGCAGCAGGACAGTGGGGTGGGAGGAAGTTTTGGTTCATGGTCTCTGTGTGTATATAATGTCTTCTGCAGTTTCCACGATATGCTATGCATCCGATGAAGTGAGCTGTAGCTCACGAAAGCTCATGCTCAAATAAACTGGTTAGTCTCTAAGGTGCCACAAGTACTCCTTTTCTTTTTTCTTTTTATCTTTTACTGGACCAACTTCTGTTGGTGAGAGAGACAAGCTTTCGAGCCTCTTCTTCAGGTCTGGGACAGGAATTCCCAGTGTCACAGCAAAATGCAAAGTAGAACAAATTGTTGAGCATAAGCAGAATCTGAGCATAAACCAGTCTGTTTTGGACATTCATGAAGGGATGACCAAGTTACTCCATTTAGCTCAGAATCCGCACTGGACCCACTATAATGCACTGCTTCATACATCCAGCTAAAGTACCTTAGGAACTATACAACCTTCTTATGGATCTTAAGACTTGTTTTCTGAAAATCTTCAATCTTCTTAGTTGGATATGATATTAGAGTTCTGAATATATCAAAGGAACACCCAAATCTTTGTTTAGTATTGGCTCAAAGGTCAGAAGTGAAACCTCTTGATTAATATGAAAGGCAGGAATGGCCAACTGTGAGTCATTCCCATGACAACTTTATATGCCTCAATGTCCCTTCACTGACGAGCCATGATGTGGATACCCTATGCCCTGTCTTTCCTGGACAGTTTCACCACACTGTTCCTTCCCCATGCCGAAGAAGTTCATCACTGGGTGCACCACCTTGTTTAGGTGTCTGTCTTGTGATGACAGACCCACTCTTTGGGACTTGTCAGCAGGATAGTTCTAGCAGTACTAGCTCCATCTCCTTCTTAGTGTGGTTTGAGAGATTCTGCTTGTCACATGCATTCCTAGAGAGCTGTTGCCTTCCCAAAGGGGATTTTACCTTTACTAGATCATGACACAATCCAACAATCCACTCTAGGAAAAAGCCCTTCAAGGAGGGTTGCTATTTCTGGGGATGTTGTAGAGATTGTAACACTTGTCAGGAGCAGAAAGTTTTCCATCAGGACTCTCCCACAAGACGACAGTGAGGAACTAACCACAGAATGGTCAGGCAATGTTTCCTCACTTGGACCATCTGCCAGGACAATGGACATCACTTCATGTGCCTTGGGCTCACTGATTAGGGAGGAAGAGGAGGGTAAGGAGTGTATGTTTTCTGGCAGCTCAGGAAAAGGAGAGCTTCCTCAGAATTATCATCAGTTCACATCGGGAGACTACTGTCTTATTGCCTCTGCCTGGTCTGACAGAACCAAACAAGTCAATCTGACCCCATTTCCATCCTCCACGATGTCCTCGCATTGCAGGATGAAAGAGCATACAGTCTTGCAGGGTCTCAAATGGGATTAGCTGACCCCCAACTGCCATCCTTCTTCCCTTAAATTATAATTACGTCTTCTACTAGAGGAATTCTAGCTCTCAGGGAGCTTGCAACCATCTGATGAATCTCTGAGCCAGGAAACTGGATGGCCTAGTTCTGCCAAAACGGATCTAAAGCCCACTCTACGGGGAAAAAAACAAACAAACAAAAAAACCCCACACACCACACCATCTTCTGAGAGAAGCAGGGAGGCTACACGAACAGATGGTCAACATGCCTAAAAGTACTGTAGATGTGCTTCTGAGAGTCCAAAGCCTTCTTTCAAAAGGACATGGGAAAAGGTAAAGCGTGTCTTCAGCCTACCTCCATTTTAAACTTTGATGATACATTGTTTCCGAGTTGCACTGTTGGTACTCCAGGCACCAGGCAATTCTAAGTGCATTTAAGCACTTTGTTTAACATTAGAGAACATTTCGATGCGGCAATGAATAAAGGAATAATGTTTCTATCTTTGAGCAGAAATGCTCTGACTTCTGCACCTTGACCTTGAAATAGGTCAGACTCCTACGACCTCAAGCGTAAAGCCCAAGATCTAAGAAGAGTTACCTGGTGAGCGGAGTTTAAAAGAGATTGTTATAAATTTTCATCTTAAATTTCAACCACCATTTTATAATGTAGCAATTTTAAGCATGAAACTTGCTGAGAATAAAGTATTTTTAAGAGCTTGCTGCAATTTGGAATAGACCAAGACTGTATTTGTGGTGGTACCGTATCATATGCATTCTTAGTTCATTCCACCTTCCTATACTATACAAACTGGAGTCTTACTCAATAGCATCCTGCTACATGGGCTTAGGAGCCTCACCCATTTGAGTCACTGCTGTGATGCATGATTTTTTTTTTTTTTGATGTATCACCTTAAATTAGAATTCTCAGTTGGGAGCCTGAGCAGAAAAGCAGAAGAAAACATGGGCATACATTTGAACTTCCCCCTCTCACCTTCAGGGGAGGTCAAACCCAGGTTAACAGTGCATTGAGAAGAAAGTGTGTTTTGTAATGGTTGTTTGGACAGTGGACTTTAGTCTCCAGAGTTAAGACCAATGATTAAGGTATAGAATTTTTATTAATTATTTGAGGCTTTGGGATGCTACTAAAATGCAATCACAATCACAGCTCCACTGTGCTGGGCAATGTAGTCCCTGACTCAAAGAGCTTACAATCTAAGAAACCACCAATAAATTTTTTTTAAAAATACCAGGTAATCTGCAAGAACATATCACACATGAAATACATATCATGAGAAAGCAGCATACTGAATGAGACAGAAATGAATGGAATAGAAAGAAAAAGGGAACAAAAGAAATTTAAGAAGCACCACCACCAGAACATCAATTCCGGGCTGAAAGGAGTAAAAGTTCAGAGGTAGAGGTGACTGCATTTCTGAAACCTTTGCACACCACTTTGATTCACAGAAGAATTCTAAACCTAGACTGGGGATTGGGGAGGGGTGGGAGGGGGAGGGAAGGGAAGGGAAGGGAAAGGAAGGGCCAGCAATTATTCTGTTATGTAGATATTTGATGCAGGCTGCCCAGGAAAAAAGCTAAGGTTACCTGAGTCACATAACTAAGGCAATACAAGCAACGGGAATATCTACACCAGCACAAAAAGCAGACTGACACTAACAAGTTATTTTGATAAATTCACAACTGCATATCCCTTATTCTGAACATTCAAAAAGATACAGAGCAGATTGTAAAGCTGATTAACTGAAACCAAACATCATAAAAAAATATTTTGCAATGCTCTTCAGTGTTTACAAAATGAACTGCTGGGACACATGCGTCATCGAAGCCTTACTCATTCAACAACAGCATTCTTCTTCCGTGCTATTTAAGTTAGCCGTAAACTATGACCATGTAATGGAATTATTATGAGAAGAGGGGAAAACTGTATCATTCCATTAAAAAACAAATCCAGAAGGCACATGTCTCAAAACAACCTGGTAAATTTACTGTACCAGAGTTACCATTACTATAACATACATTTATAAAGAAAAGAAAACTACATGCTCTGTGTAGATGAAGTTTGATCCTAAATTAAACTGGGATAGCCACAAAAATATGAAGTAATAGAATTATAATTGGACATTAGAGAGGCCAGTAAATTCCTGTGTTTTGGTATAAAGTATTTCAAGCGGTATCAGACGTATAGTGAATTACAGGTCTAAATTTTTGGCTTCCACATGAAGTAGCAAGATAATTTACATCCCTTCTCCCCACACGTTAAGAGATCAGATAGACACAGTAGGGTTAACGCTAAAGTATGGTCATGAGTGAATCTTGGAATAGCTACAGGTTACTAGGCTTCATACACTCTTACGTATATTTTAAGGGACATCTCTTTCAGTCTATAGCATGGGATTCTCAGTCTGGGCATTGTGACCTCCAGAGAGGTACTGAACAGGTCTCACAGGGTCACAACTACCCTGCCCTTCCCATACTGCTAAAGGAGAGGAGGGGCACTGTGTGGGGGGGGGGGAGAGAAAAAAAAATCACTGGTCTTCAGGCAAATGATGATACACAGCTCTAGGTCACCTCCAAAGGCGGGGGGGAAATCACTATATCAAAATGTCTAACATTTGTCAGAGGAAATGCAGGCTCCATTGCCTCACACAGAGGAGATATGACCCTGTCAGATGTCACCCTGAGAGCGCCTCCTGGTGGTACAGCTCAGGGGGCTCCTTTAAATCTCACCACAGTTTGTATTTCTTTACTCAAACCACAAACACTAGATGGGGATCAGCCCCCACCTCAAATCAAGATATTGTTCTAGACTGTCATGGGAAAGTAATTTTCTCTAAGTACCCTCCTACTTTATTCATCTCACAATCTGTGAAAGTCTCTCTTCCTTTAGCCCTCATATTATGTAAAGAGGTAAGACAAAGTTACTAACACAATAAGTCTATTCCTCACAAAGAACCACAAAACCGAGCAACAAATTAAAAAGAGATACGGTGGGTAAGGTAATATCTTTTATTGGACTAACTTCTGTCTGTGAAAGAGAGACAACCTTTTGAGCTACACAGAGCTCCTCTTCAGGTATCAGAAAAAGAGAAAAGCAGTAGCTCAAAAGCTGGTCTCTGTCACCAACAGAAGTCAGTCCAATAAATTGTATTACCTCACCCACCTAGTCTCTCTCATATCCTGGGACCAATACAGCTACAACAACCCTGCAACAAATGAAACACGAACTCACTTTCCCATTCTGCTCCCAGAGAGGGCTGTTCAAATGAGACTCTGGGCTGTCAGCCCCCCAACAGTAATAATCCCTTACCCACGAGCACCTGAAAGGACAGCTTTCCTTTAAATCTGTCCCTCACAAAGGTCAATAGTCACAAAAACAAGGGTTGCAAAAAATATTACCTAAACAAAATCACTCCCCCAGAAGTCTCAGTACCCGAGACCCTCTCCCACTGACAGGGTACAGAGTGTGCACATTGTATATGTTTGAAGTTTATACTCTTAGTTTTATTTTGTTCTTATCTTCAATAATTCAGTTTTCAGTCTGTTGTAGCCCTCACTTCAGAGGCTGATCTACTTCTCCATAGTGAAGTCACAGTGTGACGGAAAGACTACCATTAAAAACAAAAACATTTGGGACCCCCTTTGGTCATATTTCACGTTGGCACAGGCCAGGTTTGACCATATGCCTGTAAAGCTTTCACGGGTTAAAGTAAGAGGAGGAGGAGGCTGAGAGGGAAGGACTGTTCACTCTGCTCTCCCTGGCTCAGGGCAGTGCTACTTCCCACAAAGTTTGCATTAAACGAATTGGTTTATTGTAACAAATGGGACTGCATTACTCACCTCACAAGTCACTTCTCTCTGCTCCTACCTCAGTTTGACCTATGCATAAGAGTGAAAAACCCATTACTTCTAGTTTAAGCTATTTGGCACAATGGGCTGTATTTGCACAGCACCTAATGCAATGGGGTCCTAGCTCATAACCTGGCTCTTCTGTGTTTCAGTTTTCACCAAAAAAGTTAGTAGCAGTTGGACGTCTAACATAATGGATGCCAGCGAAAATGAGGTAAGATCAGAGACTAAAATAGGGAAAGAACAAGTTAAAAATTACTTAGACAAGTTAGAGGTCTTCAAGTTACCAGGGCCTGATGAAATACATCCTAGAATACTCAATGATCTGACTGCAAAGATATCTGAGCCATTGACAATTTATCTTCAAAAAGTCATGGAAAACAGGAGAGATTCCAGGGGACTGGAAAAAAGACATATATACCGCCAATCTATAAAAAGGAAAATAAGGACAACCTGGGGAATTACAGACCAGTCAGCTTAACTTCAGTACCCAGAAAGATAATGGAGCAAATAATTAAGCAATCAATTTGGAAACACCTAGAAGATAAGGTGATAAGAACAAATCCTGTCAAAGCAACTTAGTAGCTTTCTTTGACAGGGTAACAAGCCTTGTGAATGGGGGGGGGGGGGGAGGAGAGTGGTAGATGTGGTATGTCTTGATTTTAGTAAGGCTTTCGATATGGTCTCATATGACCCTCTCATAAAACAAACTAGGGAAATAGAACCTAGATGGAGCTACTATAAAGGTGGGGGCATAACTGGTTGGAAAACTGTTCCCAGAGAGTAGTTATCAGTGTTCTATAGTCAGGCTGGAAGGGCATATCGAGTGGGGTCCCAAAAAGATCAATTCTGTGTCTGGTTCTGTTCAATATCTTCATCAATGGTTTAGATAATAGCAGAGAGAGTACACTTACAAAGTTTGCAGACAATACCAAGCTAGGAGGGGTTGCAAGGATTAAAATTGAAAGTGATCTGGACAAACTGAAGAAATGGTCTGAAGTAAATAGGATAAAATTCAATAAGGACAAATGCAAATTCCTCCACTTATGAAGGAAAAATCAGTTGCACACATACAAAATGGGAAATGACTGTCTAGGAAGGAGTACTGCAGAAAGGGATCTGGGGGTCATTGTGGACCACAAGCTAAATATGAGTGAACAGTGTAAACCTTTTTGGGGGGGGGGGGGAGAGCAAACATCATTCTGGGATGCATTAGCAGGAGTGTTGCAAGAAAGATACGAGAAGAAGTAATTCTTCCGATCTACTCCATGTTGATTAGGCCTCAACTGGAGCATAGTGCCCAGTTCTGGGCACTACATTTCAGGAAAGATGTGGACAAATTGGAGAAAGTCCAGAGAAGAGCAACAAAAGTGATTAAAGCTCTGGAAAACATGACCTATGAGTATGGCCCTATCAAATTCACGGCCATGAAAAATGCATCACGGACTGTGAAATCTGGTTTCCTCCTGTGAAATCTGGACTTTTGCGTGCTTTTACCCTATACTACACAGATTTAATGGGGAAGACCAGTATTTCTCAAATTGGGGGTCCTGACCCAAAGGGGTCACAACGTTATTTTAAGGGTGTTACGGTATTGCCACCCTTACTTCTGCGCTGCCTTCAGAGCTGGGTGACCAGAGACTGGCCACTGCTGACTGAGGGCTCAGCTCTGCAGGCAGCAGCGCAGAAGTAAGGGTGGCAATACCACACCATGCCATCCTTACTTCTGACAGCAGCTCTGCCTTCAGAGCTGGGATCCTGGCCAGAAGCCACCACTCTCCAGCGGCCCAGCTCTGAAGGCAGTGCCGCCGCCAGCAGCAGTGCAGAAGTCAGGGTAGCAGTACCACAACCCCCCCTACAATAACCTTGCGACCCTCCCACGACTCCTTTTTGGGTCAGGACCCCTACAATTACAACTCTGTGAAATTTCAGATTTAAATAGCTGAAATCATGAAATTTAAGATTTTTAGAATCCTATGACCCTGAAATTGACCAAAATGAACCATGAATTTCGTAGGGCCTTATCTATGAAGGAAGATTGAAATAAATGGGTTTGTTCAGTCTGCAAAAGAAAAGACATGATGACAGTGTTCAAGTATATGGAAGGCTCTTACAAGGAGGAGGGAGAAAAATTATTCTCCTTAATCTCTAACGATAGGACAAGCAGCAATGGGCTTAAATTGCAGGAAGGGTGGTTTAGGTTGGACATTAGGAAAAACTTCCTGTCAGGGTGGTTAAGCACTGGAATAAATTGCCTGGGGAGGTTGTGGACTCTCCATCATTGGAGATTTTTAAGAGCAAGTTAGACAAACACCTGTCAGGGATGGTCTAGATCAGGGGTGGGCAAACTTTTTGGCCTGAGGGCCACGCTGGGTTTCCAAAACTGTATGGAGGGCCGGGTAGGGAAGGCTGTGCTCCTCAAACAGCCTGGCCCCTGCCCCCATCCGCCCTCTCCCACTTCCCGCCCCGACTGCCCCCCTCAGAACTCCCGACCCATCCAACCCCCCCCGCTCCTTGTCCCCTGACTGACCCCTCCCGGCACCCCAGAATGCTGGTGGCATAGTGAGCTGAGGCTGTGGGGGAGGGGGGACAGCACGGGAGGGGCTGGGGGCTAGCCTCCCCAGCCAGGAGCTCAAGGGCCGGGCAGGACGGTCCTGTGGGCCGAACGTGGCCTGCAAACCGTACTTTGCCCACCTCTGTTCTAGATAATACTTAGTCCTGCCATGAGTGCAGGGGACTGGACTAGATGACCTCTTGAGGTCCCTTCCAGTCCTATGGTTCTATGATAACTAGGCATCCTGGATGCTCAATATACAAACAGTAGTAATTATGAAGGCAGAATAAATAACGTTTGCTGACAGAGTGCCAAGATACAGTTTCCTTCTTTAAGGATGCCTTGTCCTAAATTACATAATACCAAGATACCATAATGATGGCATCTTATAAATACCTAGATAGAATATTATGGCAGTGTTTAAAGTTATACAAGGAATTAGATTTTTTTGAAAACTGATCTACCAAAAGTATGCCAGAAGCACCCAGACAGAACTAATGTATAATGGATGCCCCGAAAGTTACCTCTGAGCTGTCACATTACTGTAGATCTTTATAAAAATGTACATAACAAATAGCAGTGTTTACCCTTCAAGTCATATTTTTCTATTTTTTTTAAAAACATGAACAAAGATGAGAGCAAGCACCATTTAACAATCCTTCATAAAGATCAAGTTATTCCATCTGTCACTCACATTCAAGAACTTCCATCTATACCATAATAAATTTTTCCCTTCTTTCATAAGATTGATTAAATGAAGCTGTAAAAGAGGTCTTAAAGCCCAATGTATTTCTGTAGTGACATCTATTCCATTACTCCATGGGTCAGTGTATTGCTCTGATCCCTATAGAAAGTCTTCTACTTGTTTGTTCATTCTGATTTTAAAATAAGTCAGACAATGGTGTCTTCACTTAGGCTACTCTACAGCTTAATACATCTCATTGTTGGAATGTATTTCCTGCTATTCATCCAGGGTTCTGCCCCCTCCACTAGTCACTTTGACTCAGTCTACATAACCAATTTATGTCAATGTAACTACTTTGGTCAGGGGTGTGGAAAACCCTACTCCTGGAGGAATTCTGCACCAAAACATTAAAAATTCTGTGCACAATATTTTAAAATTCTGCAAAATTCTGAGAATTTTATTTGTCAAAATAACACTACATAATCACACCAGTTTCAATTATTTTGGTAATTTATTTCAAAATATCTGTCAGCAAGTATGTCTTTAACAATACAGACAAACAAATTCCCGCAGGAGTAGAGAGTTAAAGAAACCCCTACGACAGCCCAGTTCCTGTTTCTCTGCTCCTTCCACCCCCCACAAGACACCAGTTAGGGAGCCAGACACTCTCATCCCCTTCCCCGCCAGAGTCCAGCCCAGACACACACACCCTCCCCCTCCTCCCTCTCAGACGCCAGCTGCGGGCCCCTCCCCTCCAGAGCCCAGCTGCGCCCCCCCCACCCCAGCCCAAACAAACACTCTCACCCCTCCCCTCCAGAGCCCAGCTGTGTCCCCCTCCCCATCCCTACCACCCAGAGTCCAGCTCGAAGCCCCCCCGGCCCAGACACTCAAATCCTCTATCCCTCAGACACTCATAGACCCTACTGGCCTAGAGCCCAGGGATCCAGAGGGAGAAACAGCCTGATACTGGGTCCCGGGCTTGCATGGAGTTTCCTGCATGCCACCACCTCTTTCCTTCAGGGTGTGCAGGGAACTGCAGCTGCTGAGAACCTTCCAGCTCCCTCTGGCAGTGTTTTCTATTTGCGAGCTGGGCTCTGCCAGGTCCAGTGGCCCTTAGTGGCGCCCAACATCTCTGCAGCCCATTTCTGTGGGGGGGGGGGGGAATTCTGCATGCACAACATTTCAGCAAAATTTTGCATTGTGCAGTGGAGCAGAATTCCCCCAGGTGTAAAATCCACACCTCAGAGGAACGTAGTTATTCCAAATTAACCCCTGCCCTGCTGTAGGGGCTTATCTACACTTACAGTACTGCACTGGTGCAGCTGCAGCACTAGCTGCACTTAGTGAAGACACTGCCTATGCCAACAGGAGAGCTTCTCCCATCAGCGTAGTTAATCCACCTTCTGGAGAGGCGGTACCTTTGCCAATGGGAGAAGCCTTCCTGTCAACATAGCACTGTCTACACCAGGGGTTAGGTCAGAATAACTAGGTCACCCAGGGGCGTGGATTTTCCATACCCGAGCAATGTAGTTATATCAACATAAATTGGTAGTATAGGCCAAGCCTTGACAGCACTATATCAACATAACTACCAGTTCTCAGGGAAGTGGCGTACCCACACCAATGAGAGAAGCTCTCCTGTCAGCACAGATCGCTTCTTCACTAAGCGCTACAGAAGCGCCCCTCTACCAGTGCGCCACTGCAGTGCTGTAAGTGTAGACAAACCCTTTGTCTCAACCAATTATTCCTACTTACACACACAAGTAGTATGCCTAAGGCATTCTTCTCCATCCTTGGAGTTTAAACCCTTCCAATTCTTGCAGACTATTAACATCCCTTCCTTAGCTGCTGCGTAGCTAAGCTATTTATCTCCATGTTTCTTCATAAACTAATCCCTACAACCCCTTGCGCTAGAATTAATAATTCCATACAATACATTTCGATTCTGGAAAGAAAACATATCCAAGGTGGCATCACGAGGAAAATTAAAAAAAAAAAAATCACTGTCAAAAGCAAAAACCAGACTCAGAAGCAACCTCAAGAGTTAATGCGCCTTTGCAGTAGAAGACAAACTGCAATGGGCAAGTACCTGCTTTCACAAGATTACCATTGTAGCCAAGGTACCAAAGAGGGGAAGAACTGGATTTCAGTGGCTACTTAGAGGGGTCTCCATACAGCCTTATCGTGCTCCTCCATATCCACAATAATTTTATTTTAGGAGTAGGAGCGTGAAGGGGAAGAAACAAAGAAAATGAAGTGCCAGAATTGCCTCCGATTTGTGTAAACAGATAAACCTTGTATTTTTAAACCACTGGAACTGTTGTGTATACAATTTGCCTATAACTGACATATTTAATACCTTACAGAATTACTTGTTATGTAATATGTCGTTCAGTCAAACCTTCCAAAAGACGCATAATTATCTTGTTGCAAACCACCAAATAATTGCTTTTTTTTGTACCTCTCCTGTCTCATTCAGTAAGTCTGCTTGAGTTTTCTCCCCACGCAACAGGAAATTGACTTAACTGTCGCATTCCATTAACGCAGACAGCCAGCACTCAGTTTTGAATTGCTCCTTTGTAAAAACTCCATGAAATGCTAAAATGAAAGCCCCTGCAGTATCAACACTCTGCAGACTAGAAACAACAAGTTAGATTTGGGTAGATGACTCATTTAAAATGACATTGTATCAAATCCAAGTTGAATTTTTGCAATTCAAAATTATTACTCTTTGCAGATTTAACTTGGCTGAAGGGCAGGTGCTGAAGTCTTTAGAAGCTCTACAATAATCCTAGGCTATGTCTACACTACAGCTTATGTCGGCATAATTTATGTCGCTCAGGGGTGTGAATAAACTAACCCCCCTGAGCGACAGAAATTACACCGACATAAGTGTTGGAGCGGACAGCGCTATGTCGGCAGGAGAGCTTCTCCCACCAACATAGCTACTGCTGCTCGCGGAGACTGGAGTAGTTAAGCCAATAGGAGAGCTCTCTCCCGTCAGCTTAGAGCAGCTACATTAGAGAATTTACAGCAGCACAGGTGCACCAATGCAGCTGTGCTGCTATAAGATCCCTAGTCCAGTGGTTCTCAAACTTTTTTCCACGGACCACGTGAAAATTGCTGAGGGTCTCGGCGGACCACTTAATGATCTTTCCAAATGTTCTTTGTACCATTAGCTAACTATCGTAAAGTGCTTTGGATAAAAGCGCTATAGAAAAAAACCTTAATAACAATAAACATTTTTTGTTCTACAAATAAAAGCACACAACTCATATTAAAATATCAGTCTTACCTTTCTAATGTGATGGATGTGCCCTCTCCCCCGCCGCAGCAGCCCCTGAGCTGGGGCTGGGAAGGGGGGGGTGTCTCCCCCCGGCAGCCACAGCCCTGGAGCTGGGGAAAGTCGCCTCTTTCTCTGGCCACCACAGCCCTACATGTCCCAAGTTCCCCCACCCCCTCTTCTCTTCCCACTGCCCCCTCCCACTCACCCCCTATTCCCCTCAAGGCCACCACCTCACCTTACATGTGTGTCTTCTCCAGGGTCCGGGCACCTAATTATTGGAACCATGCCTGTGTGGCTCCACTAATTAAGTGGGTGGCCCTCCATTCTCTCATTTGCAACAGCCTAGGCGCACACCTTAGAGGAAACTATTGTGGACCACCTGAATGGAGCTTGCGGACCACTGGTGGTCCACGGACCAGAGTTTGAGAACCTCTGCTCTAGTCAGTGTAGCCATAGCCCTACTCTTTCCCTAGGCAACCACCTATTTTACTGATCAAGAATCTCCAAGAACCCAGGAAGTTATTTTTTATAACAGTACAAAACAAAGAAAAGGTTTCTCCCCATACATGCACACTTGTTTATATGCAATATACTATCATCTTCAGTCCACTTCCTCCTCAGTAGGGAGACCTGCAGAGCAGAATTAAAATCTGATTCTCTCCATGAGCAAGAGATATGGTACTTTTACCAGGCCAGGAAAATGAAAGCAAGAATTCTGGTGTGCTATTCCTGGTTCACAACCCCCTTCTGTCCTAGCTTCCCCAGGTATAAAACACTAACACTCAACTACCTCTAAAGATGGGTGCTAAGCTCATCTAACCTTCTATTTTAACAAAAGTAAGATCAGAAGGAGGAACCATGAAATATTTCAGAATTTTATAAGCAAAGTTGCTCCCAAAAGCAAAGTCCTTATTAAACAGTACACGTACGTTTGATCTTTAGGCATTTATAGATCACAAAACTGTAGCACGTTAATGCTGCAAGGTCAAGTGTGTCGTCAACAAGCAGGCAAGCAAACTCAGAAAAATAAAGGCAGCAAACAATATCTGCCAGCTCCTTTTTTCTCATTTTTCAAGACTAAACCTAAAATTGAGTAATTTTTTAGAACAGAGAAATTGTCTTCCTGACTCAAACAGACTCGGGATCCATCCAGCCTGGTGCCCTGTCTCTGACAGCTCAGAGCTTTGGAGGGAGGTGCAAGAAACTCTGCAGCAGGCAGTTCTGTCCCACAAGGTAAGTTTGAGCCTCTATTAGGTAGAATTTGTCTTATTCCATGAAGACTTGCATCTCCTCCCAGACTTTTGGGGTTTTGGATCTACTATTGTAACTCTGGATGTTCTGGTTTTCATATTAATGCTTACCTACACAACTGGCTTACTCGTGCCTTCCACTTTCATCAACATGGAGGATTTTCCCTCCATCTACAGAATAGCATGTATCTCAGTCTGATAAGACTAGTAGCACACACTAGCACCAACCACTTGTCTTCTCCAAGCAGAAGATCACAATATCCATGCAAACAGAATACATACATACAATTGCCATTTCCAGGAGCAGGTAATGGAGAAAGTGTGCAACCAAACTGATGGACAGATGCATGTAGGAGGAGACATTTATAAGCAAATGTGTAACAGTAGAGGCTATGGGGGCCTCCTTTCCACAGCGGGCACCAGCGCCAGGTAGGTAGGGCTGGGGCCAGTCTGTGCTCCCAAGCTTCAGCTATTCTGCACTGTGCTGGGGGGGAGGGGGGAGAAGAGGGGGAAGATATCCCTGTTCTGCACTGGTTAAGCAGGGCTGGTGAGTGTGGCAGCGTGGGAGGTTTGTGTGTTTTGGAGTGCTAGGTAGTGGGGGTGAGGCCTGTGTGTGTTGGGGCGCTGGACAGTGGAGAGGTCTATGTGGAGCTCTATGTAGTTGTGGTGGTGGGGGATGTGAAGAAGGGCTGGGTAGTTCAGGATGGGGAGGGGGAGATGTGTGTGTGTTGGGGCACTGGGTGGGGGGTCTGTGTGTGGTGCTGGGCAGTTGTGGTGGGGCTGTGGGTGCAGGGGCATTGGGCAGGGACAGTGGTGTGCATTTGTGGGGGGGGGGCACTGGGCATAGTGGGTCCGGGTGGGCTGGACATAGGCAGTGTTGGGCGGAGGGGCTGTGTGGCATGGCATGGGCCTGTCCCAGAGGGGAAGTGGCATGCTGGCAGCGCAGGGCTGGGCGGGCCAGTGTGCATCTGGCGACTGCCGGTGTGTAAACAGTGCCCTTGCACTGGGCTGGGTAGAGCCCCATTGCCCCTGGCCGGCTCCTCATTCCGGGTACCAACCTTCCCACACCATGCTCCATTGCCCACAGGGAGGCCCACAAAAGGTTAATCCAGCCCTGGCTGCAAGGCACCCGCCCAGCCCAGACACTCGCATCTTCTACCCCCCTGCCCAGAGTCCAACTGCGGCCCCCCACCAGCCCAGAAACTCGCATTCCTCTACTCCCCCAGAGCCCAGCTGTTGGGCACCCCCCAAGCCCAGACACTTTTACCCCTTGCCCTCCCAGAGTCCAGCCACAGGGCATCCCCCAGCCCAGATACCTGCACCCCTTCCCCTCCAGAACCCAGGGATCCAGAGGGAAAGACAACAGCCTGATGCTAGGTCCAGGGCTTACGTGGCATTTCCTGCATGTGTGGCATTTCCTGCAGGTTGAGCTGAGAACTACTGCTTCCTGGAAACCTCCAACTCCCTTCCCCCTCCCACCAGCAGTGTCCTCTATTTGCAAGCTGGGCTCTGCCAGCCAGCAGCTCTGCAGCTCATATATGTGGGAGAAAGAGGAAATTCTGTGCAGAACATTAATTTCTGCGCAAATTCCGCACTGCACAGTGGCACAGAATTCCCCCAGGAGTAAATAATCTTCTACCCACTTAAACAAGGAAACCTCACTCTATGGATACACTATATGCACAGTGTAACAGATACTGAGTCATTGCTTCAGTTCGCGTCTGTGTGCATTTTTAAAACTAGAATACTTCTGACACAATAAGTCCTTAAATACAGTTTAATTTAGGCACAATACATTTCAATGGAGGACTTACCTAAATCCTTGATAGATGATATGCTGTTTTTTTACACACACAAAAAGGACATTTCCCAGTTGGCACTGCTGTCTACAAATCTCATAAGATTCTACATGCAGCATACAAATCATGAAATAAAGCATGTCCCACATAGTCAACTGTGGCCATGAATGGGTTCCTTACTCAAAAGAGCCATTGATTTCAAGTGAAAACTTTCCATTTGTTACATGCTTTGAATGTGTAGTGCAATGATACAAAAGAAGGTTGCCCAAAATTTTCAGAAGTCTGTACACTGACATCCGAAATGATAGAATTCACAAGAACTATCACAACACAAGACCAAGGCCTGACCTTTTCAAAAGTGACTAGGGCACCCAAAATCACAACTTGGGACAACTTAAATGGGCCTGATTTTCAGAGGGCAGATGTTTAGAAAACTAGCACCTTTCAGGAAAAACAACATTTACTATTCTTCCAAAAAAAAAAAAAACTACTACATGTCCCCTTTGCTATTCAGACATTTATTTCAAAAGTAGCTCTTTTCCTCTTGATACCGTTTCTCCTTGACTCTGACTGGCAATTACAGTCTTGAACTCTTTGGTAATAGTGTCACCTCTCAACACTCTGAGTGAAGTTCAGGAAATCAAGAGGAAGGGAATATGGCCTAGTTAGGGAGAACCACTGACTGACACCACTAAAAGAAGTCAGTCAATTAGACACAGCAAGAGATAGCTTTCCAGTTTGAAAGGTCCCTCTAAAGAAGACAACAGACCCCCATTTTTAGCTCACTATGCAGTATCAACCCACAAACCACATGGTTAGACATAATTTAAGAGCTCTGACTAAAATACAAGCCTTCTGTGAGCCAGCTGCACGGCTTATCAGCCTACTGCTGGAGTGCCATCTGTAAGTCTTGGTGACTTTGGTAGGGATGTTTTGTGCGTGTCAAAAGGAAATTACATGTCCACATTCTCCAGAGAAGGAGCAGAGTGGTGGAGGCAGAAGGGATGGGATTACTACAACTCTTACTGCCTATCAGCAAATAAGAACAGATGAAAGTGACCACTAAATAAGAGCCATGATAAGTCAACAAGTCTGTTCACCCCCTTCCTCAACAAGCCTTCTGGTTTCTTCAGAGAATTAAGTAATTTCAGATAAATAAAATACTAGCACTTTTAGAAATGGTAAACAAAATATTTAAATCTTTGGTACTTCTGTCCCTCCACCCACTCAGCTTTTGCTAGACCTTACTTCACCCTATGCATTAATAAGATGTCATAAGACATTCCTGTATAGCACAAAATTTATGCTACAGTATGTTGCAAGATTGTTGCAAAAATGAAACAAATCCTGTAATATGCATAGAATCATGATTTAACTCCTTCAAGACACTTTCCATTAAAAAACTGTCCATCCACACACCTTCACTTGGTGAGGTTTTTTTTATGTAATGTATGCATTGTACATGCCATAGTTAAACAATTTCCTCCATCCAGGGTTCCACTTGGCAACTGCAGAAAATTTTCAAAAATTATCTTCAGAGAAATGATCCCAGTCCAATAACCAACAATTTTAGAAAGGTGATCAACAGCACTGGGTTAAGAGGGCATAGAGGAAGATGGGAACTATTAACCAGATCGAGCTATGAGTTTCATTTAAAGCTGTGAAGTCAGGATATATCTAAAATTATTGAGTTTTCAGTAGACACAGCTTTTCATTCGGTGGAATTTTGCGTTCACAGGTCTCAAAACATGGTCCTAATTGATAGATTCCTTACCCTCTCCCATGTCTTCAATGTCACACACTAGGACACCAACAATTTCCAAGCGATATTCAGCTTAAGAACAGCATGAGAAAAATGAACTGTGCTTCCATTTATTTCTGTGCAATTCACAAATCTTGTAATACATATATTTATATTATAATTGAGCAACACAAAAAACAATTAAAGAACATACTGTTTTCAGGAATGGAAAGAGAATGCATCTGAAATTAGGCCATTTCTACACTTACATTGCTTCAGCTCTGCCGCTGCACTGCATGTAGTGAAGATGCTCTATGCTGACAGGAGAGATTTCTCCCATCGGCATACAGAAAACCACCCCCACAAGTAGCATAAGCTAAATCAGAAGGAGAACTTCTCCCACCAACACAGCATTGTGCACACTAGCTCTTATGTTGGAGTAGCTTATGTCACTCAGGGGGGTGGAATATTCACACCCCTGAGCAACATAAGTTTTGCCAACATAGGCAGGAGTGTAGACATGGCCTCAGTGTTACCTTAATAAGATTCAGTTAATTTTTTCTTTTAAGTTTTCAGCTGCTTTCTAAATCCCTTAATATGCCACTCTCCCCACTGGGAACAGGAATCTTAAATGTGATGGCTTCCTTACTTTTTCCATGTAGTGCAGGGAATAAAAACAATGCCTTTCAGCCACACATAATATAGTGGTGCAATTGATTCCAGATTGCTGACAAAACCAACAGTTTGTTGCATGAACTTGTTGAGAATCCACCAAGCCACACTTGGATCCTGTACATGGCTGCCAGTCCTAAACAAAGCTGAAGTAGCAACTAAGGCTGAATACCACTTCCTCCCTGCCTCCAAATGAAAGCAGACATTTTTCAAGGATCAAAATGGCAAATATCACGGGGCAACACTTCATAAACATCTGCACACACTAGGTTTAGTTCAAACGTACACGCTTCCTGGGGTTTGGCTTTACTGAGAACTCAAAACAAAAATGTGAACTTCAGCCTGAGCTCTCTCTGCTGTTCCTAGGGTTTCCCTGCAGAGGCTTCTGCCCCAGACACATTTCCTTCTGCCCAAAAAGCTACTCACATGTCCCTTAAAGTAAACCCAGGATGGAGTTACTAATCTACACTTGTTTACTGATTACTGTTAAATTACTGCTACATCTCCATGAAGTGTTTCAACACCTGCTAGCAGAAGGACCCTGCCACCTAGCTAAGGAGAGGATCAGCCAAATAACGCTTTTTTAAAAGTGCTATAAATTTTCAATACACACCTAAATAAAACAAAAAGTTTTTAAATCCCTTTTTAAGATACTTGTCTTTACTATTAAAAGCTCAAAGAATCAGATGTTATTTTAATCAGTTATGTACAAACTCTCTTAGAAGTTATAAAATTTCTACTGTGCAAAAAATTTTGTTCAGTTGAGTAAATTCTCAGTCGCAGTATTTAGTTGAGATACAAGATCTCCAGGTATATGCTCTCAGGTTCCGACTTAGCAGTGCAGCACCATGCGAAAGACCTTTTAGCACTTGAACTATGGTCTGGCACTCAAAACAATAATTGCCAAATCTGGAAGACAGTATCTAGTTTAGCTGAGACTATTTTCATTCAGTCTACATAAGCCACTTTCTTTCTTTTCCATCAAGATAGAATTAAAGTTGTGCTTTCACAGAGATCTTTTCCTCCAAGACTACTATGTTGGAACTGATCTGATCCTATAACACCAGGATAGCAAATCTCTGAAGGATTGACATCCTGCACCGCTTTAAGGACACTGCAACTGGTTAATAAAAATGACCATTCTTCATGGTAGTCATGCACACTTGGGCACAAACAACCCAGTAGTTTTTGTAGATCTTTACCTAGAAACTTTCCCTGAGAGACTTCTAGCGAAAAGACAACATTCGTTATTATAGCAAGGTAAACTTGAAGTTAGTCTACTATGTAACTATTTCAGAGCACACTGTTCTACCTGTAATTTTATCTCCTTGTTATAAAATGTCACAGCTTTCCCAAAAAAATAAAAATGGAACTTTAATGAAGATAATCAAGAAACCAAATGTTACACATAACATCGGTAGATAGGCGACTAAAGATATACTTTTTAAACTGACTGGTGCCTTTAACAATATCGCCCAATGTAAGCCATCTCCTTATCTTGCATATCTAAGGAATAGAATTGTGAAGAAATGAGTGCTCCCCCCCCTTGCCATCTGCTTCCAGGTAGGTAGAAAAATAGGCTCTTGGGTCACTGACTAAAAATCTTTGTCTGGGTACCAGCAAAACTTATTTGTGCCCAAAAGCCAATGGCCAAAAACTTAATTATTCAAAACAAAATTTAGTTGGACAAGTCAAGCGCATTAACTGGAACACAGCATTGCCTTCATTCAAGCTGTTGTAGATGTTCGATTCCACTCCTAATTCACTATGGTTTTGAGTGATTAGGTTTCCAAAACCTAGGATTTTGCCCAATCCATCATTTTTATAATGTTTGGTGAGAAATCCTCACTTTCCCTGAGAGTCAACGTTACCAAATACAACTCGTTGGTCATATGTCAGTAGCGAGGAAGATTCAATGACTAAACCATAAAGGCATCCTATATGTTGTGAGCACCTCAGAAAATACTCATGGATCTTTTCATCATCTACACCATCTTTTCACCATCTACATTTAAACCACCTGTACAGGTGTTCCCTACCATCTGTCTTCACTGCATTGTCAGCTGGAGCACTGAAAATGGAGAGTAAATCTGTCCCAGATACTGCCAACTTATGAGGATGCTGGGACAAAACTTGCACCTGGTGTCAGAGGTGGAACCTTAGTCATTCAAGGCCCCAGAAATAGGCCATCCCTCCCTCCCCTCTTTGAATTGTTCCACAGGCGCAGATTCAAGTTTGTCTTCACCTTCAAGTTTTTCCTCAGTTCTTCCCATTGCTATGTGACCTCTCATGTCACAATCCACTTTGCTCTGCCACTAATGCTGGCCTTCTCTACCTACTCATCAGGTTCTTTCACAATCATCCCAGCACCTCCTGGCAAACTGCCCATCCTGCAGGGGACACCCTTTGAATAAATCCATAAAGTCACTACCCTCTCCTCAAGACCCACTTCAATAATGATGCCTTTAAAAAAAAAAAAAAAAAGTCAGCTACAGCTATTTTTTAATTTGGTATTAAATACTGTAGTAGCTGTTCAGCTATGTAACTGCGTGATCTTATTTCCATTAAGCTCATCCCCACTTCCTCATTCCCTGCTTTTGTCATTATTTCAGATTTTACACAATGATTAATAAAGTGGTAAATTCTTTGGACTTGGGACTCTCTCCAATGGCTTTATATGGCACTTAACAGGGAATCTAGACACTAGTGAAATAAAAGATGAAAAAAAGAAAACCAAGGCATGAACTGGTTTTGCTTTGTTCTTCAGCAGTGAAGAAAATTAGGTGTAGTTTAGTTGATGCAACCATAGAAAGGACATCAGTATGAGTCTCTTCTTGTGATGATGCCAACATCATTTTGCTTGACAGAATACAGAAACCAAAATATTATATTTCAGAATAGGGTTAACAGAACTACTGAGAGATTTGTTCCCTCCCAGCTCATCTCAGAGATTTAGAACATAAATGGCTTATAAATGGCAAACATGGCAAGGAAATTTATGAAACATGTTAGGATTAAATCTCTAATATATTAATATTTATACCAGAATACATGAATTGATTAGAAAGTTTTCACCACTGCAGAAGTCCATGTTTTAACCTAACCTACATCTAGCTGCCACTTCAGACAGGCTGCCGGTATGCAAGTGAGAATGCCTTCCCCTCCCACCCACAGAAATCTACACAGTCAGAGGTCCCAAAACAACATTACAAGCGTGTGAGATGTCAACCAAAAGCTTGATTTATTAGCATGGATGTTACTCTTCCAGTTGTTGTACTCCACATGGTGGTTTTTGCAGAGACAGAGAAACAACTATCTTGATTTATTTTTCCACAAGTTATCTCCAAGCCAGCTATCACACAGACCAACACTCTCCATCACTAAAACTCTTTATTTATATCTAATCTCCCAAGCCCAGGGAGAGACAGAGGGCTCAATCCTGCTTCCATCTGAGTCAGTGGATGTTTTGCCATTTATTTCAAGAGAAGCATAATAGCTGTTCCAAAAAGAGCATTATTATTAGGTTCTGGGTCATCATTTTTCCTACAGCTTCCAGGCAGGAGTTCCATAGGCTGCTATATATTAACATTTTTTAAATGATTTTTCTATAAGAGTCAGGGAGATAGCTGTATCTTACCCAGTTCATGTATTTCAGTTTGGGTAACTTCAGACACAACTGTGGATCAAATGATTGATTGTTAGGAAGCACCAATTAAAAAAACAAGCAACTGTTATTGATAACCATCCAGAAGTTACGTAACCTGATGTTTGGCTTCTTTGTTTATACATATTAATGAATAAAGGAAGAGCAGGCATGCTGTACTAGTGGCTACACTGAAATACCATTTTTTAATTGAGTCTAATTAGGGTTTGTTTGTGGGGTTTTTTTTTAAATCTAAAGTGAATGCTTAAATCACAGCATGCACCTTGTTAGAGTATTCTTCCAATGACTTGGCTCCCATAAAAACACACTGTAACCAACTCCCAGTGATGTCCCTGCAGCTGAGAAAGTCAATTCAAGTCTCACTTGAAAGGCCAGGCAAAACATCATCTGTGACACACTTAGTACATATTAAATTTCAGAATCACATTTCAATTCCCTGAATTGTATCCTGCAATATACTATGTGATAATCTGAAAATATTTTATGACAAAAAAGTCATTGCATCATCTAATATGGCAAACAGTTGCAGAGTGTACGTTGCAAAATATGAAATACTAAATACCTGTGAAATACTAAACTAGTACAGGGACATATATAGTATTGCTAAAGTATCAAAAAAATGTAGTTTGCTTCATTCTAGGATATTTACATATCTTAATGCTACATTTTAGGATTAAAAATAGTTTACCTCAAGTATTAAATAGCTGGTTCCTAGAAACTGGTCAAAAATACAGTTTTATGAAATAATTTGAAGTTGTTTTCACTTTTAAGAGTTCAAAGCAGAACCAGGGTTTGGTTTTTTGCCACCCCCCCCCCTTTTTTTTTTTAATTCAAGCTTTTTCTCTACCAAAAGCTTGGGTTTTAGTAAATGAGAAAATTTCTCAACAGCTTTTATAACAATTGTCACAACTTAAAATGTCACAATTTTTCATTAAAACAAAAAGGGTTGATAATGTTAATTTGTCAAGAAAAAATTTTTAAAAAGATCATTTTTCAACAAAAAATTGTGTTTGAAAAAAGTTTATCAAGCAAATCATTTAATGCCTTGCTTTTTTGAATTTTGGTTTAGCTATCAAAAATACTATTTAACAGATTAATATTTAAATTCCCCAAAAGTGAAGCCTCAAACATTACTGATATTTAGTGCTGATCACACCACAAGTAGATTTGCTCTATCAACTCATGTAAATTAATCACTGTTTCTATCCTTCCTCCAGAAGCATTTTTACAAAACAACAACTCCTTTGTCTAGGTCTTATAGACCTAAAATCTCAATATCCACCACTAAATATGCTTGCAATTCTTTATCCAGCTGCAATGCCAAGATTCAAACCATGGTCCACTAACTGTCTAGTATGTTAAGACAGTCTAGTATGTTAAGGCTGACTTTTTTTCCTCCTGATTTAACCAGTTCTATTACAAGTTGATAAAAAATTCTCTCGTTCTGTTTCTCATTAGTCAAATTACATTTGCAATTCTAAGAAATAACAGAAACAAACAATAAGAAAACAGATTTTTTTTTTAAATTCATGCTGTCTTTACACCTTAGGGAGAACATGACAAAATTCTTGCACACCTTGCAAGGTGTTCTAAAGCAAAAAATTCAAGTCTGCATGATTTTAAACACCCAAGTAGTACATTGTTTTGCTGGAGTATTAATACAATGAACTGAAATTTATTTTAAAGAAGAGTAAGATCCATGCATTTAACCAGATATCATTCATATCCCTTGTACATTAAGCGTCTACCAGCAGTCATGAGATACCTCAAGTTCAAATCCCACCAAAATGACGACATTTAGCCTTAAATGTGATAAGCAGATGCAGTTATCATACAGATATCACTCTACCTGAAAGACCGGCACCTAGATACAACATACACGGCTCAGGCTTAATTCAGGAGGGAAGTGATGGTATCAGGAAGGAGCAAACATTTCAAGTAGCCAGCCCTGGTACTGGCCCCAACCTTCATCAAGGGCATCCGCCTGCCAGTTATCAAGACAATGCTGTCATCTTGTACAGCGGTTCTCAACCAGGGATCCGCAGCCCCCTGCGAGCTCGCAAGTCCTTTCAAGGGGGCTGCGGGGCTGAAGCCCCGAGTCTCGGTGCTCCGCAAGGGGCTGAAGCCAGGAGGCGCAGGGCTGAATCTTGGAGCCTTGATGCTCCCTGTGGGGCAGAAGCCTTGAGCCCATGGGCAGAGTTGGGGACATGGGGGGCACTGCCCCCCTACACTGCAACGCAAGATCATGGCAGTCCCAGGGACATCTCCACACCTCTCCCGAGTCCCCTCCCCATCTCCTCTCGCCGCCCCCTGATCAGGCCGGAGGCGGGAAGCCAGAGCCATGCAGTGCGGGGCAGCTGCTTTTCTGGTTGATGCTATGGAGCAGACAGTGTTCCTTCCTCTCCTGCTGGTGCTCCAGGTGGAAGCTACTCCTCAGCTCCCAGCCCCCTTTGCTCCCACAGAGGCAGCCGGTAAGAGCCACCCGGGTTGAGAGACCCAGCTCCATGGCTGGCAGACCCCTCCACAAACAGGGATTGCAGGGGAGTCCTCCCAGCACACAGCCCCTAATACCCCTCTCCCTATGCCTTTCCTGCACCCTGGGCTACTCCCCTGCCCGCACACAGCCCCTAGCTACACCCTCCCTGCATCCTAAGCTGTTTTCAAACTTTTTGAGCTAAGACCCCCACATTTGAGTTATAATTTTTGGTACCCCTCCACCCCCCAACCCAGACAGGCTGGGTGGCCTGCTGAGGTGAGTCAGGGAGTGGAGGTGGCGCTCCCTCCCTGGACCCCACAATGTAGAGGTGGCTCAAGCCCCACGAGCCCCTACCCCCCAAACAGAAGTCAAACTATGCCTATGCCCAAGGCCCCTGCCCTGAGGGCCACCCCCACTGTGCCCTGGAGTTTTTAAATAGCATATCGAGAGGGGCCTCAGAAGAAAAAAAGATTGAGAACCCCTGGTCTGGTATCACTTCAGGTTCACAGAACAACAGAAGTGTAGGGCTGCAAGGGACCTCAAAGGATCACCTAGTCTTGCCCCCTGCACTAGGCAGGACCAAGTATACCTAGACCAGCCATAATAGATGTTTGTAATTCATTCCTGTTCCTCACATCTCAGGGAGCAGCAGTAGCAAGGAAAGTCTTTTACCACTGTGACACTGTGCTGCAAAGCAACACCCTGGCACCCCCATATTCACCGCTGCCATATAATTATGATATAGTTTGTACAAAGTATGCCTTGTGAGGTATCATTCTAAAAGTCTTGATCTGCTGAACATTAATATCTCATTGGATTGTAGGTGCTATAATTGTATGTGAAGTTACGAAGTTTTTTTATGTATGTGTTACTGAAAAATGTTGAAGTTAGAAAAACCCACAACTAGCCTTTCAGGTACAACAATGAAGAAGCTAGACAGTGCTAATGGTCCATCGGCAAAGACAATGGACCACCATGAAATAGGTATGTCCTCATCTGGGAATGCTTCAGACAGCCTATGAATAACGGCTGCTATGACTCAGCAAGTCATGCAAGGGCATGTGACCAGACCACATGACACTCCTCCATTTTGGTACCCATATTTTTCTACACACTAGGCTGGGACCTTAGCTCAGAACAAAGGGTTCCCACCATATTGAGAAACTATGGAAGCTGGGGGATGACATCATGCTTTGTCTTCACTCCCCCACAACTCAATACCCAAAAGAACCTCTGGAAAACAAAGGACTTGGAACAGGGGAGTGGGACACCCAGGCTGCAAAGCAGATGAAGCTTCTGCCTCAGGAATCTGTAAGCCTGCTTGTATCATCAGTCAGGGTGAGATATTGCTAATTCAGATCCTATCTATCTAGTATATTAGGCTTAGTTTCCGTTTTTGTTTATTTGCTAGGTAATCTGCTTTGATCTGTTTGCTATCACTTAAAATCCATATTTCTGTAGTTCATAAACTTGTTTTAGGTTTTATCTTAACCAGTGTGTTTTTGTGTGAAGTGTTTGGGAAAATCTCAGCTTGGTTAACACAGGCTTGTTGTGCATATTCCTCTCCACATTGAGGGAGGAGCGAACTGGGTAATGATTCATACTGGTCAGGTTATTGACCTGAGCAGGACAGTACAGCTCTGGGGTCCTAGGTATTTTGGCTATAGCCTCTCCATTGGTGGTTCATGTAGTAACTGCAGCTGGATGTGTCCCTGCCTGTGTGAATGCTGGTGGAAGTGTAGGACCAGAAGCGGTCTGGAGTTTGTCACAGCAGCACAGTGAGAGAGAGAACCCAGGCTGGTGAGTCAGAGGGCTCAGTGGTACCTCAGTTCCAGGCTGCGCCCGGGGGTACATCAGCAAGTTTAGATTTATATGGTACTGTATTTAAATAAAAGTCTTGAGCCAATCTTTTTTAACAAGATTCTGCATTTGAAGTGACAGATACAAGAACATTAAAAACCTTACCAGTCAGCTCCAAAAGTACTTTACATAAACCAGCCATAATTAGCGCTAAAGTCAGGGTCTGGCAAGATCACTTATCACAGTACCTCACTGAGACCACTACATTAGCACCTCTGCCTGACTAAACAGCAGCCTAGAGAGAAAAGTAACAAATATTAACCTTCAACTTAATATCAAACAGAAAATAGATTACTCTCTCTCATATCAGTGTGGATAAAAACCCAAACCTGAATGGAACATATGATTAAGGTTATATACTGAAGCACACATTTGCTGGAGATTTTCCTGTTTATATCGTTAATGACAGTACAAATCCTCAGTAATCAAAGTTAATGATCCAAAACACAAAGCAGTGGCCTGAGTCTTTTAAACCAGAGTAAAGAAACATGACAGAAAGACCATGCATTTCAGCAAAAGCCTATTTTGGCAAGGTCTCTTCTTTCCTTGCAAGTATTCTACTGCTGAATCTGGCAATACTGACAGTGTCTTCACTGTTTTTGTACTGACTCCCAGAGTTGCTTTGGAATTGGTAACATTACTTGCACAGGTCTTAAACTCATGTGATAGTCCAATCATAATTAGAGCCATCACAAAGGAGACTGTTCCACCTCAACAGATGCTAGGAACTGTAGTGGAATAATTTTCCCCCAGTTTACTACGTAGTTTTAAACAAGACTCGACTGTAGTATGATTTTGGTAGAACAATGCCCTATATGACACAACATTTTCATAAAATTCACTGCTGTTTGACAATCTTTGCTGAAGAGAAAATTATGGCCTGACCCCAGAGACTGAATTATTTCTCAGAGTGGGTAGCTTTGCTTGTCAAATTTGAGGTCTAATTAGAGTCATATTAGGGTGATCAAACAAAATGGGAAGTCTTACCTGTTGAATTATTTTTGTATCTTAGTATAGTATCAATATATAATAACTGGAACAGTTCACGGTCTCAAACTTGAGGCAGAATGCAAAACCTGCCATAGCTCAGGATTTCTGGCATGATTTCTCCAGTTTCTCTCTTTTTTTTTTCCTCCTCCTCCTCTTTTGGAGATTTCCTCTCCCCATCTGATTCTTCCAAAGCTAAAATTAATGGGGTAAGAAGATTTACCTAATTCCCAGCACTCCTGTGAGGTAAGTGCCATTCTACTCAGAGAAGTTACTACATAAGAATAGTACCTGCTTACTTCACAGATCTGTGCCTTCTATGTACAGAGACATATCTGTTCAGTTTCCCCCCCTACTAAAATACTACTCTTTACTGCAAGCAGCTGTACAGACAGGAATCAACTCAGAAAAAACCTACATTTTCTCCCTGGTGAGTAAGTCCATTGCCTGCTTCAGTTCAGCTTTCCTAATCACAGGTGAGTTCACCTCAGCTGTTTATAGTTTGTCAGTTTCACTGCTGCCCACTGGGTTTGGAATCACAACAAAATAGACCACAGCATTGTTAGTTTCACTCTATGGCTGATGGGAAAAATGCCAGCAGCCCTAAAGACCAACTCCACATTCAGGTTTATTTCAGTGTCATAAAAGGTTACCAAAAGTTTGGTAGTGGTTGTTCTTTTTAAATGAAACCTTACATTTTGCAGAAGTTGATGGCTTAGGCGCTCTGCTCACTAGAGAAAATTTCATCCCCAGTACTGACAAATAGATTTTTCAACTGGTCATATATTGTAGGTCTTGATCATACAAGGTACTGAGTGCTTTCAATTTCCATTTAGTGCTCCCCCTACCCCCCCAAAAAAACCAACAAAACAAAGAAAAAACCCTTAGTTTGGATGGCAACATCTTTTGGAGGTCACAGAAAACTACTCAAAATATCATTTCATACTACCTGATACAGGCTACTTTACAACTCAGTTTAGTTAACTGGATGCCACAGAACTGTCATTTCATACAGTGTCAGTTTAAATTTTGTCTCTATTAAAAAAAAAATCCACTAGTAGTTGACTTGATTTTAAAAAGAAAAGAAAAAAAAGGAGTTCCAGAGAATTGGGGTGAGCTATTGCTCGTATAACATTTACCAATAGCAAAGATTATTTCGACAAATTTATATGTAGTTTTTCCTTAACAAACTGACTTGCAGTTAACGATGAGAAGGGGAAAAGTTTAAGTTTGGCAAGGAACTGCAGATAACCTGCATTTGCTCTTCCTCTCCTTTCCAAAATTCCCCTGTGGGACCACAGTATTCCCAAAGAAACTGACCCAAGCCTAGACAGTTTCATTCTTATCATGTAGGGCCCGGAAAAGCTGTGACTAGTGTAAAACTGACAAGACTGGAATCCTATCCTTCTGTGTACATAGCATTTCTGTGATCCAGGAAGAGGAAGCATGAAATTGACCAGGCTCCTGCCAGTTTCACTCCAGTATAGCAGCTGAAGCAGGACAGAGGGGAGGACAGCATACAGTAAAGGAAAAGGGAGCAGAGGACACACACAAAAGAAGGAAGAGAAATGAAAAAGTGTTAAAAAAAAATCCCACAAGATAGAAGGGAAGAAAATAGATGGAGAGGAAAAACAAAGCAGAAATTTTACTACTACATTTTAGGTCACAGACTGACAGCTGAGAAACAATGTTTGTGGAGGTTGTGTTTGTTAGATCTTCCCCTATGTTTGAACATTCACACACGTAGAGATGTTTTAATATTCCACACACTCCAGAGAAACAAAAGTGTGTGAAGCACCAATTTGAGGAAGGGAGACTAAGCTTAATATCTCAACTTTAAATCTAATACCATGCATTTCTGAAGTCAGAAAACAATACATTCTGTAATATGCACACACACAAAACTCTAGTATTTACTTGTTTGAAGTAACCACCTGGTTTGCTTTTAAGAGCCAGTTATACAGAGACCTGAATTTTACTTAAATTATTCAGAATATAAATCAATAAGGAATACTGTGCAAAGAGTTTGTTTAAAAAAAATGATGCAAGTTATATGAAGAGCCTGTTTTCTATCAAGTAACTCTATTTGAGCTTACATCATTACAAGGGGGGTTACGCTAGGCCAACTAAAATTACCACTGAACCTAAAACAATTACTGAAAACACTTTATGAAAAATCTGGTAACTACTGTTTCATTTGCTCTACTTGCACATAAATAATGCTAAAAAAATCTCTGCATGCTTATCTAACAAAAATGTTTCTTTCCCAAAATAAAACTTGTGAACAGGAACTCTGAATCACACAATGCACACAAAATAAAATATATGAAATTACTCAGACACACCCAGCCTGGTTGGATTTACTGGTACTGGATATCCCTTTGCCAGAAACAACTAGCATCAATAAGTGTTAAAACCTGAACTGATATTTCTGTTCTAGTTTTAATAAACTTTCCAGTGTTTTGAGTAGAAGATGGAGGATGGTGAACATTGACTATAAACTCTCTTGCACAGCCCCATTAAAGATAATGAGAGTTTTGCCATAGACTTCAATACGGCCAGGATTCCACCCTTACAGTTTTAAAAAACAAACACAGCCATGTTATTCTTTTAAGTTTTCTGGGCTGATTCAGATGTTTTCAAACCTACAGTTGTAGGAGATGCCAGGTCACAGAGGCTCCACCAAAGTTACCTTGATGTTTACTAGGACTGAGAAATAGGCAGGAATACCTACATTTTTCTGAATAATTAAGAGGTCTCTTCCTTTAATCATGGCTCTGACTGAAAGGTTTCCCACCCCACACCTTACCTTAGGCCAGGGGTCTTAAACTTGAATCACCAGGAGGGCCACATGAGGATTTGTACGTTGGCCCGAGGGCCGCATCCCCCCACCCCCCTCCTGCCCACGGGGTGCAGCAGGGGGCTCAGGTCAGGGGGTTGGGATGCAGGAGGGGTGCAGGGTATGGCAGGGGGCTCAGGGCAGGGGGCTGCAGTGCAAGAGGGAGTGGAGGGTATGGCAGGGGGTTGGGGTGCAGGCAAGGGGCTCAGGGCAGGGAGTTGGGGTGCAGGGTACAGGAGGGATTCAGGTTCCGGCCCGGCGCCGCTTACCTAGAGCGGCTCCAGGGTGTCAGGGGCACGCACCGGGGCCAGGGTAGGCTCCCTGCCTGCCCTGGCCCCATGCCAGGCCACTCTGCTCCGGGAAGCGGCGGGCACGGCTTCCCTGCGGCTCCAGGGAGAGGGGGAGCAAAGAACCCTGTGAGCTGTTCTTGTCTGTGGGTACCTCCCCCGAAGCTCCCATTGGCCGGGAACGGGGAAGCGTGGCCAATGGGAGCTTCAGGGGAGGTAGCCACAGGCAAGAACAGCTCACAGAGTTCTCTGCTTCCCCTCCCCTGGGGCCGCAGGGAAGTGGTGCCTGCCGTTTCCCGGAGTGGCGCGGGGCCCTCAGCACCGCGGGGTTGGCAAATCCACGGGCCGGATCCAAAGCCCCGAGGGGCCGTAGTTTGCCCACCCCTGGCCTGGAGGTAGGCTGGGGACACGACGCGCTGAGGAGGGGACGGGGGGAGAGGGGGACTGCGGGGAGCTTGGTGGGCTGCAGGGAAGAACCCCGTCGCATGTTTGAGACCCCTGCCTTAGACCTTAGTTCTGCCTGTGCTGACGATGTATTGATCGGTCCAGTTCCCCCATTGATTATGGTCGCTCACTACTAACCCAGGAACCTATCCTTGCAACAAAGCCCGTTGCCAACTGTGTCCACGTATCTATTCAGGAGACACCATCATAGGGCCTAATCACATCAGCCACACTATCAGAGGCTCGTTCACCTGCATATCTACCAATGTGATATATGCCATCGTGTGCCAGCAATGCCCTTCTGCCATGTACATTGGCCAAACTGGACAGTCTCTATGTAAAAGAATAAATGGACCCAAATCAGACATCAAGAATTAGACCATTCAAAAACCAGTCAGAGAACACTTCAATCTCTCTGGTCACTCGATTACAGACCTAAAACAAAAAGACTTCAAAAACAGACTCCAACGAGAGATTGCTGAATTGGAATTAATTTGCAAACGGGACACCATTAAATTAGGCTTGAATAAAGACTGGGAGTGGATGTGTCATTACACAAAATAAAACTATTTCCCCATGTTTATTTTTCCCCCTACTGTTCCTCACATGTTCTTGTCAACTGCTGGAAATGGCCCACCTTGATCATCACTACAAAAGGTTTTTTTTTTTCTCTCCTGCTGGTAATAGCTCACCTTACCTGATCACTCTCATTACAGTGTGTATGGTAACACCCATTGTTTCATGTTCTCTGTGTATATAAAATTCCCCTACTGTATTTTCCACTGTATGCATCCAATGAAGTGAGCTGTAGCTCACGAAAGCTTAGAGACAAACAAATTTATTTGAGCATAAGGTGCCACAAGTCCTCCTTTTCTTTTCACTAGTTGTAGTTCTTCTTCCCCGCTGATGGCAGCACATTCAATATCTGTCACTGTCATCTGGAAGTTCTTCCCTGGCCTCTCTCATTTTCACTTTCCTCCCACAATGCTTACTTAACATGGCTCCCATCTTCCATTTGGTGTACACGTCCCAGCAACCGGAGCCTTCTTTCTTTGATCATATTTTCTGACTCTCCCCATTTGTTATTTTGTCTTTCCATTCAACGTACGTCATCCTCAGCCATCTGTGATGGGAAGCCTCCAACCTGTTCGTTAGCCATTGTCATCGGCCAAGTCTCTTCTCCATACACTAGCGTGCTCAGTACAATCACATGGAATAACCTGACCTTTTGTTTGGTGGGGAGACCTGTTTGACCAAATATTGTTCAGCATTCCAAAAGTGGTGTTTGCTCTTCCTAGTCTCGTAAGAATATCTTTAACACTCCCCAGATAGCAAAACTTAATCGGAAGTATCCCATCCACTATCCCCATACCTCCCTTGTACGTCGTCTTCTCCCTCACCACATAACATTTTGTGCCCCTTTAAAGCCCAAGAAAGGCCTCTGCTTGAGGCAACCTGGAATTACACCACCATATGGGAGGGAAGGATCCAAATCCTTGTCTGAGCACCATGCACAAGAATTTTGGGCCTTGCAGCAGAGGACCAATTGCATGACTCTGCAGATGGCCCCATGCATACCTGAACAAGAACAGTTAGGGCTGGTCTACAACAAAAACTTACATTGGCATAGCTACATCTCTCAGAGGGTGCGGGGAAAAAAAAAATCTGCACCCCCGAGAGACGTAGCCATGCCAAATAATCCCCAATGTACATAGCATTAGATTGATGGAAGAATTCTTCCGTTGACCTAGCTACTGCTTCTTTGAGAGGTGGATTAACTACAGTGATGGGAGAACTCCTTCCATTGCTGTAGCACCTACACTGTAGCTCTATAGCAGTGCAGCTGCACTACTGCCATTGAAGCATTTTAAGTGTAGATATTACCCATAAGAACATAAGTAGGGCCATACTGGGTCAGACCAAAGGTCTATCTAGCCCAGTATCCTGTCTTCCAACCGTGGCAAAGGCCAGGTGCCCCCAGAAGGAATGAAGAGATCATCAAGTGATCAATTCCCTGTCACCCACTCCCACCTTCTGGCAACAGAGGCTAGAGACACCATCCCTGCCCTTCCTGGCTAATAGGTCCATCAATGGATGGCTATCCTCCATGAACTTATCTAATTCTTTTTTGAACCCTGTTATGGTCTTGGCCTTCACAACATCCTCTGGCAGGGAGTTCCACAGGTTGACTGTGCATTGTGTGAAGAAATACTTCCTTTTGTTTTAAGCCTGCTGCCTATAAATTTCATTTGGTGACCCCCTAGTTCGTGTGTTATGAGGAGTAAACAACAGTCCCTTATTTACTTTCTCCATACCAGTCATGATTTTATAGACCTCTGTCATATCCCCCCCCTTCGTCGTCTCTTTTCCAAGCTGAAAAGTCCCAGGCTAATTAATCTCTCCTCATATGGAAACCGTTCCATACCCCTCATCATTTTTGTTGCCCCTTTTCTGAGCCTTTTCCAATTCACCATGGTACCTCTACCCAGCCCCTTCTCACTCCATTCCCCGTCTCTTGGCCGCTTGCTCTCTCCACCCTCACTCACTCATATTCACCAGGCTGGCTCAGGGGGTTGGGGTGTAGGAGGGGGGTGAGGGTTCCAGCTTGGAGGTGTGGGCTCTGGGGTAGGGCCAGGGATGAGAGGTTTGGGGTGTAGGAGGGTGCTCCAGGCTGGGACTGAGGGGTTTGGAGGGCAGAAAGGAAAATCAGGCCTGGGGCTGGTGGTTGGGACACTGGAGGAGGTGAGGGCTCTGGATAAGGGATTTGGGGTGCAGGAGGGGGCGCTGGGCTGTGGCAGAGGGTTTGAGTACAGGGTGTGAGTTCTCCAGCTGGGGGTGCGGGCTCTGTGGTGGGTATGAGGGGATTGGGCTGTAGGAGGGTGCTCTGGGCTGGAGCTGTGGGATTCAGAGTGCAGGAGGAGGATCAGGGCTGGGGAAGGGGGTTGGGGCATGGGAAGGGGTCAGGGGTGCAGGCCTCTGGCAGCTTCTGGAAGCAACAGCATGTCCCTCCTCCGGCTCCTATAGGGAGGCGCAGCCAGGCAGCTCAATGCGCTGTCCCGTCCGCAGGCACCGCCCCTGCAGCTCCCACTGGCTGTGGTTCCCAGCCAGTGAGAGCTGCACAGCTGATGCTTGGGGCAGGGGCAGTGCGAGTGCATGGAGCCCCCGGCTGCCCACTCCAGCTCCTAGGCGGAGGGGGACATGTCCCTGCTTCTGGGAGCCACGCGGAGCCACGGCAGGCAGGGAGCCTGCCTTAGCCCTGCTGCGCCGCCGACCAGACTTTTAATGGCCCGGTCACCAGTGCTGACTGGAGCCACCAGGGTCCCTTTTCAACTGGGCATTCTGGTCAAAAACCAGACACCTGGCAACCCTATACTGAAGTTAGGCTTACCAATCTGTAATTACCAGGATCAGCTCTGGAGCCTTTCTAAAAAAATGTTGTCACGTTAGGTATCATCCAGTCATCAGGTACAGTAACTGATTTAAATGATAGGTTACATACCACAGTTAGTAGTTCAGCAATTTCACATTTGAGTTCCTTCAAAACTCTTGGGGTTTTTAGCCATTTATAATCTCTTGAAAGCTAGAAGGTGAAGCTCCTTACCTTAATTTTATTTCCTCCCATCAGACAAATGTAGTAGTTCATAACTACAGGATTGCTCAAAACCATTTTAAAATATATGTACAGCACTTTTTGGTGGTTGGTGATTGTGTGTGATAAACTGTATTTAACAGGCACCTCTGATTTTCTTTCACCTGCCCTCTGTCCACTAATCCAGGTTCACCAGGATTTAGTCCAAACCCACAGAAGACTTCAAACAACTGCCATTTTTAAAAGAAATCCTGGTATGTTTTCCTTTTCACTCCATATGAGTTTCTCCACCTCCCTCATCCCAAAAGCCACATTGCCCGTGACCCAGGACTGAATATTACCTCTCTATGACCAGTGACAGCTTTAAACAAAATATTCTCTAGCCTCTTTCAGTTATAATAATCTTAGGTCAAACATTTTCTGATAGAAGTGCAATTAAGTTGATATGCCTTTAAATAAGTTTTTACTGTGTTACTATAAAAAGCACATGCATGCTGGAAAGACAAAGAAAACTTTTTTTTTTGTTCTTTAAGAATGGAAGATATTACGTCTTTGCAGAATTGGAAGTCCATGGCTGACAGCCCAAATCTGTTTCCATCTTTCAGCATAAGGACAGGATATAAGGTCACTGTCAGCTTTTAATTGAAAACATTTTCAAACCAGACTTCTGACAGGGAACAGGATTTTTATGTCTTCTTGTGCCGCATGACTTCTATCCCAGCTATAACACATGAGCTTCCCTGATGCAACATTAATTCCAGATTTAAAATGAGTACCGGGTATGTGCACTTGGGAAAGTTAAGTAACTGGAAGCAAGGGCAGCTGACATGCAAGCTTCCCTTTTTGCCCCACCAATATTCTTATCTCAAGCCTACAGGGACCGCCTCAATAAATGCTCCATTTTGGTCTCCAGACACGGCCAAGTTGTGCCAAACCACGTGCGATCGTTGTGAGATTTAGAGTGCTGCCTATGGGAAGCTGCACACACAAAACTCATTTCATTTACAATCAAAAAGTTTAAGCCATAGTCAGAAACACAAAAGGAGAGAGTGTTTCAACCACTCAGCCACCCCGTTCTCCTTGGAAACATTTACATCCCAGTAAATAGAGGCCAAAAATATCATCTTGCTATACTGTAAGATCAGAACTTACAGTATAGTAAGTTAGTCTGCTGTTCTACAAAATCTTTTGTTTTGAAATTCTCAAAACTATCTTCAGGCTTTTTGGGGGGGGATGGGACCACCCCTTTTTCTGCTACAAAACACACACACACACACACACACACCCTCTCAACAGCTTACCTTTTTAATTTAGCAAGCAACTAGTCCTCAATCAAGAGCACCATCCATGAAAGTCTGATTTCTAAAACAGCTGTAAACATTGAAAATTGCAGCATACTGAGCACGAGCAATAGAAAGTGTCATTATTTCTAAATTATGCCCTTCTATGAGATGATCTGCACGTTTATATTATTTTCAGATGTACATTAATAGGCACCTAACAGCTTTAAACTTGGGCCCTCTTGACCCCTCATTTCTCTTTTAAAAAAAAAAAAAAAAAAAAAAAAAAGTGAGCATTTGAACATGTTTCATTCAAGTGTCCCAATTTCTGCTGTTTAGCACCTCAAATATACTGGAGCCTCCAGAGAAAGGGAACTCTGAAATACAGATGACTAAAGTTTGGGTCTAAGTTTGCTTCTTTGCTAATCTGCTACCCGAGTGCACAGGATCCGTTAGGACTTCTCCCCACTTCATGGAGAAAAGTTAATCCCTAACTTTTGTAATAATTAAATGGCCAAAAAGCCTCCCTAAACACAGAATTAAGGGTTCTTACTGATAGCTCGTGCCCTTCCAGAACACTGAGTTCAGCAAAACTCAAACTTCTGAAAACCTGGAAATGCAGAGTTATGGTACACATAACCACATTAACTCTGCCCCCTAGACCTGGCAATAGCCACCGGGAATTATCTGCATGCACTCCAGCTGCATTCAGGGTGTTAAATGTAGCTGAACTGAATGGCGGAAGCAATAGTTGGGGCAGGTTAATGGAAGTGCATTTGTGATATGAGGAAATCTGGGGATTAGTTTGAGGAGGATTGCCAAAACTGTGACATGAAGAGATCTGGGCCTAAGGACCCCAATGTGTGGGAATCAAAGAAAAGAGGTGCATGTGTATTTTGAGGTTCCAGTCTGCATCATGTCAACATAGAATTTGTGCAGTCTGGGTCAATAGCAGGGCCCTGGGATCTTCTTGCCATGGATATTGTCATTAGTTAGGTGGGATATTAAACCACAGACTGCTTTAATGATAGCTAGAGAATGATATAGGTTTAAGTGGTATCCTATGTGCAGTTGTGATGGGGCTGTAAAAGAGCGTGAAGTGGCTGTTAAATTTTACAAGTGTGGTATTTTGTCAGGGGGAATAGGCTCAGTGTTAGAGTGTAAACCAGATGCAGGTAGCATCTGTGTGTTGTACTGAAAAGGAGAGCAAGTATGTGTGGTATAGGGTATTGCTCAAAGAGGGCAGAGTTAAGGTCGGGTGAGCATTTACCATAACTCTCTATTTCCTGGTTTTCAGAAGTCAGAATTTTGCAGAAAGTAAATTAAGAAAAAGTAATCTACACTTTGATACTTCAACTGCAAGC
Organism: Natator depressus; assembly: GCF_965152275.1. Classification (NCBI taxonomy): domain Eukaryota; kingdom Metazoa; phylum Chordata; order Testudines; family Cheloniidae; genus Natator; species Natator depressus. Next base: position 246,893,986 of record NC_134234.1, read on the forward strand.
AAGTTGCTCTAAAGAACAGTTATTTCATTATCTTGTAATAAGCTTCTTGTACAGTTTATGTGGTACATTTGTTTTAGTGGCTCTTCAACTATTAAAGAATGAATGTCACTGACCATCAGAAGACTTTGTACCCAATAAGAGATGCTGAAGCAGTGTTACATGTCAGGCAATTCTAAGAGAATACTCAAAGTTTACTGCATATTAATAGGGGCATATGACCACCTCTCTTGTTTTCATGCACTCTTTAGTGAAACCAAAACCAAAGATTAGGATAGGGAACAAGGATAAGATATCATTGACAGATTCCTGTATTGGTCTTTTATAAAGCACTTCAGACTAACTTTATTTTTGTTAATACCCCCAACCCTTTTAACATTAAAATCATCACAATGAATGAGCCATATTTCCTCTGAGTATTAGCTTCCACTGGCTAGACACTGGTTTAATTATAAAAACAGCACCACAAATATTATGTCCAGAGGCCCCGAGACATTGCAATTAAAGGCTGCTAATTAAAACAAAAGTCACACTCCACTTACTGTCTAAAGTCATAAGGAGCTAAAAATATTTTTACTATCCTTTAGAAGAAAGCAAGCTTTGACACCTCCCTAAAGACATCATACCTAAACTCTATTCTACATATAGCATCTCTGAAATTTACTGGAGATTTTCAACCTTCATAGCAGTCCAACCAACTGTTTAAAATAAGTGGAAAATCCCCCACCAGCTGCAAAAGGAGTTGGATCAGACCTTAAACATGCAATACCACAATATGAAGTATTAATAAATGAAGATATACACTGTAAAATGCACAGAGAATCACCAAAAAACGGGTAACCCTCCCATCTGTAAAGGTTTTTTTAAAATATATCCAACACTTACAAATACATCAGTCATTGCTACTTCAATTTTGCTAATCCTTCATTAAAAGAAAGTCAGCCTTTCCTAAATGTCAAACTTTGGCTGGTCCATTGTGTGGTTGGTTAAGGCAAGTCTTACTGTTTATTATGCTATTATTATCACCTAAGAAGGTGTTTTATTGAAATCAAAGTTAAGATTTTTATTTAAAGCATACATCAACACAAGGTGTCTGTTTTATGAAATGTCATCTGTTGAGCAGGCACAAGTGTCTACTGACAAGTGATACAATAAGAAGTTTGTGTGTATGACACGTCTTTGTAATATAATTTAACAACTACATTAGTTTCATTTAAACCGCATTTAAGCATTGACAAAATATTAACTTTCCATATAAAGTATGAACAGTAATCAATTTCAGACAGTTGTCATCTCACTGCTAGGTTTACATTTTTTGTTTTAAAAATAGTTGCATACTAGACAAGGTTTTCTAATTTCAGCACTTTGTGGTTCCATACAGAAAACAAAACAATACATCTGGAATCCTGCAAATGCTATTACAAATTGATGTTGTGACATTTCCAAGTGCCAATACTATTCAGGATATCCAAGTATCTTTTGTTAAAAAACACAACCATAACAACAACACGCATGTACAGACTGCCCAACAATCCCTCCAGAAGCATGCAAGTTGTGGGAAATGTATTCACTGCATGGACTCCAAGAGCACATCAGCGTTCAGATGACATCATAGAAGACCGAAACACCCGATTACCAGACAGATTTAGAAGGATGGGGGGAAACTGACACCACTCCATATGAATTACATCCTCAATTCTATGCTGATAGGCAGTCACTCAGCTACCTTGCTTTAAATAAGGCTGTCTGCTCATTTTAAGAAATTATACCTTAACATTAAAAAAAAAATGTTTTCCAAAAAACCTTTTGGGGAGCACGTTCTCTTTTTAAATCTCCAAAAAATATTTTGAAATTCCCTGTACGGAGCTTTTTTACAATCACTTGCTTTCAGTCTTCCCAGTACACAAGGCACGAGGGTTTTGGCACAGAAGAACAGGAATGACCATATTCAAGTGTAGTTAGATACTGTTTCTCCCCCCTCTTACACCTTTAACATAACCACTGTCATCTCCGGGAGAGGGGAACAAACCTGTATCCCAAAAGTGCTTGCAGTAATGCTATAAAATGTTTTTTTAAAGTGAAGTATCCGTCACAAAATAGCCTAGAACAACCAACCTCACAGAGGCCTTTGGTACATAGCACAGAACAAATTAGAGCCCTGGCAAATTTTGCCATGAGTCCTCAGTACAAAGAAGCCTCCGTACAGCACTACCCGTAGGGACCACACCTGCAACTACGGGCAAGGCAACCCGGCACAGCATTGCTCTGTGCACGGCAGAGGAGCCCACGGATGGGGCCTCTGCTCCCTTTTGTTTCCTCACCTGCCATCGGGGAGCCCAGGAAGCCCGGCACGGACAGCAGCAGAGGCAGCAGCACCGGGAGACCCGTTCGCAGGGCCGGGCGGCGGGCGGCGCACCCAGGCTGACCCGGGCACCAGCACACCAGCGTCACCAAAGCAACCATGAAGCATGTCATCCCATCCATGGCAAAGCGCAGCCTCAAGTCATCGCTGCCCCGCTGGGCATCCCCCGAAAGCCAGGGCTGGGCTGAGCCGGCGGCTCCTCCTCGGCACATCCACCCCGCAGGGCTCACGTGCATGGGGCGGGGGCTGCAGCGCCCCCTGCCCCCGCCCCCCCAAGGTAACCGGGGCAGCTGCCCGGCGCAGGGGCGGTGGAGGGCGAGGCGGGGGGGGAGGGGGAGTCTCACAAGGGGAAGGAGAAGGGGGGTAGCACGACAGCCCCGGGCGCAGGCGGCGAGCGCTCGGAGCAGCGGGGCAGCAATCGCCCCGAGGGCAGAGGGGCTCCTCCTGCCGGCCGGAGCTCCCGGTGCCAGCCGCTGCAGCGAGGCTCCCTGGCTCCTGCTGCTGATGGCCCGTCTCGGCTCCTCACGTGGGTCGGGGCGGCGGCGGCGGCGGCGACTGCTCTGTCCCAGCCGCCGCGGCGGGCCCCAGCTCCTCCCGGAGACGCGCCGAGATCCCGCCGGGGGCCGGCCCGGAGGCGGGGAGCGGAGCGGAGCGGGGCGGCCCGGCACCTGCGTGCCCGCGTGAGAGGGAGGAGGAGGAGCGCGCGCGTGCCCGCCCGCGTTCTGCGCCGGGCCCGGCTCGCGCCCCGGCTCCCCGCGCGCGGGCACCACGCAGAGGCAGCCAGGGACCCCGCGCACCACCGGCCCGGGCAGCCTGGCGCGCGCAGGGGGCGGGTCAAGGCCCACATTGGGGGGGTGGGGGGAGGGAGGTGTGCAGGGGCGGGGCCGGAGGAGGAGGCCTCTGACGTCGCCAAGCTTCGTCTCCTGTTGCTGTCGCCTTTGGAATTGTTCAGGCGCTGCGCAAGGAGCGCTGCCCCTTCACAGCGTGGGCGGGGAGGGAGGCAGGTGGCCCCAGTGGAGCTCCCACTCGGCTCTAAGGGGTGGGAGGTGAGAAGCAGCTGTCTGGCCCTCCAGGCGGGGCTAGGGTATTAGGCTGCCAGCCTGTCCTCGAAAGAAGAAGTTAACTTCCAGAAACATGAGGGGGGTGGGCCTGGGCTATGCCAGAAAAGTAGGTTGCTCTGGCTACTACAAAAAACAGTGAGGAGTCCAATGGCACCTTAAAAACTAACAGATTTATTTGAGCATGAGCATCCATGGGTAAAAAAACCCACTTCAGCTGCAACTGCTTCTGGCTACGGCGTTACTCGAGGGTGGTTCCGTTGACCTAAACCCCTGGTGTAGGCAGGGCTAGGTCGGCGGAGGAGTTCTTCCATCAGTCTAGCCCCTGACTCTCAGAGAGGTGGATCAGCTACTGTGATGGAAGAATAGGGGAGGGATAGCTCAGTGGTTTGTGCATTGGCCTGCTAAACCCAGGGTTGTGAGTACAATCCTTGAGGGGGCCATTTAGGGAACTGGGCCAAAAATTAGGGATTGGGCAGTGGATTGGACTAGATGACCTTTTGAGCTCCCTTCCAACTCTGCTATTCTGTGATGTCTTTGAATCATGATTGGAGAACTAGAGGTTAGAGAGTGGATGGGTGAGGTTCTGTGGCCTGCAGGAGGTCAGATTAGGTGACCATGAAAGTGTCTGCAGTGTAGATGTGGCCGTAGTTGTTCCAACGGACACGGGGATAGACAGGGATGGTGAAGCCTTGTTCATCCCTTAAATGGTGTCTTGACCGCACCAGAAGGATTCATATTCAGAAAACACAAAATACTTTTTGGTGGTGGAGTTAGTAGTTGCAGTCCCACAACCATGCCTTGTGGGCATCATACTCTTCCCAAAAGTAAGAGCTTAAATCCCTCAACCCAAATGTCAAAAAGCAGGGAATGTTGAGTGAAAGTCATTCTACTGTCCTGTACAGCCATATCTACATCCCATACAGAATTTTAGAATTGAAATTATAAACATCAAACATGGAGGAAAACCATCATAAGAATGGCCATACTGGGTCAGACCAAAAGGTACATCTAGCCCAATATCCTGTTTTCCCAACAGTGGCCAATGCCAGGTGCCCCAGAGGGAATGAACAACAGGTAGTCATCAAGTGATCCATCCCCTGTTGTTCATTCCCAGCTTCTGGCAAACAGAGGCTAGGGACACCATCCCAGCCCATCCTGGCTAATAGCCATTGATGGACCTATCCTCCTCAAATTTATCTAGTTCTTTTTTGAACCCGGTTATAGTCTTGGCCTTCACAACATCCTCTGGCAAGGAGTTCCACAGGTTGACTGCATTGACTATGCATCTTTAAAGCTTACATTTGTCTGACAGGACACCCACACAACATTAACTCTGCCCTTGTAAGGAAAACCGTGAGAAACTCCCAAGAACACAGTACCTTACTCTCGCTAACAAAATTAAAAAGGCCATTTCACCACAGCTTCTGATAACAGGAGTCCAACAATAATCTCAGTATAGTCACAGAGCAAATACATCTGTCTAAAAGAGATCATGTTGGAACACTGAGCTGCCTCGCCTTGTTTCAGCTGCACAACCACAATTAAACAGGTTAACAATGTATCAGGGGATTTCCTAATGTTATTTTCCAATAGTTGACACTGTATGGGTAGAAGTTTCCCAAGTGGTACTGTTGCAAAGACACTTGAAGCCTGGAAGCTCAGAATTTTGAGTAAACACCCAGAATTCAGTGATAGAGAAACATTACTACCCCCAGGAAACCTGCCACACTCATTTATTACGTTCAACATGGTTTGGTGGATGGGGTGGGGAAATCCTGCTAGAAAATAAAAGAAAGAATTTTGGTCTTCTAATTATCTTGCTTACTGTACCCAATAGCTAATGTAACGCCAATATTTAAGAAGGGCTCTAGAGGTGATCCTGGCAATTGCAGACCAGTAAGTCGAACGTCAGTACTGGGCAAGTTAGTTGAAACAATAGTCAGACACATAGAACATAAATTATTGCGCAGAAGTCAACATGGTTTCTGTAAAGGAAGATCATGTCTTCCTGATCTATTAGAGTTCTTTGAGGTCAAACAAACATGTGGGCAAGGGGGATTCAGTGGACATAGTGTACTTAAATTTCCAGAAAGCTTTGACAAGGTCCCTCACCAAAGGCTCTTAAGTAAATTAAGTTGTCATGGGATAAGAGGGAAGATCCTTTCATGGATTGTTCCCTGTCTTTTAACCAGTTCTCAAAGGGTAGGAATAAAATGTAAATTTTCAGAATGGAGAGGGGTAACTAGTGGTGTTCCTCAAAGGTCAGTCCTAGGGCCAATCCTATTCAAACGATTCATAAATGATCTGGAGAAAGCGGTAAACAGTGAGGTGGCAGAGTTTGCAGAGGATACTAAACTGCTCAAGATAGTTAAGAGCAAAGCAGACTGTGAAGAACTCTCTGGTAGTTTGATCTCTATTCTCTTCCATATAATAGTTGGTGACTTTGCTAAACATGTATAGAATTATTTTCAGTTTCTCAGTATACATGGATGATAAGGCAACTTGGTGTCCTGTAATAATGTATGAATATTATATGTTCTGTCTGTCTGCCTGACTTTTGTAAAGGAGGTACTCTATGGATATGAGTCATTAATTCAAGCAGGGGTTGGCTGTACATTGGAAAAAAAGACAGTAGCATCAGATTGCCCCTCAGGTGTAGGTAAATGGGTGGCTATGCCATCATTCATTCTGATGTCCTGCTTCTGACCCCCATTGAGCTCAGTGGAGCAGTTTGTAAACAAAGAAGAACCAGAGAGCTGGAAACCTAAGACAAAAGGGCTGGGGGTTAGGGGGAGTCAAGTGACATTCTTGAAGGAGAGGGGTTGTGTGGAGTTGCTGGTAAGAAGTGGTTCTTACAGACACACATCCCAGAGGTCTGGGTTCTGGACTAATGAGGGACCTGCCTAGGGTCTCTGCCAAGGGATGGCATGGCAAGCCTGTAGGTAAGATAAACATGCATACAGGCCTTTAATGTTTTCAAATCCTCTCTCTTATTCTATGCTTTGTTCCTAGTGCAGAAAAACAATATTTTATTTGGAGAAAGCTACCTGGGTCACAGTACTTACCATTGGTCACAGCTCCTGAAGGGAAGATCCATTCAGATGAGTGCAAGGTACAGTAGCCCAAGGCCTAGTCTAAGAGTAGAAACCTATGAACATCATTTATGACATCACAGAAGAGATTCAAACTCAGAGCCTAGTTCTGATTTGACTTGTCGTAAACAAGTATAACATTCATTTCAGCACAGGTATTTCAGATTTACAATAGTGTGAGATCAAAATTAGGACCACGAGGTTGAAAGCTTGAAAGTTTAGTAATGGAAGCTGAGGATGAGGGTGGCTTATTGGGAAACTAGTTTGGGGAATATATGGACTTATTTTGTAAAGAGGAAAGGGTTTTTTGGCTAATTCTGCTGGGTCACTTTCATAACATGTCTATTTTCCCCCTGGTTTAGTAACTTGGAATGAAAAGACTACTTAAGTGGCCTAGAAATGACACTTTCTAACGAACTTAGATCCCCTTTGCCCAGAGAAAAGCTGAGTTATTATATTAACCTGCTACTTTGAACAGGGTTTTTCTTTTGTAGCAACAGCAGCTGTTACCACAGCATCTGATTTCCCGATTGGAAGGAGCAGGAGAGACAAGTAGCCCAGAACCCACCTAAGTGTTGCTTCTGGAGTTAGCAAACCAAGATGCTGCAGAAACAAAAAGTAATTACTCAGTATTGATTGTGGTTGATATGGGTCTTGCTTTTGCACATATCCCACCCCCAGCATACAACAAATTCTGTAGTGAATAGCTTCATAGGGAGTATCTGGGAGCTTAGGGCTCATAAAAGGATGGTCTCCCAACATACATTTCTCCCTCCCACCAAAATAAATGTTAATGAAGGAACTGGATGGGTGAAAGGATAGGTAATAGCTTAAAGAACTCGCCATCTTCAAGGTCACCAAAAAAACTAGATGAAAAAACTTTTCATCAAAACGTCTTTACAACAGAAAATGGTTTTTCAACAAAATGGAAACGGTCATGAACTTTCAGTTTTCAGCAAAAGAAACTTCAGGTTTTCATTGAAAATGTCAAAAAAAATGAGAGATTCAATTTTTCAATGAATTTTTTTTTCCACTGTGTGGAGGGAATTATGATTTCCCAAACAGCCAGTGCCCAGGTTGAATCCCAGATCTCCCCAGCTCCTCTTACCCTTCCCCAGCATTGCTCTACTTCAGGTACCTTGCTCTCAGGCAGATAACCATTCCCACTCCAGGCCTAGAATAAGACTTCTACAGCTTCTGGCCCACAACCCTCTTATCAGGGCCAGCTGGACCCTGACTGAGCTGTCCACACCTGTGGTCAGCTACAAACTCAGGGTCTCACTGCTTTTCCCAGCCACAGCCCTCTCCAGGACTGCTTTTAGCAGCTGCCCCACTCCAGGCCCCAAAACAGGACATTAGCACTCAGTTCCCATCCCAAACCATCCATGCTCCCATTGCCCATGGTCACTCACTTCCCCCTCCCCAGAATCCTTCCATCCTGCTTATCTCTAGGTCTCCTTACAAGCTCTCCCTCACAGGTTCTCCCTGGGTTGTTTCCCCAGTATTCTGGATGGAGAGCCCTACTCCAGGTCTTACATTATCCTCAGTCTCTCTAGACTAGTGGTTCTCAAACTTTTGTACTGGTGACCCCTTTCATATAGCAAGCCTCTGAGTGCAATGAAAGCATAACAAAGTGCATCTATTCTCAGTCCTGCTTGTTTGGGACAACACAAGTAGGCATTTGCAGGATCAGGGCCTAGGCATGTTAATCGTTAATGTAAGTGGATCTAAGAGCTTGAGACTTACCTGTTTTAAAAGCTAGAATGGTGTGCACACAAGCCAGCTCTAAAACTCTCATCCAGTAGGGATCTGTATTTTCAACTGCTGTTTCTGAGTTGCCTGGAGTAGTCTGGCTGAGCCACATTTGCAACTGCAAGGTAATAAGGGAGGGGCTGATACAGTCCCTTATTACAGAGATTTTTCAGCTGGGCCATGGGGGAGTCACAAAAGAGAATAAGCCTGTCCCATGTGAATAGTTAAGAAGGCACCAGGTGCAACTTCTGCTGACATTCAAAGTCCTAGCTAGAAGGTTTACTGAAATGAGCAGCTGCATTCTCTGAACAAAAAGGCTTTTCCCCTCTGATTCTTTTCAGTGATATTTTACACAACATACAATTAAGGTCAGGTAAAGGACATGTTAATTAATGTCCCTCTCAGTGAAAACTACATTTTAGGCACTAAATTCTATTTGGTTATTGTTTCTGAAAAAGTTTCACTTTTAAATTCCATTTGAGTCACCAATTCAGGGTCAGAATTTCTCAAAATAGTATATGGACACGGTTCCATATTTTTAATAAATGTTCTCCATGCAACTAGTGTTTAGAGGTCTCAAAGCTTAGACCAACTCTGCATCCTTTTAAAAACATTCATTGTATTTTATTCACTGGAAATATTTTACTTCATTTTGTGGTGTTACGATTTGCAAAAATTATACTAATAGCCCAATTTTATGTAATTATACTAATGCAAAACATTGTTAAATTGAGTCCCCATTACCTACATCCTAATTCTCTGGGCTGCCTCACTTTCAGATTATAATCTAAAGTCTGCACATGAGAGAAAATGCTGTTATTGTAACATGAAACCCTTTCCCCAGTTATTTTTCCACCGTCTTTCACCACACAAGCTGTTTTTATTGTCTGCAGCCAGAGGCACACTGAAGAAATCCAATTTAGCATCATAGGCCTGCAGTACATGTATTTTAGATAGGTTTTCTGTTGAATTTTTGTGGTAACGACCCAAATCCACTTGCACCATAATTGCATCTATAAATGTCTCTTGTGCTGCATATCTAAGACCAGAGTGTGGCTGGCCCTGCTTGGGTACATAAGGGGAGGGAGGAGAAAAGGCAGAGGGAGCATTTTCCCACTTTTATGCACCTGTGTAGGGGCCAGCCACAGTGGCTATAGCTATGCTCCAGCACAGAACTGGTACAGTCTCAGGCTAACTGCCCAAACTTGGACCCAGGATGTCAGGCAGGCTTGTACTCGGATGGCTAGCCTTAGCCCCTGCCCATGCTGCAGCATACACCCTGTGATTTTTAGCATGCTAAATTAAGCTGAGCTAGCGCAAGTTTGTTTACGGTGCTGGGAATCACACCTCCCAGTTGCAGTGTAGACATACCCAGTGTGGCTTTGGAGTGCAGGCAATGCACAAGGCTAGCACTGTGGTGATGCCAGCAGTATTGCCAATCCCAAGTCTTAAAAAATATTGAGACGTGCTTAAAAATAATAAATGTGGGCTCTTTTTTATTTAACATCTGGTTTTTGAGCCTTTAGGGTTCATGTTTTCCAGCTTTTCTCCAAGTTCATGAGGGCTAGAAACTTAATTTTTCTTAAATGAAAGCTCAGATTCTCTCAGAGTCACATGATTCTAGGATCTGGGACTTTCAGAAAAAACAGCATATATCACAAAACTCATGAGAGGTGGCAGCACTGTGCTAGTTGTCCCCCAAATAAAGTTAGGAAGCAGTCCTAACCTGGCACATGTGCTGCCTTTTGAAAGGGTAGGGGGACTTCCACTCCAATATGCACTTTCCTGATGCCCCAGGAGGATTCCTGGCTGACTCCCGCTGCAGTCCGTCTATGTCTGCACCCCTTCCCCAGTGCGTGGCTGGGCTTTAAAGGGACAGTCCAGCCACAATGTGCACAATCCTTTAGTTACAACTGTTTGTCATAGCCTACATACCTATTATTTGACTTTACACGTGTGCCATTTGAATGCTGTTTTGGTCTTCTATCTAGCCCATATATGCTTACAGGCATCCATGCAGGATTCTTTGCAGTGTATGACTTTTCACTCTGGATGGGGCAAGATCCTCCAAGAGCTATGAGAATCCCTCCCTCCTGCCACCTGTACATTACTGAGCCCTTGCTAGCTCATAAAGTGAGAGAAAACCTGGGCACCTGCATGTCAGAGGTAAGTAACAGACAAGTTTACCAAGCTTGACCTCAACCTTGTATTTTTCCCATTAGTTTTATATTTAATGACTGAAAGCCTCCACTCTTCTACTCTTCGTCTGTATGGTCATGGTGCAAACACAAGTGCACCATTCATACAGGTTGTTAATTCTTGAACCTATACGTTAAACTAATGCAGGAGTCATCACGCAGAATTAGAGATGACCCTGAACCAGAATCCTGGATCTGTACACTCAAACACTGTCTGGGGGCAAAATGGGGATTATAATCCAAACCTGGATTCAAGTTTTAGAATAGGGATAATGGGCGCACTGGAACCCAAGGCATGAACAAGCCCAAACTTTGCAGAAGGAGGGAGTTGAAATCCAGATCTAAATTTTTCAGATTCAGCCCATCTCTAATCAGAATGCTGTTCCAAACCAATCACTCGTCTAGGAGTCAGTCTCCCAAACACATCCTGTGATGAATTCTTCTGCATCTGGGATTTCAGATGCCCAAGGACATGAGCCAGGTCCTGTTGAAGTTAATGGGAATCTTTCTGTTGACTTCAGTCTGAGCCTGATAAAGTACTTAACCTATTGTGGAGTTTCAGTTAAGAACTGTACGTATCTCATGATCTGTACAAACAATGGGACTGTTGCATTTTATTATGCTGAAAGGAATGTATTATCTATCTCTGAAGAAGACCTCAGAAGAACTAAAATTAACCCCTAGAGCTGGTAAGAAAATGAGGGTTTTTTCTGTAGAAAATTTCAATTTTGGGGGTAAAAATTTGAGTACCAAAATAGTTTGGCCAAAAATTGAAATAGTTTGTTTCAGAAATGCTGCCAAGGTTCCTCACGGGAGTTGTAGTTTGGGTCCTCGTCTATAGGCTGAGCTTCTTAGTCAGACCATATGTCCTATGATGCACCATGGTCTCCCCTCTTGGAGAGGAGAGACAGTGCACCATGGGAGTCCCTTGCCAAGGCACATCATGGAGTCTGGCTGGGCAGCCCAGAAATGAGAATGAGGATGTGAGACACCTGAACTACAATGCCCATGAGGCACCACAGAAGTATTTCTGACTCTAAATATTTCAGTTTGAAGCCAAAATATTTCAGTACTGGAATTTTCGCTAAAAAAAGAAATTTTCTGTGGAAAAAAAGAAAGCTCACTTCTGTGTGTTTGCTTTACGTTTCACCTTAACATGGTAATAATATATCTGATTCATGTTTGCTCTACATCATCAGCAACTGGTGACTTTGAAGGCTGACTTTAGCCAACAAGGTAGAATTCTTCTATCTCAGTTTGTCGAGTATGCTCCTATTATGGTTCTCTCTTACATCATTGGAGATCCCGCTAAATTTTCTTCTCTTTACTATCCTCCTTTATCCATAGGACCTTATACTACTGCCACAAACCTCTCTTTCTGAGGACCAGAAACAAACTTTTACATACTTCCCTTTAGTCATTCAGGGGATCACTTGTGGTGCTGGTTGTCATAAAACTGCTCGGAGACTCTGACTGATTGTGACACCAGCCCCAGCAATTATTTAACACCAAGATCAGACAGAAATAAACAGACAGGCTGTCCTGATGCAGCAACACCTCTTTCTCACATTACAGTCTGGGAGTTCTGTTAAACTGAATCTCTGGTTTCCACTGTATTACTAGGACTGCAAAGCATCTTGTTTTGGGATCCCTTTCAGGCCACCTGACTAACTTACTACACAACAAAAAGCAGTAAGCTCTAATCAAATGCCATTTACTTAATCTATTTCCACACAAAGTTATAGTGAAGTTTAAATGATTGTTAGTCCCAATTCTTATCTCACCTTTGCCAAGTTCATGTTATGTGTGTGCACACACATCATGCACATGTATCCACAAATACTTCAGTATTTTATTTTTAGAATAGAAATCAATACCAACAGCTTCTTAAGACCAGCCCTGTGACAACAAACCAGAATTCTCAACCTAGCAGTCCTTCAGTAACAAATCAGGGTACATGGTGGGAAAAAAACAAAGGAAAGAAAAACTTTAGAATGTAAACAGATTTCAATTTCATGCTTCCAAGGAATTATATAAACACTAAACAGTGAATTAAAAATGAAGAAAAACACATTCTTAATGCCCTTAAAAATCATAGACCATATATCACATTTAATTATGTGCATTTGAAAGAGCTACAACCTATGCTTTGTCACTAGAAATTTTTTTTACAATATGAAAAATTATATATATGATCATGATACTGCATTTAAATCCACTAGAGAGAACCCCTGGGCTCATACATGCAGATAAATGGCATTCATTAAACTTTGAATTCTTCAGCTACCCTTGGCTCACTAATCCATGTATCCAAACCCCTGAACAGCTTCAGAGAGCGTCAGGTTTTTTTAAACAATCTGCAAGAAAAATGTTCCTTCTGGGGAGAAAAGATGGCCCAGAGGTTAGAGCATTAGTTTGAGATGTGAGAGATCTGGGTCCAGTCCCCTATTCTGCAACAGACTTCCTGTATAACCTTGTGCAAGACACTCTGTTGGTGCTCAGTTCCCATTGCCACAATAATACTACTTCCCTACCTTACAAGGGTAAAGACTATGAATCACTCAGATAATATGATAATGGAGACTGTTATAAGTATCTTAGATAGACTGATTATGGCCTGGCATAGTGGGGGAAAAGGGGCATGGCTATAGAAAAGGGGGTGTCATTGGTGAATCATTTATGTTACATCTAATATTGCATTTTCAGCCCCCTGTAGCCATTACATCAGTGGTTCTCAAACTTTTGTACTGGTGACCCCTTTCACATAGCAAGCCTCTGAGTGCGACCCCCCCCCTTATAAATTAAAACCATATTTTTATATATTTAACACCATTATAAATGCTGGAGGCAAAGTGGGGTTTGGGGTGGAGGCTGACAGCTCGTGACCCCCATGTAATAACCTCACGACCACCTGATGGGTCTGACCCCCAGTTTGAGAACCGCTGCATTAAATGCTGCCCTAACACTGAACAGGGTAAACAGTATGCAAAAAGCAGTCCTAGGATTGGGGCAACATAAATGAAAGTTTTAAGATACCTTTGCACATCAGTCTCTGACTTGTGCTCTTGTGCATTTTGGCTGTACCTGAGGATTTGGCCCATAATCTTTTAACATCATAGATTGTAAGGTCAGAAGGGATTGTTATGATCATCTAGTCTGACTTCTTGCATAACACTGGCCATAGAACCTCACCCAGTGATTCTTGATTCAAGCCCAATAACTTGTGTTTGAGTTAGAGCCATGACTATCAACCTTTTCCATACAGCAAGCCCCTTTTCCAAATAGCAACCCCATGTCAGAACACACGGACTCCCCTCCCATAGATTAATGAGACCCTCATATCAAGCCAAAAAAGAAAAGGATGGTTGTTAAGACACCCTGAGCCTGTTCATAAACTCCTGGTTGAGAAAATGTAAATTAGAGCATATCTCTTAGATACATCAAAGCTTGATTTCCTGCCGCAAGCATCTGAGTGTTTTTAAGAGTTCTCGTCAACTTTAGTTCTCTTGTAAAAGAAGATGCACTCTTTGGATAGAGCTCGGTACAATAGCTTTCTAAGTACTCTCTCACTGTGCTGTTGCTCTTGATTTATTTTCTGGAATGGTCAGTTAGCATATTTTCTTTAGTCCAAGTCTTAAACCCACTAGAGCGCATAGGTCCATTGCAATAGTGTACCTTAGTAAGAACGTACAGCTGAAGAGCAAAAGCATGAATGAAAAAGAGGAGACGAAAATGCAGAGAAGAAAAAAATAAGTCGAGAGGGAGAAGGCAAAAATAGGATGAGAGAGAGAATATGTGAGAGGGGGGCCTGTGTGCTGAGGGGATGCAAGCGGCCTCTCACTTACTTCGATATACATCAACAGTAACTCTGTTAAAGTCAGCGGAGTTACTGGTGTAAAATGGTTATATGAGAGAGGAAAATGAGTCCCAGGATCATACGGTGGGGGGAGGTGAGGAAGGGCCAACCACCAACCAAAACTATTACAGATGCATGTTTCAGAGTAGCAGCCGTGTTAGTCTGTATCCGCAAAAAGAACAGGAGGACTTGTGACACCTTAGAGACTAACAAATTTATTAGAGCATAAGCTTTCGTGGGCTACAGCTCACTTCATCGGATGCATAGAATGGAACATATAGTAAGAAGATATATATATATGTGTGTGTGTATATATATATATATATATATATACACACAGAGAGAAGGTGGAAGTTGCCGTACAAACTGTAAGAAGCTAATTAATTAAGATGAGCTATTATCAGCAGGAGAAAAAAACTTTTGTAGTGATAATCAAGATGGCCCATTTAGACAGTTGACAAGAAGATGTGAGGATACTTAACATGGGGAAATAGATTCAATATGTGTAATGACCCAGTCCATCAACTTCCACCTTCTCTGTATGTGTATATATATATCTTCTTACTATATGTTCCATTCTATGCATCCGATAAAGTGGGCTGTAGCCCATGAAAGCTTATGCTCAAATAAATTTGTTAGTCTCTAAGGTGCCACAAGTACTCCTCGTTCTTTTTACAGGTGTTAGTAACAGGCTGGCTTAGGGTACTTATCCCCTTCTATATGCAACACAATAACAAGATAATTTAAAAGAAGAGAGGGTTTAATTTTCAAACAATATAAATAACATCAGATGAACAGGTAAATCCTTGGTGCAGAGGCAGATAACTAAAGCATTCTTCTGGGCACAGCTATCCTGGGGAGAGAAATAAGGTGGAGGATAATTAATGGTGCAAACCCTGTTTCCCAGTTATGGAGTACTACCTCAGATCCAGTTCCTTCTTCATCTCCTGACCAGTGACTGACCTCCCCAGACTCTCCGTAGAACTCTCTGGGTTTTTTGGTTGAGAGATGACCCAGTCCACTTTGAGCTTTGTTTGGAAAATCTGACCATTTCACCTGTTAGCTCTTAGTCTCTTTCTCTTTACTTTGTCACACCTAAGAGTAGTCCTGCAGGCTTTAGGTATCCCTAGATCCTCACTACTCCTAGTGAGTTCATTTAGCTGAAGGTTTGCGATGGTCCAGGTGCGTATAATCAGAAGTAATGCAATGAGACTATGTGTGGAGAATGAGGGAGATATCTGTGTTCTTTTTAATATCATATGTACCTCAATTTACCTGTTCAAGTCATCCTGCCTGACTGCATGGAATTAAATCACATGGGGGAAACAAGACCACGACAGAGATAAGGTACCATCAGGAAGAACACCAAGGATTCTTAAGAAAACAACGGGGCAGCTATTAATTGGGGAATGTCCACCTACCTGGCTTGTATCAGGCCAACAGGTTAATTTTTCCCAGACCTGAGCCTAGGAACAAAAACGGCATTAACCTGTTAAAGACCCCAGCCTCAAGAGGAAGAGGATGAGTGGGCAGCGGTGGCTGGAGATGACTCTCTGCCAGGGCTACACTGAGAGAATGCAGCAGGGTCTGTCCATCTGTCCCAGGCCAGAGTAGGGATGACTGGGCTGAGTGGAACGTACCCAAAACTTGCAAGGTAAAAATAAAGCTTAGGTAAGCCCTAGGTGTGTAGGCCTTTTGTTGTTTTGTCCCTTTGCTCTGTGTGCTGTGTACGTTTAGGTGAATAAATAATGGTTGGTTTTGAAGAAGCTGTTTTGAGTCACTTCAATCAGCCACTGTCTCAGGCTTCCAAATGAAAAGGGCTTACAGGTGTCAAACACAGTTGGGCCTGTCAGGTTAACACAGTTGGTAAACAGTGGGGCTGTACAGAGACCCATTCTAAGAGTGGTAGGACCACATGGTTCCACCCAGAGAGCGGTGAAGATAGTGAAACCTGTCACCAGAGGGGTGCACTCAAGAGGAACTAAAAGGGGTCTAATTTGAAGATAATCCTGTACATGTGAAACTGGGCAAAGGAAAACTTAGCTTGGATACCAAGAAAGAATTCCTAGTAGTGAGATCTATAGGACTTTTGAATTGTCTCCCATTTTGTGATGGGCTACATAGCCCTGCAGCATACACTATAGGAAGAAATCCTTCTTTGGCAGGGATATGAACAAGATGGCCTAACAGCTCACGAAAGCTTATGCTCTAATAAATGTGTTAGTCTCTAAGGTGCCACAAGTACTCCTTTTCTTTTTGCGAATACAGACTAACACGGCTGCTACTCTGAAATCCATCACTAATATCTATGATTACCAGCATCAAAAGTGCTACATAAATGTGAGAGCTCATTACTTCCTATAGAAGAAAAGCAACCCCCCAGAAAAGATCAGGTAAACCTGAAAGTGATACTGTCACTTGACCCCTGTATTTCTTCATTCATCTGGTTGCTCAGAGTGGTTGCCTGGCAACTGCTACACTGCTTCTGCCCATGCGCACAAAGCTTATTGTAAGGAACTGCATTTTGGTTTGCAGTGGCAGAGTGATCCCACTCAGTGCAGAAATGATGCAGTCTTTACTTACAGCAGGTGTAAGCATATTAATCCAGGAAACAACACTGGAAGACAGAATCAAAAGAGCCATATATTCAATGCTTTGCCTGGGGCTTTCACTACAGTCCCACCCCACTCCTATTCATAGCATGGAATTGATGTCAATGGCTGTTGTGCAGCAAAACCCCTGTCACACACTATTCTGAAAATGTCACAGTTATAGAGAGACAGATGCTCTTTCGTCTGTGGGACCTGAGGACAAAAAGTGGTTTTATCCTGCAGTTGCTACTAAGTTTTTGTAGCTCATATGCTAATTATTCCTCGTTCTGAGGCCCCATTGAAATAGGACTATGAATAAATCCCAGTGATCTGAAATTCGTTTATGTCCCCCAAATAAAAACCAAATTTCACTTAGCCAAAACTCTGATTCTCTGAAGATTTTGGATACCCCTCCAAGTCATTCAGTTACTCAGAGTTCACCTGCTCTTGACACTGAATCCCCTATTTTCAGGGAGGGTGTTTACATATAACATTTTAACTAAGCCTTTTTCTTTTTAGAATAATTCATTTGTATTGGCCTTCAGCCAGAGAGCTACAAGGAGCTATGTAAAGCGACACGGAGACAGTGCATTTCACAGCAGGGCCATGGTGAGGTAGTGAAATTGTGGCATCAGCAAGCTTATATACAGGGAATGCTGCAGCCGCCGAGAAATAGCTAACGATAGAGTAATGGTGACTGTGCCTGTATTTAAAGTTTAAACCGAAATTAGCTTTATGACAGCATAAGTAAAATAATCCTGTAAAGGGCTGAAATCTCATTAGCTATGGGATCTCAACAGTAAGTAAGGAGCTGGGGAGAAATGTGGAGCCCATTGTAAAGGGGTTCTGTCAGATCAGTGCAAGGGTACCGATGTAAAGAACCCAGGATTTTACAAATAGTGTTTAATATAATGTGTGTGTACACCGGGCAAAATGAAGATTGGCTTTAAACTCAAATCCCAAATTCCTAGGGGGAATACTAGAGTAGTATATAGGTTTACAATAAACTTTTTGCCAACAAAAGAAGTGGTATTCTGGATGAATAGCTTTTTTTTTTAAGTCTGGCTCAGCTTGTAGCTGGGTTTAGGCTGTAGTTCAGTCAGTTTGTTGCTTATTCAGTGGTGTATGGAGGACTACAGCCTGGAATTGTGTCTTCAGTCTCAAATGTGATATGTCACAGAAGCTGAGCTGTGGCCACATTTAAGGCAACACACATTTATTATAGGTGGATTTTATTTAAAATAGCTGGAGAATAATACAGCCTGTGCACTGTGTAGTGCTACATTTATTTATATGTGTGACATATCAAGACTGAAAGGGAATATTTTGAGAGATTCTTGACAGCCAATAGGCGCTAATGTAATACTAAGATCCCAGGTGCAATGTTCACCGCGGGAGTGGAGATCTGAGAGAGTTTGGTAGGAAGTATGTTATATAATGTGGATGAGAAATGCTTAGATTCTGGCCATTGCTGCAAGGACTCTTCCAAGTGGTATGATCCCAAGAAAAGTATGTCAATTGCTTATAAGAAATAGCAAAGCTCTAGTCTGGAGAAACATCTCGAAGTCTCTGATGAAGAAACTTATTTCAGTTGAGCCTAACATGTCAGTATGTCATTTATCTTTTGCATACTCCAGTCCAGCTACACACACTGTCATCAGATGAGGATCTTCTTGCTCCAAGGAGAATTCTGGGTTGTTCTGAAGCAATGAGCAGTAAGTGTACTGCCAAGGATGTGCTGGGAAATTTAGTATCCTTTATAATACAATAGTATCCAACAACCTTGCATGTGGTTGCAATATCTGTTACAGTGGTTGGATGTAGCATAAATTCCCACATTAGATCCCAAACAATTCAATGGTTATTTTGGTGTCATAACAATCTTGTCTCTCTCAGAAAGGGCCCTGCTGAACTTTAGAACAGAAAGTCCTTCTGGGGGCACAGAAGCCTCCAGGTCACCACCAGCTTGTGGTCTTGCTCCATGTTCGACAGCATGGATATGAACTTGTTGTGTACAGAGGTTGGGGCACATGTCAAACAGGAAGTCAGACACTATATTAAAATCCCCACACAACTTTAAAAAATCATGCTCTGTCAAGTGGGGATATTTCTCAGGCCAAAACTGCAATATCTCATTCAGCAAAACTTATATCCGAGTTATAGACTCATAGAGTTTAAGCACAGAAAGGGCTATTAGATTATCTAGACTGACCTCTTGTATACAACAAGTCCTTAAATTTCACCCATTTGCGCCCATATTGACCCAATAACTTGTATTTCTCTAAAGCTTCTCTTCCTGAAAGGCACCCGTTCTTGATTTGAAAAGTTCAAGAGATGAAGAATCCACCACTTCCCTTGGTAGTTTTTCCAATGGTTAGTCACCCTTATTGTTAAAATTTTTTGCCTAATTTCTCATTTGAATTTGTCTGGCTTCAGCTTCCAGCCATTTGATGCTCCTTATGGCTTTCTCTGCTAGGTCAAAGAGCCCTTTAGCACTTGGTGTTTTCTCCCCATGAAAATACTTGCACTGTAATCGTGTCACCTTTCAGTCTTCTTTTTGATAAACTAAACAGATGGAGCTCTTAAAGTTTCTCGCTGAGGCATTTTCTTCAGCCTTTGCATGATTTATGTGGCTATTGTCGACAACCACTCCAATTTTTCAACATCCTTTTTAAACTGTGGGCATCAGAACTGGATGCAGTATTCCAGTATCAGTCTCACCAATGCCATAAACAGAGGTAAATGTACTCACTGCTATCCTGTTTCTACATCAAAAATTGCATTAGCCTTTTAAGGCAGAGCATTGCACTGGGAGCTCATCTTCAGTTGCTTGTCCACTAAGACCCCGAAATCCTTTTCAGAGTGACTGCTTTCCAGGATACAGCCCCCCATTCTGTAGGCATGGCCTGCCTTGTTCCTAGATGTATAACTCTGCATTTGGCTGTATTAAAAAGCATTTTGTTTGAATGGGCCCACCTTACCAAGTGATTGAGATCATTGTGTATGACTGCCCAGTCTTCATAATTATTTAGCCACTCTGCCAATCTTTCTGTCCGTCCATCCACAAAGTTTATCTACCGTGATTTTTATATTTACTTCCACATCATTGATGAAAATGTCGAGCAGCATCAGGGCTAGTACCGATCTTTGCAGAACCTCACTGGAAACACCCCTATTCAAATGATGATTCCCCATGGACAACTACTTTTGAGAACTGTCAGCCAGTTCTTTATCCATTTAACATGTGCCCTTTTGATATTGTATAATGCTAATTTTTTTAATCCAAATGCTGTGCAGTACTAAGTCAAACACCTTACAAAAGCCTAAGTTTGCACAGTTACCTTTATCAACCAGACTTGTCATCTCACTAAAGAATGAAATCCGGCTTGTTTGATGAGGCCTATGTTGACTGTCATTTAAATTATATTCCTATCTTTAATTATTTATCAATTGAATCTTGTATCAGCTTTTCCATTATTTCGAGCTGGACTGATGTCAGGCTAACTAGCTTATAGGTCCTCGTGCTACCCCACTTGCCCTGTCTAAATATTGGCACAACATTAACACTCCTCCAGTATTCTGGAATTTCCCCAGTATTCCAAGATGTATTAAAAATGAACATTAGAGGACCATAAATCTCCTCCATCAGCTCTTTTAGGATCTTTGGGTGCAAGTACATGCACAGTCTCTGAGAAGAGCACATAATGGACATCCAGGTCAGTTACTGATGTCTCCACTAGGATGGATAGGTTTTGTGCACTATGGGCCTGATCCAACGTGCACTGGAGTCAATGGGAATCTTTCCACTGACTTCAATGGACTTCAGAGCAGACCCTAAGATTGCACTTCTCAGGAGGTGTAAAGAAGCGCACATTCAGTCTCTTGGTAATTTGGGGTACTCAGTGTGATCAAACTGTCTCCCCTATAGGAGAGTTGTATCAGGAAGTCCTTTTGTTCAGATGGGTTATATTTTCTTTTACATTTAATGGAACCTCTTGGCATTGTATGTGTAGAATTTCAGAGTGACTGGTGGTGCTGCTCAGCAGCATGCTGGAGACTATTTATGCAGTAGTGCCCAGGGAATTAAAAGAGATTCTCCTTTGGGTCATGAAAGAAACCAGTGTTAATTCACCAGGAAAACAAGCAAATCAAAATTGTGATGTTTTAGTGCTAGGGTGTCCACCACAGATGGTAGCCTACTGTATGAGTCTGTGCAGTGAGCATATACCAGGCCACAGCGAGTAGAGAGAAACACAAGTTGCACTGTGTTACAGCATGGCTAGTTTCAAATGCTCTCTGTTGTATTCAACAACGTACTTCAAGTGCCCTTTGCTGAGGAGTCCTATTTATAAAAGGAGACAGAGGCTGCAATAAGCTAAAGAGAAACAACTGTTTCACAGTAGAGAAAGTAAATATAGGCTAGCAAATTGTGTAGCTCAAGTAACACAGAGGTCATCACAGACCAATTAAGCCCATTACTATCCTTGCTCAGATATAAGCTGGAAGACTATGATGGTGGAAAAAAGAAAGAAAGATCAAGAAAAGAGGAGGAGGAGGTGGAAGACAGGGAAATCATGGAAAGCAGAACTAATATGGGTGTTGCCAAATGGAAGAATATGACCCTGCCTGGATCTTATTAGACTGCAAGAAAAGACATGCCCAACTAAAGAGTTAGTTTTTAAACCCTTCAGCTACAACCTTGCCAGGAGAGCAAGGTCATAAAAGACAACACTGATGACAGGAAAGTGCCTTCAGAGCTTGCATTAACTATAAGTAGTAACACAGCATTATGAAAAGGCTCAAGCATCATGATGTTATGTAAACCAGAAAGGGGAAAGCACAGAGTTTAGTTAGCAGTTACTCTAGTCCTGCAGCAGCTCCTGATTAGATCTTCCACTCTCAAGACTCTGGGCATATTTCATCACTTCTGAGTCTTTAAAAGTGAAGGCCTTGCTGCCTTTGAAAACTTTGAGGATGACAGAGTGGAGAGTCAAAATGGAGGCCTTTTTTTCTTCCTTTCGGGGTGTAATCTGTGTGCTGCCTTGAAAAGTCTTGAAAGAAAAACAGTTTCTCTCCCCCGATAGGTGATAGTCTTCAGATTTAGGCCACAGCCAAGATGCTCTGGAAGTCGATGGATTTATGAAACCTATTGATTATAGGTTTAGGTCAAGAGCCATTGCCAGTGCTGGTACTAGGGGCCTTGTGAGCCTTCTTGATTTTTCCCTTTCTTGAGTTCAAGGTTGAATATTTGGGGAATCCAGGTAGAAGAAAATGCCAGAGGACCACAACTTCAGGAAACCCAACCAGTCTGAGTGTACATCTGCGCTTGGAGCTGGAAGTGTGAGTCCCATCTCGCATGGACATACTCGGACTAGCTTTCATCAACCCAGCACCCTAAAAACAGTAGTGTAGACCAGTCCGCATAGCATGGGCAGCGGCGAGCAGCGGCACAGGCTAGCTGCCTCAGGTATGTACAGAGGGGGCCCCAGAAGGTTTGTACTTGGGGTGGCTAGCCCGTGCTGCCCCTTGCTGCTGCCTATGCTGCACTTCTATTTTTAGCGCGCTAGTTGAGTGAGAGCTAACGCAAGTATGTCTACTTGAGCTGGGAGTCACACCCCCAGCTCCACCCGTAGCCCATCGCCTGAGCTTCAGACTTCTGCTTCCTGCACCCTCTTCCCTGCTCTCTCTCTAAAAAGGGCACCTTATGTTAGGAGGCTGCAGAAGCAACTGAGCTGCAGCATGTGCAGTTTCAGTGGACGCAAACAGCTCCGCAGCTCTGATCTCACTGTGAAACTCGTTCACGTGGGAGATGAGTCAATCTAATGAAGATGATCACAGGAAGAACTTAACTGCACAGAATTTGGCATGTCAGGCTAGTTGTGGTCTGATTGGAAATAATGTCATGAATCACTTCAGGTGTCAGGTCTCCTGAGCTGCAGTAGTGCACCATCCAGGCCTTCTCTGGCTCAGGACTAACTTTGCTGATGCACTCTGAGTCTTGACATCCTATTTGAGTGTAATTTTCTTTTTAGCACTCAGAAATTATTCCTTTGTTCTCAGTGGGATAAGAAATTGGTAGGATAGAACTTGCTAGATTTAGGAATTAGGCAGGAAGTCTCTGACAGCTCTCAATAAAACAAAACCCAGTACCAACCATAATACTAACTCATTCCTCTTAACATAGCTCATTGGGGACAGATTGTTGATTTCTTTAGGTATAAATTAGCAAGGGCAGGAATACACACACACACACACACACACACACACACACACCCTTCTTTTTTTTAAAGGTTCTTTTGTTGGGATTGTTGCCGAGAGATAACTGAACATCCTTCCAGCCTTAACTATTCTTTAACTATTTTTGTCCTTGGGAATATTTGTAAAAACACTTCTTATTTCCCTTCAAACATTTTGGATGGTAAAAAGAAAAGGAGTACTTGTGGCACCTTACTTTTGGCTCAGATCCTTAACTGACTGTTGAGTAATTCTGGTTAGGTTTCGTTCTCTCTTCTAGTACCTAATATTTCTTCACCTCAAATCTTTCAATGCTCCCATGCAATTGGCCATCTTTTTATGGTCCCAGAATTCTTCTTTGTCTTTCTGAGCAATTAGGCTGAAGTGCTTTAGTTATGGTGTCTCAACAGATTCTCCAGCTTTCTTCCACACTGATGAGCTTTTAATACTTCGCCTACTACCCTACTGAAGCTCACTGGCCTCTGCACTTAGATTGTAGGCTCTCTGGGGCAGAGGCTGTCTTTTTATTTTGTGTTTGTCTGGCACACTGGGCTCCTGGTCCACGACTCGGGCTCCTAGGTGCTATCATAAGACAAATAATAGATTTTGTGATGCCTCAAATTTTCTGTTCTGAAACTCTAATGCTCATGTATTCTGTGAATTTATTCTTTCATATGCTAAATTCAAGTAACTCAAGATCTCTGGTTTTAATTTTTCATAGTATGTCCTTTCAAATTTTCAAGCACAGTATGTAGGATGAGGAAAGATGGCTTTTCCTCTGGTAGAAGTCTCTGCTTTCTGTCTCCTACCAAATGCAGGAACCTCTTTAGTGATGTATGTTTGAGAGATGTTGCATAACAAATGTAATTTGGATTGTTAAAATCCTTCTTGATTACCATGTCACGCAGTTTAGGGCACGTTTTAGAGTTGGTCTGGGAACTTCTTATTCTTGCTCTCCGCCAGTCCTGGTGATCTGCAGCGTATGTCCTTGGTAAGTTTCCACTTCATTCTTTTTGTCCACCTCATGCAAAGAATTTCACTAATATACTCTTCATTTGTTGTAACTGTTCAGGGTCCAGATGCTCAGCTTCTCCTCTACAGATCTACACGCAATGCCTGAGGAAGTCTATTGTATGCTGTCTCCTGCCCTCTGGTCACATTGCTCATTTATACCTGCCTCTGCTGCATTTGCTTCCGGTAATCATTGGCTCACACTCCCAGCTACAACATCACAACCAAGAGACAGGCTTAGGATGGTGAGATTGTTAACCATTCCATCAGTAATAGGGTACCTGGAAGGGACCTCAAGAGGTCATCTAGTCCAGCCTCCCCACACAGACAGGACAGTGTTTACCTAGATCATCCCTAAAAAGTGTTTGTCTAACTTGTAGAATCTGAATCTGAAGGCCTTGTACTTAAAAACTGCCAGTGCTGGGGGGTTCCACAATTTTCATTGGTAACTTATTCCAGTGCTTAACTATCCTTATAGTTAGAAAGTTTTTCCTAATATCTAACCTCAACCTCCCTTACTGTGGATTAAGCCAATACATTGTGGCTTAAGTTTCAAAAACTGCATTGTACATGACAATGAAGGAATGTGGTATTTCACTGTCATTCTTCTGCCTTATCTGTGTGATGTAAAAGATAACAAATCAATCTTAGTCTATTGCTATGATAGTCAAACTTATCTCAGATATTTAGATTGTAAGCTCTTTGCGGAGGGGGGAAAATTGTATTCTCTTCGGTGTGTTCTTTACTTACCATCCCAAACCTGAGTTGCAGTCTTTAGGTGCTATTGGGATACAGATAATAAATAAAATACAATGAAGGCAATTATTTTTTTATTGTATTAGAAAAATAAAGATAATTGGCTAGCTCATTAACCTCCCATCACCTATTCACTCCCTCTTGAAGTCTGACTCACTTTCAGTCTCGGAGCTTTCCCTCACCACTCATAGACACTAATATAAAGTTTATATTTACTATCGTCCCTTTAAATCCTTTTTTTAAAAAAAAATCTGAGCTCACGTTTTGATGTGCTCGTCTTTTTAAGAAGCAGGGATTTTGTTATGGTTCTGTGATATTACACTTTTTATACAGCATCCTGAAGTGTATTGAAGGAAGTAGGGGAGGGAGGTGATATTTAAATAAAAATACCACCATCAGTAAAGGATTGATGAATAAAAGCGAGCATGTGTATGAATAATAAATTGCCTCAGTATAGCAATCGTTCACCATTGCTTCAACATGTAGCAGTTGGGAGCCCTCTGCTGGCCATAGGAGGAGATTGCAGAGCAAAGAATGAACATACATGTTACACAGCTGCTTCAGGATTTTGATCCCACACTAAATCTTTGTCTGTTTTTCCAGCCTGATAGTAGATCTTTTGTAGTGTTGTTTGGTAACAACCCTTTAAATGTTTACTTTAAAATATATAGAACCAGAGGGCAGACGCACCATGATGTATTTTACAATCAAGCAGCATAAGCTTCCTTGTACTAACTGTGTCCACAATAAGGGGTTCTTCTGGTACAGCTATTTTGGGGGTGGGTGCGAGGGGAAATCACACACACATTCCCAGAATAGTTAAACTGGTACAAAGTCTGTGTGGAGTTCAGGCCTAAGAGTGTTTCAACACAACATCCATAGGAGCTCAAAAACTGCAGTGCTGAGGGCCAAGTAAGTTCCTAGAGAGAGCTCCCCAGTACAGGGGTTGTACCACTTTGGTTATACTGGTATAGTTAAAGAGGCACAATTTGTGGGTGTAGACAAGGTCTTCATTCCCCAGCAGCCTGAATCAAGGAATCCTTTGTGCCTGTAGGCTTTAGTCTGAGCGTGTGCAGCATTCATCGATGACACCATTACCTGAACTATGCTTGTGCATGACAGTGGAAATAGGGGCAGAATGTACTCTTACAATTTACCCTATGCAAAATCAACATTCTCCATCAGAAGATATTTTGTTTTTATTTTTTTAACTGAGCAATGGAAAAAACAAAGACGTGTCCTCCTGGAACAGGCCACTGGCCCTTCTAGAGTAGATCAGGGTGCTGTTAGACAGTTGCCTTTACAAATACAGTACTACTGATGAAGACAAAAAAAACCTGCATATAGTGAATGCACCTGGCCAATTGTGCAATAAAAATACAACGGTTGTGCATGCAAGTTATTTCTTCTTTACTGCCAGATGGTGATTATCTTGTACTCTGAATCATGCAGATTAGTAGCCCTTGCAATTTTATCCTAGCGGGTGCAACTACAGATAC
The DNA here is from genome assembly GCF_965152275.1 of Natator depressus. Taxonomy (NCBI): domain Eukaryota; kingdom Metazoa; phylum Chordata; order Testudines; family Cheloniidae; genus Natator; species Natator depressus. The sequence continues at coordinate 246,920,395 of NC_134234.1, forward strand.
TATTCTCATTCAAATAAGTGTCTAAGCCTCTTTTTTTTAACCTAATTAAAGTTACCAGCCACAATGAACAATAAGAACCGTAAGGAGCTCATTCCCAAAGGCCATGGTGTCAGGGTCACTGTTCCTCCAAATGTTAGCACCAGTGTAAGGTATGAAAACAAAAGCCTCAACCTGCCTCCCCTCCCCCCAACATCCATTGGTAGAAGTGAAGCTAGAGGCTGGTTGGAAAAATTTGGCCCACCCAGCACCTAGTTTTCTGAGGTGCTGCACTGTCACCTCTCCCAATCCACTTCAGCTGGAGTTGTGGGTTCTCAGCCCCTTGGAAAATCTGCCTCTCTGTTCTGTCTTCCTTCGCTGCACCGTTTTCTTCTGTGTCTACTTGTCATTCACTCAGTGTCTGTCTCCCAAGCAGTCTTCTTTCCTTTTCGCCTGCTTCCTCTGTCTCAAGTGTCCCCCCTCTATTCTTTTTGGCCCCTTGCATTCTCTCTCTGTGCTATTCTGACCTCTGCGTATATTTTAGCAGGCAGCAGTAGGGCTGGGTGGATGGTGCAGCTTGGGTGAGATGCCAGTGAGTGATGAAGGGTTATGCAATAGTGGGCAGCCAAGTCTCAGGATCCCTGGAATCTTCATTTCTAGGCTTCCTGACATTAGGGTATTTAAAATGGGGTCAAACTTTTGTAATTTTTTTACATAAGAAAGGCCATACTGGGTCAGACCAAAGGTCCATCTAGCCCAGAATCCTGTCCTCTGACAGTGGCCAATGCCCAGTGCCCCAGAGGGAATGAACAGAACAGGTAACCGTCAAGTGATCAATCTCCTGTCGCCCATTCCCAGTTTCTGGCAAACAGAGGTAGGGACACCATCCCTGCCCATCCTGGCTAATAGCCATTGATGGACTTTCCTCCGTGAACATATCTAGTTCTTTTTTAAACCCTGTTATAGTCTTGGCCTTCACAACATCCTCTGGCAAAGAGTTCCATAGGTCAACTGTGCGTTGTGTGAAAAAATACTACCTTTTGTTTGTTTTAAACCTGCTGCCCATTAATTTAATTTAGTGACCCCCTAGTTCTTGTGTTATGAGAAGGAGTAAACAGCACTTCCTTATTTACTTTCTTCACATCGGTCATGATTTTATAGACCTCTATCATATCCACCCTAGTAGTCTCTTTTCCAAGCTGAAAAGTCCCAGTCTTATTAATTGCTCCTCATATGGAAGCTGTTCCATACCCCTAATCATTTTTGTTGCCCTTTTCTGAACCTTTTCCAATTCCAGTATATCTTTTTTGAGATGCAGCGGCCATATCTCCATGCAGTATTCAAGATTTATATAGAGGCAATATGATATTTTCTGTCTTTTTATCTATCCCTTTCTTAATGATTCCCTACATTCTGTTCGCTTTTGTGACTGCTGCTGCACACTGAGTGGATGTTTTCAGAGAACTATCCACAATGACTCCAAGATCTCTTTCTTGCGCGGTAACAGCTAATTTAGATGTGTAGTTGAGATTATGTTTTCCAATGTGCATTACTTCGCATTTATCAACACTGAATTTCATCTGCCATTTTGTTGCCCAGTCACCCAGTTTTGTGAGATCCTTTTGTAACTCTTCACAGTCTGCTTTGGACTTAACTATCTTGTGTAGTTTTGGATCACCTGCAAATTCTGCAACCTCACTGTTTACCCCTTTTTCCAGATCATTTATGAATATGTTGAACAGGACTAGGCCCAGTACAGACTCCTGAGGTTACCACTATTTACCTCGCTCCAGTCTGAAAACGGACCATTTATTTCTATCCTTTGTTTCCTATTTTTTAACCAGTTACTAATCCATGAGAGGACCTTCCCTCTTATCCCATGACTGCTTACTTTGCTTAAGAGCCTGTGGTGAGGGACCTTGTCAAAGGCTTTCTGAAAGTCTATGTACACTATATCCACTGGATCCCCCTTGTCCTCATGCTATTGACCCCCTCAAAGAATTCTAGTAGATTGGTGAGGCATGATTTCCCTTTACAAAAACCATGTTGACTCTTCCCAAACAAATTATGTTCATCTATGTGTCTGACAATTTTGTTCTTTGTTATAGTTTCTACCAGTTTGTCCGGTACTGAAGTCAGGTTTACTGGCCTGTAATTGCCGGGATCACCTCTCGAGCCCTTTTTAAAAATTGGCATCACATTAGCTATCCTCTATTCATTTGGTACAGAAGTGGATTTAAATGATAGGTTACAGACTACAGTTATTAGTTCTGCAAGTTCACATTTGAGTTCCTTCAGAACTCTTGGGTGAATGCCATCTGGTCCTGGTGACTTATTACTGTTTAGTTTATCAGTTTGTTCCAAAACCTCCTCTAATGACACATCAATCTGCTACAGTTCCTTAGATCTGTCACCTAAAAAGAATAGCTCAGGTTTGGGAACTTCCCTCACATCCTCACCTGTGAAGACTGATGCAAAGAATTCATTTAGTTTCTCTGCCATGGGCTTGTTGTCCTTGAGTGCTCCTTTAGCATCTTTATTGCCCAGTGGCCGCACTGGTTGTTTAGCAGGCTTCCTGCTTCTGATGTACTTAAATTTTTTTTTGCTATTACTTTTTGAATCTTTGGCTAGCTGTTCTTCAAATTGTTTTTTGGCGTTTCTAATTACATTTTTACACTTCATTTGCCAGAGTTTATGTTCCTTTCTATTTTCCTCACTAGGCTTTAACTTTCACTTTTTAAAGGATGCCTTTTTGTCTCTCACTGCTTCTTGTGCTTCGTTGTTTAGCCAGGGTGGCACTTTTTTGGTTTGCATACTATATTTTTTAATTTGGGGTATACATTTAAGCTGAGTCTCTATTATGGTGTCTTTTAAAAGTTTCCATGCAGCTTGCAGGGGTTTCACTCTGGTCACTGTACCTTTTAATTTCTGTTAACTAACTTCCTCATTTTTGTTTTGACCCCCTTTCTGAAATTAAATGCTACAGTGTTGGGCTGCTGTGGTGTTTTCCCTGCCACAGGGATGTTAAATTTAATTATAAATATTTAATTATGATGGTCACTATTACCAAGCAGTCCAGCTATATTCACCTCTTGGATCAGATCCTGTGCTGCCCTTAGGACTAAATCAAGAATTGCCCTCTCCTCTTGTGGGTTCCAGGACCAGCTGCTCCACGCAGCAGTAATTTAAGGTGTCAAGAAACTTTATTTCTGCATCCCATCCTGAGGTGACATGTACCCAGTCAATATGGGGATAGTTGAAATCCCCCATTAATATTGATTTTTTTATTTTTATAGCTTCTTTAATCTCCCTGAGCATTTCACAGTCACTATCACCATCCTGGTCAGGTGGTCGGTAATATATCCCTACTTCTATATTCTTATTATTCAAGCATGGCATTACTATCCATAGAGATTCTATGGTACAGTTTGGTTCATTTAAGATTTTTACTTCATTTGACTCTATGCTTACTTTCATATATAGTGCCACTCCCCACCAGGACAAACTGTTCTGTCCTTCCAATATATTTTGTACCCTGGTATTACTGTGTCCCATTGAGTATCCTCATTCCACCAAGTTTCAGTGATGGCTGCTATATCAATATCCTCGTTTAATACGAGGCATTCTAGTTCACCCATCTTATTATTTAGACTTCTAGCATTTGTATTATAAGCTCTTTAAAAACTTGTCACTTTTTAGCTGTCTGCCATTACCTGATGTAATTGAATGGGACTCTTTTTCATTTAACAGTTTCTCATCAGATACTACCTGTATTTTATCATCTTCCATCCTCTCCTCCTTACTAGGACATAGAGAATCTCCATTAATAGATCCTCCCTTAAGGGTTGGCTCTGTCCGAACCAGGTGCTCCTCCACACGTGTCGGCTTCCCCCAGCCCTTAGTTTAAAAACTGCTCTACGACCTTTTTAATTTTATGTGCCAGCAATCCGGTTCCATTTTGGTTTAGGTGGAGCCCATCCTTCCTGTATAGGCTCCCCCTTTCCCAAAAGTTTCCCCAGTTCCTCATAAATCTAAACCCCTCCTCCCTGCCCCATCATCTCATCCACAGATTGAGACCCTGCAGTTCTGCCTGACTGGCCCTGCATAGGGAACTGAAAGCATTTCAGAGCATTTGTATTATGGTAGTGACTACAGGTCACCACCAAGATGACAGGTTCTGTCAGGGGGGCTGGAACAATTTGTACAGTGGGGGTGCTGAGAGCCATTGAACCAAACTGTAAATCCTATATATAATGGAAACCACTTCAAGCCAGGGGGTGTGGCAGCACCCCAGTGCCCCTAGATCCAGAACCTATGGGGTCTGTACACACACAGACCCTGTCCTGAAGCATTTATAACCAAAATAGATAGTCTAGTCAAAGGGCAGAAGGGGTCACACAGACACAAAGCAGTGAAGTAACATGCGCAGGGTCACCCAGAAGGTCAGGGGCAAATCTGGGAATTTCCTTAGGCCCAGTTGAGAGCCCCTAAAGAGACAGGGATGTTGTTCCTGGTGTCAGCTTGGCTATTTCCAGTTTTAACTCTTTCTAACTGAAGTTTTATTTTCTGCTTGTTTATGAATTCTTTCCCTGTGTTTTTAAATTGCCCCATGTGTCTAAAGGGGATTTGCATTTTATAACAGGGCTCCATCAATGTGTTTTTGAAATACAGAGTGCTGGGGTGGTTCTCTTTTTACAACTTTTTTCTGTGACATTACACTTCACAATTTCTGCAAATTTGTAAATAAAAGGGGAAAGAAAACGACCCTTTTGTGTTTAACAAGCTCACAAAGCAGCGCAATTGCGCTTGTTTTAATGGAACTGAAGGGTATAGTCCCTGCATGACTGTCTGCTAGACCTGGATTGCATCAGAGATGTATGTGTCTGAGTAAGTTCCGAATGTCTGTTTTCAAAACAAGCTGATGTTAAGCATGTTTAAAACAGCTGGCATTTGTTATTACTAGGCCTTGTTACTGGACTAATATGCAACACGCAGTCAGGCTAATAATTCACACTGTTAAAGAATACGGTGTCCAGGGTCTGTCGTGGTCCTCATGAGTTAGCTTGATGTTTGCAGGCATTGTGGTGACACTGCTTTGGAACAGGCTCCCACTCCTGAACTGGACTGACGCCAGGAAGTTTCAGGCACTGATAGCACAGACCCTGATGTACAGTGCAGTCAGGGAGCTCTTAAATTCTAGAGTTATTGCACACTATTTACACAACAACCTCACAGCAGAAAACAGAAAAGCAAGCTGCATGACAGAAAAACGCTGACCTAGGCATACTGGCTCTGGGCTGACTAGAATAATAAGCTGGATCTAGCTGCACAATCAGAAAGCAAAGGATTAGAGTTTAAAAGCTTTGTAGCTGGGTGTCCAAAGCGACGTTCCTAACCCCATAATTGGAAACCAAAAGGGAAGGAGCCTAATTTTCAAAGGTGTTGAGCACCTAGAATGTTACCTGAAGCCCGTAGGAGCTAGAGTGCTCAGCACTTACGAAAATCAGGCCACTTCTGTTGAGATGAATTTAGGAGCGGAACTTTAGACACCCAGCTTTAAAAATATTGGCCTCTGTCTTTAAAGCATCATTTCATGCTAATCTTTCTGTCACTTCCATGTGCATGCGTGAGTGCACGTGGCCTAGGGTTGCCAAATTTCTAATCGCACAAAATGGAACACCCTCGCCCCGCCCCCATCCCCTCCCCTGCCCCTTCTCCGAGGACCTGCTCACTCCATCCCCCTCTTCCCTCTGTTGCTTGCTCGCTCTCCCCCACCCTCACTCACATGCTCATTTTCACCAGGCTAGGGCAGGGGGTTGAGGTGCAGGAGTGGGTGAGGGCTCCAGCTGGGGGTGCGGGCTCCAGGGTGGGGCCAGAAATGAGGGGTTCAAGGTGTGGTAGGGGGCTCCGAGCTGGGGGTTGTGATGCAAGGGGGGGTGAGGGCTCTGGCTAGGGGTGGGTATGAGGGGCTTGGGGTTCAGGAAAGGGTTCCAGGCTAGGGCTGAGGAGTTTGGAGTGCAGAAAGGGGTATGGGGTGCAGGATCTGGGTGGCACTTACCTCAAGTGGCTCTCTAGAAGTGACCAGCATGTCTCTCCAGCTCCTAGGTGGAGGGGCGGCCAGGGGGCTCTTCACACTGCCTCTGTCCACAGGCGCTGCCCCTGCAGCTCTCACTGGCTGAAGTTCTCAGCCAATGGGAGCTGCAGAGCATGTGTTTGGGGCGGGGGCAGCATGTGGAGCCCCCTGGTTGCCCCTATGCTTTGCAGTCAAGGAACTTGTCCAGTGTTACCTCTAATTTTTTCCATCCATGTGTGGAATGAATTTTGTTATGTGCACCATATCGAGGTAATGTGCGGATGTGCACTATCAGTAGAAACAAAAAAACCAAGATATAATATATATTTTTTTAAAATTACCATAGGGATAATTACTCCAGCCAGGGTAGGTTAGGCATTTTAGAACTCACTACTCAAAGAATTAAGTTTAAGCGTAAGAGAGAAATAAAAATTATGAAATGCATAGACCAGTTAAAAAACTAAAATAACACACTTTGAAAGAAGTATCAAAAAGTAACAACAACAACAATACATGTATGTGTTGGGAGGCGAGTATGAATGTGTGTGTGTGCGCGTGTGAGACAGAGATGTGTGTTCCCTCTTTAAGTATGCTGCCCCACTTTATGTACACTGCCCTTTTAAGTAGATCAGCATGTTCAGACACAACAGCAGCTGCCAGGAAGCTCCCTCCATCTAGGCCTGTCGTGTCCTCTCCCCCCACCACCTCCCTGCTCTGTGGAGATGGGGTACAGAGGTGGAGGGAGAGGTATACCCTGACATCAGCACCCCTCTTGTCCTTCCCCTTTCCCCCCCCCCACCCTGCACAGCAAGCAGGAGGCTTCCAGGAGCAGCTCCAAGGCAGAGGGCAGGAGCAATGCGGAAGTGGGGGGAGGGACATCTGAACTGCGTGGCACTTGATAGCCTGCTGGGAGGCCGCCCAGCCATGCAGCTTAGAGGGAACTGAAGACTTGTCGCCGCTTCTGGGGAGCTGCACGGAGCCAGGAAGAGAGCATGCCAGCCCTGCACTAACCAGACTTTTAACAGCCCGGTCGGTGGAGCTGACCGGAACCGCTAGGGTCCCTTTTCAACCAGGCGCTCCGGTCAAAAACTGGACACCTTGCAACCCTAGCACGTGCATGTGTGTACACGCACCTCCTTCTGTCTTTGAAGAAAACCTTTCCCACCCTGAATAAACCAGCTTTGCATGGGAGTAGAGGGATAGACTCTTCCCAGTCTGAAAAGCGTCTGACCAGCACAATATTACAGTCCCTGGGTTATACAGCAACAGCTTCACAGCTTGTAACTCCCTCACAGCATTGGTTGCAGTGGATCCAGGTAGTTTATGGACCCAAGCTCCACATCTCTGGCTCACCCATACATCACCTCCTCTATGGTGCCATAGAGGGAGCCATTACTGAGCACTACTCAGTAGTGTGTTGGGGATATCTCCAAGCTCCTGCATGGCCTTCCCTTTGCACAGTACAAACATGGTGGTCCCTATGCATTCTGGGCTTTCCACATCCCTGATCCAGCACAGCACACACACTGGGAGGAGGGAGATCAAGTCAGGATCAATTCCTGATAGAAATAGTGGGTGAAATCCTGTCTCCTTGGAAGTGAACGGCAAAACTCCCATTGACTTCAATAGGGTCAGAATTTCAGCCAGTGAACGTTAAATAAACCTAGGCACATACAAATTGAGATGAGAGCAAGTTACTGATCAGAACACAAGCCTGGGAAATTAAACCCAAGATATCCTTATGCCCTGGTGCTAGGAAGTCTACAGACCAAATTTGGGTCTTTGTTCTTTGTCCTTTAAGGACACTTTCAGCCTTTAGTCTGTAAGTTATAAACTCATTGGTCTTTTCCTCCCTGCCATCCCAAGAGTCATGAAAAGGTGCATTCGAGGTATTCCTGCTGAGCTATGGAAATTAGTTTCCCTCTGGGAACAACTGATCAAAAAAAAATCACACTCATAGACTCCAATGCATTTTAATCCTATTTATGTCTCCAACAATGAAATTAAAATTTTTTAAAATTACACAAGTATGTTTTTTTAAAACAAATATTAAAGTTACAATGTAAATAGGGAGCAACTCTATGTTCGTTAATGGAGTTACTCTGGATTTACATCCATGTAACTGAGATCAGAATCTGCCCCGGTAAGTCTCTTCTTTAACACCCCAATCCAGTAAACCATCTCCGTTCACAAAGCATTTAGGTACATGCTTAACTTTAAGTACATGCTTTTAAATCCCATGCACAAGTTTCAAGGTAAGGGGATAGGGATAGACTTGCTTTAATTGCTTTGCTGCAACAGAATCTATCCCAGTAAAAGGCAGCTGGTAGAATGATGCTGTGAGCTCCTGTCGCTCACCTGCTCCAACAGCTACCGATAAGATGACAAAAGCTATACCACTCATTTGATGCTCTAGACAGAAAATCTCTGAGATAGAATGTTGTCCTAGGGTCAGCCGGGAAAATGAGAGTCTTGGCTTTGCCCCAAAACATTTATTGTGGATAAACACCTTTTGTGTCACCTCAGGATTTATTTAGGCGCTCAAGACCACTGACCTTTGGTGTTGTACAATTCCAGGGACATTATTTGTTAAACCCGTTGATCAGATGCATATGGCAAGGCAGATAAGCACCCCCCAGGAGAGGCCAGAGTATACAACACTAAAATTTACTTAAAGAAGCCACTAGCTAGAATATGTAGCCTGACAAAACTAAACAAATTTGGAGGCAAGGAAACCAAGAGCCTCAAAAAATCAACCCCCATATCAAGGAAATGGCACCAACCCCAACAGGTGGGTTTTGTACTGTAACAGGTTGTTGAGGGGACACGGATTGATCTCCTCCAGGATGATGTTTTGCAATAGAGAACCTTTTATGGAACAAATCCTGCCGCCAGGCTGCTCCTTACTGAAGCTAGAGATGAAATCTGACCCAGCCCAGATGTCAGATATTAGTGGGCAGCAGCTTTAGGAGAGATGTGATCACTCAAATGTTTTATAGTCTGGACGATCTCTTTAATGTGAAGCTGTAACTCCCTAGAGAGGGGAGAGGAATAAAATGCAGTTCACCGGCAACAAAGAGAAGAACCAAAATTGTGACTAATTCTAACTACCACAGACCAATAAGAATAATATAAAGTGCCTGGGAACTAGAGAAGGATTTGAATCCAAACCTCAGATCTGAGCACCCCCTCACATTTTGGTGAAGCTTAGATCTGCTTAGATTTGGTGACGCTTGAGCTCAGTGCACTACTACTGAAGATCATATTTATCTAACTTGTCTTGCAAATCTAAAAACTGTCACTTAAAAAAAAACCATTTTCCTTTGAAGTTAGTCTTTTCCAAAGACTTCCAAGGGCTGTTAAAAAGCAATCACCCATCCACCCAACCCTCCCCCCCCATATAATATTCACACCTAATCCTAGCCAGTGGGAAGACAGGCAGACAGACATGGACTTTGCAGTGACTTAAAACAGTTTAATGTAATTCCAAGACAAAGTGTGATTACATTTCTACACATATACAATATGCATATGTGAGTTTACAAATTCTGATTAATAACTCGTTTCACCTCAGAGACCGAAAAAATGATCAAAAAGAAACCGTGAATAACAAGCTATAACATAGTTCACCACAACGGGACCTCCTTTCTCACCCTACGGTTAGTAATATTACAATTAAAATAACTATATTCTTCTATAATGTATTTTCTGTTAAAATCATCTCATAAATTTACAATGCTATTATTAGTTTCCAAGACTAATATAAATTCACTCCATTTTTCTACAACGAAAATGATTATTAATTAGAAGCACACAACGTCATGATGAAAAACACAAGCATTTTTTTTTAGTAGCAAGAACTTGATTGGTTAAGAATTAGTTTTCTTGTAAAACATTCTAAAGCCAAGTAAAATATCCATTCTTATAACATACCTATAAGATGAGCCTAAGGAATAGGTTACATATAGGTCTACAACACATCAGTTTGTTTGTTTTTTAAAAAAGAAGAAATACATATTTACCAAAAAAAAAAAGGGTGGGGGAAAAAGAAAAAGACAAAAAGGGAAAAGAAAAAAAGAGGGACAATTCACATAGGAAAAAAGCAGTACACAAGAAAATACTGTTGCATACAATTTTCACAAAGATTAACACTCATATTACAGAAACCGTACAGTGGAGGAACACAACGGATCAGGGCTTTCATGGGGTTACTGGGCTGAGATGACACTGTAGAGAAAGAACCATCCAAGATTCTGGGTGGGGGCCAGAGGGCATCTTTTCCCTTGCATTTTTTACAACATTTTCATGTTTTTTTTCCTCTCTTCTTCTTTACAATTCTGGCACAGCGTATGCTAACTTCCACTTTCCATCTAGAGTACACTGGGTTTGTGGACAGTCAAAAGATATAAAACATTTTCTCACTTTCTCCTTTTTATAAGAGGATTTCACTATTAGCTACCCTCGTCTAGACTCTTCAACTTCCAAGATGCCCTTTTCTTTCTCTCTCTCTCTTTCTCTCTCTCTCTCTCTCTCTCTCTCTCACTCTCCTTTTAATAAAGCTATTCATTACACTTTCTCTCCTCTCAGAAATTTGGTTTGGTATAGAATATACAAGCTACATTCCAATTCTGTGCAAGTAGAATCTGATACCCCCAAAATGCCTTGTTTACTTTGTTGGTGAAACACATGGGATGAGCAGATACTTTCTACATCTGAAATGGCTGTGCCCTGGAATAGCCATGGAAGTATCATTTTAAGAATATGAAAACCAAAACCAAACAAATAAGGAATAAAGAAAAAAAAAAGACAGAAGTGTTGTATGTAACCACCAAATGTGGAAGCATTGAAGAATGTTTTATTTCCTTTTTGAGGACAGAAGTGCTATATGTAACCATTCAGATTGTAAGGGATGTGCATTGCCAGGATTAGAAACCCCTTCTTGCTTTACAAGTTCCAAGCCAAAGTATTTAAAAAACTCTGTAGCTCCTTCAACCAAACGAGCTGGTATTTCCAGGACTGGCTCGTGCCACAACGAGGCAGAACACGCTGTTGCTGAGGACAGCAAAATGGTTAGTGGCTGTTGATTCTGTGACTGTGGCCTGTTAGGGGGTGGACATTTTCCAGTTTGCCCAAGGGCTGCTAACAGTCCTTGATTTAGTTCACCAAATGGCAACCCCAGTCATGGTAAGTTATCGCTTTGGTAATGTGAGTTACAGTGAGGGTACCTGGCACTGAATGGAGTTACTGGAGGGGCTAGGGACCAATTCTGCTCCCATTGAAGTCAATGGGAAGTTCGGACACTGATTTTACCAGCAGCAGCACAGGGGCCTAACTGTAAAGTATCACTGTTGTTTTCTAGTAACTTCGTTCAACTGCCAAGATCAACAGTGCAGCTGTGTCAGGCCTCACTGAAAGATGCAAGGAGCTTTGCTGAGATTACCTGAGCGCCACGACTGAAGCTCAGTACTTCAGACAGATTTTTTTTAAAATGCCAATTCAGGTACTTTTATTATCTAAAAGTACCACTTTGCCCAGCGAGACATTGACACTGTGTTCATTGGTTACCCAACTGAAAGAAAACAAAGACAAAACTAGACAGATACTCATGGTGAAGTGAGACTGAAAAAAAAAGAAGAGGTTACATCAAAATGCAAAATATTCGACAACCTATAACAACGAAACAACACCAAAGGGTACCACCGTTCGCTAATAAAGTTTACAGAGAGATGGTCAGTGGACTTTGTAGTTAGTTCACTGGTTCAAAATGTTTCTAGGGTGGAGTCACTTGTATAAAGGGATGAACAGAATGAAGGCCAAATTACAGCATTGCCTCTCTGAGTGGCTGTCACACAAAAAAAACAACAACCAACAATCCCAAAACAAAATAGGGATTCACTAGTTCAGGAATCAATAGTTCAGCTAATGAGTTATGAACAAAACAATACAGCCCTTCCTTTGAATATCCTTCTCTCTCATTATACAGGTATCTTCATCCAGGTTATGGTCCTACAGAGGATAGTTGATTTGGAAGTATTGTGCTCCATGCTTCAACCCAAGGAATTTCATTAAAGTTTGTTATTAAAAAATAAATAGCTCATGTATTGGACTATACTTCAGTATGTGTGGAGCGGTTTTTTTAATCATACTTTGGAATAAGGTAGATTCTTTGATCAGAACTCACTTTCCAATACTATGTTATATCTCAAAACAGAATATACATAATAAAGACACACCTGCTCTTTTCTGTTTTAAAAGGGCAAAATTAAAAAATAGAGGCAGCTGTATTGAGTTTTTGAAGGTGTCATTTACAAACAGAAATTTCCCTTAAAAAGTACCAGTTTAAATGTAAACTATAAAACACTGTAATAACTATAAAATGTAGCCAGAAAACTGTTTAAGTAGCCACAGTCTGTTATTCAGTTCATATTGGTTTAAAATGTGACTCATTAAATAACTTCTAGAAGGCCAAAGCATTTTACAGTAGCTATAAACATATATACTTACATGTGCATTTTCACAATTGATTACAATACATAAAAGAGTAATCTATTCCTTGGTTTCTTTTGTTTTTGTTTTAAAGAATCACGGTCTTCAGAATTCATTCAAGCAACAATGACCAGGGTGGGCATTTATCATTATTCCGCCCATACAAAGTTTATAGTCTTTGAAACCCAAGTTCAAGCTGGCTACATGTTTTCAAAAAGGCTAAAACCAGGATGAATGCCCACATTTGAGGTAATTATTGCCATTAGGTCACAGTTTGTGTAATATAAGTGTATCTAAATCCTTCTTTAAAAAACGGAAGGTATTCCACCATAGCGCCAGAATACCTTTGCAACCAATCAGAATCCAGAATCCTGATCAGATGGGTTTGCTTCCAATGGAGTCAATGAGTTCTAGAACAGTAGAACACATATAGACCAACCTAGAACCCAGGCAAACAAGCCTCGGACCAATCGTCAAAGATGAATTAACAAACAAAATATAACAAAACCCTCAGAGGTGCCATGTGGCTGATGAACAGCATTTCTGATCAGAATTCCAGACCAAAGCTTTTCTAACTTACTTACTCCTTTCCAATCAATTCACTGGAAAAAAAAATCAATATCATGTCTGCATCATCATCAACTCCATGCCAGCACTGCAAAAGCTCCTTGGCTATGTTCTGAAAGTGGGATAAGCTTTTCTTTTGCTCTCAGCATTGCTGTCCATCTCTTTCCGTCTCAAAGAAGAAACCTTTCGATTTTTATTTGTATTTATTTTTTTTAAGAAAGAAAGAAAAAAAAAAGTCCCTGGCTGTCAGACCCACACACAAGTATTTACAAGATCTATGTGAATCTGCACATAATTCCCCCTACAGCTAAAGACTTAAGATCAGAGATGTCACAATATTTATCAGTGCAGTAAAAAATATCATTTTTGGAAAAAATATACCTTTAGTATTGCCTTTCTTGGATTAACTATGACAAGCAAAAGATTAAAAACAAAAACTTTACCTTCATACGCACATGAAGAGTCTGTTATAGCAGCACTGCTAAAACTGGAAGGACAAGCTAACCCGTACGTGAGAAATGTAAATTTCAATCTGATTCTATAAAGGTAGAAAGCAAAGCCTCATAGTATGCTTCGTAAGACTCCTGAAAAGTTAAGCTAATTCCCCATTCAAATTTCACACTTGATGCAAAACGTGTGTTTCCTTCTCCTATGAGAGCAACTTGTGTTTGCTGAGATCAGTCTCTGTCTGCTTATCTAGAGCTGGATCCTGCAAACATTTACATACCTGAGCAACTTTACACACGTGAGTGATTCCAATAACGCTCTGGGACCAAAGTGGAGGAAAGTTATTCACGGGCATAAGCACCTGCAGGACTGAGTTCCAAATTAGCCATCTGGTCTGAACTCTAACCCTGCAGTGACACTGCCTAATACAATTAAGTAGCTTCAGGGCTGGGCAGGGCTGCAGCCTCTGGGTGGCAACAGACCATAATGGCAAACTTTGAAGGGCTGGCATCACAGCATCTAGTGGTGACATACTATGTACCTGGAACACAGGGCAGGCAGCATGGGCTGGACCTATTCTTAAAGACAATACTACAGCAATGAGCCAAGACACTATAGCTTACAGTAGTGTGATAAACATTTGTGACCTTTGCTGTAAAATAGTGTGTAGAAAGGGTATTTTGCTCAACGCGACTGATAGTCTTAACTTGGTCTACATGCAGGCAAAATTCCCATTGGCTTCAAAGGGAGCTCTGCCAGAGTATGACAGCATGTGGACTCAAAGACTGGATGCACAGGGCTCAGTCCCATTTTCCTTTCTCTAAGAACTGAGGCCTTAAATGCAGAGGAACTAAAATGATCCTAATGCACCGGACCAGACTCCAGAGAGGGAATTTGGAGGACTCCACACATCATGCACATTGCAAAGCAGTTATCGTCAGAGGCTGTCTCTACAGTAGTGCAGAGGAGATCTGGGGATCAGTGGGGTACGGCCAGAGTGTCCACAACTGCAGATCCACTGACCTAAACCTCCACACGGGGGAAGGGGAACACAGCAGGTACAGATGCTACTGCAGCCCATGGCCTGAGTCACACTGGTGCTTTGCACCCTGTCAGGGAAGGAGAGGATTATTTCTCCCAGTGGCTGCAGAACTCCCCGAACAAGGAACATTTAGTCAGACCCTGCACTCACAGGTCCAGAATTTGGCCCGTAAGCAGCACTTCATACCCCTTTGCTGGGCTGATTGCCAACCCATGGCAAACCTGCACACACTTCCACAAACACTTCTTCTGCATTTGCCCAACTTTGCAGAGGTTTCGTCATGACAGGAGCTACAGCATTGCACTGACACACAGAGATTGCAAACGGAGTCCTAAAACAGGAGAGTTAAACGCTACAGAAGCACGGGGAGCTTACGGAAGCTTATTCCCATTACACAGTTCACAATTTCAACACCACATTGTTGCCAGTGATAAGATACATTGTAATTATTATGAATAACAACAACAACAACAACAGTGAGAGAAACATAATGGTTTTGATGTCCCCTAAAGTTTAGGACAGCAGCAATATTTTAGTGTGACTGAATTTCTCCACTCAAGAAGCTAGCTAATCAAAACATAAACGAGTGACAGAAACAGAAAGAAACGAAATGAAAAGAAAAGGAAAGAAAGAAAGAATTCCATAGCGTGTCATTATTGCCTGACAGTCAGGACCTGTGACTTAATTCTGTATCTGTAATGGGTAGGGTCTCTTTCTCTCTTTATTTAAATTTCTTTATGAAGCTTCTTTGGTTAAAGAAAGACATGGGGTTTTATCTTCCCTTCTGGTTTGGTAATGGAATTTCTTTCAAACCATATTCGGAGGCATAATCCCTTGAGAATATAAAAAAGAAGTATGACAGAAACAGAAGCGTCCCTTTGCTGGAATGTTTCTTGACAGAACTATTATGGAGCGTGAGGGAGTAAAAATCTCCCCAGAGGGTCAAATGCAGCCCCAGTATAAGCAGGTGCAACTCCACTGAGGGGAATGCAATTGTAGTTGCTTCTTCAAACAGCTGGATTTGGCCCAGTCTACACTGAGAAAAGTTCTAGCTCGTCCATTATCCTGTTTCATTCTGCTCAAGGTAACTAGTCCCTCCACCTCTCTGTATATTCTGGTTTCATAGCAGCACTTTGAATGTCCAGCTCTAAGAGAGGCAATGTCTGTTCACCTCTCCTGTTTCCAGCATCAGACGAAAGCAAGACACTGTGATGGGGAAAGGGGTCACTGCCAACCAGGAACCACCGGTAATACTTCCAGTACTGAACCATTTGCCTTCCACCTCAAGTTTCCAAGCAGTATGCTCCACACACACAAAGAACCCCAAGCTCATTCCAAAACACATCAATCCTATTTTCAACTCCAAAGGTCTCTGCAAGCTAAATAATTCAGCTATTGTTACTTGTGTAGCACCAACCGTGTGCCTGCCAAGAATTTAGCTCCTCTACTAACATTGTCTCCCCTCTGTGTGGCTAACAGTACTGCCCTTACCATACTATATTTTCAGAGAGAGAGAGAGAGAGAGGGAAAGGCATTTTTTTGTGTCTCCCTAGCCAGCAGAAAACTCAGTCCTCACTTAGCATTGCAACATAAACACAATACTACGGATACATCGTTCATCCTTATTACAACCCCTTCCAGCAACGCTGCCTCTGACTGCGCTGGGATCAGAACCATAGCTAGCCCAACTCTGCTCTCAGCACGAACAGGACCAACAACTGCCCCTTCCACTTTGCAATGCATTCCTTCACGCCACAGAATGCACCGTCGTAAGCTCTGTCACCCTATTGCCACAGAAATCAGATTCGTGCGTAGTGGAAGAACGAGACAGACCTGGGCACAGGCAAAACATAATAAATAAATCAAACATTCTGGTAAGTGAGATTAAAACCAACCCTTCCTCTCTTCCCTGCTTTATTGGCCCCAAATATAGTGATGCACGTAAGCAAATATTTTGACTTTAAGCATGTGCTTAAAGTCCATCCTTATTCAGCAAAGCACTCAAGCATGTGATTAAATGTGCTGCTGAATTAGGCCTTTACACAGACTCTACACCCACAGCTTTAATAAGGGTGGGAGATGTAACTGAAAACATAATTCCATACAACAAAAAAGCTTAATAAAATTTCATAAGTAATAATTAAAAGACCAGCTATATCAAGGAGGAAGAAACACGAGCCAAATATCTTGGCCATATGGACACACCTTTAGTCTTCAGAAATGGTACAACAGGACAGGTACCTTGCTATTCCTGCTGCTTGGTTTTAACAAGCTAATATCTTCAGTGTCTGCCAGTGTTGTTTATCCAGTGACTGGACTGGGTATCACATTCTTTCCTCCATTCGGGTTCTCTCATTCAGAGCTTGGAGGGTAGATAGGGCACCTTCTGAGGAGCCAACCATTTGTTTGCCCCTCTGGGAAACTGAGCTCTAATACTTAGCCCCAGCTTGGGTTAATTAAAGGGCTTATGGGGACATGGCCTGGTCTTGGTCTCATACAAGTGCCTCAGCAAACATTAGCTGCTACAATGTGATGGTGAGTTGGACCTTATGGACCCAGGGCCCTCATGCTCTTTTAATCCAACCCTGCTGCTAGAAAATGACGTGGGTTGCTGTTTGGTCTCTGCCTCCAACGGAAAGTTTCTGGCATTGTGCTGAAATGCAGGGGTGCCATGTGGGATAATGTTCCATCCCTAAAGGACACGTCCTCATGGCATGTCCCTTCCCTGATCCCTCTATGCTCTCTGCAGTTTGTCTTCTCAGAACAAAACTATCTTCCTCTCTTCCTGCAGTTCTCACAGGCACAGCAACCCCTCTGATGCCACTGATGAAGAGAAACTATTCATAATAAAATTAACAAAACAACATCAATAATAATACTAAGAGAAAAATAACACAAAGATGCAGGAATGCGTGTGCAATTAAAACCCAGAGTAAAATATAATAATAAAATAATAATAATAATCAGAACAATCATACAGTAAAATAACAATATTATTCCTTTTAATGACACAAGCAGCATGACGCTTTCATTCCTGAACCAATGGGACATGAGAGGAATGCAACGGAAACATACAGGGAGAATAGGGAATTTCCTGGCTTTGATAAATGGGAAAGTGTGGTCTTTTTAAAGGAAGAATGTAAGGTGCATGGACTGCTGAGAGATCAGATCCTGATTTACATTATATTTAGTGGGAGCGAGGGAGAGATGGTAAAATAAAACAGTGCAAGGATAGCTTATGAATCTGAAATGGCAAACATGAGGGATACTTGATGGTTTGCCAAAATAAAATAATCTTGCCCAATCTATGCATACTGAAATCCCTTCCTTCTTCAAAGCTGGACAAATGCTCATGATCAGATATTACAGCTGTGCTTGTCTGTCTTGCCAGTTTCTCTCGAGAGAGAGACCTTTTCCTTAACTCCATCCACGGGATCCATCCCTCTTCACTCTGCCAATTGACCTGCCATTCTCTAGCATCTTGCAGTAAACCTTGAAACACTCCTTGCTCTCGGTTTAGGTAGATCTATAGTGGCACTGAGTGGCCATGCAGACCTAATCTTTGATGGGAACACACCACCAAACCTTCTTCTTCTTAGGCTCTTCTCCCCTCCCCGCCACAAGTACATATGAAATTCTAAGTATTGATGCAATGGTGCACCCATTTTTATCACCTTTTCTCTCTTAACCCTCTCAGCTATAAGAAAATCTCTCTTTGGAAACCTACCCGAAAACAAGACTGTTTAGAGTTCCTTTGAAGCTGAGGATCCAGAGCAAGAATTTTTTCACCAAGTTCAAACAGCATTCTACTACAGCTTTTATACAAATGGGATGAGGGAGGGGAAAGAACACGGTCAGAACTACATTACAACGGGTAGGGCCTTGATGTCTCAAAATTTTCTCTTTTCACTCAGGAAACCTGAGTTTAACTCTCTAGACTGAATTCTCTCATTCTCTTGCTTTCTTTTCCCCCCCATCTATGGAATTCTACTGGAAGTGTCCTTAAGCATTCCCCCTCTGACGGATCAAATCCCCACTCCCCCTTCTCTCTGACATAGTACTCAGGCAATGTAACGCGCTAGATGTTTGTAAAGCAAGGATGGGAGGAATCTGTTCTTCTAATCCTCTAAGAATGTTAGCAAACAGCAGAATGAGAATTAAACTACTGATAGGGAAATTTTTATTCCCAAAGGGAAAAAAAAAAAACCCAGACCCACAAACAAAACCTTTGACCCTTTGGGAAGCTACATTTGGGTCTCATGACCAATCTGGTCACTTCTAGCCTGTACGTTGTTAAACAGATATCTAGGGGTACGTCCTTCTAGCCCCCACAAGCCTTCCTGACCCCTGCACATCGGCAAATGACTAAAGAGTAACAACAGGGGCAGAAAAATAACCTCGAAGAAGAAAATCAACACCACCACAAAAGAAGAGCTCAGGTGAAATTCTGACTAGCCTTAGTCAGTTTCTAGGAGTACCAGTGGAAGTAAACCCTTAAACCGCATCTGTAGTTCGGTAAGGCACTACAAGGGAATGATGTAAAACTAAGACTGTGACAGTTGTAATGGCTGTGCTGAGGAACACACCACAGAGAGAAGTCAGCATCAGCACGCGCGCACACACACACACACACACATATACATACATACATACCTGGACAATCACATTTGTTACATGCCTATGTTATATTTTTTTTCTTTTTTTTGTTTTGTTTTGTTTTTGTTTTTGTGCAATCACATTGAGGAATAGTCTATTGGTATCATTGAAGTTCAACACAATATAGTAAAAAGGGTGTACGTACTGTATAGTGCTACATTCTACCAAGGGGCCAGCGAAATTTTCTACTCCTACACTAAAAGAGCTGGGGATTAAAAAGAAAATTTCCAAATAAAATAAAATAAAGAAACTGAAATCTAACATACACTATTAGAGACATTTTTTAAGAATAATATTTCTCAGGGATTTATCCAGGGTGCTCACAGAAAGGGAAAAATAGCTCCAAATGCTTCTGATCTTGACAAATGGTGCGTATTCTTGTTTGTGTGTACACGTTTTAAGCGTATCAGTGCTAGGTCTGAAATTTAGAGTGATGGAACAATCCTTCCCTTCCCCTCCTCTACCCCGTCCACTCCCCTCCCTTTACCTTCCCCATGGAAAACACCTCACACACCTTTGGGTTACAGAGACCAGTGCAAAAATGGGGCATTATCCCTTTGAAATTCTGGATAAATCCCTAATTCGTAGATTTATTGGGTTAAAAACATAATGGATTTTGTTTTAGGTGTTCTGGACAACAAATACCTAAATGTAGCTCATTACTGGATTAAAATAATCTTTAAAAGTCTATTGGTGAAGTTCTCCAAAAACAGGACCCACTTTGGGTCCATCTGTTTCCCCCCCTCTAGTTTGGTGCAGAATGGTTTTGTATTTGTTTTATTTTTCTCACTCTTTTTTTTTCCTTTTTCTTTTTTTTTTTTAAATAAAAAGTGTAGAATTAGTTCTTTCCTTCTTTCCTTTCTCATTTCTCCCTTAAAGTCTCCTTCGTTCAAGTTTCAAGTGAGCCTCCCATTGCATTGTTTGTCATGTTCTTCAGTATAAAAACAGCCACCTCACTCCCTCTTTGCGGGTCTCTCTCTCTCTCTCTCTCTCTCTCTCTCTCTCATTCCAGTGTTTAGATGTAAGGGTACTGGTTGACCTTGGTGGGGCTCAGCGGGTATCCAGTGTAGACTGTGGAAGCGGGAGAAGCACTGATATAGGTCTGATGGGCAAACTGAGCCTGGTACTGACTTGGGTGGATGGTGGGTGATGGCAGAACCCGAGGGCCCATGCTGACAGGAACCTGGTGGACAATGCTGGCCGGGTAAGTGGTGTGTTGCACAGCATGACGAGCAGACCCTTGGGAGGCCACCAGGTGAGCGACGGTGCCTGTGGAGCCCAGAGCAGCGGGGGCGGTGTACGTGTAGAGGTGGGGCTGGGTGGGGAGGTGAGCCGCTGCCGCCGCAGCCAGGTGGGGGTGGACCGTACCATGGCTGGGACTATTGTGTGGGAAGGAGTACGGAGCCTGAGCTATTGTTGGAGTGATGTAGGCTTGCTGTCGCCGGTGACTCCCTGTGCGATCAGTCGTGATGTGCTGCTGGGCCTGCACAAAGAGAGCACAATACAGGACAGTTAGAAGACAACAGGTTGTTCTTTTCCTCTAGGCCCTGGAGTGAGCTCCTTCCAGAGCCAAAGTGATTTCTGTGATGGTTCTCGAGGCATCCAGGAGTACAAGTCACCTTGTTAGCCCCCTGCCTCCAGGGGGGAGACCTGCTTATGCTTGAGTGGGAGTCTGCTCCCTGACACCTCCAGCCTGTTCACAATCCAAGCACTCGCCTCTGGGTTATGCCAGCCCTTCCTTTTTTCCTTGAAGGTTAACAATAGGGGCACCCCAGACTCTGAGCCCCTTTGAAGCATTCCCCTGTAGAGTTCAGCTCCTTCTCCACTGAACACCCACAGAAATACCAAGTCTGCTGTCCCCAAGAGAACAGAGTGCACACCAGCTTGAATGATTCAACTCATAAGAACGGCCATACTGGGTTAGACCAAAGACCCATCTAGCCCAGTATTCTGTCTGGTTCTTCAGAGGGGATGAACAGAACAGGATATCATCAAGTTATCTATTCCCTGTCACCCATTTCCAGCTTCTGGCAAAACCGAGGCTAGGGACACCATCCCTGCCATCCTGGCTACCAGCCATTGACGGACCTAACCTCCATGAACTTAGCTACTTCTTTTTTGAACCCTAAACTCAGGATCAGCTCCTTGTATAATACCACAGCACTGAGATATATATATATAGAAAACAACAATAAGGTTATCATCAAAGATTTGAGAGTGAGAGACAGTAAGGATAATGGAAACAAAAGGGCTACCAGGTTTCTAGAGATTAAACTTAACAGGCTAACCTTCTGTCTAAAGAATTTAACCTCCCCTCACATGACCCTTGCAGCATTTCAACCAATCAAGTTTAGTTGTGATCCCATTTTCAGGAATGCAATCACACTGCCTAATTATTTCCTAGGTGCAGATAAAGGGCTGCCTTTCTAGCCTTCTTCTTATCTCTCCCAAAGTTCATTGTCTGAACCCAGAGGCAGGATAAACCCCTGTGACTTATTCTCCAGTGCGTCACCCACTGATTTCATATGTAAATAGGGCTTCCTTTGTGTTGGCTTACAATGCTTAATTTACATGCAGACAGAGAGATAAGTCAATAAACATCTTTTGTCTGACAGAAAACCTGTCTGTCAACTCTGCCTGGATACAGATTTCAAAACATATTTCCAGTATATGGACATAACTCCTTACACAGTGTCTGTACATACATTTCACAATGTTATTAATGACCGTCATGATCCCGGCTTTCTTTTAAGACCTCACATGACATTCTTTGACAAGCCAGAATGGACACACCAGGATCAGAAGATTCTGAGGGGTTTTGGGGTCACAATTTCCCATGTGTTTTTCCCCTCCTCCTCAAATCCTCAATGTCACAGTAAACTTCCCTTGGAAGTACCAGGGTTGCACAGGGTCCCTCCAAAACCTATGTTCCATCGGTCCAACACAGCAGTTCTCCAGAGAATATTACAAGACTGCACTCCCCATTGCCTGGAAGGGCAGCTACCAGTAAGACTCCCACAACCTTGCATCGCAGTGATGCAGTAAGAATTTCTACTGTGAGATCCATGGCTAGATTCAGACAAACCTTTTTAAAATTTGACAGTGAATTTAACACTGATGAAAGCTGCTGAACTGCAAGCCCTGGAGTCCAGCATGGGCAGAGGCAGTTGTATTGATTTATGTATTGATTTAATAACGGTGGTCTTTGCTGCTTTCACTTCCTTGGTTGGAAGCCTAACATATGCCCCCAGCAACCCTGAGCCCCAACAAATCCTTAAGACTTTCCTCTCTCAGAACTCTCATGTAATCAGCTGTAACTTCTTGAACAAAGGTAACTGCTGTTCTTGCCTTAGGAAAGAAGATATGTTCTTCCCAAACACTAGGAATTTTCTAAGCTGGTTCCTTACATTGCATGATGGTGCCAAAGCGTTTCCTCAGTCAGTTATGACTATTGTGCAGTCTGGCAGTCAAAGTATTAAATAACCAAGAAAACAGGAATTAGAAAACAATTGCCAAACAAGAATGACACTGCCCCATCTTTCTTACTTCTATTTTCCAATTCTCCTTTATCATTTTCCTAAATCCTTCCTCTGTAACCTGTAGGGTCCAGAATGCTGCAGCCAAACTACACTCTCATTCTTGTAAACAGGATCCCATCATCTCCACCTTTCACCAGTTTCACTCACTTTTAATTTAGAGCTAGTCAAATTTTTTCAAATTTTCGGCTAAATTTTGAAATACGGGTTTTGCCAGAAAATGTTATCATTTTTTGAACAGCTTCTCTTTTATTCAGCTCTGTATCAAAGTCAACACTGCCCTCTGAGTTCTCAGAGCTTCCCACTCCTGAAATCTTGGCATCTTTGCTGTCCCCTCCTGACTGCCATTACCTCGCAATAGAGACGAAATGGGTCTCAGATGTAGTAAACTCAAAGAATATTCTTACTGAGACTGCTGGGCAGCACTGGGCTTTTCCGGCTCTGACTCAGAGACACATCTGGTACAGCCTGCTGTCACCCAACAGGGACTGCCTAAATCTTGGCCCAGATTAAGCGATCTTGAAATGGACTTCTGACTACACTACATCTCTGGCGGGCCACAATTTGTATGCCCACTCCACTTGTCACCTCTGACTGGAAATGTCTTCCACCCCGACAGCCAGTCACACCCTCCTTTCAAACCTCACTCGAAAGGTTTTGTCTTGACATCTGACTATAATTGAGATGAATCCCCACCCCTTTCGTATACCCTCCCCCTCCATTCTCCCCTATAATCAGCACACAGACCTGCCTGTCAATGTTACTTCTCTTTTCTCTCAAGGTTAAACGTTTTGACTTTTCAGATACTTTGTATGTTCAATGTATGTGCAACCCTGTGTGGTTTGTTAGCAGTGGGAATTGAACTGGGGACTTCTGGTTCTAAAAGCATGAGCCCCTCTTCTCTGTGCTGAAAGACGTAACTCTGTCCTACACACCACTAGAGGGCAAAAGAGTACTACACTGAGTGGGTGTGGGTTACATAAGGAAGATACTATGTCAAAATACACATTAGATGACGCATTTTTGTGGGGCCTACTTGCTGCCTCCTTCCCAGGTTCCTTACCTGGCTGAGATTAAGAGGCTGCTGCTGCTGGAAATGTGGTCCTGGCCGCTGCTGCCTATAGGCAATGGCTCCAGACGAGCTCCCTGAAGAGTGACCGCTGGTGGAGGTCACGATGTTGGAGGACTTGGACTTGTAGGAGGATGAATGATGACTGGTGGTGACTGTGACAGGAAAGAAAACACATTTGTTCTTAAATAACGTCTTACATCATCTAACCAGCCCTTCCCTCACTGAATCGTCTCTGGGTGGCCTGTGGAAGAAGGCGCATAAGAAAGGGTGCATTGAAAATGGCTCCTCCTAGCTATAGGAAGGTACTTACCTAACAGTACCTCTGGGAGCTCACAAACATGGGCCTGCCAGTTGCCCCCAAGGCAACAATACAAACTCCACTACATGAATCTCTAACTGGGTCTGGAGGCTGGTATACAGAACCCTCAGGAGTGCCAGAAAGTGTTCTGCTTGGGGACTGGCAGGAGGCGAGTGGGCAGATGCTAAGGAGAGAAAGGAAAAGATAGAGGCCTGGAATGCAGAGCAAGGAAAGCCCTTAGCCTGGCCAGCCTCACTGTGAATAGGGAGGGAGAACAAGGGAGAGCCCAAGCTCTGCACCTTGGTGCACAGTCTCGCAACTGCAATGTATGAAACAAAAGGACAATCACACAGCTCCGAACCCGGTGCAAGGAGGCGGGAACCACAGAAGAAAGCCCTTTTTGATCCGACGTGTTTTCCAGAACAGCGGAGGCTCTGAAGGTGGGTGAGCGAACCTGACACACCCAGTCCAGGGGAGCCTGTTCCCCCAGAAACGTTAGCAGGTTTGGATGAAAAACAAGGCTTTCAATCTAAGGAACTCTTGCCCATTTTTGAGTAAATATATAACCTTACATGGCAGGCCTGGCTCAAGCTGGTGTAAGGGCCTCGATATCAATGTCTGCACTAGGGGCCAAATTCTGCTCTCGGATGATCGCTGATGTAACCGAGAAAAAACGTAGCCCTTATGACTCCCAGCTACGCTGAAGTGCCTCCGTGCAACATGTTAATAATGCTCCACGCCTCCCAAGAACAGCTGTGCCAGGCGTGTTGGGGGAGAGAAGGTGCATAGCATCTATTTTTTAAAGAACCTGAAGAGTGAGATTCTTCCAAGATTGTTGTTTATTTCTTATTATTTTCTTGAGGGAAGAAGTGCAATTTACCTGGTACCAGGCTATCGCATTCCACCAACACCTCACTGGCTTGGGTTTTCAGTGGTGGCACGATTATAGTTCGGGGGTTCCCACTGTAGTGGGTCTCTGGTACCCCTTTTGTATCATAGGTGTTCCCATTATTGTGTGCCCCACGGTGTTGCACTGAATAGGGGCTGTTGTTGCTGGAGGAATCGGAGTAGGGCGAATCGTGCACTGTGACACAGCTGATGACGTTTTTTCTTTGCTTGGATAGGGTGCTGAAAATCAAACAACATGGAAGATAGTGAATAGGCAAGAATTGTCTGAATACCAACATTCCATTCCATCCTCAGCCTGCTCCTTTGACAACGGGGGTGCTCACAGGCTTAAAGTGAAGCATGTGCTTCAGTGCTTTGCCAGATCAGGGCCACCTAAGCCAAATCCTGTGCTTCTGAACTCACTTCTTACTATTCAGGCAAACCTCCATTGAAGTCATGTGAGTTTTGTCTGAGCAAGGACTGAGTAAAATCCTGAGTCTGCATCTTATAATTGAGCTTACATGCACACCTTAGAATAGCGCTCACACAGACTGCTAGACTTATTTCCAAGCTATTTACTACCTCTCGGCAGGAGAAGCTCAGTAGATCACACTACACTAAGTTGCATTTCTTACCACTCACACAGAAATGCAGTGTCTCCCTCCCTCCCCCAGCAAAGATTTAATAATAGATGTTACAGTGAGGTTTCATATGATTAAAATTCCATTTTTACAAAATATACAACATTATATTTACTAATGCACTATACAGCATATATATTCATACATACTTGAAACGAAAGGACAGCTGAAGAAAATGAACAATATATATTTTGCTATGCAGAATCCTTGGGTTTTATTCTCTTACTTGTTAATTTGCAACATTCAGTAATTCGCAACAGGTCTCCTGACATTAATGCGAATTACTGAGGTCCTGCTGCACCTAATCTATCTACAGCATCAAAGAAGTGATTAAAAAGGAACATCAACATCAACATTTCCAGGATTATTGCTAGAAGTTCATTAGGCTAGACTGCACCCGCGCTGTTGGGATTCGCTCCACTACTGTGTCTAATTATTCCTGATGGTTTATCCTTCCCATTATGAGCTTGTTTAGAGAAAAAAGAGAGCGAGGTGGGGGATGGGAGAGAGGGGGAAGATTTGCTTAAATGGCTCATATCCTTGACAGCGCACAGACCTTGACTACAGAAAATAGCTGCTATGTTTCACTGATTGCATTATGTTGTTATGGCAACTGAAGTTTTTAAAATGATGAAAAGAAATGGATAGCGCATAAAGAGCTAAGTAATTAGACTCAGTAGTGGAAACAGTCCCAACAGGAACAAAAGCACCATATAGAAATAACAGTACATCTCTTAACCTCTTGAGCACAACTCTTTTTTTCCCTTTATTCCCTTCCCCACTGAGGCTCAGTTCAATTCCTTCCCTCTGACACGTTGTTAAACTCAAGAGAGGATCTGATTATTCTGGATTCAGCCACCGGTGGGCATTTTGCCCTCTTGTCTCAGCATTACTAGCTATCCCAGTTACTGTAGGCAAATGCTGCAGACCTCCAGACCAGCTTGCATTGCAGGCAATTTTTATTTATTTGTGCATGTATTTATTTATTTATTTATTTAACAGTGCAAGAAAAAGTGAGCTACGCCTCTTCAGCAGCATTATTGATTTCACCACATTTCACTGATAAAAAGCCTTTCCAGCAGCCTTCCCGGGTGGCAACTGCCCAGCTTTCCCTTTGCTTCTTGGGTTTGAAAAGCTTTTATTTCATTTTTTGTCCTTCAAGTGAAATGTCCACTAATGTGCTGCTTTAAAAACCAAATTCTCCAGTGCCTGATTCTGCAATGCTTTCTCAGGCGAGTAATCCTTACTCAGGGAGCTCCACAGATTTCAAAGGCTTTATGATGATTAAAGGAGCACTTAGGAAGCCCAGACCTAGATTAGAGCCTCATTGTTCTAGGCACTGTAGAAAACACATAGTGACAGTCCCCGTTCTGCACTTACAATTTAAATAGACAAGACAGATAAAGGGCGCGAGGAATGGTGACTCCATTGTACAGATGGGGAACTGAGGCTCAGTGAGATTAAGTGATCACAAAGGAAGCCTGGGGTAGAGCACAGAACTGAATCCACTCCTCCCACGAGTAAAGGACTTCTTTTAAAGGGCTTTCAGTAACAGACTGTCAATTTAATCCCCTCTTCCATCAAGAGACGGACAGGGTGCTGTGTTTGAAATGGAGAGAATAATGGCGTGTCTTAGAATGACAACTGACTTATTTGAAGGAAGATGTAACAGTTTTGATATGGTGCTGCGAGAAAGAACATTAAGCTGATAAAAATGACTCTGTCATCAATATTCCATCCGCCTAATAGAAATGCTGTAATTTCACATTTACGAGTATCTGTAATATTTGCCCTTTGCAACTGCCCTCTGCTGCCTGTGAAAGAGAGACGTTTGTTCTCTAACACTGAGTGTTATTACATTTTATAAAGAAAAATCAAGTCACTGAACTGTGCTCTGACAACTGATAAGGTTCTGACTGCATTTCTTTTATAGCTCCTTCCTTACATATGGGACTTAGTGGCTGAGCTGTAAACATTTGCTCCTGGCTGATACTTGGTATGCAAGGGGCTCAGCTGTGGGAGTGGAAGTGCACTTTTTCCTAGACATGAAATCTCTGTGTTTTATTATTCTAGAATTTTCATATTTTATGCCATTTTGATTGAGAGATCTTGAAGGCAGGGTCATCTTGTTGTTAGACATTGGTACGTTGCCTAGCGGAACAGGGCTGGGGCCACCAGCCTCTTCCTATTACAAATAACAACAATAACGACAGTGTTTAGTTATTTTCTTTTGCTACAGGATGTAAGCTGGCATCATCAAGGAAAGAACTGTGCTTCCATCAGCAAAGTTTTCCTCCTCGAGGTGCATTGGTTACAATAAGAAAATCAAGTGCACTAGAAATCAAACATATAAAATGAACAAAACCCCAGCCCTCTAAAGAGAGGGAGGAGTATTATGATCTTCATTTTACAGACGGGGAACTGAGCGAGACTAAAGCTCCAATCCTGCGAACACTTATGCATCTGCTTAACTTTACCACTATAAGTAGTGGCAATGAAGTCAATGGGATGACTCCAGGTAGTAACGTTAAGCACATACGTAAATGTTTGCAGGATCATGGCCTAACCATTCAGCAAGGTGCCTAACTTTAAGAAAATGAGTAGTCCCACTGAAAATCCAAGTTGATTTGCTTGATAAAAGTTAATAACTATAATCAGTGTTAGAGCCCATACATCGCTCCCTAGAGAACACAGAAAAGCCAAATGGGACTACTCATATATTTACAACTAGGTACCTGCTTAAGTACCGTTTTGAAGTGGGGTCAAAGATATTCAGGATGGGATTTTCAAAAGCATCTAAATGAGTTAGCTGCCCAACTTACACTGAAAATAAATTGATTTCAGTGGGACTACTCTCAGATTTAAAGTCAGGCATCTATTTCAACAGGCCTTTTGAAAATCCCACCCTGAAACTGAGGCCACACAGGAGCTCTCTCTTCTCAAAGCCTTCCAACTAGCAAGTGGTTATTCGCCCTTCTGATTTCTCATGAGAGTCGGATATGGGCATTCAGTCCATGACCTGCCGTGTTACAGGACTAGACCTGGCAGACCTACATGAATCTGGGAAGGGGTGTTAATTCCTGGCTCACTGAAAATCAGAGGGCCTCTGCACCTTGTCACACGCCACTAAGGTAGCCTACTTGGCAGGCTTTCTGTATTTCTATAGCACAACTGCAGCTTTCTGTGGAAGTTCCAGGTTATTCAGAAACACAGTTAAAAACATCGATGTGGCTTGCACGCTTCTTATTACACCTGTGTATATTCATGGCTGCTGCCTGGACAGCAGCTCTCCCTGCTGCAGTCACAGTAGCCCAGGCATGCAGTCTTGAGAGGGGTGGCAGTCCACCCTCACAGATTAACGAAATATCCATTCTGCAGCCAGGACTCCATTCTGCACGGTCATGCTGCTCTTACCGTAGCATCTGCAAAAATTGCCTTTTAAGATGACTATTCTTTATTAATTATAAATCCCTATATGTACGCCTAGTGTTTTTACCAGGTGCATAGAAAGACAAGTACTCTGCCCTACAGAGCTTGAGATCAAACTCAGACCACAGAACAGTTCACGTCCAAGAGGTATGGAGACCCTGAGCATGTCTGTGCTCTCAAACATGCATGGACAGCTTCCGGTGACTTCCATCAAAATGGCCTGGGTGCAGCTGAGAGAAAGAACCAGGCCCCTTTTCCAAGAGGAGATCAGCATAGCAAGGCTTGTGGGGTTTCAGAAGGGATTTGAAGGAGGAAAGGGAAGATGGTTGGTGCACTGGGAGAAAGTATGAAGCCAGATGGGACATGGGGGACGGCCTGGCCAAATGGTGTTGTGATCTGGCCCAGGGGCAGTGATGTGCAAACATTCCCAGTTGTGCCGCCCCCTTACCAGTAACAGAATCTGTCTGCGCTGCCCCCCCTCCCCAGTACTGCACTGCCAAGGCTCCCTCAGCAGTGGAACCTGGGCTGAAGGCGGAGCTGGGGGCAGCACTGGGGATGAGGGAGGAAGGAGCTGGGGCTAGAGGTGAAGCTGGGATGTGCTGGGGGTGGAGAGGGAATGAGGATGGAGCAGAGGGCGGAGTGGAGCTGTTCCTGGGGGCAGAGCAGGGTTTGGGGGCAGAGCAAGGTTGGGGTGGAGTGGGCCTGGAGGCAGTGCAGGACTGGGGGCTGAATGAGTTTCGGGGTGGAGCTGATCTGGGGCAGGGCGGCACAGGGCTGGAAGAGTGGCGCTCCCTACCCGCCCCCCCCATGGGGGCTGGCATGGGTCTGGAGACAGAGCAGGACTGGGGGCTGACTGGGGTTGGGGGAAGAGTGAGGCCAGGGTTGGAGCACTCCCTCCCTATCTCCCATGGAGGCTCTCCCTGGCCCTGCCATGCTACCCCCTGAATGTTCCTCCACTCCCCCGCAAGGGGGGCGTGCCCCCAAGTTTGGGGACCACAGTACTAAGGGCTGGCACTGCAGCCTGTGTAAATCAACATTGCTCCATAGAAGCAGAGTTCTACCCACTGAGGATCGGGCCCTAAGTCTTTTAGGACTGACAGTTTTTCATGACCAAGATCTTCTTTTCCTAACTGAGAATATCAAGTCCCAGAAGACGCAAATGTAACACATTGGTCAGTATGTGTCAGGGCCTGTTACAGCTCTCAGACTGAGAGTCTGGCTCCTTAGCTCAAACTGTAGCAACTCATGCTTCCAGCTGCGGAGGCTCCCAGGTTCAGGCCCTAGGGCTGACAAAATTGGCAGTCATTGCACAAACAGACCTTTTGGTTCATGGGCATTTACACCATACCACCTTACCTCTCTAGAAACCACATCACGGTACATTCTGACATGGCCCAAGGCATAGAACTGGGCTAAGCCTACAACAGCTCTCTTCTATGGCTCTGAAGGCCCACTAACTTGCAGTTTTCTGAATTGTTGCCACTTCAGAATGAACCACAATAATCCCTATGCAAAGAAAGTTTACCCACATAAACCCACAAAAACTAAGGAACTCCCACGCTAAGGCTGAAATCCCCTAACACTGAAACATGACTTGCCACTTATTTCAGTGCTGGGACCTTACGTATCTTTGCCATTCCACCTCCTCACCTGACCTCAGTAGCGTAGCTAGCGGGGGAGTGGGGCAGCGGCCGCTCCCCCACTGAGCACAAGTGGCACCTTGTCAGTGTCTTGGCGCCTTTTGAATTTTCCCGTTGAGGGAACAGGGGGAGTGATCCAAAAAAAAAAAAAAAAAGGCACCACCCGCTGTGGCGCTTTTACTCACCCGGCGGCGCACCGGGTCTTCGGCGGCACCTCGGCAGCGGAACCTTCAGTGCCGCCGAAGACACCCGGAGCGAGTGAGGGCCGGCCACCGGAGCGCCGCCGGGTGAGTAAAAGCGCCGCAGCGGGTGGCACCTTTCTTTTGGATCGCTCCCCCTGTTCCCTCCACCTGGCTACGTGGCTGCCGGACCTCTGACCTGTCCTGCTATTCTCGTTTCACCTCTCTTTGTGCATCACACAGAACTGCACAGTCCGTGCTTGTGAAAATGAGAAATATTCATTAGAAATGATGTTGAGCCCACTGGCTCTGTTTTCACTTGTCTGAGACCTAACCCGGCACTTGAACTTGGTACACAATGAGCTGTATGTGTGTTCATCACTCCCCTCTACTGGAGGGAGTCAGACTTGCTAAAGCATTTAGCAGTGTGTAATGGTTCTGCTACTGCAGGCCTGGTGAGAGAGCTTCTGCTGGCTGTTATTTCAAGCATTAGCTGCCTGGGATGGTTTATTTGTTTACTTGTTTTAGAGAAAGGATACGAATTCTAACTTTGTTCTCTGATGATTGTGATTAGTCAATGTATAACAACATTAATAATAATACCATTATATATTAAATACTAAGGGTGAAATCGTATCCCCATTAAAGTCAATAAGAGTTTTGCCCTTTACTTTAATGGGGACACGATTTCATCCCAAGTGCTGATGTGTATATAAATTAGACAGTACTTTTTTTGCTTTATGCTTTATACCAGGGATTGGCAACATCCCTCGGCCCATGCCGCTTCCCGCAGCCCCCATTGGCCTGGATGACAACTGGGAGGTGAAAGGATCTCATGCTTCCTTGTGGGTACAACCGCTGCTTCTTTTCTCTTTTAAATAGTCCCCTTCTGAGCCAAGGAATCATCAGTGTTTTCTTTTTAGAAAATTGTTGTGAGGGTGGTTGTTTTTGTTGTTATAAAGTCACGAAGGGCACCTCCTCACTGCCCTCCTTTCAATCACTTCTTCCTGCCATGCTCTGCTACGCTAGAGTTAGCGGCATGTGAAATTATACCTCCTGCTGCTATTACCACTGGCCTGGTCCTGTGTGTCATTCATTCACGAGCAGCGCACACATTATCTCTCTCGCTTATATCCATAATTTATTCGTCCCAAGATGCATTTGTGCTTCTGTTCTATATTTAAGCTGTTTTATTTTTCCCCTGTTAACTTCAGAAGTATTTAATCAGCTGAGTATGTACACCTAAAAAAAGAACCTACAAAATGAAAAGTTATGGAGGGGCTACACAGCTCACGCGACTGTGAGTGAGGAATGCTAGCTGTCAATCTGGCTGGCTGCCTTCCATTGCCATAGAATTGGAGGACTTTATTATAGAAACTTACAAAAATGCCAAGTCTCTCAATTCATAAGAAATCTGTAAAATCTAAATTCTGTTTTGAACTTCCTCACGCCTCCAGGGAAACCAGTGGGACCTAAACTTCTCTCTCCAGAGAAATAACTCACAGAACTGCTGTTCTTCAGCACAGCACAGCACAGCTCATCTTTTCCCGCCTAAGCATGCTGAGCTCAGGGAAGTTGCTTTGGAAAAGACAATGAACTGAGAATGCCGTCTAGAGATCTCTTGGTGGTAAAGACCTCGTACAAGCTTTACTCTTCTCCCCTTTAAAAAGAAAAGGAGGACTTGTGGCACCTTAGAGACTAACAAATTTATTTGAGCATACCTTAGTCTCTAAGGTGCCACAAGTCCTCCTTTTCTTTTTGCAGATACTGACTAACAGGGCTGCTACTCTGAAACCTGTCTTCTCCCCTTTGTAATTTATGGCAAGGACGTTAATACCAGTCTCCAGTAGGTGGCACTCTTTTGTAATACTACATTGGAAGCCACATGCTTCCAAAGACCCATAGGACTTCCCATGGAAACTTTATAGCTCCCTGCTGCTTCTGAGAACGGGGGGATTAACAATTTTTTAAAATATCTGTTGATTTTTAGATCATTATACAAAGCTATACCTATCAACAATGTAAAATACACAGAAGAAAAGAATTAAACCAAGTCCTGGATTGCCTGTTACACCGCCTTGGTGACATCTCAAAACTTTCACTTGCACACCTGTGTTTTTCATTACATAGGAAAGAAATTCTTCCCATAACATGTGCAATTCTCCTTATTCTTACAAATAAAGGGTCTGACCCTCCTTTATTAGAAAGCCACTTTGTACTGCCCTGGCATTGCAGAAGCACCTTAAAGTAGGAGTAAACTCTCACTTTGAGACTCCTTTATTCTGCCAGAGCACGGTGAAGGGGCTTCAGCATAACTGAGAATCAGGCCCAATATATGCAGGTGGGACAATTTTGTCCATGTCAATATTACCGGTCTTTTAAAATGGGGACATAAGAACTTTTTTATCTGCTAAGGATCAACCTCTTTGCACAACCATGGACACCTGAAAAATTATTTATTTATATTTTGGGGTGGGGGTGGGGGGGAGAAGACAACTTTCTAGTCCCAGGGACTCAAGGAAAATCACGTAATAAATTTAGGGCTTAATCCAAAATCAGGGAAGACAGTGGAAAGACTTCACTGACATCAATGAGCTTTGGGACAGACCGTTAGTTCTGACTCAATTAGCAAATTATGATCTCATACTAATTCTGTAACATTTGACCAAAAGTGTCTAATATTAGGACATTGCCAAATAATGTGTGCCAAGTTATCCCCTTGGCTTTCATGCTACCAGCACTCATCGTTGCTGAACAGGCTAAAATTTCCACAAATACATACGAGTCCAGTAAAGCCTTTGCAGGATTTCCAAGTGTTACAATTTTATTTTAGGCCAATTTGTAGCCCCTGTTGTACAGTCCTGTATAATTGGCCATTCTCTCCCATCAAACACATGTATTTAATTTGAATTCTCATCTTTCTTTGAGAGACACAAGAAAGATGAGGAGGAGAAACTTAGCTAAAGGTAACAAACTTCAGACAGCACACTACAGATTAGATCCTCAGCTGGTGCAGAGCTCACTTGACTCAAATAAAACTACTCTGTTTTACACTAGCTGAGGATCTAGCCCTAGATTTGGCCATGCCAAAGGGTCCCAAGCAACTTGACTTCAATCTCTCTGATGCTTTCACCGAAGATAACTCCCTCATCCTGGACTCTCTTCTCCCTCTGCTTCTGTGACTCTAGCCCTTCTCTCCCTGCCTCTCCAATCATTCTGCTCTGAGTAGAGCTGGTGAATTTTTTTATGTGAATAGTTTTTTCAACAAAAAATGTAGATTCAGGTTGAATCAGAAACATCCATACATTTTGTTTCAGCATTTCAAAAATGAAATGTTTTGATTTTTCATTTGAGAAAGACATTTTGTTTCAGAATTTCCCTCAATTTAATTAAAAAAAAATTAAAGAAAAATATTTAAAACCCTAAAACCAAAATGAAACAAAAACAAATTTTGGGTAGAACAAAATGTTTAGTTTGATCTGAAATGTAGTTTTTCCAATTTTTCATTTCCTAGAGAAAAACAAACAAAAAAAATGTTGCAGTCCAATCCAAAACCTTTTTTAAAATTATTATTATTTTTTGGTTCAATGGCCAAACAGAAAAATTGATTATTCACCTAGCCCTAGTTTGGAGCTTCTCCTCTGCCTGCTCTCTGTCAATGCCCTTGAGGCCTCCGTCCTCAGCCCACTCCTATTTTCTCTTTACAAGTTATCCCTTGGAAACTTCATATACGCTTCCATGCTGGCATCTCCTAACACTGCCTCTTCTCCCTGGACGTTTGCTTTTCTCATCCAGCCTCTCCTCTGTCTCCCTCACACACTAGCATGGATACTGTGCTTCCAGTTCAAAATGTAACATGATGAACTCAATCCCCATTCTTTCCCCTGAGTTCTCCATTTTCCATCCTTCACGGTTCCACCACCCTCTTGTTCACTAAGCCTCACAACATTAGTTTTCAACTTTTCTCTTTCCTTGTCCCTGCAATATTGGCTGTTGCCAAAGAAAAAACCTGGCAGAATCTAGCACCATCTCTAAAATCCATCCTTTCCACTCCTTATCCAGGCCTTGGTCATCTCTCATCTGGACTGCCTCTCCCCCTCATCTGCCTCTCCCCCTCATCCTCCAGCTTCCAACTTGTTCCCTTCCAATCCAGATAATCTTTCTGGTCTGCCATTCCAATAATCCTGGAAGACTGTAGCATTCTTCTAGATAGATTCTGGGGGACTGGACTAGGCGAGGGGTTCTTTCAGATTTTTCATTCTGTGGATCACTGTCCTCTTAACCATCCCTTCAGGGCTTCTTGTTCTAAACTTCTAGGCCCTGCAGAAATCCACACCTCTTTACCTCTCTGATCTCCTCTCTTCCCCCGGCCAGGCCTCTCAGCTTCCCTTTGTATCCCTCTCCCACTCTCATCTTTGTACCTTCTCCCATGATATCGCCAATGGTTGGAATACCTTTCTCTTACTGCACCTGGCTTCCACCCTCTCTTCCAAATTCTTTCCTGAAATACACTTCTTCTGTGAAACCAACCGACCAAAGAACTGTTATAATAATTATTTACAAAAAAAATTGTAAAATATCCGGCTCTGCTTTGTGATCTCTCCATCTTTCCAGTCATCTGGTACATGACAGCCCTGATTTTGAGAGGTGCTGAGCTTCCACCACCCCAACTGAGATCATATGAGTGCTCAGCACCTCTGAAAATAAAGCCCTGTGATGCCTGGTTTCTCTATACAAAGTTGTAAATTCACGGAGGTAGGCACCATCTCATCTGTTCTGTACACATTTTCAGTGCACTACTAATAATCATCACAGTACTGAGATTCAGAGATATAGATATCTCAAATGATTGAAGGCCAATCTGCCGTGGAGCAGGTTCTAAATAAAGATGCTGTAATTTTATCTTTTATTATTGAAGGGATAAGGTTAGAAAATTCGCAGCTGAGTTAGTAGCACAAAGATTCTGTAATTATTCAACTATTTGCAAGGCTAGTTCTCTGCAGTTCCTAAAACAGACTGACATTTTGTGACTGGTGTAGGATGGGGAAGCTTAGAGTGCTCAGGCTTTCACTGTGCGCATGTGAGGAAAGGTCCTGAAATGAGAGCCTTGGATAGAGAAGTCCTCTCTTTATCCATGGAACAAGAACAGCAAAGGCAGTTTCCCTGTACCACTGCATCTGCTGTGACTGGGTTGATCAATTCTATGAGAAGAGGGAAGTTCAGTCTTCATGGTCCACTTGTTTTTTGTCTCCTTGCTGAGGCAAACATGGGGTGCTGTAGTGGGATGGTCACCCCGCTCCGGCCCTGAAGGGGTTAAAACAGCCCTGGGAGACGGCTGCCTGGGGGAGCCAATAGTAAAAGCAGCCCCGGAGAGGGCTGTGGCTGGGAAAAGCTAGGCTGCTTAGGGGAAGCAGCCACAGCTGGGGCCACGCCCCAGTCAGGCCACAGCTGGCCCTATAAGAGGGCTGAGGGCCAGGAGCTCTAGGAGTCTCACTCTAGTCCTGGAGTGGGAAGGGCTAGCTGCCTGAGAGTGAGGTACCTGAAGCGGAGCAGTGCTGGGTAAACCCCGAGACTGCAGGCCTTGATGAAGGCCTACAAAAGGTACTGGGGCTGCAGAGGGGCAGCCTGGGGATAGGCAAAGGCAGCAGGTCCTAACCTCCTTGCCAATGATGAGTGGCCATGACAGACTGTAGAGTTTTCCCCAGTAAGCGGGGGCTAGATGATGACTGGGAGTACCCAGTGAGGCAAGGTGGGGATAGAGGATTGGGGGTTCCCCTGGGAGGGGAGACCCAGAGTAAGGGGGTATTGCTGGGGGCAGAACCCTGAGTTAAAGGGACACGGGGCCTGAGGCAGGCGAGCCACCAGCCAGCAGAGGGCGCTCCAATGCTGGAAAAGAGCTAATTCCCAGGATGACCAGCAGGAGGCGCCGTGCTGGTGAGTTTCTCTTCGCTACAGGTGCCAATTAGTTCTAAAAGTGGTGATATTTTTTGTGATATGACCACCAATGAGAATTGGACAGATACTCCTCACAATTTATTTCACCTAATGAGGTATTCATGACATAATCATTCGAGTTTTTCAAGACTAAGTTAGGAGAAGCACTGTACATGGAAGTAATAGTGTGGTAGCCTTCTTGACAGAGGCTGAGGACTGGACTAGATAGGATATTCTCTGACCTTTTCATTCTATGGATAACCTAGAAAGAGAGATCTGATCTTGAACTATCTGCTCTCCCAACCCCAATTCCTCACTGCTTTGTTCTATGAACCTATCTTAGGTATTTATATAGCCCCTATTACCTTAATATCTGAGCATCTCACAGGCTTTAATATATTTCTTCTCACGACATCCCTGTGAGGTAAGGAAGTATTATCTCCATTTTATGGATGGAGTAACTGAGGCACAAAGGATCACGTAAATTGCCCACGGTCACACAGGAAGTCTATGGCAGAGCAGGGAATTGAACCCAGCTCGCCTGAGCCCCAGGTTAGCACTCTCACCACTGGACCCTGCTAACTTTCCTGTCAGAGTGTTTCTTTAGGGCGACTGCCAGGAATTACTTTCCATGCCATTGTTGGCCCACACAGCATAGATTGTGTACCAATGGACTAGATTGTCTACGTGGTCTTTGAGTTCCAACCCTATTTGCTAAGACTCTATGGAGTTTCCCGATGGGGTACAGAATCACTGCTCACCTGGTGGGTGCATGTTTCTGTTCTTCTTCTTCATCTGTGTCACTGCTGATAGTGATGACACTGACTGCAGGGCTGGGTGTGTCGGGAATGATTATCGTCTGCCGCTGTCGCTCCCGCGTGGTGCTGGAAGCCACGTCTCCCCACCCACACGTGACAGAAGTGCTGCAGGCCGGGCTGTTGTGCACCATGGCACAGCGAGGGGGAGTGTTCTCCTTCACGCGTTTCGATCGCTGAGGGGAGCTGATGGCCTGAGAGGACGAAACCTCATATGTGGACACGTTTCTGAAAATGACAAAAACGATCAGTTGGTTAAAGCCTGGATTGCTCAGATATTATTGGCTTTTGAGTCCTGGCGTCAACCTCTCTCAAATTCTTTTGTTGGTGAGGGCTGGGCACACTACAGAACTGGTGTACTTGCCTCTTCGAGGGAGGAAGGGAGCGCTTCACATCACTCATCACTAGAACTGGCTGAAAAATGTTTGGGTTTCTTTCCTGTGGAAAAGTTGGATTTTCTTGGCAAAAATTTTTAAAAAAAATTCAGTCTGAAAACCAAAATAGTTCAATTTGGAAATGCTGCCTCATGGGAATGCCTGGCCATGGTGCATCCTGGGAGATGTAGTCCAGACAAGCATCCCAGCACACTGAAGAGAATGGACGCATGAGGCACCACTGCTGCATTTCTAAATCAAAATATTTAATTTTTCATCCAAAATTTCAGTTTTTCAACCCCCCAAAATTGGAAGTTTTCCCATGGAAAGCAGACATTTTTCACAGAAAGCTGTTGTTTAGTTGAAAATCCAATTTCCTGTCCAAAAAAAAAAAAAAAAGTTTTGACAGAAAATTTTTGCCCAGCCTTCTCAGTTTCATTTGGCTCTGATGTGAGGTGGCAAAGGCAGTGGGTGCAGGGTGGAAGAAGTAAATAGGTTTTTCTTCACTAGTGGGGAAATATTCTCAACTCCCTCCTTTCTATCTTCCTAGTTCAATCCCCTGCACTAAAAGTAAATAAGGAAAATGGGGGTTCATTTGCATCAGGACCCTAAACACAGTGGAGGCAAAGAGTGGAGGCAACAAAAAGACCTTGAATGAAGGAGGAATGCATATTCTCTAGTATCCACATCATTATTCTCTAAAGCCTTTTTTCCCCTCCC
Organism: Natator depressus; assembly: GCF_965152275.1. Classification (NCBI taxonomy): domain Eukaryota; kingdom Metazoa; phylum Chordata; order Testudines; family Cheloniidae; genus Natator; species Natator depressus. The sequence goes on from NC_134234.1 coordinate 246,959,168, forward strand.
CCCAGCACAACATTTTCAGAGTCAAAGGAAAAAAGACAGTTACCTTTTCCATAACTGGTGTTATTCGAGATGCGTTGCTCACGTCCATTCCATATTAGGTATGTGCGCTCGCCACATGCATCGGTGCTGGAAGTTTTTCCCTTAGCAGTATCCATTGGGGACCGGCTCTGGCGCCTTCTGGAGTGGTGCCTGCATGGTGCAGTACAAGGGGCGCTTGCGGCTCTCCCCACCCTCAGTTTCTTCTTGCCAGAAACTGTGACAGTGGGGAAGGGGAGTGGGTCATGGAATGGACATGAGCAACACATCTCGAAGAATATCATTTACGGAAAAGGTAACTGTCTTTTCTTTGAGTGCTTGCTCATGTCCATTCCATATTAGGTGACTCCAAAGCAATACCCCTGGAGGTGCGTAGGAGTTCACAGATGTGTCAATTGCAACACAACTCTGCCGAACCCAGCGTTGTCCCTGGCCTGCTGAGTGATGGCATAAGTGGTAAACGTGTGAACAGAGGATCACGTTGCAGCTCTACAGATGTCCTGAATAGGGATGTGCACCAGGAACGCCGCCAAAGACACCAGCGCTCTCATCGAGGGGGCTCTGACAATCGGCGGTGGCGGAACCCCACCAGGTTGTAACAGATCCTTATGCATGAGGTAATCGAATTGGAAATCCTCTGTGAGGACACCAGGTGACCCTTCATCCTATCCGCTGTAGCAATGAAGAGTTGAGTCGATTTTTGGAAAGGCTTGGTATGTTCTAAGTAGAAAGCCAAGGCCCTCCAGATGTCCAGGACATGAAGATGCCTCTCCTCACTGGTCTTGTGCGGTTTGGGACAGAACACTGGGAGGAAGATGTCCTGGTTCTTATGAAAGGTGGAGACCACCTTTGGCAGGAAGGCCGGGTGGGGCCACAACTGAACCTTATCTTTGAAGAATACCATGTACAGAGGTTCTGAGGTCAAGGCTTTAATTTCAGAGACCCGTCTCACCGACGTCACTGTCACCAGCAACGCAACCTTCCATGACAGGTGGGAAAGGGAGCAGGAACCCAACGGCTCAAAGGGTGGGCCGGTGAGCCTAGAGAGGACCAAGTTAAGATCCCACTGTGGGACAGGAGTCCATACCTGGGGGAAGAGTCTCTCGAGCTCTCTCAACAATATGTCCGTCATGTCATGGAAAAACACCATCTGTCCTTGGATCGGCGGGTGAAAAGTGGAGATGGCTGCTAGATGCACTCTAATGGAAGAGTGTGCCAGGCCCTGGTTCCTCAAATGGAGCAGATAGTCCAGAACAGCCTGTACGGAAGAACGCGAAGGAGAGATGCCACGCTCAGACGCCCAGCGGGAAAACCTCGTCCACTTGGCCAGGTAAGTCAGTCTGGTTGAGGGCTTCCTACTCCCCAGGAGGACCTGTTGGACTCCTTCCGAACAGGTCCACTCCTCCGGGTTCAGCCACGCAGCATCCATACCGAAAGGTGGAGAGACTCAAGGTTGGGGTGTAGGAGCTGGCCGTGGTCCTGTGACAGCAGGTCCGGGAGGTTGGGCAGGGGCCAGGGAGGGGCTGCTGACAAGCTCATGAGCGTGCCTAACCAATGTTGGTGAGGCCACACCAGGGCGATCATGATGACCCGTGTATTGTGTCTCTTGATCTTTGCCAGGACCCTGCTGATGAGTGGAATCGGAGGGAGTGCGTACATCAGGCCCCACAACCATGACAGGAGGAAGGCATCGGAGAGGGAGCCTTTGCTCAGACCTTGCCAAGAGCAAAACCAGTGGCATTTCCTGTTCTGTCTGGTGGCGAACAGGTCCACTTGGGGAGTTCCCCACCTTTGGAAGATCATGCAGGATACCTCTGGATGGAATGACCACTTGTGGTGAGAGAAGAAATCCCTGGTGAGCTGGTCCGCCAGCGTATTCTTGACACCAGGAAGGTGACAAGCTTCCAGGTGGATTTCGTGCTGATGCAGAAGTCCCATAGGCAGAGTGCCTCTTGATAGAGAGCCAACGAGTGTGGTCCCCTTTGCCTGTTGATGTAGAACATAGAGGCTGTGTTGTCCATCAGGACTCATACCACCTTGCCTGACAGGTGGGGCAGGAAAACTCCGCACGCCGGCCGGACTGCTTGGAGCTCTCTGATGTTTACGTGCAACTTTGCCTCCTTCAGGGACCACATCCCCTGTGTCTGGAGGTTGCCAAGATGTGCATCCCAGCTGAGGTCCAAGGTGTCCGACACCAACTTGATGGAATGAGGGGGGTTGTTGAACGGAACCCCTTCCAGGACTGTTCTGCCGTCAGTCCACCATTGCAGCGAGGTAAGTATCACCTGGGGAATGGTAACGATCTTTTCCAGAGGGTCTCTGGACTGAAAATAGACCGCCCCCAGCCATTATTGTAGGGGGCCCCTTTCGATACCTGGCATGGCAGACCACGTAAGTGAATGCTGCCATGTGACCCAGGAGGCGCAGACAGACCCTGGCTGTAGTCAGAGGGAACGTGGAGACTTATGTGATGAGGTTCGTCAACATGTGGAACCCTTCCAGCGGCAGGAACGCTCTGGCGCTGGTCAAGTCGAGGACCACTCCAATGAACTCTCTCCTCTGCACTGGCACGAACGTTGACTTTTTGTTGTTTACCAGTAGGCCCAGAGTGCGGCACATGGCCTGAAGCACCACAACATCCCGTTGGACTTGAGACCTGGAGCTGCCCTTGATGAGACAGTCGTCGAGGTATGGGTAGATCTGAATACCCCGGCACCCGAGGTAAGTCGCTGCCACCGACATCCACTTGTTAAACACTCTCGGTGCTGTTGCCAGGCCGAATGAGAGGACCACAAACTGGTAGTGGTGGGGCTCCATCATAAACCGGAGGAAGCGTCTCTGCCCTTGAAAGATTGCTATGTGGAAGTATGCGTCCTTCAAGTCGAGGGGAGCATACCAGTCTTCCGGATCCAGGGTGGGGATAATAGAAGCCAGGGAAATCATTTTACAGGATTTCAAAGCTCACAAGAACAGAGAAGGCATCAATGCTAGCCTAAGCAGCAGACGTTCCAGCACTGTTACTGGCGGCAAGAAGGAACTGAGGGTGCGGGGAGCCGGCAGCGCCCCTTATACTGCGACATGCGGGCGCCACTCCAGAGGGCACCAGAGCCGGTTCCCCTATAGATACTGCTGGGGGAAAAGCTTCCAGCACTGATGCATGTGGCGAGCACACACCTAATATGGACATGAGCAAGCACTCGAAGAAGAAAAGTGCTGGTTCCATTTTACAGGCAGTTTTTGACTGTGTTTTTGGTTTGGCCTGAAAGCTAACAAAAGGAATAGGTGGCATGTATCAAAGGGAAGAAATTATGGACATATCACACTGCACTGACTTACACAAGATCCTTTGCATAACAAATGACTGCACAGTAGCATTTGCAGTGCCTTTTGAATACCAATGAGAAACATGGAGTATCCTCTTCTCGAAAGGAGCATATCCCTCATTTGGATACAAAAGCATCACAAATAACGTAAAATAGAGGACCGTGGAAAGCAGCTGCTCTGAGAGTGTCGGACTCCTTCCTAATGCAGACGCCTTGTGCCCTGGTGGCAGATTACTGGGGGCTGGGGAGACACTTTGTATGTCCAGATGTATTGTGATCTATTCCCTGTTTTACTGGCTTGCTGGGTCTTAACTGGCTCTGTTCTGTATTATGAATGGCGTAAGACGGCTGGAATCCTCTCAAAGTAAATGAAACATTACACATTAGAGAGCAGACAAACAGGAAGGATTTGAATACTGGCATCTTAAGTACAGTGGAACTGGTTGTGAATTCAGTAGTTTCTCTGGCCCCAATCTGGTCACCTAAGAGCTGTGAGCTCCTCTGTTTGTCCCCTTCTGTAGGTCCAGCTACACAGTCAAATAAACCCTGCAGCAGCGAGTCTCAGAGCCCAGATCAACTGACTTGGTTTCACAAGGCTTGTGCTCTGGGGCTAAAAATAGCAGTTTAGATGTTCCTGCTCGGGCTGGAGCCTGGGATCTGAGACCCTCCCCCATTGCAGGGTTTCAGAGCCCAGGGTCTAGCCTCAGTGGGAACTTTTACATTGCTATTTTTAGCCAAGTAGCAAGAGTCTGAGTCAGTTGACGTGGCACTGAAACTCGCTGTTGCGGGTGTTTTTTTGCTGTGTAGACGTACCCTGTAAGAGCAGGCCATTTCTGGATCTCTCTCTCTTTCTTGCTCTTTCTTTTCTTAGAAAAATTCAGTGCTAATTAAAGGTGCTGGTTTAACAGCCCTAAAGACCTCAGCTCTCTGTCCACAGACCAGCTACAGCACAAGCAGCAACAAAGTATACTTTTGACATATGCACCCTGCCAATGTGCCCCACCCACAGGGATTACCACAGGAGCGAGAGGGTTATTGCACATGCATTCTTGCATTTTGTTCATGCAACTGCATGCTATGGGCCAGAACCTGGCCCCACTCCTGCAGGACAAAACATCCATAAAACTGATGGCTCCAACCCCCCAAAATTCCCGTGTAGGAGAATCTTTGGGTGGCACAGAACTCCTGCAGTAGCCCCTATGCCACCTCCCGTCCGAGACCTTGGCGCAGGAGATGTTCTTACGCCCCCATGATTCCTTTGGGGCCATTGTAGACTAGCATAAGCTAGGGCAGCCAGAAGACTGCTCTAATGTATGCCAGGGAGTGGCCCATGTCTAGAATGAGGGAAGAGTACAGGTGGCTTAGGGCTATCTTTGCCCTTCACTTTGTGTCGAATGCATCACAGCTGAACCAGTGGATCTATCCCTGCATGTAGGCAATCACCCATTTGCTCTTGAATGGACATATTCTAGGTGCACGCCTTAGGTCCATTGTTTCTGAAAATATGGCCTTTTGAGGGGATGACAATGTTGAGGAAATGTGGCCACTTTTAGGAGTGTCATTGAGATCAGACAGAGGGAGATGGTTACACCTTTTGTCTATGGATATTTTGGGATTGGGGCATTCTGAATCAGCACATCTGAATTGCATAAACAGAATACAGATATTTTTTTGTGGGGGGAGGTAGGTAGGTAATAAGAATTTTGATTGGCATTAATTTGCGGAGACTTATACAATTGACTTGTGGCTCTGCTGCTCACAGTGATGTGGTCATCCCCAACACAGGGCATTAAAATTGTATGACACCTCACTTCATCATGCAGTCTATATTTATAACTACTCTGTTCTATATATATTCACTGAAGTGGAAGCAACGGGGCTTTTAAGTGGTTCAATATCCACTAATTCTGCCAAGACATCAATTTAATGGATTTAAATAGGCACAGTTGCATGCCCTTCTGTTTGAATGACTTCTCCTCTCTCTTGGAAAGCTGAGCAGAACCCTACTACAGTACATATACAGAGAATCAGAATACTATGGGCCTGATCCTTCTCTCACAACTAGTTCCTCCTGATTTACACATGGTGCACATGAGAGAAGAATCAGGATGTCTGTTGGGAAAAAGGCATTTCCTCCCCTCTCTTTATACAGTTTCCACCAAAATTGCCATTAGCCTCAGTGCATGCAGCTCCGTCAACTTCAGCAGTGAATTTGGCCCTCGGAGTCCTTAGGCTTCCGCTATGCTCCTTGCCACTTACCTCGTAGATGACTGGTGCTGCTTGTTCTTCCTGGAGGAAGTGGTGCTGGTCGGCTGTTGCCTCATGACATGAGCCACGCCCACATTCAAGGGCTGAGCTGCGGGAAGAGTCACGTGACTAGCTAAAAGCGCAGGCTGCTGCATGATGGGATTATAATGGCTGCCGTGAGCATGTGTGTTTCTGCAAGAGGAGGGAAATTGGAGATAAATGCATTTTAAATGTGTATCAGTTCTTAAAAGGCTTTCATTAGCCTCAGAAATGCCTCCAGCTAAATGTGACTTTGGGCATGCCAGTCCTGGCATCAAGCTTGGGTTGGTGTTTTTCTCCCTTTCTTCCCTTTGCTTTTCAGAGGCCTTTGCTTCATTCTCTCGCAGGGATGGGGGCGGCATGCCCCTAGTTTATATTCAGAACACATACCCCCACTGGAGCCACTCAGGGCCATTGCCTGTGTTGGCATCAGAGGGCAGGTGAGAGGGATGCACATCACCCTTTCCCCTAGTGCTGACCTCACTGCCTCTGCAGTTCTCCGATCCCCACCTCTGCCTGAGGAACAAGGGACTCAGCTCAGTCCCAAACCAAACCATCTCAGGATGTATCCTGCCGCAATCACCCGACTATAATAGTATGCCTGTGGCTAAGGCTTAAAAACAACACACACACACATTCATACTTTGACCACGTGGGTAGCTTTTTCTCTATAGCTTGTTGTTCTGCCTACAGTATCCACCTACATGCTCCAATCCCCTCTCTGTCCTTCAGGAAGACCTTCTCCAGCTCCTTCAGATGCGACTCACAAAAGCAATTCCCCACAACTCAGATGTCACATCAGGCTATCAGGGAAGCCAGAATAAGTCTCTGAGTCCCAACGATAACTGACACTCCCTAAGGTCGCGGTATAACAAGGACTTTGGAGTGAGATGCCAACTCACAGTGGAGTAGCAATCTCCCACCAGTGCTGTTCTGTGGACCACCTGGGTATGGCACTCTTCCAACTAAGGTTCAAAGTAGAGATGATCTGCACAGCACACAGGCAAAAGGAGAGGAGACAGCCTGCTGAAACAAAAATCTTCCACCCACCAACTGTTCACTGAGAAACCATCCGGGAAAGCAACTGATGTTTTGACCCAGTAGTGATGTCTTATTTGTGGAATAAACCACAGCAATGGAGCAAGTGACAATCTGACCAGGTTCCTTTGGGGATGAACAGATTTCAAACTCCTTAACTATGCTGTGCTTGTGACTGACTGTCTCGGAGACTACAAGAGCAGAGTTAGCGCCTCTTTAGTGCCCGTTTTCATAAAGTATAAAGGGTGAAAATGACAAGGGGATTTGCCAATCTGACATCTCATATGAATTTGCTTCAGGGGCAAAGGATTTGGCCTTACGAGAGCCTTGAAGGATACCCCATTTACCCACCACTTTAATCCTCTTACTTTCAAGGCCTTGCATTGCAGCTCCCATCCTCACTACTGCCTTCTCTCAGTGCCTACTCACACTGACCTCTGAAGTAGCAAGAGCAACTTGCAGTGGAAAGACTATCAAAGGTAGACAGAGCATCATTGGAGATGTTCCAGGTAGGGATGTAAATATCGGTTAAAAAAGCCGCCTGGCTGGAGTCCCTCCGGTTGGTGCGGGGCCACTGGGGTTAACAGTTAAGGGTTAGTCTAATGCTTACTGGTTAACCTTTTACATCCCTCGTTCCAGGAGAGATGAAATAAACCATTAATGGAACAATTTCGGGAAGGGCCTACCATGATAAACGGGTTCAAAGTAATTGGCCTGAGAAGTGCCTCTCCATCCCTAATCCTTTGACAGAGGTCAGGATTTCACAAACAACTGTAGCACAGACAGGATCCGGCCAAAATTCCATTCCCACTCTGCCTGAAAACGCCAAAGACCCACTTTCCAGGCCTGCACCGAGACTGCCAAAGGCCAAAGCTCTCCTGCATAACTTTCCACAGATGTCGCCCCCCACAGAATTATCCTGCCTCTCAGGAAGTTTTCACCAGCGCAAAAAGTGCTGCAAACTGAATCTGGGATACAACACAGCACAAAACAATAGGGCTATTTGGCTTTTTAAACAAGCCACGACGGATGCGGATGGTCGGGGAGAAGATGCTGGGATCAAGAATGGAGCATATGTCTTTTTTTCTTGCAAGATGTTATCGTGTCACAAGGACTGACCTGTAAGGAGCAGCTTAAGAGAGGCTAGACCTGAATTTGGTTTTATGATGGATGGTTCCCTTCATACTCAAAATATCCAAAAGCACCTTACAGACCAAGTCAGATGCTGGGAGTCCAGTGACTGTGTGGGCAAAGACTGCGCCCACTGTGCATTCAGCGTTAGCCCAGAAGGACACCCTGGGATATTAGAAACTACTCAGACACAGAGGCTGTCAGACAGACATTCACATATAGTGGGTGTCTCACAGATATACATACAATACTCCAGGTTTACCTCCAGTCTGCCAGCGGCTGGGTCCCTGCCATGGTCTCTGGTATGACAGTTGCGTGCTGGACTGAGGTGTGGGCGGCTACTCCAGTCAATTGCTGCCAGGCTGGAGGGAGCAGGATCTGCTGGGTCCCGCTAGGCCAGGCCTGCTGTTGAACAGAAGAGAAATTGGTGGTTAAAAAGAATCACCACTCATTGCTTTGGTGCCAGCCCATCCTAGGAGGGAGGTTTTAATGCCTTCAGGAAACTACAGTAAAATAGTTTTCAGTACAGAGCACACAAAGGAGTAGAGAAATCCCTGCTAATGTATTCCAAGGCAGCAGCTGGGTCACAGTTAGGAATAGGAAAATGAGAACTGGCCCGAATCTCAACCCAAACTTCAACTAGAACCAGAATTTTTTGTTTCTGTTCTTCAGATCAGTTTGGCTCAGAGGCCCCACCACACTCACTCCCTCTCCCCCTATCGGGCCTTCTGCCTTTGCAGAAATGCATCTTGGGGTCTCAGCAGGCCTGGCATATTTTCCTGGGCTGGATGCTGTCTTCAAATCTCATTAGTTCCCAGGCTTCCTAAGGGTTAGTTAATAAAACCTGGGTCACCTCTGAGCTAGGGACACCCTAGGCTACTAAAACTGAAACAAAACAGCTGGCTAAAGGCCAACAGAGAGTGTGCCAGATCAGAAATATTTTCTCCCTTGCCACCCCAAACAGAACTGAACAGAATATAGAGTCAAGAGGATCAGGAAAGGGAAAGGATGGGTTAGGAGGATTGGTGGGAGAAGTGAGAGGGATTTAAAGGTCAAAGAGGGAGTTGTGTATTAGGAGTCTTACAATAGAGAAGGAGAGAGAAAGAAAAGGGATAGCTGGAGGGAAGGAACTGAGAGTCAGGGGAGCGGGAGGATGGGATCAGAGAAGAATGAAGGAAGGATCTAGTTGAACTGGAAAGAGGGAATGTGATGTGGAACAGGTCCGGTAGAAAAATGGATATTTCATGAGATTCAGATAGGCTTATTCACACAAAATCTACTTCATTAGTTCCAGTTAGCTCACATCTAAAGCACAGGCGGAAAAATGTGAGATTTAAAAACTAAATTCAAAACAGATATTACCAGAGGCAAAAGAGAGTCAATTCCCTATCCCTAATCCTAACAAATTTTTGATGACTAAGGGCCAGATTGTGATCCCCTTACTGACATGGGTAGTGCTTTACTCCATGGAAAGTTCCATTGACGTCAATGAGACAATTTGGAGAATAAAGTGCTATTCAGCCCCGAGTAAGAGTATCAAAATCTGGCCCTGAATTCATTTCAGCTAAAGGAGCTTTAGTACGTGCAAGTCACTCAGGTGTAAAGCAGCTGATTACTTTACACAAATAACAATTTCTGATGCATGAAAGGTGTGAGTGTCATGTTTTCACACTGACTGAAAAACAGCGGATTCTGAGCACTAATGCCCACTTTCACTGACTTGCTCAGGCACTAAAGGAGAGTTGAGAGATTTGAGAATGAGAAATATGCTAGGACTCCGTCTGTGCTGAAATACAAAGCATGACAGTCGCCACCTTGCTGGAAAATTGTTCGGAAGCACAGTTCTGCCAGCTAGCAGGCTTTGGTGCTCCAATCTGGACAGACAGTGGATATGTCTAGCCTGGAGCGGGGAGAGCGGGGTGGGAGAGTGGGGGAAGGCTACAAATACATATTTGTATTTTACTCCACAAGCAGTTCCACTGAAACCAGTAGGAATATTTGTGGGGGAAAGTATTATTCAGTGAGCGTTATTAAGTTAATATTTGCCCAGAGCAAATGCATTAACAAATCTTTTCTTTAAAAAGTTCTCTAAAATCTTTAAGGACTGGAAGTTGTGAAGATCTTGGTTTTAACTCATCTGAAAGGTGACACTTCCAGAATCAGTGTCCCTCCAACATTGGTTCAACAGTAACTCAGAGGGAAAAGTAACATCTAGTAGATCACCAACATCAATTTTCTTCAGCACCTGGGACTCCCATCCACACCTAGTCTGTCTACACTGCAATTAAATAAACACTACAGCTGGCCGGTGTCAGCTGACTTGGGCTCAGGCTGCGGGTCTGTAAAATTGCAGTGTAGACATTCAGGCTTGTGCTGGAGTCTGGGCCCCTCTCTCCTCGTGGGCTCCCAGAGCTCAGGCTGGAGCCTGAGCCATATCTGCACAGCAATTTTACAGTCCTGTGAGCCCAAGTCAGCTGACACAGAGCAGCTGCAGGTCTTTAACTGCAGTGTAGATGTATCCACAGTGGCCCAGTCCAACCCTACTTAGCTTGTGAGATCTCGAGGAGATCACAGCACACAATAGATTTTTTGTGTAATTGCCTTCCCATTGCAAATTTATTTCTAATTTCAATTTTTATTGATGATCCCTCAGTTCCTATGGTTGAAGAACAGAGGTCACAGTGGTATCTGCTTGGTATTCATGAAGGGCTGCTTTCTATAAGCAGAGGAAATTGGCCATTATCACTAGTGCTAGTCATTAACATACAAAAGTGGATAAAAGGAATATCATTTATTTGTTAAAACCTAATAGTTTCTGCTTATGCCCCCTTTAATGTTCATCCTTCCTTCCTAAAGTTGCACACGAGTCACAAACTGAACGGAGAACAGCCTTAACGCAATGGTGCACAGTATACCAGAGCCTTGTCAGTCCTACTCTTTAATCACCTACCCCTACATGAATGGGGCTTTCAGTCTATTATGAGCCTGCCCTGTCCGAACAACACTATATTTTTGAATCAAGACTTAATGGGCACCAAGTGAGAACAAATGGCAGATGAAGTTATAGGGGCAAGGCTTCGAAGACAGACAAAATCACTTCTTACCTCCTTGAATGACCCTTACAAAACATTAAGTGAATTTAGCAGTGAACTCCTCAGGTTAGCCACATAACAGGTACTGTATAGCACAGGCAGTATCACTGCAAGCTCCCCCCATCCTGACCCTCTAATGTTTCTCCAGCCGGACCTGGAGCCATCACCCCTAGGGATGTCTTTGGAACATTCCTTACTTAGCTTCTTTGTTGAGGCCTCTAAAGGGTGGCAGCTGATGTCTATTGGGATGGTGGTTTCTGCAACATGAACATTTGACTTCTGGGAACTGGACTGAGACCGTTATCCCATTTCACACAGATCATTTAACAGCTCCCAGTAGGAACAAACTTTCAGTGATTACTGACTTGGGCTGAATTCAAAATGGGGACAGGGATAAAAATGTTCCCCAGCTCAATTAGCTAAGCTATCCAGTCCCCAAGGAGACACTTTCCATAGCAGGAGGCCTTCCACGTGGGGTATTTACTGGGCAGCTGATTGTGCCGTTTTCTTCTTCTGTGCTGCCTCCTTCTGTCTCAGTTTCTGATCAGTACTTCAGAGGAGAATCTAAAGGCGAGCTGCAAGTGAACCAATCCCTGCCATTTTTCCTAGCTCAGACTCCTCCTCTTAATCAGACATGTTTTTGACTGGGATTGGAGCCTTAGGGGAGTTAGATGCCGAAATCCCACAGAAATTCTCTTCCATTCTATACTGCTAGACTATCCTATTCTAATTCTCTGTTGGGCTCCTTTGAAAACCCAGCCTTAGTGTCCAAAGCTGTGTAGGAGCTAGTATTTAAAGCATAATGGGTTAGATTCTTCCCTCAAATATGTATGCAGATCGCCCATCAATTTCAATGGAGGAGTTGCACGGGTGCGTCTGAAGGCAGAATCAGGCCGAGTGGCTCGTGCGCTTGCCCCTAGCCACTGCCCGGCACAGCATCCCACGTCACTGCTTTGGGATTGGCTGCAGCATGACAGACGCAGCTTAACACCAAAATCCATTCCATATGAACAGAAAATAGGAGTATTTCAGTCTAGCAAACAAGTCTGCGAATTACATTTGTCCTCTCCGTACCCTCCCTGGTATTTTCTAAACTGGTGCCCCTTAGTGCCAGAGCTAGACTCCCCTGCAAGCTCAGCAATCACATCCCTGTGTACGTATCAGTCCAGGCACACCATTACAAAGATTTCCCAGGGTCATCTTGCTCTGATGACTTAATTTAGGAATCATATAGTCTATTACAACCTGGTCATATTCAGATGCCACCAACATGACAGCAGGATCTCTCGAGTGCTGGCATAGACAGCGTGCGTGCTCAGAGACTGAGCCATGGAATTCAAGGGCATCAGCTACATCCCTCTCTAGGGTGATATCGGTGCCACTGTGCTGGATTCACATTGTGTAGCCACACAGCACTGAGGGGGCTACACTGTAAACAGAGTCTCTGCTTGAAGGTGTTTCACCCTGTTCCTTCCTAAGCCAGATTCAGAGATTGATTTACACAAAAACCTTAAACCTCTCCCCATCCTGTAGCCCCTCCAGCTCCCCCGCCCAAAAAAACCCCAAAACTCCCACGCTTTCCAGCCCAGCTCCAAATGTTGATTGTCTTGGGATTTTCTGCCTTGCTGAGTCAGATGAAAGGGCTGCTATAGTGGGCCTCTTTCTGTCTCAACCACATCTGCAGAACCAGGGCTGGAAAGGATACTCAGTCACAGGACCCTGGAGAGCTGTTCACAACACTGTGCTGTAACAAAGGACTAGCACCAGCAGGCAGGTGGATGAGGGGTGTGGATATTTTTGTTTTTACAGCTGTGGTTTAAAAAAGGTAAATAAACTGTTGTTGCTCCCCTGCAAGAGATTACCTGAGTTTACATGCTAAAGCCACTTCCTCCTTGTTTGGGGAGGGAGCCTGGATTTGTTCAGCTCTCCGCCACTTTTAGGGCGTGAATCTAGATTCATTGTCAGGGCCCCGGCACAAACTCTCTACTTATCAGGTAAGGACCATGGAATCATTTCATCGGCAGGAAAAGATTGCTTGGGCTGGTCCACTGGGACAGTGCTGCCATGTCCACTGCTTTGAGTAAGATTGCACAGGTGTGACTGAGAGCACACTTTGGCCCCTGGTGTCTCAATCCTAGGTCCAGATGAGGAAAGTGGGAGTGAGCTGCATCAGAAAGTAGCACAAATGGATGTGGCCCTATTTATTCAGAAGGGGCCGGTGGCAGCCAAGCAGGGTTTCCTGCCTAGGAGTGCTGTTGGGAAGGAGTGAAAGTGAGAAAATGCAGGAATGCAGAACACTCCTGAGGGAGAAGGGAAGGAAGGGACAAGCACTGGATCAGGCTTTTCAATGCATGACAACATCAATTTCAGGCTGGACAAAAACACCCCTGAAATACATGGTGCCCTGCCCCTTTAAGATGTGAAGCGACTGCACTGTTAAAGACTGGAATCAGCCTTCTTTCACCTGTCTCCCCTCCACACACAGGTATACTTGCTCACGTGGGTGAAAATGGACCCGGTAAGGTCGGGTGTAAGGGTTATTTTCACCACCCACTTTGCAGATTGCAGTCAGTGGTTAGGTCTAACTTTTCATTTCTGCAAGAACCAGCTTACAGAGACAATATACAAAACACACCCCTATCCATCACCACCGTGATGGCAGAGCTTATCCAAGGGCCTCAGGATGAGGGACTTGCAATCATTTGCAGGGCCCTGTTTCCTGGATTTGAAAGTATATAGAGAATAAATGGTAAGGGTCCAATTTTGGCATTCAGCCTCTACCAGTGCTGGAGTATATTGACGCGGGGATGAGCCCCACTGGCTGCTCCCAGAGACTTTATGACGTGTGCATTGTCCACACTCACAGCAGCCTGTAGAATACAGGCAGTACATGTGTAGCTACAGGAGGCAGCCAGAAAAAGATTTGGCAGTTCCCCACTACCATGACCTTTCACTGCACTGACGAAAGGTTCTGGCAGTGGGAGGCATTTGTGCAACCACAATTGCATGTGCTACATGCTGCAGTAAAGGCAGGCTGCGTTCACACGTCTCACTATGGTGTGTAGCTCCCTGCAGCTATGAAAGGCTCTAGCAGGTGGGAGGCGGTGGGGAAAGGGTCTGGCAGTTCCCCGCTGCTGGAGCCTGTCACTGCATCAAGGAACGGTTCTTGCAAGGGGCAGGCATCTGTGCAAATGCAATTGCAGGTGCCTAATTCCAGTGTGCACATCTTCCTGCTCATAACTTTGAAAATCTGACTTTTCGTTTCCACTGCTCTGCTTCTTAGACACCTGCTTTGTACTGAATGGGATACAAGGCCCAATCTTGCCGGGCTGAAGGTTATGACAGTCATCAGCAAAGATGGATTCCATTTTGCGGCAGACTTACGCCAAGAGTCAGCTCTGTAACAAAGACTCTTTTATTAGAAATGGGCGGGGCACATAGCTAGTGAAAAAACACACAGGCTTTAGGTAGTGTTTCATTCTGTCTTCACCAGATAAGCTCAGCTGGCAGCTGGCAAAGGAAAGTAATCACAACAACACACGATGGCACAGGTAACCCAGGGAATCCAGTGCTTGGGCATGATTTTAAAGTCTGTTGAGATCTGAACGCAAATGAACATTCTGGCATTAATCAGTGCACAGTAGGCATGTATTTTACCTCTGGATCACTTTTTCCAGGAGGTATTGTGAAGCTCTGTGTGTCTTATGTTAAGTATATTTGTTCTCCATCAAAGACATTCCTGATACCAACAGAACCAATAAGTCTCAGACCATTTAAAAAAAGTAAAGTTGGCCAGATTCACTGAAGCTGGCACAAGGAGGTATAAGTTGCACCTCCCTTGCCAGAAGGCTGGGGATTCACCTTGAAGGAGAATAGGCACTGTTGCCAGCGCCAGCCCCCACCCTGAGTTTCCATGGTTGGGGAGTCATTTATCTCCCAGTAGAGTCCCCCCCAAGAACTCGGCCAATAGGCTGCTGCAGAGATTCACTGACTCAGTTGCCCTGGCCCTCCCGTCTGCCTATTTACCCTTTCCCACTGCTCAAGAACAAGGCAGCATTCAATAAAACTGAAAGGAAACAAATTTAAAACTAAAATAAGCAAAACATTTTTTAAACAATACACAATTTACCGGTGGAACTCATTGCCACAAGATGCCATGGGGCCAAGAGCTTAGTAGGATTTAGAAAAGTATTAATGATTCATTCTCACCATTGGTCTGACACAACTTCCATTAATTTCAGTTGGAGTTGCATCAGGCCTTGTGAAGAGGAGGACTGAGAAAGAGAGTGGAGCTATTAACTGTTATATTGTTAGAGCCTTTCAGAAATCAAAATTGGCCTGCAAGATGAAAGGGAGATTGAGGAAAGATGGATGCTCCATGGAAAGCTGGAGATGCTCACTTGGGTGTCCCATTCTAAAACTGAGCCACAGAGGGACTGGGGAAAAAAAAACACTTCACCCTTCCCCCACACCACGTAAAAGTTAAACTAAATGAAAAAGACTTGCTCTGCATAGGACTATTCAAATGTCACCTATACTTGCCCAATCCACATTTACCCAGACTAAGGAAATTACCTGTGCGAGGAGACCTGGCTGGATCTGAAGAGACTGGGCCCCAGGAGCCTGAGTGACAATCGGAACAGCATTCTCCATCCGTACAGAATACCCAGCATGCTTTGAAGGGGAGGCTTGTAATCCTGTTCCATGAACAGAGAAGGGACAGAGTTAATCAGCAGCAGCACCGGCCAGAAGAGGAGCCTGATTTTCAGAGGTGTTCTGCTGCCACAACTCTAACTGAAGTCAATGGGAACGGCAGGTGCTCAGCACCTCTGAAAAACCAGGACCTCGATTCCCACTTATTACATCCACCCAAATGTATTACACCCCAGCCCAAGGAGATCTACCAACTTTTGGCAGACACGACACACGCACGAGGCCGAAGACAAGACTTTTCCAAGGACACCAGCAGATTACCCCTCTTTAAACCTTGTGCATGCTTTTAGAATGTCTTAAATGTAGCAGAAGACATCATAACGTAACCTACATCTGGAGGCAATTCTACAGGAGGAAGGCACAAGTTAATGGGTTTTTTTTTTTTTTCAAATTAAGCCTGTTATTCTCCAGTCTGGCTAGAGACAGCCACCATAGATGGCTAGGAAAATACACTACAGGGTGAGAGCGCTGCCTGCTGATGAAAGTGGGAGATTGGGAATCAAGAATACAGGGTTCTACACTCCACTCTGCACTGTCTCACTTTGTAACTCTGGACTTGACTAGGATTTAAAGGCACATCACCAGAATGAATTAGTCAACACATTCTGAAGCTATAGTGTCAGTAATGCCCTGTCTACTTTGGGGGACTCTAGGCTTCAACTGGTGTGAAAGTTAACACTGCAAGATCCTTGTATAAAAGGGGTTAGAGTATTGCCAAGTATTATTGTTGATAGATTCTGCCCTACCCGGACCAAATCTCAGCTTTTGTCTAGCCTGGGGATTTGCCTCTGATATAGCTATTGGTGTAACTATGCAGGAGCAGCCCCTATCATAGACAGGCAAAGCTGCTGTGTGCCCCAGCGCTGCTTACCCTGGTTTCAAGCAGGAGTGTTGTCCACAGGGCCAAACAGCAGCTATGCCTGTCTACACTAGTTGCAGTGGTGCAGCTGTACTGATGACTGGCCACTGATGTCCATAATTGGGGCGAATTTCCAGGCTAGACATCTTACTTTCTAGCTCATTAACCTGCTGAGTCACCCTGTGGAAACTGGATCACTGAGCAACCTGGGAATTGGTCAGTAAAATATTCCATTCTTTTCAGGTTTGCCAAAACAAGATGGAGGTTCTTGAAAATACCCTGATCAGGGTAATGAACAATGAGCATCACAATCTCACCTCCCTCCCTCCACCCCCGAGTCATCAGCCGCAACCCAACTGCTCCAAAGGTTCTCCTCACTTCTAGATTTTCTTCCTTCAGGAAGATTTGCTGGAGGGAGTTTTCAAAAGAGAACCCAATCAAACAGCAGAGGGACTGGCTGTGAGGGGGAAGGCCTGTTTCTTACCTTGGAAGCCTGGAGGACATACAATGAGGGCTTGCTGGAAGGGGTCAGGCCGGGCACAGATCTGCGCCGTTCCCGTCTGCAGGGGCATGCTTCGCTGGGCCACTGCGGCCATGGATGCTGCTGAAGGCTGGTAGAGTGCAGATTGGTAGTTTAGTATGGAGACTTCAGGGTTGGCTAAGGAAATAGTGGCACTGGTGGAGGTGGGAGCCAGGTTGGTGGCCTAAAGGAATGATGGGAATTAAACAAAACAAAAAAAATGAGGGAGATGGTATGTTGGAAGAAGCAAATCTAAAAATAAATGAACCTAAATAAAACCAGCAAACAAAAAATAAAGGAGGAGCAAAACAGAAAACTGAGGAGTGCAGAGGCAAGGGTGGGTGACATGGGCAAAAGGAGCACACTGAGCATGACCAGTGAGGCCTTCTATCAACTGGGGCTGCTTCCAACCACCCCACATCCCAGTTTGTTGTCCAAGGAGTCTCCAGAATGGAGCACGTCTCCTCAGGATGGATTTAATTTGGGACAATAGGGAGGAGACAGGAAAGAAAGGGGCTCAAAAGGAACTGGTCACACAAAGTCAAGCTGCTCTGTAAACGCTTCTGGCACTTCCTGTGGGAAACCTGGCAAGATCAGTTCTGCCCCCAACACAAACTTGTTAGGAGAATTTGGAAATTCCCACTCATCTGCCCATCACAACTACACATTTCTTTTGCTGAGAAAACCCAAGGCAGCTCTTCCCTTCCCTCCACCCCCACTTAAAAAAACAAAACAAAAAAAACCAGGCGTTAGATGACGGAAACACAAGAGATAGTTGGAAACCTAACCTATGGATGGGAGATGAAACAGGAGAAATGGCCCATAGGTCTGGTTTTTGACTTACAGTAAGAATGTTGGAACTTCCTGATACTGGTAGAGCCTCACCCAAATCTTTGCTACTGTTTGACACGCAGGGACAGATTCTTCCACCCGTATTCAAGCTAAGCAGCGCTAACAGTCTCATTGGAAGGAACTTTTGGTGGAGTAAGTAACTACTCAGTGTGAGTAAAGGTGACAGAGTCTGGCCCTTCCAGTAGTGGTGATGCTGTTTGGTTATAGTAAATGGTGCCAATCGGTGCTTGGGAGAGGTTAAGCAGCAGGAATTTGGGGAGTTTGTAAGCAGTCTGACTCTCCAGTCTGAGTTCCAAAAGCAAGCAAGCAAGGATACCTGTATTTTTAAACTGACAACCCACTACATTTAACCATGACACACTAATGACCTATCGCTGCGTACAATTGTGGTGCCCACAGCTTTATGAATAACGTAAAGAAGCCTTTTCTTACCATAAGTGACCAAAAATTGAGCGAGCATGAAATCTAGATTTATAAGATACATGGGATCACTTTGCAAACCAGACTCTTTTGGAGCTTCTATTCCTGTGGCACCAGTCCCTCATGCCACAGTTATATTCATCACCCTTAAATCTTCTTGTTATAACATCAAAACAAGGCGGCTCCCACACCAAAGAGCTCTACAAAACCCTAAGGATGGCAACCTCACCATACTTCAGTCTTTTACTGTCCTATCCAAGAATACCTCCCCTTCCCTTTAATTACTGTAACACAATTCCAAGGGAAACAATTTAAGCTACTGTTTGTTTAAAATACACCAACACTGTACATATCAAGATCATGTGATAGTCCCACTCTCATGTACACGCACCCTCTTTTAAAATCTTTAAAAACCCTCCTATTATGATACAGGAGACCAAAGTGTAAGCAGTAGATATGAATCTACCAACTTCAACTGCAAGCCCTTCGGGGTCGGGACTGTATCTTATTGTGTGTACATACAGTGCCTAGCTCAATGAGGTCCCCATCTCAATTAGGGCCCGTAGGTACTACTGTAAAGACAAAGAATATACAAGGCGAAATACCATCACCAAATGCTAAGACAAGAAGTGAGAGCACTTCATTTTGTTGGTACTGCAGAGTATTGTGTCTGTGATATGAGGATTTAGTTTTACCTCAGCAGTAATATGAATAAATCACTCATGTCTGCCTGATTATCACTGAGTGCAATCCTACTTGTTGCATAGAAGGACACTGCCATCAGATTTTTTTTTCAATACCAACTTTCCAGGGAGGTGGGCCGAATCATCTTCAACAAGATAGACTAAGAAGCCAATATTTCACAGTCACACAAGTGCCATGGAACTAATTCTCCTGTATCAAACACCACGCAGCTAGACAGGGCTCAAGGAGGAGGGTGGCATGTTCTAGTCACAAGGCAGAAAGGAACCATGTTTTTGGGTGTGTGCTGAGAGGAGCACTATGTCTGCTCTCCATTTTCTAGAGCTCTCTAGCTTTCAGGCCCCGGCTGCTGCCAATTCCCATACCTGGTTGTGGACAGTGTTCAGCTGGTTGTTAAAGGTCATGGTCAGGTTGGTCGATGTGCTCGGGGCCACATGGGTGATGAATGGGGTCTTGCTCTGGTTTACCGTGTCATACATATTCACCCGCCGCTTGCAGATCTCCATGTTCTGGAAACAGGACTTGACACTGTTTAGAAAAAGGAATGAGAGGGTGAGAAAGAGAGGAAAAAAAAACCCAGTGAGCATAGTTAACAGTCAGCTATAGAAGCCTAGCTTCAGGTCAGCATTTCTTTGATGGCTGAGACAAGTGATCAGACCATGCTTGGCACTTGTTAGATTAATCAGTGTTTGAATGTCCCCTTCTCCCCACAGCCAAGGTTCGCACTGTTTGTAATGAAAGGGAACTAGCTGGCATTCAATAGAAGACTGCTTTGGCTTAGGATTCTTGAGTGCCCCATCCAGCCTCAGTCCTGCAGTGTAAGTCATAGTCAGCAGCCAAAGCTGTCAGCAGTCAGACAGGAGGGGAAGAAAAATCAAACCAAGAAATAGTGGGTCTTCTTTTGTAACGTGACAGAGAATGGGGAGAAGGGCCAGATAGTCTTGGCTCATTTGGGATGCTCTTTAAGGCAGTTTTAAAAGTCTTTCCCTCTTAGGAGGAAGATTTTGCTGTGTGTGGTCAATGAGACATCTGAAATCTTGCTCAGCACTTTAAAAAATGTTGGTCATTTGAGCTCAATCCTGCAAGATGCTCAACACATTGGCCCCACTCCAATATAGTACCTAAGCATGTGCTTAACTTTAAGCATATGAGTAGTCCCTTTGAAGTTATATGGCTTAAGGACTTTACTGAATCAGGGCTAGAATGCTCCACACCTTGCATGATCGGGCCTTGAGGTTGTCCCAGCCTGCGAGCCAACAGTGGGGGAATGTTTAAATCCCCTCCCCCACAATCCCTCCACACTACCAAAAAAACCCTACTTATTAAATACACACACATATATATTACATGGCAGTGGAAGTATTGAAAAATATTTTGTATCCTCAGAATGCAGCAATATACTGACCGCGCAATATAGTATATAAAACACTGCTGCCCTACTACAGCACAGTCCTTGTGAGGTAGGTAAGTACTATTATTGTTTCATTGTTACAGCTGTGGAAACGAAGGCACAGAGAGGTTAAAGGGACACTATCAATTTAAGTATGGGCAAAATGTACCGACCTGACCATGACCCTTACCAACCAGCTAAACATTGTCCATAATCAGGTACTTTTCAATATTGTTTTAAAATCCAATTCAAATGGTTATTTTTCATCCAATATTTCTCCCAGTGTTTTATACCCAAACCTGAAACTAAGAACCTGACAGTGAGACTGACTATAAAGAAAACAAAAATGAAACTCATTTCCTTGATTTTCATTTGCTAAATGGAGAGAAATTTTTTTAACTAAGTAATGCACATCAGGCTTGAATTTGTGAAATTATTTCACTTTTAATAATCTCAGCTGTTATCAGTAACAGAGATAAAGACGATACTTTATTTTTAAGGTGATAGTGTCCATTTAAAGAAACGTGCCCATGACCACACAGGAATAGTCAGGAATAGACTCCCGAACTCTTGACCACCCAGTCCTGTCCCTTAATGAAGAGACTTTGCTTCCTCTCAAAAGCTCAATAGCTACTTGGTTATGATTATATCTGTTCAATAATTACTCAATGTTGAATCAGATGTAAAAGAATAGGTATATACTTTCATTATGTACAAATTTTTAAAATCTATAAAATACAAGTAATCTGTAAAATATTTAGAAATCTGTGTAAAAGTCAAAAAATCTATGTGGCAAATGTAGAATGCTATTGCATGGATTTTTTTTTGTAGGTTTTAGCAATTAACAACTATTTTTCAAAAAACTTTATAGTAAAACACTGAAAACAGCATACTTATACTTCACATGATACTACCATTGCACGTTACAAAAGAGTACTACAAAAATATAACCTGCTCCCTGTAAGTTAGTGCAATAATATACTGTGTATGCAAAAACATGCATGGAAAGGTGACCAAACAGGTCAGAAAGACTGGCCTTTCCCACAGTTTAATATCCATGCAATCAGAAGATGCAAAGCTGGACACTGGACTCACTTTGCTGCTGCTTTGGGACTAACAAGTACAAAGCCTCAAGGGTTCTTGAGACTTGTAGTCTTTCTCTGAAGCATGTCATAGTAAAACTGCTTCCAGCAACTATGTCTTCTCTACATTTGCATCTGTTTCCTGATTTACTTTCAAGAGCGATTACAGTCCCCAGCAATCCTGGAGGCTTTGAAGTTCCTATTCTCAGGACAATCACAGGCCTGACTTCAAATCAGCCAACCCACATTGTTTAGAGCTTGTTGCAGTTCTGACCAATCAACATTTCCAATGGAGGAAGAATGAGGATGCACACTGAGCTGGCAGGATGTTTAGGATCTAGAGGCCCGATCCTGAAGGTCTAACTCATACAAAAATTTCCACTGAGTTATTCCTGAATAAGAACTGCTATGAATTTTGCCCAAGGAGGGCAAGGGTAAGAACTTCAGAAATGAGGCCCTGATCCATGGAATGATTCCGAATGGCAATGGACTGGGCCCTCAGTCTCTAAAATTTTAAGCAGTTACTGCACATGTAGAAAGAATTGTTGCAAATGAGAGCATGTGATTGCAAATATAAAAGTAGATTTTTGTATATTATTTCAATATTTTCATAAAACACTGACTTATTTATGAACAGCTTTAAACGAAAGTAGAGTTTATTTTCTCTCTGTTTACAGCAATTATCTTGTGTTCATATTGCATTCATCACCTCAGTATCTATTTATCTATCTATGGAACTTATATGGCCCACAGCGTCTGAGCACCTCACAATTTCTAATGTATTCGTCCTCACACCAGCCCTGTGAGTTATGGCAGTGCTATTATCCCTCAGTCACAGATGAGGAGCTGAGGCTCAGACAGTCTAAGAGCTAGATTATTAAAGATTTGTAGGTACGTGCTGATGCAGATATGCACCTACTGGGGTTTTCAAAACCGGGTGCCTAACTCACTTTGAAATCAATGAGTTAGGCAGCTAGACACTTTTAAAAATCCCACTGCACACCTATCTTCATCTAAATATCTTTAAAAATTTGGTCCTACGTGACTTGCCCAGGGTCACACAGGAAGTCGATAGTGGTGCAGGGAACTGCACCCAGGTCTCCAAAGTCCCAGGCTAGTGTATAGTGCTGTTCAGGCCTTATTCTAATGAGAACCATGCCTTACAACAGCCCCGTCAGGCCAGGGAGTATTTCTCTATTCTACAGATGTGGAAACTGAGGTTCAAGTGACTTGTTCAAGGTCACATAGCAAGTCTGAGAGAGAGCTGGGCGCAGAACTGAGATTTCTTGTTTCCAGTTTCTTGCTCTAAGTCAGGAATCCTCAACAAGGGGGCTGAAAACAAGTGTTGGGGTTATGACCACTCTGCCCTCTTTCCAGACTGTTAAACAGAGAATAGTCCCGACCAGACTCCAGCTGGATGGGAAAGGGTTTCTGGGAGGAGGGGGTAGAGTCCACTGTGGATAATGTTGAGAACCACAGCACCAACCCCTGGACTATGCTTCCTCTGCCACATGCATAAGTTGAGTTGATACTACTTGCATATATTTTTTTTCTGTATTTTAATATGAATGTGTGTAATTATTGAATATTTACACAATGAACGTAATACATTCTGCAGTCTTTTGAATGCCGTGCATCAGCAACACATTTCTTATTCATATTAGGTTTTTTGTTTTTGTTTTGTTTTTTAAACAAAAATTAAAATCTTTGGGCCTAAACTCCTTAATGGTGTCCCTTTAAAATACCGTTGCCAAGCCCTTTTATCAACCCAAATGTCCACCCTACAGCCCAGTCTCCCCTCCCATCCTCTTCATCTGCTTTTTCTCTCTGAAAACCCAGCCCAAGGCAGAGAGAAGGAAGCGTACTGTGTGCTATGGGGGAAATCAAGCAAGTGCGTCATGGTGACAAAGGGGTGGTTCAGAGTTTCGATCGGAGTTATCCTCTTATCCGCATCTATAGTCAACATCTTCTTTAACAGATCTATAAACTCCCGCCGGTCTGCCTTTTCCACCAACATATCGCTTCCTTCTAAATCTGTTGTCATATTCACCTGGAAGAGAAGGGACAACAGTTAGAAGGGAGAAGCAGACAGTCAGGTCTCCAGCAGATTATTTTCTCTCTCCTGACTCCACCAGGTTTCTGTCTCTGGAAGAGTAGCTGTTGAGGTCACAAGGAAGAATCTGAGCTGGCAAATCAAATCACCATCAGGCTAGTGCAAGACAAATCTCTACAAAGGCTGTTAAGTATCTAGCTCATTTGGGTCAATGGCTACTGAAGATCTTAGTCACCCTTTGCAGCTTTTGAACAGCTTCTGTGTGGTAATAGACAAGCTCTGACAATCATTATGTATCAAATAAAGCACTATACAATTAGACTACTTAATTGTGTGTCCTGCAATGACAACAACAACAACAAAAACACAAACAAAAAAGATCTTGGTAAGTTTATGGGGAACATCACTATTTATATATCAGGTACCAGGAAAAGCCTTCATATTAAAATCTTTCCTGATCCCAAGCCTCTCTTTCTACACTTTAGCTAATGAAGCTAAAATATTGAGAATGATCTTACACAAACTCTGGATCAAAAATGTCATGGGTCATTTTGCTGGCATTAACTTTAGTAGCCTCATACCAAGTTCACTATTACAACAACAAAACAAATAGATAATAGTAATAAACACTTTTCCTTTACAGGTAGCAAAGTGCTTTACAAAGTGGGTAAACATCCTCCTTATTTTACAGACTGGGGAACCTGAGGCATAGAGAAGTTAAGTGACTCACCCGAGGTCACGTAGGAAGTTAGTGGCAGAGCTAGGAATAGAACCTAGTACGTGTGAAACTCCTAGTTACTCAACCACTCTGCTTTATGTCACTTTTATGACTATATATCTGGTCTTTTCTGGAGGGATCCAACACATGATAACTGGGAGTTGGCTGGATTGGTGCAGACCTGGTGTTTCTCAGGGGTTTGCCCAAAGCAGCATATATGCAGAAGTGATGTCGCGCCCCATTTGTTTGCCTTGCTCAGAAGCACAAGGAGAGATCTTGCTAGTTACTCACCAACATTCTTACCTGTGCCATATCATCCAAACAGTTGAAAATGTACTTCCTTGCTTCCTTCGACTTAATCCCCGTCTCTGCCTCATGATCATCTGGTGTCTGCTCAAGACAGGGGAAAGGCAGTTACCTGAGTGGCCCTTGCATCTATGTAGGGTAATATGCCAGCTCAGATGGATACCTCAAAGTCCATCTCTATACAAAGCCATAGGCATGGTTTGACTTCTGTATTTTGGGGGAAGGGGGCAGCTCCAGTCAGGCCAATGAGGCTGCGCATGGGGGGAAAGTTCCATGCCTACCCGAGGCTTGCAGTTTTGGGGGGCAACGCTCCCCAGGCCCCCCTCCCCAAACTACACCATGGACAAAGCCACCTATCTCTTCCCCGAACTAGTAACCAAAATAGTAGCCAAATACATTTATATAGCACCTCTCATGCCTAAAGAATCCCAGAGTGCTTTACTGACTAAGATAGTCCCAATCATTGTTAAGCTAAAGGGCTCACTGTTGACAACACCAGACACAGTGCAGCTGAACATGTTGCTATCACGGATCCAGGAACAATTTTTTATACCATCATCTATTTTAATTGTTAAAATGGAAATGTGTGTGTTAACTAGACAGGTATTAAAAACAAATTCCACCCAGGGGCAGGTTAAATTAAACATCACTTCATCAACGACAACTATCAGCCATAGATAGGGAAGATATAAACAACAACCCTAAATTGATAGGCTAGTACTTCTCTGTCTAAGGGTAAGTCTACACTACAATAAAAAGCACCTGAGGCAATGAGCCTCAGAGCCTGGGTTAGCTGACTCGGATTCATAGGGCTTGCGCTACCGGGCTAAAAATAGCAGCGTAAATGTTCGCGCTCGTGCACCCAGGTTCTGAGACCCTCCCCCTTCACCGGGTTTCAGAGCCTGGTCTCCAGTCCAAGTGGGAACATCTACACTGGTATTTTTAGCCCCAGAGCATAAGCCCAAGTCAGTGGACCCATCATTTGAGACTTGCTGCTGTGGGTTTTTACTTTGCAGTGCAGATATGCCCTTAGTTAAACTAAAATAGTCCCGTCCACAATATCCCCAGGCTGGGCAGCTCCTGATTGAAGAGATTTTCAGGTTCACTTTGGACTTTAAGCTTCTACAATGCAGTGCCAGGCACTAATTGCAAAGCCATTGGCCAACCAAGGGCTGCCTACTTTTGTTACAACAGTTTTACCTCAGCTCATACCCATCCCAACATCTCAGTTTTGGGAAGCATCTCAACGCATTGCAAAGAGATGAGACCCACACTCGGACTTAACAGAATGTCGCCTTACTTCCAGTCTACTATTGCAAGATGAAGGAAACAAGGAAATATCTTCCTACCTTTAGCCTCCACAATGGATACGGTGAGTCTGTATCCCTGTTGAAAAATCTTGTTGTCTTTGTTCCTGAACTTAACAAATACTCTGCTGGTAAGCCCTGTGTCTGTGAAATATAGCGAATCTGTAAGAGAAGGATGAGAGGTCACTGTTCATCTGGTGAAGATCTGTGGTGGTCTTCCTTTCAGGAGGGCAGGAGGCATTAAAAACAATGGAACAAAGAAAGAGAGAAAAGGTGGTGTCAAGTTGGGCTTTATCAAGGATATACTAAAAGGAATGAAAGAAAGAGAATTCCCATAGACTTTAATGGCATTTCCACCTTTACCATTAATGTCTCAGGGCATTTACCCTGGAAGTCTATAAAAGATTCTTCCTTTAGCTTCTAAAGTCTGTGGGAATTTCTCCCTTTATCTTCAGACTTTAAAGGTAAAAGAGAATGCCCACACATTTTAATGGTGTGTTTTTATTGACTTAGAGCTTTTCAAGTTCTCGTCTCTATAAGGTATGTAATTTCATAACTTGGGACTTCTTTTATTTTTTTGGAGCAGCTCAGAGGATAAAGCAGATGAAGCCAATATCGGTGAACCGAAGCGGCCTATATATTGAAGCAAATGTACACCATCATTCTGTGTCGTGTACTAAATCTACAGTGTTTATATCGCTTACTGCATTTGTCATGTCAATGACTTTCACGGACTCTGCCTAGCTGGCATACACAGAACCACGGACGTTATGCATACGTGTCTAAGAGTGGAGAATTCTTTTTTTCATTTAGTAGAGAAAAAGTATGTGAGCATTTAATTAAAGGCTGACATAATGTTGACATAGGATGGCATATGAACCCTTAACTTCAGCATTTCCTGACTTCTTGATTGCTTCACTTTGAAAACTTAATGTCCTTCTAATGCAGGAAATGCCACAGACAAAACGCTCGGTATTTTTCAAAGAAAAGATGGAAAGAAATGAAAAAAAATCATAAGCAGCAGCTTCAGTCTTGAGGACCTCAAAACGCTGCTGGCCCTCACCCATATGAAGTGCCCACCCTTGCTGTGGAGCTCCTTCGGTACATCCAAGCAAGGCTCCCTCCTGCACACCTTACAAACTTCAATAGCCCCTCTTCACCCCACTACCAACCTTACAAATCCACACAGCCTGAGGCAAAGACTCAGTTTCCGTGCCGGCCCATTGCACAAGCTCCACAATATACTTGACTAGAGCAGACTTTGCACTACTATAAGTCAACCGTATACAGGCGTGTGAGGAGTCCTTCCTCAACTGTGCACTTTCTCAGTTTATCTCTGGAGGGGAGTCTACTGCTCATGCTCAGTATGTGATTTTCAAAGGCACAAAACTGATTTCCGCTGGAACAGCTAAAGGCACTGAATCTCAGTGAGGGCTATTTCCATGCCAGATTTCACTTTCAAAGCCGTGGCTGAAATACTATTAAAAAAGAAAACTCTCAGGAATGTTCTCATAATGGGAAAAGTGTACTATATTTCTTTTCGTCACTCTCCTTTTCCCTTAGGCTTTCCCCAAAAAGATCACTTTCAGACAGAGCCCAAGCCCCCAGTTTCAGAAAGGAATGGGCAACTGAAAAAAGGTGGTTAGAACAGAAACTGTTATCTAACCTGAACTGTAGAGGTTGCTGCATCTCCTGTTATAGAGATAGGAGAGGAACATTAAAGTCTATGGGGCTGATCTTCAGTTAGCTTTAATTATCACAACTCAGTTGAATTCAATGGAGCTATGACAGTTGACAGCAGCTGAGGATCTGCCCCAAAGACCATTCTTTTTCTTTTCATTGATTTTAATATATGTCCTCATTAGGGGATTATAAAAAGCAACTGAGTTCACACAATTTCTTATAACAAATAAATCTTCATTTAATACTTGCTGTTAAGCAGAGTAAGGATGGCAGCTCTGTTCAGTGATTAGAGATCATCTACAGAGCTTTCTAGTCAACAGGAACTTATACTCTTGATTGACAGTTCACTTAGGCAGTCAGTTCTTAAAGGCACAGTACTAAATATCTTATTGGTTACCTAGAACGCTACAGGTGGATGAAAAAGTAGTCTTAGGATATTAAAAATCAAACACACATATCTTCCATCAGCAAAGAATAGAAAGTTAACAGTCTGTCCCTTCTGACACAAGAAAGAAAAAGTTTCTGTGTTTCTGTTAACAGCAAGTGCAGCATCCATACCAACCTGATCGTACTCTGAAGCTCCTGGGTATAAAGGCCAGCCCAAGAACAGCTCTGCAATAACACATCCCAGAGACCACATGTCAATTGCTTCACAGAATGGTAAACCAAGGATGATTTCAGGGGCTCTGCAAAAGAACAGATGAGAAAGCATTAACCATTGTAAAACACACACTGTCATTTGTTTAGAATTCCATGTAATCAGCAACCCTCAAGAAGCTATTTGCAGTGAACAACAAGTTTTATTGGTCCCATAAAGCCCAGGAACCATGGTATATATTCGAGAGTGCTGTCTTCTGGCACCTTATCTGTTAACCAACTCCTAACACACATACAGACATCACCTTTATAGGACACTCCTATAACACCATATACTGAGCTCTTATATTTCACTTTTCATCTATAGATGTGAATTTTCTTAACAAAAGAGATAAGTATCACTATCCCCATTTTACAGATGGGACATTGAGGCACAGTGGTGAAGTGACTCGCCCAAGTTGCTGCAGCTGGGAATAGAACCCAGGTCTCCTGATGCCCGGTCCAGTGTCCTCGTCATGGCATAATGCTGATTCTCTTTTACATACGGCCGTCCATGTATAAAACTCAAAGTGATTTATAAATATTCATATTTAATTAAGCTTTACAACAGTCCTGTAAGGTACAAAAGCATTGTTGCTCTTATTTTACAGATGAATGTACTGTAGAACAGAGAAATAACACAACACCACCATAGCTACATGGAGTTATGGGCAATGCCAGGAAAAGAACCCAGGAATCCTGGCTCCCAAGGTTGTGTTGTAGGCACAGGCCACATTTTCCATCTGCTTTCAGCTGGGGAAGGGAGAAAGGGGATATTTAGGGTCCCCTTATCTGTCTCTCCAAATATGACTGGTTTGTTTCAACAGACGCCAACTGAAGCAAAGCAGACTTCTGAGCAGTACATTTTAGCATTAGCTCTGCTTAGGAAATGTAAAGGAGGCACTGAAGTCTCTTACCTGAGCCTGCTTGATACTGTACGGTTTCAGAGTAACAGCTGTGTTAGTCTGTATTCGCAAAAAGAAAAGGAGTACTTGTGGCACCTTAGAGACTAACCAATTTATTTGAGCATAAGCTTTCGTGAGCTACAGCTCACTTCATCGGATGCATGTATTTAATGATTAACTTAATGAAGTGCTTAAGAACAAAAGCCCTCTACTATCTGCAAAGCTTTGGTCCATTCAGGTCACCACTAGCAGAGACACCCATACAACAGGGGAAATGCTTTTCTTCCCGTTTTTAAAACAGAGACTTCCAGCATTAAAATTGAGACCATTTTAAAAACTTAGATTGTGCTTCCACAGAACACTAGTGTCCCAAAAAATACTTTCATTTTCCTAGCAACTTTAGTCCAAGAGCTTCAAAACCCTTTATAAACAATGAAAACTCATCATGCCTATGATGCCTCAGTACCCCTGTGAAGTAGATAAATATCATTATCCCCATTTACAGATGGGGAAACTGAGGAATAGACATAGTGTTGTCAACTCTTGTGATTTTTATTGTGAGTCTCACAATTTTATCCTGAGTACCACATTACTTGATGTTTCCTTAAAGCCCCAGCTTCTGGAGTCAGGTGATTATATTAGATTCTCAACTTTCCTTTCCTGCAGAGAAAAGCTTGAAAACATGAACCCTAAAGGCTCAAACACCATCAGAAAAATAAAGCTCCCCAAATGTATTATTTTTAAAGTATCATGATTTTTAAACTAATCTCATAATGGGGGGGGAGGGGACTGACCCACAGTTTTCAAATGCTTGTGTTGGCAATATTGATCAATTGCCTCAGTCCATATTAGAGTGAGAATTAGAACCCAGGAGTCCTGACTCCCAAACCCCTTCTCCAACCACTATACTGTCTCCTGAAGTATGTCATTTTTCATTGAGATAGCAACCAATGCCAGCAGGAGATTCAGACCTGCTAATTGCAATTGAAAACATATTGTTTTCCAGCAAACGCCACTGCTTACTCATGAAGAGACATAACTTCAGAGAGGAGCTGTGCAAAACGGGGGAGGTTTTCTTTATTTAAGAAACAAGCAAAGACACACCAATGAGAGCCCATACCCCAATCTCAGCACAAAACCCTCTTCAACACTGGGCTGACTTGCAGCGATAAAAACAAAAACTTGGCTCCAAACCCGGCAACCCAGAATCTGAAAATTAAGGCACCCTAAGCCTGGGCTGATTCTGCCATCCCCACACAGAGTACACTATAGGTCTGAGTTAAAAAAAAAACAACAATCATCCCGCATCAGCGCTCCTATTTTCTTTTGTGATTGCTATAAGCTTTTATACCCACCATTCCTTTGCATTAGTATGCCTGTCACTGCCAACTTTTTATTCCAGTATTACAGCGCCAGTCAGGAGAATGGCAAAGGGTTAATTTCCAGATCTTCATCTATATTCCCCTCCCTTCCTTGTCCGCTTCTTCATTCCTTCCACAGTGGATGACACCCAGACAAAAATGCAGAAAGAGAAAGAAGACAGCTAGGATGACCTGAATCTCATTACTATGTAAATCCTGCATTCAAAGCCATCTGCCTCTCCCTGTCTGCCTGCATGTTATGAATGAAGCCTCCCTGGTCACTAATGAGAGTTCAATCTCGCACTGTCTGAACTTGAAATCCCATCCACTAACTCCCTACGTCAGGGAAGACATAGAATGTCATCCAGAAGCCTCCCCACCCATGAAAAATCATCTCCACTGCTGCCAAATACAGGTATCACCCTTCCACTATCCACAACAACTTCCCCATCTCGACCATTCTTATTTATTTATTTACTGTTCCTGTAAGGAGCTAGATTGACAGCCCTGGACACTGCAGTCCTCTGTTTCCCCAAACAAGAAGCTTCCACATGTGCTTCCAGATTATCTGCCATTAGATACCTCCTCTGTATTTTACAGGGCTAAAATTCATATCTATTTTTGGGAGCATAGGAATTGCCAAACTGGATCAGGTCTTGATCCATCTGGTCAAGTAGCCTCCCTCGCACAGCAGTCAATATCAACTACTTCAGAGGAGGGGGCCAGAAACCTTGTAAAGAAATAACCTGCCCATAGAAATTTCTTCCTAACCACTGTCCGTCAGACGTTGGTTTATGTCTTGAAGTATGGGCATATGTTTGCTTTATGAATTTTTATCTAATCTAACATAACAAGGGATACTCTCCTTATCCATCTATACGGGCATAATAATTTTTTTAATCTTACTAAGCCGTTGACCTTAATGATAAATTGTGGCAATGAGTTTCACAGGCTAAAGTGTATTTGGTTTTATAGGATAAGTTTGTTGCCTTTCACTTCACATTGCCTTGTTACTATAACGGGCAAAAGGTTAAAAGGGAGCACTGGATTCATCTTCTCCTATGCCATTCATTATTTTTATACCTCTCTCATTTCCCTCTTATTTGTGGGTCTCTCTAAACTAAACAGTTCTAATCTTTTTCAGTTTTCCGTCATGAGAATGTCCTTCCATGCCTCCAATCATGTTTGGTACCCGATTCTAAACTCCTTCTATTTTTGCTATAACTTTTTAGAGATGGGATGATCAGAAGTGAATACAGTATTCAAAGTGGGGACGTACCATCAATTTACATAATGGTATTAGAAGAGCTGCAGAATTATTTTACATCCCATTCCTTTCCGATCCTACCATTTTGTTTGCTTTTGGACCAACGCTGTGCATTTCAGCAGATGTTTAGCCTGAACACCACCATGCAGGTCTTTCTCCTGAGTGGTTACAATTAATTTATAACTCAATAATATCTAGGAGTAGTTCAATTTTTTTCCTTTCAATGTGCGCTACCTTATATTTGTTAACATTGAATTTCATCTGCCACCTTTCTGCCTATTCCCCGGTTAAGTGCCTGAGCAGTTCTTCACTGTCTTTGGTAATCTTGACTCACCTTCATAATTCTGTGGCATCTGCAAATTTTAGCACCCTATGGTTCCCTACTTTTTCCAGATTGTGAATAAATATATGAAATAAATTCCGGTTCTAGTATGAGACCTTGAGTCACCCCTTTGTTTATACTTTCATTCTTAGATCATTCAAATTCAGCTCAGATACTCAAAGAGTGGCATAATTTTATTCCAAAGGAAGGAAAAGTTTGTCATATCTTAAAACACCATTTCAGCTGCACCAGGGTCTAGCAACATCAGGAGCTCTTGCACAGATGACTCTACCATTCTACCAGCCATTTTCAGCACAGAGTCAATTCAACCTGCTCAAAGTAAGTCTGGGTGAGGTTGTGTTGAACCAGTGTTGCAGGGGGACCTAGTTAAAGTGCAGGCTAGTGCAGCAGGGTAAGGTTTGTGTGGTATCTGCTGTGTGCATGGAGGATGCTGTGCTCCAACATCACTGTGGTTCCCTGACTTCCTAAGCAGGGACTGCTGCTCTAGGCTTGCCAGTGGTGGGAAATGTTGTGAGGAGAAGTATCTCCCAGCCTGCCTAAGGCAACGAGGACCTAGAACCTCTGTTGACGGAGTATTTCAACCTCCTCCCATGGCCAGGAGTTTGTAAGGAAAAGGGGAAGGTTCTTCAATACCACAGGAAGGCTCAGCAGAGACAAATAGAAGATAATGGGTAGCAAATCGCATACCAAAAGCAGCCAACACTAGGCCCAGCAGAGTTTCTGAAGCCACCTTTGCAGTGAGGTTAACTGGAGCTCCTCCTTTTTCAGGATTATACAAATACACCTCCCACATCCATCCCTACTCTCCCCTCCTCCACCGGACACCCCTCTCCACACACGCCAGCCCTAATCCCCTCCCACCTCTCTCTACTATCCCTGTCTAAAAGCACAAAACCTGGTCCAGGTGACTCACACTTTTCTATCCCAGGACCTAAGGGGCCGGGGGCCCGCGGGAGAGTTGGGAAAAGGAGAGAAAGCAAACTTTGTATTTTGGAAAAGTAAAACCAAAACCAGCTTCAAGCTTTTGTTGCCAATAGCATCCCACTCTTCAGGAAAGTGCATTAGAGCTGAGGGCCTGTAGGAAAGGAGAGATTCAGGAGCTAGTGAGGTAGCAGGGTGAGCTCGCTGGACACCCCAGCATGTGCAGGAACGTCCCAAGTTTATAATCTCTGCCCTGGCAAAGCACGACTGTGTATTTAAAGCCCTGCTGCAGTACAATCTGTGGCTCCAGCATTAGTCATTAGCTACGTGGGAAAAAACACTCCCTGCCCTCCTCTTCCACAAACCTCCTCAAACTTCTTTCCAGCAAGACACCTCCCTCCACTCCCTACCCACAGGAATGAACCAGGTTTAAAGGACACAAAATCTCAATAGCGTGACTAGGGGATAGAAAGTAAAAGCCATCTGCAGCCAACCTGGAGGAGGTCAAAGGCAGCCAAAAGCGTTTAAGCCTCTGAGATAACAACAGCCAACCCTGCCTTCACCTCTTAGCGCTCTCATCCCCCTTCCCAACTTAATTACTGCACCAGGTGAACTGGATTAAAGTGTCTGTAATGTTAGTGGGAACTCAGTGTTGCTTCCTTCCATTCCCTCCCTCCTCTTGGAGTTGAACTACAGCAGAACTGCATCTGCTAGACAGCTGTTTTCGCTGGCATGAGAACTCGACCCTCGCTCTGTCCACCCAACAGGGTTGCCAGCATCCTAAACCTGCTTGTGATGCCCACAATTCCCCAAATGAAGAAATGCTGCTTCTTTTGTTTGCTTGCTCCTGCCACGTGACCCTATGCCGCTTTTAGGCCTGCCTCCGGCAGAATATTTACTTCAGTGACCCTGCTCTGCGGCAGGGTAATTTCATTGTCTGGTGTTTCTGTCAGGAAAATTAATTACCAGTCTCGCTCACTGGCTTTTTCATCCACCCATCACAGGATGTCGAAAGCGACTGCCAAGGAGTTTCGTTTCCCCAGAGTTGGATTTTGACAGTTGGGCTCCTTCTGAATTTTAAAACTGCCCCGTAGGGTGCCCACCCTCAGATCAGTGGTGGAGCTAACAGGGGCCTGAGGTGACCACACTCCCTGGGGTTCTTTACGTGTATGTGTAGTACCTTTTCAAGCACATTATGCACAGAGACACTTTAGGCATACGCAAGCTAGGCAGCTGGCTAGGGCAGCAGATTTGCAGGAAGCTGGGATGTGCTCTACCCCACGAGTCTGCTGCGGTGTGGACGAACTACGTGCACCCTGACTCGTATTAATGGTTTCTTAACAAGCTTTGATTTAGTCCTCTCAGCAATGGGATGTCATCCTTAACATACACATAGAGGCCTCTGCACAGATCAAGCCCAGCCTGGGAGGGCCCACAGCCCTGCCTGGCCCCTGGTGGTCTCTCCCTGGACTAGCTCCAGCAGAAATGGCTTCCCAGGACAGGTGGGAACCAGGGGGACAAATGGGGTGGCAGGGACTAGGACATGCAGTGGCCACCTCTTCCCCCATCTCCCCATGTCCCCTCCCATCTCAGCTGTCCCTGGGGTCCTGCCCTGCCCCCTGCGTCCTATCCTGACCCACCTGCCCTCCATTTTCCACTGTGTCCTAAACCCTCCGCTCCACCATCACCCCTCTCTGTCCTAGCCTATCTGCCCATCGGCTCCTCAGGGCCTACCCCATCTCCAGTCCTCCTACCCAGCAAGGTCTTGCCCCCCATGCCATCAGCCCCCTTCTCTAGTGTCCTGCCCCACCTGCCCCTGTATCCCATCCCCTCAGCCCATGTGCCCTGTAATCTGTTCCCTGTTTTTCTAGCCTCCCCCCAACAACCTGCCCTGCATGTCCTTGTTCCTGCCATCCTATTTGTCCCCCACTGCATCCTGGACCCTACCTGATCTGTCTCCCATGTGCTGACCTCCATCCCCAACCTGTGTCCAGTCTCCAGCCCACCTGTATTATCCCCGACATTGTTCCTCCCACGTATGGTATGTCCCTCCCTCTTCCTCCTGCTTCATGTCAGGAATATCCCCTCTGGTCTGGGGCAGCTCCTCCTGTACCAAGCCAATAGACAGAACTGAAGGTGGAACTTACTAACAACTCATCACACAGGTCACTCCGCACTTGCCAAACCTGGCAGACATTATTTACCACTCTTGGTGGCCTACATGAACACGAAGTTGGTTGTCTCAGTCCAATTCCTAGCGCACAACTACCCACATCACACAGAACCATCACCGCATCCTTGACATTGACTGGCATCCTCACCAGACTATGCTACTCTCTCACCCCCAATGGGGGCCATTTTAGAAGAAGGTTGTGGGAAGCAAGGGGGAACTTTCACTGGTGTTTCCCATTCTGTGGATGAATAAAGTACTTCGGTATCCAGGGCTGTGCATCTCATATCTTTCAGTGGCCTCTAGAAAAGACAAACTATGAAGCATAGCAGCTATTCACAGCCTGCACATCAAAGGCAGTCGACATTCTCTTTGGTGAGTTGGCAATTGTTTTGATTCTTTACTAGCCAGATAACTCTATTTCTTTGTCCAAGTTTCCACTGTAAGATTTTGCAGGTCATAACAAGGTGAACTGTAGTTCAGAGTGGAAGCTGCAGAGTCTGAGGAATAAACATTTAACCGGGGGAATGCCCCCTCTCATGATATAGACTCACTGAAGTGAGCTCTGGAGGGGCTGGCTTCAGAGTCTGTTTAAGCAGCTCCTTACTCAGCCAGAGGAATCCCTATAAAATAGCAGAAATTCCTTATGACCTAACAGGGCTTGACACTAGCTAGGTCAATAACAGATTTTTTTCAATTTGTAATTAACATTTAAAAAAAAATTCATTCAAGTTGAATGAAACATTTCATCTCAATGTTGAGCATTTAACATCTCTGACGTGTTTTTTTTTTGTTTGGTTGGTTTGGTTTTTTTTACTAAAATTGAAAGAAATTTTTAATTCAAAATTAAAACGTTTCATGTTGGAAACATCAAAACAAAACATTTTGATTTTTTCAGGGATTTTTTTTTAAGATTTGTTTTGTTTTGAAACAAAACCGACCCGAATTTGGTGCTACTGAATCAGCATTTTTCACCAAAAACTGGTATTGGTGCCCAGCTCTACTTAGCACCCTATCCCTGGAGTTGCCCAGCTCCGGTCACAAGAGATCTGCCATGGACCGGAGTCTCTCACACAGCAAACCGAGCACTACCACAAGCACTAGGCTACTAGGCCAGAAAACTGTTGCATTTTTAAAATGATCAATAGTCAGCACTAGACAGATTTCAGCCAGGCCAGGGGACAGTGAAGTGGCAGGGAAGGACACAACATAGGGATGCCACCAATTCTATCAGCTACATAGTGTATTGGACACGCATGAACATGTTTAATTTGTTTATGCTTCTGGAGACTCTGACGGGCACTGCTAACGATCCACCATCCTTTATTTTTCACTCTTCAGATGCAGACACACTCAACTTCCTGCTAAGGATTCTGGGTGTAGCCCAGCAATCATTTCCTGTGCTAAGTAGTATTGTCGTCATACCCATCACTGGAGAGAGCTCATAATAGTATGCGCACACCTATCATCATGATGAATCCCACAGGATTAGTTTCCAGGACATTTCCCCCACCAAAAAAGGTAGACATTCAGCTCTCCAAAGTCCGTATGAACTAAGAGGAATGAAGGTTGTATCAACTCAGCATTTGGTAAGGGTTTATGTTACAGGACATAAATATAATGGGCAGAACATGTATACTTGCCAATGACATGGTTACAGCAATCCCTGTATTTCTGTGCTAAGTAGCGTGCAACTGGGAGTGCTGGAGGGAAAGGCCAGGCAGATCTTACTGCGTATTTACCAAGTGCATGCACAGTTGTATCTGTCTTAAGAACAGAGGGCATGTGACATGGGAATTACTTTTGGACTCAGTAAGGGTAATTACCAAGTAAGCGTCAGGAACCTGTAGTTACTATAGGGTATTTAACAACAAATAAATCACAGAATCAGGGACTAAAACAACTTCCCCTGAGACGGACTATTAATGACGTAGCAGCATGCTGATAGGTAAGGCAGAAAAATACCCGCCTTGCCTCATCCCCAGAGGCTCGGCCCTCTGCAATTAAACGGAATAGAAGAGTCAAGTATTGCCTATTGCATACTGTGCTTACTTGTGACACATTGTCAATCCAATATCTATATAATACATGTGGAAAAGTGTAACTTACTATTGTGTCTTTATTAGGCCTTTGTTTGTACTCATTTTCCCTACGTGGCTTCACTCCACGTTTTTTTCCTTTCCTTAGAAAAGAGGATGACAACTCTTTTCCTGTTGGTCTTCAGTGATTGTTTCTTTGTTACCTTATCTTTCTCCTTCTAGCTCCTTATCTCGCTTTCTCTCTCTCTTTTCCTGTATTTGTCTTCTCTGCCTCCTCCTCTATATCTTCGGTGTCTCCAAACTCTCCCTCTTCTCCCTCCAAACTCTCTATCTCCATGTCTCTTTTCTAACTTCCCCGCTCCCCCCGCAACCCCCATGCGTGCATCCTCTTAAACACACAGGGCTAGGAAATATTAAGCCCTAAACACGTAAAGAGGGTGTACACCATCCTATGCATGCAGAAAAAGTATGTACAAGTGGAACCATGGATGTGCTACTAAAGCAGTGGGCTGTGCAAGTGCAGATTGTGCACATCCACTTTTGCAGGTGCAGTCACTCACAAACACCACAAGCGGACACACAAGTCAGGAGCTGACTAAAAATATGACCTAAATCGGGATCCTCACGGCCTGAAAACAGCTGAACCAGAGTTAAAACAGAGCCTCTTTATATTAAGGAAATTGGCCCTGGTTAACCCTGTAATTTAGCCAAGCAAGCTGCAAGGGTGTAAGTCCTGACATCTCCATTAGGGGTTTTGCAGGGGTATACCTACGTCCATATGTACACCAGTGGGAATTGCCTTTAATGGAGAGAGGGCCCGAAAGGAAACCTCCTGCTCACTTTGAACAAGAGACAGAGAAAGAGCACGCAAACAAACAGTGGAAGCTTTGAGCTGGAGAAAACAGCACAGCTGTTCGCAGAAACAAGACAAAAGGTTCAGAACAGTTGCTTTCTCCCTCCCCCCCCACAACCATGTTGTTTACTGAAACCAAGGACTGAAATTTTGCAGGCAAAGCCACTGACAGCAGCCTGTCAGTCTCGGGGGGAGCAAGGGCTTCTTTCAGGATTACGGACCACTACTAAATTGCTCTATCAATTATTAAACCAATCACTCAACTCCTGGTCACCAAAATACAACAGATAAAGCATTTTTCATCCACTCTCCACCAGCTGCTCCCCTCCTCTAGAGCCAGAGGGGAAATCAAAATTCACCTGGTTTATACTTCATAAACATCATTCTGATTTTTCCCTGTGCCTTAGAAATGAGAGATCTCGCCAGCAAGTTACAGTGTGTGTGTGTGTGTGTGTGTGTGTGTGTGTGTGTGTTTTATGGAAAGACCAAGACTATGGAAGTTCGAAGCGACTCCTGTGAATATGAAAATCATCATCATTGTCCTGATCTTCTGGGGGCCACGGAGTTAAGGGAGCCTCTGTAGATACCATGAACGACAGGGCTCATGCATTGGTGGCCACAGATTCCCCCTTGCCTGTCCCACATGGCAAGGCATAGTTCAGTTGCACTGTAGGGTGCAATACACTTGGTGTCTGAGGGGATCGGGAACAGCAAAGGGTTCTGATACAATTCCAGTGGCTGGACATATAGAGTTAGAGAATGCATACCCCTTATTAAATGGGGAGAAAGCATTGTGGTTGGTAACAGGCCCCATGGGGCTGAAAAGGGAGGATGGAGGAAAATCTGAGATCCAGACCTGAAAGGATGCAAGCTGTAATGTCTGTTGCCTGGCGGCCTGTGGCATAGCTAGAAGTAGAAATTCGGGTGGGCCCCAGCTTATGGTGGACAAGCAATGACCAAAGGTCTGATATCACAGCAAATCATTTATGTTACATATTATTATATGTTACTGGATATCTGATTGTGGCCAGCCATGGGCAGGTTGTGGCACATCTCTGCCAATGGAGAGGCAGTAACCAGGGCTGGGTGGTGTAACAGCAGAGCCCCTTCCCTATTGGCATGATGGAGGGGCAGCTGGACCAAATTTCACTGGCATTGTGACCTGGCGCGTGAGCTCCTGCCTGCAGTCCTGGGCTCTGCGAAGCCTGTGTCTACGGGGGAGCAGAGCAGAGGCAGAGACTAGCAGCAGCAGCAGGACCTGTGCACCAGGTTGCAATGCCACTCAAATTTGGCCCAGCCACCCCTCCCTGCCAGCAGGGAAGGTGCTCTGCCATTACACCACCCAACGGTAGTTACTGCCTCCCCATTGGCAGACAGGCACCCAGACTTGGGTGGCGTGGGATGGAGCCCCACCCCGTATGAGTGTAGACAGGTGTTTGGGCCATTGGGTGGCTCTGTGACCCAGTGCATGCGGTCTCTCTGGTTCCCAGTCCCGGCCTCTGCTCTGTTCCCCCTTCGACACAAGCTTTGGCTCTGTCCCAGGCCCACCAGCTCAGGTTACTTCCTCACGTGATGCACTACAGTGGTGCAGCTGCACCGATGTAAATTTGTAGTGTAGACCAGTCCTTAGTAATACACCTCTACCCCGATATAACGCTGCCCTCGGGAGCCAAAAAATCTTACCGCGTTATAGGTGAAACTGCCTTATATCGAACTTGCTTTGATCCACTGGAGCGCGCAGCCCTGCCCCCCGGGAGCACTGCTTTACCGCGTTATATCCGAATTCGTGTTATATCGGGTCGCGTTATATCGGGGTAGAGGTGTATTCCTATCTGGACTGGCTGTGGCCCCAATTCAACAAAGCACTTCAGCACATGCTTAACTATAAGCAAGTACTTACGCCCCGTTAGGATTTAAGTACATGGTTAAATGTTAAATGCTTCGTGAATTGGAGTCAATGGGCATGTCCTCCTCACACTTGAACTGTGAACCTCGTGATGCACAGGAAGTAATTCTGCCAGGTGAGCCAAAAGAAACCTGTACCTTGGCTGAGCCAGGAACTGTGCTAAGTTTGTCTCAGCTGGGAGTTTCCCTGTGCATCTCTCAGGAAAACCTCATCCAGCTGATCATGAGGAGACACACAATGGAGAGCACCACTGCTGTTACCCGTAATGCATGTTCAGCTGCATGATGATCCAGAAATGTAGAAAGATGTGAAACAGCAGCTCTACTCAATACAATGTGATCTCTTGTTGTGTGACACAAAGGGTGGGGGCACGGAGTAGGGGAACAGGCCATGCCAGGGTTTTTCCCAGGTGATAGAAGAAATCACACAATAGAAAAATAATAATTTGAAAACAAAAGCCCTGTCCAAGCCCGGCCCTGAATGGGTGAGACACAATATACTGGGTGGTGAGCTCCCCTTGAGGAGACATCTGATCAGAAGGGGAAGAATGTCAATTATGTGCTTCCATTCATGCCACTGCAATGAAAGCACAATTCTGATTCCACTTTCTGACCGGGCTATGCAATTTATGCAAATCTGAGCCGCTCTCGCTTCTCTCAGAGCCAAACACCCACCAGTGCCAAGCTTTGGCTCTAACTCCCCCGCCCCCTTTTTCATCTATTGTTTTCACTGTTAAATATTTAAGACTTTTATTTTCTTTAGACAGGAAATTTAATTTAAAAAAAAAAACAGATTCAGTCACTGGAGCTGACATCTTGTTGCTTACACCCTCCCTATCTTCCATTCCCAGCTCTGCGAAGGCAGCTAGCCCCAGCCCCTTGTTATTCCAGTCCTGGGCCCCTGCAGTGATCAGCCCAACAAACCTTCTCAGGTCGGACTTGTAGCTCTCAGTGCTGTTCCCACCCTGAGCAGACATTGCCAGACACACCAGGCTGTGGTGGTTTTATGATCTGGGCAACCTGGGATTACACTGACTATCAAGGTGATCGCCAATAGAAAGAGAATCCAGAGGCTTTCTACCTTGGAAACATTTATAAAAAGTTGACTCAGGCCACGATCCTGTGACTCACCCAACACAGGCAAACCCCCGCCCCCCCCCCCCCCATGCCCAAGTAAAGCCAGTTGGCAGGGTGTGGACCTAAAAATGTCAAATTATTTCAGGTTTTTCTAATTTTTTCCATTTATCTATGTGTGCTTGTTTTTTGAAAGTTAAAAAAAAAGTAAAATTCTTATACTACAAGCTCTTCAGAGCAGGGACATTGCCATTATGTATTTGTCTGTTGAAAGCTATGCATATTTAATATTAATGTTATTTATATTAGTGACACACACCCAGGCCCCAACTAAGATTACGGCTCCATTGTGCCAGGTACTGAACCAACATAGATTGAGAGAGAGAGAGAGAGAGAGGGACAGCCTCTGCCCCAAAGGGTTTACTTTCTAAATAGAAATATGGCGCAAGGTGAAACAAAGTCACAGAGAGGTGAAGGGATTTGCCAAAGATCACACAGCAGCTCAGTGGCAAAGCCAAGAACAGCATCCAGCTTTCCTGACTTCCAGTCCTCTACCCCAGAGGTTCTCAAACTGGGGGGCATGCAGGATGTATTCTGGGAGGGGAGGGGAGGGGGGCGTGAGAAGCTTTAGGGGGAAAAAAAAACCTTACTGTGCACATTTAGAGTTGGGTGGCTGGAGAGCGAGAACTTCTGGCTGGGCACCCAGCTCTGAAGGCAGCGCTAGTGCCAGCAGCAGCACAGAAGTAAGGGTGGCGATACCACGCCATGCCACGCCACCTTACTTCTGTGCTGCTGCTGGCACCGGCGCTCCCTTCAGAGCTGGGCGCTCGGCCAGCAGCTGCTGCTTTCCGCTCCGCCTTCAGAGCTGGGTGGCCGGAGAGTGGCAACTGCTGGGCACCTGGGGGGTGGGGAGAGTAAACTTCAACAAACACAAAGAAGGCGGGGTATGATCTCCACACTAGACCCATTTATGATGCTCTACAAACACTAAGACCTAGCCAACAGGATTTTTTTTAAACTTTAAATTTTAATAATAGCATTAATAAACACCTAAATATCCTGAATTTCAATCATACCCAACTAGGATGAAATTATACCACAAAGCAGAATAGAAAACAGACGAAAGCTCTCAGTACAAATTGCTGGGCAGAGTGCTGAGAAAAATTATTCTCCTTTACAGAATTAAATGAACACATTAATTATGAATCACCTCTTTATTCCATTATTATTGTTTATTTGTATTGCAGTAGCACCTGCCGCCCCCCATCTGGGTCCTATTGTGCTACGTACTGTAGAAATACATAAGAAAAAGTCCCTGTAGGCAAGAGCTTACCATCTAATTATAAAATCCTACTCACTTGGGTAAATGGAATCTACCTGTACCAAGTATTATTATTTGCTAAGCACTGACTATGTAGTCAGACTTTACAAGACATAGCAGATGCAGTCCCTGCCCCAATGAGCTTACAATCTAAGGCCTGGGTCCTACAAATACACTGGAACTAGTGACTTTATGTCCCACTGAATAGTCCCAAATAGGTCTTATGTATACAACTAACACTCCACAGTCAGTAATTAACACAAATAATAAAATGAGGGGTAGGCAAATCTCCAGAAGAGATCAAGGGTCCCCTCTGGAATCTCAGGCTGCTGATAGCATACAGCTGCCCAGAATAAGACAGCACACAAACCTGCTTCCAATATGCTTCAGTTTAGAATCCAGTGTTTGGAACTTGCAACGAAGTATGGAAAACTATTATCTACCATCTTTTCTGCACTAAGACATCAGTGCCTAAGAGCACCCATGACACTGGAGAGGTGAGGTTCTGGGGGAACCCTCGAACAGCCAAAGCCTCAAATGCAGAGACGCGGGGCTCCCTCTTTCCACTGCAGACCCTATGCATAACTACTGCCCATCCTCCATCAGGTCTCCTGCACCAAAGGCCTCCCCCTTCTCTCCCCCACAAATCCCAGGTAACATCATCCCATCTCCCTAAATCCCTGCTTTACTTCTCATGTCCCTGTTCACTCTGCTTGCCCCCCTTCCACATCACTGCTCATCCGCTTACAGTCTCCCCCAGAGCCCATCCCTATGTCTTCCAATGCCCAGCCTGCCTCCCTCACTCCCCAGTGTGCACAGAGCACAGTTAGGAAGTCAGAGATAGTGCAGGTAGAAGAACATCATCAATAAGAGCACCATTCTTCATGAACTCCCCCCCATTTGCTCTACACTTTGTCAGAAAATATTGATAAACATGGAAAAGAACGTTTTTGAAAATTCTCACTTTTTTCGTTGTTAAGAACAGACATAGCAGAAGGATCAGAGCAGTTCTATTGGCTTGGGGGCAAAGTTGGTTGTGAGGAAAAAGGGGAATGTATTTCATTTCTAAAGTTCAAGAACAACCTTTGCAAGTTCAAAAACGGTTTGTGTGCATATAGTTTGTAGAGCCTGTGGCTTCTTTTCAAACCCAAAGAAATGTGAGAGAAACAGGACAAAATTTCAAAAA
The DNA here is from genome assembly GCF_965152275.1 of Natator depressus. Classification (NCBI taxonomy): domain Eukaryota; kingdom Metazoa; phylum Chordata; order Testudines; family Cheloniidae; genus Natator; species Natator depressus. Next base: position 247,002,660 of record NC_134234.1, read on the forward strand.
GAAAGCATTCTTAAATGTTTCCTCTGAAAAAGTTAGGTAATATTTTAAGTACAATAATTACACAGAAAATTCAGTTGTCCTCCAAAAAGATACTGTGCCAAATCTGTAGGCTAAATTCAATCATTCAAGTGTGAAACAGAGGGATTTAAGTCTGCTTTAAGTGCAAATTTTAACACAATCTTAACTATGGAGTTGCTACCAACACCTTCATAACATGTCAACACATAGTCATATATTAGTTTCTGGGGCTCTTCAAGTGTCTCCTTTTCCAGGTTCCTTTTTTCGTGCCAAGACAAATTTTTGAACTTACTTTGATGATGTAAAAAATATAAACATTTTCTGCATATTAAAATCTTAGGTGACTATGATACAGAATCACTGAAGATATGAAACTTGGTAGTTTTTTTCACACAAGTTAAACTTTTCTTTTTCTTAACCAGCCAATGGTAGAGTTTGGAAAGATTCCCATCTGACTTTAACTTCTAATCTGTCTTTGTGTAAGGGGACTGTTGCCCCCTTACTGACATTCAGTGGGGGTGTTTTAGTTGCTAGCTCCCAGTACTAAAAAGGGGGAAGGGTCGATGGGGAATCAGGACCCTGAGACTGACAGTCCCCAGGAACAATGGGGAGAGACCAATGCTCAGGGTCAGCCTGAATGACAGGGTGGGCAGGCTAATCAGAGAGTCAGGAGGCCAGGGAGGTCCCATCCTCCATGTGAGCTGGATTTGCCTGGGTCAGACAGAGTGGGGCCGAGCTAAGAAAGCAGGGGCCCAAGCTTAGCTGGGGAGCAGAGCTGTGTGAGATCCAGAGAGAGCAGACCCTGTCCTGGGAGCAGAGCTGCAGCCCCAAAGCCAGAGGCACAGCCCAGAGAGAGCAGACTTGCCCTGGGAGGAGAGCTGCAGCAACCAGAGCCAGAGGGGCCAGAAAAGCAGCCCAGGAAGCAGGTGAGTGCTGGGAGCAGAGTCACAGAAGCAGCCTGCAGAGCAGACCTGTCCTGGGAGCAGAGCTGCAGCAACCAGAGCCAGAGGGGTCAGAGAAGCAGCCCAGGGAGCTGGAGGCAGAGCAGCAGCAGCAGCAGTGCAGAGACAGAGTGGTGCAGCTGGGGCTGGAGCAGTCCGGAGCTGGGTGCGGTGAGCGAGGGGGACCCTGGGCAGCAGGCCCAGCACAGGGAGACGCCTCAGCCAAGGGGCTCTGCAGGCCAGGCTTGGATCATAACCCCTGACAGGGCGGTGTCGACACTGGGAAGAAGGGTCCTACCACTTAGAGCCTGAGAGCGTGTGGCCACCACCAGAGCAAGTGTCCAACCCACAGCATCCCTGCAGCACAGCCAGGGCCTGAGAAGGAGGCCTGGGCCTTACAAGGAGGAGACTGTGAACTGCCCGGACATCCCAGAGACACTGTTTGTGATGTTCCCTGCCACAGAGCGGGTTGATGTGTTTCCTTTCACCTTTCCCATTTTTCCTTATTCTTTTTAAAATTAATTATTGATTAAATAACTTGCATTTGCTTTAACTTGTATGTAATGGTCAGTGGGTCAGAGAAGTGCCAGTGCAGAGAGAGTACCCCGGAGTGGGGACACCCTAGCCCCTATCGTAGGTGACCGCAGCAGGGTTGGGGGTCGAGCCACCCAGGAATCCTAGGTCCAGCCTTATTGGGGTTACAAGGACTCTGCCAGACAGGAGAGTGGAAGGGGAGTCCTCAAGGACAGGGAGGCCACTGGGTAAAGGAAGTGGGAGCGAGGACTCAGATCCTTTCGCTAGCCCACTTCACCGGGGTAGTACAGAAGCCAGGAAAGTTCCCCACAATAGCAGGACTATTCCCCCGCTTACATTTGGCTCTTGCTGCAATAGGGATGTTGTTTTTAAAATTTGACTGTTTTTCAAATAGCCAATGCAGTCCTTGTAAATGGTGAAGAAATTCCCTTTTTAACAGAAATTCTTTTGGCTGATGGGAATTCCATAGTTACTTCAGGGATACAAATGCTACAATCAAAGGAACTTTCCAGGACATGGAAACAAAGGCCCATCCTTTCTATAAGATAGAGACCCACTTGTGTGTGCATTTGGGTCATGCAATTACTATGATTGCACGTCAGACAAGTATCTGCACACCCTTCTTCCAAACCCACTGCGTATTTGGAGAATTTTGGCACGTTGGAAGCTTTGCTTGGCAGTCACAAACTCCTCACTCTGATGTGCCTGAACCGAACTCATTGTTTTTAACTTATGTATGCTGGTTTGAAGCGTCCATGTGGTTACAAAGAGTTCAGAGATTAAAAACATCATGGTGACCCTCACCAGGCGGATTGCTTGGGGGCTGTGGTTCAAATCAGTTAGACAGAGAAAGTGACACACTCTAGACTGGGAAGATCAAGTGGTGGCAAGTTCAAGCAGCAGGTGAAACAACTGGAGCATCATTTCCCCGTGACAATATCTTTTTCTAGGCCCATGACATAAATCTTCGGCACATACATTAGTCACCTCTGCATCTTAGCCTAGGCAACGTCACTGTCCTGAACCACTAATCTTAGTGCACCGTTTAGGTGTCATCACCTCTCTCACTGTATAACACCCGACTCCATTTCTGTTCAAATCCCCCCCTGCCTGTGTCTACTTCAGTTCTACAGATTGTTCCATTTGGTTTCACAGCAACCCTGCCCGGTCAATATCATTTTCAGCAGAGTTGGCTATCATTACCCGAATGGGCAAACAATCTCTAGTACCATAAACTCTTTCCTTGCATGGGGCGGGGTACAACTATAAGGACTCTTCAAAAGGCATAATTTCTATTTCCCTGCAATATGATTTGCTACCCACAAACAGCAGTGTTCAGAGCACAAAAATAAGGCTGTACCTGAGCGCATTACTCACAAACAATACTGGGAAGCGAATAACTATATTTCCCCTCTCAGTCTAAGGGGAAGTTCATGAAAAGGTCAGAGAGAAAACAATGCAGGCCATCGATCACAGAGACGGCTAACCTAGAAAGGTTACTGTGAGTTCCAAATTCATTTTTCAAATCTGTAATTACCTCGCAGTCTCATCCCACCCTCCTCTCCCCAACATCCTACCCCTTGCCAAGAATTGAATACAACCCACCACTTCTTTATTAATTATGCATTTTGTTTACACTTGCTGCTACTGCCCCGCAGCATGGCCCAGTGGCTGAAGGATTAAACAACACAACTCCTGCTAATTCCAGAGGGACATGTGGAAAGGGGTCTGATTTTTTTTTCCCCCTCTAGCATGCAGCACTGGAGGTTCAAAACACTCAGAAAGGCCAGTGTGGGAATATACGGGATACAGATGGCATAAGAACGGAGTTTGATGTTTGTAATGCAATGTAAAAGGGCAAGTCAAGATGTGAGAGGGAAAGACAATTCCTTTTTGGAAGTTCGAGAGTTATCTACAGATTTTCATCCAGATGAAATCACTGTGACTGCTGCTGAATATACAGCAGCCTCTGAAAGTACACTTTGAGTCTGAACAGCGCCCACCTGAAAATGGCACCATGTCCCTCACTGATGCCAGAACAGATTTAATCAGATTACAAAGAAAAATATGATTTTTCTCAGGGCCAGTACTGCAAACTCAAGATGGGCTCTGAAGTCAAGCTGGGCTCATTTCTTCTCACACGTTCTCAACTAGGAATAAACTTTATTCAGGCTAAATTATGTTCTCAGGCCTGTGCAACATAGTGTTATATGGAGATAGACAAGTAAAACTCAAGGCATAATTCAATGACAGTGATGTTGGAGGGGACTCAGTACATTTCTGTTTCGAAGCATGGTTCAGTGTTTCTGATATAAGAAGCCTAGGATTTTTCCCGGTGCTTTGGAAAGGCTCACAATAACCTATTTTAAGAATCTATACTTTATTTTTATCTCTATGATGCAGTATTTCTGGATCCAACATTCCCTATGGTGCAGAAGTGGGCAAACTACGGCCCGCGGGCCACATCCGGCAAATGGGACTGTCCTGCCCGGCCCCTGAGCTCCTGGCCAGGGAGGCTAGCCCCCGACCCCTCCCCTGCTGCCCCCGCTCCCCTGCAGCCTCAGCACGCTGCACCGCCAGCACTTTGGCCAGCCGCTCCTGCCGGGCAGCGTTGGCGGCATGGCTGGCTCTGGCTGGGCGGCGGGGCTGCGAGCTGCTGCTGCTCTGAGCAGCATATTAACGGCGGGGGGGGGGAGCCAGGGTTGGATAAGGGGCAGGGGGTCCTGGGGGCAGTCAGGGGACAGGGGGGATTGGATAGGAGGTGAGGTCCCAAGGGGCCTGTCAGGGGGCGGGGGTGTGGATAGGAGTCGGGACAGGGAGCAGGGGGGGGTTGGATAGGGGTTGAGGTCCCAGGACAAGGAGCAGGGGGGTGTTGGATGGGTCGGGAGTTCTGAGGGGGACAGTCAGAGGATTGAAAGTGGGAGGGGGCGGAGGCCAGGCTGTTTGGGGAGGCACGGCCTTCCCTACCCAGCCCTCCATACAGTTTCGCAATGCCGATGTGACCCTCGGGCCAAAAAATTTCCCACCCCTGCTGTAGTGGGGCAGAGGTAAATTTGTGTCTAAAATAAGAAAACTTCCTTGTGCAGCAGTGACACAAACATACTTCAAGCTCCTCTACCTTTCAAATAAACTGATGCACAGAAACACTGGTATGCACTCTACCACCTTGAAACTATTTTCCTAACCTGCCCCTTTTTCTATCGCATCAGAGGGAAAAAAAGCATTCAATTAAATCTCCAACAGCGTTAAATGTAGGACCATTAGTATGTTCTAATTTTAATACATATATTTAAGTAGCAAACTCTACATTAATGCAAAGTTAAATTTAAAAATTTTAATTGCACAAAAAAGTCAAGAAATTCAGAATTAAGATTCCAAATGTAACCTTATCTCTGCCCCTTTCCTCACATGTGTTACAACAGCACCTTTCATTACATGATCACTATGATGTGGTGCTCAGCCCACACCACCCCCAAAGGGGTTAAAATGGCTCAGAAGGAGCTACTTGATTGGTTGTGCTGCATCTGGTGAGGTGTAGGCTGGATATACAGCCCTAACTGAACCTGAAGCCCAGCTGGGCAGGAAGAGGAGGGGCTTATATGAAGTCAGTCAAGATGGTTAGGAATGCAACCTCATGCTCTGTGTGTCCCTAGCCTCTGTTTGCCAGAAACTGGGAGTGGATGACGGGATGGATCACTCGATGACGGCCTCTTCTGTTCATTCCCTTTGAAGCACCTGGCTTTGGCTGCTGTCGGAAAACAGGATACTGGGCTACACGGACCATTGGTATGACCTCGTATGGCCGTTCCTACGTTCTTATGTCAGGGAAAGGCACGCAGAAAGGGACTGCTTGGGGGAGAGTCAGCAATCACTCACAGGTTTGAGAGAAAGGAGTAGGAAGAAGTCTAGGGAAAACAGCAGCAAGGGTGAGACGGCATGGACCTTAGCTGCTGATTGTACGGTCCCTAGACTGGCTCCTAGTGTAGAGGGCAGGCTTGGGTTCCCCTACCAGCCACTGGGAGAGTGGCATGTACAGGGCAGTGGACTTTGAAAACTGCCTGAGGCAGTTTGTTTGATACCCCAAAAGTGGCATGGAAACTATAGGGAGCTGGCCAGAGGGCCAAGCCCCAAAGAAGCCATGCAGCTCATGGGGCATGAGAGGCTGCACAGTGAGAGATTAGGACAAGGGGCTGAGAAACCACAAGCGGAGGCATCAAACCAGTTGTGAGGTAATCCTTAGAAAAGAGGCAAGGAGGTGTCCCAGTGGTTGAGTGGAGTGAACCCCTTGACAACATACAATATGCAGGAATACAAAATGCCACAAATTTGCATCTAAGAGAACAGAAAAGGGGGAATCTTACAATAGTACATAAATCTTCCCATGTACATAGGCTAATCAGACAGCCTCTTTGGCACCAAACGGGATTACCCTGCTTTCAAACTACAGTGATTCCTCTTCTCAAACCAATGCCTATAGAAGTTTAACATAGAAAGCACAGTGAGTGGCATATTACTTATACACTGCCAAATGTTAAGCCATAAAAAGGCGATGCTTGTGGAAAGTCATTATGAAAAGTATAACTGAACCAGAAACACAAAAGAAAATGAAACAACCTTTTCCAAGTACTGCATTCTCTCTTTATAGACAACCTTCCATCCTTTGGATTTGAGAGAGAGAGAGATTACACTATGCACAACTGACTTTCCTATATATTATATTCGCTCTCCTCTTTAAATTATGTTTGTTCCCGCTACCGTTCTGTGCCCATTCTCCTGTCCCCATTTTCCTTTCTTTGCCTAGGAAGCTTCAGATGTGTGCAATCCCTGAAATCACACACTTAATTTAAAGCACTGCTCCATTCCAGAACGATGAAGAGCAATTGGAGGGAATTCAGAACACAGCAAACAGAAATGATTAATGGCCTGGAAGGACTGACTTATAAAGGAAGATTCAAAGATCTAAATATCTGAGCCTTTGCATAAATGATGGGAGACGGAACTGCCTACAAATACTTAAAGGTTGTAAACCCCATGGAGAGTTTGGAACTGTCTGGCATGATGTTACCAAGACTAATAGTGTAAAGTTAAGAAAAGAGAAAAAAAAATAGACCGAACATCAGGAAAACTGTCTTGATCCTCTGGATTGCGGAGCAAGCTCCCACACAAAGCCCTAGAACCCCATCCCTGGAAAAATGTAGAACTATTCCAAATAAAGCACTAGAGAGTGTAGAGCAGGGAACAGTCCTGCACTGGCATGGGAATAAATATAGCTTTTACCCAGTTCTAATCGCTAGGATTCTGTAATCCAAATATCTTCAGCCTCTCCTCCCAAACTCCCCAGTCGTAGCAGGTGTGACTGCATGCCTAAAGTGTACTGGGGCATTATTGTATTGCTTTGTTTTGTTAAGTTTTTGCAACAAATTGTCCAAGAAGTCTGTCTGGGGACAGAATTTCAAATGTGCCTAAGGGATTTAAGAGCACAAGTCCCATTGGAAATCCATGGGGCTTGGGTTCCTAAATCAGTTGGTAAATTTGAAAATCTCCCCCTTCCCAACCTCCTGAAAAATCCTAAGCCTTCATCGACCAAATTCCGTCTTTCCCAAGGCTTTTTTTTTTTATAACTGCATGTACAGTTCTACAGCATGAAACATACAATTCACATGAAACATACAAAGAGGGAAGATTGCCTTTAGCTGAAAATGCATTAAAGATGTAAGAACTGCAGGAGTAAGTACAAGAGCTACCTCTGGTCTTTCATGCTGACTGTGGCAATAAAGTACTTACCAGGGGCATCTCCATATCAGACCCTCCCCACACAACCTTTGTAGCTCCCTGCTTTACTCAGTGGAGGATCCCATTATTAAAACTTCTATTTGTTCTACAGAGACCACTGCTGATTAATGGTGATCCTCATATGTCTGTCAGGTCTGCCAACCAGCCAAGATCAAAAGCAAAACCTACTGGAGGCTCCGATTTGGATTTGTTTCCAGTTTTTTTTTTTTTTTAAAAGAAAACCCTACACAACTCTTTTTTGAGCATGACCTTTTTTGTTGACATCACCACATGCCCTTCCTTTGTTGTGGAGGTTCTTGACAGCTAAAAGTGGTGTCAAGAGTACTGAGCGTTTCTATATGCTAAACAGACCCTGTACCCTCAAATCACAGTCCAGATCCCCAGCTGGTGTAAACAACTGTAGCTCAATTAAAGTCAATGGAGCAACACCTACTGACACCTGCAGAGGAGTTGGCCCCAAATTTCCATCTGAAAACATTATACCTACTGCTGTTACTAGTAACCCCCAAAGATTCTTTTGAATTGTTTCCAGTTTGTTTACTTTTATGCATTTGACAGCACTTTGTGTGAAGGCTGGGTCATTGCTCTGTTGTCAGTGCATGCCCTTCTCCAGGATCTACAAAAGAGTATTTAACATCAGCAACAAAGCTGAAACTGAGCAGGCGGCAGGGTGCACAGGGTCCAAGGGAAGATGGAAAGTTGAGCCTGAATAGGTTTGATGGCGCTGCTCTTTGGGACACCCAAAAGACCCTTTCAAAAAAATCAAGAAAGGAGCAGAAAAACCCTTATTTTTGAAAAGGAACTTTTAATAAAATTGAGGACACAATATTTAAAGGCAGCTCTACCAGAATGTATTGTCTAATTAGTCAACTTAAAAAAAATCAAGTACACAGTGTCCCTTTAAGCTGCAAAGTGTGTGCTGGGGGAAGGAAGTATCTTAATTTTCAAAACTAGAAATCTTTTTTTAAACTTCCCTGCAAAACAAGAACAAAAACCAACCAAACCATACAAAGCAGTATGATGTGGGTAAGAGCAGGAGAGGCACAGTGCTCAGGATTCAGACAGGCAATTTGGGAACTCATTTTACTTACTTTTAAGAAATCCTTGCTTTGACATTGCTCATATCATCTAGCTTCCCTCTACAAGGAGGAGTAATTAGTTAATGTTTGTAAAGCCCTTGGAAGATGGAAAGTGCTAAATATTATTTTCATTTTCAAAATTCCTCAATAACGTCAAGAGCAAAACCCCTATTTTAAAAAAGCAGTTTTAAGATGAATGTGGAGCCTTGAATTCTTCAAGAGGCAGGGGATGGTTTTCCCATTCTTGTGGGAAATTACAGAAGTGGGTTTTTGTTAAGCACTTGGCATCTAATTGTGGATATTTCAGTATATTCCCTTTCGTTACATGGTCTTGGTTTACCTCCCATACGCTCTGTGTCACGGGAGTGGCCGAATGCTGGACCGGAGTTCCACTCAAACAGGCCATAACACAAAAAGATACATGTGGTATTACAGTGCCGCACAATAATTCTTTGGCAACTTCAGTGGAAAAAACAAAGTTTACAGGTGGATCCTTTATGTGCCGGGCATGACCCTGCCCTAAAAGGACTGGACTAGCAAAGGAAGACAGATCAGGATTGAAATGTATTAGCAGAGCTATGTTTGGACAGGAATAGCAGGGGGGCAGTCACAGGTCAGGACTGAAGCGTGCTGGCAGTGGAAGAAAAGGGCAGGGAAGTTTGCCTGGTGTCTGCCACATTATACCTTCCTCACACCAGTGCTTTTATGACATTTTCACAATGAAGTTCACTCACTTTTTTTTTGGTAAAGATACAGCACACTAGATCCAAGTTGAACTGTTGGGTGCTACTGTAACCTAAATATTTTATTTGTATTAATAGTAATGAATGCCCAACTTCAGACACACCTCCCCACTGACTAAGGCTAGTGGTTTCTACATTGGGCCTTTGACCTGTAAGCCTTGTTTCACCTCACAGCTGTCAACACAGCACTGGAATTCCACAGCTGCTAGGTTCTGCCCACTCTATAAATTCAACAATACAGGGAAGGGGCAGGAGGATTCAGTTCAAACACAGTAGTCCCAACACATGGGCTTGCAGTGCAGACAGGAGCAAACCATGTAATAACAACTGTGTTGCCAAATGATGCTGCCACAGAGATCAGGAACATGGTCCACATATAACTTGGTCCCATGCACACTGAGAGACCAAACTGGTTTTTAGCCATGTTCTGGGATTACCATGTTTTAACCAAGACCCTTACATGGCTGAGCCTAGAATGCAGACCGGATATTAGATACCACATGCTTGTTCTTTCATGGTGGGTGGAAGCACCTGTGCAAACAGAGACTTTGCAAAGAGGAGTTCAGTTCAGCTGTGTGGCACTCTGGGGGAAGTTGAGGCCTCAGAGTTAGTACAAGAGCCATTTGCGTGAATGGGGAGACCAAGCGTGATGGATTTCTGGGCTACCAGTAAAGCAACATTGCAAGTAAAGTGTTCACGATGGCCAAATGCAAACATTGCAAGGGATAAATCACACAGTTTCCCTAATGGAGGGCTTCTCTCTCTCCCTTCTTCCCTCTAATATCAGTGGTAGAACAACCCAGGAAGTAAATGCAAGGAGCTCCCTCTGCTTTCACAGCCATTTCAGGTCTGCCATTAATGGGTAGCAGGTGAGCCAGTTACAGAAGTTCCCCTTTCTGCCGGTTAACCTGCCGTTGGCACTTAGCCCTGTGCACATGGACCAGCCACCTGTTCTCAGGATGAATTCAGGAGCGGCTGATTTATTCCTTAGAGTAAAGACAGTCCCTTTCCCAGGGTCATGATAATCTGCTCCCACCACAATAACCACACTATTTCAGCTCCTAGGATCTAGTAACCAGATTACAGTTGCTAACAGCTAACTACGTGCAAGATGGCCAGCCTCCTTCTGAAAGGTCCTCCCACCCCAATCCCATTCTTGCTCCAAAGTCACCACTCCCGCCTATCTCCCAGCCTCCAGTAATCCACCTGCCCAGTGACCAATCTATCATCCTGCCTCCCTCGCCACCACCTCCCAAAGTCACACATTTAGTAGATAAGCCCCCAGATAGCTGCCTAAGATAATGTGATAACATTAGCTTGATTAGCATATGCTGCCGCTGAATTCTACACACGACACAAAACAGATGTACAGGCGGGCTAATGCCTAGGATAAGCAGTGATCTGAATTTTAACCACCCCTGCCACTCTGAATTAAGGTAGGTAACATCACTTTTCAGCCTGACACCCCCTGGGGGTGATTAGTGCTCACTGAATGCTTTGGTAAAGAAGCGTTCTTTCAGGTAAGCGCAGTTCAGGTCCAAGTTGAGGGCTGTGGCTTGTGTAGAGAGCTTGCGTTCTTCCCCTTATCTTTTCCCTCAGATTTCTTTCGGGATTTTTTGACTCCTTTGTCTTTGCCTCCCTCTGATCCTTTTCCACGCTCTGACCTGTCATCAGGGCTGAAATCATTTCTAGACACAGTTACAGCTGGACAGAGCTGTAGCATGATGTGTGCCCACACTCATCATGGGGACAGATGCTCCTGTACTTGCAGCCACGCAGCTCCCACGGTCTTCATGGCAAGTTGGAAACGTGGCCTCATGGTTACCTCACCCACATTCTATGGTTATTCAAAAAAATCCTTGTCTACAGGGAAGCTGTGCTACAACTGTTAGCAACAACAGAGCTAGGAAACAGTTGTCAGGCACAGTTTTGGCAGTGCCCGATTGTTGCTAACATGGCTCAAGGTGTAAAGAGGGCAGGCTCTATTGTATGTAATATGACATGAAAAATAAACCAGGAGGTACTGCCCCAATCCTGACATTCTGGGGCAAGCAAAATGACAGTTTGAGGACAGTTAACACATTGCCTATTAATTTTTGCATAAAAAGAAATTCATTTGCATTTCCGTGCTTAGACAGCACTGAAATCCTAACATGCCACTCCCCCCTTCCACCTTCTCCATCTAATATTGTACACTGGGCATAAACAAATATGCAAATAAGGCTCAGAGCAAAGACAGTAGATCTTATTTTAGCACATTAGTGCAACTCCAGGGGAACAGCTAGAGGAAAAATCATATGGGTGAGGGAGAAAACATGTCTTGAAGAGCTTCAGTTTATAGGGAGAAATATGTGTGCGCATATGCACACATGTGCATGCATGCGCTAGGGCCGAAGGTACTGAAGTTCACCATGAAAGAGGGAGTTTTTTGGCATCACAATGAGGCAATAAATTGTATCATGGAAAGTGCTGTGATCAAAAGACATTTCAGTTAATCCTTTAAAATTACAGGTTGCAATACTGCTGTGTGAGAACTGCACCCTGCCTTTGCCTCTGTAAGGCTCCGTCTTGTGAAACTAACTGAAATGGTTCTGTTCTGCAAAGTGACTCTGTAAAAATGGAATCATGGGGTTCTATGTTTATACTGTCTCACTGATTCCATATCAGATTTGCTCAGTTTCCAGACAAAAGGTTATATTTCTTTGTTTTGTTTTTTCCCCACATGCTAGTTAGTCCTGCAAATACAACCAGGGATCTGAGAGCCAACCAGTTTCTTTTGTTCTCATGCATCATCACCAGTAATAAAGACTCTGCAGGCCAAATTCTACCCACACTTATGCTACTGGTCATCAGTGTGGTTTCAAGAGTGCTTAGATATGACAGCAAAGGGCCAGACAAGTATCTAGCTAGGCATAGCTAAAGATAGCTAATGGAGCTCAAATTCTGCCCTTACTTGCACTCTGCACAGTCCCTTTGAAGTCGATAGCATTGTACTGGGTATAAACCAGGGCAGAATTTGACTGTGGGTATTTGCTAAATATACTGATTATGGTTGCAGCCAATTGCCTTCATTAATTGGCTTTGTTTAGATATGTGTTGTGAGGATGGCTGTGTTGTGAGGTTAATGTTTGAGAAGCACTATGAAGATACTAATGCTTTACATTTCTGTAGCATCTTCCATCCATAAAGTTGATGCTCTTTATAAACATTAACAAATGTAAACTGGCAACAGCCCTGTGAAGTACGTAAATATTATCCCCAATTTATAGATGGGAAAGTTAGGAATGTATAGGTTAAGTGACTTAGTCAAGGTCACCCAGGAAATGTGTGGCACAAACAGGAATAGAATCCAGATCTCCTGATTCCCAGCCTTGTGCCTCAACCCCAAAACCACCCCTAGATAAAAATGCTATATAAGAGCTAAGTTTTATTAGTAATAGCTATCATTGCATTTTGTAACATCACATTCAGAAATATGATACTTTAAAGAAAGACTGCAATTTTTAAGGTTATAATCGAGTACTTCCTAAGAACAAACAGTTTAAGATGTGTCACCTTTGGTGAAGAACTGTTTGGAAGCCAGGCTCCCACCTAGAAAGCTCATCTGCTGAAAGCGACGAGGGAATCAGGGCATGTCCTTGACCAATAAACTAGGGTTGCCAGGTGTCCGGTTTTCGACCAGAAAGTGCGGTTGAAAAGGGGACCTGGCAGTGTCCGGTCAGATGTACTAACCCGACACCAGAAGTCCAGTTACCGTGGGTGGGGGGAAGCGCCAGGTCATTAACCCACACCAGTCCCTGCTCAGTCAGGGCTGCCTCCTCCCTGCATCACGTGGGCAGGCAGGCAGGCAGCAGGCACTGCATCAGGCTGCAGCTCCCATCCCAGCCCTGGAACAGAAGGAGGTGGTGAGGATCGAGCGACAAGAAAAGGGATGGGGGAGAGCAGGAAGCAACGGCGGGCGGGATGGGAGAGGAGTGAATGGAGGGCAGGTCCGTGGGGGGGGAAGGCAGAGCAAGGGGTCCGGTTTTCCAGAATTGAAAAGTTGGGAACCCTACAACAAAACACAAAAGCAAAGTGTCCCCGTTACTGCGTTGGGTAGCGCACACCTCCAGAGAGCTGGATTTTAGGAGAGAATTCAAGCCCTTAGGAAAGAAGGAGCACCTTGCATCACTCAGCAGTGACTCTTCTAGATGATTAAGCAGCAGGGTTGGCAAGACTTCAAAGGGGCATCACCTGTCAGATGGAAGGATGGTGGGGAATGTTACACAGAGACTCAAGCACAGAAGTGGAGGCAAATGAGGAGTCCTTTGGGACAAAGCAGCCATGGAAAAATGAATATAAAGAACTTATCTCTGTCCTCCTAGAGGACTGCTGGGACAAATAGGCTACCTCCATGTGCTTCCTCCACCCATTGTATTTGAAGCTTTCTTCAAATAGCTCTTTTAAAAAAGGGCCTGAGAAACAAGAGAACAACTGAAATCCTTGCACAGTCGATATCTTTATAAGGGGTCTGGACCAAAGGCTGCACAATTAATGGAGCAACTGCCACTGACGTCAATTATCTTTGGATCAGGCCCAAGATGCACTGCTTTTCTATGAATCACACACGGCACCATTATCTGATAGGCTGTTTATTAATTATTAATTATTATTATTATTGCAGCCAGCTCTATAGGTTCATGTCTGTTCACTGGCAATGTCTTGTTTATTTGGGAAACATATACCTACAGTTATTTCTAAGTGGCATTGTGGGTGTTACCCACCCGCACACATCCTCTTCTGAAGCTCAAGCAGCTTTCTTTGCTATTTTGTTTTAAATGTCACCCACTCTTTTACCCCTCTTTCCCTTCTCTCTCTACTCCACCTGAGCTCTGCAAGTTGCAAAGCTCTTCCAGATAGAAAAGAAGAGCTGATTTCCAGTGCAGAAGAACGAAAGAACTTTCCAAAAAACATGGGGGACACCTAGTTCCCATAGCAGATCTGGCAAACCCAGTGTCTGGAAAAAAAAGTCTTATGTCCTTAGGAAAGCACCTAACTTTTTCATTAAGTGGAATTTTGACAAGGAGGAACTAGATAATGCCAGATGGATTATTAATGAACTATGGAATCTTTCACTTTTAGATTGCCAGTTTAAATCCTACCCAGGTCTGTAGTATGCGAAAGTTGTTTCTCTCTAATGGCTGTTTGGTAACTTATGTGAAATGCATTGATGGCTGCAATTCAGCCTCTTGGAAGACAGGTGCTTTACAGCAGCAAATACATTTGGTAGAAATTGGCACCATGTCTGACAGTCTTAGAGAGATTAAAAACTGAATGGGTCTTGAGATTGATACACTCCAACTAGAGATATGGTCTGTCTGGGTCATGAAAAATTGAACAGTACAAGGAAACTTCACCCACATATGAATAAAGGGCAAAATTCTCTCATCAGAACCTCACAGTAATGCCCATCTTCTATACCCAGCTCTCCAACATGTGCCAAACTGCTGTTGAGGTCAGTGGGAGATCCTACATCTAAGGAGAGCACAATCTTGGAATTGGGTACCACTATGTACATCTCCTAAGAGAATTTCCCCCAAAGTGAACACAATGGACCAAATTCTGTTCTCAGTTACATCACCATCGAAGGCAACAAAGTTAGAAGAGGGGGCTTGATGGGGTTAGTGGCCTGTGATATATACCTGAAGTCAGACCAGATGCCTTGGTGGCCCTATCTAGCCTTAAAACCCGAGACTCACACCAGTGTCACAGAGCTGAATCTGACCCAATGGACACAGGGTCAAGTTGTCAAATGCAAATGTTTAAAGCCACACTATGCAATGAGTAGAGAGACTGAGATCCAACTGGCACCCAAAAACTCTCTCTCCCCACCACTTTCCCTTAGCCTGGTGTTTCTAATTGGTACTGATCGTTTTGGCCATTAATCACACAGGAAGGGTATTTTCACTAATACTAAAAAAAAAATCCAACGTCTTTTGTGGGCCTCACTCAGCACTCAGATGAAGGGCTGACAAAGGGATGCCCCTCTTATAGGAGAATGTACATATAAGCAGAGGTGAAAGGGAGCACCGGGGCTCCGTTGGCAATTTAAAGGACCAGGGACTCCCAGCCACCGCTACCACAGCGGAGCCCCGGGCCCTCTAAATCACCACCGGAGACCCCGGCCGCCGCCGCTACCCCGGGGGCTCTGGCAGCGGGGCTTGGGTGGCGATTTAAAGGGCCCCGGGCTCCAGCCACTGCTACTGCAGCAGAGCCCGGGTCCCTTTAAATCGCCGATGGCTCCAGCAGCTGGGCTCCAGTGGCGATTTAAAGGGCCTGGGGCTCGAAAGGTCCTGCCCCTTCCGGTCGAGGCCCCGCCCCTTCTGGTCAAGGCCCCGTCCCTGCTCAGGACTCCGGCATACCGGTAAGTCCTTTAAGTTACTTTCACCCCTGCATATACGCCATACTCAGAGTGTGAATAGGGAGCATTTACTATGGGAGCTCCCCTCCCCCATCAACATATGTTCCTTGAAATCAAAGAGATTAATGTAATGGAGGGGAAATCACCATTTCTCTCATTCCCCCTGCATTTGAGTTTTGCATATATTGCCCACTGACCCTAGAAGTACAGCATATAGGGTCAGGATGGTGGGGAACAGTATGGAAAAGAAAATGGAGATATTATTACCTCCAGTGGGACAATGAATATAGGGGGAAAAAAGTCTCTGTCAAACAGCTAAGAGGACATTGGACTATTTTCTTACCTCTTACCAACCTTTTCCCAGCTAGCTCTCTGTTTAGAAACAAGGCTTGCAAAAAACAATTTAGCAGCGATTTTGAAAATCTTTTTGCTCCTGATGTTCTTCTTACTCACATCAAGTTCTCACTGAAGTTGGTAGGAGCCATGACATCAGAATTTGGCCCACTGTCTTTAGCTGCTCCAGTTACAATAGTACACTTAAAAAATTCCAAACTAACCAGGTTTGATGCTGAAAATGAGGAGGACTTTGGGAAAAATTTGGTATAAAATAGGTATGGAAATTGAAGGTGAAACAGCCGTATAGCCTCTGGGGTCAACCATGAAAAACTTTACCTCTTGGGTTAACTATGTTGCATTAGCATTTGCTTCCCACACTCCCACCTGTCAGGAAATGAGCTAGTGAGTGAAGGGGCCAAGTAGCCACAGAACAAAACGCAGGGGCAGAAGACACATACCCTCTTCCTCCTTCCCCATCCTTTAGATCCCCTGCCAACCACCCTGCAGTTCAAAGTCACTGGAGGCCTTGGTTCTTATCATGGAATGTTCTGCCAAATCAAATGTAAACAAATGACATGCACAGTTGACATGGCAACAAAGCAGCACTGCACGCAAGGGTGGCAGCCGCCGCAATTAATTCTCCTGAGCTCAGCACAAGTTTGCTCGAAAGGCCAGAGTAGCCAGGAAACAAAGAACATACAAGGTGAGACCGTTTCATCTGCAGCCTGGAGATACGTATGGTTCAGTTAATTCACTGTCATTTGCTGAAGAACCAACTGGTCCCCCACCGACAAGGTGGCTGCTGAGCCTTTTAATTTTTCTGGGTAATTTTAGATGGCAGGAGAAGGGCTCCAATAAAATAGCACCAATGCTCAGAAATGGAGGTCAGACGGGATTATTAATTACTATTATATCATGCTTAGAAGCATGCCAGGCACTCCTGTCCCCAGTGGTTCATGATCTGAGGCCCTGAGCCTTCAAACTGCAATGTGCGGGCAGATCCCTGAGCCTGTGTGCTGCCCCACTCATTGCAATGGGGCTCCATGCAAGTGTAAGGGTCTGCTCACACGGAGCTGCTTGCAGGGCCAGAGCCAAAGTGTACGCAATAGGCAGCAGGGGAGGGTGATACACAGTAAAGAAGAGCATGTGGCTAGGAAGTACAAGGGAACTGCGATACAGTAATATGGTTCCTCATTTTAGGGTATTGGGATAAGTCCCAACAGTGCACCAAAAAATATAACCCTAGGCATGAAGAAGAAAAGCAGGGATAGCCAATATATTTTGGTCCACCTTGGACTGTGATCACATCACATCTAATAGCTAAGCAGGGTCAGATATAGTTAATACTTATATCGAAGACAGACATTAGGTTGTCAGCTCTTCAGGGCAGGGACTATGTGCGTGAAGTTTGATAGTGCCTTGCAAAATTGAGGTCATTTGGGCCTTACAATATTCTTCAGTTCCTGCCCTAAAATATCAGGGTAAATTACCATGTGCTGTTAAACAGCTCCCATATTTGACCCCAGAGGTGGCTGCATTTCAGTGACAGATGAAGGGATTCCTGTATAGATTGTGTGGTTTGTAAATCCAGTGGGATCTTTAGCATTGAAAAGTGCTAGGTAAATACAAAATATTATATTTTAATTTCCCTGAGAGTCATGTCCAATCTCTGAACTCCCTTCTGAAAGGAACCTGGCCAGGTATTTCTAGTCTACAAGGCAGAGTCCCTTTAAATGTCATCAATGCTAAGCTAAGCATCCAAGCAGCAAAAATAAGGAAGCTGGCTCTTAAATAATGAGTGTGGATGGCCCACTCTGCTTACACTCCCAGCCTAATTACTTACATTATAAGTATAGCTTATACTGCATAGCTCATCCCTATGTGCCTTTCAAATGTTTCCATCTAAAAATAAAAGATAACACCACAAGGAACCCCATGAAGCAAAGTTGCTCAGGCTTCGGCCCTGGGTGATGGGGCTCGGGGTCCCAGGCTGCAGTCCTGCATGGTGGGGCTTCGGCTTTCTGCCCTGGGCCCTAGCAAGTCTAATGCCGGTCATGCTTGAAGCACCCCCTGAAATCTGCTCGTGGCCCCCCAGAGGCTCAGGACCCCTGGTTGAGAACCACTGGACTAGGGTACATAGGATGGGTGAGTGTTCACTAACACCCACAAGGGGGAGCCCCAACAGGTTAAGGCTGGGAACCAGTGCCTGAAGTGGTAATTCTCTTATGAGTTTCTGGAATACGCTTTTCCCTGTTAGTTTGGCATAGGGTGACCAGATGTCCCGATTTTATAGGGACAGTCCCAATTTTTGGGTCTTTTTCTTATATAGGCTCCTATTACCCCCACCCCCGTCCCGACTTTTCACACTTGCTCTCTGGTCACCCTAGTTTGGCACCAATATTTTGGCTGGGATGGCACAAAACACCGGCCTCAGAATTTATCACATGCTTTATGCAAAGCTGTCAGAATCATTTATAGCTGCATATCTAACAATATCTGCTTTTGCTTCAGTCATTAAGGAAACTCGAGGAAGTTGGAAAAGAGGCGATATGAAAAAGGGGCCTTTATATTGGAAAAACAAACGTATTTGTTATCAAAGATCAACAAACTCTACCCTGCCTTAAAAAGGTGAGGGGCTACTTTCTGCTCCTAGTGTGGCTAATATGATGGATTACAGTAGTAGATTATTTTTCAAAATGCCACCTGATTACTCTTCAAGCCAAAGAACAATGGGTTCAATTTTCAGTTATTCTTCTGGGCAATACTGGATTCCTGTCTGAGTAGGGGCAAAGAGGTCACAGGACCCAGTATGGCCACATGCTGATGGCGTACAATGGAGAAGTAATCGAAAAATAATCAGCAGTCTACTAGCTCAATGAGAAAGAAGACAGTAAACAGTAAATGGATTGCTTTCTGGATGAGCTCTGTAAGATACTGTCTTTTTGAGATCTATAATGTATGATAGATTGTTTTTATGAACCAGTAAACAATGATTTATAACATTAATAACCCTGAGCACTGCTAGGTAACTCCCCAAATCAGAAAGAATCTCTTCCATATTATATACATATAATAAGAGAGAGAGAGAGAGGGGTGGTAGGTAGGATGTGACCCTACAAACAGAGGTGGGTGAAATTTTTCGATTGAAACTCTTTTGGGGGTGGGGGGGCATTGCAAAGTTGTGTGGACCAGAACATTTAGCAAACTCATGACAATTTTGGCAAACTGTATCGGTCAAACAAATAAATCAGCAATGAGCCATTCCAATTTTTTGGGCTAGATTCACATGGAGACTTAAGCACCATTGGCAAAATCAAGGGGGAGGGTGGTGCTGGCACCACATCCCACCCCACCAATACCCCTGTGGTTAGGACATACTGGGCTGTGGGAGGCCCAGCTTTGAATCCCTGTTCTAGAGCAAGGACTTTAGTCCAGGTCACCCCCCTCCTTGATAAGCACGCTAACCCCCAGGCTGTAGGCTGTTCTGGGCTGTGTCGCTCTCAATCTCTCCTGTTCCACTTAATTAAATATTCCGTGGATCAGGGACTAAAACCCAGTTGCCCTCCCTTCCAGGTTTGTGCCCTAACACCTGGCTGAAGGGACACACTCTCTCTCTCACATGGCCAATGGCCCACCATGGCAAGATCGAGACCTGGTCCAAAACTGCCTATAGCCTGGGGGTTCGGGTGCTTATCAAGGAGAGGGAAGACTTGGACTCAAGTCCTTGTTCCAGAGTGGGGCTCTCACATATCAAGTAATGTCCTAACCAGTGGGTTACTGGACATCTCCTCCTCCATTTGGTGAATCTGGTCCTTTATTTCCTTTTCTTTTTATTAAAACTCTAGGTCAGATTTTCCCTCATTTCAACAACCCTGGAATCCCTCTGACTGCTTGCCAAGACCCAATGCCAAGGCCAACATGAACATTCTTTCCCCTCTAGAGTATAGCTCTGGAACAGATTTAATGGCTTGGAGAAATCCACTACACCTTCCCCAACCCCTCCATCACAGGTTCTCATGAATTTCATAGCTCAAAAAAAAAAAATTAAACTGCCAAACAGTCGTTTGTGATCCCTGCTCCCCCTGGAAGCCCTGATTCAAAATACAGATGTTAATGAAGACGTGCCTTTACCTCTAGAAAGCAATTCATTAGGAAAAGAGGGCAAAGGGAGTAGGGGAAACTCAGGCACAGCTCACAAAATATTAACAATTACTCAGTGAATCCAGAGTCCAGTTCTGGAGAATACGAGCAGTAAATTGCTGAGTGGCTTTCTTTAATCTAATTATTTCACTTGCAATTCAAATTATTTCCCAATTAAAAATGAAATAAATTCTGAAATATAAATCAGACTCCATTAGCTTTTATAATTGCAGTGCCGGCTTTATTCCCCTCTTTCCTCTAATGGATAAAAGTCAGGGGCAGATTTCAGTACATCCTTCCACAGTACAATATATACTTGGATTATTTCATGCAGTATTCACTTGTTTCTCCATCCTCTCCCCACCCCCCTCAGCACCACATGAAACAAGTTTGGTGTTCTCTGCTCAGTGAGCACCACAAAGCCCAGCGATAAAGCATGGTAAATTGCTCTCCTCTCTTTAAGAGCTCAAGCCTAGCACCAGAGCGAAGCCTCCCTGTATTGCTGGCCATCACTGAATGCCAATGGTGGGCAAAAAGGTGATTTCCAAACTTTGCCCTAGAAATAGAGCTCCCTTTGTCTTCCTCATTCAGTATAGATCCACTAAGCCCGATGATACTGACGCTGGGCTTACATTTCCCTTGCACTCAATGGCAGTGTCGTATGGGGAACGGGAATTGAGCACTGAACGGCCTGTCCACTGAGGGCTAGAAAGCACGTCCAGTTTACAAGGGAGCTATTGCAAACCAAGGCAGGACACCTTCCAGGCTGACATCCTCCAAGCCAACTTGTAGTGCTGTTGCAATCACTGAATCTTCTGCAAGCATCAGTACTACTCTTCTGCCTCACACCACCACCGAGACAGACCTGGCTCCCTCTCGTCCAAGGAAAAAGATTGAAGCAGAGCTCAGCCTAATACTCTGACCTGTAAGCAGCTCTTGCCCAGGGTCTGGGGAGCTGCAGATCTCCCACAAAGCCTGCGGGAGGCCTGGTCTGAAGAGTTTCGCAAAGCAGCTGTGCCAACAGATCCGTCGGCGATGTTTCCGTGAGCTGTTCCACCCAGAAAGAGGTATTTCACAGAACTGACCCTTTAAAGACTCCTTGTATCCTCCTAATGATACAGCAGGAGTCAGTAAAGGTGTTTCATTTTATCTCTGATATTTTAGCTGCCCAGCCTGGTTCTCTGCTAATTTAAGCATAACTGAGGCTCATTACTCAATAGCTTCAGAGGGCTGTCTCTGTCTTTTCATCTCTGAATCCCAGAGAGGCAGGAGGCTTGGGAGTTTCAGGCCTTTCACTTCCACTGGAAAAAGCACTTAGGAAAGTTTAACCATTTGAGTATCAGACCTCCAGACGTTCCCACGGCCACTTGCATGTCTGGCCTCCTAGTCTTTTAAAGGCGGAATCCATTATCTTCAGTTCAGCAGAGGCACACGTGCAGCATATATCCACAGTGCCAAGTACAAATGTCCTTCCTCAGTGCGTCCCAGGTCTTGGAGGGATGAAGAATTGCCGTTGGTAGGCTAATTTACAGTGAGCGACCCAGGGCTAAATAAGCATGGGGCAGCAAATACCCACATGCTACCAGTTATACCTGTGGTGAGAAGGGTTCTTACAGCTCTAGATCTTTGGGTTTCAATATTTTCCATACTCTAACAACATATTTTAACTGAGAGAAGTTGTGGGACCTCATTCCATCTTGCCATAAAGGAAAGGAAGGTGGTGGCAACACCTCCAGACATGATCACGACTCCTCAGGGATCACCTCAGACTACCTGGCCCACTGCCAAAAGTCTCCAGGCGCCCGATCCTGCACTCCGAGCACTGGTAGAATTTCAGTGAACTCCAATTTGAGTCCTGCCTATGTTAGGACTCCAGGATCGGGTCCTAGGGACTTCAAATCATGTCAAGTACAATGTATATTGAAGACTAAAATGAAAGAACAGGCTATGAAGCCTACAGATCCAGAAGAGACACATATTCAATGGACGGGGGCCCATTTACTACGCCCTGCATCGTCAGTCAGTTTGGGTTGAAATCTCTCTCAAAGCACATGGATCACATGGGTCAGTCTGCGTTTCTCTCTGGGTTGATGAATCAGGAATGTGAATTGAAAAGTCACAAGGATAAAGTGTGGGACAAATTCTTCTGTAAGTTACACCATAACTCAGTTGACTACATGGGAGTGACTTCAGATTTGCAATGGTGTAATTGAGAGCAGAAATGTCCCTACATCCATAAGGTCACTGGTTCAAATTCTGTACTGATTTATGCCTCACGAAATTCCATTGACTTCAGTGGGATTGCATGAACATAAATCAGTGCAAAATCTGACCTGCTGTTGGATACAAATCTGCTGTGATTTAAACACCCCTCCTCACCCTTCATTATCTGTAACACCCTCTCAAAATCCTGAAAATAAAATTTCTCTTCCTACCAGCTCAGCTCTTCTTCATTTGGCAAACATTAATTCCTCCCTCTTCTACTGAAGTTTGAAATTAACATGGCTTTTTCATTTCTTTCTTTAACAGCTCTGTGAAAACACTATTTATTATTTAACTGCCATTACACAGGAAACCAAGGGGATAAAACATTATTTTTGTTTAAGTCCTAAAATTTTTAAAACCCAAATCGTCTAAGGATGCAAAATAGTGGATTTTTTACAAAAAACCATTAATACATATTTAGAATCCGAAGGATGTAAACTAGCCAATAATGGTTATAAGGTGGCATGCATTCTGGGTTTAAACCACCACCATACCCTTTTAAAAATGTATGTAGAGATGTCTGAGAAGCTTCAGCCTAGAACATGCAGTTTTATAAAGCCTTAATAAGCCAGTAGATGGCTGCCAGATTTCATCACTTCGTAGGGAAGGTAGAGAACAGATCCCAATCCCAGATCTCCTGTAACCACTAGAAAAAGCTTCCTACAAATTTGACAATTGACTAGTTTGATTATTATTTGATTATTGATTAGTTTGATATTTTCAACCTGTCCCCTTCAGATGCTTTCATGAGCTAGTTGCAGCTGCCTACAGGTAGAAGACAGATCACAAAGCAGTTAGTTACAGTGCATTTTCTGTTTCTCCTCTCAGTTTTAAACAATGTGCTGCCTTACACCGGCCAGGTTGGTGATGAAATAAAGCTGTAATTTATCAAAATCCTTCCTTTCAGATGGGCTTGCTGACTATCAGCACTCCTCTGTCTCTGCCCCTCTCAGTGGTTATTGGCAAGTTCTGGATTTTCTGCCTTTGATCTCTTACACACTCTTTCCTTATAAAAATGTTTGTAACAAAACATGTGGTGGCCTTTTCTTGGACTTTGTGACTTCCTTTCTATCCTCCTTGTTTTCAAATCCAATGGCCATCATTCCCTTCCTTCCTGGTCCTCACCTCCTTTTTGCATTGACCCTTGGCCACTTTGCCAGTTACGCCTCCATGACTATTATGTGCACCCTTTGTTTCGTCATTGGTTTACTTCCTGAAAAGTTTGTTCCTAACCTTAAGGGGCCAGAAAGTGCTGCCTGGATCTGCGCATGGAGAGGACCATCCATGTGCGGACTTCCCTGTTTCTGAGAGGAAAGTTCTAAGGGCTAAAGCCAAATCCATGGCATCCCTCATGGAGGCCTCTCTGTACCACACAGTGCCTGTGCTGAGGAAAGAGGTAGAGACTGGGTTAGCCTGGGGAGGAGGGAGTCTGCCCTGTGTAAATCAGACCAAAAAAACCCCCAAAACAACAACATAGCCAAGGCTTTCCATACAGCCACACCAGGAAGAGTAGGGGCCATCATGGCTGGAGAAGGCTATGGTGACACAGCTCCGGTGGAGCTGCACTTAGAGTTGCCAAGTGTCCAGTTTTCTACCGGAATGCCCAGTCGAAAAGGAATCTTGGGGGCTCCGGTCAGCACCAATGACCAGGCCATTAAAAGTCCAGTTGGCGGTGCAGCAGGGCTAAGAGAGGCTCCTTCCCTGCCGTGGCTCCGCATGGCTCCCAGAAGCAGCAGCAGCATGTCCTCCCTCCAGCTCCTATGCGTAGGGGCAGCCAGGAGGCTCCGCACGCTGTCCCTGCCACAAGTGCTGGCTCTGCAGCTCCCATTGGCCAGAAACTGCAGCCAATGGGAGCTGCGGGGCCAGCACCTGCAGACGGGGCAGCGTTGCAGAGCTGCCCATCTATGTGTCCGCATAAGAGCTGGAGGAGGAACGTGCCACTGCTTCCGGGAGCTGCTTGAGGTAAGCACTGCCCGGAGCCTGCACCCCGACCCCCTCCCATGCCCCAACCCCCTTCCCCAGCCCTGATCCCCCTCCCACCCTCTGAACCCCTCAATCCCAACCTGGAGCACCCTCCTGCACCCCAAACCCCTCAACCCCAGCCCCACCCCGAAGCCTGCACCCCCAGCCCCACCCCGAAGCCTGCACCCCCAGCCCCCTGCCCCAGCGCGGAGCCCCCTCCTATATTCCAAACCCCTCATCTCCACCCCCCAGCCTGGAGCCCCCTCCTGCACTCCAAACCCCTCATCCCTGGCCCCAGCCCAGAGCCCATACCCCCAGCCCAGAGCCCATACCCCCTCCCACATCTCAAACCTCTGCCTCAGTCCCCTCCCATACTTGGAACCCCTCCGCTACACCCCCCAACGCGGAGCCCCCTCCCTCATCCCCGACCCCACCCCAGCGCCCTCACCACCTCCCGCATCCCAACCCTCTGAGCCAGCCCGGTGAAAATCATAGAATCTCAGGGTTGGAAGGGACCTCAGGAGGTCATCTAGTCCAACCCCCTGCTCAAAGCAGGACCAATCCCCAATTAAATCATCCCAGCCAGGGCTTTGTCAAGCCTGACCTTAAAAACTTCTAAGGAAGGAGATTCTACCACCTCCCGAGGTAACACATTCCAGTGTTTCACCACCCTCCTAGTGAAAAAGTTTTTCCCAATATCCAACCTAAACCTCCCCCACTGCAACTTGAGACCATTACTCCTTGTCCTGTCATCTTCTACCACTGAGAATAGTCTAGAACCATCCTCTTTGGAACCACCTCTCAGGTAGTTGAAAGCAGCTATCAAATCCCCCCTCATTCTTCTCTTCTGCAGACTAAACAATCCCAGTTCCCTCAGCCTCTCCTCATAAGTCATGTGTTCCAGACCCCTAATCATTTTTGTTGCCCTTCGCTGGACTCTCTCCAATTTATCCACATCCTTCTTGTAGTGTGGGGCCCAAAACTGGACACAGTACTCCAGATGAGGCCTCACCAATGTCGAATAGAGGGGAACGATCACGTCCCTCGATCTGCTCGCTATGCCCCTACTTATATATCCCAAAATGCCATTGGCCTTCTTGGCAACAAGGGCACACTGCTGACTCATATCCAGCTTCTCGTCCACTGTCACCCCTAGGTCCTTTTCCGCAGAACTGCTGCCTAGCCATTCGGTCCCTAGTCTGTAGCTGTGCATTGGGTTCTTCCGTCCTAAGTGCAGGACCCTGCATTTATCCTTATTGAACCTCATCAGGTTTCTTTTGGCCCAATCCTCCAATTTGTCCAGGTCCCTCTGTATCCTATCCCTCCCCTCCAGCGTATCTACCACTCCTCCCAGTTTAGTATCATCCGCAAATTTGCTAAGAGTGCAATCCACACCATCCTCCAGATCATTTATGAAGATATTGAACAAAACCGGCCCCAGGACCGACCCCTGGGGCACTCCACTTGACACTGGCTGCCAACTAGACATGGAGCCATTGATCACTACCCATTGAGCCCGACAATCTAGCCAACTTTCTACCCACCTTATAGTACATTCATCCAGCCCATACTACTTTAACTTGCTGACAAGAATACTGTGGGAGACCGTGTCAAAAGCTTTGCTAAAGTCAAGAAACAATACATCCACTGCTTTCCCTTCATCCACAGAACCAGTAATCTCATCATAGAAGGCGATTAGATTAGTCAGGCATGACCTTCCCTTGGTGAATCCATGCTGACTGTTCCTGATCACTTTCCTCTCGTCTAAGTGCTTCAGGATTGATTCCTTGAGGACCTGCTCCATGATTTTTCCGGGGACTGAGGTGAGGCTGACTGGCCTGTAGTTCCCAGGATCCTCCTTCTTCCCTTTTTTAAAGATTTGCACTACATTAGCCTTTTTCCAGTCATCCGGGACTTCCCCTGTTCGCCACGAGTTTTCAAAGATAATGGCCAATGGCTCTGCAATCACATCCGCCACTTCCTTTAGCACTCTTGGATGCAACTCGTCCGGCCCCATGGACTTGTGCACGTCCAGCTTTTCTAAATAGTCCCTAACCACCTCCTTCTCCACAGAGGGCTGGCCATCTACTCCCCATGTTGCGATGCCCAGCGCAGCAGTCTGGGAGCTGTCCTTGCTAGTGAAGACAGAGGCAAAAAAAGCATTGAGCACATTAGCTTTTTCCACATCCTCTGTCACTAGGTTGCCTCCCTCATTCAGTAAGGGGCCCACACTTTCCTTGGCTTTCTTCTTGTTGCCAACATACCTGAAGAAACCCTTCTTGTTACTCTTGACATCTCTTGCTAGCTGCAGCTCCAGGTGCGATTTGGCCCTCCTGATTTCATTCCTACATGCCCGAGCAATATTTTTATACTCTTCCCTGGTCATATGTCCAACCTTCCACTTCTTGTAAGCTTCTTTTTTATGTTTAAGATCCGCTAGGATTTCACCATTAAGCCAAGCTGGTCGCCTGCCATATTTACTATTCTTTCGACTCATCGGGATGGTTTGTCCCTGTAACCTCAACAGGGATTCCTTGAAATACAGCCAGCTCTCCTGGACTCCTTTCCCCTTCATGTTAGTCCCCCAGGGGATCTTACCCATCCGCTCCCTGAGGGAGTCAAAGTCTGCTTTCCTGAAGTCCAGGGTCCGTATCCTGCTGCTTACCTTTCTTCCCTGTGTCAGGATCCTGAACTCGACCATCTCATGGTCACTGCCTCCCAGATTCCCATTCACTTTTGCTTCCCCCACTAATTCTTCCCTGTTTGTGAGCAGGAGGTCAAGAAAAGCTCCCCCCCAGTTGGCTCGTCTAGCACTTGCACCAGGAAATTGTCCCCTACGCTTTCCAAAAACTTCCTGGATTGTCTATGCACCGCTGTATTGCTCTCCCAGCAAATATCAGGAAAATTAAAGTCACCCATGAGAACCAGGGCGTGCGATCTAGTAGCTTCTGCGAGTTGCCGGAAGAAAGCCTCATCCACCTCATCCCCCTGATCCGGTGGTCTATAGCAGACTCCCACCACTACATCACTCTTGTTGCTCACACTTCTAAACTTAATCCAGAGACACTCAGGTTTTTCTGCAGGGAGTGAGTGAGGGTGGGGAGACCAAGCAACAGAGGGAGCGGGGATGGAGTGAGCAGGGGTGGGGCCTCAGAGAAGGGGCAGGAGGTGGGCCAAGAGTGTTCAGTTTTATGCGAGTGGAAAGTTGGCAACCCTAGCTGCACTGCCAGGGAGCTAGACCCTGCCAGAGGGCAGTGCAAAGGCACAGGGACTTCAGAGTATAACTCTGGCCTCCTGTAGATACTTGAGGTTCCCAGGTTTGGCATGGGTACCCTCAGCTTCTCCTTGGGGGACAAACACTGCCCCACCCTCCTACCACATACAAGGCAATAATGCATGAAGGAGATCTCCATGAGGGGATTGTTTTGTGAGCAGAAACACACCCCTGTGCTTTTTTAGAACCTCCAATCTGGAAGTCCCTTTGTATATTAATAATAATAAGGGGGGTACAACACAAACTTATCCTACCTGGGAACTGGAGGACCAATAACTCTATGAGTTAGACCTCTTTGCACTTACACCAGTGTAAATCAGGACCAACTCCATGGAAGTCAATGGAGCTGCACTGGTTTAACTGAGAGGAGAATCAGGTCTGAGTTTAACTTAATGCCAGAGATCCTCACAGATATTTCCTCCCCCAGAATCCCCTCTCACAGGTTTTCCCATAGGACAGGATGATTTGAGCTGATATCTTATATTTGGCTATCCATTTCCCCAATTCCTGACTGACTTTGTTCGGTTTTTTTAAAATGTGGCTGGTTTACTATGTTGTATTATACTTTATCCATGGTATGTTGTATGTCCACATCCCTAAGCAAGGAGGCACTTAATAAATTACATTGTTAGTAGGGAAAGGTCCAAACCAAAACCCTAGACTAGGCTGGCCACTAGCTCACAAGCTTTGCAAGGGTTCCCTGATCCACATCTGGATTTTGAAAATGGCTTTTGTCCTTATAATAGGCTGAGGGAAACCACTGGATCAAAACACCTACAGACTTCCAGGGGATGAAATGCTGCTCTGTGTTTTGAGGCTTGAATGGATTATTTTTATATTATGGTATTAATTATTATTAATTAATCCTTTCTTCCCATGGTGTCCAAAATCTGTGTGACTTTCTGTAGGGGAAGTTAGGAAGTAGAAGGGAAAGCCAAAACTCTCTCCTATCAAACCAATCAAGACTGGAGGA
Source organism: Natator depressus (assembly GCF_965152275.1). Classification (NCBI taxonomy): domain Eukaryota; kingdom Metazoa; phylum Chordata; order Testudines; family Cheloniidae; genus Natator; species Natator depressus. The sequence goes on from NC_134234.1 coordinate 247,031,118, forward strand.
GGGGGAGGGAATGCCAGTCTTTTCCCATCACTGGCAGCAAGTGCAGGATTCTGCACTCAGAACAGTAAACAAGAATGGCAGAATGACAATAAGCAAGCAGGCTTTGCGAGGAGGATGAGGACAAGGACAATCTGGGGACAAGTCACCTGGCTAGGCATATCCTCTTCCAATATTGCAAAACCCTAACCATTCAATAACCATTAGTCAAGCCCCCAAAACTCCTGACATCTGAAAATCATTATACATTTGGGGTCTTAATTGATCATCTGTGTTTTAGCCCGTAGGAGTCATGTTTTCAAGCTTTTCTCCATAATCAAGGGCTAGAAACATACTTTTTCTTTTTAAAAAGTGAAATATGAGGTTCCTCCATAATCCCAGGACTCCAGGAGCTGAGACTTTAAGGAAAAAAATTCCACTAAATATGAGATTCCTGATAAAATTCTCAAGAGCTGGCAACACTGTATCTGACCTCAGTGAGTGGGGTACTAGTTTCCTGGATGGGTAACTTGGTATTCTCACCCATCCTTCAGCAGCCTCAGTGTTTGACATCAATCCCATGGCGGCTGCACATTTCTGTCCTGATCCCTAGCGAGAATCTTATGGCTCCAACTGGGAGGACAATAGTGCAAATCTAATTTTGGTCACATGACTGCTTGTTAAACCAATGTAATTGGTAAGAAAAATAATCCAAGGGGCTAATAAATAGAATACATAATGGGATCTTGGTATGACATTTATCTTCATAGCCACAAGTGAGTTATCCTGTCTCTCCTCTAGAATGAAGATAAATGTCAGAAGAGATCAGCCATCATGTATTATACATATACAATGCATAATTTTTTCTCCTGCTGTTTTGAAGAGCTGAAACTGCTTTAGATGACAGGCATGAAATATTTAGAGTGTTCAGAATTTGTTGGAATAGAATGTTCTGAATCCTATTCAACTTTTAATTTGAAAGTTGTGAGGTCACCATTAGAACAACAACAGGGAGGTTTCTTTGCCTAGAAAAAACAGCTGAGGGAAACAGCCCCTTTGTCACTGCACATATAGGTATCATTTACCAGGAAATCAGTTAGAATTGCTATTTAGCTTTGCTATATTTGTGCATTGTACTATTAGTTCTAAAAATAATTTTAGAACAATTTTCTGAATTCAGTGAAATGTAACCGAGCATTCTCAGCGTAAGAGTATTAACATGAGATTAAACTGGCAATAATTACCAGGACGTGCAAAATACACAGAAATTTAGTTTTATAGTAGAGACACAAACTACATATCTATTATTTATTAGGTCATGGTGATTTTGCTTTCAGTTATATTTTATGGAACTTCATGGACACAGGCCTCAGAAATTCAAATATAATATTACCACACAGCATGTTGTATTTGTGTGCATATAGCTATAGATGCTGTATAAATGCCCACTGCACGCATTTTAGCGCACTCCTTTTAAGGGAAGCAAAGGTGTCTTCCCCCCCCCTCCGCTCCCCATTCTCAGACAGGCACAGATCTGTCCATCTATTCAGAGGAATTATTACACTAAAAACAGAAGCGAGTGACAATGTCTTGGAATTCCAATGGCTTTTGCTCAACCACCTTTGCAGCACTCTGCAATCCAAACCCATATAGACTTTCATAACTTCTAAAGAGACACCTTCAGCACAGGAGCTCCGGCCATTCCCATCTGTGGCAGCCCATAGATCCCCTGGTTTTTGCTCAGTGTGACCTGGCAGCTCTGCAGTTCCCCACCAAGGGGCCTCCCAACGCATGGATCATTTCACTCCTATTCTCCACCCCTCCCCTTTCTCTGAAGGATTGCTTCCGCTTGGGTGGATGTTGAAAGGCTCGGTTTCCTGGAAAGCATCAGATTCTTACTTTACGTAGGAATTCTTGTTAAGGAAGCTGAGTTCATGCAGGCCCTTCTTCCCTTCCCATCCGACCTCCACCCCAGTTTAGGAAATTCATCTTCCTGGAAGTCTCCACAGCGCCGTGGCTGAATCCACGCCTGGGAATAGTTTGTGATAGTTTTTTTTCAGTTGTGTGCAAACCTTTTACCTCCTGAATCATCCTAATCAACGCCTCCACAGAGTATAAAATGTTCTGGGGGGGGTGTTATGTACATGAAAGGACTGTGTCATGTAATGCACATACAGAATTTGCACATGTATCTTCACATGAGCGTGAGTCTATTTGACTAGCATGTGAGTGCGTAAGTAAGATCCTACTGCAAAATACTCTAATGATTCTTTCACTCTCTCTCTCTCTCCTCCCCCTTATTTTTTCTACCCCTCCCCCTTGGCATTCACTTAGGTGCTGTCACACCAAGTTTGTTTCATTTTATAACCACTGGCTTACAGAAGCCACTTGGCGGAAGTTATTAGGGCTGCTTTGGTATGGGGAAAATCTCATTAACATCAGCAAAAGGAGGAAGGGTTCTGAAAAGCTCCCAGCTAATTTGCTTTCTTTTAATTTTCTTGCAAATGTAATAAGTAAGCAGTGCTGCACTCCCGCTAACTGAGTCTTTATAAGTGTGGCAGGGTCTTTGCTCTGCATCTGCTATTTCCAAACTTTTAACCCTTTGATGGACTACATGGTCCCAGAACAAATGGATTTTAGTCATTTTCAGTAATTACTCTGCACGGTGGAAAACCCCTACTTAATCTGTTTGGGTTTTGCTTGTCTGGTTGTTTTAGCAGTCATCACAGTGATACTGATTTCCCACATCCTTTGCTTGGTATGAATTCTGTTTCTCTTACTGTAAACCTGGTTCCCAGTCTGTTTTTATAATGCTGCAATCCAATTTTTGCTGAAAAAAGTACAATGTTGCATATCCCAAGACAACAAAGTGGCTGATTTTTAAATCTCACTATTTTTCCCTTTTTCCTTCACTGTTTTGGAAAGCTGAAAAGCGATCCGATTGTATCCCAACCTTCACCTTTATGTCTATTTCATTAACAAATTGGGAGGGGAGTGAAGGAGCTGACTTTGGTAACAGGATATGGAATCAGAGCTGGTTGAATTCTCTCTCTTTGTTTAGAAAGAAAGAAAAAGCTTCTCCCCCCTCAGAAATAGGATTTCATCAATTTTTTTTTCATTTTTGATAAAGTATTTGTTTTCATTGAAAACCCCGAAACCAGAAAATTTCAATTTTTCAACAACTTTTCAGTTTTCATTTTTTCCCATGAAAACCCAAAAAAGTTTTGGTAACAAATTGTCAACAAAAACGTTTTATTTTTGGCAATATTTTACATGGGGAAAATAAAAGTCATTTCCCAGCTAGCTCTAAATGGAACCTTTGACCTCTAGGTCACTAATCTACATCTAGCAAAGGTCAGTAAGCCCCCAAATGTCCCCCTGATGTCCATTCCTGTATTGTCAGCTTTCCTGATTTTATCAAGTGTTTTTTAAACCCTCCGTTCCTGAAGTCATGTGATTTTCAAAAATGGAGAGCTTACGTAAAGTTAGCTTCTAGCCTTTGTGGCTATGGCAAATATCTTGAAAACATGAACCTTAAAGGCTGAGAAAACAGACAGCAAATACAAAGAACCTATTGTTTATTGTTTTTAAACTCTCATGATTTTTAAGCCAGTCTCATGATTTTGGGGGGCTTAACTTGTGATTTAAAAAAAACAAAACAAAACAAAAAAAACAACCCACCACAATACTGCTGTTTAGAGAGCTGGAGGTTTTTCATCCTTGCTCCTGTTGAACACCTCACGAGCCAGCATTCACAATAGACCAGCTTGTTGACAGCCTGAGCACAGAGACCTAATATCACAGCAGCATGGAAACATTTCTGCCCCCATCCTTAAAGGAGGTCTCCCCAGGAAATGACAGATCCATCTTGGGAACTATTAAAGCAGTCTGAGGGAAGGCCACATTGCGCCTGCCTATTATGTACCTGTTCTTTGCAGTACATAAGTCTCCAAGGCTGTCGCTCTGGCACATTTCAAACAGCACTAAATTGATTAGAAACTGCATTGCACATGAAAATTAAACGGTTATTAAAACTGCTATTAGGTGAGCTCTTAACTGGACACATTTGTTCTAAAAGCAGCTTCTTACATGAATTGTAAGTAGAAGAAAAACCCACGGTGCCAGGAAATTTGGAAAGCAAATTAATAAGTAAATTCTTTGTGCGTGGTGTGGCGGGGAAGAATGAAGACATATTGTTCAGTCTCTACTGAAATGCACTTGATTACATGGGCTTTTTGAATGGACAGAATGAAAAAAATATATACTATTTTAAACGGTCAGCAAGTAGAAGAATTTTGCCTATATCATTTATAGGTACTGTACATGCTGCAGAGTAAACTCACAGTGTGTGCATGTTTGTCTATACGTTATGGACACCGTTAGATTCTGCTAAACACCATTTTGGGCACAACAATCACCATCACCCAATACAAAAAACAGCCAAAAGATCTCTGCTCCAACTTTAAAAGTCAATACATAAATTCACCTTGGGGGCAGAGACCAGGCATGGAAAATTTCAGTCAAACGCATGAAATTTTTAAAAAGTTATGTGCAAGTGAAAACAGAGGATTATCATGGAAGCAGTTTTGCAGCCTTAACTACCACTAGCAACACTTAGGTCTTCTTAGTCATCAAAGCATTTTACAAATATGAACTAACTAATCCTCGTTATGCCCCTGTGAAACAGGTACATATTATGAGCCAGTCTTTGGAGTTATGCCCAATTACAGTAGCTGAGAATAGGGCTCAAAATTCCTATTTTACAGACAAGACAGAGAGATTAAGGCCCACATTTTGAAAGTGGCCTCTAATTTTGGGTCTCTCAGTCTTTGGATGCCCATTTTAGGGCCTTATTTTCAGAGGGACCAAGGATCCACAGCTCCATCTGAAGTCAGTGGCAGATGTGGGTGCTAGCACCTCTGAAAATAAGAACCTGGGCGTCTAAAGTTGGACATTGAAAACAAAAATTAGAAGACATTTTTGAAAATTGGCACTAAGTCACTTGACCAACACCAGAGGAAGTAATTGTCAGGTTTGGGAGTACAACTCAAGAGTTCCTGGCTATCAGTCCCGTTCTAAGACTGCTAGAATACTTCTCTCTCTTTCCATCTGTCTGTAATTCATACTGAGGGCCAAATATACTGACATACTAACTTTATTGTGCAACTGAAAGGTAGAACACCACAAAGCAGAAGTACGTCATTTTGTGAAACAAATTGCTGGACAAAAGCCTTCATTTCATGACATTCCTGCTCCTCAAGGCTTGCTTGTTGTCTGCAGGTTAGCAGGAAAGATGACTGTTCTCATTCAGAAGGTTGATTTCACTTCCTTCACACATCCTTTTGTGTAAGGTGACAGAATGGCCAAGTAGATTGGATAGAGCTGAGCAAATAATTTTGTCCAAAACTGTTAGACAAAAATGCAGATTCGGCAGTATAGAAACATTTTGCAAATTCTTGACCATTTTGCCTAATTGCTTACGTTGGGGAGAAACATTTTGTTTTGATATTTTAAATGAAATTTTTCAAAGTTTTGATCAAAACAACCTTTTGTTTTGAAATTTCCTCTGGTTTTAATTTTAAAAAATTAAACAATGTTTTAAAATGCTTGAAATTTGAACAAAGTATTTAGTTCGATCCCAAATTAATTTGTTTTTTCAATTCGCTGAAATTTTTTTTAAAGTTATTTTTGGGTCCACCTGACTCAGTTTTCGAAATTGCCGGTGGACTGAAAAAAAACAAACAAACAACAGTTCTTTACACAACTCTAGCTATAGAGTCTTTCATTTGGAAAGAATGTCCCTAGTTTGAATCTGATCCAGACTGGTAGTGGCTGAGAGTGGTTGTAAACAGAGGGTTGTTTGATGGCCTACTATGAGATGGACGTCTCAGTTTAGCTCTTCGTGGACAGGTGTCTGTGCCACATTTGGTAGTTTGGACAGAGGGCCAAGGACAGACTGGAATGGACGCTGAACTGCCATTGCAGCATTAGAGTTGGTCCCCCAGAACAGGTGAGGGCATGCTGGCAGTGCAGCAGGGAAAGCATGCACTGCATGTGGTGGACCTGCTTCGAGGATAAATAGAGGAGACCCGTCTCTCGTGCTGTCAGGCCAGCACCAACATTCACTTAATTAAATGACTCTACCCCTGATGTCCTAAAGAAAAGATGCTGAAAGAGTCGATTCCTCCCATCCCATTCAATAAAATTCTGTTCTCCCCGGAGCTATAGATTAGTGCTGGAACACTCAACAAGGTTTTTTTCCCCCCCATACCACAGAATAATTTCTGCAGTATAATTTCCCATGATGGTTCTGCAGTAGTAAGTTCACTCCCCCACAAAAGATAAACACAGGCATATAAGTTCACAGCTCACTTGTTTGCATACAAACACTCAGCTTTATCAGAGTAGGAAACCTTTTACCAGCTGCTGTGCCTATATCTGATATCTATTTCTATGTCTTTTAAGGGGCCCACAGTGAGAATGGGGTGAAGTGGGGCAAACACTATAATTTTAGAGTTATACAAAGCCAGAGGATGATTCAGATCCCAATTTATTTGAATCCCTGAAGTTCTGGGTGGCAGGATAAATGGCTCTGTGTTTAGCCCATTTCTAGGCCCAAATTTTAACCAGTTTAAAAATACTTATATCCGGATGAAGAATGCTTCCTGAACCTTAAATTTAAAAGTAGCAAGATGCTCTCTCATTTGTCACTAAATGTAAAAATAAAAAGCAATCATTTTGGTATGACTTTCCCCACACCCCTCTGTGAAAGCAACCCCTGCTGGTTCCGCACTATTCACAGCTCTGTGCACATGCCAGATAACACCATTGATTTTCTTGTGCAGACACAAAGAATCCAATTTTAAAAAGTCACATTGGCTTCTGACCATTAGAAACATAGCAAACTGCAATATTTGCTAAGTAGATAGAAAAACACTAAGGTCAGTAAGGAAAGTAATCTCATTTTCAAGCTACTAAGAGCTCGTTACAAAGGATGAAAAGCTAAAAAACTCCACTATAAAAATGTAGCTGTTTGACTTTAAATTACTGCTTTTATTTTCCAGATCCAAATAGTAACTCCGTGGCAGAGGAGTGCTCCAGCATTTAGACAAGAGATGCGGAACGGAAGGCATTCAGGAGCATTTAATTAAGATTAGTTGCATTTGAAGCATGTACACATGCAGAGAGAGAGAGAGAGAGACACACACACACACACAGAGAGGCAGAGAGAGAATCATTCTGAATATTTTTGAAGACCCTGTCTGCTTTTCAGCTCTTCATTTTAGCAAATTAAACAAACTAAGCCATTGCACAGATCACTGAGGTCTTTCCTTCTGCATCTGTAGACCTAGCTGCATTGCAAACAAAAAATATTATTCTCTAATGGCTGCACCTTTTGGACAACAATTCAGTGTTTTTTCTTTCAGGCAGTACCATTTGATCTTTTGGTTTATGTTATGTTAGTTGTTTTATATACACACAAAATCTTCATATACTGGCTAACAATTCATGGGGACACTTAATTAAAGCAACATTTTACCATGGACCCTGACAGATTAGATATCTCAGATACACACATAACATTTGATACAACAGTTAGCGTATCTCAGTTAAATACAGAGGATCAGATTGTGAACTTGTACACGCACTGCAGAGCGATCACTCTTATGATCAGTCTCACTGAATTCTATGGGACTATTTAGGTGTGTAACTGCTCACCGATGTGAGTAAGGATTTTATAATCAGGTTCCAACGCAGTATTTCAGATACTTATTGTGACTGAATAACTACATTACAGGTCTCCCCCCGCCCCCTAGATTCTATCAAATATTCCCTGATCCCCAATGAATGTCTCTATCACTGTTGTTGATGAAGTGTCACTAGCCTGCAGGAGAAACAAGAAGTTATTTACAGGGTAAGGACCGAATCCTGCTCCCACCAAAACCAATGGTAAAACGCCTGCTGACTTCACTGACCGCAGGATCAGACCCAGTGTCATCACCTTCCCAGCAATCACTGTGCCACCATTATTCCCAATGTATCTAGCGGTCCCTTGAGAAGCCACAGCAACCCCTGCCTTGTCCTTTCCACTCCATTGTGGTTCTTCTCCCATAGACACATGCACACCCTTTCCTTGTTGATAATAAGGGCTTTTAGCCATACAAAGCATGAAGTGATCTAACCCCAGCCCAGCCACGCCATCACAAAAAGCTTATGTCTGCTGTTGGGAGAAGAGCCGGAACAAGTAGTATGATGATCCTGTATGTCCTGCACACGTTTAAATCCACATAAACCAATAGGCTAAAACACACATTACTCTCAAAGTGATGAAGGAATGCATGACAATTCTGATCCATTCACAGGGAGACACACATGACACCTGCCTGGATCTGAAATGGGAGTAGGGGAAATGAAATAGAAGTGGGCATCCAGAAAAGTCACCTGGGAATGACAAATGGCCCCACAGGCCAGAAGACCCCAGCCAGCCACCCCTCAGTGCTACTAGCCCCTGATAGCCATTTATTTTGATCCGCCTGAGTGAGACAAACAGATAAAATCAGATGGGGTTTCTGCAGTAAAATAAGCAGCTCCCTCTCCAGTCTCACCCTCCCATCCAATTGCCAGACTGTTGTCCTTCACAGAATTAAGGATTGCAATTATTCTCGGTGTTTAGGGTCCTTACACAACTTAAAATAACCATTTCTAGGTCAGTGATCCATTTCTGGGAATGCTAGATTCAGTAGCCCGAGGCTAATGTAAAAGCTGTAGATATGTCTAGAAGATGCTAGAGCTCCAGGGTTGTTAAATATCACACCCCTTAAACTGGATGTGACTCTCTCCAGAAACCTGGATAGAAGACAACCCCACAGAACTGGGCTGTGAATACTGCATTCTTGGTAGGCGTATCAGCAGCCCAGCAGCAACCCTGGGCATGGCCATTCTATAGTTTCCCTCTGCTCTGACCTATCACTTCCCCACCGTACCCCTGCTGCTTCTCTCTCAAACTTCTGCTTTGGTTTAAGGGAAAACTCCACCCTTCAAAGAGCCTGACCACCGTGTCAAACTTCCCAGAAAACAGCCTCTCTACGAAAATCACACTGAGAAATAGGAACATGTGCAAAATGCAATGTATAGCTGGGACCAGCTTTGCACAGCTTCTGTCAGCTGAACCAGGGCGAAGCTTGCTGTCAGTTCCCTTGTCAGAGGGGCTTCCATGCACTAGGCAGGTTCTAGTCTCCGCTGCAGTACATACTCAGGGTGTTTGCACAGCAGACAGGAAGATTGTGCGCTATGTCTGGGCACCAGTTGGCAAAAACAACATAATCAACAGGTTTTTATTTAAGATAATACCCATCTACGTGCACACAGATATGCACATCCAGTATACATACGTACAGTGAACACATTTCAGATGTATTACCAGGATTCCTCATTTTGGCCCCCATCCAACACAGCACTTAAGCACATACTTTAATTTTAATTCACAGCTCTTGAAGCCAAAGGGGTTACTCGCATGCTTAAAGTTAAGCACATGTGTAAATGCTGCACTGGATCGGGGCCTTTAAGACCTGGGAAGATTGCGGGAACCAGGAATGCTTTAAAACCAGAATTACTTTTTAAGCATACCCACTGTGTATTTATATGAATATAAATATATAGATAATAAGTGAAAGATTTTGATTACTTTGCAAAAAAATGCACACAGACATTTTATGGCTTTTCTAGTACCGATATTGTGTCTCCTTACTTCCAACAACACAGATCAGACTCGAAGGGTTACTGATTATGCCAGTCAAAAAAGCTGCGTTTTCTTTTGGTTTTTGCTTTTTTTGTTTTTAGACTCTCAAGAACAGCCCTTATAATTTTGCCAACGGCCAAAAACATGACTACAAACCTTTTCTAAATGATACAGCAAACCTAATTTGGTGCTAGTCCATATATATCAGTGGTTTTCAAACTTTTTTTTCTGGCGACACAATTGAAGAGAATTGTTGATGCCAGTGACCCAACAGAGCTGGGGATGAGGGGTTTGGGAGGGTTTGGCACAGAGGGTTGGGGTGCGGATGTGAGAGCTGCGGGGTGGGGCTGGGAATGAGGGATTCAGGGTTTGGGGGGGCTTAGGGCTCTGGCAGTGGGTTGGGGTGTGGGAGGGGGTCAGGGCTCTGGACTGGGGGTGCAGGCTCTGGGCTGGGGATGAGGGGTTTGGGGTACAGGAGGGGGCTCAGGCCTGGGGCAGGGGATTGGAGTGCAGGCTTACCTCTGGTGGTTCCCATAAGTGGCGCAGTGGCAGGCTTCCTGTTCTCCTAGCACCGCGGATAGCGCTGCCCCCGGAAGCAGCCAGCAGCAGGTCTGGCTCCTAGATGGAGGTACACAAGCGGCTCCCACCCGCAGGCACTGCCCCCCCAGCTCCCATTGGCCGTGGAGGCAATGCTCAGGGCAGGGGCGGTGCATGGAGTCCTGTGGGCCCCCCGCCTAGGAACCGGACCTGCTGCTGGCCTCTTCCAGGGCGCAGCACAGTGTCGGAACAGGTAGGGACTAGCCTGCCTTAGCCGGGCAGCACTGCCAACGGGACTTTTAACAGCCCGGTCAGTGGTGCTGACTAGAGCTGCCGCGACTCAGTCCCTTCCATTCCACGACCCAGTTCTGGGTTACAACCCACGGTGATATATATTATGTCCCTTTGTGGCCATAACAAAACTGAGAAGAAGAGTTAAACAAAAGGTGGGGGGGGGGGAGGCGGGGAAGGAAGATACCTGTAATTACAGCAATTGTTTGCTGAAAATGACATCAGCACTAATAACATTATGTATCCTGAATGCAGTTTTGTTATCTTTCTTTATCTTCCTTCATTATTATATACATGGGACTAGCTTCTGACCCCACTTACAGGAGGAGTAAACTGGGAGTAACTCTATTGACTTCAGTGAGATTCTCCAGAGGTACGTCAGTGTAACTGAGATTACTGTTTGACCCGCGTTCCTGCATCTGCGAAGAAGAGATTGGGTATCAAATGAGTCTCCAGGAGACCTTCGTAAAACTGCTCTATGGCCAAATTCTGCTTTTGTTTGTACCCCCGCAATCCCATGAATCTGGTCCACTGATCGACAGTACTAACAAACAGCAGCTATTTTCTGGCAACTAGGGGGACTATATCTCATGGGGAATATTTTTATTTTTAATAGAGGACTTCGCCCCCCAGCCTCTTGCCTGCTGAAATCAACTTGTAATATTTCATCATCCACATCTTAGTGTGGTGGCTTGGAAAAAAAAATCGGCCAATCTGTCTTTCTTAATAGCATTTGTGACACTCAAAATGAAACACTCCATTTTCTTCTTGACGGAGGATTCCATGTTTTTTTAGTCCCCCAGGGGCAGTCAAAATACTCTTCTTAAAAAGTGTCATTTATTGTGTCTAAGAGACCAAATACTCCCCCTTTCCACCAGAAGTTTTCTCTGTGTCCATAGCCTTCAGTGTTGTAAATAGCAGCAACTAGTTTAAATTTGAATGCTTACCCTGTTAAACATGATTAAAAGACCATCCGTAACAGAAAAGTACACGCCAGGCCTCACAATCGCATACATAAACACCATCAGATATATTCACACAACTCCACTCCAGTTCTATTCACCCCTTCCTCTCCCTCCCAGACACAGAGCCTCACGTCAGATAGTTTGTCACAGAGAATGTTATAGCGAATAGGAACAGGGTAAACTCCCTTTAAAGAGTTTGTGAGCACTCTGATGGTACTCATGGTGTTCTGTGTTTAAAAGCTGCTAGAAACCAGTCAGAGCAGCAGTATGTATGCAGCTAGGCCTGCCATATTTGTGTATAGTATATTTAATAAACACAGTTATTTATATATGTGGTTTCTTCATGCTGTTTATTGTTGTGTCAAGAGGAAAAGACACAAATATATAACTTTTTCCTTATGGAGCAACAGTTTATAAATAGCTGTGACAGTCCCTTGATTGCCCTAAATGAAGAGAGGCCACCTTCACTTGTCCATCATAGGGTTGCCAGGTGTATGGTTTTTGATGGGAAAGTCCAGTCAAAAAGGGGACCTGATGATGTCCGGTCAGATCTACTTACCAGATGCCCAAAGTCTGGTTACTGTGGGTGGGGAAGGCGCTGAGTCATAGATTCATAGATAGAGTCATAGATATTTAGGTCAGAAGGGACCATTATGATCATCTAGTCTGACCTCCTGCACAACGCAGGCCACAGAATTTCACCCACCACTCCTGCAAAAAACCTCACACCTATATCTGTGCTATTGAAGTCCTCAAATCGTAGTTTAAAGACTTCAAGGAGCAGAGAATCCTCCAGCAAGTGACCCGTACCCTATGCTACAGAGGAAGGCGAAGTCATCACCTGCGCTAGCCCCTACTCAGCCGGGGCCACCTCCTACCTGCATTGGGCAGCTGCAGCTCCCAGCCCCAGCTCTGCAGGCGAGTCCCTCCTGACCCACGCAGGGAGGGGTGGAAAAGGGCAAAAGCATTGAGCAGGAAGGGAGGGGGGAAAAAGAAGAGCAAATGGGGGGGGGGCAGGGCCGCAGTGGAGAAGGGGCAAACCAGGCGCGAGTCCTTGGGGATGGGGGAAGGAGCAGGGAAGGGGAGGTTCTGGCATTCATGGTGGAGTGTCCGGTTTTTAGATATTACAAACTTAGCAATCCTAGTCTATCACAGTTTCTCAAGTTTAAAAAAATAGTGTGTAAGAGAGATGTGGAAATGTTATTAACAGAAGCACGAGTTGTATATCAAGAAAAGAAAATAATTATGCTTAGTCCATTGACAAGCTAAGAGTTAAAACACAAGCAGCCAGCTCATTACAAGATCACCATCAGACTTAGCTGGAACATTACTGATTTTTGTTCTCAAAAGCTGCACTATCATTAGAATCAATTACAGGAGCACACACAGTTCTCCCTATTTTCTAAATAGAGCAAGAAAAAAAAAACAACACAAAAAAACCCACTGTGCCTTGTGAGCCAACTGCCTGAGCTTGGGTTCTGATGAGCACTCCACATTTTAGATATCCATCCGAATCTGCTGAGAACTCTGATCTTCAAGCTAGAAGCAGCATAAAAAATTCCTTCTTGTACTTTGGAACTTCTGCTTCCACTCAGAACTAGGAATTGCAGAGATGTGTGAAAAGGCAGAATAATGAGAAAGAACTAACCTGACTCTGTGAACCATACAATTTTTGGTTCAGGTTTGCTTCAGTAAGACTCAGGTAAATTCTCAGACATCAAGACCGCTCCTATCCTCCCCACAAAATTGCTTTGAGAAACAGCTCTGAGGTGTGTGAAGGGTTTTATGTGATGGAGCAATGCATAGAAAGCTTTTACTCCCCCTCTCCTGGAACTGGACGGGAGGGCACACAGGGATGGGAAGTGGCAGAACATTGACTTCAACCCTCCACACACCAGCCAGGATCACCAGGCTGGCATAAATGGGTCCGAAAGCTGTGCCAAGTAAGGGTCTGATGCAGATTACTTCTGCCCTAGAGCGACTGGACCAAGGACCAATTTGTGACTGAGAGAGTCCCACGTAGAGCTGAGTGAATAGGTGATTTTTCACTTTGATGTCTGCATCAAAAAACTCTGAAAAAATAATTGCCAGCTTCAAACACAAACTGATTTTTTTCAGGGCAGCTTCACCAAGATGAAAAAAAAAATGTTATTCAGGACAAACAAAATGCTTCAGATATTGATTCAAAAAAGAAATATTGAAAGTTCGTGTTGAAAATGTTTAAACAAAACATTTCAATGCTTTCAAACTTCGGGGGCGGGGGGAAAGAGTGTGAGGAGCAACAAAACTACTAGCCAAATTCAACCCAAATTCATGAATAGTTTCAGTGCCCCCCCCAATTGCTTTTTTTAAAGCAAATTTACTATTTAAAAGTATTTCGCCTAGCTCTCATCCCAAGTTGTTCCCTGATCTGGTCCTGCCACAGAACAACTACACACTGTCCTTTACCCAGGAGTTCTGGTAAATCTAACAAGCAAGTCCACTGAAATGATTCACAGAGTGATGAACCACTCACAGTGAAAAAGAGTGGTAAAATTTGGCCTTAAATTCCTCCCCACACTTCTTTTTACCCAGGGAAGATAGGCTCTCAGGAACCCATATACTAGGGGGAAAATTGCTTGCTAAGTGTCTTCCCCACTCCAGGACCCTAGAGACATTCCTCTTTGATTTCTAATTCCCTGTCTGCACTGAATGTTTATCATAGGGTACCTGTGTGTCCTTTTTCTTTTACAGCACTAGAGTTCACTCCTCACAACCCTTCCCCAAAGGGAACAGCAAACTTTTTGTCCCTATTTCCCAATTTAAACAATTAACTAAGTAGCTACAGCTCAACTAACATCAAGCAGAGAGACAGGTATGACCCAGCCAAGATAGAAACTCTCACCTGATAGAGAATGTTCTTTTCCTCCAGCTTGACCTGGAGAAAGACACTGCAGCTGTTAGCTACTTCCTGACAGGCAGCTGCCTTTACCTCCAGCTGGGACTAATTTAAAGCATCACAGGTGCAGCAATAGTTTGCAGGCACTGAGGCAGAAACTTCAGGCACCAAAGTCAGTCTGGATGGAGTCTGAAGGGTGTGACTCTGTAACCCTCTTTTTATATATATATAGATAGATGTATTGACCAAGTTCTCTTCCAGTAATTTACCTCTACTTGTTCTGTTGAATCCTTTTATAAACCAACTCCAATCACTTACCTAGCAATACCCCTATTAAGCAGTAAGGTGGGAGATACTATCCAGAACTCCAGATGCTCTTTATCATAAGGCCAGTGTAATTTAGTTCCTGACTGCACTGTGCTGGGGACACATGGACCTCACCAAAGTACTGATTTGTCTAATACACCTGCCTCTGTATAACACATGCAGCTCTTGATTGCTGAGAGCAGTGTTGCGGGGAAAGGGGGCACTTAAGGTGCAGGCTGATGTATTTAAACATTTGGTACCAAATCCCAATTTGGGCAAAACACCCATTGAAGTCCTGTGTAAATGGTGTCCTTAGTGCTGCCTTTTTATTCAATAGGCATGGATGATGAGTCTCCCTAGTAACTAATCTCATTTTCACACTTCGGGTGCTGATCTAGTGCCAATGGTTCGTCAGCTCATTGTGGTTCTCGGTGGCCAATCGCCAGCGAGCACAGTGACCTGGCACAAGTGTTGAAATAAGTGGCAAATGACACACAATATCATGAAATGACATGTTACTTTTGCACTTTCTCCTTCATCAGCCACCTCTTCCTGGAGCAGTGCTTGTGGGTTGCCATGCTCTGCTGTTCCTAAAGAACAGCTGCCACCACGCTGTTACAATGCCTGAGAAAATGAGTCCTTTCTCCGTTCTCCCCCTTTTCCATGCTAAAGGAGTGACCTGACAGGGAGGAGATGGAAAACTGTAGTGCTTCTAGCCATGGAAAGGTATTTAGGCCTCTAACTCCCACTGATTTCAATGAGAGTTAGGCACCTAAATACTTTTCAGGATCTGGGCCTGAGGGACCAAGAGAGAAAATCAAACTCAAGTTCTCTCACATGTCAGTTTAGAGCTACCTACCTACCTACCTCAGCTCCTGTTTAGGCCCTGCTAATTGTGCTGTGACTTGGAAATGACAATGAATAGGAAAGTACCTTGCAGTGTATTTTAATGTGTTCCTTCCCAATCCACCAGAGGGTTATGGGTATCTTTACTACCATGCAGTACACCTCTCACCAGTAGGGACCAGCAATCTAAGGTAGGGTTGCCAGGTGTCCCGTTTTTGACCGGAATGCCTGGTCGAAAAGAGACCCTGGCAGCTCCAGGTCCTTAAAAGTCTGGTTGGCGCAGAGCTGGCAGGCTCCCTACTCAGTTCCACGTGGCTCCTGGAAGCAGCCGGCATGTCCCTCCAGCTCCTATGCACAGCGGCAGCCACGGGGGCGCCGCACACTGTCCCCACCCCGAGCACCAGCTCTGCAGCTTCCATTGGCCGGGAACCACAGCCAATGGAAGCTGTGGGGGCAGTGCCTGTGGATGGGGGCAGCACGCAGAGCCGCCTGTCTGCGCCTCTGCGTAGGAGCTGGAAAAACATGCCGGCTGCTTCCAGGAGCCTCTCAGAGCCTGCACCCAGAACTCCCTCCTGTACCCCAACACTCTGGCCCCAGCCCCCTCCCGCACCAAACTCCCTCCCAGAGCCTTCACCCCAAAGCTCCTCCCACATCCCAACCACCTGCCTCAGCCAGAGCCCCCTACCACACCCTTATCCCCACATTTCTGGCCCCAGCCCAGAGCCTGTACCCCTTCCCACACCCCAACACCTGTGCCAACCCAACGAAAATCAGCAAGTGAGCAAGGATGGGGGACAGCAAGCAATGGAGGGAGAGGATCTGGAGTGACAGGGGGTGGGGCCTCACAGAAGGGCAGAGCAGGGACGAGGCAACGGGGTAGGGGGTGGGGCAAGGGTGTTCAGCTTTCTGCAGTCAGGAAGTTGGCAACCCTAATTTAAGGGTATGTCTACACTGCATACTAAGCCAGCCTCTGACTCAGGTCTGAGCCCAAGCCTCCCTTCTGTCCATATACAAATCAGTCTGACTTGGACCAGCAAGCACTCAGAACCTGGGTTCTAGGACCCTTCTAGGAACAAGGGTCAGAGCCTAAGTCCTGCTTTGACTCAGATCCAAGCCCCGTGATTTTGCAATGAGGATGCAGCTCAAGCCGCAGATCCAAGTCAGAAGGCCTGAGTAGTGCAGTATGGATGCATCAGCGTGCCTGTGAGACCTGGTCTAGCAATTGTAAGCCCAGGTTTATAATGAAATGTGAATGCTTGAGCGTGGGTTTGGAAACACCAACTCCACAAGCCTGAGTCTGTTTACAATGTAGTGTAGACATACCCTAAAGTACCACAGCCAAGGGCTGAAACAGGATGGTTTGGATTTCTTTCCTTTTCTTTTTTATTTAAACAGCTGCTGCTAAATAAAACAAACTCTTTATAGCCATTTCAGGGCCTGCCCTGGTACAGTAAATAGCACAGTGACCTTGAATTTTATATCACCTTATCAGGCTGCAACCCAGGAAGAGACTTGTTGTGCTTACAGAGCTTGAAAGAAGAAAACAGAAGGCAGGAAATCCCGTGACTTGCTTGTTCTTGTGGTAATATCAGAGACAGAATATCAGAAAGGAATGTGGCTCAGTTCTAATGTATATAACCTTGAAATCCTGATCATTCCTCACATTACCAAAACTAGTTTGGCAGCAAAAGCAGGGATGCTAGGTATTGCACTACGATGCAACCCTGGGTGAATAATTCACTGAGTAATTCACTTCGTGCTCCAGCTCCTGGGTTTCTGTAAGTGGAGCTGGGCAAACTGCTAACAAAGCTTATTTGACGGTTGTCCTCTTTTCTTTTCACAAGTTATCTGATCAGATCACAATTTTCCTCGACTTATGTGGTGTTTGAAATTATTCACCAACGCATTTTGGCGAATAATACTTGTGGATATTTGAAACGTCAGCTCTTGCTTAGTTTTGATGTGATACCCTACAATACAGTCCTATTCCCTGACGGGGTAACTGTAATTTACAATCACATTTCCAATGCAAAATTGTCTACATAGTCAGCACTGGCTTTCTGTGGTTCCTCCTCAACAAACCTTAAAATCTGGAATCATTCCTGCCAGGAAACTCATTTGCCAGGATATCTGTGGAAAGTGGATACCAGAGGTGTGCAGACACTGCCAAAATATTTTGTTTCAAAACTGGGATGCATGGGGCTTTTTGTTTACTGTTTTTGCCCAGGTCTGGCAGTCAGCAAAGATGCCATTCACAAGGGTGGATCCTCACCCTGCCTCATGCCAATGCACAAAACAATTGTGATGCTATGTCCTGATGTTACATTGTAGCATGATAGCAGCTCAGAATATGGCGCTGTATCACAGTGATGCAGATGTCATAATATAATGGCAAGATGTTACTCTGTAATTATTCTGGGGCTCTGCAACGCCACTGAATACAAAGGTGGCCATGTAGGTTTTCCAGGATAAGTACCTCTGCTCTGAAATGATACCATTACCAGAGGCTGCTGCATTAATCACCCTGATCCAGGCACAGAATCTCCCTATATCACCCTATAATCCCTACATTTATTTGTGTAATGGTAGTGTCCTGCCCAGAGTTGGGGCCCCATTGTGCTAGGCACTGTACAAACACACAGGAAGAGAAAGTTCCTGCCCAGAGAGTTTAAAATCTAAGTAGACAAGACAAACAAAGGGTGGGAGAATGGAAATGTTATTATCCAGCATTTTACAATTGTGGATCTGTGGCACAGAGAGATGAAGTGACTTGCCCAAGGTCCCTCGGGCAGTCTATGTCAGAGCTGGGAATTGAACTCTGAGGCCCAGTCCACTGCCTGAACCACAAAAACATCTGACCATTCAAAGGAGCCATATACAGATACATTTGAAAGCTGTGGGAAGGTACATTTCAGAAGGCACTGCTTGTTTTAAAGCTTTGCACCTGCTATAACGGCGAATCACTGGCACACTTGAAGAGCTGCTGATGCTTTGGGAAAACATTCCTTTTTTTAGAAACAAATTTGCATTTCTCTTATTTTCTGTATTTCGATTGTTCTTTTGTACAATGGCCATTTTCATAAAAACAGGATCTTTGCTTAGAAATTCCTCTGCTCCTGCTGCTTATTCCAACACCTGAAGTCATAATCCACCTCTGTTTGCCACTCTGGAAATTCTGTCCATTTCCATATTAACCAATTGTGATGCCCCTAACTTGCAGGGATTATGACTTCAGGTCAGGGAGAGAAGCAGCTGGAAATTATGAACTCTTCAGAAACAAACATCCTTTTTAATGCAAATAACCCTAGCAGTGAAGAACAATGGGAAAGAAATACAGAAAATACAAGGTATAGATAACAGATGGGCTAAAGCCCAGACTATACAGTGCTTTTGGGTCTCTGGTGACTTCGGTGGCAAAAATCTTTTTTCATCTGAGTGTGCAATGGGATGTCTGCAACCTTTCCTCTCGAATCTGTGACCCATGCCTTTGTGCCTCCTTGGATTATTGCAATGTTTGGAATCTACAGCCGCTGTAGAATGAGCCTGCTCACCTCAACAGCAGTATTAGCCATTGGGAACATAGTAGACCTGTCTTCTAACCACTATGCTGTCTTTTTGTTTGTTTCTTGGTACAATTCAAGCTTTTGACTTTGCTCTGGGGCCTGGCTCTCTCTCCATGAGCTGCCAGAAAGCCGAGATGTGCTGGGGTGTTTTATCTAAGAGGCCCTAGATTTAGTCACCTAGAGCAGTGGCTCTCAACCTTTCCAGACTACTGTACCCCTTTCAGGAGTCTGATTTGTCTTGCCTACCCCCACATTTCACTTCACTTAAAAACTACCTTTTTACAAAATCAGACATAAAAATACAGAAGTGTCACAGCCCACTATTACTGAAAAAGTGCTGACTTTCTAATTTTTACCATATAATTATAAAATAAATCAATTGGAATATAAATATTGTACTTCCATTTCAGTGTATAGTACATAGAGCAGTATAAACAAGTCATTGTATGAAATTTTAGTTTGTACTGACTTCGCTAGACCTTTTTTTGTAGCCTGTTGTAAAACAAGGCAAATATCTAGATGAGTTGATGTACCCCTTGGAAGACCTCTGTGTATCCATTGCCTTAGGGACCATTAGATACAGCATTCTAAGTAGAGGGCCCTCAGTTCTGGAATTCATTTCTTCTTTGGCTCAGGAAGAAGCCTGGATTAACCTTTAGGGCAAAGCACAAGACTACTCTCTTTCCTCAGGCTTTAGGGGCTTGGGTTGGGATGTTTGGATGAGAAGTGTCTCTATTTGGATCAGCAGTGTTCTGAGAAGTGACCCTCTGTTTTCTTCTACACAATAGTGTGTTTTATTATTATTAATATTATGTATCTTGTGATATGCATAACTGGACATATTTTATACATTTAATTAATAAATACATAAACTACCTTTTCTTGAACTTCCCTGAAACTGAACAGCAGCCTTTAAGACGCTGCATAAGGATGGATGCCAGGCTTCTTAGTCAAGGCATCCTGATGTCAGGAGCCTGCCCCAGACTGAGAGATGCAGTGTAATTACTTCTCAGTCATAGAGAAAGGGGTCACTTGTTAACTCCAACAGGACAAAAGAGGAGCTGGAATGTCTCTCTCTCAGTGGAGGGAACTAGGAGTGTAACAGAGAAGGTTTTGCAGGGAAAACCCTAGGGACAGCCAGGCTTGATGAGAAAGCTTAGGGTAAGGTCTAAGTTTTGTTATTCTAAATAAAACCAAATCCCAGGAAGAGGGTAAATTTAGAATATACAGAGTACACAACCTCTGTTCAGAGCTCTGTGGGAGCTCCACTGGCTTTTCATCCCCATTTTGTGGTCATCTAGATAAAATGGAACCTGGCTTAGAACCACTCCTGCTTTGGTTTTGCAAAACCAAAGCCATCCTGGCTTGGCCATCAAGCGTTGTGAGAAAGGCAAAAGCTTTCAAGCTGGAACCTCAATTTCCCTCCCAACTTTGGTGGTTTAGATAAAATGGAACCAAGATTAAGCTAACCTTGGTATTGGTTTTGCAAAACTTCCTCAGCTGAGCTTTTGTTCTGCAAAAGCAAATCCAAACTCCAGCCTCCTTGGTACGTGTCTGGTATCGATGCAGAATTGTTTCAAATGGGATATTTGTTCCCTCTCCACCCCACAAGTCTTCTAAAATGTACCCGCTGTTCTGCAATACTGTGGCACCCAAAAGTCACTGCATGAAACCTGACATTTCTGTATCCCTGAAATGGGAGGAGAAATTAAATAGACCAGACTTTACCAACCGCGAACAGGAACTCCATTCTTGCACTGCCCTTTATAAAATCCAGTATTGGTCTGTATTGTCTCTGCTACACGCTATAATCCAAAGTACCTTTATATCACAACCAACCCACTGGGATGGAGACTAGGGAGTGTTAGAGACCATCATGGAAAGATGAGGGGACCATTCATGTCAATACAGAAAGGAAGATGTCTACAGTCCTGGATCTAGGAGCACATCTGCACGCCAGTGTGCCCATCAGCTTGCAATAAGATGCTGGTAAATGGGATTATGGAAATGATTTTCATGGAAGAACTTCGACGGCCCTTCACTTCATACTCACAAGTTCAACAAAAATTAAAAAGGCCAGGCTGTCCAGCTCTGAAAAGCAGGAAAGCAGGCTGGCCGGCTCTGAAATGAGCCCCTGGAGCTAGCCAAAGGGTACAGAATGCATGGCCTTCCTAATCCCTTCAGAGCTGGATAAATGGCTCTTCAGGCTTCTCACTTTTTAAAGTGAGGACCTGAAACCAAATGCTCACAAAGAAAATGCAATGACGCAGCAGTGAGAGGGGCACCTTAGTGGAGGAGCAGGAAGTGTGCCCTGTAGGTAGTGAGTTTATGCACTGTGCATTTAGTTCAGGGAGGCTTTGTGACCTTAGATTACCAGTGATGAACTTGGTGGTTTCATTCTAGTCCAGAGGGGGAACATCCTCTCAAAACCATCAGGTAATCTTGCACAATTGACAGTCTGGACCTCAGAGACACACAGGACAGGCAAAGCAGAGAAGGATTGAAGCACATTGGGAGAGAGCTATGTGGATCCCGCTGATGGAAAAGCAGAAGGTGCATCAGATCTAAATTGGAGGTATGTTTGGAGAGAAGTGTGGAAGCTCAGAATTGCAGAAGGTTTTACAAGTTAAGTGCATTAGCTTTGCCATTTGAGGAGACTGGAGGAGCACAAGGTGTGGCAGGACAGGAATAAGGGGCTTTGACAGAGCTAAGGGTCAGGAAACACTATGTCCAGTTCTCGCCATCACAAATACTAACGTTTACCTGGCTAATCTAACAAATTGAGGCAAAAGAAACTTGTAAAATAGCCAGAGAGCCATTTACCCACTAAAATAGTCTAGAAATTTGTCAGCCAATAAGTGTGTAGTATCAAATCGCTAGTATTACCAGACACGGCAGGAAAGCTTTGCACACAATATCTATACATTTCCCTGCAGCATCTGAAATAGTGGCAACAATGAAACCATCTTTCCAAGGTGCTCACAAACCTCATTCTCAACAGCCTGGATATTTCAGGATTTCCCACTTACCTCCAACATAAGCATCCAACTCCCTGGCCACTTACAGTACATTCTGAATGCTTTTAAAACAAAGCATTCCAATTATTTTTATTTGTTTGTAGGGCAGAGGTGATAGTCATAATCTTACATTTGTAGTATTCTGCCTCCTAAATGATTGCAAAGCATGTTATGCGTTTTACATATATATATATATATATACACTTCATAAAGTGATTATTTCCCCCACAAGTGAAATATAGCCACCTCTTCAGTGAAAGAAAGCAGCTGTTTTAGCAAGGCACAGCAATACCATTTGGCAGACAAGAAATGGAGAAGAACGTATCCAGTTGAAACTGCAGGGGAATTTAGGCACACAGGATGTAATTCCCCAAGCTGGAATTTGACTGGAGTGAACATCCCTATTCATAAGCAAAGTGACATGGGACATTTAATGACTGCCTGGAATCAAGACCTCAGTTTTATGTGTAATCCAAAAGATTGCTCTTCTAAGAGTACAATGACCCCTAACACCAATGAGTCAGTGCTGACTCAGATGGAGCAGTGATACCTACTGAACTACGGCCACCACTCCACACAAAATTGAGGTTTTCCTGGAAAACATCCTGTTTATAGATTCATAGATTATCAGTCCAGGAGGGACTGTGGTGATTATCTAGTCTAACTTCCTGAATACCATAGGCCATGGGGCTTCCCTGAACTAAGTCCTGTTTGAGCTAGAGCAGATCTTTTAGAAACCCATCAGATCCTGATTTTAAAGTGTCCAGTGATGGAGGATCCACCACATCCCTTGAAAAGTTGTTCCAGTGATCAGTTACCCTCACTGCTAAAAATTTGCACCTTATTTCTAGTCTGAATTTGTCTAGATTCAGCTTCAGCCATTGGGTCTTGTTATACCTTTGTCAGCTAGACTACAGAGCTTTCTCTGGTCATATTTCTGTTCCCACCGTAGGTACTTATAGATTAGGATCAAGTCACCACTTAACCTTCTCTTTGAACGTTCATTGGTCAGACCCAAACCTCCTTAGCTTGCGATACTTGGCAAGAACAGAGCCCCTGGTTATTGGGATGCAGGTTAGGAACTATTTCTATTAGAAAGTTAAAGCAGCACCCAGCCACATCCACAGGTGCCATTTTCTATACCATTTAGGCATCAGGCAGGGTAGGAGTGATACAGGATGTGTATTGCTCTGATTGAAATGGGCATGATTTATATCGCAGTGAAGAAGTGGGGGAGAAAAAAGTCTCCTCCTCACCACACCGCATTCCCCTTTTCACTTATATCTTTGACCACAACACTGACAGAATCTCTGCCTGGGGTGAAAAGGCTACTGTAAAAGGCTTACAACTAAATTAGAACTAAGTGGGATTGTCCCTGAATGGCTGATCAGTGATTTAGGGGGAAAAAAAGGATGCAAGTGTAACTGCTCTTTGGCTATGAAACCATCAGGTGTCTGGGCTTATACTAATGAACCGGTAGTGTCAACCGCTTAGATATAGCTTCCAGCACACAGGATGGGGGGGTTGAGGGGGGGACATCTTGCCTGGCTTGTCATTCCATCACTTCTTATATAGGCCATGGCAAGAAAATCAATTAAACGGATTTATTATTCAACATGTATACCCCAGTACGAAAATGCCTCTCTTTGGAATAAAGCAGGCCTTTATTTTCTGCTATCCCCCCGCCCCAATAAGAACATAAGGAAGAATAATACGAATTTTGTCCCTTATTTGAATTTAGCTTCATCAGCAGCCCCCGCCGATGTAATTCATCCCAAATAATTTTTTTTTAATGAACTACTGTCCTTTCCCCCTCGCATCAGGAATGGAAAGCAGGAGAGGAATTAGTTGAGTAGGAATTATTATCTAACAAGTTGCAGCTTCAGTCTGGGCAGGAATAAAATTTCAAAGCATAATAAGAGAATGTTATTAAGCTTTTTCTTCCCCAGAGACTGTCACAAAAGCACTTTGTGACTGTCACTGAGAACTAACCATTTTTCTCTTTCATTTCTGTTTTCTATCTCACATTTCATTCCAGCTGTCCCTTCTGTCTTTCAGCTTGGGACCTGGGCTGCCAGTGCAGATAACTCGACAACAAAATGCCCGTATTATCATTATATTTTTTCTTCATCCACCCAGCAAGGTAACTGTAACCCTAAAACCTTTTGCATATTTATAGCAGAAACATGTCTCCCCTGGAAGACGGGACTGTCATCAGGTGGAATATTTCATTTACTAAGCCTCTTCTGAGGTATAAACTGGCTTTTTTTTCCACTTTTTTTTGGCCTCCTTCAGAGGAAAGGACAAACAGATAACAATCAGCTGCTGCAGTGCTACAGCTGTCAAAATTCCTGTTACTGTGAAAATTAACTCTTCCCCACCTCCCAGCTCTGCTGGGCTTTGCCTGTAGTGTCTGAAAGCTGCGTTATTTGGGGGAGAAGGGGTTTGAAAAGTCCTCCTGTTGTAAAAGATGAACATCCTCTTTAGAAGTGGAGCAACTAATCTGCTTTTACATAAGAAACAGCTATTGCATCTAACCCATGAGCCAGGCATGCTGCCATGCCACATTTTGATCAAATCAGTTATCAACAAGTTATCATTTCACGGAAGTCATCATCATTTCAAGAAATCACCATACCACTTTTCACTGCTGTTTCAGAGACTTATGATGACAGAGACAATTCCCAAAAATGTCTAAATGCAGCTGTCATCTGTAAACTAATTCTCTCTTTGTTTCAAACAGAGGGGCCACAGTTCTAAAGCCTTGGAATGCTCTGGGTCTAAGCGTCTGGGACAATAGGAAGGTTCTTGAGAGAGAATATATCTGCACAGGAAGCTTTGCATCCTTGAGTTAAGACACACTCCAAGGATGAAATTCACCCCAATGGGGCTGCACAAATAATACCTACCTCTTATGTAGCACTTTTTATCCATATATCTCACAGCACTTCACAATCTTTAGCAATCTTTATCCTCCTAACCCCCTTGTCAGGTAGGGAACTACTATTATCCTAAAAAGAAAAGGAGTACTTGTGGCACCTTAGAGACTAACAAATTTATATATATGCTCAAATAAATTTGTTAGTCTCTAAGGTGCCACAAGTACTCCTTTTCTTTTTGCGAATACAGACTAACACAGCTGCTACTCTGAAAACTATTATCCTAAATTTTTACAGATTGGGGAACTGAGGGATAAAAAGACTAAAGGGCAAACAGGCAGTCTGTTCTGGAACAAGGAATTGAATCCTGGTCTCCCAAGTGCGAGGCTAGTGCCCTAACTCTCTTTCCTCTCTATGCACAAGGATTAGGTACTACCAAAGCCCTATATTACAGACTTAAGCAGAACTTAAATGGTGCATGCAACTTGGGTGTGCCCTCTGTACAATTCTGAATTTCACCCTAAGACAGCACCTGCCTGTGGATAAAGGGTAAAAAGTACAATGAATGGAGATCAATAAACCTTAGCCAGGATGCCAGTCTCAACCCCACCCAGAAATATGGACAATACTCATTCATCCTTCTTACTTGGCTGTGACATTACCCAGGGTACAATCTGGACAGATGAACTGCTGTGTCCCATCAATTCTCCAGCCTGGGGCTCAAGAAAGAGAAAGTCTGTGGGGACAAGAACTTCCAGCAGTTTCTCTTCCAAAATGTAGATTTCTCACTCACACCCTTTTTCCTGCTGAAGAGTGGCCTCTTAACTGGATGATAGTCTATCTGATTTTGTTGACACCTGGCTGAGGCATCAGTTTGCCTTTGGTCTTTGAGGAACTGGTCTGTGCCTGCTTTTCTAAAATCGGAACATCTCAGTAATGTTCTGTAGTAGAATTTTATAACTTTACATACAATGTTGCCACAAATATTTTATCAGGACAATAATGATCAGCAAATTATGAGTTTTCAAATGGCATACTCTGTACAAAATGTATCATAGTCTTGTAAAAGGGGTGAACATAAGAGTACAGATTGTCACACTGAGTAAATTTCAAACACTGAAAATAAATTACCATTAAAACAAAGTTATATACTAAAATGTGTTCCGGTACGGCCTGACCCACAGCCCACTGCAGTCAACGTGACTCCGACTGTGGACTCCAATGGGTTTTGCATCACGCCCACAGCCTGGAAAACTACTATTTCAAGGCAACTGTTAGATTTGTACAACTTCTTTATATGGTTGCACATCATTTTTATAAAGTCCATCATTTCAGCCATACAAAGAAGCCTGTAAATCTGGTTATTTATATTTAAAATGTTAATTCATTGTTTACGGATAAAAAAAAACTTTTTAAATCCAAGTCGCTGTAGCTTGCATTGACTTTGCAGGGAAATGCACCAACTCAGCAACTCCGAGGATCTAGCTCACACTGTGGAATCAGACTCAGGAGTCGCGGGGGGGGGGGGGGGGGAGGAGTGCGAAGGGATGCTTTTCTAAATTATCTTGTCAGTTTTAATTGACAAACTCCTTTTTTAATCAGTCAATTTTTGAAGGTTATTTGCAAATTAACAATGGCTTTTAATGGACATCACCCCAAGATGTTAAATTACTTTTCTTTCATTTTGGCAATGGACATACAACTCATCATGAGAGTCTAGCCATCACAATTCAGCATTCAGTACAGATACAAAAGATGGCAAGAAAAAACAGCTGACCATAGAGGTTTTTATAGGATCTTCCAGAAAAAACATCTTCGTTGACATTATTTGACACAACTCTCTTACCTGTAATATCTGGATTGAAGGTAGGTTGAACACACAGCCTTAGACACGTGACTAGCTGAACCAAAGTCTATGACCTTGACCCTGTATGGTTGTCGGGATGGGTCTACCAACATGATGTTCTCTGGCTTGAGATCTGCGTGAATCAGTCCCAAGCTTTTCAGCTTCATTAGGGCTGTTGCTACCTGCTGGAGGATTGGCCGGATATACTTAAGGGGCAAAGGACTGAATTTGTTTTGCTTTAGAAAATCATAGAGGTTCTGCTCCAACATTTCAAAGACCAAGCAAGTGTGATTTTTGTGCTGGAAGCACTCATAGGCTCGGACAAAGTTGTAGTCATCTGCACTTTCCGTACTCAACCGGGCCAGGATGCTGACTTCAATCTGACCTTGTCGGGCATAGGAAGGATGGTTCTTCAGGATCTTGATAGCTACAATCTCATTAGTGCCACGTTTCCAGCATTTGACCACTTGCCCAAAGGTTCCGCGGCCAAGAAATTCTAATACTTCATATGTGTTGGTCATAGAACACAGCACTTCATGTTGTACCAGCTGGTAATCCCCTTCGCTGTTGGAGCCACTGTTTTTGGATGTGGCAGTGGATGTGGTGGCAGTAGCTACTGTGGCCCCACTGGCATTGTTCTGAATCATTGGTGGATGCTCTTCAATTATCTGCACACTGCTTGTGTTCTCAATTTCCTCGCTCTTGCGCTTAAGTCCACATTTTTGGTAGGTGTCCAGAAGGCTCACAGTGCTTCGACGCATCAGGTTGTGAGGTCCGCCCAATGCTTGCCCAGACACTGCAACGACACCAGAAGTGCTGCTGGCAGATGTCACCACGATGTGCCCCGTGCTTGCTGGAAAGATGATGGTCTGTTCGTAAGGGATACTGGGGTTGGGAATCTGGAGGGAGGCATTGACTGCTGCTGCCGCCGCTTGGGAGGACTGCACGTTCTTGGTCTGGCTGTAGACTTTGCTATGTGTGCCGTACCCAGTCATATCCCAGTTAGAACTCGGTTCCACTTTCAGTTTCTTCACACTACAGAAGGCACTTGACTGAAGGGTGTGGGGGGAGAAAACTTGCACATGCGAGGCCATACCTGCAAGATAACATTTAAAGAAACAATAGTGTCAAGATTTCTTCCCCAGCTTTTTATTCATTTCAGTTGCAATAAGGGAAAATGGAATGATGGGGAGGGAAACCTCAGGAACAGCTAGAGAATAACCAGGCTCTTACAGACCGAGAGACGTATCCATTGCAAATAAAGTGCAGTACTGTAAAACAAAGAGTCAGCACTAACTGAATCATATATATTAATAGTGACCATTAGTCTCCCTCTCTCTTTTTTTAATATCAGTAATCTAAGGATTAGGTTTACCTTTTGCGACTAAACATCCTTCTGGTCCCATTGTCTCCAGCAACAACTTAGGGCTTGTCTACACTTACCGGGGGATGATACACGGCAATCGATGCATCAGCAGTCGATTTAGCGGGTCTAGTGAAGAGCCGCTAAATCAACCGCAGATTACTCTCCCATCGATTCCAGTACTCCACCTGAACGAGAAGCACAAGGGGAGTTGACGGGAGAGCATCTCCTGTCGACATAGCATAGTGTGGACCCCGTGGTAAGTAGATCTAAATACGTCGACTTCAGCTACATTATTCATGTAGCTGAAGTTGTGTAACTTAGATCAATCTCTTCCCCGCCCCCCGTAGTATAGACAAGGCCTTGACATTGATGGAGAGATGGTGTAGTGGGATACTGAAATAGTCTTTTACCTCTGCGGACCAAAGTCCAATCCCTGATGTATGTCATACATGACATCGTTTGGGTGGGGTCTCATTCAAGTCCTCTTTCTGTACACATAAAACCACTGTATAATTCATGTTTTCTGCTCAGTAGAAGTCCAGGATGGGAATAGGAAGAGGTGTTGAAAGTCAGAATTGAGGTGTGCTGACAGAGAAGTTTGTGGACCCAGGACTGGAATAGCTGGTGATGTTTCAAGTCATAACTGAAGTCCCTTGCCAGAACTGTATGTGGGAATCTTGCATAATGCTTGTCAGCATTTATGGATAGTGAAAACAGGTATTATGCAAAGATTAGCCCTAGCTCCTGCTATCAGTTCCCTTGGTTTCATAAATCACGATGGGCCACATTTTTCCATTCACATTCATAGTGAGTAGTACCATAGCTGGAAAGTAGATCCTGCTGAAAGTTAAAAGGACAATTCTTGGAATAAGGTAACATTTGGCATGAGTAAGAGAGCAGCAGAATCTAGCTCTAAATTAATGCAAAATTTTAAAAAAGACATAAATTATTTTCCTTCAATCTTTTTCTTTGAATCTAAAAATGTTAACAGTCTGTAGATATTTATACAAACAACAAAACAGAACTAATTACCCAGGTACTTAAAAAAATCCAAGCAAAACCTTGTGGTTAGAAAGGCACAAATGTGGGAACCCACCAGAGATCCATAGAAGGTGGAAGACCAAGTACAGAACTTCTCCCAGGTTTCTCCTCCCAGTGTAGAGACTATAGGCTGGCAAGAAGAATTAGTGAATCGCACAAAGCTGAGTGTGGATTTGTATTTAAGAAGCCGACACTAGGAGTGAGTTAAGGCAGAAAGCCATGCCCTTTCTCAGCAAGCGTTGCAAATCTTTGTTTTGTAATAAACCCCAAGACTGACAGGGGAGGGGGAAAAAAACAGTATTCTGATCTTCCACCATCTCTGAATTTTTAAGAGAAAACATACCTTGACTTGTTTTCAATTTAAAAGGAAAATATTTGAAGGCTGAATGTTTCATTAACAAAAATACAACAAAATCAACACATACACAGATGACCTGAAGCATCCTCCCAGGCAGGGGGGAATTAAGAGTGCACAATGCTCAGCTTTTTTTCCTCATAATTGCTGAGAGAACCCAGCTCTCTTCTAGCCCATTCCCAGGTGTGTTGCTATGTTCTAAAATCCTTTTATGTTTGTGTGTGTATATATATATATATATATATATGTAGCTACATATATAGTT
Organism: Natator depressus; assembly: GCF_965152275.1. Lineage (NCBI taxonomy): Eukaryota > Metazoa > Chordata > Testudines > Cheloniidae > Natator > Natator depressus. The sequence continues at coordinate 247,060,988 of NC_134234.1, forward strand.
ACTTCCTAGTTTCAAAGCTGATTAGCACAGAGAAAAGAACTCAGTTAAGCAAACACATACACAAATCTTTCAGTTAATTCCCAGGAGCCAGAAACCAGGAACCTCTTATGAAATAGCTGAGGTGAGCTGAAAGTGCATTCGGTGTAATTGTATGTAAATCACCAGCACGCAGAGGTGAAAGTGGGCCGGTACGGTGTACCGGTAAGAAGTGGCCGCTGGTACAGGCCGGTATACAGCCAACGTTAAGGCCCCCGCCCTCCCAAAGGGTTGGCTGGGGGAGGCTGACCCACAGACGTGTCCCTTCCGCCAGAGGCCCTGCCCCTTCGGCCCAAGGCCCTGTCCCTTCTGAGGCCCAGGGCCAGGCCCCCGTACTAGTAAGACTTTTAAGTTACTTCCACCCCTGCTAGCAGGCTGAGCACTCCACTTTGCTCCAGAATCCCTCTATTCAGCCCTGCTGCCCCAAGCAGCTTTTAAAGATAGAGCAGAGTCAAAGAAACATGTAATCAGGACAAGGGGAACACCCACCCCAACACCAAAACCTGCTGTGTAAAGCTCCTGTAACCTCCAGCGATGAAGCAGTACAGATTGCTCTAGTCTACCGATGTGACCCCTAGCTTTAATGTGATTTTCTACACTGTTTGCTGACACTTGTATAAAAAAAAACAACCTCCAAAGTCCCTGTTACTCAGTCTCCTGGGATCTTTCAACCCTTCTCCCACAGCGCCTGCTTTCCTCTCTACTTTCCACAGGGTGACAATGTTGCTATGAATGACTTAGCCTGTGGTACACAATGAGCTCAGAGAACTGCAGCAAAATTACTCAACTTGTCATCCTGGACACCAATATCATATGTGAGGCAGAGGCGATGTTTGTTTTTCCACTAATTAAAAAGCGTCACAGTGTTCATTCTAGTACTGACCTTTCTGGGGTAGTGGGGTGGTTGGATGCATGTTTTCCCCCGGGACATGAATAATAAAGCAGAGGTAATTGGTAACATATTGTGGATCTAGTAGAGGTGTAATTTATAGCTTTATGGCTTTCATTCCAGTGTGCTTGCTTACCATCCCTAAGGTTAAAAAACCTGACACAAAAAAGGGGAGAGAGCCATAAGAGATAGCTCTAAAAATAACTTTAAATGATCTAGTCACCCCAAAATTAAAGCCACCGATACACAGCACAACAGCTGTAATTATCTAGGTCAGTGGTTCTCAACTTTTTTGGGCTCAGGAACCATTGGGGCCTCTCATAACCCAGTGAATAGCTTTAGTGCAAAAAAACATTTCGCTTACTAACTATTTCTTACCCACGATAAATAATATACACATTGATGTAATAAATGCTAAATAAGTCCACCGTGTGTAGTATAGTGGCATCTCCTATCCCTATCCTGCAGGGCTGTCTGGGCTCAGCTCCCTGCTCCAAACATTGCAACCTCTAGGGTCACAGTGCCACTCAGGTTTGGCCTGGTGGATGGGGAGTCCCCAGGCCAAATTTATGTGAGTGGTGCTGTGACCTGCCCTGCCACATGGGGCACAGAGCTACTCACTCCAATTTGAACCTTCCCCCCCACCCCCGCGTAGCGAGTGAAGGACCCGACGCCGAAGGGCTGCTGGAGACCCAGAGCGCCTCCAGGTGAGCCTTTTTTAATTTCCGCTCCCCCTGTTTTTTCCACCTTGCTACGCCACTGCCATCACTATGATGGAGGGACAGCTGGGCCAAACCTGAGCAGCACTGTGACCCTCTGCATCAGGTTGCAACACCTGAAGCAGGGAGCTGAGCCCAACCAGCCCCAAGAGACTGGAGCTGCAGGAGTAGTGTGGGGTGTGTTCTATAAGCCCCATGGGCCTCCCCTCTCCCAGGGCAGGACCCGACACCTAGGGTGACCAGATGTCCCGATTTTATAGGGACAGTCCAGATATTTGGGGCTTTTTCTTACATAGATGTCTATTACCCCCCACCCTCTGTCTCAATTTTTCACACTTGCTATCTGGTCACTCTACTGACACCCCACCCCCAGGACTCCCATGGAACCCTTTGACAAATTCTGGTGAGCCAATTCTGGGTTGTGACCCATGGGTTCAGAAACCCTGATCTAGGTGCTACTGTAATGAATAGCCATCATTAAGGGCCGGATCCCCAGTCAGTGTAAATTGGCATATGCCATTTTATATCCTCTGAGGATCTGTCCTGATACCAACCAGGATTAGCGATCACTGAAAAATTGCTGATGTCAGATCACTGTCTATGCCCCTTAGTGAAATAATTTGGTGGTCTCAGTCCCGTTTTCCTGTAGACAGATCCACATTTAAAAATCCCTCTGCACCAGACACCCTTCTTTGTAGTCTCTACAGAGAGAACAAACACAGAATGAGCATAAAGACTGAACTATCCTGTCACCACAAGAACACATCCCTCTGATAAAGGCTGTGGACAAAGAACTGTGGCTGCCTACACTGTACTTGCCTTCTGGCTAAATAGAGGGCTTTGAACTCTAGCATTGTCAGTCCAGCACCTTTCACTCTCCATGAGGCACAATATTCACTAGAACAGTGGCTTGAGAGACTACTGTACCCCTTTCAGGAGTCTTATTTGTCTTGCATACTCCCAAGTTTCACCTCACTTAATAACTACTTGCTTGCAAAATCAGACATAAAAATACAGAAGTGTCACAGCACACTATTACTGACAAATTGCTTACTTTCTCATTTTTACCATATAATTATTAAATAAATCAACTGGAATATAAATATTGTACTTACATTTCAGTGCACAGTATATAGAGCAGTATGAACAAGTCACTGTATGAAATTTTAGTTTGTACTGACTTTGCTAATGCTTTTATGTAGCTTGTAAAATTAGGCAAATATCTAGATGAGTTGCTGTATCCCTTGGAAGACCTCTGCGTACCCCTGATTGAGAACCACTGCACTAGAAGAGTTTTTCTTTTAAAAGAAATATTAAATCTCCCTCCCTTTGCTGAGATCATTTTTTTCACAGCTGATATTTTGGGGGCACATGGCATAAGGAGAACGGCTTGAGTAGCTGCTCAGTGTAGTTGGTGCCAAGAAATTATAGTCTGACTGACAGCCCAGGGGTGGGAAAGAGAGTTTCTGCAGCAAAGTAATTTTTATTGTAATGCTGTCTGCATGTCTAATTTGAGAGAAACGCAAACCCAAAATGTTTGGAAGATGCTAAAAAACTGTGGTGATGATGGTGGGTGTTTCCTTAAGATCTCTGCTCAATTATAATATTAATAATACAAAACATGAATAGGGGCAGGCCCTGTGGTTATTGCTCTCTAGTTCCATGTTAGAGACCGGATTATGATTCACAGTTCCAACCTCTTAGTTCCTTAGGTTGACAAAAGCTAGAAGCATGTAAAGGAAGCAACAAACCTATGCTACTATGTGATGACCGCACCCCCAGCCCAGCTCAATCTACATATGACATTGATGTGCTCTGAACATCCCACACAACCTTTCTCTGCTGGAGAAATGTCATCATTCCATGGGTCATCAAGAGACTGAAAGGCTATAAACTGTGGAAATAGGGAAATAGGATATTATACTTCATAGAACATGAGTTCTCAAACTGCAGCCCATAGACTTGCAAAGACTTCCTGAGAGTGGCTGCACCACTATAATTGCCTTTGTGTCTCTCCTCTAAATTCACTTCAGACAAGGATCCTGCCAATATGGTGCCACCTCTAATTGCTGAAGGGGATTTAGGATGCAGCTGGGGACCAGCCTTTCTCACACTTTCCAGGCAGGAACAGGAAAGGGAAGAGTTAAGAAGCAGCCTTTTTCTCCCACAGCACAGAATTGGCAGCCATGTTTACAGGGCTTTCTGGCTACCTTGAGGTTAGCCTCAGGAGCTCCACCTGTGTTCGCAGAAGCTTTGTCTTGACTAGGAAAAGTGATCGCCTTTAGGTTGGGCCTACCTAACACACACAAACTAAGCCTGATCTAAATGTGGCCTTTTTCCAAGCATAGATGCAGGGTAACTCCGTCACTCCATTTACATGGTCAAGAGGTAGCCAGGACTCTGGAATATAAAAACAACCCCTGGAAAATCAATATCTGGTTTCACTTGTGCATATTGGGTCATGACTGTGAGAGTTTTAGTTAGTCGTATGCAGAAATGAGGTCAGATAGGATGCATTAAATAAAGCTGGTAGTTCTTTCCTTTAATAATGAGTTTTAGTGTAGTCATTTAAGGCCCTCACGCAATAGATAGTAACTGGATTTAATGGGGACTGCTCTGTCCTTGATATGAGTTGTGTAACTCCCCCTAGCATTAACAGGAGTTAACGTATGTAGAGTGCACTGAGGGGACAATTCTAAAACTAATTAAAGGGCTTTAGTTGAAAGATTTGAGTCTCAACCACCCCTCCTTACCCAGCCTTCACTAAATAGTAATTTCTAATTCAGACAGCATTTTCCTTCATACATACACAAATCATAGACCTGCCTCTGTATAGTTCATATCAAATCCAATAAGTTCCAGAGAAGCAAACAGGGGAAAGATCACAGCTCCTCCTCCCCAAACCTCTCCCCAAATTGCAAGAATTACAGCTGGTAGCTAAACAAGGAACAATTTGAAAGACACTGCTGTTTTTCCTCTCTATTTGTTGTACTGACAGCTTATGTATAACGAGGACCTTAGGGGTGGCAAGAGACTAAGACCCTGCCCTGTATTAACCAGGCAATAAGACCTTCTGCAATACCTGCAGAGCTGTTGACTCACTGAAACCAGAGGCTGCTGACTGCAGAGAGAACAACAGTGTCTGTTTGAAAAATACTGTTGAAAGTGCATGGCTTGTGTATAGCATATAACTGATGCACCCAAGACACACCTGAAAATAAATATCTTCCAGTTTCCCTGTGGAAGCAGGAGCTAAAATACTCCTTTCTGCGCCTCAGTTAAGAAGGCAGAGAAGGAAGGAACTGCAGGGTATGGAGACTCTGCTGTGTTCTTCTTTAAGGTGGCCTGCCTCTGCATGGTCTTATTTGTGAGACATGTCTCCTGGTGCTGCTAAGCTTTGAAAACCACCTGTCCATAATGAGGCCATATGAGCGCCCTGCCCTGAAGCAATGAATGTTTGGAGCCAAACACAAAGGGCAGTGTGGTTCTCAGCTGTCTCAGCTCCTTCTCCCTGGCTAGCTGAGGGTGTCAGGACCTTCACTCCACGTCCACATCCTTCATTTGGTTTTTTAGATCATGCTTTCCTGTGTCATCAACAGTAGTTAGCAACAGTAGTGGTAGTTTTCTTTGTGTTTAGATCATTTTTAAAAGAGTTTATTTACCCTATAGAGTCTATAAGCTGCACCATCACACAGTTATATTCCCAGATAAGCTGTTGCACACTTCTAGGATCGTGTGTCTGATCCAGACCGTACAGACACAGAAATAGCTATATAGACTCATGGAATCACAGAAGTGTAGGGCTGGAAGGGACCTCGACAGATCACATAATCCAGCCCCCTGCACTGAGGCAGGACCAAGTAAACCTAGACCTGACAGGCATTTGTCCAACAGGCATTTCTTTTTCGCCTTCCTCTGTAGCATGGGGCTCGGGTCACTTGCTGGAGGATTCTCTGCTCCTTGAAGTCTTTAAACCATGATTTGAGGACTTCAATAGCTCAGACATAGGTGAGAGGTTTTTTGCAGGAGTGGTGGGTGAACTTCTGTGGCCTGCGTTGTGCAGGAGGTCAGACTAGATGATCATAATGGTCCCTTCTGACCTAAATATCTATGAATCTATGAACCTGTTCTTAAAAACCTCCAGTGACCTGGATTCCAAAACCTCCCTGGGAAGCCTGTTCCAGAGCTGAACTACCCTGATAGCTAGAAAGTTTTTCCTAATATCTAACCTAAATCTCCCTTGCTGCAAATTAAGCCCTTTACTTCTTGTCCTATCTTCAGTGGACATGCAGAGCAATTGATCAACATCCTCTTTATGACAGCCCTTCACATATTTGGAGACTGTTATCAGGTTCCCCCTCAGTCTTCTTTTCTCAAAACTAAATATGCCCAGGTTTTTTAACTTTCCTCATAGGTCAGGTTTTCTGAACCTTTTATCATTTTTGTTGGTCTCCTCTGAACTCTCTCCAATTTGTCCACACATCTTTCCAGTGCTGAGTAGAGCAGTACAATTACCCCCCGTGTCTTCCCTACAACACTCCTGTTAATACACCCCAGAATAATATTAGCCTTTTTGGCAACTGCATTGAATTGTTGACGCATATTCAATTTGTGATCTGCTATAACCCCCAGATCCTTTTCAGCAGTCCTACTGCTTAGCCAATTATTACCCATTTTGTAGTTGCATTTGATTTTTCCTTGCTAAGTGTAGTACTTTGCACTTGTCTTTATTGACTTTCATCTTATTGATTTCAGAACAAATCTCAAATTTGTCAAGGTCATTTGAATTCTAATCCTGTCCTCCAAAGTTCTCACAACCCCTCACAGCCTGGTGTCCTCTGAAAATTTTATAAGCACACTCTACACTTCATTACCAAATCATTAATGAAAATATTGAATAGTTCTGGACCCAAGACAGACCCCAGCAGGACCCTACTAAATACAGCCTCCCAGTTTGACAGGGAAGCATTGATAACTACTCTTTGACTATGTTTTTCAGCCAGTTGTGCCCATCTTATAGTTAGGGCCCTACCAAATTCACAGTCCATTTTGGTCAATTTCACTGTTATAGGATTTTTTAAATCATAAATATCATTATTTCAGATATTTAAATCTAAAATTTCACAGGGTTGTAACTATAGGGGTTCTGACCCAAAAGGAGGATGTGTGGAGGTCACAAGGTTATTGAAGGGGGTCACAGTATTGCCACCCTTACTTCTGTGCTGCTGTTGGCGGGGCGCTGCCTTCAGAGCTGGGCTCCTAGTAAGCAGCCGCGGCTCTCCAGCCACCCAGCTCTGAACGCAGCACAGAAGCAGGGCAGCAAATCTGCATCCCTCCTACGATAACTTTACAATCCCCCTACCACCTGCTTTTGGGTTGGGACCTCCAGTTTGAGAAACGCTGGTCTCCCCCATGAAATCTGTGTAGTATAGGGTAAAAGTACACAAAAGACCAGATGACACATTTTTCACATCCGTGAATTTGGTAGGGCCCTACTTATAGTAATTTGCATCTACCTCACAGTAATTTCATCTAGACCACATTTCCCGAGTTTGCTTATGAGAATGTCATGTGGGACTGTGTCAGAAGCCTTACTGACATCAAGCTATATCACATCTACAGCTTCCCCCCATTCATTAGGCCAGTAACCCTGTCAAAGAAGGAAATTAGGTTAGTTTGTCAATCTTCATAAATCCATGTTGGCTATTATTTATTATCCTGTTATCCTCTAGAGCTTACAAACTGATTGCTTAGTAACAGATTGTTCCAGTACCTTTCCAGGTATTGAAGTCAAGCTGGTTGGTCTATAATTCCCTGGGTCCTCTTTGTTCCCTTTTCTAAAGATAGGTACTATGTTTGCCCTTCTCCAGTCCTATGGGACCTCACTTGTTCTCCATGAGTTCTCACAGATAATCGTTAAGGAATCTGAGATTGCTTCAGAGTACCTAGGATGAATTTCATCAGGCCCTAATGACATGAATATATCTAACTTGCACACACAGACACACACACACACATACTGTACCAGAACAAAAACAATCTCACTAAGATGCTGCAGTTAGGAAAGTCAGGAAATGCTGTTATGATTCCAAAAACAACCGTAACCCTGCCCCACTCCTACTGCCTCTGACCTACACCTGTGTATCAGTGACATACTTACACCCATACACCGGACTTCTCCTGCATTTACAGTATGAGCAATATACACCCCCAAACTGTCCCACACTCTGCTTACTAATGTATGAAACATCCACCTTTGGTGTAATTACTGCTAAATACTTACCTGTAACTACTAATTATAAGCCACCCACCCAACCACAGACACGCCTCCAGTTCACCATTCCTCCGCCTCATCTACACTGTTTCACATTTTTCTTTCCATACATATGCCAAAAATCTGTCCCTACCATAGCAAACCTTTCCTCTAGAGTCAAGAGACCACATTTGTCACATCCTATCATCTAATTACAATTCACAAACAATACACTCCAAGCCACAAAGCCCAAACTATCCTATCTACCCTCTATATACACTAGAAAATCACTATTTGTATTCATCCTCCTGATGTGGTCCAGGTACCCAAGATCCAAAGTATTAAGGCCAAGCTCTTTTGACATCCTCTTGATCTAGGCACTTAACACAGAATCCCAGGGGCAGATCAATATATTTATATTTGGAAACTTAACTATAACTTAGCAAAGGATTGTGTTTTGAGAATTTCTTGGGGGTTTTCCCACTTCATATTTGAATTGTTGCAATGGAAACAAATCTTATATATTTCTTAAGTAAATTATGGGGCCATGTTTCTGTTTCACATGTTATTTAATTAGTAATGTAAAACCTGAGGATGACAGTTAAATCAGATGCCTCACCAGAGTCTCTACTACCTAATTACTTCTCTGCAGACTCTCCAACCATTTGACCTTCCAGAGACTTCTAGCTCTTGTTGTGGGAAAACTGACAAGGGCCTAACATTCAGAGATGCACTCCCAGGACCTCTGGACATACCTTAACTATTTAGATACCGTCTTAGGGACAGGAGCTTGGCAGTGTGAATAATGGAAAATTATAAGAAGCCATCTCACCTTCCTTTCCTCAGTCTGCCTTAACTATTATTGAAAGTGAAGTAAAAGAAGTAAAAGTAAAAGGTTATGCCATTGACAAAATGGAGCTAGATTCTGGCAAGCCAGTCCTCTTCAACAGACCTGTCAAGAATGGCAGCAAGACCATCACCTCTGAGGAAATCATGAAAATTCTGTGGAAATCCACCAAGTCATCAAAGTGCTCTTCAGACAAATAGAAGATATCTGGGAGTCCACTGTGCCTGAGGCAGGTCTCGATGACTTAACAATGAAAAAGTCTTGCCATATTTATCTTGCTGAGCAAAAACCTCTAGAGCCAGGGTAGGAAAACACAGGCTCTTGTGATGACTTCCGGAGCTAGGCACTTAGCAGAATCCCAGGATCAGGTGAAGATGAAGCACGGTAAAGAATGAGGGGACAACAGCAGCAGAAAGCAATCAAGATCTACAAAGGGGTGTGGAGAGCCCCACACAAACAGCTTAGTGCAAAGACATTTTAGAAAAGCATATCTCAGTGAAGTCAGGAACCAGTGCTGCCACCAAACATTGGGATTTCCAAGGTCCTAAGGGGGAGACGAGAGACTCCCCTTAGCACAGATAGTGTGGGAAGGGGGAATGTTGCCGATCCAAACAGACTCGTAATTGTGACAGACAGAAACTCTGTTTTGAAGCTTTATTGTCATATCTCTTGGAGTGCGCTGATAAAAGTCTCAATGAGGGTGTTTTGTTCAAGAGTTTCAGCTTTCAGTTTCATAATGAGAAGACAAGGCAGAGCATGGAAGCTTAAACATTACCCAGCTGGGGGATGGATTGGCAGTTTTAATCTGCTGATATCCTGAAGACAAGATATGTCCTGTACATAGGGTTAGGAGTGCAGTATTCCCTACAGAAGAATCCTTGCATAGCACTGGCTTTCTATGTAGCCTTGAACAAGTCACTTAACCTGTCTGCCTCAGTTTCCCATCTTCAAAACAGGGTAAACAGTACTAACCTATCTCACTGGGAGGTTATGATCCTTAATTATTTTATGGTCTAGATTCATACAAATTGCACCAGCTGGTCCCCCTCTGGGCCCATGAGAGGAGATTGATCCGGAGGAAAGAGTGCCTTTGGTTTCCATCAGGAGCTCCAGAAGAGTCTACACGGGGGATGAACTGCATCAGTGCATCCCTCTTCTGTCCTGCCCATGCCCCCTCCCTTGCCTAGCACTGACACATTTTTGTGCTTCTGGAGTCCTCACTGGAAGGGATGTAGTGGCTACTTTCCCCACCACAGCCTCCTCACCTGGTGACTTTCCACATGTAAAGCCCGCCCCTAACCGTAGTGAAACCACAGCACTTCCCGTGTGCCACTGTCAACAGCAGGAACCTTGCTTAAAGCAAGATGTGGGCAGTTTTCTGCAGTCCCTGTCTGAGCCTCTTATGCTCAGGAGTTTTAAGTGTTTCATTTGCAAAGAGGCCATTGCGTGACAGTCACCGCTTCATTTTTTATGAGATCTGAACCTCATATCAGCCACTAGCTGGGCTGAAAAGGTCAGTTTGCCGATTTGCGAGTCCCTCCCTTCAGTTTGTTTCCATCAGGAAATAGACCTGGTGGAGAGAGACAAGCCTCTGGATAAGGTTAGTACGATAAACAGGAACCTGGCTGCAGGGGCATGGATTACTCTGCAGGGGGAAAACACTGCTTCAAGCCTGCTACACATATCTCAGACGATTCTGAGAGAAAGAGAGACTTTTAACTGTCACATGATCAGGGTTAACTTAATTGTATCAACACCTCACGGCTAAATAAGAGCTGCTAAATACAAGCCTTACTACAATCCCTCACAAAGAATCTCCAGCTAAATACAGGATACTTTGGGAAGCTAAGGATGAGAACCCATCAGGTTAGTCAACTTGCTTTCATTTTAAGTAATAAAAAAAGAATTCTATAAATGCACATGCACACAAAATAGCCCTTTGGCTCCACAGGGAAACACCTGTCTAAACTGCGATTTTCTCCCTCTCCTTCCATTTTCTTAGCCTTTATCCTACACAAAAAACAAAAACAAAAAAAACCCTGTGCAGTGAAAATTATGGCCAAATCCTCAGCAATCTCCTTTGTTTTGATTTGTCTTTTAAGGTGACTGTTGCAAGACTGTCAGGCCCAAAAGGGTTGGAGATGAGAAGGGAGAGGGCCTGGAGAACTCAGAACTAGAGCTGGGGCTGAACAACAAAATTCAGAGTCAGGCCAGATCCAAACATCCCCAACATTCTGGGGGCTTAGGATCCAGGATTTTGATTAGGGTCCTTTTCTCCTTAAAACACAGCTGAAAAGAGGGCCCTACCGGAAGATTCCACGTAACTAAACGATCCCCAAAATTCCTTCTCCCATCAGAGTGTGTTGAGCAGTTTAAGGGAGACTGGAAGGATGGTGAGGTGAAACACTCTAAGTGAGAACATTACACACTGCTATAGGCAAAGAGAACATCTTTGGGTGCCCCTATTAATGTGTGATACAGACCATCCCAATTGTTTATTTTCTTTTAGGTAATGTAAGCTCTCTCTCTCTCTCTCTTGCCCATATACTTGCAGAGCCATGGGATGTGCCACTCCATGCAATGACATCTCTTTTCCAGAAAGAAATGACAGACTCTTCAGCCAAACAGAGCAATCCCATCAGATTAACTTCTAATCACAAGCAAATACAAGCCCCCTACCCCCACCCTACTTGTGTACTCCTAGTGAAACTGGACCTGTGTCCTTCAGTATGTACTGATGGGTTTCCAAATATCTTCACCACTGCTCTGTTTGAAATAAGATACTGTAGGGCATCTGTCACTTCGGTTTCAGTGTGGAGGACAATCCTGTCTAACTGAGGGGGATGAACTGGATGATCCAGGAAGCTCTTTCTAGCCCTAAAAGAAAACCCGAGTTGGGGCTGGGGATGAACTAAAGGACGGATTTCATGGCTGTGAAGAGGAAACATCCAGAAGATCACGAAAGGATAACTGACTTGAGGAGAAAGGATATAAGACCCTCGAGTGTGATGAAGCAGCTCAGTAAAAGCTGTTCAGGGAGACTAGTAAGTACTACCACTCAAATCTCTGAAGGAAAAGAAAGCAGAGGAAGGGAAGTCATTAAGAGAAAGAAAATAGTAAAATCCTTCACCTGAACTCTCTGGCTGCCATCAATCTGCACACCAGGTTTCTCTTTCATGCAGTTTATATTTATTGACATATTTATTTCCTCATTTCTATTCTGCTTAATGCCATGGCAGCTAGACCACTTCCATTATAGAAACTATTACACAAAATAAAAGGAAGAAAGCAAAAGCAGAAAATCAAGTGCTATGCAAAATACTGACCTTTTACAGCTTGCCTTGAAGGTTACAAAACTCAGGTTCTGATGGGCTACCAAGGGGAGTGAATTCCCAAAAGCAAGGCCCCCAGCTGAGAAAGCCTTGCTGGCAGACATGGGGTATTCATACTTTATGGACCAATAGCAAGCGTTTTAACAGCCTCAATGGGGTGTAGTGTGAGAGACCACCTCTCAAATAAACAAGCCCCAAAAATCAGGGCTTCAACACCAACACCTCGAACTGCACTCAGAATGGAACAAGAACCCAGTGCAGGGACCTGTGCACTACTCAAGCAATGGGCAACTGCATTCTTTACTAGTTTCTATGTGGTGTTCATGGGTAGAGACCAAGTACAGCACTCAAGCCTAGAGATTCATAGATTATAAGGCCAGAAGGGACCACTGTGATCATCTAGTCCGACCTCCTGACAACACAGGCCATAATGAAAGCATTGACGATCGACTCCTGCGAAATCCATGTTAGAAAGGATTAGCCATAGTCCCCTGGCCAGCTGTAGATGATGAAAGGCACAACAGGTCACCACTCTCATCTGAGAAACCAGGAGCAGTGATGGATCCAACGTGATCCCTTTAAACAACAGGTGGGCATACACCATCAGTAGATGGGGCAGACACTTACTACCACCCATTCCTCTGATGCTTATCCCTTTCAACAAGCATCACTTCAGTATTATCCTATTTGAGTGGCAGCCATCCCCCTTTCATCCAGAACCCCTCTCTCTTTCAGACATCGGAAGAATAATGAAGTTGTAGTATCTAGGCTTGATGAACAACAGACAAAGAGCTAAATATAATCAGCATATTAGTGACACTGCACCCAAACTGTCCCACAGTCTCACCCAATGGCTTCATATAAACATTAAACAGGAAGGGTGACAAGACTGAACCCCGCAGAACCCCACTCCCATCTTTTGGAAGCCTTTTGGGAGGACCAGCCATTGCCCAGCACCACTCTTTAGGATTTTTCTGACAAGGAAGAACAAACCCACTGAAAAGCCACATCATCCACTCCCACAAGATCCTGCAGACAAGTTAACAACACTTCATATATCAAAAGCTACTGAGAGATCTAATAGAATCTTGGACGTCCTACCTTTGCCTACCACAAGAATGACATACGAGAGAAACCATCAGGGGTAGTCCCGTCTTTGTTGCTATGGTGAGCATGAGAACCCAAGTAAATGCACAAAGACGGAGATTTTCAAAAGAGCCCTTAGGGATTTGGGAGCTAAAATCCCATTGACTTTCAACAAGATTTGTACAGTCAAAACCCATGGGTGCTTTTGAAACTCTCTCCCCAGATCTGACAATCCAGGTGGACACAGATCAAGATGAACTAAGCAACCAGGTCCAACAAGAACTCAGCAAATTAGGAAGGCATTCCACTGAGCTGAGGTCTGCACACAGTCAAAATCCCAAATTCATTTTATTCCAGGATGGACACACTCCTTGGGTTTGGGCAGAACAGCCACACTGGACTGAGATGAGTCATGACAGGACCAGCAGAGTCATACAGCCAAGGCTTGGAAATATCCACATGATTAGAATGTGGATGATGTCAGTCTTCTTAGCAACCAGTCATGCATTAACCAGGAGGAGCTGAAGGTTGGCATCACTGCTAGCCATTACCTCATCCTGCTGAGGTAGGACCTGATCTTGTGGTCCCTTCTGGTCTTAAACTCTATGACTCTGTGAGCTCAGAAGAAACCAACAGGATAGATAACAAGCACTGGCCACCTAGTCTGCAGCTGACAAAAGGCCCTTTTCCACCTCATCTCCCCACACCAGTCAGAACAGCTCCCGACCCCACAAATGGTCTCCTCTTCTGTCCACCAGATCTCTGGCAACTGCTAACCCTTTCTTCACACTTTTACAGACAAAGCACCGATTAATTCCATTTCTCCAGACTGCCATCAAATCTTTATGAAATCGGTTTCAAGTTCAAAATACAACCTCCCTGAGTACAGAGTAATTGTCACCTTTTTCAAAAAAAGAAAAGGAGTACTTGTGGCACCTTAGAGACTAACCAATTTATTTGAACATGAGCTTTCGTGAGCTACAGCTCACTTCATCGGATGCATACTGTGGAAATTGCAGAAGACATTATATACATGCACAGGTCTGTGTTTAATTTAGAAGTCTATTGTTTTCAGAACAAAAGTGAACAGGAACAATTGCTTTTGTACACAGAAGATGTATTTGTCTTACAGACTCTTTTATGATTATTTTAAAAGTTTTGTGAGCGAGTGTAGTGCTCATGAAAAAGGGTGATGGCTAGAACTAGCTTGAGCTGGACATGTTGGGAGCAGATGCTGTGCAAGCTTCCGTCCACCCCACACATACGTCTGACAATGCACTTCTGTTCTGAACATACTATCATGATCCTGACCTGCTATACCACCCTGAGGAGCAGAGGCTGCCAGTCATGACACACTATGTGACAAATTCTATAATGGGTTTGAATGGACTAAGATGAAAATATTTTATTGATTTGGGTTAGGTGTTGATCCTGTAAACACTTATTCACATGCTTATCTTTACTTATCTGTGTAAAGTTAAAAACATATATAAGTGCTTGCAGAATCTGGGGTTTAGACAGTAAGCTCCTCAGGACACAGATCTTGTCTTTATCCATGTTTTGTAAAGAACTCCTTACCTTCATGGAATTTATAGCAAAAATAGAGGGGACTCAAAGATAGGCGATGAGAATGATTTAGAGGCATGATAATCTCTCATATGAAGAGACTGAAATGATTGCAACTGTTTACCTTGTAGAGGAGGCAAATAATAGGGGACAAGCTGAAACTATACAAAATAATGGATGCTTAGAGAAGGTACCTCTCTAGAGAATGTCTGTTCTCTCTGTGTCATAACAAAAGAATTGGGGGATATTCAGTTGAAGAAAAATTCAAAACTAATAAAAGGAAATATTTTTTCATATAACGCACAGTTGGCCTGTGGAACTCATTGCCACAAGATATCATTGAGACCAAGAGCTCAGGAGACTTCAAAAAAGGAGTGGACATTTATATGGATAATGAAATATCCCATATTGTAATAAATATTAAAAATAAACGAGTTTTGAAAGTGATATAAACCCTCAAGCTTCATGACATAAACTAACATCTAACTGTTGAGGGTTAGGAAGACACAGTCCATGGGGGTAAGTTTAGCCCATAACTGCCCACTGCAGGGTTTCTTCCTGTGAAGCATCTAGTGCTGGCCGCTGTCACAGACAGGATACTGAACTAGGAGAACTGATCAGATCTGTTATGGCAAGTCCTAATCTCCAAAGACATTTTCACTTGTTTCCAAAAAAGTGAAATTTCTAATCCGTCTTCAGTGGACTTCAGAGCACTAAACCGCTCTGCCTCAGTCCCAAGCATATCTATTGCTTCAAGTGTGCAGTTTACACTTCTGGTGATTCTAACAGTCTCATTTCTAACAGTCTAACAGTTTCATTTCTAGGGTCTTTGTTGTATGTGGCATTAAATGATTGATCTGAGGGATTTAATATCTCTTCTTTTCACAGTCTTTTCTGAAAACTGTTGCCACTTCCCAATTTAGGAAAGGCGGAATAAAGAATCTGCCATGCCAGGCCAGACCATTAGTTTATTAAGTTTAGATTGGTATTCTGCATCCTGTAGTGGGCAGTACTTGAAAGATAGTACCCCATAATGTAACTGGCCAGCTACACGTGAAGGGATCGGGCGGAGCCCTTTCTGACCTCCACATGTGACCATCTTAAATCTGAAACACAAGATCATTTATCCCTTTTAAAAACAGCCCCCCACAATATATGATGGACTCAGTGATATCCCACACTAGCAAACCCCACAGGTGACTGTATGTGGTATGAAGCAGAACTGTATTTCCTTTGATTTGTTCTATATTTACCAGTCATTAGTTCCCTGACAGCTTCCCTCTGAAACTTCAGAGGGTCCCTCTCTCAAGCCCACCTCCAGATTTCAGTTGAACTGTGATGCAGCCCTCTCACCGTCTCTCTGTGCCCAGCCATCTACAATCTGCTCTCTCTGCAACAGCAGAAAGAAACAGGATGTGCTGCATTGTACCGTCTTGTTCCCTGATGCCCTGACAAACTCGGTTTATTTACAAGAAGGAAGATGTCTGAGAGAAAGAAACACAGACATCTCAGTGACTAAAGGACCCAATCTGTCAGGATAGTGTTTAGGCCTTAGGGAAGTTGGATGTCAAAAAGGAGCAGGTGTGACTGGGCAGCTAGACTTTTAAAGGCTTGGTGGAGGAAAGTCTTTAAGTTGTTAACATAAAATAACAATATCCTCCCGGTTCCTGTAGTGACAGATCCCACCTCCATCCTGACACCAAACACAACATTTCAAAGCAAGACGATGGAGGTGAAAACCTGACAGGGAAAGTAGCCTGACCCTGAAGCCTCCAGATTTTATACTTTATTCCTCCACGTTGTAAGTAAATATGAAATGGATCCTGGCAAGATCAGCAGGCCCCAAAATTGGTGGTTTCTCTCTTTTGTCCATCGGTTCCAAGATACACATCATTCTCTGTGTTATTTTTTTAAAATTTCTAAATCAATGCTTCAAAGCTCTTTCTATTTTAAAAAGTCAGTGGTGGCATCTCATTTTCATAGCAGCCCTACCACGAATGAATATCCAAATCCCAGCTCTCATGAGCAACCCTACAATAACACACAAGACCATGGACTTTGCTCATCATAACTACAATAGCAAACCAGAGCATGCAGCTCACTGCTCAAAAGCAATCTTACAATAGCATAACAGACTGTGCAACCTCTAACTCGTGTGTATTGCTGCTACAACAAACCAGCGTGTGCAACCTCATGCTCACGGCCAGCCCTGCAACAACAAACTAATGTAAACGTCCCACCCATTGGGCTGCGTTTTTGCCACGGCTATCAAAGGAGTCAGATGTTTTATCAGTGACATGTTTTATATATATCCCTGGCTTTTGACACTTGGAGACTTTTCCAAGTGGCTGAGTGGGGTAAGGATAAGAGCTGACCTCATCCCACTGAAAACCTTAAGACCTGCCAAGTTAAAACCTGGGCTGCATAGGGGCTTGTGAGAGATGGAACACTCATGTCTCGGGCTACTCTTTTGTCACAGAGGATCATGGGATTGCTTGGGGGTGTCTATGGAACACATCTTGGAGCTTATTTAGCTGTTTTAAGAGGTGTCTGCCCAGTGCTGCTCCTCCTGCTGAATTTGTGGAGGCTGAGGCAGGAAAGCAGCACTGCAGAAGCAGCACTGACCTTCTCCTAATCACACTGGGGATGGGGGAAGGGATAGCTCAGTGGTTTGAGCATTGGCTTGCTAAACCCAGGGTTGTGAGTTCAATCCTTGAGGGGGCCATTTGGGATCTGGGGCAAAAATTGGGGATTGGTCCTGCTTTGAGCAGAGGGTCAGGACTAAATGACCTCCTGAGGTCCCTTCCAACCCTGATATTCTATGATTCTATGTTCCCACACATGCTTGTGAGCCTGAGCCAGCCAGCATGGCAATAGCAGTTTAAATGGCTTTCATGCTGTCCACCACACCCTTTTTGAGCTGTTCCATAAGACCGCCACCCTATCCACACACAGATCCCTCCAGAAGATCCACTTCTCTGATGATACCTACAAGAAATTAGTCAACTAATAATGGGCAACTGGAGACAGTTGTATATTTCTCTTCTTTTAAAACTTTGCAAAATCTCATAGGCCACAATCCTGCAAACACTCACAGACACGCCTAACAGTACAGCACAGCACAGTAATTGCAGTAATTGTAGGAAATTATACGAGCCAACAGACCAAGGGTAAGGGAAAAGGGTAAGTATTTGCGGGACTGGGGCCTTAGACAGCAAATGCTGCAGGTCAGGGACTGTGCTTGTATTTGACAGGATTTTGTATATCCTAAGTTTGTCTCTTTCTCCTGTATAGTCAAACTACAAACACTTACGCATGTGTTTAACTTTAAGCACAAGTTGTCTTACTGACTTCAATAGGACGCTCAGAGTTAACCACATGCATAAGTGTTTGCAGGATCAGGGCATTAGTCAGCTTCCCCTGTTGTGTGCATGGGTCTTTCACACAGCAACAGGAGAGAGAAAAACATTTACCACAAAAACTGGCAGGTGGGGCTCAGGGACAGGAGTAGCACTTGAAACAACTTTAACTCCCTTTTTGAAATTGAATAGTTTTCAAGTTGATAAATGTCCTCTTTAAGGAACAGAGGAAAGAGACTATGTATGCACAGTAAAACACGTGATCCTCTAAAGCTGTTAAAGAGCCATTGATTTATTCTGGAAAACTTTGAAATGTTTTGTCTATAGAAATGCTGCAAATTCTGCACTTGTTACTCAGGCAAAACTCCCAATGACTCAGCAGGTAGTTTTTCCTGAGTAAAAAATGCAGGATCGGGCCCTTTACCCTGAATTTTCTGATATTATTTTTCCCTCCCCTCACTCTTTATCTCCTGTGATGTGTATAAAACATAGTCTTTGATTTCTGAAAAGTTCATCTGCTCCTGCTGCATATTCCCCACCTGGCGTCAAAATCCTCTCTTTATGACACATCGTTTCCACTGCAGTCAATTGTGATATCACAGACAGACCATTGTGACTTCAACTGGAAAATAAGCAGCAGGACCAGATGAACTCTTCAGAAACAAAGATCCTGTTTTGATGTAAATAACCCTCACAGTAGCAAAAAAAAATTAAAAAAAAAAAAAGTTATGTGAAGAGAAATACAGAAAATATGTGATAAACAGAGTTTTTGCTACACAGAATGTTTTTAAAAGTTCTACAAGAGACACTGAAGTATCTTTCATTTTGTTTCCACTGTGTTAAGAAAGCAAACTGGCTTCATCAGCCTTTGGAATATGTATTTACTACCCTTTTTTCATTTGGTTTTTAAGACCTCTGTGTCTTGTCCTTGTCCCAGAGTGAGCAAACACTGTTGCTGTGCAAAAGAAACAGCTCTCAGGAAATAACGTACTGTGTGTTTCCAAATACTTCATAAATCCACAAGCAGCTGGAAATGCTGCCCATGTTTCTACAAGAAATTTTTCATTTAAGTCACTTATTAATGTAACTTTTTAAAAAAACCAACCCCCTCCATCTCGACCCCCATCCAGACATGTACTGAAAAGCAGAGGTTATAACCATAACCAGAGTTAAACTAAAGAAGTACTGCTGCCAGCCTGTTGGATGTTTATGAAAAGGACAGGAAGCAGATCCATTGCAGCCCTACCCATGAGCTTTGACCTGACAGACAATGCACCTGACTAGCACACTAAGATATGTCAGGGTGGATGTTCACAAGACATTTTCAAAGAGGCAGTAATGAAATTATATCTCCTAGATAAGGCCAAGTCCTAGAGAGGTAACATATAGCATTAGGACTTGGATCCTCAAAGGGGGCAAGCTCCCTACCTGCCTTCCAACTTCTGCCTTCAGCCTCTGGAATTTTATTAGCTCTTCGGAAGGAAATAGGAAAGGAGGAAAACACCTTCTGCACTTATGATGCCCAACACCCCTTAGGACTGAACTGTTTACAGTAAGCTAATGGTGACCCTGTAGTAATGGTGTGATACACAGGAATGTTACAACGAAGGACTGATAATACCTTACTGACTCCAGGGGCTGCTGTTATAGACTCTGACCCAGATCCACAAAGAGCTTTGGAAGATTAATTCCCATTTAAATCAATGAGAGTTGGATGCTTAAACACCTTTGAGGATCTGGGCCTCTGTTTCTAAATCTGAGTTCTTCAGGCTGATGGGCTTGCTTCAACAGCCTTAACCCAAAAATCCAGCATAGTGTTGCATCTTTAACTCTGCAACAGGAACAAGTTTAAGAATGACCTTGGGTTTTCCTCTCCCAGACAAAGAGAGATCAGGCATTTAGAGTGATTCATTCACACAAGAGTCACCAACCAACTACATACCTGAAGCTTGGGGAGTAGAATTCACCACCTTTTGACACCAGAAAAACCTGAGCTTCCACCTGGTGAGCTAAAGTAGCAGTTCCGCTACTTTAGGTGGTCAATGGAAGTGATAGATACTGAAGCTAGTTTCATTCCAGCAGAGGGCAGCAGTACACAGACACACAAACCCACTCACTATCTCTTGTCATGGAGCTGACCCATGGTCAACCCTTTCTCTGGTAAGAAAGATTCTAACAGACATCTTCTCCCCTTTTCTTCATCTCCAGTGGTTGTACGATGCTGAGAAATGGTCCCAGATCTCTTCTGTGAGCCAAAAGGTTGGGGAGGGATGGGGCACTGTTAGAGAAGAACAACCAGAGTTCTCCTGAAGTGGAACACTAGACAACCAGCTTCCACTACCGCATAGTCCTTCCCATACCAATCACCATTCATTTTGTAAAAAGAAAAGGAGTACTTGTGGCACCTTAGAGACTAACCAATTTATTTGAAACCATTCATTTTGTTTCTTGGTGGGACCAAACACTGTGGCACTGCACCTCGACTTCCACTCTGGCCACAGGCTGAAACCATCAAGTAAAGTAGTCCCCTGACTGCCAACGCATGCATGGGGCTCAGTGATAGGCCCTGAACGGGGAGTGAGATATTGTGATGCAGTGTCTCAGTGTTCTCGCTAAATATCCAGATCAATGGGAAGTTCCCAGTAGAGTGAGAAATTGTCAGAGGCCTGTGAAAAACAGGGTCCATAGTTTGTTATTCCACTAGTAAAGGGCCTTCCTTCCAATTGCCAGAACAAGTTACATATCAAGTGACGTTCAGAAGCCACAATGGGACATTCTCACGGTCAATTAAATAAAAACTATGCCTGCTTTTATCCCCTTAGATGTTTGCAAATTCCATATCATTCTATTAGTGTGTGCAAGGGTGGGGATGTGCACAGGGGTTCCCATTAAAAAATACTGGTATTGTTGGCTGAAGGGCAACATCCAAGCCAGTAGCCTAATACTCATGAGTAACTCTACAATAACAAACCATTGTTTGCTGCCCCACAACTACCATGACAAACCTGTGTGTGAATTCACATGGAAAGGAAGAAGGAAAGGTTTCTGTAGGGAAGCCGATTTCATCTACAAGCTGATATTACAAACGAGAGAGAGAGAAAAATATACAAATTACCTGGATGGTGTTTTCTTCTGAAAAAGAATGGAGTTTGAGTGATTTTGCTCTCTGAAAACTGCAGTGGTAACAAGTAAACAGAAATGTAGTTTATATAGAAACTCCATGGGAAAAAGTGACTGTGGCATAACCAGATGACTACAATGAGAAGAGGCCCTGGTAGTTATTTGAGTTTAGTTTTTAAACAGTGAATGGATTTTAGGGATTATAGACATGAGGAACTAAAAAATCCCAGTTTGACTCATAACGTAGGCAGAGGTTATGCAACCTTCTTGTACACAAACAGCTCTGCAATTCACCTTGGTCTTGAACTGCAGCACTTGAAGGCATGGGTATCCATACAACTGTAGCAATGCATCTAAATCTTGACCTGTAGCATCCCCTGCTCTTCCACTCCTAGTCTGGCACGGAGTTTTATGATGACCTGCTATTCCACTACTGAGCCAACAAAGAAGACACAGCCAAATTTACCAGCCTTTCTGGCGCTTTTGTGACACGGGCAAAGAGTATGATCAAGCCATCTAACTTTTCATCAGTGACATGAGCATAATTTGAGCTAAAACCTCTAGGGTTTAGAGGCTAGTACACTAATTCATGCGCCATTCAGTCCTCCACGAGGGAAGGATCTGAGGGAAGAAACCAGAATTCTGTACTCCCTGTATAAAGCTCAAGTTTTCATTCCTATAACAACCATACCAAATAGCTACATTTCTGATCTTATCCTGATTTAACATAATGATCAAATGTGGTGATCTGGGCCACTCCTGCACACTGCTGTTGAACAGGTTTGGAAAGCCAGCACAAACTAAACAGCCCCCATAAGGAAAAAAAAGCAACCCGTTTTTTTTATTCTGTTCTCTAACTTGCCCCATTTTTTGGCGCATCTGTGTTCAAAATCTTAATCTCCCTGGTGCAGAAGCTTCACCAAGAAGATTTTGCTGTAGAGGCTGAAGGCCTAGCATGGCCCTTTTGTTTCCTGATCCAAACGTGACATCCTCTTTACTCATTCTTGTATACATGTTACATCTGTATATTTATTACACACAAAAATTACATTAAAGGAATATTATTAAGATTGAAAGTCAAGCACTCGTGTTAGGAAATGCCAGAACTAAGGTGTCCTGTCTAACCTGAATTCAGTCCCCTTGCGTATATGCATTATGATACAGTCTTTAATGACATGATCACATGAGAATCTCCTTTCTCTTCCTGCAGGCCCCTGCTGTATTCTCTACCCACCCTCCAACTTCTGCAACAAATGAGTCATAGGTCCTACAGACAACAGTTTCCTTCACTACACCCTGACTCATCCACAGAGCAGGTCCATGTTAGGCACTGAATAAGGTAGGGGACCTGTGGAAAAACCAGTAGGTCACTGCACAGGCAACCTTAATTCTGGCATTTCCTGACATGTGAGTGCTTGACTTTGCAACCCCAATAATGTCCTTTTAATGTTTTTGTGTGTAATTTCCTTGGATTTAAAAAAAGCGAATTGAAAAAAAAACATGTGGCTTCCTACTGACACCCACATCGGTTGTCAGCACTGTTGGAACCTTTAGCTCCACGACAGAGACCTCTGCCACTTGAGCTAAGGAAGTAATTAATAGCAGTAGTAGGTTGTCATACTCTGTGTGGACAAGCACGAGAGGAGGATGGGACATTTTGCCAGTGGGGTTTGAAGAACATTGGCTGACAGCAGAGGAATGATGAGACTCAGGAATCCTGGCTTCCTTTCCAGCCTCTGGAGGGGAGTGTGCTGTAGTGGGCACAGACTCTTCTTCCCATCCCCAGCAAACTTGTCCTATTCTGCCCCATCCCCTGCAATTTGTTCCTGCCCTGATCCTGTCTTTTCCCCACTTGTGGTTCCTCATACCAGTCCCATTCTCCTCCCCAGCCAGTCCCAGTCTCCACTCCTCAGGAGACTCATCCCAGTTCTAGTCTCCTTGTCCAGCAAGTCCAAGTCTCACACTCTCAACTCCGCATCCCCGTGCCTGTCCTCCCCAGTCCCAGTCTCCTTACCCTGCTATTTCCAGTTCCCCTCCCAGCCTCCCAGCTCCTTTTCTCCTGTCTCCTTACCCATGCAGTCCCAGGACCCCCAGTATCCTCATCCAATCTGTTTCTCTACCCTGGCCTCCAGTACCACCTCACACCGGCTCCTTCTTCCCCAAACTCCTTGGCCAAATTGAGTGTCTGCCTCCCCAGCTCCTTCTCCCAGTCTCTTTGCCCAGCCAGTCTCAGTTCTCCCCTGCACCCTGGCTCCTTGTCAGATCTGTCTCCTATCCCCCCTCATCTACTTCTCCCTGCCCCACTGGTTCTCAGTTCCAATTTCCTTGGCCAGCCAGTCCCAGTCTTCCCCTGGGTCCTCATCTGCTCTCCCCCCTCACCCTTATTTCCCTTCCTCATCTCCCAATCCTAGTCTCTTTGTCCAGCTAATCACAGTCCTCCAGACTCCCAATCTCCTTGCCTAGCTAGTCCCAGTCTCCTCCCTACTCAGTTTTCCAGGCCCAGTTACCCTCTCTCCATCTCCCACTCCCACCGACCTCCAGTCACAGGCTCTCTTCCTCACCTGACTTCTTGTCCCAGTCTACTTCCCTTACCACCCTTGCAGGTCTGGCTCTTGTCCCCTCTGTATTTGAAGAAGACAGATTCCCCCTGGGTGCCAGCAGGAGGATCACTGAGGGAACAGGACAGACAGGCTCCCTTCTTTCAGTTCAGGTGCTTGGATCCAGACCCAGCATGGTAAGCAGCAGCCCAGAACTGCAATTGCAGGGAAAGTCTGGCTCTTCCCCAAGCTGGAGCATGCTCTGTGGGGATGGAATCTTTGGGGGAATTTAGCTGCTAAAGTTTAAGATGTCTCTATTGAGCGTGCTCAATCTGCAAAAATTTTAAGGTTTATAACTTGGCCAAATTTGGATGGATTTTCATGGGGACTGCAAAAGGAAAATCCCTGGCATAAAAGCTACCCTCCTGCCTTATTTCAAGTCCTGGCTCCAAAGTATGGAGGCACTGGAGCTTCTCAAAGAAAAGGTTGCCAGAATTTTTTAACATGAGGGGAAAAACTTATTTTTCTCTAGCCTCGTTCTCTGAAACAGTTGAATTATTTTAGTTGAACTCCCCCCAGAAAAATCAGCCTGCGGCAGACACTCAGCATGTAAAATCTGAGCCCAAATGATTACAGTCTGGCAAAGTTATAAGCATCTGAAAATAAGGTTTTATAATGGGGAGTGTTGGGCAACCTTAATAAAAAGTGGCATTACCAGCCCTGTCTATAAATAATATAAACAGACATGTAAAAGTTTCCTTCATATACTGTGTTATCCAGTGACAGAAGAAACCACATATGCCAGATGTTACACAGACACAATGAAGCCCAACTGAGATGCAAATTGCAGATAAAGCTCTATTTTATTTCCTGGTTCTGTTCAGATAAACAGGAATCATTTATTTCTAATCTTAATGCACAGTAACAAAGTCTTGTTACTCAATTCTGAACAGCAGCTTCTGCTTATAGTATTAACTCTGTCTAGCCTCGTGTTCTGTTTGTAAGAGAAAGGAAGTTAAATAAAAAACATTTTGGATACCATGGTGATGAGAAAGAAAGAAAGAAAGAAAGAAAGAAAGAAAGAAAGACCCCAGGTGCCAGCATTCTTCAGAACAATAAATTACTTTTAGTGCTACTTTATTAGAAGCATAAAATCCAGCCTTGCAACTGTCCATCAAGTGTGTGTAAGACTCAGAGATGAAGTGAGATGATAAGAGTGCTAGCAAGGGAATTGGCGGAGGAGCCAATTCACTTCATGAATAAGCAAAGTCTATCCCTTGAATAACTCCTGATGATTCCTCTTGCCACCCAAGTTATATTCCTGGTGAATGACGTAATATGCTGCTCCCCCACCCCAACCACTCATACCACACACACACACACCCCCTAGACGAACACATGCTCAGTTTCTGTGTCCTGTTCTGAGACCTCACTTCATATTCCTGCCTCACAGCTACAGTCAAGACTCCTGGCTCTGCTAACATAGACTAATGTATTATTTTTAATTACAGGAGGATTTAGAGCAGTGCCTAAATACCCGCTGTTTCTACTGGATCTGAGTATCCACTACATACAGAGTTGCACATTACACAAATAACACTGCACATTAGATAAATCTCTCTCTAGAAATGGGATTAAACCAAGATGCAGATCTTCCCCATTCCCCACAAAGAAACAAACCCATAAAGCAAATTTCTGTTAGAGACAATTTTTTTTTCCTATTTTGCTTAATAAATAAAACAGCTGGTCTGAGGAATCAGGTCAATCAGTGTCTGGAAAAAACCCTATCAAAGCTGCTATATAACCTAGTTTTTCAAGCCGCATGAGACATGCTACTATTGGGAAAGCAGCAGCCCATGCTGAGAGAGCCTGTTCCCTCCAGCTTCTGTCCTGTTTAGGTTCGTGGAATATATTTATGATGGAAGAATGTGGTACTTGAGTTGTCCTGGTAAACAGGTCACGGAGCCAGGCTTTGAAGGATCATAGAACAGGTTACATAATATACTTAGGCCTAAATTTTCAAAAGTGGCTCGTGATATTGTCAGCCTCAATTTTTGGGTGCCCAACTTGAGACACTTTAGAGGAACCGGATTTTCAGAAAGAGCTGAGCACGACACTCTCTGGGAATCGGGTCCTTTCAAAGGGTTTCAAGTTGGGCACCCAAAATTAAGGCACTCCAAATCACTAGTCACATTTAAACCTGAGCTTGTATCTAGGATTTTTTATCCAGAGATCTCAAAGCTCTTTCCAAAGAAAGGTAAGTCTCATTATACCGTTTTACAGATGCATAAACTGAGGTACAGCAACATAAAAAGGCTTCATAGAATCATAGAATATCAGGGTTGGAAGGGACCTCAGGAGGTCATCTAGTCCAACCCCCTGCTCAAAGCAGGACCAATCCCCAATTAAATCATCCCAGCCAGGGCTTTGTCAAGCCTGACCTTAAAAACTTCTAAGGAAGGAGATTCTACCACCTCCCTAGGTAACGCATTCCAGTGTTTCACCACCCTCCTAGTGAAAAAGTTTTTCCTAATATCCAACCTAAATCTCCCCCACTGCAACTTGAGACCATTACTCCTTGTCCTGTCCTCTTCTACCACTGAGAATAGTCTAGAACCATCCTCTCTGGAACCACCTCTCAGGTAGTTGAAAGCAGCTATCAAATCACCCCTCATTCTTCTCTTCTGCAGGCTTTCCCAAAGTCAAACAGCAGGTCAGTAGCCAGTCCATTAAAATAAGTATTCTCTCCCCCCATAAAAAAAGAAGAGGGGAGGAAACTGATAAATATTATCCAGATGCACTAAACATGGTCCCTTGAGTGCTGGGTCCCACCTCCCTTTCCCCCCGCTATACAGCTATTGGAACCTCAAGGATTAGCTCCTTCATTGGCACAGGAAATATTCTTGGTGGTGGAGCGAGACTGAGTAAACCTGTCAGGCTTCGCTCTCCAGTGTGTGTGTGTGTGGACAAGGTGGGGGGAGCGGGGGGGTCACTGTCTCTATCCTGGCCTGGTGCAAAGGAGAGGCACAAAGGAGTAGGCTGGAGAGAGATCCTGCTCCACCCTCACCCCACAGCAATGGCTCTTGGCCTGTGGGCTGGGCCTGGGCCCAGTTCCCTACTCTGGCTCGTTGGCTCTTGCCACTTGCAGATTTGCTGTAGTGGGCTCCTCTGAATATGTGGGGGGGGGGCACTAGCCATCTGATCACCTCAAGAAGACAAGGAGTGGGAGGGGTGGGGGAGGGGAAGGTTACCCGCCATGCAAAACACTCCAGATTGAAGCTAGGACACTGATGTCGGGGCTAAAAGAGTGAAGGGCCCTGTGGAGGGTTCATGGGTGAGCCAGAGGGGACTGAAATACAGTAATTGAAGAAGGGAGCCAGGAGTTAGGGGCCTTTGGGCTGATCTATAGGGTAGATGGACTTGAGTGTTGGGGTCAGCAGAAAGATCCTGGGAGTGGTGGAGTGGCAGGGAGTAGGGGTGTAGAGAAAAGCTGTGGGGGAGAGAAGTGGTTGGGTGAAGGTGGGAATGGGGGAGTAGGGGAGGTTTTTAAGAGGTGGGTTTATTGGTGAATGGGGCTCAAGGGAAGGGTGAGCAGTGGAGGGTTTGGGGGTGGGGTTGTGGGAGGGGAGTTGAAGGGAGGGGGTGGGAGCTGTGAGAGGGGAAGATTGGGGGCTGCAGCAATGAGGTTATTTGGGGGTCTATGGTGGGGGTGGGTGAGTGGGGGCAGTGAGAAGAGCTGGGAGCTGTATGGGGGTGTCAGTGGCTGCAGCTGGAGACTCACTCTGCCATTTTATCTAACAACAAAAACTATTAATTTAGCACATTAGCTAAATGACTTAGATTGTAAGATTTTGGGACAGGTTGCAGGGGTGCCTAGCACTACCCACAGCCTGTTTGGGGGCTAGGCCCTACTGTAATACAAGCTATAGTAATATATTTTCTCCAGAACAAATACAGCATATATAATAGCTGTGCAAGCTTCCTCCACACTGCCCTGCCCGTGTGCCTCAGCCTAGACCTCAGCCTTTGCCCTCTTGGCCAGAAAGGTACTAGCTAGTACTGTTTGTGTGGATACCTGTCCATAGGAAACTGGCCTAAAGACACACCACAATTCACTGCACGTACTATAGGCCACCAAATAGTCATCAGTTGGTATTAGCTTAGAGTCATACCAGCATGAGCTGGTAACCTAGAGGCGAAAGGCCACTCTTTCATATTAACATTTAATTTAGGGATGCTGGCTCACGAGGAATGACCCGGCTGTGGGACAAAGACTATGGGGGGAGGGGGCAGATTAGCTATTCCCCACGCCTTCCTTTCTCTTCTTAACATTTTGTTTTAATTGAGAAATCAAAGAAGGAGTTTTACATCTGTATTTATCTTTCACAGTCCCATGATATGCTGGACTAAGTTACAGATGTTAGCCAGCAAATTCCTGCTGTTTCCTCAGAATCCCTGACATTTGTAAAGCGAGTGACCCGCCTCCCTTCACACTGCATCTGGTTCACCCCTGCGGAAAATGATTCTGTTTGCAATATATGGATGATTGCAGACACGCACTCCAGCTACATTCAACTAGAGCACAGGGGAATGTGCATGGGGCATCCAGTCATTCCACAATACCAGTGCAATGTTCAAGGCCTGTGACAATGTGGTAGGGGTGAAGAACAGGGTGAAGGCTGAGCCTAGATTTCATGGGGTAGCCCCACTTGTCACAGTGCAAGCCATATGACTTGCTCTTAGGATGTTAAAGCACCTGAGCAGAGTTCAGGCATGGCATTATGTCACGAGATTGTGCCACTACATTTGGAAGCAGTGAAATGTCACCAACAGCATGGTCCTGGGGATAGTGCACCAGACTGGGACTCAGGAGACCTGGATTTTACGCTTGGCTTTGCAACTAACCTGCTCTGTG
This sequence comes from Natator depressus, assembly GCF_965152275.1. Lineage (NCBI taxonomy): Eukaryota > Metazoa > Chordata > Testudines > Cheloniidae > Natator > Natator depressus. The sequence goes on from NC_134234.1 coordinate 247,089,647, forward strand.
ACCTTGAGCAAGTCACTTCACCTCTGTGAGTTTGTGTTATCCCCTTCACCCTTTGTCTGTCTTGTCTCTTTACACAGCAAGCTGTTCAGGGCAGCGACTGTCTCTCACTATGTCCATGTTTAGTGCCTAAGGTAGCAGGACCCCAATCTCAGTGCCCAGTATCTAGGCACTAACGTAATATAAATAAAAATAATAACCGTGTGAGTCAATGCAATGTCATAGCAGCATGTGACAATGTCATTAGATCATGCCGGAACGTTTCTGCAACCAGGCAGACTCACAAAAGACAACCATTAGCACCACTCACTGCTCATGATACAACCCTTACTCAGGTTCCCTGGACCTGCCTGCATTTTGCCTGGCATAAGCCACTGCTACCCATTCTGTACTCTCGCAAGCACTGATTTCACTACACACACCTTTCCAAAACACAGCTTAGTGACAACAGTGGGACACTGCCCTGCCTTTTGTATCGAATACACAAGAGTATTTCTAATCCTCAGGATACGAGTATCCCCTCTCACTGTGGGCCCTAATTCCTAGCACGGCTGATGGGAATGACACACATCCAGAGGGAATACACCACTAAGGGATCAGTGAGACTTTTGTTGAAAGGGTGCAGGAATACTGGGGAGTCCATTCCTCATTCCACTTTTAAAGCCCCCATACTCCCATCTGCCCCATTACCTCTTAGTTACTCACCTTGTTACCCATTCTAGGAGAACCTTCTGCAGCACCGGGTAGGGAGACATAAAAAGAAACCACCAGTTCCACTTCCACACTCCCTCCTGGCAGAGCCCTTTCTCTTTTCTTAAATATCTCCCAGTGCCTGGCTGTTTTATAATCCCCACTAAACATCCTATTAACTCTTACGTTGCTCAGCCCTCCCTCTCTCTCCTTCCCTCTCTCTCCCTGAAAGAACAGATAGAGCCAAGGCAAGACGGAGAGAAACCTGGATCAAAAATGAGCAATTGGAATCCAATTGGAAGAATAAAAGTAAAATAAAGGAGTAAGTCAGTCACCTTTTCCAGCTTTCTTTTACACAGACTGCTAAATCCTGTTAAGTCATTTCTTCTATGGACATTTATGTACCGTAGATGCTTACTTCCCCCTTGCTAATCTCCTCTTGCTTATTCATACCATGAGGTCATATGCCTCTATTAGTAACATCATGGTAAATCACACAGCTTGCCCTTTGAGGTCTGAATTAAAAACCCATCTTGGATCACAAGAGAAACTGAGCTGGATGGTGTCATCCCCCATTTGTGCACTTCGCAATACCACAGCACAACCCACAGCAGCCAGCCATCAGTCTGTGGCTCAAGAGATGCCCACGCCCGAAAGCCCAGCTAGGACCAGGGCTGCATCTCAGGACTGAAGTGCTTTGGCAGAGCAACGCAGGGTTCCCATTTCCTAGAGTGGCACTGAGAGTTGCAGGACAGCACTGAAGTGTATTGATGAGAGCTGGTTATGTGATCAGCATTAGAATAGCAGGGAGTGATGCAGGTCAAGTTAGGACTGAGCAACACAGGTAGAACTGGAGTGGGCGCAGACTTAGAAAGACAGGAAATGCTATAGGTCATTCCCCACTGAGGTGCATTAGTCCTGCTGTGTGGAGAGGGTCACATAGCGCACACATTGCGGGAGGTGGTGGAATCCAGAGCCTTTTGATTTCACAATGCCAATGAACTGAAAAATAAGAAAGCTCCTTTTTCCTACATACATTTTAGATTAATCCCCATTTGGGGTAAGGAGCAAGGAAAACAGTGAAAAAAAAAAGAAATGGCCTTCACACAGCCCATCCAGGATGGGCGTGTCTCATGCACAGCTGACTTTCTGGGCCCACAAAGGCCACGGCTACTTCTTGCACAAAGAGAACCTTGAGAGTATAACTGGTGGCTAGTGCTCCAAAGTCTGTCACCATGCCTTTTCCCCTCAGATATTGGGTATTCATGACCCCTGTTACAATCACCCAGGGCTGGCCTGTGGGAGTTGGGAAATGGGTCTCTTGATGTTTAAGGGGACCTCAGACTGGTCTGCAGTGCTGAGGGGAAGTGTGTCTTTAATGGCAGCAGGGTCACCACAAGCTCCTTCCCAGCCATCTGCAGCAGCTGAGCCAACTCTTCTTCTGAGCAGCCAGTGTGGCCTATAGCTACAAGGGACGGAGGACTCAGGGGGCAGCTCAACAGCATGGTCTGGTGCAGTGGTTCTCAACCTTTTGGGGCTCTGGATGAACGCATTTGTAAATGCTGATGGCCTGTCGTGACCCAGTAAATAGGGGAGAGGAGAAGGGGTCCGGTCCAAGCACCCCCCGGCCCTTGTCCCTGCCCGCCATGCCCTCTGCCCAGGGCAGGTGGAGGATCCGCCACGGCTCCCCACAGCCGCCTGCCTGCTCTTATCATCAGAGCCCTGCGTGGATACAAAATTTGTATCTGCATCCGCGCTGCTATCCGCAGATATGGTCCACGGATATAAAGCGGATACCCGCGGATTTGCAGGGTTCTAGTGGTGGGGTCGAGCCCCTTCCTGGGAGAAGTGTGAAGCGGAGGCTAGCAGGGAGTCTGCCAGCCCCACTCCACAGTGCCGCCAACTGACAGTTAATGGCCCGGTCAGCTGTGCTGACCAGAGCTGCCAGGATCCCTTTTTGACGTGTTCCGATCAAAAACCAGACACCTGGTCACCCTACTCTAACAGTTATGGACCAAGTGGCCCACAGAACCTCTTGAAATTTTTTTTTTTAATGTTGGCAACTATGAACAGGCCCAAGCACGAGCAGCTCCGTTCCGTTCAGCTCCTGCAGCACAAGACTGGTGACGATCTGAATATCCTTCTCCCTTTCTTATGTAATGTGAATCACTGAAAGTTCAGAAGTGTCCCAAAGAATCACCCTGTGCCTAGCAGTGAGATCACGGTGCACGGGAGTTGGTTACTTTTTGTGAGGGATGGGGACAAAAAATTGTTTTGTAGGCCCACCACAAAAGGCTCAGGCCAGCTCTGGCACCATGTCACTCAGCAATGACCTCCTGCAGCCGCTTAAAGAGCAGCCTTGACAGGGCTCCAATGTCAGCCCCAGCCAAGCATCTTCAGCCAAGAAGTTGGCGGTCAAGGTGTGAGATACGGAAGTTGTGGGAAGAGGACAGTTGTACATTCATGTGGGGCTGAAAGCAGAAGAAATCTAAGGGCTGTGAAAGTGAAAGGAATGTAGAGGCCCCTCCTTCCCCAACGGGAGGAAAAAAAGGCAAAGGCACAAAGTGCCTGGAATGAATCATAAAAAACTACAACTCACCATTTATTTTCATATCCTCTCTCTAATGCTTGACTAATGCTAACAGTGGAATTCTTACGGCATCCATGTCATCCCTGCAAATGCGGAGTGAATTACTTTGTAGCTGGGCTATGAATTATGGCACCGAACAGCATATTCATTACCAATGATTGGATGATGAACAACAACTCCCAAATTCCTCCTTTCCAATTCTAGTGACACTAAGATGCAATTTGAAGAGAGACAGACTGAGCCAGGGAGAGAAAGTTTTGACTCAACCTATTGAAATAACACTGGCTGTCACTGCCTCCCACTGGGTCTTGTATTAGTTGATACTATCTCCTCCTTCCTCTCATCTCTTTACACCCAGCCCCAGGTGCTAAAAGTGGTGTCAAGAAAGCCACCGGTGTGGCAAGAGAGCATGGCAGGAAGTCACAGCCCCAATCATCACAAGCACATTGGCTGCAAAACTGGAGCTGAGATAAATCTACCACGTGACTTTTCCTTTCCCGCCCCCTCCCCCCTCCCCTTTGTACACAGCATCTGGGGGAGGGGTGCGATGCTGGGACAACGAGATGAAAAATAACAAATGGGATTTTGCCCTGGTTTTTAAGTTGTAATGTTTTCAAGTGAATCAGTGCAGATAAAAGATTCATGATTGACAGCCCTGGGGAGAAAGTCCTCTCCTCCCAAAACAGATAAAGCATAGGCAGGGGCAGTGTAAGTTTCCTCCACACCCCATTGCCAATGCATTGCAGTTACATTCTGGAGGGACTCCTTTCAGAAGTGAAAGGGATCTTCAGTCCTAGATATCTCTGCAGGGATTGTCAATAAAAGTGCCAACTGTATTCTTGTTTCTTGTGACACAGACTCTTGTCCACCAGCATGTGAGTGACGCCACAAAACTCATTACACATAGGCCACCAAATGGTAATCATTTTTGGTTACTACCAGGCTGGGATGAATTTGAACTGTAGACCTAGGGTATGTCTACACTACGAAATTAGGTCGAATTTATAGAAGTAGATTTTTTAGAAAGCGATTTTATACAGTCAATTGTGTATGTCCCCACACTAATGCACTAAGCGCATTAAGTCGGCGGAGTGTGTCCACAGTACCGAGGCTAGCATCGACTTCCGGAGTGTTGCACTGTGGGTAGCTATCCCACAGTCCCCGCAGTCTCCGCTGCCCATTGGAAGTCTGGGTTAAGCTCCCAATGCCTGATGGGGCAAAAACATTGTCATGGGTGGTTTTGGGTACATGTCGTCAGTCGCCACTCCCTCCGTGGAAGCAACGGCAGACAATCGTTTCGCGCTTTTTTTCCATGCGGGCGCCACACTGCTTTCAGCAGACAATGCAGTAGGACTGCTAACCGTCGTCATCGTCATCATCCACCGCTTCCGCTTCCACTCTGCTCTCCTGATGCTATGAATCCACCTCGCAGGTCCTCTATATGACCGTCGTCATCCACCACTTCTGCTGGCACTCTGCTCTCCTGCTCTCCTTGTGGTCTCGCAGGGCCGCTTCCGCTGCAACTCTGCTCGGCTGCTCTTGTCTTGCCATACCACGGCAAACGTGCAGCCCGCTCAGCTGTTGTGTCCTGGCAGCAGACGGTGCAGTAGGTCTGCAAACTTGGTCATCCAACCACCGCTTCCCCTGCAACCCTGCTCTCCTGCAGACGCCATACCACAGCAAGCATGGAGCCCGCTCAGATCACCGCGGCAGTTATGAGCACTGTAAACACCTCACGCATTATCATGCAGTACATGCAGACCCAGAACCTGCAAAAGCAGGTGAGGAGGCGATGGCAGCGCAGTGACGAGAGTGATGAGGACATGGACACAGACTTCTCTCAAAGCACGGGCCCCGGCAATTTGGCCATCCTGGTGGCAATGGGGCAGGCTCATGCCGTGGAATGCCAATTCTGCACCCGGGAAACAAGCACAGAGTGGTGGGACCGCATAGTGTTGCAGGCCTGGGATGAGTCCCAGTGGCTGTGAAACTTTCGCGTGCGTAAGAGCACTTTCATGGAACTTTGTGATTTGCTTTCCCCTGCCGTGAAGCGCAAGAATACCAAGATGAGAGCAGCTCTCACAGTTCACAAGTGAGTGGCAATAGCCCTGTGGAAGCTTGCAACGCCAGACAGCTACCAGTCAGTTGGGAATCAATTTGGAGTAGGCAAATCTACTGTGGGGGTTGCTGTGATCCAAGTAGCCAATACAATCACTGAGCTGCTGCTATCAAGGGTAGTGACTCTGGGAAATGTGCAGATCATAGTGGATGGCTTTGCTGCAAAGGGATTCCCTAACTGTGGTGAGGCGACAGATGGAACTCATATCGCTATCTTGGGACCGGAGCACCAAGGCAGCGAGTACATAAACCGAAAGGGGTACTTTTCAATGGTGCTGCAAGCCCTGGTGGATCACAAGGGACATTTCACCAACATCAACGTGGGATGGCCGGGAAGGGTACATGACGCTCGCATCTTCAGGAACACTGGTCTGTATGAACAGCTGCAGCAAGGGACTTACTTTCCAGACCAAAAAATAACCGTTGGGGATGTTGAAATGCCTGTAGTTATCCTTGGGGACCCAGCCTACCCCTAAATGCCATGGCTCATGAAGCCATACACAGGCAGCCTGGACAGTAGTCAGGAGCTGTTCAACTACAGGCTGAGCAAGTGCAGAATGGTGGTAGAATGTGCATTTGGACGTTTAAAGGCGCGCTGGCTCAGTTTACTGACTCGCTTAGACCTCAGCGAAATCAATATTCCCATTGTTATTGCTGCTTGCTGTGTGCCCCACAATATCTGTGAGAGTAAGGGGGAGACGTTTATGGCGGGGTGGGAAGTTGAGGCAAATCACCTGGCCGCTGATTACGCGCAGCCAGACACCAGGGCGGTTAGAAGAGCACAGCAGGGCACGCTGTGCATCAGAGAAGCTTTGAAAACCAGTTTCATGGCTGACCAGGCTATGGTGTGACAGTTGTTTGTTTCTCCTTGATGAAAATCCGCCCCCTTGGCTCACTCTACTTCCCTGTAAGCTAACCGCCCTTCCCTCCTCCCTTCGATCACCGCTTGCAGAGGCAATAAAGTCATTGTTGTTTCACATTCATGCATTCTTTATTAATTTGTCACACAAATAGGGGGATAACTGCCAAGGTAGCCTGGCAGGGGTATGGGAGGAGGGAAGCACCAGGTGGGGTTGTGGATGAGGGGAGGAGGGAAGGACAAGGCCACACTGTATTTCAAAACTTATTGAATGCCAGCCTTCTGTTGCTTGGGCAATCCTCTGGGGTGGAGTGGTTGGGTGGCCGGAGCTCCCCATCCCACCCACCCCCGCTTTCTTGGGCATCTGGGTGAGGAGGCTATGGAACTTCAGGAGGAGGGCAGTTGGTTATACAGGGGCTGCAGTGGCGGTCTGTGCCTTTCCTGCACCTCAGCCATACACTGGAGCATACTAGTTTGATCCTCCAGTAGCCTCAGCATTGCATCCTGCCTCCTCTCATCACGCTGCGGCCACTTCTCCTGTTGCTTCAGCCATCTATCCTCTCACACGTCCCTCCTGTCCTTGCGTTCGTTTTGTGCTTTCCTGGACTCTGCCATTGTCTGCCTCCACGCATTCTGCTGGGCTCTTTCAGTTGGGGTGGACTGCATGAGCTCAGAGAACACTTCATCGTGAGTGCATTTTTTTCGCCTTCTTATCTGTGCTAGCCTCTGGGACGGAGATGCTAGTCGCAGCGTTGAAATATTTGCAGCTGTTGGAGGAAAAAAAGGGAGATTAAAATTGAAAAAGACACATTGGCCATTTAAAAGGAGGGGCTGATGTTTTTGGGTTAACGCGCAGCACAAACCCAACTAACCCCCCACACACACACACCCAATTCTCTGGGATGATCGCTTCACCCCACCCCCTACCGCATGGCTAACAGCAGGGATATTTCTTTTCAGCCACAGGCAAACAGCCCAGCAGGAACTGCCACCTCTGATGTCCCCTTAATAAAATTCCCCTATTTCAACCAGGTGACCATGAATGATATCACTCTCTTGAGGATAACACAGAGAGATAAAGAACGGATGTTGCTTGAATGCCAGCAAACACCGGGACCACACGCTGCCGTGCTTTCTTATGCAAGGATTCCAGACTACGTGCTACTGGCTTGCCGTGGTAAAGTGTCCTGCCATGGAGGACGCAATAAGGCTGCCCTCCCCAGAAACCTTTTGCAAAGGCTTTGGGAGTACCTCCAGGACAGCTTCATTGAGATGTCCCTGGAGGATTTCTGCCCCATCCCCAGACACGTTAACAGACTTTTCTAATAGCTGTACTGGCCGTGAATGCATCCCAAGTCTTCAGGGCAAATTAATCATTAAACACGCTTGCTTTTAAACCGTGTATTATATTTACAAAGGTACACTCACCAGAGCTGCCTTCTCCGCCTTCAAGGTCCGGGAGCCTGGGTTGGGAGGGTATTGGATCCAGGGTGATAAACAGTTCCTGGCTGTCGGGGAGAATGGTTTCTCCAGTTGCCTGGTGTGTGCTATCTTCAACCTCCCCCTCCCCATGATCTTCCTCGTCCCCAAAATCCTCATCCCTGTTCCGTGAGACTCCCCCCTTGCAGGAGTCCACGTACAGGGGTGGGGCAGTGATAGGGGCACCCCCTAGAATTGCATGCAGCTCATCATAGAAGCAGCATGTCTGGGGCTCTGACCCCGAGCAGGCGTTTGCCTCTTGGGTTTTTTGGTAGGCTTGCCTAAGCTCCTTAAGTTTCACACGGCACTGCTGCGGGTCCCTGTGATAGCCTCTGTCCTTCATGCCCTTGGAGATTTTTTCAAATATTTTGGCATTTCATCTTTTAGAACAGAGTTCTGATAGCACGGATTCGTCTCCCCATACAGCAATCAGATCCCGTACCTCCCGTTCGGTCCATGCTGGAGCTCTTTTGCAATTCTGGGACTCCATGATCACCTCTGCTGATGAGCTCGCCACACTGGCCAAACAGGTAATGAAATTCAAAATTTCGCAGGGCTTTTCCTGTCTACCTGGCCAGTGCATCCAAGTTGAGAGTGCTGTCAAGAGCGGTCACAATGGAGCACTGTGGGATAGCAACCGGAGGTCAATACCGTCGAATTGCGTCCACACTAACCCAAATTCAACCCGGCAATGTCGACTTCAGCACTAATCCCCTCATCGGGGAGGAGTACAGAAATCAATTTTAAGAGCCCATTAAGTCGACAAAAATGGCTTCGTTGTGTGGACGGGTGCAGGGTTAAATCGATCTAACACTGCTAAATTCGACCTAAACTCGTAGTGTAGATCAGGGCCTAGACTCCATATTCTCACTCCCCTGAGACAACTAGTCCCCTCTGCTTTTTTCTTCCGATAACATAGGAAAGACAAAAAATCCATAGATCTCTAGTTCCAGGAGGTTCCAAAGTCTTCATCTTCACTCCCAAAATAATGTGCAAAATAGAAACTGAAAGCCTCCCTTGACCAAACTGCAAAATTATATCCAAATGAATCCAAACTAAATTCTCACTTTTGTGAAGTCAGTGCATAGTTGGGGAAAGGAGAAATCTCCTTAACACTGAAATGAAATGCACTTATGCAAACAGGATTCAGGATTTACATCCATCTCCTAGCCATCAGTTTGTGTTTTTCTCTTAGCCTTGGTTAATAAACCATCTGTCTTCCTACAAAGGTGAACAGTCACCTATGATCCCTTCTCCAGTTCTAGACACATAGTACAAAAATCCTGAGAAGATGCCGATGGCTCTCAATTCCCACAGACTTTGATGAGATTTGAGGGGATTCAGGATGTCACAGGAGGCTCTCAGCAGCCTACAGGCTCCTCCCGCTACACCTGTCCAAATTAGGGTGACCAGATGTCCCGATTTTATAGGGACAGTCCCAATATTCAGGGCTTTGTCTTATATAAGCACCTATTACCCCCCACCCCGTCCCAATTTTTCATACTTGCTAGTTGGTCACCCTAGTCCAAATACACACAGGCACATATACACGCACTCCCACATCACACACATTCCTAAAACTACAAGTCAGCCTCTGAAGCAACTCACCAGTAATTCAGCACACCTCCTGCCTCCATTCTCCAAAGCTAGGCCTGCCTAGTTTCTCTTCCATATCATAGAATCATAGAATATCAGGGTTGGTTGGAAGGGACCTCAGGAGGTCATCTAGTCCAACCCCCTGCTCAAAGCAGGACCAATCCCCAATTTTTGCCCCAGATCCCAGATGGCCCCCTCAAGGATTGAACTCACAACCCTGGGTTTAGCAGGCCAATGCTCAAACCACTGAGCTATCCCTCCCCACAATGTTTCTCCTAAAGCAACAGCACAAGTGTCTATAAATGAAGAGCCTTTAAAGTAAAATAAATTGACTGCTACAGGCCCCAAAAGTCCTGGGAAATGAGATGAACAGGAGGAGCCAGACCCTCAGCTGGTGGGAAAAGGTGCAGAACTCACTGGGGCCCAGACCTAAGGGTGTGGCCTAAATTCTGCAGCAAGGTTCTTTCTTTGCTGTCTATAAAATTCCTTTGCTGAAAAATTCAAAGAACAGTCATTACAAATAAATAAATAAATAAGAATGAAAAGAGACAAGTTACAAGCCCAAGACCGGGGTGATTATCAATAAGCCGAAGAGCACTTGGTGCCAGCAACGGACTGAGCCTTGTATTCTCACAGACAAGCAACTCCAGCCCCTGGCACCACAGCCAGGGTCAGGAGCTGTGGCTGCACGGGCGCCAGATGAAGGGGGTGACTGTGTAAAGAGCAGCTGTGGGGGGCGGGGGGAGGGAAGAGGAGGTGGGCAGGAGAGGGGAGTGAGGGGCTGCTTCTGTCTGAGCACCCTTGCAACGGCAAAGCTGCCTGTAGAAGGCTGGCTTCCTTGCAGGGAGGGAATCTGCGGGGGGTGTTATTTGCTACCACCAACTAGCTGTGTCCATTGCTAATGCCAGCAGAGAGAAGCAATTGGGATGGGGAGACAGAGAGAGAGAGAGAGAGAGAGGTTCACTGTGTAGATAAATATAGTAACATACATAGCTAAATCTATGCAGATGGGCTGGATAATAGGAGTGATCTAATTGGCTAGTCATAGAATCATAGAAATGTTGGTCTGGAAGGGACCTTGAGAGGTCATCAAATCCAGCCACCTGCAGTTAGTCAGGACCAAGTAAACTGAGACCATCCCTGACAGGAGTTTGTCCAACCTGTTCCACAACCTCCCTTGGAAGCCTATTCCAGAGTTTAACTACCCTGACAGAATTTCCTAAAAATCTGACCTAAATATCCCTTCCTGCAGATTAAACCCATTATTTCTTGTCCTTCCTCCAGTGCACATGGAGAACAAATGAGTACAGTTTTCTTCATAACAGACCATGATTTAAAAATTGTCAGTTATGTAGAATCCACCACATCCTTTGTTAAGTTGGTCCAATGCTTAATTACTCTCACTGATAAACACTTACACCAGTCTGAATTTGTCTAGCTTCAACTTCCAGCCATTGGATCATGTTATACTTTTGTCTGCTAGATTGAAGGGCCCATTATTAAATATTTGTTCCCTGTGTAGGTACTTACAGACTGTGATCAAGTCACCCCTTAATCTTTCCTTTACTAAGCTAAATAATTGAGCTCCTTGCGTTTATCACTATAAGGCATGTTTTCTAACCCTTTAATCATTCTCGTGGCTCTTCTCTGAACCCTCTCCAATTTATCAGCATCCTTCTTGAATTTGTGGGCACCACACAAGGTGTTTCAGCAGTGGTCACATCAGTGCTAGCTAGATACAGAGGTAAAGTAAGTTCTCTGCTCCTACTCTAGATTCCTCTGTTTATGTATCCAAGGATTACATTAGCCCTTTTGGCCACAGCTTCACACTGGGAACTCATATTCAGCCGATTATCCACCAAATCTTTTTCAGAGTCACGGCTACCCAGGACAGGGTCCCCTATCCTGTAAGTATGGCTAAGGTGACCAGATAGCATGTGAGAAAAAATGGGACCAGGGACAGGGGGTAATAGGCATCTATGTAAGAAAAAGCCCTGAATATTGGTATTGTCCCTATCAAATCAGGACAACTGGTCTCCCTAAATATGGCATACGTTCTTTGTTCCTAGATATAAATATTTACATTTAGCCATATTAAAATACATATTGTTTGCTTGTGCCCAGTTTACCAAGTGATTACATTCCCAGGCTCTCCCCTGAACCTTTAGAGTCTTCCAGTAAATTTACACACACACACACACACACACACACTCAATTCTATACATACAGGCTGATTTTTTTTCAGGAGCCTATGGGAGTTGGGTGCCCAACTCCCATTGAAAATCAGTTGATTTAGAAAGTCTGAGTCCTTTACGTCCCTTGGCGAATGCATTTCCACAGTTCATTGCCATGAAAACCCTAGATGGGCTAGAAATCTATGCCTGGATGTTTAGAAGCTCTCTCTTGATATATTAAAATGCTTTGGCAATGTCCTTATCACTTACATTGAAAACCCCTGAGGGTGGGATGAGACATTTTCTGTCTGCAAAACCCTGGTTCTGCAATCAAATAAAATCATAAATAAACCCCAGTAATCCCAGTGGCTTCTGTAGCAAAGGGGCAGAATGGCGTGGCCCTCATATCTACCTCACTGCTTCCCAAGCTGTGGGTTGTGCATCTCCAGTTGGCTGTCCATGGGGGTTGGGAGCTTGTTTGCTTTCTCTGTGTCAAGTCTTCTGCTGGGGTAGATTTGCTCAGCCATCTACAACCAACCACAGATGCCAGAAACACTCAGTAAGGCACGGTGCCAGTTATACAGCGCTATAGAAACTGTCACAGGGTGCACCTGAAGAGCAGCGGTCATGAATGGCTGAATGTGGGGTCGAAGGAGGAGAATTGGTTGAGAATGCGTATTCTGCTGTGATTTAATAAATCAATTCATTAATAAATAAACAGATAAATAAAATAATAATAATGGGCTACTTTAGTTTTAGCAATTTTTTTTAAATGGTGTCTTCCGGGCTGGGACTTGAAAAGGCCTGTTTGAGTTGGGGTTTAGTAACAGAGAAGGCTCTGGCAGACCCTCCCCACCAGAGCTGCTGTGCAATGTACCATACCTACAAATGCACACACATGCTGAGCACAGGGCAACTCTCAGCTATTGCTTTAATGGCTCGTGCACTGGGGAACAAGAATGTCACCCCCTAACACTCCCCTGTCTCCAGACACAAGGCTTCCCCTTTCCTCCTGTCTCCTCCCACTGCCTGATGTACTTTACAGTGACTGGCTGCCAGTGGCATTCAACCAAGCTAGCAGAGAAAAGCTATGTCTACCCTGCAATAAAAGACCCATGGCACGGCTGTGGCTGGCCCGGGTCAGCTGACTTGGGTTCGCAGGGCTCAAGCTGCAGGACTATAAAATTGCAGGGTAGATGTTCGGGCTTGGGCTGGAGCCCAAAGTCTGAGAGCCTGCAAAGGGGAAGGGTCTCAGAGACCAGGCTCCAGCCCACGCCTGAGGGTATGTCTATACTGCAATTAAACACCCGCGGCTGGCATGTGTCAGTTGACTAGGACTCACGAGGCTCGGGCTGTGGGGCTGCAAAATTGCAGTTTAGACATTCAGGCTTGGGCTGAAGTCCAGGCTCTGGGATTCTGCCCTATTGTGAGGTCCCAGACCCGGACTTCAGTCTGAGCCCAAATGTCTACACTGCAATTTTACAGCCCAGTAGCCCAAGCCCTGCAAGCCCGAGTCAGCTGACATGGGCCAGCCGCGGGTGTTTAATTGCAGTGTAGACATACCCTGAATGTCTACATGGCAATTTTCAACCCTACTGTCTGAACCCACAGGCCTGAGTCAGCTGACCTGGTTTCTGAGGCTCGGTGCTGCAGGTTTTTTATCGCATCACAGACATACCTTAAGAGAGAGTGAGAGAATATTGTGCTAATGAGCCACAGAAACATTGCAAAACATATGATGGGAATAAAGGAAAGGAAAAGGTCAGGCCACTTTTCAAACAAATGCAATGACAGAGAGTGAGGTGGACAGGACTACTGACTGCATCTGCAAAGCATTCGAGGGAACTTTCCAGCTGTTGACGGCTGCTGTGGGGACATAATTAAACGCAACTGAAAATCGATGACCTGCAACTTGTTCCAGCCATGCCAAATGACATACACACATTTTCCCCCACTCGCCCCCAGTGCAACCACAAACATCTGGTTTATTGCTCCCAATATCAAAAGTCACAGGGATCTCACCTGAAAACCTGCCCTACCCTGCCACTCACTCATCGCCATCATCTCCTCCCTTGCTCTCCCCACACTGTTTTCAAAGTTCAGGGCCTCTTTGGCAAGGACAGCCCAGGCTGTGTGTCTGATGGAAAACAGCAGGAAAAAGCAGACATCCCCCTGTAAAGCATCCTTTGCCTGAAATCCCTTCAGACTTTCATAGCTTAGAGGAAATGCAGGACTTGATAGTGAGTCATGTGCTCCTCTGGGAATGATTTCAGAAGAAGAGGAAAAATGTTTAAATCGGATCGAGTAGAAGGCCAAACTCAATCCTAAAGGGGGCAACTCCAGAGACAGGACATGCTGTCCATGCAATGCGACCATCCACATTGGAACTGGAACATAATGATGGCTCAGAGGCCTAAGGAGTGTTCTGGAAAAGACACAGCTCCTCTATTGGAATGGGTTTACTTCAGCTACCATGGTGACTGGTATGGTATGGTATGGCGTGGCAGGGCATGGCATGGTATGGGTAGATGCATGGATAGACAAATACTGATCCCCTAACTGATACTGCATTTGTCTATATCGCTGAACTATCTTTGCACTCGGTATGATTGGCATGATTTGGTCCGGGATTGAAATAGTGAAGGGTGCATTAGCAGAGCTGTAGAAGAACCCCAGAACTGGAATCACAGGGATGCCAATGGTGAAGGCTGATATGCATCAGCAGAGCAGTGGGCGGGGTCCTATGGCTGTGGAAGTTGCAGGCCAGGTGAACTGGCAGATCCAGGATTACAGATCACTCCTGAAGAAGGCTCTCACTGGCAAGACACACTCAGCCATTCTCACACACACTGTCACAACACCCCTCTACATAAACACACTAACCTCACTCCCAACACACACAAACTCTGAAGCAACCTCACACGTCTGGTGCACCCATTGATACAGTCACCAAACACACTGACACAAATTCCCATCCTGGCAGAGCCTCATGTACACACACTGAGGGCCTGATTCACATTTACACTCAGACTTTTTTGCACCACGCTGACAGCCTAAGGGGACCTTCACGTGAGTGCTTGAGTCATGCTGGAGCGCTCAGGAATGCCATGACGACACCTTTTTGGGCGGCCAGAACAGCGTTCCAATACCTTTGCTGGGCCAGGGCCAAGCGGCTCTTTTCCCTCCCCAGCTGCAGAGCGTCCCCTGAGCCAGCAGGTGCCGGTACTGGACCCAGGGGCATCGCTCAGTGGTGGGTCAGTGAGGAAGGAGCTGGGGATGCTGCAGGAAGAACTGTAGAAGGGAATATGGGAGCCCCCCCATGAAAAGCAGGAGATGGGCACAGATAATGAGGCTGTAGGGACAGGACAGGCTCTGCGGGGAGTCAGCCTCTTCTCCCCTGGGCCTCCCCCAGCTTCCCCTATCTTCTTCTCAGCTCCCCCTGCTCCCCTGCCAGGCCTCCTGGTGCCCTGCATTCTGGCACTTCCTTTTTTAGCACTTTTTAATGTGGATTCAAATGTAGTTTACTGACAGTGCAGTATAAAGAGATCCTAATGAGAATCAGGCTCACTTTGCCCTCCCTATACAAAGCTGATAGAACCTTCCATGCCCTGTGCCCCACACTCCCTGCCACGGCCTTACATATGTACTGTCACTTGTGCTTGCACACACACAGAGCATCCTCTCCTTCCTCTTCATACTCACATGTGCTTTCTGATTACTCCAGCATTCAGGCTATAAGAAACTGCCAGCCTTCATCCTCCAGGAACTCACATCCTTCCCTTTCCAGTCAACGAGAAAATGACAGTGCAAGAAAAAAAATGGTCACCACCAATGGGATCGTCTCAAGTCTGGGTTACAAACTTCTCCGTCATGTTGCACAGCTACTTTACAGCAGGTGTATAAGATGACTGAATCCCCTTTGCAGAGCACAAACACAGTCTGATGTTGGCAGAGAGTGAGTTTTATGGGGATGCAGGTTTCTGGTTGGTGAAGCAGCCAGAAAAGTGGATGGAACATAGATTTTCCCCCCAGCCTGAGTGAGTTCGACACCCTATTTGTCACACAATACGTGACTCTGGTGTGTTGTTAGATCCTGGGCTGCTCCTGGGTGCCTATGTAGTGACTGTGGCCAGGAGTGCTCGTTTTCTGCTAAGTCTGGCGAGAAAGGTGCAACCTTTCCTCCTATGCAAGGATGTTGCCACGGTTGTCACTACCTGGAGATTTGATTGGTGTCATGTATTCTACAGGCAACCACATCTTGAGACTACCGAGACATGGAGGTTAGTGCAGCACAACATAGCCTGCTTATTAAATGGAGTTGCACATGGTGGGAGCAATTAAATTAGTAAGCTGGTCAATAAGCAATAAGTAGAATTCAACATGTTTGTTTTAACCAATATTGCTTCGGACCTGGTCCTACTGACACAGCTGAAATAAGTCCAGTAAAGGGGCTCCAGCCAGAGCTCTCTCACTATAAACAGAGGGGGTTTCTAGCAGGGTGTTCTCCGTGAGAGGTCCTGGAGCTTGGAACTCCCCTCTTGGTCTGCCAGAGCCTGGTCTTCCTAACCTACTGGGCATGAAGAAAAGGCTGTGGTTTTTCTTGGGCTTTGAGGTTAGGGGCTGGGAGTCAGTAGGGTTTGGCAGTTACTGATTTATGCATGGGCAGCCCTTCACATTATATAGTATTGCATATTTAAATCTATGGGATAGGCACTCGTAGCATAGGAAGTGCTTCAGTGGAGATTTACAGAAACAGAGCTCCCTCCAGGGCTTGTCAACCGCTCTCATCAGCCACCTCAATCAGAGGGGGCTGCCTGAGAGTGACATGAGGTGCTGCTTCCACCACACTCCCCACCTTGTCTTCTTCACCAGGAAGGAAAGGACCATGTTTCATCCCCAAATTTGAACCCCATGTATTGATGCCCCCTGACACCACTAGGCCAATTTGTTTACTTGCTTTCATCAAAATTGGAATTAAAAAAAATCAACCTCCACAGTCATTCAGCACCAGCCCTACTGGTCTAAAATACCACCCATGAGGAGAAGCCCACAAATGCGGGGTGTCACAATTTCGGGACTTGGCAATGTAAACCTGTGTTCTCTGTGACCCAGGTAGGTGTCCTCCCCACTGATTCCCAGTCAGGTGCTCTGTGCGCAGGTACACTCCAAACTACTTTAACCCCTGACTACACTTCACACAGACTGAGACACTTCAACTCCTTGTCCGTCCTCCCCACCCTAACAGCTCAGTAAAACCCATCATTCAACATGGAAGCAAAATCTGTCCTTCCCAGATGTTATGGGCATCCCAGATCCCTGACCCAAAGTCCAGAAGTCACAGAGATATGGTGTAGTCTAGTAGAGTGAGCACAGGGCTGAGGACCAGGCATACCAGAATTCTAAACCCAGCACTGCCACTGTCTTACTATGAGGCCTTGGGAACATCACTTAAAGTCTCTGTAAAATAGAAATAAATAATAATACTACCCACTGACCTACCTCATCAGGGTGTTGTGAGGATTAGTTAATTATGGTTTGTAAAAGGCGACTGAAATATTAAGTAAATTGTGTCACGGTCATGCTCCTGAGGTGCACACAGAGAGCCTGAAGATGAAAAGAATCCCATTTCCTCCCAAATGATTCAGTTTACATGAGAGAGATTAAGAATGGTAATGCAGCAGTGGTCGCCACATTCTATCCTATTCAGGCTCTTATATTCCACTAATCGCTGTGTTATCTGACTGCCTACATGTTGGCCTATGGAGCCTATACACCAGGGGTGGCCAAACTTATTGGCCCTCTGAGCCGCATACAACAATCTTCGGAAGTTTGAGAGCCAGAGCACACCTGCCAGGAGCCGGGGCTTGGGGCTTCAGCCCCACTCCCGTTGAAGCTCCAAGCCCTGGCAGGTGAACCCTGCAGGGATGAAGCCCCGAGCCCCCCTTCCCACTGGACAGAAGCTCCTATCCCCCTGCCCCACAGTGCAAGGCAGAGGTCCCAAGCTCTCCCCCCCCCCCCACCCAGTCTGGTAGGCGGAGAATGGGGTGGCGGGGGGGGGGCACTTGCGAGCCTCACTTTAATGGTAAAAGAGCCACATGTGGCTTGCAGTTAGACCACAGTTAGGCCATCCCTGCTATACACCATTGCTTGGAAAATGAGAGTGTCACATAGGGCTTGCCATGTCCAATCAGACCACTGGTCTGGCTATTTCAGCACCCAGAGCTGGCTGTTAGACTGAGAGGAGGGGACTCTAAAGATCACATACACACTTTCAATGTAAAATGTATCCAATAAGCTAGGGACATGTCCCAAGAATCTTCTTACCAACTTTCCCCCCAACTTCTGAGGCCAGTCTTTTGCATAGTGGGGTTGATAATGGTCTAGCAGTTGACTGCGCTTAGAGGGAGAAGGCAAATCATTTTGCAGGCCTGCTTCAAAATATTAAGACCTTCTCTGCCAGCATTCTGTATTTGGAATCCATCAATGCAAAATGCCTCACAGGAAGGTTAAAAAAAAAAGGCCATAATGCACCTGGCTAAATGCCCTTCACTCCCAGCGTCAAGCCTTAAACACATGACCATCCCTTCTATCCATGGAAGTAGAGAACACCACAGACATTACTCCAGCAGTTTCAACCACATTGTGGGCAAGGCCAGAAGATGTCTGAGGTAATGTTCTTGAGCCACCAAAAGTTGCATCTATACTGCCAAAAATCAGGTACCTAATTCACCACCAGTGCAACTCCATCAGCAATAGTACGGGTGAAAGCTAACGTACAGACAGATCTCAGACACTGTTGTTGCCCTAGTGGGTTAGACCAAAAGTGCTGGTGGTAAAAATATCTGAGCCCTGTCTACACTGAAACATTTCTACCACTAGTGAGATGTCTATATTTCTGCTAACACTGTTCATTCTGTTGCCTTATCCTCCCAACCACACACAGTCTATTTGTCTGCTGTGGCCACCTGTTATGTCCTTTCTGACGTGACATTATGAGCTATTTGGGAAAGATACTTGCCTTCTTTGTGTACGTTACCTAGCCCAATTACCTTTGATTTACGTCCTTAGCTGCTATTGTAATACACATAACAAATAGTAATAATAATTGTGAAGCTGCATCACTGGTGAATTATGCTTCCATTTTTTCATAGTGTAGATGCACCTTGAGGAGACACACAGGAGAGGCTATCGCTGGTATCAAGAATAAAGCACAGCAAACCAGACCTGAGCTGACCCATAAATGTGCACACATTGGGCTACCCACTGGGGGAGGAGGGGGGGTTCTACCTTTCAAAGGAAAGTAAGACAGAAAAGAAATCAGACAGACAGCATCCTTGGAATATATGTAGGAATATATAATCATGCTCTCTCTCTCTCTCTCTCTCTCTCACACACACACACACACACCATAATTTATCTCTTCCTCCTCCTGTTTGACATTATCCTCTGTTCTAGTATCATAATCTGTTGCTACGGAAACAACTATGATGTCACAAAGAGAGGATTATAGAT
This sequence comes from Natator depressus, assembly GCF_965152275.1. Classification (NCBI taxonomy): domain Eukaryota; kingdom Metazoa; phylum Chordata; order Testudines; family Cheloniidae; genus Natator; species Natator depressus. Next base: position 247,108,662 of record NC_134234.1, read on the forward strand.
GTCTTGAACAGGAAGAAAAGGTACATTATAATGGGAGAGAAAAAGACACCTACAAATAGCTGCTGAGCAGGAGACATTCCAGGAACAGGAAATGTGAAATGGATAATAAACAAACAAGTGGCATTGATGTCGCTGTAACTGGGAATAGAATTTGGCCCATCATTTTCAAAATAAAAAGGTGTTTACAGTTTTTACCCCAAGAAGCAAAAAGCATCTGTGCAAAGCTGTTTAAGCATTTTCAAAAATTAGTTTTTCTCAGAAATTCTTTGCAAGTTTCCTTGTGGAGGATATTCTCTCCGTCTCACTGACTGAGGCTGGGTCTCCCTCACATCACTACACTGTGTGTGTTCCAGAACTCCCGTCAAAAGTGCTGGCATAATGCACCTGTAACAATATGGCTGATCAGTAGGGATCTTGTTGGTTGGCTGCCATCTTATGGGTCCTTTTGATCTTTAATCAGAAATAAATAGAGAAGCTCCGAACTTGTTTCCAAGTCACTGATGACTCAGAAGAAAATGCTCTTGAATACTTATGGGTCAATGTCCTAACAGATAAAGCACAAGGTGGGGTGTTAGTTGGTGTCTGCTACCAACTGCTAAATCACACTAGGGAACAGGATGACCAGTTCCTTTGACACCTATCTATAATGTGTAGGGAAAAACGTGCTATCCTGAGGGACTTCAGTATGAGTGACATATCCTGGAGATCTCATGCACCCAGTACTAAAACATCCTTTCTGAACTTTATAGAGGAGAATTTCCTAACTCAAAAAGTATTGCAGCCAACACAGGGGAATTCTATATTAGACCTTGTCTTGACAGATAAAGAGGAACTGGTCACAGAACTAGAAATTAATAGTAATTTAGGTACAAGTGACTCATAGACTTAAGACAAGAAGGGACCATCATGGTAATCTAGTCTTACCTTCTGCACATTGCAGGCCACAGAATCTCACCCACCCACCCACCCCTGTAGTAGGCCCATAACCTCTTGTTGAGTTACTGAAGTCCTCAAATCTTGATTTAAAGACTTCAAATTCCAGAGAATCCACCATTTACTCTAGTTCAAACCAAGCAGTGACCTTGACTTGTGCAAGCAGAATATAGTTCAGACCAGGGATATATATCCTTGGTGCTTTAAAAGGGCCAATTTCACTCAGCTGAAAACAACGATGAGCCAATCATCTGGGAGGAAGAATTTTAACAGAAAAAAATGTAAATGATCATCGGGACTAGTTTAAGAACTTTACTTTACTAGATGCCCAAAAAACCACAATCGAGGAAGAAAGCCATATTGGTTAAAAAACCAACATGGTTTAGTGGGCAAGTGAAGGCAGCTGTAAAAAAATAAAAATATTTATATATACAACAAACAGAAGAAATAGGAAGTTGATAGTAATGAATATAAATAAGAAGCTAGGAATTATAGAAAATTGATAAGGGAAGAAAAAGGACACAAGAAGAAATCTATGTCCAGCAGTGTTAAGGACAATAAGGAGTTTTTAAAATATACTAGGAACAAAAAGAATCCTAACAGTGGTATTGGTCCTTTACTATACCGAAATGGCAGAATTACCAATAATAATGCCAAAAAGGCACAAGTGTTCAATAAATATTTATGTTCTGTATTTTGGGAGGGGAAACAAGGGATGTACTCATATTATATGCTAACACTCTTTTCAGTCCACTAGTATCTCAGGAGGATTTTAAACAGCAGCTACTAAAGTAGGACATTTTTAAGTCAGCAGGTCCAGATAAGTTGTTTTTAAAAAGCTGTCTGAGGAGCTTGCTGGACCATTAACGTTGATTTTCAATAAGTCTCGAAGCACCAGGGAAGTTCCAGAAGACTGGAAGAAAGCTAACATTGTGCCAGTATTTAAAAAGGGTAAATGGAACGACCAGATAATTATAGACCTGTCAGTCTGACATTGATCCTGGGAAAGATAATGGAGCGGTTGGGACTTGATTAATAAAGAATTAAAGGAGGGTAATATAATTAATGCAAATCAACATGGGTTTATGGAAAATAGATCCTGTCAAACTAACTTGATATCTTTTTGTTGATGAGATTACAAGTTTGATTGATAATGGTATGGTGTTGATGTAATAGACTTGGATGTCTGTAAGGCATTTGACTCGGTACCACATGACATTTTGACTGAAAAGCTAGAAAGGTATAAAATTAACATGGATCACATTACATGGATTAAAAGCTGGCTAAATGATTGGTCTCAAAATGTAACTGTAAATGAGGAATCATCATCAAATGAGTGTGTTTTTACTGGGATGCTGCAGGGATCAGTTCTTGGCCCTGTGCTATTTAACATTTTCATTAATGACCAGGAAGAAAACATGAAATCATCACTGATAAAGTTTACAGATGACACAAAAACTGGGGGAGTGATAAATAATGAAGATGACTGGTCACTGATACAGAGCGATCTGAATTGCTTGGAGCAAGCTGGATGCTATCTAACAATATGTATTTTACTATGGTCAAATGTAAATGTGTATATCGAGGAACAAAGAATGTAGATCATACTAAAGGATATGGGGGCTCTATCCTGGAGAGCTGTGACTCTCAAAAAGATCTGGGGATCATGAGGGACAGTAAGCTGAGCATGAGCTCCCCGTGTGATGGCCAAAAGGATAAATGCAATTCTTGGATACATAAACAGGAGAATCTTGAATACAAGTAAAGGGGTTATTTCACCTCTATAGTTGGCACTGGTGCGAGTGCTGCTGGAATACTGTGTCCAGTTCTGGTGCCCACAATTCAAGAAGGATGTTGAGAAATTGGAGACGGTTCAGAGAAGAGCCACAAAAATGATTACAGCAGTGATACTCAGACTTCAGTCGTTCAGGAGCCAAATTAGCAATCAACATTATCCAAAAGAGCCACAGTAGTGTGAATGCATTGTTTCGTTTACTATAGTACTATATATTCACATTTCAACAGTATGAGAGGGGAAATATATTATTCTCACAGCAAAATGACTGACCAAGTATTATTATTTTATCAACTGCAATTGGTTAATAACATAGTAAAAGCATCTGATTGGTTAATAACTTAGATTGGTTAATAATTAAATCACACAGTGTTTTAATATCATGTGGTGCAAAGAGCCGCAGGGGACACATTTAAGAGCCACTTGTGGCTTGCAAGCCTCACTCTGAGTATCACTGGATTAAAGGATTAGAAAACATGCCTCGGAATGATCTACTCAAGGAGCGCAATTTATTTAGTTTAGCAAAGAAAAGGTTAAGGGATGACTTGATTACAGTCTATAAGTATCTACATGGGGAACAAATATTTAATAATGAGCTCTTCAATCTAATAGAGAAATGTGTAACATGATCCAATAGCTGGATGTTGAAGCTAGACAAATTCAGACTGGAAATAAGGCATAAGTTTTTAACAATGGGAGCAATTAACCATTGGAACAATTTACCAAGGGATGTGGTGGATTTTCCATCACTGACCATTTTTAAACCAGGATTGGATGTTTTTTCTAAAAGATCTGCTCTAGGAATTATTTTGGGGAAATTCCATGGCCCGTGTTTTACAGGAAATCAGACTAGATGAATAGAGTGGTTACTTCTAGCTCTGGAATCTATGAAAAAAACAAGTGGATTATATCCAATAGCAATAAACTCACTAACCTAAAATGATAAGCAAGAAGGACTCTTTCTTGTCCTCCTAGGCAAGCATAAAAGCAGAGCCTCACTGATACAATGGCAAAAACATTGGTACAGCTGACCTGATGTTAGAGAAAAGAGAATGTTGGGACCAATGCTGTCAAGCCATCCAGCTTTCATGCCAGGCACACCTATTTACTAAGTCACACACACACTGGATGCACCTTTAGATTTTTATACATTTCAGTCACCTGGCCTGATCGTGAGAATGGGGCAGACAGACGGAAAGGAGAGATTATGTGACAGCCACACGTGCCTTTGCCGCATTATGTGCAGACATAAAATTGCAGAAAATTTCAGCACTCAGGGATTGTAGGGGTCTTCCAGTGGGTCTATTTGAATTGCTTCTGTGTTTGAGCCCTCGATTTGGAGTGGCTGATAGTAGTGATGGGGGAACCCCAAGAATTTCAGTGTTAGGAATCAGATCAATTAAACCTCCAAAAATTCTAATACTTCACCAGAGTTTACCCGGAGTATATGAACTTCTTGATCATGTGGAATTGGACTGGGAATCTCCTGTAAATGGAATTTCTCATGCAATAGCATCCCTTTTGCTTCCATTCCCAGCTAGAGCCAGGAAGTGCCTGGAAGTACAAAGATGAAAAATAACGGGACAGGGAAGTTGCTAAATGAACTTTGTTCAAGTTTTGGACCAAGGTTTGGCTCCTATTTTACATGAACCTATTTGCCTTTCCCTGGTTTTCCAGGATCAGGAGAGCACAGTGGGAAACAAAGCTGATATTTTGATGGGGGATGAAATTTGGGCATGAGCCACTGTGTCCCTAGGAAGTTGTCAGTCTTTAGAGGAGTTCAGTGAGGAGCTATGCATTGTGGAAATGTTATTCCAGATGACCAAGCCTTGCTAATCCCCTTAAGTGTAAAGACTGTAATGAACAGGAAACATTGCTGCCCTCCTGAGTTTTCTGGGATTGCCAAGCTTCCTGGAATATCATTGGGTCTGACAGAACATCATCACCTTGTGGTGTGACTATTTTATCACATTTTAAATGTGGCAGCCTTAAGTGATGTCTTTACCCTTTCTTCTTCTAGAGGTAGATGTCAATGCAGACACTGGAAGCTGAGCAGGGAAGAGAAAGGGGCGTGATTAAAAGCAGTGCTCAACTTTTCTAATCAAATGGCCAGTTCAGTGGAACGTGACAGACACTGCTACATTATCAAACTGCTGGGGAGACCTTAAAAATACTGTAGTACATTCTGTAGTCCTCAACACAGCAAAACTCCCACTGTCTTCAGAATTCAGTCTATGGAGCCTGATTCTAAACTCACTTCCAGCAGTGTTATACCTGTGTGGCTCCATTAGTTTAAGTGGCATTACTGCTGATTTACACCTGGTGTAAGTGAGATCAGAATCAAGCCAAGAACTGGCTAGAGAAGCTTGGGCATGGGGAAGTTCACAGTGCTGCTGCTCATTTTGTACCCACATTGTAGATAAATAAGGGACTTCATTCTCCAGGGCTGACATTCCTCCACTGGCTTGAAATTCACCTGGATTCGTCAGCCAGTTTATAAAATACTTTGAACATGTACAGAACTACGCAAGTGCACAGTGGGAATTTGTTATTAATTATTATTATTATACCAATAAACAGTAGGGTTTATTTATTCTTTTTAACCCTGACTTTTGATTCTCTAAGGTTATACGTGTGGATCCGGAAATGTCCCTCACACCATGCTATTGGAACACGGGGAGCTCATTTACTTCAGTGTGACTCCATTAGCTTTAATGGAATCACTCTTAGTTCAGGTCCCAGTTCAGAAAAGCATCCGTGTTCAGGAATGGCGCTTAAACCCATGCTCAAGAGCTTTCATGAATCGGGGCCTTCCCCTGGTGTGAGGGGAGAATCGGGCTCACTCTCTCCACCGGTCAGCTGTAAATGCTCACAGGAAATAAAGTGACTTTGCTTTTTCTATGCTATATACACACAAGCTGAGCAGCTGCTGACTTGGAGGAACGTTATCATTTGGGTCTGAATGTCGATTTTTAGAACGGTTAAAAAAGTGAAATAATTTTGAGGCCAACAGTTCCAAAAGAGGATGCCTAAAGTTAGGCTCCTAAATCCATATTTAGGTATATAAATAAGTAAGAGACCCTTTTTGCTAATTAGGGTTTACTTCTCTCCTTTGGTTATGCAGCAATGTTTGTAGCTGGACTGGTCCTTAATAAAGAGGTGGATAAAGTAAATAAATCTTCCACTAGAGCAACAAATAAGAGACAGCAATGATAATAGTAATACACTGAACTTACAGAATACAAATTCCCCAGTGAGGGTGAGTAGTCCATTTACAAATGGACTAACTAAGGCACAGAGTCTAGGTCAATGGGACTGTTCGTGTGCTTAAAGCGTGACACATATGTAAGCACTTTCCTGAATTAAGGCCACAGATTAAGGGTGGGATTTTCAAAAGACACAGTCTTGGCCTAACTCTACTTCACAGAAACCTATTGATTTCAATAGGAGCAGAGTAAGGCCAACACCGAGTGCTTTTGGAAAATCCTACTCTAACAGTCAGCTCCAAGGTCACGCACCAAACCAGCTCCCCAGACACCTGCTCTTACCACTGGTCCGTGCTACCCCATCCTGAAGTGAAATAGTCTCTGCCAGTCTGAACACAGGGATGCTGTACTCACATCTGAACTACAGTTTTCAGTAATCATAAGAATGGAGGGCTCTGCAAATTTCTCACGTGGGGGACCACTTTGTGAGACACAGGGACCCTCACAAGGACTCACCTCCAGTCCCAACACCCCAATCCTATAATGGCTTGGCTCTCAAAAACCTTCACTCTGGAGATCACCAGAGAGGTTCTCCACAGCTACCATATGCCAACGGTTGAAAACCAACGTTGTGCGGTGGCCCAAACTTATAAACTTGGGTAACTAAAAGCAGGCACCTAGATCCAAGCCTAGTCTCCAAGTGGCCTGATTTGCAGAGGTGATGAGCGTTCAAAATACCCATGGAAGTTAATTAGGGTTGTGGATACTCACCACCTCTGAAAATCAGGGCAATCATTGAGATGCCTAAAATAATGAATAATAATACTACTCAGCTCTTATATAGTATTTTTTATCCATGCTCTCAAAGAGCTTTACAAAGGAGGTCACTATCTTTATCCCCATTTTAAAGATGGGGAAACTGAGGCACTGGGAGGGACGGTGACTTGCCCAAGTTAAACCTTTAGGCACCTAAGCCCCTATTCTGCAAACTGACCATGATTTTCAAATTTGGGCCTGATGCTGCACACACTTATGGATGTGCTTAACTCTCTACATGCACGGTGAGGAATCCAACTGAAGTCAATGGGGTTTGTCACTTGTGTTAACTTAAGCCGATGTGTAAGCCCATGCAGGAGCCAGCCCAAGCCTGAAGTGTGGCCAGTATGCACATTCCTGCATTCTGAGTGGCTGTTCCCCTCAGAACACATTGTCTATCTGCCCGCACTATCCTAGCCCTTACAGGGCTTCTTCCATTTCAGAAAATAAAACAGCATCTCTCACCCATTTCATCTCAATAATATTTAATCATTAGACATTTCAGTATGATAACAACAATAATTATAACTGGAGGGGATTTTCTGTTATCTTGGAAACAACCACCTCTTGAGCTAATAAAAACCTGTGCCTTTGGTCCCAGCACTGATTTAGCTCAGGTGATGGTTATTACCTCATAAACAGGAAGCTCCATTCAGTTATTATCTCAGCGCACAGAGTTTTGGGGCAAAGCCCTTCACAAAGTGCCAGAGGTTAATCCATTAAAATGATCACATGTTGCCTCTGTAAAGTGCCTGTCCCAGAAGCTCTGGGAAAACACTAGCCAGTTAAATAGGATCTGACCTTAGACATGTTCAGGGTCAGAATTTCATGCCTCCAACAACCTGATCCTGCGAAGAGCTCCCTGGGGGCAAACCTTTCTGCCACCATGAAGCCCCATCAATGTCCCTGTAGTGGCTAGGTAGAATTTACAGGAAATTCAGATATTAATTCTATAAGCCACCCACACATAAAACTACTGACGCTGCTGCTAATAATAGACTGTAAATTGCAACAAAGTTGTCAAAGATAAGTAATAAGCAAAGCACAACAGCATAACACCAAAACAGGAGGTAATAATCATTCTAAAAATAAAGGTGAAAGCAAACTAACACCCCTTTATGCTGTGCTCTGAAGGCTGCCAATCTCAGGTGCTGGTGAGCCACCCAGGAAAGGGCAGGTGAAATTCACTTCTATGCAGAAGGCTGCACAAAGTCTGTGCACCACTTAAGTCCAGCTTATGCACCCTTAAAATAGGGCTTGAGTGGGACTTCAGTGGTGCATAGGCTTTCTGCTTGACCTCTGCACAGGGCAGAATTTCACCCAGCAAGAGTATCACAACTGATTTGAGCAGAAAGGTCGATACAGGGTGAGACGCCATCCTCTCTCAGAGTCATGGGACCAGGTGCTCCACTGGTGTGACTCAGGATAGCTCTGCTGAAGCCAGGGGAACTATACCAGCTAACACCAACTCCGAAACCGGACAACTTATTTTTAATGCCAGTGAGGACAGTTATGCTCATCTAGTCTGACCTCCTGCATAACACAGGCCATAGAACCTCACTCAGTGATTCCTGCATTTAGCCCAATAAATTCTCCAATCTCCATTAAGATTAAAGCGACTCAAATCCAACCCAGGTGCTGAACGTTAGTTTTAGTTGCCTTTCTATTTTTATTCTGCTCGGTCTATTTTATTTCCTTCATTTTACCCTTTCAGTTCTAAAAAGGAAAAAGAACAGGAAAGGCTGGAGAACAGGAATGTGGCAGGTGAAATCCTGACTCTACCGAAGTCAATGACGAAACTCTCCTCGATGTCACTGGGGCCAGGATTTCATCCTATGTATTTACTTATTATGCACGGTCTGGCTCACAAGAGCTGCTACTTGGGCCAGCAGTTTAGTATCGTCACACAGAGCACGCACCAAAGTATTCCGAAAGGTCTTTGTACATAGCTCACTTAAACAGAGATGTATTGGAATCATTTAATAAATCTTTTAAGGTGTCACATTTTCTAACAACATGTTTTTGTAAAAGAGCCCTGTGCTTTCAAACCCGTACTGCTGGGAAAGATATCTTCTCACATATTCCATCGTCTGTTTTGGTGGTGGTGGTGGTGGGTGTGGGGGGGTATGTGTGTTACAATAGTAATCCACTGACAGCTCAAGAGTCAAACAATAGGAACAGAGGAGCTGTTACGTACTACAGCACTGAGCCAGCACCTCTACAATTATGCTTCCATTAGTGGCTTAAATGTACCTGATGCTCGGGAGGAAGGCTCAAGAGAGCCTGTGATATGCAGACTATCATTTCGGGAAGGAAAGACCAGAACCACACACTCTCCTTTTAAGATTAGATTCACATTCCACATGCAAGTAAGTGCAAGTTTCCATCCTTGCCCTATAATGTGTCAGGGAACTCTGAAGAACTCTCATGACTATTAGGGAGGACAGCATAGCCATTAAACCCCCGCCCCCCCCCCAAAAAAACAGTCCAACCCACAAACCTATTTTAATGCAAAATTCAACCCCCTTTGTACCTTATGTGGACTCCTGAGAGTTGGGATATTGCAGATTTTCCAGCTTTAAGGATTGGGATGTTTTAATAGGCTGCAAAGTTTTGCTGTGGGACCTTCCCTGCTGCAAGGCTGTTATCGATGGTTCCAAACAGGCCTTCTTTATAGGTTGTTGGGTTTTTTTTCAATCACCCAAGTGCCTTGAAGCAGCTGACGTGAGAGTGCAGTAACTGTTAAACTCCGGCTAAAAGCCTCAATGCGTCACCATGAATCTAGAGAAGAATCCAGTATGCTGGCTCCCACCAGGCTGATGTCCATTAGACTCAGTCTTCCTGTAATATTTCAATTGGAGATGGTGCCATGCACTTTTGCAGAAAGAAGGCTTAATGAAACATTTACAGAAATGAGCTCAGTTTTCCACAAAGGAGATAAGGTAAAAATCATGTTCACATTGCCCTATAGACACTGTTAATTATTCTCTCCTCAGATCAAGGGGGTGAGTGGGACAGTAAGCTAAATGTCCCTCTTCTGGAGACCTGGGGGACATCATAAATGAACATGATCTTGGAAGATTCATCCTACCCCACAGTGGATTTTAGTCCACATCACAAAATCACTGCATAATCCAACCTGATCAGTAGACTCTGTTGCAGAGAAGCTCAGGACGGGGACAGCAGGCACTGTGATGTAAGACAGGCCTAAAGTGCACTGGACTAGCTGTGTAAGGAGTCCAGCGCTGCAACAGCAGGGAACTGATTTGGTCAGGATTAAAATGCACTGGCAGTGCTACCATCTGTGGGGCCCCAAATCTAGACTAGCAGGGAAGTGAGGCAGGTAAAGATTCGGATGCCCTTACACAGCTGGGAAGTATGGAGCCCAGGACAGGAACAGCAGGTCATGATGGAGGTGCAATGTCAGAGCAGGGTGGGCACCTACTTGCCTCTAGCAATTTCTGTTAGCATCTCACTGCCACAAGCGTCACATCCAACCATGACCGTGAGCACTGCAAAAGAAAGGCTTTCCAAAGAGAGACACTTCTTTTCCCTTGAAAGGGCAAAGCCTGCTCCGAACAGTTCTTCAGTCAGTAGCAAGTTTCTTTTCTAAACCAGACCTTAACCGTCCAGCAGAGGGCGAGTTCAGGAGGTGTTTAAAGAGAAACATTATTTCATTTCATTTCAACACCCCAGACAGTTCCAGCACTGACTGTAGCCCCTTTTTACAGATACAGTTTAATAATAAATGTCCCTCATTGTTTTGCACACTCTCTTTTTTCAGCAGATCTCTTGCATTTGCCTTTCATTAGTCACACTGCAGAAAAAAATAATGGCTACATTAAACCTATGCTCTTCAGGATCCGGGAAGAAAGGACTGGAATAATACTTATTTGTGTTGCCTTCAAACAATCCCCTTTGTTTATTTTAGAGTTCAGACTATTTACAGGCCCCACAATTGTAAACCACCCTGAAGCATCCTAGCCATCAATAAACACATCGGTAACTTTACACCGTGTCCTTTAGAACACTCCAACTAATACTCGATTTTCTTCTCAGATAAGTTTTATCAGACGCACTACAGATAAAGTATTGCTTCCCGCATGCCTCTTCCCCTGCCAGACATTAAAATCTCCCTTGCTATAAATCGATCGTCAAGACATTTCTGAATAAAATAAAATAAACTGAGGATTTCTATCCAGTTTACATAAATGCTCTCTAACCAATTCTCAACCAGAAAAGGGGGGACGGGGACGGGGACGGGGACGGAAAGGAAGGACATAAATACAACGCTAGGTGATATAAATTAAGCCGGATTTATTTTTAAACACGAGTCCTAAAAAGAGAGAGGAGAGAGAGAGAGAGAGAGAGAGATTTAAAAACTGAAAAAAAAACTAAGTTCACTTTCAATTTTCACTGCAATCCCCGGTTGGATTTAACTAGAAACTGAAAGAACTGACAGTCTGCTGCTAGAATTTTTTCCTGACATATATGCCTAGATACGCTATTATTTTTTTAACCTAAAAATATAGTTGATCAGCAAAATCCCAAAGCAAATGCTTTCTGGAGTACAGGCTAAAGCAATAGGGTGTTCAGCCCTTGAATTTAAACTACATTTCATACAGAGAGAGAGAGAGAGAGAGAGAGAGAGAGAGCCAGAGAGAGCAATTACAGGGCAATCTTAGTCAATTTCATTGTTCGGCTCGGCACTGAAATGGACTTTTCCACCCATTTCCTTCGTGACCACGGACCGAAATGATCAAAATAAAATAAAATAAAATAAAATAAAGAGGGGGTGAGGAATTTTACAGACAATCATGGGTGGACAGAAGGAAGAAATGGAAGGCAAATTAAAACCAACCTCCATTCAAATACTAAGAATACTAATTTTTTAAAAGGCAGAGCCATACATTGAACCTCACAGCAGCGACAATGAGCTATGCTATAATGTTGATTTCAGATCTGTGGTCATTTTCTTTCTCTTTTTTGGTGGGAGGTGAGGGGTGCCTGGTGCCCAGAGATGGCCAAAGAACAGGGACGGGGAGGGGTGGAAGGAAATAAAAGACCCAGAGCTGCCTTACCTTCGTACATAGGGGCCATCGGTGCAAGAATGTGTTATTCATGGCAAAAAAAAATATATTAAAACATTTAAAAAATGAAGCGAGATCTCAGCCCCCCAAACTCAATACAAATCTGCCATCTTGAGCCTGTGTCTCTCCGTACAGTCGAAGCTGCCAGCCTCCTGCATCACCGCCTCACTTCATCAGGGGGGAGACAGAAAAATCCACCCTTGATCCTGTCCATCTAACAAAAACACCACCAAAAAAAGGAGCAGGGAGTGGAAGAGGTGTGGGGAGGGTCGATGCACAGTGGACAGGTCAAGGGTGGGGGGAGAGGTGATTAGAGGCCCCCCCCCAGATTTGGGACTTGGGGTCGGGGAGGGGGGACTCAGCCGATCCCCCTAGCTCTCAGCTCAACATGTCTGTGTGTGTTGGGGGTTTCTGCAAAAGTTGCATTGGAGGCGAGAGCGAGAGCGAGACAGAGACAGAGAGGGGGAGACGGGGGAAAAAAAGCAAAGGGAGTTTGCAAATAATCAAATACCGATGGCACTGATCGCAGTTTCCCAGAAGGAGAGAGAGAGAGAGAGAGAAACCCTCTACTGAGATTATGTGGGATCTTGTTTAACAACACATTTCAATCACGAGAAAAAAGGAACAGTCAACAGAAGTTGGTGAAACAGTTCTGTCTCCCTCTCTCTCTCTCATTACAGAAAAGAAAAAAAAAGGCAGCTGATTGAAGCTTTGCAATTCACTGGCTGTGGGGATCATATAATTTGAGCTGATGTTTTACAATAGCATGGAAAATTCCTACTCTCCCCCCCCCCCCCCAAAAAAAAACTCTTCTATTCCCTTTAGGCATTTCACAATCTGTTTCTCTGACAAAAGTTCCGGGGATTTTTAAGTCCATTCTTCCCATTTAAATCCAGTTTTTGCAGTGTAAATATTTAGAGGGTGCATTTAAAACAAACATACTTTGTTGCTTTCAGAATTATTCTTTTTAAAGAATCACATCGGATAAGTGTTTACTTATGGAGACTGACAGCTAATGACCCTCCTCCTGTTTTCATTTTAACAGATCCATCTCTTTCCCCCAGTTATTGCTGGGGAAATGCCAGTCCTCAAAATCATTTATTATCAGCACATTGACATATGCTGTAGGTAAAGCCTTTATTTTCTAAGCATCTTTCATCCAGTGGTTCCTCAGTACTTCACAAAGAAAGGCAAATAACCATATGCCTATTATACCAATGGGGAAACTGAGGTACAGAAAGGTTAAGTGACAGCAAATTCTATTGCAAAGGTGGAACCAAAAACTAGGACCCCGGTCGTCCAATAACCTCCACATGGGTCTGCCCACACAGAGCTCTTTGCAAGATCAGGGCCTAAGACCAGATCTTCACAAGCGCTCAACAGTTCCCATTTAGGCACCTAAATGAAGTGGCCAGAATTTTATAAGTGCTAAGAACCCAGCAACTTCATTTAGGTGCCTAACTGGGAGTTGAATTCTTTTGACAATCTGGTCCTTAGTCTTCTGACTAGCAGTCTCCTACTCTAGGCCCTGGACACCATTGCCCCTTAATTACAGATTGTCACCATCCTCATTTCCTAAATCATGGTTCCCATCTTCTTAATCCCATAATTCTCTTGTTATAATTGGAGGTCACTTGTCTGTCTAGGTCACTAATATTTATTACGTAAACTTGTTTCTGCATCCTGCTTCCTGACTAGAACACCAGCTAGTGGAGTGCATTTCAGGGCTGCTGAAGCAAACGTAGCTTCTGGAGAGTAGCAGAGGACAGAGGGAAGGGAAAAGAGTAGGAGTTAAGGGGGGATGGGTTCTTTTTCTGGCTCTGCATCTGCCTTGCTGTGTGACCTCAGATAAGTCACCTCAGTCTGTGCCTCAGTTTTCACAGCTGTAAAAAGGGGATAATAGTCAGTGCTGTGTGAATGTGGAAATGATGTTTTCCCTTTTTTCAGTTTGAGCTATATTGTGGCCCTTGATTTCCACATGAATTTTAATTTTGCCAAAGCCAAAATGACACATGAACTTGAAAACTCAGGAGAATTTTGCTCGATTTTTTTTCAAAATTATGAAATGGATTTCATTTTGACTGGATGTAGCAGAGCAGCCATCTTCAGGGCTTTCCCTTTGTGTGTCACTAGCTAGGTATGGAGAGTTTCAGCTACACAGATGTGGATATTAAATGCATACACAGGCATTTAAAACCTCTTGCTTCAAGGCTTAAGTCAATTTCTAACTATTGAGGTATAGGACAAGACCATCCTGGGAGACAGATTATCCCACATCTGTAAAAGTCCCCCACCACATGTAGGCCACCCCTGCAGTAACATTGATCTCCTTCCCTACCTCACACAGAACCCCCTCTGGAAGTGTCTCTGTGGTTTCCAGGGGCAGGACGGGCTAGAGCACAACACTCTTTGCTGCATTGTTCCCCTGCTCTCCCCTTAGGAGACAGCAGAGCTTACACCTGTTTTACCTCCCTCTGGGTTCCTTCCAAACTGGGTACACCACAGAGGGACCTAGCCACTGTGGCTTCAGTGGCCCCTGCGGGATGGTTCCAGGCTCTGTATGGAAAAGTTTGCCCTTCCCCGCGGATGCCTGAGATTCATGGGCTTGGGAAGGGGTCCTGCCACTCATATTTGCAGGCCCTAAACCCTACCCACCAGAGAGGACCCTCCTAGTGTATTTCTCCTCTTTAGCCCCTTCCCAGAGGTCTTCCACAGGATGCAGAAATCTAGTGTGTGTTAGGAAAGCACATCTGAATTTGTTGTATTACGTGTTTTCATTTGTTGATTGCTTTGAATTTATCCTAAGCACCCCTGTGCTCTGGATACTTTTACAAATGGATAATACAAATAAAATATAGTATATACATAGACCCTCATGAACTGCCCAGACAATAGCATCATCAGTTTTGTCCATCATGACTCACAGGCAATAGCAGGAGATACTTAGTCTGGGAGATGGTCTGGTTAGGGCACTGGACTGTGACTCAGAAGATCTGTTTCTGTTTCTGGCTCTACCACGCAAATTCTGGGTGACCTTGGGCAAATCACTCCATCTCTCTCTATGCCTCAAGTTTCCCAATATTGGGGATAATCATATTTATGTGACTTGTCTATTTCGACTGTAAGCCCTTAGGAACAGGGACTGTCTCTTCCTCTGCCTTTGTACTGCTTGGAGCCTCTGAGCACTACAATTATACAAATAGTAATAGGTTCCTAGTCTAAAGTATGGATACAACGTGTTTTTCTGCCCAGAAATGGCAAAAAAAGCCACTGTAACATGTCTGTTGTTTTGGCGGGATAATCATTTTTAAACATGGTTGTAGGGTTTCATTCACATACATGGGGTCAGAACATGGTACATGGCGTGAGGCAAAGCCTGGTCACGTCAATGGAAAGATTCTCACTGACTTTAATGGCCCTTGGATGAGGCTAATAGCACAAACATAGCAGTAAAATAAGAGCAGGATGCAGCCATTTGTGTTGTAGCTGGGCGGCAGACAACACCACTTCGCGTTCTGGGCTCACTTCCTGGTGGGGCCAGGTGGTGACCACGAATAGGCCCCTGGTAAGGTGTATGGAGGAGTGGTCAGCAATAATCTGTTCCTACTGGGATATGATCTCAGCTGTCTGGAGCCATCTGAGAAACACCGCCAAAGCTCATCTCAGGGTGTGCACCAGGTTGAGTGACGCTCCCTGGCAGGAGGACAACTGTGAGTGGCAACCTGTGACAAAGGAGAAGTAGGGCTAGCAACTGTGGAAGCTCACTGTTGGCTGGGATATGGTGTTGTTTCAGGTACAACAGATATCTGTCTGTTACCATCACTGGCTCCTTGGCCGTGAAGAGAGGACCATAGTCAAGTGGGAGAGGCTTGTCACAAAGTACAGAAGGGCCATGTCAGACAAGGAGAGTGTTTATGCCCTCTAAGGGCTGTCCACAGTGAGGATATGGGACCTGCTAGCTAGAGGAGTTATGGGAGAAGCCTGTGTTTTTGGAGCTGGAGGAACAGGGTGCTAGTCCTGGCTCCACAGGTGCGTGTGTAATTTACCTAGTTCAGGTTTCAGAGTAACAGCCGTGTTAGTCTGTATTCGTAAAAAGAAAAAAGAAAAGGAGTACTTGTGGCACCTTAGAGACTAACTAGTTTATTTGAGCATGAGCTTTCGTGAGCTACAGCTCACTTCATCGGATCATGCTCAAATAAACTGGTTAGTCTCTAAGGTGCCACAAGTACTCCTTTTCTTTTTTC
The DNA here is from genome assembly GCF_965152275.1 of Natator depressus. NCBI lineage: Eukaryota > Metazoa > Chordata > Testudines > Cheloniidae > Natator > Natator depressus. Next base: position 247,124,746 of record NC_134234.1, read on the forward strand.
TTTTTACCTAGTTCAGTAACTGAGTATTGTCTGCAGACATGGATAACTAGAGGGCCTCTGAGCAGCGGCTCAGGGGAGTGTTGCTCAAGTGGACATGGGGCCCTCTTCTACCCCTTTCAAACATTAATGCTGCTGTGGTGTGGGCTGCTCTTCCTTTGCCCCTCATTCAGGCTGTGGCACTGCAACCATGGGGTCTAAATTAGCTGTAACCACTCAAGAAAGAGATCTTGGAGTCATTGTGGCTAGTTCTCTGAAAACATCCATTCAATGTGCAGTGGCAGCCAAAAAAGCAAACAGAATGCTGGGAATCATTAAGAAAGGGATAGATAATAAGACAGAAAATATCATATTGCCTCTATATAAATCCATGATACGCCCACATCTTGAATACTGTGTGCAGATGTGGTCGCCCCATCTCAAAAAAGATATACTGGAATTGGAAAAGGTTCAGAAAAGGGCAACAAAAATTATTAGGGGTAAGGAACGGCTGCCGTACAAGTAGAGATTAATAAGACTGGGACTTTGCAGCTTGGAAAAGAGATGACTAAGGGGGGATATGATAGAGGTCTATAAATTCATGACTGGTGTAGAGAAAGAAAATAAGGAAGTGTTATTTACTTCTTCTCATAACACAAAAACTAAGAGCCACCAAATGAAATGAATAGGCAGCAGGTTTAAAACATAAAAAGGAAGTATTTTTTCACACAACGTAGAGTCAACCTGTGGAACTCCTTGCCAGAGGATGTTGTGAAGGCCAGGACTATAACAGGGTTCAAAAAAGAACTAGATAAATTCATGGAGGATAGGTCCATCAATGGCTATTAGCCAGGATGGGCGGAGATGGTGTCCCTAGCCTCTGTTTACCAGAAACTGGGAATGGGTGAGAGGGAATGGATCACTTGATGATTACATGTTCTGTCCGTTCCCTCTGGGGCACCTGGCACTGGCCACTGTCAGAAGACAGGATACTGGGCTAGGTGGACATTTGGTCTGACCCAGTACGGCCATTCTTACGTTCATTAATGGGTCTGACTTTCTCTGCTCACCACCAGGGCAAAGTTCATTCAGGACATTTTCTTATTTCCTTTGGAAAGTTGCAGTTTTTAAAAAGCATTCCATTGTTGGAATGGAAACAATGTAAAATCATAATATGAGACAGGTGCTTTAAGCAAAAGGGTCTGATTCTCATTTAGGATACGTTTACACTGAAAAAAAGGTGAGTTCTTAACTCACATTTCCTAACTGAAGTTCAAATAGCAGTGAAGTGGCAACTCAGGTTAGTGTAACCCACACACCTCCTGGGTGTGGTGTTCTGTCCCATCTAGTGGCACTGAGACCACTTAGAGAGAGAGAGAAAGAGATCAAATGAGTCTGCTCTACAGCATTAGCTAACAGCCAGTTGGCTTTCAGCTCATGTGGGAGAGGCTCATACACTGAGGTCCCAGGTTCAATCCTGCCCCCTGACAACTGGGGTCTGTCTGTGTTACATTAGCTACTCCAGCAGCCTAGGGTTAAATTCAACCTGCGAAACCAAGTTAATGGCTGAGTTGCTGTGTCTTCACTGCTGTATGATCTGACCCTGGTTAAGTACACACCTTCTTTTGCAGTATAGCTATATCCTTGGACTAAGAACCTTTTACACGGCTCTGGCTGTGCAAAGTGAACTGAAAGCAGTGTAAAGGGATCTAAGAGTAAATGGGATTTGGGCCCCAAATATTTAGCATTAAACAAAACAGAATCATTTTGTAAATGATGAGGCAAGGTTTTCCTGTGAAATACATACAGATGTTTTCTTTCTAACTGAAAACCAGTAAGGGAATGGACAATTTAATTACAAATAATATTAAGTAAGTGCTGAGGGAATCTACTTTACCTGCGATGTACAGTCACATATTTTTTAACAGTGAATCAACTGCAGTTTTAAATGTTTTCCCTCCCAATGCTATCAGCTTACAGAAGAGCTACGGCCACCTGGAATGTAGAGGGTAATTTTTCCATGTGTAGAAAGATGTCTACTCTTCAGGTGGATGGTGAGTGCCAACATGCCCAGCTGTTGCACATCAATACCTTGCACTTACGGTCTGCTGAGCATTACCAAACAACTGGCATGCAGAAAAGTAGAGCACAGGCTTAAGTCTTTACAGGATTGGGAGCCCATCTTTTAAAAGGGGAACAAAAAGGACCTGGGGAATTATAGACCAGTCAGCCTAACTTCAATACCTGTAAAGATACTGGAACAAATTTGTAAACAATCAATTTGTAAGCACCTAGTGGATAACAGGGTTATAAGGAATAGCCAGCATGGGTTTGTCAAGAACAACTCATGCCAAACCAACCTAATTTCCTTCTTTCAGCCCTGGTCTACACTAGGAGTTGAGGTCAAATTTAGCAGCTTTAAATCGATTTAACCCTGCACCCGTCCACACGACGAAGCCCTTTTTTTCGACTTAAAGGGCTCTTAAAATCGATTTCCTTACTCCACCCCCGACAAGGGGATTAGTGCTGAAATCGGCCTTGCTGGGTTGAATTTGGAGTCCTGTGGACGCAATTAGACGGTATTGGCCTCTGGGAGCTATCCTACAATGCTCCATTGTGACCATTCTGGACAGCACTCTCAACTCAGATGCACTGGCCAGGTAGACAGGAAAAGGCCCGCGAACTTTTGAATGTCAATTTCCTGTTTGGCCAGTGTGGCAAGCTGCAGGTGAGTGCAGAGCTCATCAGCAGAGGTGACCATGATGGAGTCCCAGAATCGCAAAAGAGCTCCAGCATGGACCGAACGGGAGGTACGGGATCTGATCGCTGTATGGGGAGAGGAATCCGTGCTATCAGAACTCCGTTCCAGTTTTCGAAATGCCAAAACATTTGTCAAAATCTCCCAGGCCATGAAGGACAGAGGCCATAACAGGGACCCGAAGCAGTGCCGCGTGAAACTTAAGGAGCTGAGGCAAGCCTACCAGAAAACCAGAGAGGCAAACGGCCGCTCCAGGTCAGAGCCCCAAACATGCCGATTCTATGATGAGCTGCATGCCATTTTAGGGGGTTCAGCCACCACTACCCCAGCCGTGTTGTTTGACTCCTTCAATGGAGATGGAGGCAACACAGAAGCAGGTTTTGGGGACGAGGAAGATGATGATGATGAAGTTGTAGATAGCTCACAGCAAACAAGCAGAGAAACCGGTTTTCCCGACACCAGGAACTGTTTCTCACCCTGGACCTGGAGCCAGCACCCCCCGAACCCACCCAAGGCTGCCTCCCGGACCTGCCAGGCGGAGAAGGGACCTCTGGTGAGTGTACCTTTTAAAATACTATACATGGTTTAAAAGCAAGCATGTGAAAGGATTACTTTGCCCTGGCATTCGCGGCTCTCCTAGATGTACTCCCAAAGCCTTTGCAAAAGGTTTCTGGGGAGGGCAGCCTTATTCCGTCCACCATGGTAGGACACTTTACCACACCAGGCCAGTAGCACGTACTCGGGAATCATTGTAGAACAAAGCATTGCAGTGTATGTTTGCTGGCATTCAAATAACATCCATTCTTTATCTCTCTGTGTTATCCTCAGGAGAGTGATATCATTCATGGTCACCTGGTTGAAATAGGGTGCTTGTCTTAAGAGGACATTCCTGCTGGGCTGTTTGCCTGTTGCTGAACAGAAATGTTCCCCGCTGTTAACCATGGGGAGGGGGGAGGGGGAAGGGGCTAGCCATGTGCTGGGGGAAGGCAAAATGTGACCTTGGAACAAAAGCACATGTGCTATGTATGTAATGTTAAGAGCAAGGTTTACTGTGAAAGACTGTACCCATTGTTCTATAAAATGTGTCTTTTTAAATACCACTGTCCCTTTTTTTTTCTCCACCAGCTGCATGTATTTCAAGGATCACAGGATCTTCTCCTTCCCAGAGGCTAGTGAAGATTAGAAGGTGAAAAAAACTGCACTCATGATGAAATGTTCTCTGAGCTCATGCTGTCCTCCCACACTGACAGAGCACAGATGAATGCATGGAGGCAGACAATGTCAGAGTGCAGGAAAGCACAAAATGACCGGGAGGAGAGGTGGCGGGCTGAGCTGAGTAAGTGGTGGGCTGAAGAGAGGGCTGAAGCTGAAAGGTGGTGGCAGCGTGATGAGAGGAGGCAGGATTCAATGCTGAGGCTGCTGGAGGATCAAACTAATACGCTCCAGCGTATGGTTGAGCTGCAGGAAAGGTAGCTGGAGCACAGACCGCCGCTACAGCCCCTGTGTAACCAACCGTCCTCCTCCCCAAGTTCCATAGCCTCCTCACCCAGATGCCCAAGAACGCGGTGGGGGGGCCTCCAGCCACCCAGCCACTCCACCCCAGAGGACTGCCCAAGCAACAGAAGGCTGACATTCAATAAGTTTTAAAGTTTGAAACTTTTAAAGTGCTGTGTGGCCTTGTCCTTCCCTCCTCCACCACCCCTCCTGGTGCTTCTCTCCTCCACCACCCCTCCCGGGCTACCTTGGCAGTTATCCCCCTATTTGTGTGATGAATTAATAAAGAATGCATGAATGTGAAGCAACAATGACTTTATTGCCTCTGCAAGCGGTGATCGAAGGGGGGAGGGGAGGGTGGTTAGCTTACAGGAAAGTAGAGTGAGCCAAGGGGCGGGGGGTTTCATCAAGGAGAAACAAACAGAACTTTCACACCGTAGCCTGGCCAGTCATGAAACTGGTTTTCAAAGCTTCTCTGATGCGCACCGCGCCCTCCTGTGCTCTTCTAACCACCCTGGTGTCTGGCTGCACGTAACCAGCAGACAGGCGATTTGCCTCAACCTCCCACCCCGCCATAAACGTCTCTCCCTTACTCTCACAGATTTTGTGGTGCGCACAGCAAACAGTAATAACAGTGGGAATATTGGTTTCGCTGAGGTCTCACTGAGTCAGTAAACTGCGCCAGCGCACTTTTAAACATCCAAATGCACATTCTGCACCATTCTGCACTTGCTTAGCCTGTAGTTGAACAGCTCCTGACTACTGTCCAGGCTGCCTGTGTACGACTTCATGAGCCATGGCATTAAGGGGTAGGCTGGGTCCCCAAGGATAACTATAGGCATTTCAACATCCCCAATGGTTATTTTCTGGTCTGGGAATAAAGTCCCTTCCTACAGCTTTTGAAACAGACCAGAGTTCCTGAAGATGCAAGCGTCATGTACCTTTCCTGGCCATCCCATGTTGATGTTGGTGAAACTTTCCTTGTGATCCACCAGAGCTTGCAGCACTATTGAAAAGTATCCCTTGCAGTTTATGTACTTGTCAGCTTGGTGCTCCGGTGCCAAGATAGGGATATGGGTTCCGTCTATCGCCCCACCACAGTTAGGGAATCCCATTGCAGGAAAGCCATCCACTATGACCTGCACATTTCCCAGGGTCACTACCCTTGATATCAGCAGATCTTTGATTGCATTGGCTACTTGCATCACAGCAGCCCCCACAGTAGATTTGCCCACTCCAAATTGATTCCCAACTGACTGGTAGCTGTCTGGCGTTGCAAGCTTCCACAGGGCTATTGCCACTTGCTTCTCCACTGTGAGAGCTGCTCTCATCTTGGTATTCATGCGCTTCAGGGCAGGGGAAAGCAAGTCACAAAGTTCCATGAAAGTGCCCTTACGCATGCAAAAGTTTCGCAGCCACTGGGAATCATCCCAGACCTGCAACACTATGCGGTCCCACCAGTCTGTGCTTGTTTCCCGGGCCCAGAATTGGCGTTCCATGGCATGAACCTTCCCCATTAGCACCATGATGCCTGCATTGCCAGGGCCCATGCTTTGAGAGAAGTCTGTGTCCATGTCCTCATCGCTCTCGTCACCGCGCTGACGTCACCTACTCGCCCAGTTTCGCTTTGCCAGGTTCTGGTGCTGCATATACTGCTGGATAATGCGTGTGGTGTTTAATGTGCTCCTAATCGCCAAAGTGATCTGAGCAGGCTCCATGCTTGCCGTGGTATGGCGTCTGCACAGAAAAAAGGTGTGGAACGATTGTCTGCCGTTCCTCTGACGGAGGGAGGGGCGACTGACAACATGGCTTACAGGGTTGGCTTACAGGGAATTAAAATCAACAAAGAGGGTGGCTTTACATCAAAGAGAAACAAAAACAACTGTCACACAGAATGGCCCCCTCAAGGATTGAGCTCAAAACTCTGGGTTTAGCAGGCCAATGCTCAACCCACTAAGCTATCCCTCCCTCTGGTATTTCAGGCAGGACTTCATGGAGGGAGGGAGGGAGGGGGGAGCAAATGAATACAAAACAAATCTGGTCTATTTCTTGTTTTGATCCACTCCATCTATCTTTTACATCTTTGGCTGGCAGCAGATGGTGCAGAAGGACTGCAAGCCATCCATATCTCCTGGCTGCTCGGCAGAAGATGGTGCAATAGGACTGCTAGCCATCCACATCTCCTGCCTGCTGACCATAAGATGGTACAATAGGACTGCCTGCAGGACTAAAGAGAATGACCTGGTCGAGTCACTCCTAATGTAGTCCCTGCACCCATGTCTGCCCAGGCGCTCCTGACTGACCTTACCGAGGCGGCCAGGAGCACCTCGGACATGATGAGGATGGTTTTCAGGCCTATTGTACCGTCTGCTGCCACAAGGCAATGGGTTGCTGCTGCTGTGTAGCAATGCAGTACTGCGTCTGCCAGCACCCAGGAGACCTACCCAGGAGACGCCATGGTATGGCGTCTACACAGGTAACTCAGGAAAAAAGGTGCGAAACAATTGTCTGCTGTTGCTTTCACAGAGGGAGGGAGGGACTGATGACATGTACCCAGAACCACCCGCGACAATGTTTTTTGCCCCATCAGGCATTGGGATCTCAACCCAGAATTCCAATGGGCAGCGGAGACTGTGGGAACTGTGGTATAGCTACCCACAGTGCAACACTCCGGAAGTCGACGCTTGCCTCGGTTCTGTGGAAGCACTCCGCCGAGTTAATGCACTTAATGCACTTAGAGCATTTTGTGTGGGGACACACACAATCGACTATATAAAAACAATTTCTAAAAAACTGACTTCTATAAATTCGACCTAATTTCGTAGTGAAGACATACCCTTAGAGATTACTGGCTTAGGGGATAGGGGGGAAACTGTAGACATGATATATCTTGATTTTAGTGAGGCTTTTGACACAGTCCCACATGACATTTTCATAAGCAAACTTGGGAAATGGGGTCTAGATGAAATACTATAAGGTATGTGCACAGCTGATTGAAAGGTCATGCTCACAGTAGTTACCAGTGGGAGGGCATATCTAGTGAAATCACAGAGGGGTCAGTCCTGGCTCCAGTACCATTCAATATTTTCATTAATAACTTGGATAATGGACTGGAGATTATGCTTACATAACATAAGAACAGCCATACTGGGTCAGACCAATGGTCCATCTAACCCAGTATGCTGTCTTCCAACAATGACCAAAACCAGGTGCTTCAGAGGGAATGAACAGAACAGGCCATCATCGAGTGATCCATCCCCCGTCATCCACTCCCAGTTTCTGGTAAACAGAGGCTAGGGATGCTCAGAGCATGGGGTTGCATACCTGACCATCCTGGGTAATAGCCATTGATGGACCTATCCTACAGGAACTTATCTAATTCTTTTTTGAACCCTGTTATAGTTTTAGCCTTCACAACATCCCCTGGCAATGAATTCCACAAGTTGACTGTGCATTGTGTGAAGAAGTACTTCTTTTTGTTTGTTTTAAACATGCTTCGTATTCATTTCATTTGGTGACCCCTAGTTCTTGTGTTACGTGAAGGAATAAATAATTTCCTTATTCACTTTCTCCACACCAGTCAAGATTTTATAACCCTCTATCATATCCCCTCTTAGTTGTCTTTTTTCCAAGCTGAAAAGTCCCAGTCTTTTTAAACTCTCCTCATACGGAAGCTGTTCCATACCCCTAATCATTTTTGTTGCCCTTCTCTGTATCTTTGCCAATTCTAATATATCCTTTTCGAAATGGGGTGACCAGATCTGCACGCAGTATTCAAGTTGTGGGTGTACCATAGATATATAGAGAGGCATTATGATATTTTCTGTCTTATTATCTATCACACTCCTAATAATTCCCAACATTCTGTTAGTTTTTTTGACAGCCGCTGCACATTGAGTGGATGTTTTCAGAGAACTATCCACAATGACTCCAAGATCTCTTTCTTGAGTGGTAACAGCTAATTTAGATTCCATCATTTTGCATGTATAATTGGCATTATATTTTCCAATGTGCATTACTTTGCATTTATCAACATTGAATTTCATCTGCCATTTTGTTGTCCAGTCAGCCAGTTTTGTGAGATCCCTTTGTAACACTTCACAGTCTGCTTTGGACTTAACAGTCAATAATTTTGTATGATCTGCAAATTTTGCACTCACTGTTTACCCCTTTTTCCAGATCATTGATGAATATATTGAACAGTACCAATCCCACTACAGACCCCAGGGGGACATCACTATTTACCTCTCTCCATTCTGAAAAGTGACCATTTATTCTGACCCTTTGTTTCCTATCTTTTAACCAGTTACTGATCCATGAGAGGACCTTCCCTCTTATCCCAAGACTGCTTACTTTGTTTAAGAGCCTTTGGTGACAGACCTTGTCAAAGGCTTTCTGAAAGTCTAAGTACACTATGCATCCGATGAAGTGAGCTGTAGCTCACGAAAGCTCATGCTCAAATAAACTGGTTAGTCTCTAAGGTGCCACAAGTACTCCTTTTCTTTTTTCTTTTTACGAATACAGACTAACACGGCTGTTACTCTGAAACCTATATCCACTGGATCACCCTTGTCCACATGTTTGTTGACCCTCCCTAAAAGTATTTTACTAGATTGTTGAGACATGATTTCCCTTTACAAAAGCCATATGTTGACTCTTCCCCAGTAAATTCATCTATGTGCCTGATAGTTCTGTTCTTTATTATAGTTTCAACCAATTTGCCTGGTACTGAAGTTAGGCTTACTGGCCTGTAATTGGCAGGATTGCTTCTGGAGCCTTTTTTTAAAAAAAATTGGCATCACATTAGCTATCATCCAGTCATCTGCTACAGAAACTGATTTAAATAATAGGTTACATATTACAGTTAGTAGTTCTGCAATTTAATATTGGAGTTCCTTCAGAATTCTTGGAGTGACTTATTACTGTTTAATTTATCAGTTAGTTCCAAAACCTCCTCTACTGACACATCAATCTTGGACGGTTGCTCAGATTTGTCACCTAAAAAGAATGGTTCAGGTGTGGGAATCTCCCTCACATCCTGCAATGAAGACTGATGCAAAGAATTCATCTAGCTTCTCAGTGACCTTATCTTCCTTGAGCACCTCGATCATCCAGTGGCCCCACTGATTGTTTAGCGGGCTTCCTGCTTCTGATGTACTTAACAAAATTTGCTTTTAGTTTTTGAGTCTTTGGCTAGTTGTTCTTCAAATTCTTTTTTGGCCTGCCTAATTATACTTTTACACTTGACTTGTAAGAGTTTATGCTCCTTTATATTTTCCTCAGTAGAATTTGATTTCCAACTTTTAAAGGATGCCTTTTTGCCTCTAACCGTTTCTTTTACTTTGTTGTTAAACCAGGGTGGCACTTTTTTGGTCCTCTATGTTTTTTAATTTGGAGTATACATTTAATTTGAGCCTCTAGTATGGTGTTTTTTAAAAGTTTCCATGCAGTTTGCAGGCATTTCACTGATTATAAAATCTGCAGATGACATCAAGCTGGAAGGTGTTGCAAACACTTTGAAGGACAGGATTAGAATTCAAAATGATCTTAACAAATTGGAGAATTGGTCTGAAATCAATAAGATGAAATTCAATAAAGATAAGTCCAAAGTACTTCACTTGTGAAAAATTCAAATGCATGAATACAAAATGGGGAATAACTGGATAGGTGGTAGTACTGCTGAAAAGGATTTAGGGTCATAGTGGATCATAAATTGAATATGAGTCAACAATGTGATGCAGTTGCAAAAAAGGCGGATATCATTCTGGGAGTGTATTAACTGGAGTGTCATAGGTAAGACACAGGATGTAGTTGTTCTGCTCTACTTGACACTGGTGACACCTCAGTTGGAGCATCATGTCCAATTCTGGGTGCCACATTCTAGGAAAGATGTGGAAAAAATTGGAGAAAGTCCACAGGAGAGCAACAAAAATGATGAAAAGTTTAGAAACCCTCAAAACCCTCAGCACAATTATCCCAGGAATCAGATAGTGTAAATAATTATTACTATTATAATTGTCAAAATTATCATCACTCTGAACTTCATTAACATCTCTGCATTGAAGAAAATTTGATGCAAACTGCTCCCTTTACGGATAAGAAGTGGATTTCTAATGTTTTCAAGTTGTGTGGCAGCACATATGTGACACACAGGTCTAGCAATACAGGATTGATTAGGCTTAATTGACATTAATACGACTGATTCTCCATCACATTACACTCACTACCCCAGCATAAATCTGGAGTAAGGCAGTGAAGAATCAGGCCCATTGTTTGTAAAATGCTTTGAAATCCATGCAAGTGCAAAGTATTATCACCCAAGGGAAGCCAGGGATCAGATCAATTCATACATGTGTACAGCCATATATGATCAGATTTCTCAGCCTCACTTTCCTACTAGGAGTATCACTGAAATAAATAGCCTAAAACTGATGTGGTCCCTCTATTTGAGGCTTAAACACAATTTCCTATCTTCTAGTTTATGCAGTCAGTTCAAGCATTATTTTCTTTCTTTCTTTCTTTCTTTCTTTCTTTCTTTCTTTCTTTCTTTCTTTCTTTCTTTCTTTCTTTCTTTCTTTCTTTCTTTCCTAATGAAACTTTGAAATAAGAAAATTGGTTATCAGTTAATGAAATTCTAGCTGTGGTCAAATCTTTCAAACATCCAGGGCCCTGATTTAATTGGAAGTAATTATAGTCTTTTCTGAAGTATAATTATAGGGTATTTTTTTCCCTGACGTTTACAGTGTGGAAATTAAAAACAAAATGAAGTCAGAATCACAAGATTTTAATCTGTCTTCAAACAATAATGTGAGCTAGTGTCAGAGGTTTGTCCTTGGTTGGGGGAGGGGGAATTCAGAAAATTCTCTGGGTAAAGGTGGCTAATAGCACCCAGTTGTGTGGTTTTTGTACCCAAACAGAGAGATTCCTGAGGGATTTCTATTGCTCAAAACTTAATGAAAACCTCCCATCTATGTAACAGGGGGGAAAGGTAAGGCAGTTCTTAGCTCCTGAGAACGATGGCTTTATTATGTCAAATGTAACTCCATAGTTAAGGTTACATTAAGATTTACACTTAAAGCAGGACACACACACACAAAAAATCCCTGTGTTCCACATGTTAAGGATTGAATTCAGTCTCCATAATCAGAAAAACTCTCTGGAGGACAACTGAATGTTCTATGCAATTTTTTGGAGAACAATATTTTGCTAACCTTTGCAGAGGAAACATTTTAAAATGCTTCCTTTTGAAATTTGAACCTGTTTTTCCTTTACAATTCTTTGGGTTCCTCTAGCTGAACTGCCACACTGCACACATTCATAAACTCCACATTACAAACATTCTGGTAATCGGGATAAGACCAACCAGTACAAATTGCAGCCATCCTTGACTATAAATGAGTTTTGCAATGGTACAGCTACAGTGGTTGTTGGATTCTGACTGCAGAATCCCAGGGGCCAGAACGTCAGCTGGGAAAAATTGTCATAGCTCCATTGAAGGCAATAGCTCTATGACTTCAATGGAGCTATGACAATTTACATAGAATCATAAAAGATTAGGGTTGGAAGAGACCTCAGGAGGTCATCTAGTCCAACCCCCTGCTCAAAGCAGGACCAACCCCAACTAAATCATCCCAGCCAGGGCTTTGTCATGCCGGGCCTTAAAAACCTCTAAGGATGGAGATTCCACCACCTCCCTAGGTAACACATTCCAGTGCTTCACCACCCTCCTAGTGAAATAGTGTTTCCTAATATCTAACCTAGACCTCCCCCACTGCAACTTGAGACCATTGCTCCTTGTTCTGTCATCTGCCACCACTGAGAACAGCTGAGCTCCATCCTCTTTGGAACCCCCTTCAGGTAGTTGAAGGCTGCTATCAAATCCTACATCACTCTTCTCTTCTGCAGATTAAATAAGCCCAGTTCCCTCAGCCTCTCCTCGTTAGTCATATGCCCCAGCCCCCTAATCATTTTCATTGCCCTCCTCTGGACTCTGTCCAATTTGTCCACATCCTTTCTGTAGTGGTGGGCCCAAAACTGGATGCAATACTCCAGGTGTGGCCTCACCAGTGCCGAATAGAGGGGAATAATCACTTCCCTCGATCTGCTGGCAATGCTCCTACTAATGCAGCCCAATATGCCAGTAGCCTTCTTGGCAACAAGGGGATACTGTTGACTCATATCCAGCTTCTTGTCCACTGTAATCCCCAGGTCCTTTTCTGCAGAACTGCTGCTTAGCCAGTTGGTCCCCAGTAGTTCCCTGGATTGTCCTTCTTCCCTTTTTTAAAGATGGGCACTATATTTGCCTTTTCCCAATCATCCAGGACCTCACCCGATGGCCACAAGTTTTCAAAGATAATGTCCAATGGCTCTGCAATCACATCAGCCAACTCCCTCAGCACCCTCGGATGCATTAGATCTGGACCCAGGGATACATAGCAGAAAGGATCTAGCCCCAGGTACAGACAAGGCTTGGGCTCTTTCATAAGTATATCCACCCAAAAGTACAATTTGACCCAGCATTTTTAATCAATATCTTCTCCAGCAATTCCTGTAGCATTTAAGGAAGAAAGGGAAGGTGCACTCTACCCCCTGCTTTTCTGGAACTGAATTTCTGGATTTAACTTCCATTCCTAAATTCTATCCTTGCGAGTCAATCTAAGTGAAGAAAGGAGACAGATTAATATAGTGCCATTCAGATCAAAAGGGCTACATAATTAAAAATGTGACACACAAAGCAGTCTGTAATTAAAAGCATAATAAGGCAAAATGTAACATACATGTGACTAGGGGAGCAATTGTGCGGCTGGATACACCCTCTTTCTGATGTGGTGTTACAGGAGGTCCAGACCACTTGTAATCATTAATGATTCCATAGGGCTTTTCACAAGGAGTGTTAGCCAAATTCCAGCTGGGCAACTATGCTCTGGCCCATTAGCCTGCCCCGCACATAATTCTGTTCGAGTCTTCACTTTCCATCTTAAGAGCCCCACTGTGTGGTTTCATTGGCACAGAATGGCTACTGTGTTTCATTCCAGACATGGCTTTCCTTCTGTAAGAGCTGAAGGGATCTCTCTCAACATGGCAGCCTGTGAAACAGCCTGGTCAAAGAAAGTGACTTAAAAGGTAACGTTCATTATTTTTGTTATAGTGGAAGCCATGATGAAGACAAAGAGCCTGATACAGGTTGAGGCAAAATGCTGGCTAAAGAAAACTGCAATGATTAGTTATCATACCTTAGGTACTGGACCTGAGCCACTCAGTTCTTTCCAGGAACAGGTCCCACTTCTGCATCCAAATGATGAGGTTACATGAACCTTGTGACTCCTAGATGGTATCACCTAGACCAGTGTTTGTCCAGCTTTTCGGGATGACAGCCTCCTTCTTCAGAGTCAAAAATTAGCATGACTTTTTACTGTAAAAGCAAGAGTAAAACATATCATTTATATATGAATTATAAAAACATATAATTTACTTTTCAAGAGGTTGACAGAGAATACTTGATTTTAAAGGGTCTATCTATCATACTTGGATGGTCTCCATCAACATATTATCACAATTACTAATGTATTTATCCTCACAAATGCTCTGTGAAGCAGGGAAGTGCTATTATTCCATGGTTATAGAAAGGGAACATAGGCACAGAGACCAAATGACTTGCCCGAGGTTACACAGGAAGTCTATTGCAGAGCAGGAATTGAACCCAGGTCTTCCACAGCCCAGGCTAGCACTGTACCCACTGGAGATAGTGCAGCACTAGCAAGCATAGGAAAGGGAGATTTTTTTGTGCTTTAGAGTGTAATAACTTTTTACTGCCTTGCAACCTTCTCTCTGCCCCATTGCTTTTCATGACCCCCTCGGTCACGACCCACCAGTTGAGATACATGGATGTAAGCAGTGTCAAGATGAGCTCCACCCTGACATCTGGAGGTGAGGTGTGGCAAGTTGTGGAAAAGAACTTCAGGGGCCGATCTCATTTGCATAGACACACCCACCCCGCCTAGAATGAGGCCATAGCTGCCCAAATGGTCACTTTGGCTGCTGTGGGATCCCCAGTGTCTCTGTTATTGGGGCAGGAAGAATAAATTGTTATTACCCTGATTATGGGAACTGTGCTTGGAACTGTACTTGGCCTTTTGTTATGATGGAGGGACTCACCATCAACTAAGTAGCACACGCTAGGCAAGGGTCATGGGTTCCAAAACTCTGTGAATTGAGAGAGGCTGGGGCTAAGTATTAATACTTGGTGGTATGGGCCCCTGGGTGAGGGCCTTACATGCTAATTGCATTTCCTCTTCTCTCCACTGTGGAATATCAGAGCTAATTTTGATTCCATTAGGAGTCTAGTTACAGGCTGCTGAGCTCACTTTGGGCTAATGGTGCACCAGCACTGAGGCTTCCCTACTACAAGCTGAATTCACCAAAGAGCTGAAATCACTAAGCTTTGTGTTAAGTAGTGGGGGAGCTTGAAGATATATTGTGGAGCAGTTTGTGGGACGGCTGGAGTGCCTTGTGGACAGGCTGGTGGAGCAGTTCATAGGACGGCGGGAGCTGCTTGTGGGACACGGAGCGGAGCAGTTTGTGGACCGGCTGGAGGAGCAGTTTGTGGGACAGTGGGAGCTGCTTGTGGGCCACGGAGCGGAGCCAAGTGGAGCGGAGCCGAGCGAAGCAGTTCGTGGGGCGGCTGGTGGAGTGAAGGCCTATGGAGCTGTGGGGCGGTCAGCTTCAGATCATGTAAGGTGTCCCTTACCTCTCTCCCCCCCGCCCCCCAATCTCCACCCAGGTTGGGAGGTAAAGCTCTGCAGATAAACTTTTGAACTCTGGGGCTGCCCTGACCAGGGACAGAGACTTTTGGGTCATTGGACTTTTGGGACTTTGGGTGATTTGGGGTTGCTGGACTCAAGAACCAAAGGGAAAGGGCATGCCCCAATTAGCTTGGGGTGGGTTTTTTTGCTCATGGGTTGTGTTATGAATCCTGTTGATGGTGTTTCCCCAACATAATGCCACATTGTTTCTCTCTGTTATTAAAAGGCTTTTTGCTACACTCAGACTATGTACTTGCGAGAGGAGAAGTATTGCCTCTTGGAGGTGCCCAGGGGGGTGGTATATATTTGTCCCAGGTCACCGGGTGGGGGCTCGAGCCGGTTTGCATTGTGTTATTGGAATGAATCCCCTAGATATTGAACCCGGCCCTTGTTGCTGCCAACTCTGACGGGCAGAAGGGTTACATGAGCCTTAATTGATCGGGCACAGGACTAGGAGTCATGGGTTCTATTTCAAACTTGACCACTGACCTGCCATGTGACTTTGCGCAAGTTACCTTGCTTCTGTTTCTTCTCTCACCTTTTCCCTCTCATCTTGGGGCGGAGACTGTTTCTTACTGTGATCATGCAGGGCCAAGTACAATGGAGCCTGGATCTCAGTTATGGCTTCTAGGTACTAATGTCATACAAATAATAATAGCTAACCTGCCACAGGATGCAGTGCTGGTGTTCCCCAGTAATGCTCCCTGTCCTGCACAGCTTGGCTTCCCAACTTAGCCATAGTCTGCGGCCACAACTTTGATAATTGTTCTGGTGGGGCCTTGTCTTGAGTCCCATCAACACCACCCCTCTCTAGAGAGCTCCATAAATATTTATTGCTTCTGATAATAACACTTAAGCATTTCCTTCTGCAAAAGGCTTTACCACTGTTTACCAATTCATCTAATTGAAATAAGAATATATGTAAACTGATTGTCAAAGCAGTTTATTAGAAAAACCCATCACTGTCAGGAGCAACCCAGCTGTGAGTGATGCTGTGTTGTCTTTCATTGCTGGCTGACATTTTAATGATATTTCCCAGTGAGGGACTGAGATTGATCATGCAGAGTAGAAGCCAATGTTGCTGGTGCTGGGATATATAAATGACACCTATCTGGGTTAGCTTGGACATGTGTGCCCTTTCCTACCCAGGTTGGGCAAACAGCGTTACTGCCATCACCTGCTTAGCAACTTATCTGGTATCCTGACAGTTCTCCTGCCCAGCTCCTCAGCATCCTGCCTGGCAGATTGCTTCAGAGTCAGGGACCACAGGACTTCCCTGCCACAGAGCCAGCAGCCTGGCAGACTGGGGTGCTACCAGATCTTTGAGCCTTCCTGCCACGGCGCAAGGAGCCTGGAAGCTGTGACTGAGTTGGGAGCCTCGGAGCTGGTGTACCCAGGTGGAATTCATTTCAAAATTTTCAAAACAAAGCTTTTCTATTGTTTTGAGACTTTTTCTTTAAAATGATTTACCTTCCTCAGGAAATTTCCAAATTGCTTCTTTTTATTCCAAAACAAAATTAATTATTTTTCAAACTTTTGGAATTTCCCTTGTAAGGAATATTCCAACTTTTGGCCAGCTCTAAAAATAAATAAAATTTGAATTTTCTTTGTAATTTAACAGTGATTAAATTAACTTTTAAATTAGCCAAACCAACCCTGCCTGCACTTATGCCAGTATGCAATTTTACACAAGCGATTAGTACCGTTGATCTTAAAGGGATTACTCCCATTTGTAAAGTTACTCACATGCACAAATGATGGCAAGATCCAGGCCTTATTTTAAACACTAAAATTTTCATTACAATGTCTTTGAAGGTCTCTGGTTTCCCACACATTCAAATGTTGACACCGATTCCTGCTCTAACACAGACCGTTATGTTGGCAGTTTCCTGGTTGAGGATTGTTTTAAAAAAATATATATTTAAGGTACTAAACTTCCTTAAATTGGGTTTCTTTTCTTCATACTTAGATGTAATTATCAGAATATCTGTTCTGTTATGCTACAGTTTTCTATTATGCTTTCTATTATTAAGTATTATTATATCCATTATTTGAAAGCCGCTCCAAACACTGACAAGGGTTGCATTGGCACAGGCTACTCAGTTCAGAATTTGGAAGTGGAGTTCTTTAGTGCCACTTGTATTACCTTCTATCAGAATCCATCCTGCATTGTGAAATGGACTTTTCAAATAAGTGCTTCATTGTTCACAGTAATGAGACTATTGGGAGGGTTGGAGGCAGTGAAAGGTTTAGTGGCTGTTTCCATTTGTTTTAGCTGTATCAGCTGGGCAACTTGTTGCATTTTTTTCTACTTCAGACACAGCTTTGTTTTCAAAGGTGCAGATGCAAAATCTGGACACTCCTGTCAGCTGAATAGGGCTTACATATGTTCATGTCACTGCAAAGCAGGTTAGAATGACTCCAGCTCATGCATTCCGCACTAATTAAGTCAGTGGAGATCCATAAAGCTTTCAGCAGAGCTAGGACTGCATGTACTGAAGTAACCTTGATGATTTTGGACCCAAGAAGCACGCATTAATGCTGAAATCTCCTACTTTGCTAAGCATGTTTTTTTTATTTTTCACAACAGCCAGGTAAATATAGCTGAAGAACGCACATTCTTCCCACCTTTCTCCATTATTACAGAGGAGATTATTTGTGTTGCACCGAAGCAACTTTCCTGTCTAGTAAGTTTACATGACTTGCTTTGCCAAAGAGCTTGCCAGCTGTCTGGATTGCATTCCCAGTTCCCACATTAAGTCTCTGTTGACCAGGACCCTTTATGTATAATCACCTCACCCTCCAGCAAATTCTTGGTAAAAGGTCTGGCTTCATGACGTTCCAAGTGCTAATAATTTAGGACCAGATGCTCTCATTTAGTGTGTGGCATGGATGGGAGCACAGGAGCAGAATTCGAGGCAGAAAGGACCTGAAGATTGTGGAATGGAAGGACGGCCTGCCTGGCAGACAGCTCCCAACCCAAAAAAGACCCTCCTTGTAAACACACTGTAATTGTACACAACTCTACCATTTGAGGGTATGGATGAAGGGAGTGGAGCTAGGAAGCAGATGCTGCATGTTGTATGCCTCCCTATGAACCTGGGCGAAATACTGCTGTGAAAGCCAATGGAATTAACACTGCAAATAGCAGCAATCATTTCCGCTATGTGTCTTATGACGAGCTGGTTAACTTTTTTGATGGCTTTTTTTTTTTGTCAACAGTGCATTTTTGAAGGTTCAAAAGTATTTGCCAAATTTGGAAAATAGTTTTGGTTGGCAAAAAAAAGTCAAAAGAGTTAAAATGTTTTGTTTTCAACCATTTAAAAACATTTTGTTTTGACTTTCCAATTTGAATCAGCATTTCAATTTTAAATCTGGGCAGTTATTTTTTACACACACACACACACACACACACACACACACACACACACACACAATGGCCAAGATCAAAATGAACAATTCAAAAAAATTTGCTTTGCATTGATTGAAATAGTTCATCCAACATAAAATGAATAAAAAACAACCTGAAGGAAATATTTTGGCATTTGACTTGAAACATATTGGTCACTTCAGAACAATTTTTCTTTTCTTGAGTTTTCCAATTTAAAAAATTGTTTTGGTTTGTATCAAACTGAATTTTTTTCTGGATTTTTCAGTTTAGCCCCTTAACGAAAAAAATCCGTTATTTGTTTAACTCTCCTCTTATGTCCCATTTGGAGGAAGATGTAGGTATCATGGCCCCCACTAGGGGGTTGATCTACAGAGATTTGTGAGTCTGCTACTGCTTCTAACTAGAGAGTTCATAGTACCTTAGCTCAGTTGGTAGAGACTCGTGCTTTTAGTGCTGAAAGTCCTGGGTTTAAACTTTGCTGTTGGTCCCAGTGGGATTGGCTACACAGACACAACAGAGGGACAAGTGGCCATGTGACTCCTGAGTGAGCCAGGCTACCAGGGGAAGGGAAACAACTGAGAAGCATAAAGAAAAGGAGGACTTGTGGCACCTTAGAGACTAACAAATTTATTTGAGCATAAGCTTTCGTGAGCTACAGCTCACTTCATCAGATGCCGATGAAGTGAGCTGTAGCTCACGAAAGCTTATGCTCAAATAAATTTGTTAGTCTGTAAGGTGCCACAAGTCCTCCTTTTCTTTTTGGGGATACAGACTAACACGGCGGCTCCTCTGAAAACTGAGAAGCGTGGATGTGCAAGCTCTCCATGCAGCTTCACTGTGATCCAATGGGTTGGGATCACATTGCTCTTGGATCCTTTAGTTCTGTGCAGCCTTCAGAGGAGAATACAGAAATAACCCCACAGGCTGATCCGTGCTTTCAGCAGCACTACTACCCCTCCCTTGGGAGGTATGCGGGAGGGATAATTTGCCTCTCAGTGTTCAGGCAGTGCCTTTTGTTGTATGGTAGAAGGACGGGTCACTCATGTCCAAAGTAATTCTACTCTGACTCTTGGATAAATGTATACATTCCCCTGTGCGGTCTCTCATTTGGAAGGAGACATCTCAGCAGAACTATCAAAAACGGGGCAAAAATCTCAACAATAATGTTCATAAAAATCCCACCTCCTTTTTTTTCGTAAAAATTTCAAATTATGATTTTTTTTGTTCAGTTCTATACCTCTGTTTGGAGTCCAGGACACGCTTGAGGATTTGATAATGGTTGCCTGGTGGACTACGTGAAAGGGTCTTGGTTTGATTCCAAGGAAACCTCATAATTGGCCCCCTTTTTTCAGCCTCAGGCCAGTGGTCAAAGAGTCCCAGGAGAGAACGAAACACCATTGTATTCCTACAAGGCAGGCCTTTACCTGCAATTAGTCAATAAGCTTGCCTTTTATCAGTCCAATATGGACTGGCAGGGGCAGGTATTTAGGGCCCTAAAGCTAATACAGGACTGCTATATTAGGCCTTATTGCCATTATGAGTTTGTGTCAAGTGCAAAGACTCTGTTTTCCAAATCGTATGTTTTCTATCTGCTTGTTATTGTCACCCTCAAACTGGCTTGGCCAGTTCATTATGAGAAACATAATGGTTCCTACAGGCAAACTTACCTGTTTATAGTATTTATGGAGTGCCAATCACTATCTGTCTATGGTATTTATGGGGTGCCAATTACTAGAGTATCCAGGTGCCAGGTACAATATTAAGATAAGCATAAAAGTTATTCAACATGGACTCTGCTCTTCTCATTCTAGGATTTGGCCCCTTATACTTGGATATTTTTTTTTCTTCTACTCCTCTCTCCCCTTCACCTTCATTCGCCACCCTTTGTCATAGTTGCTAGGCTCTGAGGAAAAGGTGCTGTTTGCACTGTGCTCTCAAAACAGTCAGGCTTGTGATCTCTTTCAGCAGGGCATGCCAGTCTAGGCTCCACTGCAACAGCTTCTGGGCCCAAAAGCTTCACCATAGGCAGAGTCGGCCTCTGATCCTCAATGACCACAGTTGCCTAATTCGGTTACTCATAGAGAAGTGGTCTTTTAAGGACCACATTCCCAGTGGAAAATAGGAAGTAGCCCACAGGGATTACCTGAAATAGCTACTTTCCTCCATCTGCAATGATTGTGAGAGGAAGGAGAGTAGTTGTGGCTAATGCAGGACGCACTAAGAGCAGTTGGATCTTATTTCCCTAATGAAAGTGTCTCTACTGGGGAGTAGAAGGGGTTGAAGAGAGACATGGGAAAAATACTCACTTGGCTGGGTGACTCAAAGGCCAGGGGCTTGTGTTCTCATTTTGCCATGGTTATTATTTTCATTAAACACTGGGAATAGAACCTGGGGAAGGCCCTGAGACCTTTAGGGGTTGGTTTGCTGCAAACTAGGGCTGTCAAGCGATTAAAAAAATTAATTGCGATTAATTGCATGATTAAAAAATTAATCACGATTAATCGCACTGTTAATAATATTTATTTAAATATTTTTGGATGTTTTCTACATTTTCAAATATATTGATTTCAATTACAACACAGAATACAAAGTGTACAGTGCTCACTCTATATGTATTTTTATTACAAGTATTTGCACTGTAAAACAAAAGAATTAATATTTTTCAATTCACCTACTACAAGTACTGTCATGCAATCTCTTTTTCATGAAAGTTGAACTTACAAATGTAGAATTATGTTAAAAAAATAACTGCATTCAAAAATAAAACAATGTAAATCTTTAGAGCCTGCAAGTCCACTCAGTCCTACTTCTTGTTCAGCCAATCGCTCAGACAAACAAGTTTGTTTACATTTGCAGGAGATAATGCTGCCCGCTTCTTGTTTACAATGTCACCTGAAAGTGAGAACAGGTGTTCCCATGGCACCATTGTAGTCGGCATTGCAAGATATTTACATGCCAAATGCACTAAAGATTCGTATGTCCCTTCATGCTTCAACCACCATGCTGATGACAGATTCTGCTCGATAACAATCCAAAGCAGTGCAAACCAATTCATGTTCATTTTCATTATCTTAGTCAGATACCACCAGCAGAAGATTGATTTTCATTTTTCGTGGTTCAGGTTCTGTAGTTTCCACTTCAGAGTTTTGCTCTTTTAAGACTTCTGAAAGCATGCTCCACATGTTGTCCCTCTCAGATTTTGGAAGGCACTTCAGATTCTTAAACTTTGGGTTGAGTGCTGTAGCTATCTTTAGAAATCTCACATTGGTACCTTCTTTGCGTTTTGTCAAATCTGCTGTGAAAGTGTTCTTAAAACGAACATGTGTTGGGTCATCATCTGAGACTGCTATAATGTGAAATATATGGCAGAATGTGGGTAAAACAGAGCAGGGGACATAAAAATCTCCCCCAAGGAGTTCACTCAAGTTAATCACATGAGTTAACTGCAATTAATCCACAGCCCTACTGCAAACTAATTCAATTTTAAAAATATGAAGCGGCAGAGATGCTTTTTGAAACCCAAAAGACTAATGACACAGTCAACATTTAATCTGGCACAAATCCCAGGCCTCCTATGAAGTCCCAAATGTGTCCTGGTCTCAGACCATTGCAGGCCTTAACAATTAGAACCAGAGCCTTGCACTGGCCCTGTAAGTGAATAAGGAGCTAGTGGAGGGTGCAGATAAGACTAGTGTGATAAGCTTTTGGAGGCTACCCCCATGAAACAGGCAATTTGCCACACGTACAGACTAGATCCTCTGACTGACCTTGACCAACAGTCAGGAAAGAGAGAGAGTTAGAGGAGTCTAGCCTTGAGGACAAAATGAAGCTCATGGCAGTAGCTAGGTCCTCCTCTGAAAGAAATGGGTGTAACCTTCTGCAAACTGGAGGTAGAAGAAGGCCTGGGCTGTTATGGTCACCACTTGGCTATTGAGAAGTAGGAGGGAATCCAATCAGAGCCTCAACTGAGAGCTGGGGGGAATATATTATTTTTAATTTAATTTTGAAATTAAAAAAAAAACAGGGAAAATTTAAGACAAAAGGCTTGTGAAAGTTTTCTCCTGTTTTTTGACTCGTTCTATAATTGGTTGAAACTTTTCAAATTTTGAATTTACAAAAACAAAGGGGGGGGGAGAAATGGTGTAAAAATGAAAAAAATGTGGCAGAAAGGAGTCACCAACATGTGTGACCTAGTGCTGTCCTTGGAGATGTGGAAGCTAATGATCCTGATTAGCCTGGACATCTCCAGTTGTAATTGTAGATAGGTATTGCTTATAGGACAGCAGCTGTGTTAGACACAGTATGAAAATACATAGCTAAGGAGTGTGCTGTGAATGTCGGCTTATCTCCTTGCTTATCTTTAAAGCTATTTTATTATCCTCAAATTTTCCAGAAAGGAAAAGCATCAGGTACATTTTATCAGCATTTTCACTAATACTTTGCCTTTATGTAGCACCACGCAGCCAAGGATTTCAAAGTACTTTACAAATACTAATGATTTGCCTCACAACACCCTTTTGAACTTGATTCTGTAAGTGATGTTAGCTCCATTTTACAGATAGAGAAACAGAGGCTCAGAGGAATTAAATGACTTGCCCAGAGCCATACATCAAATGAATGGCAAAGCTGGGAATAGAACCCAGGAGTCCTGGGCTCCCTACCCTTGCACTAACTAGTAGGCTGTACTCTTTGTGCTTTTGAAACATTTGGCTTTCTACTCTCAGCCTCTGTTTGCTAACTATTTTGGAAGGGCCAATCATTCTCATAAGGTCAAAGAGGATAAGAATTGCCCCTTGCCAAATAAGAACTTCTGTATAATTGCCCGGGGCAGGTGCATCCCCAGGTGGCTTTTAACTGTAGCTACACAGGGCAGACCGCAAGTGGAGTTAGAGAGACAAGGTGGGTGAGGTAACACCCTTTAGCGGACCAACTTCTGTGGACGTCCAGCCGCACCGCGCACAGCCAGCGGAGTTAGTCAGCGCTCAGGGCTCAGCTGGCCCGATGATTCTACCAGTTGATTGCTCAGGGCTGCAGCCGCCAAGCTGCGTGACGCCAATGGGTTTGCACAGGGGCTGGAATCAGATTACACTGACTCCAAAGGAGCAGGCAGCGGCTTCCAAGGGAAAATACTCGTCCACATAAAGAGAGAAATAATTGCAAATAACTAATTAAGTGAGGAGCAGCGAGAGGGAAGGAGTGAACAGCACTGAAGGAGAGGAGGAAGGGGAAGGTGTCTGAGCCAAAGCTACGGACAAGAGGAGCAGAACCTTGCATCTGAAAACCAGGGCAAACCTAGAGACATTTTTTTAAAAAAAGAAAAGTCTCTGAGGGAGAAATACAAAAAAAATGTCCCAAAGGAAGCGGAGACGTGAGGACAAAAATATAAGCATTGCTTTCTTATATGTGTAGGAAAGCTCTCTTCAGCTGCGGAGCGAAAGTCAACTTTGGAAAACACCC
Organism: Natator depressus; assembly: GCF_965152275.1. Classification (NCBI taxonomy): domain Eukaryota; kingdom Metazoa; phylum Chordata; order Testudines; family Cheloniidae; genus Natator; species Natator depressus. Next base: position 247,148,624 of record NC_134234.1, read on the forward strand.
AAGGAAAGTGCTGGGAATTGTTTGTCCTTGTTATTTTTTACTCCAGTCATTGGGGAGCGTTGGTGAAGAAGTTACTACAAACAAGCTTACTGGATTCAGTATATAGGGCATTCCTCTCTTTTCAAGGCTAGCCTATGGCCAAGAGTATTCAGTTAAATGGGATAAAAGCTCCTAGCTGAACTCTAGGCACCCTGCATGACTGTAAACACATTCTAAACTTAGCTGGATCTGATAGCCACAAAGAGGAAAATCCTCCCCACCCACTGCAATTAAGATTCCCCCTCACCCCAGTTCCACCCCATTCAGGAAAGCCTGGGGAAATGGATAGGCCTGAAAGCCAACAAATGCAGGCTGTGTCAGACCAGAGTCCAGTGGAGGTTTCAGAGTCCCTCACTGAAAACCCCCTGCAACTGTTTCCTTCCCATTTGATCCTGGAGGCTATAGCAGGTGTCACTGTATTAGGTGAGTAGAGAGGTGGCTTTTCACATAGCCAAGATCAAAACCATTTAGGGCTTTTTAAGTCAAAACCCAAACCGTTAAACTTAGGGTGACCATGCGTCCCGTTTTGGCCAGGACAGTCCCTTTTTTAAGCCCTGTCCTCCTGGCCATCCCAACTTTTTTTTTCCCCCAAAAGGAGGCATTTGTCCCAGTTGCTCTTGCTGACTTGCTCAGCTGGCAAGAGCAACCGGGACAAATGCCAACTTTTGGGGAAAAAGTGGGATGCGATGGGGAGGGGGTGAATGGAGATGCCAACCCCCCGCAGGGGAGAGGCAGGACTGGGGGGGGTGGGGAGGAGAAGCAGCGTTCCAACATGCGCCCCTGCCTGGGTTCCAGCAACCAGGCTGCAGCTTCCTGAGAGCTCCCCTCCCCCTCAGGATTCCAACAAGGGGGGAACAGCCTCATGTGAGGGGGCCCCAGCAGGGGCCCGGTGACCGGGCAACAGCATGGTGGGGAGCCCCTTGGTCAAGCGGCTGGGGGTGTCCAGTTTTCTCTTTGGAAAATACGGTCACCCTACTTAAACTTCTTCCAGAAGTCAGCATAGATCACAGGTGTGATGTGTCAGAAGAGCCACTCAGTAAGCAGGCTGTTGCATTCTGTGCTATAAACCAAGGCCATTTCAGATGCTTCCTGATGAAGTAAAATGCAATAGAGGAAAGGTTTCAGAGTAGCAGCCGTGTTAGTCTGTATCCGCAAAAAGAAGAGGAGTGCTTGTGGCACCTTAGAGACTAACAAATTTATTTGAGCATAAGCTTTCATGAGCTACATCCAGTGAAGTGAGCTGTAGCTCACGAAAGCTTATGCTCAAATAAATTTGTTAGTCTCTAAGGTGCCACAAGTCCTCCTTTTCTTTCAATAGAGGAAAGTAGAAGAAAACTCATTTATTCAGATGTATGAGAGATGGCAACAAAAGGGCTACCAGAGCCGATCATATACGGTACTTGGCATCCAGTAATCCATGTTTTCTCAACTCAAACCTTAAATAAGAGAAAACTGGCATGTCAAGGGTCACTGCATGTTAAACACAAACAATCCTTGCTTCCCATGATTTTGTTGTTTTTGGTGATGTGCTTGGGGCTCATTGCTCATGGTGATGTCTAAACTCAATTTAAACCCAGAATTCACTCAGGTCTAAGGTGGGCCTGTATTCCTACAGGTGGGCAAACCCCTATCTTCTCCCCATTCTTGGATTGCACTAGGCATTAGGCAGGGGATAAGTGTCCAGGTGCTGCAACATTTCTCAAATACAGCCACCGTGGCAGCATGTGGTCACCTGGGGCTTTTCTTGCAGCCTGGGCTGTGATTGGGGGAGGGGCAGAGGGGGAAGCAGCAGCCACATTCCCTGCCTATTGCTCGTGGATGCACTACGTTGGTGTTGATTGCTGGGGCTGCCAGCAAGGGTTTGGCCCTGCCCCAGTCTGGAGACACCTGGGGCACAATGCTGGAGGAGCAGGCAGCCAGTGAGTTCCCCACCTTCCCAGAGGCAGTGGGGCTCGGGCTTTGGGCTTTAGCCCTGGGGTGGCAGGGCAGCTGGCTCCGGCTGCGGGGCTTTGGACTCCAGCCCCGGGCTCAGGCTCCAGACGCGTGGCTTTGGGCTTCTTCTCCCAGCAGTGGGGCTTCAGGCTCTGGCCCCTTGCTGCCTCCCCCAGCCACACCCCCCCCCACCCCTGATCTTCGCTGCCTCCCCCTAACTCCCAGCCAGGGCTTAATTTGTCCCTGGACTCGCAGGGGCTGAGTAAGCCTGCTGTGAAAAGTGATCCTGGTATGTTTGTTAATATTTTTCGCAACAGACTGACTAGCTAGCACTAAATAAATTACAATGCTTTGGACATGTAGCTGTGCATATTTATTTGTTTTTCCTAAAGCTAATGAAGTATTTTAGGTAAAAGCGTGAGCGTGGCCACGAGCACAAGTTGGTGGCCATGCTCTGAGGCCACCAAATGCTTTGTCTCGAGAACCCCCGAGAGTGAGACAGCACTGTGCAGATGGTACCCAGAGGCAGACACTTAGGCACCAAGGGAACTCCTACAGTGGCAATTTAGGCACAGAGTGAGTTTAGGTGCCTACAGAGTTAGGTGACAGCTGAGTGGGAGTTTTGTGGATCGCAGTAGTGCCTAAACCCTAGATTTAGGCATCAAAATTCCTTTAAGGAGCTGGGCCCTTGCAGAGCCCTGTTTCAGGCTCCCTACACAAAGAGTCTCTCAGTTTCTTGCTAGCTCTCTTTTGGACTCAGCCTTCCGTTATTGCCCTGGGCTCCCTGGTTTGCTACTATGCCAGGTGACCCAGCCTCCTGCCACCCGAGGCATACTTCACCACATCTAGCTCCTCTGTGTACTCCGAGGGCTTCCTTCTTTTCAGACCAGCCCTTGCAGGCACATCCCTTTTTCAGGTGTACCAAAGCAATCCCAATTAAGACCAGACACGCCTCTTTCCCTAGTGTTGCAAGGCAGTTCTAATTCAGACCCTTTCAATTTTATTAACCCTTTCCTGACTCCTGTTCCTTCTTACCTAAATGACCCTAGAAGAGAAAGGGGGAGATTTAGTCCGTGAGGCATTGGGCACTGAATCAGCCTTGTGACAGTGCCCTTAAACCTGCTGGCACAAAGGCACAGATTCACAAAGGTACTTAGGCACCTAACTCCCCTTGACTATAGTGGGAGTTAGGTGCCTAAGTACCTTTGTGAATCTAGGTCTGCAGTATTTATCCTCCCCAAGCCCTGAGATTTATTTATATTATATTCTTGTTAACATCTTGTGCGACATTTTACAACATTTAAAAAACTTTCTCTCTGGACATTGGTTTGCAAGGGGATGGAACAGATGACTACTGACACTGATCCTAATCTAATCCTTCCAATAATCTAATCCTGCCAAGCCTATTTATAGCCTTGAAATGACAATAGAGTTTAAAGTGACACAAGTATCTGCATTTGGGCTCTAGAAATATACATGCTGTTCTACATACATTTTAACACTCCAAGAATGCAGTTTCCTCAAACCGATTGCATGATAACTCCCTTTCAATATGACAGGGGGATAGGCTGTGTGGCTCCGGTACATCCTCCTTGACCAACAATACTTTTTATAATACTGGTAACGTACGGAGGACCAAAAATACATTTCATTTCAATAAAACTCATAAATCTGGAATTTTTTTCCTTGGTGGAATTTAATAACCTTCTGCTGTCTGGAAATAATCAAGAAGAAAAGCTCTCATAGCTATGTAAAAAGTATAAACTGATTCGGGTTTGTTATTTCATTCAGCAATTTGAGAACTTTTTCTGTTTTCTTGGGATTAAGGCAATCAACCAATGTTTTTTTCCCCCCTCCAATCTTGTTAAGGAGCTTATTAATGTTTTACATTGAAAATAAAGATCAATGAGAACAAAGTGATCTGAAAACAAAGTCATACCTAATGCCACATATTTCTGTATGTGACTGCTAGACTATTTCCACTGTTTGTAACCAATTTTACCAGTGCTTCTGCTTCTCACCAGCTCTGCAGAACTTCAGCTCACACATAGCAGAGCAGTAGTTCAACCAGGAGTCACCAGGTTTTTAAAAAATATATATATTTCAACACAGGGACTTGTTTATAGAACTGAATCCTTTTGTTTTTGCAAAAGGGACTTGGATATTCACTAAGCAATGACACCAGTGGTAGGTAATTGTATGCTTTTTCCAGAGCAAAGTCCTCAGTTTTCAGCAGAATTTACATTCCAGAAATAAATATTTAAAAGAATTGTAATGGAACTAAAACAAAGAATGTCTCTCTCTCTCACACACACACTGTCAATTAATGTGGGGTCACTTCAATGCAGACAGTGTCTCTGTTCAAGCCCTTTAATATTTTACTTTATCCATGAGAAAACTTGGCTTCTTTAGATTTTTAATACCCCATAAAAAGCCAGTAAAATGCTATTGCTTACTGCCTACCTAGCAGATGGGTCAGACAAGTCAGTCAAATGGCATTTTTTGTTGCAGGGCCTCTCTCTCTCCCACAAAAGGAAAAGATGCTGTGTAACTCGTGTGTCAATTTCTTGCTGCTCTTTTTCAGACATGACATTTAAGATTTTCTATATCTCTGATTTTTCAACAACAAAAGAAAGTAAGTGACACCAGTGCAGCAGTCAGAGAACATAAAAGAGCTGCTTAGCTAGATTTTGATTTTAAATGTGTTGACCATTATGAAGCAAATGAGACAGTGGTGCACTTTTCCATTTAAAAAGCTTGCATTCACCCCTGTGGCCATAACACAGGGTGATGTCTTAAATAATGATGGGTTTCAGAGTAGCAGCCGTCTTAGTCTGTATCCGCAAAAAGAAAAGGAGTACTTGTGGCACCTTAGAGACTAACAGATTTATTTGGGCATAAGCTTTTGTGAGCTACATCCGATGAAGTGAGCTGTAAATAATGATGGTGACAGTCACATTTCTGACAAACAAAAGAACAGTTTGCGCGGGGTTTGTTTGTTTTTTTAAGGGAAAAGATGAAAATAATCCCACTCTTGTGGGAAAAACTAATGCACTTTTTCCAAAGGGCAGGATAACATAAGCCAACTCAAAAACAATTGGGAAAGAAGAGGGCATAAATACTGAAGTGACCTGCAAACTTCCCACAGCAAAGGAGGCTGCAACAGTATATCAGTCTTCACAATTGCTCCAAGCCAGGCACAAATTAGCACTGTATTTGCACCCCAGCACTGGTTTCCTCTGCGAAAAATGCTACTGCATGCGGGGAACAATGCCTACATAGAGGCCCAGACTCTTACTTATGCCGCGTAGTGCCTTAGTCGGCCGACTGAAAACAGCCAAGCTACTCCACAGGAATAAGGGCAGCAGAATCTCACCCAGAGAAAGGTCACGTTGTAGGTGGATCAGATATATCCAACCTCAAACAGACCACAGGATCTGTTCTCTCCCCACCCTCATTCCTCGTCCATCTAGATGTGCCCTTGGCACTCCCATTGTGGGAATTACACAATGGGTTTGGGACATGCTATCCAGGAGAGGATAGACCCTTAACTTGTGAAGCATACATTATTCATGGGGCTGAGATTTGCAAAAGGCATTCATGTGACTTAGGAACACAATCCCTATTGAAAGTCAATGGCAGTTGGGTTCTTATGTCACGTAAATATTTCTGAACATCCCACCTGTAAGGTTAAAGAACACCTTCCTCCTAGCTATACACTCAAGGACTGCTGAAGTCTGCTGGGTAATATTATACCAGACTAAGGGCTGCGACAGTTAAAAGTCTTCTATAGATAAGGTTGAGTTTCAATCTCAAACCTAAGTAGGGAGGGTCAAGGCATAAGGAGGGAGGTAGTGGGCTATCATGAGCACATCAGAGCTGTCTACACTGGCCTTCTATAGAATACGGAGTCAAGTTCATAGACTCAGTCCATATCTTTAAGGCACTCCATGGCTTGGGCACAGCACATTTGAAAGATTGCCTAAAGCTCTAGGATGCGGGCTGTGGCTAACAACTCTGCTCAGCAGGCACAGTGCAACTCTCTACCCCCAGGGCAAAGTTCCTCTGTGCAGGAGACAGAACTTCCTTGGGAGGGAGCGCAGATGAAGACTGTGGAACAAATACTGCTTGAAATGAAAGACCATCAAAAACCACAACACCATCTGCTCCAAGAGCAAGTTCAGCCTGGCCTACTCTAACATAAATGCATTAAGAAAAACCCCAACCCCAAATCAAAACACTAACTTGCACACGTAGGCGGCCGGTGACCTGGCTGTTGGGAGAGGCTAGCCCCTAGCCCCCAGCCCCTCCCCTTGTGCCCAAGGCTCCACCCCCCCTTCCTCCACAGGAGCCCGAGCACCCCCATCACAGCCAGCAGCACAGCTGTAGTGTCCCCAGCTCCAGTGCACCAGGCAGCATGGTCCCAGCACTGGTCACCCTAAGTCCCCGCCTTATTGGGATCCAGGAAGTGGGCGGGCCAACCAGCCTGGGCCAAGGCAGAGCACAGGGAACTGTAGAAAGGAACCTGGGGGATGGAGCATGGGCAGAGCCACACCCAGCTGTTTGGGGAGGCACACCCACCACCTGTGCTTGCACATGGGATTCTCCCCCAGGGAGAGGCTTAGAGAGGGAACAAACCACAGGTGACAGATATGAGTCACTTAATGGGCCACTGGAAGGCTCTCACATGCTATGGTGATGAGGGTGGTTTAAGAACCTATGTGGAACAGACTAGCAGAGAAGCTAATGTATCAAGGCTTGGGATAGTCAGAATCAGTACTGGACTGAGGGAGCCAGGGTAGCAGCTGTGGGGAGGGTTGAGGGCTTGGGGGTTATTGGGTTTTTCCTCCATCAACTGTTACTATGTCCAAGACACTTAATAGAGAAAGATTGCTTCTTCTTACCTTGCTCCCTCCCCACTGCCATGTGGTTGTCCTGATTTTTCTTTTTGGAAATCTGGTCAGCCAAGGCTCAGCAGCACTAACTTGCCCAACGGATGTGAAAGCACACATGTCTGTGAGGATGTTGGCTAAGCACCAATGGTTAAAGCAGATCTAACTAAGGTGAGGGTAAGCTCACCAAGTCTGGTGGCAGTATGTCATCATGGGTGGGGACATTGCCTCATCTTGTGTGAAGGGACATGTCATGGTGGGAATGGGGTCAAGGGAAATGAACATAACTGTCTGCAAGTAGACCCATACCCTGCCAAATAAAGGGAGAGTGTGTTTGTGTCTCTATGCAGGCACAGAGTATAGAGTTGTGTAGAGAGAGTCAACCCTTGAGCTCGCATTCATCCTCCCCACCCTGTTCCCATCCACACCCACCATTATCGGGAGGGTACATGTGTTTCCCCTGGCTTCTGCTAAAGGAAACAAAGCCTGTAGTAGGTTTCCCCTTTTATCCTGAAGAGAGAGAGTGAGATGAAATGGACTCCACTGCACCTCTTTGCCCCTCTGCCTTCCTAGAAGGGAAGGGAACCATCTGTGTATAGAACAGCAGAAGTAGATGTAGACAGGAGACTCCCCATCAAGTGCCAGTGCTGCTCCACCTACCGCTAGGAAAGGTTTAAAGCCTCCTCCTGCTATTTCCACTTCTGACTCTCCTGCCTACTGACTGAGCCTTCCTTCTACCTCTCAGTAAGAGCCAGGAGAAGGAGCTGAGCTTCCCCAAGGTCCGGGGAGGGAATTATCCCTTTAGGCGGAGGAGGAGGAGCTGTCCTCCCACAAGCCCCCCTGAACTTTAGCCCCTGATAAGGTGGCTGGGTGGAAAAGGATCAAATGTTTATATATCTACGTTCCAAGGTGCTCTACTAATTATAGGTCTGGTTAGGCTCCCCTCATTCCTGGTGAGTAGAACCTTGGATCAGTGATCGCCTTGAAATCCATAAGGCTGGTTGGGAGAGTAGGGAACTATTAAAGGTGAGGAAGGCTAGCAGAATTAGGTGCTACCTCAGTCAGTGGGGTCTTTTGGGGCCACAGCATGTTTAAGAAAGTCTGAGCACTCACACAAATATTCTCCACCAGGAAGTGGAGCAGTCTGTAAGGTCATTGTTTTGCCTTTATCTTCCATGATTTTTTTTCTGCCTGCCAGGATTTTAAAGGAGCCATCTGAGTGAGACTTCCCCCTTCAGAAATGGGAAACGAAGTACCAGGGCCTGGCTTTCACAATGTATCCAGTTGAATATCACATTTAATCAGCCTGACTCCCTGCTGTAGGGACACATACTGTATTTGTTAGTCTCTAAGGTGCCACAAGTACTCCTTTTCTTTTTGCAGATACAGACTAACACGGCTGCTACTCTGAAAACTGTCACACTGTATTGTGCGTGAGAGGTGAGAAGGCACGATGTGGTTTTAGCTCTGGCATACTTAGCACTAAGTTGTTTCACCTCCAAAGCCTCTACTATGGATCTCCCTTCTCCTTTCTGTGTGCAAGGTGGGGGTCAACTGCCTTCTCAGCGCCATTTTCTCCCCCCTCCAGTCCTCACCGAAGGCATTTGGGTGTTATGGTGTCTGTGCAAGAGGAAATGATGTAAATGAGATGGTCCAAGGTGCCCTGGAGTCAACTACGGTGTCAGGGGGCTGGGAGGAGAGCACCATGGGTGAGAACCAGTGTGTAGTGACAGGGTCTCCGTGTGGATGGCTCTCACCTCCTATAGACCCCCTACAGCAGTGGAACAATAAGGGAAGAGTTCTGCTAAGGGGAGCCATACACAGATTTCCTCCACCAGAGCCTGTTTCTGCAGGTTTGTCCCTGGCTGTGGGGGGGATGACCGAGACTATTTTATTTGGGGAAACAGCAAGAGGAAGAAGAGATCATGAGAATAAGGCCCCCATGTTGCACTGTGAGTAGCCCCACTGACTTCAATAGGACTGCTTAAAGGGCATAAAAGTTAAGCATGTGTGTAAGTCTTTCTAGGACGAGGGCGTAATGTAATACATAAAAGAGTCAGGCCCAGATCCACAAATTTATTTTGGCTTCTAACTTGAAGTAAGCGAAAGTTAGGACCGTAAATAGCTTTGTGGATCTGAGCCTAAGTGATAATCCACCATGTCCACAAAACCCCTTCTTACATTTTTTATAAAAAACATTGCTTTGTCCGTCATCAAATGCTACTGAACTGTAGCAACAAAAAACAAAATAAAACATTTATATTTTAAAACAACTTCTCCCATGCTTACAGCAAGTCCAAAGATCCAGTCCAACGATCATGGAGCTCCAGGTGCAAGGGGGAAAAACAGTATTTTCAGTTTAAATTATATTTTAGAGATAAATGTATCTTGTGCTGATTGAAGCAATCTTTGTAAATTATTAAAATTCTAGTAATTTTCCAAAAGAATACACTCTTGAGTTTTATTAGTTGTACACAGATTGTTGATATGTTTTAGCAGAAAAGTCCTAGGTCAAAACTGAGACTTTCTAGCAAATGTAGGGAAATTTACCTTGGAAGTGACATACATCATAATCTTCAGTGCCTACTGGTGTGGAAGGAATTTGTCTGACCGGTTGTACGCTTATTTCATTGTTCACATTTTTTTGGCGGGTATACAAGCAGCCAAACCTGGGAAAAACTTTAGAGCTTTCACTATACTGTGAACAGAAGCTAAATTTTAGATTAGTCACCAAGTTGTATCATTAAAATGACCTGCCTGTAATTACTAATTATTGTGTGGAGAGTTTTAACCCTCCGTTGTGCATAATGCTAGGAAGCAATGCTTGATGTCTGAAGAGAACAGAATGATCTGCTCTGCATAATCTATCCCCATGTGTTTAAAAAAGCAAGAATTTAGTCCCCAACAGTGCAGCCTCTTCCACGCAGCATTACTAGCTCTTGCAATTTTATCATGAGTCTCATGCTATTTGGTATTTTTGTTGATGTCTGAGCTTCTGAGTCACGTGATCACATAAGAATCTCAGCTTTTATTTTTCAAAGAAAGGAAGTTTTTAGACCCATGGTTGCAGACAAGTAGCTTCAACATGTGATCCTTAAAGGCACAAAAGCCAGAAGGCAAATAATAACAGACCAGAATTTTTTATGATGATTTTAAGCTAATCTTGTGATTTTTGGAAGTCCTCACTCATGACTTTTGGATGCATGGGGCTGCCACTATTGCACATGCTAATTTTAAACAGCTGAGCAGTAGACCCATTGATTTTTATGGGAGATAAAGTTGGACCTGTGTGTGTTTCCTGGACTGGGGCCTGATAGCATAACTAAGAAGACACCACTTAACTCATTAATGCATGGGAACATTAAGATGCAGTTGTCTTTTTAAAATTTTTTGCAATACCTGTTTACATTTAAAGAAAAAAAACACAAAAAGATGTCAACATTTTCCTGCAATGAATTTAAGGGTGAAATTATTTTGTAGTCTTGTAGTTTTTATACATGGGGGTGTGTGTGTGTGTGTGTTCAAATCCAATTCAACACGTTGCAACATGTTTCGATTTCTTCCACAAAGCAAACCATGACACCCTGCTCTCCAATTGCATTAGAATCAATCCTGAGATGTCACGGCCCCTGGCCCTTTTACTGACCCGGACGAGCGCTGCCTGTAGCGTGGGAACTACAATCCCCACAATCGTTTGTGCAAGGAACAGAGAAAAGGGGAGGAATGTGGTCTGCCGCAGGGGTTCTGGGAATGGTAGTTCTATTGCTGCTTCCCTTAGTTCTCAGCTGAGGGCAGATTTCCAAGCACCTGTCCCTTTGCAGGGAAGCTGAACTACATTTTCCACCACTCCCTTCGAGAATGTCACGATGCAGTTGCTTGATAACAAGCCAAACGGGAATTGATGAGAGCTACATGGGAGAGATTTAAAGGTAAGGTCATGCAAGGCTTTGCTGGGGTTGTAGCTCTCTTTGGTGGGTTTTGTATTGTGTTTTCTGGCTTAGAGCCTGTGACATTTCATTCAGTTTGGGCAATCATCTTATTTTGTTGGGGTGGGAGAATTCCTGCAGACGTAGCAGCTAGGTCACCTGTGGACCAGGGGGGTCACCTGCCTTGTGGCTCTGGTTAGGTGTGTAGCATGGTACCTCATATGCCTAGAGGTTGACAGTCATAAAATAAGAATTTGAGGGGAAAAGTCCACTCCCTATTGTGATGGCAAAGCTTGCTGTGGTGTGTCAGGGATCGATCCCACGAACTCTTGCTGAATTTAAGCTTTTGTGTTTGTTTTTTAAAAAAGCCTTTATCGCCCCAACCATAAGAAGCAGAAACATCCAAAGGTACTTGGAGTAAAGTGATGCAGCAGCGTCTGCCTACGTCTGTTGATGGTTCCAGTGCTGCCGCGGTCTCTGATAAGTTTGAGCAGTAGCCAAGATAAATTGTCAGGGCTGTTCGATACTGCTGCGGTTCAGAATCCTGTGGGCGGCAGCGAAACTCCCCAGAAACATGTCAGTTTTATGCAGATGCTGCTTGGGAAGGCTGAGCAGTAGCAGCAGAGGCAGTCAATGGAGAGAGGACAGGGGATGGTGCTGGGTGCTCGGTGACTGAGGCAGGAACAGTTAGTGAATGTTCCTGAAAATGTTGGCCTCTGACTAGTTGATGTCTAGGAAATTTTTCACGCTTTGATCATAGTTAACAGTTTATGCTCAAGGATCACAAATTGCTTTACACAAGGCATAAGTGCAGTACCACTGTAGTGCAGCCACCTTTGGGGTGAAGGACAGCAATCAATGGGCACACAGAACTATGCAGAACAGTGTGGTTAAAAGGGAAGATTTGGCTAGGGTTAGTGGGGCAAATCCCTACTCCTGTGAAAAATAGTATGGGATCATTAATGTCCTTGCAGAGAAGACAGGCTCTGATTATTAGTAAAGGTTATTAGTAAAGAATACACAGGATATTTTGACCTTGGTAGAACTAAGAACTATCTATCATCCTTTTAAACTGGGTGATAAAGCAGCTTCATTCTTAATCTCCAGAGAGGTGCCAAATACTGGAGGGGCTTTGACAATGAATTACAATCCAAGAATTGGAGCCTCTAGATCATTGAGGCACATATGGCTGGGACTTGTATACTTGACACAGTTACCAAAGATGTCTTGTGAGAAAGCAGAAGGCACAAAGCTTCAGGACTATCACCACTCATGAACTTCGAATTACTACAACATGAATAAAAGAACCAACACCAGCCTCCCCCTCTGCCCCAGCAAAACTCTGACAGACCTAAAATGAGGGACAAATGGCAGAGGTGTCAATAGAAAATTATGTGAGATTAAATTAATTCCCTGTGTGTAAAGTAATCCATGACCCGAAAAGAAGCCACACCAATGCTTAGAATTTGTGAGGTACTTCTCATGTTCAGAGTCCTTTATACACATCATAGTCTTGACATTTCTGATGTCTTAAATTATTTTCTGTATTAAACAGCAAAGTAGCATAAGGTTGGCGTGGGAAGTAGGTAAGATTGAGTTTTAAGTGCCTCATATACATTAAAGAAATATTGCCAAGGTAAGCAACACTAATAATAAAATATATGGGTAATGTTTGTCTACAAAGTCACAGTGTTTTGGGTGTTTCACTGCTTGTACATTGTCAAACACTATGTATGCCAATTCCATCCACCCAATCAATGGCAGTTTTAAGGCTAAACCATTTCAATTCCTGAAGCTCTGCTATGCTCAGCAGGCTACACACCAAAATAAGATAGCGAGGCAGCCAGAGCATTCATTTGATACTTACTTTGCTGAGTCCCTTTACCCTCATTATTGCACCTTTTTAAGGTGCCAGGAAAAAGCTATTCATGCTTGCAAGGCTTTTGCGTGTGTCACAGTGATTTAAAACAAGCTCTTTTCCCGGAAAAACTGGATAGCTTGAACATGAACAAATTTTCATCTGGGAGTACTAAATTTCACTACATGCCCTTCAGACAAACTTGGAGCCTGGTCCTACGGTCCTTACTCAGGTAAAACTGAAGCCAGTGAGAACCTTACTTGGGTAAGGAGAGCAGGATCTAATTCTCAAGCTTTGTCTATACTTTAAAAAAAAAAATCACCTGTTGCTGAACTGGAGCAAAACATGGCTTAATTGGGGTGTATAGATCAGGACAAACCATGTTAGCTGTACTTGTGGTTGACTCCTATTATCTACAATAGCTAGGTCTCCTACTGCAGCAGAGAAGGCTTAAATCAGCCGCTACCCAGTCTTCTTTAGGTCCTCTCCCCACCACCTCATTATTAAGCAAATCCTGAACTTTAGAAATGACGCAGGTTTTCTATTACCCAGTGTCTCAAAATACTTGTCTGAAAAGGCAGCTGTTTTTGCCAATGCATGTAAAAATCATAAAACATGTGGATAACTTTATTATGTAAGCCCGTGTTGGGTTGCTCTTACTACCTAGAGAAATGTCCCACTGTCACAGTTCAATTGATAACATATTAGCTTGCTTGTCTTTCACTTGACAAATGGATTGGAGCCTGTTTGTCATTAACATGCTTTAGCAACTACAGTAATTGGTTAACAAAGCTGTGTTCAGAAGCCTGGGTGGGGGTGGTTAGTAGTTAGAGACCAGGTCTGATATGCAAGAGGATCAATATGTTTGCTGTGACTGGTGAGTTGATTTTATTGTGTATATCTGCTTAAATTTATTTTTTTAATGCAACTTGAATTACATTTTTAAGTGAAGGGCTTGAACTGTATCCAAATAGCTAATTCTTATGATAAAAGAAGAGGATAAAGGATAACTTCTTGCCTTCTGTTGATCATGGAAATACAAGCCCTCTTCCTCAACCCTCCCCACACCCTCCTGTGTGTTTAAAATTAAGCACAAACGCATACACTAGTAAATTTCAACCACTGTTTATGTCCTGATTGTAATGTAAGAGACAAGACAAAGGGTTACTCGTTTCTCTCTGAACCCTTTCCTTCCCTCATTTGGAATGGTCGGTTTAGAGACTTTGCTCAGTGTAACCCTCACAGGAAAGAGTAATGTATACATCTGTATGTTGGAAGTGTAGAGAGATATATTATTCATACCTTGTCAATGTATACACTGGAAAACAAGCTGAATTTATAGTTGTTTTCCCTTTCCGCTAGTGCTGCTATAGTTAACTGTCTCAGTATTTCCATTATAAGCCCATGTTTTCTGAGGTGTATAACTGTCTTTAAAACAAAGAGTTCATTAATCTTATATCATAACAGAGAACATACAGTGTTGCATTTAGAAAACAGTTGTAACTGCATATGAAGGGGAGTAATCTCAGTGTACAAACATGCTCCAATAAAATTAACTAGCATTTTACATATTAAGGGGACAATGGCATTTTACACTTGAAATGATGCTCCTCTGTCAGAAATCTGAAACAGCATTACAAAGGTGGGTGGTGGTATTTCTTCCCCCCCCCCCCCCATTTACAGTTGACAGAGCTAAGGCACAAATAGGTGACTAAATACCTTTGGAAATCTGGCCCAGAGATATTAAATAATTAGCCTTGGATCAACCAGGAAACTGGTGGCAGTTAGGAATAAAGCTCAGCGCAAATTACACTTGCAGTCGCTTGCTGTAGCCATTAGACGCATTACCACTCCCAAGAACTATTCACCATTAATTCAGCTACATCTTAACTGGGGCAGAAGAGCCTAGTGTTTTGTTAGCAATAATTGATGCGGCAGAGCTGAAAGAGACAGGCTTTATTAAACGTACCATGAGACTGGTGTTCCATACTCCAGCTCTGCTCTTTCTCTCTATGTGGCTGCAGCCCCTCTGGTTACACCCCTGAGCCTCAGGTCTCTCACCAATATATACCCCTTCTGAAACCTGTCTTTCTCTGGTTCCACTCCTCTTTTTATATCTGGGAGCTCCTTTGCTGCTAATGTTTCTTTTCGACTTTTCTTTACCTTTGATTATATTCATATGTAAATAAAAGAACATAGGTAAATCCCTGACTCAGGCTGGCCAGAAGATGGTCTCCAGGAGGGTTCTAAATACTGAAATCTGTGCAAAGGGTCACCACCAATAAACAGTACTCTTCGAAGCAACCAGGGAAGCTGGTAAGGTGGGATCCACCAAAGGATTTAGGTGTTGCAGTGCTGAGCATCCCAGTGCCTAACTTTCAGGCACCTAGAAAATCACAGGAGTAATGTTGCATTCCAAAAAGTTGAGTGAAACACCTCGGCTCCCTGTACAATGAATGGGAAGAGATAGCAGTCTACAAATGTGGTCCACAAAAGCCAGCATGTTAAGTGGTTCACTGTCTAAGCTAGCCAGTAGGAGATGCTGACCAGAGGGGTGTGCCCTAAGCCTTTCCCCTCTGTCTGAGATAGGTGCCTAAGTCTGGGCTACAGGAAGGTGCCTATTTCCGCTAGCAATCCATGAATGGGAACCCATTGCCTGGAGTCAAGTGGCTTATGCACTTAAGGAGTGAGTTAAATCCCTGCCTGGCCCCACACAAAACATCAGGAGGAGCAGGTAGTGGTGCATACCTTTATAACCGTTATCCCAGAGGTTAGAGTACTCACCAGGGATGTAGGAGACCCAGGTTAAATTCCCCACCCTAAGGGGCGGGGGAATTGAACCTGTGTCTCCCACATCCAAGGTGAATGCTCTAACCTCTGGGCTAAAAGTTATAAGGTGGGCAGCAACACTATTACCACCACCATGTCCTCCTCCTGGATTCTGACTAGGGCCCAATCTGGTAGGAAGCTTCTAAGCATGCCTACCACGTTGGGTCCTGCAAGTGACTAAGGTGGCCGAACGTCTGTCTTTCCTGATTCGTGATTTGCTCTGGGGTGTAGGTGGGAGATAGGCATGTGGGTGCCTGGAGGGAGGCAGTGGTGTGCATGCCCAGTGGCAGAAATAAAGGGTCTATTGAACTTTTATTCTGAATTCTTAGGTGCTGAGTGAGTGTAGGCACCTGCAAGATTTGGCGGGAGTTTTGTGGATTGTAGTGGAGCCAAAACTGAGACTTAGGTGCCTAAATCTGGGGGGTCCAAGTGCCTAAGTACCTTCATGGATCCCATCCCTAATGGCTACTGCACCAGGAGGAAGGATGACTTCTATTTGCTGGGAAGCAGGGTTGGGTTAGGACTCTCTGGGCATGTCCACAATGGAACTGGTAGGTGTGATTTCCAGCTCAAGTAGACATACCTGTGCTAGTTCTGATAGCGCTAGTGCACTAAATGTGAGAGTCTCACATAATTACATGAGTCAAGGAGCTGGGGCTTTAGGAAAAACCCACCCAGATATCACAAGACTCACCATAAATGCCCGAGAGTTGGAAATGCTGCATTTGCTACTGTGTAATTTACATTTTCTTCTCTTTTTGGCACGTCCCCCGTCCCCTCCCATCCCTTACTCATGCACGTTGCCTCTGAATTGGGTCTACTCAGAATGAGCGCGAGGGAGCTGAAGGGAGTTCTATTTCGGTGTAGCTAGCACGCCAAGGAGCCAGAAAAATGGACTATAGCAAGAAAAGTATGTCAAATAAGCTAAAGTAGGCCACCCCTACTTTATTTGACATCTTCTGCTCCTCACTGTTTAAGCTATTACAACTGAGACTCCATTACATATTTGTAAGCGGGTTTCCATAGGCCTCAGGGAGTCTTAAGTCCCACCCAGCCAACACTTAATGCTTAACTCTATGTTCATGACATGCATGAGGTTCATCGAGTTAAGCACAGGTATAAGTATGGCAGGACCAGGGCCTAAGTAAGGGCATCCCAACTTACGGTACTTTTATGCGTTGCCTCTGTATGAAGGAGCTTATTCCCCATCCCCTTCTTATGGCAACTATATCTATTCTAATACAGAAAGTGGTGACTATTTTGTATTGTATATGCATGTCTGAAAGCTTGTGATGTCTACACATTGCACTCATTGTTTTTGAAGTATATACTGTGTGGGAGATTTTCAAAGGCACAAATAGCAGTTAGGTGCCTAATTTCCCTTGACTTCTGAGGGGAGTTAGGTCCCTATCTGCTACTTTGCCTTTGAAAATTTCCCCATATTTTTTTATTCACCAGTAGAACTTTTTAATGCAATAAGGAGTGACTTTTGTGGCCTCGTATAGACTCTAACTGGCTATTGTTAACAAGGCTTAAAAAAAAACAGTAATTGACAGCTTCCTGATTACACTTTACAGTTGAATGTAATCTTTTTGCAATAGCATTTCCTTTAAACATATACCTGTGGGATAATAGCATAACAGCATGCCACTGTGGTTTACATGCTTCTTGATCTTTAAAAAGTTCCTGCAGCAATAATATTAGACCAATGACTTCGTTAGATGCTTTCTCTGTTGCTGTTTTCTCTGCCAATCCACTCACCCATTTTAGCGTGTGCTGGTTGGATGGAAGTTCTAGAGCTGTCATTCCCCCTCTTTGGCTGGTGAATAGCAGCATGTTTGCATTATGTAGCCAATCATACATTCTTTCCCCACTTCACTCATGCTTTACCTCCGGTTGTGGCTGTTAGAATCACTGGGGTTAGATTCTTGGGCCCAGTTCTGCTGCCCTTATTCACATTGAATAATAATACTCATGTGAGCAGACCCATATATATCAATGGAACTTCTTGTGTGAGTATGTACTACATGGTATAAGGAAGGGTGACAGAACTGGGCCAAAGAATGGTCCTTGTATTCATCAAAGGCCCCAGACTCCCTGCCCTCCTTTTCATTCTGTGTTTTGCAGAGTTATAGGCTACTGAGGTTTTTTGTTGGTGTGTTTGCTCTTTCCAGGTACTTTGTAACTGCACTTTTATTTCCCAATTATTAATAACTTTCTGGTTGCCCTAGGCCTTGGTGATTCAGCCCATTTCCAGGATGTCAGTGTCAGGCTGCATGTGGCCAGTACCTGCAATCTCTTCCTCTTTTCAATGGGCTAATAAGCAATTGTGTTCTTCAGTTCAAGGTCTGATCAATTTTTCCCCCGCACAAGTAGAAACTGCTTGCAGATGACTGCACATTGTGATGCTAACATAAATTTCCTCCTATCAGTGCCCTGTGGCAATCTGTTCTAATCGGATTTTCCTCATCTATTCCTCTTGCCCCGCCCCTTTTATTCGCTCCTGTGACTGCTTTAGTTGAGGCACATGGAACTGTTTTTGTTGGGGGCACTGAACCGTATAAGAGTTTAGATTTCTATTGCTGGCAAACTCAAAAAACACAGGTACTTCGTCTGTGGAGTAGCGATCGTTATTGGTTAATTCTCTCTGAACCCACTGTCCTACTTTTAAGTAGGCTGCCTGCAGTTGCTCTCTAATGGAGTCCCTTCTGTTTGATACAGGGGAAGATTGTCAGTTTTTTAATTGTAATCTAGAGAGTTAAGGGAGGGATCATGTCACTATAAATATGAGATAGGTCTCTAAGTATTGCTAATCATTTGGGAAAAAAACAACTAGGGCACTATAGCTCCCTGGTCACTGGCTGCAGAACTGTTGGACAACCAGTACGACATGTCTTAAACTCAGGGCCAGCCTTACTCATGTACCTTAAGCCTGGATCCACAAAGGTATTTAAGCACCTAAAACTGGGGTTTAAGCACCTAAGTCCCATTGCTAGTCTCCACTGTGATCCACAAAACCCCCACTCAGCTGCTGTTGAACACTGTAGGGGCCTCAGCTCGCTTGGTGCCTAAGTTTTCAGGATGAAAGTTTCCTAAGTGTCTATGTTTCTGCCTCTGGGCATGCACGCTTCAGCCTCCCTCTAGCTGCCTGGAAGCCTAAGTCCTAGAGTGATCCATGAAGTGGGGGGAAATAAGTGGAAGAGTGCCTGTCAAGCCTGATCCAGTAGGCATGCTCGGGGGGGGGGGTCACCAACCAGCTGAGATCCTATTCAAAATCTGGCCATAGGAGGAGGTAGTGATGGTACTGCCCATCTTCTAACTTTTAGCTCTGGTTAGACGACTCGCCTGGTATGTGGGAGACCCAAATTCAATCCCCTGCTCTGCCTGAGAGGGAGAGGATTTGAATGGAGTCTATCACGCCTCTCAGAAGAGTGCTGTAATCGCTGAGCTGGGGAATAGTTTGTACTCATCCAGTCTCTCCTGTTGAAGCTGTTCCATGGTGTATAAATAGTCACTGCAGAAAGGGATCTGGATCCTGGGTCTTCTTCCAGGCTATAGAATCTTTCATTCTCTCTTTCTCTGGCCTGGTGAGTCTTTAAGTATTTATCCAAAGTGGAACAGCTTCAACAGGAAAGAGTGAGTTGAGTACAAAAGAATAGCGCAAGCATGTAGGGACAAAATCAGAAAAACTAGGGTACAAAAATGAGTTACACCGAGCAAGGGACGTAAAAGGGCATAAGAAGAGATTCTGTAAATACACTAGGAGCACGAGAAAGACAAAGGGAAAGTGTAGGTCCACTACTTATTAGCTCTCTGTCCCTGCTAACACATGACATCAAGAAGTGAGGTGTTGAATGCTTATTTTGTTTCCGTCTTTACTAAAAAGGTTAATTGTGAACAGATACTGAACACAATTAATATTAACATTAAGGAGGGAAGGAATGTAAGCCAGAACAGGGAAACACCAGGGTAAAGAATATTTAGATGTATTCCAGTTGGCAGGGCCTGATGAAATTAATCCTAGGGTACTTGAGGAATTAGCTGAAGCAATCTCAGAACTGTTAGCGATTATCTCTGAGAACTCATGGAGGACGGGTGAGGTCCCAGAGGACTGGAGAAGGGCAAACATAGCACCTACATTTCAAAAGGGGAACAAAGAGGACCCAGATCATTATAGATCAGTTAACCTGACTTCGGTGCCTAATAACATACTGGAACAGCATGGGGCACGGGTCACTTGCAGGAGGATTCTCTGCTTCTTGAAGTCTTTAAACCATGATTTGAGGACCTCAATAGCTCAGACATAGGTGAGAGGTTTATCTCAGGAGTGGGTGGATGGGATTCTGTGGCCTGCATTGTGCAGGAGGAGGGACTAGATGATCATAATGGTCCCTTCTGACCTTAATATCTATGACTATTAAACAATCAATTTGTAAGTACTTAGAGGATAATAGGGTTATAAGTAAAAGCCAACATGGATTTGTCAAGAACAAATCATGCCAAACCTGCCTAGCTTCCTTCTTTGACAGGGTTATTAGCCTAGGGGACAGAGGAGGAGCAGTAGATGTGATGTGATGTATCTTAATTTTAGTAAGGCTTTTGACACAGTCCCACATGACATTCTCATAAACAAACTAGGGAAGTGTGATCCTGATGAAATTACTATAAGGTGGATGTTCAGCTGACTGAAAAACCATAATCAAAGAGTAGTTATGATTGAAGTCAAACTGGGAGGACATAACTAGTGGGGTCCTGCACAGATTTGTCTTGGATATAGTACTAGTCAATATTTTTTATTATGGACTTGGATAATGGAGTAGAGAGTATGATTATAAAATTTGTGTATGACACCAAGCAGGGAGGGGTTGCAAGCACTTTGGAGGAATGGATTATAATTCAAAATTGTTGAATTTCATGTTGTTGATTTCAAACCAAAGACACACAAAAAGTACAACACTTAATAAGGAAAAATCCAATGCACAAGGCAAAATGGGGAAATAGCTGGCTAGGTGGTAGTACTGCTGAAAAGGATCTGGGGTTATAGTGGATCACAAATTGAATATGAGTCATCAATGTGATATACTTGCAAAAAAGGCTAATAAAATTCTGGAGTATATTAACCGGGGTGCTGTATGTAAGACACAGGAGGTAACTGTCCTGTTCTACTTGGCACTAGTGAGACTTCAGCTGGAGTTCTGTATCCAATTCTTGTCTCCACACTTTAGGAAAGAGATGTACAAATTGGAGAGAGTTCAGAGGATAGCAACAAAAATTATTAGAAAACTGACCTGTGAGGAAAGGTTAAAAATAGGGCATGTTTAGTCATGAGAAAAGAAGACTGAGGGGGACCTGATAGCCCTTTATATATTTGAAAACTGTTATTATAAAGAAGACAGTGATCAATTGTCTCCAAGTCCACTGAAGATAGGACAAGAATTAATGGGCTTAATTTGCAGAAAGGGAAATTTAGGTTAATATTAGGAAAACTTTTCAACAAAAAGGGTAGTTAAGATCTGGAATAGGCTTCCAAGAGAGATTGTGGAGTCCCTGTTGTTGGAGGTTTTTAAGAACAGGTTACACAAACACTTGTCAGGGGTGGTCTAGGTTTATACTTGGTCCTGCCTCAGCGCAGGGGCCTGGACTAGATGACCTCTGTGACAGATATCCAATCACATCCAATGTCTTTGGGGATGAATAGTTTATATATGATCTATTTCATGGGGAAGGGTATAGGGTTGCCAACTTTCTACTTGCACAAAACTGAACATCCTTGCCCTGCCCCCGCTCCTTCTCTGAGCCCCCACCCTCGCTCACTTCATCTCCCCCCCCCACACATCCCTCGCTCTCCCCACTCTCTCTGACTCATTTTCAGCGGGCTGGCTCAGGGGGTTGGGGTGTGGGGGGGGCTCTGGGCTGGGGCAGGGGGTTGGGGTCAGGGGGAGGTGTGAGGGCTCTGGCTGGTGTGCAGACTCTGGGGTGGGGATGAGGGGTTTGGGGTGCAGGAGGGTGCTCCGGGCTGGGATTGAGGGGTTCAGAGGGCAGGAGGAGGATCAGTACTGGGGCAGGGGGGTTGGGACGCGGGAGGGAGTCAGGGGTGCAGGCTCCAGGTGGCACTTACCTCAGGCAGCTCCTGGAAGCTGTGGCATGTCCCCGCTCTGGCTCCTATGCGGAAGTATGGTTAGGTGGCTCTGCGCGCTGCCCCATCCACAGGTGCTGCCCCATCCACAGCTCCCATTGGCCATGGTTCCCGGCCAAAGGGAGCTGTGGAACCGGTGCTTGCTGCAGGGGCAGCGTGCACAGCCCCCTGGCTGCCCCTACGCCTAGGAGCCAGAGGGGGTGACATGCCACTGCTTCTGTGAGCCGCATGGAGCCAGGGAAGTCAGGGAGCCTGCCTTAGCCCCGCTGTGCTACCAACCGGACTTTTAATGGCATAGTCAACAGTGCTGACCGGAGTCACCAGGGTCCCTTTTTGACCGGGCGTTTCAGTAAAAAACCAGACATCTGGCAAACTTAGAGGGTTACCACAGCTTCCACAGGAAGTAAAAACCGTGGGGGGTGATTAAGGTGAGTCACTGAGACTAAACAATAATGGAGAGGTACCACCCTGCCGGAGTGGTTGGCGTATACTAGTTCAAGTTGGGTTTTTGAGAGACTAGGAAAGGGCTTTTAGTATAAAGGGATGCATTTGAACTGATGCAAGGCCTTCTTTCTGATCCAACAAATTGACAGGACCTTCTGTACCAGGTGGGGGATGGGGAGTGCAACCCTTGCAGAAGGGTTGGCCATGTAAAGCCCCATAAGACTGATGGGTGACTCCGGGCATGTTGCTGTGTGTTTAAATCTGTTTATTTTTATTATGTTTGCTTCTGTAGTGCTTTTACCTTAGAAAAAGCTGTGTGGTAACTTGTAGCTGCTGTTCATAGCCCTCTGAGAGAAAACCAAGCAGAGGTATTGGCCTTTAGGTAGACTGTCTTGCTGGGGATATCACATTGTAAGGCAGGGAGCTGTGCAGCCTTAAACCCTCCAGTCAGAAGAGATTGAGTTCTGGGTCCCTGCCCAGAGACAGGTGACAGCTGACTGGGAACTCCTGCGGTGGTCCACAGAGGGAGAATGCAGGTGCTGTTACTGTGAAACTGTGACAACCTCTCGAGGTTTCTTCCAGCCCTACATTTCTATGATTGAGGGAAACTGCTTGAGAATATCCCACAGCTCAGTGGTTAGAACGCTTTCCTGGAAGAAGGAAGAACCTTGTTTAAATCCTCTTTTTCTCCCTCAGAAGGAAATTGAACCTGCATCTCCAACATCACAGGAGAGTGCTCTAACCACTGGGCTAAAAGTGGGTATCCCCAGCTCCTCCTTTTTGACCATTTTATGGGGAGTGGGGCAGGCTCTTAACTCATTCTCACAAGAAACAACTTAGGTACCTAAGACACCTGACTCCAGGAAAGGGGTTACTGGTTGTGGATCACAAGCAGGGATGGCCACCTCCCTGCCGCCTTGACTTAAAGGAGCAATGCTTACTTAGTATACACACTTCTCATTGGCATCTCTCATTGGCCAGCTTAGGTGGCTCCCTGCCTAGCACGCTGGTTTTTGTAGATCACATTCTAAGGCATCTGTTTTTTCCCCTGTCATTGTATAGGGAGCCTGGGTGCTTAACTCAGGCTTTGTGTGTCACAGTGTTGTTCCTATCATTTTCTGGGTGCCTAAAAGTTAGGCACTGTGACACGTAGGTTCCTTTCTGGATCCTGGCCTTACTCCTTTAGTAACTCAATTTACTCCAGTGGGACTTGTCCCATTATAAGACACTACTCAACATGAGCAAGGGTGTTGGGATCTGTGTGTGTGTGTGTGTGTGTGTGTGTGTTTTTTTTTAAACACAGGTTTTACATGGGTTGCCAGTGTGAGAAAGATAGGTTAGTAAACACAAACAGAGGTAAGGGTTCATAGGTTTTCTTTCTGTTCTTTAGATCTGTATTCCTCAGCTGAAGTACAGACAGGAAAATTCTTACAAATTTATAGGTTTTACTATAGACAGCAGAATAAAGATTGTGAATAATATCATCTCTGTCAAAAATTGACCTCAACATGGGATGTTGCCACAAGAGTTATAAATCAGTTCAATTAATTCAAGGTCTTATCACAATCTTGTTACAAAGGCAAACTTTTTTTATCCTAGTTCTATATTAGTCTGGGCAGGTGATTTTTGGTATCAACATGAAACTATAGATCCTTATGTATCTCTAGTCAAGTTTATGGGACACTGCTTTTGTCAGTTCAACAATTCTAAAGTAGGACTTTAGAAATGTAGGCAACTTACTTAATTATTGAAGAATGTCAATTGAGTTCAAATCTACCTTATCAACTCATACATGCTCAAAACTATCACATGTTAAACCAAATATAATATACAGGTAATTATTGTGAAGCTATTCTAATTTCTCTGGAATTTCACCAGTACTGTAAGCTCTTACATTACTTTAACCAAAGGTTCAAATAGTGGTAAGACCTTTAGCTTGCAAACCAATTCAAAGTTTCTTCCTCTTTCTGTGTAAGACACCGTTCGTTCTCTTGGCCACAAAATCTATATGGCTTCTAGTATGAACTCTGAAATAATCATGATTTCTCACAGCTAACTTGTTTGTAGGGAAGCAGTTTCCTCTTTCAAATAGTACTAGGCTTAGTTAATACAGTTAGTTTCTCCAGACTCTGTGCCTTCATTGGAGTTAGTGATTGAGTGGTTCCTGAACACCATGATCAGCTTCAATAATGGAATCCTACAGACAACTATTACAAGAAACCAACGGATCACCACACCTACGTCCACAGATCTAGTAACCACCCCAGACACACCAGGAAATCTGTTACCTACAGCCAGGCCCCAACCTTGTTAAGCTCTTGGTCAGAAGCAAGCTCCCCACAGACCAGGACACATCAACTCAAAGCAGCACCAGGCTCTGCCAAAGCAAAAACTGCTAGACGTATCTCCACTGTTGTGATGATCAATTGCCCCTCACAACACACCTGTCATAATCCATGGGGCTTGCACATGCCTATCACAACATGTGCTTATCTCATCCAGTGTATCAAATGCCCCAATAAAACTATATGGGTTGCTCACACAGAAAAATGATAAAGGACAAAACCACACTCTCACCCATGGGTGAACACTTTTCACAAAGTGATCACTCCATATCTAACCTCTCAGTCCTCATCCTCAAAGGAAACTTGCACAGCATCTTCAAAAGACAAGCCTGAGAACTTAAATTCATAACTCCACTGGATACTTTAAAAAGCCATGGACTTTACAGAGACATTAGTTTTATGGCTCATTCCAACAATTTGTAACACACCATGCTGACTACTAACTCTTCTTTGTCCTACTACTGCAGAGGTGTTATGGCCCACTTCATTTTAAGTAGTGTCCTACAACTTGTGGGAACCTCTTATGCTTAATTATCTGTCCCACCATAGATATGACACCCTGATTACCTTCTCCAGATCTGAAGAAGAGCTCTATGAACCTCAAAAGCCTGTCCCTTCCACCAGCAGAAGTTGTCCAATAAATTACCTCACCCACCTTGGCTCTCTTAGTGATTCAATGTAAGTTCTAGACAACTAAGACTAAATCTGTTAGTGAAGTATAAGCACACATTATACACTTTAGTCATTCGAAAGGCTTTAACTCTGATATGTACTTTCTGAGGAGCATTTGGCTTAATGTGAGCAGGTCACCACTTGGGTAAACAATTCATGTATAAAAGTGACTTTTGAAAGTGGCGTGAAAGTAGCTTCTCCAGCTCAGCTTCACAATTGCAGTGACTGGTTTCTCAAGATTGAGTGAATCACCTGAATGAACTTTAAGATGGAAGAGAGCTCTCCCACTGGCATAATAAATCCACCTTCATGAGAGGCGGTATCTATGTCAGTGGGAGAAGCTCTCCCACCGACATAGCGCTGTCCACACTAACGCTTAGGTTGGTGTAACTTGTGTCCCTCAGGAAGGTGGCTTATTTGCACCCCAGAGTGATGTAAGTTATAGTGAAGTAAGTGGTATGACAGATGTATTTCTATTCTTGTTCTGAATTTTTCAGCCCTCTCTCTAGGTAGAGGCTCTTATTGAACACTTAGTTCCTGGCAAGCTGGAGTGTAAAACTACCCTGCGCTAGCCTGGGGTGCACTAAATGTCCGTGCATACTCTGCTGCTGGGCACTGAAAGTTCCTTAGTGTGCTTTGATCTACTCCTATTTCAAAGTGTTGTGTGTGTCAGGTATGTGGCAGGCTAATGGAGGGTAGATTTACACCCCAGCTTGCTGCAAACCAAGTGTTTATGTAGAAAAGCCCAGAGTTAATAGGGTGCTTGTTAGCTACAAGACTTCAGTTGTTACGGAGCAGAGAGAGCTCTTGCTGCGCCGGCAATGGCAGTCTCGCTCACGCTCTCTCTCTCTTCTGTATATTTCAGCTTCAGGAAGCAACATGTTGAACAACAAAGGGCATTTTTTACATTTTCTGCTGGGTGGCATGGCCTTTCTTGGAAAAGCTCACTGGGCATGGGGGCAGGGCTGTCCTTACCCATATGCAAAGTATGCAGCTGCATAGGGCACCTGAAAATTTGGGGCACCAAATTTCCTGGTATCCTACGCAGCTGCATGCTGCTCCAGCCCCTGCTCCGCCTCTTCCCCATGTCCCCCACCCTTCTCCACCCCTTCCCCAAAGCTCCTGCCCCTGGTCGGGCCTGCCCTGCACTCACCGGGTGGCAGGAAATGGAGCGGCCCGGCCTGGCCCCAACACGCTCCGCTCCACCGGCTTGTGCTGGGGGGTAGTTTCCCCCCGCCCCCCAAGCCTGCTTCTGCCCCCTGAAGAGGCCTGGGGCCAGCCCCTCTCCTCCCTGTGGGGGGGCTGTGTAGGGCACCAAAATGGCTAGGGATGGCCCTGCGTAGGGAGGGTTGTTGGGGGGTGGGGGGCAGGCATGGCAATCAGAAAGTGACCTATGTTTCTGGCAAAGATTTTTACATGTTCCACCAGAACACAAGTTGTGTTCCTTCCCATCATCCAATGAGAAAACAAGGAGTCCCCTTTATGACTTTTATTAAATTGTCTGCAAAATTCCAGGTTCTTTGTGCAAGATATCTTGTGCCATCCCAGTTTGTGTAAGCCATGTTGGGTCATATGCTGAACGCGTGCTGGCTCAGCTCCAGCCAGCGACCTACCTCTGCAAATTACTTTTTTGTGGGCCCTGTACAGTGTGGTCGTCTGGTTGACTTTGCATAACTCCATGACCTTTCCAACAGTGCTTTTAGCAGTTTGCAGAAATGTCCATTTTGAAGTTAAGAAGAGTTTTTACGTTAAGTCTCTTTACAGCCATGGATGGTCCTGTCTATATTGCTGTATGATGAACAACTAAACAAAAATTCATTTCCTTGGTCAGTCACCAATGGGAGATAACAATTAATGCAATAAGATGAAACACACACTTCTCTACCAGTACTTGAATAATCCCGGTACCTCAGTGATAAAGTTAGTGGGATGGCTTCAAGTGTGAAACTCTCTGTGCAACTTCCAAGCACGCTGTTGATCAAGCTTTATGATCTTAGAACATTTTGGTTGGTTCATCTTAAAGATTTGCACTTCACATTAGCGTCTCAATATTCCACTTGACTACATCAGCTTCTTTATATATTAGGTACTTGTTTTGTATTATACACAAACACCTTTTTGTTAGATTAGTTGTATATATCTTATTGATCACATTTCTATTTAAAATAAACTGCATGGGCTGAACTATTTGCACTGGTTTGTGGTCAGGTTGCATATGCTACAAAATTTCCTTGAACTGAAGGGGTCTATTAAAGAATGCTTTAGATAGTTATCTCAGATAATGAAGCTTTTTAAATGTTAGTTGACACCTTTTTAGATTTCCTGTATCTAGCAACAAAATTATACCTTCTGAATTTATATAAAATAACATAGATAGTTCTACAGTGTGTCCATTACAAATGTATAGGCATAAAGCATATAAAATAGAAAGAAGGAATTTACTTCATAACTTAGCAAGAGTTTATGGTTAAACCAAGCTAGTTTAGCTTTTACGCAACCTATATACAGTATCCTGCCTATGAAAAACAGAAACAGTATGTGCTGTTTGATATGTTTTAAAAGCTTAGGCCTAAATTAGGCCAGGGATTCTCTGGCCTATGTCTTGAGATCTATAATATTGTTGTTAATTATTTATTCCATATTTTCTCTGTCATCACTACACCAATCTATGGCAAGCATTTTGAAGGTTTTCATCATGGTAGAATATTTATGCTGCATTCCAGTTTAGAAACTAGTTCTGTTGCAACTGTGTTCAAAAACTATTCCTGGTCATGTGGACAAGGCTTTAAAATCATTAACTCTTCCTGGAAATCTTTAGACTATTTTTTAGCTGAGGAACAGTTCAATTTCTAGTATTTGTCAGGCAATTTCTGTACTTCCTTGTTTTTTCTTTTCTTTTTCATTTTAAACACATATATGTAAACTGACTCTCTTGCTCTGTAGGATTTCAGCTGCTTCTGCAGTTCAGGCCAAATCCTGCCCTTTTCTCTACTTCAGTTCTGCTGCCGCTGGGTTCCTCTAACTATGTGATTCTGCTGCACGTTGAGAGTGAGAAGGGTCTGGATATGAAGCACCCAAGCATAGGTTTGTGTGGAACGGATCTGAGCTCTGTGGGTTCTCCCTGCTGTGGAGGGGAATGTGGGATGGAAGAAGATGCCTTAGTGATGAGCACAGTATAAATGTCAATAGATTGTGATCCTTGTGGGTCTACTTCCCCTGCCTGTCCCTGAATACAGGAGCTGCAATCTGAGTGGAGCCCTGCTGTGCCCTGACCTTGCAATAAGCAGCCCTCGAGTAGCTCTGCTCCCTGAGTGCAGAGGATTCCTTCCCCCTTCTACTTCCCCTCAACCTTCTCGGGCATTTGACTGAGAGGAATGGAACTTGCCCCTCTATGAAGTCACATACTCCTGACTGACATCATAGTACTTTTCATACCAACCAGATGTGGTGTCTCTCAGCAGAGGATTGTGAGTAGAGATGGGGGGGGGAAAAAAGTCTCCTATTAACTCTTCAATAAAGATGATGTTTCTCATGCAAATGACTCT
Organism: Natator depressus; assembly: GCF_965152275.1. Classification (NCBI taxonomy): domain Eukaryota; kingdom Metazoa; phylum Chordata; order Testudines; family Cheloniidae; genus Natator; species Natator depressus. The sequence continues at coordinate 247,177,242 of NC_134234.1, forward strand.
TGTAATGAAGAGTTGAGGGAAGAAAAATACTGAAAACAGGCCCAATAAATAGAATGTTTCTCAAAGTTTTCCACAAGGCATCAGCTGGATCTTTGAGACAAAGTCTCTTTTGGGAAATTAGGCACTTGACTGTGGTATCACTGTAAATACCTCGTAGCGAATGGGCATGTGAGGCATGTTCCAGGTGAGTGTTGGGATTATTGTTGTATGATTTCCCCTCTATCTGGGTGAAGATGCCAAGTTAAAAACTTTAGCAAGAAACGGGTGCAGAGGTGTAAAAATGCGGTGCCCAACAACAGTCAAACTACTCGTTTATTCACTCTGTTCCAAATGGGATGCTGATTTGAAAATCCATTTTCCTTCATTATGTGTGTGTGTTTAAGACCCGTACATCCCATCCTCCTCCAGCATGATCCTGGAAAGTTCCATTGAGCTTCTAAAAATAATCAGGCAAGATCTGGGTCCAACTCTGTATTGACTGAACTCAACATGAGTTTTGCTGTTGCCTTCAGTGGGAGAAGCATCAGGCCTACTCTGGGCAACTGTATGCACTCTTTAACAAAGAAGTCAAAGTCAAAATATCTAATGTCTCACTCTCAAGATTTGTGACTAATCGTCCTCCCTTTTCGAGAAGCTTTTAAGAAATATTCCATATAACCTAAGGTCCAGCGAGATCAGTGCTGTTTGGGATCAGTGTGTGCCCAGTGATTAATCCTTTACGTCGCCAGTCTTGAATTGTGATGCAACTGTTCTCGGACAACTTGGCAACAGCAAACCAGCAGAGCTGCTATTGACCCAGAGTAGCATCTGGAAGCAATGGCATTATTAATACAATAAGCAAAGTTTTCTGTGAATTACTGTGCTACTCTGTGGAGCTGATGAGCTGGTTAACACCTTTTACTTATTTTGTGAGGCTCCAGCGCTGGAAAGGAATGAATGTACTTGTGAAGCACCGAGAACTGAAATAGCAGTGATTCAGTTATAGTCGAGCCAAATCTTCTTATAATTAAACTCTATTGTGTTAGAGATTTTTACTTTTTTGATACCTATATTATTAACCTCTCTGATAAGAGAAGGAAATGTAATACAGTGATATTGGAGAAGCCTCGCACATTACATCTAAGCTGTTATCTCAGGGGGCTGAATAAGAAGAAACTATTTTTCATCTTGTATGTTATGGGAATCTGATGAGCAGAATGTCTAATTCTTAAGGTTACTAGATATTTATAAACCTAGTTCTCTTTGGGAATAGTTTAATTTGCATAACTTTCAAATAGGTTGTGTGCAATATCTATTTTTTTCTTTAAATAACAACAAACTATGTTGGATGGCCCTAGCAACCAGGAATTTCATGGGTGGTGGAGGATGTATCTCACTTGAAAGTCACTTTTAACTATGGCTTAAACCATTTGTGATTTGAAATTCACTAGCATTTTGATAGCTTATATATAAGTAGCTGTGTGCCCATCATAGAGAGGCCCCCTTGCTGGATCATATTAAAGAAGTTCTGTATTAAAATCACAAATGAGTTTGATTCCCCATAGTTTAAATTCCAGGGTATTACTAATTAAGAGGTCTCTTGGTTTTTAGTACTGTTTCTCTCCCTCTATGTGTGAAACTTGCAAGCTGCTAATTGCATTAGTACATTCTAAGACAGAGTCTGTTCTCAAAGCAATTCACACAGAGAGAGACTCAAAGCAATACTCTGTAACAACAGAAACAGCACCCAGAGACTCCCCGCCCTTTTGTTGTATTAACAATTGTGATTAAAATAGAGATAGAGGATGTATGTGGATGGATGCTTGGTATGGATAATAACTGAATGATCAGGGAGGTGCCAGCCTAAGAATCCAGCGTCCATCGGCTGAAGAAGGCGTCAAGTGGAAATAACCAGAGGACCCCTGGAGGGCAGACTGGAATCCACCCAACAGCCTCAAGAATGGGAGAACCAAAGAACAAGATAACATCTAGCAGCACGGAGCCGTCGGGAATGTGCCATCTGCTGATTGATGCAGCAACAGCATGATGAAGCAATTCCCATAGACTGGCATAGGAAGAAATTCCTATAAAAATGGGCTCTAGAAAGTGAGAACTTTGGGGTCTGATTCTGCAAACCAACTTCCAGGAGCCTCAGATGTGCATCTGACGAGGCCCTGCTCCCTCCTCATGTCCAGGCCACCTGGCCAGTGGCTTGGCAAGAGCAACTCTAAGGCTGGTAACTATGATAACAACCTTGCAGAACCTGTGTGTGTGTGTGTGTGTGTGTGTATGAATGAATGTGTGAATAAATATGAGATTGAATGGAATGTTATAGCTATAACTAACTGCTTACTATGATTCTTTCTGTATTCACAATAAAAGTGGTATTTTGCCTTTTCCCCTTTAATAAGATCCGGCTGGTTTTTATTTTATTGGTATAACACCCTAGTTTCAACTCTGCTTGCTGTCTAATCTGAGATACCAAGGACTGAACTGGCAGGGAAGCAGAAATACCCTTTTGCTTCTTGAGATGGTCGTTCGAGTCGGGGGTGAGTCGTGTTAGAGGGACACTAGAGGATGTTTGCGCTGTTGTTGCTCCTCTCCTATGGACAGCCTATTTCCAGGGCTGCCTACTGAGCAACTTTCCCGTGCATCAGCAGTATGTTGCCAGATTGTTCACATTTTAAAGAAACTTTTCTATTTTTATTTCTATTTACAGAGCACAGTGGCTTCATTGAGGTGTTTTTTTTTTTTCAAATCTATTCCACATACACGTGATATATTTCCTCTTTTATTTTTCCCCCCCTCCTCATGCAAACCTGTGGGCCAACTCTGATGTCTCAAGAAGCAGCTATGTAAATATTTATTAATGCGACAGTCATCAAGGGGGAAAAAAGTTGCTTAATCCCATTACACAGGAAACCCTTAACTTCTGCCTTTCTCTGAGGGTACCGTCAGTGAGAACAGGAAAAGTTCACAATTAGAGCTGGTTTGACGGACTTTGGTTCCTGTTTCACTACAGACTGTCATTCATGTAACTGGCAGGTTTTATCTGTTATTGAGGAGACTTCCCCATCAACCTCAAGGCCAGCATTGTGTAGTGAAGGAAAATGGAGCTTGCAGATCTCTTGAAATTTCCCGTCATGGAAATCAATGGAACAACAGTAACAGTGGCTCTGCTGGTGATCCTCCTAATGTTACTCTGTTGGTAAGTGTATTCAGACTAATATGAGACCTATGTAATACTGAAAGCCAGCCAAAAAATTTGTGCCAGGAGTAGATTCTCCCAGCAGGAATTCAGCACCAGTGTATCCCCTCAATCAAAATGTCTTAGTGCTTCATTTTAAGAGGCTGGAGTGGAGGCAGATGCTGAGATTAAAATAATAAAATAGACACTTACTAGAAAGTCTTGTCAAATTTGTGAGATAATTTTGTCTTTTCTATAGGGTTTTTTTTTTTTTATTTTTGTTTTTTAAAATTTCCCTATTAAAGTCTTTAGGTTTTTGGAGTAATTTCTGTAGAACCCTATCAAATTTCATTTAATACCTCCTGGTTTCATCCCCATTAAGTTTCCATGTGAGAGATGTTGAAGGTGGTCAGATTTGAAAAGGAAAGAAGTATAGCAGGGGTTCTCAAACGGGGGGTCACAAGGTTATTACATGGGGGGGGGGGTCGCGAGCTGTCAGCCTTCACCCTAAAACCCGTTTTGGCTCCAGCATTTATAATGGTGTTAAATATATAAAAAAGTGTTTTTAATTTATAAGGGGGGGTTGCACTCAGAGGCTTGCTATGTGAAAGGGGTCACCAGTACAAAAGTTTGAGAATCACTGAAGTATAGTGTCACTTGCAGAGTCTCGGACCTTTCTCTCTCTTGATCTTACCCACACCCTTTGTTTGGCTTTTCAACTCAACCCTACCGACACCGTAAACGCTTCTTGAGTTCCCTTGCTTATTTTTTTTTATTTCTCACATTGAGTACATAGTAGACTGATAGTAGGGGATGGGGAGGGAGGCTTATAAAGTAGGAAAGAACTGGATTACAGTGGACAGAGAACCTTGCCTATGTGTGCTGATTATCTATTAGGCAAATTAGCAATAGTTTACGGGCCATCTCTGTTTTTACTACAGCTGTGCCTCAAATCCTCTCCACTCACCCCATCAACAGCCACTGTTCTTTGTTTCTGTGTGTCCAAGAAAGAGATTACTGGAAAATGTTAGGAAATCTAAACTAAATGCTGTCTTTAGACCACCTGCAAAGATCAAGATAAAACACAGTAATAACACCGTAGATGTGTCAATGAGAGATGCTCGCCTGCATGTGCTCTGATTCTTCAGTCTCTTAAGGCCTCGTCCATTTCCATTTAAGTCAAGGGGCCGGGGGGGGGGAGGGGGAAACTCGTGCTGACTTCAAAGGGAGTGAGGTTGGACCATAGGTGGTTTGGCAGAATGTATTGAATAGATATGTTGGTGATCCAGTTTGGTTTAAAATAATAATTGACCCAAACCACCTCTGAAAAGTTACAGTCCAACCCATCTGTTTTGTGGTCTGTTTTTTGAGATCCAGATAAATCGCACTGAGGATTCTTGCTGCAGCACACCCAATGTCCAGTGTGGATTGTGGTTTAAAAGCCATGATCTGGCCCAAAATCATTACTAAAGCAAAACTCCCATTGACGTCAATGGGGATCTTTGCCTGAGTCAGGAGTCCAGGATTGGGCCCACAGATTAGTTCATGCTGTTTAGACCATAGATCGCTTTCAGCTGCAAGGAGGGGAACCCCCACCCCCTACAATTTCAGGAGCTAGAAAAGGGGCTGGAGAGCCCCATTGGGGTGGGAGGTTGCAGGCAAAGCCACAATTACTGCTTCTTAACAAGCTTCCAAAAGTGCACAGTTCTGAGCAGTGCATGCATCTGCCGTCAGGTGTGCATTTCTTAATATAATAAATCTACATGCAGACCCAGTCAGGTGTATGCTTTTCAGGAGTCCATAACTCTCTGTTAAATCAAAAGCAATCATTTGTTCAGATTAAGTGAAGACACTAAGGGCTTGTCTACACTTCCTGGGGGATTGACAAGCGGCGATCGATGCATCAGCGATTGATTTAGTGGTTCTAGTGAAGACCCGCTAAACCGACCGCAGATCGCTCTTCCGTCGACTCCTATACTCCACTGGATCGAGAAGAGTAGGGGGAGTCGACGGGAGAGCGTCTCCCATTGACATCATGTAGTGTGGACCCTGTGGTAAGTAGGTCTAAGCTATTTCTATTTGAGTTACGCTATTCACGTAACTCAAATTGCGTAGCTTAGATCGAATTTCCCCTGTAGTGTAGACAAGGCCTATGTCCTGGGCAAAATTAATTGTTGGCATCAGTAGCCACAGAACTCTATTGACTTAATGAAGTCAATAGAATTGTTTCCTGTTTTGTCAGTCATGGCTTTGACCCCCAGCCTGTGCTGAACTTCAGCTTTCAAGCTTCATTTCTTTTGGGCATAGATTTGCTCAAAAGAGTGTAGTTAGAATTGTTTGAAGCAGAAAAAGGATTCACTACCTGTTGCAATTATAACTCTTGCTGCTGATCTGTGGAGATGTATTAATACAAGTTTAGATAATTAAAGGATACAGATGCCTAGGGACCATCATTTCAATGAAAAGACAGTGTGTTTCGCAAACTTCCCGTAGAATGTGTTGAGCAACCTATCCGAGCTGTCTTGTGAGAGTTCACCTTGCGGATATAATCTTTTCACCATCCATTTGTTGTTTATTCCAGTAAAATGTCATGATTCAAGCTGTAGGGTTAGTGGCTTGAAATCCGTCTGCAATCGTAAGAAGAGAAGTGGCTTCTGCTGGTGTTAGAAGCCTATCAACCTTTTCCAACCTAGCTGCTATTTATAAGGAGTTGTTAGGTCTGCTGTGTGTTACAAATACTCCTTCAGGGCTGAAACCTTGCAAGCAGGGAATTATTGAAAATAATACACATATGGTTGCTAATAGAAATGTGTCCATAATTCTAGAGAGCATTTACTCGCTACATTCATGTGGCATATGCCATTGTGCAGCTCCTTTGTAGTGTCCCTGCACATGGCTCTGATGGCACGAGCAATTAAGTAGTTAAGATGCCATGAATGTTTCCATTCTAACCCCCTATTTTCATTTGCTTGTAACTTTCTGAAATTTTCATTTTTCAGGCCTGGCCTCTGCCTAAAGGTTGCTTTTTATTTATTTGTTTAATTTTGAGTGAAAATTGTTCAGCCATTTTGCATGTAAGGAGTGGGAAATGATTGCAATGTATCTCAAACACCTCTTCAGCAGAAATGTATGATTTATGTTATAGTAATGCCTAGAGACCAGCCAAAATCAGGGCCCATTGTGCTAGGCACTATACAAAGAGAGGGTTAGAGTATGTCTGTTCTGGCATAGCAGCGTCACTGAAGTTATGCTGGCATAGCCCCATAATGTAGACAAATTCCCTTCCATTGGAATGGGCTGTGCCATCCCTGTAAGAACACCACCTCCCCGAGTGACAGCAGCTATGTTGATGGAAGCACTTTCCCATCAGTATAGCTGCATCTACCCTGGGGGTTATGTCAACGTAACTATGTCAGTCGGGGGGTGGTTTGTTTCATACCCCTGACCAACATTTTATACCCCTGACCCCTGTCGACCTAACTTTTAAATGTAGACCAGGCCTAAGAGACAACCCCGGCCTCCAAGAGCTTAAATCTAAATAAACAAGATAAAGAGAAGGTGGGGAGGAGAGGCAGGCAAACCATAGCTGTCAACTCTGAGGGGCTCAAGCATCCACTGAAAAAAAAAAAAAGGGGGGGGTGCTGAGCACCCCCTGGGCCTAATTAATCTTTTGCGGGCCCTGGCTCTTGGACCGTGTCCCTGCCCCCCAAGCCCCCTGCCCCCGCTTGGCTCCGCCCCCTGCTTGCATCGGGGGGTGGGGGCAGAGAGGCACACCCACCAGCAAAAACAAAAGTCAGCACTGGTGTGGCAAAGGGATATAAGAGTAGAATGAATAATGTGATGCTGGCAAATGTCATGTTCATTCTACAACTTTTAAAAAATCCTTTTTGGAGGTTTGTTAGGGGACTAAGTAAACAGGCAGCTGGGGAGGGGAGAAGACACTGGGGAAAAATTAGGAAAGGATGGAGGGCAGGTAGAGTCAGGCAGAAGTGGAGTGACTGTGAGGGAGGTAGGGCCAGGAGGGATTGGAGCAAGCAGCCAGTCAGCACATGGGGGTGACTGTCTAGAATAAAGGATTGATGCCCTCACCAGTGCCTGGTGGTCTTTGCTGTAACAGCTGCTGCATGGAAGTAACCCTCAACGAGGGGAGCTGCCTTGAGTCTTCTGAAGAAAATTGTTTTAGGTTTCACCGAGTTATGACCCTTTGAAAATCACACTCTACCCACTCATGGTACATATCTCTCCCCCCACCCTTTTTAAACAGAAGGGTCCCAAAATGCACAGGTCCAATGTAAAACCTTTATCTCATTATGAAAGTACTTTGCTTTTTTTTTTTTTTTTTTTTTTTTAAATTAAGTGGATAACATTTATAGTGGCTATCATCTGTTACTATTTTTGTCCTTCATTTAGAAACCTGTGTTTTTAAACTGATTAAATCTTTACAGTTTTACAAAATACAAAAAGGACTAGTTTGGCCACATTTTCAGTGTTTATTCAGCAAGTTGGGTGCAGAATTCTGTTGAAAACCTGGCCAAATGTCACAGAATGCTGCTGGGTGTTGAGCACTCTTGAAAAATCTGTCCTCATCTTCCCCCTCCATTTCTCTGATAACCAAAATGAATACTCTGGTGAATTACTGTCTTTTTTTTTGTTCTGTGTTTGCACAACACCTAGCACAATAGGGTCCTGATCTATGACAAAGGCTCAAATAATTAATCCTAGTAATTTATCAGAAAAGTTCCTCCTAAGCAGACTTTCCTCTTCCAACTCCCAATGTGGAAACTAGCAGTCTATTCACTTAACCTTCCTGTGGCTGAGTTTCCTCATCTTCAAAATGGGGATAATAATATCTCAAAGGCTTAATTAGTATCTGCAGAGCTCTTTGATATGCTACAGTGAAAGATGCTATATTATAGCTGTGCAAAGTATTATTATTCATTTTCATTTTAACTAGATGCTGAGTTGGGTCTCCCATGCTTGGCTGTGGGTGCAAACATTATTTTGTGGCTTTCCTTTTGCTGTCTGTGAAACTGTTGATAAAAGGAAAGCAGGAACTCCTTTTTCTTTGAAAGTTTAATGTACCATAAGCTTTACATTATGAAGACACTGTCACAGCTCTCTGACGCATGTGTTCAAACTAGATTTTCAACTGCTTGTCTAAACAAACCTGATTTTTTTAGAAAATTGGAAGGTGAAGGGGAGGTGTGTTTGTGTGTGTGTGAGAGAGAGACACACACGCATTTCTCATTGCACGCTTAGCTTTTACCCATTGTGAAACAGGCACTTATGATGTCCTTGCCTGGTGCTGCAAAGCCAAATCATTCAAAAGGCATCAGTTTTACATTTAAAATTGTTTATTGCTTGCATGATACCTAGAGGCGCTGATCAGAGATCTGGTCTTGGTAATGTCCACACATGTAATAAAAAGACAATCCCTTCCCCAAAGAGCTTACAGTTTGTATAAATTAGGGAAGAATTGGAACTAGAACAGTTCTTTTAAACCCCCTCTGCCCCTGAATTTTAGGAGTTTGGATAAAGTTGAGAGATGGATCAGCAACTAAACCTTGGTCTGGATTTGAATCAGAGTTCACAGCTGAAACCCATCTCTAACTGACCGATTTAGAACACTCAGACTTTGGGACAGCTTGGTTTCAGATATTTCAGCCACTTAATGTTGGGAATGTTTAGATCTGGGGTTTTGGTGAGGTCCCAGAGAATACAGATTTAAAAAAAAAAAGACTCAAATCCAAGCCCTAGTTTTGCAAAACCAAAACCCAGATGACAAAACTTTCCAAAACTTAAATCAAAATTGTCTGTATCTTCTCACCCATCTCCAATCATGTGTAATCTAAAAGCTGGGTAAAAATGAATTGTATCATAACTTTGATTTTAAAACTGTAGTGCCTTGTGAAAGGTACCAGATCAAGAGGACTGGAAACTGGGGTACAGTACTACACTATACTTACCCACTGGATGCAGATGTTGTGTGGGCAGTGCCAGCTTCTCCTTGCTGCATCAGTCCTCATTAGCTGAAAGGCCTATCTCTGAACTTTTGAGGGGTGAGGGGGTGAGAGAACCTGGATTTGTGCAGGAAATGGCCCACCTTAATTATCATACACATTGTGAAGAGAGTGGTCACTTTGGATGGGCTATTACCAGCAGGAGAGTGAGTTTGTGTGTGGGGGAGCGGAGGGTGAGAAAACCTGGATTTGTGCTGGAAATGGCCCAACTTGATGACCACTTTAGATAAGCTATTACCAGCAGGAGAGTGGGGTGGGAGGAGTTATTGTTTCATGGTCTCTGTGTATATAATGTCTTCTGCAGTTTCCACAGTATGCATCCGATGAAGTGAGCTGTAGCTCACAAAAGCTCATGCTCAGATAAATTGGTTAGTCTCTAAGGTGCCACAAGTACTCCTCCTTTTCTTTTTGCGAATACAGACTAACACGGCTGTTACTCTGAAACCTATCTCTGAACTGTCGTCTAGCCCTTAAGATCTGAATGGGCACGGAGATTAACTACTCTGCTGAGACTGCCAGGAATGTTGAATGTGATGGTTTTGAGATGTGCACCCATTTCCACAGGAATTGTATTGAGATTCCCTGTTTCATTTTTTTTTGTTACAGCAGTGCTGTATCCCAGAAGGGTGAAAAAAGTCCTCTAGTATACCTTCAGTAATATTGCTGGTGTGTGTGCTGTCTCTTTGTGAGCTAAGGTATTCATACGGTGTTTGTGACTGTTGTATCTGGGTGCATTATGTTCAGTTTAAAAGGCAAAGTATGAGTTGTCCCTGTTAATGACCTAGTGAAATTACTGTCCTTGATAAGGGAGCTGCCTCATGGATAGCTGACTGGGAGAGGGTGTGGAAACTTTGAAGATGATACACTTGCCAGAGAAAGTTGCTGTAGGAATTGGACAAAGTCAAGAAAATATGATCAACCAAAGGAAAAGAGGAGAGAAAAGAGAAATTAAAATCTTTAATTTTCCGCCTAAAAATAAAAATCTTCATTCCTGGGAGAGAGGAAAAAAATGCTAATGGGAGGAAACTGTTTCTTGTCTGACTTTAAAAGGATGTGTGTGTGTGTGTGTGTGTGTGTGTGTGTGTGTGATTTTGGTTTGCAGATGTTATGAAATTAGGATCTAGTGACTTGTGCAGTCTGTTTGTCTTTGAATACAACAAACCCTATGCATTACTAAAGGTACTAAAAACCCAGATAAAAATAAATTTTACTTACTTCTAAATAAATTCATCTTCCATAATGGTATAAAAGGGGAAAATAATTACACTGTTTTAGTGGTGGTTTGCTTCCTCCTTAGTTAATCTTCTTTGGAGGCAATGGTGGTGTACAGCTTCTCTTTCAGGTCTTGCTAAAGTTTTGTTTTCTTAATGCATGTTTGTTTCAAGGTAAAGTTCTTGAAAGTATGAGCCAAATGTGACTGTATGTCAATTTAAATAAAAAGTACTAAAATTATTTTCCGAAATTTATCAAATCAGATGTTAGGGCAAGGGGTTGGCTCTGAAACCTTCAAAGCAGTAAGAGTTCTACTGGCCATTCATATCAGTAGGGGTGGGAAAACTAGTTTTGATAAAACAAGAACTTGTGCAAATCAGGCTTTTTATCCAAAGATCAAAAGACTTTTGACTTTTCCCCCTTTCAAGTAGTTTCCTCCACCTTCCCCCCCCCGCCCCCCCGACATAACCCTACGCTTCTTTGTTCCTGTTTGAACCACATGTGTTGAAAGCGGCTTCTGCAATATTTGCAGGCTAACTGGGAGCCTTATGAGAGCATGCTTTTTCAAGACTTCCAGCCCAGCTTCACAGATTCAAGACATTCAGTTAAGCATCCAGACTTAGGGCTGCTGGGAAGTGGTTTTCACTAGTAATAGGTGATACAACAGGAAACAGAAGTCTATTTAATATGCCAAGAGGCTAATGTAACATGCTGAGGCCCTCGTGTTTGTGTAGTAGCAGCCTGAGCCCAATTTGCATTCTGGTCCCTCACTAAATTATGTCTCTCATGAAATCTGACCCTCTTTCTCCAGTTCCATTCATGAATGACCAGCTACACAATGAATGACCTCCGCTTCTAGCCCACTGCAGAAGATGTTGAGCACCTTGTGGGATTGGGGCCCCAAAACTCTGATCCTTTCTGCAGTTCTCCATTACTTTTACTAATGGGCTGAGTGACCCATGTTTTATAATTTGGCAGCCTCAGAGAGTGTGGTTAACCCCATACTAGTAATCAGGTTGACAGGTGGTGGCTGGGTGGAAACCCTTCCTTGTAGCCTCAGCTGGCCCTGTTGGCTGCTTTTCAGAGAATGACCCTTAAGTTGGAGGAAATGCTTTGCCTAGTTCAAAAGTTCCACCACGTGAGGTTGCAGGGATCTGACTGAACAGGAAATGTGGGCAAATTCCCACTGATGACAGAAAATCTTCCAACTCCTCATTCCTTCTGTCATACAGTCTTACATCAAGCAAATCTGGGGTTTCCACTAAAATGTCAAATATAATATGACATTGGAATTATGCAATGTGTGACTCCCCCTCTGAGAAAACCAGTTGGCTCTGGGTGGGCCAGACCAAGCTTTGCCTGAAAAGGAGCAGAGTAAGCTAATGAATTCTGATTTGGAAGAGTGCCAGGACACTAATGAATAAATATCTTTCGTTCTGAAAACAAGGAAGATCTGATTATCTAGTATGAAGTTCCATCACAATATTGATTTGTACTGTTTTTTTTTCTGAAAACAAAGGTCTCTTTATTTTTGGGTGAGATGGAAAGGAGTTCCTTGAAATCGTTTTTGTAGCTTCAGAGCAAAATACTTTTAGTATCTTCATAGGATAAACTATAAAGGCCCTTTTATTTCTGATAAAACTGTGTGCTCCTTGAGCGCGGTGTAACATTGATACCCTTATTTCTCTCCTTAAGGGTGACATTCAGAGGAACAGCACAAAGCCTAGGCCCCATTTTAAGCCCTCAAAATAGGGCTTAAGTAGCACATAGGCCTTGAGTTGATTTGCTGCATAGGAATGAATTGCAGCATATCAGTGTCAGGTCAAGGGATCCATACTTGGGTTGTTTATTCTTATGTAAATAAAAAGGACTCTTAAATTATTCTGGCATAAAGTTTGATTTAGAGTAGGGAGATTGGTGCTAATGGTGCACTGAGGTCGTCCTGCAGAATACGTTAGATCTTGGGACTCCACTGGAAAACTTTTAGAACCCAGGTGGGAAATAGCCCTCCAATGCTGTAAAGTTAGTTTAAGCAAACAAAAAGTTCACGATTGTTAGATCACCCCTGGCACAAGCTGACAGCGGCTAGGCTGCTGGCCTTCATTTCTGGTGAGTAGGGATGTGACTGCAGAAGCTGCCCACAGCCATTGCTCCACCGTGGGCTTGGATTTGGGCTGGTCTAGCTTTGGAAGGGCCAGGTTTCGCAAGAGACAAGTTGACACAATTCCTTTTTCAGGAAGCTTCTGCTAGTGGGGCTCCAGAGAAGCCAGATTGCACTGGGAGTAGGGAGACCTGGATTCTGTTCCTGTCTCTGCCCCTGGCTTGCTGTGTGGCTTTGGGCAAATGACTTGCCTCTCTTTGCCTGTTTGCTCTCTGTCTGTGTTGTGTATTTGGGATTTTGGGGGCAGGGACTGTCTATGTCTGTGTCTGTGTCTGTACAGTGCCTAACATAAAGAGAGTCTGGGTTGGGGCCTTTACACACTGCTGCAGTGCAACTAATAAGCCGTTTTAAAGATGCTGCTTTCTGCTGGCTGACCCCCCATGGGGGGAAGGGGCTCTGGTGGTGGGAAGGAGTGCAGAGCACTCCCTCGCTTGAAGTAATAATAGCAACCAAATGCTTTACAGTTTTGTTCAAGGGCTTTCTGCACCGCCACCCTAAAAATTGTTCTGGTGCCCCTGCCAAAGGGAGGATATTGGCAACACCACTGCCTCCCCTACCTCCCCTGGGATAAATACCTCCCTTCCCCTGGTTCAGTTGCCCTGATTCAAGGGGTATAGATTTGCAATTTAAATGATTTGAAATGCTCTGGGCCAAGCTCTCCTCTGGCCTAACTCCGCTGATTTTAAATGGATTTAATCCAGCAGGCAATTGGGCCTTGACTGACTGGACTTTCTGAGAAGTTGAACGGTAAACATAAAAATTCTCCCTGCGCCATGTCCTCGCCTCACATATATTCCATAGTGTTTTAACAAGGGCAACTTTTATTTTCCCCTACACTCTCTCAAACTTTTTAAAAATCCAGCTATGGACCCTCATAAATAATGTTTCATTATCTTTTGTTTTCTCTGCTGGCTCAACTGTAGTTAGCTAATGCTTTCCACAGGCTTGGGTCCCCCTCTCAGAGAGAAGTGGAAGTAGGTAATTGTGCAGTATTTGATAGACCTGCTTGAAAATTACTGGTGAAAACTTCCTTGGAGGTGCAAAAAAATGGCTATTTGGACAAAACTGAAATGTTAGTGAGAATTTTCATTTTTGTCAAAAATCTTGGGGTATGTTTGTTGAAAAATAATTTTTTTTTAACAACAGAAAACAAATGAAAACCTGAAAAACTTTGAAAATGGAAATGTTTTGCTTTCCTCTTGGTTTTTGACAGAAAACAAAATACATGTTTTGAGGATCTCTAGTGTATGATAACCACAGATGAACAGGCAGCAGAAGGAGTGCAAAGTAATTTTATTTTGTAGGTCATATTTAAAAACAAAAATAAAGTGAAATTCTTTTTAACTTTCCTAGGAACAGAGCAGATTTAAAGAATAGATATTTAGGGTCCAGTTCTCCAGGGCCATGCACTTTCTGTCATCATTTACATCAGAACAGTTTCTGTTCTGATCTGGTAGCATTTTACACCCACTTTCTGTGGATGTAAATGACTATACAGGGTGCAGGACAATGGCGAACCAAGGCATTGGTATTTGCGGGTGGACTGTACCCACATTGGTCATAGCTATGGTAACTACCTCCCCGTCCCTGATGTCCCCCCTTTCTCTCAGTTCCCTGGAAAATTCAGGAATGTAAGGGATAGGTTTGGAAATGATCAGTAGGCAGGAAGGGTACAAAGAGGGTTATTGGGGCTAAAAATGTTGGCTCGGTAATGATGGGGTGATTGTTCTTGAATGGGGTGAGGAGGTAGATGGCTGGGGAGGAAGAGCAGTGTGGACATTGATCATTTGGGAAAAAGCCAAAAGGCTGTGGGGGGAGGAGAAACAGAGGGAAGATGCTGATTGAGGATGGAGGAGTGAGTCATGTGGCTGGTTGTGGAGGAAGCACTGGGCAGCTGGGAGTGGCTGCAATCCGATATAGTCCACACGTGTGATGCTTCTTATCCCAAAAGAGCTTTTTCTAAATACATCTCTATCAATCAAGAGAGTAACAAGATATCGATCTTTACCTAGAGATTTACCATGTGGAATGTGAGAGAGACATTGCAATGCAGCCACCTCAGGGAGGGATGGAGAAGCAGCAGCCAGTGGGGGCCAGTAGCATGCTGCATGACAGTGGTTGACAGGAGGAACTGTGGCCAAGGATGGTGGTGCCTTCCTCCTGTTCTTGGGGGGAAAAACTTCATGTGATCTTTAAAGTTTACAGAGAGCAAACGGGACTTCAGTTTGGCATGAAAGGTTTGTGTCAAGCTGTGACAAATGAGTCCACATTGAGTTTTACACAATATATCTGCATTTATGGTTTTTTATTGTGTATCCTAGAAGGGTCAGCTGTGCTTGTGACCTCTATACTTTCATGTTAATGGAAGTGCCAGTGAACTAGAATAATTAGCAATGGAAAGCAGAATGAAAATCGCAGTTTTTAACTCTAAGGCATCTGAGTTAGATACCCAACTCCCATTGAATTTCAAAAGGATTTGTGTGCCTAACTTTCTTAGGTTCCTTTGACAAAGCTCGGTCCAAATGCATACACCAAGGGTAACTTGCAACCTTATATCTATCTACAGTCAGAGCACTGTAAAGACACTATTTGTTTTGTTTATTCAGCTGGCCAGAGGCATTCAAAGAAAAGGAAAGTGACAAATTGTCAGGAACTTGCTTATGCTCAAATAAATTTGTTAGTCTCTAAGGTGCCACAAGTACTCCTTTTCTTTTTGCTTAGGTAAAGGAATCTTTGCTAATCAGATCACAGTATAAGTTTTGTATTAGGAAAAATTGAAACTGTTTTTTTGTGTACTGGTGGATTTTGAAAAGATCAGTGAGATACAGTTTTTTCTGGATTGTTACATCTTTCTGTGAAAGTCTTGGGGTACTGTAACTGAACCAAACATTTTCTCAGGAGGCATGTTGGACCCAGAGCTCTGCCTGAGAGACAGAGGCACAGCTGTGGGAGAGTAAACACTTAGTAATTCAGGAAAAAACATACAGCTATTCTGAAACTAAATGGGGAGGGAGCTAGTTTCAAGTGTTGTTCAGATGTCTCCTTTTCCAGGTATTTAATGTAGATGTTTTCATTATTTCTTCTTTCTCTCCTATTTGTTTCTAATACATAATACTTTTGCTCAATCTAAATAGAACTGGTGTTGACTGGCATCTGGGGAAATGATTGGCTGATGCTCTCAAATAAAACAGGACTCTTCCCCCTGCAGAGAGGGAGAAGGTGAGATCCTGCATGAGAGTCACAAAGGAGGGAGAAGGCTGTGGTCTTCTCCTGGAGCAGTACCATAGAGGAATCTCAGGGATATATTGTGTGCACAAGATGGTCAAATAATCCAGTGCACCATAGCACCTACAACCAAAAAGCTGTATGGAGATTTGCATATTTACCACGGAAACTTTAAGGTCTAAGTTGATCCTGTTGTTGGGATTCAAACCTGAGGGGCTAGGGGTTTGTGATATTTCAAACCCCATGCTTTGTCCACTAAACTATCTCCTCAGTGTTTAGTGATGGGTTTGTAACTAGAACAGGGTCCCTGACTATTAAGGAATGGAGAACTCCTTAAGGGGCTTGTTAATAAACTGTTTCCTCTGAAGGACCCTTCTCTATTTAATTTTGACATTTTTAGGGATTCTACACAGCCACCTCTTTTTCCCCCCCCCACCCCCTTTTTGTTTACGTTCCTAAGTGAGAGCATCACCAAGCAGTGAGCTCTGTGCCATGGCAGCATTTTATATTTTGAACAGAGATAAAAATCTTTCCTTCTATAAACAAAACAAATCAAGAGATGGTGCCCCAGAGAACCATTTCTCTGTAGCCATTTTCCTCCAGCTGCTTTCTATTCCATGCAGTTTGCAATGCACCATATGAAATACGCATGTGCCTGCCAGCGTGCATGGAATGCAGGTTTCCTCCAGACAGCAGCCGCTGCGGCTCCATCATAAACACTGATTTTTACAGTGCTGTAATAATAAGGTTACTAATAGAGCTGAGATGTTTGGTTATTTAATAGCCTATTGTTTAGCAATGAGAGACAACAAGAGCACTGCAGTCACAGGCACTCTGTCTTCACTGTGAATAGTTTGGGTTATACATGGGGATGGGTGAGGGTGGCAAATATTGGGGTGCATTTTAACTGAAGAGGGACCAAGCTCTCTCGCTAAAAGCTAGCTACCCTGTGGGTGGTTGCTGGATATACTTCCCTACCCACACTTGCAGGTCTGCCAGTTTCTTCAGTAGGGACTTGATGATTCCACTCAGACCTGGGACTCCAGCAATCTAGAATTCTCTTTATTCACCGCACTGTCGTGTTCGCCTCAGAATGAGGCTCCATAAGACAAAACCAAGATGGTGACCGCAACAAGCATAAAGTGATAGTTGTGAGACTGGGTTCAAATCTGCTGAGTTCTCTAAATGTCGCTCCCTCTCACTAGATGCTTCCCCTCTATTAATATACCCTGGCCCTCTGCATTAGTATGGAGTCTCAGGGACTTAAGGGGTCTCAAACAGTCAATCTGAAGGTCTCTCAAACTTGGCACTGGCTTTATTAATAGAGGGGAAAAAATCTTGCTACATCAGTCAGTGACCCTAAAAAGCTCCTTATACAGTTCTATTTATTTCTGCACTACATTGCTATGAATGGCCAGTTTTATAAAGAGGGAAGAACAGAGCTGGTCAGAGCTTTCTGCTCTAATCTAGACTCACTGGATCCTTAAGGCAAACCCACTGCACAAAGGGCTTGCCATATAATTCCTGGTAACTAGCGTCTGGTGGGTGAAACATCTAGAACTCCTTTAATAGGAACCCCAACTGTAGTGTTCTCAAATTATACCTGCATTTGTCACCATCTTGGTTTTGCCGTGTCTAGCTTCATTCTGAGTCTTCTTGTGTGGCATTGTGTATAAAAACTGCTGCAAGGTACATCAGCTTTGTGATATCAACAGAATTCCAGTAAGGATTAGGATGAAACTCACCAGACTCAGCAAACCTTTAAAGGTCTGTCTATGTTATGTAATTGAGCTGTTGCCAATGGCCATTGCCAACAATGGGTCCCTCCCAAATTGTGGCTGAAAACTTGTCTCTTACTGTGTTTGCTAACACCTACATTAAGTGTGTCAAGATCTTAGTGTAGACTAGTCCTGTGCCCTTCTTGGAATTCAAATTCCGGTCTATGTAGACTAGAGGAGAGAGATTAGAGTGTCAACACTACAAACATTAAGGTCAAGATTTTTCAAAAGAGCTCAGCATGCTGGGGACTGAACTGTCTTGAAAGACGTGGCCTCCATTATGGGTGTTGAACACATGGAAATCTTGGTTAAGTGTCGTTTAGAATGGTTGGTTTTCTTTGAGACTTTTTGTGTCAGTTGTATAGCTGGTTGGGAGGATGAGAAACTTTAGAGGAAGTTTTCCTGGAAAATGTATCCCTATTTTTCATTGAAAAATTTCAGTTTCAACCTGCTCTAGTCAGGTTTATCAAAAAGATAATAACATTGGGGGAACAAATTCACCTCTGTTGTAATGCCATTAAAAATCACGAGGATGAATTTGGCCCAGTATGTTTAGATCAGTGATAAACAAAACACGAGCTGTTTTATGTCTGAGGGCTTTTGAAATCCCCACCCCCACTCACTCCTCCAGTTTGACACAGACCTTTTCCTGTGAAAAAATGTGCTTAAACATAATATTGGTGTGATAAGAGGTAAATCCATAGAGAAGATGCACCATAAATCTCTCTTTCTCTGAGGTGCTTTGCACCAGTTATGTAAATAAGAGGCCCCTGGTATTTTGGCTGTTGGCAGAATTGATGTGCTGCCTCAAAAATCACTCTTGTGTGAGGAGTACTGGCTGTGTGTGGCCATCTAGCTGTCCACCCTTTCCCCTTTTTGGACAGATCCTTAAATGGTGTAATTTGGTGTAATTTTGATCCATGGACTTCAGTGGGCCTATGACAGTTTATGCCAGCTGAAGATCTGCTCCCAAATGCTTTAGGATCACGATAGTGTTTATTTAGTGCATGGATCAGCGTTCATGTCTAACTCCCTGTCAGTACCTGGCCCAAGCCAGGGAAGGTAATGATCCAACCGGCGGAACAAATTCAGTGATGAATCCTGGTCACATGTCACCTGTGGCACATTGCGCATATGCTAAGAAGAAGTGCACCTGCGTTTGTCTTTGCCTGGAAATACAAGGGCTTTTGATTGACTGGAAAGTGTGTTGGCCAATTTGGGAGGAATGACTGTGTTAAACTATATTGTTGTTTCAGTGGAATGCAGCTATCTTCATTTCCCATTCCAAGCTGTTCTGTGACATTACTGTATGCTGTTTGACAGTTGCCATGTTCCACTTCAGTGATGAGTGAGTTGATTCATATATATCTGATATTTGTAAATTACATTGGCCTCCAGCTATATATGAATGCAAAGTCATTATGCTTGCACAAACATTACAGCTTTTTGCAGGGGTTGGGCAGTTCAGTGTTGTCACGA
Organism: Natator depressus; assembly: GCF_965152275.1. Lineage (NCBI taxonomy): Eukaryota > Metazoa > Chordata > Testudines > Cheloniidae > Natator > Natator depressus. The sequence continues at coordinate 247,196,283 of NC_134234.1, forward strand.
AAGCTTATGCTCCAATAAATTGGTTAGTCTCTAAGGTGCCACAAGTCCTCCTTTTCTTTTTGCGAATACAGACTAACACGGCTGCTACTCTGAAACCTGTCTTTCAGAAAGTTAGAATCTTCATCTTTGTGGGCAATGAGCAAATTGTGTTATAAAACACAAGAGATTTGGTAGAAGTTTGTGGAATCCTAATGAACTGACAATGATTTTTTTTTAAAGCCACATTTTTTTCAATTAAAAAAAAAAGCTGTTAAAAACAACTTGGAACAACATTATGACACACTAGTCCCTTGACACACAAGCGTAACTTTGGGTTAAAGATATAAATAACACTGAAAAGACTATATTTAGCTCAAGGACAATGAAGAAGTGAAGGCCAAATAATAAAATGAAGCAGGGAAATTGTAGCTCTCCTTGTTCTATTTTGCAATGTGCTGTTTGGCAGCTGTGAAGGTACAATACTTTACAATTTGTCTAACACAACTATTTCTGATTTGTACTTTAAATAAAGCAAGTAAGCATGAAGTGTGTGTATATGTACTTTTTGCTAAAAACACAATGCTGAGACCTGTTGCACCAAATCCAAACAGGAGCCTTAAAATGTTACAGAATTCCTATAGGTTAGATATTAATAGATATTTGGAAGTCCTGATCAATGCTATTTCCCCACTCTATCACTGAGTGTGCCTCAAATCAGCTCTGGAGAGATCACACCGGGAGGTGAATGGGTAATTCCATCTACATCATCCTTCAATTTTTGGCATTTCTGCCAAGTGAGCCAAACTAAACCACGACTGACTGTTAAACAGTGGACTGAGATCATCCGCTCATTTCAAATAGATAATCAAAACAGTTGTAAAATAGTAACAACTTGATGTCACCATTGTCTCAAGTAGAACTGGAGCTAGTCACTTGGACAAGATGTCCTTTAAATTTAAACATTACAAGTGCACAGCTCAGTATTGGCTCATTGCGGTAAACGCAAGTAAACTTACAACCTGGGAAAGGCACCCTTCAGCTGGGTGATGATACTTTGATCCTTGATAAATGGAGCTAATGTCCTCGTATTCTGCCTGAAATGACAACAGGGACGAGGTAAGAATTGTGCTGCATTCTTTTTTAACCTAACCAAAGCACTTCACTTAATGTCTAACTTCGGGTCACATAAGTACAGTTAAAGTCACAAGAACAGCTCTCAAGAGCCCTATGTCTATTTACACCAGCTGGTGATCTGGACTGTAGTCAATGTCCTGAGTGCTCTAAGCCAATTGAAAGGCATGACACATAAGGCTGTTTTGTGTTTGTTACACTGAAGTACTGGCTACCATTAATGGAACCTGAAGACCAAAGATCACATCCATCATTGTTACTCCACTGACATTGGGTCAGATTCATTTCCCTGTACATGTTTAGCCTCTCTTTCTCTGAGGAATGTGATCGAAGTTGAAAGGGCCACATTCATGAAGTTACTTGGTCTCTTGGAATGGTAGCCAAGTATTGCACAGTACCCGATTCTGTTTGTTTTTGTTGTGAATCCCAGACTTTCTTGATGTGAAATGGCATGACAAAGATAATTAGAAGGAAGTTGGGAGGTTTCCTGTTAGCAGCAGGATTTTGGTCATATTTCCTGTGTGCAGATTTCTTATAACTCTTTGTCTAAACAAAAGCTTCAGGGCTCTTCTCTCTACTCCACAGTATGGCAGAGGTCCAGCGAGGGGGGAGGAGCCCTTCAGTAACAAGCCAGTCTGTGACTATGCAAAGTAGGGGAAAATAAATTAGGATAATCCTGAACCAAAGTCCCAGCTCCCACGTCACCTTATCACCTCATTCCCTGAATTGAAGACACCTCTAACCTTAACTGAGGCTCATGAACTAGACCAAAATTTAGATGGGACTTACAAGTAGGGTCCAACTCACAAACTGGCCCCAACCTGAAGCTTTAGGGTTGGGCCATTGAACTGATCTGAACATTTATCTAAACACAAGCTCCCAACTTGGCACTAACTTTACATCTGGTTTACAGGTAGAACTAGGTGATTAAACAAATGCTGTCGACAATTTCCTCAATCCAGCAGCCATATATCATTAGGCGTCTTGTACTTCATTCTATTTGCTCGTTGTAGAAATGCAAATATATGAAGCTTTCATTTTATAATGAAGATACTTGTTTTGTAATAAAATTTCATTTTACTACTTAGGCACTCCCTCACACTAGGTTGAGGAAACATATGAAGCAGCAGCTTTCTAACAAACTACCCACAGTCACTCGCTTTCTGATGTCTTCAAAGGCTAAGAGTCTGGTGGGGAAGGAGAGAGAAAGGAGCCAGCCAATCTTCTGTAGCATGTTTTTAGCTTGGCAAGTATATTCTTGCTTATATGTTGCTTAAAGAATTTTGCAGTGGGGTAACTATGTTGCTGGAGTTCCACCAGTGCAGACCCCTAATGTAGACATGTTACACCAGTCCAGCTCATCTGCTCTGGGGGTTTGTGAAGTTATATTTACATCAATGAAAAATGTCCCATGTAGACAGGGCCTTACCCAGAAATTCACAGAGTGGCATACCGGCAAATGATCATCTGACTGCTGTAGCTCGGGCTAACCCCATGTGGTGTAGAGGACAGCCTCCACCCTCGCAGGGCCAAGGACACTTGAATGAAAAGAGGATGTTCCTTGCTGGCTCGTGCATTCCTCTGGCCCTGTTTATTCCTCATTTGTAGTTCAACTTCCTTTGACCGCACACTCTTCAGAGACAAATTTATGAGGCCGCAAGCTGAAGAGTATGATTTTTTTGATGGATTTTTTTTTTGAGTAGGGTGAAGAACCCCTTGTAGAAAATAGTGCTTAGCATTGCAGTAGATGAGAAGCCACGTTTGAGAGCGTAAGAGTAGTTCTACTTCCAGCCGTTGCAAAGACATGACAAAAAAGCAACCGAGGTGGCTGAACTCTTAAAACCGCCTGTTTCTGCTCAGATGCCCTTAGTGAGGATAGTAACAAAGGAATTAAAAAATAAACCCATACCATTTATGCTATGTCAGCAGAATTGTTTCTAAACAAAACATTCCATAGTCTTCTGTGAGGCATCATCAATTTCTTAAAAATACCTTTAACTCTTTGCCAGCTGCTCTGTGAAGAAGAAATAGAAGCTTTAAAGTTAACTTGCCACCCCGCTAGATGGAGGCTATTCTGTGGCAGCACCCGAAGGCTTCAGTCAGAGGCGGGGCCTATTCTGCCAGGAACTGGACAACCACATCAGGAGGAATGGTCCCCTACCATGTTTAATTGTTAAATTATATATATATACACTGCCTTGAGATAAGGGGAAGAATTCGCCTTTTTAAAATTGGCTTTGCTGAAAACTATTCAGGTACATTAAAAGTGGGATTATTATCTCTTTTACACGGCTATAAATCCAGAGCAACTCCACTGAGGTCCATGGGGTAGGTCTGAATTTCAACATCAGCCCCTATATATACCAAGGCACATTTGCTTTGCATATTCTAGAGAGAGAAGATCTTTGTGGCAGCTCCAATGGGGTGAATAGTGTCAAGCCAGCTTTGCAGTGCACATACCAAGACACACCACCATTTCAGGTCTTAGTTTTATTTAAACTCCCTGGAAGGAATATCTTACTGCAAAATGTCCCTGCTCTTCCAGGGAATACTATTACAGCAGCCAAAGCACCAGAACAGTCTAATTTCAGAGTCTTTTGCCCTCTGTACTGTTTAGCACTGACTGCTAGATGCATTTTTTTTAAATGGGGTAGGAAAAAAAAAACCCTGAGAGTCTCATGTGATCACCTGACTCCAGGAGCTGGCGCTTTAAGAAAATACCAAATATTACGATAATATTGTGAGAATTGGCAATGCTGAGAGTACACACTCCTTATATACTCTTGTGATGTAGAATAATAAAACTTTAAGGAGCTTGATCACATTTTAAAGAAAGGGACACTTTTTTCAATGAAACGTGGAAGGTTTGGTTTTAATTAATAACAGAAATAATATAAGCATAGAGATACAAATCAGTTGCATTTTGTTTTAGGCCAATGTGGGGTTTGCAGCTATATTGTCAGTGACCCGGAAGCTGATGAACAGGTGTCAGGTGTGTGGAAAACAAACCATCTCAGTGTCAGTGTACAGGCTACAAAAGAGCCCTGCTTCCTCTGCACCCATGCCTCCCTGCAAACACAGAACTGTAAGATTCATGTTGAGAGGAAAGAAGATTACATCTCTTCACTTATTTGAAGAGAGCGTGTCTAAATTTCGTTAAGGTTGTCAGCTTCTAAATAACCCTTTGTTAATGCAGGGCGTGCTCAGTTTCAGCAACTCACACGCAACCTCTGAGATAAACCAGGTCAAAGAACATCTCCTGAGTAGAACTGGTTGAATTAGTTATGCATAACAATTATGTTCATTGCTTACGTCCCTTGCCTCTGTTCTCCAAAAACAAATCAAGATCTTTATAAATATATTCCTTATTGAACGAAAAGCTTTTGTCAACAGATTTGGGCCCAGGACTTGTTCGTGAATTGTCTGAAGAAAATTCTCCTTTTTAGTACCCACTATTCAGAGCTTGTTGTTAGAATGCAGGGATGGGTAACCTAAATCACATGGTATCGTTTGTGTTCTCTGATCGTATGACCTAACCATTATAGACAGTAGGGGTACCTGAAGAAATCATTGGACCACTGGTGGGCTTTTAAGAAAGAGAAACACCTTGAGGTGGTGGAGATTGAGCAGGAGATGAGCAGGCCTGGGAAATGTTAGGACTTCTAGAATGTCTACCTCTTCTCTTTCGGTGCCTGATCCAAAGCTCATTGCCGTTGACTTCAATAGATTTTGGATCAGGCTGAGAGATTAAGTGACTTACCCAAAGTCACATATGAAATCCGCAGCAGATCTAGAAACAGAACTATGATCTCCAAAGCCCCAATCCAGTGCATTAACCACAAGAATATTCTACAGCACCAGTATGATATGTTTGAGATACTGCCTGTGTGACCCACCACTCGGTCTGTACATGTAACGAAGAGGTGGTGGTTAGGTTGCTGCTACTTCATAGAATCGTAGAATATCAGGGTTGGAAGGGACCTCAGGAGGTCATCTAGTCCAGCCCCCTGCTCAAAACAGGACCAATTTCCAACTAAATCATCCCAGCCAGGGCTTTGTCAAGCCTGACCTTAAAGACTTCTAAGGAAGGAGATTCCACCACCACCCTAGGTAACGCATTCCAGTGTTTCACCACCCTCCTAGTGAAACTATACTTGATGTGTATAGTTTAATTTATGTCCTCCTTTTTATTTAATCCTTCCATTTAGTACCCAAGCATTATGCCAGTGGTGTGGCTTCTGTGAAACCCTGTACATGTGATAACTAAGGCCTTGGCTTCACTTGCGAGTTGGAGCGCATTAAATCAGCCCCAGGCACCCTATCTCCTGAGGTGTCCACACTGGCAAGGCACATAGAGCTCCCGGACTCCGCAGCTGGAGCACCCCTGATAATCCACCTCCGCGAGACGCATAAAGCTTGCTGCACCCCGGCTGGAGTGCCGCGGCGCCAGTGTGAACTCCCTGGTCTGTTAATTTGCTCTGATCGGCCTCCAGAAGTGTCCCACAATGCCTGTTCTAGCCACTCTGGTCATCACTTGGAACTCTACTGCCCTGCCCTCAGGTGACCAACCGTCAGACCCGCCCTTTAAATTCTCTGGGAATTTTGAAATCCCCCTTCCTGTTTGCTCAGCAAAGCATGTAGTGCTCTCAGTGCATCTTTCCAGGTGACCACGCCTCTACGCGCCAGGCGATCCCAGTATGGAGCAATGGCGAGCTGCTGGACCTCATCAGTGTTTGGGAGGAGGAAGCTGTCCAGTCCCAGCTGCGCTCCAGCCATATGAATTACGATACCTATGGGCAGATATCAAGGGCCATGATAGAAAGGGGCCATGACCGGGATACAGTGCAGTGCAGGGTTAAAGTGAAGGAGCTGCAGAATGCCTACCGCAAAGTGTGAGAGGCAAACTGTCGCTCCGGTGCTGCGCCCACCACCTGCCATTTCTACAAAGAGCTGGACAAGATACTTGGGGGCGACCCCACCTCCACTCTGAAGAGCACCATGGACACTTCAGAGGCCGTAGCAGCCCAGAGTTCAACAAGGCAGGAGGAGGAAAGTGGGAGCGAGGGTGCTAAGGAGGAGGGGGGCCCAGAGCCAGAGGACGGCCCAGCATCCCTAGATGCATGCAGCCAGGAGCGGTTTTCAAACCAGGAGGAAGGTAGCCAGTCACAGCGGATGGTGCTTGTGGAAGAACAAACAGCAGCGGAGGTGCCCGGTAGGCACCTATTTTGGGAAGGGAGTTCTTCGGTGTGGGCTCCTGGGGCAAGGAGGGTTGCAGAAAGAAGGGTTAGGGCTGCATGCATGCACCCTCAGCAGCGAGATATCTTCGAGGATGAACTCATCCTGTGGAAAATGTGGGGACAGTGTTCAGTATAGGGGGCCCCTGCAGCTGTTGGCTCTCCCCAAGGCACAGAACCCCAGAGGACAGAACGGCCGTGAAACAATCAGTCCCCCTTGCCCAGTGCTTACTCACAATTTCAGGGTTCTTGTGAGTTATGTGCACTCACTTTGGGACGGGCACTTTCCACTATTGTCTGCACTGTGCTTGCTTCAAGTGCGGCCAAATCATTGCTCTGTCTAGTGTGAACAATGCTGCCTCTGTTAAGTGTTGCATTTTGGCTTTACAGATGCAACCTTGAGATCCCGCCATCCTTGTTATCAATGGCCGAAAGGCTGCAAAGAATCGGGAAGCGTCCATGAAGAAGCAAGGAGGACCTTCTGCATGAAGTCATGCAGCAGTCCCTTACTGAAAATCAAAAAGTACAGGAGTGGCGGGAGACAGAAAGGAGGCTCCGCCAGCAGAATACGGATTGCCGGCACCAAAGCACGGAGCGGCTTCTAAGCATTAGGGAGGGCCAAGCAGACTCTATGCAGGTGCTCGTAGCACTCCAGACAGAGCAGATCCACGCCCGCCCCTTCCTCTGCAGCCCTTGTCCCAAAACTCTTTCCCTTGTGCCCCCATGCCACCGCCAACCCACTTTCCCCAACATCCGATTTCTTATTGCCATCAGCTGCCTCCAACACCTGTAGCTTCACCACCCAGCACTGCATACTACGACCCTTACTCATGGCACTCAACCTCCATCACCGTGCATTTTAGTCAGCCTGAAGTGCAGCACTCATTGCACAGCACTCCAGACATGAAGGCTGAATATGATAACAGGACATACGCAAATCTGTGATTGTCCTGTTCCCCTCCCCACCCCACCCCACCCCCTTCCCTCCTCCCACAGGGCACAGCTGTGTCATGCCATGTGTGTTTCCCCAGCAGTTGTGTTTCTTTTCAATAAATGAATTTTTTGGCTAAAAAGATAGCGTAGCCCAGGAAAGCAACAGGCACTGCAAGTCAGTACATCATATGTAGCAAACACAGATGCCTACTAGCACTGGAACCACTGCATTTCACTTCCAGGGAGGGCACCAAACATTACTGGTGGCTTTCAGCATTGAATTGCTCCCTTAAGGCATCCCTAATCCTTGCAGCCCCGCGCTGAGCTCCTCCAATAGCCCTGCTCTCTGGCTGTTCAAATTCAGCCTCCAGGTGTTGAACATCCATGGTCCATGCCTGAGTGAAGCTTTCACCCTTCCCTTCACAAATGTTATGGAGGGTACAGCACGCAGCTATAACTGTAGGGATGTTGTCATCAGCCAGGTCCAGCTTCCCATACAGACAGCGCCAGCGGCTCTTTAAACAGCCAAAAGCACACTCAACAGTGATTCTGCACCAAGTCAGCCTGTTGTTGAACCGCTCCTTGCTGCTGTCGAGGCTCCCTGTGTATGGTTTCATGAGCCATGGCATTAAGGGGTAAGCGGGGTCTCCAAGGATCACAATTGGCATTTCAACTTCCCCTACGGTGATCTTCTGGTCTGGGAAGAAAGTCCCAGCTTGCAGCTTCCTGAACAGGCCTGTGTACCAAAAGATGCGTACATCATGCGCCTTTCCGAACCAGCCTGCGTTAATGTCCATGAAACGCCCACGGTGATCCACAAGTGTCCGGAGATCCATTGATAAATACTCCTTCCGATTTATGTACTCGGAGGCTAGGTGGTTTAGTGCCAGAATTGGAATATGCGTCCCATCTATCGCCCCTCCACAGTTAGTTAGGGAATTCCACTTGTGCACAGCCAGCCACAATGTCACGCACATTGCCCAGAGTCACGGTTCTTCTGAACAGGATGCGATTAATGGCCCTGCGAACTTGCATCAACACAATTCCAATGCTTTCCCACTCTGAACTGATTAGCAACCGATCGGTAGCTGTCTGGAGTTTCCAGCTTCTAGATTGCAATAGCCACGCACTTCTCCACTGGCAGGGCAGCTCTCAATCTCGTGTCCTTGCTTCGCAGGGTGGGGGCGAGCTCAGCACATAGTCCCATGAAAGTGGCGTTCCTCATCTGAAAGTTCTGCAGCCACTGCTCGTCATCCCAGACTTGCATGACGATGTGATCCCACCACTCGGTGCTTGTTTCCTGAGCCCAAAAGCAGCATTCCACTGTGGTGAGCGTGTCCATGAATGCCACAAGCAATCTCATGTCATAAGCATTATGTGAGTTGACATCATTGTCGGACTCCTCACTGTCACTTTGTAGCTTAAGGAGTAACGTGACTGCAATTTGTGACATGCTGGCGAGACCAATCAGCATATTCCTCACACGTTTGGGATCCATTCCCACAGACCGAAAGGGAAGACAGAGCGCGCAGTATAAAGACCTTTGAAAGATGGTGCCAAATGTGGATGGAAGCACAGGAATTGCTGGGATCCAAAGCGATGCATCACGGGGTGTTGGGACAGGACCCAGGATGCCATGCGCCCCCTTCCCCCACCCCCTTCTCAAAGCCACAGTGCCAGAATGGGAAGAAGTGCTCTGCGGGATAGATGCCCATAATGCACCGCTCCCAGTGCCGCTGCAAGTGCCACAAATGTGGCCATGCCATTGCACTTGCAGCTGACAGCGTGAACACATGGCAGTACTTTCCCTGCTGCGGTCTCCGAGGGCTGGTTTAACTCACAGCGCTCTACATCTGCAAGTGTAGCCATGCCCGAAGAATGATATGGCTGATGCTGCTAGCAGAGAGCTCTAATTTATGGACCTACATTTATGTATAAAGATGATGTGGTGATAACTCCCAAGTAATGCTGTCCGTTCCTGTAATCAAAGTGTAGCTGTCAATCTGCTGTGATTTGCACTACAGTACCATCACACACCCATTCACAGAGGGGAAAGTGAAAAGAAACTTTCGGGACCAGAACTTACTCCCACCCATTTCTCGAAGGATTGTGAAAGAGAAACTGTAAGTTCAAACTGGCCGGAGAAATGTAATAAAGGCTGCATTAATCGGATTTCTGTAACTCTAAAAATAAGCCCCTGTATATTTGGAGTCTCCAAAATGTTTTGCGAAAAAGACTCCCATGCAACTGAACATTAAACTTGCTCCTGCCTCTCTGGTGGGCTTACAGTAACCTTTTTAGGGCTATTGAGAAGTGCTGCTGGTATAAAGGTCACTTTTGCCTTTTCCTTTCTTCTGAAGTCTTGCTGTTATTACCTAAACAATTCTGGCAGGTTCCCAGTGTACTCTAGGACTTGGATCACTTCTAAAATATTGACTTGGGAAAGTTTGGCTGCAAAGCAGCATCTGGATTTTAGTGTTAGCCTGAACTTACTAAGGAGGTCTCGTGATTGGCCCAGTGCCACACATTGACTCAGTGATTCAGACACTTTGAAAACCATGCTCTTCTTGGTTCAGAGCTCTGCTCTAAACATTTGACCACACTGCTACTTACTTGATGGTACATGAGTATCCAACTTGAATCATTAGGTTGACTTTTGTGGCATTTAAATGTATTTGAACACGAGAGTAATAAATATAAAAATAAGCACTCACCCACCTGGCCGATCTTCTACGTTACTTGCGGCCTTGTTGTACTCTCCTGACTTATAACCTGAGAGAGCAGAAGAGGACCACATAGGCTCTGCAAGAGGTCCCTTACAGAGTTGCTGACTCACTGCCTCAGAGCAGGAGGTTTGGACAGGGGATGCTGCAAAGGCGGCGGCGAGCATGGTCTGCAATCCTCACAAATTGCTAGGGACCTAGTGGGGAAAGAAAGCCCTGTTGTTGTTTGTTCATGTTTATTATGGGAGTATCTACAGGCCAACCAAGAATGGGGCCCCCATTGCGCTAGGCACTGTACAAATGCAGGCTACACTACAAGGTTAGGTTGACGTAAACCACCTTGAGTTGACCTAGTTGTGCATGTGTCTACACTTAAAATTTGTCTCCCATCAATGTAAGCTCTCCATTATGGTGACATAGTAATGCCATGTCCCTGAGCGGCGTTGAGCCGTGGTCAATGTACTGAGGTCAACGCAGCGCAAATGTAGACACTGCGTTACCTATGTCAATCCTAACAGTCCTCCAGCTGTCCCACAATGCCTGGCACTGACCTCTCTGGTCACAATTGTGAACTCCATTGGCTGGCGGTCATGAAGACTAGAAGCACCTCCTTAAAGCCCACATTTTTTTTTTTTTTTTGAAACTGTTTGCAACTGCCCAGCTGACCATGCCAGCTACACACTCCAGACTCAAAGAGCCACACACCATGTTTGGCGGAGACCCCACCACCACCACTCTGGACGCCACTGTGGATATCTCTGAGGAGTCAGACGGGAACAAGGAGGAGGCGGAGGAGGAGGACGCTGGGGGACGTGCGACTGGGAGGTTCAGCTGTGCCACGAGCCAGGACCTGTTTGAGACTCCACTGCAGTCCTGGCAATCAAGCATGGGAGAGCCCGATGCAAGGGAAGGAATGTTGGGTAAGTGTGTAAATGTAATTCCCATTACAGTGATGGTGCCCACCAACTTAGCAGGATGCAGCCGTACAACAATGAGAGCTAGAATTATCTGCTTTTCATTCCCCTGTAGAGGTGTGGGGGGTAGCATAGTTTGTTTGTGTACACAGAGATGTCCAGTGAATCCTCCTGCGAGATCTTGGTGGAGCTCTCATGGAGGTACTCTGCAATCCTCTCCAGAAAGTTTCTAGGGATGGCAGCATTATTTCTTCTTCTGCAGTAGGACACTTTCCCACACCAGTCAGTGATAACTTCAGCAGGCACCATTGCAGTAAACAGGCTAGTGACATACTGGCCTGGGCAGCTTTGGGACACCAGCAGCAGCTGTGCTGTCTTTGCCTTTGTTACCCTCAGGAGTGAGATACCCGCTAAAGTCCCCATAGCCTGGGGAAAATGGTGCCAGTATTCAGTGCCAGTGCCCTATTCTCATAGTTTCATGCACACAAGCAATTCCCTCCTAATTTTCCTCACCCCTGGCAGGCCATACTCACCATGGCTGGTGCTGTAAGTGGTGCCATGAACAAGCACTCCAAACCAGAAGTGTCAATAAGCGTGTCTTGTTTAAAACTTTAAGGGAGCAAAGGAAAGGAGTTCTGAATCTTAAGTTTCGCTTTCCATTGTGACTATCCTGACAGTTCTACCTCTGTGTTTAATAGGCAGCTGCTGCCGTTGCAATGTTGAGGGGTTCCCCCTCCATTCCTGTGGAATGCCCGAGCCAGATAAGAAGGTGAAAGAAGAGGACTCGAGATGCCATGTTTAACGAGGTCCTGCAAGCCAGGGCTGCATCACACTGGGAGCAGAGGGCCTAGAGGATGAATATTGCAGACAGCCTGGAGAAGGAAGGAGTGGACAGGAGAGAGGCCCAGGAGTCCCAGAAGGAGAGGGAGATGCACCAGGACATAATGGGGCTTGAGGTTCAACAACCATGAACTCGCTTCCCTTTTCAGTCCATGGAGAAGTGCATTTCCACCCCTTCAACGTTCCATGTGGCATCAGGGACTGCATCCCTCCTCCTCCACACCAGGGGATGTTAAAGACAATCACAGCTTCATATACACTGGCCTGGGAGAGCCATGGCTAATGTACGTGTAGCTAAAATGGATATGAATGTTCCTTCCCCTTCTTTAAGCGCTGTTCCATAGATTTATTAAGGTCTTAATATATTTGTTTTTAACTTGCACAGAACTTGTTTTGAAGTGTTTTTGTTACTCAATAAAACTCTATTGTTTGGAAAATAATTTTGTTTCTATTAGAGTCCAACATATGCTGCAGAATGGCTGGCGGTAATGGCAGCTCCCACTTACTTGTTGGACACTGTGACACAACTCATAGGATCAGTGATAAACACAGTGTAATAATCAGAAATGTACAGCAACCACCACAAAATTAACAGGTGTATTGCCAGTGTTACGTTCATAGATGTGCACCAAGCACCGCACAATTCCTAACAGGTGCCCCAAACTGCAGGGCCGGGTAGAGCACAGGATACCATGACACATTACTGTGACTTGCTGTGTAAGTGCTCTTTCAAAGCCTCACTGAGCTGCATAGCTCTGTTTTGAGTTCTTCTGATGATCCTTGTGTCTGTCTGTCTGCCCAAACTCAGCAGAAAGCTGCTCCGCCTTCCCCGTGGCTGCAACTTTTCCTCCTTTGCTTCACAGATATTCTGCAGGACACAGCAGGCAGCTCTAACCATTGGGATGTTTTTCTCACTGAGATAAAATCTTGTGAGTAACAATGCCAGCACACCTTCAATCTGGCAAAAGCGCATTTGACTGTCATTCTGCACCTGCTGAGCCAGTAGTTGAACCTTTCCTTCGTGCTGTCGAGATGGCTAGTGTACAGCTTCATGAGCCAGGGGAGTGAGAGGTAGGCTGGGTTGTCCACGATCACGATTGGCATTTCAACATCGCCAACATCTGGTCAAGAAAGGAAGTCCCTGCTTGTGGCTTTCTGAGCAGTCTGGTATTCTTAAAGATGTGAATGTCATGCACCTTCCCTGACCAGCCATCGCTGATGTTGGTGAAGCATCCCTAGTGATCCACCAGTGTTTCCATAACCATAGAAAAATAGCCTTTTCTGTTGATGTAGTTTGTGGCAAGGTAATCTGGTGACAAATAGAGCTATGCATGCAGTCTATCGCTCCACCGCAGTTCAGGAGCCCTATGGCTGCAAATCCATCCATTATGTCCTGCACATTGCCGAGAGTCACAGTTCTGCATAGCAGGAGACGATTAATGGTCCTGCATACTTGCATAACAGTGGCCCTCACGGTGGATTTTCCAGCTCCAAAAAATGATTACCCACTGACCAGTAGCAATCCAGCATCACAAGTTCTCATAGTGAAATTGCCACTCACTTCTCCACTGTCAGTGCAGTTCTCATTTTGATGTCCTTGTGCTGGAGGGCTGGGGCAAACTCAGCAGATAGATCCCAGAATGTGGCCTTGTGCCACTGTTCATCACCCCAAGGCTGGATTATAATGAGATCCCACCAGTCAGTGCTTGTTTCTCAGGACCAGAAACAGCACTCCACCATTTTGCAGCTGCTCCACGAATGTCACCAAGAACCTTGAACTGGTTTTTGCTATGTCCCACAGCAGTCTGCCCTCCAGGAAATCATCATATTCCCCGTGGCTCTGTAGATACTAGAGGATCATGCATCCTATGCGCGCAACGTTCATAATAATAGTGCAGAGCTGTGCAGGCTCCGTGCTTCTGTCAGAGATGGCGGACTGTGGTGAGTCCCATGCAGGTTCATGGGATTTTCAAAATAGGCATGAAAATTATAGCATAGAGATGGCATTTTGGGGTGGCGAAAATTGCATGATAGGGACTTGACCCCACTGTCCCAGTCATCCCTACACAACTCGGTTCTGCCCCACCACGCACTGCCAAAACTTCCTAAAAGACAATGTGCTGGACGGTGGCAAGTTGCACACTGGGATACCTACCCAAGGTGCACTGCACTGTGCATCAAAGCAAGCAGTCCTGGTGAGTACGTACAGAGCCGACAAAAGCAAACTATGCACGTGCTCAAGCAATATACTAACTGCAGCGGCTTTATGTCAACATAACTTGCGTCAGCAGAAGTTTGAAACATAGACATACCCACAGATTATAGACACTCCCTGCCCTGATGAGCTTACTCTCAAAATAGCCCTAGCCACAGTGAAGGGCTGACCAGTCTCCACATCCCTATAACATCACAGTTCCCTCCAGAGCTATGCTATCATCAGCTCTCTTCTGCCTGAGCATCTACAATATTTCCCTGGGCCGACAGGCAGACACAGGCATGGAGCAGACTGCTCAGAGCAGTATTAACTCCTGCATGGATACCCATGATGCGGACCCCCATGGGATCATGCAGTAGAGAGCAGCTGCTTCGTGCTGCTAGTTTTAACCAAGTAAGCACAATTGTTGTAAGGATATGACCTGAAATAAGTGGGGAGGGTAATAGTGAGCTATCAGAGTTACATTGCAGAATCTAAGGGCTTGGTCACAAGAGTTTCGGTCTAGCTTGATGCAGAGTACATAGGGTGTTAGTTATTGTATCTTCTTGGTTTTCCACTTATACTCCGACTCATCAAAATGGTTTTGAAGGTACAGCGCAATGTGTTTGCCTAGCAGTACAACAGCCCTTGGCCTTTCATTTGAGGATCCCTATGTCCTTTGCAAACAGAGCTGTTCTAATGCACAGAATATAAAATATAATTCACCAGACACCTGGGATTGGATCTGTAATAGAGTTCTAGTGTCTCCAGAGAGAGAGAGAGAGAGAGAGAGACCCTAAGAAACCTGGAATGCCAACCCTCAGGGGTTGCTCAGCACCTTACAAGCTGATAATGGGCCAAATTCATCCTCGGTTGACTGTCCATAGCTTCCGTGGACATTTGTAGTGTGATTTCATCTAGGAGCCCCAGTCACATATCAGGGCCCCTCATGCTCGGTGCTGTAAAACACAGAATGCCTTGAAGGACTTAGTCTGATACAATATACCAGAGATTAAATTGGTCCATTGTTGTTTTTTCTTGTTCATGACTGCAACATAGTGATAAAGTACCAGTCCCGACTATTTTAAAAACTACCACCTCCCTGTAAAATTAAAAAAAAACTTTCCAAATAGCCTTTTTTTATGTCATCTTGTGTTTAATGAAATGTTGTCCTACAGTTTCTGTGTCTAGTATTTTGCATGGATCAAAGTAAGGAATAAGCACCATCACTTTGAGTACTGTTGACTTTTTAGAGAGCGCAGCTAAGGTCCCGAAAGAGAAGTGGGTAGATGGTAGGAATTCCTTCACCACCATCAGCACATGTTCCCTAACTGCAGAAAAATAAATTGCCCCTTGCAAGGGCATCTTGCCTCTGCTCACAAACTGGGGTTTTTAGTATATGCATTTTTCAGCTTAAATATTTTGCAACAGAATTAACTCATTGAAATGCTTTGGATTTTTTTCTTCTTTGCTTTTTTTCATTTGTGTTTTGCGGTGGCTTCCCATCACATACCGAAGCAAGATTGCCAAACACAATAAAAATTTGTCTTGAGGCGACAATTGCAAACTAGCTGTTGTACTGCTGATATCTGTAAGAAATCAGCTGAGCATTAGCAAAGTAGTTGTACAGCTTGTATTCAGATTGCATGATTCCTAATGTGGAAAGTGACTTTGTCAGGGTTTATGTAATTAATGTGCATGGGTTTGTTTTTTTGGGCAGGAGGGGGAGGAGGTTCTTGTTAATTTTGCATTGCTTTCTGCTGGGTTGCACTCTCAATGCACAATCATCTAGGACAGAGAACCTGAATAAACATTTCAAACTATCAAAATAAAGACAAAGGGCAGTGTCTTTAAGGGAGTGCACATAGCCTCTGTTCTAGATAAAAAGCATTATGTAAAGGCCCTTAAATAGCTAGCTTTTCTCTTTCCTGTAACATTGTATAACTTTAACTTAGGATGTCAGTTAACTTTCTGGCATTAACTATTACCTTGAGATTTTTTTAACTCTGTTTGGATCTTGTGATGGGTCTAAAGACTGCATGCATGCACTGTATATGGCACTACATTCGTACGGGGGCACATGTAGAGATGGCAATGTCTGCTGCAGCATTGGGCGATGAATAACTGTGGAGAACAATAGTAATACCTTTACTAAACACAGTGCGTTACTGAAAATAGTAGCAGATACTGTTTTTAAATTCAAAGTGCTTTAAAAATAGTTAACTAATTACTACAGCTTCACTGTGAGGTAGGTGAGTCTTATTATCTCATTACGTAGCTGGGGAAATTGAAGCAGAGAGGTGGTGACTTGCTTAAGGCCATGGAGAACTGGGCTTATAATCCATTTACACAGTGATCCCTACCTTTGTGCCCTCTAGGTTGGATTGCTTCATTGCCCGATACGTAGGTGTGACCACTCTGAACTAAATGAAACTTTGTAGACAGAATGGTGCAGTCCGTCCCCTTAGCAGTGCCAGCCTCTGAGAGTACCCCCACCCCCTGCCGCAGTGTGCTGTTTAGTACACTGTCTTCCCATGGAACACCAGGTTAAATCCAATTTCTCAGTTCTAATGTTCAGTGATGCCTATGGAATTGGCCGAAGATACCGCAGAGACCACCTCTTTCGACATGCTGATCCCTTCCCATGACAGCTGTGTTTCTGAGGAACAATAATGCTGTTAACTGGAATGGTGAAACTTATGAGAGCAGGAGACAGGGCTCTGTATTCATCGCTGCTTTCCAGTCAAAGTGCACAATACACAGCCGTGCAGTTGAGGAGCTGAGCAGGAGGGGAAGGGCACTGTCATGTGAGACTCATAGCTGTGTGGGGTGAGAGCTCTGCTCTTTACCAGCTTAGGCTGATGTGTGGAGTTGCTGAATTGGGCCAGAGCAGAGCTCCACTCTGACACAATTTAAGAGACTATACAGCATCTGGAAAGAGAGGCTGACTAATTCTGCAACCATTAGCACGGCTGCTTAAAAGTGTTATAGACAAGTCTTTGGGTACTGGCTGTCTTTCTGAATGACCAGGGCTTAGGCTGGGCATAAGTTCAACCCTGGTCACGTGTGTGAGGTTTACAATGATACTGGGTACCATGACGTTGTCACTCATGCTTGGGGCAGGACTAATAGGGTTGCACAGCAAAATAACAAAGTCATCTGCGTTCTCTGCTTCAGGCCAGTCCACACACAGTCATGATTGCTTTGCACTGCACAGTAAACAGACAAGAGTCCCAATGAATTTAGAATTATTTTTACCATTTTAGGCACTGCCTCTGCCTCTGCTTTTCCTCTGCACTGTCAAGCCATTGATTGAGGTACAAGCCCCTCCTGAATCTATCAAGATGCCCCCTCTAGCTAAAATAAAAACCAAGTACAGCAATAAGAAAAGTCTGTTGTTCAGCCATCTTGAGCCCTAACTGCAGGCTTCTCCTCTCCCCTTTGTTCCCATGGATAATGCGTCTTCCAATGTATTTGATGAAATGTTGGACCAATTCCATTTGACTTGGTACCAGAGCCTCGGCCAGAACTTCTTCAGTCATTGATTCCAACGTTGTTCTCTCCCCAGTGGCCACGAACGAACCCTAATTTTCTCAGATGACAGTTCAGGGGACAGCCTGTGCACCAACAACTCTAGATGTTTTGTTATTAAGGTCTTGACTGGTTTGAACTCATTCCTGCACTCACTTAAATCAATGGGCTTTTTCCCCATTAACTTTAAATCAGACTGAGATCCTGCCCCCACCCCCTTTGGGTAGTTTGCCCACCGCTGAAGGGACAGGGCTTCAACCCCTTTGTGTGGAGGGGCAGGCAGGGGACAGATAATGCTGTTCTAGTTCACCCATTTATGAAGCTTGTGTAACGCCAACAGACTCCAGTCATCAGCAGGCAGGATCAAACCTCTGGAGCTTAGTGCATGAGCCTCTACTGCATGAGCTAAAAGCCACATGCTTGTTAGGTGAGGCTGTAGAGCAGACTCATTTTCTCTCTCTCTCTCTCAGTGCTCTAGGTGCCACTGGATGGGACAGAACACCACAACCAGGAGGTGTGTGGGTTACACCTGCTCTCCATAATGTCTTGGTAGAGCAGTTCCCAACCACTCCTTACTGGAGCACTCCTTCTGGTGGGCTGACAGATGAGTGTCACCCCCACGTTCCCTCACAATTATGGCCTAGCACAATTGCCACACTCTTCTTTTGATTCCTTTCATTCATCACTCTCTCCTTTGCTCTCGTGTGTGTGTGTTCTTTTACAGTGAATTTCTGAGTTTTCCTCTTATTTATTTGTTTATTTTGCCCTACCCCTTGCCTTCTCAAAAGAGGGCTATGTGCTGCCTGGAGCGGGACGGACTCATCAGTCCACAGCCCACCAGGAACAGGTCTCGTATGCTTTTTGTGGCTGGGCTGAGTGCCGCAGTAATAGAGAAGGAAAACTTCAGCTAGAGGGCTTCTTCCTGAGCTGCTACCACAGCCAGCCACATTAGGGGCCACTGAGGTAACAAAGCAATGGCTTTCAATGACATGTCTGCTCCTATGCGCCTCTCAAGGGAGCTCATTTAAAGGTATATGGGATAGAGTGGCTTATATAACATCTCATGCAGCTTTCCCTTGCCCCCTTTCCTGTCCTGTGCTTTGTGTTCTCCCTGGGCTGGTTGGGGCTCTCTTCGTTCCTCCAGTTGGCTCAGTGGCTCCTGATACTGGATTTTTTTTTTTTTACATTTGTAGAGCTCAACACCATGTGAACAGATTTTGCTGAAACTTTTCAAAATAAATTAACCACTCCCCTGACAACAAACATAGAAAATTCCAGCCCAAATGGGCTATAAAAAGTTGTGAGCAGCTGGAAAAAGCAGGGTTATAATGATAATGAATGTTGCCGTTTCAACCTTAACTATATTGGTTGCCTTGTTCCTGAGCAGCGTATGTCACAGAACTGTGAGGCCCAATCCTCACCTACTGTCATTTGGTGTAGCTTTTTTGACTTCAGGGGGGCTGTGCTGACTTATGCCAGCTGAAAATCTGGCTTGTGATCCTTATTATCCTGTAACGTGACTATACCGCTGTAATGCAATCTGATTCAGCTTGCTGAGCCAGGTGGCAGAATAAGTGTCTAGGATTATCTTTAGAAAAGCACAAGATCTCAGGGTGCTGCATGACACACTTTCTTTATATACATTTATTTTTTTATTGCTTTTGAGCAGCCTGGGTTGCTCTTTTTTTTGAGGGGGGGGGCTTTTAAAAAAAATTAAGATTCTACTTAGGCATATCAGTAGGATGATTTTTCACCTGTTCCTTTCCCCCTTCTGCCGCGGTAGATGCACAGAAAAGACGTGTGTTGCATCTGATGCAGTGCGATCTTTGCCTGTTCCTGCAGTTTGGGTCTGACTGCACCTTTAGGGTTTAGTTTTGTGCTCTTTATTTTGTATGGATATAGGACATATTGGTTTTTGTCAATCACACCCTGTTCATTTCCCCTACCTGAATTCAGAACCCTCTGTGACCTTACAATCATCTTGACTACAGCCAATTGCGATAGCCCCTTCCTCCGTTTACCCTTCCTCCCCCCGCACCCAAGATCTGTTTGTCAATAGAGAATTAAGGGACACTGAAGTCCTTGGGATCAGGATCTGGCAAGAACTGAAGAGCCCTTTAAAAGTACCGTCCTGTTTACATGCCAATATCTCTTCTGTAATACAGAGTTTGGGAAGAGAACAGTGGAGGGTTTGTTGTTTTTCTAAATGGAATGTTTTCCCAACTTCTCAGCAAGGCATTAGCTGCTCTTTAAGAATGTTTGGAAGCATGAACCAACAAGGTATTACCCAAGCATTATCTCCAGCATTCTTTTTCAAACTACTATTTTTATTTGCACATACTTTTATCTCTAGTGTTTCTTCAGTCTGAGAAGGATCAAGCAGACGCCACGCTGTACAGTGTAGCCCAGACAGACAGATGACACACTGCAGTTTCGACTTGAGAAACTCTGACTGCTGCTAAGCATCAAGGGGCAAACCCTTATCTTGGCACGTAGCCCTAACTGTGTTGTATGCTGAGAGAGATGGGAAAAATTCACTCTCCCAGTGCGTGAGGCTGTTCTAAAATTACCACTGCAGCCACACACTTCTGCTCTACTAATGACAGCAAATACCTGTATCTTTGAATGTTATGCCCTCCCCAAAATAGTTTTGGATGCCCTTCACAAAGTGATATCTACTAGCCCTGCTCCTCCTCATCCCCCTTCTCTACCCCGCCCCCAAACTCATCCTCTGCAAAGGGGCACAGGGAGTGCCCATGGAGCTGTGCTTACCACTCTCACAGGAGTAAACAAAGGATCCCTGCCTCCTCTTTCTTCCCATTCCCACCGCAAGGGAGTCATCCCATTGATTCTGCTGTCGTCAGGGCCTTCTGTGCCCCACAAGTGGGAGGTGGAGGATGTTTGAGATTGGCCCCAAGAAATTTTGTGTTGATCATGGTGATGGTTCTTGAATTCAGGGGACATGGAATGAGAATTTGTAATAGGATTCTAGTGCACTGAGTCACGTAAACAGAGTGAAACAAATTCTGGGTTGCAGCCCATAACTGCGGGCAAAATGTGGTCCCTTGTGCATTGCCTGGCAAGACTGAAAATGTTGTGTTTTAAACATGAACTCATCCTATTCTCTGGAAGGATCACGCATGCTCTTCCTCATGGGGGAAAGGTATGCGTAAATCAAGCTATGTTATGATAGAGGTGCTCACTTAAACATATTCCTACTAAAAGAATAAACATGGAAGCTAGACATCTGTGCCCATGACATTTTTGAATAATACCTTGTTAAAAACCTGGTTTAGGAGGGAATCAGTTCAGTGAATGGAAATCCTATTTATTAATAGAAGGAGTTTTTAAAAGGGGTGTCAGAGTCACTTCTCTTCCCCTCCCTACCCCAAAGGGTAGATTAAGGTCCCATGGTGTTTTAATCTAGTCTGCCAACCTGTGACTTCATAATCAATCCAGATTTGGCCATACTGCTTTCAAAGAACTGAACTATTTGCTGTGTTGACGTGTGGCATATGCTTTCGATAAATGGACTTGCTTGGCCAAGATGGGGACCCAGTGTGCTTCAGAGTATATTTTAAAATATTAACAAACCTCCATCAGCCCCAAATCCAACCAATCTATTGTATATGGGCAAAAAATTAGACTGAGTTTGATAGTAACGGTGCTGTTTAATCACAAGGCTAAATTCAGGAAAGCCTCTGCTGGAACGAATGTTTGATCAATGGAAACATCTGGTGATGCAACAAGCATTTAAGAGACATGCCCATAGGATATGCGTTTAAGAGGTCTAACCATTTCCATACACTGAGTGGCTTCTGGCTTGTTGGTTCTGAAAACCTGATTAGGACTAAAGCCTTATCACTGGTCATAATTTAAAGCCTTATAGAATAGCTCTGATCTATAGAGCAGTAATCCAGTGCAACGTTGTTAACAATGGCTTTGTATGTAAACAATAGTAGTACTTTGGTTGTACAGCACTTTCCATCTGAGGATCTCAACCATTCAGTCAACGAATCCTCAACACCCATGTGAGGAAGGTGGTGTTATCCCTGTTTTACAGATGGGGAAACTTGAGGACAGAGAGGAAAAAGAGATTGGCCAAAATCACACAAGCCTGTGTCAGAACCCGTGTAGATCCCAGATTTTGTGTCTCCATTTCTGTGCTTTAACCACGATACCTGATTCTTTCTCTCCTCCTTGTTTTCAGACCTGCGGAGGTAGTTATCCTCCTAAGTCTCCCAGCATCTCTTCCTTCTTCCTAAATATTTACCTTTCACTAGTCCCACCCACAAAGGTCCCACTAACATCTAGCCATTCACATGCCTGACTAGGATGGGTGTGGCTGCCTTCAAGAGCCCATTAAGGACGCTGAGCTCACTAGAGAGAGATTCTAAAGAGCACTGGCACTTTGTGCTTTCCAGAAACTGGCCTTGGACTGTAGCCATTGTGTGTTTTGTTCTGAGGTACAAAATGCTCAAGCTGTAATGCAGCGGCAGTATTGCAATGTTTGTGTCTTCAAATCAGGATGCGGCTTGATGTGCAACAAATTAGTATTATTCTGGTTAAACACTATGATGCTGCCTCCTCGCTACAAGTAGGTGCAGAATTATTGTGTCATGATGGTGCATGAAAGAATCTGTAGTAAACTTGGGGGCCCTTTTAATTGTTCAGCAACCGATGATTGCGGGACTGGGGCAGACTACTGTTGCCACATCCTGTCAGTGTTGGAGTGCAGACTCGTGAGCTCGCAGCCTTGATTGCCCTAGACTGTGAAGGCCTGAGCTGGAGTCCTTCTAACTTTGATCCCTTGTTTGGTCTCCTAAGTGGACTATGTGGCTCAGAGGTTGGCAATGGGAAGCAGAGCTTCTATCTCTTGTTCACTGGCTCAAATCCAGCTTAGGCCAGTTGCGTATGACAGCTCATAGCGTCTGATGGCTTTCTAATCCTGTTCAGGTGGGGAGGTTGACTTGATGATGTAACAAACTGAGGAGATCATAATTTAAAGCCTTATAGAATATAGAATGTGATTTTGTGTAGCCCTTGTACTACCACGAGTCCACTGTGCTGGCTGGCCTGCACCAGAATTTGGTTTGGGAATTTGGGGGGTAAACTGGGCACACAACTGCTTACTTAATGAGACCTGGTGATTTGTCCAGTTGGGTATGAAAGCAGGTGTTTCCTGGTGACATTTTTCTTGGCTCTATAATATATATAGAATGCAAAGAGACAAGATGGCTCAGGGGATGAGCAATAGGAATGGGTGCGAAGCCCTTCCTCTCTAGATCACTGGTTTGGGTCAGGCACAGGTTGATCACAAGTGAGGGTCATTATCCACTTTGTGGCTGTCTTTTAAGTTGTGAACTGATGTCATCAGGCCAGTTGCTAAAGCACTTTCTTGGGGAAAAGCATCCCCATACTTCACAGGTCAGGGTTCTTTTACATTTCACTACTTCTCTGGGTCACAAGAACAGTCTCGTGTGCATGGTGTCTATGATCACAAACAGGCTCTGAGCCTTATTCATTGTTGCCCTATGGTTACTGTCCCACCGGGAAACTCTCCTGGTGCAGGGGCCCTTTTTCCAGGTGCAGAGCTCTCTCTGCCGGCTCGGTGCCGGCTCACCAGGAATAGCCACAGAAAGTGTTCTGGAGTGTGTTGGGCTGGAGAAGGAAGAGGTGGATCAAGGGTGTAGCCCGGGTGGCCATGCACCTTGGTGATTCTGCAGTAGTCCCTAGGGGACGCCACAGGTGCTGACTTTTGCTTTTGCTGGTGGGTGATTTACCCCGCTCCAAGGTCATGCTCCCGCTTGGTCTCTTCTCTTGAGGCCCTGCCCCCACCCTGCCTCTTGCCACCCCTGCTCCTCCCCTGCCCTGAGGCTCTCCCCCCGGCCCGCTGCTTGCTCCTCTCTGCCCCCGAGCGCCTCCCCCACCGTTCACTCCTTTCTGTCCCTTCCTCCCTTAAGGGCAAGTGATGGGGGAAGGGAACAGAGAGGAGGGAGTGGCAGGGGCCTTGGTGGAAGAGGCGGAGCAGGGGCGGGAAGAGACACCGCACGGGTGGAGCCATGGCGGAAAAGGCTGAGTGGGGGCAGGACCTCAGGGTGCAGCGTGGGTGGGTCCACAGTTCATGGGTGCTGAGCACCCCCCCTTTTTTCTCCATGGGTGCTTGAGCTCCAAAGCACCCTTGGAGTCAGTGCCTATGGGGGCTGCTGATGCAGGGCTAAACCTCGGGACTTCCTTAGCCTGTGCTGGGGACCAAATTGAGTCCTGCAGCCACAAAATAAGAGAAGCACAAAGTAGTCCATGCACAGGAACAAATCTGCTCCTCGGTGCTCTGGGTGCAAAGTTGGTGGGTAGTACAACTGGCAAGTGGGCTTTGAACCCAGCTTCACCTCTCACTTTGCTGGGGTTGCTGGGTGTTCCTCCGCTCCCACCCACACAGCGAGAGAACATTTAAAAACAACATGTAATTATTTTAAAGGGGGGAAGGGTAAGTGTTTACCTTCCGGGACTGTCCGCTTTCACAAGATCACCTTTTTAAAAAAGAACACTGGAGTTTTGTTTAATGGACTTCCCCTCCCCAAAATATAAGACTCCTTTCCTGCAGCATGAACATCCTCAGTGGTTTTAAAACATATTTGAAATGGCTTAGTTCTGTCTTTATCCTCATCCCTGTCATGACTGTTCTGCTTTGCAATATTCTCTTTGTGCAATTGCTCTTGCATTGCAGCTTCTTGCATTCCATCCGTAGCGTCAAAGCTCGTCCAGCACATTATGTGCTGAAAGGATCCAGAAGCCTTCTGTGCGTTCTCTCCCCAGGTTTGGGTGTATGTGTGTCTTCACAAGTGTTTTTACAAAATGAACTTTATTTTCAAGTTTTATGGTAGTGTTACTGTTAATGACGCTGTTAGCCGCTGCAGGATTCCCGCCCTTTCTAACTGCATCGAAGACGTATACGATAAATTGGAACTCCTGGACAACTGCCATATTTATTACACGTAGGGGCACCTGTGCATTTTATAAAAGGCCTTATTCATTTGGAGGGCTTGTGTCGTGCTCCATACGGAGACTAGGAACACATATGAACAGTACAGGGAGGGAAATAGTGGACGATGCTTGAGAATGATGTCAGGGGATAAAGAACTCAGTGAGTTCCCAGTGACCTAACATGGAGACAAGTATTTCCTTGACTGACTGAATACAAGTCAGCGGGGGACAAATTTTAAGAGGTCAAGTGGTTAAATGCTGGGGGCCCCAAAACTGGATCTTCTTGGCTGATCTCAGGTTGTTTTCCAATATGATGCCCCTCTGCCAATGGATTGTAGACACCTCATTAAAATAGTGTTGCTTCATAATCAGTTGGCAATTATCCTATCTACTCTTTCTGGTGTGTTTTCACCGCACCCATTAGTGTAGTGTCTAAGTGCTGATGTGCATTTTCAAAGTGTTAGCGTTTGTACTGGGTGCAACTCAATCAGAGAGGAACTACTCACAAAAGATGAAATTCACCCCTATGCAGAGGGCCAGCACAAGTCCTACGTAGGGTCCAATTAATCCCTGTTTTGATGGGCTTAAGTAGTAGAGAAGTGAATTTCATCTGTTGAACTTAATTTGAAATTGGCTTTCATAAGGGGCTGATTTACAAGGAAGAAATAAGTGTGAAAACAAGTGCAGAAATGGAGAGCTTAGCTTTGAAATGAAACTGTAATCTGCATGATGCTCCAAATTTAGCCTTCCGTATTTATTATCTGTGGAACCCAGAAATGTTCGAGCCGCCTTGCAAAACAAGCAAAAGCATGCTTCCTGGGCCAGATTGTTCACAATCTAAATGCAACATGACCCAGTAATAAAGAGTGATAAGCAGGAAAAAGTTGTGGAGGAGAAAGAAGAGGGTAACATTAATAGGATGATGTGGCGACTCAGTAAAGCATGCCCTTCTCTTGCTGCCTCTGATAGTGAATTTTTAGGAGTAATTTGAGTGAGGCAAAGGAGGTGGCTTGGTGATCAGGTTTGGGGAGGTCTTTCACACAGTATGGTAGAAGGCTTGAAGAGATAAAATATGTCAAGACTGTGGTCACTGGCAGAGCAGAGGGGAGGAACATGGAAAAAAAAAGCCCAGGTCAGAAAGGTACGCAGGGTTTGCTTGATTTATGGCCTGGAAAGCAAAGACAAGAAATCGGAACTTGATTTCTTCAAAGCAAGCTTCCATCCTGCAACCAGTGTGTGAAGCCCAGCACTTGCAAGCAGCCTGCTGATCCAAGATCAAACCAGTGTGTGTGTATATGTGAAATCAAGTTTTCCATATGTCACTGAAGGAAAAAAATTCATTTTCAAGCTTCCACTGGGTCCTTAAAACAAAATTAAGCAAACAAGGTAATGAAATCAGTTATATGCATGAAATTGGCAGTGCACTTTATAAGGTCTGGTTAAAACAGTGGGCCCTATTCTCCACTGCCGTGCACCTTGCATAGTCACTTTCATCTGTACAAAGTGGGCTAGAACTGATTTATGCCAGTTCCAGATGTGGCCCAGTATGGCTAACATATTGGAATGGTAGCGTTTTCACCTCCTTCATACCGGTATCAATGACTGCGCAAGGTAGGGTGACCAGATGTCCCGACTTTATAGGGGCAGTCCCGATTTTTGAGTCTTTTTCTTATATAGGCTCCTATTACCCCCCACCCCCGTCCCGATTTTTCACATTTGCTGTCTGATCACCCTAGCACAAGGCAGGGAGGAATTGGCCCCAGGGTCACTAATCACATTGTTGCTTTCTATGAGTCAGATCCTGCCAGCCTTACTTATGCTGTGTAATACCTTACTTCTTGAGTGTTCCCCTTAAAATCCATAATGTACATGGGGAACTACTTGCAGAGGGTCCGATCAAGCACCCAGCGACATCAGTGGTAAGACTCCCACTGGCTTCAATGGACTTTTGATTAGACTGAGCCAGAGTAAGGAACTACTTGATGTGAATAAGGATGGCAGAATCAGGCTCTGCAGCTTCTCTTCCCCTCCTCTTGCCGCTCCCCCCCCCCCCCCCGCCACCCCCTGGTGGATTTTACTGAGTTAAACCAACAATCTTTTTCCAGCGAGAGAAATGTATAAATCCCAGCTACATGTGTATTGAGTGAAGGACAAAGGCACAGAAGGAACCATGTTGTCTAATGTAAACCAGGGCTGCGCTGATAAAATTATGACTCTTTGGGTGAAGCAGTTACAGTCAGATGTGGTTAATCTGAAGAATAGATTTTGTAAGATTTATTTTTATTCTGATTTAAAAGAAAAACCCGTAAGGTTAACAAGTCAATAGTACAGCCATTAACACTTAAATCTTTCCAAAACCCAGGTCCATAGTAGGGGATGAATGAGGTCTGGTTATTGTGTGTTTAGTTACCTCTTCCATGCTCGGGTTAAACTAACCCTGCTTTGTGTGCCAAATCTGGGATTTGAGCAGTTCCAGACTTTTGCAGATATGCAGCTCAAGTGTAGTGAAGAACTGTTTAAACAGGTCTCTGTTTGTAGTGATACTTCTCCCCTCTTTCCCATTTGCACACTTATACTCCTGACACACTGTCCATTTTCACGCTAATCCCACTGTACATTTCACTTATCTTAAAAGGTGTGTACTGGAACGGCTGTCTAACGTCAGTGTCAGGTTCTTTTTAAATTGATCACTGCAGTCCGCAATAACAAACGGAAACCTCTCTGTTATTAGTACAGGTTACAGGAGCGCTGCATTCAATGATTTCTAAAAAGAACTTAATTAGTCACTGTGGAAAAGGATTTTCTGATTTAATTTAAGTTCCTGTGGTAAATCACTTTTAAATTAGAACCTTTTTTTTTTTTTTGTCTCTACATGAAGATAGGATCTGTAAGGCTTCCTGAGTGTGTCACTTGGGCGTTTGAGCATAATTGTCATAGCATAGAGTAGCAAATGAATGTACGAAATGTGTGCTTTATGGTCACTTGTTTACCACCATTGCATGTTCAGCCTGAGCAGTTATATGCTGCAATGCATTCTGTTAGAGGTTTATGTGTGAACAGACATGGTAAAAGGGCAGACACAGTTGTGTGCCTAGTCTGTATGGAAGCTGGGTCCTTGCCCTTCAAGTTACAGTTGCTGAAAACTGAACTCTTCTTTTTATCCACTGAGTAGGAAGGAACAGCAAAACTGACAGCAGAGTCAGTTTGCTCCTTACAGACTGCTGAGTGTCTCAGTGCTGACCGGGAGGGTCCATCCATAGGAGAGAAAGGGCAGTTTGTTCCCTCTTCTTTCAAATCCTTGTCCTCTCTTTTAAGATATGCACAGAACAAAACTAAATTTCAGTATACCCTTATTGTCCACCTTATCTTATCTGATTGTATACCTCTCTCCTATTGCCCACCCCTCCCACAATGCCTAACATGAGGTGGCCAATTCTCCCCCCCCCTCCCCCCCGGCGACCTGCTTGGGCTCCTAAATCTATATTTAAGCCCCTAAATATTAGTAGCCTGATTTTCAAAGGGGTGAGCACATTCAGCTCCTGTTGCCAATTGCCCACAAATCCCTTTAGAGTCATGTCTGAAGATGAAGCCATTTATATTCAGGTGCCTAAATATGGATTTAGGAGCCTAGCTCTTGTCATCTGGGTTTGAAAACTGTGGCTGTGGTCAGCAAGGCAAATATGCTGTCCTTCCCTTTTAGGTGCAAATAAGTTCTCTTTATTAAAAACCCAGTCAGCGAATTGTTGTTGTGATGAGGAATATTGTATCTCTTGGTTTCTGGTTTTAATCATGCCCAGGGGTGGGGCTGGTTCAAGCAAAATTGGACCCCTTTTTAAAATTGTTAGGTACGGCCTCCTGGTTATAAAGTACCAGTTTCAAAGTAGAATAACCCTCTCGCCTTTCTTTTACAGTGGAGATAGGTAAATAGCAGGGTCCCCCCAACAATCTGTACTGGGACCTGTGCCGTTCAACATATTCATAAATGATCTGGAAAAGGGAATACACAGGAAGGTGGCAAAGTTTGTACAGAATACTAAATGACCCACGATAGTTCAGTCCAAAGCAGACTGCGAAGAGTTACAAAGGGGTCTCACAAAACTGGGCGACTGGGCAACAAAATGGCAGATGAAATTCAGTGTTGATAAATGCAAAGTAAAGCACGCTGGAAAAAATAATTCCAACTATTCCAACTAGGAAATGATGGGATTTACCACTCAAGAAAGAGATCTTGGAGTCATCATGATAGTGCTATGAAAACATCCACGCAATGTGCAGTGATAGTTAAAAAAGCTAACAGAATATTAGGGACCATTAGGAAAGGGATAGATAAGACAGAAAACATCAGAATGCCACTATATAAATCCATGGTACATCCACACCTTGAATACGGAGCGCAGTTCTGGTCGCCCCATCTAGAAAAAGATGTATTAATATTGGAAAAGGTACAGAGAAAATGATTAGGGGTATTGAACAGCTTCCATATGAAGGGAGATCAAAAAGATGTGGATTGTTCATCTTAAAAAAGAGATGACAAAGGGGGGATATGATAGAGGTCTGTAAAATCATGACTGGTCTGAAGAAAGTGAATAGACAAGTGTTATTTACCCCTTCACATAATACAAGAACTAGGGGTTATCCAATGAAATTAATAGGCAGCAGGTTTAAAACAAACAAAAGGAAGTACTTGTTCACACAATGCACAGTCACCCTGTGGAACTCATTGCCATGGTATATTGTGAAGGTCAAAAGTATAAGTGGGTTCAAAAAAGAATTAGGAAAGTTCATGGAGGATAGGCCCATCAATGGCTATCAACCAAGATGGTCAAGGATGTATGCCCGTGCTCTGGGTGTGCCTAAATATGTGACTGCCATAAACGGGGACTGGATGGCAGGAAGGTGGTGGATCACTAGATAATTGCCCTGCTCTGTTCATTCTGTCTGAAGCCTCTGGCATTGGCCACTATCGGAAGACAGGGTACTGGGCTAGATGGACCATTGGTCTGACCCAGTATGGCTGTTCTTATACTTAGAGAAGGTAGAGAGCAGGACTGAGGCATGCTGTCTTGGCAGGGTGAGGAAGCTTGAAGTGCTGATGTCTGTGCTGTACCTAGTCAGTGGGAACCTCAGTCTCCCATGCTCACACTCTTAACTGCCTTCATAGCTTAATTGTTGAATAAAACACACATCACTTTTAGTGTTTTAAAGGCATATAACCTATCTTTATCACCAGCTGCAATTTGTTAATGGAACAACAGGAACAGCTGCAGGTTCAGATGAGGGAGCCCTGGATGTTTCATAAGGGCCCCTGGCAATCATCTTCATTCTGTTGGTTGCACTGCTGCATTTACCACATGCAGATAAGCAAGAGATGGCTCAGCTTCACTTTTGCCAGTGTGCCCACAGCTGTAACTGTAAAACCATTTTTGTCTAATCTCAATAGCGAGTTTTTCAGATAGCCTTATCCCCGACTTATTTCTCCCCTCAGAGAAATAAACACTTCTTAAACTTTCCCTCTCCCACAAATTCTACAGTTTGAAGATCACAGTACAATCTTTCACCACTCTTCTCCGTAGGGTTGAAAGCTACGATAGTGTGTGCATTCAGGCTGGGCCAGTGGTCAAGGAACAGGATCCAAACCTTGCCCACAAAGAAGGTTTCTGCTCTATTTGGAAATACAACCCCTTTATGTAGGCCTGTTGCAGAGTGATAAGCCAGACTTCAGGGTGGTAGCCGTGTTAGTCCGTATCAGCAGAAAGAACGAGGAGGACTTGTGGCATCTTAGAGACTAACAAATTTATACATTTGTTTGTCTCTAAGGTGCCACAAGTACTCCTCGTTCTTTCTTATAAGCCAGACTGTTCTTCTGGTCCTGATGTGTAGAGTGAGGAGGATAGGAGAGTAATAATTCATTTTAATTCTCAAGACTATCATGCCCAGAGCCTCTTTGGCTCTTCATACCATAGCAATAGCATCACTCCAGGCGATCATTCACTTTGCAGATCTGAAAAACAGAACATGGTCACTTATGAAAAGTGATGTGCTTGTTCTGAGGTTAGAATGGACCCTATGAGGTCATGCATCTAGGGAGTTGATTGATTAGTGGAGTTACCAGTTTATGTTGAAGGGCAGACAAGAGAATAGAGGTCCCTTTGAAGGGACATCTCATTACAGGGTAACCATACTTAATTGCGTATATGTTTGGTTGTACCTTCTGTGAAGTAGTATATCCCACACTGTTTTTTCATGTATCTTGACAGTGGCTATAAACTTTTAAGACATTCTTTACCAGCAATTACCACACAGTAATACTCCCCTGACTAAGCATTGGGAGATACCCCACAGTGCTATCAGAAGTACTACTGTAACTGTTGACTCTTGACTGGGGACTATAGTATTGGCTTGGGATTGTTTACTTTCAGAGTTGCATCTCCACCTCCTGTAGTACAATGGTGATTTCTTCATTCAAGGAACAGCTACTCTCACAGATACCTTTTGAGTTATGGATAAGGCTTTTTAATTGCAAGTTCTTTTGTGTCACTCAGTGCTATGAAAAGTGTTTATGAAATAGTGAAATAGTGTAAGGTATTCCAATAAAATCCAAGTAGTGGATCCACACACACCTTGGTGTATTGAATAATCTAAATATATTCGGACCCACTTTTCTGTTGTTACAGGCCCACTACCTAAGATCAGATTCCGTTTTGCTGATGTGCAACGGGCAACCTCTAATAAACCCCCCCCCCTTTTTTTTTTCATTTGCCTTTATCTGCATGACCTGTTGGTACTGGAGTAGAAAGGGCCAGTTCCCTGACTCTTTACAGTTTTGTGTCAGTGGTGCATATCCACTCTTGGTGAAGAGCGAAAAATAGTCCCTCTCCCACTCATTGTTCTATTTTTTATATGCTATGATGTTTCATTCGAAAGCATAACTTATTGGAAGTCCCAAAACAGCATTTTGGAAGCTAACAGGTACCTACAGAAACTAAAGTGGAATCAAAGAACCTTCCAGTCCATTTATTAAAGTGCCTACAGGTCCCATTTCAAGGCAGGGAACCATTTAATCACCTGCTCACACAGACACACCCACTACACTGAGGTAGAGAAATTGGCACAGGGGCCAGCTACTCTGCCCATGCCTTTGCACCAAATAAAAATCCCTATACTGGGAATTCTCAGCTGATGGCCAGATTCTGGCTCCTTTGCACTGATCAGGGACAAAAGGATCTGAGGGGGGGTGGGGGAATTGGACCTTAAAGTCAGAGAATGGGAAGGATCAACACTATCTGAAGTCAGTAGGATTAAAGTATAGAAAATCTTCTGCTCTGCTGCATCGAGCATTAACTCTGTGCATCGCTCAGCAGGATAGCTTCAGAGAGGGCAAGAAAATGGCCCTTTTGAAGGGTGGCAGTGTGAATGTTCAGTTGCTCGGTTTGGCACTAACTCACCTCTGCTGCTAATACACCCCCCAAGGGATAGATACGAGTGAAAGATAAATGCACAAGATGAATAGAAATGTGGTGTACAGAAACCCTTGTGATAACCGTGTTGCTACCAAAATAAATTACATTGTAAAACAAATATTCATTTTGTTTCATGGGGAATACAGCAGGATTTGGTTGTTGTATTCATGGGGAATACAACAAGGTTGGTTGGTTTTTTTTGGAGGGGGGGGTGTTTTTGTTAAAACATGGTGCCTTTAAGTTTACGTATTTGAAGAATCTGAAAGTGCTTTACAAGGAGCAAGCTATTGTTAGTGCAGTGACTGGATAGGTAAATGGAGCAGCCATTAGGCACTCAAAAATCACTTGAAAAGTGTGCTAGGGCTGCTGAGGGAATTCATAGTCTTTCCAGACACTTCACATCACTGCCACCGTTTTGCTTACACTTGAGACATTTTAAAATTAAAACCAGTGCTCTTAATGGTTGGAAGGTGACAGCAGGGGACTCTCTCCCTTACTTTGAGTGAGTCCAGTATGGCAATCATGAATGCATACAAACTTTTCTGAGTGCAGTTATGCTAGGTCATGTGAGATCTGATGCTGATGGATTAGTTATTTATTATTTGAATTGCAGTAGCACCTAGGGGCCCCACTCAAGGATCTGGGCCCCACTGTGCTAGGTGCTGTACATGCAATACAGAAAGAT
Organism: Natator depressus; assembly: GCF_965152275.1. Taxonomy (NCBI): domain Eukaryota; kingdom Metazoa; phylum Chordata; order Testudines; family Cheloniidae; genus Natator; species Natator depressus. The sequence goes on from NC_134234.1 coordinate 247,228,891, forward strand.
GGTCCCTGTTCCAAAGAGCTTGCAATTTAAGTGGTGAAACTTTTTGTTCATGCACAGCAAAGAATGTTAGACTGTTTCACTGCGAGAGGGAGGCTGGTGTAGGACAAAGGAGTTATCACGAGACCCTTTTATAAATACCACCAGTGGGATCTTTCACTTGTAGCACAAAATAGCACCCTGGACCCCACATATTCACCACTATGATAGCTACTAGGGGAGAGGCTGTTCTAGATTTGATTTTGACAAACAGGGAGGAACTGGTTGAGAATTTAAAAGTGCAAGGCAGCATGAAAGTGATCATTAAATGGTAGAGTTAATGATTCTAAGGAATGGTAGTAGGGAGAACAGCAAAAGAAGGACAGTGGATTTCAAGAAGGCAGACTTTAGCAAACTCAGGGAGTTGGTAGGTAAGATCCCATCAGAAGCAAGTCTAAAGGGAAGAACAATTGAAGACAGTTGGCAGTGTTTCAGAGACATTAGTAAGGGCACAAGAGCAAACTATCCCACTGCATAGGAAAGATAGGAATTATGGCAAGAGACCACCCTGACTTAACCAGGAAACTTCAATGATCGAAAAATCAAAAAGTGGAAAGAAGATCAAATTACAAAGGATGAATATAAAGAAATAACACAGGTATGCAGGGACAAAATTAGAAAGGTCAAGGCACAAAATGAGATCAAACTAGCTAGAGACGTAAAGGGTAACAAGAAAACATTCTACAAATACATTAGAAGCAAGAGGAAGATCAAGGACAGGGTAGGCCCATTACTCAATGAGGGGAAAAAAACAGTAGCAGAAAATGTGGAAATGGCAGAGGTGCTTAATGACTTTCTTTGTTTCGGTTTTCACCAAGAAGGTTTCACCAACATAGTGGATGCCACTGAAAATGAGGTAGGATCAGAGGCTAAAATAGGGAAAGAACAAGTTAAAAATTACTTAGACAAGTTAGATATCTTCAAGTCACCAGGGCCTGATGAAATGCATCCTAGAATGCTCAAGGAGCTGACATAGGAGATATCTGAGCCATTAGCGATTATCTTTGAAAAGACATGGAAGACAGGAAAGAGTCCAGAAGACTGGAAAAGGGCAAATATACTGCCAATCTAAAAAAAGGAAATAAGGACAACCCGGGGAATTACAGACCAGTCAGCTTAACTTCTGTAACCGGAAAGATAACGGAGCAAATAATTAAGCAATCAAGTTGCAAACATCTAGAGGATAATAAGGTGATAAGTAACAGTCAGCATGGATTTGTCGAGAACAAATCATGTCAAACCAACCTGATAGCTTTCTTTGATAGGGAAACAAGCCTTATGGATGGGGGGAAGTGATAGATGTGGTTATATCTTGACTTTAGTAAAGCTTTTGATACTGTCTCACATGACCTTCTCATAAACAAACTAGTAAATGCAACCTAGATGGAGCTACTATAAGTTGGGTACATAACTGGTTGGAAAACCGTTCCCAGAGAGTAGTTATCTGTGGTTCACAGTCATGCTGGAAGGGCATAACGAGTGGGGTCCCGCAGGGATCAGTTCTGCAGTCCGGTTCTGTTCAATTATCTTCATCAGTGATTTAGATAATGGTATAGAGAGTTCACTTATAAAGTTTGTGGATGATACAAAGCTGGGAGGGGTTGCAAGTGCTTTGGAGGATAGTATTAAAATTCAAAATGATCTGGACAAACTGGAGAAATGATCTGAAGTAAATAGGATGAAATTCAATAAAGACAAATGCAAAGTACTCCATTTAGGAAGGAACAATCAGTTGCACACATACAAAATGGGAAATGCCTGTCTAGGAAGGAGTACTGTGGAAAGGGATCTGGGGGTCATAGAGGACCACAAGCTAAGTATGAGTCAACAGTGTAATGCTGTTGCAAAAAAAGCGAACGTCATTCTGGGATGTATTAGCAGGAGTGTTGCAAGCAAGACACGAGAAGTAATTCTTCCGCTTTACTCCACGCTGATACAGCCTCAACTGGAGTATTGTGTCCAGTTCTGGGTGCCACATTTCAGGAAGATGTGGACAAACTGGAGAAAGTCCAGAGAAGAGCAACAAAAATGATTAAAGGTCTAGAAAACATGACCCATGAGGGAAGATTGAAAAAATTGGGTTTGTTTAGTCTGGAAAAGAGAAGACTGAGAGGGGACATGCTAACAGTTTTCAAGTACACAAAAGGTTGTTACAATGAGGAGGGAGAAAAATTGTTCTTCTTAACCTCTATGGATAGGACAAGAAGCAATGGGATTAAATTGCAGCAAGGGAAGTTTAGGTTGGACATTAGGAAAAACTTCCTAATTGTCAGGGTGGTTAAGCACTAGAATAAATTGCCTAGGGAAGTTGTGGAATCTCCATCACTGGAGATTTTTAAGAGCAGGTTAGACAAACACCTGTCAGGGATGGTCTAGATAATACTTAGTCCTGCCATGAGTGCAGGGGACTGGACTAGATGACCTCTCAAGGCACCTTCCAGTCCTATGATTTTATGATTATGATATGTTTGGTACAATGCATGCCTTGTGAGGTATCATTTAAAAAGTCTTGATCTGTTGACCCTGAATATCCTGTTGGATTGTATGTGACACTATGGAGTATTGCTATATGTGCTACTGAAATATGCTGTGAAGTTGGGAGATGCCCCTAGCTGTCCTTTTAGTAGGGACAAATGAGCACCCATCACTGGCTAGACAGGTGTTAATGGCTCATCTACAAGAATCCACTATCCCAGAGACTTCTCAGAGAAGGCATGTTCACCATGGGGGCCTAGCTGCCGGAAGAAAGTATAAATGAGTGGCAGTGACATCGTCACTGGGCCTCTTTCCCCTTCACACACACCCTGCCCCCCATCTCCACACCTGGAAGATTATCTGGAAACAAAGACTTAACTAGTGAGATTGGTCCCAGGCCAGAAGGGAGTCCAGTCTGTCTATTGAGGAACTGTGCCTGTAACATCTGTTAGGATGAGAGACTGTTTAACAGACCAAGCAAGATTTGAATCAAAGTTAGAATTTAGACTGCATTTCTATTCTTATTTCTTAAGTAACCAATTTTGATCTCTATGCCTGCTATTTATAATCACTTAAAATCTATCTTTCTGTACTTAATAAATCTGTTTTATATTTTACCTAAAACTGTGGTTTTAGTTGAAGTGCTGGGGAAATCTCAGCTCAGATTAGAAAGGCTGGTGCATGTCCACTTTCCTATGAAGAAGTGGTGAACTTATTAATGAGCTTGCATTGCCCAAGGGGTCTTGAGCAGCGTAAGATGGTACATTACGGGGATGCAAGTCTGGGGGTTGGGGTGATTGACTGGTGCCTTTCTTGGTATGATTCATGAGTGACTCAGGGAGCATTCATGTAATACAGCTGGGTGTGGGACCCACCTGTTGATGGCTGAGTGATCACAGCGCCCAGAGGGGTGTTACTGCCTGTCACTGGCATAGCTTTGTGAGAGACAGGCCAGGCTACAGAGTTAAAGGAGGCACAGTGGTCCCACACTTCCAGGTTGTACCCCGGGGTCCCCGTCACATCTGTACAATACGTTAAGTGCAGAACTGCACATCTAATGTGGAGAAAAACTGGTGCCAAAGGGACAGACAGCGATGATTGACTTTCTTGTATAATTAGAGAGCAATGCATTATAAACGACATTCAATAGCCTATCAAACAGCGCAAGAAGGAACAAGACAGAGGCAAGAGTGGAGCTGCTTCATTAAAATTAGCTTTTCCTGTCATGTGCAAAACCATTTCACAGAAAAAGGGGACCGTTGCTGTGTACAGTATGGAACATCCAGATGAATGATCTGAAGAGGAAGCTGTCATGTGATATGACATAGAATAATGCAAAATAGACTCTGTTACAGGAAAGCTGTTTCCATGTCAGCCTGTACATGGTGACTATCTGTCTCGAACAAGAGTTTCTTTAAAAAGATTTTTTTTTAAATTAACGGATGGATTTTTTCTGTGCACTGGAGGAAAGACCATAATGGTCTTCAGCGCAGCTGATAAATGAGATATGTTGGTCCAGTGCTGCAGGCATCTTTTTATAACAGTCAGTCAAGAGAGGGGCTATTAAAGGGACACATCAACTTAAAACTTATGCTTCTGTTTGAACACTTTTAACCTTTTGCAAGTGATGCCTAATATTACCGTAATTTATAGCGATTAAAGGGGGAGGAGGGGAGTCTCTACTTTTCAATAGTTTCCTGTGAAGTCTGACACTTTATATATCTATTCAGTTTCATTGATTCCCATTTGTACTTTTGTATAGTCAGTCATTTTCCCTGTTGTTTTGAGTGAATCTTTCACACAGCAGCAGGAAAGCAAAAACTGTTTTTTTTTTTTAGAAATAGGGAAATTGGATTGTAAAATAGTAAGAAATCTAGCACAGGGATTCGGCAGCACTTGAAAGTATTTTTAACTCATTTTGTCTATGTTTCAGGTTAATGCCATCTCCTTAAAGTTTAATTTGTTTGCTGTTATTCTTTGGCTCAATCCTTCACAAATTCTAGTTCCCCCCTCCTCATGTAGCAGCTGTTCAGCTCTGTTCTCTTTGGCAGTGGTTCTCAAACTTGTTGTCACTAGAGGTCCTTTATTAGTGGTCCACAGAGAGCTGGCTGGTCACATGATGATAGCTCCTCCTCTTTGTTTCTTTCTGCTAAATCGCATTAAACGATGATAAGAATACTTTCTTGAACTTCCTTTTCCATTTAAGGAATTGCATAGGGAGAGGAGGCGGTCCATGTTACTGCAAATGGGAGAGGAGATGGCCCATGAAGCAATCTCTCTATCTACAGTGATCCACAGCATGACAAAATTTGAGGACCCCTGTCCAACACTACTGCTCCTCCCTACAGACTTAGCCCTTCTCAGCCAGAGGATACCAGATCAAATCATGAATACTGGGCACAGGAAACAAGGGAGCTGGGTTAAATCTGCATCTTCTCACCAGCTTTGTGTCCATTCCCCTCTCCAGCAACCCACTCTCCCTCCATGGGTACCTATCACTATAGAAGTCCTGTAGGTGGCAGTGCTAAACTGCCCTCCCTACCAGTCTCTTCTAATGTTTGCCCGCATTACCCAGCATGCTTTGCTGTGTTCACTATTGGAGCTTAGGACCCCCTGGTTGCAGCCTGCTCCCAGTGTATGTTAAGCTGCACAGCAAACCACAGCATCCTGGACTGGAACTTTATTTTTATGTTTGGCAACTTATCCCTGTGGGCCCCCAAGCCGGCCACCAGATGGTGCTATATTTTTTTTTTGCTACCGCAGATTGCTTCAGAGAACGTTGCTGCATCCGAGAAGAGCTCTGTGTAAGCTCGAAAGCTTGTCTCTTTCACCAGCAGAAGTTGCTGCAATAAAAGATATTCCTTCACCCACCTGGTGTGTCTAGTATCCCGGGACCAACACAGCTACAACAACTCTGCATGCTGTACACTGGTGGCAGCTCTTACACATTCTTTCCCTCTTCCCATGCCATTACTGTTGGTTCAACAGCCCACCAGCGTGTGGCATCACTCTTCCAGGAGGATTAGTGCCTCCATTGCAATCTCTGTGAAATAAGGCCGAGCCAGGAGAGTGACTGTTTGTGGGAAATAGGTCTCTGTATTTTAATAGTTTGAAAAGAGAAAACTTGGAGTGGAAAGTAAGCCATGGAATGAGGAAATGAGGGGTGGGGGTGGAATGAAGAGGAGTCTCTGAAGCCTCACGGCAGCTTTCAAGCTCTGGGAACCGCAGAGCTCTTCAGTGCTGATTTCAGGCTATGATATGCTGTCTGGTATGTATGGTATTGTGGTAGCATTCCTATAATTAAGGGTCTCAGTGTTGCCATCGTCACCCCCTATTATAATAGATTATAACTCAGATATAATAATTTAGCTATGGGCTGAAATTAGACATACAAGTTCTCAGCCTAGGAGACAAAAGTGGTGTTTGTTTTTTTTTTACCCAGAAGTATTTTATTGTAGGTGGGGCTGGTAGCACCACCTATGATTAAGGTTGCACAACACTTCCGATGATAAGACCCTGTTTTTACTTGCCAAATTTTAACCGGTTGGGCTGAAATTTTCCATGCCAGATGTCTGTCTCAGGCTGAGGTAAAAAAAATCCATTAAAATAGTTCAGTTCTCACAACAAAGCTAGGGAAAATATGCCATTTTGCCTATATTAACAAATTCTTGAGATCTTTTCTTGGAAATGACTTAGCGCCCCCATGCTCTGGAGCAGGAACTTGAAGTTTGGCAGGGAGTGGCCTTTGTGTCAGGGATGTGCCTTTTGTGGTCCCCATGGCCAAGTTATAAACCTTGGAAAAAATCATTTCTCACATGCTCAGTAGAGACTTTGATTTTAAACTGCTAAAATCTCTGAAAATTGTTTCGCTGAGTGTGCGCTATCCACTTACAGCTTAAGTTGAGCTAGCGTGAGTCTGTCTGTCAGGGTCACACACGCACAGAACTATGTTAAAAGAACATTATATTAAAGTTGTAAAACCAAGCATGCAAAAGTTAGGCAATGCCAGAATTAAGCTTGCCAGTGCGATTAATTTGTCATTGTGCATATGCATTATAATACAGTCTCTAGTTCTGTGATCACGTGCCATTTTTTTCATAGGATCCCTGCCTCATTGGGTACACAGGATGGACCTTCCCTGGAGCTGAATCAGGTTGTGTAATAAAGGAGGCTGTAGTCTGTAGGACCCCTCCTTCATTAGTTGCAGAAGTTGGAAGATGCATAATGAAAGAGAGGGAATTGCAGGAAGAGAAAATGTGGTCTCACAGTTCAGGCAGTTGAGTGCTGCCCTGGGGAATTGGATTCTATCCTTGCCTCTGCCACAGAGTTCCTGTGTGATTCTGGACAAGTCAATTTAAGCAGACTTTTCACAGGTGGCCACTAATTGCGTGCTCCTCATTTTCGAGGTGCCCAACTTGAGACCCTGGGGTCTGAATTGCAGAAATGATTTCACAGCTGCAACTGCAGTCAATGGGAGTGGTGCTTTGAACATATAAAGTGCTATACAGTGATAAGTATTCTGAAAAATCTAGTCATCTCAAATTGGGCACCTAAAAACAGTAAGTACTTTTGATCTTAATCTGTAAAGAAGGGATAATACCTCAATTCTCCATCTGTATGTAAAAAAAACAAAAACACCATCCCCTCACCTCACAGACATTTTGTCAAAATATATTAATGAGTGTTTGTGAAGCACTCAGATACTATAGCAATGAGCACCAAAAGCTAAACAAGTAGTTACTTGGAGCCCCATGCCCTGTGCGAGATCTGCAACTCATGGGTCAGCCCTAGGTCTCCTGCTGGCGGTGGGATGAAAGGAGGAAACAACCTCCCTTCTGCACCTATACCTGTGGCAGGAGGATCAGAAGGGGAGGCAGTTTGGAGCCATGTAAAACTCTGAGACCATCCTTCCTACATGCGTCATTTTTGTCTGTCCAATGATAACTGGGCTCTTGCCCAAATCTGTCAGTACTGGCTAAGTGTACAACCAAGGGTGATGCAAGGAGGCTCGCTGCACTACCCCTTATGGCGCCTATGCAGGGGCCAGCCACAATTGCAGTTCCTGTGCTCTCCTATGTACGGAGACCGCTCCTTGCCCATGCTCCCAAAAATTTGGGAGGGAGGAGCTGGGGCCAGTGGCTCCATTCCCTGCCTGTGCTCCAGCCACCAAAACTAGCAGACCGCAGAGAGGGAACCCTTGCTGAACTTTGAAGGTATGTGAGGCACTTGAGGCAATTTTGCTCCTCCTGGAGCTCCCACTGGTGTGATATGAGACCACCCTGCCTCCCAGCATTAGACCATGGCCTTACTGGCATCATCTGTCCTTAAGTGGCTGTATGCATGGTCGGGGTTGTTGAGGAATTTAGTACAAGAACTTTAACCCTGTTCCTCTGCAGCGTTGGAAATCCTTGCTGTCCCCAAGGAATAGTAGACCACAGGCCTGGGAATCAAACTCACTTGCTTCATGGCCGTGCGTAGATACAATCACTAGGCCCCTGGGCAGGGCCCACTTCTCCATTTAAACTCGTTGCATCTGCAGCCAGTCCAATCTAGGTTTATTCTTATTGGTATTTAGAAAGGGTTGAGATGTACGTGGAAACACATGTCGTGCATTTGCAAATGGAGTTGCATCACTAGGATATGAATTTGCATAACAATTAGAATGTCTAATTAAGCTGAAACTTCATGTCCTTTTAATTATGCCATTAAGATGTCTAATTACAAAATGAAGACATGTAATTATGGGGCGACAAAACTTTATGAAATGTTATCCTGCTCACTGGAAATCATGTTTTTTAAAAGAAGCCTCAGTTTATACAAATATCAACTTTCCTGACTAAAGCTGGGGTGTTCAGAGCCCCGACGGTAACGTGCTCTGCTGTAAGCCCTGCAATAGGTGGGCACAAATGAGTATACAAAAAAGAAAGAAAGAAAAGGAGATTAGTGCATGTGAAAGGTGCCATGTTAACCGTCCTAGAGAGTGAGAGGTAGGGTGGTCTTGTGGTTAAGTTGCTACACTGAGCCTCCAGAGAGCCTGGTGCAGTTCATAGCTCTGACACAGACTTGCTGTATGGCCCTGAGCAAGTCACTTGAACTCTTTTTGCTTTGTTTCCATTGCCTCATCTGCTCAGATGGCTATCAGGGGTTCTAAGGGCACCTGTCTCCTAGGAACTGGACTGAGGCCACCAACTCATTTTGCAAAGATACCAAACAGCCACAAGACGGCAACGGCTTTTGGTTGCTTCAGAACTGGATCACATTTGCCCATTGAGATGACGCCGGTGAAAGGCTCGAAAGCCCATTATTAAAACTGTAGAATGATCACAGACATGAATTTTAGCATTTGTTTTGAAAAAGTCATAGCCCTGTTGGAAGAGGCTGCACTCTGAGTACCCGGCCTCCGAGAGTAGTGATGAAATATTGTATGGGTCTGCCATACAGGCCTGCAGTCTCCCATGGGGCTTCTCTCTGGAGCATAATGCCTGTTGATTGTCTGTGCAAGTGTTATTGGCTTTCTTTTTTTAATTGCATGCGACTCATCAGTGATATTAAAAAAAATTACTATGACAAACCTGCGGTTTTTTTATTACCTATCTCTTGAGCCACCAGCTCCCTCATGACAACATGCGTTAAAAGAATTGTTCAGTAGACCAGAACAGTGTGGATTAAAAGATGATTGCTGCCAGATATTTGAGGTATAAATGTATATAAATTTGCCCTTGCCTTCCTTGTATATCATTAAAACACTAGGTATTTCATCTGGAATAGGAACACTATGGTCACGTAAACTTTGTAGCTGGAAAATACTTTTGTCCCTAAAACTGGTAGATTACGTGTGTGTGGTGTGTGTGTGTGTGTGTGTATGTCTGTCTGACTGTCTATCCTATTCTGACATGAAACTATGTTAAAATGGAGTTAAGGTTAAGAGTACATATCCTAATTTAGAATTTAGATACATTAAAGGGATGCTGTAATTATCCCCAAATCAAGTGTTTATAACCCCATATGTTCATAGATAAAAACCATTTGAAAGAAATCCATGCTTATTCAGATATGGAAATATAGAGTTAGGGCATCCAAACAGCCTTCTGAGTCTGCCCTTTCACTGACTCTTAAAAAATTTCCTGTATAATAAAAAACTCACTGAAATCTTGTGCAAAAGGTATATTCAAATACATATTTGGAGGGATTACTGATTATTTTTCCTTACTGTGCTTTATAATTGAAAGTACCTCCTTTATCAGAAACATTAATTCTGTCATGCAGGGGCATGATGTGATAACCATACAGGTTGGATAAAGGTATTTTAGTGTTTGTGGAGCCAGATGAGATTTGACTGATTCTTAAAGACACAATACATTTTAAAAAATCTTTTCCACCCCTCACTTTGTCACACTACATGGCAGAGTTTTATGGCCAGATTCGCTGGTACACTTTGGTACCATTTCTGGAACAATTCAAAGTGGCCAGAGCATACAAGCCAGTTAAACTGAGTTTACAGCTGCTCTGGTTTGTCAGTGCAAAGCAGAACAGTCAGTGTATATCACAGTTTCCACCCCCTTCCTGTCCTCCAAATTCCCTAGCTTCTTGCACCTCTCTACATTACCCTGCATGCACACACCCCTACTTCTCCATCCTTCACCCTCTACATTCCCTTGTGCACACACACGCATACACCCTAGTTTCCTCTTGCTCCTGGCTTAACCCTTGACTAGATCTGGTAGTTTTTTGAAAATAAATTTAGGATTAATGGTCACTTTTTGCCATTTTTTATTAAAGTTTATTTGTCACGAAGATCTGCCCTCTTTTAAAATGGAACTGTTATCAATGAGTCTAAAACCACAAGGCCCTTAAAGGAAAATGGTGGCCCTCTGTGCTGTGGGGAGGCAGAATCACAATCTGACTGGGAAAAATGAGAGACCTGTTCTCAAATGGCCACCAACAGAGGGCAAGTGTGCTTCCGTCCCTTTAAATAATGGGAGAGGGCAACCATTTTGGAAGATAGTTCTTTGTGGAATTCTCTTAGGGTGACCAGATGTCCCGATATTTGGGGCTTTTTCTCATATAGAGGTCTATTACCCCCTACCCCCGTCCTGATTTTTCACACTTGCTATCTGGTCACCCTAAATTCTCTGTTTCAGAAGAACATTGTATCCTTCAGTCTTTGCTGTAGTAGATATCTTCAGTTATGAAAAATAACTATGTATGTAAAATAACCATTAATTCTAAAAACTTATTCAAATGTAGCCTATAAATAAGATTTTAGTGAGATTTAACTATATGGGAAGTCTGAGGAGTCTCTTGCTCTTATACTGAAGTTATTACATGCCAAAGAAAAAAAAAGTCTGACACGAAGTGCTAAATTTCATAAATGACCCATTTTAATTCATTTTAATTCCTAAACATATTAAGAGATTCACATGTAAATTCTCAGGCAGTTCATTCTGTACTCAAGAGTAAGTGCTATAATTTTGGGGAGTACACACTTTGTTTTTCATATATAACAAAGAGTTTGAATCCCTGTTTTATGTGCAAAAACCCTAACTATGGAATTGCTACTGATACCTTTGCTGGGGTGTATGTGTGTGTGTGTACTGATATCTCTGTTTGTGTGTGTAAAATAAACTGGGGGACATATCATAACACTTACCTGTTTACCAGCGATAAACCCTATTTCAGCAAAGTATTTTCTGTTTTCCCACCCAGCCTTCCAAAAAAGTCCTTTTCTAGTTCCAAGTTTCAGTGAAGTTAAAAAGTGTACCACAATTTTTCTCTCTAAACATCTCTATTTATAGCTCTCAGATGTTGTCAAGTATGCATTGCATCTTTGAAGGAGATCAGACACAGAAAGAATGAGAGAGAAATGTGGGATAATTTCAGTGGTACATTAGAGTCCGTGATGATTTTATATTGACTCTTGAACGGTATCTTCTGATGTAAACTGTTTACACTAAATGATAGAAGATGTATTGTTAGTACTCACTTAGTGGGGGGTTGATGGGGCATTGCCACCTCTGTTGTTTATTAATTTATTATCTCTTAAAGGCCAGAAGAATTATCATACTTATTACTAATCATTATTATTTATTTTCCTCTTTGTCTTTGCTGAGTATGCATCTTTTGTTCTCCCTGTTGTTCTTTTGCACTCTGATTTGTGGAGGGAAACTTGACAAAGCCCTGGCTGGGATGATTTAGTTGGGGATTGGTCCTGCTTTGAGCAGGGGGTTGGACTAGATGACCTCCTGAGGTCCCTTCCAACCCTGAGATTCAATGATTCTATGATGATTCTATGTGCTTGGGCTATCCTGTCTGTGACCATTGCTCTAACCACTAATCCACTCTTCCCTCCCAGAGCCAGCAACAGAACCCAGGGATCCTGATTTCCAATATGTCACTCAAAGAGCTGTGTAAATCACTGGCAAAATGTATCACATTCCCATCCAGTAGCTCAGAGGTTCTCAACCTTTTTCTTTCTGAGGCCCTCCCCCACCCCCCCGCAACATGCGGTAAAAATTCCATGGCCCACCAGTGCCACAACTGTTTTTCTGCATATAAAAACGAGGGCCGGCATTAGGGGGTAGAAAGCAGGGCAACTGCCTAGGGCCCCACAAAGTTAAATTGCTCAGGCTTCGGCTTGAGCCCTGGGTAGCGGGGTTCAGGGCCCTGGGTTTCAGCCCCGCAGGACGTGGCTTTGGCTTTCTGCCCTGGGCGCCAGAGAATCTAACACTGACCCTGTTTGGGGACCCTGGCCATCTTAATGCCGGGATTTCCTAGCTTTCCAGTGCTTGGCTTTGCAACCTTAATGCTATTTTAATATAGCTTTTTTTTGCCATGTAATTTCCCAGGTTGTTTGAAAACAACAATCACATACAGGGGTTTTTTTCCCCACAAAACTGAGGAAAAGCAACTAAAATAGCAGAAATACCCCACAATTGTAGGGTGTCGGAATGTGTGTGCGCAAACATGGCACTATTTTTTTCCCCTGCCTTCTGAGTCATTGTGTGCCAGCGCTCAGCATGGCTATGTTAGTTCTCTGCTTACCATCTCGTTGTAAATCATGTTTTTATGCCTTTTGAAAATCTACTTCAAATGTAACTGGAACAAAGAGCATCAGAAGACGGCTGCATCCCTGAAAAAAAGGCCATTATGTGGAGCTGCCAGAACATTCTGAGGCTGACAATGATGAGATGTTAATGAAGGGGTGAATGGTCTCCACACTTGCAGTATATTTTCTTTCCTGTGCTCTCATGAGAATCAGTGCTAAACTTTGAACACCGTTTGTGCTATTTAGCTCTTTTTTTTTAATTAAGTATTAGTTGATCACATCATCTCCTTCATGCAGTGTACTCAGTTTTATTTCATTTTGCCATACATGAAGATCTGTGGTTTTGGTACCATTGAGAGAAAATGCATTGTATTGTCGATTGGATAGCTATGAGTACCAAAATCTGATGCATTGTGACATATAATGTGTTTTAATGATCATTCTATTTATATTTTCAAATTAAAACATCAACAATAAAATACAAGTAAGTACACTAGTCTATAAAAAATGTTTTTGCCCCTTACTTTATACACTGAGGATATCAAAGTCCCCAAAATGAAAACCACAGTTTAGGCAAATCTAAAAATAAAATAAAAATAATCCGTAAATAAATAAAACATAAATAATCATTTAATAATAACTAATCGGCGAATAAATAAATACTAAATACTAAATAAATAATAAATAAATTAGCCCCCCCATACATAAAACATATAGTAAATGTGGACTTATATGCCTTCCCCCCTTTTCTTTCTCCACAATTCCCTGTCACATTGAAATTGTGCCCTTGCATGAACCAAAGATAGTTTGTTTCTATTCAGAATTTGTGCTCCCACAGGTTTGTCTTGTCATCTAAAAAATGTTGCTATCTAAAAATGATCAAACATGTACTCTGTTATAATAATTTCTTTTTAAATGTCGTCACAGAGGAAAATCAGCAGAAGTTGATATATTATAAGAAATCATTTGGGGATAAAAAAAAGTACAAAATACCACTAACTAGATACTTTAGTCTCACTTTGTTTTGCTGGTCACAGGAGATCCAACTCTCTATTCACATTTCTAGTTATGGAATATTTCAGCACCCAGAATTCTTTGACACTGGGAGAAAAAAAATCCAGATGTGACACAAAAGATGGTTTCCTTTGACAAGTCATTCCAGAGTCCAGCTATTCTCCCTTTTATCTTTTTTTTGTGACGGGGAAGCACGCACCTTCTGTCCTTTAGTTAGGAGCAGAGCAAAGCATCTATATATCACCTAGGGCTTTTCAAGTGGAATGTGTGAAGGTTGTGTGACTATCAGACTCTTCCACAGAGGCTCCTTAAACTGAGAGCTGGGGTCCGGGGGGTCAGAACTCATTGGAATTAGTGGGAGTTGTTCTAGTGACTTCAGTGTGCTTTGTCCCTGTCGTGTTACTATTCAGTTAAAACTTTATTGGGTATCTGGCTAATTACAAAAAGAAAAGGAGGACTTGTGGCACCTTAGAGACTAACCAATTTATTTGAGCATAAGCTTTCGTGAGCTACAGCTCACTTCATCGGAATACAGACTAACACGGCTGTTACTCTGAATCCTGGCTAACTACAGTTGTTGTTCATGCTTGTCCCTGGCAGACTTCAGTACCTAAAAACACCACTCCTATTTAAAATTGATTTTGGCATAAAGGTTTCAATTGTTGTGTCTGATGATGTGCAGCCACAGCATTTGACTGTAGGTGTACCTGGGAGTTTTTCTGTTGGTTTTTGGTTCTTCCTATTTTATCATGTTGTAAGTTGCTGACTAGTAGCTGGCAAATCAGTTAATCAGTACATCTGGCACAGTAGCTACGTTCCCCCTGAGATACTGACAGTATCTTGTCTCTGGTACTGCTAATTCCAGCTTGAGTTCTTGCACCAATGGTCTAAATGGGTAGTGGGGAAGGGAATTGACCGCTCCCTTCCCCTGTGCCACCAGTCAGAAATGAAATGTGTGTTCTAATCTCACTTATGTTATGGCAGTGTACCTTCATTGACTTCACAGGGGTTTCTTCTGATTTACCCTGGTGTATCTGAGAGCAGAATCAGGTGCCCCAAAAGTTTCCAGGCCTAGATATGCTGTGTTGAGGTATCTCTTTTCTCTACCGCTTGCTCCTGGGGAATCAATCCACTAGCTTTTGCAAGTGTGCTTAATAAATGGAGCTACAGAGCAATGCCTCTGTGTTGATTGTGCCATTTGACTGATTGCAGAAAGCATCTCCTCCCAGTCTTACTCCAGGAACTCTACTTGATCTAATTCCTCTGGAAAGCCACATGGTGACTACATCCAAAATTAACTTCTTGTCTATTTAACCCCTTTCCTAGGTACTCCACCTCTTCGTTCTCCAGGCTGGAGAAGGTGGGTATCAGGCATCCTGCACCTTTGCCTTTCATCGGAAACCTGCTGTTCTTTCGCCAGGTAAGAAGGCTTTGAGTTGGTATCTATCCAAAAATGTTTTAAAAGAGCAGGGGAGATGGGGAGGAGGGGACGGGAGAGAGTGATCTTGTAGCTACTGATCACTGCTCTTTGAGGATCTTCCTGTGGAAATAACAAGCACAACTCACCTTTGTGACCAGAAGAAACATAGCAAGCAGCTACCTATAAGAGGCACTGATTTAAGGACAAAATTAACCAGACGGAAAGAAAGGGTGTAAGCTTCTGAAGCTAATTACTTGAGCTTTTCCAGGAAAGTTCATGACCTTGGTGGAGTAAGCTTGGTTATGTGAATAGAACAGATTATATTAACTAGCTCTGACTGGTTTGTTCTGAGCTATTTCAGTTTATACAGCCCTCTGTTGCTGATTGTACATGTTTATTTCAAAGCATGTAACTTTGTCTACTCCCAATCAAGTAAATGAAGTTAGATATCATTAACTAATACTGCTCCCTGCCCCCAGTTTTAAGGTCTTTTTTGAGGGAGGGGAGTTTTGTTTAGTTTTGGGTTTTTTTGCTCATGTACAACAACAGAACTGTTTCATTGAGAGAAACTTTTGTTTTATGGTCTGATTTCAATAAAGGCCAAGGACCCAATCTCTCAATCTGAGTTTACAGTGGAGCACCGTCATTTTTCAGGTATGGAGTGTTAAAGTCTCTCCCATTCACATTGGTGGCTTTCCATGTTGGTTTTCAAGATTCCAAAGCACTTTGTGAAAGGAATCTGGAATAACTCCAGTGTTCAGGCCATATTCCCCCCCCCCCCCCCCCCCAAAAGGCTTAATGTCCAAGATTGTCTGAGAAATGTTAATGAGTATAGTTCTTTTTGCTGTCAAAGTGGTTACACTCCCAGTATCTGATTCATTGTTTGGTAAGGCATTTTGAGATACCTGGAGTATTAATGTAAATCCAGATTCAATTCTATGGTGAAACTAATTTAAATAGTCGTTTTCACATGTGCACCCAGTTTCAACCAGGAGATAATTTAAAAGGCTGAATCACCTTAACAAGGACTGGAAGGCAGTAATGAGACACGGAGCTGGTCAGCTTTAGCACTGCGACTTGAAACCAGCCGGGAGACTGAAAGTAACTAATCTTGTGTCTCTTTGATGACAAAGCACAATTGATCCCTGTCCTGGCACTTTTTCAGCAACCGGCTGACAGAGAACTGAGTCACCCTCTTACCCCTAGAGGGAGTTGCTCTTGAACGGGGTTGAGGCACTGGTGAGAGTAATGTGGGGAAGTTTTCGCTGCTGTTACCTGTGCTTGTACTTACACAACTTTAGTGAAACTGGTTTCTTTTATATGCACTAAATTAACATAAACAATATAATGAAGAGAAAACACATGCTATTTTACAGGGTTTTTTAAAAATAAAACAATGTAAAACTGATGTGCAATTACAGCTTTATGTTCATGCATGAGTACTTAGAAATAAGAATTCTGGATGGGATTTAAACCGTGCTTAAGTTCTTAACAGCACAAGTCCCATGGATTTGCAGTCCTAAATCATTTAGGTTCTTTTGAAAATGCCTCTGTTCTATTGTGGGTGGGCATGATCAGTTCTATCGCTGTCAGTAGGAGCTAGGCACATGTTGTATTTAGTCCAGGCTCTTTGTAATTTGTTTTTCTCCCCTGATAGGTTCTTCTGTATTTTCCTGTTCTGTTTCTTTGATTGTTTTCTCAGAAATAGTGCCCATAGCAACACACTGGTAACAGGAAGACCATGTTTGTGCTGCAGGCTGTTTTCTAATGGTAACATTTTCACATACACATGTACTGTACTGAACTCAGAAAAGGACATCTCCTCCTCTCCCAGTAAGAGAGAAACAGAGGCAATATGTCATCTTACTGGGAACTAGGCTGGATTTTATGGGACGTAGTTGTGAGAGCACAGCAGCAGTTTGGTGGCTGGGTTAGTTTCTAAGCACAGCTCAGATGCAAGAAGTAAAATGCTTGTACATCCCGTCGTCATGTATAGAACAGTAAAAACTCTTTGCACTTACATATCAGATGCAATAATGTGATTGTATATAAGTGATCTTGTAAACAGCCTTTCTTCCAAGCCTCTTCGAAAGGCCGAATCCTTCTCCCTGTACTCAGCATTGCCAACCCCCAGCATTCAAAAATCATGTCAGGCCTCCCAAAATCATAAATGGTTTAAAAATCATTAGATTTTAAAAATATATATTTTAAGGTTTTTCTGTTTGCTTTCTGGGTTTTGACTGCACTCAGGTCACGTTTTCAAGCTTTTCTCTGCAGCCATGAAGGCTAGAAACTTTTAAAAATGAACACTGAAATTCTCCCATAATCTCATAAATCCAGGAACTGGAGTTTTAAGAAAAACACCAAATACCACAAGACTCACAATAAAATTGTAAGAATTGATAACACTTATGCTTACTTATATAGCTGAATAAAATCTATGGGCCTGATTCTCCTCTCACATAAATCATGTAAATCATCAGGTGTAGCTCTAGTAAAGTTAATGGGGTTAATGCCAGTTTTATTTCATCATATAAGTGAGAGGAGTATCAGGCCCTATCTCCCTTTCTCAGATTGCCTTGAAATGAGGGGGAAATATTACTAATGTGGGTAGGATTTTTTTTGCCCAGAGTGCTTCTTTTTTATTGTAAACCTACAAATCAAATTTCTGTTACAAAACTCAAACATGTTTTTCTATATCTCTTCTGTTTAAATAAAAACGCTTTATTGAAGAGTAAGTATTGTTTAGTTTAAAAAAGTAAATGTAGTGTTTGTGAAATCTCTGGCTGTTGGCTGGAATGAGGGTCGCTGCTATGAAGTGTCATTTGAGAGCTGGAAGATGGTGAGTGGAAGGGTGGATGGTGGGGGGAGAAATCTGTGGGGAGGTGCAGGGAAATGAATAAAAAGGTAAACAGCAAGTTGTTCCATTACTCGTAAGGTCCCACTTCTCTTTTAAGAACAGGAGAGAGCGACAATCACACCCTGAAATTAAAACATACCCAAGTTAATCGGCTAAAAAAAAGAAGATATGGAATTTTTGCAGTCCTGCAGCTGGGAAATTACCTCAGAGTCCAAGATATTAGATTAAAAATACTTCGATTATATTAGAACCATTTGCAGTGGGTAACATCTGCTGCAGGAGTAAAAGTGATTATGCTGTAAAAACATTGTGTTTAATTTTCCCAGTAATTGAGCAGGAGATTTGCAGCAGACAGAAATGCAATTTCACTAGGAACACTTGAGTGTTTCTCATCCTCCCTGCAACAATCTTGCATTTTTCTTACAAATCTGTGGGAAAACCATGGGGTTTCCTCTCCTCTTGGAAGCATAACCGGATACACAAAGCGTACACAGAGCACGCAAACAAAACAGGGCATTAGAGCCACAGACTATTTAAAAACTGAACAAAAATCACCTCTTAATTCACAAGCTAATGGCTTTATTATGTGACAAATGCGTTCAAAACCTAACATATATAACACGGCCCTTCCCCCAAGAACCAGAGAGAACACTTAACCTGTTGCTCTTACAGTGTTGTATCCCCTCCCCCTGTACCTCGCCCTTTCCTAAGAAAGCAGTTATCAGTTCTGCTGTTTTAAAATGTCATTATCTTGATATTTTAATGGTTCGAGTGATCGGGTACTTTACCTGTGGGCACTATTCAACTTGCTATTGATCTTTGCTGAGCTGAAAAATGTCATGGTCTTGGGTTTTTTTGGTGGGAGGGATTTTTATAACCAGTTGCAACTTCTAGACTGTTGGGTGAGCTGCTTTGGGTCCATATATTGGCATGTTTATATTTTAGTTTCTCCCATTATTCATTCGAAGCTTCAATCATGCTTGTGACTGGTTGTGTGCTGCCTCCCTGCCTTGCATTTTAATGAACGACATCGCTCTTTTAGCCCCTCTCTTGGCATGGACAAGATGCTCTTTGTTTGCTCTGTTTATTCCTGATTGGGCTACTTGTCGTTCCTGGGCTTCCCCTGAGCAGCCCTCTTCTGCTGAATGGAAAATGGGCACTGTATGGATGCTTTGTCTCCTTCAGTGTTGGATTGGGCTGGGTTGGGCTGAGCAGTTTAATGGAGTGAAGGGTGTGGGGAGAAACAAGCGATCAAATGTGATTCTTTCCCACTACTTATCTGCCAAAAGCATCCTTTGATATGCAAGTCAAACAAAATGCAGGGCCCTTGCCATAATGAAATTAATTCCTGTCTAATTTTTGAACTAGAAAGCAGCACATCAGTGTTTGGAGATAGAAGCTGCAGCATTGACTGTTCAGGAATTTAATGACACAGCACGTAAACCAAAGCAAGGTTTTAGAGAGACAAATGGTGAGGAGAATGGGAGGGAAAAAAGAGGGAGCTCACAACTAATCTATCAGCCTGTGTTAATTGCAGGAGTAATATAGCTTGCACTGACAGTAAAAGCTTGCATATGGTTTTGTGTTGTTTGGTAGAGATAAACAAGAAGAGAGGAATGGAATGGGGAGTGTTTGTTTGCCAGTTGATTGATATTTAAGTGGGAACTGGAAAACAAGGCCTTGGCATAATGAACAGATATCTCATTATCTTTCCCATTTGGTCATGGACATGTATTGCGGGCTGACAGTGTATCCTGTAAAAATGTACTGGGTGGTTTTAGTCATCTCTAATGCATTGGGAAAATTCTTCTCACATTAGAGGCCTGTTTATATATTTCTACTGAATGAAACACATGCATGCATTACAGATACAACCCTACCCACTGCACAGAGTGCTGTATTGTACTGGGCTTTGATTCGTGGTATGGATGTGCATATATCTGTGTATGCATTCTCTCCCCTTAGCTACGTCAATCTCCTTTATTTTGATTTGCACTTGATACTGCCTCCCTTGTACAGGACCCAGTCAATTTGGTTCTGCACATGGTCTAATAGGTTTAATTTTTAAATCTGTTTTTATACAACCCTAGCGCTCCTGAAACTAAGGGGCTGTAAGTTCTAATACAAATATAGGCTAATAGGAATGTAAGAGCCAAGAAGGAACTCTGTGCGTCTTCCTTACGCAGTGCTCCAGTGCTGATCTCTTGAACTGCTATTACAGTTCTGGGCTTCACTTGAACAGAATTGTGCTCAAATGTGTATTAATGTTGTACTGCGCACAAATGGTTTAGGTTTAGACCCACCTAATTTTCACATGTGACTTTAAATATCAATTTGAACTCTGGTCTCCAAGAGAAGAATGGCTAGTATGTTGATAACCCTTTGTGCAACCTATATGTTTCAGCAGTCTTAGTAAGATAGATCTATTTGAGATAGTAGACTTTATAAAAATAGGTTATTTCACAATTCTCAGTGATGTTAGTCTGGCTTTGACTTTCTAAGAATCAGTGTGGTATTAGTAAATTTCCATTTAAGGAAAAGGGAATTAGCAAATGCCCTTGTACATCAGAAAGAATTCAAGGTTTTGTTAAGTTTCTTTATTTTTGACTTAATACAGTGCAGAAAGGTGTGAAATGCAACGTAACATCCATCTCTGGTTACTTTAAAAAGTTATCTCACAGGTTTGGTAATGGAAAATACTGTTTTTCAACTCTAGATTGTGGTCTGGTTTAAATCCAGATCCAGCTGATAATGAAAGTTGTTACCACAGCTTGCTTGGTGGCATAAGTGAAATGAGTTTGGTGGTCTCAGTCTAGTTCCTACTGGATAGATACACACATGACCGAAATAAAAAGAAATGCCCCCACAGCTGGCACAAAGTGGTACCCTGGTTGGCAGTGGAGACTGAACCACCTCTAAATCCTAGAGGTGGCCTATTCAGGTTGGGATTGAAGCATGTTGATGGGGCATTGTGGGAAAGTTTGCATTGCTGCTGCCTGTGATATATTGATGAATCAAGAAATTGTATTGAATGTTAGATTTTTGAATTATGAGTATTAAGTTTTGGGAGGTGCTTCATGCTCAGGATAGGTTGCAGAGAAATGAAATAAAAATAAAATATTTTTGTGTCTAAATAGAGGACTTTATTGTTCTCAGGCTAGCCATCATCAAATTCTCACACTCACATATACGTTGATATACCTTTCTCATACATGAGAACACTTTAGTATGAGTGTGTGTACATCAATGACAAGAGAATGTATATAAAAAGGGAAATCTTTGGGGCCTGCGCCGTTGTATTTAGAGATGCTCCTTTTTGAAGAATACATGTGGAAAACTTGAAGGGAACTTGATGATGATTTTAGGTCCAGAATTTGGAGTGGTTTTATTCTTTTTCTTGTAGCACAAAACCTTGAGAGTCCCCTGACTTTAGGAGTTGGTGATAGAATTGCGAGAGCATCAATGAGGCCCAGGTAAAGATGCTGAGCATAGTATTTTGTTACTCACAATCCAATAAGGTGAAGAAATCTGAGGGAAGTGAGCTGAAAGCTTAGGGTGACCAGACGTCCCGATTTTTAGTTCTTTGTCCCGCGTCCTGACCGATGCACGGTCGGGACGCCATTTGTCCCGATATTGCGGCTTTGGCTGTTCCGGCAGCTTTTTTTTTTTTTTCCCTTGCTTCGGCAACACGGCTCCGGCCGCTTTTTTTTTTTTTTTTTTTTTTGCTTCCCCCATATCTCCCGATATTTTTCCGTTTCATCTGGTCACCCTATGAAAGCTGCTGGGCCAGGAAGAAAACAGTGTCTCCAATATTCATCATAAAGGCATTCAACAGCTGTCAGCAAGAGGTGATGTTTCATGGGCACCTTTGGAAGTATTTCTGTGTCACTGGCTAGGCCTCATGTGTGTCCCTCTTCGCACTTTCTATTAAATGCAGCTCTTTAACACACTCAAGTAAGATACTGTCCCTAACTGGCAACAAGAGTAAGCAGAGACCATAAATATAGCCACAGGGCACATCTAGTGTGACCGCCTTTTCAAAAGGCAAAAGCAAGACACGTGCAGGAGCCTCGCCCCCTCCATGGCCCCACCCCTGCTGCTCCTCCTCTTCCTCCCCCAAGGCCCCACCCCCCGGCTAGGCCGGAAGCCAAGAGCTGGGCCGTGGTAAGAGCCACCAAGTTGCTTGGGGAACCCCAGACCCTCCACCTGCCCTGGGTGGGGGGGCCAGGATGCTCGAGAGCAGCCCCTGGCGCATGTCCCCACCGAAGTTTCCTGTAAGCTGCGCGGGTGCGCAGCAGCCTATTAAGCGCCGCGCAGGTGGTCATGAAACCTGCCTGGCACCTGCCACAGCCGGGGAAGGAGCGCCTCTCCCCCGGGCCCAACTCAGCCCCGGACCTGCCGCAGCTGGGGCGTCCCTCTCCTGACACCAATCCAGCCCTGGCCCGGACCTGCTGTGGCTGGGGCGCCCCTCCCCGGCCCCAACCCAGCCCTGGACCTCTTGCGGCCGGGGGAGAAGCGCCTATCCCGCGGCCCCAGCCCTGGAGCTGGTGCAACGGGGAGAGGCACCTCTCCCTCCCCTCTCCCGCCCACGTGCTGCTGCGGGGAGAGAGAGCTGGGGGGAGTCCTCTCTCCATGCCATAGCCCTGGGGCAGACTGCACCCCAAACCCCTCATCCCTGGCCCCACCCCCAACCCCGCACCCACAGCCGAAGCTCTCACCCCCAACCCCAACCTTCTGCCCCAGCCCTGAGCCCCCTCCCACACGGCAAGCCCCTCAGCTCCACCCCCACCATACATCACCTCCATATTGGTGCACATAACAAAATTCATTCCACACGTGGGTGGGAAAAATTAGAGGGAACATTGGTCCCCGCCCTCTGGGGCATGTCTCCCGGGCAGGTGGAGGGTCTGGGTCTCTCCACAGTGGCCTGGGCTCCCTTACTACTGCCCGGCTCCAGCTTCTGGCCTGGCCATGGGGCAGGACCTTGGGGAGGAGAAGAGGGCGGGGCCTCAGGGCAAGGGGGGCCTCAGGCCCACTTCAGCTCCCCCCCCCGCCCCTCCTACACACACCAGGAAGAGGCTGGCGCTGCCCTTGAGCCTTAGACAGGCGCAGAGCAGTGCCGTAGGGAATTGGGACCAATGCTGTCCTGGAGTCATTCAGCCCAGGACTGGGACTTGACTTCTGCATTTTGGGACTGTCCCGCCCCATTCAGGATGGGTGGTCATCCTAGGAACATCATTTGGGTTCTCTTGATTGGTTTTAAGGACCGATGCCTTAGGTCCATCCATCTATCCCCTTTGAGCTTATTAACTTGTACTCAGTTCAGAGACATGCTCATACAGCTGAGGCATGCGTATATTTCTCTGCACTCTGTGGAAGCCTTTCTATGGAAATGCTGAGTGCTGAGGTGCCCTACGTTTCTGTTAGCAGCGCTCGGTGGCCTGCTGGATGAAAACCAGAAACCTCTCTTTTTAAAATAACAGTCTTGCAAGAAGCTAGAAACTGTAAATAAAACATACAAAGCAATAAGCAAATGGGACCAGCTCACATGTGACTATATCATGAGAATGGAAGCTGCTAGAGATTCAAGTTTTGAAGCTGGTTGGGCAGTATTATTATTACATGCTTTCTTGCTTCTCCAAATAACAGGTTTTCCTCTCTAGGGGAGGAGGAGGACATCTCTGCCATCTCTTCCAGCATCTTAGAAAATCCCCATTGTTTGCCATTTTGCTAACAGTTGGCCTAGCCTCTATCACCCTATCAAATGCTCTGTGTATGTTTATGCTGCAAAAAACAAAAACAAAAAGGGGGCTCTTCTTAATTCATGTGAAAATAGCAGTGTGGTGAGACAGCTCACTTTGAATTTGCATTAGCAGCTCGAGTTAAAGTCTATAGGAGAGCCTGGGGTTGAATTCAAACTGCTAACCCGAGTTAAAAGCCAAGTTGCCATATCTTCTGGGTTAAAATAGCAGTGAATACATGGCAACTTGGCTTTTAACTCAGGTTAGCAGCTTGAATTCAACTCCAGGCTCTCCTATAAGCTTTAACTTGAGCTGCTAACCCAACTTCAAAGCCGAGTTGTCTTATCTTCCCTGCTATTTTAC
Source organism: Natator depressus (assembly GCF_965152275.1). Lineage (NCBI taxonomy): Eukaryota > Metazoa > Chordata > Testudines > Cheloniidae > Natator > Natator depressus. Next base: position 247,252,845 of record NC_134234.1, read on the forward strand.
CCCATGTTAGCTAACCTGAGCTAAAAACACACTTGTTTTTTCAGCCTAGAAATAACCCCCGGTCAAAAATGACTGGATGGGGACTCCCTTTGGCGCCAGAGAACAGCTATGTAAAAGTGGTCACAGTTTTGCTGGTGAGCTGTGTAATGCTTTCCTTAGCTGCTCTTATTGGCAAGCTGGTTTTGTGTAACTATAGAAGCTTAAGTTATTAAATGCTGTGGGGAGTGGTGCCTCAGGCGATTGCTAATAGGATATGAAGGACTTCACCTCTACAATGGAAGGAAAAAGCTTGTTAAGTGGTGAATGAGAATTGGGACTCTGTACTCCCAGCTTTGCCATTAACTCCCTGTGTGGCTTAGGGCAAGTCACCTATGCTGAGATTTTCAGTTTCCAATAAAACTAATGGGAACTGGGTATCCAAGTCTCCTTGGTGTCTTTGAGAATCATGGGTTTACCTGTTCTGTGCCTTGGTTTACCCATCTGTATAACTGATACAATATATTAATACTTAGGGGAGCGTGATGAGAATTCTCTAATAATAATATGACCTAGCTCTTTGTAGAACTCAAAACACTTTTCTAAGGAGGGGTCAGTATCATTATCCCCATGTTACAGATGGAGAAACTGAGGCTCGGTGAGGTGACTTGATCAAGCTCACCCATTAGGCCAATGGCAGAGCAGGAATAGAACCCAAGTCTCCCATCTTGTATTTGTAAAACAAATTATCCTCTGATAAAAGATGACATACAATTGAAGAGTATTACATTAGTAATAATAACAGCAATAAACAATATTTTATCAGTTCCAATCCAGTCTAGATCAGAAGTGGCCAAAAAACATTGCTATTCAACAGCTGTTTGGTGGCTTATGTGAAATGATTATCTCCATCCAATTTCCATTGGAAAGAGGTATGCATCACACAAAGTTTCCATCACAACTGGCTCTCTTGTTAGCAGTTTCATCAAAGAGGCTAAAGATTTCATAGATGTGGAGATTAATCTACCCTGTATTGATGGGTACTGTGGTTGAGATACATTACTGGGACAGTGATGTATGGGAGGTTGCCATGAGCTATAACTAAGGCTAAGATTTTGTCATGGTTATTTTTAGTAAAAGTCCTGGACTGGTCCTGGGCAATAAACAAAAATTCACGGAAGCCGTGACCTGACTGTGACTTTTGCTGCTGTGGCTCCATGGTTTCATCATAGGGGCTGGGAGCTGTGGGGTTCTCTCTCTACCCTCAGCAGCTGGAAGCTGCAGGGGGGTACCCTCTGCCCACGGTGGCTGGGGGCTCCAGAGTGACCATATTTCCTGAAGAGAAAATGGGACATCCACAGCCGGTCGCCTGAAGCGTCCGCCCCCACCCCTTCCGCAAGGCTGTTGCCCATCGCTGGAACCCTGAGGAGGGCCCCCTTAGGAGTCTGTCACCTGTTGCTGGAACTTTGCAGGGGGCCCCTTGTCGCCTGTCACTGGAACCCTGCCAGGGCCCCACGGTCTGTCAGCTCCAGAGTCCTGCAGCCCCTGGGGCTGAAGTAGAGAATGTCAGGGAGGTCTCTGGAAGTCACAGACCTCCCTGACGTAAATGTAGCCTTAGTTATAACTTTTCTAAGAATACCTCACATTTACATAGCCCCTTTCATTCCCAAGAATCACAAAGGCTATCCTGTACGCAGGAATTACTTCACGTACCACTGAAATGCAACTATCTTTGGGGTGAAATGCAGCAGTTATTTACAGCAACACTAAACAACAGTTTAAGTCAGCAAGTGAAGTATATCCAAGTGTAATTTTAGGGGCTGTAGGCAGGCAAAATGTAACCACCCAAATTACACTTTAGCCTGAACTCCAGGGTTAACAACTCCTCTGTCTGGTGACTGTAAGGAGTCAGCACCTTCGCCCTGTGTCTCATTTAAAGAATGACACAACGTCATGAATAAAGGACTTCAGAATCCATGGCTGTGAATCCAACACCTTGTACACAGACACTTAAGAAGGGAGAAATAATCTGAATAGAACAATGGCAATCTGTTAAATATATGCTGTCGTCATGTTGGTGAGTTATTGGCCTGGGCAGAATGTGTATTGGCCAAGAAAAGTCTCTTGGATTCTTAACTTAATACAGAACATAAAAGAATCACTGCTATATTAAATAGGTGCATCTCCATTGAGATCAATGAAGTTGCATTCATTCCCTCCAGCTTTAAAGTTAGAACTCAGTGAGTCCAGACGCTGTTTCCCCGCCTTTATTAGAATGCAAAGAACTCCCCATCCAAATGAATACAACTACTTATAATAATGGCCAGGTATCAGTTATAGTGCTGGTATTATAGACAACCCAGAATGGTTGCTGACAACAGGCATTATCCATGAGCCAGCACATTTAGCTGAGTCTTAACTTTATTAGCAGTTTCAGAGTAACAGCCGCGTTAGCCTGTATTCGCAAAAAGAAAAGGAGTACTTGTGGTACCTTACAGACTAACCAATTTATTTGAGCATAAGCTTTCGTGAGTTATAGCTCACTTCATCGGATCCGATGAAGTGAGCTGTAGCTCACGAAAGCTTATGCTCAAATAAATTGGTTAGTCTCTAAGGTGCCACAAGTATTCCTTTTCTTTTATTAGCAGTGTCTAAATGCATTAGCCATGTGCTCTTCAGCATATGTTTAATACATACCGATTTATTTTCATTAGGGTTTTGTTAGAAGTGCTGCATGGCCCTAACTCCATCAAAAATGTTTACAGCATGAGCCGTTTCTTAAAATAAAAGGCTGGGCTACAATCATCAGCTTGGCCTGGAAAGATTGGAGAGTGAGTGATAATGAAAAGCAGGAAAGTGTAGCAGTGTATAGGTTGGAAGTCTCTCAGCTAGCTGGTCCTAGTTTTGCAGGTCCTTATGCTAAATAAGAAGTGGAGGGCTCTGTACAGCTCCCTCTCCAATCATGTACCCTTGTATCCTTGACATTCCACCCTCATCTGTAACACACCTCAGATCTTGTTAGCCACCATAGGAACATGAGTTTATGAGGCTGCGTGGCCTCCACGACTCACTCCTTATGAGTCAGGAAGTGAAGACAAAGTGCAGTTTTCCACAAGGGGAGCAGCTGGGTAATGCAGGTGGGGAACTGAATCTTTGCCATGGCTCACTGAGTCAGATGGGACAACAGAGGAGATATTAAGGATAGTATTCTGGGCGTGTGACATGGTGTAGGGCCCTATGTGGCTGCATAAATTGCATAGGAGTAAAGCTGCCATTGCACCGATGTGGGTGGAAATACATATTCTGGGACGCCAATATTTTTATTTATACTTTTTATAGCAAAAGTGAAACTTAACTAGACAAACAGAAGAATAAGAAAGGACTGACTTGTCTGACTTGTATTAAAATAATAATAATAATAAAAATACTTCTTTAAATCCTCAGGCAAAAAACTGCAATTCCAAGTGCTGGTGGGCTTTTGTAGGTGAAGACCTCATTTTAATAGAGCTCATTTGAAATTTTTCAACCAAAAAACAGGGTTTAATCAAAAGCAATTATTTTTTGGGGAAAATGCAGGTTTTTTAAAAATTGTCAATTTTTCAATGGAAAATTTCTAAACAAAATCAAAACAAAATTTCTTATCGCAACTGGAATTTTCATTTTGGTTTGGTTTCTGAAAACAATTTTTTTTAAACTTCTGATTTGTTTCTTTTCTTCTTTCATCATCGAAGTCAATAGAATTAATAATGTCATCTAGGGATTTTCCCCTTACACGTTTTGCTTTTGGTTTTATTCCATTTTTCCTTTTTCCACTCAGCAACTTTTTGAAACTTCCTCAACTCTGGAAAAGTTACAGGATTGCTAAAGAAAAAACAAAACACTGTAACTTTGTTACTGTGCAACTTTCCAAGATGAAATAGTTTTGAAAAGTTAGAGTGGAAAAAGGAGAAAGGAAACAAAATTAACAATCCCCCCCACCACTGGACATTATTCATTCTATTGCACTCAGTGACAAAAAGAGGGTGGGGGAAGAGAAACAGAAAAGGGAGGTAAGTGAACATTTGAAATTTTGAAAAAAAAAATCCACAAAACACAAAGAAAATTGTTCTAGATTGAATCCTGCAAAATGGGAATAATTAGATTTTTTTTCCCATTAAAATCATCTTTCCCATTTTTTGACTAGCTCTGCTTCTTACACACTATATCTGGTGGTTCTTAGTCAATTTGTGGAATAGCCAAAGGTGAAAACATTTCTTAGGTAAGATGAAGGCAGGATCCTTGTGTACCTGATATTTGGGCTTGATGGCATGGAAGCCTGATGGCATCAATGAATTGTCTAGGAGGGTTTGTGGGTCTGGGGAAGGGAAGATTAAAGACTCCATTGAAAGAAAGGAGAAAAGGTCTTACGAAAAGATGGGGACTGGGAGGAAGAGTCCATGGGGGCGGGGGGGGGGGGGAGGAGAGGGAAGGAAGCAGTCAGAATAAAAGATTGGAGGGGAGTCCCAAAGTTTTGATGGATTCAGGGCACATTTACTATTATCCAATATACGTTTCTTGCAAGGAAAGGAGGAGTGTTTCATTGAATTAAGGCCAGGACAGGTTGTGACCTGCCAAAGGGCCCCTTGGTGCTTGACGAGGCACCTGACTGAACAGGACATAATGGGAAATGACCAGCAAGCTGGTGATTCATCTATTAGTGTTCACAAGGTTTACCACTTGGAAAAGGATGAACACACCTGATAAGGTCAGAAAATATACCAGAAGGGTCACCAGGCTATCTTTCAGCTGTTTCCCAGATTTGCAGACGTCCTTAGACTTGATGTGCATTATGGAAAAAGTTCATTGGAAAGGACTCTTCATAACTAAAAAGAGGGAAAAGTTGTTCATGATGGAGTTAACTGTAGCCTATTTCCCAGTAAATGACCTTATATCGGAGACCACCATTTTAATAAAGAGCCTTGCAGAGTTCATGTCAGATAGAATTAAGGAGTCTGCAGTATCTCGTATTTATATTTGTGTTTACATTTTTACTTCCATACTTTTAATGCCCCACAGAGCCATATAGGAGGCCTCAAAATACAATATCTCACTGTCTAATGCTATTTCATTTCCTGAATGGAGGACGTACCATGAGAAGACCAAACCTTGAATTATAATGGCTCCCTAAGGCAAAAGAAGAATACACTGAGATCTTTGGGTTCCTACACAGCCAGAATACATAGCTCTAGTTAGGATATAGTTAGTTTGGTGCAAGGTTCTTATATAAAGTATGCTTTTTAGACTTCCCCTTTAATTTTCTCTTCCCCCTATTTATTTAAATTCCTGTAGCATTAAAGTCCCTTTTCAGCCTTTATGCTGGATGTTGGCTCTGTTCTCTTCAGTGCTTTCAGCCCCTACTACCCTGTCTCCATAGCACTGTAACTGTGACTGCAAAGATTATGTTGTGGTTACAGCACAGGGGTGCAAGCTTAGGTTCTATTACTGTCTCTGCTCCAGATTTCCTTGTGGCCATGGGCAAATTGCTAAGTGCCCAGCCCATGTGGGTGTGCAGTGGAATGAGTGCACAAAAACCTTTGCCCCACTCTGGTGTGACCCACATAAGGACTACAAACAATTGCAGTCTTTTTGCTCAGGGAACTATAGGGGCTACTCCCAAAGGGGGAGGCGAGAAGGCAAGGCCATGGTTCCTCTCCCCCTTCGCAGCAGCCGGCAGAGTGGTCTGGGTATAGTGGCAGGTTTAAGCTGCACTGCCCAAAGAGGTGTAGCAGCCAGTATGCTCCCCCTACATGGTGGGGAGTTCAGGGAGGAGTTCTGCTTCACTGGGGTAGAATTTGACTGAGTTCCTCCAGGGGCAGTGTGCCCCTGGGCTGTCCCTCAGTGGCACAAATGAGTCCCTAATCTCTCAGGGGACGTCTACACAGCAAAGAAACACCCCTGGCTGGCCTGTGCAAGACGACTCGGGCTCGCGGGGCTTGGGCTGCTGGACTGTTTCACTGCTGTGTAGACTTCCAGGTTCAGGCTGGAGCCTGGGCTCTAGGACCCTGTAGGGTGCACAGTAGTGTCAGCAGAACTACTGTGTGCTGGGGATTCGAGTTTGACTTCTTAACTCCGTCACTCACCCCTTGGGCCAAAAGGCCTGGATCTGTTATGCAGGCAACATTTTTAATCCTTGATGGATCATTCTTGATGGATCTCCTCCAGCCAATCCAAGGCTCCTGCCTGTATCATGCAAAGAGACAGAACTGACCAGTGGGAGGCCTTTAGGCGGGAGAGGGGTAGAACGAATAATAATTTTTATATAAAAAGAAAAAAGAAAAGGAGTACTTGTGGCACCTTAGAGACTAACCAGTTTATTTGAGCATGAGCTTTCGTGAGCTACAGCTCACTTCTATGCATCCGATGAAGTGAGCTGTAGCTCACGAAAGCTCATGCTCAAATAAACTGGTTAGTCTCTAAGGTGCCACAAGTACTCCTTTTCTTTTTTCTTTTTACGAATACAGACTAACACGGCTGTTACTCTGAAACCTGTCAATTTTTATATAAAGTGCTTTACAAACTGTGGACAAAATATTGGTGCCTAATCCTACGCAGGTAAATCCATATTTAGGCACCTAAGCTTGTGGCCGTCTTTTCAGAGGTACTGAGCACCTGCAGATTCCATTGAAGTTAACGGGTGCTCTTGATTTTCAGCCCCCTTGAAAATCAAGCCACTGATTTAGTCATCTAACTTCAGGCACCCACATTTGAAACTTCTGGCTGAAATACAAACATCATCAACCAAATGCAGCCAGCTCTGGGATTGGGTGGATGGCAGCCAATCACAGCACAATACCCTGAAAGGGAAAATTCTATGAGCAAGGACCCTAAGGCTCCCCCAAGAGACTTTGCACAGTAAACAGCCTGGAGTCTTCCTGAGGAGGATGAAGGACTGAAACAGCGATACCAGAATTTGAACCTGATGTTTGTTAAAACAGTAGCACCTAAAGGCTTAACCAAAATTGGAGCTCTATTGTGCTGGGCATTGCACAAACACACAATATCATAGTTTCTGCCCCCAATATCTTACAATTTAAATAGACAAGACAGACACATGGTTGGAGAAAGGAAGCATTATTTCCATTTTACAGATGGGGAAACTGAGGCACAAAAGATTTAAGGTTCTGATCCTGAGCCTATTGAAATCAATGGCAAAGCTCCCATTCACTTTAGTGGACACAAGATCGGATAGTAAATGGCATGCCAAAGCTGACACAGAATCTGTGGCAAAACTGAGAACTGAACCCATGGAGCAGATATTGCAGTTCACTGCTTTAATCACAAGACTTGCTTGCCTTTCACTCTCTCCTGTTGTTGCAGGGAGTGTGCGTATATTGCAAATATGAATAGCCATAGCATCTCCACTGGAATAAACAAACAAAAAAAATGCAAAGTTCAAATACAAAGCTACTAACCCACCACCTCTCCCTCAATCAGTTTAGTTATTATGTTGCTGTTTGTCTTAAAAGTATCAGAAAAATGTGACTAACAGAGTCAAATCCTTCTCAAAAGAATGATTACAATTTCTCTTGACTTTCAACAAGGAAAACTTACTTTTGCAGCAAAGATTTTGACATTTAGTGTCTCGATACAGTAATAAACGTGAGATGGATTGCAATCTATTGCCTCAAGACTTTGCTGATCGTGGACTAAAATCAGTTAATGCATTTGTCTAAATCTTGTTACATTGTGAAATGTGCTAGTAATATTTTTTTGTAAAAAAATCAATCCAGGAAATATATTGATCATGTTATCTCCATTGCAACAATATTGGGATAATGTTAGCTTAATAATTGTGCTTTGTGGAAATCTCAAAGAATAATTACAGCTTTGTGGTCTTTTCACAATGTGTAATGTAATAACGTTGCTTCCTTGATTGCAGTCACCAACAGCACCGCATCAGTAGATGCTGTTTTTGTGTGCATGCATATGCATCTATGAGTAATTTTGCTCAGGGTGAAACAATTTAGCAGACTATTTTGGGATCATTTTTAAATGGTCAAGAGCACAGATTAGCAATTATTTGTTTTTTCCCCCTTGACTATGCTACTGTAAAAAGAGCAAGCTAAAAATTATTTCTCCTGCTCCTTTCTTTAGAAGGCATGAAGAGATTTTAGCATCTAGCACAAAATAAATGTCCAGTTGGTCTGTTATGGAAGTTGAAAACCAAAAAGATAGGAATTTGGGGGGTGAAGATGCTTCAAAACAAATGTTTCAAGGCAGTCTCTTTTTCTGGATCCAACCTATTGTCCTGTAGAACTAACTTCTCTTATTTCAGAGGAGACCTGAGAAATCTGGCTGCATTCTGGATGATCTGATCAACTATGGGATGTTAAGCGATTAATTTACAAATGTATATATATATTTTCTAATTTTAACAAGGGTTAGAAAGTTGTTTGTCTGCCCCTCTTCATCTTGCACTTGCTTTTGATGTTACTGAAGGCAATAACATAAGGATCAGTCTTCTTATTTTGATCTTGAACTAAAAGAGGAAATGTTAGCCCAATCCTCTGAGCTGTGACTAGTAATGAGGATCATGGGTAAAACGTGGCTGTCCTGCCTCCTTTGTGCTCCTCTGGTTTCTAGGATTGCCAGGGACCAATTCATCCCACCAATTCAAGGAGAAGTTAAAGGAGCCTCACGGATGCCCTAAATCAGTGGTTCTCAACCACGGGTACTTGTACCCTTAGGGGTACACAGAGGTCTTCCAGGGGGTACATCAACTCATCTAGATATTTGCCTAGTTTTACAACAGGCTACATAAAAAGCACTAGAGAAGTCAGTACAAACTAAAATTTCATACAGACAATGACTTGTTTATGCTACTCTGTGTACTGTACACTGAAATGTAAGTACAATAATAATATTCCAATTGATTTATAATTATATGGTAAAAATGAGAAAATAAGACATTTGTCAGTAGTAGTGTTCTGTGACACTTTTGTATTTTTATGTCTGATTTTGTAAGCGAGTAGTTTTTAAGTAAGGTGAATCGTGGGGGTACGCAAGACAAATCAGACTCCTACATGGGGTACAGTAGTCTGGAAAGGTTGAGAACCACTGACCTAAATTATATCTCCTAGTAATGGATCACAAGTGCAACAGCCCTCCAGCCATGTCCCCTTCCTCTCCCCCTGACGTACCCCAAATACAGGGTTGGGGCTTAGAGAGTCGGTGGGGCAGAGCTAGATCTACACCAACTGGAGAGTCCCTTATGTTGGCAGAATCCGCAGCTTCCCAGGTAGGCCAGCTTTATGATTTCTTTGTTCTGCCAGAGCTGGGGTCAGGATCTGACCCTTTCTCAGCTCAGCTTTGTTGTTCCCCCTTTTCTCTGCTCAACAGTGCAAGCTAGGAATGGAAATTTACACCATTAGAGTGGTTTAGGCCCTGTTGTTGTTGGTTATCCAACATTTCTTGGCATGGGATCATATTATTTCGTCCTACTCCCAGATACAGAGTTCCTAATTTGAACTTCCCATGCCTACCACTCTGTAAGAAATACATACTTCCAGGGTTTTATACTGCTAATGTTAAAAAAAAATCACAAAGAAAGTGCAGTGCTGCCAACTGGTGCAATTTTATTGAGAGTAATATGATTTTTGGGCCCTGCGGCAGGCAGTCATTTGTTATTCAATTTGTCACATGATCTTGGGGAAGCAAAATCAGAGAGACAGACAGAGCGACCCCCTCCATACAGTGCTCTGTAGTCTAGCGGAAGGTTAGCTAAACTACAAGCCAGAGAGCATGAGTTCCATGCCCAGCTCTTCTACTGACTGCTGTTAATCTTTCTGGTCACAACCCTTGTGCCAGGGTCTTGTACTGCAGTCTTTGAGGGATGGCTATATCATTCATCTGTTTCACAGATGAGATAACTGAAAGCCTGCAAAAGGTCTCTTCTGCCAAAGCTCAGAATAGAACCCATCTCTAAAATAACAGAGCCCAGTCTCATGCCCTTTGCCACGCAGCCTACACACTCACTCTGTCTAGACACTGAGCGTGATAAAGGTTTGAAAGAATAGAATCACATTGTTATCAGATCAAATTTCCTATTTTTATTCATTTGTTCACGACTCAAGAGTCTTAACTAAGCTTTGCATATTTAGTGTATTATAAGGGGATAGCACCACCTGTTATTGAGGTTGCTCAGGACTTCCCATAATAAGACCCTTTTTTCAGTTGTTTATTATTTTGCCAAACTTAAACTGTTTGGGTAGAAATTGCCCACAGTAGGTGTCTGCCTCAGGCTGACTTTTTGTGGAAACTATGAGCCAAAATGGTCAGCTGTTTCTGAGTATGAGACCAGAGAAAATATGTTGTTTTGCCCATGTTAAAAACTTCTGGCGACCTTTTCTTTGAAATACTCTCAAGCTCTCTCATGCTTTGGAGAAGGGGGGTGAGTCGTGTCAGGGATGTGCCTTTTGCTGTTCCCAGGAAAATCTGTTCAAATTTGTTCAAGTTATAAAAATCACGGTTTGCACATGCTCAGTAGAAACGTCTTCAATTTTAGCAGCTAAAATCTCCAGATTCTCTGCCACACTGAGCATGCTCACGTAGGTCCCTCACAGCTCCTAGTGGTGACCAAACAGCTCAAGTGCCATCCCCACAGAGCGATTGAGTGTGTTGCATCCCCTCACAGGTTATAGGTATGACTGGACTGTGCATGCACTATTCCTACAGAGTGACTGGACATGCTCCCACCAGCCCATGGCTACAGGATCAAAGCCAGCCTTTCCCTGTAATGGCTGCTGTGGGTTGGGATAGGGCCAGACACCAAAATTCAGAGCAGAAAGTCTGTGTCTCCTGTGCTCTCAATGACCTCCCTCCGCCTCCTCTTCCCCCCCCCCCCCCCGCCGGGCACGCAGATAGCATGGAGGAGGAATTTGTCTCGTTCAAATGTAGAGGAATGTAACACTGCCTGCAGTGACTGAAGAGCATGAGTCTGTATCTCAGGCTAGAATGTCAGTAAGCGGGGCACAAACCCCCAATTGGTTGTGAGCGCTGTACCTAGATTTCACCAACCAATTATCAAGTGTAAACTTAATAAGAATTTCCCTTCCCCCACAGGTTAGACAAACACCTGTCCGGGATGGTCTAGATAATACTTAGTCCTGCCTTGAGAGCAGGAGACTGGACTAGATGATCTCTCGAGGTCCGTTCCAGTCCTATGATTCTGTGAAATGGACTGCAGTGCTGCTAGCCGCCACTAGGGGCAACTGGACTCGGCAGAGCCAGCTTGCACATAGAAGACACTGCTGGGGGGAGGGAGAGGGAGCTAGAGGGTTCCTGGCAGCTGCAGTTCCCAGCGTGCCATGAAGGAAGGAGGTGGTGTGCAGGAAACTCCGTGCAAGCGTGGGACTGAGCATCAGGCTGTTTCTCCCTCCGGATCCCTGGGCTCGGGATGCGGGGGAAGGGGGATGGGTGTCTGGGGAAGGGAGGGCCCCGCAGCTGGGCTCTGGGTATCAGGGTGCGGGTAGCTGGTGCCAGGGAGGCCTGCAGGTATCTGGGCCGGGGGTGCCTGTGGCTGGGCTCTTGGGGGGGGTGTATTGGTTGGGGGGGACCCTGCAGGTGGGCTCGGGGCGGGGTGGGGGGAGGTTGTGAGTGTCTGGTCCCCTGGCTGGGCTCTGGGGCAGGGGAAAGGGGGCAGAGAAACTGGAACTGGGTTGTCATAGGGGTTTATTTAACTCTGTACTCCTGTGGGAATTTTTGTGTGTCTGTATTGTTACAGACATACTTGCTGACAGGTATTTTGAAATAAATTACCAAAATAAATGAAACTGGTGTGATTATGTAGTGTTATTTTGACAGTTAAATTTGCAGAATTTTGAACTTTTTTGTGCAGAAGTTTTAATTATTTTGGTGCAGAATGCCCCCAGGGGTAATCTTTTGCTTATGCCTAGAAATCCTTGCCCCCTGGAGTCCAAGCAGCTTAGAGATAATCACTTCCTTCTTGTTAAGGGTTTTATCTTCCTCCTGCCATGTTCTCTGAGCTGCAAACTCAGCTGATGGGAAGAATCCACTTGTATGACTTATCTTCATGGGGAAGAGGGCAGAACCGCAAAAATTGTTTGTCCTCTTGTTGGTATGTGGGGAAATTCCAGTTGCAACATCCCACAATAGTTCGTCCGGTATCAAGGGCTGTGCAACTTTTATTTGTCCTCCTTGTGTATGTGCATTATGACGTAGTCTTTAATGACACAATAACATTCCATTTTTTCCACATGACCTCTGCCGCATTCAGTACACAGGATGGACCCTGCTCTGGGGTTGAATCAGGGTCACATTAAAAGAAGCTGTTGTCTGTAGGACCTCACTTCCTTTGTTGCAAAAGTTGGAAGGTGTTTAGTGAATGAAGCAGGGGCTTGCTGGAAGAGAGAGGACAGTCTCAATGGAGGTGTGCTTTGAGCATATACATTGCTATATAATGCTAAGTAGTCTGAAAAAATTGGTCTTAGGTGTCCAGATTGGGCATCCCAAATTAGTGGAAACTTTTGAGGTTAAATATCTGTGTCTCAGCTCCTCTTTTGTAAAATGGAGATGATACTACCCTGTTATCTCACAGGTGTGTTGTGAAAATAAATTGCTTGGGAAACACTCTGATACAGTGATGAGCACCAAAGAAAAATTCATGAGGAAATTAATAATTCAGGCGTCAGAGCAGGGTTTGAATAGCTGCAGTAAATAAGGCCTGGGGCCACACATTGAACAACAAGGGCAAAACACAATATTGAATATCTGCTCATTAAGTGAGCTCCGTCCATCCTGTTCACTGAATGAGGTAGGAGTCCCGTGGAAAAATAGCATGTGATCATGTCATTAAAGACTGTCCCATAATGCATGTGCACAAGGGGACTGGATTAAGGTTCCAAAGGCTATCATTTGAATTCTGGCGTTTCCTAACATAGATGTGTTTGACTTGGCAACTTGGAGAATATTCATTAAATGTAGTTTTTATGTGTAATTATTATATAGCAATAATAACTGGGGATTTTAATGAGCTGTCCTTACGTGCTGCTGTTCCCCCTCTTATATCCCCATAGGTTATGTGTTTGGAAAGATCAGTGGGTTCAACATTTTGTCCTAGGCAGTGGTTGCTTTCTGTAATACATCTGATTTCCTAGTAATCTCATTAATTCGAGGGAGCAGCAGTTCCTCTTGACTACATGCATTGTGCCCAGGCATCATATTCTGTGCAGCATTTGTACTGAACATAGTCTCCAAGCCACCCTCTCATGGGGCAGATGAACTCAGCTGAAAGGGTGCCTCATCCATCAGCCCCTGACAAATGTTGCAGGTACATAGTAGGGTTGCCAATTTTGGTTGAGTATATTCCCAGAGGTTTCATCCCATGGCATAATCTTTAATTAAAAATTAATCTTTCATTCCTGGAGACTCCAAGACAATCCTGGAGGGTTGGCAACCCTAGTACATAGTGCCTTTTATCAAAGGTCATGAAGCGCTAAAACTGATTTACAAGGTAGTCCCCTATAGTCTTCTAGAAGTTGGCCCTAACTGGTGGTCTAGAAACAAACAAAAATGAGTGATTGATGTATGAGCCAGTTCAATTCTAGACCCAACTCCTTGCCCCTTAGAAGCTTGTCCCATACCCTCTCACTAATCATTGTTGCCACTATGTTGTTTCTTGGTGCTTTCCAAACTTCAGTTTGGCTGGTGGCCTGTAATTTCTCCAGTCCTCAGTGTTGTCTTGTACCTCAGTGGCCTTCTTCCCAGTCTCCCTATGCTTTTCCAACTCTTTCTGGCAATTCTTATCAACTCTCTCTTGATCCTGCTCAAATATCAGTGTGGTAATTGGGATACTGCAGCTGTTCCATTAGACCTGTCAGAGTATAATACAGCATTTTCTTTCTCTAGTCCGTAGTTAGTGAGTTAAAATTTTGGCATGAATGTCTTAGTTTATACATGACTGTGTGTTTTTTATATATATGGATCATATGAACCACCTACGGAGTGGAAAATAGCAGCCTTATTACACTGCCTTGCAGTTCAGAACAGAACATGAAGAGTAACTTATCCCACTGAAACTACAGGGTTGGTTTTTTTTCATAGCTGGAAAAGTGTACTTAACCAGTCGAAGTTTGGCCAGGATGGTGGACCAACACTCTTGTTGCAAAAAGTAATATATCTGTTCTATTCTACACAAGTTCTTATACCTCACTCACGTCACTGTAGTATAGGATCAGCTTCCAGTAACTTGTCTCTCAGCCTCTTGCCAGTGGAAGAATTGTGGGTGCAGGATAGTACTTTGTTTTTTGGGGGGGAGAGTTATTTACTAAGGTCATGTCTACACTACAGAGTTAAGCTGACTTAAGTTTTGTTGACGACCATAAGTCAATTTAATAACATTGGTGGAGCCCTTCCACACAAGGTTCCTTGTTTCAGTTGAGTGCGCCCACAGTTGTTGCTCTTACATTGACAGAGAGTGTTTCATTGTGGGTAGCTATCCCACTGTACAACTCACCACCCTCTGCTGCTGAGAGCTCTGGGAACAGATTGCGGTGCGTCATGGGCACGTGCTTGCCATCCCGTGATGCAGTTCTTTCCGTCCCATCATTCCATGGGCTTTCTACTTCGTTTCATGCTGTTTTTCAAAGCCCTTATAAACTGTGCACCTGCCATCTCTACCTGGCAGCGTGGATCCTGAACTGCTGACCAGAGTGGCTATGAGCATTGTGAACACAACACAGCTGGTCCTGCAGTATTTCATGAGCTGAGAAACAGAGAGTGAATCAGTGATGCCTGCCCTGCTGTCTGCCGTGGAAACAAATAGTTCAAGATTTCTGTTGGCATTCACGGGACACCTTACCACAGTGGAATGTACCACAGTACTCAGCTTGGAAAACAAGTGCTGAGTGGTGGAATTGTATTGTGATGCACGTATGGAATGACGAGCAGTGACTGCAGAATTTACGGATGCGCAAAGCCATCTTTCTGGAACTGTGTGTGGAGCTGCGGTGCAAGGATACCAGAATGAGAGCTGCCCTCACTGTGAAAAAGTGACTGGCGATTGCTGTGTGGAAGCTGGCAACTCTCGACTGCTATTGGTCAGTCACAAATCAGTTTGGAGTTGGAAAGTCCACCTTGGGAGCTGTGGTGTTGCAAGTGTGCAGGGCCATTAATCGCCTCCTGCTACAAAGGACTGTGACTCTTGGTAGTGTATAGGAAAAGATTGATGGCTTTGAGGTGATGGGATTCCCTAACTGCGGTGGGGTGGTAGATGGAACATATATCCCAATTTTGGTCCCCAACCATCTTTGGTTGGAGTACGTCAACTGAAAGGGCTACTTCTCCATGGTCTTGCGGGTGCTGGTAGATCACCTTGGCCGTTTCATTGACGTCAGTGCAGGTGGTCAGGGAAGGTGCATGATGCACACATCTTTTGGAACACTGGACTCAATGGAAAGCTGCACACTGGGACTTTCTTTCTAGACCAGAAGATTCCAGTGGAGGATGTGCAAATGCCCACAGTGATCCTTGGAGACCCCGCATACCCCTTGCTTCTGTGGCTTATGAAACCTTACACCAGCAACCTAGACAGCAGCAGAGAACGCTTCAACAACAGGCTCAGCAGGTGCCGAATGAGCGTTGAATGTGCCTTTGGCCAATTAAAAGGTCGCTGGTGCTATCTTTTTGGCCGTTTAGCCTTCAGAGAGGAAAATATTCTGATAGTCATTGCAGCCTGCTGTACTCTGCATAATATTTACGAATCAAATGGGGAAAGGTTTTCCCAGGGGTGGGCCACTGAGATTGATCGTCTGGCTGTTGATTTTGAGCAGCCAGATACAAGGGCAATTAGAGGGGCGCAGCAGGAGGCTATTCAAATCAAAGAGGCTTTGAAGGAGCATTTTGACAATGATTCCCAGTAATGTGTCAGTATGTGATGCATTCGGCCAGGCAATGTTTACTTGCTGCCATGAATTACCCCTGTAGTGCTTGCTTCTTGAACATTAATTGCAAGGAGCAAATATTCCTATGTACAGCCAATGTGTTTCAATGTTAGCTCTGAGCGATGTATGTATATATGTCACAAATAAAGATTCATTTTATTTCAAAGACTCATGTTTAATAACAGGATAAAACACAAAATTTTGGACAAACAGGGGACATGAGCATAAGGAACAGCCTCGCGGTAAGGGCTCTCACAGCTGGGTGTAATTCCAGTTTTCATTGGAAAACCAGTCCCCAGGCATGGAGTGTATGGGGCACTGTGAGGGACCAGGAACACATGATGAGTATGGTGGGGGATTTTGGGGAGGGCGTGGATCGAAGTTCTGTAGTGGCTGGAAGGGGAGTTGGGCGTGGATTTGCTCTGCTTGCAGGCTAATGAGGACTTCAACATATCTGGAGCTTTATCATCCGCTCCTGCTCCTGTGTCCTCTCCTGGCTATCCAGCTTCAGTCTTTCATTTATTGTCTCCCTCCACGCTCTTGTTTCGTTCTGTGCTGCATCTGTTGACTGCAGCACTTTGCAAAACATATCCTCCTTACTCCTCCTGGGTCGGATGGAGGCGCTCCACTGGTGTGGAGGAGTGTGTTCTCAAGGGCACATCTGCAGAAGGCAAAGAAACAATGAACAGAGACAGTATTGTGAGTGTGCTCGCAGCCATGAATCACAAAAGTTACCCACACCTCTTTCTCACTGTCCCTTGGCTAGCACACAGGTCACTGCGAGTCCCAATTATGGGGAGTTCACTGGGGAGAGAGGATGGGCAAGGGGGAAAGGGCAAGAAGGGACAAGGGGTGATTTGCAAAGGGGGTTACTATAAGCGGCTAGGGAGCCTATTCTGAATATTGGTATCCTTTTCCACAGGCTAGGGTAACTGAGCCAAATATCTTATTCCTAATGGTAACCCAGAATGCAGGGATACATCTTCTGTATGTGTGTGGTTTCAGACCGGCTCCATAGGCTGCTCACCTGTGTGCCGCTCTGGTCTCTGCAGGAATAATTGCCGTGTGTCACGGCAAAGTTTCCTACAGCGGGGGGAGAAACAAGGCAGCTCTGCTAAGGAACCTTCGGCAGAGGTTTGCAGAATACCTACAGGAAAGCTTCCCGGAGATCTCTATGGAGGATTCCAGAGACATCCCCATGGACCTTAACAAACTTTTCCACTGTGGCCCCACTGCATAGATGGACAGATTCTGTTGTTAGTTTCTGTCCCTTATCCCTCCTCTGCCATATAAGGAAATACATGAGAGCTCAATCTCCTGTCACTGTGCAGTATCAAAGCAAAATGATCACTTAGTGGAGCTCCCCTCTCCTGCATCCTGAACGGCAGAGCCGGAGTGCTGGGACTGGCTAGACCTTTCCAGAGTGGAAAAGAAGTTCTGATTCGGCAGGAGGAGCATTTCAGTGTGTACACCTCCACACTTTTGTCGCCAAATTGTGTAGTGTAGACAAGGCTTAAGTGTATGCACTATGTGTGTGCAAAAGAAGATGAGGTCAAAGAAGTGCCCTTGCACTTGGAGCGGAAGGTAGTGAGGTTTGTAATGATGTTTAGTTTCTGGGGGAATTTGTTCCACAGTCTTGGACATGGGCTTTTCAGTGACCACAGGTAATAGAGTGGCTTTGATTTTAAGTCTCCCATTTCACCAACACAGCATTTCCTAGCAAAATGCTGGGGAATTGCTTCAAAAAAGTCCCAGAGACTACCCCCTACTAAATAAATAACACCACTTCCTGCAGTGCTTTAGTTTTCTTTTGAGGCCTCCCATCCAAGCAATGACCAGGCCTGGTGCTGGTTCGCGTATAGGGTTAGATGAGCCTGTACCCTACCCCAAGTTTTGCATGGTAAGAAAAAATGTGAATAGCACCAGAGTCCTAGTTCTCTAACACCACATTCTACAGGCCATTACCCTCTGATCCCACTGAGGGTTACCAAAAGAAACTATACCATTTGCTCAAAAAACTCCCTGAAAAAGCACAGGAACCAATCTGCACAGACACACCCCAAGAATCCCGACCAGGGGTATTCCATCTGCCACCCAAGATCCATAAACCTGGAAATCCTGCATTTTATCTGTGGGTCTGTGTCTTGTGCTGCTGCTGCTGCTGGCACTTTCTTTGTCCTCCACTCCAGCAGGTGGCTTTCAGCTGAGAGATTTCCTAGGGGAAGGGGGCTGAAGGAGAAAAAGTTGCATCTGTATAATGGAACAGTTTTTACCAAGTGCTCAGCCTGCAGGTAGCAAACGTGTGGCTGAAGATGATGATACCAATTGGATTCAAAATCTGTTTTTCGTAATACTTGTCTCCCTTCCAACCTTATCTTGGCTCAAGAAAATATCTTAGAATTGTCAGGTGATCACATACTGAAGACCAAATTTTCAAATCTCACAAACCAAGAGTTCTGGATTTCTGTTAAAGGAGAGTGTGAGCAACTCCATGATGAAGCTGTGGAAGTGTTGCTTCCATTTGCGTCCAGTGATCTCTGTAAATCTGGGTGTTCAACAAGGATTTCTGTGAAAACTAAACGTAGAAATTTAAACTTGGAGAAAGTGCCAGACATAAATCAGTCAGAGATTCAACCAAACACTGTGCCACTGTGCAGTTTGAAGTAGGCCCATTCTTCTCACTCAAATCATACTTCAGCTATGTCTGAACATGCCAATAAATCCATATTTTCAAATTATAGTTTTAAAAACCCAGATTAGATCAGATAATATCATTAAACAAACTATACAGTTGAATAAAATTGTAAAGCTGTCCTAACTCTAGTGCTCTTGAGTCTATGGTGCTGAGTTGTTAAAACAAAACCCTTCCCCAGAAACCCAGTATTTGGTTGTGGGGAGCCACCATGTTTTAAAATATTTGTCAGGGAGTTGCAGTACGAACAATTTTGGGAACCACAGATATAAGTAATAAACAGGGAAATTGCAGTTACAACCACACATCAGATAAGAACAAGATCTAAGTTAATGGCAGTTAACTTCCAAACAAATAAAAGTTCACACAGTATAGTCTGCCTGGAGAATTCACCACTGCAGGAAATCAGTGAGCTGGATTTTTTTAAAAGGTCTGGATAATTTTATGACTAATTACATTTGTGGTCATGCATATTAAGATAAGGGTAGTTGAATCTGGTGCTGAACACAGGGGTCAGAAAGAAATCTCCCTCTATGTAAAATAATGCGCAGTTGGTTGGATATATGGGTTTTGACTCTGACTTCCTTTTAAGTTTCAGACATAGGACATAGCCATAGGCAGAGAACATCAAACCTGAAGGGCTGTTGATGCTTCAGTCTGGTATAGTGTCCTGTGTTCCTATGAAAGATGGAGGAGAAAGAATGGTCTTGTAAGACACAGAGCTGGGAAACAGAAATTTGTGTCCTGTTCCCAGCTCTGCCATTGACTTTCTGTGTGACATTTGGCAAATTACTTAATCTTGAACCTCAGTTTCCCCATCTGTGAAATAGGCTTTACACTTACCTATCTCTGGGGTGTTGTGAGGCTAACCTAATGTTTGTAAAGTGCAACAAGACCTTGAGACAGAAGATAATGTGCACGTCTGAAAGTGGAAGTAGGAGAAAGTGAGGTTATAATTACTAATGCTCTGAATGAATGTCTTAACCTGGTTAATGGGGAGATTCAACTAATACTAGTAAGTGTGATGGGATTTTGTTAATTCCCTCTTGTAGCTCTTGATATTACAGTCTCTGGCTCTTTTGAGCAAAGGCTGATGGTTGTTGCTAACTGTCTTTGTTTTGTAACAGACACATAGAGAGACTAGAATGAGACAGGATTCATTTCTCCTTGTGACTTGAATGAGAATTTGATCCCATGTCTCCTGGGGTTAAAGGCTAGTGCAGTGATAACCTGTTATCTAGCCTTGTGTATGCTGTGTTGCAGAGGTGATGGGTTTGACCTTTTGGGGCAAGGTATTAGCTATTGACTGAATCATCTCGTGCCATCTAATACATTGGGTGGCATTGGCTTGGACCCTAGAGAAAAATACAAATACAGCTTCTGCACCGGGAAAGGAGTCATGTCTATAAAGGGTTGGTTAAGAGAGAGAGCATCAAAGGGGGAAAATAGTCATTTCAAAATGAAAGGCTTGTAGAAGCAACTCAGGGTTGTGTCTAGCCAGTTCTTTGCAAAGCAAAGGCCATTGTTAATAGTATTATGGCGAATAAAGGTAAAAAATAATTTACAGTTTTCTTGGTATTTAGTTCAGGTAATTTTTTATAATTGTACAATGAGAACACATTGTCCTAATTTTCATATGCAGATTCAATTAGCATTCAGTTAATTAGCCTTTACAAATGAGGATTAACATAATTGCATAACACTAACCTCTCTTAATAACTATAAAGGGTAGGAAGGCTGTTTTTAATACATTTGGAAGGCTTATATATGTTTTTTAAAATCTGAAATGGCACACACATAAATTAAACCAAATTACACACAAAGGACAGCTATTAGGAATGATGATCAAAGGAAACAAACATTGTACATGGTTTAGAATAGTGCTGGATAGAAATTCACTCTGGTTCTCTTCCTTGCCGTCTGCTGGCCTCCTAGTGTTTCCTCTGTGATTATTACTGTGGAGATTGAACCATCCAGGGAGTCATTCCTTAAAAGTGAGCTCTGGCCTTATTATAATTCAAGTGTTGCTAGCTCATGTTTTGAAATATATATGATCATTTGGGTGGTAGGCACACAAAACCCATTGGATTTCAATGGGAATTGGTACCTAGTTGCCTTGGGCTCCTTTTAAAAGTCCCAGCCCTAAATGCTATTAGTTTCTGTTACCTGATGTAAGTGGATAGCTATATGGATTTTTTCTCTTTATTTGATATGGATATTTAAATAGTGATGCTCCAGTTAAGAATATCGTCATGACACAAAATACAACATATGACTGAGGGACCGAACAGCACATGGGTTTAGTAATGGGATATGGAGCCTTTGGTTTCTAGGTTACAGGTTTGAATCCCGACTATCTTGGTAGTGACCTTTCAGTGGCCTAGGTGAAGAGACTTGGTGTCTGTCCAGTCCCTCATGAACAGGTGTTGGCATCAGATAACACCACAACTGATATTCTCAAGCCAACATTTGAATGGGCATGAAACCCCAGAGATGTTCATTTCAGGCCAGAGTTGAGGCATTTTTTTACTGGGCAATGCAAGGAAGCTTGCACTGCTGTTGCTCATGCTTCATGTGCTCTGTGGTGAGGGGAATGCTGTCTCCAGGTCTGTCAAGGTGATACTTTTCATAAACACGTAATAAAATAAATCTGTTCTCTGTTATTCTTAAATTAGAATGCTGCTCAATTCAGTGGTGCTTGAGTGACATATCTCCATTACCATGTGGTCCAATACCACGTGTGTTCCCATTTAAGTACCTTGGGCTACCCTATGTTCTAGAAGAAGTTTTTCCCGTAGAAATTATTTTGTTGACTAAATTCTTGAGCTGTGGGCAACGACAGACCTGTATTGCATCCCAGTGCATGTGCTCTCATTAAAACCATTGTACCCTGCCTCTTGTGATCCCAGCAAGGACCCTAGTTAATTTCACAAGTCATATGATCTGTTGTCAAATTGCAGAGCCCCAACATTTTCCAGAGTGGCCATAGAATTTTGATGCTTCCATTTTTCTGGTAATCAGCTTGAATCACCTTGAGCCCTATCTTTTAGACGTGCTGAGTCCTCAGGACTCCACTTGAAGTCTGTGAGAACTGAAGGTGCTCAGCACCTCAGAAGAACAGGCCCATGATGTCCCATGCTTAGCATCCAAAAATTGAAAGATACAAAACTAGTGGCCATTTCTGAAAACATTGGATACAGTGACTCCGGACAGAGATGCCTCTGTCCATTCTCAACTGGAGGGGAAGGTCTCTGCAACACAGGTCTTTTGAGAGTCTGGAGAAGTAACCTGGTGAATGCAGTTGTGTGTGTGTGTGGGGCGGAATCCTTCTCTGGGAGAATCCACTTTTAAAAATGGGGACTTGAGTCCACATTGTCTTTTCTGATTTCCCTGATTTATGTGCTGCAGAGCCTGAAATCTTAACATGAAATTGCTTAAGGTAGTTTCTAGTGGCCAAATTCTACTCTCCCTGACAGCTGTAATTCTCATTTCCTTCAGCAGGAGTTCTACCTGAGCTGTGTGTGTCTGAGAGCAGAATTTGGCCCTATGCGTTGTTCTGTACACAGATACATTTGATAACTTACAATCAATCAAAGAGAGGAGAGAATGCAAACATCCTGTGAGGAAGCTGGCACAAACTATGTAAAGAAAAAGCTTTCTGGGTTTCAGGCAGTTAAACCACTTCAGCTGCTGTTTCCATGGTATACCAGTTGCTGCTAAATATGCCTTCCTCAGGAAAGGAATCCTTCAGCTTGCATGCATGTGTTATCTCTTTGATAATAGCCCATCAGCAGGATGGCAGCTAATTGTGAGGGCCAAGTGCAATTTAAAAACCTTTTCCTGAGGTGGTGTTTGTGATCAGTCACATTCTGTAGCCTTTCAGAAAATGAGAAAGGAGAAGTGATTTTTCTAACTTGGAACAGCATAGCTGCCCACTTTTTTACAATTAGAGATTGTGACACATTCTTTAAAGTGGTAACTTCAAGGTCAACACTCATGCACTTAGGTATCATTACAAATGGCATAGTCTATGCTACATTTTCCTTCTGATTCCTGAAAAACTATAGGTTTCAGAGTAGCAGCCGTGTTAGTCTGTATTCGCAGAAAGAAAAGGAGTACTTGTGGCACCTTAGAGACTAACAAATTATTTCACTTCCTCCGCTCCATCACCCCCCCCCCCCGTTGTTCTTAAGCTGTAGCAGTAGGTAATGCACTGAATACGTGACTAGGAGGTAGAGCTCCTAAAATCTAATTTTAGCTCTGCCACTGATACAGTGTGTGGCATTTAGCAAGTCAATTAAAGCTCTCTGCCTCAGTTTCTTTGTAAAACAGCTGCTCAGTGGTTTGTAGATCCTCAGTCACGGTATATGTGCAGACTATTATTGCAGTTACAATCCGGGGCTACCCTACAATAATACCTCATAGGGCCAAATGCACCTCAACCGGTGCAAAGAAGTTGCAAATGCACCTCCCTTAACCTGCAAGGCTTGCTGCGCTTCAGGCAGGATTCACTTAAGGGGAAGGACAAGGTGGTGTTTCCACCACACCCCTTTGTTGGGAGTTATGCCAGGGGACATAAGCTTTAGTGTTTATTGGAGCCCTGCCAGTGAAGACTGAATCACTACAAGCTGACAGGGTAATAGAACTCTAGACTTTCCTATATCTTCCATTGTTCTATGTAGTGTAGTTGTGGCAGTGTTGGTCCCAGGATATTAGACAGACAAGGTGGGCGAGGTAATAGCTTTTATTGGACCAACTTCTGCTGGCTATGAGAGAGACAAACATTCAAGCAACTCTATCCTGAATGGTCTCTTACAATATGTGCTAAGTACTTATGCTAAACAACCTGTTTCACTTTGCATTTTGTTGTAAGGCTGGAAATTCTTTCCCCAGTCCTGTAGAAGAAGTGAGCTGTAGCTCACGAAAGCTTATGCTCAAATAAATTGGTTAGTCTCTAAGGTGCCACAAGCACTCCTTTTCTTTCTGTGTGGTTTGAAAGCTTGTCTTTCTCACCAACAGAAGTTGGTCCAATAAAAAAGATTACCTCACTCATCTTGTGTCTCAGAAAGATTTTCCTGACATTCAGCCTAAATTGTTCCTTTTAAAATTTCATCTCCTCTCATCATTATGTTTTCTAAAATCTAAAGTCATTATGCTCGCTGATATTTTTACTCTATCTTTCTGTTATATAATTAGAACACAAATAAACACACGATTGCGAAATTGGTGGTAACTCAGTTCCATGGAACAAATCACATGTTAAAAACCCTGCGATTAAAAAAATAAAAAGTTCAATGTGGATTTACCTTAAGAATTCAAAAAACCCTATACAACTGCCTATTAAAAAAGAATTGTATTTAATTTTATCTAAAGTAGAAAAAAATATTTTTAATTTGCTCTGTTAAATGGGAGAGCCCTTGCCAACTGCCAGATTTTTTTAATTATTTCAGTGCAAAAAAGCAACAACAACAAAAGCACAGATACTGCATTACAATGTGTTTCATACATTTATGTTGACTATGATTTAATTTTAATTATTTATATTTCATACTGCTCTAGCCAATATTCCATAGTATGTTGTAAAAGGAGTAAAGTCTTCATCTGCGACCTCAGTGCACCATTTTGCTAGTGACTCTTTGCTGAGAATGGAGATAGCCCATGGATTATAGAAATGCAGATTAGCAAGGTCATACTGCAGTTACTTTCCCTATCTAAGTGATAAACACAATACCATATGATTTTCTGAATACTATAGTTTTGTCTTAATCATGTTTATTCACTTTTGGGGAAGCACTTTATACCTCCCCTCCTGCTACTCAAATTGTATTTATGTGGTAGGTAACAATTTAGTATAGTAATAAATTTCCTTATCTAAATGGATACCAGTTTTCTTCAAGTATGAGAGTGAAACACAAAAAGTAAAAATTCAAAATAAGTCTGTTAAAATAAAGCTGTTTAATTTTTCTGTTTATCCCCAGTGACTACTTAGCATTAAACTCGAACCAAGCAGGGTTTTTTTATTTGTGAGATGTTTTATTGGTGCGTTTTTTTAAACTTTTTTTCCCTTTATTTCTCTTGTGTGCAATGAGTAAGTCATATTCCTACTCTCTATTAGTTTCTCCATTTTCTGCATTTCCAAGCACAAACATACAAAGATTATGAGTCAGGCCCCAAAATCATAAGATTGGCTTAAAATTTTTAAAAAAATTTTTCTTTGGCCTTGTATTTGCATTTTGAGCCTTTAGAGCTCACATTTTCAAGTGTCTTTCTGCAACCTGGAGAACCAGAAAGTTGTGGTGGTGTTGTTTTTTCTTAAATGAAAGCTGAGGTTCTCATATAGTAACATTACTCCAGGAGCTGGGATTTAAGAAAAACACCAGATATCACGAGTGTTGGTAACCCTGCATTCTAGGATCTCAAATGTTCTGGTAATGCCATATATAGTCAATGATAATACTGTGGTAACTCTCTTTCTCTTTACTCAGGGATTTTGGGAAAACCATACAAAACTGATCAAGGAGTATGGACCTGTTTGTGGGTAAGCTAGCAATACTCTTTCTTTACTGTGTTCGTTGTTGCTGCTGTTTTCTTGTTGGTTTGCAACTTAGTGACAGTGAACTAATGCCACTTTACTCCTGAATAAAAGCATCCAGATGGAAGTTAACACACTGATGTGCCTAGACTTCACGCCTTTAATTGATTTGCCTTCCCTTTCTTGAGTGTCTCCATATAAAAAAGTCCTAACATTGAACATACAGACAATTCTGCTTAGACCTAAGGGCATGGCTACACTTGCAAATGTAGAGCGCTTTGAGTGAAACCCGCCTTCGCAGAGCGCAGCAGGGAAAGCGCTGCAGTCTGTCAACACCGACAGCTGCAAGCGCGCTGACGTGTCCACATTTGCAGCACTTGCAGCGGCATTGGGAGCGGTGCATTGTGGGCAGCTATCCCACAGAGCACCTCTTCCCATTCTGCTGCTGATGAGGTCCAGCACCTCACCATTGCTCCATACTGGGGATAGCCTGGCGCGGGGAGGCATGGTCACTTGGAAAGATTCGCTGAGAGCACTCCACGCCTGGCTGAGCAAACAGGAAGGGGATTTTCAAAATTCCCAGAGAATTTAAAGGGTGGGTCTGACGGTTGGTCACCTGAGGGCAGGGCAGTAGAGTTCAAAGTGATGACCAGAGTGGCTAGAACAGGCATTGTGGGACGCTTCTGGAGGCCGATCAGAGTGCATTAACAGACCAGGGCGTCCACACTGCTGCCGCGTTGCTCCAGCGGGGGCGCATCAAACGTTATTCCACTCGCCGAAGTGGATTACCAGGAGCGCTCTAGCTGCGGAGTCAGAGCGCTCTACATGCCTTGCCAGTGTGGACGCATCGTGAGTTAGAGCGCACTGGGCTGCTTTAATGCGCTGTAACTCACAAGTGTAGCCAAGCCCTCAGTCTTTCTCAGGCCTTTACAGAGCTACCAACCTGGTAAAATAAGGGTGTTGGTAGCTGCTGCACAAAGGAAAATATATCTCTTCTCTCATGTGAACATTGAACTGATGAGGGGAGGAAGTGCCTTTAAAGTTGCTTTGGTTTACATGCCTGTCACCTATGTGATTCTGAGTTTTCACTATGAGACAATGAAACATTCACCAAAATTTAATTTAATTTAATTTAATTTAAGAAAAAATCACGTTTGCAAAATACTGTGGATTTGAGTTCAAATCTCTCACTCCATATCTGTACAAAAATATCCATTTTAAAGATATCATGAAGTAAAAAGTAAAAATTGCACACCTCTTTCCCCTGTCCTCCAGCTGTAGTTAACCACTTACTAGTGCTGAGGAGGGACTACACCTCAGGAAGAGTACACAGGGACTCCCCTAAAGTCAATAATTTCCCGTTTCTTTGAATCCCACATTGGTAGTACAAGTTTTGCATTGTTATAATAGTGCTGGAACTGCACTTTTACTTCCATTCTTTTCTATCCTAAGTGGAAATAATGACTTCCAGGTTCTCTCTATCCTTGGTATTTCCAATGTGCTTATTACTTTGATATATAAATACAGACCAATAATTACAAAGAAAGCATAGACTCAATAGGGACACTGTTTTTATGTCTCCTTACAACAATCTGTAACCCACTAATTCCCTTTTGTCCTATGACTGCTGAGGTCTCAGTTGCCTACTTCATTTTGAATGGTTTCTTGCAACATGTTTTAACTTCTTATGCTTAACAATCTGTTTCACCTTGTATGTAGCTGTGATGCTCTGATTACCTTTCCGAGACCTGATGAAGAGCTCTGTGGAGAATGAAAGCTTGTCTCTCTCACCAGCAGATATTGGTCCAATAAAAGATATTACCTCACCCACCTTATCTCCCTCATATCCCGGAATTAATGTGGCTATAACAACACTGCAAACAAAGAAAGCATAAATAGTCCTGAAAGGTTTTTTTCTTCCCTGTTCCACAGAAGTTCAGAGATGCGTGTGAGTGTGTGTAGATTATAAATATGTTTTGGATGTTGTTCCTGCAGCAAAGCTTTATCAAAGAGCAGTGTTTTATAATTAATCTGAAGACAGGCAAGTTGAGGTTCAGACCTAATGGAGTTCTCACTGCTAAAAAAATACTCCACTCCCTATTTCTGACAATCTAAACCAGGGTCTCTGCAGCTGTGTCATCCCACAACTATGTCTGCAGATAGCAGAGGATGAGGTGGTTTGCAAGATCATAGAATCATAAAATCATAGAAAATCAGGATTGGAAGAGACCTCAGGAGGTCATCTAATCCAACCCCCTGCTCAAGGCAGGACCAATACCAACTAAATCATCCCAGCCAGGGCTTTGTCATGCCGGGCCTTAAAAACCTCTAAGGATAGAGATTCTACCACCTCCCTAGGTAACCCATTCCAGTGCTTCACCACCCTCCTTGTGAAATCGTTTTCCCTAATATCCAACCTAGACCTCTCCCACTACAACTTGAGACCATTGCTCCTTGTTCTGTCATCTGCCACCACTGAGAATAGCCGAGCTCCATCCTCTTTGGAACCCCCCTTCAGGTAGTTGAAGGCTGCTATCAAATCCCCCCCCCCCCACTCTTCTCTTCTGCAGACTAAATAAGCCCAGTTCCCTCAGTCTCTCCTCATAAGCCATGTGTCCCAGCCCTCTGATCAGTTCTGTTGCCCTCCGCTGGACTCTGTCCAATTTGTCCACATCCTTTCTGTAGTGAGGGGCCCAAAACTGGAAGCAATACTCCAGATGTGGCCTCACCAGTGCCAAATAGAGGGGAATAATCACTTCCCTCAACCTGCTGGCAATGCTCCTGCTAATGCAGCCCAATATGCTGTTAGCCTTCTTGTAACCCCAGGTCCTTTTCTGCAGAACTGCTGCTTAGCCAGTCTGTCCCCAGCCTGTAGCAGTGCATGGGATTCTTCCGTCTTAAGTGCAGGACTCTGCATTTATCATTGTTGAACCTCATCAGATTTCTTTTGGCCCAATCCTCCAATTTGTCTAGGTCACTTTGGACCCTATCCCTACCCTCCAGCATATCTGCCTCTCCCCCCAGCTTAGTGTCATCTGTGAACTTGCTGAGGGTGCAATCCATCCCATCGTCCGGATCATTAATAAAGATGTTGAACAAAACCAACCCCTGGGGCACTCCGCTTGAGACCGGCTGCCAACTAGACATCGAGCCGTTGATCACTACCCATTGAGCCCGACAGTCTATTCGGCTTTCTATCCACCGTATAGTCCATTCATCCAATCTATACTTTTTTAACTTGCTGGCAAGAATACTGTGGGAGACTGTATCAAAATCTTTGCTAAAGTCAAGATTTATCACATCCACTGCTTTCCCCATATCCACAGAGCCAGTTATCTCATCATAGAAGGCAATCAGGTTGGTCAGGCGTGGCTTGCCCTTGATGAATCCATGTTGACTCTTCCTGATCACCTTCCTCTCCTTCAAGGGCTTCAAAATGGTTTTCTTGAGGACCTACTCCATGATTTTTCCAGGACTGAGGTGAGGCTGACCGGTCTGTAGTTCCCCAGGTTCTCCTTCTTCCCACTGTATTTGCCTTTTTCCAATTGTCTGGGACCTCCCCGAGTCGCCACGAGTTTTCAAAGATAATGGCCAATGGCTCTGCAATCACATCAGCCAATTCCCTCAGCACCCTCGGATGCATTAGAGCTGGACCCATGGACTTATGCATGTCCAGCTTTTCTAAATAGTCCTTAACTTGTTCTTTCACCACTGAGGGCTGCTCACCTCCTCCCCATACTGTGTTGCCCAGGACAGCAGTGCGGGAGCTGACCTTGTCTGTGAAGACCGAGGCCAAAAAAGCATTGAGTACTTCAGCTTTTTCCACATCATCTGTCGCTAGGTTGCCTCCCCCATTCATTAAAGGTCCCACACTTTCCCTGACCTTTTTCTTGTTGCTAACATACCTGTAGAAACCCTTCTTGTTACCCTTCACATCCCTTGCTAGCTGCAACTCCACTTGTGTTTTGGCCTTCCTGCTTACACCTCTGCATGCTCGAGCAATATTTTTATACTCCTCCCTAGTCATCTGTCCAAGTTTCTACTTCTTGTGGAAGCTTCCTTTTTGTGTTTAAGCTCACCGAATATTTCACTGTTAAGCCAAGCTGGTCACCTGCCTTATTTGCTATTCTTTCTGCACATCAGGATGGCTTGTCCCTGCGCCTTCAGTAAGGCTTCTTTAAAATACAGCCAGCTCCCTTGGACTCCTTTCCCCCTCATATTAGCCTCCCAGGGGATCCTGCCCATCATTTCCCTAAGGGAGTCAAAGTCTGCTTTTCTGAATTCCATGGTCCGTATTTTGCTACTCTCCTTTCTTCCTTTTGTGAGGATCCTGAACTCAACCATCTCATGGTTACTGCTGCCCAGGTTGCCACCCACTTCTACTTCCGCTACCAATATAAGATAGTCCATAGGGCTTTGTAGACTAGGCCAGGACTTAATACTCACGCTCTGAATTGAATGGGAGGAGAATGCAATTCGCAGAGCAGTGGTGTAATATTGTGTCAGCCTTGTTGTCTGAGGTATTCGCTGTACCAATTGTATCCTTCTTGTGGCAGTCACATTCAACCCTAGGGAAAGTGTCTTGCAGAGATAAAACTAAGAGGTAATGATATCATGGCTGTCAGTGGCTAGATCCTCGACTGAGAGGAAATGATATAGTGTCCTGGCCGGTGAGAAATAGAAAAAGATGTTCATCACCACTGTGGCACTTTGGATTTGTCTGGGGTAGTAATGGACTGAGCATGACTCTGAGGCTTCATATTATTCCAAAGATCTGTAGTCTTGTGCCCTTAAACAATGGTGATGATAGAGCACTGGCATTAGTTCCTCAGTATGTTTTCCGCATTCTAATTAGTATCACATCTGTTTTTTCTAAGTTGATCTAGAGCTCTCTGGTTTTCACTCCTCTGCTTACCCATTCCTTCAGGCATTGGTGATGGCAGGGCAGTGTCAGTAGAACAATGAACTGGTAGCATATGAGTCACACTGTCTCCGAGTGGTCTCTTGTAGATGTGGGAGGATGAGAGAAAGCACTAAGCCTTGTTAGATTGCACATAAGATGATACATAGGTATATATCCTGTCTCTCTGGGGTCTGGCTGATAGGAATGAGTGGATCCAGCACACTGCTGCGCTGTTTACTCCTGCAAGGTCTTGTATAGGTATCTTCAGCTCTGTCTGACTAATGGTGCTGAAGGCTGCAGAGACATCTAGCACTAGCAGCACAGAGGTTTCTTTCCTATATGTGATGGTTCTTGGGATATCCAGGACTGTGAGTCACATTGTTACCAACTCCCCCCATCCCCCAATCTCCAGCATGAAGGAATCTTGCTTGCGCTTAACTGGTGTCAGCTCCCTTACACCACCAACCTATTAGCCATCTAAGCACTCTTCTCTGGGCTATGCCAGCCCTTACTTTGCCTTGCAGGTTAACAATAAGTGTGCCCCAGTCCCGGAGTCCCTTTGAAGCATTCCCCTGTAGTGTTCAGCCCCTTATCCACTGAATGCTCACAGAAATACCAGGTCTGCTGTCTCCAAAGGAAAAATGTACACACCTGCTTGAATGACTGAACTCAGGATCAGTACCTTGCTTAGTATCACAGCACTGAGATACATTTACAGTGCAAACCAGAATAAGTTTATTAACAAAGATTCAAGAGTCAAGTGATAATGAGTGAGAATATTGGAAACAAATGGTTACATATCAAACAAAATCATAAAACGCTTTCTAGACACTACATTTAACTAATAGGTTAATCTCCTGTCTAAAGAAGTTTATCTTACCTCCATAGTCCTCTGCAGCATTTCAACCAAGGTTGGCTGAGATCCTGTTTTCATGAATGTAAATGCACTGTCCATTTACTTCGTGGATGTAGAATAAGGCAGTGTTTTCTTTGCCTTCTGCTTATAGCCTCAAAATTCATTATCTGTACCCAGAGTCAGTATAACCATCTTTGGTTTGTTTTTCCTGTTTGCAGCTGCCTTGTTGACTTCACATCTCTTCAATAACTTCAAATGTAAATGGTATCCATTAGGTTAGCTTACAATGTTTACTTAACATCCCAACAGAGAGACAGGTGAACAAACACTTCTTGTGTGACAGAAGACCTGTTTCTCCATCTAAGAACATATTTTCAGTGTATATATATATAATTTTTTACATAGTATCTGTACATACATTTGACAACAATATTAAGGACCAGTGTGGTCCGGCTTTCACTTAAGATCTCACATGACATTCAATTAAATTCAGCAAAGACAAATGTAAGGTGCAACGCTTAGGGAAAAAAACCGAAATACATAAATATAGAATGTGGGATAACTCTCAGGAAGAACTTCCTAACTGTAAGAACAGTAGGACAGTGGAACAGACCTCCTAGGAAGGTTGTGGAAGCTCCTTTGCTGGTTTTCAAAAGGAGGCTGGATAGCCATCTGTCTTGGATGGTTTAGACACAACAAATCCTGCATCATGGCGGGGGCTTGACTAGATGACCCTTGTGGTCCCTTCTCAACCTATGATTCTTTGGTGAATCAGAATGCACCTTCCAGAATCAGGACATTCCTGAGACTCCCTTGCCAGTTGTCATTAAGAGGTTCTTGGGTCACACTGTACAAGGCCAAGAGAAGGTTGTTCAATAGCAGGACAGTTTCTGGGCTGTGTCCTAGAGAGAAACCTGATTTGTCAGGGATCCAGGAGATTGACAGGGAATAAATGCTACTCTTGAAATCTTCTAGGAAAAGGAATCTTTGGGACACTTTTCAGAGTAGCAGCCATGTTGGTCTGTATCCGCAAAAAGAAAAGGAGGACTTGTGGCACCTTAGAGACTAAAAAATTTATTTGAGCATAAGCTTGCCTGAGCTACAGCTCACTTCATCGGATGCAGCTGTTACCATGCTTGATGTAAGTGGTCAATTAGTGGTTCTAGGAAAATGTTTGGGCCTCTAGTAGCTGCCTCTGTGTGTGTGTGTGTAAATGTGTGTACGTGCACACACGTGTATTATTATGATCTACCCAATGCATGAAACTCCTTCCTCATTCCCACAGCTTCTTCTGTTTGAGTCTTACAGTTCTTGTGAATAAAGGTAACAAACGTTATGTGGCAGCTGTGCATGTATGACCAGAATCAAGGCATTTGACCTGATGGCCTTGGAGAAGATCTGGCATTTTGCTCTTTTCAGATTGAAAACAGCTTCCCAATAAGCATGAAGAGCAATGATATGTATTTTCACAGTGGTGAAGTGTGTTGAATACAGATCTTTGGAATGGAAGCCGTTATTCTCCCCTGCCCCCCTCCTAAGGTCACTTGAATAGTCTGAATGATACCATCACAACTGTTTTCTTTCGTATGTGAATTGGTTTCCTTGACAACAGGACGTCAAATCAACTTTTCAGCTTTAATCAAGTCAAAACAATATATCCCTTCCATTCCAAACGGCCTCAAGTCGTAGGGAATTGTTTCAAGCAAGGTTTTCTAGGTCACAATACCTTTTTTTTTTTTTTTTTTTTTTTTTTTTGCTCCTGTGTGTAGAACCAAAGGAGAGGTGATGTCATTGTTCCTTTACGGAGAGAGACAGTGCAAATAACCTCCAGCGGTGAATGTGTGATGTGAAACTCCTGTCTATTTTCATACAGGGAGGGTCCAGAATGGGCACCAAAGGGAAAACAAACTACTCTTGGGTTCAATACACAAGGAGAGATGCAATGTTCTAGTTCCATTGAAATGAATGGATTCATGCTGCCCACTTCAGTTTTCAAGAGCTAGGATCACCAAATAAAGTGGCTGTTCATGTGTGTATAATTCAGTTTTATCCTGAAATACCACCTACAAAGATGCTTATAATAAATTTGCTGATTTTTCATGCAAAAACAATGACAAACATTCTATTTAGAAATAACATTATTTATGTTGTTGTTCCCCTTCTTCTTACTAGCGAAATAGGATTTTGGTTTCTGTGGGATTTATTGTGTTCTGTAGCTTATTCCTCAGATGAACCCCCAATTTCTAAGTCTTCTACTTATTTTCCTTGCATCCAATTGTCCCATTTCAATTCAAGGATATGACTTCTGGTGGGAAAGAGGTGGCACGAAACTTCAGCCTTAGTGGATGAAGAGAAGTATGGGGAAAATATTACACAGAATCAGAAATGTGTCTAGAACAGTGGTTTTTCAAACGTTTTTTAGCTGAGCCCCCCCTTTGATTTTACAATTTTTGGTTGCGCCCCACCTCCCCCGCCCCCAACCCAGACAAAAAGAGATGAGTCGGGATGGAGGTGGCGCTCCTTTTCAGAGTTCCACCCTGGGGGGCTGAGGTCTGAGCCACCTGGCATCGCCCCTTGCCCCCCTGAATGTTCCTCCTCGCCCACTCCCCTGGGGGGTGCACCCCACAGTTTGAAAACCTCCGGTCTAGTAGAATGTTACCACGTTTTTAGAGGCTATGACTTAATCCTATTTTACATATACGCTCCATGTGCATTTGATTGGACATCGTGATTGCATTATCATTATTTATATGACACCATAGGTGCACATTGATGGTGCATAGTAGAAGAGCTGTGTCAAAATAAGTAATAGATTTCCTGTCCTGAAGAACATAGCATAGAGAATTACAGAAAAATACAGTACAATATTAGAATGACAGGCGGTAGATACAACTGGCATGAGTCACCTACTAGGGCTTGAACCTACAGTAAACTCCATGTGGGCACAAGGGTCCAGTCAGAATGAAGGACTTACCATGAAGGTTCTAAAGCATTTTTGCAGCAGAATGCACTGTAATTCGTGGTTGCAGTGTTCTTTGTTGATATGCCTCGAGCATGGAACAGCTCCCAGTTAGTGTAGGCCAACCCCAATTCCTTCTTCGTCAATAAAATTCTGAACACCTACCTGCTCTGTGAAGCCTAGCAACTATATATCCTTCTTTGCTCACACCCTTGTGTGCCATGACATTGTGAGCTCTTTGGGGCAGGGCTTTTGTTCTTTGTTTAGCACATTTTAGCTCGTTTTTAGGCTCCTGCTGAACACTTCTGGCTCTGTATAAAGAATCAAGAGCTTTAGCACCAATGATATGATGTGCAACACAGTGTTGTTCATAATCCCGTTTTGTTGTTTGTTATAAACTTCTTATGAGCAAGTTATCCATCTTCAGCAAAGCAGCTGCAGCAAACTCTGCTGAGCCTAGGACATAAGCCTTTTGGTGTCAGCACAGTACTACAAAATGAGTTCCCAGGGTATGGAAGAAAGCTAGGGGTATCTGCATGGATACTAGAAGCAACTGGGTCGTATCTTTGATGTGAACGGAGCTACATTTTTTTATAAAACATAATTAGTTTATAATTAGTAACTTATACAAATTTTAATGAAATGTCCGGGAAGTAAAACAACAGGCTGGATGTTCTTAAGGAACTTACGGAAATACATGACATCTGATCTATCTAAAAAAAAGATATCATTCATATCTTGTCATTTAGGGGGCTGGATGGCTCAAAGAATTAGCAGTAGAATATGGAGTCAGTCAGTAAGCTGAAATGTGGCTAAGGCTGCATATGATTGTACTTTATATAGCCAGCTAAGAGCTTTTCAGCAGTCTAAGCAGAATGAATTAATGCTTTCTTAGTGGCTGTCCACACCAAACATGCCATTGCAAATGGCACTAGTTGACTTTGTTAGCCATTTTTGTAGGTAGACCAAGGATCAAATGGCTGTAGACACTGAACTCTCATTCCAGCTTGTGGTCCCTCTGCATCAGGGATGAGGTATGCTGGTGACTCATTGTGACGAAGGTTTGTGTGGCTACTGCTTATGCTATACCTATTCTGTGGATAAACAGGGGATATACATTTTCAGGGCTGTTGATCTGGAACTGTGCACAGAAATTATCCTTCCCTCCCCTTCCCCAGAATACCACAATAAAATTTTGGTCCCAGTCAAGTCGATAAGGCGAAGATTTCACCCCCAGTGAACAGTTTTAGGCCTCCTCATGTAGTTAGTTTACCCACAGAAATAAGTGTATTTATTGTCATTTAATTTTACAAGATTATTTTTATACCTGTTTCTCTGACAATCCCTTATTCTTCCTCACCTGGAAAGGGTAATCCCAAAGTAGGTGTTTCATTATTATTTCGGATAATCAATGCAAAAAAATCACAATTTTCTGAAATAACCTTATATTGTGTAATTTTTTTCTCCTTTTCTGCTGGTGGTTTTAATGGACTCCATGTAGGCCTCCTATTATTTTTTAAACAAGTCATTTTCCATATTTCATCTAGAGAAAGACATGCCTGGGCAGGAATGGAGAGGGGGGAAAAATCAGCCTTTCTATTTTTGATATACAGCCTTCTTAATCTCTGGTTCACATTTTCCCTATTAAGGTTTGTTGTGCTAGCCTCCCTTGGGCTGGATTTCCATGTTTTAAAAAGGATTATATGCTTTTTGGCCTGAATAAAATCTTTTACCATTCTGTCGCTTTTTTGCTCTGTTTTGTTGCTTCCGTCTCGCATTGTGATAAGATCCTTTGACTCTACAGGTATGTACACTACACGCTCTATGGCAGCACTGCAGTGTAGACACTACAGCAGCAGAAGGGGCTCTTTCATCTCTAGAGTAAATACACCCACCCAAGAGATAGTAAACCAGGTTGATTGAAGAATTCTTCTGTTGACCTAGCTGCACCTACAGTGTGGGTTGGGTCAACCTAACTACATCGCACAGGGTGTGAAATTTGTCATAACCCTGAGCAATGTAGCTAGGTTGACCTGAGTTGTAGGTGTAGACCAAGCTTATGGTGTTCTTAATCAGTCCTAGACCTACTTCTGTGGATTGCAAAGATCTAACTTTTCCCTTTAGACAGTTACTAACTTTGGGCCCTATTCAGCAAAGTACTTGAAGACGTGTCTAACCTGAAGCACCTGAGTAGTCCCACTAAAGTCAATGGGGCAACTCACATGCTTTGAGTTAGGCATATGCTTTAAGTATCTGGCTGAATCAGGGCCATCAAAGGGACAACTTAACAATTGCTTTTCTGTCTGAAAAATGTGTAACTCCTACAGCTATAAGTAAACACCTAGTGCAACTGAAAGAAATTGATAGGATGAAAAATATATTTCTCTTTTTCCCCCAGTTGACCATACTTTGTGCATAGACAGCTTGACTGTTACCCTTTGTAGTCTGTTAGCCAATTTCTTCTATGGTTAAAAAAAATCCTTACAAATATCATCCAAGCAACAGAAAAACATCAATAATTTATCTTTTCTATGTTGAAAACAATATAAACTTTCAGGACATGACTATGTAAAGAAGCTTTATCAGAAACTGGAATTTCTTAAAATCAGTCAGTTAAAAAAATCAATATAACATTATGCCTTTCCATTTTTAAATAACAATATTCCAGCCTAAAAAGTTTGATGTCACAGAACAATGCTACCTTGTGGTATGACTCCCTACACAGACCCAGGATATCAAAGTTAATTAGATTCAATCATTGCTACTTTTAATGGCTTAATCAAACTATTCCTGAAACAACTTTTATGAATTGTTCATAGCTGTCAGGTGCAAATGCAAAACTCATTTCCACACAGCAAGCTATCCCTCTGCAAAAACCCAGATAGCCTTCTCCTCCATTGCAAACGTTGTGCTAATTTTCTTGGCTCAAATACCAAAGTGATTAGAGTGGTATATAAAACCTGGGTTGAAGATATGCTGATCCTTTAAATTTATCAACTGCCTTTTTTGGTCATGATGCGACATGTGCCAGTGGGGAGAGATGAGGAGCTCTTGAGTGGTTCCTTTCCTTTCTTTGTGGGAGGTTTTCAGAGGGCAACTTTGTGCAATTGCTCGTATTCCATGAACGCTCTCTGTGGTGGGGTAGTGGTGGTTCTTGGGTTATCCACCAATGTGAGTCACCTTGTTTCCTCCTGCCTCTAGTGAGAGGAAGCCTTGCCCGTGGTGGCTGGATGTTAGCCCCCTAAAGCCACCCGCCTGTTAGCCAAGCTCTCTCCTCCGGGCTAGGCCAGTCCTGTCTTTGCCTTGCAGGTTAGCAATAGGTAAGCTCTAGTTGCAAGTCCCTTTGCAGTGTGCTCTGTGATACCCAGCCCCTGACACTGGCTACTCACAGATAGGGTGACCAGATAGTAACTGTGGAAAAATGGGACAGGGTGGGGGATAACAGGCGCCTATATAAGAAAAAGTCCCCAAAAATGGGACATCTGGTCACCCTACTCACAGAAATCCCAGCTCTTGTGCCTCTAAAGAAGCAGTGTACCGCAGTTTACTAGTTCTACCTTAAACCACCACTCCCGTACAACAAACAGCACTTGTAATAAAACAAAAGAAGGTTTATTTAAGGAAGACTAGAGATTCATTAGAAACAAGATAGAGTGATGGAAACAAATGGTTACAGTACAATACAAAATCATAAAATGCAAACTAGGGCCTACACATATTAGTTACCTTTCCTATTTAATAAAGTAGGTTTTCCCCCCCAAAGTTCAGTCTGTTCAGTCTGGCTTGTTTACAGAAACCTTGATCCAAATGTTCATGAAAACACCCCTTCCCCCACTCCACAATATATCGCCTCAGCAAATGATCCAGAGTGTCTGTCCCTCCTCCGTGTTATACTGAAACAGTCTTGTTTTTGTTCAAAGACAGGGTGATTCCCCGTCTGTTGTAATGTTCCTTTTTACTTCCAAGTTACACAAAACACTATAGACATCTGTGATCCACAGGGCCCTGGGCTGGAACCCAGAGTAGAGGGTGGGCCCGGGTTCCCCCATCCCCCCAACTCCCTATTGGATACAGGGGGAGTTGACCTGGACTGTGGGTCCCACCAGAGGGGAAGGTCCCTGGCCTGTTCCCCACCCACTAGGTGGATCAGCAGAGACTGAGGGTATGTCTACACTACGGAATAAGGTCGAATTTATAGAAGTCAGTTTTTTAGAAATCGGTTTTATATATTCGAGTGTGTGTGTCCCCACAGAAAATGCTCTAAGTGCATTAAGTGCATTAACTCGGCGGAGTGCTTCCACAGTACCGAGGCTAACGTCGACTTCCAGAGCGTTGCACTGTGGGTAGCTATCCCACAGTTCCCGCAGTCTCCGCTGCCCATTGGAATTCTGGGTTGAGATCCCAATGCCTGATGGAGCTAAAACATTGTCGCGGGTGGTTCTGGGTACATATCGTCAGGCCCCCCTTCCCTCCCTCCCTCCGTGAAAGCAAGGGCAGACAATCGTTTCACGCCTTGTTTCCTGAGTTACCTGTGCAGACGCCATACCATGGCAAGCATGGAGCCCGCTCAGTTCACTGTCACCGTATGTCTCCTGGGTGCTGGCAGACGCAGTACTGCATTGCTACACAGTAGCAGCAACCCATTGCCTTCTGGCAGCAGACGGTACAGTACGACTGGTAGCCGTCCTCGTCATGTCCGAGGTGCTCCTGGCCACGTCGGCTGGGAGCGCCTGGGCAGACATGGGCGCAGGGACTAAATTTGGAGTGACTTGACCAGGTCATTCTCTTTAGTCCTGCAGTCAGTCCTATTGAACTGTCTTATGGTGAGCGGGCAGGTGATACGGATTGCTAGCAGTCCTACTGCACCGTCTTCTGCCGAGCAGCCATGAGATGTGGATGGCATGCAGTCCTTCTGCACCGTCTGCTGCCAGCCAAAGATGTAAAAGATAGATGGAGTGGATCAAAACAAGAAATAGACCAGATTTGTTTTGTACTCATTTGCCTCCTCCCCCATCTAGGGGACTCATTTCTCTAGGTCACACTGCAGTCACTCACAGAGAAGGTGCAGCGAGGTAAATCTAGCCATGTATCAATCAGAGGCCAGGCTAACCTCCTTGTTCCAATAAGAACAATAACTTAGGTGCACCATTTCTTATTGGAACCCTCCGTGAAGTCCTGCCTGAAATACTCCTTGATGTAAAGCCACCCCCTTTGTTGATTTTAGCTCCCTGAAGCCAACCCTGTAAGCCGTGTCGTCAGTCGCCCCTCCCTCCGTCAGAGCAACGGCAGACAATCATTCCACTCCTTTTTTCTGTGCGGACGCCATACCAAGGCAAGCATGGAGGCCGCTCAGCTCACTTTGGCAATTAGGAGCACATTAAACACCACACGCATTATCCAGCAGTATATGCAGCACCAGAACCTGGCAAAGCGATACCGGGCGAGGAGGCAACGTCAGCGCGGTCACGTGAGTGATCAGGACATGGACACAGATTTCTCTGAAAGCATGGGCCCTGCCAATGCATACATCATGGTGCTAATGGGGCAGGTTCATGCTGTGGAACGCCGATTCTGGGCTCAGGAAACAAGCACAGACTGGTGGGACCGCATAGTGTTGCAGGTCTGGGACGATTCCCAGTGGCTGCGAAACTTTTGCATGCGTAAGGGCACTTTCATGGAACTTTGTGACTTGCTTTCCCCTGCCCTGAAGCGCATGAATACCAAGATGAGAGCAGCCCTCACAGTTCACAAGCGAGTGGCGATAGCCATGTGGAAGCTTGCAACGCCAGACAGCTACCGGTCAGTTGGGAATCAATTTGGAGTGGGCAAATCTACTCTGGGGGCTGCTGTGATGCAAGTAGCCCACGCAATCAAAGATCTGCTGATATCAAGGGTAGTGACCCTGGGAAATGTGCAGGTCATAGTGGATGGCTTTGCTGCAATGGGATTCCCTAACTGTGGTGGGGCCGTAGACGGAACCCATATCCCTATCTTGGCACCGGAGCACCAAGCCGCTGAGTACATAAACCGCAAGGGGTACTTTTCAATAGTGCTGCAAGCTCTGGTGGATCACAAGGGACGTTTCACCAACATCAACGTGGGATGGCCGGGA
Source organism: Natator depressus (assembly GCF_965152275.1). Taxonomy (NCBI): domain Eukaryota; kingdom Metazoa; phylum Chordata; order Testudines; family Cheloniidae; genus Natator; species Natator depressus. Next base: position 247,292,813 of record NC_134234.1, read on the forward strand.
AAGGTACATGACGCTCGCATCTTCAGGAACTCTGGTCTGTTTCAAAAGCTGCAAGAAGGGACTTTATTCCCAGACCAGAAAATAACTGTTGGGGATGTTGAAATGCCTATATGTATCCTTGGGGACCCAGCCTACTCCTTAATGCCATGGCTCATGAAGCCGTACACAGGCAGCCTGGACAGTAGTCAGGAGCTGTTCAACTACAGGCTGAGCAAGTGCAGAATGGTGGTAGAATGTGCATTTGGACGTTTAAAGGCGCGCTGGCGCAGTTTACTGACTCGCTTAGACCTCAGCGAAACCAATATTCCCACTGTTATTACTGCTTGCTGTGTGCTCCACAATATCTGTGAGAGTAAGGGGGAGACGTTTATGGCGGGGTGGGAGGTTGAGGCAAATCGCCTGGCTGCTGGTTACGTGCAGCCAGACACCAGGGCGGTTAGAAGAGCACAGGAGGGCGCGGTACGCATCAGAGAAGCTTTGAAAACCAGTTTCATGACTGGCCAGGCTACGGTGTGAAAGTTCTGTTTGTTTCTCCTTGATGAAACCCCCCGCCCCTTGGTTCACTCTACTTCCCTGTAAGCTAACCACCCTCCCCTCCCCCCTTCGATCACCGCTTGCAGAGGCAATAAAGTCATTGTTGCTTCACATTCATGCATTCTTTATTCATTCATCACACAAATAGGGGGATGACTACCAAGGTAGCCCAGGAGGGGTGGTGGAGGAGGGAAGGAAAATGCCACACAGCACTTTAAAAGTTTACAACTTTAAAATTTATTGAATGACAGCCTTCTTTTTTTTGGGCAATCCTCTGTGGTGGAGTGGCTGGTTGGCCGGTGGCCCCCCCACCGCGTTCTTGGGCGTCTGGGTGTGGAGGCTATGGAACTTGGGGAGGAGGGCGGTTGGTTACACAGGGGCTGTAGTGGCAGTCTGTGCTCCAGCTGCCTTTGCTGCAGCTCAACCATACACTGGAGCATACTGGTTTGATCCTCCAGCAGCCTCAGCATTGAATCCTGCCTCCTCTCATCACGCTGCCGCCACCTTTCAGCTTCAGCCCTCTCTTCAGCCCGCCACTTACTCTCTTCAGCCCGCCACTTACTCTCTTCAGCCCGCCACCTCTCCTCCCGGTCATTTTGTGCTTTCCTGCACTCTGACATTATTTGCCTCCACGCATTCGTCTGTGCTCTGTCAGTGTGGGAGGACAGCATGAGCTCGGAGGACATTTCATCTCGAGTGCGTTTTTTTTTCTTTCTAATCTTCACTAGCCTCTGGGAAGGAGAAGATCCTGTGATCATTGAAACACATGCAGCTGGTGGAGAAAAAAAAAGGGACAGCGGTATTTAAAAAGACACATTTTATAAAACACTGGCTACACTCTTTCAGGGTAAACCTTGCTGTTAACATTACATACATAGCACATGTGCTTTTGTTACAAGGTCGCATTTTGCCTCCCCCCACCGCGTGGCTACCCCCTCAACCCTCCCCCCTCCCTGTGGCTAACAGCGGGGAACATTTCTGTTCAGCCTCAGGCAAACAGCCCAGCAGGAATGGGCTCCTCTGAGTGTCCCCTGAAGAAAAGCACCCTATTTCAACCAGGTGACCATGGATTATATCTCACTCTCCTGAGGATAACACAGAGAGATAAAGAACGGATGTTGTTTGAACGCCAGCAAACATACACTGCAATGCTTTGTTGTACAATGATTCCCAAGTACGTGTTACTGGCCTGGAGTGGTAAAGTGTCCTACCATGAAGGACGCAATAAGTCTGCCCTCCCCAGAAACCTTTTGCAAAGGCTTTGGGAGTATATCCAGGAGAGCCGCGAATGCCAGGGCAAAGTAATCCCTTCACATGCTTGCTTTTAAACCATGTATAGTATTTTAAAAGGTACACTCACCGGAGGTCCCTTCTCCGCCTGCTGGGTCCAGGAGGCAGCCTTGGGTGGGTTCGGGGGGTACTGGCTCCAGGTCCAGGGTGAGAAACAGTTCCTGGCTGTCGGGAAAACCAGTTTCTCCGCTTGCTTGCTGTGAGCTATGTACAACCTCATCATCATCATCATCATCATCATCTTCGTCCCCAAAACCTGCTTCCGTATTGCCTCCATCTCCATTGAAGGAGTCAAACAACACGGCTGGGGTAGTGGTGGCTGAACCCCCTAAAATGGTATGCAGCTCATCATAGAAGCGGCATGTTTGGGGCTCTGACCCAGAGCGGCCGTTCGCCTCTCTGGTTTTCTGGTAGGCTTGCCTCAGCTCCTTCAGTTTCACGCGGCACTGCTTCGGGTCCCTGTTATGGCCTCTGTCCTTCATGGCCTGGGAGATTTTGACAAAGGTTTTGGCATTTCGAAAACTGGAACGGAGTTCTGATAGCACGGATTCCTCTCCCCATACAGCGATCAGATCCCGTACCTCCCGTTCGGTCCATGCTGGAGCTCTTTTGCGATTCTGGGACTCCATCATGGTCACCTCCGCTGATGAGCTCTGCATGGTCACCTGCAGCTTGCCACGCTGGCCAAACAGGAAATGAGATTCAAAAGTTCGCGGTTCTTTTCCTGTCTACCTGGCCAGTGCATCTGAGTTGAGAGTGCTGTCCAGAGCGGTCAAAATGGAGCACTCTGGGATAGCTCCCGGAGGCCAATACTGTCGAATTGTGTCCACAGTACCCCAAATTCGATCCGGCAAGGCTGATTTAAGCGCTAATCCACTTGTCAGGGGTGGAGTAAGGAAATCGATTTTAAGAGCCCTTTAAGTTGAAATAAAGGGCTTCATCGTGTGGACAGGTGCAGGTTTACATCGATTTAATGCTGCTAAATTCTACCTAAAGTCCTAGTGTAGACCAGGGCTGAGGGGATTGTTCTCCTTCCTTTTCCCCATGCTGGCCAGTGATGAGGTTAGCTGAGTGAACGGCAGGTTTGAGCCACTAGCAAAAGTGGCCAAACTGAGGGCTGCTGTGAATCTCTGAGGCAAGCAAATCCGCCAATAAGTGCAGGAACCCACCAAGGCAGAGGAGGAACTTTGTCACAGACCTTAAAGCATATTTTCAATATAGCTATGTTTTTCCTTAAATATTACCTGTAGATGAATCTCACAATGATTGAGTCTTGATAAGAGATGAGCTTTCTATAGATACTTTACAATACATGTTATCCCTTCTGGATAAATATCCTTCCAGACATGTGTTTGGTATAATGAGTTTGTCAGGCCTGACATGAGAGTTGTTTGCAAAGGACAGGGGACCCTTTGCCAAGGGGCCTCTGTGTCAGAGGAGTACAATGGGTTTTTTGTCCTGTCTTCCCTCTTATTCAATATGTATTTCAGAGCTCTGGGAGAGCTACTAAACTGATGACACAAGGCCCAATTTTCCACTGCCTTGGATCTGATGCAGTCTTTTGCACCTGTGCAAAGTGAGTATAAAATGCTACCAAATCCAAATGATAGCATTGTGCACTCACTTTGCAAAGGTGTGAATGGATATGCAAGGTGCAAGATCATGGAGAATAAGGCCTGGAGTCTGTGGTGTCTGCAGAATGCTCTTGATGCCCATCTCTACGTTTCTGTCTTCTGTGGCCTGACTCTTGCTGCAGCACCAATGATTTAGTATTTGCAGAAGATCGGGGGCTGGCTGACTAGGTCATGACTGAAGTGTATGTAATACTGTTAGTTTGGGGGAAGCACCCAGGAGAGTTGGTGAGAATTGTACCAGTGCCCTTGACTGAGGGAATGAGACTGCAATTTGCAACATAGGTTAGCAGTTTAGGAACCTAGCTAGATCTGGGATGCTCAGGTAGCAGCTGTGGCCAGGAACACTTTTCTTACCATCTGTACATTGTGAGAGATTCGCTTGACTATGTGGTTCCATGTCTTTATTGCCACAAGGCTAGACTGCTGAGACTGCTTGTTCAGTGGAGTGTCACGCCTAGAGCACCTATAATGCCAATCAGTGCTCCATGGTCTGCGCTGGCTGCCTGTGCATTATTTCAGATGATGCTTTTGACCTATAAGACCCTCAGTGATTTGGATTCTGGTTACCTGAGAAAATTGCCTCTTCTCATTGGGTCGTACCACTGCAGTTGCAAGCAGCAGGTCCGTTCAAGCTGGAGACTTCATAGTTTAAATGACAGAGATTCCCAGGAGGGCATTTTCTAAAAGGGGCCCTCAAATCTGCAGTTTGATCCACCAAAGACTGAATTTGTTAATTTTCTTAACAAGCTGTAAGTCCATCTTTTCTCTTTGAGCCTTTGGGGAGGAAGCACTGAGGGTTTTTAGATGGTTACAGTGTATGGTGGTGATGATGATTTTAGCAGGCAAGTGCTATATGAGTTGTAAGTCACTTCATTATGTAGATCTGTGTTACTGACATGGTATGTTTTAATTGCTTTTATACTCTAGCACCCAGAGACATTGATGGAAACTTTATTATAAATCCAGGTAAGGTACATACAGTGTGTAATGAATTATATAAATGTACATAGAGTGAATATCATTGATCTCGAAACTTCCCAAATGTGTTTTTTGTTATGAATGGAAAATGTGTTTCCCTTAGCTGTGCACAGCAGCAGTTTTCAAATGAAGTGCTTGAATCATCCCCTTCACTATAGGGATGAGGTAGAGGCACTGCATCCCCTACCGCTTCCCCCTTTTTCCTCTGCGGCTGCAAGAGCAGCTCTGCTAGGAGTTGGCTGTGGTTTGAGCTGCTGTTGTCCCATCCCTGCTCCAGCTGCTCACCAGCTCCCCCACTGGCTGTCTGCTGCATCACAGATAGGGAGGTTGCACTATGAGCCTAGGGAAACACCCAGCAAAGGATGCCCCCACAAACAGCCAACCAGGAGAGGGGGGCAGGGGAAGAGGAGAGAATCTGATGGGTCAGATGATCACAATGGTCCCTTCTGGCCTTGGATTCTATAAACCTATGAGAACCCACAACCAGTTACTGCTCCCCCTGATTCCCTACCCCAGCCCCAGTACAGTTTAGCGCATGCTCCAGCCATTCCCCATCTCTGACACATTCCTTGTGCCAGTGGCTTTGGAGGGAAAGTACAGGAATTAGCTATGCCAACTTCAAGCATGCCGGGGGTGGGGAGTGCTTGCCTGTGGGTGGTTCTGCTCCCTTAGTGCCACCTGGGTGCCATGAGGGAACAGAACAGTGCTGAGAATCCACCCCTAAGGATTGACTGTGGTCTCTTAACCTTTGGGAAATAACCATGTTCCACTCTGAGGGTGAAAAAGCTGGATGCCATTGCTGGATGCATAGTATTTAGGAGAGGAGCTTTCCTTTTGTGCACGTAACACTTTCCCGTTTGTGCCATCGGTCTCAAAAGGTTACACGCTCTTGCATCAACAACCTTGCCATGGTGCGGGCTGTTCTTCATGTTTCTGTTTCTTACAGTGAAAAAAATTGTTTCCCTAGCATCTGCTCTCACTTTGTGTTTTATCCTCTTCAATTTTTATTCCTGCGCTCAGTTTTTATCCATGTTTTTTAATGCCATCGCAAGGTTTTTATACACTTCAATAAATCGCTTCATTGCTTTTGTATTGTTTTGTCATATATAGGTTAATTTTTTCCTCTACCTTATTCGTCCTGGGATCAATTTTATTCCACTACATTTTATTTAGTAGGAAGGGGGAAAGAACGTCTCCTTTTTCTTTGTGGGTTTGAGACCATCTTCAAGATTACCCCATTTCTGCAGCTCACTACCTCTTTTCTCACCCCTCCAAATCAACAGTTCTACATTATGGCAAACATCCCTCTAAGGGCTGGGTGCAGTTTGGCCTGGGACAAGGCAAAAACATTCCAGGCATTGGATCAGATGGTTGGTGCCTGCATGGCTATGTGCACTGCTATTGTAATTCTCTGAGCTTGGCTGGTTTGAGAAGTGAGGAATGAACTGTGAACTGCCATCACTGAGGCAGGTTGGCCTTTGAATAGGCCACAAGGCATTTAACTATAGTGCTTTAAATTCACATACTACTTTATACCAGTATAACTTCCCTATCTAAACCAGCCCAGAAGATAATGGACCAGATCCTCAGCTGGTGCAAATTGGCATAGCTCTGTTGAAGTGAAAATATTGGGCCAGATGTTCAGAGTGGGTAATCTAATCTGTGAGCCTCATGGTCTCTCTCATACTCAATCATTGCTCCCCAGAAAAAACATTGGTATATGTATATCCATGTAAGCCTTTTGGTAGCCTTCGTGACTCCTCACCCCACCATCATGCCAAGTGTGCAGAGCTGTTGAATGTATTTCACAACCTCTTAGCTTCTCCTCTTGATTGAACCACTGTGCACATGATCTGCCTGTGGATTTTTAAGGAGGGTCATTCAGATGATTCATTCCAGTCCCCGGACCCAATATCTTCATGCTGCTCCTACCCACTTCCAGTTGTAGAAGAAGTGGAACCCAGCTGATTGTGCTGATGTCTAGCGCTACAAAACTGTACTGTCAGGTTCAAGCTGTCTGTGTAATTGCAAAGTCCCTATCAGCTGAGGAGATCCCAAGTGAGATCAGCGTGACGGATAATTGCCTGTGTCTGAAAAATGACACCTCCTCCTGCTTTGTCTCCCTGTGCCATTGTAACCCATGCCCAGGCCAGAAAATGAGGTAGCACAGGGAGCAGCGGCACAGGCAAACCCTCCCAAACCCCGTGGGTACAAACTTGGTACAGCTAGCCCACGTTGCTGCTTGTCGCTGTCCTGGTGACACTGCTATTTTTAGCGCGCTAGTGTATGTCTGAGGGAGCTGGGGAATATCACTCCTAGCGCCTTGCGTAGACATACCCCCAGATATGATTTTTTCCCCCATTCAGTTTTTCATCTCCCCTGTTTATGGTAGCATTGCTCCATTCTCCTGGCTAGTGCCTAGCGGTTATCAAAGGGAGACAGGCGCTGTGGCTGTGTTTTATCATGCCATTGTCTTTTTTCCCCTGTGAATTTGGGGTGGGTTTTCTTGGTATTACTTTTGCTTTCTGCCTCTTCTAAGCATTTATGACCCTTTTATTTTCTGTCTTTGATCCTTCTTGATAGATCAGTATATTTACTTCAGCGACTCTTTGTTCATCATCCGGTTGTTGACTTTTTGTGTAGACACAGTGGGCCAAATGAAATTCTGGTGTCATTCCATTGACTTCAGAGGAGTTCTGTCAGGGAAGAACTTGTCCCAGTACTTTTTTCTCATATATTTAAAAGGAATCTGGAACATTTTCCATAGGTTTTTAAAATCAGTCTTTTTCTCACTCTTTAGAGCAGGGGTGGGCAAACTTGTTGGCCTGAGGGCCACATCGGGGTTCCAAAACTGTATGGAGGGCCAGGTAGGGAAGGCTGTACCTCCACAAACAGCCTGGCCCCTGCCCCCTATCCGCCCCTTCCCACTTCCTGCCCCCTGACTGACCCCCTCAGAACCCTCCACCCATCCAACCCCCCTGCTCCTTGTCCCCTGACCGCCCCCTCCTGGGACCCCTCACCCCTAACCACCCCCGACCCCACCCCCTATCCAACCCTCCCTGCTCCCTGTCCCCTGACTTCCCTGACCCCTATCCACCCTCCCACCCCCTGACAGGCTCCCTGGGACTCCCACACCTATCCAACCACCCCTGTTCCCTGACTGCCCCCCGGACCCTCCTGCCCTTTGTCCAACCCCCCTGTTCCCCACCCCCTTAACAGGACTGGCAGCCGCGCTGCCCGGCCAGAGCCAGCCACACCGCCACACTGCCTGGCAGGAGTTCACAGCCCCACCATCCAGAGCGGGGGCGGCACGGTGAACTGAGGCTGCGGGGGCAGGGGACAGCAGGGGAGGGGCTAGCCTCCCTAACCGGGAGCTCAAGGGCCGGGCAGGACGGGCCCGCAGGCCGTAGTTTGCCCACCTCTGGTTTAGAGGAACATCTTGGAAGCTCAAAAAGGCAACTGTTGCCTGATAGAAATGTTCTCCCTGTGACATCCAACGTGTGTGTGTGTGTGTGTGTGTGTGCACGCGCACGCAGGGGAGGGGAGTTCCCTGAGTTCTGGGCTACTGGAATTTTAGGTGTGTAGTCCCTCTGCCATTTGGTAGGCGGTACGAATAGCTCACATAGGAGCTAGATAAGCAGCGACTGGGAAAATTAATGAAGTACGTTTGTCTGGCAACACGGAGCAGGGAGTCTGTCAGCAGGCTTCAGAAAGGAGACTGACCTCCAGAACTCCATTATTCTGACTAACTCAGGTGCCTTAGACATGGACCCCACCGGATGGGCCTGGGCCCAGGAAAAGGGGAAGTAATTCCTGGGCCAAGAGACTCTCAATCATGCTTGAGTGACAAAAATGCAGGCCCAGGATAGCTTGAACATGGCTGGGTCTACCCAGACACATGCGCTGAGCCAGGATAGGCAGTATTCTAGGGAAGAGAGTTAGCTGTAGGGAGTCAGCTCCAGCAGCTCTAGGAGATGCAGCATCTCTGTTGCCGTCGAAGGGAAGGAGAGAAGGTATACAAAGAACCCAGAGCTCATTGGTCCGGGTGAAGGTGGGTGTCACAGAGCCACTGGTGGAGGAGAATGAGTGGACTTCACCACCCTCTGGGACCCAGGGATGCCCCAGGATGAGGGTATATATGTAATATTTATTATAAAATTAGTGATGACCCATGGCTTTGCTGCTCAAGTTATCGTTTTATGGTAAGTATGAGGGAGGGCAGGCAAGTGCGTGTGTGTGTTGTGCTGGGAGATGTTTGTGTTGATTTGTGTGGGTGGCAAATGAAGGGGGTGAGCTAAGGTGAGGGGCTCTGTATGTTTGGGGTTATTGCATGTTCTGGTTGTTTTGTGGGTGCTTTTGAAGAACTTGGGCAGTTAGGCCAAGTAATCCACGTGTGCAGTCTCTCTCCTACAACCAATGAAATTGTTGCATGTAGATTAGCTGTAGAGTAAGGGTGGTGATTGGTTGAATTACCTCTGAGATCTAGAATTTTTGGCATAGCATAGCTACATATCTTGCTACTGTATGAGTATAATTCATAAAGTCAAAATGGCTGAGAACTTAAAAATTAGACAATAACAGGCTGCAATTCCAGTGATGTTTGAACGTAGTGATATTTTAAACAAAAAAAAAGCCCACAAACATGCTTGTAGCTGTTTCCATTGCTTCACACTGACTCAACACACGTAATAGGCTTCCAGTGACACACAGACAGGTAACAATCCTGGAATCTTATTCTATAGATTGTAAAGAAAATAGAGCAATGAAGCATTCTCTTACAAATGATATACAGTGTGATGGGGTGTACCAACCCCACACTGAGCTAACAAGGGTTAATGAGCTGCTGTGGGCCCACTCAATCCCACCCTGCTGTGCCTTCACTGGCTGTCTGGTAATGAAGAGATAGTTAAAAAGGGAGGTAAGGACAGCCCAGTTCCTGGCTGACCAGGGTAGAGAGCAGATCTTCTATCCTTTGCTCCTTGAGGGAAAGGACTAGCCCAGGATCTCTGCAGAGACTGCAGAGTACCAGAGCCCCATCAAAGGAAGGTAGGCCTGTCTCAGCACTGCTGAGTTTGTTTTGGGACCATTTTTCTTTGCTTGTTTATAAAAGGAGTATTGGCCCAGGTTGGGCTGCCTGGGAGGGACCTGAAGGGGGCCTACAAAGATAGTTTCAGGGAACCTCTGCCTTAAATGGGTGTGGGAAGCTGCCTCAAACTCTGTGAACTTCTTGCACCATACTCCAACCTTCCCTGTGGTCTGTCTGAGATCCTAAAGAGCCACGCGGTCACACAAAGAATTACACTGAAGCAGTACATTCTATGAAAAAATAGATCACTCTCAACAGTGCTCCTTCAAACATTACTTTTCCAAACCTACCTTATGTTTTCTTGTGACAGTACATAAAATTACTAGGGCAACCCCTCAAGTGATCTAAACTGGTGTATGTCTACTGATTTCAGGGAAGCTATTGGTTGAGAATTTGGCCCCCTGTAGTTAGCAACTCCCATATCTAACCAAATCCTTGCAGATTTGGAAGTTTTGGTTTTCAGCACTATTCAGTTCTCTTTTCTAGAATTAACACATAGTCTCTCTTATTAAGAAACTAGTGACTCAACTATTTTGTGTTATGCATTGGTAAAACCAGATATTCCTGGCAGTCATTGTTTCGTTGTGCCATTGTTAGCTTATCGTTTCTGTTTCTGTCATGCTTTTTGTCAAAGATTTTACCCATTGTTATTAGTGAGGATGTGACCGCTTATACGTAATCTTGCAATCTTTTCATTCTCTTCTATCAGACACACACAGCTGAATTTCAGTTTCCTTTGTCTTCTGTCTGATGCGTTGGAGAGACTCTTTCATAGTTGTGTGTTTTTGTTTGTTTTCTTTTATATAGGGCTTTAAAGTGCAGCACAACACAGATTGGATTGATTCAATACAATTTCCTGGAACCATATACTGCAGCTTTTTATTATTAAAAATATTATTTTTAGCTTTTACAATTTCTCTGAGATAGAAATGTTCTTAATGGTTTTTCTTCTGGGTCTGTGTTGTAGCTCTGCTTTCTTAATGTACCCACATGGTCGAACATTAGCCACTTCTCTAGATAATTTAATCATGTATGCATCTAACATTTTCATTATAAAGAGTTCTGCTAGTGGTTTCATGATGAATGATTATCTAAACTATTAGGATATGTCTCTTATTTGGCTTGGTGCATGTTTAATAATGCATTAACAAAACTAAATGATTGTTTATGCATGTGTGTGTATGTATAATATAAATACATAAGGAAAATATACATTATCATAGCCATTAAGGATTTTTAGAAACTGCATTTTTCCTGTGATTCATTTTGTATCCTGTAGGATCCAGATTGTTCCCAGGAACATGGTACGTGCTTGGTATACTTTGTCTACCTTGAGATATATATATATTAGAGTTGAGAAAAAGAAAGTGAGCCCTGAGAGTGTTGTGGCATTGAGGACATAGGGGGTGGGAATTGCAGGAATCTAATTAGAAGAACACATCTAAAGGGAATGGATAATCTAAGGCAAAAAAGAAAAAAAGCATCTTTGTTGTTCCTCTTACATCTTGAGAGATCTACATAGGGGGCGAAATCCTGATTCCATTGAAGTTAATGGCAAAACTCCCATTCATTTCAGTGTGACCAAGAGTCCACCTCAAAGCTATACACTGGGGAATTACTCATGTGAATAGGATAACTCACCTGAGTGACGCTTTACAAACTCAGGCCCTAGATCTCTATATTATAGGTGGAGCTAGAAGTGTGGCCTATAGTTAAGGTTGTCTGTTATAAGACCCTGCGTTCAGCTGCTTATATCTAAATGTCTTCAGAATAGTAACCATGATAGAGTCATATTTTTTATTTAACAAAACAGGATATGTGTATTTTCTTTGGTATTGACTTCAGCCCTACACGCTTACTCCACTGGAATAACAAATAACGTGGTTACATCCCGTGCATTGTTGTTATGTTTCTAATGATTAAAATAGTCTAATGATGAAAAATAGAAAGAAGTCGTCCAGAAGTGCACAGTGCTACACCAACATAGCATAAGCAAAGGCAAACAAAACTTCTGTGTATAAAATTGATGATGGTGTGAGCTGTACTGTAAATGGTCTCATTGTTTTGAGTTAATATCAATGCATAACAAGAAAGTGGTAGAGTGAAAGGAAGATATGTATGTGTTACTCCCAGATACAGTAAAAGTAAAATGTTGCACTGCCCACCTTTGCTGATAATTTACATGTTTCAGATGAGCTGTCTCCAAAGCAATGGAAGATCTACGCCAAGATTTAAAAAAAACTAGTGATTTTTGAGTACCTCATTTTTGGATGCTTATTTTAAAACGCTTTAAAGGGGGCCCACTTTTCAGAGGGTGGGTGCTCAGAATATTCTGAAAACCATGCCACTTTATGGTATCTCAAGTTAGACACCCCAAAATTGAGGCGCTCAAAATCACTAGTCACTTTTGGAAGGGTTGGCCATGATTAAGGCTACATTTTAGTAACGCGTATTTTTAGTAAAAGTTATGGGCAGGTCACAGACAGTAAACAAAAATTCATGGCCCATGACCTGTCCATGACTTTTACTATATACCACTAACTAAAACTTGGGCCGGGGGTGCTCGAGGGGAGTCGGGGGTGGGCCGGTGGTGCTGGGGGTGTGTGTGGCCCAGGACCCCTGCTGGTGCTGGGGGGCAGCGATGTGCGACCCAGGATCCGTACTGGGGCGGGACGTCAGGAGGCGGGGTGCGACTCAGGACCTGTGCTGGGCAGAGGGGTGGCAGTACGTGGTCCGGGACCCCTGCTGGTGCTGGGGAGGGGGGCGGGTGCACAGCAGCGTGCGACCCTGGGACCCATACTGGGGAGGGGGGCGGCGGTGCACAGCCCAGGACCCCTGCTGGTGCTGGTGGGCGTGGGGGGGCCCGTGGGCCAGAGCGTGCGGCTCAGGACCGCTGCTGGTGCTCCGGGGGGGGGGGGGGGGAGGAGGGTTGGTGGGGCTGACAGGTTCCTTACCTGGCTCCAGCTGGCATGTTCCTGAAGCTCCTAGGGGGAGGGGCAGCCAGGGGGGCTCTGCGTGCTTCTCCCGCCACAAGCGCCTGCTCCGCAGCTTCCATTGGCTAGGAACCACAGCCAATGGGAACTGCCGGGCTCGGGCAGACCCTGAGTCAGTACCAGCCTCAGCAGAAGTCTTGGAGGTCACAGAAAGTCACAGAAGCCATGAACTCCGTGACAGGCATGCAGCCTAAGCCATGATATATACAGTGGCACATGTGATTGTGTATAATAGTTCTAGAAATCTCATGAGTTACTGATAGCTTTTATTATCCCTTGGTATTTTGTCTTGGTAAAACAATAACAAATGACCAGATGTGCAGTTCTGCACTGTGAGGCAGACGGCAAAAGCTACATGAGCATTTCCTATATAATCTGACATCATGAAGTGTTATTTTATTTTAATGATGGGAATGTAACTATTTATTACGCTTATGGTTTTATTATATTCCACCTGTTTGCATACGTTTGGTATATATTTCCATGACAGAGCATTACCTACTGCTATTTGAATCTTCTGAACTTTGCCCAATAACATTTTCCCCACTTGTTTACAAACATTAGATTTTCCTTTCTGGCAGTTCTAGTAATCCTGTTCTGGCATTTGTAGTCTTCACTTTTGCCCCAGAATAACTTCACACTACTAGACTATCTGCTTTTACGCTCCGACCTTCCCCTCTAGCCTGAATGCATGCCCACACACTGTCACTCTCATGCATTCTGGACCACAGAGAAACGTTCCTAACTCTACTGCTTTTCGTTCTGGCCTATTCGAAGAGAATGCTCTAGAACAGAAAACAAGCAGAGCATCTCGGCTTTGTGCGCAGCCACCCTTTCTCGCTTTGGCATTCCATTAACAGCAATTTTCTTTTCGTTGATGTTACATTCCTTGCCTCCATTTATCCCGTATTAAATGGCTATAGCCCTGTCACTGAAATCTGTCTTGCTTTTTACTTTTTCACTGAAATTGCCTACTTGTCTTTCAAGTCCAGCTGTTCATAGCTTCAGACTAGTAATAATGATACACCCTAAGCAGATCCTTTCCCCCCACTTCAACAAGGAAGAAAAAGCTGCCTATGTTTATCCTGGATAACATTATTGTGTTATCTCCCCAAGCCATCTTGCACCTTTCTTAACTTCACTGATAACAATAGATAACATTGTCAAATATCAAAAACACTCCTACAAATCCAGACAAATGAACAAAGTCTGAATGGCAGTCAAACAAATTTGAAGAAACCTTGAAATCTACCAGTTGTGGCTTTCTTCCAGTATGTCTTGAGAATAGTTACCTAACATTTTGTTTTTCCACCAGCGCATGGAAATGGAATATTTTGGGTTTAGACTATGTGCAAGGAGGTCAGATTTGAATAAGGCCATTTGCACTCTGTCCGTCACAATGTCACAGGAAAGCTGGTTCCTGAGCTGTGTGCTGAAACACACGGGGAAACATCTGTCACATCATCACATGGAGGTCAGTCAAACATACTGTTTAACAAGTGCAGACAAAACAAACTTCATCCCAACTCAGTGAAAATGTTGCAGTCCGCATGTGGATAATAAGACACAGACAAATACAACCAAGCTTGGTGGGAAACATGACGGGAAAATATTTTAGAAATTTTCTTCTGCCAGTCTTGCCAGGTTAAAGTACTACAAGCATTTTCGGTTTTACCCAGCAGAAGCAGTGTATTCTGAAGCAGGGGAGGTGAGCTCGTATCTTGTTCGAGTCATATTGCCATTCATTTTCAGTAATATAATGTAAAGCACAATCCTATGAACAGCTTTCGTTTTGCATTAACGAAATAGAATACTGATACAGCTAATAAACAGTAGTGGTACACGCACACGCGCACACACAGAGATGTAGTAGTGATAATCATTTTAGCCCATTAGACAGTATAAAAATAAACTAAAACACCTTTGGGAAACTGAAGTCCTCCAACTGCAGAACAAGTTCAGTATCAGAACTGCATACTTCCGTACATGATGCTGACCCACCTCTGCAGCTGGGAGAGAAATAGTCCAGTCTCCATGCCCATTCACTTCTGAGCCTCTCTCTTGAGACTGACAACTATGGTGTCAGTTTTGATGGTATTTATGGTATTTATGAACTTCTCTCCACTTGGACTGACACTGCAACTAATTTTGCATAGGCCACCAAATACCCATCATATAATGCAGTTATATGCAGTCATAATACATAACCGTACTTTTCTTCTCCATTGCACTTTTCATCCATTAAATAAATTAATCCTCTCAGCTCCCCTGTATGTAGGTAAATGTTGTTAGTCTCATTTTACAGATGAGTTAACATAGTCATGGAAGGTCCAGTTCTCCAGTTTGTCTGAGCACATGCTTGAATACAGTGGACATGTGGGGAGCAGCACTAGGAAGCAGGTGTGGCCTTTATTCTGAGCTGCTAAGACCCAGCCCACTTTAGAGGTGCATCGGAGTATCTCTAATTTACACCTCTGGCATAAGATCCCTGAAGGGTACCACCATGCCCTCCCCCACAGAATGCTCCCAACAAACCTCTTTCTCTCCTTACTATTACCCATGGAAATCTTACTGTTAAAACACAAGAGCCCTATACTGGGACCTGACAAGACTGGTGCTACTTTAAGAGAAGTACAAAGAATCATAGAAGATTAGGCTTGGAAGAGACCTCAGGAGGTCATCTAGTCCAACCCCCTGCTCAAAGCAGGACCAAATCATCCCAGCCAGGGCTTTGTCAAGCTGGGCCTTAAAAACCTCTAAGGATGGGGATTCCATGACCTCCCTAGGTAACCCATTCCAGTGCTTCACCACCTTCCTTGTGAAATCGTTTTCCCTAATATCCAACCTAGACCTCTCCCACTGCAACTTGAGACCATTGCTCCTTGTTCTGTCATCTGCCACCACTGAGAATAGCCGAGCTCCATCCTCTTTGGAACCCCCCTTCAGGTAGTTGAAGGCTGTTATCAACTCCCCCGTCAGTGCAAGATAACCTCATCCAGTGCAATAAATGCCCCAATAACAATTATGTGATGAAACCAAACAATCACTATGCTCTCGAATGAACTCACATAGGAAAAATGATAAAAGACAAAAACACCCTATCACCTGTGGTTGCTCAATTTTTTTCCACAAAGTGCTCACTCTATAGCTGATCTCTCAGTCCTCAACCTCAAAGGGAACCTTTCAAAAGACTTTGCTAGACACTAAAAATCATGTACTGAACAGAGACACTGGATTTATGGCTTATTAGAACAATCTGTAACCCACTAACCCCCCATAACTCACTCTATGACTACAGGGGTTTTAAGGGGCCACTTCACCTTGAATGGTCCCATGTTTTAGCATCAGTAGTTAACACATATTCTATCTTTTCGATCTTGGTATTTAGCTGTGACACTCTTAGTACCTTTCCCAGATCCGAAGAAGACTTGTTATAGCTCAAAAGCTTGTCTCTTTCACCAACAGGAGTTGGTCCAATAAAAGACGTTACCTCACTCAGCTTGTCTCGCTAATATCCTGGAACCAACATGTCTACAACAACAGTGCATACCTCTCACTACGTGAAATTTAACTAGTGAGAAGTGAAATTTGCAGGGGGTTTTTTCGGGGTGGGGGGGTGGGGGAAGGAGAACTTAAAACCTCTTTCTGAAAAGAAATGTAGCTCCTCATAAAAAGGAGTTTATGAACAATTTAATCTTATATGGAAGTCATGGTGACCGTGTCTCCTCTTACAACTTCATAGTAGCTTGGATTTCTTCTTGGGGTTGGGAGACCTTTGTGTAACTGGATGACTGGGGAGGGAATACATGGAGGAAAGGGGAAAGAGACAGTTGAAGCTAGTGTGTAGGCCAAGATGTGGGTGCATTGGCAGAGGGGTGTTGGAAGCTTCCTTTCCCTGTGCCTGATGCTAACCAGTGCTCTTGATGCCTCATTCAGTAAGTTCACATGTTTTTAGTAAGTCTATTTTTTAAGGCTACGTCTACACTGCTTACCATTGGCGATGCCATGCAGGGTAGGCGTAGCTACATGCCACAGTGAAAAGTAGGCTGTGTCCAAACTTTGATGTGTAGCTCTACATAGCAGTGAAAGGCTCTGGCTCCCCATTGCTGGAGCCTTTCCCTGCTGTGTCCCCCTGCCAGAGCCTTTCCCTGCTGCTGGCACTACACTGCTAAAAATAGCGGTGTAGACAGGGGAGGCTTTGCGTGGGCATGTAGAGACCCATGTAGGGTACATACTCACCGGGTTTAGGTGTGACTTTACTCACCTGAGCAGTGCCTCACCATCTACACAGCTATTGTACATATGCTAGGGGGGAGAACAGTATATGTACTCTACATGCCACTGTAAGGAGTGTGCAGTGTAGAGTACTACTTAGTACTACTATCCTAAGAAGTAATATGCATTTCTGAACTCTCTAATCTAAGGAATCTTGGCTTCTGAGCTGTTTGCCTCAAGTTCAGAACTTTGTTAACAGAAGAGAACAAAGGTTAAGGCCCTAGGCTGGGACTCGGGAGACTTGGGTTCAATTCCTAACTCTACCACAGACTTCCTATGTGATCTTGGGCAAGTCACTTAGGTGGAGATTTTCAAAGACAAAAATGGTCATTAGGTACCTAAATCCCATTGAAAGTCAATAGAATTGAGGTGCTTAACTATTTATACTTCTGAAAGTCTCCCCCTTTGTGTGTGCCTGGATTCCCCATGTGCAAAATAGATAATACTAACCTTTCCCCCACCCTTTTGTCTGTCTTGTCTATTTAGATTGTAAGCTCTTCTGCACAGGGATAGTCTCTTATTATGCTTATGTACTGTGCTTACTAGCACATTGGTAAGACCCCACTCTCTTTTGAGGCCTCTTGGTGCTAGTATGCTACAAATGATGAGACAAATCAGCAAGGTCTCTCACTCTTCCCCTCCTTTCTTTTCCTCTCAGTCCAGAGTAGCAGCCATCTTTGTGAAGATTGCATCTGGGTTGTGCGGCTGTTAGGCACATCCCATTCAGTCCCATAGACTGTGGGCTTCTCACAGGAGTTGGATGACAGCAGGACTCATGGCAAATCAATTTGCTGACGTCTGAAATAATTAAGCCAGCAGTATCGACCTTATTTTTAAATGAACGCACATATTTTTCTTTCCCATATTTCTCAGCTTGTTGTGAATGAGCCTCTCTAAAAATAATAGAGGAGGAATGATCTAGGAATGATCTAAGAAAATACACTTTCCTTCTGTATGCTTGCTACTTCTCCTCCTCTTTCTATTTGTTCTCCTTAGCGTGTTCTTTGTTCTCCCCAAGGGAAGGAGAGACATAGTATTTTCTTGTTTAGTTTGGCTCTCCAGATGATCTTCACCTGGTTTACGAGACCACAGCCTAGAAAACAGAGCCTTGTTGTTTATTGCCCAGCAGCATTATTTTTCTTAATGAGAAATGTAATGCGTCTGAAGTGCATGGGCCTGATAACAGATAGAGAGATCAAAGGCTTCTGAGAGTTGATGGCCCAGCTAAAATCAGGGTGATTGGAGTGCAGGTGTTTCCCACACAGATGTTGTGCAGAAAGTGCCCTTTTAGCCATGATACACCATGCACACGTTACACTCGTCCTGTGAAGTAAGGCAACTTTGAATGGTGGCCATCTTGCTAAAAGAGTGTATGTTTTCTAATGGCATAGGAGCTATAAGTTAATATGAGGCTATAAGGGACACTAGGAGATGGTCCAATAGAACTAGAATGACCACTGTCTGTGTCACTTTGAATGCAGTACTGATGGCACTAGGTGTGATCAGAATTTGTCCTCCAATGTGCCCTAAGACTGAGGTTTTAAGGTCAGTTGGGTGTGCCATGATGTAGTGTGAAAATCCAAATTTGGGTTCTAAAATCAGTACCTGGCAGATGCGGGATCATTGTGAAGTCAGCAGAGAAGAGGTGATGGCATGGCAAGGTGATTCAGAAGGGACCTCCATCTGGTTGATGATCATAATAGTGCTCCAGAAGGATCCATGATCAGCCCTTCCCTGCTGTGGAAAGGTACTGGATTGACAGCCCGAGTAATTGAAATCCTTTATTTATAGAGCAAGTGTAGCACAGAGAAGAGTAGTTAAAAATTTACCCAACCCCATTCCCTTCATCAGCTGTGATCCGTAGGACCCTTCTCTGGTGAGAAGGTCGCTGAGTCTCAATTCCATGCTCATTCAGTCCTTGCTCTCTATTCTGAGACTGCTCTCAAAGGGAAGGCAAATGGGATGGTGGTTTTAATGGTGTGTAGATATCTGTTCGCTAGGAGTTGGACTGATATCACCAACTTGTTACATATAGGCTACTGAACAGGGATTGCCAGTAACTGACAACTTTTTTGACAGTGCAGGAGAGATGGAGGTGTAGGGTAGGCGCAGCTAGGGTTCTGGAAACCTATGGAGGAGGAGCTCCTCGTGGGCATGGTGCTGTACTTGGAAGGATTTTGGTCTTGTGCGATTAAAAGGTGAGAGGGAGGGCCAAATTGTTCCCCCAATAGGTAGCATTGGTCTAATAGCTAGAATGGGGGACTGGCAATCAGGACACCTAGGCCCTATTCTCCACTCTGACGCTGATTCGCTGAGTGACCTGGAATATGTACTTTAATCCTTGTGCCTCAGTTTCCCCATCTAGAAATTGGGAATCATCATTCAGCTCTTTGTAAATACTTTGAACCAATAAGGTGCCTCTTATGATAGATGTTATATATTAATGATAGTACTTAGTATTTACATAAAAGTGTATCTTGTGTAAGGGTGGGATAGGGCAGGGATAGCTATTCACTCCTCCACTTTCCTCCCTTCCCTACTCCACCCACCGCATTAATACGCCCTCGATGTGGCTTTCCATCTTCTATTCACACCCTTCAACTCACCATCCCTACCTTGGTTGAAAACTGGACCCAACTGCTTCTATGCTTGCTGGGCTGGACGCCACTCTGCTGCCACATCTGCGGCCCCCTCACTGAAGCCTGCTTCATTATCACACTAGGGAGACTAGAGGGCAGTCTGTGAGACAGCTTAGGCCCTAGCACTGAAGTAAATAGGGAGGAGTTGCAAGCAAAACTGTAAAAATTCCAACCTGTTTGTTTGCAGATAATTCCTGAGGAGAAAAGAAGAGCTCAGTTTGCTGAATAAATTATTGGTTGTAAACTGGCTAGACTCGACCATCTAGAGTTGAATTTGAACGACAGGGAAAATAATCTGTGTACTACATTAACTGCAATGTGTTTGTTCATTCATTCTTACAGACCAAACTGCAGCAAGAAATAAGAGTCATAAATGAGTTTTTGTGCTTGCATGTGTCTGTGGGAGCCTCTTTAGTTATTAAAATGCTCTGGATACAGATTAACTTCTTTTTCTTAATATATCATCGTTTCACTCCCCTTGAGCTGCACACTGTTTGGGGGAGACAGTGAAAGGTTGCCTGGCTTTTCTGTAATTCTTGTAAGTAAGTCTGTGTTCTCTGTTGAACAGCTGTTGGATAACTTCTTACAGTAGTACTCCTCAGAGGGCAGTATAACTCACATCCCTGCGCTTCCTATAGAAACGGTACCATTTCTCCCATGGGGGAAGCACAGTCCTGTCACAAGCTATGGTGAATTAGGATACTTGGCCTCCCTACCATGACAAGTAATAGATCTTTGTCTTTAAATTGCTGGCCTAAAAATGTGCGGGTTTTACTTATGTTGGGAGGCTCCCATTTAAACAGAAGAGATTATGAAAAGCTGAATGTGGCAAATAAATAGAAATACCACACAAGAGTAAGGTTAACCCGGAGAAACTTAATAAAAGGGAGTATCCTCAATTAACCGTGAATCCACGAGTTTCTTTTCTCTCAAAGTGTTTTGTAAAATATGACAAGAATATGCATTTTTTCCCAATAATAATCCTAAACTAACTATTGCTGTATAATAATATTAGATGAATATAAAGCTATATGGCAGAAGTTAAACGGTTATTTATTTGGAAATAATGGATTATTGTTCAGAAGTTTTTTAACTTAATAGGGTATTTAAGAACAAATACAGGTAGGGAAATATCTTCTTGGTTTTGAGAACAAAGCCCTGATCCTATAGAGACTTATGCTCATTCTTGATTTTAACTCTCATCCTTAAAGTTAAGCATATGCCTGTGTTTTTGCAGGATCAGGATCCACGTGTGTAAAGCAGGAAAGCTCATGTGATCTTCCTTGACCTTCAGGTCCCCTCATCCCTTTTCTTTTCTTTTGAAACATAGGTGATGAGAGTTAGCAGATTATTACTATGACTCTTGGACCTGAGTTTTCCCAAAGTGCTTTCCCATATTCCCACTTTTTTAGTTCCCAGAAAAAGTTAGGAATAACCTTCTAATAAACATACTGATTGGGGAAACAGAAAGGAGACATCAGGGGAGCAGTTATGTTTTGGGGTGAAAGAAAGCAATGATACACTGATCCTCCCTTACAACCATTGTTCTTGAAAACCGGTTGAGAGCACAAAGGCAGCTCTGAACTTTGCATAAAAGCAATTTTAGCCTTTTAGTATTTTTAATCCCTGGGTACATCAGTGGATTTTTTCCATCCATTCCCTCCTATGCCCCTCCCTTCTTTGTAACTGGATTAATCTTTACAAACAATAAGAGAGAATGGCTGGAAACGTCATTGCCAGATGCTAATGACAGCTGTGATTTCAAATAATGAGTCAGTTGAAGAGTACTGCCCCAGAAACAGGGACTCTATTACAAGCATCTATATCCAGTGCAGATACATTAGGTTCAAATAAACATATTATGATTCAAGTTTGTTATGTGTTAAAGTAAATTTGAGCTTTGTGAAAAATACTAGAATTGCATCTCAGGGGACCTCTCTACTAAACAGTACAGGCAACAGAATCTCCAGCTACCCCTACTACCTTGCGAATGTGCCTAACCTTTTATCATGTCTAGGAAGGAATGAAAGTTTTCATAGCCATTTGTTCTTTGGTGTGTCTCCAGAGACTTCAGACTATTGGTGGGCAGAAGTGGAGAAATTCATCGTTTTGTCGTGGATAAGAATTCAGACAATTGTTTGTACCTCTGAGGGTTTTATCATCGTGAGATCAGCCTTTCATCATGAGATTTTCAGTACTTCCTAGCTGAAGCGTGGTCTGAAACGCTGTACCAAGTGAGGCCACAAGCATTCTTTGTAAATGCAAATGCCAGGGCTCAGAAGAAAAGTGTGAGTGTTAACAAACATACTTATTCTGTGGTATCTGGTTAGACTGATGCAGATGATGTAGAAACAGGCCTATATTTTTTCTACATCTGAAGCAGATAAAGAATCTCACTTCATTGTCTGAGAAGCCAGAAGGAGCCATTGCATCAGATTCAGGAAACGATAACTCCCTCCCCAAAGCTATCCAGAGTAAAGAGAAGACAGTGTGGTCTTATTCTTACTTGGAGGCAATACTGTCCTTTTCCCTCCCCACCCCACCCCACCCCACCCCACCCTTCCTCTGTCATTTGTTTGTTGTAATGATAAAAACACCTCTGAGGTGGTCTACATCAGCAATGCCATTGTTGTTAGCAGCAGTGGAACTGCACCATTGCCCAGTCAACAGTGACTGAACATGTTTCTGAACATGTATAGGGTAGAAATGTTCAATGCAGATACAGCCTAATGGTGGAAAGGCATTAGATTTAGATTGGACAAAGTTTCTAGTAATTCTTTCTTGTTTGGTTGGGTGCATTTTTTTCTTTTATTAATCAGTGTTTTCTTCCCATTCTTTTACAGTCTGTCTTTAGTGATAACGTATTGTGTTATGTTATGGTATGCATTGAGTACAGTATATAACAAGCAGCTGTGCGTAAGTAGATGATGGACTGGTTCTTTAATTATTTCTCAGCAAGTGTTTTAATTGGTGATGACAATGGATAAAATGTTTTTAATTGGTTCCTTTAAATACCAGTGAACTTGACAGCTTAATCTTTTTAAATATTTCAGAGAGGTGGAGAGATACTGAACTGCCAAAGAGAATGGAAACCTGATATGAGTTATTTACAAAAAATGTATTTTAGCCAACAGAGGCATCTTAGGGAAGGTGGCTGTTCTCCGGCTGGCTATGGCTGCTAAAATGGTTTTCCACCTTCTTTGTAGATACTACATCGGTCGGCGAATGTACGTGTTGGTGTCCAAGCCAGAGATGATAAAACATATTTTAGTGAAGGACTTCAGCAACTTCGCCAACAGAATGGTAAGTTTGGTAGAAAGACTCTACCTCATACTGTAAATTCAACACATGGGAGGCCACATCCTGCAGTCCTCAGGCAGGCCAAAGCTCACATAGATTTTGATGGGGTTTTCCTGAAAAAGAAGCTTCAGATCTGGCACTGAGTGTTTCAGGAAGACCAGCTTTAGAGAGAAGGATGGATGAACTGCTGAATAAAACTAAAGGAATGCAAATCTGACCACACATGTCAGCTAAATGACTCCATTATTTTTCAGAGCACTTTGAGGGCATGAAGAGAAGGAGTTAAAGAGAGAAATAATTGTTTTTTGGGAAAGGCACTGGACTGAGACTCAGGAGAGCTGGTTAAATTCCCACTCTGCCACTGATTTCTTGTGTCCAGTCACTTAATCTCTCTGTGTCTCAGTTATAAATGGGAATAATACTATTGTGGCATTCCCCAGGGTGCAACCTGAACTGCTGGACTGCTGTGTCCCTTAGCTCTCCAACCTGGGATGCTTTTTACACTGCTTTGCTTGTGAACAGCAAACCCCACTAAGCTCTGCTCATTCACAATCACCAGCATGTAAAGTCACTCCCAGATGAATACACGCATGTTATGCCCAGCCATCCATGAATTACATACAGGGTGACACCCGCATATCCCTCAGTCCTAGCCTTGGTTCCCAGAAATGTGGGTCTTATACTGTTCAGGACCCTCCTGGACAGTATAAATTCATAGATAGTCCATCATTCCAACAATGGGCAATGAATCTGCACCAGGCTTGTTGACTTAAGTAGAGATTCCCAAGAGCTTCAACCAAAACACACTGGTTTAGATCAAACAAGTTTATTAACTAGAGAAAGATAGATTTTAAGTGATAGATGCAAATAAGTCAGGACTGGTTACAAAAGAAATAAAAGCATAAACATACAAGCTAACTCCGAAACCCTACCAAGGCTAATGGGCTTAAAAGCAAAAGGTTTGTCTCACCATGAGCTGCAATACATTTCACAGGCTGCGTCCCTTTCCAGCCTCGGACCACTTCCCCTCTTTATTCAGTTCTTTGAGAGTCATTGTTCTCATGAGCAGAGAGATGGAAGGAGGAGAAAGGTGGCTACGGACATTTTCCCCCACTTCTTATACCCCAGTTCTTTGTGCCATGAAAATCCGTGCTGGGTCATGGGGCAGGCAGTTCTATTGCATACATGAGCTCCAAACTGTCCTTCAGATGAACTGTAAATTTCTTGTTTACAACTCTCCCCCACTGGAGAATGTCCGATTAAGCCAGTAATGGCTCTTTAGCACTTTGCTGGCATGCTAGGGTATCTTTGTCTCTGAGATATTGGTTTTTGGGCATTGCCCAGAACTACAATGTGTTTCAGTAACAATCATATAGCAAAATCTCATAATTTTACATGCAGTGTTGTCACACACATTTCAACTGGGTAATAATAATCTGCAGATTATGAGTTTTCAAATGATATCTCACAAGGCATACTTCATACAAAATATATCATATTGTTACAAAAGTGGTGAATGTGGGGTACAGGGTATCATATGAGGTACATGGTGTCACAACCTCCTTTCCCACACCCTTTGTCTGTCTGCCTTGTCTATTTAAATTTGAATTCTTTGGGACAAGGGCTGTCACTTAAGATGTGTCTGTTCAGGGCTTAGCACAGTGGGGCTCTGATCGCAGTTAGGCACTACCATAATATCAAACAACAAAGAATAAGGATATGTTTAACAAAGACATCTTTGTATGGAATGTTTAATTATTTGTTTCAGATCCAGTTCTAAATATTTTTTAAAAATATTTTAAAATGCTCTTCTTAAGGATTGTTTAGAACAAATAATAAAAAGGAAGCTACAAAGGGATAGCAAACATTTCTGGTATCCAGTAGACATTTTACAGGAAAATATGGCCACACTTGTTTTTCGGCTTAACCTGTTCCCTTCTTCTTCCTACTCATTCACAAGTGCTATAAGCCTGAACCAGGTCTGCTCAAGCCTGTTGAAATATGTTACATGATGGGTGGTCATACTTAATGACCCTTCGAACCGCATAAGATAATCTTCAGAAGTTAGAGAGCCGAAAGACATGCATAACCTGCTCTGCAGGGCAGCACCTGCTGGGGTACAGTCTTGTGCCCTAATACCCTCCTGCTGGGCTAAGGCCTGGAGACACCCCTCCGCCCTCCACAGGGCAGAAGCCCCACGCTTCCCCCCCGCAGTCTGGTAGGTGGAAAATGGGGGGCATGGAGGGCTCCAGAAGCCGCACTTTAACTGTTAAAGAGCCACATGTGGCTCATAAGCCACGGTTTGGCCATGCCTGTGTTAGATATTCAGGAGGACTGTATGTTCTCAAGGGTGAAATTCCATCTCTGATCTACTATCCATCTCAACTCCCCACTGCTCACTCTTCTTCTCTAATCTGCATGTTTTAATCATTGCCCATGTATACTGCTAGGTTCACCTGTGGACACCCTAACATCTTACTCTTCTATATCTCCTGTAACTTATTTTCTGATTTTCCTATCTACTCCGTGTCTGCCTGTAACTCTTGGCTACACTAGGAGCTCCTGCTGCTGAATGTTTCAAAGGCTGCAGTTCTCCTTGTGGGTAAAAAGTTCTCCCCACACTGTATTTTTATCTGAGAAACCCGCTGCTATTTCTCCCACAACAAGTGACCTGTCTCTTCCTGCCTACAACTTCCCTTCCCCATATTAGTTCCAGACAACTGACAATAATTAGATTCTACCCCATTTTCAGTATGCAGCCAGTTCCCCATTGATGATTACCTGGAAATCAGGAAGCATTTTTAGGGGGTTTCATACAGATATTAATTGTGTTTATGTTTCGAATGCATCTGATGAAGTGAGCTGTAGCTCATGAAAGCTTATGCTCAAATAAATTTGTTAGTCTCTAAGGTGCCACAAGTCCTCCTTTTCTTTTTGCGAATACAGACTAACACGGCTGCTACTCTGAAACCTTTCTAATTAGAGTCATCCTTGATATTTGAATCCTAAACTTCCCTCCCCTCTCTCAGCTTACTTGTCTGTCTTTCTATTGCCACTTCTCCAACATTGGCAGAATTTGTCTTTAAACCCATCTCTGTAGAAATTCTTATCCATTCTTTAGTTCTCTCCAATTTGCATTTCCCTTTTTCATTGTCTCTGTAAACATCTGTGGTACTCTCTAAACTTATGGAGGTTCAGAACACTGTAAATTTACTCTTAGGAACAGGCTCTGACTTTCCAAAGTGCTGGGGGGCGCTCAACCCCCAGCTGTGCCCCAGGCCCTGCACCCACTCCACCCCTTCCTCCAAGGCCCCACCCCACCCTGCCTCTTCCTGCCTCCGCTCCACCCCACCCCACATCTTCCTGCTCCTGTTCCACCCCCTCCCCAAAGTGCGGCACTTCCTCACTCCTCCCCCCACCCTCCCCCAGCTTCCTGCACATTGCAGAACAGCTATTAGAGGCAGGCAGGAGGTGTGGGGAGGGAGGAATAGGCACTGATAGACAGGGCCCACTGGCGGGCAGGAGGCGCTGAGGGGCCTGTGCGGGAGCTGATATGGGGACTGCTGGTGGTGGTTCAGCACCCACCATTTTTTCCCTGTGGGTGCTCCACCCCCGGAGCAGCCACAGAGTGGGCGCCTATGCTCTTAGGACCATACTATTCCCTGTCTGGCTAGGTACACATATAGCTCTCATCACTATAGTGTCTGAGCAATCTCCTAAGTATTTATGGATTTAGCCTCACAACACCCCAACGTATCACTATTTCCATTCTACAGATGGGGAATTGAGGCACAGATGAAGTGATTTACTCAAGCTCACACAGGAAGCATATGGCAGAGGAGGGAAAGAACGCAGGTCTCCTAAATTCCAGTATCTTGCCCACAAGACCATGCTTCCTCTACCCTTTGTCATTATCGCTGGTTTGTTGAATGACTGAATCGAATTGAAAATACCCTTCCTTAGGCTTGCTTCATTTACTTCTGAGCTTTTTATCTACCTGTTCTCCTGCTTGCTCATGCATTTCTAATCTTGGAGGTTTCTATCTCCCACCCTTCACTTTGTCTGCTGTCCACCTTCTTCCATCTATCATTCCTCACAATGTAGGATGGTCAGCCTTCTACTTAGGACATGGCTACACAGGGACATCCAGGAAAATTAATCCAAATTAATTAAAGGAGTGAATTTGAAGCAGATATTTAAACCACGTTAAACCTCTGTGTGAATACCCTCATTCGCAATGAAAGTGATCTTAATTTTGTTTGGCTTAATTCACTTCCAAAGCATCCATGCAGGAATTTAATGCAGTTTAGCTAATCTGTTTCAAATTCAGACCTTTAGTTAATTGGGATTAATTTTCCTGCATGTCCCCATGTAAACAAACACTTTACTCATCCACATCTATCTGAAACTGGTTGTTTCTGTCTTACCTGTTTCTTCTCATGGAATTTCACCCAGAAAGCTTCCTTTCCTCTTTAGCTCACACTTGATTCTCTCAGTGAAGTGTTTTGTGATGCTGTGTATTAAGGATTCTATATAAAAAATAAATGGTATTGAATTGTATGTAAGACAGGTCATTTGAGTTTATTCAAATGTGATTTTGTGTGTGTGAATAATGGTTGCAGAGGGACAAAAGCACTTCCCAAGTAATAGAAGCCTTTTTCTCGTTGCCTGCACAGAGGTTATTTTAAAGCTTTTAAGGGAGTGCTTCTGTTTATACTTTAGAAAATTACTGAAAGCAAGGTCCTTCTCTACTTTATTAACAATTTCTACTTGCTAGTGTAGAATTTAAAATGCAAAAATAATAGTACTCTGGGTTATTTTCCCCCTAAATGTTATGCTGATGAAATTTAGAGACTAAAGCATTGGCTTTTGAGTAAGCACTATGCACAAAGCTTTGCTAATGCAGCTCAGTCCTGCCATAGAACATTCCTGCTGTTCCAGTCTCAGGCCTCTTGAGCTGAGGCTGTGAGTCTTGCAGTGGTTTTCTGATGCACTTGAACGGAAAGTAGGACAAAATCACCAAGCATTTTTTTCACACGTCACCAAAACCAGGAGGCAAGTCCAACACAGGCAAAATCTTTGTACATTAACCCAGCATACCACAGAGGCAGTGGTGGCTATGACATGTTAACAAAACCTCTCTGTAAGACCTTGTCTACAATTGCAGCGGCATGTAGGATAAGTATAGCAACACACTGCAGTGAAAGGTAGGCTACGCTCACCCTCACTGCAGTGTGTAGCTTTACACATGCCAGTGAACAGCTCCAGCAGCAGCAGGGTAGCAGCAGTGAAAGGCTCTGGCAGTGGGGAGCTGACAGAGCCTTCCCCTGCTGCCTTCCTCCACCTGAGCCTTTCCCTGCCGCCAGTCTTTCACTGCAGAGGGAAAGGCTCTGGGAGCAGGACATCTACGCTGCTTAAAAATAGCAGTGTAGATGCGGCAGCTCCCCACTGCCAGAGCCTTTCCCCACTTCAGGGAGCTTTCAGAACCTTTCCCTGCCGCAGGGAGCTGCCAGAACCAGTGAAAGACTCCAGCAGTGGGGAAAGGCTCCAACAGCGCCTTGCTGCCAGAACCTTTCCCTACTGCTTTCCCCTGCCAGAGCCTTTCACTGCCATGTGTAGCTACACACTGCAGTGAGTGTGGATGCAGCCTGCCTTTCACTGCAGCATATAGTAGCATGTAGCCACATATAACACTGATGCCACTATAAAAAAGGCCAAAGCGTTGTTTAAGATTGTGCACATGAGGTCAGTATTTTCTAGGTTGTATTTCCCTCAGTACAGAAGGGTCTCTTCGTGTGGTTCTCCCCCTTGGTTTGACACAGCCTGGCTTTGTTATCCTTCCTGATACAATGCAAAGCTTATTCTTCTTTTCTTTGGTGTTGGCTGGGCTGGAGTTATTCATTGGAATGACAAGGGTGTTTTGAGGACAGATCTCATCATTTTTTAGGGGCACTAGCAATGGATTTAAGTAGTTTAATGTGATATATTTTATTATTATTATTGGTATTATTGAAGCAGTTGGTGCCCCTGTTGTATTAATTTAGATGGACTATATGGGTCAAAGGTGTTAATATAACCCAGTCACTGTCCAACATTAAACAGCATTAAACAAGGTCCGGAATGTGGTATACAAGGCCTTAGCCTGTTGAGTACCATGGCAAACACACCATTACATTTTTAACCTTTTATTAAAGATACTGAAAATAAGGAAAAACAATTAAAATGTGAAGTATTAAATAAGGAGTTCTTTTTAACAACATCCCTTGTTCCCTTTACCTTTACCTGGATAGAGTTTTAGAAGGGAAAAAAACCCCTTTTGTTTGACAGTTTCTTAGGTGGTATCAAAGATGGCAGTAACTGTCCTTTGAGGAAAAGAGAAGAAGTCATTTGAAATGGACTGGAGCTGTTGTTGTTACAGCTGTTTTGTTAAAGTAAGATCCTATTTCATCTCAGGTGGCGTTTGGGATTCAGTTGAAGCTGGTAGGTCGAGGTGGTGATGTCATCTCTGGCCATCTCTGGCCTGATTTGGTCAGAACATCTCTCA
Organism: Natator depressus; assembly: GCF_965152275.1. Taxonomy (NCBI): domain Eukaryota; kingdom Metazoa; phylum Chordata; order Testudines; family Cheloniidae; genus Natator; species Natator depressus. The sequence continues at coordinate 247,322,086 of NC_134234.1, forward strand.
GGGTTAGGATGACAAAGGCCCAAAGTCTTTGGGCATAGGCTTAGTTCTTGAGCCAAGGCTAGGGTAGAGCCCCTGGAGCTGCATTTCCACCAATCCCATCACCCTCGTACTCCACATGAGCTAAAGGCTGGACTAATAGCTGTAGACAAGGCTGCAGTACAGACCCATGCCCTGTGCCCAGGTCAATGGGTAGATTTTATCTTCTGAGTTCACCCGCACTTCTGTCACATCAATCCTGATTACTTAGTGTGTATGCAAGCAAAGTGGGTTTTTCCCTATATGAACTGAAGGCGAGCAATATTTATTTTGAGTGCTTGAGTTTCCCTTTGATGATATATGCATCTTCAAGGAAATCTCTTTTGAATGTTGTTGAAAGGAGCATTTTAGGTGTCCCCCCTCCCGCTCCCGGCCTTTCCTCTTGCCCTCTTCATGGTGTTTTTGAATTGCTGATTGGTAATTTTATGCTATATTTGTTGAAGAAGCCTAGAGTGACTGTGGCTTCAAACTGCATTGAAACTCACTGTCAGCATCCACTTTATAACAGGCAACAGCGTATAACAAACTAAACATTATTTTCCTGCAGGGCTGGGGTACTTTTTATTCTTATCCATGTAATCACCAGGCAGGCAGTAATGACCTCATATTTTTCCACATAGACTTGATTACGATGAGTGCTTTGACCTTTTTTTTTTTTTAAATTTTGTACTGTTAATGAATACAGTCTTCATCCTTGAAATACACAGTCTTTTCCCTACATTTGTAGCTATAGCAGGAGAGGAAAAAGTGAGAATTAGTGCATAGAACTTGTGCTAAAAAAGTAAGAAATTGATTTTAATTTAGTTTTTTTTCATGAAACCTCAGTAAGAATTGTAGCTGGGGACTCTGCTGTTGTAAATGACACCTTCTTCTCACAACCATTACAAGTAATCGCTTGGATTGAGTTTTCCTTATAAGAGCACTAACATGGTACTTGAACCTTTATAGCTGCACAGCATTACTGTGTTCTCTGGGAAATGGGGTTATAATGTCTATTGAATCATTTTAGGCAGGATAATGATGCATAATGCGTTTGGAAATTGTTTTCGGTTTCCACATTGAAAATTTTCTTAGGAATTAATATTTGCAAATCATTAAAGTGTAAGTTTTACAAAGGACGATCAGGTTGTTTGTAGTTAGCTGTTAAAAGAGAGATCCAGAGGTTACCTGGTCTATAATTTGAATGACAAATTGTATCCAAGGTACTGCAGGCCAGATCAGTTAGAGAGAATGCAGATTGGTATGCCCTACAGCAAGGGTAAATACTGGATAATCTGTGTTTATCTGACTGCTGGAGCAAACATTCTAAAAGGATTAATGCTGTTACCAAATGGTAAAACTAATGATAGGTCCAATCCAGAAACTCAGATCTGAATCCCTACAAATTTGGGGAAGGTTACAATTGAAGTCCATGAATCCAAATCTACTCTTATAGCTTTGGTTCTGAGTTTGAGCTATAACATTTCCATTCAGATGCCTTTCCCTTTCTATTATGGTTGCTGACAATGAAAAAGCAAGAACAATGATCCTCTTTCCTCCAAGAAGCTCATATAACATGGCAATACCAGCGACTTACAGCCTCATCCCCCCCACCCAATAATTTCCCCAATTCTTTCATTTTGTATTTGTTTATTCCCCCCGCTCTTCCATGTGTTGAGGGATTTACTCATTTTGTCTATATAAATTAGATTGTAATATCTATGTATTGGTCTCATCTTTATTCTTTAATCTGTAAAGCTGCAAGCCCACCCATGGCACTATGTAAATAATATATAATCAATAAACCACAAGGGGCCAATTTTCTGCATCATGTTCAGCTGTGGGCCAAGACTGCAGAAGTCTTACAGGATCAGCTGATCGAGTGGCTTTTTGGCCGTGTGGGGACAAAACATCACAGGAGCAGCTTTTGCGAGTTCAGTACTTTCAAACTAGCTCAGGTTGAGTCTCAAGTACCAATTTTGTGCAAGAACCTTGGCTGGTGTAAATCAATATAGTTCCCTTAACTTCCCTAGAGCTACACCAGTTTATGCCAGTTATAATATACCTGTAGCCATAACCCAAATCCAGGTTTAAGTTCTGCTTCCCTAGCCCATCTCTATCAAACACAGTTGTTTATGCTTTGAAAAACAAAATAATTAAAACATCTTTGTGGAGGCTTGTGATTTTAAAAATTAAGAAATTAAATGTTGTTGTCTGTAGTTGTGGGGTGGGACTCATTAAGTGCCAGACAAAAAAGAAAGTGTTTCACCTCCACAATGAGGGGAATAATTAAATGGATTTGTACCACTCGGTAATATTAACTGGAAAATGAATTTAACTGGCTTCTGACAGTGCTAAATTTCCGGGACATACAGCATATTGGAAGTCTTGGCTGGATTCGATTCAGTTTCATCAACAAACAGGGAGCTCCACAGTACAACATGTAGGACCTGATTCAACACTGTCTGTGTGAGGAAGAGACATTCTTTACTAAATTAGACTGTTAATCAAGTTGCCAGAAAAAACTATGTAGCACACGCTACCTAATCTCTAACCCCTTCCCTTTCTGTTTACAAATTTTTCCTTCATTGTAGTTGTACATAATGATTAGGACTTGCACTTCCTGTTGGGTCAGCTTCATCATCCATCACATTCCGAGTTTGTTCTGAGTTTGTTCCCAGGTTGTTATTTCTGCAAAATATAATAACCCTAGTTTATAAATGGATGACTTGTGTACTGTGTGAAAGACTGATGCACACACGCACTAGGGCTTGGAAACACTAGTCACAAATATTTTGAAGATGGCTAATACAGTATTTGGAAAATGATTCAAAGGATTAAAACATTGCAGAACAAAACACTTTTTGTTCAACCGGTGAGAACAGCATTTCTGTCACCTACCACCCTTCAGCAGGGTGGATGTTTACATAAACTGTAACAACCACATTCCTGAGTGTATTCATATAATTAATTTGCAGTCCTACACCCAGGTTTAGAGGATATTTTTAGACTTATTTATCATAATGTTTTTTGTTAGTTCGGTTCTTGCTTTACTTTTTCTTTATCCAATTTTCCTTTGTGTTAATTCAGACACAAGGAGCTTGAGTGACTCTCATGAAGTTATGGGTTGCTTTGTGTCTCAAAATTAGCTGGGCAGCCGTGATTTTTAATAGATCCGTGCTACCTATTTTGTAGAAAAACTGAAGATCCAGATTGTTCCCCCAGATTTTTCCCTAGACCATGGCTGCCTCACAGCACCATGCCAATTTCACAAAATATGCACCTTCTCATCATGATGTCAGTATGTGGTGATGCTGCATCTCAACCTGAGACAACTTTATCACTATTGACAGCAAGTGATGGCTTGAAACTGCAGCCATTTGTGATGCAGAGTAACTGTGGGATTATTGTGCCTTGTTGGGGGCAAATTTAAATAAGTAGGAACTCTACTGCATGTAAAGTGGTGATCAGTCTTGCAAAGTGCTGAGTTGTGAGTTGAGATGGGGTACTCAGTGCCTCCAGAAATTGCTTACCACTTTGCAGGATTGAGTGAAAAAAGCATTTTAGCTTTGAATTTATCAAGATTTAGCTTGCGCCCAACTATTTGCTACCCCCACTAGATCATATGTCATCCTAAAATGTTGGGTTTCAAATCTCTTGCTGACCTAACTCCATTGAAATCAGTGGAGTTATGCCAGCAGAGAATTTGGGTCAATTGTGTAATAGCACTCAGAAACCCCAGTCAAATAATCTGGTATTTGAGGAGTTTTGCCTATATCCCTTCAAGGCAGGTGAACTAGGTTTGTCCTAGCTTTGCGTCTCAAGCCTGTAACCAGATGGGGCTGGGGACAGGACCTTTTTTTTCAGGAACCTCATTGTTGAAACTACTTTCTCTTAGAGTCTGTAACCTGAATCACTTTGTGGCTATTTTCTAGGCTAATTACAAGGCCTTTCTAGTTGGGTCAGTTAATTCTTGACTATTTTTCCACCTCCCTTTTTCAAATAACTTAATTTTTTGGTTACTTTTTTCTTTGCCGATTTTTCTTTGATAAGTTTTTGACAGAGTTTTTTGGGCTGTTAAATTCAGTTTGGTTTAACTGCTTTGAAATTGTACTTCACGCCAAATGTTTGCAATGGGCACTTTAGAAAATAATAAAATAAATATTAAATGTGATATTAATTTAATAATAAAATAACTATTAATTTTTCTCTCAGATTGGATGTCACTTCATGCACTCACAGTAAATAGTTACCTGCTTTTCCCCTCTACTTCAGTTTAGGGCATTTAACTAAAGCTGTCAAATGATTGCTGCTCTTGGCTGTAAAATAGATCGGACTTTGGCTTGGGATAGCTCTTATAGAAATTCTTGACATATCAGCTGCTCACAACACACCGGATGGTGTCATGGGAGTCAACTGGACTTCTGTACCCCAGTGAAATGAATGGTTGACTTGTGATTAAGGCACTAGATTGGGACTTAGGATATCTGGGTTCAGTTTTTGGCTCTGCCACCAACTTTCTGTGTACCCTTGGGGAAGTTATTTAGGAAACACTTAGTCGCATTAAAGCATTTAAGCATGTGCTTAAGTCCATTGCTATTCATGAAAGCACTTAAGTGCACACTTAACATTAAGCATGCCCTTAAATTCTATTGACTTTGATGGAACTTTAACACATGCCTAGTTAAGCATGTGCTTAAGCATCCTCCTTGAATAGGGATGCTTTCCTGAATTGGAGCCTCAGACTTTCTGTGCCTCACCCTCACACATGGAACCTACTACTTTCAACAGTCTGCCACAGGCACAGCTATGGTTTGGCATGATATAAGGCACACCTCTTTGAAGAGGCTTTTAATTGGGTGCTCTTTTATTGTCAAGGCAGGTCCTGTGGATATGTTTGCTTAAGATTTTTTAATTTCTTATGAAGGAGGAGGCCAATATTTGTTACAGGTGCCATTTACAAATGGCTAAACAAGAACAACTCATTCATCTTCTGTGAAGCAGAACTAATGGGATAGCATCAGTTTCCAGAGCATGAGGAAACTGGTGGATGTGGGATATGATGGAATGCAAGAAGGAGCCCATTTCATTTTTCTAGGTTGTGCGCCTTCTACAGAATGAAAATGGGCAGTGCTCAGAGATCCAGAAGCTGACTAGTTTTAGATTACATGTGTGGTAGCCTCAGCAATATGGGACCCTTTTTTCTTTTTTATGGTTGACTGTAAGGAGACTGGATGATTTGTAGGCCTTTATTTTTGAGTCCCCATATCAAAGACAATAGGGTAAACTCTATGGGCCAGACTTTGATGCCTTGACTCATGTTGAGTAGCACCATAAAATGTGAGTGGTCTCTTTGAGTTCAGTAGGACCAGTCATGGAGTAAGTTACTTTTCAACATGAGTAAGGGTATTAGAATCTGGCCCTAAATCTTTTTCTGCTTTATTCAAGTTCTTATACTACTCTCATCAGCTTGGTATCTGGACATCTCTTCCTCTGTAAAGATTATAAAGCTGAAGTAGAAATTAGATAAAGTATAAATTCTTTGCCCTTCACGTACGTGTGTGTGTGTGTGTAAAACCTATAGTTTGAAAAAACTAAAGGAAACAAGAATATAAATACAATGAGGTACCAAGAAATCATAAGGGTTTGTTTTTTATTTTAAAAGATAAAGCGCTTTCTTTTAGGCTATTATAACTCAACTGTTGCTGGGTCAATACCTGATCCTAAGTAGATATGGGAACACCAACTGGATTACATACTGTCCAGCACTAACGATAGTGGCTGACAATTAGTGTAAATCTCCCTCTCAGAGGTTGTACAAGGCAATTTAGGAAAGCTGAATGCAGCTGTACGCAATTACACTACTTTTGAAACTAAACCAACCTGTGAAACTTCTGTTCCTGGAAAATGGTCTAAATTAGTCAATTTAAAAAAATGACAACAATGACAACAGCAAACCCACACCTTCATATTTACCTAATTAATAGCGTATTGTGACACAATGCTGCTTAGATGAGAGGGGAAAAAAGAGAGAGCATAGCACAATAAAGTTCAGAAAGGTGGTTTTACTGCACTGCAGGTGTAGGAAGACACTAATTTGAGCACGCACTCACCTGCGTGTGCATGAGCACGCGCACACACGCAAAATGTGAAGGGGAAACGGAATGGAAGGGAGAGACTGTCTCCCTTCACTGTCTCCCTAGTTCTTTCTTCCCTTCATTTATCTTTCAATCTGGGATTAATTTTTGGACTATTCTTTATCTACAGATTTTTTCCTGGCCTTTCTTTTGATCCTATGGTATTTTATTTTTAAATGGGTAAGAAAAGCAAGATCAGATTTTTATTAGGCCTCCTCCTCCTTTTCCCAGTTTTGCCTCCTGTTGAAAACTTGCCAATCACTTTTCAAGCTCATATTTAGCTTTTCTGCAACACAAGAGAGATCATTAAGGCTTTAAACTAGCTAATGATAGAAATGTGCACTGCTTGGAGGCTTCTGCAATATTAACTACATCCAATTATGTTAGGTAAATGTATGAGTATAGTCAAAACAGGATGAAAGCATATCTTTCTATTCAGGCCAAAAGCAGTCTTCTGAGCCAATCTTTCATCAAATTCACATCGGCTGTTTATTTATTATTTTTGTGGCAATTGATTTTTTTTATTCTTATGTTTATAATTCTCTTTCAGCTCTAAAGACAAATCAGGGTTACACACAGGAAGGAGCTGTCTCTTCCCAGGTCTCTGTTCCTTATTTCAAGAGAACATTTTATTGCTGAGTAAACATGTGAAATCTTAAGCTGCGATAAGATCATAATTTTTTCTGTTTTAAATTCGGAACTGCTTCCTTATCTGATATATAATCTTATTTTGTCTAGCTGTGTTAGAAGTGGCAGTGCTGTGTGGTGGTAGTGGGATATGTAGCAGTTATGGGTTTGCTGTCATTAGCCTTTGATTTCTATTGCTTTTTGTAAAGAGGTCCACCATGCCCTGCTTATTTGGGGGCAGGCTTCTCTTTTGTGAATATTGCTTTTACGGGTTTTGTTTTTATTTATTTTTCTGCTGAGTGATAAAAAATTAAAATGCAAGAGGAGGGAGCTGGATTTTCTCCAACACAGCACCATATACATTTGGAGATTCATATACATTTGGAGAGTTTTCCACTGCCTCATTTCTTCTCAGGGAAGATTTATAACTCCTCCTTTCCACTAGACTAAATAACCTGCAGTAAAATGCAAAACTTCGTTTCCACACATGACTCCACACAGTTACTGACTTCTGAAAATATTCTTTGTGAATAGCAGTTTGGTTAATTTGTTTATGATTGTTTCACCCTCTTTTCCACTCATGCCACACCATACACTATGTCATGTCCTTTTACTCTTGCCCTTCTTGGTGCATTCCTCCTAGAAGAAAGGTCTTCTTGACTTGAGCTTGAATTTGCAATAGTTCTTGGTGTGGCAGGTGATACTTTAATTAAGATGGATTCAAAAATCTGACCTGCACTGTGAATATCCTAAGACAGGGGGTGTTTAGATCCAGAGTTTTGTGCAGGCACATTTCTACATTTGAAGTTCTTTCTTAATGATCGAACAGCTTCACAGAACCCTGTGAAACCCCCGCCAGAGATGAACGCACTGAACTTCTTTCAGTGATATTTCAAAGTACGGAGAGCTGATCTCTGTGTGCATAGAGTGCAGCCTAGAACCTCACACCCCACAGTTTGTGTAGTTTGGACTGGAAGAATGTTCTAAGTTTTAGGTGTGCAGATGAGCACATGGTTTTTGCTGAAGAACTGGTGTGTATGATGCAGCCACAAGAAACTTTTCAAACTGGTGCTTGTGTGACAGTGTGTCAAGTTTATTTCTGTGCCTCTTTCTCCTCTGAGAATTGTGTGAAGGTCAACCACACATTCTGAGTGTGGGTTTGATCTACAGTATAGCCTGTAAATAGGAGTCTTGGTTGCCTTATTTTTTAAATTTGCAGAGGAGATGACAGCAAGCTCTTAAGATGCAATTTTTTGAGCAGTTAGTTGCAGTGTATTCAATCAGTGCTTCCCAACCAATGGATACCAGTACTACTCATGCTATCTGTGGATTTCAGACTTTCATGACTGGTACTTCAGACACCTTCTTCACATGTTAATGATAAGTCTCTGTGCCGATCCTCAGGGCACTGCTGCTGGCTAAATTTTCATTTAATTGTTTGTGCTCTAACCCCAGGAGGTTGGTGCTGCAGTATGGAAAAGAGCAAGAACACATAGTTGAATGAGAGATATCAGACTGGGTCTGTAAACTGGTACAGTTGCCTGAAAACATTTGGAACCACTATATTAGATTCTGCTTAGGACCTATAAGTACAATTACGTGGGGTAGATTGTTCAATGTGTGTTACGCGTTCTGTCCATACTGAGATTTACATTCCTATCAAAATCTTTTCTAAAACTACCCATACCTCTGTGGTCTGCACAGCTTGGCTGGCAACTCTGTAACAACAGGCCAGTAGTCTTTCTTTCAGGAGATTTCACCACTTCTGCTTCAACTTCATGGTTCAGCCAGAACTGGGAACTGAAACAGTACAAGAACGTCAGAAAAAAATAAGTTAAATGAACATTTTTGGAATCTGAAAAGTGGTTCTGTACAACTTTGGACAAAAATCCTAGTCACTTTCTGTTCACCTGAACCAGTTAACCCATCCTCACTTAGCAGCACGGATGCTGTACAGTATGGTATAAATGAAATCCTGAAACTGGCACTGCTGGTTCTTGTCTCCACATAAGAATGAGTAATTAGATAATCATGGTGTGACTAATGATTGGCTCAGAGAATGGCTTCTGGCCCAGGTGAAAAATTGTGCCATTGCCATATATTTGTCTGTGTTCATACATTAATTTCATAGAAGTATAGGCTCGATGGAGAGGCGGGCTTAGAGCATTAGCCTCTTATCTCTGGTGACATACAATAGTTTTAATTCCTACATGGGTCATGAGTGGAAACTAGTTGAGTGGTCTTATTCTAGTTCCTGGTGGAAATTTGTTACAAAGCAACCATATACGGTGTGACGCCATTTGACATGCAAGTCATTTTGGATCAAGGGACACTAGAGCTGGAACAATAGAGCTGTGCATGAGGATCCAGAACTTGGAATAGGGTTAGGTAGAGCTGCTCGTCAGAACTGAGAAAGGTTGCAGAGAACTTGCTGATGCTGTGGAATACCCCGAGGTATCAGTCCTGCCCTTTGATGAGCACTAAATTCCTGACACTTTGAAAGAGACTTATTCCATAATCCCCTCAGACATCCTGTGCTGTGCCAGAACTCCTTCTACTCTCTTTAACCTGCCACTTTATATTCCATCATTTGTTCCCTCCTCTGCGGTGTTAAACGAGTGCCCCTTACTTCTGTTTCTGTTGGTCTTGGAGCACTGCTGATCACTGCTCATTTCCACTTTGATGCATCTGTTTCTGAAAGCTCATTGACAGCTCTGCATTGCTACCGTTCGGGTTTTCAAACATGCACACACAGACGCAGAAACAGATACACACAGATTGGAAACAGCTGATCCTGGACACAAAAAAAAGGATGTTGATCGATATTAATTATTTACTCCTGCCAATCTATGGCAGCAGAAATGACTGCAGCAAGTATTATCCATTCTAAAATAAATATGCTTTCTATAGAACCACGGTCTGTTTCTCTCCCTCTTCCCCTCCACGCCCCCATTTGAAAAAGGACTTGGGGCCATAAGCAGTCAAGACAAGAAGTGTCTCACCCTGTTGTGGTCTGGTAGATTAATTGTAGATTTAACATACAGGAGACTATTTTTCTTTCTTTCCCAGGCAATTGCAAAGGCCAGTTTCACCACTTCCTTTTTCCATTTTCAGTATGCGCATTTAGATGAAGCTAAAACTGCACTCTGGCACTTTAGTGCAGCTTTCCTAAAATAATTCTGAATAATTTGACAGTGGCTCAGAAAAATCCCAGTTTAACCAGTAGAAGTTCTTCCTTTACGTTACTCTAGACCTGTCCCCAGAATTGTTTCATCAAAACTCCCCTTCATTGAAAGTAGAGCTGGTAGCAATGCCTATAGTTAAGATTGCTAACACTTTTCATTATAAGACCAGGTTTTCAGTTGCTGGTGTCTTTGCCAAACTTTAAATGTTCAGGCTGAAATTTTGCATGCCAGGTGTCTGTTTCAGGCTGAATTTGTGTGGGAAGTTTCAGCTAAAACAGTTCAGCCATTTCCAAGAGAAAGGCTTGGTAAAAATATGTTGTTTAGCCCACGTTAAACAAATTCTAGGGACCTTTCTTTGAATAGCTTCTAGTGCCCCTATACTTTGGAGCAGAGGCTTGAACTTTGATGGCGGGGTCGGGGGGAGGTGTCACTGTGCTATTGGGGATGTGCCTTTTGCCATCGCAATGAAAATTTGCCCAAATTCTAAACCTTTGAAAAATCTTAGTTCATAAATGCCGAGGAGTGAAGAACATGTATAGAGAGAAGGGATGATGGAGACTGGAGCACTGGAGAACACAGTATTGGCAACCCCAGATGTTCAAAAATCATGAGTCAGTAGGATTATGTAAAAAATGATAGATTTGGTGTTCCTTCTATTTGCCCTCTGCTTTTTGAGCCTTTAGGGTGCACTGGGGTCACATTTTGAAGCTTTCTCCACAGCCACGAGGGCTAGAAACTTACTTTTTCTTTAAGAATGAAGCCTGAAATCATCACATATCCACTTGACTCCAGGAGCTGGGGCTTTAAAGAAAATAATAATTATCATGAGATTCATGAAAAAATCATGAGAGTTGGCAGCACTGGGAACAGAAAATGGAGGTAAGAGGGGCAGGAGCTTGGGATGGGAGAGAATAGGAGCCAAAGAAGAGAAGGCAGGAGCTGGGGACAGGGCAGAGGGCAGGGGACAGGCAGCGGGGAGTAGGAGCTGGGGAGGTTAAGGTCAGAGGAGGGGAAAGAGCCTGGAGTTGAGAAGGGAGGGAAGGAGCAGAAAGGGACAGGGAGAGGCTGGCATTGGGGATGAGGCAGAAGCGTCTATGATCATTAGAGCGCACTCCTCTCTGAAATGTGGAATTGAATGCACTATTCCTGATTCTCACCATTCTTCTGCTATCTAGCAAATAGCTGTGAAACCCACTGGTGAAGTGTGTATCTCCGTTTCCCTCTAGTCGCAGGTCCACATAGAAGATAACAGCCTTTTACTGCTACCATTTACTCCATTAGCTCAAGTGATAGAGCAGTGTTTCACAAATGGAACATCCCGACCCACCAGTGGGTCGCAGGAAGGTTCTACATGAGTTGCCATGTCCAGGGCCAGATTAACCCATCCCTGGGCCTTAGCCTCAGCAAACGTATGTTCCTACCAGCTCTCCATGGCAGGGCCAGACCTGAGTGGTGCTGTGCACCAGACTGCAACACATGGAGCTGGGAGCTGGGCCCAGCCTCATGAGACAGTCACAGGAGCCACTACTGCGTGGTGAGTGCCGGCTCGCTCTCCAAAACTGCCCTCCCTCTCCCCCAGGCCTCCCCTCTGCATGGGGCTGGAATTAGGATGTAGTGCTGGCGCAGAGGGTACATATTTGTAAATGGTGGATCGTAAAAGAAGACAAAATGCAGGTGGTGGCTCACCTTAGTAAGAAGTTTGGGAATCACTGTAATAGAGGACTGTACGCTGGATCTAAAGGTCCTGACTCTGCTGATGACCCATGTAGGAGATCAGTGTGGTTTCATATGGTGACTATTTTGAAAAGTTCTTCTAAAAATCTAAGAAATTACATTTAAAAATGATGTGAAAGGAACGTTAAAGTTGCAAAGTCAAGAAGAAGTCCTATGGGAAAAGTAGCATGTGATCATGTGTTTCAGGGATCTCAAACTCAACTCACCATGCGGGCCATATGAGGACTAGTACATTGGCCCGAGGGCCGCATCACTGAAACCTTTTCATACAAAGATTCAAAAGCCCCTACACTGCTCCCGGCCCCACCCCCACTCCAACACTTCCATGAGGTCCCGCCCCTGCTCCGCCTCTTCCCATCCATTCCCCGCCCCCATTCCAACCCCTTCCCCAAAATCCCCACTCCAACTCTGCCCCCTCCCTGCCCCTATTCCAACCCCTACCAAATCCCTGCCCCGGCCCCGCCTCTTTTCCGTCTCCTCCCCTGAGCATGCCGCATCCCCACTCCTCCCCCCTCCCTCCTGGAAAGTCCTAAGCACTGCCAAACAGTTGTTTGGCAGCGGGAAGCACTGGGAGGTAGGCAGAGGAGCCAGGACGTGGTGCGCTCAGGGTGGCACACGGGAGAGCAGGGTGGGGTAGCTTGGCTGCCAGTGGAGTCGGTGCCAGTGGCAGGCTGCAGGAAATAACTCCCTGGGCTGCGTGTTTGAGACCCCTGATGTATATGCACAAGAGGTCCAAAGGCATTGCCTTAATATTGGCATTTCCTGACTTTTGAGTCATTGACTTTGCCACTTTAATATTCTTTTAACATAGCATTTATGGGGTCCTGCTTCTTTTATTTTATTTTATTTAGCTGTAATGGGATGAAATATAGGGAATGGTGTATTGCTGATACCAAGGATTCAAAAGTCATGAATAAGACCTTCAGACATAGATTTGGTTTTAAAATTGTAAGATTAACAGTAACAATAATAAATCAAAACTGGCCTTTATGTTGCCTCAGTTATGAGCAGGGTGAAACCTTGTTAAGGGTTGAGTTAAAACCCCACTGAGGTGCAAACTCACCCTTCAGTTAACATAACTAAGCATAACTCCGTCTAAAACTAAACATGTGTTTGAACCAGCCCGGGAGCTTTTAGCTGAGTATTGCATTGTGGGAGAGGAGAAGAGCGATTGCACAGAAACTGAGGTGAGACAAGAATAGGCAGAGTGAGAGAGAGAGAGCCTGAAGGAGTAGCTGAGGAGAGGTTTTGGGTCAAACTGGCAGGCTCAAAAGGATGCTTTTGGTGGTGTGAGCAGAATAAGCTGCTACCTGCTATTTGATTCCTTCTGGGTTCAGAGACACAGGACTTTGTACATTCTTTGTAAGTAAACAAAATTGCACCAGTGAAATACCTGACTGCCACCAATTTCAGCTCGCAGGGCCTCCAACTTTGACTAGCTGCTCTGGCTGAAAGCACCCTTCCCCAGTGTGCATGTAATCATTTCAGGTTAAAAATTCAACCTTCCATGCACACAAAATGTATGTGTGCGTGCACACACAAATGAAAGCCTTTCTGCTGGCTGCTAAGTGACACAGCCACCGATTTCCTTTCTTCACTAGTGGGGTGGGGCAGCCATCATTCTTTCCCTCCCCTATGAGTCTCTTGCCTTCTGCTGCCATCCATGCCCCCCTTACTGTCCGATGCCCCTCTCCCACTTTCCCTTCTGTGCACACTTACAGTCTCCTGTTCCATATTTTCCTTCCCTTTCCTCCCACAGGCTCCTATACCCTCAAATTCTCTCTTTCTGCCCAAGTCATCCCTCCTGTTTTCTCTACATTACCTTGTTCACTCACATGGTATGTATAAACTATGATAAAAAACCCATGGCACCAATTCCCAGAGCTTGGCTCAGTTGACTCAGACTTGTGGGACTCAGGCTGCGGGTCTAAAAATTGCAGTGTAGCTGTTGGGGCTGAAGGAGCCCGGGCTTTGGGACTTCCCCTCCTTACCTCCCATGGGGTTTCAGAGCTCAGACTGCAGCCCAAGCCTGAACATCTACACTGCAATTTTATAGCCCCGTAGCTCGAGCCTGTTGATGCAGGCCAGCCACAACCATATGGCAGGTCTTCTATCACAGTGTAGATGTTCCTGTAGTGTCCTCAGACAGTGCTTAACTGGTGCTTGGGGAAGGGCAGAATGGCTCCTTTCCTCTCAGGTTGGCTCCTGCAGGGCTTCAGCTGTGCCAGAGTCCACTTGGGCTGCACAGCTCCATGTTCCAGCGTTCACAAGTCATCCCTGAGGCAACAGAATAGTGTCGTCAGACCTCTAGACAGGATGCTGAGAGTTGTGTTTATAATTTTACCATCCTTTTCTTTTCTTTAACAGAAGGTGTAATGCAATATATGCTAGATGCTGATAAAATGCAGGAGTTACAGACCCATACAGTAAATGCAGTGTGTATATTTATTATGTGGAAGGCCCAGCAATCTCACAAAGATTTACAGTAGCAGTCTAGACAAATTCATTCCTTTTTTCTGATTCATGCAGGAAGTGATCCATTATCCTGGGAAAGCCCTTTGTTATGAGAACAGCAAGGACAACCTCTTCTCAAGTTACCCATTGTATTATTTATATATCAGACTGTTCAGGGATTAATACTCAAAGAAAAGACTGCAGGTGTTTCATTTTAATGGCTGGCGAACATTCCTTATCTGGGATCTCAGTAGATGGGAACCAAAATTCCAAATATCTCTCAGTCTTACTGTATTTTTGTTGGGCTCAAAACTTGATGTCAGTTTGTCCATAACTTTTATGCTGTATATTTATTATTGTGACAGCCTGCTACACTAGATGTAGCATTATTTTTGCAGGAATTAGCAATTAGGCTAGCATTAGACAATGTGGATTCACGGCCTGACTTACCACCATGTTACTCCTGTTTCACATCATTTAAATCAATGCCATAAAACTGAAGTAAAGCCGTGGTAAAATGAGCCCTCAGAATGCTATATAATCTAAAGGAATCCTGTTTTGTAAGAATAGAACCAATGAGTTGTTGTGTGGGATCCCATCTGTGATCCACCTAATTTGTGTTTATATCTTTTCAAGAATGCTTAAAATAATAAAATATACGACTGTGTTTTGGCCCTTGTATTCCACAATACTTGCTATTAAAGGGCGACTATGTTCAAGAAACTAACAGTGGATGATATGGTTAATTTATTTAAACAAGGTATTTCCTGGTACTTCTGAGGAGCATCCTGAACGAGTCCAGTAAAACTGATGTCAGCAGTAGCTTGGTTACTGGTTGTTTGTGCACTGAGACTGTTGAGGTAAAGGAGGGGCCAAAGGGAACATGCCATCTGTATGCAACGGGGTGCTAGTACTCTGAAAACCATAATTTTTAATTTCTTGGTTTTTTAGCTTGTTTATAGCTTCAGCCATAATCACTTTTAACAATGAATTTCCTTGCTTAAAACAAACAAACAAACAAACAAAAATCCTTTGATTGTTTGAGCATTCAGATCAGTGCGTGTAAGATTCAAATGAATGAACTGTAGGCTGGTATGCCCATTTCCAACATGTCCAGTGAAGATAACTGCCTTTAGGACTAAGTTCATGACATGTGTGAAGTGTTAAAGACAAGCCAGGCCTGAGTTAAGCACAAAAAAACCTAAATTCCAAATATTGTTTTTACTCACCATTTCTCATATACATAAAGGGTCACTGCCAACTTGAAAGCACATCCGTCGGAACGTTTTTTATCTGTTGTTATTACAAGGAACTTGCTATAACGAAGAAATGAGAAGGGGGAAATCTTTTTATTTTATCCACACACACAGTTATAGGTACTCATATAGGCAGAAATGTTTAATTTCTTCCATTTATGTATTTGACAGTCCCTTTGTAGTTACTGCCACTATTTCCCCTGTGTAGTCAGGGCCTGATCCAGAATCACAGACGTTTAAGGCCAGAAGGGACAACATGGATCACCTTGCCTGACCTCCTGTATATCACAGGCCACCACCGCCACCCAGGACCTACACACTAAACTCAACAACCATAATTAGACCAAAGTATCACAGCCCATAGGAGACTAGATTAATATGTGCCACAGGCAGAGAATAGGAGGGTTCCAGGTGCACCAGTGCCTGAGGCCCCCACAATGGCAGGGAAATGATTAAGTGAGGTGTACCCAGATGATCCAAGCAAGTGATGCACCCCACATGCTGCAGAGGAAGGCAGAAACCCCCCAAGATCACTGCCAATCTGACCTGGGGAAAATTCCTTCCTGACCCCACATATTGCAATCAATTAAACCCTGAGCATGTGAGCAAGAACCAGCCAGCCAGTACCTGAGAGAAAGAGAGAATGCTCGGTGCCACCTCAGAGCCCTGACCCACCTAACCCAGTGTTCCGTCTCCAGCTGTGACCATCCCTGATGCTTCAGAGGAAGATCATCCCCCGAATGTATTTGGGGAAGAGGGGCTGATAAATCCCTTCCTGACTGCTGCAGGTGGCTGGCTGAAACCCTGAAGCATGAGCTTTTGAGAACATAAGACGTAAAGCAGAAGAGAGCCCCAGGGCTGCTGAGCTCTGTCCCCTACCATCCAAGCAACCCCATCATAAAATCACACTCATAAATTTGTCCATTGAAGTCAGTGGACATTTAAAGTGGACATTTAAAGTTTCTGCATTTAAAGTTAAGAATAGTTTTTAATGCTTTATTGTATTGGGATCCTTAGTCAGTTTCCTTAGCAGTTGGTAATAGCGACCATAATGTAATTACATTTAACATCCCTGTGTGTTGGGGGGAGGGAAATACCAAAGAAACCCACCACAGTAGCATTTAACTTCAAAAAGGGGAACTACACAAAAATGAGGAGGCTAGTTAAATGGAAATTAAAAGGAATAGCCACAAGTGAAATGCCAGCAAGTTTCATGGAAACTTTTAAAAACCACCATAGTGGGGGCTCAAATTATATGTATGTCCCAAATAATTTTAAAAAAACAGCAAGAAGACCGCTCCCCCCCCCCAAAAAAAAACGCCCCCACGGCTAAACAACAGAGAAGAAGAGGTGGTTAGAGACAAAAAGACATCCTTTAAAAATTGGAAGTCAAATCCTAATGAGGAAGATAGAAAGGAGCATAAACTCTGGAAAGTCAGGTGTAAAAGTATAATTAGGCAGGCCAAAAAATCTATAGTAAAGAACAGAATTATCAGACACATAGATGAACACAATATGTTGGAAGAGTCACCACAGCTGTTGTAAAGGGAAATCATGCCTAACCAATCTATCAGAATTCTTTGAAGGGGTCAACAAACGTGGACAAGGGTGATCCAGTAAATACAGTGTACTAGAACTATCAGCCTATCAGAAGGTCCCTCACTAAAGGCTTGGAAGCAAAGTAAGGAGTCATGGGATAAGAGGGAAAGTCCTCTGAGACTGTTCAGCTTGGAGAAGAGTCAACTGAGGAGGGATATGACAGAGATCTATAAAATCATGAATGTTGTGTAGAAAGTGAATAAGGAAGTATTATTTACCCTTTCCCATAACATATGAAGCAGGGGTCACCCAATGATATTAATAGGCGGCAGGTTTAAAATGAACAAAAGAAAGTACTTCTTCACACAATGCACAGTCAGCCTGTGGAACTCATTGCCAGGAGATGTTGTGAATGCCAAAAATGTAACTTGGTTCAAAAAAGAATTAGATGAGTTCATGGAGGATATGTCCATCAATAGCTATTAGCCAAGCTATTAGCTATTAGACGCAACAACATGCTCTAAGTGTCCCTAAACCTCTGACTCTAGAAGCTGGGGCTGGACAACAAGGGATGGATCACTTGATAAATTGCACTGTTGTGTTCACTCCCTCTGAAGCATCTGGACTGGCCACTGTTGGAAGACAGGATACTGGGCTAGATGGATCATGGGTCTGACCCAGTCTGGCCATTCTTATGTTCTTAAGCATATGCTTACATGTTTTGATAAATCGGAGCCCATGTTTTCAACTTGATTGAAAGCAAAAGGTACCCGAAAACAAAAATCAAATTGTTTTCACAGGATTTACAGCCCAATTTTGCTATCCATTTTGAATTGGATACTTTGTATGAGGTGAAAATAAATGGGGAAATAAAAACTACTGCTATCAGGCAAATGCTGTAGGTTTTCAATGGATAGAATAGACTATATTCTTAAAACAAGACCTTTGAGTTTTCTTTAATGTGTAAGAGTATATATGTGATCACAAAATTTTGCGGAATAGCAGTCTGGGAACTTGAAATCTTCAGTTAGTCTGATACTATGAATTTAACATTGCTATTGGGTCATGTTGCCATAAGGGCTTATTGGGAATTTTCTCTTGGAATGATTTTCTGACAGAAAATACAGTTTCTGCAAAATCAATTTGTCCTTGGGAAAATCTAGATTTCGTTACAAAAAAAAATCAATTTTTCTGTTATGAGAAGCAAAATTAAATACTTTGTTTCAGGTCAGTTTGTCTTGAATGAGAGTATTTAGTTTTGTTGAACTGACTCAAAACATTTAATTTCAAATCAGTTCAATAAAACATTAAAATGGGCTTCTTTATCAGCACTTTGCCTTTCGAGAGTTGTAGTTTGAGCCCTCTCCTGTTGACTGAGCTCTTTAGAGCTCCCACAATGAAATAAGGATTTCCTTCGACCAAGCACTTCATGGTGGATCATGGAAGTGATACATAAAACTGGGTGCATCATGGGAATTGTACTCCAGGTAGGGAACCTGACCCACTGGGGAGAATGGGGATATCAGGATCCCAAACAACAACTCCCATAAAGCAATAGACCACAAGGAGAAAATACATTTGAATGTTGAAATAACTTTCCTATATTTGTACGTCCATTACAATTGGCAACAAATCTTGGCAATCTCAGCAGAGAAGTGAACGATTGACTTGGCATGGAGACTTTCAACCTTACTAGGACAGTGTGAGGGGGGAGCATGAACTTTCCACTGTTGTACTGTACCTCTTCTTTGGATAAACAGAGGACTTCATCTCCAGAACTTAATGTTCATCACTTTCCAAGGGCACTAAAGGCTCAGTCCTGTAAGGTACTGAGTGCTCTGGCTCCCACTGAATTTGTTGTGAGCTACTAGGCGCTGAACACTTTGGGAAAGCAGATAACGTTTTTAAGTGCCCAGATATGAACTTAGGAGGCTAAGACACTTGTTTTTTAAAATCTTGGTCCTCATTTCTAATTCACCATTTAAGCAGCTTGTTTACTTTTTGCATTTCAACAAAGTTTAGACATTTTAAGCTAGACTGGCCTGTTTATCATTTTATTTTTATGGCACTTATTTCCATAGCAGAGTATTTGAGCAAAAGAGATTACATCTAAAATTCAATTGGAAATTTTGAAAAATTACAAATCTTGAAATTATCTCTATCTATTATGTTATAAAAAAATTCCTTGATATAAAACCTATATTTTCACCTAAACAACGTGTCAGTCTCCCTTTAAACTAGTTAAATCCAGGGATCTCAATAACAGGAAATAATCACAATATCTCTGATGTGTAGCAAACATTTGTTAAACTTTCCTTGAACAAGCAGACTATATCCCTTCTGCTCTATGTTGCTTGCCATGTTATAAAATGTGAAGAACAGTTTTTTGTGCATCAAATGCATATTATGCACAGATTACCATTTCCACACGTTCTTACAAACAATTTAAACCACATGAATAAATCTAAATTGTCAAAAAAGATCAAGAACTATTTTCCTCTCCTTCCCCCCCCCCCCACACACACAAAGGGAATCTTCCTCTCCTAAACCATTCCATAGGAAAAGCATGCATAAATAGATGTGCTTTTAACAACATTATGACCTTAACCAACACTGGGCAGTACAACTGCGTCAGCTGAAAACCAGTTTTAAACACTGGCAGAAATAGTGTATGGTGGGATCCAGTTTCTGTAGCACAAACTGACAGTGCTAAAGTGTTGTTTTTGAAACCAAATTATCAGCAAATAATTATCTCTGTTGCCGGATTGTTTTATACCCCTTGTGTGTAAAATGGAAAGTGGATTCTAAACAGTGTGTTCATAAAAGGTATGGGCTTGTGATCTCACTTACACCAGTCTAACTATGTGGAGTCATTGCTGATGTGCACCATTCTAAGTCAGAGCTACAGGAGGCCCTATATGTTTATTTTAGCATTTAAGAATGGTTGTATTTATCTCATAGCTGTGTCTTGATTTGGTTTCTATTGACAAAATCATGACTTAAGAAAATGTTTGTGATGACAAGAACAGATGTTTCCAGGCAGCTTGCCATAGCAAAAAAAACCCCAACTAAATAAATAATCTAGTGTTTACTTGTAAGCTGGTGTTGGCTGTTCCATTTTGCCAATGAATAATGATGACTAGTAGCTATTAGTGAGTAGTTTAAAATCCTGACTTGACAAGAAGGGAATAAGCTTATAACTGCCTCTTTGTGTAGTACAATCTATACCGTAGACTGGAATACAATTGCTGTAATCACCATAACAAATCTTACTTGGTAGCATTTTTCCAAGTCACTTAAGGTATGTCTACACAGCAATTTAACACCTGTGGCTGGCCCATGTCAGCTGACTTAAACCTCGGCTGCAGGGCTGTAAAATTGCAGTGTAGATATTTGGGCTTGGCCTGGAGCCCAGGCTCTGGGACCCTCCCCTCCCACTGGGTCCCAGAGCTTGGGCTCCAACCCGAGTCCAAACATCTATACCACAATGTTACAGCCCCGTAGCCTGAGTCCCGTGAGTCCAAGTCAGCAGACATGGCTGTGGGTGTTTAATTTCAGTGTAGACATACCCTCTGTGACTGGGATGGAAACCTGAAAGGTAATAGAACAGATGACCATTAAATGAACAACTGGATTGTATTTGTGAATGTTGGTGGTTTTAATGTAAGGTACAAACCTTTAGTAGCAAGGTGTGAAATAGTCAAGTGCAAAAGCTTGTTGGAGTTGGCAGCTGGGTGGAAACTAGTTGGCAGCTGGGTGGAAACTACAGCCATAAGGAAACCTCTAATTCAGAGATCATCTTCTGTCAGAGAAATTCTTCAACTTCATTTAAACCAACTTGCTTAGGAAAAAGTATTCCTGGTTGTTTCCGCTCAGGCTCATCAGCAATTCAAAAGATTTTTTTGTATGTTTGAAGAAATCAGCAACCCATGTTATGTTTTAATGAGCAATAGGGATTGGCATACTCATTCCCATATCGAGCAAGGGGAAGGAAATACCTTGCTTGAATGGCCTGGCAGAACTTGGGCAGCTGGAGAGGAGTTGTTGTTTTTGGAAAGCAAATAGGCGAGAGAGGGATTTATTTTGGGAACGAACTTGAAAGAAATAACTGGAAATGCGGAAGTTTGTAATTAGGTTGTTCTATGGACAAGATGCTTCTCCCTACCACAGCAGAATTCAGGAGCAGAGTTGAAAGACTGGAAATGCTGATGGGCGTTAGGACTTTGCACTAATACCATGGCTGTGATTCTCAGATAAGGAGCGTGGCTCCCAAGTCTTGTTTCAAATCTCAAAAATCCTGATTCCCCATGAAAAAATGGTACAGAGAGTTTGCAGAGATGTACCGACAGTGTCCTGCTGCCTAAGCGAGAGCCTGTCAGTGACTTTGGTGTGAAGGCAGAAGTACTATACTGTAGAGTGTATCTAAAAGACCGCGTATTTTGAAAACAGTTTGTAACATTGAGGTGGTACTCTGCTCAGTCAGAAGCCATGACATAAACTCTCTGTGAACGTAAGGCACTCAGGTTGGGGAGAATTGTGAATGATGTTTCACTTATCACAAGATGCTGGGGAAGTAGGGGGATAATATGCTTTATTAACAATTAAGGGTACAGGTTTCTAATACATTTAAATGTCACTTGTAATACTTCATTGATATCCCATTTAGTCAACAGTCAGAGAGGAAGAACAATACGCATATGTGATCTGTCAGCTTTTTTTTTTTAAACGTGGAAATGGTGCACTAATTTGTGGATGTCGTACCACTGCCCTCTACTGGGTGAAATATTGTCAAATTGGTTTATGTACATATTGGTTCCCCCGTTGGCTGAGCTAATGGAACTGCCCTTTGGTCTAATTGGGACAAGCTGGGCTTAAAGGCCTGTGAGAAGTTACAGGTTAGCATAGTTCATGCTTCAGAGTGGAGTGTAGAGAACTACCCTCTGTCAGGATATGTACCTTCAGCCTGTCCTCCTTTAAGTCCCTCCTTGTGATGCACTTCTTCAAACAATGCTACAAAACTTAGTCATACACCTGCCATCACATCGAGGGGAACGCAGGTCCCTTTTAAAAATAATAAGACTACCAAATAGTACTCCTTGTTGTTTTTGCAAATAAATACTGATACACTACAAGGTGTGTGCCAGATTCTGCCTCTTGCTCATCCTATTTTATGTGGCCTCCTGTTCTCTTCACTCTGCTTGTATGTTGTCTGCCTAGATTGTAATCTCATTGGATTCGTGTTTTTTACATGTCTATAAAACCCCTAGAATATTATGGCCCCTACACAACTAATACCATGCCTTTTTGACCTGTGTACAGAGCTCCCCCTTCTGGTATGGAAGGGAAGGTCAGCTACCTCCACAGCAGAATCCCCCTCCCTTGACACACACATTTCCTCAGCTCCGTATAGGGTTCACCACAGGCCTAGGGATCTGCATGTGTGGAAAGGATGGGTAGTGGAAGGGTCAAAGAGGGAGTGGGGGTAGGGTTTGGGGGGACATGTAGCATCTCCTGTATCCCAGCAGAGATCCCTCTGAGGTCCACACCAGAGATTGTTTCTGTGTATGTGGCCCCCAAGTGCTTTCCAGTTTCATAGAATCATAGAATATCAGGGTTGGAAGGGACCTCAGGAGGTCATCTAGTCCAACCCCCTGCTCAAAGCAGGACCAATCCCCAATCAAATCATCCCAGCCAAGGCTTTGTCAAGCCTGACCTTAAAAACTTCCAAGGAAGGAGATTCTACCACCTCCCTAGGTAACGCATTCCAGTGTTTCACCACCCTCCTAGTGAAAAAGTTTTTCCTAATATCCAACCTAAACCTCCCCCACTGCAACTTGAGACCATTACTCCTTGTCCTGTCCTCTTCTACTACTGAGAATAGTCTAGAACCATCCTCTCTGGAACCACCTCTCAGGTAGTTGAAAGCAGCTATCAAATCCCCCCTCATTCTTCTCTTCTGCAGACTAAACAATCCCAGTTCCCTCAGCCTCTCCTCATAAGTCATGTGTTCCAGACCCCTAATCATTTTTGTTGTCCTTTGCTGGACTCTCTCCAATTTCTCCACATCCTTCTTGTAGTGTGGAGCCCAAAACTGGACACAGTACTCCAGATGAGGCCTCACCAATGTCGAATAGAGGGGAACGATCACGTTCCTCGATTTGCTCGCTATGCCCCTACTTATACATCCCAAAATGCCATTGGCCTTCTTGGCAACAAGGGCACACTGCTGACTCATATCCAGCTTCTCGTCCACTGTAACCCCTAGGTCCTTTTCCGCAGAACTGCGGCCAAGCCATTCGGTCCCTAGTCTGTAGCCGTGCATTGGGTTCTTCCGTCCTAAGTGCAGGACCCTGCACTTATCCTTATTGAACCTCATCAGGTTTCTTTTGGCCCAATCCTCCAATTTGTCTAGGTCCCTCTGTATCCTATCTCTGCCCTCCAGCGTATCTACCACTCCTCCCAGTTTAGTATCATCCGCAAATTTGCTGAGAGTGCAATCCACACCATCCTCCAGATCATTTATGAAGATATTGAACAAAACCGGCCCCAGGACCGACCCCTGGGGCACTCCACTTGACACCAGCTGCCAACTAGACATGGAGCCATTGATCACTACCCGTTGAGCCCGACAATCTAGCCAACTTTCTACCCACCTTATAGTACATTCATCCAGCCCATACTTCTTTAACTTGCTGACAAAAATACTGTGGGAGACCGTGTCAAAAGCTTTGCTAAAGTCAAGAAACAAGAACCCTGCAGATGTGAGGGGGTATGGGCCAGACTCTCTCTTTTTTCTGCTGGGTGTAAAAATCCAATCCCCTTCTTCCTCTCTCTAGCACCCCCCTCCTTCCCTGAATGAGGAACATAGAGGATGCTCTGAGAGGAGACCCTCCTAGAATTTTCCTCTCCCTGTTCTGTGTTGATGTTACCGCCCGGTAGGGGTACAGCCTGGCCCACTAATAATTGATTGAAAGCAGGAGCAAAAGACTTGGTGAACATTGACACAGAGATGAAGGAGCCAGCGGTTTTTTCTTTAAGGGCAGCATGAGTTGCAGAGTATTAGGTAGGAAGTTTCTGCACACATTCCAAAAGATATTGCATGCCCATATGCTAAAGCACATTTTTTAAGCCCTGGAGCTAAGGCAGAGATCTCTTTATTTGGAAGCAAAGATCACTCACATTCTCTCTGGCCGTGTCCAATGTCACAAGTGTGATTGAAGATAGTGGCATTTTGTGTATATGCTGCCACAGCAGATTACCATAGCTTCCCCTTTGCCCCGTCCCACACAAAACCCATTTCTGAATTTCAGTTACAGTCTTCCTTCCACTCTAGAGTATTACTGTATCACAGTCAGAAGAGGTTGACTACTTAGGAAAAGAAAGTAGAGAACAGTTGCTGAATCTTTAGGTTGTAACAGATGCAATATTAGTCTGATTGCATTTGACTGGAAAGCAAAAACCAGAGAATGTTACAGCAGCTTTGTCTAATAATTTGTAGTGATTTGCATATGATCAGAAATTCTCAGTTGCAGTTTCTACTATTTCCATTTTGAGAGAGAAGACACTTCATCCTTCACCAAGATGCTTCAGGCTCATTGTCATACCAAACTCATTTTCATTCCTGCTATGTGAAGCTGTAAAACAGGTTATGCAATTAGCAGGAAAGTGTTTGCAGGAATGATAAGGAAAACTTGACAAATGAAGTACTCTCTAGGGTATCAGTTCTGCTGCTGCTTTGCTAAACAGAGCATGCTATAGTACCCAATTTAAAGACAATGTCAAATAATTTGAGCCCCAAATTTGACCTTCCTTATTCAAAGCGCCTCAGTGTATATGTGATTTATACATACATACATATATATATGCACACACATGACTATATTAAAGGAACATTACTAAGGTTGCAAAGTCAAGTGCTCAAAAGTTGGAAATGTCAGAATTAAGCTTGCCTGTGCAACCTAAATTCAGTCCCCTTGTGCATTATGATACAGTCTTTAATTACATGATCATATGCCATTTTTCCCACAAGGGCCCTACCTCATTCAGTGCATAGAATGGATGGAGCTCACTCAGTAAGCAGCAATTCAATATTTTGTCTTATCCTCATTGTTCAATGTGTGGCCCCAGGCCTTATTTACTGCACACCATGCAAGCCATACTCTGAAGACAGAATTCTTACTTTCCTCATGGGGTTTCTGTGGTGCTTGTCACTATTGTATCTGAGTGCTTTACAAATATTAATTCATTTTTCTTCACAAAACCCTGTGAGGTGAGGGGGTGGTATTATACCATTTTACAGATGGGGGGCTGAGGCACAGAGAGATTAATCTAAAAAATGTCCACTAATTTTAGGTACCCAGTTTGAGACAACTAGGACCTGACTTTTTCAGAGTAGTTAGCATTATATAGTGCTCTATATGTTCAGAGCACAGTTCCCATTGACTTCAGTTGCCCCTGTGAGTGCTCAGCACTTCTGCAAATCAGGCACAAGGGTCTCAAGTCAGGCACCCAGGAAGTGAGAAACACACGATTAGTGACAAGGCGTGAAAAGTTTGATTTAAGGGACTCGCTTAACATTAGAAAGTGACTCTGTGGCACTGGTGGGGGATAGAATCCAGTTCTCCACAGGAGCGGTCAACTGCCTTAACCACGAGATCAGCCTTTCTCTTCCTGCAGTCCCCCGCCTCATTCACTACTCATCGTTTAACATCTGCAACACACAAACCAGGCATTCTACAGCCAAGTTTACTTCACTACACAGCCTTGTTTCATCCCCAGAGTGGGTCCATCCTGTGTGCTGAATGAGGCAGGGGTCTTGTGGAAAAAATAGCATGTGTTCATGTTGTTAAGACTGTATCATAATGCATGCACACAAGGGGGCTGAATTAAGGTTGCAAGCCAGCCTGAATTTTGGCATTTCCTAACTTCTGAGTGCTTGACTTTGCAACCTTAATAATGTTCTCTTAAAGAATTACTTTAAAGATGATTTGAAGGGAACTGCCAAATCTTCCTCAGTATTTACTATGTACTGAATGCCCCCTATTGCCACATGAAAAGAATGGTCCACATGTCCATTCTGTTTTGTCTTATGACATTCATTCCTTCGTGGATTGCAGCCTCCCCTTTTGATACAGTGTCCCACTATGCGCTCTTTTTCTGGCAATCAACCCACTATTGCTCAGAGCTGTCTGTGCAGTATCAGATTAGTGCCATTAGTTTACTATGCTGTGTGGTGTTACCAAATATTTTTAAAGTAGAACTTTAGACATTTTGCAAGATAAAATGCACTGCGTAGTTTTGTAAAATATGTTAAGTGTAACAAGCCTCCTTCCAAACATCCCCTCCATTACCTAAACAGCACTTTGTCTGGCACTACTTTCTTTAGAGGGATTCCATAGCTGGTGTGGTATTACAGGTTTAGTGGATGCTGGGCGTCTTCGTGGTGCAAAAGCCCATAATCGGAGTGGGGCTGGGCACTGTGGGACTTAGCAAAGGGAAAAGGACCATTTAAAACTAATATTATGTTTGATCCGTAATGGTTCCAATCTTCAGCTTCTTACTCAGATAGAACTATCAGTGAGAGATACCCAACGAGTAGAGTTTTGTGTTGAATACAGACTGGGATTGGGCCTTGTCCTGTATTTCAGTGTAATATGTTTAGGGCTGCATTCTAATACTCCTCCCTCGTTTTGATATGGACTTCAGTGGGATGATCTGTAGAGTAAGATACTGTTCAATATGTATC
Source organism: Natator depressus (assembly GCF_965152275.1). Taxonomy (NCBI): domain Eukaryota; kingdom Metazoa; phylum Chordata; order Testudines; family Cheloniidae; genus Natator; species Natator depressus. The sequence goes on from NC_134234.1 coordinate 247,348,778, forward strand.
AGAATCTGTCCCTTGTAATTTTTTGGGATACTAAAATGGTTCTAGTGTCATGTGTTTTAACCCCTGTTTGCGTTTATTTTGATTCAGACACCAGGCTTGGTTACCAAGCCAGTAATTGACAGCATTCTCTGTCTGCGGGATCAGAGGTGGAAAGAAGTTCGGAGCATACTGACCCCGGCCTTCAGCGCTGCAAAAATGAAAGAGGTAAGATGCAGTAAGTGCCACCGCTTTAATCCAAAGAAGCTGATGTTTTGACTTCTGTAAGCACTTTCCTTGTATGCTGCACTTCAGGGATATTTAAAGGACTGTCAACATGTCATTGTCAAACTGTTCAGGCCCCATTGTTGTGTGTGTATCGACACAATGTGGGTCAGAGCCTCAGGTAGTGTAAATCAACGTAGCTCTATTGACTTCAGTACAGCTGTGCTGTTCTGTATCAGATGAGCATCTGGCCTCATAACTTTCTCCAATAAGAAATCAGCTTGCTCATAAAAGTGTAGTAGATGTAATAAATAAACAAACTTTTAAAAATAAGCTGCTCTGATGGACTAAAGTACAAAAAAGGTTAATGCTGTCTACCCATCAGAACACAGCTTTTCAGTATTTGCAGAATTAGCAGCTCTCACTTTAATGCACGAACCTCTGTCAGTCTCTCTTCATCCCCCTCCCCCCTTTATTCTTTAATTCTGGGATATAATAGAAATGGCTCACTGGAATAGAATGTAGTTGCAAGATAAATACTACTGATTGAAAATAAATATTTTTCTGCTAATTTTCTGTAAATTTCTCAGCATTTATCTACAGTGGGAGACCATTATCCTACAACAAAGTTATATTCCATTGACACTATATCTCTTAATTAAATGCAGAGTAATAATTGACTGGTTAAACTCTGCTTTAAAACAAATCTTCCTTTTTTGCATTTATGCTGAAAAGGAAACACATTCCTCACTCTGGTGCCCAGTTCTTGGTTGTAAAATTTTCCACTGGGCAGAAGCGTGTGTTATTTTGACATGTTGCTGTCGAAATCCACAGTAACATCTAAATGCGTCTGGCTTCTTTAGCTCTATAGACAGCAGTTGCTTAGCAACATCAGCTGTCACCTCCTTATTATGGTAAATTCTAATTGGCCATAAGCCTGGTAAGGACCGTTGATTAATCAGAACTGACAATATCATTGGTTATGCATCTAGACACTGACTCTGCCACTGGCTTGATAGCAAATTTCATAGATGGGATTTTTAAATACTCAAATGATTATTCAGTAATGGTGTGGCTGAAGAGGAGAGTTTTTTGCATTTCCTGAGCTAAAATTAATCTCTCTTACTGCACATCTTCAGCACAGAGCAGTTTAGGGCTTCAGCTTTTTGCTGTTTAAACTAACAAAAGATTAAACCGATCACCACCTGGTTTGTACAGAGCAACCCCTGCTGGCATCAGTCAGGTATACTTTAGGGGAAAAAAGGTTCTTTGGACATTGTGCTTTGTGGTGGTGATGCATGTTTGCAGAGTTAATTTTTTAATGTGGGAGAAGAAGAATCCACACTTACATCTCATTCTGCTTGGTCGCGAAGGAACAACACCAAAGGAGATTAAAGCTAGAGGGTTAAGCCCTGTACTGACTTAATGTCTAGCAGCAAGCTCATATGTGCATACTGCAACATTTATATTTCCGCCTTCTTCCACCTTTTGCTCCCTGTTCCAAACGGTGTATGCTGAGACTGTTAACACGCTGTTAGTTATTAGAAAAAGGAGACTTTTCCTACTCTGTTGTACAAGGTGACGAGGGGAGTGTTCAAGTCTAAACAGTCAGGGAAGAGCTTCCTTCAAACAATGCTACCTCTGTTCCTCTGTGTGTCTGGAATGCCCCACTCCCCTTCGTTGAGAAATGTTATCTCCAGTTTAGGGGATCCCCACAAGTAACGTAAATCATTTTTTTCAGTTGCTTCAGCAGCATTGTTCCAGACCTATTCTGTTTCCGTCTGCCACTGTGCTTGTTTTTTTCCATCAGAAAATGATACATCTGGGTACAGTTCTTTCGTGGTAGGGGTGTTCTTGGTTATTTTAGATGATTCTATGTGAAATTAAATAACCTCTTTTGAATGTATATGCGCCTCATCCTTGTATATCATTTTAAATCAAAAGCGGTATTCTGTCCTAGGATTTCAGTTTAACATGATTTAACTCCTCACTCACACACGCTCCTCTCCGCAGCTTAATTTAGAAGTCATACTAGAATTTCTCAAAGGAAATCAGTACTCATTCATTGGTACCATCTCTCCTTTTCTGAAGCCTCCCACCTTTAGTACTTCCTACAGAGCCTCGGAAGTATTGCAATGACAGAAATACTAGTTTTTAGTCTTGGCCATATTACAGCAAGGCCTGGTGCTCAGAACTTTTCTATAATATTAATCCTATTAGTGTTTCCATTATAAAACCTGTTTTCCAAGAAATTACAAATCAGTTGCTTTTGGTGTAAAATTTGGCATCTAAGAGTCTTGGTGAATTGCTTGTATTTTTTTCCCTCCTGCACCTTTTTTCATTTCTACCATGCTCAATCCAGACATCGTAGATTGGAGTTCATTAGTCTCTAACACTTCAGTGTGGTATCGCATTTTAATGGTGTTTGCACCATGTCGTTGTCAAGTTACGATGCTTTACCAGCAGGGTCTGTCATCTGCAATCCTATCCCAAGAGTGGGAGTGGCAGGAAATGGCCAGCTGCTTAATTAATAGTTCTTCTTTCCAGGAATCTGCCCACCTCCTCTCTCAGATCATTAGGGCCTTAGCACAGGCCTACCTGGCAGTAAGAAAATGCACCCCTTTCACAGTTTTTTCTGGAGCACTTGCCTCGCCATGTCCCCTGGTGTTCTTCTATGCCCTGATTCCCTGGGGCACTAACAGGCTCTTCCACAGCATTTACAGAGGCTGCAAAAATCCTCAGCGAGTGCTGGGAGTTGCACATGAGCAATGTAGGTTACCGCTCCATTCTGAGCAAACCATTGTCTACCTGACTGCTATAGGATAACAGGGAGATTGAGGCCTGCAATAGGGCAATATTCTAGTGAACCTGTGTGCTGAAGACAACCAACATAGCTGCCAGATAAATTACACACACACCTGGAGAACTGGGTCTAGGAACCCTAGTCCTTCAGTTTTAAAAACACTGGCCTCTACTACTTGAGCTACATCTTCAGAGCTGGTAGTAACAGGAGGCTCCTTATGCACCCGGTGGGCTAGTCACTAGGGGGCAGCATCACATACAGAAAGCTAGTACGTTACCATAGGGGCAGTTTTTCTGTGTCTGGATGGGAGACCTGGGCTGACAGACCTACAAGGCCCTCACCTCAGCTTGTTTTTCCACAAAGCCGGGGAGTGGTGCGATTGAGAAATTCATTAAACAAACCTGAGGATTTTCACCTGACTCTGTGGTATTCTGAAAAAAGGCAGACACCAAATATGGAAAATTTCAACAAAGCTGAGCATTGTTAATTGTTAGGTGACCATACCAGTGCTGCCTATATTAGGAGAATTGTTTTTCTAATGTGTTTCAAAATTTTCTATGTGGCTTCCACAACTCATTCACCCTGAATCTCCTAACTTGTTTGCATTAAAAGTTGAATGCTATTCAAACATTGTTTTGATGGAGTTCCATAGGCTGTCTTTTCTCCCTTTTCTTTTTCTTTTTCTTTTTCTAATGAACACAAAAAGGCTAGGGTAAAACTAGTAAAAGAGCTCACTCTCATTGGAGGAGGTTTTAATGCTTGTTAGTGTGAAGCACTGAGGAATCTTAATGACGAGTGCAGTATAAGAACATTGATTCTCAGGCCTCGATCCTGCAGTCAGATCTGTTGCATGGACCTCTGCACTCATGTGGAGCTCCATTGGAGTCACTAGCAAATCTGATTGCAGGATAGGCCTTAGATTATAAATGCTTTGGGGCGAGGCACATGATTTATGATTGTCCAGTGGATAGCCAATGTGGCCTGTCATTGAGACCTCTGGGCACTATTACAATAGGAACAATAAATAATCAGACTAGGAGAGACAGCACATGACTGGGAGTCAGAAGATCTGAGTTCTCTTCCCAGCTCTGCCAGTGACTTCCTGCATGACCTTGAGAGAGGCACTTGAGCGCTCTGTGCCTCAGTCTCCTCTTCTGTAAAATGGGGATGATAATACCTGCTTCACGAGGTTGTTGTAAGACTTCCTTCATTAATGATGTCAGTCACATGCTTTGAGGTCCTTGGATAAAAGATGTGTTAGAAGTATCATAGTTACACCAAGATTCTTTTAAAGTTCCCTCCAGGTATGATATAATAAAGCAAGAAAAGATGTTAGGATGTTTGTCCAAGCTGTAATGATCTTGGTGCCCTATTTAGCATTTCTTGATAAAAGTAAAGAATGCACTTCTGATGATCCTGCTGTTTTGAACCCCTTGTCAGACTTGATAAATAATTCTTCTCTCTGTTACTGCCCACACCAGCAGAATTCTATTGATTTTTATTTATTCTGATTGTGCTGCAGTGCTCTTGCCATATCCTATCAGTATACCTGCAATCCTCTAGGCCACTGCCACCCGTTCAAACAAAAAGTGCAAGTGTGCAACACAGTGTAGCATTGTCCTAAACAATCTGTGAAATGGAGCTTGTGTTAATGCCATTTTTCTACCTGAAGAGGGTTGCAAAGCAGAACTTGTGGTGATGTTGTACAACTGGTGGTGATGTTGTACAATTCTCTGTGTCATTCACTGTTGTGTGAATGACACAGAGAATTGCGACAAAGGCAGGTTAAAAGAAAGGAGAGAAATTTTGGGTGACTGCATATATGAGTCAAAGAAGATCATTTGTGGGGTGGGACCCTCAATGTCCCTTGTGCCCCCAATGTTAGACCCTTCACTGGGGTCTGATCAGTTAACTGCAAATGAAGAGATGCAGTTTCTTTTTGTCTTCCCTAGTGCTTGAGTATGGAGGTAATGAACACTGGCAAGAGCCCCCACCCCACAAATGATCTTTCTTGACTCTTATATGCTGTCACCCACAATTTCTCTTCCTTCTTTTTTCCCTTGCCTCTGATAAACTCCTGTTTCTTCAGTCATCTGAAGACTGGTGGGGGGTTTTCATATCCTGTCTACTTGCCACCAGGATTGGGAGATGGAGTCCCCAGAGTGGGTTCTCCATTACTGGTGCAACAGCTGCCTTATCTACCTGCTGCTTATGTTCCAGCACCAGTTCTTCATGAGCTTGTAGTTCTCTTCTCCCCCTCCTCACACAGGGCTTTTCACTGTGGGTCTGATCCAATGGCCTTCAAAGTTAATGGAAAGTGTCCCATTTACTTCAGTGGATTTTGGATTAGGCCCTTAGTCCCTAGGTGGTGCCAAATGTTCTCATGTTCCGTGAGACCACCAGTACCAGGACAGGGACCCTGCCTAGCAAGTTAGACAAACTGTATGTCAGGCCAACAAAAAAGTGTCAGCAGGGCATAATCGCTGGGTTTAGTCCTGCACTTCCCCCTCCATTGAATATATAAATTGTGTGTGTGTGTGTGTGTGTGAGAGAGAGAGAGAGAGAGAGAGAGAGAGATTAAGGCATGGGGTCACACATTGTGGCCCCAGTCCAACAAAGTACTTAAACACCTGCTTATGTGCTTTGCTACATCAGCACATGAATAATGAGGATAAAAAGAAATATTAACAGCTGTCTGATTGACTGCGCACGGTTCACCCTGTGCATTGAATGAGGCAGGAAGTCTGTAGAACAAATGGTATGTGATAATTTAATTAAACACTGTGTCATAATTCATATGCACAGTGAGGTAGAATTAAAGTTGCACAGGCCTTAATTCTGGCATTTCCTACTTTTGAATGCTTGGCTTTGCAACCTTAGTAACATTCTTTCAATACAGTATTTTTGGTGTAGTATTTGTGTGTGTATGTATTGGGCACATTGTGCCATCTAGCAAATGGCCATTACTTACAGGCGAGCTGGTAGCACCATTTATTATTAAGGATGCCCCAAACTTCCCATTTAAAGGCCCTGATTTCAGTTGCTTATAACTTTCCCAAATTTTAACCATTCAGGATGAAATTTTGTATGCTGGGTGTTTGCCTCAGTTCAATTATTTATTTATTTTTTAAAAAACTTCAGCACAGATGTCTGTGTTCTTGAAGGTGGTTTTTCCCATGTTAAAAATTCTGGCAACATTTTTTGAGACTCTATGGTCCCTCCATGCTTTGAAGCAGGGTTTGACATTTAAAAAGGGGGGGGGGCCTTTGTTTCAGAGATGTGCCTTTTTCTGTCCCTGTGAAAATCCACTCAAATTTGGCTGAGTTACAAGCCTTTGAAAAAAACCACAGTTTGCATGTGCTCAGTAGAGACTTTCTAGGGCTTTGCACCTAAAATCTCCTGTGAAAAAAACAGCATATGATCATATAATTAAGGACTGTATCATAATGAATAAGCAGAAGGGGGCTAAATTAAGGTTACCCAGGATCTAGATATAGTCTAGTTCAAACAGGAATTTATTCAGGGAAGTCCTTTGACCTGTTATGCAGGAAGTCGGACTAGATAATTGCAGTGGTCATTTCTGGTTTTATAATCCACAAATTACTTTTCTCCAGCCCTTATCATGCTGTCACAGTGCCATATGATAGTGATCCCTGCGCTTGTGCAATACAGTATGAAAATCTGAATGATTATTACTTATGATTGTACACAATCTTATTGATATTTTAATTACTATTTTTAATATATAAAGACAAGGTTTTCATGCTATAGCAGCGGACAATTGGTTAACCAGTTTTGCTGAACGCTGAGATAGTTATTATGGAAAATTGTTAATATGACATGATATAGTTAGAAAATAATAATCGCTTAGGGTGGAAAGGATGTTCAGTGAGTCCTGTAGACCATCCCCATGCATCAAGACAGGAGTTTAGTACTCCCTAACCCTGTTTAAGACTGTGTTTGCCTATCGTCTTGAGGAAGGAACCTCCAGCCTCCATCCACCAACCTCTGTGGTAGCGAGCAAGAGTAAGCAGCAGGAGCTGCCAATGATTGCAAAAGGGAAACATACCATGCAAACCCTTCGCTCTGCCCCTAGAGAACACCAGCAGATGATCTCCAGACACTCCCATTAAAATGGGCACCATTAGACTGGGTGATTGCTTTTGTTCCACCCACCAGATTCTCATTCTGAGCCTGACTCTGTGCCGTAGAATGAGCAGTTGGAAAGGACAGAACAGTGGGGCAGCACCAGCGGAGCAGGCTGGGAAAGAGAGAGGGGAGAGATGGTTGGGGAAAATCAAACACTGTTTAAAAAAATAATCTGATACGGAAACAATATTACCTTGAACATTTTGCTCATATGTTGTTCATCTCTCATGACTCTTTTGAGTGTAAGTTCTGTGTGGCAGGGAACGTGTCTTTCTATGGCGTATTGTGGGGGCTAATATTAAGGCAGATAAAATTAAATACTCAGAAATGTGGTTAATCAGAGGAGAGTGACTATGATGCTATTGGGCAAAGTAAACACCCCTGTGTACAGTGTATACATAGTGCCAGAAACTAATTGTTCTGTGCCAAGCCATATATTGGCAAGATTACGCAAGGAAGCCCCTGGCAACAAGAAAAACCCAACCCCAAGCACTCTTCTTTGGCAGATAAAAATAAATCTGGACACTGAGATACTGGCAGATCAAATATTTACAAGGAACATATTGTTTCAATTTTATTCCATTATGTTACTACCAGCCAATCGGAATGTACAGCAGCTGGAGTTTATTTACTTAACAGAAAATTGTGGAGCTCTTGTATTCTGATTGACAATGTATAGTAAGGTAGTGGTCTCCAGAGCATAGCTGCTGAGTTTGTTTATTACTGTACTGTATTTTTTAAAGTTTTCTGTCATTTCTTTTCCCCCACCACCACTATTTTATTTTTCTCAGTGATTAAACAAAGGGCTTAAATTGCTCATGAATCAATAAATGTGTCAGCCTGTGGTCTTTTTATTTATTTATCATTAAGTTATTTATGCCCCTCCCCCCGCAAGAAAAAAAGCTTAAATATATATCCTGCACAGTCTTCTTATGCAAATAATTGTCTTGTCAATGTCCTTACCCTTTAACAATGCCTGCACACCTTCACAACAAATCAAATCCTTGTTAATTTCCATTTCCCTGGGCAGATTTGCCAACACAAAAATCATAGGGGTAGAAATAAAGTGCAACAATATTCAGAGACTTCAAGGGCTGGTAGAGTATAGAAATTCTGAGCAATAGAGTGAGCTGCCCTGTCCACCACAAGAGTAACCTGCTCCACCCCTCACCCCCACCCCATCAGCTGTTGGAAAGCTATAACAACTGGCTGGGTGGCTGCATGTCTGGTGATGAAGAATGAGGGAAAAAATAAGGCAATAAAAAGAAAATATATAATGATCACCATATGTTTAATAATCATACCTGTTTAAAATACTGATTTTTGTTTTGTTCTCCTTAAATGATTCTGTTACGTGGAAGGGTTTAACCCAGCAGTTACAAAACAACATTTCACACCATTTCAACCCATTTAATAGATTTCTGTTAATTTCATTGAACCATTTGAGAAGAACCTCTTTGCAGGGGACTTTCAGGGGGAAGCCAAAGAGGAAAGGAGATTGCACTATAACTCCCCTACTCTCTCAGCTACTTTTGCAGAATATCAATCTGGCTTCATCAGAATTCACATTATGAGATTTCTAGTATGAGGCCCGAATCAATCCAGTTTTGAGCTGAAATAGTAATGTCCTGTTCCTTTGACTATAGGCATGGAAGCTCATGTGACTAACAATATTCCTAACTCGGAATGTTGCCTTCAGTAAACATACTGGTTGCTCATCCACAGATCTCTTGGCTGTTTGTACTACAGACCATGTGTTCAGAGGGCTCTGTGCCTGTGTACAAAGTGTTATGCCAGTTTCACAAAGGCAGAGGTGCCAAGCAACCATGGACTTGGATGGGCAGCCTACATTGCTCTGTTGATGTAGCAAGGGGATGCAGTAAGTCATTTTTGGTAAGAGTGTCGCAGGAGTAGCACAAGCCTGTTTGCTCTTATCATGCTGGTTCACATCCATGCAGAATACCTGGATAAGAAGGCAAGGAGGGTATGAAGCTTGCGGGTGTATGTGGCTGCCAATGTAGGCAGCTTGTCTTCCAATGGGTGCGTATAATAGTCACTGGGGATACAATGAGGTATCAAATCATGGATTATAGAGAAGTACAATTCACAGTCCCTGTGAAGAAAAGGACATAGCAGACAGTGCTGCCACGGGATACACTCAGATCACAGGCTGTGCACTAACTCAAAGTAGTCAACTCACTCGTGGAACATAATTGTGTTTGGTGTCTAATTATCAGGGATCAGGGCTCTCAGCAGAGTTAGTCTCCTGGCAGCCCAACAAGTGCAGCTGGTCTGCAGCAGGCTACCTGATTGACTGCACCACCCGATCAGTCAGGAAGGGCAGCTGGATGACTCTCAGCCAAGCAGCAGTGGCAGCTCTCTGGCTGCTCAGTGCATTCACTCCTGAAGCTGCAATCCTCCATGTGCCTGCTGCTCCTCGCTTTTTAACCCTGTCCTGCTCCAGCACTGCTCCTAGTCCTGTTCCTGCCTTGTTTCTCAGCCGCGCTCCTACTCAGTCCTTGCTACCTCAGTTTGCTCCTAGTTCTGACTTCCTTACCCTGATCCTGGTTCTTGACTCCAGCTCTGACTCCTGTTGGGGCTAGTGATTTCTGTCTGCAGCCTTGACCCTTGGATTGGAGCCACTTCCCAGTGCCTGCTTTGACCACTAGGCCTGACTCCTGCTCTGACCAACAGGCATGACTGCCCACTGATGCCCTTTTTATGTGTGGCGGTACATAGACCAATACCAAATGGGGTTTTGATCATTGCTCTGCTTTTGCCCTGATTTGTAGGAGTCAACAAAGATGGATTACTCCTCTGTTAACCACACCCATGTCATGGTTAGATCCTCTCTTGACCATCATGTGTCAGCACCTGCGAAGGACTGTTAGCAGAGTATTTTGATGGGCATTAACTATGTGTATATCCAGGCAGTGGCAATTGCTGTTCCAGCAGCCAGTTGGTGGAGCTGGCACACTGTTTGTGGTCAGAACTGAGAACTTGTACGCACTACTACTTATGACAGTATAACTTAGGTCACTCCAGGGTGTGAATAAGCCACCCCCAGAGTGACATCAGTTACACTGTGTCAAGGTTCCTTCCCTACTCTGAACTCTAGGGTATAGATGTGGGGACCTGCATGAAAGACCCCCTAACCTTACCAGCTTAGGTTAAAAACTTCCCCAAGGTACAAACTTTGCCTTGTCCTTGAACCATATGCTGCCACCACCAAGCATGTTAAACAAAGAACAGGGAAAGAGCCCACTTGGAGACGTCTTCCCCCAAAATATCGCCCCAAGCCCTACAACCCCTTTCCTGGGGAAGGCTTGATAAAAAATCCTCACCAATTTGTACAGGTGAATACAGACCCAAACCCTTGGCTCTTAAGAACAATGAAAAATCAATCAGGTTCTTAAAAGAAGAATTTTAATTAAAGAAAAGGTAAAAGAATCACCTCTGTAAAATCAGGATGGTAAATACCTTACAGGGTAATCAGATTCAAAACACAGAGAATCCGTCTAGGCAAAACCTTAAGTTACAAAAAGACACAAAAACAGGAATATACAGTCCATTCAGCACAGCGTATTTTACCAGCCATTAAACAAAAGGAAATCTAATGCATTTCTAGCTAGATTACTTACTAACTGAACAGAGTTTCTGAGACTGCATTCCTGATCTGTTCCCGGCAAAAGCATCGCACAGACAGACAGACCCTTTGTTTCCCCCCCTCCAGCTTTGAAAGTATCTTGTCTCCTCGTTGGTCATTTTGGTCAGGTGCCAGCAAGGTTATCTTCGCTTCTTAACCCTTTACAGGTGAAAGGGTTTTGCCTCTGGCCAGGAGGGATTTTATAGCACTGTATACAGAAAGGTGGTTGCCCTTCCCTTTATATTTATGACACACTGATCTTAGCACTGGTGTGGACAGCGATGTTAGCGGGAGAGCTTCTCCCACTGACATAGCTACCGCCTTTCGTGGAGGTGGTTTTATTATGCTCATGGGAGTGCTCTCTCCTGTCGACATAGAACATCTTCACTAGACGCGCGGCATTGGCTCAGCGGTAGCACTTCTAGTGTGTAGACTAGCCCTGAGAAACAAGAGGTGTCTGTCTGCCCCTTCCTCCAAGCTTCCTTCTGCCTCAGAAAAAATTACTCATCCACTGATACAGAAGATCTTGTGAGCACTGTACCATCTACTGTATGTAACTAATATAGAGGAAATTATTGTTTTTTTTATTATGCCATGTGTGTTCCTTTTCAGATGACTCCACTAATAAACCAAGCATGTGATGTCCTGCTGAGTAACTTGAAGGTGTATGCGGATTCTGGCAAGGCTTTTGATATCCAAAGGTACATTCACCACACTGCAAATGAGAACCACCTTTTCAAAATCCTTGAATAGTCACGCTTCCCCTAAATACACACTTACTTTACAAAAGGAGTTCTCAGTCTTTTTCCGAGGGTGGATCACAGCTTAATGCTGGGTGTGTCTGATGAGACACCTCTCCTTTGCAGTCATTCTCATTCTGAAGGTATGGCTATGCTGCAAATCAAACACCACTGTGTTGAGTCTCAGAACCAGGGTCAATCAGGCTTGGGCTCACAGGTCTCCAGCTGCAGGGCTAATAATAGCAGCAGAGATGTCCCAGCTTGGGCTGGCACCCTGGTTCTGAAACCTGGTGAGGGCTGATGGTCTTGAAGCCCGGTCTCCAACCCAAGCAGGAACGAATACACTGCTATTTTTAGCCCTGCAACCGAACCTCAGAAGCCCAAGTCAATTGACCTGGTCTCCGAGACGCAGAGCCAGGGGTTTTTCTTTGCAGTGTAGACATACCGTAACATCCCTGTGGCAGCCATTGCTTATTTGGAAAAGTAATTTTAGGAAAGTATCTAAGGTATTTGTAGCTATCTTTTAATGAAGTATAACAGCTGGAAACAAAAAGGAGAGATACATCAGCCTGTGTCCAGTTAACTCCCTGTAGTCCACTAGAAACATGTGAACACAGGAACTGCAATGCTGGATCAGACCCATCTAGTCCAGTATCCTGTCTGCAACAGTGCCAGCACCAAAAGCTGGCAACAAACCCCAAGATAGGCAGTTGTAGGATAATTTGTCTCAAATTTTAGTTCTCATCCTCATCGCTAAATAGTCAGAGATTGGCATAAACCCTGAAGTATGAGGTTGAATATCCCTTTCAAAATTTTTGTTGGCATTAACTATTATAACTCTGGTTATTCTTGTTATCCATATTAATGTCCAATTCCTTTTTGAATCTTGCAAAATTCTTGGCCTCAATAACTTCCTGTAGCAATGAGTTCCACAGTCTAATTAAGTGAAAAAATATTTCCTTTTATCAGTTTTGAATTTGCCAGCTTTTAATTAAATTGAATGTCCCATTGTTCTTATGAGAGAGGGAGAAGAGAAGCTCCCAATCTGCCTTCTCTAGTCATATACAAGTATATAGTTATTTTGTATACTTGTATCATATCCTCTCTTATCTCCTCTCTAAGGTAAACTATCCCAGTCTCTGCAGATTCTCTTCATATGATAGTTTTTCCATGCCCGTAATTATTCTCATCGCTCTCCTCTGAACCCCCTTTAATTCTGCACTGTCATTTTTAGATGAACTTCAGAATCCTTGGAGGTATACCATCTGTTGCTTTTTAAATTATCATTTTGTTCCAGTACCTCTTCTTCTGACACCTTAATCTCTGATATTACCTCATCTTTATTAGCAGGGAAGAGCAGGTCCAGGGTAGGTATCTCCCGAATATCCTCTGCAGTGAAGACTGATGCAAAGAAATAATTTAGTTTCTCAGCAATGTCCTTGTGTTCCTTTGTGGCTCCCTTCAGTCCCTCGTGATGTGCAAACCACCAGTGGTCCATTGACCACAGTTTGAGAAATGCTGCTGTACAATATATGGATAGAAATTATTGGCAGGGTTATAAGAAACATTCTCACAGATAGGGATCTCCTTTTGAGCTAAAGAGGCAGCTTTTTCATGGTCAAAGCACCAGAGAATCTGATATCCAGAATCAAACTAGTCTTTCATAAGATGACATGGGGGCTGTGACCGTGGATAATTTGATAGTTGTTTGCGAACCCCTGACATACTGCATTTGATTTATAACCATTTATAAAGAGACTTTTTTTCTTTTTATAATTTAGAAGTACAATTCCTGGCCAAAAGGGTTATATAAACAATATTAAAATTTCTCACATGAACTTTAGAGGAGGCTGGAGGCTGCTATTATTAATAGCACTTAGCCTTTGTTGTTTGTTGTTAGAAGAATAAGGAAAAACTTTGCTGTAGGTGAAACTCAAAGCTAATGAAAATTGATCCAAATCTAAAAAACAAAGGGAAAAAGGTATAATGTAATATTTGTGAAGCAGATATTGAGAGAACAAGTTAAGAACTACTTAGACAAGTTAGATGTCTTCAGTTGGCAAGGCTTGATGAAGTAAATCCTAGAATACTTAAGGAACTGTCTGAGGGATCTCTGAGCCATTAATGATTATCTTTGAGAAGTCCTGGAGGATGGGAGAGATCCCAGAAAACTGGAAAAGGGCAAATATAGTACCTATCTATACGAAGGGGAATACGGACAACCCACAGAATTATAGACCAGCTGACTTGACTTCAGTACCCAGAAAGATAATGGTGCAAATATTCAAACAATAAATTTTGTAAGCCCCTAGAATATAATAAGGTGATAAGTAATAGTTGGCATGGATTTATCAAGAACAAATCACGTCAAATCAACGTAATATTCTTCTTTGACAGGGGGTAACAAGCCTTGTGGGTAGGAAGGAAACAGTAGATATGATATATCTTGACTTTAGTAAGGCTTTTGATGCTGTCTAACATGACCTTCTCATAAACAAACTAGGGAAATGTAGCCCAGACAAACCTGCTGTAAACTGGGTGCAGAAATGGTAGGAAAACCATACTCAGAGAGTAGTTACGGTTCACAGTCAAGATGGAAGGTCATATTGAGTGGGTTCCTGCAGGGAACTGCCCTGGGTCAGGTCCTAGTCAATATCTTCACAAATAATTTGGATAATGGCACAGAGAGTAGACTTAAAGTCTGTAGACAGTACCAAATTGGGAGGGGTTGCAAGTGCTATGTAGGACAGGTTTATAATTAAAAATAATCTTGACAAACTGGAGAAATGGTCTGAAATAAATAGGATGAAATTCAATAAGGACAAATGGAAAGTATAATACTTAGAAAGGAGTAATCAACTGCACAAATGTAACATGGGAAATGACTGCCTAGGAAGGAGTACTGCAGAAAAAGATCTGGGGGTCATAGTGCACCTTAAACTAAATATGAGTCAACAATATAATACTGTTGGGGAAAAAAAGCGAACATCGTTATGGGCTGTAGTAGCAGGAGGGTTGTAACCAAGACTCAAGAAGGAATTCTTCCACTCTACTCAGCACTGATAAGGCCTCAGCAGGAGCTCTGTGTCTAGTTTTGCTCACCATACTCTGGGAAAGATGTGGATAAACTGGAGAAAGTCCAGAGGAGAGCAATAAAAATGATTAAAGGTTTAGAAAATATGACCTGCAAGGAAAGATTTAAAAAATTGATTTTGTTTAGTCTGGAGAAGAGAAGACTGAGGGGGGAACATGATAACAGTGTTCAAATACCAAAAAGATTGTTATAAAGAAAAGGATGATAAATTGTTCTCCTTATCTACTGAGATAGGACAAGAAGAAATGGGCTTAAATTGCAGTATGGGAGATTTAGGTTAGACATTAGGAAAACTTTCTAACTTTAAGGGTCGTTAAACACTGAATCAAATTGCCCAGGGAGGCTGTGGAATCTCTGTCATTGGAGGTTTTTAAGAACAGATTAGACAAACACCTGTGAGAGATGGTCTAGATCAAGGATCAGCAACCTTTGGCACGCGGCCCGTCAGGGTAAGCCCCTGGCAGGCTGGGCCAGTTTGTTTACCTGCCACATCCTCAGGTTTGGCTGATCGCAGCTCCCACTGGCCGTGGTTCGCTGCTCCAGGCCAATGGGGGCTGCGGGAAGCAGTGCGGGCAAGGAATGTGCTGGCCACCCTTCCCACAGCCCCCATTGGCCTGGGACGGCGAACCGCGGCCAGTGGGAGCTGTGAACCTGCGGACACGGCAGGTAAACAAACCGGCCCAGCCCGCCAGGGACTTTCCCTGATGGGGCACGTGCCAAAGGTTGCCAATCCCTGGTCTAGATAGTACTTAGTTCTTCCTCAGTGCAGGGGACTTGACTAGATGACCTATGGAGGTCCATTCCAGTCTTACATTTCTTTGATTCTATGGAGATGCAAACAAGCAGCTAATGAGGTCATGTTCTTAAATTCAATGCAGGAGTTACGGCTGCTTCACCTTGGATGTCGTTGCTAGCGTGGCTTTCGGTACCCACGTGGATTCTCAGAAGAATCCTGATGATACCTTTGTTAAGAACTGCAAAAAGTTCTTTGAATTTTCAGTGCTTAGGCCCATCCTAATTCTAATAAGTAAGTATAGCCCATCTTTGTCTATTTATTTATATATATGTTTTTTTAAATTATTCTTGAGTCACAAAACCTTGTGAAGAGGGAGCAGGAAGACATACTGAAGGCTTTGTTTTAGAGGTATTCACACTGCAGCCCACACACCAAATACACCCAGTAGATTTCTACAATGTGGCCCGCATCCACCCCCATCTTCATTATGAACATGTTTCCTGACTAACTACATATCCCATAAGGCAATGCTTCACCTTGATGTGAATGGAAGTCTTCTAGGACCTGTAGTCTCTGTGGGCTACACTTTCATAGTAAAACTGAGTCACTGCAATGTAATCCATGTTATGTGAATTAAGTGTGGCCCATAGACTGCTGACAGATTCTTAATAAGCCCCATGCTTGAGCAGTTTGGATGCCCTGTGCTTACTTGGTAGGAGTAAAGAGCCCACCCCTAAACAAAATCATACAGAAAGGGGATGAGGTGAGGGGATAAGTGTGTCCTGACATCGTAAGTCCTTAAAATTATCATTTAAACAGCAGCTGTCTGGTTGGTGTCTGTAAAGGATGAAGATGATAAATGCTGATACAGGAGGCCATTAAAAGAATGTATTTATTTTGAGGTGAAAAAATAGGGACTGCATTATGGGACTGGTAATGGAATATAAAGCCTTATGTCATAAATTCTAGTCCAGCTGAGGCTGAATGTGACTAAGGCCTTGTCTATACTTAGATAATTAGGAACTTGATGGAAGTTTTTACATTGACTTCGGGGGAGCAGGTATCAATAAGGTGTTAGTGAGCCAAGACCTCCATTAAAGAAAGTAAGTTTCTGCATCATGTGGGGTGTCTGCATGGAGAAGGCTGGTCTTCAGCATTATCCTTGCCACTAGTGCATCGCACAATTTGATTCACAACAGCTTATTGGCTTACATGCTGATCTCACAGGAGTGTTATGACAGTTAATTAGTTAGTGTTGGTAAAGCTGCTTGAAGATGCTCATGGTGCACTGTTTTGATAGCCAAACAGGGAGCTGTTTGATAGCCTAGTGGGTTCACCTGCCAGCTTAGTTGTACTGAAGTGCAATACTTCAGATTTCTTGTCACTGATTATAAATACTAAGGGGAAGGAGTGCACACTTGGGCCCTGGTTACATTTTAGTGACATCCTGCTTCCAGGTTCCCTCTGCCTTGGTCTCTTCTGTAAAATGATGTGTAGTAGAAAGAGTAAAGTAGGCAACCAGCTTACTATACATGGACAGGAAGCAAGAAATGGGAGATAGGTTACCATCCATCTAGAGTTTCATGGGTCCACTCCATACCCTGCCAGGCTAGCTTGTAGGATTAAAAATCTCAGATTTAATTATCGGGTGGGGGGGGGGCGGGGGGAAGGGGAGAAAAGAAATCTCCTTCTTTCACCATGATGCTCCAGCATTATGAAGTCGCACTGAATTTTTGTACTGTGGGACAAAACTGCAAATTGGGGCAAACTTTAGAGGGCATGTGATTAACAAGAGATTCCTAGTCATGTCAAAATAGGCTGGAGGCTAAGCAATATCAGTCTGTAATAGAGGGATAAAATCAGAGAAATAAGTGGTATAAAATTAAAACAGCCTACTAAATGGGGGCCCAAATAAAGTTGGGGTGGGGGAGATAAGTGTTCCTACACCCAACTTCAATGTTCTCTTTAATAATCTCTTACAGTTGCATTTCCATTCATAATGATCCCACTGTCCCGGATTTTGCCAAACAAGAGTCGTGATGAGATGAATGGATTTTTTATCAAAGCCATTAAAAATATGATTGCCTTGAGAGATCACCAAGATGCAAATGAGGTAAGGCATCTCTGAAATAAATCTAAGGATGGGCAAGTGTATTTGGATAAAATCAGAACTCACACACCCCTTGGTCTAAAATACAAACTCAACCTGATTTTAATGTTCAAAATAATATTGGTGATGTTTTTTGTCTAACTTTTACATGCTTCTGCACCTCTTTGCATGTGTGTATGGCAGAGGGGGTGGTGGGGAGAAGAGAAGAAGTACTAAAATACTACAAGAAAAGCAGCTTAGTATTTCTGCCCTGTTTAAAACAATGAAGTACAAAATTACTCATAAGGAGCCTGATCTCAGGAGATTTCCAGTCCAGCTTCTAGACCCAAGAGGTATTTATTACTTCACACAAATCAGCTATCACCCATCACTTTGCAGACTGTTCCTTTTTCATCTAGACAAGGGACTATTCTAATTATCTAATACTATGGCATTGTAGAGTATCTGTAGACACTGGGCATTATAATAAAGGAACAGCTCAGTTCTCAATCTGCAAAACATTTGGAACATAGACATGCACTTAAACTCCCTGACATAACAGCCCTTCAGGCTTTCTTCCTTTTGGATTGTTCTTTAACATGGGCTCTCCATTTTAGGCTCACAAATACGTTAACCCCTTAATTCTAGATTTATAGACAGAAATGAGGAATGTAAACAAAATTTCTATTTTAGAGGAAACAGACTTCTTATTCCCGTATAACTTGATTTGGCTGTAAGGTTTGACAGAGCATGCATGCCAGCCAGCTGTTAATGGTGAAGTATAGGAGGTGCCCTATCCAGTATCCAGGTTTGACATCAATTGAATAGGAGGAAAACAAATCACACTGAGACCCATTACCCCACTCTTGGGGTTATGACATATGCAAGAACAACAGGCCCTCCCAATCATCCCTCTCAGACAGCCTAACCCCACATCTGCAATGCCACCTTTGAGAAAATAATGGATTTCAGCCTACTCAGCAGTATATCAGAGATGCATTTAAAACACGGATCAGTGTTCAGAGATATTGCTATTTTCTATTTTGGTTTGTGCTCTGCTCCTTTTGACTCTATCGCTCCCACTCTGTCTTATATTCTTATATTTGCTATGCTTTTGTCTTATTTTCCTTTTCCTCATTTTCTCCTCTGGCCATTCTTCCTCTTTCTCCCTCTTCTCTCCCTAGCTATCAGCCTCCTGTCCATCTCTGTCTCTGCATGCCTCTCTCTCTCCCGCCCCACCCTGAATCCTTTGTTTTCACTCTGCCCTATCCCCAGGTGTGCCCTACCACAATCAAGTGTCCATGTCTGGTTCATGCTGATGAAGCACATGGCTGCTGGCTCAGGCTGTCACATAGGTGCTTTTGCTTACAGGCGGTGTGGCTGATCTGCCTATAGAGTCACCACTTCCAGCACAGACCACAGCCTGAGTGACTCTCTGACTCTGTATTGATCTAACTGTAGATATGCTGCGGGTTGGCTCAAAGATTTATGCAGAGTGGCAAGCTTATAGGGATAGCAGGACAGGGTATATTTGCAAATTCTGGAAGGTTTAGTAGCAAGGTGAAAGGTGGTTATTTATTTATTTGTATTGTGGTAGTGTCTCGGAGTCTCATTCGTGGAGCAGGGCTGGAGGTTGGGGAGCAGGGCAGGGCTGGAGCAGAGTGGGGAGCTTATAGGGATAGCAGGACAGGGTATATTTGCAAATTCTGGAAGGTCTAGAAGGAAGTGAAAAACTGAATGCATCCGATGAAGTGAGCTGTAGCTCACGAAAGCTCATGCTCAAATAAACTGGTTAGTCTCTAAGGTGCCACAAGTACTCCTTTTCTTTTTGCGAATACAGACTAACACGGCTGCTACTCTGAAACCTAGAAGGAAGTGGTTATTTATTTATTTATTTGTACACACAACCTGCAGTTGGCTGTAGTTCTGCCGCCACCCAGGCTCTTGCCAACTTTGAAAAATTGTCCCATGGTAACTTTTACAAATGTTGGTAACAGTGTTCTTATCGTTCAAGAACTTGGCCAAGACTTTGAAAAGTGACTCTGGAGTTTGGTGCCTCAATGCCTTTTAAGTGTCTCAGGGTGGTCATCCAAAAAACAGACATACCCAAAATCATTAGGCACTTCTGAAAATGTTGGCACTTGTGAATAGATGGCCACGAAATTTTGCCAGATACAGGCAACATTCATAACTTTCCAGGAACCAAAAAGCCTCATGCTAATTTGTATAGAAAATGGAGAAGAATGTAGCTGCCCTTCATGTCAATATGGAAATATGACCTGCAAAGATTACAGCTGGAACACTGAATGTTAAGACCTGTCATGAAATCCTGGCCCCATTGAATTCAATGGGAGTTTTGCCATTGACGTCAGTGAGGCCAGGTTTTTACCTGTAGTCTCTGGTTTGCATCTCTGTATTAAGGATGACAGCCATGAGCCATGTTATAGAACTCACGGTGCTGCATTTGTCCAGTGAGTGACCTTTAGATCGCCCCATTCTTAGATGTTGCATTGTCTTTATCCTCTTCATCTCCATTTTAAAATTTTGTTTATTTAAGTTTTGCTGAAAAACATCATTTGGAACAAACTGTAAAACAACTAAGTGCCCCCAAAAAGTGATTCAGCTGGAACACGTCTTCCTCCCACCTGCAACTAACATGCAGGAAGAATAAATGGGAAAGGAAAGGAAGACTTAAAAAATAACATGATGAGCAAAGTCAGCTTGTGCTCACTAGTGCTATATCAGTAAATGAAACAATGCTTGAAGATAATCGCACTGGGTAGATAGTAATTTTACAGCCAGGTTTAGATCTAATAATATGTTTGCCATTTATATGAGATCTGGGATGTCACTTTTTCTTATCCCATCAGGTAGTACTGCAGCTGTCGTTTTAATTACATACTATTTTTCCATGGTCAGTAAAATAATTTCAGTCCTGGATGGTCATACTCATTGGCTTGTGTATAGAAACATTTTAGGGTCACATGTTGGGAATTTTAATTACAATACATTAAATCATGCAAGGATGCAAATTATTATAAGAAACTTGCTTCCTTATATTTACGTCAGAAGAAATTCATCCTTCTGCAGAAGGACCAGCACAAGACCTATGGACCCTTATGACCTGTTTTGAGAACTTAAGAGGGATTCTAGTGGTATATCTGCCTTGCACTGGCCCTTTGCACAGGGGTGAATATCATCCTTATAACAAGATATATATATATATATATCCAGAGACTTGGTAGGTGGGCTGTGTCAATACATGATGGTTTTTCATTTAGTGTTTTGATATTGCTTATCCATATCCACATAACAATTTGCCTTCCAAGAAATGTATCCCAGTCCTTACTTCTGCAGTGTAATTGTAAAACTCTAGATGGATATTGGTGGAAAGGTCTAAAAGATGAACTGATAGAAATTCATACAGGGTGGGGGGGGAAACTGTTATTTTAAAAGGATATCAAGCTGAGAGGTCTAAAATATGCCTTTCCCTGTCCTCAAAAATGAGACTCCCTTTTAAAATACAATCTAGGTGAAATCTAAGTCTTAGTCAAGTCAAGGGCAAAGCTCCCATTGACTTCAGTGAGGCAAGCATTTCACTCATAATTCCTAGTAATAACAACAACCCTTAGCTCATATGTAACAATGTTAAGTTTCTGAAGGATTTATGAACATTAACTAGTTAATCCTCACAACAGAGAAATTTAAAAGATTATCAGCCTTTGAAACAAGGACTGCCTTAAACTGAAAATGAGAGTTTCTTAGAAGCTACAACCAAAAGTAAACCTGTCAGAAGAAATGAATTTCTAAAATCATAGAATATCAGAGTTGGAAGGGACCTCTGGAGGTCATCTAGTCCAACCCCCTGCCCAGAGCAGGACCAATCCCAACTAAATCATCCCAGCCAGGGCTTTGTCAAGCCTGACCTTAAAAACTTCTAAGGAAAGGGATTCCACCACCTCCCTAAGTAACGCATTCCAGTGTTTCACCACCCTCCTAGTGAAAAAGTTTTTCCTAATATCCAACCTAAATCTCCCCCACTGCAACTTGAGATCATTACTCCTTGTCCTGTCATCTGCTATCACTGAGAATAGTCTAGATCCATCCTCTTTGGATCCACCTTTCAGGTAGTTAAAAGCAGCTATCAAATCCCCCGTCATTCTTCTCTTCCGTAGACTAAACAATCCCAGTTCCCTCAGCCTCTCCTCATAAGTCATGTGTTCCAGACCCCTAATCATTTTTGTTGCCCTTCGCTGGACTCTCTCCAATTTCTCCACATCCTTCTTGTAGTGTGGAGCCCAAAACTGGACACAGTACTCCAGATGAGGCCTCACCAATGTCGAATAGAGGGGAACGATCACGTCCCTCGATCTGCTGGCAATGCCCCTGCTTATGCACCCCAAAATGCCATTGGCCTTCTTGGCAACAAGGGCACACTGTTGACTCATATCCAGCTTCTCGTCCACTGTCACCCCTAGGTCCTTCTCTGCAGAACAGCTGCCTAGCCATTCAGTCCCTAGTCTGTAGCGGTGCATGGGATTCTTCCTTGCTAAGTGCAGGACTCTGCACTTGTCCTTGTTGAACCTCATCAGATTTCTTTTGGCCCAATCCTCCAATTTGTCTAGGTCCCTCTGTATCCTATCCCTACCCTCCAGTGTATCTACCACTCCTCCCAGTTTAGTGTCATCCGCAAACTTGCTGAGGGTGCAATCCACACCATCCTCCAGATCATTAATGAAGATATTGAACAAAACCGGCCCCAGGACCGACCCTTGGGGCACTCCGCTAGATACCGGCTGCCAACTAGACATGGATTCATTGATCACTACCCGTTGAGCCCGACAATCTAGCCAACTTTCTACCCACCTTGTAGTGCATCCATCCAGCCCATACTTCTTTAACTTGCTGACAAGAATACTGTGGGAGACCGTGTCAAAAGCTTTCCTAAAGTCGAGGAATAACACGTCCACTGCTTTCCCTTCATCCACAGAACTAGTTATCTCATCACAGAAGGCAATTAGGTTAGTAAGGCATGACTTTCCCTTGGTGAATCCACGCTGACTGTTCCTGATCACTTTCCTCTCCTCTAAGTGCTTCAGAATTGATTCCTTGAGGACATGCTCCATGATTTTTCCGGGGACTGAGGTGAGGCTGACTGGCCTGTAGTTCCAAGGATCCTCCTCCTTCCCTTTTTTAAAGATTGGCACTACATTAGCCTTTTTCCAGTCGTCCGGGACTTCCCCCGATCGCCATGAGTTTTCAAAGATAATGGCCAATGGCTCTGCAATCACATCCGCCAATTCCTTTAGCACTCTCGGATGCAACGCATCCGGCCCCAGGGACTTGTGCAAGTCCAGTTTTTCTAAATAGTCCTGAACCACTTCTTCCTTCACAGAGGGCTGGCCACCTCCTCCCCATGCTGTGCTGCCCAGTGCAGTAGTCTGGGAGCTGACCTTGTTCGTGAAGACAGAGGCAAAAAAAGCATTGAGTACGTTAGCTTTTTCCATATCCTCTGTCACTAGGTTGCCTCCATCATCCAGTATGGGGCCCACACTTTCCTTGGCTTTCTTCTTGTTGCCAACATACCTGAAGAAACCCTTCTTGTTACTCTTAACATCCCTCGCTAGCTGCAACTCCAGGTGTGATTTAGCCTTCCTGATTTCATTCCGACATGCCCGAGCAATATTTTTATACTCATCCCTGGGCATTTGTCCAATCTTCCACTTCTTGTAAGCCTCTTTTTTGTGTTTAAGATCAGCAAGGATTTCACTGTTAAGCCAAGCTGGTCGCCTGCCATATTTGCTATTCTTTCTACACATCGGGATGGTTTGTCCCTGTAACCACAATAAGGATTCTTTAAAATACAGCCAGCTCTCCTGGACTCCTTTCCCCCTCATGTTATTCTCCCAGGGGATCCTGCCCATCAGTTCCCGGAGGGAGTCAAAGTCTGCTTTTCTGAAGTGGAGGGTCAGTATTCTGCTGCTTTCCTTTCTTCCTTGTGTCAGGATCCTGAACTCGACCATCTCATGGTCACTGCCTCCCAGGTTCCCATCCACTTTTGCTTCCCCTACTAATTCTTCCCAGTTTGTGAGCAGCAGGTCAAGAAGAGCTCCGCCCCTAGTTGGTTCCTCCAGCACTTGCACCAGGAAATTGTCCCCTACAGTTTCCAAAAACTTCCTGGATTGTCTGTGCACCGCTGTATTGCTCTCCCAGCAGATATCAGGATGATTGAAGTTGCCCATGAGAGCCATGCACATCTCTTACCATTTCTCCAAATGTCTCCTACTTTTCTAGCAGCATAGTGTAATGTAAAATTAATAATTCATGGTTGTCAAATCCATGCCTGGTAGATAGTGACCAAACGTCATTACTGTCTGATGGGTCTTGTGGTCTTCTCAATCCAGGTCCTAATGATCAGTTGACAAAATCATCACCGGAATTTGTTTCTTAGCACCCTTGTTGGGTGGTTGAGTCTCAATCTGGCTGAGGGCCAAGGACTTACTAGGTATGCTGAATGCATTGTCCATAACTGAAGGCCAGGGTGGAGATGTATCGAAGTATAGTGGAAGCTTATACAACTTCTACTTATGCTGTACATGTTCTGGGTATAAAAGGAGGATGGCAGTCTCCAGGATGAGGTGCCACAGAGAAGCCATTTTCAGCTGTCAGTAATAGGGATGGTGTGGCCCTTACTATAGGTTAGAGCAGCCCTATGGCTGCGCACTGTGCTAGCTTTATCCCACAAGGGGCTAGTCATCATCCGGGAATTGCCAGGGTACAATGATGCTGCAACCAAGTCCATTCCCCCTCCCCCCACACCCAAATGCAACACACCTTATGCTAGGTGCTGCGTAGGAGACAGCCCCGCAGTTGGCTATGCTATGTCTCTGCCACCCAAGGATTCCTTCAAGCAGGGGGAATTCCCAAGTGTGGAGATCCACCAGCTTTTCACCCCCAGCCACAGAACAGCACAGAGAGACCAGGTGAAACCTGTGGCATTGAGAACTGAATTTTGAGGAAAATTGGCACTAAATGTTTAAAAGCTTGCAGAGGAGTATATTGCTCTCTATGTCAGTTTTCAGTGCCTTAAAAGTATAATAATGCACTGTAAGAAAACAGGCATCTTTTAATATTTTTCTGTGGAAATCATGACCTGATTACATCTTTAATCTCTGGAACGCTGATTCTTAGAGAACAATACACAGAGCTCCACTGAATGGTTTACTAAGGATAAGATGTGTGGGTGTATGTGTGTGTTTGTGGGGGGAGGGGGAGGTTTGCGCATGTGCACTGGGGGAGAGGGACCATCTGAAAATCTAATTACTGTGCACACATTCATTTCTTCTTGCCCTCCTGCACCAATTCCCATGAGTTTTTCTTTTTTATGACCTAATGAACTATTTGCTTCAAGAGCTGCTTGAAATTAGTTGAGCAGAGGAAATCCTACTGAAAAAGTCTGATCCCATCCTTGTCAGGGGAAAACTATATGGTTACTAAGAAAACTTAGTTAAAAATTTGCTAAATTCTGTGTACATTCCAGGAGCCATATCTGTGTGAACTGTGGAAAATGCAGTGCAGATGTTAAAAAGTAAATATTGTTCTTAGGAGATAGCAGATGGAAGGATTAGACACCTATGAACTTGTTTATATTAGATGGGGGGATGGTGTACACTAGGCAAACTTGTTACAAGGAAATAATAGATAATCCACATTTATTGATGAATTATTGGCTGACTTTTTTGCTTTTTAAACATATAGGATCATAACAGTTCTATCTACTTACATGGTCCCCATACCATAATATCTGAGCACGTCATCATCATTCATGAATTATCCTTGCAACATGCCTATGGTGTAGGGAAATATAATTATCCCTGTTTTTCAGCTGCAGAGCTGGGACATAGAAAAGTTAAGTGACTTGTTCAAAGTTACACAGGAAGTGTGTGCCAGATCTGGGAATTGAACCTGTATATCCATCGGCTGCCTGAACAACAAGACCATCTTTCCTCTTGAAGATGATAAAGACGTTTTAGATTATCAGATTGATCCTCATGCATGAGCAATATATAATGCCCCTACAGAGGATGCATCCGATGGCACAAAAGATCACATTCAATATTACTGGCAGTTACAGGTGCTCAGCATCTCTCAGTATCAAGCCAGTAGTGATTACTTTAGCATATGCAACATTCTTTTCTAACTTTTAGTGAAGTCCTCATGGTTTTTGGAAGACTTCGTCAATTTCCATAATTGCTGGAGATTTCAGAGAGGACAGCTTTGAATTCACCCTTAGGTCAGTAGTGACCAAAATTGTAACTAGATGAGGGTTGATTGTTGGTGTGTGAGAAATGAGTTTGGTGGTGTCAGGCCAGATCCAAGTACTGAGATACAGTGAAAAATACTTCCATGATTGATACTAGATGGTGGTCTCATAAGAAATCCAGGATAAAATAGGTGTGGAGAATGAACTACTTTCTCACCCACCCACTGTGCCCTAGAGGCACATTGGTGGAGCAGTCAGGAGAAGTTTGCATTGCCACCAAATCTGTCCTGAGGGCAGAAGGCTTCTATCTCCACTGCTGCCAGTCCAGCATTTTTCATGAGCACTGTGCTCACAGAAAAATGATCTCTGCTCAGCTACCCGCTGGCCGCAAACAGTTATTCGGGTTGTTTGCTATTAAATATGTATACTCTCACCATTGCGCTCTGTAGGATTGCTCACATACTTAGTTAGCATGTGTGTATTTGCATGGGCAGGCGGAAGGACTGAAACAACACTAAGATGCCAGATTTTCCATAGTTTTTTGAGAAGCCTCAGTTTTTGAGTGTCCCCCTCCCAACCCGAGCAGACCTCTATCTTATGGAAAGTGCTATGACATTGTAAATGTCCATGCAGAGTGGACTGAAGCTCATCCAAAAGTCCAAGTTACAATGGAATTGAATGTGGCTACATCAGAGGACATCTTGTCTTCAGCCTTGGTGAAAACAGAAGTCTATATTGTAGCTTTACCAGTTTGTGGTACGTTAGGGCTTGGTTTGGAAAGATGCCTCACCAGCAACAGTGGCAGGAGGCATTACAATAACAGAAATGTAGGGCTAGAAGGGACTTCCAGAGGTCATCTAGTACAGTGTTTCTCAATCTTTTTGAAACCAGGTACCGGCTTGCTGCCTTCCTAAACTGTGTCAGAGAGTTCTCAGGGACTGGCGCCAGTTCACGGACTGGTCGTTGAGAAACACTGATCTAGTTCATCACCCTAGGCTGAGGCAGGACCAAGTAAACCCAAATCATCCCAGACGGGTATTTGTCTAACCTGTTCTTAAAAACCACCAATAACAGAGATTCCACAACCTCCCTTGGAATTCTATTCCAGAACTTAACTACCTTTATAATTTGAAGGTTTTTCCTAATATCTAACCTAATTCTCTTTTGCTGTGGATTAAGCTCCCATGTCTTACATATGGCACTCCTGTTAATACACACCAGAATAATAGCCTTTTTCACAATTGCATCACATTGACGACTCATATTCAATTTGTGATCCATGATAACCCCCTAGATCCCTTTCAGCAGTAGTATTGCCTAACCATTTATTCCGCATTTTGTGGTTGTGCATTTGATTTTTCCTTCCTAAGTGTCATGCTTTGTACTTGTCTTTATTTAATTTCATCTTGTTGATTTCAGACCAGTTCTCCAATTTGTCAAGGTCGTTTTGAATTCTAATCCTGTCCTCCGAAGTGTTTGCACTTCCCGGCTTAGTGTCATTTGTAAATGTTATAAGTTTACTCTCCTCTCCATTATTCAAGTCATTAATGCAAGTATGGAATAGTGATGGACCCCTATTAGACCCCACTAGATATATCTGCCCAGTTTGACAGCGAACCATTGATAAGTACTCTTTTAGTGTGCTCTTTCAACCAGTTGTGCACCCACCTCCTACCAATTTCATCTAGACCACATTTCCCTAGTTTGCTTATGAGAATGTCATGTGTGATTGTGTCAAAAGCCTTACTACAATCAAGATATATCATGAATACTGCTTCCCTCCAACCACTAGGCCAGTAAATCTGACAAAGAAGGAAATTAGATTGGTTTGGTGTGATTTGTTCTTGACAAATTCATGTTGGCTATTACTTATTACCTTGTTATCTTCTAGGTGCTTACTTGTTCCAGTATCTTTCTAGGCATTGAAGTTAGGGTGACTGGATTATAATTCCCCGTGTCTTCTTTGTTCCCATTTTTAAAGATAGGTACTATGTTTGCCCTTCTCCAGTCCTGTGGGATCTCCTCCATTCTCCATGAATTCTTGAAGATAATTAACAAAGGTTCCGAGATTGCTTCAGTTAGTTCCTTAAGTACCCCAGGACGAATTTCATCAGGCCCTACCAATTTGAATACATCTAATTTATCTAAATATTCTT
The DNA here is from genome assembly GCF_965152275.1 of Natator depressus. Classification (NCBI taxonomy): domain Eukaryota; kingdom Metazoa; phylum Chordata; order Testudines; family Cheloniidae; genus Natator; species Natator depressus. Next base: position 247,376,655 of record NC_134234.1, read on the forward strand.
TAATCTGATTTTCCCCTATTTTGGCTTCTATTCCTTCCCCTGTGTTGTTAATATTAATCATGTTAAGTACCTGGTCACAACTAACTTTTTTAGAGAAGATTGAAGAAAACTAGCTATTAAACACCTCAGCCTTCTTGATATCATCCATTATTAGCTCTCATTTCCCACTAAATAGCAGACGTACATTTTCCTACGTCTTTCACTTGCTCCAAATATATTTATAGAACTTCTTCTTATTACCTTTATGTCCCTTGCTATGTGTGACTCATTTTGTGCCTTATCCTCCCTGATTTTGTCTCTACCTGCTTATGCTATTTTTTTGTACTCACCCTTAGCAATTTGTCAATGAAGGCTTCTGACTGCCTCTGTATTAAAGGGGAAAGCAGATACCTTCAGTAATGCTGGGAGGAGAGGAGTTCCCTGGAAAAGAGCTTACACACCTCCACTTGTAGGTTTTGTGCATTTTGCGACCTCAGTGCTGGCTCCACTTTCCCAATCAGTACCAAAGGATGTGGGTTATGTTAAATCCAGAGCCACTGGAAATTTTGCAAACAAAAACTGTTTTTGTTCCTTGATCAAAAAATTGCCTTTTTTCACCTGCAGTTGTTGACAATGTCAAAAAGTTTAGCTGCTTTTTTATAAATTTTATTTCAACTTACAGAAATGGTTATCAAAATTTTATGTTTACCAAAAACCTACGCAAAAAGATTTTTTGATAGCATGGGGAGATGGGGTAATGGGGAGTCCCCAGGAAAGAGAAAATGCAGTTGCTTTAGTAAAAAAAAAAAATGGGGACCCATTGGACTGGATAATCATAATGGTCCCTTCTGGCCTTAAAATCTGTGAGTGAAATCCTGGCTCCACTGAAGTCAATGGCAAAACTATCAACTTTTATGTGGACTCTGACTACGAACCTGGTGACACCAGATTCTGTGAAATCTTGTTTGTAGCTACTTTCTTCATAGTACGCCTTCTTCAGCAATCCTTTTAGCAATAATAACGCAGCTATGTTTAAAAACATTAAAAAGCAAAACCTTCCATTGAATAATAAAGGGACAAGGAGGATTGCTGAGTGTCCCGTTTTTTATTTTAACTGAAATATACACCTTTTAATCATGTAGTGGCAATTAAAAATCTATCAATTACAACCCACTCTTTGCTGGTCTCCAGGGAGAGAGAGTCAGAATTCATATCAAAATGTAAAATTTCAGAAGCACAAAGGGCTAGGTCGGTGTTTTGTGATTGCCCAAATATTCAGTGATTTTAATTACAATGGAACCTTGATAAATTGGTTTGTGCCACAATCCATTATTAACAACTTAATGAATACTACAATGGCCTATTAAAACTGTTCTATAGCAAAAGCTGTTGTCAGTGTTTCAGTTACAATCCCCCTTTGGTGACTGGGGGTTGTGGAAAGGTTTATAACTCGGCTGTTTAAAAAAAACTTAGAGTGAAACTCTGCATACAAGGGGCGCTGATCCTCGAGTCTGGCCAAGCTGTGCTTGGTGCAGGTCCTGAAGAGGGAGGGAAACAACATTGGTTTTAATACTGCCTTTGTGCTCCTCTGATCTTAGGATCAGTTAGGGGGTCAATACTGCTCCCAGCACAATTTAGAGAAATCATACTGCTTTACAGTATGACAGGTGGTTTTGGTCCCCAAAAGGGCCAGGTGAGGGCTCACCAGAGCACAGTAGCACTCTGTTACTTTTCTCTTGGCCACATCCTCAGTACATTCCGTATGCAGGAGGAATCCTCTGTGAACCAGTCGTGCCAGCTTCATGGCTCTTTTGTGCCACCAGGGTGCTGCAAAAGGGCTGTAGAACTTGCCAGGATCTGACCTAAGCATGATTTTAGTATGGATTAAACAAAGTATTGATTGGTTTAAAATGCGATTTTTCAAATGAATTTTTAAAAAGCTTTTATTTGCAGTATTAAACTTTGAAATGTGATGAAAATATCAGTGAGAATTAATCTGATTGTGAGCACAGTCAGCATTATGGATCCAAATTTATTAACATTAGGGGTCTGAAAGATTTAACTGTCGTAAAACTCAGGCCATTTTTCTTTTCAAAACAAACAATATCTAAAAGTTTTATATTGCAGTAGGAACTTTGAGAACTTTAGATGTTACAGAAGGGTATACGGGGTTGACAGATCTGCTTGATTTGATAGGGTCCTATAAGAGTTTAAGCAGCTGGAATTTAAACAGTTATGGTCCAGTTTCTTAGAGAAACATTTAATACATTTGCTGCATATGCTGTTTTCTTCCATTTTCATCATGGTTGTTGCAATCTCCAGGGGGATTACAAACAGATGTCAGGGGGTCACGACCACACTGCCCTTTAAATACTGCTGAATGGGGAGAAGGTCCTGGCTTGATCCTAGCTAGATGAGAGGGAGGATCCCAGTACAAAAAGGCTGAGAACCACTGCTCTAGTTAGGAGGAATTACATATATTAGACATATATTATTTGCATTTACACAGTTGACAGAATAATAATTAAGAAAGTTGAAACATGTCATTACATTTTGTTCTGGAAAATAAAAGTTGTTGAATAGCAAAAGAAAGCCCAGATCTGCTCACCACATGAATTATAGTATTACTCATTAGAATGCTTAATTTGCACATTGTATAAACGTGTATATGGAATACGTAGAGTCCTCCTGGGCTGGCAAGTCAATAGTTACCATACAATATGATTTTTCAGAAAAATATTTTTAATTGGTATGTTAAACAATGCTGGCTATAACTCGTGAGTATTGATCAGTCAGGGTCTCTGCAAGAAGTAGGACATGTTAAGGTATTGTTGAGGAGGCAGGCAATTTGTATTCTGTATACTTTCAACTCAAGTGTTGGTGTATTTCTGCTGTTGAGTTGAAGACTTGAATTTTGAGAACATTCCAGATAATAGAGATGTCAGACTACCATTCTTCATGCATTCTTGTGTTTTGTGGAAAGGACATAGCAAGATACACAAAGTCCTCTTATTTTTCTTTCTGTGTGTGTGTGTCTCTCTCTCTCTCTCTCTCTCTCTCTCTCTCTCTCACACTCACACATGCATAATTTTTGTATGTGTTTATCAGTGTGTGCAAAATGCCTGTGTTTGCAATATAATGAATGTGTAAATACTAGTAAGTCAGATTGAAACTCTCTAATGGAAAAGGGAGAATGCTTATTGCTACTAAGGAGTCCTCTACTGGATAAAAACCATAACTGAACTGAACATTCAGGAAACTTCAGATAACAACACAATTCATCATTGGTTATCCTGTGCATGTTCAATGTATCTTTCCCTCCCAATACCAGTTTTACCCACCATCCCAACCCTGGCAACAGCTACCTCCCTTGTGCACATATACCTCCCCTCACCCCCCGCAAGCTACTAATGAGTTTTAGTTAGAGGTTAGTTTAATGTGACCTAAAAATGTGGAATAAGTCCTAACTTAGAGCTAAGGCCTGTTTGGTGACTAGCCCAGTAGCATGACAGAGCCTCAGCTGAAGAGACATGGTTGTTCAAAGAAGAAATAGTAATATCAGTTGTTATTATTTATTAACATATAGCAATAATTATAATAATAAATGGTATAACTATGCTTTTTATTATTAATATAAATAATGACAATAGCTGTAATACTTGACAATTATTAATTTTGAGCACCCCAAAATGAGTTAGGCATCTCACATACCCAAGTAATGCCCTCTTCCCTGCCCCAAAGTGTGCATGGTCTCAATGTGACACAAGAGGGTCTTAGACCAAGGAGAAAGGGTGCAGTAGTACAATCACATGGTAACCCAGTGAGGCATGTATGTAGGTGGCTCCACTAGGCAATGGAGGTGGATTGGCAGACAGGTTTGGGGAGGGTGTGCTAAGCATGTGGAGGAGAGTGAAAGGAGACTGAGGCACTTGTAAGGCATTTTTAAAAAGGGTGAATAAAAGCAATGTTGGGGTGGCTCTCACAATCCTCAAGGCAGTAAGTACTAACAGTACATTCGTGTACATTGGTGTTGAATGTCAGGCCAACACTGTAAATAGAACTATTCAGTCTAAGCTAATACCATTATAATCTCTCAAGGAGAAAAAATGGGGCATTGAGCTCTCGCAACAGCAACCCAAATCATTAGTCTTGTGTTCGGTAACTGGCGTGTCAATCAGTGATTCTGCTTCGGATACCAATGTCCTTCCCGCACACACATACAACGTTGTGAGAAAAGGAGGGGAAGAATGTCAGATGATGATTTGTGAGGCAAAATAAACTTCAGAATGCTGTGGGGGGGGGAGGGGAGACATCTTATACCTACTAATACAGTATGTGTTTGGTACTGTATGTTGATTTGGGTGGGGGCTTCTGAAAGCTGACTGAAGTCAACGGAAACCAGATAAGGCCCTTTATACACAGACGGGGTATGGGCAACAACAGCTCAAGCTTTCCCCAAAATTATTCTTACTGTTATTTATTATTTTTATTATGGTAGTGCCCAGGGGATTTAGTCAGGGATCAGAGCACTGTACAAACACAGAACAGAGAGGTGGTCCCTGCCCTGACACATCAGTTGCAGCCAATGTGCCTCGTTCCTGACTTGGAGAGAATAATGGTTGATGTGGGAGAGTAGCATAGTCTCTCTCCTCATTGCATTCTTGGCCTCTCTTCTGACGCTGCCAATAATGGTCTTAATTGTGTGTGTTGGGAAAGGAATTGTGATGTTTACATCATTTCATTATGCTTTGGATTGGGACCACCAGCTCAGCACTGATAAACCACCAACCAGCTGTCAGAAAGTAGAAGACTTTTGGTTACCAGGCTGAGTTTCATCTGATGACCTGGAGATGGGAGGTTTCATGTTCTGTTACCAGTCCTCCTAGCCATCCAGTACATCCTTCCTGTTCAGTTCAGTATTCAAAGAGAAAGTGTGACTGAATTCCTTTCTGGGGATTTGCTACTGTTCATAAACTGCTCAAACTGCTGTCACTTTCTTGGTTTTATGATAACAAAAAAGCCTCAAGAGTGAATTACAGCTTTGGGTACACATTAGAGCCATCTCTATTGGCGCATAGATAGCTAATGATGCAAAAACGAGGTGTTATCTATTCCACAGTACCCATGTACTTATCAACATATATTCACAGTGGCACTGTTATAAAAGATAAGACGCCATCTCTTCTTTAAAAATTATTTCTTCCCCTTCTCTGTGTATTTAGCTGGCAGTTAGTGTATCCAAAGAAGTAAAAATATCCTTCTCGTAAGTGAATACTTTGTGTAACTGCAGAAGGGATTAGCACAGTGGCTTTAGCCAACTGTAAGCTACTTCAGTTTTGTCTACACTGTGCTGGCAAAGCGCATTAGAGGGGTGCGATTTGTAGAGCACTAGCTCTAAAAGTTGTCTAGTTAGCGTTAATGTAGACGACACAGTGTAGACAAGCTCCAAGTAGACTGTTTACACCAAGTAAGGACCTTTTAGAGTGTGCCAGCAGAGTTTACAGGGTGCAGTTAGAGTCCAACATGTTAGAGTGCTTTACAAATCACACCCCTCTGGCGTGCTTTGCCGTGGTGTGTAGATGAGCCCTGGGTGTAGCTAATTTATTCTCAGGGAGTTCTATTGTGATATTTTGTTACTCCCCATTATACTGTTTTTATATGGATTCCCCTGCTTGTCTCTTTCTGGAATTATAAAGTGCTCTTTTGGGATGTCCACCTGATGCCATGGATCATAAACTGTAGCATGAGCTGTTCTTGGAATTGCCCAGACAGCAGTATGAGCATTTTATGACTTCCAGAAAAAATAACCTTGCTTAAGTGCATTATGGTTGTAAATATGTATCAAGAACTTAAGTGGTGATGGTGGTGCAGAGAAATAAAGAATGTTGCAGTTTTAAAAAAAAAAAAGTCTCAAAGTCAAGAAATTTAAACCTAAGGTTACACTTTAGAAAACTGTGGAGTAGCTTCATTGAGAAATAAAAAAACATGGTATTGAGCAGAATTCAGTAGCTAGAATTGTCCTGTTTCTTTATTCTACGTGTTGCCTCAAACAAGCCTGTAACTAGGAGCTTTGTGGTTCATACGCAACAGCTCATCCTGGAGGAACTAGAAGGACCTGTTTTAAACTTGTCTCAGCTTGAAATAGCTCCCTAAATTGTCTTCATTCATTAGCAACTGAATCTAAAATTCAAATTTATTTTCATCTCTGAACTATGTGGAAGATCTTGGGAATGACATGATTTTCTTTGTAGACTCTTAATACCTCTAATACAGGCTGGCACTTGCCTGTATACTGTACTGATGTTTCTATATTTTATTTTGCTTCACTGCTGTGCTCGATAAGTGAGCAGCTAAATAATCTCTGGATCGTTAACCAAGTGAGGAACTTTCTGGGATTGGACATGGTGAGTGAGTCTTGGGAGTATAGTAGCACCACTTCCCTTCCCTGTCTCCCCCCTCCCTCCCCAACTTCAAGCATTGGACTTTTACAATGTGGACCACAAGGTGTATTTTAATTTCTCTGTATGGAAAGAGAGATCCCCATCCATCCAGAGTTTTTCGGAAGGTGAAGAGGGGAAACCTGAGCACTCTTCTCTGTCGCCTTCCCTCTGAACCGTTCTTTTATCTTTAAGTGGAACCCAGCAGAGGGAAATTGCTTCATATTTTTCAACAGCCTGATTTTCCTGTTATTGGGTGACTCCATGGCCAGATGCACGGAAAGAGTATATTCTCTCTCTCTGTGTCTATATAGGATGTTAAAAACCCAAGTTATGCTGTAGTCAAACACAAGTTGTTGGGCTCAGTACAGGGATAACTGTGTGAAATTTCATGGTCTGTGATATGCAGGAGGTCAGACTAGATGATCTACTGATCCATTATGGCCTTAAACTCTATCTAATGTATCTCTCTTTCTCCCCCTTCATGTGAGGTTTTTTAAGTGTTTTTATAAATCTCAGTTAACTTAAGCCTCACAATACCCTGTAAAGGTAGCTGTATATTATTATACCCCTTTTACAGTGGGGGAACGGAAGCTAATTGTAGTTCAAAGACAGAGATTGGAATAGAACCCAAGTGTCCTTGCTCCCAGTGGGGTAAATGCTATCTACTATAACATAGCTCCTCTCTCTAGTTGTTTGTGGGTGGTTAATCCAGCCAATGAAATAGCATCTTATTAGGCATTAGCTTAATACTTGATTTATTTATTTGTAAAAAGGCAAGAGTCATCACCTTTGCAAAGGAGATTCCATCTCTGACTCTAAGTCTGCAGGTGACTCCAAGAATTTGACAGTCTTGTCTGTTCACTAATTGTTTCTTCCATTGTGTCCTGTAGCTGTGACTTCAGGGTAATGTAACATCCTGATCAAGTTATCATAATGATGCATCTGTTTTCTGTAGAGAAAAGGGAATCAGTCTGGATTCTCGCTCCACAAACAAGGACATTCATAGTTAGTTTGACCACTCTCTAAGTACAATGAGCATAATCAGTATGACATTTCTGGAGCCAGGGAAATTGACTAAACTCTTTTTATTTTGAGCTGTATGAAATTATCTGAACCAAGTGCAAAATAACACAAAACTTCCCTGCTCTGGGGTTTCATGACAAACACTATGCTCAGACCAGGTTTGACAAAATGTTCTTGAATCTTTCAAATAAACCTGGGCCGATATTTATCCTTTTGCATTAAAAACCTCATAAAAGTAGGAGCTTTATTCCTTTATAAGATGTGCCTATCATCAATCTCTCAACTTGTTTACAATAAAAACACCACAATAAGCCATCCAGCCAGTGTTAGTGAATGCAAACAAACTAGTTTCCCTGCCACCCTCAAACAATACCTTTAAGGATGGCCTGTGTTAAAAGATAAACTTTGCAATTGACTTGAAGTTCAACAAACTCTGGTTCTTTTGGACTGAGAGGGGGACTAAATTCCAGAGTTGGGAGCCCTCCGCTGAGAGTGCCCTGCCCTCAACCCCCAGATGGGCAAATCTAGGACCTGTCAACTCAAGCATCCCAATTAATTCCAATCTCTGGTTTAAAACATATAGAAAGAAGAGAATCTCTGATTTATTGGGGTGATGGATTTTTTTTCACAGAGGGCTGGAGTTTGCATGTTTTTGATGTGAAACTTAGTGTTTTTAATTAGAAGTTGGATTTGACCATCCTGTTTTAATTTGACAGATACTCTTCCTTGAGGGCTTCATTTTGTGCTCCATAGTAAAGCTTTCAATTAAAAAAAAAATCAAGAGTTTTATTCTCCGCTCCTTTACTGATGCCAGTGAAGCTATTCCAGACAAAGGTCTGGCCCCAAGATGCTGGCCCTCAAGGTTCCAAATTTAGCTTTCAAAATGTGAACTGGATGCAGACTAATATAGTTATGTGTGTCTGAGTCTGCAGAGAGCCTGAAACAATCCCTGAAAGAGGTGTGAACTGCTTCATTTTATGAGTGGGTTAACTCTGAATCCTAATGAGATTTTACTGTCAACCTATTTTGTTATTTCACTGCCAATCAAAGCATGCAGGAAAGAGGAGGTATGATCATACTGTGAAGGTCTGATGCAGTCTATTGTTAGTGGCATTTCATTTTGGCATCATGAGTGTGTGGAGCTTGGGTTGGCAAGAGCTTTGATGAGAGGAGCTTGGGAGAGTTTCACCAATTATATTTTCCAGTCTGGCTGCCGGTTTCATGTGTAATTTGCTTTGGTATTGTTTAGTTCATTCAAACTTGAAACCCAAATTGAATTACAGGTGTGAGAAAAAATTGTAGAAATCCTTGCAGTTGAAAGCATCCTTCTGAATGAAGATTCCACGGGAAATGTTTCTGATAGTGCTGTCTGTGAGCTTTCCCTTTCACCTTCTAAAACTGTAACCCAAGAGGTCCATTTGGGTCCCAAAAGCCAGGGTTCAGTAGTTAAAAGGTCGTTCTATAGGCTTAACTTAAAAGTTATGCAAAAATGCAGTTTCCCAGTTCAAGGCTGAGTGAGCTTGAGACCCTGCCCAAGACCCTTGATTCTTGTGAGGAGAAGAATTATGATGCATTGCATGCACAAGGGACAGACTTCTATGTTCTTTTGACAGCTGTGAAGCTTAAAAGTGAGTACTGAAGAAAGAATGATAAATACTGCTGGATGTGCCTTCCCCAGTACAGGATCCATCTGTTCTTCTGCTACACATCTGTAGCACAAAGTGGTTAGTTCCATGCAGAGTGATTTTTCTGCATGGCCAGGTGATGTTTAAGGAGACTAATGAGAGGGATGATATGGCCCAGATCAGTGGTGTCAGGAAGCATATAATAAAGTATCTTTCTCTGAGGGACTGAAAGCAGGACTTGTCCTAGTATATATTTCAAAGGGGGTAACTATGTCATCCACAAAGTTGAACATTTACTCTCCTGCAAACCACATCCAAATTATAGTCTTTTAAGCAGTAACTAAATCTGAAGCTTTCATTGGTTTAATGATAGATGCTTCCTTGTGTGGAAAAAAATAAAAAATGGAAGTCCATCTCATTGACGCGACTTTGTGTTGCTGCTGGCAATTGCAGCTCCCTCTTACTCGGGAATAACGTAACTAAGAAAGATTGAATATAATATAGAAGCTTCTGTTGGCTTCTGCTGCCTGTCAGGAAAATCAAAGAAACTTCCCATTGGGAAGAGTAAGCCAGCAGCTAAATATGATGCCCAGAGAATGTTTTCATGTGGTGATGCTACCAATATCAGATCTGTTGTCAAACTGAAAAATGTGCATTTTCTTTCCTGTGAATGTACCTGAGAGACTCCCTCTTCTCACCTCCAGCAACTGACAAATAATCCAACTTTTTTTGTTTCTATGCCAATGTTTTTTCCCAGTCACCATACTGTGGTTTTTGGGGAAGGATGATTTTACTACCTTTGTGATCCCAGAAAAAAAAGCATGTCTCACTGTGATAGGTAATAACCAACCTGCCAAATTGAAATCTCTTTTCTCTTGCTGGGCTGATGATTGTTAATGTTGCATTCTGTATTGATGTGTAAAGTAGAGCTGGATGAACTGTGTACTGTGGAGGATTTGTTAAAATGTACCGCTTTGTTCTCTTTGTGAATTATCGATGAACAAGTTGTGATTTTTCAGTGTTATTCATTCTTCACATTTATTCAAATAGTGTGTGCAAATAAACTTAAGTTTTTTTATGGATTGTTCACTAAACGGTGGCTTTTAATAGTCCCTGTGCGTTACGGGGCCAATCACATGGTATAAATAAGTTAGAACTTATTTGCTTCTCCTCTCTGATTGGATGACCTACAGTTCATAAACAGGAAGATGTGTCCCTTTTCCATATTATATGCACAACGGTCAAAATTGCGATGGCAGTGTTTTAGTACAATACACTAGTGAATATTTAACTTGTGCTAGAATTCATTTTGTTTTGCACAAATGTTCTTGTGAACTAAACTTTGCTCACCCTGTTCTATTATTTATTATGATTATTATTACTTCAACTATTCTGGCAGTGCCTAGAGGCCTCAAACAAGATCAGGGCCTCATATGGCTAAATGGTGGGCAAGCATATTGTAAGGGACAATTTCTGCCCCAAAGAACTTACAATCTAAATTTGAAGTCCAGACTTGACAAGTAAGTACAATTCCTAAGCAACAGGAGCCAGTGGGTTGCTTTGCAAGACTACACACAAATATATCTTTGACCATATTTGCCTATCTCTGGTTCAAACTAAGGGCTTGTCTAAACTAGAAAAATTGTACCACTTTAAATTTACTGGTAGAGTCACAGCAGTACAGCCCCTCTAGTGTTGACATAGTTATATTGGTATAAAGGTGATTTATACCATATAACTAGCTATTCCTATGCAAGAAAGGGAATTAACTATACTGGTGTAAATCACCTTTATACAGGTACAACTGCATACACGGTAGGGCATTTACCAGTATCACACACCTAATTGAAATAGGTATACAGGAAAAAATTTCAAGTGTAGACCAGGACCAAGAGCTGGACTGTTTATTGCAAAATGCATTGACTACCAGAACAAATGTTGAATGAGCACGTGAATGAACGGTTTCAGAGTAGTGGCCGCGAAGTGAGCTGTAGCTTGCGAAAGCTTATGCTCAAATAAATTTGTTAGTCTCTAAGGTGCCACAAGTACTCCTTTTCTTTTCACGTGAATGAAGTCTTCCTAGGGCAGTTAAATGCAGTCTTTAGCCATAAAGAGTTAAAGTATGCAGAAATATTGATTCTTTGGTTCACAGGGACAGCTGGGAAAGAAGGTATATTACCCAGTAACAGTTACAATACAGTCACAGCTCTTTTATTTCTTCACGTGTTAGACATGAGAGGCTTTTTGCTAGCAGTACATTCATTTTGACTGCAGAACACATTTCTAAATTTAGGCATAGGATGGTGTTGTAAATGATGGGACACATTTCTGAGTGCAATATACAGTAATATGGCTTTGCATGCTTCATCACCCTGGGAAATCCATGCATGCAGGGCACTGGGTGTAATGCAGATCAGCTCGGCCAGTACGCATAGCTCTTGTGTATACCATAACTGGCACTGGCCTCTATAATCCAGCCTCTTGCTTTCAGGGGCACCAAATTCACATGTGTAATTACAAGCTTTCATTTGATGGACTGAGATTCACAGGAGAACTTAGAGCGGTTCCGTGCTACCCCCTTGCCTTACCCAAACGCTGTGAATTTCAGTTTCTCTCTGCAGTTTGCTGGCAGCAGAGCTAGAGCACAGGATATAAAATATTTCTCCTCTTGGCTCTCGCTGCTCCTTGTTCCCATGTCATGTAAAAATATTATCTGATTAAGTCTGTTGATATATATAATTAATTGCTCCTTCCTTACCCTTATCTCACTAGCCTATCCTTTCTCTGGCTTCTTCTTTATCTGTATCATCTGATGCAAGAAAATAATTCAAAATATTTTTGTTTATTCTTTAATTAATAAATAAATGCCGATTTAATCCTTTTGAAGAAACACTTGATCCCTGCTTTTCCTTTTCAAGCTGCAGCATGTCAGATCCTGGCACTGCAGTCACCCCTGGGTTCTTTCTGTGCTATGATACATTATGTTGGTATTTGAGGAATTGAAAAATGAATCTCCTGGCCTCATGGCTTAGATTCAGCACAGCAGTATTATATCCTGCTCTCAAAAGTCAATCCAAACTGTCCAAACTGGCTTGGAGTCAACCTGCTCTTGTGCATAGTTCTGTTCCTGTGGCATTTTTCTGGCTCAAACTGACATAAGCAAGTAGCTTTAGTAAAAGGAGGATGGTTCAACAAGCATTTTGCATGAACAAGACATACAGACATGTTTTGTTCTGATGTAACTATATCGTATAGAGATGCTTACAGTGGTGCAACTTATTACCAAAGTTATACTAATATAAGCACTTTTATACCAATAAAATGGAGTCCACCCTAGAGGGCTGCACAACCAGTATAGTTAAATTGATACAAAAACTGTGGATAGATCTGCCCTGAGACCTAGATTGTGGCTTAGTGTGCTCTTGAGTGGCTGCATAAGCTAACTCCCCTGTACATGCCCAGCGTGGCTATCTGGACCTTAGGTTTGGGCGTATGTGAATAAGTGGAACAACATGCCTGCTTACTCCCTTCTCAGAGTAGGTAGGTGGGGAATGGGCAGAGAGTATGCCTCCATCCCCCCGTCCCTACCCCACACATGCACACGGACTGGCAATACAGCTGTGCTGGTGTGGGTCGGCTGGGACATGCCATTATAGGTACTACCAGAAAGTGCTAAATACCCACTCTCTGGAAATTAGGTCCTTGTAATGTGTCTTGTAAAGTGGTCACGCACAATCATTTTTGAACACATATGCATAGTTATTATTTTGATTCATTCTTAGCGTATGTTTTTATGTTGCATTTCACAGAGGCGCAGAGACTTCCTCCAGCTGATACTCGATGCTCGCAGCTCTACTAACTACATTGGTGTGGAGCACTTTGACATAGTCAACCAAGCTGATGTTTCCATTCAGGACCATAAGCCTCCTGCTGACAAGGCCCTGCCTAAAAAGGTTCAGAAGACATTGTCTGAGGATGAGATTGTAGGCCAAGCCTTCATCTTCCTCATTGGTGGGTATGAGACCACCACCAATGCACTCTCCTTCGCCACCTACTTATTAGCCACCAACCCAGAGTGCCAGGAGAAACTGCTGCAGGAGATAGATGAGTTCTCTGGAAAACATGTGAGTAGATTCATTGACTTCTTTGCATAACATAAGTAGTGTGAGCAGAGTGCCTGCCTTGAAATATGGACTTGGACACATGAGGCAGATATTAAAAATGTAAATTACATGCACAAAGCTACATTAATGCAATATGAATATTGCACTAAATATTGCATTAAAATAAAAAAGTCAGGGAGTGCAAAAATTAAGATCCCACGAGTAACATTTAAATGAACCATGTTCTTTTTATTAATCCACTGTGAATGTATCCTCCCACTGTAGCCTTTAGTGCAGGTGGTAGTTTTGTCGGCCCCACTCCTGTATGCATTTCCTGGGTTTTAGTTATATTCAGTTACTTATTTAACAAGAAAAATAAAAACGAAATGCTACATGTCACCACCTGGCCTGGAAACACATGACATGGATGCCAGACTGTTGCAACTGAACCCAACCACTGGGTCCTACATGCTTCTAAACCCACTGGGACTAGGTAGTGTCCACTCACTGTTTCTAGCTCTGAATCTCTGTGGTATACTACCAGGCTGAGACCTCAGGCAAGCAAGGAGCACACGCTTAGCGTAGGAATTTCTTAACCACAGTCATTTTACTCTAGAAAACATTAGTGAATTATAGGTCTTTGAAAACAAGAAACAGGCTTGAGGCGTACCCTCCACCCAGTCTCATGTTACCCCATTTGTGAATCAAAGTTTGTCAGCATTCATGCTGGGCATATTCCCTCCTGCTTTCTCTCTCTCCTTCACATCTGGCTTACATGTAGCAGTGGTGCACCCCTGTACTTCAAAGCAGCAGCTCTTCGTAAATATAGACGCTTTCCTTTTGCCATGTGCCCTGGCTGAGAAACTGCAGACCTACTGGCTGTGCTGGTGCCCCTATGTAGAAAATCCATTGTTCCATGAGTTTGGACCAGTAGTTGAGAGACAATCAAAGTGGATGGCTCCCGATCACTCTGTGACTGCTTCTCAGTGATGATCCTTCAGCAGTGTCAAGTACTTTTCCTGGACAGGACAGCTATCTGGAATGCATTTCAATAACCTTGCCTTGGGTGAGATTAGACATGTGTTCAGCACATAACAAAATGGATGTAGGTCCTGACACAAAATGAGATTACAATATAAAATGTTCACAATGTGACACAGACATATCCCATTCTATCACACCAAATATATCCAGTGTGGATGAGTGAAAGTTGCTACTGGGCCAGAATCAGAAGTTCCTGATTCTTTTTTTTTTTTTTTTTTGTGTGTGTGTGTATGTGTGTGGTTTTAACTGTGAAACCTTAATTAGTGAGGTGGGACGCACCAGCATGGCCCCTCCCACTAGTCGTCCTGGGAATTAGCTCTCCGGCCTCCGGAGTGCCCTCTGCAGGCCAGCATCCCACTTGCCTCAGGCCCCCGTTTCCCTCACGGACCCCAGTGCCCCTTTATCTTGGGTGCTGCCCCCTGGCAGTACACCCTCTCTCTGGGTCTCCCCACCCAGGGGAACCCCCAACCCTCTATCCCCACCTCGCCTCAGTCTATGGCTACTGCCAGTCACCATCTAGCCCCAACTCACTGGAGCAGACTGCAGTGTACAAGCCATTCATCATTGGCAAGGGGGGGGTTGGACCTGATGCCTCTGCCTACCCTGGGCTGCACCTTTGCAACCCCAGTACCATTCCCAGCCTTTAACAAGGCCTGCAGCCTCGGGGGTTTCCAGGCTGGAGCTCCCCCACCTCCTCTAGCCTTCCCCTAGCCCTGCTCCACTCTAGGTTCCTTACTCAGCTCCCAAGCAGCCAGGCCCGTCTCACTCCACAGCTAGAGAGAGACTGCCTGAGCTCCTGGCTCACAGCCTTTTATAGGGCCAGCTGTGGCCTGACTGGGGCATGGCCCCAGCTGAGGCTGCCTTCCCCATCAGCCTAGCCTTTGGCTCACCACCCCTGCCCTCTCCCAGGGCTGGCTGTAACCCTTTCAGGCCCGGAGCGGGTGACCACCCCGCTACACCTTAATATAGTTGTTTGCATGCCATAACCTTGGTTTTCTTTTCTTTTTCTTAAGAAGATGAGAGAGAAACTGCCTGTGTGCTTAATAATTTTAGCAGTGATATGGGCCCAGTAACGTTTTGAAGGGAGTAATGTCCCACCTTTGCTGATTTTGTTGTTTGTCCAGAGACATTTGTCTGACAAACGAGTTTACAGGGCAGCAGCAGCTGTTTACAGCATAAATTTTTGCAGCCAAAAAAGATAGCTAGAAAGAGGCAGATTCTCAGCTGATGTAAATTGATGTGGTTCCATTGGAACTGCTCCAATTTACACCAGCCAAGGATCTGGCCCCAAACTCTTTTTTCTTAATGAACACTTAAAATTTGCAGAATATTGTACAATGCCCCCCAGCCCCCAAATGTGGCCAGACACTAAAATTATACAGTTTAAGTTTTCTTCCCTCCCCACACCTACAGTTTTGTTTTGTCAGTGTTATGGCAGATTTTTATTTTCTGAATTTTCATAAGCAAAATTTTTGTCCTCAATAATGATCTTCAAAGTTTTTGTTAAAATATTAATAAGTTGAATTCATCCCAAATTGGTAAGAGAATCTATGTATAGACTTAAAAATTACAAATACCTGTTTATTTTAAAACCAAACATTTTATATCGATACCTTCTTCACTTCCAGTACCTGCAAAGCCAAGTCCAAAGTCCACTTTTCCTTGGCTACAGTCAATGGAAACACAGTGCGCCAGAAATTTTGATCTCTTGAATTCTCTGCTCTAGTTGTTAATAAGATAGTGTGCAGTATCTAGTGTCTGTATTTGTCTTCGTCATTGTTCTTCATGAGCTTTTTAATGAGTCAGGACTTTGGTGGGACAAAAATAACACTAGATACAGCCTTCTTCATTTCAGCTGATGAATTTGCATGCTCAGATCTTTGGTCATGCAATTTTGGGTTGCTTACTTCTTATGCACCCCAAAACTCACCTTTGCACCATTTGTGCATGCAAATTGAGTAATTAGATGTCTGAGCAGCTTATTTACATGCAAATCCAAGTTTTAGAATATGCAAAAATGTACATGATTAAAATTTACCAATTTTACCCAGCTCTGGTTGTGTGAAAGTAAAGGCCAGGCTCAGAATACTTTGAAAATTTGCCTCCATCTTTCCTGTATGCAAAACATTCTTTGAGTGGCAATTCTACCTCTAAGCAGTACCTTCCCAAGTTTTTGAAAGATTCCTTTTGCTGTAAGGCTGTATATATAAGTGATAGCAGTGAAATACAAGCATTCATCAACCTGATCCATAAGGCTTTCTCCTCAGCAAAATCACGCATTTCATGTATATGAGCTGAGCTACTCCACTGAGAGGCCACTGGCATCTTATGTTCTAATTATAAGACTCGGTTTATAATTCTAGATTATTATTACTACTGTTGCACTCCAAGTGGTGCATCTTACTCCTTTCACTCAGGTACAAGGGGAAAATTCTGCCCTCAGAACAATGTTACTTCATTGATGACAGTGGGGAGTTGCAAAGTTGTGACTGAGGGCACACTTTGGCCTACAGTGGGTATGCTTTATTGGTTTATGTTGCAGTCAGAGCACTTCAGGATTACAATCTATTTGTGCTAGATATTTATATTAACACATAAGAAAATATAGTCTGTGCCCTCCCAAGGAACTAACAGTCTAAGAAAATAAGTGACATCCAAAAGGATCCATTGAAATATATACAAGTAAGAGTGTGTGTGTATACATATACTCTCTCTCTCCTCACACATACACATCTACATACACAAATACATTATATTTTTCTACATAATTGTAAGTAGATGTAGGCATTGTGACACAGTGTGTGATTCACTCCTGTCTTTCTGTGTTCTCTGAGCTTCTATTATTGTTAGGTTCAAAGGAGTAATGCTTGACTTTTGTTCCTATTACAAATTTATTTTCACGGTAGCTCTATCTTTTGTGGTATTTGGAGAAAGCTCTGTCACTAGGGCTTTAATGGCAGAGTAGAATATAAAGAAGGAGATGGGAATGGTGGGCACACAGATTAACTGGGTGGTTTAACAGCATAATAAATGGTTGGTTCAATATGCAGTCATACGCGTAATGGGATTGATGGCCTTATCTTTATTTCATAGTGGACATCAGTCTGGATACCAAGGCAATACAGGCACAGTTGTCAGTAGCCCCTTGCAGAGCATTTCCCCTGTTACCTCACTGAGGTTCAGTTTTAGCTACTGATAACATATATATGGCTGTATGACAATGGAGAAGAGGAACAGAACTGTAGTCATTCAGCTGTCCTCTTCAATAACAAGAAGTTCATGCTTCCAGTCTGCATGGCTCCCTGTCATAAGGTTTCCTATTACTACCAACATTAACCACAATTAATCTTTTTAATGTGTTAGAGGATCCCTGATCCAGGAATTCACTTCAGGGTCAGGAAGAGGGTATAGCAGTTCAATCCTATTAGCACTGTAATTAACCACATTTAGCCTAAAAAATAAAATCCTCACAGATGATTTGAAAAGTTATGGGGGAAGAAACTGTTTTAGAACTGGGAATGTATTAATGTATCATGTTTGGGGGAGGGGGAAGGAGTATGTGACCCAAAGGCTCGCTGATCTCAAAGTCACTAAGAAACCTGAAGAGGTTATAGCCGTTGAATGATGCTCAACATTTCAGCTTAGTTCTTACCTTTAATCCAGGTGCTTTGCAATTTAAAGATCATGATAGAAGAACATCAGTGGGACAGAACAGGCAAGGTGGGTGCAGCTGGCCAGGTTGCATCTGACCAGTACATAAATAGAAGACTGCACTTATTCATAGATGCACACGTGTTAAACGGTTACGCTGCGTCCTGTCCAGCCAAATTTATAGTCAGGTAATTGCAGTATGCCTACTCAATTCCCCCAGCAATTTCAGTTGCATTGTACAGTTATATTTTTATTGCCCTAAACTGTGGTGTAGAGTTGCAGTATGATCTTAAAACACCTGCTGCATTACATCCCAGAGATGGCTGCACTTCAGTGGTGAGCAACGTGATTTATGCATAGATAGGAGTAGTTAATACAGTCATTTACTAGTGTTTCTAGAGCATCGTGGGATCCAGCTGAGTGGGCCTGTCATATATAGCCCTTTCAATCCTGGCCCTTCTGACCCGGGAGTAAGAGGCACCCACATCCCTTACCCCCACACTCAGGGACTTTATGCCAGCCTGACCTAGGCTAATGAGAATGAGGCTGGCACAAAGAGGGGAACAGAGCAGTTCCTTGTTGGCTCCTGGGTTCAGACCTGAAGAGTCCCATGAGCTCCCTATCCCCTGTGTAGGCCCTTTGTCTATCCCCCTTGCACAGTGAATGCAGACGCTACCCCTAACCTGGGCTGTAGTAAGCCTTGCGGAGCAGCTTGCCAGGGAAGACAGCCTTAGGATGGGGCTGCTCCGTCAGTTTCCCTCAGAAAACAGTGCATGTAGTGGGTCGGAGTAACAGTTCCTCCTTCACCTCCACTCCTCTCCGCTGCATACTCTGTTCTTTCTCTTTTGCTACAGTCAGGCCCCTTCTGGGTTTGTACATGTTCTCTGTAACTATTCCTGTCAGCCATTCAGAATCCTTTGCCAGTTCTGTCTTGAAGACCTTACAGTCTAGGAAGACATGAGGGAGAGAGCTGAGGGAGAGGGGTACAGGTGCAGTTTTGCTACTGCCTTTCATTTCACTTCCCATTTGTCCCTCTCCAGATAAACTCATCTGTAGAAAAGACAAAAGACATTTCTTAAATGAGCAATGTCAGTTCACCCTTTAGTCTTTAAATCCAACCCAGATCATCAGGTGATTAATCTAACTTGGGGGCAGGGGGAAGGGTAGGAGCTGGAATCTGGACAGTTCACCCTTCAGAGGGTGAAGAGAGCCAGAAGAGGTGCTAGGAATGTATTTTTGTGCCCATACCTTAATCTTAGGGAGAAAGCATAATCTAGTGGATAGGGGCTGGAACGGGGAGCAAGAAGCCTTCTGAGTTCTGATCCTGGTTGAAAAAATGGCTCACTGTGCGGCCTCAGTCAAAACACTTCACCTTTCTGATTCTTAGTTTAACATGTAAAATGTGGACAAGAATTATGTACCTACCTGCCTCACAGAGCTCTTATGGAGATCAACTGACGCATGTTGGTATGCATTTTTGATGACATAAAGCACTGTGTATGGCTAGTGTAAGTAAGGACCTGATGCTGATCCTGGAACCATGCTGAAATAATTTGAAAAAAATCCAATACTGTATTAATGATTAAGTCCTCAGTGGGCTGATACTAGCTAGGAGGGCTATGGTGAAGCTCCACCGGAATAGCAGCTCATTCATTCTTGTCACTGGTTGCCTGTGAACACTGTTAGGGCCAGGCAAACGCGAGGGAGAACAGGAGGTTGGGAGGAACAAGGAAGCAAATGTAAATGTGTTTTAAAAATGAAGAGCAAATATTAATGGAAAATATTAAATATGGAAACAGAGCCCTTGGGGGTCTTCCATTCTAGTTTTTAAATAATACACAGTATATTACTATTATGTATTTACATACCTAGAAACCCCAACCAAAACTAGGGCCCCATTGCACTAAGCATGTACTTACACACAATAAGAGACAGTCCTTGCCCCCAAAATGCTTATAGTTTGAATGTAATAGGTAAGACAGACAAAGGGAGGAAGAAAGGAAATACGCCCATTTTAAGGATGAGAAGTAGAGAGACTGTGGGTATGTCTAAACTGCAGTTATACACCTGCGGTTGGCCTGTGCCAGCTGTCTCGGGCTGCAAGGCTGTTTTATTGCTATGTAGGAGTTTGGGCTCAGGCTGCAGCTCAAGCTCTGGGACCTTCCCACATCGCAGGGCCCTAGAGCCCAGGCTCCAGCCTGGGCCCAAACGTCTATATCACCATTAAACAGCCCCTTAGCCCAAGCCCTGCTGTCAGCCCGAGTCAACTGGATCAAGCCAGCCACAGGTTTTTCACTGCAGTGTAGACATACCCTCAGTGACTTGCCCAGAGTCCCACAAGAAGAGCCAGGAACTGAATCTACGTCTCCTGATTCACAGTCCAATGCCTTAACTACAAAACAGTCGTTCATTTCTGTTGTAACCCCATAAATCTTAAAGAAACTCAAGGTCTTGGGATTTTAGCTTGCTGCTTAAAGGCAGTTTGGAGGAATGTTTTTAAAGGAAAAAACTCTGTCCCATAAACATTTGCTATTCTGTTGCTCTGGCACATCAAACAAAGAAATGTTGGCCTTTTCTATGTTTAAATTGCATTTATTGCTTTTCATTGGCATTGATTTGTGCCTACTCTACATTATTACACATCATCATTTCATTTATAAAATGGTACTGCTTAACTGTTGTTATAAATCTGCTTTGAATGGTGAGTTGTAAATTAGCCAGGAGCTGGACTGGATTGATACATAGCCACTCCTTTGCAGGTCATGAACTTGCTATAGTAATTCATGAAATAATTTGGACACAAGCTAGGCTTTCTTTTATTGCTTAACTTGCAAACTTTGGGGCCAGATCCTTATCTCGTGTAAATCAGCATAGCTCCATTGACTTAACTGGAGCTAAGCTGATAGGCACCAGCTGATTGTGCCCTTTGCCTTGAACTCCCTTCCTGCTATTGTAGTAATCTAACTAAATACTGCTTGATATTATATTTTTGTCTTGTTACAAAGGTGTCTTTACCAACTTAAAATTCTTCCCTTCCATAAAGTTTCTAGGGAGCAGTGAGAGGAAAAAGTATTTATTATGGTGTCATTTTGCTAATGAAATACTTTATATTTTAAGCTGTTTATGCAGTGAATCTCTTTAGTAGACAGGCTGCTTTCTCCGCGTATTAGCAAAAACAAGAGGTGAAAGTCACAGAAATGCCACTGTCAGGGAATTACCCACAACAATTTGCATGTATCTGGTGCCTTTCATGCTGTATCTCAAGGCACTTTACACTCCGAAACTTGCAACTACAGAGACTAAGCTTTGCTGAGCAAATATGCTGAGGGTGAAGACTTGCGTTTGTCAAGAGAGCCTGTATCGTAAATAGGCTTTGGAAGAAGAATTCCACAGATGAGGGACACTATTTTATACACAAACGCACACAAAATAAGCACAACCAGCAAGAATCATTTTGCTGTCAACTTTGTTAAAGAAAAGGCCCACTTTGATTTTGTTATTTGTGCAAGGAGAGGATGTTTCAGAGCAGCACCTCGTTCACGTGAGCATCAGGTGCCAGTAAGCAGCTTTGTTACTTAAAAACAAAAACCCAGTAAAATCCTTAGACCACAATAAACAAGAGCCTATTTCTGCATTCCTGGTAAGGTCACTGGATAATTAAATGTTAATCTGTGTCTCTAGATACTTTTATATTTGCTGTATGATGATTGCCAGAGCAGGGGAAGAAAATACATCTTTCCTTGCTGTTTCTACACTCTGTCAGTGTGATATACCCAGGGCACAATCCAGGCTAATGAGTAGCTGTGTCACCCCTGCCCTCTAAACCTGGGGTTCCCTTTGCACTGCATTGCTGCTGTAGCCTCCAGTTTCGACTGCTTACAGACAGCCTCCAGCATGCAAGCACTCCTACCTACTTTACCTACAGTGTGTGTCCTGCAGCCAGCCAGTCATATCTTGGCTCTCAGCAGCTTGGTTATATTGCAGGTTATATATACTCAACACCCCCCACAATCCAAGATCTTTCCCAAAAATGTATTTCCTGTACTGGCCAGCCCCCTCCTGGCCAATGCAAGCTTAAATAAAGATTGTTTTATTAACAGAAATAATATGCACACATCTTGGTACCCCAAATGGAGTTTCCCAGACACTTCAATTTAAACACACTGGATTAGATAAAAAACAAGTTTATTAACTACAACGAGAGAGATTTTAAGTGTGTACAAGTTATGAGGCATAAAAGTCAGAAATGGTTACAAGAAAATAAAGTTAAAATGGTACTAGTGCCTAACTTAACAAACTATTTCAAATTCAAGCAATTTCTCTCACTGTATGCTATTAGCAATCTTACTGATCAAACTTCTTAGGCCAGGACCCCTTCTCCAGCTCAATGGCTGCTACCTTCGTCCCTTCTGGTGCAATGAATTGATGGACAGAGAGAGGGAGGGAAGAGGGGTGCCTTGGGGTGTTTGTCCCTCTTTTTATAGTGTCAGCCCCCCTCTTGGAAAAAATTTCCAGCTGAGATTCTGGAGACAAAAAGTCTAAGGAGAAGGATGTACCCTGGTGCTTTTTCCTCACCTGTCTGAGATTTCTTTGTCAATCCTTCCTGCTTGATGACTCTGTTTACTGCTTAAATGCAAATTAAGCAGAGCACACATTCCTTTGTTTGAGACAGACCTGTTTGCCAGCGTCTGCTGTGGTTTGGAACATGTGTTAATAACATACAAGGAAATCTTCTAACTTCACATACAACATTGCCACACACATTTTATCAGGACTATATTGACCAGTAAATTATGAGTTTTCAGATGAAATCTCACAAGGCATACTGTGTACAAAGATTATTGCAACAGTGTGTAGAGTGTGGACTTGCTGTCACAGTCAGCTTCTAGAGAGGAAGGATTTTGGGGAAATCCAGGTTCACTTACCAGTGTGACCTTGGGCAAGTCACTTAGTCTTTCTGTGCCTTAGTTCCCCATCTGTAAAATGAGGATGATGATAATAATACTTTCCTACATCACAAGGCTGTTGTGAGGATAAATACAATTTAAAAAACCTTCCGAGGTGCTCAGATACTACAGTAATGAGGGCCTGATAAGTACCCTAGATAGATACGATGTATTCTGTTAGGAGTTACATGTATGAAATGATTTTTGACTGGCAGGTGTCAGTAGTTACCACCTTCCTCCACACCTGCACTCCAGATAAGTACTCCTGGACCATAAATCCTTGCTGTTTCCGGGACTCTCCAATCTATTTAATATTTCAGACTAGACTTGCAAAGACATACATTGGTTGATTGCTAAATCAGGAGAAATTTTAGAAGTGTTTTTTAAGAGTATATTATTAGTTTATATAAACATAGTCAGTACCTTAAATCCCCAGCAGGAGCCATGCATTCTTCTGTCTCTTTGACTGTTCTAGGAACCTTACAGCAAAGACAGCCTGCATATGAGAAATTCACTTGACCACTGGGGCAGCACCATGAATAGGCAGGGTGGTCTGGAATGAAACTATTGACGTGACCAGTGCCCTCATTTTTCAAGGTTATATTATTGGCCAGAGGCTTTTGAGACTATAATTTTTTTCTAATAAATGTGTATATTCTTTGCCAAGCTAATTAACACAGACTCATCCGTCTCTTTCCTATGAAATCTAATCTTATCTGTTGCTTGCAATTCCACATATGACTTGGTATACTAAAGAGGGCCTTGGATAATATATGCTGTTGAGAGATTAATTTTTGACCCCTTGATTTTCCTGGCATTTTGACATCAGAATAGTTAACCAGCATCACTACAAGGTTGATGTTAAATAATTAATTATTCCAGTGACATGGAATTTAGACAGAATGGGCTCAGTTGCAATCATGCAACCTCTAGGATGATGGACACCCTAGGAATTCATAAGTTTGATTACCTAGATTAGCTGAAAAGGGAAGGAACTGAAAGACTCCTCCCCCACTCCAGACTTTTCTTGGAGGAGTGAAAATTGACGTATTTTTCTCTCAGGCTAAAAGAAAATTAGTTTCATCAAGTGAGAGTTGGACTCTCGATCCCCATTTCTCTTGTTCACCATTTTGGTAATATATGGTAATCAATATACTTCCATCATAGGCTGAGTAAGCCAAACCCACAACAATATCCGTGTTTTGTTTCTCTTTTGTATCTGCTGATAGACCAGATTATTTGCAGAGCAGACATCACAGCAGGTGGAGTAAGGGGAGAGCCTGACTGGAGTGAAACCCTTGTCCACACTGATGCCCAGGGGAGATTGAGAACAGTTAAACTAGGATTTGGAAAGGAGCAGGGCAGGTGGATGCTCAGAGTTTCACTTGACAGGTGGGCCATAGAGAGATGAGGAGACAAGCTGGAGCCACAATAAATTTCCTTGGCTGGCTGACTGTGCCGCCTACATCTTTCATAGGCCTTGGAATGGTTGTAAGGTACTAGACCTGCCAGGGAAGCCATATGTGATGAGATGTAGTTTTGTCCATATTGTATGATGCCTATAGAATGGGATTATCTTGTCTGGGTGCAGAGTGTCTCCCAACAGCAGTCTTTCCAGAAGCATGAGGTCCTATGTGTAGTAACTAGGTTCAACGCTGCAATGCAGGTCGTGTGAGTTGTGATGCAAAGTAAGTAAATTGGGGTGAAAGGGTAGGGCCCTGACCCAAAAGAACAGTGGCTCAGCCATACTTATTACCTACAGAAACTAGAATATAGGAAGTCAAAGAAATCTGGAACATCTGGCTTCGCGGTATTCAAAAACAACAAGAGAGGAAGAGCTTTGTATGATACCTCTCTTTGTATGGAACCCAGACTGTATCCCAAAAGTTCAACATTAACTGGAAATAGAATTCATCAGGATAGCACATATCTCCTGGGGAGCAGTAACCAAACTAAACAATAGCAGCAAAAATGTAACTTCTCAATTTAGATGTTAATTTGCTTCCACTTGGAACAACAGCATCCTTTCCTCTTCCCCAAATTAGCCACAAGATTTCTCAGGGGATCAATAGTGCTTCAGGTGTAGCATTGTAGTCTGCTTTATGCATTACCATCAATCCTTCTTATCCTGAGATGTCTTCAAGCCTCAGCAATAAAAATTAAGAGGAGATCTTGATACAAGTCGCTCCTTTCCTGACCAAGACAACCTTGGGTTTTTGAGACTCCAGAGAAACAGTAAGGGCTCTCCTAGTGGAAGGGGAGAATTCAAGTAACACATATAACCAGTAAATAATCTATATATGTCTGTATGTGAATGAGCTATAGGGAAGAAAAGGAGAACTCTGTAATCTAAAAGTCCAGCACAGAATCCTAAATTACCTATTTTATACTTCCAGAGTCTAAAAGCTGGGCTGATGATGATATTTTGTTAAGAAATATTAAATCCCCAGAAGCATACCATGATGGAATTAAACTCCTGTTTAATGTGTTAGCAACTTAAAAAATGATCCTAGCTGGTTTGAGTGTTAGGTCAAAATGGAATTTTTCCTCCAGGTATGTACATAAATTAGGTAGTATTAACAGAAAACAACCAGACCATTTATTTGTCAATACGTGTACAAAGTGAAGGCCTACTGACCGGCTGCCAGAAGGAATGGAAACTAGTTTGCATTTCATGATTATGTAAAGCAGTATCTTAATGGGGTGAACTTCCTGTGACCTTCCCATGTTGCCCTCCCTGCCCCCACCCTAATTTTCAATTTCTAACAGTTTACTCATGCAATAATGCTACACAGCAGGAAGCTTTGTTATTGCGTGTTCCATCCTAAGATGCCTTTTTAATGTTGGATTAGAGAAACAATTGTGATTCAGTGTTTAGGATTTTCTTTTCTTCTGTTTAGGGTTCTTCCTGTGATATGGCTAAACATATCTCCATTAAAATGGGACAAAAGGGAATGGTGTTGGGAGGAAGTCAGGGAAATGAAAAAAACCCTCAACGTGCATGCTGTTTAATACTATTTTGTTTCACGCTGATTAATAGTTTATTAGAACAAAGAATTGAAGAACACTGGATTTTCGCTAGGGTTACTGACAAAAAAAATTAATGGCATAAATTGCCAAAAAGTGACTAGTGATATTGGATGCCTAGATTTAATGGGGGCCAAATTTGAGAGACCTAACAGAGGCCTAATTTTTGGAGGGCAGAAAATTAGGCCCTTTTATGGTGTCTCAGATTGGGCAACCAAAAATTGAGACTCTGAGATTAGTTATTTTTTGAAAATTTAGACCACTTTCCCAAAATGTGTCTGTGTGATTTGGATGATTGTTAATAGGATATGAAGACTATCACCTCTATATCAGCAGCTGAGAGAGGGCCTAAGGGCCTAAGTCAATAGAGATTGAGGGTAGTTACTATTCAACGTCTCTGGTGCAATGCTATGTGTCAAGCTGTGTGTCTCTCTTCATGTATGGACAAGTGTCTGAATCCATTATAAAACTGGTACCAGGACTGGCAATGTTGTTAGGGGAGCCACAGATTGAATGCACTTGGAGTTAGGTTTCTATTTCGCTCCTATAGGTTATCCCTCCTGGCTACCATGGAGGTATATGACAAGGACAGGGAAGGGAAGCTTATGCTGCCTCTGCACATGTGGAATGCGTTCCGTGAACAGAATAATTCATTCTTCAGGGCTGTCGAACCAGCACTTTTCACCAGCACCAAATTCACATTTTAATATCCTAGAAAACAATGAGATTGTGTTCTAGGTAAAACTTTCTGGGTTTACATGAAAATGAGAGAGAAATTGAATTTCAAGGGTACTTTTGTTAATGAATAGAAAAAAAGGTACAAAGGTAATATTTTCCAGTAATGTGTAACATTCCCTTAGGTCAAAAAAGGAAGAAGTTAAAATGATATTGAAACATATATCACTTTGGGAACAGGAATTGAATGAGCTTAACACCTTTCTTTGTGTTAGACATGTTTGCAGTCCAAAAAAGACAAATTGTGTATCATCAAAAAAGTTCAGAGCTGTAGGTCCATTATCTCTCGCCCCTCATTGCTCTTGATTTCAGTAAACCACAGGGGGAGGGGTGTGGAAGGGATATTAAAAAGAAACCTCTCAGTAGCTCCATTTTTTTATGCATCAATTTTGTATGCATTGAAGGTACAATATGATGAAGGTTTTATGCAGTCAGGAGCCAAGATTTAATAGCCTGAGAAATAGAGAACCTTACAGCTAATGTCAAGGTGTTAATCTAACCTTGTGTTTTAATCCGTTAGTTGCCCAGGGAATGGAAAAACAAAAGGTAAATATTTTGATGTTATGGAGTGTTCAGGGAGAAAATTTGCTTCCAGCAGAGCGGCTTTTAAATAAATGATTAAGATTTTTTTTTCCTTGATGGGAAAAGAATAACTATAAGATAGATTTAGTAAATTCACTTTCCTTTAAATGTCTTGCATCTTTCCCTCTCACTAATTAGTAAAAGTCAAATGTTCTTGCTCTGCAGACAGTGACTATGAAGAAAGGGATAAAGTATGTGGAAAAGACTGCAGAGCTGAAATAATTAGGCAATTTATCATTGAGGGTAATTGGACTTATGCAAAGCAGCATTGTTTAGTACAGGTTTCCATTTCTTCTAACTGGGTGTGAAAATGCAGTTGCATTGATTGGGCAATACTTTTGTGCTTTTTCCAGTATGCATTATACCAGGGTCTCTCAGTTTAAAGAGCAAGCTTTTTTCCAGTCATTTTTTTCACTTCACTGATCTTCAGAGTCATCATTGAGCTTCTTAGACCCCAAGCCAAGATTAAAGCACCCAATGTAGAGTCAAGATGGGAGGGTTGGGTTGCTGGATTTTAATTTTTTCCTCCACCAGGTGATTTTCACTTAACAAATTAAAGTTTTCACTTTGTTTCAGAGGAAAGATTGCCAAATGGAAGCACATCTTAGTCGCATTGGTAGCTAGTTGAGACATTATGTCAGTTTCCCAGGCATGTTGACATAGGGAACAGGAGGTCCAAAACTGTGCCTCTGAGCATATGTCTACACCGCAATTAAAAACCCATGGCTGGCCAATGCCAGCTGACTTGGGGTTGTGGGGCTCAGGCTGTGGGGCTGTTTCATTCCTGTGTAGACTTCCGGCCTTAGGCTGTAGCCTGGGCTCTAGGACCCTGCGAGGTGGAACATTCCCAGAGCTCGGACTGCAGCCTGAGCCTGTAAGTCTACACTGCAGTGAAACAGCTCCTGTGAGCTCCAGTCAGATGACTCGGGCCAGCCGCGGGTTATTAATTGCAGTGTAAGTGTAGAGTGACCAGATGTCCCGTTTTTAAAGGGACAGTCCCATATTTAAGCCCTGCTGCAGGTGTCCTGACTTTTTCTTAAAAACCAGCAAATTGTCCCATATTTTCTGTCTTCCCTGGGCCCTGGTGCACAATGCATCCTTAGGGCTTAACCCCTTCCTGCCTGTGCTGTAGCCAGACGGCTGGGTTATGCTGGTTATGCAACAGCCTGGAGGTGTTAGCTGCCTGTCAACACTAGGAAAGGACAGGCGGCTTCCAGCCACACGGGGGTGGGGAGGAGAAGCGGGGAGGCAGAAGAGATGAACTCTGCAAAGACATGGGCCAGGTCATCCCTTCCCCCCCGCGTGGCTGGAAGCAGCTCCCGTCCCTTCCCTCCCACACAGTGCCGAAAGACTGCTGTTGGCCACATTCTGGTGTGAACCCTGGCAGAAATCTGGGGAGGGGGGACATATGACCCTGCGTTCCCCCTCGCCCCCCATATGTTGCCTTGGGAAGATGCAGCACCAGGTACCAGGGGAGGCAGGTCTGTGCTGGAGGCCCAGCCAGGCATGGAGGGTGGAGAGCCCCGGGCCGGGGGTGAGGAGTGTCAAGTTGGTCGGTCACCCCCCTGTGTGAAAGAGGTGTATGGGAGTTTGTGTGTCAACTCTCCCTGTGTGGGGGGAAGGGAGGGAAGGGGTGTGTGTGTCACCCCTCCCCGTGTGAACCCTAAAGCCTTAAAGATAAGAAAGTAAATAAAAAGAATTCAGCTACACAGTATTTCTTAACGGGGCTCAGTTAATTTGAATGTTTGTACTGCATAGTTCTGATTGATTGCCGTTGAACTTACTTGAATACCAGTAATTTTACCAGGTGTCCCATATTCAGCATAGGAAAATATGGTCACCCTATGTAAGCTCACCTTGAGAATGAAAAACATAAGCATGAAGGCACCACCAGCAGGTAGATATTGTTTAGATATTGAGGGGACAGAGGTGAGCAGTGATTATTTTATAAGATACAAACAAGTTCATTATTCATTGGCAGACATGGCTGCCCCTTCACTCTGGTAATCCTTGTAGCCCTATACATTTCAAGTGCCCCTAAATTCAATCCTTCAAAGGTAAATATTCTCTTTGTTTTCCAAGGCAGAGATCAGTGCAGATATCCCTCTGCATCCCTGTCAAAATTTCATCATGTTTCCTGCTTTACACCCTCACCCTTGATACTTACCTCATCATGCAATTCCCAACCTTTTGACCAAAACAGACTAGATGTAGCCTCCATTTGAGCTAGTCGATGCCACACCATGATTGGCTGGCTATTGAGTAATGCAAGGTATTTCCTTCCCTTTGTGTTAAGTGCTCTGCCATTTCATCCCTCCTAACACCTGCCCAAGGAAGTGAAAGGCTGTGAATGGCAAAGGCTAATATCTTTTTTAAAATACTTTTTTCTTTCTATGAGTGTGCTTCATCCAGTAACCTCAAAGTGCTGTATAAATATTAAGCCTTATAACATCCCTATGAGGCTTGTAAGTAAAATTATCCCCATTTTAAAGGTGAGGACAGATTAAATATTTTGGCCAATGTTACAGAGTGAAGTCCTGATCCTGCAAAGATTTACACACATACTTAACTTTAATCATGTGAGATCTTTGGTTGGTGTAAATTGGCATAGGTCCATAGACTTTAATGGAGCTACGCTGACTTATGCCTGCCAAAGATCTGACCTGTTGAGTTCAGTAGAACTATTCAGGTGCATGAATTAAGCACACACATAAGTGTTTGACGGATTGCAGCATAAATCTGTGACAGAGCTGGGACTATACCCTAGGAGTTCTCTTTTCCAGTCTCCTGGCCTACTCTCTCTAAAGCATTCTTCCTTCCCTATGTCCCTTGCTGCACCAAAAAAGGTTTAAAAAAATTTAAAAATCTTTTCTAAGAAAAATTGAGTGGCGTAAGATGGCTTTCCCAACCTTGTGGGTTATGCTGAGTGGAATTTTGAAAATTAATTAATGATTGAAGATAAAATATTCTAAGGAAAACAAAAAATATCTGCTTTGCTAACTTTCTAAATACTTATTAAGTTTTTGCCACTTTTCTATTACTCCAGAAATCCTTAATGTTGGCCAAACAGCCTTTAATATATTGCTTTTTAAATTGATAAGATTGTTGAACTGTCTGTAGATTTTTGCATTCATTATTTTAAAATTCAATTTTGTACATTATATATACTGTGCACAGGGTACCTGCAATTCAAGCACCCGATTCTCATTTTCACTAATGCCTCTTTACATTGCTCTGGTAGTGGGAATGGGCCTACAGTGGGTGCAAATTTATGTATGACATATTCGGCGGTGGCAGTGGTTATCCCTAAATTCGAGGATGATGTCTGCCAGGGGAAAAAAGGTCATTGGTGAGACTTAAGATGGCTGAGGAGTCCAATTCATGCTCTACAGGTTTTTCCACATACATGATAGGTGGTTGCTTGGAGAAAGCAAAACTGTTGGCCAGGATGCTGTTCACTTTCTTTCCTCCTCCAAGCTGAGGCTTGGTATATGATGCAATGCCATTGCAGTTTATTGCCAGCTAGCTCTTCCCAATTCGTGGGGTCAATGCCTCCCTTCTTAAGATTTACTTTCAGGGTGTCCTTGTAGCATTTCGCCTGTCCCCCGTGGGTCCTCTTACCATGACTAAGTTGAGAAAAGGGGACTTGCTTCAGAAGACGAGTATCAGCCATCAGCACACAATAGCCAGCCCAGTGAAGTTAATGTTTCATAATCTTCGCCTCAACACTGGTGATGTTAGCTGCAAAGAGAACGCTGGCACTGGTGTGGTGATCTTCTCAGGTGATATGAAGAATCTTCCTAAGGCAGCGCAGTTGATATCACTCCAAATGCTTAGGACGGCTTCAGTACGTCACCCATGTCTCGCACCCATAAAGAAGAGTGGGGATAACTACTGCATTGTAGACCAGGGTCTTAGTTTCCATCTGCAGATCTCTATCAATAATGACACGATGAAGCAACATGCCAAAGGATGTGCTGGCACAATGGATCCTATGTTCAATCTCTACATGAAGATTAGCTGTCTGGGAAAGGTGGCTACCCTGGTAAAAGAAATGCTCAATGTTTTCCAGGAATTTTCTATGACAATTTCTGGGAGAAGGGGGGCAACTTGTGCTGGGGCAGGCTGGTGGAGCACCTTAGTCTTCCCAATGTTGAGGGAAAGTCCCAGGCTACGATAGGCACCTGAGAAAAGATCTAGGGGGGACTGAAAGTCAGCCTCAATGTGTGCAAGGGTAGCACAGTCGTCAGCAGACTGAAGGTCAATAATAAGAGTCCTGGTGACCTTAGTTTTAGAATGAAGAGTCTGCAGGTTGAAGAGCTAGCCATCCATGCAATGCTCAATCCCAATTCCAGAAGAAAGGCAGTCATGAAAAAGAATCAAGATCATGGCAAGATAGATGGAAAAAAGGGTTGGAGCAATAACACAGCCCTGCTTAACACCAGTATGGATGGTGAACAGGTCCCTTTCCAATCCATTACAGAGAATGGTGGCGGTCATCCCATCATGAAGTAGCCTGAGAACGTGAATGAACTTCAATGGACAGCCAAACCTAGACAGCACCTTCCATAATGCTTCATGACTGATGGAATCAAAGGCCTTAATTAGGTCAGTAAATGTCATAAATAATGACACTTCTCTTAGATCTGTTTTGCAACAAAAATCATGTTGGTGGTGCTCTGAAATGGTCTGAAACCAGATGGGATTCTGGAAGGACATCTTTGGCAAGAGGGAGGAGATGGCTCGCAAGGATGAGAGCAAGGATCTTCTGGGCTATGGAGAGGAGGGCAATGACTTAGTAATTCCTGCACATGACTTGTCCTCTTTCCTAAAAATGGTCACAATATTGGCATTCTTTAGGTTGGGTGGAATTTACTATACCATACCAAAATGCCATATACAGAGGTAATATCACCACCCTACTCTTGCTTGATATTCTTTACATTTACATACACTTCAAGGGTCTCTACACAGCCATAACAGTGTAAAGGGACCTTAGTGTAAATAAGATCCAGGTCCAAAGGATATATGTCTAGTGCTTTACAATACAACTATTTTAAGGAGAGCAATATTCATAGAAAAATCTGGCATGCAACTCCAGGCAAACAAATAATTCAGAAAACACATACGGAAAAGAGAAGCCACGTTAAAGACAAAGTGTTACATATTCCAGTAGATCTTCCTGCTTTATATGTGGGACAAATGCACAGATATTTTTTGTAACAACATGCACCATTTCTGATGTAAGGAGTACAGCCTACACAGAACAAGACACCTTGTATACGGGTTAAAATGGCATTTAAAAAGTCCCATATTCTTCCCTGATTCCATTTCCCCCTTTTATATTCTTACACAGACAGAAGCTAGAGCCCTGACATGCATAAACAAATTGCTTGTTAAAAACTTGAAGCCTACAGGATGAAAGTTTGTGTTGGACCACTTGTAGGGCAGTGATGAAGATATGTGCTGCCAGTGAGGGGATCTCTAGTGATCAGTTGCAAAGCCCACTGATATGGAGATGTGATATGGCCAGATATGGTGGTATTCAGGTTCACAGGCTGCTTATTTAAATAAACCTTTTATTCCTCCTTTGGCATTCATCACCAAGAGTCCTAGTACTGTGTTTGGAATGGAGAATAAGTCAAGGCTGCAAAGAGATCAATATGGAATGAACATCCTGAATTCTTCCAATCTCTCCTTATGAGAGAACTATAGATGGGTCTGAACCATGAAGGTGTGAAATTGTCCCAAGTTTAGCAGCATTCAAATCTGGGTTCTGGTTTGGTCCCCATCTCTAGGGACAAGGAAACAATTTCTTCACCATCTTGTTTTTATATATCAGCTGGTGCTGCCAAGTTTCATAGATTTTAAAGCCAGCAGAGACCGTTGTGCTCATCTAGTCTGACCACCTGCATAATACAGGGCAGAGAATTCCATCCAATGATTTCTACTGCATCAAGCCAAACAACTTGTGGTTGAATTAGGGCATATCTTTAGAAACACATCCAGTCTTGATTTAAAACTCCCAAGTGATGGAGAATTTACCACATTCTTTGATAATCTGGGCCAAAGGTTAATTAGCTTCATTGTAAAAAAAAAAAAATAATTGCATTTTGTTTCCACTTAGAACTGTGCTGGCTTCAACTTCCAGTTAGTGGATCTTGTAATTCCTGTGATTGCTAGGTTAAAGAGCCCTTTAGCATTAGGTATCTTCTCCCTATGGAGGTAATTATAGACTGCAATCTCGTTATTCCATACCCTTCTCTTTGGTAAGATAAATAGACTGAGCTCCTTAAGTCTCTCACTGTCAGGCATCTTTTCTTGAACTTGAATCATTTGTGTGCCTCTTCTCTGAAGAGTCACCAATTTTCAACATCTGTTTTGGAGTGTGGACACTATAACTGGACACACTATTCCAGTAGTGGTCTCACCAATGGTAAATACAGAGTGTGACAGGGTCAGGCCAGATGGCTATAGGAGAGTAATAGAAGGCAGATATATTAGCCCCAGGCTAAGTATGTCCCTTTTCCTTGGCTAAGGTAACAGGGAAGGTTCCAGAACAATCAGGAACCTTCTGGAGACAATTAAGACAGGCTGATTAGAACACCTGCAGCCAATCAAGAAGCTGCTAGAATCAATAAAGGTAGGCTAATCAGGACACCTGGGTTTTAAAAAGGAGCTCACTTCAGTTTGTAGTGTGCCTAGGAGGAGCTGGGAGCAAGAGACACTAGGAGCTTAGAGTGAGAATGCAGACTGTTGGATGACTGAGGTGTACAAGCATTATCAGACACCAGGAGGAAGGTCCTATGGTGAGGATAAAGAAGGTGCTGGGAGGAGGCCATGGGGAAGAAGCCCAGGGAGTTGTAGCTGTCACACAGCTGTTCGAGTAGGCACTCTAGACAGCTGCATTCCACAGGGCCCTGGGCTGGAACCCAGAGTAGAGGGCGGGCCCAGGTTCCCCCCAAATCCTCCCAACTCCTGGTCAGACACAGGAGGAGTCGACCTGGACTGTGAATTCAGAAAAACAGCCAAGCTGAGGGCTGCCGTGAAGCTCCAAGGCAAGCAAATTTGCCAATAAGCGCCAGACCCACCAAGGTAGAGCAGGAACTTTGTCACAAGACGTAATACCATCGCCCTACTCCTGCTCAAAGTTCCCCTGTTAATACAACCAAACCTTGTTAGCCCTTTTTGCCACAGTATTCTTTTCTTGTCTTTGCCAGCACAGCTCTGTAAGTGGAGCAGCTGCAGTGAGGTAGGGAGTACTGACAAATAACACATTTCTTTGCCCCACTGGCAGGAGCATGATGTTTTCAGTCTCTTAAATGTCACCAAGCCAAAATTTAATAGCTGAAACTAACCACCTAATTAGAAATGGGTTTTGTATATTGCCTTTTGTGCTTGTGCTGTTTCAGATTGAAGAAGTAATGAGTTAAATTTGAGTAACACAGTGACTATGTAGGCTAGTGCAGCAGCTGTTATGCACTCAGGGCCAGATTTTTAAAAGTATTTAGGTGCCTAAAGATGTAGATAGGTGCTTTGGAAAATCTCACTAGTTGCTTATCTGTAGGCACCTAAATACCTTTAAAAATCCGGCCCTCAGTTATCAAACATCTTTGAATATTGGAACCTGCTGAGAGAATGAGTATGGGCCAGGACACTCGGGTAATGAATACTTTTCTAAAAGAGTGTTGGGGAACTTTAATTTCCATCTTGGTGGTGGATGAGGGGTCTAATTTGAATGCATCATCCAAAGGATGGTACCTCTAAAAGGGCAGTACATCCCACCTACTTATCCAGTTCTATACTAGTGTCAGTAATGCATATAAGCCAAGTCCTGGTGTGAAACTTAACCTCTTCTATGGGAATATCATAGTCGAGCCAATGTTGTCAGAAGGTCAAATGAAATTAGATGGTTGCTCTTAAATGTAGAGAAATCTTACTGACTTAACAGCTAGTCCATCAAGAGCTGTGTGTAAGCTCGAAAGCTTATCTCTCTCACCAACAGAAGTTGGTCCAGTAGAAGATATTACCCCACTCCCCTTGTCTCTCAGTCCATCTGATGTACACTCCAGATGTTAAATGGAGATGGCTGTTTAATACAGAATGTCAAATGCACCAGGCTGGGAATGAGCTTGCACTGTTCTCCATTATGATTTAGGCTTTGTGTAGCCTGAAGCCAAAGAGAATCCAGTGGGGTTTGTTGAAGTAACAAATCCAGGGTTAGGGTCACCAGAGAAGAGAAAACTGCACAGGATATACTCGGTACAATAATCTACAGTTAAATGTCCTGCATAGGCAGAATTAGAGTATCGCTAGTTAAAACTAGTTAATTATTTAAAAAAATCTAATGAAATATAAAATATTCAAACTGTCTGTGCCTAGCATATGCTATTGCTGCAAAAAGGAACACACCTACATTTAGAACATTGCCTGTTAAGTGATTTTAAGAAGTAAAATATTTTAAAAACAAAAAATGGAATCATATTATTTGAAAAACAGTGGAAAGTAAACAAAAAGGGCTCCCCAATCTTTCATTTCTTCCAGGGGAAAAGATGCCTCATTCTCTCAAAATGAAAGTCATTTACAACATCTCTCTGCTCCCTCCGAAATGAATAGCTTACTAAATGTTGTGATAATTGTGCTGAGAACCTGTTACAGTAACACAGTGTAGCTACAAACTGACTAGGAAATTGGTGCCTTGAGTCTGAAATTACATGTTGCACTTACCAGGCATCATTTCAGATTAGCAGTACCTGTCTCGTGGGCAGCTCATAAAGAGCCACATTGGTGACTCAGAGAGGCCTGCAGTTTTCCTTGCTTAGAAGCTGTCATGGAGAATTCAGTTCAGGAATAAAATAAAAATCAAGCAGTGCTTAAACAGTGAGCCCAGAGATATGATCTGAGACAGGTGCAAATAGTTTGAACCTTAGTCTGCCTGCTATAGAAACTTGCAGATGAAGTTGGGTAGGTAAATATTCAATCACCTTGAACAGCTTTCAGGTGTTGGGGAAACCCTACCATATTCTGTGCCAAAAAATTAAATTCTGTGCCAAAAAATTAAAAATTCTGCACACAATATTTTAAAATTCTGCAAAATTCTGCATATTTTATTTTTCAAAATAAGACATGATCATCAAACCAGTTTCAATTGTTTTGGTAATTTATTTCAAAATACCTGTCAGCAAGTATGTCTGTAACAATACAGACAACAACAAAAATTCAGGAAATGTTTTTTGACAAATAGATTCCTTACTAGGCATATTAATACAGATCTGAGTAATAATTCATTTAACCTCAATACAGAACTGTATTTCCAACACCTCTCAGATGCAGTGCAAAGTTGGGGGGGAGTCAAGGGAAATGGAGGAACTGAGGGAGAGGGAAGTAATTGCTGAGAAGGAGCCTGGGTGCGAAATTGGAAGGTTGTTGGGCATGGGTAAGAAAAGTATGGAATAGGTTTTTGGGGGGCGGGGTGGGGGAGGATTTTTAGGGAGATTCCCCCATGCAGACCCTGGCTGACCCCTAGCCTCTCACATTCAGTTCAGTCTGCCCTGTCCCCATGTGTCCCTGCACCCCCATTTGTCCTTGCACCCCCTGTCCCCATGTGTCCCTCCAACCCCACTCAGACACCCATTCCCCCTATTCCCATGTGTCCTTGCATCCCTCCCCCCGTCCCCATGTGTCTCTGTGCCCCCACTCAGCCACCCCTTTCCCCCATGTGGCCCTGTACCCTCTCCCCTCGTGGCACTGCGCCTCCACTCCCATTCAGCCCCTGTCCTCCCCCACTAGCCCTTATGAACCGCTGTCTGTGACCCCCCAGCAGTCCCATGTGCCCCACTCCGTCTGTCTCCCCACATCCCCTGTCTTCTGTCCTGGCCAGACAGGCGGTGTGAAGAAGGCAGGATCTTTCTCTTCCATATGGTAGCTGTGGCTGGCCAGAAGCGGCTGCTCTGTTCTAGCACCACAGTGCCATCTGGTGGGCAAAAGGCGGAACTGCAGCAACTTTCTGGCAGAAGATATTTTCTGCAGAAAAAAATAAAAAGATGCAAGGCACATGAATTATGCGCATGTGTAGTGATGCAGAATTCCCCCAGGAGTACCTTCCTTTAAGACACTTGTTTCTAGCAGGCAGAAAGGCAACATTTCTCCTGTAGCAGCTAAACATGGCACTTTTCACAAAAATAGGGTGTTAGCGGTGGTGTCTTGACCAAATTGCAGCTACATGCTGGCTACTTATAATTCCATCTGTAGTATCAGTTGCAGGAAATGAAGAATATCTTATGCCCTAAACTGTTGTTACTGTGCGCTGGAGGATTGGCTGCATTTCAAATGTGGATGACATTATCTCCATGCATGTTTTGTCTATCAGCTTAAGAGCCCGATGCTTCACACCCTTACTCGTGTGAGTAGTCCCTTTGAAATCTATGTGATTAATCATCTGAGTAAGATTTACTCATATGTGTAAAAGTTTGCTGGGTTGGGCCTTAAGGGTTTGATCCTGCAACTCTTATCCATAAGAGTAGTTCCAGTTATTCAGCTGTGCAAAGTTCCTCACATGCATAAGTATTTGCAGGGTCAGCACCTATGTTTCTAAAGTGCTTAGAGATCCTTCGGGATAAAAGTTGCATAAGTGGCCAATATTGTTGTTATTTATTATGTATTATAAAACCTGAATGTCTGATGGCAGGTGTTGGAGTGGAACATTTTGTCATCAGAACTTATTATTCCAAGATATTTAATTAGTTGTGTTGATAATTTTGTCACACTTGAATATTTCTCGTTATTAAATATATCAGTGTTCATTTAGTAGGAAGGCTATCTCTGTGGTATACAGCAGGTAATTATGCAGGATATAATGCCATCTACCAATCAAGATTGAACCAGTTGGCAGAGTGCTCACGTGCACAACTTCTTTTTCATTCTCTGGCTAGTTAACTTGTAGCTATTACTGACTGTTGATGCAGCATCTTGGTGTGCAAAAGTGGAGATCTGAAGATGGAGCACCTGAAGGGGAGGTGGAGAAAAGGCGTCTTTTTCATCTCAGCTTTCAAAACATTAGTGATTTCCCCCTCCAATGTCACATCCAACTTTAAGATGCCCGTTTCAAATGCATGGGAGTCACATTATTTGGGGCCCTCTCATCCCTATGGGGAACCATTGGGGAAAAGGTGTACTGTATCAAATGGATAGCTTTTTCAGATTTAAATAATTATTTCCGAAGAGGAATGTTTCTGGGATTCTTTCTACACAGATAGTCTTTCTTCTCCTCCGCCTAGCTGATGATGTTGGCAGTGTATTCCTCTGCTGTAACTGTAGTTCTGAGGATCTCCCTTCTCATTCTTGCATTTAACATGGACCACCTTAACCCCCTTGCACACCCTCCTCTGCTCGACTCAGTCATGTGCCTGACATAAATAATCTACAGAGGCATAGGCTGCTGTTCATATGGTATTTACAAATACCTGGGAACACCAGCGGAACACAAACCCCATATTAACCCTGCTTTTGCAGCACTAACATGGGCCCATGCCCATGCTTAAACTGCGTAAGTCCTATTTCCAGCATGCACTGTGGTGTATCCAATTTGTAGAAACCAACATTTTAAAATATCCACCACTGATATTTACCTATTTTGATTGTAAGCAAGAATTTGTGTTGGTGTACATTGGTGCAGCTTCATTGAAGTCCCAATGGAGTGGGGCCAGTTTACACCAGCGGAGATTTAGCCCTGAGTCTTGAAGAGACCTGTAAGAAAGGAACATTTTAAACTACTACTTAGGAAAATGTAGCACATGCATATAATTTGTTTTAATCAGATTATATAGTTTTTTCGCAGCCCTGTTGCTTGAATGTTCCCTATAGGTGGAAAGTAATTAAACTCCACTGGCATCTCTCCCTGCTGGGACTTAGGCTAGGGACAGCTCTTTAGGAAGCATAAAACAAATACTGTGAAAAAGAAACCTTGTTAGAAGAGTTGCCAGAAAATCAGATCTGCTCCATTTACAAGCTGGTAGCTTTGAAAATGTACCCTCTCTTCCTTTAGAGAATTGGTTTCCAGAAACTGTTAATTAGCCATTTAAACACTTGGGGGGGAGGGGGGAAGGGGGAGGAGAAAAGCAATTTGCACCCGTTCTTGCTCCGCTCAGAGCCTCTGAGCGTTCACATGTTAGGAAGCACCTTCACCGTATATAAGCTGTCAGGTATATTTGAAATGAAAATCGACTTTTGTTTTTTCAAAAGAGAATTTAGTGCTGCGGGACCGTGATAGGTGGATAGCCACGAAGCCTGGCATGTCTTACACACAGAACTGGTACAGAATGGGCAATGGCATTTCAAGCTTCTGCCATGCTGTGTGGCCATGTCCCTCAACTGTGTGACCTGGCAGGTCAACCCATAGGGATATGATACTGTAATTTGTTCTCCATGCTCAGTCAGTCCCTGTCCTCGTGGCTGAGACTGCCAATAGGGATGCAGGTTGTGCAAATTTTTCATGTTGTGCTGTAAACACCATCCCTCTTAGAGCTAACCCAGGACTACTCCCACATTCCACATAGCCTACCAGCAGCCATTAGACAGTAAAATTATGTGGGCCTGTTCTCAGTTCCAATGGAGTAAGTATAGACTACCTTTGTAAATTCTGGAGGCACATTGCAGTAACTGAGAACAGAATCTGGCCAAAATATTGTTACCAATAACTGCTGGAGACTTTGGATAAGGCCCCTATATCCCTTAGGCACTCCTGAAAACTTCCGTTTCGACCATGTTTTAGCAAAATGA
Source organism: Natator depressus (assembly GCF_965152275.1). Lineage (NCBI taxonomy): Eukaryota > Metazoa > Chordata > Testudines > Cheloniidae > Natator > Natator depressus. Next base: position 247,416,587 of record NC_134234.1, read on the forward strand.
AATGAAGTTGCCGCATAGTTAGTTTCTTTGTTCTCTGGGACACCAAGGTCTGGAATATTATGGAGGTAGCATGCTCAGTCCCATGGGGAAGAAGTGTCTGTTGTTGCTTTCAAGTATCCCCCATCCTCTCTGGGCTGTTGACTGGAGTTGCTAAGCTCCAAAGTGTATCCAACCCAACTTCACATGAAAGGAAGGTGCCTTGATATGGGTCTTTTCAAGAGTGGTAGTGCTAGGGGGATCCAATTAGGAAAAAAAGTCAAAGTAGAATTCAAAGCTCCGATCATTCATATCTCCTTTTGGTTAATTGTGATTTTCAGGATTGAAACTGAACTTGCTACTATCATGTGCATTAACCTTGTTAGTTTGTTCGCACTGTTGAAGCTGTTTATCTATGGTGTTTTTACTGTGCGAATCACTGTGGGATCTAAGTGCCAAATATACAAATTATAGGCAACGCTAAAAATTGTCCAAAGAGACTGTCACTCAGTGCCTCTCCATGCTGTTTGCTTGTTTCCCCCCCATCTCTCCTGTACCCCATCACTCCTACTTCCTCTTATTCTCTTTCTTCTTCATCCTCTTCATTATACATTCTGGACCATTCCCTGCTTTTTAGGGGAGCTTACTTTGCATTAGTTGGCCTCGTATTTGGAGTCAAAACAAATAGGTGAAAATGAGTTCTCATAACAGTAGTGTCCTGCTTAAACAAGATGCCAAATAATTACAAGGATGAGCCCAGCTGACCCCAGGTTCATTATAGAAAAGCCACCCCAGTCCTACGTGTGTATTTTCCTTTAGGATATTCTGTTTTCAAAAGCAAGCCTTATATTGTTCTATTCCAAGAGGGCAACCTAGTGAGATGATTTCTGCAAGTGCGGAAGGGAAGTATATGCAGGCATTAAAGTGCATTTTAGTTTACAGAGATTTTCTGTATACAGTACAGAAATACTTATTCTGAATTTTCTATCATTGCAAATATGTATGTAACGCAAACAAATTCTGCTGTTCTAAACATGGAACTTCAGCAGCAAAGATTGCGGGGGGGGGGGGGGAATTAGTTGAGGCCCAGACATATCATAGAGAAGGCATTGGTGGTAGTTGCCGTGTTTCACAGGACATGATGCTTCACTACTTCAGCGCAGGCTGCTGAACGGCAGAAAGAGAAGGGGCTGCAGTGAGCTTTGGAGCAAGCTGCTCGCCTCTCCATCTAGCCAAAGATTAATTGCTGCAGTGATATTCTAAGTAGCTTCTTGAAAAGAGAATGGAGAAGCTGATCTGCAAAAGCATTTGGGACAGGGATAGAAGTGGGGAGCAGGCTTTTGTTGCCTGGAGCTGAGTGGATTCAGTGTGTACCGGTATGTCCCAGTCCACAATAAAAAGAGTGGAGGTAGAGTAAGAATTGGGGAGGTGAAGGGAGGGGAGGGGAATGCTCACCCTAAGCCAGATAGTTGACATTTCTGTCAAATAATTTTGTATGTGGTGGGGGGAGGGGTCACTGAAGCCTGCACTTCACTACCCAGTTTTTAGGTCTACTATAATGACCTCCGTAAATCTCTCTTTTTGTCCTGTTGAACTATGCTACCAGCACAGTAACAGATGGTCTTGGGGGAGAGAATATTGAACAGAGGGAGGGATGGGATGTGTTTAATAAAAGAAGATACTCTGCGCTATTGCAGGTGCAGTTGGATGCTATTTAGGACAGTCACTCATCTCTCTCCAAATAAATAGTAATGACTGTTTCCTGTGACTGTGCTGTGAATCATATTCAGTGCATGCAGGGGAGCAGAAAATAAAGCTGCATGCAAGCCACACGAGATAATGGCTCTTGTAATATTCAGCAGTCGGGTCTGGTTAGAAGCATTTCATTATCTCAGAATTAAGAGGGAGCTTCCTGCTGTTGCAAAGCCTTGTTTATTCCTCTGCTCTTTTATATATATATATAATCTCCCCCTTTCCTTTCTCTGAAATGTTAGCTTAATGATTCCAAGCATAACTGCAAGGTCAAATTTATGGACACTCATCCCTGAGTATTATTACTGCTATTATAATTATTATGAGTTTATTGTCTGTTTTTTAGTTTAATGCAAACACATCTGCATTTTCTTTGTATCTGTTTGTCCTTCGTCCCTCCCCCATCTCTTTATAGTCATTTATCAGGAAAGATCTAGACAAATAGGGCTTCCTTCCCATTTCTTGGTGAGCCCTAAAGCTTTGCTTCTCCTCTCCAGAAGCTTAATCCAAAGCCCATTGTACTCAACAGGAGTCTTTCCATTGACTTTTCAGTGGACTTTAGGTCAGCGCCCAGATATCCTTGATTTTTAGAGACTGCAGCCATGAGGTCGACGCCACCCTCTCTCTCAGGCTGTGTCAAAGCCAGGTAGCCTGGCTCATCTCAAGGGGGATCCTGCCTGAGAAGGATAGCGTTGTCCCTTTGACACACTGCACAGTGGCAGAGCAGCCACTCTGCAAATGCTACTACACTTGGGGGCTTTTTGAAAATCTCATCCTAAGGGAGCCAGTGCCCCATCTCCTATTGACTATCAGTGCGAGCTGGGTCCCTAACTCTCTTAGGCACTTTTGAAATTCTCAGCTTTAGGTGCTCCTGTGCTACAGAAAACCCTAATATACCTGAGACTTCAACAGCCCCTGAAGTTGCTGTGCTCCCAGCTTCCAGGGGAGCAGCAGCTGGTGAATCCAGGTAGAGGATGGATCCACCACCACTGCCCCCATTTCTTCCTCATCCTGCAAGCACAGTGCCCACTGTACAGATGGAGTCTCCACAGGATGCGGGCTTTTGTACCCCTCTATTTAGGCTCCTCACAGCCCTGCTTCCTCTGCACAGAAGAACCATTCCCACCATTTCCATTCCTTCTGTGGCCATGAAAGAGGGGACGAGATTTTGTCTCCACATTGCTAGAAAACCTTATGCCAGGTCTACACTGGGTGTCTTACAAATTTCCCCTTTTGCGCTACTACAGGTATAGCAGCCACGAGAGACTCGCATAGACAAAGTACCAGCATCTTAACCACCATGTCAGTAATCCTGTTCAGAGCAAATGCAAATGGTGTGGTGGTAAAAAGATGGTGGCTGCTGGTGCCCTGCCTACTCTGGAGATCCCATGGAGCTGCTTTCTTGCCTAAATTAGACCTTCCATTGTCATTACCACTCACAGGGCTACATCAGTGGAGGCACAGGGCTGGAAATTTTAAGGAAAAGCTTATTGTAGATGATGCCTTAGAGCCTCGGATTTCTCGCCAAATGTGGTGTGTGCATATGGTTTGGCCTAGTCTATACTCAAGATGAGCCCTGATTCAGCAATCAATAGCCAACAACTGAGGTAGCTGCCCTTGTCCCCTAAATGCAGACAAGGGCGAGCTGGGGTTTGCACTGATTGAGCCACCCTTGTATGTCCTTGTCTGCATTGAGCCGTCAGCACTGATGAAGCTGCAGCAATTGCTGAATCAGGGCTGTTCCGGTGTATAGGCAAGGCCTTCACATTTTTATGGAATTTCAACCCTCATCTGGAGTGAAAGAGCAGCCTGTCTAGCCCTTACACTAGTACAGTCCTTTGCTGCTCTCCAACAGGTACTGAAATTAGAAGACACTGCTCTAAGGACACTAGCTTAGATGGACTATGAGCTCCCGGAGAAGGAATCCATGGATTGTAATGAATTAATTAAACCTCCAGAAATGCCTCTGGTTAAGTACAGTGTTTGCCTCAGCAGCCGTCAAGATGGTTAAAAGGCACTTGCAGCCATTGAAATACATAGCAAAACTATTATCAGAAGATGTCACTTTTCGTAAATGTCATATGTAGATTTTTTATGGGGATATGGTGACAGATAGTGAATAATTTAACATAAATTTACATAATATAGTGCAGTTGTTAATTTATGGCCATATTAGACTGCAAGGTTATGTATCTAATGGGTTTTGGTCTCTTTTTCTGAAAGTTAAAACTTTCCCTAAATTGTCCCACTTGACTCATAATTCACAAGACACCTGTCTTCCCTCACCTACCTCTTAAAGGGGGATATGTGTGTGTCATACCACCTTTTGTTAGCCATGTGATTCACATTGTGTTCCCCCGCCTTAACTATTTCAGCTCATTTCATCCCAGTTTTTTAAAGTAGCTACTGTGGTTGTTCCGGGACAGGGAGTGGCAGATGTGCAATGATGTTATTGAAGTGCAGAGGGATTGGCTTATTTTCTACCACTCCTAACTCAGAGGTCTATGTATCACTATAGCAACACATCTCCTCTCCCCCACTTGGGAGGCTGTGGCCATGAGGTTGAAATTTAACCAGTAATTTAAGGCCTCATCCTATGCCACTGAAGTCAGTGGGAACAGCATGGGCACTCAGCTCAAGGCCAGATATTCAAATGCTCAGCATAACTTGGGCCAGATTTTCAAGAAAGTTTAGGGGAGATTTTCAGAGGTGCAAATGGCAGTTAGGCCCCTAATTCCCAGAGAATTTCTGAGGTGCAGGAGCTGTGGAACACAGCCACAAGTTGTCCTCCAATGACTTTGTCACAAGCCCTGTTGAAGGGGCTGAGCAAGAGGGACTTTTTGGTGGCTGGGCTTGAAGTGAGGCCACAGATTGCAGTGAAGAGGGGATTCTGGCTGGTGCTGCTGCCTTCAGGGCAGCCTGGGGAAAGCTGCTGTAACCTAGAACATAAGAACAACCATACTGGGTCAGACCAAAGGTCCATCTAGCCCAATACCCTGTCTTCCGACAGTGGCCAATGCCAAATGCCCCAGAGGGAATGAACAGAACAGGTAATCATCCAATGATCCATCCCCTATCACCCATTCCCAGCTTCTGGCAAACAGAGGCTAGGGACACCATCCCTGGCCATCCTGGCTAATAGCCATTGATGGACCTATCCTCCATGAACTTATCTAGTTCTTTTTTTAACTTAGACAGGCTCCAGGGGTGTCTATTTTATGCCACGGACTTCTCTAGCTCCTGGTGCAGTCCAGTCTAAGTTAGGCACTTAATTGCCATTTGTACCTTTGAAAATCTTCCCCTCTGATTCCCATTTAGGCAGCTGAATAAGGGACAGATTTTCAAAAGTCCTTTGCAAACAGAAGCTCTCATTATGGTATGGAGCATACTGAGCTCTTTTGAAGATCTGGCCACTCTTCTATGCTGTCTGTATAGGAGACACCTTTGTAAGCCCTGGAAATTCTAGCCCACTGTGGGTGTGGGGGCCCTTCTGAAAATTCTGACTTCCAAGTACGGCTTGTGTTCAATATTAAAACAAGCTGTAATAATAATGTTTAACCTCCTTAAGTAGACTGGATGTATTTATTTTGAGGCATGTAGGATTCTGCTTGATTCAATGTACTGTCAATGTTAATGAGAGGTTTTTATTTTAAATATTTGGGGGGAGGGGATTAAAAATGTGTGTGCATGCATACGTGCACTTGGGAAAGCTCAGTTTGTGTCCAGCAGCTGTTTTCTGAGGGAGGCGTCTTGTTTTCCATGTTGATTTATTTAATTAGGGCTAGGTCTGTACAAATTGCACATAGACTGTGGTAAGGGTGGTGTGTAGCTGCACTACCCCAGTGGGAGCATAGGCGTACCCTGGTGCACAGGGGAAATGTGTGCATAACCCACTGGTGAGCATGTGTTACAGGCACTCCTGTTGCTGATCTGCAGACGATATGAGACTGTTACAGCCCCAGCTAGCTAGGGAGTTTTAGCTCAAGCTGCAGCAAATCATGCTTTTCACTCTGGAGGTCCCACCCAGTTCAGTCCCCAGTGTGTCGGCCGAGATTGTGTCCATCACATCTGCACACTGCTACAGCCCCTTTATGGTAGCACATTCCCCTTCCCTTCTGCCTCCACTCTGCCTACCAGCTCTGCTGGACAAGCCATGGCAGGGCACAGAGCTGTAGCTCCACCTCCCCTCTACCCCTCTCTTGAACCACTGTGGGTATGTCTACACTGCAGTTAAACACCTGCACCTGGCCCAGATGTGATGGGATCCCTGACGTAAAACCTGGAACTGTGGGACCACTGTACCCTCTTAACTCTCCAGTCTGGACTGTGTCTCACAAAGCTATGCCAGTGACAAGCAGCAAACCCCTCCAGGTGCTGTGATCACTCAGTCTCACTGGGTTTTCAGCTCTAGGGCCCACTGATGTGCTGTCTCCTCTCTGGCAGCCTCTTTCTCTTTCTCCTGCATCTCCAGGCCTTTCATTCTCAACTGACGCTCATAGTCTCTCTCTTTTTCTGCTACTTGCAGTCTGTACAGCTCTAACTTTGCAACGGCATCACTCTCACTCATTTTTATACCTTTCTGCTCCTATTTCCCTTAGGCTCTTTGGAAAAATCTCGGCCTGTATTGTTTGCAACCTTCCCTTTGACTGTTCTCAGCAAGCAGACTTAAAATTTCTACATCTGTGTATGAAGTGAAAATCTCACTCAGAACAACAAGTTGTGCATTTCACCCTGCTCGCTGCGCCACTGTGATGGGATCCCCTGTGTGCAACCTGGAACTGTGGGACCACTGTGCTCCCTTACCTCTCCAATCTGTGCATTCTCTCACAAAGCTATGCCAGTGACAAATAGCCAGCCCATCCAGGCACTCCGATCACTCAGCCATTAGCATGTGGAGATCCACATCCTGCTAAATTGCATGAATGCTCCCTGAGCCTCTCATGAATCATACTGTGAGAGGCACCAGCCTTGCACCCCAGAAATATACCATCTTACACTGCTCAAGACGGCCTTGGACAGTGCAAGCTCATTAATTAGTTTGCCACTCCGATAAAAGAGTAGTGGATGTGCAACTGCCCTTGTTAGCCTGAGCTGAGATTCCCCAAGCACTTCAACCAAAACCACACTGTTTTAGGTAAAATATAAAACAGATGTATTAACTACAGCAAGACAGATTTTAGGTGATTTATAAGTAGCAGGCATAGAGATCAAAATTGGTTACCTAAGAAATAAAACTAGAAACGCAGTCTCAATTCTAACTTTAACAGACTAAGCCAGATTTCAATCAAGCAGTCTCTTACCCTAATAGATGTTACAGCAGCTCACCAGTTCCTGATTCACAGGCTGGATTCCCTTCCAGCCTGGGACCAATCTCCCCAGTTCACAGTCTGTGGCTTCCAGATGACCTTCTTGGTGTTGAGATGGGGAAGAGAGAGGCCAAGTGATGATGTCACTGTCCCTCTTCTATACTTCCAGCTGCTAGAAAGATCCTTGCTGTGACATGGGGGTTAGGCCACCCTCATTGCGTATGTGTTCTCTCTGAGGATTCTCTGGCATAGTGGATTCTTCTTGATGGGCCATCAACACCTGTCTGGCCAGTGATAGCTGCTCCTTTGTTGTAAGGAACGGCCAGCTGAGGGCATCTCCTATTTCAGTAGCACATATAGCAATACTTCAGAGCTTCACATACAATGATAGTACATACAATCCAACAGGATATTAATGTTCTACAGATCAAAACTTTTTAAATGATACTTCCCAAGGTATACTTTGTACAAAACATATCATCATCATATCACAGTGGTGAATATGGGGGTTCCAGGGTGTTATTTTGCAGTACAGAGTGTCACACCATGTCGGCTGACTTGGGCTTACAGGGCCTGGGCTATGGGACTGTAAAACTGTGGTGTATATGTTTGGGCTCGGGTTAGAGCCCAAGCTCCAGGACCCCAAAAGGGGGGAGGGTCCCAGAGCCTGGGCTTCAGCCTGAGCCCAAGCATCTACAGTGCAATTTTACAGCCTTATAGCCTGAGCCTTGCAAGTCGAGTCAGCTGGCACAGGCCAGCCATGGGTGTTTAATTGCAGTGTAGACGTACCCTGAGTGTCCCCAGGGGTGTTGGGAGGAAGTAGCTCCTGTGTGTGTGTGAGCTCAGAGACTGGATTTCTGTCCTGCCCTTTCTGAGGGCCATGCAAGAAGGGGGCTCCTTATCTTCTCCCCTCCTGCTGCACAGGCATATAGCGAGCCCAAGTGGATTGTTTGTTTCTATATGGCATTCAGAAATGTGCTAGATGCTCTACAGAGCAAGTAAGTCATGTTTGTATCATAAGGAGCTCATTGTCTAATACTGGAGTCAGATGAAGAAGCATGTGGTTACTCAGGGTATTCACACAGCTTCATTTCCCTTAAAGTAAAAAGTGGTTTCTATTTAAAAGTGGCTTCAAGCTGGTTTTCAAGGTGATACAAAAAAAGGTAGTGAAGCGAACTGACCAGGAGATAAGACAGCAACTCATTGTGCAGCAGAACTGTAGTCTCCTTTGCACTAAACACTAGCCACGCTGTCTCGTTTTCCTAAGGTGTTTCTCTATCTGCTTAATTTACCCATGAAACACAGATCACATTGTGTGTGCTGCTGCATGTCCCAAGTCTTGATGTTGTGCAGATAACAGTGCTCAGGCTTCAGAAAAGAAGAGTTAAATCAGATTGCTGGAGCCCTGTGGATCGTCTCTAGAAATTCATGTTGGCGTATCAATGCTAACTTAATCTTTGTTTCCTCCTGTGGAGAAGATGTCCTCCATATCCCTGTTAGAACTCAGAATGTTTCCCAATTTCTCCATTTTGGTACCTCACCCTCACCTTAAGGTTCTGCATCACAGCTACTAACCACCCAGCTAAGAACAAATGGACAGAGACTCCTTTGCTGAGCCTGGAAATACTGTCGCTTAATCATCTGGTAGGTAGGGTTACAGTTAAACAAAAAGGCTACCCCCTCCCCCACGCAAGTTCTCCCAGAACCCCTAATTTAGTAATGTGCTAGGGTGATTAGACCAAAATGGTGTGATGATCCACCCACCTCGTTTTGTCATTGCCGAGCTTCCAGGGAGGCCAAATCAGAAAGGAGAAGAATTAGAACAGAGAAATGCCTGTATCTCTAGAATATCAAACAGCTGTATACAGCGTGGCCTGAAGCTCCGTCTGGAATTCCACTGGGCATGATACAAATGCTTAACAAATAGTAATAATTTAAAAGTCTTGAGATGTGGGGAGTGACTTAACTTGACTGAATCCAGGCAACCTTTAATAGCCACTAGTGGGGGGTGATGAGGGAGTGAAGTCCATTGAACATTTGTAATAGTTTTTCATGTTTATTGTAAAGAATAATAGAAAAAAGATGAATTTTTTGGCATTGGTGCGCAACATTCCAAGAGTGCTAATTGAAATATTAAGTGTAAGACAACAGTGATTCTTTCTGGCTGCTACTGAAGTTGAAAGCATAAATAGCACTTTTCAGATATCTACACCATGTCAGTCAAAGATATTGTGTTTCCTTTCCCATCTGCCTCTAATAAACTTCCGCAGACCTTAAGCTGCTACATACAGGAAACAGCCTGATGGTTATTGTGTTAAACTGATAAGGTCCCCTGGGATGCTTTGACTCTCTGTTTGTGTGTGCAAAATTAGCTTCAATCACTGTCTTATTTGCCTTTCTTTTTAACGGCTAATAAGCAAATATGATCGTGGAAAATGGGACAAAAGTATTTGATTTACCATGATATGAGCTAAACTCAGAAATTTGAGACTACATTGAAATACCTTCCCAGCAGTTCTCAAGCCTGCATCTCTCTTACAAATAATAGGTTTCTTCTGTGCACTGTTTTGAAATATATACCTGTTGTTTGTTAGCATATCCCACCCACACCCCTATTTTACACAATTGTAAACTGCAACAGACAAGTGTGGCTGTCATTGTAATTTTGCACTCTATGAGCTGTAATGGTATTTACAGCAATATTATATCCCTGTCTGTGTTTATGGCAGGTTTATGCAGTTTACTGCTCCAAACAGTGCTATGAGATGGCAGCCAGAATTATCTTTATCATAGCTCTTTAAAAAACATTTAAAGGGGTGATTTCCCACAACTTCATACTCTCTGACAATCGGCTGTGATGTTTCTGGAGTTTTTCACAGATTTCCTGGTTGTTTATGTCAATTTTTGAAATATGGACCAGATACTGGCCCATGCTAAGCCTGCTGTGGTGACTGAAAGTTGGGCTAATTTGCCACCTGAGAATTTCCGTAGGGGATATGGAATCCCTGAGTGGTGCCAACCCCATGCAGCTGGATCTATGCCACTGCCCCTCATGTTCCTCATAGTCTGGTGAATGTTGAAACATGGTGGGGAGGAGGGGATGGGGTCGGGGAGGGGAAGGAACGTGGCTGGGAGTTGCTGCACTCCAGCAATCCATGCAATCTGTATAGTCCCTCAGAGGCCATTGCAACCAGCATAGGTTATTAGAGTAGCCCTGAGAGGTCTGAGGTCCCTTTTAAGGTCCAGTTAGTACCTCATTGTTATCCCTCAGCCCTCCTGGAGAGAGAGATCCTGATTCCATGGCCTTGTCCTTTGTGTAGTTATCTCCACTTTTGCTACCACTGAGGTATATTTGATAATGGGCTTTTCAATCCAGCAGAGAAAGGTATAACACGATCCGATGGCGGAAAGCTGCAGCTAGACGTGTTCTGATTGGAAATAAGGCGTAAATTTTTACCACTCAGAGTAATTAACCACTGGAACAATTTACCCAGGCTTGCGGTGGATTCTCCATCACTGAAAATTTTTAAATCAATATTGGCTGTTTTTCTAAAAGATCTGCTCTAGGAATTATTTTGGGGAAGTTCTCTGGCCTGTGTTATACAGAAGATCAGACTAGATGATCACAGTGGTCCCTTGTGGCCTTGGAATCTGTGAATCTACGAGGAAAGTAAGTGGAGGACTCTGCTCTGGTAGCATTTTACACGCACTTTGCACAGGTGTAAATGACGACACAGGATGCCAGGCAGTGGAGTGTTGGGCCAATAGCTTTAGGGGGAGATTTTCAAAATCACAGATGGCAATTAGGCACCTAAGGGTAGGCCAACAGAGGGATAAAAGCCCTATGGTACTGCTACAGCTGACTCGGGCTTGCAGGGCTCGGGCTAAGGGGCTAAAAATTGCTGTGTAGACATTTGGACTCGGGTTGGAGCCTGAGCTCTAGGACCCTCCACCCACACAGAGTCCCAGAGCCCAGCTCCAGCCTGGGCCCGAATGTCTACCTAGCAGTTTTTCAGTCCTAGAGCCCAAACCCCGTGAGCCAGTCGCAGGTTTTTAATCCCTGTGTAGACATACCCTTAATCTCTATTCTAGAGGGTGGCCGTGTGACTTTCTTTGCTTTGAAGTAGGGGTGCTGTTTCAGAACTTCTACAAAGCACTATCCTGGCCAGTTACATTATTTGTTGAGTGCTGACAGCGATTGTTTGGTCTATGGAAACACACAGCCCCCAAGGAGCCTGAATACCTTGGAGGATCTGGGTCTTACAGTCTAAACAGACAAACAATACAGGCCGAGATTTTTCCAAAGAGCCTAAGGGCATTGGGCAGAAAACTCCCACTGAATTTCAGTGAGATTTGAGTATCTAACTTCCTTAGGGTCTTTTGAAAATCCCAGTCACAAAAGAGTTGTGCCCTAGGTTGAGATTCTCTGCTGTGCCTCTTGGCCCAAGAGAGGAGGAGGAGGAAGTTAAGGTGGCTGTAAGCCACCTTTTGTGCCCTGGAGCGGCCCTTGTTGTAACCGAGGCTACATCTCCACTATGAGCAAGGGGTGTGATTCCCCTGCTCATATACACACACTCGTGCTCGCTCTCATCAGCGAGCATGAGTACAAGTAGCAGGGTAGCCGCAGCAGCACAGGGAGCAGCAGCGGAGGCACGGCTGAGCCTGTGCTAAGTACAACCGCACCTGAAACCTGCGGGCATGTACTTGGCTTGGCACAGCGCTGCTCGGCCATGCTTCCATTGCCACTCCCTGTGCTACGCTGGCTACGCTGCTATTTATACTCTTGCTGGCTGGATGAGAGCTAGCACAAGTATGTGTACGCAAGCAGGGGAATTACATCCCTTGTGTAGTCATAATGGTACAGCCCTGGAGGCCTCTCTAAATTACATCAGCCTCCCCTATGGACAGCACCACCTCCCAGAATCTCCACAGCACGAAGTGATGTGGTCACACCCCAAAGAAGCTGCTTGCAAGAGTGTCTCTGGAGGACAGCCTGTGTCTATCTCGCACAGCGTTTGCACCAAGGGATTCTCCGGGGCTTTTAGAGCATTCAGGGGTGAGAATCTCACCCTCATTCAGATGATGGTTTTATCAGAAAGTAGTGGGAGAATTTTTACTACCTTTTGTCAATAACTAGTACAACACTCCTCTTGTTTGTTAGGTGGATGTTGGCCGGCTTCACTGAAGAAGTAAGCTTTAAAGTGGAAAGAGGGTGTTTTAAAAGGGTGGAAACCTCACACTCCAGGAGCTTTAGCTAAAGCTCACTGAATTCTGGCCCCATTCAGAGCTATGACAGTTAATCCCAGCTGAGGATTTGGCCCCTGGTTTCTCCGTGTAGCTATTCAAGTGCATAGTGTTGCAGCCACTAGCAGATTTTTTCTTCCACACACAATCCCTTCTGTCTTATATTATTTTCAAGGCTGCAGTGTAGCCTTTCAAGCTTTGTCCTGTCTCCTCAGATTAAACATAATTCTCCCACAGCATTTACTTTCACTTCTTGGTTTGCTTTTATTTGACTCACTCACCATGTCACACAGCATTAGCCTTGTAATGCAAGCCCACGCAGTCCTGAACCTCATTGAATGTGTATGCATGTTTGAATGTAATTCCTTGTTTTTCTCTGGTGTGTCAGTATGACCAGAGAAATGTATATCTGAAAAGTTTTGGTTTTTTTTGTTTCTTTCAACTAAAATGAACTGCTCAAGTCAAAAGAGTTTTCAGTTAGTAAATGATCGAAGGGGTTGTAAATTACTGCAATAGCTAACCATTGTCCTACAACTTGAACATCACAGTCACCTGGCTAGACCACAGATGTTTCTAATGTCACCTAAAAAATATAAAAAACTGACTTTCAGAGTAATTATACTCTGTGCAAATTCCACTTGGATTGTTAGTTGCTTCATGGATAAATTAAAGGGGCCCTTCTTGGTAGTGTCGGCCCCAAAAGTTAGTTTTCATTAAACAAAAAACAAACTAATATGGTTAAATATATTTTCACTGTGTTCTTTTTTCCACATGAAGGGAGTCATAACTTAATCATTCCTTTGTAGCGTTGGAACACAGTAGTATTGTGCTCGTACATGGGAACAGAAAGTGAATCAGGTTTTTCTGGGAAAATGGCACTGCAGTCCTTACTCATGATGATGATGGAATTATTATTGTCACATAGGGTTGCCAACTGTCTCATCACACAAACCCAAACACCCTTGCCCCGCCCCCTGCCTGCCCCTTCCTGAGGCTCTTCGCCTGCCCCACCCCTTCTCTGAGGCCCCGTCCCACTCACTTCATTCCCCCTCCCTCTGTCGCTGGCTTTCCCCCACCCTCCGTCACTTTCACCGGGCTGGAGCAGGGGGTTGGGGTGCAGGAGGGGGTGTGGGGTGCAAGCTCTGGGAGGGATTTTAGGTACTGGAGGAGGCTCAGGTCTGGGGCAGGCGGTTAGGATGCAGTAGGGGGTGAGAGGTGTAGGCTCCGGGAGGGAGTTTGGGGTGTGGGAGGGGGCTCAGGCCTGGGGCAGAGGGTTGGGGTGCAGGAGGGGGTGCAGGGTGCAGGCTCCGACCGAGCAACACTTTCCTAGGGCGGCTCCTGTTTGGCAGTGCAGCGGGGCCCTGCGCTGCTTCCAGAAGCAGCTGGCATGTCCCTGTGTTTGGGTTGCCCATGCCCCCAGCACTGCCGGGAGGGTTGGCAACCCTATAATGTCACAACAGTGTGAGTCCCCAACCAAGATCAGGGCTCTGTTGAAGAAGGGACTGTACAAAAATACAGTAAGAGGAAGCACCTGCCCTGAAGAGCTGACAGTAATCTAAATAGACAAGACAGATAAAGAGTGGGGGAAAGGAAATATTATTATCCCCATTTTACAAATGGGGTAGTGAAGTGTAAAAAGACTGAGGTCCCAGTCCTCCACTAATAGCCATGTGGGTAGATCACTGCACCCATGTGGAACCCCACTGAATTCAATGGGGCTCCATGTAGGTGCAGGGGTCCACTCACACTATTCTTCAAGCAGGGTCAGGGCCTAAGTGTTTTCCCAAGATCACAGCCTGGGGCTTTCCTATGCCAGAGCTCCCCGGCTCCCTTGGCCTTTCCCCAGCCCTGCTCCAAACTAGATTCACAGATATTAAGGTCAGAAGGGACCATTATGATCATCTAGTCTGACCTCCTGCACAATGCAGGCCACAGAATCTTACCCACACACGCCTGCAATAAACCTCTCACCTATGTCTGAGCTTACGGAAGTCCTCAAATCATGGTTTAAAGACTTGAAGGTGCAGAGAATCCTCCAGCAAGCGACCCATGCCCCATGCTACAGAGGAAGGCGAAACCCCCCCAGGGCCTCTTCCAGTCTGCCCTGGAGGAAAATTCCTTCCCGATCCCAAATATGGTGAGCAGCTGAACCCTGAGCATATGGGCAAGATTCACCAGCCAGATACCCAGGAAAGAAGTCTCTGTAGTAACTCAGATCCCACCCCATCTAACATCCCATCACAGGCCATTGGGCCTATTTACCATGAATAGTTAAAGATCAATTAATTGCCAAACTCATGTTATCCCATCATACCATCTCTTCCATAAACTTATCGAGTTTAATCTTGAAGCCAGATAGGTCTTTTGCCTCCACTGCTTCCTTTGGAAGGCTATTCCAGAACTTCACTCCTCTGATGGTTAGAAACCTTCGTCTAATTTCAAGTCTAAACTTCCCGATGGCCAGTTTATATCCATTTGTTCTTGTGTCCACATTGGTACTGATCTTAAATAATTCCTCTCCCTCTCCGGTATTTATCCCTCTGATATATTTATAGAGAACAATCATATCTCCCCTCAACCTTCTTTTAGTTAGGCTAAACAAGCCAAGCTCCTTGAGTCTCCTTTCATAAGACAGGTTTTCCATTCCTCAGATCATCATAGTGGCCCTTCTCTGTACCTGTTCGTTTGAATTCATCCTTCTTAAACATGGGAGACCAGAACTGCACACAGTATTCCAGGTGAGGTCTCACCAGTGCCTTGTATAACGGTACTAACACCGCCTTATCTCTACTGGAAATACCTCGCCTGATGCATCCCAAGACCTCATTAGCTTTTTTCACGACCACATCACATTGGCGGCTCATAGTCATCTTGTGGTCAACCAATACTCCAAGGTCCTTCTCCTCCTCTGTTACATCTAATTGATGCGTCCCCAGCTTATAACTAAAATTCTTGTTATTAATCCCTAAATATATGACCTTACACTTCTCACTATTAAATTTCATCCTATTACTATTACTCCAGTTTACAAGGTCATCCAGATCCTCCTTTACGATATTCCGGTCCTTCTCTAAATTGGCAATACCTCCCAGCTTAGTATCATCCACAAACTTTATTATCACACTTCCACTTTTTGTGCCGAGGTCAGTAATAAAAAGATTAAATAAGATTGGTCCCAAAACTGATCCCTGAGGAACTCCACTGGTAACCTCCCTCCAGCCTTCAGGTAAATTAGATCACTGCGTTTCCTTTGTCTAAAAAATCTGTTACTTTCTCAAAGAAGGAGATCAGGTTGGTTTGGCATGATCTACCTTTTGTAAAACCATGTTGTATTTTGTCCCATTTGACATTGACCTCAATGTCCTTAACTACTTTCTCCTTCAAATTTTTTTCCAAGACCTTGCATACTACAGATATCAAACTAACAGGCCTGTAGTTACCTGGACCACTTTTTTTTTCCTTTCTTAAAAATAGGAACTATGTTAACAATTCTCCAATCATACGGTAAACCCCTGAGTTTACAGATTCATTAAAATTCTTGCTAATGGGCTTGCAATTTCATGTGCCAATTCCTTTAATGTTCTTGGATGAAGATTATCTGCTCCCCCCCCCCCCCAGTTTAGTCCCATTAAGCTGTTAGAGTTTTGCTTCTACCTCAGATATGGTAATATCTACCTCCATATCCTCATTCCCATTTGTCATCCTACCATTTTCCCTAAGATCCTCATTAGCCTTATTAAAGACTGAGGCAAAGTATTTGTTTAGATATTGGACTATGCCTAGATTATCCTTAACCTCCACTCCATCCTCAGTGTTTTGCAGTCCCACTTCTTCTTTCTTTGTTTTCTTCTTATTTATATGGCTATAGAACCTTTTACTATTGGTTTTAATTCCCTTTACAAGGTCCAACTCTGCTTGACTTTTAGCCTGTCTCACTTTATCCCTACATGTTCTGTCCTCAATAAGGTAGCTTTCCTTGCTGATCCCTCCCATCTCCCACTCCTTGTATGCTTTCTGCTTTTTCTTAATCACCTCTCTGAGATGCTTGCTCATCCAGCTTGGTCTACAACTCCTGCCTATGAATTTTTCCCCCTTTCTTGGGATGCAGGCTTCCAATAGCTTCTGCAGCTTTGACTTGAAGTAATCCTAGGCAGAAGACAGATCCTCTATTCAGGTCTCGGCAGCCAGGTCCCTCCCTCTCAGAGTAAGAGAGCTAGCTCTCTGCTCCTGGCTTCCCTGGCTTTTATAAGGCCTACTGGGTCTGTTTGGGGCTTGGCCCCCAGCTGCGGCTGCTCTGCGCCAGCCCTCTCCCAGGGCTGTCTTAAACCCCTCTCGGCCCGAGTGGGTGTCCATTCTGCTACACAGTGCTCATTTCTTTGAGAAATGAATTTTTCATTGTGCTCCTACAAGGCAAAAGTGAAACCTGCCTATAGATAAGCAAGGGGTATTTTCCCAAAGCAATCAATTTTTGTATGGTTTGTTTTTGGATTCCTGTTGATGGCTGCTGCAAAAAAATCTTGTTTAACTTCTCAAGGCTGCCATGCTATATTAGCAATGTTGTTGGTTTTTCAATGCAGCCTTGACCTCCAAGGTTTTCAGATGGGAATAAAGCACATCACAGCTAGACTATGCTTTCCTTATTATTATTTATTATTATTATTATTATGGCTCTTTCAGATGAGTGGATTGAAATTGATTTGGGGTCAGGGGGAGGAGAAATAGAATGAAAGGTATGTTTTGGGAAAATGGATTGCACTATATAGTCTTAACTGGTTTTAACTCTTGCTACCATTGCCTGCTTTCTCTAGAGAAGGCCCTTTATGTGCTTGTGGGTGACTGCAGGGTGGTTTATAGCTTCCCATGCCTCAGCTTTATGGAGTAACAGAAGTGATACAGGCAGTGCTGCAGGCAAAGCCTTTTATGTTTTAACTGAGAGTGTTATCTGCTTTAAAAATGTCAAGATTAACACAGTGATCCAAAAAAGCAGGTCTTCCATTAACCCTCCCCAGCCAGGAATGGTCCCAAGACTCCAGTGGCTCTTTATTAGAGCAAAGGGGTTTCCCATAAGGCATCATCTGTTATATTACTTCCACCTTGTAAATTACATTATTTTTTATTAGGCTCCCCTGGCTAAAAAAAAAAGAAAGAAAAAAAAGCAAGATGGGTCTTTGAATTGGGACTGCTGGAAAAAATACAAAAGGAATGCCCTAGAAGCCTTTCCAATTAGCTTAGGGAAGCAATGCAGACCTTTTGAGGGGAAAGTGTTCAGCAAAAGGATGCAAAACAAAAGACTTTTATGAGGGACCTTGGATCAGCTGCTTCGGGATTATTTCTGTCTGGCAAGTTAAGTGCTCCTGGAAAACCTCAGGATTTGTCCCCGTATTTTCTGTCTAGTTGCGCTTTCTTACATTTTGGGAAGGATTATTTTATTGACTGTTTTTTATAGTGCCAAGCAAACTGTTGGTGCTCGTAGAAAAATTATTTGTTCCACCTCCCTCCTTTCCCCAAATCAGAAGTGCTCATCTGTAAATGGTAGAAATTGTGTGGTGATGAATGTTTCCCCTAATCTGGAAATATACACCCTGATCTCTGAGCTTATCAAAGGTAAGTGAGCTGTAGCTCACGAAAGCTTATGCTCAAATAAATTGGTTAGTCTCTGAGGTGCCACAAGTACTCCTTTTCTTTTTGATTTTCACACAGAGCTGAGGGAACAAATCCACAAAGGAAAGAAAAGTGCAGCCAACATCTGAAAGCCTGAAAAATATTTCTTAATAACTTCTTTAGCAGGCATCAGTCTCTCTTCACTCTCCTTTTTTGAGCAGTTTTAATGAAATCAGCAGGACTGAAGCCTGATCAGTGTTTAGCGACATCTGCCTTCTTTAGGGTGTAAACAAATAAGCCCATTCATTTCCTTATATACCTCATGATTGCCATTAACATAGTCAAGACAAAAGCCCTGCCCATGTGATGTCAAATGACTCATGCCTCTGCAACCTATAATTGATTGATTATTCATTTATCTTTAAATATCTTTCTAGGTTTTTATACCAACCCCACCACTGTGGTGCTAAGCCCCTTACAAAATTAAATATCTGGGTGATCTACAGAGATCCTTCACTATTCCTTACGATTTGTATCATGGTAGCACCCTGTTATTCTAGGCACCAATCACACATAGTGGGCCAGAACCTCAGCTGTCTTCAAAGGAGTTATACTGATTTATGCCAACTGAAGATGCCCCAGAGAGCTCACAGTCTAAGAAGAAAACTAGACAACAGACAAAGGGCCAACTTCTCTGCTGGTATAAATTAGCACATTGGCTTTAATGGTATTGATCATTCTTTAAGTCAGTTACCTGTTATTGATAATCTTATAGCTGGAGTTGTAAGATTAAACAATTACACATTTCCTCTTATTTATCTCTTCACTATTAATAAAATAATTAATAGTTAATTGATAAACCCACCCCAGCCAAGTGATCTAGGATTAATAATCACAACTTTGCCCTCAATGACCAATTGTTAAATTATATTAAAGATCATGTTGTTTTCAACAAATATCAATTAATCATTAAACTAATTATTGTTTTCCCATCATCGACAATATCATTTCTGTTATTGCAAGAGTCATTAAATGGTCAGGGCATAATAAAAATGCATACTCAATAACCCCTAAATTAAATCAAAATATATTGACAGATACTGAAGTACAGCAAATAGGTCACTCTCTGAGTGTCCACCTTCTTTCCAATTAAAATGGCTAAAATTACATCGGGGGGAGGGGAATCTATGTCAGGGTTAGGCCTGTTTGTGGAGGTTTGGAGCAGGTCCTTTGAAGGGACAGCTGATATGTAGTCAGCACGTTGGTAATTATAGACATCTGAAAAACAAAATGTGTGGTTGTAGATGTTATCTTGGATAGTAATACCTTTATTAACAGCTCAACCCTTGAAAAGCTAAGTTGAGAACCAAGCCCTTTATGACACTTCCCTTATTAATGTATGAATGAGTAAAAGCACACATTCTCACCAGACTATTAATACTTGATGGTTTGTGGGGAGGAGTTCAAGTGACCCAGGCATTAGGATCAAGTGATCATAGTCCCAAATTGAGGTCCTAGAAGGGAATCTTTAGAAACACAGTGGTGGGAGCAGGAGGTGAAAGGAAAAGCAGCTGGCAGCACAAAGTACCAGTCTCAGCAGTGTAGACAAGAAGTCAGTTGCCTGTTCAAAGGCTGGTGCCAATGATCTTTTAATTCCTTTGTGAAATGAAAGAAGACATTCCACTGAACACTGCACTTTGCTGCTTCAGCAAGGCAAGCTATTTGTTTTATTAAAACAAATTCCAAGAGGTTCTCTGTTTGATTCAGGCTTTTCGCTGCAGCATATTGTCACTGAGCAGTGTGTGTGAGACTTTAATACACAGTTTTGGAGATGGCAGGGGGGAGATGCTTCAGTTTAGACTAATCCTTTTGTCGCCACAATCCCTTGTCACCCAGAACTGCCACATTTTAAATGCATCCAGCAGGCTGATGTGCAGTAGCTCTGTAGTCCTGAAGAACCATGCAGTGCCTCTTTGCAGCATGTTCTCTGTCCTGCTCAGGGTACCTGCAGGGATTATAGAATTCGAAATCCTCCATTTTATACAAAGGAGAAGCAGGGCCATTGTGTGACAGGGTAAATACTGAGGAAGAGTTGGAGGAAAGGAAGAGTGGTCTTTTGTCTCTTTCTTTCACAACATCAGTATTTTAAACAGCCAGCATTCGTTCTGCTGTGAATGGAGTTAACCATTTCTGTGACATGTATTTACTGTTTTACTGGCATGTGTTCATCCCAGCTGCTATTGACTTAATCGAGGTGACACATTATTTAGGTACCTATTTAGGATTCTGGCATCCTCTGTGTGTTGTTTGAGATCGTTCCTTCAGCTTCAGTCAGTCATCAGGCTGCTAACAGTTTGTATCTCTGCCTGAATTTGATTCAGACTCCAGTTCCATTATACAGGGTTAGGATGGAATGCACCTGGCCTAATACTGAATTTTTGGCTGATTAATCCAGGTCGCCCTGTACGCTACCACATAGGTAAGACTCTTTGTTTTCAGTTTGACCAACTTTCACCAAAAATTTCCCAGTTTTACAAAAGCTATTTGATTTGTGCCAATTTTTTGCCTGATTTTTGGATGCTGCTCGGTAACCTGGACAGACCCCAAGGGAACCTAGCAGGAGGACACCCCACTCCCCCCCAGACCTGTCTGCCTGCTCCAGAAGGAGAGATGGTGTCTTGGGAACCAGAGTGGCCGAGGTAACCGAGCCACCATCTCTCCTTCCGGAGAGGGCTAAGAAGCAGAAGTGGAGGAGGCACCGTGAAGAGATAGTCTCGATAATACTTAGTCCTGCCTTGAGTGCAGGGGACTGGACTAGATGACCTCTCAAGATCCCTTCCAGTTCTTTGATTCTATGATTCACAGTGTTAAACTGCTTTTCCATTCAGTGCTCTTTTCTCTATTTTTCTTTTCTTTTTTTTTGTCCTCTCATCGCTCAGTATTAACCCCGATATTTACCTCAAAACTGTGAAGTTAAATTTTTGCACTGATTTTTTTGCCCATTTTTATAATAAATACAAAGTCTCAGGAAATTTTAAACAAAATAAAAACCAAAAACAAAGCCCTTAGCCCCTCTGGATTTAATCCATGGGCCCAGTCTGTCAATCCCTGAACTAGCAGGGGCTATGTTGCTCTGGAGGCAGTACAAATGCTTTGCTATGGGGGAAGGGCTCCTCATGTAGCTCCTCAGTGACCCTTCTGACTGACCTGTGAGCAGCCTGGATGACCCCTGAAAGGAGTCCCCCATCACATGTAGCCCTCTTTGGAATGTGCCTGTGACCTCATAAACTCCATCTCAAACAGCTACAGTGCACAGGGCCCTTACTCCAGGCGCAGAGCCAGCTGGTGCCGGCTCAGCAGGAAATAGCCACAGGAGGTGTTCCGGAGTGTATTGGGCTGAGGGAGGAAGAGGTGGAGCAAGGGTGGCCATGCACCTTGACACTCCTGCAATGGTCCCTGGGGGCCGCTGACACAGGGCTGAACCTCGGGGCTTCCTTAGCTTGTGTAGGGGGCCAAACTGACTCCCACAGCCCCAGAAAAGGACCTGGATCTCAAATTTATGAAGCAAGGAGGAGATCTTGTAAATGGAGATGTAAAGTTACTAATTCCTGAGGCATTCAATAGCTCTGTTCCCTAACAGCACATGAGAACCCATATTTCTCCAATACTGGTGGTATCTCAAGGAACAACAGGGTTTTGTTTATTCGGCTCACATAATACAGTACAGTTTAATTATTTTTGAAAATTTGAAACAAATTAATCCCGATAACCATACACTGTGAGATACTGAACAGTTAATCCCATAGAGTGGCGTGACTGCATTGCGGAGTGGGAAGTCAAAGACTGGACCTAGGATCCCAAGTCTTAGTCATAGGACAGGGGAGTTTGAGTGGGTGACAGAGATAACGACATCTTCAGACTCAGGGAAAGAAGAGGGCCAACCTCTTCATGCATCATTGCCCCTCCATACCCAGTGCCAGCTGGCTCAGAACTAGGGTTGGCATCCACATCCTCTGCAGAGGTATGTGTCTGACCATCCTTCTAGGCAAAATAAAGTGCTGGATGCTATGGCTGTTTTAAGAAGGACAAAATCAGTGACAAAATTATGCCATTTACATTTTTAGGAGCAACAGTTTGCTCTCGTCTGTAAATCTCATTCATTTTTTATTAAACTTTGACTACTATGTATGTATGCATCATAATTTAAAAATAGTTGATATATGCCAGCTTTCATCCTGTTGGTCTTCTCAAAAGGTTAACTGTGCATTGGCAAGTGGGAACTCATGCTTCAGACAAAGTAGTATCACCCTCCTCACCATGCATTCTCCTCTGAATAAAGACAGAGAGGCAGGTGTTTATTATTTATAGAGGGAATGCTGTCTAGTGATAAAAGAAGCGGGCCTGAAGTTAGGACTTCTTGTTTCTGTTCCTGGCTCTGCTGCTGACTGCTTTCTCTCTGTGCCTCAGTTTATCCACATGGCAGATAAGCAAACTAATTTCCACCTAGCTCACGGAGGTGCATTGAGGCTTCATTAATTGATTGTAGAGAAATTGGAGATTCTCAGTTGAAGGCCACTGAGTAGAACGTAGCTGGATTATAATTTTATTTAATGTCTCATTTTCTTTTCTTTGCATTTTGGAAAGTTGAAAACAATACTCCAGCATCAGGATACAGCAATAGTATAAAAGAATGATTTTTTTTACATTTTCAGATTCAGGTACCCCAAGTTAGGCACCTACATCCATCTTTAAGCACCAAAAAGCAGCCTAATTTCCAATGGTTATGAGCACACGCAATTCCCATTGAAGCAAATAGGAGCCCAATATCAGGCCACTTACTTATCGCAGGTGCCTCAGTTTGGTACCTGACTTTAAGCATCAACGTCTGAAAATATATGTCATTATTTCTGCCATGATTTTGTAAAATAGTCTTCCCCTAGTCATTGTGCAAGGCACTTTACAAACACAGAAGAAAAAGATGGTCCCTGCACCCAAGTGCTTACAATCTAAGCCTGTTATTTTTATACTGAAATGTTAGAGGCATTCAACACTTTATTTGCAATGCATTTTTTTCTCTTAAATATAAAATATCTTGTAATATTTATTTTGTTTACTTGGCCCTGTTCATAGTGGTTTGACCAAATATAACCACAGACTTTAGGAGCTTGAAGCCTGTAGTAACTTGAAACACACCACTTCAGTCTGAACAATATAGATTTTTGCCATGGCAGTCCACACAATAGTGATCTCCAGGCTTGATTGGAGTACTGCACCATATCTAGGAATAAAACCATGAGGCTTAAAGCCCATCCAGTTCAAAACACAACAGCCACTTATTCAGCAACACAGACATCCAAGACACATTAGCTCATTGCTCCTCACTGATTCTTATATAATACTGGGCCAGATTCAAGGGTTTGGTTCTCCTCTTCAAAGCCATCCCTGAGACTGGTCCAAGTTACCTGAGAGACCGCCTCATAATGTGACCATGATCCCCTGTGGCAGCTACCATGGGATTATTAACATCCAGAGTTGAAGCTTGTGTGTGCAGGAGCTGAGACGTTCTCAGTAACTGACCTGCAATTGTGGATCTCATTTCCAGAAGACATCAGAGTGATTATGAATCTTCAGAATGAAATAAATAACCCATTCCTTCAACCGAGCTTTCCTACAATTACCACTTCTACACATAAAAAAACAGCTCACTCACTGCACAGTGGTGTAAGGAGAGTGCGAGAGAGACAGAGATCTTCTTGTGTCCACTTTAACAAACATATTAAATGCTGAGGTACCACAGTAATGGAGCAGTATAAGAACTAGGTAGCTCATGATATTCAGTGACCTGGATGAACTGAATTAGTAGTCTCAGACCTGTTCTAATGGACAAGTGTCCACATCAAACAAATCACCAGTGTTGGCAACATCAGTAGAGAGGTCTTTCAAACTAAGCTGCACAAAACACTGGAAAATGTACTTTAAGGGATAATTTGGCACTGGGAACATGACAGACTAGAGAAACTAGTATGGGGCTTTCTTTCAATATCTCAGTAGATAGTTCAGTCTTCATATCCACCAGACACTGAAGTTACTATCTAATTTATCTTCTCCTCATTACCAGACGATCCTGTCAGGTCATGAAGCACGTATATTGGCAGGACGTTGTGGGGAAGCTTGCATGGCTGGAGCCCATTCTGTACCTATTCATTGGACAGAGGACTTCAGCTTCTTGGGCAAAGATTTAAGGGGTTCAAAAATCATGTCTGAAGATATATATGTTGGACAGGGGTGTGAGAGAGAGAAATATCAGCTTTTCCTCCAAAGACCAGCTCTGTCTCTAGACTGTGACAAATTTAAATGGCCTGCTAGCAAATCGACACGGCTGTTGCTAAAGCATATTGTGGGTGTTATGTCCACCATTCCCTTCAGCACTACCCCAGTGGTATCCAGCTGAACCATTCCTCCAAATGTAGATGACTTGTTGGCATCAGAAAGTGGACCTCCTATAGCTCATAATGTGATGTTGAATGGATAAAGTGAAGCAGAAAAATACTTTTTTTTCTCCTTTCTTGCTTTCCTATGGGCTACATCTTCATCACAATACGCAATGCATTTACATACCATGAAGGATGTATGGTTATTAACTTTCACTGCAGCAGTTTCCCCACAGACACTTATTTATGCTTTAAGCAAATTTGCCTTGAAAGCCAGGCCTCCTTTCTAATGCTGCTGAGCTTTTTTTCTTATAGGTACAGTACCAGTATCATTGGGGAGTGCTGTGTATCCCTGTGGGAGATGTAAATGCCTGATCCCACTTAAACTGTACGGCATGTAACCCCAAGCAAATGTCAATGATTCTCTTTCAGTGTTGCCATACCAAATGGTTTATTCCCAAGCATCATTCATGTCCATTGTATCACAGGTCCAGCAACAATGCCATAATTACCAGACCTGATTACTTCCCTGCTGAACAAGAAACACAGCCTGTCCACGTGAAAGATAGTGATCTTTTTTACTCTGAGATATACCCAAAGCCAGTGTAAGAACCACTCTTCCGTACAGTCAACTGCAAAAGTTCTTCCCCACATGTTCTCTCTGGCATCAAACACAAATGGGGGAATCTATTCAAGTTTTTTTTTGGGGGGGGGTTGTCTGGTTATAGTTGTTTTTGTAATTTATTAATCCATGTTTGCTCAGCTCAAATGCAACATCTGGGTTTTTCAGTGAGTTTTTATTCAGTTTTCTAGCTACATTGACTAAGGTCACAATAAGATCCAGTGATCTGTGATGGGAGAAACCTCAAGAGATTTAATGGATTGAGAAATTCTGTGAAACTCCAGAGTCTGGAAAAATTAGGTTTTGAGATCTGACAATACCAGGTTTTCTTATGAGATTTCCAGCACTCCCAATTCTGATCCCAGCCAGAATCTGGAAATAAAAAAGTATGCAAACCTTTGCAGAACTTCAAAATGTGGGGTGGTTCTTGTTTAGTTCTACAAGAAATGGGTAGTGGCTTTGGAGGGATTCTAATCTTTCCCAAGCCAGTTTGATTTTTGTCCCAAAGATGCATGGGAAATCAATGCCTTAACCTGCCCTAGAAGCGACAGTAAGCAAAAAGAATAAAACCTAAATGGTCTGGAGCAGAGAGTGAAAATATAACTTTAGAGACAAGAAGTTACATGATGTTAGTAATTCATTATGTTTACCATTTCTAAATAATGCAGTTTGCTAAGCCAGCCAAGAGTCAGCTATGATCTCAGCTGATTAGGGCTGTGTTTCTGACACAGGAATTATAGATTCCATGGCTTGGGGAATTTTTCCGTGCGTGTGTATGTGAGAGAGAGAGAGAGAGAGAGAAAGAGTCTAACTGGTCATCTTGAGTGTTGATAGAGGCAGTGATAAGATTTTAGAAGCCCCCCTTTCAAGGAAGGAGATGGAGGCCTCACCCCAGAAGAACACCTCCTTCCACTTCATGTAGTCAGGGGGCTGACTTCTATGCCCCAGCTAGCTTTGTGCAATCCCAACAACTATGTTAGTCATAGGTGCCAACTCTGTGGGTGCACTGTGGCTGGCACAACCACAGGGAAAATATAGTGGGTGCTGAGCAGCCCCCTTATCAGCTCCCCCCACCCCTCCCAACGCCTCTTGCCCACCCCCGCTCACCGTGAACAGCTGGGTTCTGCTTTCAGTACCTATGAACCTTCAGGAATCTTTCAAAGGCATGGGGCCTTGCACTGCTTCTGAGGCACCTTGAGCACATGTGCATTTTTAAAAAATTCCTTTGCAGGTTATCTTTAAAGAGCTGCATAGAAATCATGGGCCAAACCCCCAGCTGATGTTAGTCAGCCTGGCTTCATTTACTTCCTTGGAGCTACACCCATGGACAACAGCTAATGATCTGACCCTACGTGTTTGTCTATATATATCCATCCAGGGCTGGGAATCAGCAGCCATATCTAGGAGCCACACTTTCACTTAAGCCAGGTCCACACTAGAAACTTTTGCCAATGTAGCAGTAGCAGTCAGGAGGTTGATTTTTTTTTCCGTTTAATGATATTTCTACATAGGCAAAGCCTATGGTGTAGACACAGTTATACTGACAAAAATGTGCTTTTGCCAGGATAGCTTATTTTGTTTGGTAACTGGTATAAGCTATACCAGCACTCTTTTGCTGGTATAAGCTGCATCTCCACTAGGTGGGTTTGCCAGTAGAGTTATACTAGTGTAGTTATATTGGCAAACCTTTCCTCATGTGGATTAGGCCTTAATCTCTCCTTCCATTATACAACAAAAGCTCAGCCCTAGCATCATTCCAGCACCAAACCAATCAAACATCAGATAGGTACTTGTGCTCAAAAATCCTTTGTTTAATATTAACAGATGAAGTGACAAGTGGGAGACAGTGGTTGATCCCTCCAAAGCATTCCCGGGGGGAGGGAAGGGGGAGCCATTAACAGAAACACTTCTCTCATATGTTGTTACAGATCATATAGTACAGACCCACCTCTGCTAACACAGGTGTGGTATGTGTTCACTTTAAAACCATGGTCCTCTTGCCCCCCACAAAAAATCCGGTTCTAACTTGCTTCTGGAATAACCACTCTACAATGTGGGAATGTGCAATTCTAATATTTATATTAGTCATGTCTACACTGAACTCAGCCTATGAATAAGAATGGCTGGCACCCCAACAGAGTATGTATTGACCTTCATAAGAGATTCCATCACTGCTCTTGGTGTCAGTTAGTGCCCCTGGGAAAACTTGATTTATTTTTGACAGGCAGCAGAATCTGTGTTGTCAGATTCTCTGGCAAGAAACCTGCCCAAGAAAGGCTATAAAAACACTTAAAAGGGTGGGCATCAAATAGTCGCCTGGTCCAACCTATGAAATAACTGGCAACCAGGGAGAAGGAGATGTGAAAGCCATGTGTAAAGGAAGTAAGCATATGCATGTCCTACAAGTATTTCAGAGCCCTGGAAGCCAATGGGGGTTCTTATTTGCTCAGAAAAATAAACAGAAAGTAGTCTAATTGGAACTGTAATCCAGGCTTCCGGGGGCAAGATCAGGTCACAGAAACGATTTCAAATGACCTGTTTACAATCTGTTAAGAATGCTGTGTGAAACCATAGTAACCTCCCAAGTTACTGCTCTCTTTAAAAAAACAAATGCATGACCAGCTTCACAACACAGCCCAAGGTCATGGGAAATCTGGACCTGGCAACTCTTCTGAGCTGAGCTGCCACCATCAAGTGTACTTTAAAAATCGCAACATTGCAGGGGCCTCTGGCATTGGTGCACCTCAGTCCCTCCTGTTCTCTATATGTGGCACACAACAGTTTAGTCTCTGGAGGTAACTGTAATACTATGATCTAATTCTGGCTGTTGGGTTTGGTATGGAGTGGCTGGTGGTGTTTAGTGGGCTGTTATATACAGGGGTCAGATTAGATGATATGGTAGTACCTTCTGGCCTTAAACTCTGACTTTTTAAACCTAGTCATAGCCTGCAAAGCCCTCCCCCAGAGAAGACTCCCCCACCTTCTCTATGGTGAAACAAGCTGCTGGTGATCGTCTGCTGACACGAGGCGGGAAAGTAGAGTGGATCAACAAATGCCTTTGATCTGCCACCTGTCCTGACGTGTTCGTATGGAAGTTAGTGTTTCTAGACTGGTAGTTCTTACAGATAAGTCTGAGGTGAATTGGAGTCCACAAAATAATGGCTTGTAAATCAGTGCTGCAAAGAGATCCTGGACAGCATCTGGGAGAGAGGAAATATTATCATGCTCATTTTCCAGATGAGGAACTGGGGCACAGAGGATATGAATGGTTTGCCCAAGTCTGTAGCAGAATCAGGAATTGAACTCAGATGTCCTGAGTCACAGTCAAATGCCTTAAGTCCTAATTCAGCAAAGCACTTAAGCATGGGGTTAACTGAGTAGTGCTATTGAAGCCACAAGACCCTTGTTCCTCTATGTTAGAGCTACAAGTGAGCAATGCATTCCTGGCAGTGGGCTTTTATATTGGAGAGGGGGAAAAAAAACTTACTAATTGTGGCCTTTGACTGGCCCCTCTTTTAATAAAAACCTCGGATGATAAGCAGATATTTTTCACTTCTGTTACACTCTGTCAGATGTAGTGTTGTTGTAACCTTGTTGGTCCCAGAATACGAGAGTGAAAAAGTAGGTGAGGTAATACCTTTTATTGGGTAACTTCTGGTGGTGAAAGCTCCTGAAAAAGAGCTCTATAAAGCTCAAAGTTGGTCCAATAAAAGATATTACCTCACCTACTGTGTCTTATTCTGTAATAGACATCTTGTGAGAAGAAAGGAAGACATTGTTTTCTGTTGGTGTTTTGGCTAAATATTTTTATAGTAATGGTTGCCCATTGAAGACACCTGTTTAAAGTTCCTAACCCAGAACAGAGCTGGACTAGTGTTAGAGATTCGATATTTTATTGGGATGTCTTAGAGTATATGCATGCTGTTCTGTGAGCAAGTAACAAACGCACAGACCATGTCTACCTGGGGCTTTTAGCTAAAATGCATGTTTCATGTTCTGTGACTAGGAATAGGAAGAAGGTTGTATTCCGAAGGAAGTGTTTTGGGTAGATTTTAGTAAGCAATACAGCACTCCACAATTGTATTTATTCTGCGAGACATATAGAGGGTTAAAAAATATTCCATTACTTAAAGCTCTTATCTTTGTTTACCATATCACCAAGGACACTGACCTGTATTCATACCCTCATATTGAATTGTCAGAGAGAGACAGACAGGAAATGCTGCCTTCTGTGTAAGTTCAGCTTATGGATTTAGTGAAAAGAATAATACCTTAGTGGTGGTGGTTGTTTTTACTCTAGTTCTTTTATTTTTTTCTGTTGTCTAACTTCAGTAAACCCAGATAATTTTAGACAAAGGCCTTTGTGCTAGATTCCTGTGCTTTCTAATTTAGTAACCCTCTGATACTTAAATATTAAGACCAAGTAGATCAGACAAAGAAGTCTCTATTCCTTTCATTTCCCATTAAGCTGAGCATGCTGTGTACTATCTGGAGCCTGGTCTCACATAGCAGTCTGTGAATACAAGCCATCTTTCAGTTTGAGCAAGTAGCAAGTATGTCACCACTGATAAAGAACACTGGGCTTCCATCCGTTACTGTGGTAACACGGGGCTCATTGCAAGCCTGTTCAGTGCTTGTATCAGCTGATTAATAACTCCCCTTTAATGAAATAAGAAACACGTGGTAGGAAAAAAAGCATTGTCCAGACTGATGCAGATATTTGCTAGTAACACTGTGAGTTGCAGTGAAGCAGACCTCCATTCTAGGCAGCATCCTCCTATCTCGCGCTTATAGGGAGTGATGTGCCTGGACTATGAAGAGGAAAGGACAGCAGACCTATACTTGCCCCCAGTAGTGTTTCCTGTCACCTGACCTGAGAGCAGTGTTGGCTAAAAGAGAAAAAGAACTGAGTTTGCCTTGTCAGCTGGAGGAAGAATATGACCGTCCTAGCACAATCTGAAGAGGGGATTGTGGTGTTTTAGGAGGGAAGGAACAGCTTCAGAGATCTAAAGGACCCTGTTTGTGTCCACCCTGAAAGATAGCACAGCAACAGCCGCAACAAAAATGCCCCCCTCATGTACTCAATCTTTGTAATTTAGAGGTGTAGGGCTGGAGTCAGTCCCTATCCACCTTCCTCCCCACAATCCCTAATCCTATTTTGGAACTATGGAGTCCAAAATAAATAATAAGTGATCAAAGCACTTAAACTTCCAATTACAACTATTCTCTTCATGCAGATGCAGGAAATAGCTTGGGTTTGTGTCTCCATGTTACTTGTTTTCTTTCCAGCCACTGATCCTCATGAAGTAAAGCGCTGGGAAGGGGATAAATTTACTCATTTTTAAAAAATAAATATGGAAAACCTGTACCATTTCTTCATCAACAACCTGCTGACAATCTTGGAGCCCTTTCAAGATTTAGCTTTCCTCTCAATCTTCCTTCAGTTCAATATTAATACTGGCTGTTAATAGATATTTTACTGGTGATTTAAAAAAGGAAGTCAGTGGAATTAACAGTAATCCTTTATAATAATACTCTGAATTTTTATAGTGCCTCCCAGCTGAGTTCCTCGAAGCATTTTGGGACCACTAAGAAATTAACTAAATTTCAGAATTAAGAGGGAAAAAGTATTATTATCCCCATTTTACAGGTGGGGAAAATGAAACATAAAGAAATTAAAGTCACTCGGGCTGTGCCAGGAATTGAACCCAGATCAAATGCCTGTTAGCTCCATGCCATAGCTGCAAGGCCATCATACATGTATGAACTTATACATACACATGCACAGAATCTGACCTCACATTTCCGATGTCACATTAGTAACTGCTGGTAATAAATTTAGTTCTTTAAGAATATAAGAGCTGCCACATTGGATCAGACCCTTTCTCTGACAGTAGCCCGTACCAGAGCTTCAAGGAGAATGTACAGAACAGGGCAATTTTGGAGTGATCCACTCTTGTCTTCCACTCCTAGCTTCTGGCAGTCAAAGTGTAGGGTTGTGCCCAGCATGGGGTTGCATTTCTGACCATCTTGGCTAATAGCCATTAATGGACCTATTCTCCAGGAACCCAGTTATTCTTTTGGCCATCACAACATCCCATGGTAATGAGTTCCACAGATAAGTAGTAGTTGTGTGAAAAAAGTACTTCCTCTTGTTGCATTAAACCTGCTGCCTCTTAATTTCATCAGGTGACACCGGGCTTTTGTACTGTGTGAAAGGTAAATAACACTTTTTTTCCATACCACTCATGATTTTATAGACCTCTGTCATCTTCCCCCTTTGTCATCTCTTTTCTAAGCTGAACAGCCCTAAGTCTTTTTAGTTTTTCCTTGTATGGAAACCATTCCATACCTTTGATCATAGAATCATAGAATATCAGGGTTGGAAGGGACCTCAGGAGGTCATCTAGTCCAACCCCCTGCTCAAAGCAGGACCAATCCCCAATTAAATTATTCCAGCCAGGGCTTTGTCAAGCCTGACCTTGAAAACCTCTAAGGAAGCAGATTCCGCCACCTCCCTAGGTAACCCATTCCAGTGCTTCACCACCCTCCTAGTGAAAATTTTTTTCCTAACGTCCAACCTAAACCTCCCCCACTGCAACTTGAGACCATTACTGCTTGTTCTGTCATCTGCTACCACTGAGAACAGTCTAGATCCATCCTCTTTGGAACCCCCTTTCAGGTAGTTGAAAGCAGCTATCAAATTCCCCCCTCATTCTTCTCTTCTGCAGACTAAGCAATCCCAGTTCCATCAGCCTCTCATCATAAGTTATGTGCTCCAGTCCCCTAATCATTTTTGTTGCCCTCCGCTGGACTCTTTCCAATTTTTCCACATCCTTCTTGTAGTTTGGGGCCCAAAACTGGACACAGTACTCCAGATGAGGCCTCACCAATGTCGAACAGAGGGGAACGATCACGTCCCTTGATCTGCTGGCAATGCCCCTACTTATACAGCCCAAAATGCCGTTAGCCTTCTTGGCAACAAGGGCACACTGTTGGCTCATATCCAGCTTCTCATCCACTGTAACCCCTAGGTCCTTTTCTGCAGAACTGCTGCCTAGCCATTCAGTCCCTAGTCTGTAGCAGTGCATGGGATTCTTCCGTCCTAAGTGCAGGACTCTGCACTTGTCCTTGTTGAACCTCATCAGATTTCTTTTGGCCCAATCCTCTAATTTGTCTAGGTCCCTCTGTATCCTATCCCTACCCTCCAGCGTATCTACCACTCCTCCCAGTTTAGTGTCATCTGCAAACTTGTTGAGGGTGCAGTCCACGCCATCCTCCAGATCATTAATGAAGATATTGAACAAAACCGACCAGGACCAACCCTTGGGGCACTCCGCTTGATACCGGCTGCCAACTAGACATGGAGCCATTGATCACTACCTGTTGAGCCCAGCGATCTAGCCAGCTTCCTGTCCGCCTTATAGTCCATCATTGATCATCTTTGTTGCCCTTCTCAGAATCTTTTCCAGTTCCACCGTACCTTTTTTTGAGTTGGGGTGATCAGAACTGGTCACAGTATTCAAAGTGTGGGAGCAGCAGGGATTTATATAGTGGCAACATGATATTTTCTGTTTTATTTTCTATCCCTTTGCTAATAGTTCCTAATATTCTGTTAGCCTTTTTGACAACAACTGCGCATTGACCTGACGTTTTTCAGAGAACGATCCATGATGATTCGAAGATCTCTTTCTTGGTTGATAACAGCCACTTTAGAATCCATCACTGTATATGTATATTTGGTATTATTTTTTCCAATGTGCATTACTTTGCACTTATCAGCATTGAATTTCATCTGCCATTTTGTTGCCCAATCACCCAGTTTTGTAAGATCCCTCTGTAACTCCTCACAGCCTGCTATGGACTTCTGAAAACTTTTCCACTTCACTGTTCACAATGTTTTCTAGATCATTAATGAATACATTGAAAAACACAGGTCCTAGAACAGGTCCTTGGAGGACCCCTCTGTTCACCTCTCTTCATTGTGAAAAAGTGACCATTTATTCCTACCCCTTGTTTCCTATCTTTCAGCCAGTCACTGATCCATGAGAGGGCCTTCCCTCTTTATCCCATGGGTATTTAGTTTCCTTAAGAGCCTGTGGTGTGGAACCTAGGCTTTTCGAAAATCCAAATACACTATATTAACTGGATCACCCTTGTCCACATGCCTGTTCACTCCCTCAGAGAATTCTGATAGAAGGATGACTTCCCTTTACAAATGCTGTGTTGACTCTTCCGCAACCTATCACATTCATCAATGTGACTGATAATTCTGTTTTTTACTGTTATTTCTACTAGTGTGCTCTGTTAATTTGCCTAGTCTTTTTAAGACTCCTTTTTCTTGTAGCTTAAAGGAGACACAGCAGTGATATGGCACAGAGGCCGAGAAGCACCTTGCGCACACGCACGCTTTGTGACAGTGTGTTTTTTGTAATATAGTTGCTTTAGAGTCTATTGTGGTAGAGAAAAGACAGGTCTCAGCTATAATGGGCGCAAAGGGAATTTTTTTTATTGAGGCCACTGGACACAGGCGGGAAGCTGTAGCCCTCCCTGGCTCTTTAGCACCCAGAGTAACTGACACAGCCTGTGTTTTTTGTTCTGTGCTTGTATAGCACCTGGCGCAGTGGGAGGGCCTGATTCAGACTAGGGCTTGTCGATGCTACAGTAAATCCAAATATTAAATAATAATATCCTCATCCACCATTCCTCTTTGATCCCTTTACACCATGTAAGCCTGGTAATTTCCCCTGGGGAATTCTGCTGCATAAGACTGTAGAGATGCCAGAATGGCTCTATGCCAGCCTCCATCGCTGCCCCCTTAGGATAGAGGGTATGCCAGGATGTGTCCAGGGAGCAGTGGGTGTGACTGGCGCAT
Organism: Natator depressus; assembly: GCF_965152275.1. Classification (NCBI taxonomy): domain Eukaryota; kingdom Metazoa; phylum Chordata; order Testudines; family Cheloniidae; genus Natator; species Natator depressus. The sequence goes on from NC_134234.1 coordinate 247,450,394, forward strand.
GCTGTGCTCGGGCTAGTCTAAGTTGTGGAACAGCCTTTAGTGGGCCTAAATCAGAGAAGACCTGAGGCTCCTGTAATGCTGGAGTGGGCAGGGCCAGGAATACTGGTGGTGAAAAAGTTACTTAAATCCACTTTTGCTACTCTACTGACTTTCTTCCTGTATCAGGGAGAGCTCAGGAAAAACAGAGAATATGGTCCCAAGTTTCTTCTTTTCCTTGATACTTTACCACCCCAAACTCAATAGACCGTACTTGTTGCAAATTATGACAGTATTCTATAGACGGGATCAACCCCCTATGGCAGCAGTCCCCAAACTTTTGAGGATCGCACCCTCCCAAACCCATTCCCGCCCCCCAGAGCCACAGCTCCTGTGGAGGGGCATGGACAGGGATAAGGGGGCCGAGGCTGGGACCACAGCTGGGTGTGGGTCTGGGAGCGGGGCCATGGCCAGTGGCCAAAGCTGGGGTTGAGGCCCGGAGCGGAGCCACAGCTGGGCTGCAGTGGGGGCCGGCAGCCAGACTCGCACAGCCAGGTGTGGCTCTGATCCCGGCCCCACCCCAAGCCTTGGCCGTGGGCTGGGAATGGAGCCACAGCCAGTGGCCGAGGCTGGGGGCTGGCGCAGGGCTGGGAATGCAGCTGGAGGTGGGACTGGAGCAGAGGGAGGGGCTGGGTGGCGCTACCTCCCCGCCCCCATGGGGGCTGGCCAGGCCCCACAGCTTGAGGACCTCTACCCTACTGTAAGTTGCAGTGTTTTGGAGCATTGCTATAGAATATTGTGTGATTTATCTCAATATTTAAATAAGGGCAGTAGCTGTCTCATGATGTCACTGTGCCAATGGCCTCATTTTGAAAACAAGCCCAAACCGAAAAATACTATGCAGCTCTCTGCAATAGTCCTACACGGGGCAAATGATTATCCTGCTTGCTTATGGAAGAGAAACCTACCTTTATCCAGACACGTGAAAGTAAAGGAAATAATAAGCGCCCTTCATCAGTCAGATAAGCTCTATTTATACATCATCGGGTGGGGTTTTTTCCTTTGTTGGTTTACATTTTTGACTCTTTAATTTAATTTCCTCACTTACAGGCACACAGCTGTCTGGGCTTCAGCCGTAGATAAGTGGCTCTGTGTATAATAGCAGCAGCCAGGATTCACTTTTCTTTTTTCATACCCAGAAGAAGCAATATGCTTTTTAGACTCAGCAGAATCCCCCACCTCCTTCCCCCAGCTCAATTACTTTGTCTAGGTGCTCAGCTGGCACCTAACTCCCATGGGCTCCTTTGAAAATCCTGGCCCAAATGTGTTGTACAATACATTCTCTATTTTGGGGGATGGTAGGATGGGGGATCAACTTTTGTAGTTGTTGTCATTCATTTTAAGTTCCAGGTCCCTCACACATTGTAAAAGGCCCATGTGATGCTATCTGACTGTTTCAGAACCAGATGGCCAAAGGGAAGACCAAATGTGACCCTAGTGTTGCCATCTCTTGCAATTTTATCATAAGTCTTGTGATATTTGGTGTTTTTTCTTAAATCCCTAAGCTCTGGTTAATACACCAGAATCCCCCTCTTTCATTAAAAAAAAAAAAAAATTTCTAGCCGTCATGATCGCAGCGATAAACTTGAAAACATGAACGCTGGCTCAAAAGCCAGGAGGGAACTAGAAAGCACTCAGAATGTATTGTTTTAAAATCTTGTGATTTTAAAGCCAGTCTCATTAAATTTGGGACCTGACTCATGATGTTTGAACAACTGGGGTTGGTAGAACTGTAAATATTGGTAGCTGCCTTTGTCTTTACTGCACAGACTTTGTACAGAGAAACTACACCATCTCAATATGCGGTGCTCCATCTTGTTCCTCACCGAAAACTCCTCAGATCATGATAGAGCATTCATTATTAGAGCTGTACGCTCTGCACATCACGTCTGCTATTACAGCGGACACTGAGTGCAATGGGTTTGGAAAATAAGGGGGGTTGGAGCAAATTGCCAGTGGGCATAGTTTGCGCACCTGTCTATAGCTAAAAGTGAAGTTTTACTCTGAAGAATCACTTGGTAAAAATAGCATTGGGTGGTGCCATATTTGGGTCCCAGTGGCTTGCAGATCAAATGTGCTCCATTTCAGGGCTGGTTCAAACACATCTGGGCAACTCTACAGAGTCACTCAAGGCCTCTCCATTATTGTGTGTCCCATTCTGTCCCAGAGCTTACTGTTAAAGCTATGTGCTGGATAGGGCTTTAAAAAAGAAGGAAAAAGAACAAAGTGTTGGGTGCAGGGACAATCTGGTGGGGAGGGTAATAGGACAGTAGCAGACATAGGCTACAGAGAGTGGTGGAAGCAGGTGGTACTGGAAAGGTAGAGGAGAGATACAGAGACAGACTGTGGGAGGAAAAGGGAAGGGTCAGGGACAGGAAGCAGCAAGTAACATTAAGTGGCAAGACAGGGCCAAAGACTAGTGAAAGAGGCCTCCTTGTAAAGCAGGAGGAGCTGCAAACCGTTGTCCAAGCCTGGATGATTTGGGATCCATGAGGTAAAGGTTCAAAATTTTCTCTCTGCCTTCCTATGCAGTCTCCTCCCACCCTGTGTCCCTAATTCCATAGGCTGTTAGAAATGACCCTGCTCAGTGTGCAAGTAAATTACATATTTTCTAACTGCTAGCCATATAAATCCACCCTAAGATCTGAGAGTTAAGATGGAGTTTTTCCTGCTTCTGCAGTTACCGGTAAAAAAAAAAAAAAATTCCATGTGCCAAATTCTGTCCTCTGTTACACCTGTGCCGTTCCATTGTCTTCAGTGGGCTTGCACAGGTGTAAGTTGGGCCAAAATGCGGCTCTGCCATTGGAACCTAGTTAGCATGATGCATGAGCCAGAATATAATCTAGCTCACTCTCCTGCAATTTTGTTAGCTCTGCTGGACTTATATGGATAAAAAACAAAAAAAGAAAGCAACCTCATTCTTAGTAACTCGTCGGCATCTGTGACTGAATTGAACAACTGCTGAGTAAAAAGGTTCCATTTCCATACTCACTCTCTCAATTAGAACTGCACTTTGTACCCCAAAAAGAAAAGGAGTACTTGTGGCACCTTAGAGACTAACCAATTTATTTGAGCATAAGCTTTCGTGAGCTACAGCTCACTTCATCGGATGCATACTGTGGAAAGTGTAGAAGATCTTTTTATACACACAAAGCATGAAAAAATACCTCCCCCCACCCCACTCTCCTGCTGGTAATAGCTTATCTAAAGTTATCACTCTCCTTACAATGTGTATGATAATCAAGTTGGGCCATTTCCAGCACAAATCCAGGTTTTCTCTCCCCCCCCACCGCCCCACACACACACAAACCCACTCTCCTGTTGGTAATAGCTTATCTAAAGTGATCACTCTCCTTACAATGTGTATGATCATCAAGGTGGGCCATTTCCAGCACAAATCCAGGGTTTAACAAGAACGTCTGGGGGGGGGAGGGGTAGGAAAAAACAAGGGGAAATAGGTTACCTTGCATAATGACTTAGCCACTCCCAGTCTCTATTCAAGCCTAAATTAATTGTATCCAATTTGCAAATGAATTCCAATTCAGCAGTCTCTCGCTGGAGTCTGGATTTGAAGTTTTCAGACAGACATCATCTTCCTTTCCAAAAGCAAACAGATGGACATCGTACCAAAAGGACTGAAGGTAAAAAATCCATTACAATCTACATACCACACAGACTATGCTGACAGCTTGTGCCACACGCTCTCAAAGAAACTGTGGAACCACCTGATCAACATCCTCTACAGCAAACAGGGAAAGATAAAGAATGAGCTCTCAAAAATGGATACTCTCATAAAAAACCAACCTTCCACACAAACTTCCTTGTGGCTGGAATTTACTAAAACTAGACAAGCCATTTACAACACACACTTTTCTTCTCTACAAAAGAAAAAGGACACTAAACTTTCTAAACTACTACATGCCACAAGGGGCCACAGCAATGGTTCCCTCAACCCACCCAGCAATATTGTTAACCTATCCAACTATACTCTCAGCCCAGCAGAAGCAGCTGTCCTATCTCGGGGCCTCTCCTTCTGCCCCTTCACCCCCATGAACATGATACAGTTCTGTGGTGACCTAGAATCCTATTTTCGACGTCTCCGACTCAAGGAATATTTCCAACATACCTCTGAACAACATACTAATCCACAGAGACCTCCCTACCAACACTACAAAAAGAAAGATTCTAGGTGGACTCCTCCTGAAGGTCGAGACAGCAGACTGGACTTCTACATAGAGTGCTTCTGCCGACGTGCACAGGCTGAAATTGTGGAAAAGCAGCATCACTTGCCCCATAACCTCAGCCATGCGGAACACAATGCTATCCACAGCCTCAGAAACAACTTTGACATCATAATCAAAAAGGCTGACAAAGGAGGTGCTGTTGTCATCATGAATAGGTCGGAATATGAACAAGAGGCTGCTCGGCAGCTCTCCAACACCACTTTCTACAAGCCATTACCCTCTGATCCCACTGAGAGTTACCAAAAGAAACTACAGCATTTGCTCAATAAACTCCCTGTAAAAGCACAAGATCAAATCCGCACAGACACACCCCTGGAACCCCGACCTGGGATATTCTATCTACTACCCAAGATCCATAAACCTGGAAATCCTGGGCGCCCTATCATCTCAGGCATTGGCACCCTGACAGCAGGATTGTCTGGCTCTGTAGACTCCCTCCTCAGGCCCTACACTACCAGCACTCCCAGCTACCTTCGAGACACCACTGACTTCCTGAGGAAACTACAGTCCATCGGTGATCTTCCTAATAACACCATCGTGGCCACTATGGATGCAGAAGCCCTCTACACCAACATTCCACACAAAGATGGACTACAAGCCGTCAAGAACACTATCCCCGATAATGTCACGGCTAACCTGGTGGCTGAACTTTGTGACTTTGTCCTTACCCATAACTATTTTACATTTGGGGACAATGTATACTTTCAAATCAGCGGCACTGCTATGGGTACCTGCATGGCCCCAAAGTATGCCAACATTTTTATGGCTGACTTAGAACAACGCTTCCTCAGCTCTCGTCCCCTAATGCCCCTACTCTACTTGCGCTATATTGATGACATCTTCATCATCTGGACCCATGGAAAAGAAGCCCTTGAGGAATTCCACCATGATTTCAACAATTTCCATCCCACCATCAACCTCAGCCTGGACCAGTCCACACAAGAGATCCACTTCCTGGACACTACAGTGCTAATAAACGATGGTCACATAAACACCACCCTATGCCGGAAACCTACTGACCGCTATTCCTACCTACATGCCTCCAGCTTTCACCCAGACCACACCACACGGTCCATTGTCTACAGCCAAGCTCTGCGATACAACCACATTTGCTCCAACCCCTCAGACAGAGACAAACACCTACAAGATCTCTATCAAGCATTCTTACAACTACAATACCCACCTGCGGAAGTGAAGAAACAGATTGTTAGAGCCAGAAGAGTTCCCAGAAGTCACCTACTACAGGACAGGCCTAACAAAGAAAATAACAGAACGCCACTAGCCGTCACCTTCAGCCCCCAACTAAAACCCCTCCAACGCATTATTAAGGATCCACAACCTATCCTGAAGGATGACCCAACACTCTCACAAATCTTGGGAGACAGGCCAGTCCTTGCCTACAGACAGCCCCCCAACCTGAAGCAAATACTCACCAGCAACACATACCACACAACGGAACCACTAACCCAGGAACCTATCCTTGCAACAAAGCCCGTTGCCAACTGTGCCCACATATCTATTCAGGGGACACCATCACATGGCCTAATAACATCAGCCACACTATCAGAGGCTCGTTCACCTGCACATCTACCAATGTGATATGTGCCAGCAATGCCCCTCTGCCAGGTACATTGGTCAAACTGAACAGTCTCTACGTAAAAGAATAAATGGACACAAATCAGATGTCAAGAATTATAACATTCATAAACCAGTCAGAGAACACTTCAATCTCTCTGGTCACGCGATTACAGACATGAAAGTTGCGATATTACAACAAAAAAACTTCAAATCCAGACTCCAGCGAGAGACTGCTGAATTGGAATTCATTTGCAAATTGGATACAATTAACTTAGGCTTGAATAGAGACTGGGAGTGGCTAAGTCATTATGCAAGGTAACCTATTTCCCCTTGTTTTTTCCTACCCCCCCCCGCCCCAGACGTTCTTGTTAAACCCTGGATTTGTGCTGGAAATGGGTTGTCATACACATTGTAAGGAGAGTGGTCACTTTAGATAAGCTATTACCAGCAGGAGAGTGGGGTGGGGGGAGGTATTTTTTCATGCTTTGTGTGTATAAAAAGATCTTCTACACTTTCCACAGTATGCGTCCGATGAAGTGAGCTGTAGCTCACGAAAGCTTATGCTCAAATAAATTGGTTAGTCTCTAAGGTGCCACAAGTACTCTTTTTCTTTTTGCGAATACAGACTAACACGGCTGTTACTCTGGAACTTTGTACCCCAGATACTCAGCTGGCATAAGTCGGATGTTGCTCCATTGACTTCAGTGACACTGTGCCAATTTACATCATCTGAGAATCTGGCTCCGCTAGCTGAATCTTTTAAAATCTCTTTTTCTACACTTTTATGTATGTATGTATGTTCCAGAAAGACACAATTCTCAACTTTTCTCCTCTCTTATGGATCGGTAAGATGTGCAGTTGGGACAGACAGGCATATTGGGCAGGTTAAATCATAAACAGAGGGACAGCCATTCGATGTTTCTACAGAAAGAGAAAACAAGGAGCAGGGCTGAGGAAAGCGCAGACACAAGAAGCGCTGAATGTGGCACCATTAGGGCCTCACTAAATCCAAGTGTGAAGAGGATTAGGGAAATCATAGTGCTTTGTCCATACCCATATGCGTCTGAGACAGTGCAGGGGGAAAAGAGAAGAACTCCTCAAGCAGATCTCTGCTGGGCTGCACTGTAGCCATGTTTATACAAGTATCTAGCAGGGCTTGTCACACCAAACCGTGTGACTGAATTCTGAGTGGGACTTGGGGGTGGTTTTTGGACTGGTTAACCATTAGTGTAAAGGATCCTCTCTGGGATGGAGGAAGAGGATGCAAAAGTTCTTTAAATACAGTCAAATTGTAGTCAATATTGATAAATCCTAAATTGTTTTATTATTGATATGACATACAGCAGGTACTTTCTAGAGCAAATAAAAAGATCTGACTAGAGCTGATTAGGAAATGAATTTTATTTACCACATTCAAACTTTAAAAAAAAAAAATTTGGACTTTTCAGATTTTCAATGAAACCCTGAAAAATTTCAGCAGAAATGGACATTTTCTCACATTTTGTCAAAAATTTGTTTTCGTCTAAAAGTTTTTGATGAGCTCTAGATCTGACATGTTCCATTCCCTGAAAATCTAAATAGTCCCATTTAAGAAATGATGCAACAAATGAGAGTAATTAAAATTTACCCTTATTCGGGAAAGCACAAGCTAGTGCTTACTTGAATAGGAACCCTTTCTTGCATTAAGGCCAGTGCGAGGGGAAAGAGGAAGGACAAGGGTTATACACTACTCAGTTCTGGTATGTGCACATCTCAATAGTAATTGAATTTATTATGTGTTTTAAAACAATATATTTGAAAATCATTTCCTCTTTGGGGCCCTGACACTGCCCTGTAGATGTTGTTGGGAATTTTTCCACTGACTTCAATGGGAGCAGGATCAAGTCCTAACATTCCTGCTAGGCACAGGGTTCAGGGTCTGTACCAAGAGATGCCTGAAATGCTGAAAAGCATGCAGCTCCCTGCGTTGCCCTAGGTATTTGTGGCATCAAGACCTCTGGAAAGACAAACACAAAGCCCTGACTTAGCGTCTTTGCAGCTAAAAAACGAACAAAGACCTTTTCTGTTTGCATTTCAGATGTATGTAAGTGCTGAGCACTATTATTATTTTATATCGTTTAAAGGCTACACATTCATGGCCAAGTTCTGCCTGCTTTAGTCACACAAGTAGGTCTTTGAAGTCAATGGGAGCTCTGGCTGCTCAATGCCTTTGAAAGTCAGGCCACTTATTTAGGTGTCTAGATATGGACTTAGACAGTCAAGTTGGAAAATATTAGCCTCAAATTTATTGCATCCCACTTTTTTCCCATCTGTACATGGGGATTTTAGCTGCAGAACCTCAAACAAATGCGGGAGGATTATTAACTAATTAATGTTTGTTAAACACTGTGTAATATCTGTAATATCTTCCACCTGTGGTTTTCAAATGTTACTATTTGACATTTGTTATTGTACCTCACTTAATGGTTGTAAGGGGCTTTGGAGGCATCGGGCACTACATACCTGTGACATAGCGTGAAAACTGCCCTAGCTTTGTCAGCGTGAGTCATAATTACACTGAGTGATGGGGAACCTTACAATAGTTTTTTACTGTGTTTTCCTACCTACTAATTCACAAAAGTCTGATGCAGCAATGGAAAGACTCCCATGGAAGTCACTGGGTCAGGCCCATAATTTGGAATCTACAGTAGGGTGATTTACCAATGTTTTTTATTTAAAAAAAACAACAACATTTCAGTTCTCCTTAAAAGTTGGACTGTTCACTCTATGGCACGTTTCATCATGCTGCATTCATGGGCCAATGTTATCTTTCAGTCCATAGGGCTGCATAGCATGCAAAGCCACAAATATGAGGAAAGATTGGGGAGGACCAAGCCACGTGATGATCTCTATTTGTAGCATGGAAATTCACACTGATCCCTTTTAACATAAACATAAATGTGAGGAAATGAACATTTGATTAAACTAAACACACAGGCCTTTTACATCCAGGACCCTAATTTAAAGCACAGTCACCTCCATACAGAAAATAGAAGCTGAAGGAGGAATTATTTAATTTAATCATCTGGCTCTTATGTGACGCCGTGAATGTCTGCTGAGAGAAGGGGAGAAAAACCCTCCTCTTTATTCTAGTAACCACCGAGGAACACTTCCATGGCAGGAAAGATTAAGTCCTGCATGTACGGGTACTAGTGACATGCCCTTCGGAGAGACTACCCCAGTTTTATAATTCTCTCATTGAGACTTTTGGACCTCTGGCAGTCCTTTCTCCTGTTTTATTTCCTCCCTGTCTCCCTCCTGCTGGGAGACTTCACCATTCAGAATTTCTGCCACCCAAGTAGAAATTTTGATAGTGTCAGACAAGCTTAGCGAGAGACTCTTAATCTCTGCAGACTGAGGCAAGCCTAGGGAGCGAATTGAAGTGACTTCCCAGGTTATGGGAGAATGTTTTAAGGATGCCAGAAATAGGCTATCCCTGTACTCTGTCACTCTGACCCACTACAAACGTAATTGCCAATGATTGTCTCAAATGTTCAGCTAGCTGGAATTCAACAGTTTTTCTAGGAGTAAAGGAAACAGTTTATGGAAAAGAACTATTCTCCCTCCCCAACCCCTAAGTTAAAAAAATGCCAGTGGACAGAGGACAAATTCTAAAACCCATCTGATTGGGCACTCTCCGTTTATAAGAAGGTCCTTATACAACAAGGGCCAAATCCTGCCACCTCCTCCATGGCTGTGGAAGAATCCAGAAACAGCAGAACCTTCCTTTATCTCTCCCTCTCAACGTTTGGTTATTCTGGCTTAGTATATGGGGAGTACTTAAGCCCAAGAAAATCTGTCCTTCAAACCAGAGTTTGTGTGTGGTTCAAGCCAGAACTGGTTTATAGAATTTCTTTCTCCTCTTTTGGTTTGTAACCTGCCTCTGACCTGCAGTAGAATAAACCAACCTAAGGACTCTCTCTTCCTCTCTTCTGCTTACTTTAGATCTTCTGCCTTTAGATCTTCTCTCTTCTGCTTACTTTAGATTGTACTTTATTCTCCGTTCATTCACCCATAGGTATTGATGGTAAACTAGGTGTTTATGAATTTCTGCCTGTTTTGGTTAGGGATGCATGCATATGTGTTTGTTTTTCTGTTACAGAAAAATCTCTGTATCTCATTGAATATTTCCTTTTGAACTATCAGGCTGTGATGACCTTTTCTTACAGTGCAAAGGCAGCCTGCTGTAGGTAACACTTGTCCATCCTCCATCAAGAACTGGAGTTTTTGAGTCTGAGGAAGGCCTAATTGACTTCATATGGAGTCAAAGCTGCTGTAAATTTACACCTTCTTCTGGCTTCTTTTTCAGGATTGTCACACCAACTGAGACTCCCACTGTACCGTCATATGAACACTTACTTAAGGCCAGTTTTTCCTTACACTTATACCAATGCAACTGCAGGGCTTCAGTGGATTTACACCTGTGTAGCTGAGAGAATTTGGCTCTTAGACACCCACTCACTGGTCAGTGTGTAACTTATATGTCAACCATACACATCACTTCTGAATTTGGTCCACTGAATCTGCATCTGAGTAGGCCTATGTCAGTGTAACTTGTGTGACAATGAACAAGAAGAGAGGGCCATAGCAAGGAAAGCAACTAAAACAAGAGTGTAAGAAGGTGTGAGTTACAGTAGGCTACAGCTTACTTTCATCTACACCTTTTTAAACCTTCTTCTAGCTCCTTGGAATGTAAATTACACCAGCTCACACTTACCCCCTTACTGAGATGTAATTGACTATAAGACGGTCTAAGTATGTATAAAGGTAAAAGCTAGAAGCTGGGACTGGATGACAGGGGATGGATCACTTGATAACTGCCTGTTCACTCCCTCTGAAGCATCTGGCACTGGCCAGTGTTGGAAGACAGGATACTGGTCTGTATGGACCATTGCTCTGATCAAGTATAGCCATTCTTATGTCCTCATTCACTTTTTTAATGCTTTGCATTTTGTTGTGACTGATTTTGACTTTAACACCTCTGTGTCTAAATCATAGCATAAATCAGAAGTCCAGCCTGAAATGATATGTCCTCTGACAGATTAAATGTATTAGATGGAGGCAAGAATACTTGTGGCAGTCATTACACTCTGAATCACTTTGGCTATTGCATAGAGTTTTTTAATCCTATGCTGTAGCTGTAATGAAGGCAAATAATTTGTTTTTTCTCCTCCCATAATAGTATCCATGTAGAGCTGTTGAGTTTTTCTGGATAGGTGACAGCATGTTGAATCCAGACTGTATCCGCTGGGAAACAAAATCAAACATCTCTTGCTATGAGGAAGTTTCTGTTGCCTGTAGCCAACACTATTGATTGAATTCTTTCTGTACGGGCCAACTCCAAGATGGCAGATCTGAGTTTGCAGTCTTCCCTGGTCAAGTCATCCCCAGTTTCACTCCCTGAGACACTGAATGTTGTAGAAGGGCTTTGGTGTAGACAGGGCCGGTGCAAGGATGTTTTGCACCCTAGGCGAAACTTCCACCTTGCACCCCCCCTCCGCCCTGAGGTGCCCCCCCGTGGCAGCTCCCCGCTCCCCCCCGCCCTGAGGCTCCCCGCCGCCCCCTTGGGGAGCCGTGCAGCAACTCCCCACCCCAGCTCACCTCTGCTCCGCCTCCTCCCCGAGCATGCTGCCGCTGCCACTTCTCCACCTCCCAGGCTTGCAGCACCAATCAGCTGTTTGGCACGCAAGCCTGGGAGGGAGAGAAGCAGAGCAGGGCAGCGCGCTCAGAGGAGGAGGCAGAGCAGAGGTGAGCTGGGGCGGGGAACGGTTCCCCTGTGCGCCACCCCTCCCCCCCCCCTTACTTGCTGCAGGCGGCCCTCCTTGCGCCCCTCTGCCCAGCTCACCTCCACTCCACCGCCTCCCCGGAGTGCGCTTTTGGCCGCCCCCAACCACTTGGCGCCCTAGGCGACCGCCTAGTTCGCCTAGTGGTTGCACCAGCCCTGGGTGTAGAACTTAAAGGACATTCAAGTATTTCAGTGTGGCTAGTAAAATCTAGCAAAGGGAAAGCTGCTTCCATCAAGCAAGCAGTTGTTAGGCTTAGGCTCAAGAAGCTATCTTTGTTCATTGATATGCACACTAAGTGCCATCTCATCTCTAGTCATGCCTGTCTTGATAAGGTTATTAAAAAGGTTGTAGAGGGGCAGCTCTAACATTATCTGGTGTTCTCAGGTTTCTTTGGCCCCTGTCAGTCTGGGTATGGCAGACAGATGATTCTGATGGTGTTGCGGGATTATTTGCTCACTGCTAGGAGCAGATAATCCCGCAACACCACCAGAATCATCTGTCTGCCAGATCAAGTGCCCAGGCTGATTCTTTGATCAATTAACAGTCTTTGAGCCATACGATCAAAAAATGTTGCTCATTATTTGTGGACCTTGGCTGTGGTGGGTAGGGTTGCTCTTCAGCAATTTTGCTCTTTCCTTTCTGAGAGGTCCTTGAGGTTGATGCTGGTGTATTGCTTACGTACCCAAATTTCTGTCACCCTCCTGTCCACCATTTTTTGGGAGGATGGTAAAGCGATTTGGTGTGTGTGTGCACACAAATGTAGTAAGTCATGGAGCTACAGTGATTACATGAGCTACAGATCTAGCCAACAGTTCCTAATGGATATATCTCATAAAAACACAGTAGGCACTAACTGGCCCCTTATTAGCCATCTCAACAAAGAGGACAAATACTGAATGAATCCTGGTGACTGAATTACCCTCTTACTGCTAGAGAGGTCCTTCCAAGTCATGATGGACACACATTGGTAGGGCAGTATGAGGAAAATTTGTACTGCATCTGCTGTGCTCCTGTAGACAAAGAGAAGACTTAAGTTTCCACTGCTGTTAATCCAGTTTCTTAAACCAGTGCTAAATTCCCTTTCATTTTGTTTTTTTCCAAATCCTATTGGTTGCACTGTATCCACTTGTCCATGGACTAGAACAGCTGATCTATGTGTAAGGCTCCATGCAGGAGTCTGCGTGAGTGGAACAGCTTTCAGCATCCGGAGCTTAGATTGCATTAGTGCCCAAAATGTGTTATCTATTTACATGGCCCTCAGCACTGTATTGTCTGAGCACTTTGCAGTCATTCATGAACTTTATCCTCACAATAGCGCTGTAAGGTAGGGAAGAACCATCCCCGTTTTACTGATGGGGAACTGAACAACAGTGTAGATGAAATGACTTGCCTGAGGTCCTGAGGTCATACAGGAAGCTTGTGGCCAAGACTGAAGCTGCATTAAGGTCTCTTGAGTCCTAATCTGCTACCCTATCCAGAAGACCATCTTGCTTACTTCTTCAGTATCTGGCAAGTTAGGCACTTTCTGGTCACAGAAAAAGGGTTGAAAAAACAAAGGGAGAGATGATGGAGGAATGTGTTGCCCTTAAACCTGAAAAATAAGCCAGTGAAATATGCCCCAAAATACCTCAATGGATTACACTCCTAAATTAGTAAGGAAAAGAGATAAAACCACTGTGCAAACTATTGACTTATAAGGTAAGGTAAATCTTTGTGTAAGGCAATGGTCACAACGTTAAAATGTCTGGTGTTTTATTACATGCAGAGTGGTGCCTCCTTTATTCCTGCTTTCTCCAAAAAGGAATCTATTTCTGCACTAAAACATACCCAGCACTGAGTGACATTCAATGTATAGATGGGCTACACAGGGGCTTCAAGTGGCATCTTAGCATGACAACCTGCAACCCTCTCAGGCATACCTGCCAATATTTGAAAGCTGCAATTAAGGATATTTGGAGAGAAAAGCAAATTTCAACGCCTTTGAAATACAGTGGGCTAAAAGAGTTTTTTGAGAAAGGGAGTCGAAAAACAAATGGAAAATATTTTGTTAAAAATATATCAGGAATGTCCCTCCTGAATAGGGATGTTTGGCTTTGGGGACAACACCCAGTCCAGGATCAGACCGTGCGCACAGCTGCTGAAGTAAGTTCAGCTACTTTGAAGTTAGAAGCATGGAAATGCCAACAATTATGTAGCATCTGACGTATGAATTCACTGAGGTGCAAGTGAAAGTTGAGCTCACACTCTACTGCTATTGGCCTGGCTCTTTTTTCTGACGTAAACAAAACCAATTTTCTTCCTTGGAAAATCGTGTTTGTGATTCTTTATTTTGCTTTCTAAACTGCTAATTCCCTAAAGGAACTGAGGCTATTTGAAATAGCAAAAAAAAGTTTTCCATCATTTAATACTATTTCTTTATGTAAGGTTTGGATTAAAACTTACTTATTATATCAGATTACCTTATAATTATGTTAATTAGCGACTACAGAAGTAAGCAAGGCACTCCCAGGAGGGACACCATGGACTGAGCGTGGCTCTACAAGTCAGAACCAACTGAATTCTGTTCTCAGCTCTGCCACTTATTCACTTTGGGCCTGATCCTAAATTCCTTGCTCACCCAAAACATCTATTGAAATAAATGGGAGATTTAAGTGCACAAGCAACACAGGAAAAGGGCCAGTGTGCTTACCTACAATTAAAAAAAAGAGAGAATTATGTGGAAAATACAGGGGAAAGGTTAGTTTTAAGGGGCAGAGACACAAAATCGTACACATTACATAATATATTCAAAGCCCTTTGTTTTTGGTTTTTATTTTGTTTAAAAATTCCCTGGAATTTATCAGAGTTTATTACAAAAATTAAAAAACAGCTGAAATTAACTTTACAGTTTTTGGGTCAATAGCAGGGTCAATATAGGGGAACAGGAGGACAGTGGGAAAAAAACAACAAATAGAGAAAAGAGTATTGAAAGTAAAAGCAGTTTAATGCTGTGGTTTAATGCTATGAAGACACCATCTACTCATGCTGCCTCCTCCACCGCTTATCCTTCTGGACCCACTCCAGAAGGAGAGACGACAGCTTGGTTACCTGGGTCGCTCAGGTTATCCAGCCACCATCTCTCCTTCTGCAGTGGGGAGCCCAGGGTCTGTCCAGGTTACTGAGCCACATCAAAATTCGGGTAATAATCTGTAAAAACCAAATATTAGCTTTTGTAAAACCTGGGAATTTCTCAGTAAAAATTGGTTAAAAAAAAAAACACAAAACAAAGGGCCTTAAATATATGTGTATCAAAGTGTAGAATTATTTGCATAGTCACAGAGAGGAAGGATGTTCTTACGGTGAAGGCACTGAATTTGGACTCAGGAGATCTGAGTTCATTTCCAGGCTCTGCCACAGACTTCCTGTGTGACCTTGGGCAAATCACTTAATATCTTTGTGCCTCAATTATTTGTCTGCAAAATGGGGCTAATAATATTCCTTCCTGCCCATCCTTTGTTTCTCTTGTCCATTTAAACTGTCAGCACTTAGGCCTGGTCTACACTACGAGTTTATGTCGGATTTAGCAGCGTTAAATCCGAATTAACCCTGTACCCGTCCACACAACGAAGCCATTTTTTTGATATAAAGAGCTCTTAAAACCGATTTCTGTACTCCTCCCCAATGAGGGGTTTAGCGCTGAAATCGACATCGCCGTTTCGAATTAGGGTTAGTGTGGACACAATTCGAAGGTATTGGCCTCCGGGAGCTATCCCACAGTGCACCATTGTGACCACTCTGGACAGCACTCTGAACTCAGATGCACTGGCCAGGTGTACAGGAAAAGTCCTGGGAACTTTTGAATCTCATTTCCTGTTTGGCCAGGTGAGCTCATCAGCACAGGTGACCATGCAGTCCTAGAATCGAAAAAGAGCTCCAGCATGGACCAAACGGGAGGTATTGGATCTGATCGCTGTATGGAGAGAGGAATCTGTGCTATCAGAACTATGTTCCAAAAGACGAAATCCAAAACGTTTCAAAAAATCTCAGAGGCCATGAGGGACAGAGGCTACATCAGGGACGCGACACAGTGCCGCATGAAACTTAAGGAGCTCAGACAAGCATACCAGAAAACCAAAGAATCAAACGGACGCTCCGGGACAGAGCCCCAGACATGCCACTTCTACGCTGAGCTGCATGCAATTCTAGGGGGGGCCGCCACCACTACCGCACCCCTGTCCGTGGACTCCGCTGATGGGGTACTCTCTGCCATGCCTGAGAATTTTGCAGATGGGGAAGATGAGGAGGAGGAGAATGAGCTTGGGGAGAGCACACAGCAAACCGTTCTCCCCGACAGCCAGGATCTTTTTATCACCCTGACTGAAATACCCTTCTAACCCAACGAAGCCAGAGAAGGGGCCTCTGGTGAGTGTACCTTTCAAAATATAATACATGTTATAAAAGCAAGTGTTTTTTAATGATTAAGTAGCCCTGAGGACTTGGGATGCATTCGTGGCCAGTACTGCTACTGGAAAAGTCTGTTAACGTGTCTGGGGATGGAGCGGAAATCCTCCAGGGACATCTCCATGAAGCTCTCCTGGAGGTACTCTAAAAGCCTTTGCAGAAGGTTTCTGGGGAGAGCAGCCTTATTCCGTCCTCCATGGTAGGACACTTTACCACGCCATGCTAGTAGCAAGTAATCTGGTATCATTGCATGACAAAGCCTGGCAGCGTATGGTCCCGGTGTTTGCTGGCATTCAAGCAACATCCGTTCTTTATCTCTCTGTGTTATCCTCAGGAGAGTGATATCGTTCATGGTAACCTGTGTGAAATAGGGGAATTTAATTAAGGGGACATTCAGAGGTGGCCGTGCCTACTTGGCTGTTTGCCTGCCCCTGAAAGGAAATCCTCCCCGCAGTTAGCCACGTGGTGGGGGGCGGGGGGCATTGGCGCTGAGCTGTTCGCATTTGGCTAGCAGGGATCTTCCCTGTTACTAGCCAGGCGGTGCGGGGAGGGGAAAAGCGATCATCCCAGAGAATTGGATTGGGGGAGGGGGTTAGTTTGGTTTCTGCTGCTGCACATTAACAGGAAAACTACAGCACTAAATGGCCAACTCAACGGGCTTTGCTTGGTATGAGAAAGGAGGGGGCTGCTGTTATGAAGGTTGCAGAAGCCGAAAGACTATGGCTTTCCATGGCCGCCTGCAAACTGAATTCTGTTGCCCGGCCCTGCTTGTGTGATCTCTAACACCAAAGCCACAGGCACTCTATATAAGATGCAAAATGCGACCTTGTACCAAAGTCACATGTGCTATGTAGTGTGAATAGCGTTGTTCACCGTGAAAGAGTATAGCCACTGTTCTGTAAAATGTATCTTTTTAAATACATCACTCCCTTTTTTTCCTCCAGCAGCTGCAAATGTTTCAAGCCTCCCTCCTCCGTCCCAAAGGCTATCTCAGATAAGGCGGCGAAAAAAACGCACGCGTGATGACATGTTCTCTGAGCTCATGCAGTCGTCCGGCACTGACAGAGCTGTGTGGAGGGACACAATAGCAGAGTACAGGATGGTGGCCGATGAACGTGAGGAAAGGTGGTGGCAGGAAGATCAGAGGAGGCATGAGGAAACGCTGGGGCTACTGCAGGATCAAATGGACATGCTCCGGCATCTGGTGGAGGTTCATGAATGGCAGCAGGATCAGAGACTGCCGATGCAGCCCCTGTTTAACCGCCTTCCCTCCTCCCCAAGTTCCATAGACTCATCACCCAGATGCCCAAGAATGCAGAAGGGGAGGATACGAGCACCCAATCACTCCACCCCAGTGGACAGCCCAAGCAACAGAAGGCTGGCATTCAAGAAGTTTTAAAGTGGCCTTTTCCTTCCCTCCTACCCTCCTCCCACACCCACCCGGACTATCTTGTGACTTATCTCACTATTTTTATAATCACTTAATAAAGAATACATGTTTTTTAAATGATAGTGACTTTATTTCCTTTGCAAGCAAGCTGTGATCGAAGGTGGGAGGGCAGGTGGCTTACAGGGAATTTAGAGGCAACCAAGAGGGAGGGTTTTCATCAAGGAGAAACAAACAGAAGTGTCACACAGTACCCTGGCCAGTCATGAAACTGGTTTTCAAAGCTTCTCTGATGCTCAGTGCTTCCTGCTGTGCTCTTCTAACCACCCTGGTGTCTGGCTGCGCGTATTCTGCAGCCAGGCAATTTGCATCAACTTCCCACCCCACCATAAACATCTCCCCCTTACTCTCACAGAGATTGTGGAGCACAGAGCAAGCAGCAATAACCATGGGAATATTGGTTTCGCTGAGGTCTCACCAAGTCAGTAAACTGCACCAGCGACCCTTTAAATGTCCAAATGCACACTCTTACCACCATTCTGCACTTGCTCAGCCGATAGTTGAACCGCTCCTGACTACTGTCCAGGGTGCCTGTGTACGGCTTCATGAGCCAGGGCATTAAGGGGTAGGCTGAGTCCCCAAGGATAACTATAGGCATTTCAACATCCCCAACAGTTATTTTCTGGTCTGGGAAGTAAATCCCTTCCTGCAACTATTTAAACAGACTAGAGTTCCTGAAGATGTGAGTGTCATGAACCTTTCCCGGCCATCCCACATTGATGTCGGTGAAATGTCCCTTGTGATCCACCAGTGCTTGCAGCACCATTGAAAAGTACCCCTTGAGGTTTATGTACTGGCTGCCCTGGTGGTCCGGTCCCAAGATAGGGATATGGGTTCCATCTATAGCCCCACAGTTAGGGAATCCCATTGCAGTAAAGCCATCTAGTATGACCTGCACATTTCCCAGAGTCACTACCTTTGATAGCAGCAGCTCAATGATTGCGTTGGCTACTTGCATCACAGCAACCCCCACAGTAGATTTGCCCACTCCAAATTGATTACTGACTGACCGGTAGCTGTCTGGCGTTGCAAGCTTCCACAGGGCTATTGCCACTCACTTGTGAACTGGGAGGGCTGCTCTCATCTTGGTATTCTTGCGCTTCAGGGCAGGGGAAAGCAAGTCACAAAGTTCCATGAAAGTGCCCTTACGCATGCGAAAGTTTCGCAGCCACTGGGAATCATCCCAGACCTGCAACACTATGCGGTCCCACCAGTCTGTGCTTGTTTCCTGAGCCCAGAATCGGCATTCCACTGCATGAGTCTGCCCCATTAACACCATGATCTCCAAATTGGGGGGGAATGCGGTTTTAGAGAAAAGTGTGTTCATGTCCTCATCACCGTGATTCCGTCGCCTCCTCGCCTGGTTTTTCAGGTGCTGGTTCTCCATAAACTGCACAATAATGTGTGAGGTGTTTACAATGGTCATAACTGCTGCGGTGAGCTGAACGGACTCCATGCTTGCTGTGCTATGGCATCTGCTCGGGTAATCCAGGGAAAAGAGCGCGAAACGATGGTTTGCCGTTGCTCTGACTGGGTTTAGCAGGCCGTTGATTTCACGGAGGGAGGGAGGAGAAAATGAATACAAAACAAATCTGGTCTATTTCTTGTTTTGATCCACTTCATCTATCTTTATACATCTTGCTGGCAGCAGACTGTGCAGTACGACCGCTAGCCATCCTCATCTCCTGGGTGCTCGGCAGAAGACGGTGCAGTATGACTGCTGGCCATCGTCTTCTCCTGGCTGCTGATTAAAAGACAGTGCACTGCCGGTAGGACTGAATCGCCATGAGACGAAACTTAAAAGGGAAATGACCTGGCTGAGTCACTCCCATGTTTGCCCAGGCGCCCCTGACCTCATCGAGTTTGGTTAAAGATCACCCAGGGCTACGTCGACGACAGATACCAGTCATACTGCCCGGTCTGCTGCCAAAAGGCAATAAACTGCTGCTGTGTAGCAATGCAGTACCGCGTCTGCCAGCACCCAGGAGACATACGGTGACGGTTAGCTGAGCGGGCTCCATGCTTGCCGTGGTATGGCGTCTGCACAGGTAACTCAAGAAAAAAGGCGCAAAACGATTGTCTGCCCTTGCTTTCACGGAGGGAGGGAGGGAAGGGGGGCCTGACAATATGTACCCAGAACCACCCGCGACAATGTTTTAGCCCTATCAGGCACTGGGATTTCTACCCAGAATTCAAATGGGCGGCGGAGACTGCAGAAACTGTGGGATAGCTACCCACAGTGCAACGCTCTGGAAGTCGACGGTTGCCTCGGTACTGTGGACACACTCTGCCGACTACATGCACTTAGAGCATTTGTGTGGGGGGACACACAATCGACTGTATAAATGCTTTCTACAAAACCAACTTCTATCAATTCGACCTAATTTCGTAGTGTAGACAAGGCCTTACTGTCTGTTTGCACAGCACCTAGCACCACGGGGCCCCAGTCTTGTTTCGAGGCTGTAGGCACTATAGTAATAGAAATAATAACAATAAATTATTATTGCTGAAGTAAGGGAAAAATGCATATTGTATTGACTAGAGACGAGACATCCTTTAACATAAGAGAAGAGTGGTAGCCCTATTTGGACCCGGTGTGGATTTGAATAACTGACGTAGCCTCTCTGCCTATATTTCCCTTCTGAAAAATGAGTGTAATAGAACTTATCTATCTTATAGAAGGATCTGTCAGAGTTTGTACAGCCCTTGGAAAATCTGAAGTGGCACATGCAGTCTCAGCTCTGAATAAAGGGGATGTTCTAACCTGGCCAGGCATTCTCATTTTATTGTACATATTGTCTGCATACCATCTGGAATTGTTCTCTGCTTAGTATTTTTAGTATGTAACATACATTTTCACATGAAAATTCAATAAAATATGCATTATGTATGAAAGCTGATGTAGTAAATGAAGAATGGACAGAATCCAGTCCCTGTTGTGAACCTCAGAGGCCCCAAATCTTCACAGTTTTAGTCTAGCCTGGCGTAAGTGTCTCTTCCTAATATGCTCCATGTCAGATTTTAGAAGAGACAAGATCCTTTAATTTAAACCGTACTCAGCTTTACTGGGGATCTTTTCAGATGTACTTTCTCTGCCCTCTGCTGACAGAACTGAATAATGACATGTACAATCTCTGTGAGTTTTCCAAGACAAGAAATGGTGAGAGAAATGTTCTCTCTCTCTCTGTTGTAGGGCTGGAGCTTTGTTATTTGTTTGTTCTATTATTGTCCGTTGGCTCCTTTTTAGAATGTAAATTCATTGGAGCCAGAGTTGTGTTTGTTTATATGATGCTTTCTATCAATTGAATGTATACTTTCAGGGTTATGTAAATTAGGCCCAAATCAAGATCTGCTACACAAAGAGCAAATAAACTGGGTTTGGACAAGAGATCACCACGGGAGGAAACAGAATTATCCCCTCCCATATCCACTACTATGGTCCATTGGAATAGCACAAGTTGTTGCCACTGTGAGGAATTTTGTAGTAAAGGTCCCACTGGGCACACTGTGGGCCCACCCTCAAATGCCATGACCTTGCCATGGAGAAACTCACCACGGCGCACCATTCCAGGGTGCATTGGTCAGTAGTCTCCAAGGTAGCTCCTCCACAACCTGCAGCTCCAGCAGTTTCCAGCACTTAATTATCTCTTTCTTCCTTTCTCCCAGGATGTTCCTGACTACCAAAATGTCCAAGAGCTCCCTTACCTGGATATGGTGATTGCAGAGACATTGCGCATGTACCCACCTGCATTCAGGTATACCTTTTCCCTCTAGCGCCTAGAGAGTACATCATTAGATAAATACAGTGGCAATCTGTTTGGAAGCCCCATGCTCTTGGCCTCCATGTAGCTATCAGTACTGCTCGTGCACTTGAGAGATACAGTGGGGCCAAATGAATGAAGAAGACTGGCTAAGGCAGCTCTGCTTAATGCACCCTTTTCAAAGCCAGCTGGTCAGGAGTCTCTTTTCACTGTTCTTCGGGTCCCCCAAGCCCAGGGGAAGCAGTATCTTTGAAGCAGACTAGCCTTAGGAAGTCAGATGGTTCTTCTTTGCTCCACTTCAGAGATCAGAGTATAGAATTTACATAGCCTACTGGCTGAGTAGGCCAGTCACCCCATTAAACCCCTGATCTTCTGAAGTTTGTGCATGTCCCTTGCTGTATTCAAAACCATGAATTGTACTATGTGCTATATATAGCTCATTCTGTAATATAATATTCTGCCCTAATACTGTACTATACCATTATAGCTAACTCTAGTGCCTCCATCCAGTGGGTATTCGAAATTTTCCTTAACTGATACTAAAATAATTTCCCAGGGAGCTTAGAAGTGTTTATTTCAAAAAAGTGGAGGGGAAATTAGCAAACCGTGTAAGATCACAAAACTGTAACAGAACACAAATCTCAGGTCTCGGGGTGGGATTTTCAAAAGCAAACCAGCATTAACCTAACTCTGTTTCTATTAAAGTCAATGGTAGAGCTCCCCTTGATTTCAGTAGGAGTAGAGTTAGGCCAATGCTGAGCACTTTGGAAAATCCCACTCTATGGTAACAAGTACCTTAAAATAAAATAGCTGAAAATTAACCCCTCTTTTACTTACCCCCAAGACTTGAGGGCAGGATCTTCCAAGATTTTCTGTGGAGTTGCACAGGGTTATAAGGGTTATTATGCTTGCTCATAAACGACAACATTTTACTCTGAAATCCATGGTATATACATGGAAGTTCCTGTGCCTGTTAAGCATCAGGGACATTTGAATTTCAACTCTGTCTGAAACACTGGGAAACAATCAATGTTTGTCAGATGGGAAACAGAATTAGAAGAGAAGGAAGTTATTTTGAAACTTCCATTGATGTCATTTGTGGTTGTTCCTGATCTCTATCTAAGGCCCAGTGCATTGCAAAGATGCCAGATACATAAGACAAGAATAGTGCTGTATTCCAGAATACAAAGAAATAGTGACAGGTTTCAGAGTAGCAGCCATGTTAGTCTGTATCCGCAAAAAGAAAAGGAGGACTTGTGGCACCTTAGAGACTAACCAATGTATTTGAGCATAAGCTTTCGTGAGCTACAGCTCACTTCTGAATGCATCCGATGAAGTGAGCTGCAGCTCACGAAAGCTTATGCGCAAATAAATTTGTTAGTCTCTAAGGTGCCACAAGTCCTCCTTTTCTTTTTAAAGAAATAGTGAAAATTCAATAGCAAACAAAATAATTTTACTACCATGAGTGAGAGATATTTAAAAACAATCTGAATAAATAGAGAACTTCACTCTGCAGAGCTGGTGGTCCAGTACCTTTCACCAACATCCTATTCACTTTTCGGCAAAAGGGAGGACTTGACAATATTTTTCTCCAGGCTTTGGTTCATAGTTATCTATTTTTATTTAATTTTGTGTGAGAGAGAACATTATGCTGTGAATAGTGCCAAAGTGGCAGTCCTAGAGACTGAAATCTTCTATTTATTCACTAAATAGGTACAGGGCAGGCACCAGTAATCATACATAGTACCCCAGTCATGAGGTCACTGCTGATCTGGAGGAAGCACTTTTTAGGGATGAGATAACAGTTTGGCCTCCAGGGTCCATGCAGTCTTTGGTTTCTGCTGAGACTGTTCATATATTATTATTTGTATTACTGTACCACTTACAGGCCCCAATCAAGACCAGGGCCCTATTTTGCTTGGAACCATTCACACATATAGTAAGAAAGAGTCTTTAATTTGAAAAGCCTACACACTAAGTGGACAAAACAGACGAAGGATGAGAGAAAAGAAGTATTATCCCCATTTTACAGTTGGGAAATTGAGGCACTGAAAGATGAAGGATAAATTTTTCAAAAGCACCTAAGTCTCATTTTCACACATGATTTAGGCACCTAGGGGCTTTTGAATTTTTTACCCTTCATCTTTTATTGCTTGAAATTCAATTGGATTTAGGCATCTAAGTCACTTAGGGTAAAAATTTCAAAAGCACCTAAGTGGCTTGTGCAAGGTCATGCAAGAAGTTTGTAACAAAACCGGGAATTAAACCCAGATCTCGAGTGCTAGGCTAGCGCTTTAACTAAAAGACCATCCTTTCTCTCTAAGAAGAGAGCCAGTTCTGGTAGCAGTTTCTGTGATTTTCAGTGGCTAATGAGAGGAGACCATCAAACTAATTTAACATGTAGGATACCAAACAGCCATCAGGAGATAACAATGCACAATAGGAGCTGGGGCCTCTAGTTGCTATGGTAATAGAAACATGAAATTACTCATAAAAACCTCCCTTAAAAGAACATTATGAAGGGTTGCAAAGTCAAGCTCTCAGAAGTTAGGAAATGCCAGAATAAAGTTAACCTTTAATCTGGCCCCCTTATGTGTATGCATTATGATAGTCTCTACTGACATGACCACATGGCTATTTTTTCCACAGGACCCCGTCTCATTTGGTGAACAGGATGGACGGTGCTCACTTAGTGAGCAGCTATTCAATCTTTTCTTTCATCCTCATTGTTCAGTGTGTGGCCCCAGGTCTCATTTACTGCACACTATTCAAACTGTGCTCTGAAAACAGAATTATTAATTCCCTCGTGGGTTTTTCTGTGAGCTTCATCACTACAGAGCTGAGAGAGTCACAGACATTAATTAATTTATTTTTGCACATCCCTGTGAGGTGAGGGAGTGGTACTGTCTCCATTTTCCAGATGGGGAGCTGAAGCATAAATGGATTAAGCTCAAAAGTGTCTATTAATTTGGGGTGCCTGAGTGAAATCTAGCATGTGATTTTTCAGCGTGCTTAGAATTACACAGCACTTTGTGTCCAAGCCCAGTTCCTATTGACTGCCGTCGCAGCTGAGCGCTCAGCACTTCTGGACATCAGACCCCAGGGTATCAGGTTGGGGACCCAGAAAATAAGGAACACAACAATTAGTGACCAACTCTGAAAAGTTTGGTATACGGGACTTGTCCGGAATCAGGAAGGAACTCTGTGGCAGAGGCAGGGAGAGAAGCCAGTTCTCCATTCAACTGCCTTACCCATAAGATCATCCTTTCTCTTCCTGCAATCCCCTGTCTCATTCACTACACATCTTCTAGCTACTGCAACAAATGAAGGAGGCATCCTACAGAGAACAGCCTCCTTCACACAACCCCAATTCATTTCCAGAGAAGGTCCATCCTGTGCAGTGAATGAGGGCAAGGGACCTGTGACAAAAGTACTATGATGTCATTAATGTAAGGCTGTATCATGGGCACTGGAACAATTTGTACAGTGGGGGTGCTAAGAGCCATTGAACCAAACTGTGAACCCTGAATATGATGGAAACCACTTGAAGCCAGGGGGTGCAACAGCACCCTCCACACCCCTAGTCCCAGCCCCTATAGGCTATATCATAATTCATATGCATAAGGAGGCAGAATTAAGGTTGCACAGGCACCTTAATGCTGGATATCCTGACTTCTGATTTTGCACCATTAATTTTTTCTGTGAGTAATTTCCTATGTTTATGAAAAAGCAAACTGAAAAAAAAAACCTAGACATTCCATCATGTAGCATCATACGGATACCCACATGGGCCATCAGCATTGCTGGAACCTTTGGATCCACTGCTAGGGTTGCCGTCTAATCACACAAACCCAAACACCCTTACCCCCCTGCCCCACCCCTTCTCTGAGGCCCCACCCCACTCATTCTATCCCCCTTCCCTCCGTCACTCACCTTCCCCCACCCCCTCACTTTCACCGGGCTGGGGCAGGGGGTTGGGGTGCGGGAGGGGGTGCAGGCTCTGGGATGGGGCCAAGGGGTTCGGAGTGTGGGAGGGGGCTCTGGGCTAAGCCTGGGGCAGGGGGTTGGGGTGCAGGAGAGGGTGCGGGGTTCAGGCTCCAGCTGGGAGGCGTTTACCTGGGATGGCTCGTGGTCAGCGGCGCAGCGGGGCTAAGGGTGGCTGCCTGCTCTGGCCCTGCACTGCTCCCAGAAGTGGCTGACAAGTCCCTGGGGCCCCTGGGAGCTGTGAAGTTGGTGCTCGGGGTGCACGGAGACCCCTGGCCCCACTGGGAGCAGCGTGGGGCTAGGGTAGGCAGGGAACCTGCCTTAGCCCTGCTGCGCCACTGGACTTTTAGCACCTAAAATCTCCTGGTTTGGCTTCAGTAGCCTCTGGGAGATAGGGCCTGATTCCAGGAAACTCCTGGCAAAACCGGGAGGGTTGGCAACCCTATCCGCTGCTCAGACCTCTGCCTCCTGAGCTGAGTAACTGGTTGATAGCAGTAGTAGGTTGCCATTCTGTCTGTGGATCAGAGTGAGACACTTTGCCGGTTGGTTTCATAGATTTTTGCTGACAACAGAGAAATGGTGAGGCTCAGAATGGGAATCTTCAGCTCCATCCCAAGCTCTGGAGGGCAGTGTGTTCTCGTGGGCACAGACTCTTCTGCCCATTTCCCCCAAAACTTGATCCCTTCTGCCCTGGTCCCTCCCCAGTCCTCTCTCTTCCCCATTCCTGACTCCTCATCCCAGTTCCATTCTCCTTACCTAGCCAGTTCAGGTTTCTTATCCAAATCCCACTCTCCTTGCCCGACCAATCATAGTTTTCCCCTGGAGAGTCCCCATCCCACTCGCCCACCACCCCACCCTTCCAGTCTCCTTGCCCAGTCATTCCCACTTTCCCCCATGCCTTCCCATCTCCTAGTCCCCAGTCTTCTTGCCCAGCCAGTACCAGTTCACTACCTCCTCATCTGCTCGGTCTCTGACCCCCCCTTGGCCTCCAATTCCTACCCTCTCCCTTCAACCACATTTGCCATCCCCATTGGTTCTCAGTCTGTGTTCTCAGGCTCCTTGTCCAGTCCCATTGTCCCATCACGAGCTCCTTATCCCAGTCTCTTTCCCCCACATCTTGGCTCCTCATCAGATCTGTCCACTCCAACCCACTGATTCCCAGTCTCCTTGCACAGCCAGTCCCAAGCTCTGTCCCTAAATCTTCATTTGATCTGTCTCCCCCATTTTGCTGCCAGTACCAGTCTGCTTGCCCAGCCAGTTCCCAGTCCCTATCTCTCTACCCCTAGTTCAAGTTTCCATCGCCCTCTTTCCTGTCCACCAACCTCCAGTACCAGTCATCCCCACCCCTCCAGGCTCCTTGTCTCAATCTGCTCCCCTCACCTTTGCATCCCTTCCCCTGGTCTAGTTTTTATCCCCTCTGCTTTCAAATCAGGATGCTTCCTCCCCCTCATTGCCTGAGTACAACAGGGGGGCTTTGAGAGCACCGGAGAGACGTGCTCCCTGTTCTCAATTATAGTGTCTGGAGCTAGCCTGCAGCAGCGCAGAGCTACAATTGCAGAAAAAGTCCTGCTCAGGCCCGGGCTGTAGCATGCCCAGTGCAGACAGAATCTTTGGAGATCTTTAGCTATTAAACTCTAGCAAGTCTCTACTGAGCATATGCAAACTGCAATTTTTCAGAGGCTTATAACTTGGCCAAATTTTCACAAAGACAGCAACAGTACATCCCTGATACAAAGGACAACCTCTCCCAAATGTCAGTCCCTGCTCCAGAGCATGGAGATGCTAGCACTTCCCAAAGAAAATGTCTCCAGAATTTTTTAATACAGGCAAAACGATACATTTTCCCCTTAGCCTCGTTCTCAGAAACAATGGAACTATTTTAGCTGAAATTTTCAAACATTTCAGCTTGAGGCAGATGCCTGGCATGGGAAATCAGAGTCCAAATGGAAGGTTTGACAAAGTTATAAGCAAGTGAAAATGGTCTAATAATGGGACGTGTCAGGCAACCTTAATAATAGTGCTACCAGAGCCTCCTCTAGCAGCAAAAGTTACCAATTTGGGATGAATTCTAACTCCTAGTCTCGTGCTGCAAGGATCCATATTTCATTTGTGGTTCCCCGAAAAGTCCATGCTCTCTATTTTTATGGTGAGGATGACTGTAAATGCCCTTTGTGCGGCAAGCAACTGCTGCTCTGCTTATCTACCAGTGATCACCATCTTGTTTCCCTAATCGTAAAACCAACACAAATGACTTATTCAATGGCTGCTTTCAACACCCTGCCTTTGTACTTTTATTCTTACTCATCTGGGGTCAGTGACATTTAACTGTTGCAGGTTCACTCGGGAGACATCGAAGGACTGCGTAGTGATGGGACAGCATATTCCAGCTGGCGCCATAATAGAAATTGCAGTTGGACCTCTACATTATAACCCTGAGCTCTGGCCAGAACCTGAGAAATTCATCCCTGAGAGGTATGTGGGATACTGCTCAACATCTCTTGTACCATTGTCCTTATTTAGACCATTTAGAACAAAGTCCTGCCTTAACTGCTGTTTCCTGTGTGGCTAATAAAAAAAGAGTGCTCTGTGTGTAAGCAGTTTGTTCCCAGGATGCCAATCCCATGCACTAGAAATGCATTCAGTGTATGGATATTCAAATGAATACACCAAGCAACCCCCTTTGCTGCATAATTCCTGAACCCAACAGAGCCCCAGCAATCAGCTGTTAACATGGAGCAGGTAGACACCGTATCCAGCATCACCTCCACCAAAGTAGTTGGCTACTGGTAGATGAGTCTTAAATAGGAACCAATGCCATGTCTGTGGTTGCCCACCTGGCATGGGTATAACCTGTTCCTGGTCAAATGCTGCTACTTTGGCCACTCCTGGATATAGAAATTCAGAATAAAAATAGGCTACCCATTGTATTCATTTGCATGTAATTACCCAGAATTCTCCTCAAGCACATGGCTGTTTCAGAGCAGCCTTTCTGTCTGAGATCCTGGAACAGTCTGGGTGTGCTGCTAGGGGCTTACTCCTGTACCTGAAGCCAGTGGGAGTTTTGTCTTCAGTGGGAGCAGGATAGGGTTCCAAGTTCTTCATTCTGCTTGCAGGACAGACTTTCATGTAAAGCTTTTCTCACTTTCAAACTGGGTCTTAACGGAGTTCTGTTTGTATAACAACTGCATGGAGAAGAGACTATCCTGCAGCTGCAGAGGTTAGCAGACAAAAAGTGTTCTGGAATTATTGCAGATCCAATACTATGTAGAAGCACAGGTTTGCTTAGTGGACACAGCTGATAAGACCTGCATCTCAAGTTGCCATCTTGTGAAAGTTCTAGTACAAAATGCTAGCCTCTCAAACACACTGGGTGTGATGCAGACTTTCTAAGAATAGCTCTGAAGGACTAATGTAACTACACATGTAAGTGGGTTTGTATATAGGAATCCTCTCGGAACAGTCCATCCTGTATACTAGTTGTCTGTTTTCTCTGTCTTAGCCCATAAAGAGGGGCAGCACCAGGGTCAGAACATAAGAACGGCCATACTGGGTCAGACCAAAGGTCCATCCAGCCCAGTATCCTGTCTTCCGACAGTGGCCAATGCCAGGTGTTTCAGATGGAATGAACAGAACAGGTGATCATCAAGTGATCCATCCCTTGTCACCCATTCCCAGTTTCTGGCAAAAAGAGGCTAGGGACACCATCCCATGCCTTTGCTGACTAATAGCCATTGATGGACCTATCTTCCATGAATTTATCTAGTTCTTTTTTGAACCCTGTTATAGTTTTGGCCTTCACAGCATCCTCTGGCAAAGAGTTCCACAGGTTGACTGTGGATTGTGTGAAGAAACACTTCCTTTTGTTTTAAACCTGCTGCCTATTAAACCTCTTTTTAGGAGAAAGGAGCATTTGTATTGTATTCTCAGGTTCAGATGAGAAGTCTGGCAATGATCTTTCTAGTGACAGATGTCATGTCTGGGTCTTCTGTTGACCACTGGACCACATCATCTACCCCAGCTTCTGGAAGTGTTCAGGAAGCGGTGCTTTAAAGGAAAGTGTTTGGGGGATGGGAACTATAATGCACTTGGCCAAATGTGCAGTGCTGTGCGTGGTGAAGCTGAGGCAAATTTCTTTCTTCACCTCTTCCTGAAGCAGGAGGTACAATTACCCATAGACTCACCTTAGCTTGCATAGTTTGCCAGTATTGTTAGTGGTCATAAGATTAGGCGTCTTTCTCTTTAAAAAAAAAAATAAAAAAATCCAACCCTGGTATTTTTCTCTCTGGCTTTCTGTTGGTGAACCATCCTCAGACTGATTATGTTGCATGAAGAAGAATTGGTTAGCTCTAAGTTTACTGACCTTAGTCCCATTGTTCTTGTATTTTGGGTCATACCAAAAATGGGGAGACACATTTTTTCACTACACATGCCATAATGCTGAATACCTCGACCAAGTCCTGAGGCAGGAGGTGTCTCTTACTATATGTTTGTACAGTTCTTAAGACAATGGGGTCCCACTCTCTCTTTGAGGCCTTTAGGTGGTATCATTAATACAACCAGCACATGATGATTTTTCCTTTCCAGGCTAGGTAATCTCAGTCTTGAAATAGCCTTCAAAAGCTCTCATCATATTTAAGTCCTGCTGTGTTCATTGCCTTTCTCTGGACCTTTCCAGACCCAAGTGCAGGAGCTGCAACTCTGGCTGGTCCTTGCACACGATGTGCAAGGGGAGGGGAGGCTCATTGCCCCCCTCCCAGTACAAGTGCCCTTAAAGGTATGTGGATGGCTCAGCTGGCATTAGGGCAGTTCTGTACTGGCACATCAGCCTTTGGCTCCCTACGGTAAGGGAGAGCCTAGCCCAGTAAGAGCAGATATCTAGTACAATGGCACCTCTTGAAATGTTGTTGCTTTTCTAGAATGTCCATAGCTTTTAAGGGCAGAAGGCCCTAGATTTCAGATGGATTGCTGAGTGCACTGAGCCCAATCCCTTGTCTGGCTAAAACTCCAAATCCAGACTGGCTGCTTTTCTGGAAGGTAAGACTGCAAGGGATAGAGTTTCCACCACATCCGTTGGTAGTTTGTTCCAAAGGTTACTCTTCCTCGCTGTTAAAAAATTGTGCCTTTTTTCTAATGTGTATTTCTAATATTTTTATTAGGTATTTTAAAAGAATTAGCTACCCTGGCCTCTTCTGGATGACTGCCACCTTAGTCCTCACTAGCAATTGAACTGGGCACCTCCAGAATTAAGAGCATGCATGCCTTCAGTTTGAGCTGAAAACCTAAATCCCCTACTTCCTCTATGGATGGAGCACACATAAAACAGTGGGATACATCTGTGCAATAAGAGCCTTCTTCCCCAGCCAATCAGATCCCTGCTTTCATATTCCTGTTTTTCTCATTGTCCGTCCTAAAGAGAATCCCAGGCAGGCTCTACCAATTTACATTGCTTTTGCAATGCAGGGGCAGCATTCTTGCTCATTCTAGGTCAGAGTTCATTAGTTTGCTCTTGGCATATGCAGGCAGTAGTTTCGCCGTTAGTTTATGCATAGGGTCTGGGTTGCTATAACCCCCGAATTAGTGTGCCGTAGTTTCCTCAGATAATGAGTGTTTAGTGAGGGCAGTTCATTAAAGACAGACTTTTAAAAATGACAAAGAAAGTCTGTTTGTCCTGCTGGGAGAACTACTCATTGACAAAGGACGTTTTAGTTTAGAGCAGAATTTGCTAACGGTCCCCTTGAGAATTGTTTACTGAGACCAATTTAAATCCAGCTTTCTCAAGATGTAAGCAGAAAAATCACATCAGCATGAAAACTGTTTCTTGAGCTGGTTTCCAATTTGCCCACCTTGCAGGTTCACAGCAGAGGCCAAACTGCAGCAGCATCCCTTCACATACCTCCCGTTTGGAGCAGGACCTCGCAGCTGCATTGGCATGAGGATGGCTTTGCTGGAGATAAAGATGACCCTGCTGCGGATCTTGCAGAAGTTCAAATTTGAAACCAGTCCCGAGACCCAGGTTTGTATATGTGGAAACTTATGGACGACACCTGTCAACTCTCTTGGGAACTGACAGACTGCTCTATAGGTGGCCGGTGATGTGTCATAGTGCAGTCATGCAAAAAAACTAACAGGCATATGTGTATAATAAAAGTGGCAGCAGTGCTGAATCACATTACTTTAATCAAAATATAATTGGATTTGTCATTTAGTAAATAAAACAAACTTCTATAAACCATAGAGCCTACAGCCCAGATCCTCTGCTGGTGTAAATAGTCTATGTCAATTTACACCAGTGTGTTTATCAGAGTACGTTGGTACTTCTGTGTTTGCACCTACTGTATATTTAGCAGCTCTAGAGCTTACGGCAGTTTATTTTATTTAGATTTGTAAGATACCTGGGCATCCACTGCCTAACCTAAAAAAAAAATGATTTTTACCATTATACTGCCAACAACTGGCTATAAAATGGACACTTTACAACTTCCATGACGTCTGTATGAGTTAATCTCATAAAGGAAACTGAAAACATCAATTTGTACTTGTGAAACTTTTACACGCATGCACTGCGCGCACACACTGTGTGAAAGAGAGTAAGCGTATAAAATATGTAATTTATTTTCTCTTTTTCAGATTCCTTTGCAGTTGACATCTGTATCGTCATTAGCACCAAAAAACGGAGTCTATGTTAAGATAGTACCTAGATAGAGCAAAAACCCCATTCTGAAAGCCTCCAAGGAGGTGATCCATTGTTCAGTGGCTCGCTGATAGATTGGGGGTAACATTTTCAAAAGTACTTAAGTGACTTGGGAGCCTAAATCTCATTGAAAGTCAATTGGACTTTAAATGTGTGGGCCAAAATCCTGCTGATTTTCAATGAAACTCAGGCTCCTAAGTCACTTTTGAAAATGGGACTTAAGTACTTTGGAAAGTTTTACCCAAGCCCATGACTGTAAATAGTCTCTGAAAAAGCATCCCCCATCAGCCTTAGTGGTCGTAACAGGGCCCACTTCATTTTACTTATCTACATGGGAGTTTGTCCAGGCTCCAACCTTAGCAGTCTGCACTTCCTCACCTTCGGTAGATTTTTATAAGATGTTGAACGATCACTTGTTAGCTAACACGTTTTAACAACAGACCTTTAAATCCGAGTCTCAAACTCGGAAAGGCAACATGTGTGGTGGTAACAGCAAGGACTAGGAATCAGGACACCTGGATCCTACTCCGAACTCTGCAGTTGACCGATCTTGAGCAGACAGCCTAACCTCACGGTACCTGTCAAATGAAGATAATGCTTACTCACCTTTTGTAAAGCACTCTGAGACATTTGGATGAAATGTGCTCGTATTATCCTCTAACTTTTGTTACAGTGGATTTTAAAATAATGGCAAATATCTGTACAGCACTTAAGTTCCTATAAGCAGGACCAGACCAAAGAATGTTGTAGACTGCTATTAAGTTTTGTCTGTTACTGAATAGTATTTAGCGAACCTTGGAATATACAAGTTTGAAGTGTTTAGGAGAACTCGGGGAATTTTAGCGTTGACCTGAAGATGGTGGCACAGCAGGAGTTTTCCCAGCATAGCATGACGCTTTTCCTTTCTATGCATTTCAGTTGGCACTATACTTGGTCAGAGGAAATGAAGGAGGCTGCATGCACTAGTGCTTAAAGTCAAGGATTGGGAGCCAGGAAAATCAGTTCCAATAGCTACACTAACTCATTAGGCGACCCTGCAGCAAGTCACTTCACCAACTTGTGCCTCACTCAACCCACATAGGGAAAGAATGTGGGTGAATGCTAGGCTCAGTGACTGCCTGCATGTCTTCACAGTCAAAACAGCACTGATTTGATTCTTCAGGACCGTTTGCCCACAGCATCTGCAGTAGCTAAAAGCAAATTTTTCCATGTTTGGAATTTTTCCATATTTGCACACATGGAGCAAACGGTCTCTTCCGCTGCATCCTGGCCCACCCCAGCAGAGGCTCAAACTATAGTTTTGGGGGCCGCATGATACCTAGATAGAGGCAGAAAGTTTACTCCATACCCAACCCTAGGTGGAAAATTGAGAAAATGGAAGAAAGTTGTCATAGGCCCAAGTTTTTGTGTGCGTCCCTGTTGCAGGCCCCTGGGTCCTATGTGGGCTAGTGGAGTGTCACTGAGCATCCTTCACACTGGGACACTGACCATTACAGCTGCAGCATGTTTAGAATTCCCAGCAGCTTCTACTGCTTCTTAAGCCTCAAGGAACTGTGGCCCAGATCCTCAGATATTTTCCACTGATTTCAATGGAAGTTAACGAGCACCTTTGAGGATGTGGGCACTGGTCCCTTCCCAGGCAGACTAGCAGCATCGATGACATTACGGATCACTACAGGAAGTTCTATCCACTGAAGAAGGCAGGTCTCAGTTGGAGAGTGGGGTGGTAAGAGGCAGCCTTCCAAGTTTTCGGGGGAGATGTATATTATTTTCTTTAAACATAGGGCCCTACTTTGGTTTCCACTGTGGGCTGAGATCATGAACAAGAAGAAAGGAGGAGGTTGGTGAAGTTTATTCGTTTTGCCAAAAATAGGTTATTTCCTCCCCTGTGAAATTAAATTTTCCTGACGTTCCAGCCAGCTGAGCACTCATGAGTACTTTACTTTAAAAAAGCCCAGTGAGCTTTTGCTAAAACGTAACCTCAGACTGCCCTTTAAAAAAGAACATCTGTTGCTAGTTGGGAGAGCCATCCTGGCGCTCTTTGGGCCTCAGCTGAACCAGTCACACTTCTTTTCTAAAGCTATGCTACAGGAAACACCAGCACTCATGCATGGTACGCACAAAACCAGCTGCGATATACTTCGCTGCAGCTGCGGTACAAATGATATTGAGTAAGGCGCTCGATTAGAAGACTGCTGCTGCTCCATGATTCCCATCTACAGTTTCTTGCTTGCATGTGGCACGTTGAGACTGGTGTGATTGGCGCATGCTGCTTTCACCTCTTGCCGGTCATTGTGACCACACTTTTAAAAGTCATGCTCATCTTCCTTACCAAGGCTTGTGTTTATTTCTGTGATGGGATTTTCTTCTCGCTTGAGTTCTAGCGTAGTAACTGTGGATTATAGGCCTGATAGTTAATGCTCCATCCATACTCCAGCCTTGCCATGCCGGAGTTTAAATGACTCAATGTGCCTATGAAATGAGATATTGAATTAATGGTCTAATCTAAAAAGGTGCAGCATGCACCTCTATGCACAATTTTGCCTCAATTTTTTCAATAGCATATTATTTGTGGTTGTGATTCTAAATTATACCTGTAAACTGGAATAGTATAGAGTAGTCTCATTAAATATTTTTCCCATCCATTTGTCTTAAAGAAAAAGTGTTTGTCCTTTACTGTGTTCTTGCTATCTACATCAGAAAGTCAGCCTCCAAGTTTTCTTCCAACAGTGTTCTCCTGTTTCCCCTCCTCCCCCCGACCTGTGGACTGTAGGTCCTCCCTTTCTTCATTTTTAAACACACACTTTAGAGCCTAAACCCTCTTAGTTATACACTTTACCAGATCATCTATTTATTGCCATATTTATCCAAGGAACTGGAGCTTTGTCCACATGTCCACTGGAATTTAAAAATTATTGTAAGAAAACAGATCAGCATAACTGATATGGTGCATTGGGTTCTAAGGCATGGAAACAGGCATCACTGAAGGGACCTGAGTTGTCAGAAACTTATAACTGATATGTATATTGCCACTCAAATGCAGGTTAGTGGCTTCACTAACAATACAGTGACTGTCTTGCAAGATTTTTCAGCTACTATGTTAATACTAGCTTGCCCATCCCTGAATACAGGGCTGATTGCAAAGGAAGTAAGTGCCAACTGTAGTGACTTGTCCATTTTGAGGTAGCCAGTTTTTCCCCACAGGTGCAGGTTAAGCCAGAATTCTGAATCTGAAAGTTAGCCACCGTTTTGTTAATTCTGTTTGGAGGCAGTCGGTGGCTTTGGACTAGTATGGCAACCAGAAGGTTCAGAGGGAGAGAGGATGCTTCAGGACAAATGAAGAGTCCTGCACCCCACTGCTTCCTTTTAAATGGTAGTTGCTGGCCTGCCAACCCCTAACTTCGTTATACAACAGCACTTAATGAGCCTCACTCCACCGCTGTCCTTGTAGAGTTCTGCATCATAACTGATGAAACAGGGTGGGGAGATGAGCTCATCTTTGCCATCAAACTATGCCCTGAGGGTCTGAAAAGGGATAATAAATGACACTGCAAGCTGCCCTTCTGATGTTGCTCCCTCTCCTCACAGAGATGAGATACAGGAAGCTGTCATTCCCTCAAGGCAGCTTTTCCAATCCCATCTGCCACTTTTCTGGAAAAGGTGATGAGGGGAAAACAGCAGCCTGCCCCTAAAGCTGAGCTTCCTATCAAGACACTCGATAAGAGGAGGAGAAGCAGAGAAACAGCTTCTTGGCTGCCAAAGCCTGCAGGTGCACCCGTTGCTGGGACATAACTGGAATTGGACATGTTGTTGAGCTGATTTGTTAGAAATTTGAAGTAGTTTGGAACTTTTCCTCACGGTGCCACAGCAGAGAAGCCCCCCAGCTGCACTGGCGGCTGCTGTGGAAGCAGATAGAACTTCAGGAGGCAGGGGCTTCCCATGCTGCTAGAGCAGGGGTGGGCAAACATTTTGGACGGTGGCCCATGAATGCTCATGAAGTTGGGGTGCGGGTTCTGGCTGGGGATGAGGGGCTTGGGGTGCTCTGGGCTGGGATCAAGGGGTTTGGAGGGTGGGAGGGGGAATCAGGGCTGGAGTGCAGGAGGAGGTCAGGGAGCAGGCTCCGAGCAGCGCTTACCTCAAGCAGCTTCAGGAAGCAGCGGCATGTCCACCGCTCCGGCTCCAACAGGGAGGCACAGCCAGGCGGCTCTGCGTGCTGCCCTGTCTGCAGGCGCCAGACCCACAGCTTCCCCTGGCAGTGGTTCCTGGCCAATAGGAGCTGTGGGGGCAGCACTTGGGACAGGAGCAGCGTGTGGAGCCCCCTGGCTGCCCCTACAGGTAGGAGCCAGACTGGGGACATACCACTGCTTCCAGGAGCCACGTGGAGCCACATCATGCATGGAGCGGGGCAAGACCTCGACCCCGGTCTCCGGTTGGAGCTCGAGGACTAGATTAAAACATCTGACAGGCTGCAGGTTTGTTTTAAAATTACATGTGACTACTATAGAACAGGTCCTAGTCACTTCCAGACAGATGACCGAAAGCAAAGACTAACAATGAAACATCTTCAGGGAAGTCACATTTTGCAATCCATGCTCAAAGCTGTCACTTTAGAAGTGTGTTTTTATATAACTGTACTGGGATAGAGAACCTTGCCAACGTAGTATTTCACAAAGCACTTTTCGGGAGGGGGACTTACTATTACTCTGGATTACATGTGAAATTTTATCTACTTTAAGGAAAATTCTGCAGCATAGTAGAAGTCACTTCACAAAATAAATATTTTATATACATTTTCTGCTTTCTATTCTATGAGTAAAATGGAATTTCCACCTGAACTTTACCATAGATGCTGATTTGTTTAGCGTATATTTATTGTTCCCTGGGCCTTAATAATAGCACCTGTATTGGAAGGGTTAGAGGTCAACTCATAAAGCTGAATCTCTCATCCCTTGTTATTGAGGAAAGTTATGCAGCAGGCAACAGGAAACAAGCTCATTTTTTTTAGACAGACATCAAGTTGGATCTCAGAGATGCTTGCTCTCTGCCTGGCTGCAGTTTGCCACCCCTATTCAAGCAGTTGGCAGGATTTCCTCAATTGTTAGTATCTTTAAAACTGAGCTGACTCCCACAGCAATACTCACTTAAAAATGGAGAAGGCATCTGGAAACCATTCAAGGCACTTTTGAACAAGAGGCCTGACCTATTTACTGTTCAGTTTCTATGACATGCACTGATCCAATGGTTAATTAACTACCCCCTAACAGCTGACTAACCTCCAAATTTCCCTGACCTTCCTCCCAAAATAAAGAACTTTAACTTGAACCACAGAGGTCTCCCGTTACCTCCACTTTCACGATTGCTAATGTCCTCTCCTTAAGGTGGCCCTGTGTCCATGCTTCTAGGTCCTGCCTTGCGTGAGAGTCTGACCGCCTCCTCTGGAAATCTTTTCTTAAAAGTCCCCACTTCTAATCCAAACATTCACAAAACTCTACACCACACAGACAGAGCTGCCTCCCTCTCATGTATAAACAGAGCTGGCCTTCACTCAGCCCTCAGATCAGGCCCTGGCTGCAGGTATCAGACTTGGCAATAACTTAAGATGAAATGCTCACACCTCTCCTGTCACTCCCCACATGATTCTTCGCTTACAGCTAAGATATGGCTGTTATCAAAGCCCTATAAATCAAGGCAGAAGCTGAATATCACTGCAAGCCTGAAATACTAAGTCAACAGGTAGACTCAGTTTCCATGATATAGACAACAGGTTGGTCATAAAATGCTGAGGTACCCTACTGTGCTGCAGACTGCATTACTGTCAAGCCAGTTTTCCCTTCAGCCCACCCTCCATATGCCTTCACAGGGCAGGGCTGGTGGCAGAAATCCATGTAACCCAACCTCTCTATTATCCCACTCTAGAACACCACTCACGCATGTTCCAAACACTCAAGAGCTATGGCTATCGCTTGAGACAGTCAACATAAGTTTGCATATAATTTTGGTTTCATACGAGGTACCTTTTTTTAAAAGCCAATAATTTCCAACTGCACTGTAAACAGAGAACACTACAGGCTCCCTTAGTTTGTAAGAACTTGAACATGAAAGTTCACTAGAACCCCAAAGTGCAATTCATGCTGCTATTTGCAGTACCCGAGATGAAAAAAGCAACAAAGCCTGTTTTTCCCCGGGGTGGAGGGAGAAGCTTCCTCAGCCTCTGAAAACTTACAATAAAAACTGCTCTGCTTTGCATGGAAGACATTCAGTGTGAATCTTTTGTTGCTACTTACCACAGTAAGAAACAAGGATCCACCTAGGTAGAAACATTAAAGAGGGTTAGAGGATACAAAGAGGCCACTATTTGACTCAAACCTTAATCAGTTTTTGGTTCAAAATATTTTAATTGGCATTAAAAAAAGAGGAGCCATGCATATTGCCACAGAAGGTAGCATACATACGGCTGGGAAGAAGAAGATTCAATTTCAAACATTAAAAACATCGAGAACAAGGGCTACCGATTGCTTCCAGTTAGACATTTGTTCCTCATAGGCACTTAGAATATATGACTAGCCAATACATTTATTGTAACTGAAAGACAGCTGCTGTAAGCCCACCATTCCCAGCCATTACAAAGGAGAGTGAGGATCCTGAGTAGTAGTCTCCTCTCTCCAAGCAATGCAAATGTTAAGCTTCAGTCACCAATATCATGATTGTAAATGAGAAGTATACAGCTGCTTACATTTCCAGGTACCAATAAAAGTCATATTATACCCTCCCCTACCAGGACAAACATGTACAGTCAGTGAAAGCTTTAGTGGTTCATCCAGAATTGTCACAGCTCTCTAGTTAACGCATTCATTTGTTAGTTGCAGCAGCGTCATTACATAACTAAGTAGCTCAGCTGTTCACAACAGGGCATTAGGCACTATAGTTTGTTTTGTGTACATACGGACAGTCTTATTGACGTTCAAGGATGGGCAACCTTTAATCAGTCCTTGCTACGCTTCCAGCTTTAGCACTTGCTTCCAATCTTTACCAGAAGATAGGTAGAGAAGTCAGAAGAGATCCATGCAGTGTAAGTAACTAGTGATAATCAGAGGCATTATTAGGATTTTGAAGTTTCTTCTGCTCTCCCATATTGCAGCAGGCTTTTGGACAGAGCTTTACCCTGCATATAAATACACCCTGGAAGGGAACATATTAAAAATCTAGGCTTAACTTTTCATTCACACGTTAGTTAACAGGTGGAAGGGGAAAGCCTCCCAGAAGCGAGGAAAGCTCAGAAGTGCAGTTCTATTCTGAAATGCAACTACTGTATGTGAAAAGGCACATTTACTCAGTCTATCTGTCCCTTGCCTCTATAAGAACTAGAAAGCTGATTTCAGTGTCAGAGTTTTGATTGCTTTTGACTCTTGTTAACATACAGGGATGAACAGAGCCAAGATAAATAGCGAACTAGATTCTATCCTTTCTGATACATCAACAAAATTGTTTTCTATATTCCAATTACAGGACCAATCACTTAAACCTGTGTAGCCCCCACAGAATATAGTGGGTTTGCACAGATGTCACTGAAGGCAAACGACATGACCTATGGAACCTTTATTACTGGCATTGATGGAGGAGGAAAGAGCCTCACTCAATGCTTAGATCCCCAAGTTGAGTTTGCAGGGCTGACAGCAAGGAAAAACAGCCTTGTGAAAACTCTTTTAACCTGGAGCTACAGAGACAATAAACATGATCCCCACACTGATTCTTAAAGAAGAATCATGCTTTTAAAAAAATGCGAATGTGTATCTATATACCACCTCTGACAACTAGGAACAGATAAGAGCAGAAAGCTGTAGCAGCCACATCTCTCACACCATGTCAGAAAAACATCAATCCTACAGGCCAGTCTAAAAGAGAAAAGCGTAAGAAAGAGAAGTTCTTAGATGTTTTGCCTGAAGTAGTTCTGCTGGAGAGGAGAAAGAACACACAGCAACTGCTCCGGTGTCCCATCTTACACACCTACGCTTGCCGCTGTTCCAACCAAATCACCACAAAGCCTGAGTCAAACTCATGTAACGTCACAGATTTAAAGCTTCCTGCGTTATTTTATTTGTAACCCACATTTGGGGCTTAGCAGGCCTGAGGTATGAGGAGGAGAAAGCCTTGGCAAGTAGAGGGATGTAGGTCACCCTGATGTGGTAGCAGTGATCCACAGGAGGGCCATGTGTGCAACAGTCCCCAGGGAACTATTACAAAAATTGCTTGCCCACAAGAAGCCTTGTGCAGATTCTGTCCTGGCAAACTAGTTTCACAGCTAACTTCACTAGGGGAGAACTAATGAAGACATAATTTCTTCTTTTTTTTTTAAGCATTTCATATGACATCGCAACCACCTGCTTTTCTATTACTTCATCTCACAGTGCAAGAATGATATGAACATCTACTGGATTTATTAAATCCCCCAGAATAGACTAACAGTGGGAAAAACAAGTTAGCCCCACTAGAGAAACTTAGGAATAAAAACTGGATTTTAGAAACTCATAAAAATACTATGTCTTTTCTAAAATTTCTTAAGATACTCAGCCCTGCTTACTGTTACAAGGAGAGGGTGGACAGGCTACACATGTAGAAAATGTACACAAAAAACTCTCCTCAGTTAAGTCAATTCCGAAAATAAGCAGCATGTGAAGCCATTGACAGAGCAGCTGCCACCGCCTGGTCCATGTATTCGATCAGATACTCAGGATAAATCTGATGTTTCTCAAAGATGACGAAGATAGACGGATTCGAAAGGCTATTCACGCAGCTGTCATAGAAATTGTTTCCGCTGTCCTTGGCGGGAGGACGAAGATAGGAAGAGCTACCAAGGGTAAAGTCCCCCACCAAGACCCGAGCCAGAAACATGGTCTTGATGTTTGAGGCCGTCTTGCTATAGTTATCGGAGTACGATGCATCCCTTGCAAAGTAGCTTCCTGCAGTAGACAAAGATCAAGTTGGTAAGATTGCTGGCTTCCTGGAATACACCGAGAAAAAAAACCCTAATCTTTACTGAGAGAATCAATCAGAAGCTGGTGAGAGATTTGTAAATAATTTCATGTGTGTTGGGCATCCTTTCCAGCATAATTTATCGTTAGGTATTACCACAATTTGATTTTTCACAAAACATGTTAGATATTACTAGTGGTTTTTTATTTTCTAATTTCTCTTTCTGAGAGTATGCTATTTGCCCCCACACCCATCCCACCACACACACACACAAAGCTTATAGTAACTTTTTGGAAGCTTGAAATTGAAGTATCTTTCCTTCCAAAATGTTCTAATCATCATAAGCAACCACTGGGTGAATAAACTCTGGAACGATAGATTAAATGTTTAAAAAATTAAAGCCCATTCTGTTTCACTTGATATGTGGATCCTTTGCTGTAAATAGGGCAGTGGCAGGTACTGTATCATTTTCCAGGGATGGAAGGAATACTGAAGCAGAGTGTAGTTTACTTGCATGGCATCAGAGACCAACTAAATACCACTTCCTCTTGGGGTTCAGAGAAGACAAGCCGCAGCTCCAGGGGGGAGGAACACAGACAGTCGTAAGGGGGCCAAGACTGGGGCCACAGCTGGGGGCAGGGCCAAGAGTGGCACCCCGGCTGGGGATGGCTGCCAGAGCCAGGAATAGAGCTGGCTGGCACTCCCTCCCTTCCCCCTGTGGGGGCTGGCCCACACCCAGATGCACCCCCCCAAACATTACTCCGCACCCCCGCTTGTGGGGCGCCCCCCCCAGTTTGCAGACCTCTGGTCTAGTCTGACCTCATGTATGACATAGGGCATAGAACTTCCCCACAATAATTCCTAAAGCAGATCTTTTAGAAAAAACACATCCAATCTTGATTTAAACATTGCCAGTGATGGAGACTCCATCAAACCCCTAGGGAAGTTGTTCCAATAATTAATGACGCTCACTGTTAAAAATTCATACCTTAAATTTGGGTGGGTGACATATGTTGACTGGAAGCATTCCTGTCCCCTCTTCTTTCCACACAAACAAGTGGGTTTACACTGCAGTGTGGAGCATATAGGCCAAGGTCTGTAGAAGTGCCTGAGCTCCTGCTGAGTGTGTTTGTTACACTGCCACATGAAGTGGTTAACATTAACACTACCCATTTAGGCATACAGGTAACACCTAGCTCAGGTGAATGCCTCTTCCCTCTGCCATTCTCCAGTTCAAACTACTGCTGGGCTAGAGAAAGTTCTCTCTAAATCAAGGTTAGCAGAGCACAAGCTCGAGAACTACCTTTGCCATAAGCTGTCCCATGAAGACCACAGATTCTCCAGTCAAAGTTCTGCTGGCAGATGGCATCAATATGCTTTTTACTGGTCCCATGAAATAAGAGTCTTTCACACACATCTTTTCCTCCATTAGTCTTCAGCATTTGCTCTTTCTGCCTGTAATAAAAAGCATCGTCAAAATTCCACAGTGCAGAGCCAGATTATTTTAGCCAAACAGGTTCCAATGAGGCAGGCACTTAGATTATTTGTGATGAGTGTTACAGAGGGCTCAGATTTTGCAAAATATTTTAATACTTTTTAAAAATTGAGTAATTGCACAAAAGTATGCTTTTAAAAAGGCCTGCTTTAAACAGAAACAGAAGCGAGATGCACCATGTACTCAAATATGCCTGTGTAAGAATTTATAAGGCTCTAACTGTAGCCAAGAATAGAAACATTAGTCTTCCTTCCCAGCTAGTTGGATAAATATCTTGGGGGGGTGGAGGGGGGGGTGGAATATCCCATGTACACCTTACTGACGGAAAGCCTAGTCAGAGGGGAGTTTGAAGTCATCCTGAACACTTGCAGAAATTCCCTAAACTAGAACTGTGGAAGTTCTGTATGACGGGGTGTACCAACCCTGCACTGGGCCAACTGGGACGGACCA
Source organism: Natator depressus (assembly GCF_965152275.1). Lineage (NCBI taxonomy): Eukaryota > Metazoa > Chordata > Testudines > Cheloniidae > Natator > Natator depressus. Next base: position 247,493,315 of record NC_134234.1, read on the forward strand.
ATCACTGTGGGCCCAGGAGGCCACGCCCTCTTTCCCCTGCTGCACATGCTGCAAGTGGAAGAGCCAGATAACAGGAGGCAGCCCAGCTCAGTCAGCGCTGGCTGTGGAGGAAGAGGGAGGTATACTGCAGGCTCCTCCAGAGGGGCCAGTGACAGTCCAAGCTGCAGAGCCCATGGACCCAGATTATGCTGCGGGCAACTTGCCAACTGTGGAGGTTGATGGGGATGCCAAGCCGCTACCAGCTGAGGAGATGCCTGGGATGCAATTTGTGGTAGGAAGTGACCCAGGGGATGTAGTAGAAGCTGATGCCAAAACCCTTAGCGGGGAAGTCCCCAGCTTCATAGGGCCCTGGGTCAGAACCCGGTGGAGTGGGAGGGACTGAGTTCCCCTACCACGCCGCACAGACCAGTAGGCGTGGCTGCCGTTTGCTCTCGGTCCCAGTCCAGAGGCTCAGGGACTACGACTCTTTGTCCTGTCCCGCCCAGGGGCTGCAGGCTGATTGCTGTTCTGCCCTGCCCAGAGGGCCAGAATCCCAACTGCAACTGCCTGCCCCAGCCAGGAGTCTCACGGGCTACTGACTGTTTGCTCGCTCAGCCCTGCCCAGGGTCCAGAGCCCACCACACTGCAATTACTTTATCTAACAGGGAAGCCCGACAACTGGGTGATGGGGTGTACCAGCCCTGCCCTGGGCCAAAGGGGTGGCCCAGCTTGACAAATAGTGCCTCCCGTCACACTCCTGTCATCTGCACTTGCAGATCTCCTTCACTGGCTGCCAAACTTCAGTTCTTGTGAAATGCAACTCATGGGAGATAATGCCTCTCCCCATCTGCAAGCAGTATCTCAGGGAGATGGGCTACTCCCACAGAGGGCTCTGAATAGCCGCCATCTTGCCTGAGTTCTGCCTCAGCCAGCTGCAGATCTCAGCTAAGCAGTGGTCAAGCAAGTTCTAAAAAGCAGCTGTGCAGCAGTTTGCATGGCTGCATACTGGCTTCTCACACAGGACTCTGAACATAACCAACAGCAGCACGTACTAACACCATGAAAATATACTAGAGCAATGTTTTACACATACCACTGATACACTTTCCAAAGAGTCGGGTTCTGAATTCTCTGAATCTCTTGAATGACTGTTTTGGGCATTGTGCGCTGAAAGTCAGCCTGGACCTTCTTGTATTCGTCAGACGAGCTGAGAAGTTTGATCAGCTGTGAAAGAAAATATATATAAACCAATCTCCTATCTTTTACAGAGCCATCATAAACCACCACATTATTACTGCTCACGTCCTGAATGCGGGCCAGGGGAGAGTGGTTCCTGCTTGTATTTTACCTTAGAAACACCATGAAATCAGCTTGAGCCTTCCTACTTTTATTGGAAGATTTGTTGAGGGTTTGTTGAGTGGGGGAATATTGTGAGTTGAAGATTCAACAAAAAACTTTCTTTCTCCAATATGTCAATCACAGTAGCCAAATAGAGCTGGGGGAGGAGGAAGTCACAAAACATTTGTCAACATTTTTCCTTTTTTATTTCAAATTTTTGAAATGTGAAAAATTTCCCCCTACTCTACTGAATAGATGTTTAAAAGCAAGACAAAAACCCCTACACAATTTAAGAAACTACCTCCTCCTCTCCATTGCTTGGCTTCATAATCAGGAACAAAAAGCCCAACCTTCCCCCCCTCTTTAGATCATCTTTAATGTCCTGCCTTAGGAACAACGTGCCTATCATCGCCTGCCACTACACCCTACGGTGAAAACAAAATGCTGCACTCCCACCTGCTCCACCCAAGAGCAGAAGTAAAATAAGTTTGCCTCACCACCCACAGCTATCTTGTATTGCTGAATTTAGTGCCAGTGCCCAAGAATGCATGAGCCCTTGGACCACAACCAAACGGAAAAAGAAGACAGCAGAACCAAATAAAATAAAGGCACTGAAAAGCCTTGTGGGTCTGCCTCCCCTCTTTGATTGCGGGACGTTAACCAGCTGTTGTCTCTAGGTTAATATAGTCACTGCTTCCTGATTAGGCCAAAGCCCTGAGCAATAAGGGATGCACAAGTGAGCCCTTGCACGCCTATCGAGCCCCACTGACTTCAGCAAAGCTCTTGCAGGTACAAAGATCCACCTTCACCCATGTCAGTGTGATAGCAGGTACAAGATTGCAATTACTAATATAGTAAGTACATCATGTAAGGGATGGTCATCTACAAGGGAACATGCAACACTGAAATGAAGGTTGGTTACCTGTAACAGGAGCTCAAGATATGCAAGATAGCTCTGCATATTCACACACATGAAATAATGCACCACCACATGGTGCCTTGCAGTAGAACCTTCTTCTAGCAGCGTCAGCTAGAGCACTTTTACAGCATCCCCCATCAGTATCACGGACACCGAACCTTTGACTGATCCATCAGATTCAGACAGCTCTGATGAAAAGAAATCAGCACTGCTAACAGTGGCTGCTTTGCTCTTGTGCCTCATTTCCTTTGGTGTTACAACGGCTGTAATTGAAGGCACTGACGACTCCGGTTATGACAGACTGATGAAATTCATCTTCCTGGAACCGGTAGTGGACATTGAAGCCAACTCCATTCCTGCAGTTGCAGAGTTCTGAAACAGCTGGAAAGCAGTATGGCACGAGGTACGGAACTGGGAAGAGTAACCGAACTGTCGCTCATTCTTTCCATGAGAACTGGGGCAGTGGTATCCGACCATGTGACCCTCGGTCCAGCCCTATACAGCCTTACAGGAGCTGCAGGGACCAGCTACAACCCCAGAGGATGCGGCTTCTTGGAACCCTTCAGTCTTTTGCTGCTGGGAACCACGGGGGCCAAGACTAGCCTTATGGATCTCAGATTGGAGGGATTGGATCCAGAGGGTCTGGCCTTGAGGGCTCCTTTCAGGACAAGGAGGTGCAGGTGAATCTCCCTATCCTCGCATGCTCTGGGAGTTAAGATCCACCCAAAAGGTGAATGTTGTTCTTCTAGGCACCACACACGGTCATCAGACGCCATGAAGACAGCCAAGCAGGAAGCGCACCTCTTAAATCCCAGCTTCTTTTGTTTCCTCAATTCCACCATAACACAGAACCAAATAAGATCACTCACTAAACTGGCCACTAACACTAACTATCTAACACAACAGAAGCTTTGGTTCTAAAGAGGTTCACGTTGTCCAGGCCCGCAGTCGGAAGGAAATGAGGTGGTGAGGGCACTCTGCCCCTTATAAAGCCTCGCCCTCAGAATGTGGCAACGCCGAGGGGAGGGGCATGAGAACATTCTAGCTGATACCGCTAGAAGAAGCTCTATCAGAAATCACCATACAGTGATGCGATATCCCATAAGCGGGAATATGCCGAGTCTCTCGAAGAAGAGCCTACCTTTTAAGAAAGCTGTATGTGGTCAGACAGAAAAACTTAAGAGCTCCGTACCTGGTATCCCAATTCTGGTAAAGCTGATTTGTCCCAGTGAGCTGGAATGGATTCTTCCTGCGACTGCTCACCACCACTGTATGTTACAAGAGAGGAGTTGTTGTTTTTTAAAATCATATTTAAGAGTATTACATTAGAAAGAGTTTTGCCTAATTTAGAATAAATAAAAGGTAACCCAATATATCCAAACGTTTCAAAACGATCTTCAGTTCAGCATGCGTAACATATCCTGTCAAAAGTGTTCCAAACCTCATGTCAGTTAATTAGGAACGGAGGCCCCAAGTCATCAAAGCACTTTGGTACATATCTAACTTTAAGCATGAGAGGAGCCCTATTGATTTCAATGGGAACTATTTCCATGCTTAGAGTTGGGTATGCGCCTAAGTGCTTTGCTGAATTGGGGCCTGAGCACATAAAATGACAGAAAAGCACTCAGTATCAATTGTTGATATGAGTTGCATCACCAAACTGAGCTCAAACTACCAATAGTTCTGGTGTAGGTCATCAGTTCTCACACAAAGCCAATATTTAGGGGTTAAGTCTCTTTTGTTACCATTAAGCTCATTTTGCTTGGGCCTTCTGCAATTTTGAGTCCCAGTCTCCACTAGGTGAGAGTTTATGGTTTCCCTGCTACTGAGTATAAACAATCTGCCATTACACATCCAATTCCACCTGCCTGATCAGGACTCAACCATTTGGGGGAGGGATAGCTCAGTAGTTTGAGCATTGGCCTGCTAAACCCAGGGTTGTGAGTTCCGTCCTTGAGGTGGCCACTTGGGATCTGGGGCAAAAATTGGGGATTCGTCCTGCTTTGAGCAGAGGGTTGGACTAGATGACCTCCTGAGGTCCCTTCCAACTCTGGCATTCTATATATGATATTTCCAAAGATAACAGGTTAGAGATAGGGGTTTCATACTGATATCAGAGCATTATGTGAAGCGACTGAAATGCTGAGCATATAAGCTTTCCCCGACATGAACTCCTGTACTGCTTCAAAATACCAAAACGTTATTTTCTAGTCCCTAACAGCCACAATATCAAGTTTGTCTTTAAATCCTGCTTGAAGTTGATAGCAACAAAAGCATGATTGGGGCACCTATTATGTATGCATCACAGTGGTTAGGAAACATTTCAGCATCACAAATGCATTGTGCTTTAGTTCTCATTTAGAAAAAACTAAACCATGTATCACTATCATAAACTCATGTACCCAAAAGAATATGTTTAGCTAAGTTACTACACTATTTTACCTTAGGAGGTACAAATGCCCATCATCATTTTTGCACCAGGTGTTCCTAATCCTCCCAAATACTATACTTCATTATTTAAGCAATGACCATTCCAATTTGCTACATAAATTGTCAGTTACAAATTTATGGCATAAGACAAGCCAGCAACTTCAAAATGGTTAAGCAGAACCCACAACTGTTACTTATATTTTCATTAATGACCTATGCACAAAAAGCAGGCATGTGCCAATGTAATCTGCTGACAACAGAAAACTGGAGGCATTTTCAAACAGAGGAGGATCAAAATATTATACAAGAAGAATTGGATTACCGAGAGGACTGAAGTAATAGAAATTGGATGAAATTTAATGGTACAGCATGGAAGGTCATGCACTTAGGGACTAATAAGAATTTCTGCTATAAACTGGGGGCTCATCAGTTGGAAACGACAGAAAAGACAGATCCGGGTGTATTAGCTGATCCCAGGCCGACTATAAACCAGCAGTGTAATGCAGCTGTAAAAAAAAGTGAATGTGATCCTAGAATACATCAGACGAGGCATTTCCAGTAGGGATAGAGAAGTATTAATGCCATTGTACAAGGCACTAGTAAACTGGAATACTGTATACAATTCTGGTCACCCATGTCCACGAAAGATGAATTCAAACAGGATCAGGTATAAAACAGGGCTACTAGGGGAACAGAGAGCCTATCTTACAAACAGAACACTAAAAGAGCTTGGCTTGTTTAGACTAGCAAAACAAAGTCTGAAACTGTGTTAACCAACCAATTAGGTTTTAAATAAAAAAAAGTAGCCCTGGTGAAAAGGGATACTAAGCTTCCCATCAAGTCACTGACCTGAATCCTGCTGATGGGCTCTGCCCCTTCCTACCAGCTCCGTGTGGCCTATGCTTGCCAGATTATCAATTGACTCCAGCAATGAATGACTCTATTTAGAGTCTAACTAGAAGGCGTGAACAAAAAACCACCCACTCAACTGGATAATTATTTCCCCCCCATAGCCGTAGCTTTAAAACACTGCCATACTAGTTTTAGTTGGGACTGGACACAGATACTTAAGTAACAGTGAGAAAGGCTGTTTCTGTTACCAATGACTCAAAGGTTTATTTTGTGTGTTTTATAGGCACCAAGTACTATAGAGAGAGAGCGATATCTAAAGAAATGTGGGCTATTACATACAGAAATTAATCCTCGCTTACCTTCACATTTGTTGAATTCTATCTGAAATTGCTCTCAGTTTTCAGACACATTCCATCCTACCTCACTATTATTATAATTAACATTTATAGTGCAGTAGTGCCTAGATGTCTCAGACATTTCACGGCCCCATTGTGCCAGGTCCTTTACAGCCATATTCAACAAAAGACCCTGCCCCCAAAGAACTGACCTCTCTCCCATCTGCTTATGCAACCTTTTTCATCTTGATCCAGCCTCTTCTCAGTCAGGTAGGGTGTTCGGGACCCATGGGTACAGCCATATCTAAAACTCTTTCCACTTCACATACACTCCTCTCTTTCCCTCCAAGAGTATCAATTCCTCTTACAAATTGTCTTAAAAACACTCTTTTTACTTTTGCTTAGTACTCACACTCTCTCTGCAAGACACGGCATGAATACATACGTAGCCACCACCTCAGAGTAGAGTAGCTGTAGTTTACCTGGCTCTCCGTTTTTCCACATCTTGCAGGGAGATGAATTTGGGTCTCCTGCAAACCTCTCTCTGTGTCTTATAGCGAAGGTTTCTCTGATTCATGGCTGAAAACACAGCACAGACAGCAAATTTCTCTTTCAACAATCTTCACATTTGGGGCAAAATTCTCCATTAAGACACTCTGCCAAGACTGCCACCTAACGATGCCGATGTCCCGCTCTTACTACATGCAGCAAACTCCCATTTGCGTCACAGACTACAGGAGCCAACGTCTACCATGTAGATCAAATAGGAGAATTCTGACTCCAATTTTTTTTTTTAAATAGGTTTGCTCTGAAATCTAGAGGAAATGACAGATACTTCACTTCACTTTCTAGGGCTATGGAGAGAATGGATGTATCCTAGGTAGCAGTTGTGGAAGTGTCCCCACACTGTTCTGATCGTGTGCTTCAACCTTCACCTGGAAGAACCACCTCTATAGAATGGGTAGCTGCATTCTTCATCCTCAGGTTTCAGCCTCTCCCTAAACGCTGTCAACAAAGGCCACAACGTATGTGGACGCCTATCTCCCCTTACAGCTATACTTGGACCATTAACTCTTCAAATAGGCTACCAAACAGCCATCACAGGCCACCAACTTTCATTGACTGGCAACACATGGTAGCCTGGATTTGAACCAATGACCCAGGAATGAAAGACTTCACTACAGGGACTCTAACAGCATAGTTATGCTGGCACAACCCCACAGCTCAGATGGAAGGGGCTTTTCCCCCATTGCTGCAGGAACGTAACCTCCTTGAGTGACAGTAACATTCTTCTGTCAGTCTAGCTGCATCTACACTGGGGGTTAAGTCAGCACAGTTATGACTCTCAGGTATGTGGATTTTTCAGACCCTGAGCAATGCAGCTGCATTGACCTAAATTGTGTGCGTCTACAAGGCCTTTGTATCGCATTTACTGTCCCTAAACAAGACCCAAAAAAATCCAGTCTCCTAGATTTTTAAATAAAAATAAAAACGGAAACCTTATTTTTGGAAAACAAGCCAGAATGTTATACCATTCGGGCTGTCCAGGCAAAAATGTCTGTATTTGTTCACAAAAATAAAGAGCTGGATTGAAGGAACAACCCTCACTGGTTACTCGAGTATTTCTAAGGAACTGACCTACAATAGCTTAATTTCTTGCAGAGGTAACTGGCTTTCATCTGATGCTCTTAGCACACTAAAAATACACAGATATGGCCTCTACAAGCTAAGTAACTTGCTCATGATACTTGGAAGAATGAGGATGCTTTCTAATAAATGGTCTTAAAGGAAAACTGCACCCATTCTGCATCATGCTTACCAACAATAAAGTGACTTTTTAAAAGGGTGGTCATAGTTCCCAATTTTTTATTCTATTTCTTTCTTTCTTTATTTATTTATTTAAAGTAGAAAGTTTCAGTTGCGTTTCCCATCCTGATCAAACTTTTATTTTTTGGCTGGCAGTTCTCAGCCTCCACTTCCTGAATGAAGAAGTGTCTAATGATGCAAGACCCAGAACTAGCAAAGCTTTATGACAACACTGCAAATTCCCTCCCCACACCTTTGGAGTGCAGGAGACAATCCAGGAAGAGAAAGGAGGTATGTCAGGGAAGAGGTAATGCGGCTGTGGAATTTTTAATCCAGCAATTCTGCTCACCACATTAGCAGAGGGACACAAATTAGAACAGGCCGGAGGTCTACCCTAGACCATGCCTGGGGCCAAACCAAGCTCTGGCTGTCCCTAATACAGGGAGCTGTAAGTCACCTCCCCTTTGTCCACATGCTGGTCCAGGGCCAACACAGTGATAAACTTTCCTTCTGGTGCCTGCATAAGGATACATGGTTTTCCAGAGTCATCCTCTTATCCAGGGCTTGTACGCTACCTGACCATGTACTGCAACTGTTGTCAAGTCATACCAGCAAATGGATACTATCATCCCCAACCAGATTTTAAAAAGGGATGGGGTCTCTCTTTCCCTGAAAGAGAGAGAGAGAGAAAGAGGCTCTGCAGGGAAAACCCCTAGAATTGCTAAGCTTGGGGAGCAACCTCAGAGTGAAGTTTACATTGTATTAAGTTACCAGAAAGTAGTTTAGGTAGGAGTTTTATACTCTCTTCAGAGCAGGATGGGAACTCCATGCTACTTACAGGTGTATAGACTGAGTTCCAGCATAACTTCCAGTAGGAAGTTCATGTTTCCCTTTTGCCTCTTTTTCTGGGTAGAAGACAACAGTAGCAGAGAGTCAAGCATACACTAGTACTAGCGAGTCTGAGTGGAGCCAGATGACCAGTCCAGGTGGTTTGTGCTTCTCCAAGTGTATGGATAGCAGGTCTGGGGAAGAGGTGAGAAGGGGAGTAAATTCTCATAAGAGGGGATAATTAGTGGTCTTAGCTTCAAGTTTGAGTATCTGGTCACCTTGGAAGCACTGCTTTAAGTCCTGACATGGTTAACCCACTACTTCATCCTTCCCAGGCAGACAGAGCCATGGTCTGGCCACTCTGCTTGCTAGCAACCTACACTCCAGCTCTTCTGGATTACAGAGCAGCCCGTAGGTGGCTGTGGGAAAGCTACTTTAAGTTAGAGTAGGCCTTAAGACTGCTCTAATTTATACTGGATGTCATGCTAGCCTCTGGAACAGGCCAGAATCAGCATGAAGCCGGGGCTTCTGTCCTTTGCCCTGCAAGAGAGAGATTCAGGTGTATAAAACTTCACACCTGAAACTAGATTCCCGGAGAAAGCAGCAGAGGGGGAAGTTTATTATTTGTGGCAATGGTTCCACAATAACCTCCTGGTAAAACACTAAGTAATGACTGTCTGGACTCTATGCCAAACCTATCTTCAACTAGGAAATGGATGCATGATTTAAAACAAAAACAAAAAAACAATCATCTTAGTTTAAGCCCAATTCTGGGGGGTGGCTGGCTGGCTCTAAAAGGACATTTGTGGCATTAACAGAGAAAGAGCCACATGGAAGAGATTAAGAAGTGCCCAGCCTGCCTAATAGTGATTTAACAGCGGTGGGAGCAATATGTAAATAATGTTTAAGATTTACAAACTAAAAAAAGCAAAGGCTTTCTTCTCCTTAAACCAGTAGTGAGAGAACCTGGAAACGGATTTGCAGTCTATTCCTTAGGGCTCATTACTTTCCATAACCAGAATGAGAAATCCATGAGAAAAGACTAAGCTAGTTTTCAGGCTTCTTTACTCGTGGCTAAAGAAAAGTAAGCTTTGCTTAAGTATTCCTCTTCTAGCTGTTAACCTGTTTTTAAAAGGAAGTTGGAAGCTGGTTTACAGATTCTTCCATGATTCTTTCACACTCTTAGTGTCAAAAAACAATGCAACTTTTCACAAATCAGCTGAATCTTGCAGTGGAGGCTTTTTAATTTAAAAAAAATTCAGTCCAAATAGGCACATCAGTTTATTCAGGGTGACTAGCTCTTGAATGCATCCCATGAAATGAGCTGTAGCTCACAAAAGCTTATGCTCAAATAAATGTGTTAGTCTCTAAGGTGCCACAAGTACTCCTTTTCTTTTTGCGAATACAGACTAACACGGCTGCTACTTTGAAACCTAGCTCTTGTATTGAGAGCTTTAATGGATTCCCTTTTCCTTTGACCACCACAAAGTAAGATTAATATCTTAACTTCTCCTCTATTAACATAGTTTACACAACATATCTGAAAGGAAGAAAAAGAAAAACCCCCAACGTACCTTTAAAGTTGAGCTCATATTCATGTCTCCCAGCTTTGAACTGCAACGTTGGAAGTTCTTTTGCTAGATAAGCGTGCTCCAGGTCACTGCTGTATACTGTGGAAGCATCGTGATCATCATCCTGTCAGGTGAGAACCAAAAGAAGAAAGATTTTTCTTAATCTTCTCAAAATGAGAAAGTATAAGTATCTGTTCTGTGGCGGCTGTGGTCTTACAGGCCTGTGTGCTACTGCCCTTTAAAATAAGGGCCATCCACCACCAGGTAGACAGAGAAACCTTCCCCAACTCCCAAGATGGAGATGGGAATGGGGAGCGGGAGAGTGCGCTGCTTAATCTGGAATGTCAAGAAACACTGAAGGACAGAGAAGGTTACATTTCAAGCAATGAAAACAGGTGGAAATACCTGGCACCTATTTCAGACAACGCACTGAACAGACGTCAGTCAGTAATGACTTTGTCGCTTCTGACTGCTCTGTATCTGGGCCATTGAACCTAAAAGTTAAAGTCTCCATATCCCATTACTAATCCTCTGAGCCCAAATTTGATCAACAGACTATTAAAATAAAAAAGACAGCCCATATAGCTTCCAATAGTTTCCACAGATTTAATGCAATCAGGTTGGGGAGCTGCCTTTCATCCACACACTTACTTCTGTTCCATATTCACACCACACACCATATTCGTCCTTCCAGTACCAGAGCCAATCTGTTGTAAGAATGAAGTGAGGGGGTTTGGTCACGGATGATGCTGTGGAGAGGCGCCTAACTTTGGCAGAGCCACAGGTCATATTTTGAAAATATATATACTGCAAGCCACTGTATGAAAACCTGTATGAGAGGGCCAAAGGGTTTAAAAAAAAAGAAAAAGTTAGCATCAGTCAGTTGAGCCTACTTGTAACTTCTGAGTCATAGATCCATAAAAATAATGCAAAATATTATGCCCAGTGTCAAAGTAATGTAAGTGCCCCCAAGGGTGAAGTGTAAAGTTAATGATTCCTACAACAATCACTATTCACCCCTTACACTGCCCATACATGTGTATTATTTTGTATTGTATATGGTGCCAAAGTTTAAGACACAATATTGTAAATCTATATGAAATCATATCTTATAGAGATCAGAGTCATGATATAGTGGTTCTTGAGTCAGACATAAAATGTGCATGTGTAAACGTCACATACACTTCTGCTAATTCCTTATATTCTGACCTGGAACACCTCTTGTCTTTTGATCCCCCTAAAGCAGGAACAGAAGACTGTGGATATTGCAGTGATTTTGTGATATGAATTAATGGATAAGACCCTCAAAACTCATTTTCACTTATAGTTTAAGTCAGGCTTTGAATAGGCTTTGATCCAACATAAGCATGGGCTAATCAACAGATATGTTCATCAGCTGCTCCAATCCTCTCGTTATTATTTCCAGTGCATAGTGGCCACTAGCCGCAGACATGCAACTTGGGAAACAGAACTTCAACAGTTTCTTCCAAAAGCTCCTCATCACTACAGACGCAAGAGACTCTCTTGGCTGTTAGCAGCAGCAGTACTGCTGTTCTTTTTTCAGGCCATGAGACATTAGAAGCCGAGACCAGGTGGAATGTGAGACCTTTTTAAGTAAGTGGCCCATATACATATTCCACTACATTATACCATATATTGGCATGAGTTGGGGATCTAAAAGGTTAACCGGTTAGCATTAGGCTTACTGTTAACTGACCGTAACCATTAACTCCCAGCTCTAGCCACCCCACGCCAGCCGGAGCGACCTCAGCCCCGGCCGCCCCGCGCCAACTGGAGGGACCCCAGCCCCGGCCGCCCTGCGCCGGCCGGAGGGACCTTGGTTAACCATTTAACTTTTTAAATGATATTTACATCCCTAGTATGAGTCTCCTCCAATACCTTATTTGCACTACCATAGCAATTCCAAAGCTTTCTGAAGTTATTCCCACCTTTGCAATTGCTACTTATGCCCCTCAGCTGTCTCTCTCTCTCAGCTCTAATCCTCCCACATCTCCTACCTGCAAGGACTCCTTGCCGGAATGAGAGAAGAGTCATGCGCTACCTCAATATGATACTACAATGGTAAAGGAGAAGCACTCTGTCATAAAGGCAGGGATGAATCAGGACAACAGCTAGTCAAAACAGGACAAATTTTCAAGAATATTTTAGTCTAAATTATTTTCTTCAAAAGTTTTCCCACCATCTCCATTGTAAATAATCCCTTTTTGCAATAGTGCAGAACAAACAAACAAGTGAGCTAGCCACTCAGGTCTATAGCATAACCCATAAACGCCCAAGATGGATCCCAGGCTACAACAAACAACAGGGGGTTAGATCCGTCAGCTGGTGTAAATCAGCTAAATCCCATTGATTCACTAAATAAAATGAAGCAGTTTAGGTATCGGCTTTAATGGAGCAGTGTCAATTTATGCCAGCTAAGGATCTAGATCAGTATTTCACTTTCAGAAGGAAAGCCATAAACATTAGTAAATTACTAACAGTTTATACCTGTTATTACTGGGGTCACAATATGCCTTTTCAATTTTCTCCATATCCTTCAAGTCCTTCCACAGGGCACCTTCCAAGATCTGCCATCTATATGGCAAATGAAAATGAACTCTGATACACTTATCTAAAAAAAGGTAAAAATGAAATGAAGCTGTATTAGTTCTGTGGCCTAACACAAGATGATTTTTCTGGGTATGTGTATTGGAATCTAATGCTTGTGAAGGTTCCAGGTACACAGCTCTAGAAAGCGTCCACCTACTGAATAGGTACAGCACAGACATCTCAATGCAAGTTTCCATACACTGGCCAACAAAAGTGATTCAGTTGTGACCAGGAGGGACCCCCTGCTGTCCCACCGCATTCTTTGCTTGTGTTGAAAAGCTACTATTAAGGATGGAATTGTGGTGGCGGTGATGGGTGTGTGTTTGCTTTAAATCTATAAGGTCATGTGTTACTATGAACTAAAATCCCCACAATGGATTAAATAAATATTTTTTCCAACCAAATAGATTACACTGGTGACCTTGTTAACAATGACAATGAGAGTGGGAGACCCAGTTAGATTCCCGGAGTTCATATCTGTCGCTCCCCAAGCTGATGCTGTTCGAACAGTCCAGTCCTCTTTACCACTGTGATGCTGGCAGACCAGGTGCCAGCTCCTGCCAAAGCCACTAACTCTCAACTGAACACCAACAAATACCATGCTGGAACCTGTGTGTTAATATTCTTAAAACAGGTATTAGATTTATAAAAATGTGTTTAGTGTTTAGATTTTATGAAATGCTTGTATGTATTAATGTCACTGACAACATCTGCACCCCATGTTATAAGGTGATATTACAGAGGATTGCGATGCAAATACTTAATTGCGTAAGTCAGTCAGTTATCAAACAGAAAAGAAACATTAATTAATGTAAAATTCTGGCTTTCTACAGAAGGTATTAGAACCTGCCATCAAGAAGGCCCACTGAAACCAAATGAGCCATTGTGAAACATCAAACAAAGACTCTGTTAATTGCATTCCTCCCCCTACCAAATGAAGAGGAGATCCAAGCGTGTACTCATCCCATCAGTTTGAACTCTGGGGGGGAGGAAGTAATAAAAGTCCCTAACAAGAGGAAATAGTATCTCTATGTTGTTTGGATTTTAGGAGGGCAAGATTTCTAAGCATAAGCAAGGGATCCCCAGCTGCTTAGCTTGGGGAAGCACTAAATGACATACAGAGCTTGAATATTACAAACAGCTTCTATCATCTTTTGGAACCTAAGATTGTAATCCATTTGTGTACTTATGTTTACCTGCTTTAACCTTGTAAATTACTCTCTTATTTCTTCTTCCTAGTTAATAAGTCTTTAGATAAATTATTATAGATTAGCTACAAGCGTCACCGGTTTGAGTTCTCTGATGAAACTGACCTTGGAGTAAGTGACTAGTCCTTTCGGACTGGGAGTAACCTGAATATTGTTTCAGAGTAGCAGCCGTGTTAGTCTGTATCCTCAAAGGGACCACCTATCACAAAGAAAAACTCACCTGGGTGGCAAGACAGATTGGAGTACCCAAGGAGACAGTCTGTGACTCTATGTTAACGCTGTTTTAGTGCCTGAGGAGTTCACACTTGATAACTGGTTGGTGAAATCTAAGTATAGAACTCACAACTAGTTTGTGGTTTGTGCCCTGCTTCTGCACAGTCTGCCCCAGACTGCACTCACATTCAAGCCACTGCAGGACAGCTACCACTGTCCCTCATGACAATATAGGCATTTTGTGACTGAGACAGGGCTCATACTAAGAAGTGTAGATATGCACAGCTACTGAGTTAACATAAAACTCCTCACCAGAAAGAGTAAAGACCAAAAAAAAAGTCTGTATGCACAAAGTTCAAGCTGTTTTTCATTCTAGAGCAACAGGCAGAGGACCTTGAACAGCAGCTGAAGTCAAAGAAACCACACTGCACAAAATTATGAAAAGAGGCACCATCAGCAGAGAGGCAGCAGGCTGAGACCATGAGCAGGGAAAAGGATGAAAGGTGAAGGAGACATGCAACCACACACACACAGCAGCAACAGTTACTTCACCCTGACAAGTTGGAGGATGCTCAGAATGAGAGGAAGCTGAGGTCAGATAACAGTTCAAACAGCCTTAAAGAGACAAGGGGCATGTCTTCACTGGCAGCACTTTAACGTGGCTGTGTAGTTGCAGCACCAGCCCTGGGAGAGAGCTCTCCCAGCACTATTAAAAAAACACCACCCCCTCCATGAGAGGCGTAGCTCCCAGTGCTGGTGCACTGTCTACACTGGCACTTTACAGCACTCGGAGGGGATTTCACACCCCTGAGCAAGAAAGTTGCAGCGCTGTAAAGTGCCAGTGTGTAGACAAGCTCAAGTACTGAAAGGGAGCAAGGCTATCCTAGCGTCTTAGGGACACAGATCTGATCAGTACAGTAATTCCTACATTCCATCTAATCTAGAATCCAGTCTCTGACAGTGCCAGTGCTTCAGAGGAAGGTGTAAGAACCC